>NW_028270158.1:64206652-66823083 GCF_037043375.1 Chiloscyllium plagiosum | reverse complement strand
AAGGAGAGCCCTTCAGCCCTCGATGGTTCCACAGGTTGCCACAACAATCTGAAGCCCATCTGTCCTACACTATTCCATTTTCGTCCATTTGCCTATCCAATGTCTATTGAAATGCCTTTAAAGTTGGTGAGTCTACAACTGTTGCAGGCAGTGCATCCCAACCTCTGACTACTGAAGAAAGAAACTACTTCTGACATCGATCCTACATCTATCAGCCTTCTTATGCTAGCCATCACCATCTGAGGAAACAGGCTCTCACTTTCCAACCTATCTAACCCTCTGGTTCTCTTATACTTGTCTCAATTAAGTCACCTCTCAGCCTTCTTTTGTTTCACAAAAACAGCCTCAAGTCCCTCTGCCTGTCCTCGCAAGACCTTCCCTCCATACCAGGCAACTTCAGTTTAAGAAAATTTGGTTGGCATGGACAAGTTGTGCTGAAGGGTCTGTTTCTGTGCTGAATTACTCTACTGAGACTTCATCTATGCCAGCCACACTGATAAATAAAAGATGAACCTCAAACAAGCCGACAGGAACAAAGTTAAGCCACCAGCATAAAAACAAAGCAAAGCTCACCTGCTCTTTCCCAAGATGGTCTTCACATGTTCCGCAATTTCTTTATTGTTCTTTCCTTCAACATCAACTAAAACCTGTTCACCATCATCTTAGGGAGAAATTGCAAAAACATAAATATAGACACAAAACTAGAACAGTACCATACTGTTCCCCCTCCATAGTTCCATACCATTGCTCCCCTCCTGTGCCCAGGACAATACCACATTTTCACCCACACCTCCCCATCTGACCATCTCCACTTTTCAAAAATAGCAGCCCATCTATTGCAGCCAACCTGTTTGCAACAACTGCCTCAGTTTAACAATAAGCTTCGAAATGAAGGCATGAATCGACACATACCCAAATAAAACCTGAGAAAAGGTGATGGTGTCAGGTTCTTGAACATAACAATTTGAACCCAAGGATTCTGGTACTGGATTTGAGGTATGTTGAAGAAAACAAACTTTCTGAAAAGACAAAACGTAAGCTAGTCAGCATCACAAATCTAAGGTGCCCCTGCACAATTGGAGAGCATACAGGAAGTGAGCTCACATCATTTTCGTTCTTGCAACTTCAAGGTTGAATCATTTTCATCATTTGGCTCTACAGTTGACATGGAATGCATTTTGTAATTTTAATCTATTGCAATCATAAGCACTTATGAAAGACTATAATATTTGAATTTCCAGCTTCTTTTTTTACTTAAAATGAAGAAAGTCTTCAATGTCTAACTTTTAACCAGAATTCACAAAGAACATTATTCTATACTATATTGTTCAATTTGTAACTTTGTTCTTAAGATTCTGAACCAAGGTACTTTTCCCTAAGATGGTACGTTGTGTGGTAATGTAATATACTTTTCACTGCACACCAACAAAAAAAAAAGTCAAAAGTCTTGAACTTGCTATATGGAACTACATTCTAGAAGCAACATTTGTTAGTGATCAGCTCTGAAGGTGAAGATGCAGGCAGGCATGCATGGAGGTGGGGGGGGTAGTGGGTAGGGGTTACAGTCCCAGAACAATGGGGACAAGGGGCAGAGGCCTAGAGTTAGATGTACCTCCCTCCTTTGAGATAGGCACAAATGATATTGTTTTCTGCACTGAGCCAGTCACCTTCTCACTCTCAGCAACACACTATAAGTGTGAATGCATTTAGGGCACAGTCTGGTCTCTAATATGTATCAGTCGTATGTCAGAGTCATAGCAACATACCACATGAAAACAAACTTTCATCCAACTTGTCCATGCCGAGCAAATATCCTAAATTAATCTAGAGCCATTTCCTAGCACTTGGTCCAAATCCCTCTGAACCCTTCATATGGATGTACCCATTCAGATGTCTTTTAAATCTTATAACTGTACCAGCTTCCATCACTCTCTGGGCAGCTCATTCCATGAATGTACCACCCTTTTCATGAAAAAAAGTTGCCCCTTAGGCCCCTTTTAAATCTTTCCCCTCTCACCCTTAACTTATGTCCTTGAGTTCTGGACTCGCCTCCCCCCCCCCCCCCCCCCCCGCCCAATCCCAGGGAAAGACCTTTTCGATTTACCCTAGCCACATCTCTCATTTTATAAACCTCTATAAAGGTCACTCCTCAGCTTCCGGTGCTTGAAGAAAACAGCCTCTTTAGCCTCTCCCTGTAGCTCAAACCTTCTGGCAACATTTTTGCAAATCTTTTCTGAACCCTTTCAAGTTGCACAACATCCTTCCTACAGGAGGGAGACCAGAACTGCACATAATATTCCAAACGTGGCCTAACCAATGTCCTGTATAGCCGCAGCATGACCTCCCATCTCCGATACTCAATACTCTGACCAATAAAGAAAACCATACCAAACACCTTCTTCACTATCCTATCTACCTGAGACTCCACTTTCAAAGAACTACGAACCTGCACTCTAGAAATCTTTGATCAGCAACACTCCACAGGACCTTACCATTAAGTCCTGCCTGGATTTGCCTTTCCAAAATGCAGCACCTCACACTTGTCTAAATTAAACTCTGTCTGCCACTCCTCAGCGCATTGGCCCATCTGATCAAGATCTTGTTTGACTCAGAGGTAACCTTTGTCAGTATCCACTACACCTCCAATTTTGGTGTCATCTGCAATATTACTAACAATACCTCCTTTGCTCACACCCTAATCATTGATAAAAAAGTGACGAAAAGCAGTGGACCTAGCACCGATCCTTGTGGTACACCACTGGTCACGGCCTCCAATCTGAAAAACAACTCATTTAAGCAAATGTTTCTATGAATATATAAAACGATGAAAAATGGCTAAAGTAAACATTGCAGGTCTTTGGACTCCTCCATCGTCAGACCACAACAAAACGACGGTTGGAGGAAGAACGCCTCATCTTCCGGCTAGGAACCTTCCAACCACAAGGGATGAACTCTGATTTCACCAGTTTCCTCATTTCCCCTCCCCCCCACCCTGTCTCAGTCAAATCCATCAAATTCAGCACCGCCTTCCTAACCCGAGATCTTCTTCCCGACCTCTCCGCCCCCACCCCAGTCTGACCTATCACCCTCACCTTGACCTCTTTCCACATATCACATTTCCGACGCCCCTCCCCCAAGTCCCTCCTCCCTACCTTTTATCTTAGCCTGCTGGACAAACTTTCCTCATTCCTGAAGAAGGGCTTATGCCTGAAACGTCGATTCTCCTGTTCCCTGGATGCTGCCTGACCTGCTGCGCTTTTCCAGCAACACATTTCCAGCTAAAGTAAACATTGGTCCTTTCGAGGATTAGCAGGGACATTTAGTTATAGGATATGATGAAATGGCTGAAGCATTGAACAGGTACTTTGCATCAGTCTTCACAGTGGAGGATACTAATAACATGACGAAGAGACAAAGGTAGGTGAGGACCTGTAAACAAATATTATGGAATAGCTAGTGTTGGGTAAGCTAATGGAGCGAAGGATAGGTAAATCTCCTGGCCTGATGGAATGCATCCCAGAGTACTAGAAGAGATAGCAGGAGAAATAACAGGTAGACTGGTGGTAATTTTCCAAAATTCACTGGACTCTGGGGCAGCCCCAGCAGATTGAAAATAGCAAATGCAACGTCATTGTTTAAAAAGGGAAGCAGACAAAAGATGGGGAATTATAGATCACTGAGCTTAACCTTTGTAGTGTGGAAGATGCTGGAGTCTATTATCAAGGAAGAAATAGCAGGACATCTCGAAATAAATTGTTGCTTTGCACAGACACAGCATGGGTTCATGCAGGGCAGGTCAAGCTTCACAAATCTTTTAGAATTCTACAAAGACATTTCAAGCAAAGTGGACAACAGGGACCCTGTGGATATGGACTACCTAGATTTCCAAAAGGCCGTTGACAAGGTGCCACACGAGGCTGCCGCATAAGATGAGGATGCATGGTGTTAGGTGTAGGACAGTATTAGCATGTATAGAGGATTGATTGACTGACAGGAATAAATGAGTGCTATTCTGGCTGGCAATCAGTAATTAGTGGTGTGCCTCAGGGATCAGTGTTGGGACCACGTTCTTTACAATTAATGTAGATTTCCTCAGGAATGAGGAAAGTGTGTCCAGCAGGTTAGGATAAAAGGTAGGGAGGAGGGACTTGGGGGAGGGGCGTTGCTCACTGGTCTATAGTTCCCTGGCTTTTCCTTACCACCTTTCTTAAATAGTGGTATCACATTAGCCAACCTCCAGTCTTCCAGCACCTCACCTGTGATTATCAATGATACAAATATCTCAGCAAGGAGCCCAGCGATCACTTACCATCTTTCCACAAAGTTCTAAGGCACACCTGATCAGGTCCTAGTATTTTATCCACTTTTGTGCATTTTAAGACATCCAGTAACTACTCCTCCGTAATGTGAATATTTTTCAAGATGTCATCATCTATTTTTCCACATTCTATATCTTTCATGTCCTTCTCCACAGTCAACTTTGATGCAAAACACCCATTTCCTGCAGTTCCACACAGGTTGCCTTGCTCATTAGATTAGATTAGATTACTTAGTGTGGAAACAGGCCCAACAAGTCCACACCGACCCACCAAAGCGCAACCCACTCATACCCCTACACCTAACACTACGGGCAATTTAGCATGGCCAATTCACCTGACCTGCACTTCTTTGGACTGTGGGAGGAAACCGGAGCACCCGGAGGAAATCCACACGGACATGGGGAGAATGACTGTGTGGAGTTTGCACAGTCGCCAGAGGCGGGAATTGAACCCGGGTCTCTGGCGCTGTGAGGCAGCAGTGCTAACCACTATGCCGCCTACAGTGGGTTCCTATTCTCTCTTTAGTTACCCTTTTGTCCTTAATGTATTTATAAAATCCTTTGGATTCTCCTTAATCCTATTTACCAAAGCTATCTCATGTCCCCTTTTTGTCCTCCTGATTTCCCTCTTAAGCACATTGCTACTACAACATATGGTAAATGGAAAAGCCCTGTGGAAAATTGATGTACAGAGAGATCTGAATGATCAGGTCCTTTGTACCCTGAAGGTGGCAACGCAGGTCAATAGAGTGGTCAAGACGACACATGGCATGCTTTCCTTCATCAGACAGAGTACTGAGTAGAAGAGTCAGCAGTTCATAATACAGTTGTATAGGACTTTGGTTCAGCCACATTTGGAATACTGCATACAGTTCTGGTCACATTACCAAAATGATGTGGATGCTTTGGAGAGGGTGCATAGGAGGTTCACCAAGATGTTGCCTGGTATGGAGGGGACGAGGTATGAAAACAGGTTGAGTAGATTAGGATTATTTTCATTAGAAAGACAAAGTTTGAGGGGAGACCTGACTGAGGTCTACAAAATCATGAGAGGTATAGACAGACTGGAAGCAAGAAGCTTTTTCCCCACCAGAGTGGGTTACTCAATTACTAGGGGTCACAAGTTCAAACTGAGAGGGGAAAAAGTTTAAGGGAGATATGCATGGAAACTTTTTTTCCCCACTAAGAATGGTGGGTGCCTGGAACATGTTGCCAGCTGAGGTGGTAGAGCCAGACAAGATAGCATTTAAGATATATCTAGACTGATATATGAATGGGCAGGGAGAGCAGAGGGATACAGATCCTTAGAAAATAGGCAACATATTTAGATAGCACATTAGATTCAGCACAGGCTTGGAGGACCAAAGGACCTGTTCCTGTGCTGTAATTTTCTTTGCTTTTTGTATTGTGAAAAGTGACTACTCTTAAGGATTCACTCAATCGCTGTTTTTATACCTAACATATGCTTCCTTCTTTTCAGCAAAAACCTCAATTTCTCAAGTCATCCAGCAATCCCTACACCTACCAGCCTTGCCTTGCACCCTAACAGTAACTTCCTGTCACTGGATTCTCGGTATCTTATTTTTGAAGGCTTTCCATTTTCAACCATCCCTGCTAACATCCACACCCAAGCAACTTTTGAAAGTTCTTGCCTAATACAATTAAAATGGGGCTTCCTCCAACTTAGAACTTTAACTTTAAGATCATGTCTACCCTTTTCCATCATTATTTTAAAACTAATAGAAACTTTTATCTTTTTCTATAAATTGTGTCTTCAAGATACTACCCCACCTGACGAAGGAGCAGCACCTGGAAAGCTTGTACTCCCGAATCAACCTGTCGGACTATAACCTAGTGTTGTGTAATTTTTAACTTGGTCTATAGACAGGAGAGACCTGAGGCTGACTAGAAACTGGAGCTGAGACCACAGTTCAGCTTAGCCACCATCTTAACTGAATTATACAGAGGAGCCGAATGGCCTCCACACCGCCAATCCCGGGCCCAGCGCCCTTACTAACCTTGCTCCGTCACTCCTCTCCCCGTGCGTGTTATAATTCACAGTCAGAATCTTCACGGAGTCCTTCAACGGCAACGCTCCACGGCGCAGGAACTCAAGTGTCCGCCGCACCGGAAAGCGACCTTTCATTCCCATTGCCTTCCGAAGACCAGCTCCATGCGCCTGCGCAATAACAGCATCGCTGACGACAGCGCGCACGTTCCTGGAGCCCAGTCCCATGCCTTGAACGGCGCGTGCGCCATCACGGGAGTACTTTTCATGGAGATTGGGATTTTATTGGTGCAGATTAAGGACATTTTCTCAATGCCTCAGGTCAACGTTACTTCTCTCTGCCTTCCTGTATTTTTACTTCACCCCTTTAACGAACATTCATGTTCTTAAATTCTCTCGGATGATTCCAGCATCTAGTGAATTTTCAGCGACTATCTCTACCCCAGGGTCAAGAGCAAGGCAACAGCCAGCAACGGGATATACGTAGCCCAGTGGGCCGGAAGTTGCTGGCTGAAATAAAACGTGGGAAAGTATACATGTGTTATTTCGGCAGGAAGAATACAAAAGGCAAGCCAGGGAGCTACAGGCCAGTGAGCCTAACATCAGTGGTAGGCAAAGTTTTGAAGAGGATACAGAGGGACAGGATCAATCAATATTTGGATAGTCAAAGTCTGGTTAGGGATAGTGTCAGACTTTGGCTCAAATCTACCAACTTACTTTCGTCTATGTGTGAGCCAAGTCCTCCGTGTTCTTTAAATGAAGCAATAGGAGAAGATATTCGGTCTCACACTTTTAGTTTATTTTAGCAATAAGTGGATAAAGCATACAGAGCTCTGGGTCTAGACCTTTCTGTCCCTGACAAACTATATAGTGTGTCAGTTCAGAAAATCCCACACCCTTCGGTCCCTGATCCAGTCTTTTTATATAATAAAACCATCATGCAATCACTGATGTGGGATTATCTTCTGCTTGGCTGTTGATCTGACTCCATTCTCCGCCTCCTTACGTTCCCGGATGTCTGACCCCACGTGACCTTGTTTTGCCCGCAAAACAGAGTACCACGTGTGAGAAACAAAGCCCACTCACATCACTAATTTCGGTCCGAGACCAAGTATCTGAAACAGCAGCGTCGTTTTATTTGTACACCTGCAGGTGGGTGCCTTGTCTAATTGCCAGGTAAGGCAATGACAAATGCACAGTATACCCCAAAAAACACTTGCAATTTATACAGTTTTTTTCCCATACGTTTTCCTTATTCCATTGTTTGTTCCCTGCTTCGCTTACGTCACTCATTTCCTTAAGACCTATCCCACAACTTCTGTTTATCCTGTCTTGTCCGTGACAAACTCTTATCTCTGACTCCCATAAGGGTGTTTGACGTCAGTCTACTGTAGGTTATTGATTAGGCATATCTTTTCTTCTATCAGCATCTATTTCTATCCAGAGGCCACTTTGACCTTTTTGATTAGGGTTTGTTCCTGTGTCTCCCTGCAAGTGGGGGAAACAGATGTTTTCCTGTTTGCCCATACATCCACCATTGTTCTGTAATCACGTCTCATGCTAACATATCCTTTCTTTTTGCTGAATATATATTTTCTCATTCCTGTTCTGTATCAGAATTTATAGTTGCAGAAATAACATTAATTCATTTATATCCCACAATTTCCCCTTTTTCTTTTCATTACTATCTGTTATCTTCTGCATTTTTGTCTCTTTTTTTTAAACATTGTTCCCAAAATTCGCAAGCATCATTTCAGAGATTTCATCCATCTTAGTCTCACTCATCTCCTTATTATTTAGTTGATAAAGTTCCTCTGTCAAATTTCCCCTCAGGGGCATTCGTTTCATCAAGGCTGTTTCAATCAGCCTCTGGGTGAGCCCTCGTATACAGGGTATGATACAACAGCCAATGGCCACCAATACCCTGACTACTACTATCGGGGAAGTAAGGATAGAAACCACCACCCCCTTCCATTTTCCAAACCAGGATTCAAGCCATCCTGTGAGAGATGTGTCTACTCCTGAATTCTCAGCCAGTTCCTCTGCTAAGGTAGTCAATCCCCGTAAGGCCCGAGTAATTGAACCATCAGACGCAGTGTTATTAGGAATAAAGGTACAACAGCTTCCTCCTAACATCACACATACACCCCCTTTCTCTGCTAAAATCATATCAAGGGCTATTCTGTTTTCCCATGCCATCGTACTCGTCGCATCAAGCTGTTCTGATATTCCTTTAACCGCCTCTCTTGTATAATTTATAAATCGCTGTTGATTATAGAAAATGTAATTTATCCAGTCTACATTTTTATTAATTGTTACCCACCAAAAGAGAGCTGACTCAAAGCCTGCTGCAATCTGGTTACGAGCCTTGAATTCATCAGGTACTCCCCTAGGGACTCCTACCGAATCAAGATAAATCCTGTCATCAAAAGAAGTATCTAACAGTAATCTCTTACCCCTTCCCCTTTTTCTTACTATCTTCTCCTTCTCAAATGCCAAGGTAAATGGAATTGCCAATTGTACAATTGCGCATATCCCTTTCCAATCCGGAGGTAGGGTGGGTCTCAATATTTTTCCTCCACAGTACCACCACAGATCCGCTCGGGGAACCTTTGATGCTGAGTAGTTCCCTCCCTTCTCCGTTTCGGTAACATTCTTAATCTCTGTACATAATTTCAGCTCCCCCAAATCTCTCGACCGACTCGTACCTCGCCTGTGCACACACGACGTGTGATTTCCAACTGCGGCGGAAAATGTGGGGGGAACTTTTGCATCTTTCTCCTCCAAGGGAGGGAACATTAGAGATAGGGAGGTACAATTCCTATCATTCCATGCAGTCTCATCCTGGTACAGGGCTATCATACATTTCATGCCCTTCCTGTCTCGCTTCCACCCGAGCGGAAAGGGAACCACCTGGGCCACTGGCCTACCGGAGGCACATGCATAGCAATTGCTTTTGTTCAGACTTTTTACAGTATACTTTACCCATTCAACCCAGGCATTTGCATCCCCGTACCCAGTCTCTATCTCGATGGTCTGTTTCAAATCCTTTACCTCCATAATTTTTACTACTTTAGGATCATCGGGAGGGTTGTATCTCATTACCCAGTAATTCTACCCGTTTTCCCTGTCCTACGCTAATTCGAAAACAACAGCCCACAAACTCCTTCCCATTTGCTTTCATTTCAATCCCAAATGTTTCATTTAATTGTATCTCATAAGTGCCACCCCCCAAAACTGCTTCGTGCCATGTGGTTTTCCTTATCGTTAAATATATGGGGTTACACTTTTTTATCGGGACAATCGCGTTCTGGTCGGAAGGTGGCCCGGTGTATTGTGACAAGACCATTATACCAGGTACCATCCCCGAGGCCATCCCCATAGGACTTAAGATGTATCTCTGAGTTGCGGTATTGTCTCTGATTAGCTACATTCCCACAATTTACTAAGCTACATACATCAGTGTCTATTACTTGTGGATTATCAGACACAGGAACCATTAATAATACATATGAAAATGATATTTGACAAAATCCTAATACCAAGAGGGCTAGCATCATAACTCTAAGCATTCCCAGTCTTCTAATCATTATGCTAAAACACAAAAAGGCTTAATATACAATCTTACAGAAATAATCCCGCGCTCGCGTCGCCACTGTATAGTCAATTACTCAAAGTCTCTTTAGTCTGAGTTTCAGCGGGTCTTGCGTTGATTCGGCTGTCCAGACTTCTTCCTCAACTGGAGGGCCCACTGGCCCTTTGATCCGAGTATAATGAGTCCAGCCTTTTTCCGCCGTCCTTATTGCCGTTTCAGTTGTCAAAAGAGCCTGATACGGCCCTTCCCAGTCTGGCTGCAGCTTAGTCTCTGTCCATGATTTTATTAAGACCCAATCTCCTGGCCGGATGGGATGAACAGCAAATTCAAGGGGCGGAGTCTGTGCCAATAGACCCTGTTTTCTGAGGAAAGATAAAGAGGAGGACAAGCCCAGTATATACTTCTTTAAAAACAAATCTTTAGTTTCGGGAATTGGCAATTCTCCCTGCGTTCCCAGATTAAGGTAATCCAAATAAGATTTCATAGGGGGATAGTCCCAAATCTTTCCTCGGGGCTGTTCGTACTCGCAAGAGAGCTATAGGTAAACATTTGGTCCAAGGGAGTCTGGTTTCTATTATCAATTTAGAGAGCTGTCGTTTGAGTGTTTGGTTCATTCTCTCGACTCTTCCTGATGATGGCGGATGCCATGGAGTATGGAACTCCCAGGAAATCTCCAACCCCTTCATTACCCCCTGTAACACTTTAGAGGTAAAATGAGTTCCATGGTCGGAATCTATACGGTTCACTAACCCATATCGGGGAATTATGTGCTCTAATATTGTTTTAGACACCCCATTTGCAGTGGCGGTAGCTAGGGGGTATGCTTCAACCCAACCAGATAAATGATCTACTATGACCAACATATATTTTAGTCTTCCTACTCTAGGAGTTCAGTATAATCTACTTGTATACTCTGGAAGGGTCTCAATCCTGGGTCTCTTCCTCCCTGGGCCTGTTTTCTCAGAACTTTTTTATTTACCTTTCTGCATATTATGCATCCCTCACATATTTGTTTAGCAATGGTATATATCCCTTTACATCCATATTCCCTAAGAACTAAATCACACATTGCTTGTACTCCCCAGTGACTGCCTTGGTGTAGGATAGCCATAATCTCTCGCATCATCATTTTGTTTAACATTTCCCTTCCATCAAGTAACTTCCAATGCCCGTCTGCTGTCTTTGTAGCCCCTAAATCTCTCAATTCTCTTTCTTCTCTTTCAGTAAATATAGGAATTCCCCTAGGACCTGGGACAGTAGGTATTAGGGGAATGAATCACCACTTCTTGTGGATTCAGGGCGGCTTCCCTAGCCACTTCATCAGCTAATCTATTTCCCCTAACCTCTGGTTCATTTCCTTTCTGATGACCATTTACGTGCACTACGGCTATCTCTCGGGGGAGTAATAAAGATTCCAAGACCCGTTTAATCAATTCTTCATGAACTAATTCCTTCCCCCGGCTATTGATCAATCCTCTTTCCTGCCATATCTTTCTGAACGTGTGCACTACACCAAATGCATATTTAGAATCAGTGTTCTATACTGTTCCCTCTTTATTTTCTAATGCCCTAAGGGCTCTCTCCAATGCATAGAGTTCGCAGGTCTGAGCTGATCACCCATTTGGCAACCTTCCTGCCTCCACCACACTACTTTTTGTCCCATCAACAACTGCATACCCATTATGCCTTTTCCCTTCAATCACCCGGGATGACCCGTCTATAAAAAGTCTAGCCCCTGCATGAAGTGGAACATCTCTCAGGTCCATACGGACCTTAGTTTGGTATTCAATAATGTCAAGGCAGTTGTGCCCTGATTCTGAGGAGAGTGTCCTTCCCCTTTCCAAAGAAAAGCAGCTGGATTTAAACAATTGTCGGTGACTAGTGCTAAATCATCCTTTTCTATCAGTATCGCCTCATATTTCAAAATGGTCTGTCAACCATCGCCCAGCTTTTTGGTTTAGGATTATTCTCACTTGATGTGGAGTGCTTACTATTAGGGCTCCCCCAAATGTAAGCTTTCTGCTTTCCTCCACCAACAGTGCAGTGGCAGCCACAGCCTGCACACACTCTGAGCACCCTCGGGATACTGTATCCAATAGCTTTGAAAGATATGCTACTGGTTGTTTCATCCCTTCCCACCTCTTGGTTAATACTCCCAAAGCCACTCCCTTATCTACGGTGACAAAGAGGTGGAAGGGTTTATCTAGGGAAGGTAAGGCTAACACGGGGGCATGAATCAAATCTCTTTTGAGTTTCTCGACTAGTTCTTTTTCCTCATCATTCCAATTTAGATGTTCTGGCTCCCCCTCTATTAGTTTGAGATATAATTTCCTAGTCTTCTGAGCATAGGAATCTATCCACAATCTGCAATATCCCGTTAGACCCAAAAATTTGCGTAACTCTCATTTAGTGCTGGGCAGTGGCATCCCCACTATTCCCTCGATCCGCTCCGGGCTTATCTTTCGCTTACCCTCGCTCACTAAATGTCCCAAGTATTTTACTTCTGGCTCCACATATTGTAATTTGTTTTTAGATACTCGCAGGCCCTGCTGGCCCAGAAAATTCAATAATTTGTTAGTGGCTTCTACTACTCTTTCTCTTCTTATTCCTGATACTAAGAGGTCGTCTACATACTGCAATAGAATAGTCCCCTTGGGGCTGCTAAATTTCTCCAATATTTGTTCTAACTTCTGTCCAAATAAATTCGGGGATTCTGTAAACCCCTGGGGGAGCACAGTCCACCGGTATTGCTGTTTCCGCCCTGTCTTGGGATCCTCCCATTCAAAGGCAAACAAATTCCTACTTTCCTCCGCCAAGGGACAAGCCCAAAAGGCATCCTTTAAATCTATCACACTAAACCATTTGTAGTCATGAGGGATCTTACTTAATAACGTATAGGGGTTTGGCACCACTGGGTGCCTGACCTGTACTATCCGATTTAATGTTCTCAAATCCTGCACCAATCAATAAGTTCCATCAGATTTCCGTACTGGTAGAATTGGGGTATTATAAGGAGACATACATGGTTCCAATAGTCCATCTCTAATCAGTTCCTCAATTACTGGCTGCAGTCCTCGTTTACCTTCTATGGAAATAGGATATTGTCGTTCACAGATAATGTCTCCTTTTCGTTTTAAATTTTTTGTAAGGGGAGGGATCTGTAGTTTTCCATGATTCCCTTCTCTAGCCCATACTGTAGGGTCTATCTCTCTCTCTCTGCGTCCTCTGTCAACATTGCCAGTTGTACAACTAATTCTTTTTCCTGAATTCCAATCTCCAGTCCTAAAAGGATAATTAAGTCTCTCCCTAGTAAGTTACTTCCTATATCAGAGATATACAGCAGTTCCCCTGTAACCCTACCTTTAGGACCTTCTATCATCATAGGTTCAAATAGTGGAACAGTAAATCCTTCCCCTTTCACCCCCGAAACAGTAATTGACCGTGTTAACATTTCTACTTTCTTTGGTTTAAAATTTAGCGATGACCGTGCTGCCCCCTTATCTACTAGGAAGACTACCTCTTCCCTACAGGGTCCCACCTTCAAGTTTATCAAGGGTTCCTGGTGGGCCCCCGAGGGCAGGAACCCCTGACACCCCTATTCTTCATCATAATTCATAAGCGGAATTGCCCTTTCTTCCCTTTGTAGATCAGGACACCCCCGCTTAAAATGCCCTATCTTTCCACAATAATAGCATCCTGCCTGTAGAGACTTCCATCTCTGCCCCTGTGGCTCAAACCCTCTATCAAATGTTCCCCCTTGTCCTCTCCCTCTCCCTCTCCCTCTCCACTTTCCTCTCTGTCCTACATGCTGCCTCCCGCCGTTGCCCACTATCGGTTTCATTCTCCTCTTAATTACCTCATCCACTGTAGCTACCATCATTTTCGCCTTCTGTTTTTGTCTCTCATCCTCCCTCTTTACAAATACTTTCTGTGCCTCTCTCAACAATTCATCTAATGGTTTTTTGCTCCATCTTTCTATCTTCTGTATCTTTCTCTGTATGTCTGGCCATGCTTTTGTCACAAAATGTACTTTCAAAAGACCCTGTGCCACTGGGTCCTCAGGGTTCATTCCAGAGTATTTCCGCATTGAGTCCCTTAATCTTTGCAAGAAAGCTGAGGGAGTCTCATCTTTCTCCTGTCTAACTTCAAAGGCTTTTATCAAATTCTGTGACTTCGGAACTGCCTCTCTTATTCCTTTTAGAATCAGGTCTTTCAATTCCCTCATTTCTTCTCTATGCTCCAGGTTTTGGTTTTCCCACTGGGGGTCTCTGAGGGGAAACTTCACCTCTCCCTGTCCAGCATCCCCATCTCCAATCGGGTGTTCCCTGTCCCATATTTTAATAGCAGCTCCTCGTATAAGTCCCCTCTCCTCCCCAGTAAATAGTATATTCAAAATAGACATTAATTCAGCCCAGGTATACAGACTGGGCCCCAAAAATTGATCAATTTGTTCAGACAATCCCACCAGATCCTCAACCAGGACTTTCATTTCCTTTTTAAATGTTCTGACCTCCCCACTGGTGAGGGGGGCACTTCCAAACCCAATCTCTTTGTCCCCTATGGGTACCTCCCGAAGGGGATAAGTCGTTACGTTTTTCCCCTTTTTCTTTTGTTTTCCCCCCTTAGACTTTGATTTAGATTCTCCGGAGGCCTCCTCTACATCTACTGTAGCTTCCCTTTCTTTTGCTGAGGATTGAGGGTCAGGAACAACAACATCCCCAGCCCCTGTCCCTTCGTCCTCCTCTTGTGAATCATCTGTTCCCTGTCTGTCTGTCTGTCCTCCTTCCCCTTGTTCACCTAACCTGATTTTATGGTACGGGGGGGGGGGGGGGGGGCAAACAGTTAAGAGGATCCCAGGGACTAGGTGGGGCAGAGAGGGAATCCTTTGTCTTTACTAACATCATTCCCAAACTGCCCTTCCAACAGGATGCATAATCCGCCTCCTCTTGACTAAAAGGTTGTTTTCCATTCACATACAACCCTAAATACTGACAGACTCAACCCTCGTCCGAACCGTACTTTGGCCAGAAGACAGACGGACGAAGGATTGGTTCTTTGGTCCATACTAAACAACAATATTTAATCATTTTCTTTTTATCTTTTGCTCTTGTACAAGTATTACTTGTCCAATCCCGCAACATCCTCCCCAACGGACTTTCAGGAGGAATGTTACCAGGGACTTTTTCGTCCCTTACTCCGTGACAGCTACTCTGCCTACCCCCCATTTTCCCGGGGCCCTCGCTAGTCCCTCAGCGAGTAATTACCTCTTTTCCCGGCCACCAAGGCAATACTTAAAAGTCTGTTTTTCTTACCTTGGTCTGTGCACAGAATTGCCTGGCCCCTTTTGTCACCGTATCTTCTATCGAGCTCCTATCACTGTCTGATTCAGATGTCTCTCTTAGTCACCCAAGGGAGCAGACCAAACCGGGACACGAGACCGCTCCTCAATGGGGAACGGGACGCGTCTTCCCAGTGTCCAAGGCCAGCCACTCCCCCCGGTGATGGAAGAAAATCCCGGACACGAGCCCCCAATTGTGAGAAACAAAGCCCACTCACATCAATAATTTCAGTCCGAGACCAAATATCTGAAACAGCAGCGTCGTTTTATTTGTACACCTGCAGGTGGGTGCCTTGTCTAATTGCCAGGTAAGGCAATGACAAATGCACAGTATACCCCAAAAAACACTTGCAATTTATACAGTTTTTTTCCCATATGTTTTCCTTATTCCATTGTTTGTTCCCTGCTTCGCTTACGTCACTCATTTCCTTAAGACGTATCCCACAACTTCTTGTCCGTGACAAACTCTTATCTCTGACTCCCATAAGGGTGTTTGACGTCAGTCTACTGTAGATTATTGATTAGGCATATCTTTTCTTCTATCAGCATCTATTTCTATCCAGAGGCCACTTTGACCTCTTTGATTAGGGTTTGTTCCTGTGTCTCCGTGCAAGTGGGGGAAACAGACGTTTTCCTGTTTGCCCATACATCCACCATTGTTCTGTAATCACGTCTCATGCTAACATATCCTTTCTTTTTGCTGAATATATATTTTCTCATTCCTGTTCTGTATCAGAATTTATAGTTGCAGAAATAACATTAATTCATTTATATCCCACACACGTGACCCTGTTTTGCCCGCGAAACGGAGGACCACGTGACCTCCTTGCACGCCTCCGGCGTGTGAAACAGGGCATCATGTGACCTCCCTGCACGCCTCCGGCGCGTGAAACAGCATCACATGGCCCTGCTTTGCAACGGAGCGGCGCACCACGTGACCTTGTTATGCGCGCACGCATAACGGAGCACCCCCAAAGGCTTCCGAATGTCGAGTATATTTACACTCGCAGCCAGCCATATATTTAGAACATAGAACGTAGAAGAATACAGCACAGTACAGGCTCTTTGGCCCTCAATGTTGCGCCGTACCAAGCCCACGTAACCTACACTAGCCCACTATCCTCCATATGCCTATCCAATGCCCGCTTAAATGCCCATAAAGAGGGAGAGTCCACCACTGCTACTGGCAGGGCATTCCATGAACTCACGACTCGCTGAGTAAAGAACCTACCCCTAACATCTGTCCTATACCTACCATCCCTTAATTTAAAGCTATGCCCCCTTGTAATAGCTGACTCCATACGTGGATAAAGGTTCTCACGGTCAACCCTATAAGTAAGTCATATATTTACAAGTCCCCCTTTTGGTCTTATGAAAATGAGACCAACAAACCAGTTTTATACATCACATTCGCTCTCCGATATATAGTTTTCCCTTCTTGACAGAGCTATGGTTTCTGTCTCCATCTGGTAGGGCGGGGGAGCCTTCCCTTCAATTGCTGTGATGATTACCCCCTGACCGTATGGGATGTCCCCTCCACCACCCTGTTAGGTCCTGTCCACCTTGGCTCCGACCACTTCCGTATGATCACCTTCAGCAGGACCCAGTCCGTGGTAAGTGGCACCTGGCTCTGTCGGTCCCCCTTTTCCAATCCAACCTGTTTGGAGAAAGCTGACACCAAAGCTGTTAGTTGATCATAGTAAGGTTTGTACCTTAGAGAGTCTCCTCCTCCCTCTAACATCTGTATTCCAGCTCCTGGTCCCAGGAACTGCTGCCCTGTTGTTAGCTCGTACGGGGTAAACCCTATGATGGAGTTTACTGAACTTCTAATGGACAGTAAAGCAAAGGGTAGGGCCTCCACCCAACTTAACTTTGTTTGGGCACACATTTTTCCTATTTTTCCTTTTATGGACTGATTCATTCTTTTCACTTTTCCTTGTGACTGAGGATGGTACACTGTTCCAAACGCATGTTTCAGTCCTAAAGCTGCTTCAATTTCTTACAGGTCTTTGTTCTTGAAATGTGTGCCATTATCTGACCTGACTCTCTTTGGAAACCCATGCATTGGAATGTATTGGTTTATCCAAAATTTGATCACTGTTTTTGCGTCTTCCTTTTTCGCAGGTATCGCTTCTGGCCAACCAGTGTATGCATCCACTGCTACCAAAAGGTACCGGTATCCGTTTACTCTCTCTATCATGTCAGTGTACTCAATCACTATTTCCTGACCTGGCATTCTTGGAAGAGGGAATTTTCCTTCGTGTGGTTTCACTGTTGGTCTCACATTGTATTCTGTACACGTTCTACATTCCCTGATATAATTTTCAATCATTGCTGGAAAGAACAGATGCCACCAATGTGTCAGATACCTCTGCATCTGTGTTTTTCCACAATGTGTCAACCCATGAGCTTTCTGGAGCATGGAAGCTATCAAACCTGGGGGTAGCACTGGTCTACCGTCCGGTGACCTCCAAATTCCTTCTGACTCTGTGGCCCCTCTCTCTCTCCAAACTGTCAGTTCATGAGAGAGGCTTTCTGCTACTTTTTGATTAACACATTTGCATCGCAGGCAGGCAGCAGGTCATACACTGTTCTCTCTGTTTGCATCATTATATACTGTGGGGTATACCCTGCTGCTTTCTTTGCTGCTGAGTCGGCTTCCTGATTGCCCTTCGCTACTACTGTATCTGCTTTATCATGTCCTCTACACTTGACCACCGCCACTTCTGCAGGTTTCATTAGGGCCTCCGTTAATCTTTTCATATCTTTTTCATGTTTAATTGGGGTTTTTGCTGCTGTTAAGAATCCTGCTCTATTCCATTGACTGAGTTCTACCTGTATAGCCCCTGCTACATATGCAGAGTCGGTGTAAATATTTACTCTTTTTCCCTCTGACCATTCTAACGCAGCAATCATTGCCTGTAGTTCAGCCAACTGGGCTGATTCTTTGCCTGTCACTTTTCCTGTCAACACTTCCTCAAATCCCTCACTTGTCTGTCGCACCACTGCATAGGCAGGCTGCTTTAAGTCCTTCAGTTGGATGTCTGCAACAGCAACCATCTGTGAACAGCACTTCTTCTGGGTCTACTAGTGGAATTGCCTGTAAGTCTGCCCTAACTTTGACGTCTCTCTGTATCCTTTCCTCGCACATGTGTGGCTCTCCTTCTCCCATGTTGTCAGCCATGTTAATTTCTTCGTGTGTAAAAGTTATATGTGGTGCATTCATTGTAAAAGCTGTTAAGTTCACATAGGCCACTCTACTATGTGTCGTCAGTACCGTTAGTGAATGGCCCATGACTATATGTGCTACCTTTTGGAGAATTTTTGCTACCCCTGCTGCATGTCTTGTACATGGTGGGTGTTTGTCCTCTATTGGGTCAATGGTAACACTTACATACATCAGCACCTGCCTGCCTCCCCCTTTTTTCTGAAAGAGAACACCATTTACTGTGTGTAATTTTTCAGAAATATCGAGGAAAAATGGCTCTTTGTAATCCGGGACCGCTAAATCAGCAGCCCGCGTTAGGGCCTGTTTAAGAGATATGAAACTTTCGTCTGCCTCTGTGGTCCGCTGCAAATGGGCCGACAAATTTCTCATGCCTTGCTCATTCACCATGGCTCTGAGAGGGAAAGTGAGCTCCCCATATGATGCAACGAATCGTTTGCTATATCCTGCCAACCCAAGAAATGAGAGCATGTCTTTTACAATGACTGGTTTGGTATGATGCAGAATGGAGGATCTATGGGACGGAGAGACACCTGTCCCCTTAGCGGAAATCACTCTACCCAAAAAAGACACCGTTTGTCTGCAGCATTGTAATTTAGCCCGTGAAACTTTGAAACCGACTTTATATATGCGAAGCAGCAACGTCTTTGTGACTGCCAGACAAGGAACATGGTCGGGTGCCGCCAAAAGAATGTCATCCACATACTGGATCAAAATCACCCCCTTTAGGAGTGTCAGGTCCTTCAGCTGCTGTTTCAGTACCTGATTAAACACCCCCAGCGACAAAATGAACCCTTGAGGGACCCTTGTATAACGTAGTTGCTGGCCTTTATAGGTGAACGAAAAAATGTCCCTCAAATGAAGGGACAAACAGAAGAACACGTTGGCCAGATCAATGCACGAGAACCACTTATGGTCAGGGGTCAGGACAGGGGTTGCAGTGTAGGGGTTTGGAACTGGAACTGTTGGAGTAGAAACGACGCTATTAATCCGTCTAAGATCATGCGCCATCCGATATTTACCGGTATTCTGCTTCTCTACAGGTAAGATAGGGGTGTTCCAGGCTGACTGGGAGGGTTCTAGCACCCCTGCTGCTAACAATCCTTCAATTGTGTCGGCAATGCCAGCTTCAGCCTCTGGTTTGTGTGAATATTGTCTCTGCCAAATTGAAGTGTGGTCAATTAAATCGAATGTGATCGGTGTGACGTGTTTGCAGTGACCAACGTCCGTTGAACCTGCTGACCACAAGGTATCTGGTAGAGCGTCGAGCATCGCTGCAGCCTGTGGATGGTCTGTTTTCTCCCTGCCATGAAACCTTTCAATCTGCCTATGTTCCAGCAGTACCTTGTCAGTTGTCCTGTACATAATTCTATAGGCTTCCTCCGATGGTGAATATTGTAAACCGGGAAGCTGAGTCCAAACCCAACCAGAAGACAGATTTTTGTCCATTATCCTCATTTGCATATAGGGGTCTGCCAACCCTACATGCCCCTGGATTCTCGGGCCCCGTCAATATTCGTACCCCTGCCCTTCCGGGATAGTCTGGGGGTACTGTCCTTGCACCGGGGCTGCAGCTGCATTTGTGGCTTGGTAAGGCTGAGCAGCCTATTGAAAAAGAGGCTGACTTGAGCAGACATACTGTCCTCGGATCAATCCCTGTCCTCCCTTCTAGCCTCATTGAGCTGTAACTTCAGCAACTGCACTTGAGCTGACTCATTGCTCTGTTTATCTTCATCCTGTTTTGTCCTGTAACGCTTCATGTGGTGCGTCAAGTGTTTCTCCCACCGTTCTGGAGAACAAGCTGGGATATCAGGATTACTCTCCATTGCCTCTTTTACTTCCTTAGGCATCCCTGCCATAACAGCATTCCTAAATAACATGGTCTTGTAGCTGACCCGACCCTGGATGGCTCCCCGCAGTATCTGTCCACGTGCCCTTACACCTAGCCAAAAAGGCAGGCATATCCTCACCCTTCTTCATTGTGAAGGTGAGTGAGTGCATTGCTCCCGGTGGAATTGGAAATCTATCCTTCATTGCCCTTCCCACACAGGTGGCATGCTGCACAAACGGTTCTGAATCAGGTAGTAAGGTGGTCTCCGCAGACGCTTCAATCTGCTGTATTTCCCACATATTCAATTGCTTGCCCAACAATGCTTGGTGGGCGGCACAGTGGCACAGTGGTTAGCACTGCTGCCTCACAGCGCCAGAGACCCGGGTTCAATTACCGCCTCAGGCAACTGACTGTGTGGAGTTTGCACGTTCTCCCCGTGTCTGCGTGAGTTTCCTCCGGGTGCTCCGGTTTCCTCCGACAGTCCAAAGATGTGCAGATCAGGTGAATTGGCCATGCTAAATTGCCTGTAGTGTTAGGTAAGGGGTAAATGTAGGGGTATGGGTGGGTTTCGCTTCGGCGGGTCGGTGTGGACTTGTTGGGCCGAAGGGCCTGTTTCCACACTGTAATGTAATGTAAAAAAAAAATGTAATGCTCTCCAATCGCCCATAGCTAACTTGTACCCTAGTGTATATTAGCAAAATTTAGTCATCCAAGGCCCACCTCCCTTCATGGGTGGGGGCATTTTATCCAAGATGCAGTTCATGTCAGTAAATGTGAAGGGCTGATAAACATCCCCCATATAAGAGCCTCTGTAAATTAATGGCATCTGGTGGTGCTGATACTGTATGGGTTGTCGTAATGTGTCTCTGTGACGCAGCTGAAACTTGGTTCAGGTAGGGGCGTCATTGGAGGGCCATGTTCAGTATGCATTGTGGGTGAGCCTTTCAAAGTGATGGGGTAGGTGTGTGGGTCATCCTCCGTCAGGGATTCTTCGTCCTCGATATCTGTACTATTTTCAGACTCCCCCCCCCCCCCCATCCAATTTGTCTCTATCTCATTTGTCCCTCAAATCTCTCCTTCTCCTGTCTGAGAACCCGTCATCTAGTAACTGAGCTGAGCTATGTAATCTTTCCCTCCTTTCACTCTCAACACTATACGGTGTCGAGTGAGCATCTGGCTCTTCCAATAATGAATGTCTCCCTTGTTTCGGCTGTTCTTTGTTTCTGCAGAGCGTCATTATCACCCCTGCTTGCCTCCTCCGTGTGGGCGGCACGGTGGCACAGTGGTTAGCACTGCTGCCTTACAGCGCCAGAGACCCGGGTTTAACTCCCACCTCAGGCGACTCTCTGTGTGGAGTTTGAACATTCTCCCCGTGTCTGCGTGGGTTTCCTCCGGGTGCTCCGGTTTCCTCCCACAATCCAAAAATGTGCAGGTTAGGTGAATTGGCCATGCTAAATTGCCCGTAGTGTTAGGTGAAGGGGTAAATGTAGGAGTGATATACGCTTCGGCGGGTCGGTGTGGACTTGTTGGGCCGAAGGGCCTGTTTCCACACTGTAAGGAATCTAATTATCTAATCTAATCTCCGCTTCTTTAACTCTCCGTTCAGCTTCTAGTGTTAGTTTTTCTACCTTTCTGATGCTTTCTTCTACTGCTTCCGCCAGTCTCTCTTTTACTGCTTCATATACTCTCGTTCCTACTTCTTGCACATCCAACACCCCTTCTTGAACATACATAAGTGGCATTTGTGTTACAGGATATGGGGGCGGTGGTTGTACCCCAGGCAGTTTAGGAT
Source organism: Chiloscyllium plagiosum (assembly GCF_037043375.1). Classification (NCBI taxonomy): domain Eukaryota; kingdom Metazoa; phylum Chordata; class Chondrichthyes; order Orectolobiformes; family Hemiscylliidae; genus Chiloscyllium; species Chiloscyllium plagiosum. The sequence goes on along the minus strand of NW_028270158.1, from coordinate 66,800,975 downwards.
ATAATGACGCGGATGGTCGTGGCTTTTCTGTCTCCTTTGCCAGTTTTGTCTCAGAGGTACCACCCACCCTCTTCTGTAATGTTTCTACCGCCATACAGGCTAACGTCATGTTGTGCAGATAAATCCTCCTCTCTTCTTTCTCCTTGCCTTCTTTTGTCCACTTTCTTCTAACTAATATTGACCCTTTCTTTCCCTTCATGTGCTTTTCAACTTCTAATTTAGCTTGCTCTCTGTTTTTCCTAAAAACGGTGACAATATCTCCCTCTTCCCATCTTTAGGGACTTTGCCCTGTTGTTATAATTCGTCCCAAATCTTATCATATTTCTCCATCATTGTTTTTTGTTTGTCCTTTGCAAGTCCACTAACTAACTGACTTCTAGCTTTACCCCACTGCTATTTTACAGGCAACATTAAGTCAAAAGAACATCTTCCGTATTCCTCACACTCCCCTTCCATTCAAATTCCCCTTCCATTTTACGTATTTTTGTTTTAATCCTCCCGTCTAGCAGTCAATTGGTTTAGATATAATATAACTGAGCAACTAACCCCATCAGAGACAAATCGGTGGCCAGTCAGTTTGTATGGAGTACACTCGAGCAACTGACCCTTTCAGCGAGATTTATCAGCAGTGTCGTTGTCACCGTTAGGTTTCCACTGCCAACTCTCTCTCGCTGAGACACCATCGTCCCTGTCTTCAAGACACTACTGGCTTTTCTGCCATCCTCCGTACATTCCCCAATATAAGCTTTAAAACATACAACACAATCATACACCACAATTTGTGAGCATTGCTTTTATGAGATCCTGCTCAATGGACTTTAAGCCTCCTCACACTTATGTACCTTGTTGCTTTTATGGGGACTCTAACCCCACGGGACTTTAAACCTGTACGTATTAAACTTTGGAAAATTTGTGAGCGTTGTTTTTATGAGATCCTGCTCAATGGACTTTAAACCTCCTCACACTTATGTACCTTGTTGCTTTTATGGGGACTTTAACCCCAAGGGACTTTAAACCTGTACGTACGTTGTTGCTTTTATGGGGACTCTAACCCCAAGGGTCATTAAACCTGTACGTACTATATCAATACTTTATCCTCTTACTATTACTAGGACACTTGCAGTATAATGACAACAATCAATTTAGTATTTCCAATTGCAGAACTTCGATATAAACAGGCGTCTGCTCAGCTTTTTTATGCGGCGCCGCTTGTTGTTGTCATCAGACGTCAGTTGTCCATTGTTTCTATTTTTCTCTCTTTTCCGTCACTTCTCCATCTTCATCACGTCGGGGTCACCAAATTGTCAGACTTTGGCTCAATCTACCTACTTACTTTCTTCTATGTGTGAGCCAAGTCCTGCGTGTTCTTTAAATGAAGCAATAGGAGAAGATATTCGGTCTCACACTTTTAGTTTATTTTAGCAATAAGTGGATAAAGCATACAGAGCTCTGGGTCTAGACCTTTCTGTCCCTGACAAACTATATAGTGTGTCAGTTCAGAAAATCCCACACCCTTCGGTCCCTGATCCAGTCTTTTTATATAATAAAAAACGTCATGCAATCACTGATGTGGGATTATCTTCTGATTGGCTGTTGATCTGACTCCATTCTCCGCCTCCTTACGTTCCCGGATGTCCGACCACACGTGACCTTGTTTTGCCCGCGAAACGGAGGACCACGTGACCTCCTTGCACGCCTCCGGCGCATGAAACAGGGCATTACGTGACCTCCCCACACGCCTCCTGCGCGTGAAACAGGGCATCACGTGACCTCCCTGCACACCTCCGGTGCGTGAAACAGAGCATCACGTGACCCTGCTTTGCAACGGAGCGGCGCACCACCTGACCTTGTTCTGTGCGTGCACATACGGAGCACCCCCAAAGGCTTCCGAATGCCGAGTATACTTACACTCGCAGCCAGCCATATATTTATAAGTAAGTCATATATTTACAATAGTCAGCATGGATTGGTGCACGGCAAGTTTTTCAAAGAGATTACCAAGAAGATAGATGAGGGTAAGGCAATGTTTATTGTTTATATGGACTTTAGTAAGGCCTTTGACAAGGTACCACACAACAGCCTAGTCATAAAAGTTAAGTCACATGGGATCTAGGGAGAGGTAGCTAATTGGATCCAAAATTGGTTTGATGGTAGGAAGCATAGGTTGATGATTGAAAGTTGTTTCTCAGAGTGGAGGCCTGTGACTAGTGGTATACCACAGGGGTCAGTGCTGGGAACTTTGTCATTTATTATTTATATAAATGGTTTAGATGTGAATGTGCAAGGCATGATTAGTAAGCTTGCAGATGAAACTAAATTAGGAGGTACCATTGATAGCAAGGAAGGTTGCCAAAAATTACAGAAGAATCTTGATCATGTGGGAAAGTGAGCTGAGGATTGGCAAATACAATTCAATACAGCTAAATGTGAGGTGTTGCACTTCGGACAGTCAAACCAAGGTAGGGCATATACAGTGTTGAAGAGTGTGGTGCTGGAAAAGCACAGTCAGTCAGGCAGCATCCGAGGAGCAGTAGAGTTGACATTTTGAGCACAATTTCTTCATCAGGAAAGAGGGGGGGTAGCCCAGCGAGACTGAGAGATAAGTGGGGGGGGGGGGGAGTGGGGCTGGGGGAAAGATAGCTGCGAATGTGATAGGTAGATGAAGGTGGAGGTGAAGGTGGGAGAGGAGGGTGGAGCAGATAGGTGGGAAGGAAGATGGACAGCTAGGGACAGTTCAAGAGGGAGGTGCCGAGTTGGAGGGTTGGATATGGGATAAGGTGGGGTGGAGGGGAAATGTGGAAACTGGTGAAATCCACATCGATCCCATGTGGTTGGAGGGTCCCAAGGTGGAAGATAAGGCGTTCTTCCTCCAGGTGTCAGGTGGCTACAGTTTGACAGTGGAGGAGGTCCAGGACTTGCACGTCTTTGGTGGACTGGGAGGGGGAGTTAGAAGTTCAGCTACAAGTTGGTGGGGTTATTTAGTGCTTGTGCCAAGAAACGTTCCACAAGTTCCCGTCCTGACTCCTCAATGTAGAGGAGTAGAGTTGCTTTCCTTTATCTTTTCTACCATACAGTGGAATAGTTGGCACAGTAAAAAAAAGAGACAGTGTTCATCCAGGACCAAGGTACTATGTAGACAGCACACGATCACACAAAGGGTGGCATAAAGTGCATAAGAAGTTCGAAATACGCAAATTACTGTGTAATAAAAGAATGATAATTAATAGCAGCAATTCAAAATAGTGCAAAGAATTTCAGATGGAAAAGAGTCCGATCGTACAATTGTATAATTTTTGTGACTTGTAGTTGATTAAATTGAAAGTGAGAGAAATGACTCTTAAAATTGCAAAAGGGGTTCTGGGATTTGAAGATGATTCTCAAATTTGCCAAGAAAGTTGAGAAGGAAAGAAAAAGGGCATACTTTAAGAATTAGCAAAGAAGTTAGATTTGGGTTTAACAAAGGACAAAAGTAAAGCTGAAATTGTAAGGGGAATTGTAATTGTAATTGAAACACTTACGTATGTAGAGAAACAAGTGTAGTAGAAGTAGAAAAACTTAAATTACAATTGGGGAAAATGGGGTTAGAAGATAAACAAAGGGAGAGAGAAAGAGAGAGAGAGAGGAAAAAGAGAGAGAAGTTTCTTGGCTGAGCAAAGAGAGAGAGAAAAGAGAAAGAGAGACAGAATTTGTACTTGAGATGTTGCAACCTAGCAAAGTCAAGTTAACAGGATGGAGATTAAAAGAGAAGGTAGTGATATATAAATAACACTGCAACATTTTGATGAGAAAGATGTTGAGGCTTTATTTCATTTGAAAAATTGCTGAAGTAGATGGAGTGGTCTGAAGATTTATGGATAATGCTAGTTCAGACGAAACTGGTGGCAGAGATATTTGCTGCATTATCAGATGAGGTATCAGAAAATAATACAGAGGTTAAACAGGCTGATTTCAGCGCTTATGAATTGATACCATTAGCATATAGACAGCGGTTCAGAAACACAAAGAAAGAACCAGGTCAGATTGATGTTGAGTTCAAAAGAATTAAACATAATCATTTTGATTGACGGATGCGTGCTTTGAAAATAGATAGGATATTTGAGGCTCTAAGAGACATTATTCTACTGGAAGAGTTTAAAAACTCACTTCCAGAGATGAAAGAATTCACTTGGAGGAACAGAAAATTCAGGAAATAAGAAGGGCAGCAGAATTAGCAGATGAGAACATGCAGAAGAAGGGCTTATGCCCGAAACGTCAATTCTCCTGTTCCTTGGATGCTGCCTGACCTGCTGCGCTTTTCCAGCGACACATTTTCAGCTATTTATTAAAGATGCCAAATTGAATAAACATTATCAGGTATGTCATATGAACATATTGAAACTGTATTACACTGGAGCAAAAGAACTGGAGAAACCGGTGTTAGTTACTTCCCCACAGAGTGAGGAATCAAATCCAGATGGTATGGATTTTGAGGTACTTCAAAATAGATTAAAAATGAAAAAGTCCTTGAGGAGTGGGATGGATTAGTTAGCTGTCTGTCTCAGAAGCATAGAAGGGAACTGAAAGATTTGTTACTACAGTATAAGGATATATGTAAGAATCAGATGGGGTGGACTAATGTACATGAAGTAGAGGTAGGGAATACTGCTCCGATAAAACAACACCCCTATCAGCTTAATCCTCTGAAAGCCAGACAGGTCCAGATGAAGGTGGAGGCCATGCTCGACAAGAACATCATCAAACCAAGCCAGAGCTAGTGGAATTCACCAATCATCTTAGTTCACAAACCAGACAAGACTCAACGATTCTGATTGGATTATCAGAAGGTCAATGCCATTACAAAATCGGACTCATTTCCAATTCCTAGATTGGAGGACTTTATCAAAAGAATCGGACAAGCCAAGTTGGACAATGCATTGTTACTGGCAGGTATCTTCATCAGAGATGGCGGAAGAAATTTCTGCGTTTCTAACCCCAAATGGGCTATATCAGTTTAAAGTGATGCCCTTTGGAATCAAGAATGCACCCACTACATTCCAAAGACTCATGAACAGAGTTGTGGCTGGGTTAACAAACTGTACAGACTATTTGGACAATGTAATGATCTTTAGTAAGTCCTGGAAAGATCACATGGTACAGTTGGCGGAGCTCTTTGAACGACTACAAGAAGCAAAATTGGTAATAAATGTAAAATCAAATGGAATTCACAAAAGCAGAGGTGATGTTTTTTGAGAATAACATTGGTTATGGAAGGCTGATCCCATGGAACGCAAAGACAAAGGCCATTGAAGAATTTCCATGACCAACCTCGAAGAAGGAGGTGCTTTGATTCTTAGGACTCAGCCAATTCTATCGGAAGTTTGTTCCAAACTTCAGCAATACAGTGGCACCGATTTGCTGAAGAAGAACACAACGTTTCGGTGGACAGAACCATGCCAGGAGACATTCGACCATTTCATATTGACATTAACCACCAAACTAGTTTTAGCTATACCAAACTTTTCAAAACCTTTTAAAGTCACCATCGATGCCAGTGACATTGGTACTGGAGCTGTACTCCTACAGGAAAATGAGGATGGAATTGAACTGCCAGTTGGTTATTTTTCAACGAAGATCAACGTCCAGGTAATACTCCACAATCTATTACAACTCCACAACTCCACCGCTCTTTGTATTATCTGCAACTTGACTAACCCACCCATCTACATTTCCATCTGAGTCATTTATATATACCAGAAACAGCAGAGGTCTTGACATGGATCTCTGCTGAACATCAGTAGTCATGGACCCCCAACCTGAAAAACACCCTTCCACCACTACCCTCTGTCTTCTGTGGGCAAGCTAATTCTGAATCCACACGGTCATGTCACCATGGATCCCATGCATCTTAATCTTCTAGATCAGGCTACCTTGTCAAAAGTCTTATTAAAATCCATGTCTACAATATCTTATTAAAATCCATGTCTACTCTCATCGATCACCTTCGTCATCTCCTCAAATAAACTTCAGTCAAATTAGTAACACGTGATGTGCCCTACACAATGGCATAACCTTTTGACTGTCCTTAATTAGACCACGCTTTTCCAAATGTGTGCAAATCCTTCCCCTAACAATTCTCTCCAATAGCTTGCCAACCACCGATGTGTGACTCACTAGTCTGGGGTTTCCTTGATTATCCCTATTTCCCTTCTTGAACAAAGGAACAGTGCTAGCTACTCACCAGTCCTCTGGAACCTCGCCAGAGGCTAGTGAGGATACAAGGATCTTGGTCAAGGCCCCAGCAATCTTCTCTGTTGCCTTTCTCAATAACCTGGGGTAAATACCATTGATCCCTGGGGACTTATCCACTTTAATGCTCTTCAAGAAATCCAACATCATCTTTTTCTTGATCTCACAATGCTCTATCATATTAGCATGCTCCACACAAATTTCACAATCCTCCATATCCTTCTCCTGGGTGAATACCAATGGAAAGTACTCATTTAGGATCTTACCCACAAGCTTTGTCTCCAAGCACAATTTCCCTCCTTTATCCTTGAGTGGTCCTACCTTCTCCCTGGTTATCCTCTTGTTTCTAATGTATCAATAGAATGCCTTGGAATTGTCTTTAACCCTACTCACCAAGGTCATTTCATGGCCCTTCTTGCTCACCTGATTGCCTCCTTGAGTACTTTCCTTAAATTCTCATGCACTTTCTAAACCTTACATATGCTTCTTTTTCCCTTTTGACTAAAGTCACAACCTCCCTCGTTATCCAAGAATCCTTTACCTTGCCATTCTTGTCCTTCCTCTTTACTGGAACATGCTGGTGTTGAACTACCATCAGCTGGTCTTTAAACAATTCCTACATGTCAATTGTGGACTTGCCTGATAACAGCTCCTTCTAATCAACACTCCCTACCTCCCCCCTGCCGAAGACTTACATAATTTGCCTTCCCCAAATTTAGTACCTTTCTGCAAAGTCCTGACTTATCCTTGTTCATAGCTATCTTAAACTTAAGGAGTTGTGACCTTTGCTTCTAAAATGCTGTCCCACTGAAAAAGTCAGTCACCTGACCAGGCTCATTAGCTATGCAAGGTCCAGTATGGCCCCTTCTCTACTTTAACTATCCACGTACTGTTTCAAGAAACCCTCTTGGATGCACCTAACAAACATTGCCCCATATAAGTCCCAGACAGTATTGGGGAAGATGTTGGACGGGCCTTGAGGAGTCAGAAGGTGTGTTTATCACTACATATTCCTTGCGTCTGACCTGTTTGCGTTTCCACTACATTTATATAGCAAGCCCAGTTCAGCTTCTCATCAATAGTAACCCCCAGGATGCTAAGGAAGCAGATTCAGTGGAGATGATATTTGTCTGGCATGTATGTGGCACAATATTACTTGCCACTTGGATATTGTCCAGGTCTTGCTACATTTGAACATCAACTGCTTCAGTATCTGAGGAGTTGTTAATGGTGGTGAACATCACTGAACATGCCCACTTCTGACCTTATGGTGGAGGGAAGGTCATTGATGAAACAGCTAAAGATGTTTGGGCCTAGAACACTACCCGGGGAACTCCTGCAGAAATGTCCTGGAGCCTGAGATGACTGACGTCCAACAACCACAACCATCTTCCAATGTACCAGGTATAACTTCAATCAGTGCAGTTTGCTCCCTGAATTCCACTGATTCCAATTTTACTAAGTCTTCCTGATGCCTTGGTCAAATGTGGCCTTGATGTCGAAAGCTGTCATTCTTGCCTGCCCTCTGGAATTCAACTCTTTTGTCCAAAGCTGTAATGAGGTCAGGAACTGAGCAGCTCTGGTGCAACCCAAAATGGACGTCACTGAGTACATTATTGCTGAGCAGACGCTGCTTGATAGCATTGTTGATTACACCTTCCATCACTTTACTGATGATCAAGAGTAGATTGATAGCAGGAATTGGCTGGGTTGGAATTGTCCTGCCTTTTGTATACAGGCTAGACCTAGGCAGTTTGCCATATGATATCAGTGTAGATGTCAGTATTGTGGGTCTGTAAAATAACTTGTGGCAAAATCTGGAGCACAAGTCTTCATTACTATTGCTGGAATGTTATCAGGTCTGAAAGTCGTTGTACTATCCAGTGCTTCCAACTATTTCTTGATATCATGTGAAGTGAATTGAATGGTCTGAAGACTGACATCTGTGATGCTGGTGACCTTATGAGGTGCATTAAAAGTCTTTATCAATTATGTTGTGTTACTACAGTGTTGTTAAGGGAAGATTTCAGTATGATGTGAAATAAACTGTAAATCCACATGAAGTTCCATTTGGGATTAGAAGATAATTGAAGATTCATTTTCATTTATTTGAGTCAGGTTAAAAAACTTTGTTGAACTGCATAAACTGACAGTTTACATAGCAGATAGACAGAGTTTTTGTGAAAATGCATTAACCCTGTGGATAATGGAATGCGAGGATCGACTCTATACAACACCAAGAAAGACAAAGCAGTGGAGCTTAATCAAGGAGGGAATGATGTACAGGCTTTGGAGGGGAGATAGAATGTGACTTGCCACTTTTAGAATGTGTGGAAGACAAGATGTTTGTCCATACAGACCATTTTGGAATTTGAATGATGAACTGTCTATATGACTCATAATTTCTGTTGGATTCTCATTGAGTTAGGTTGGAATTCTCTTTTGGGTAAAGTCTCCCAATGTTGCTTGATAAATGATCATTGACCTGTACTTTGAGGCTCATCAGATTATTTCATCCAATAATTTATGACAATTGACAGCAGAAATAGGATACTTGTATTGGATCATCAGAACGCCTCTGTAAAGGGGTGAGTATATTTTGTTTACCACTCATTGTTAGTGCAGTAAGCCTGAGAATGATCCAATTGAATATTAATAGAATCTGAAAGTTTCTTGGGACAGGAGGAACAAAAGGAATTCTGTGGAGGCTAGGCCAAATCTGCAGTGAGGCTATGGGAGTGATAGAACCCAATCTATACTGGTCAATTTGCGCTGGGGCTATGTCACATCCAGGCAGGACTAACTGTGTTGGACCATACCCACACTGAGTAACTGTGCTGGGATCAAGGGACATTCAGGAAAGCTGCTCAAGCACAGGCAAGGGAACGTTATGTGTACAAGATAGAGATGCCATGTGGATAGAGTATTAACATGAAGGAACAGGCAGGAGAATGCCTGCTGGAAAGTAAGAAAAAAAGGTTATGACTTTGACTGGGGAGCTGAAGGCTCAGCCATGAGGTTCATCATGGAACTACAGTCAAAATTATTTAAGACAATGCAAGAGGATGAAAGGGACCCACATAACATGCCTATAGAACAGAAGTGCTGGTGACTGGATCAAAACAAAAAAGTAATAGCAGAAAAGAATGAGAATGGTTACTGGTGAATATTTACAACTTGTTAGACAAACAAATGGAAAAGGATTGGCTGGTAGCTCTAGCCTATCGCACAGAGGGGCAGGGTCACCCGTATGATAAAGCATCATCAATAACTGTCCCAACATGCATGACATTAACCCCATAGCCATGAGGATAATTACTAGTAGAACTAGCAGCTCCAAGAAACAGAGCATAACTAAGACAGAAAAAGAACAAAATGATCATCACATTTTAAATTTGTAATTTAGCAGGTAAGTTGATCTTGGTATAATATGAAACTGCAAGTCAGCTGGAATCAATGAGGATAAGGTAGAAACAGTTTTTAAAAACTGGGTAGAACACATCCACTCCCCAACAATGAATCACAACTACCTACTGCACTACCTACTGCAGCAATCCAGCTTATGTTTCGAAATAAGTAAGCACACATTAGGGTATGATTCACAAAACATCTATTCAAATCTCTGGAAATGTTCTGAATGTTTTTCTTAAATTTCATTTGAGGACAAGCTTTATGCTGTACAAGCTTAAGTTATTTTCACAGTTGCTCTCAAAACACAAGTCAACTAGTTTGGTAAATACCTGACTGATCATCGATGGTGGGCAAGTTGTTGGAGGGAAACCTCCATGTACTTGAATAGGCAAGAACTGATTAGGGATAGTCAACATGGCTTTCTGCATGGGAAATAATGTCTCACTAACTTGATTGAGTTTGTTTGAAGAAGTAACAAGAGGATTAATGAGGGGAGAGCGGTGGACGTGATGTACATGGACTTCAGTAAGGCGTTTGACAAGGTTCCTCATGGTAGATTAATTAGCAATGTTAGATCACTGGAATGCAAGGTGAACTAGCCACTTGGTTACCGAACTGGCTCGAAGGTAGAAGGCGACGGTGGTGGAGGGTTTCTTTTCAGACTGCAGGCCTGTGACCAGTGGTGTGCCACAAAGATCAGTGCTGGGTCCACTGTTTTTCATCATTTATGCAAATAATGGATGTGTACACAAGAGGTATAGTTAGTACATTTGCAGATGACACCAACATTGGAGGTGCGGTGGACAGTAAAGAAGGTATTTCAGAGTACAGCTGTGACCAATGGGCCGAGGAGTGGCAGATGGAGTTAAATTTAGGTAAATTTGAGGTGCTGCATTTTCGAAAAGCAAATCACACCAGGACTTATATACTTAATGGTAAGGTCCTGGTGAGTATTGCTGAACAAAGAGATCTTGGAGGGCAGGTTCATAGTTCCTTGAATGTGGAGTCACAGGTAGATAGGGTAGTGAAATCAGTTTTTGGTATGCTTTCCTTTATTGGAAAAGCGCAGCAACTCAGGCTGCATCCAAGGAGCAGGAGAATCGATGTTTCGGGCATGAGCCCTTCTTCAGGAATGAGGAAAGTGTGCCCAGCAAGCTAAGATAAAAGGTAGGGAGGAGGGACTTGGGGGAGGGGCGTTGGAACAGAGGAGATGACCTGGGGTGTGCAGTGAGAGAGGGACTCACTGAAATCCTTGTAGGGGGAGGAAGAGAGCTTCTTCAAGGAAGGCATCCTTGCAAGAGGATTCGCAGTAGGTTAAAATCTTCGAGGAGAAAGTGAAGACTGCAGATGCTGGAGATCAGAGCTGAAAATGTGTTGCTGGAAAAGTGCAGCAGGTCAGGCAGCATCTCCTCTGTTCCAACGCCCTCCCCCAAGTCCCTCCTCCCTACCTTTTATCTTAGCTTGCTGGGCACACTTTCCTCATTCCTGAAGAAGGGCTCATGCCCGAAACATCGATTCTCCTGCTCCTTGGATGCAGGAGCCAATGTCTTGTACAATATTAACATGACCTTCCAGATCTTATACTCAATACGCCGTCCATTGAAGGCAAGCATACTATATGCTGTCTTGACCACTCTATCCACCTGTGCAACAATCTTCAGGGTACAATGGACCTGCACTCGCAGATCTCTCTGCTCATCAACTTTTCCCAAGGCTCTTCCGTTCATTGTATAATTCACTCTAGAATTAGACTTGCCTAAATGCTTCGCCTCACATATGTCTGGATTGAAAGCCATCTGCCACTTTTCCGCCCAACTCTCCAGTCAATCTATATCCTCCTCTATTCACTGACATTCCCTTATGCTTTCTGCTACCCCACCAATCTTCGTGTCATCTGCAAACTTGCTGATCATAACAGTGCTCTCTTCCAGATTATTTATGTATATTATAAACACCAGTGGCCCCAACACTGACCCCTGTGGAACACCACTGGTCACCTTTCTCCATTTCGAGAAACTCCCTTCAACTACTACTCTCTGTCTTCTGCTGCTCAACCAGTTCTTTATCCACCTAGCTAGAACACCCTGCACGCCATGTGACTACACTTTCTCCATTAGTCTACCATGGGGAATCCTATCAAATGCCTTACTAAAGTCCATGTATATGACATCAACAGCCCTTCCTTCATCTATCAACTTGGTCACTTCCTTGAAGAATTCTATTAGGCTGGTAAGGCACAATCTCCCCTGTACAAAACCATGTTGCCTATCGCTGATAAACCCATTCTTTTCTAAATATAAGTAGATCCTATCCCTCAGTACCCTCTCCAGCAACTTTCCCACCACTGACATCAGGCTTACTGGTCTATAGTTACCCGGAATATCTCTGCTACCCTTTTTGTACAGGGGGACAACATGAACAACCCTCCAGTCTTCTGGCACTTCACCTGTTTTTAATGTTTCCACAAAGATATCTGTCAAGGCCCCAGCTATTTCCTCTCTCGCCTCCCTCTGCAACCTGGGATAGATCCCATCCGGACCTGGGGTTTTGTCCACCTTAATAGCCTACCCAACATATCTTCCCTACTTATGTCAATGTGATCCAGACTAATCAAACTTCTATCTCTAATCTCAACATTCATCATGTTCCTCTCGTCAGTGAACACTGATGCAAAGTACTTATTCAGAATCTCACCCATTATCTCAGGTTCAACACATAGCCTTCCTTCGTTATCCTTTGGTGGACCAATTCTTTCTCTAGTTACCCGCTTGCTTCTTATCTAAGAAATAAATACTTTGGGATTCTCCTTAATTCTGCTTGCTAAAGCTATTTCATGACCCCTTTTAGCCCACTTGATTCTTCGTTTAAGACTTGTTCTACTCTTCCGACATTCTTCCAGGGCCCATTCTGTTCTTAGCTGCCTAGACCATATGTGTGCTTCCCTTTTCCTCTTGGCTCGTCGTACAATTTCTCCTGTCATCCACGGTTCACGAATCTTGCCCTTCCTCTCCTTTGCCTTGAACAGGACATGCCTATCCTGCACTATCTTTAACCTATCTTTGAAAGCCTCCCACATCTCAAATGTGAACTTCCCTTCAAATAGCTGTGTCCAATCCATATTTCCAAGCTCCCGCCTAATTTTGATATAATTGGCCTTGGCCCAGTTTAGTACCTTTAGGACCACTCTCTTCTTTATCTGCAAGTATTCTAAAACTTACAGAATTGTGGTCACTGTTTCCAAAGAAATCCCCCACCCCAACTTCTACCGCCTGTCCTGGCTCATTCCCCATTACCAGGTCCAATATGGCCCCTTCCCTCTTCAGACTATTGACATACTGCTCTAGAAAACTCTCCTGAACACTTCTTACAAATTCTATCCCATGTAGACCTCTGATATTAAGTGTATCCCAGTCAATGTTGGGAAAATTAAAATCTCCCATCACCTCTACATCTTTCCACAATCTGTTTACCTATTTGATCTTCTACATCACTGTCACTGTTGGAAGGCCTGTAATACAGCCCCAACAGTGTGACTGCACCCTTCTTATTTCTCAGCTCCACCCATAATTCCTCACTACCCAAGACCTCCAGGAGCTTCAGCTTTTGACCTTATCCAACAGGTATGAAAGTCTTGCTCCCTGTGTAGATAGAGCCATAGAGTCATAGAGATGTACAGCATGGAAACAGACCCTTCGGTCCAACCTGTCCATGCTGACCAGATATCCCAACCCAATCTAGTCCCACCTGCCAGCACCTGGTCCATATCCCTCCAAAGCCTTCCTATTCATATACCCATCCAAACGCCTTTTAAATGTTGCAATTGTACCAGCCTCCACCACTTCCTCTGGCAGCTCATTCCATACACGTACCATGCTCTGTGAGAAAAAGTTGCCCCTTAGGTCTCTTTTATATATTTTCCCCTCTCACCCTAAACCTATGCCCTCTAGTTCTGGACTTCCCGACCCCAGGGAAAAGACGTTGTCTATTTATCCTATCCATGCCCCTCGTGATTTTGTAAGCCTCTATAAGGTAACCCCTCAACTTCCAATGCTCCAGGAAAAACAGCCCCAGCCTGTTAAGCATCTCCCTGTAGCTCAAACCCTGGCAACATCCTTGTAAATTTTTTCTGAACCCTTTCAAGTTTCACAGCATCTTTCCGATAGGAAGGAGACCAGAATTGCACGCAATATTCCAACAGGAAAAGAGCTGCAGGGAGGGTGAGCCAACTGACCATGAAACCATGATATAGAAGGCCATTCAAGAGGGGGAGCAAAAAGACAAGTGGTAGTTATAGGGGACTCTATAATTAGGGGATAGATAGTATTGTTTGCAATTGGGAGTCCCGCATGATGTGTTGCCTGCCAGGTGCCAGGGTGCAGGACATCTCTGACTGGTTTGAAAGGATATTGGAGCAGGAGGAAGAGTATTCAGTTGTTGTGGTCCATGTGGGGACTAACAACATAAGCAAGGCTAGGGGTGGCATGGTGGTACAGTGGGTACCACTGCTGTCTCACAGCACCAGGATCCCAGGTTCGATTCCAGCCTCGGGTGACTGCCTGTGTGGAGTTTGCACATTCTCCCTGTGTCTGCGTGGGTTTCCTCCGGGTGCTTTGGCTTCCTCCCACAATCCAAAGATGTGCAGGTTAGGTGGATTGGTCATGCTAAATTGCCCATAGTCAGGGGTGAATATGGAGAATGGGTCTGGGTGGGTTACTCTTCGGAGGGTTGGTGTGGACTTGTTGGGCCGAAGGGCCTGTTTCCATACTGTAGGGAATCTAATCTAAATCTGTTTGGGGATTATCAAGCACTAGGAATTAAATTAAGGAACAGGTCCTCGAGGGTCAAACTCTCCAGATTACTGCCTGAGCCACATGTAAATTGGATTAAGGATTAGAAAATTAAGGAAGTAAACATGTGGCTAAGGGAATGGTGTGGGAAAGAGGCATTTCATGGGGCATTGGCATTAGTTTTGGAACCGGAGGGTTCTGTACCAATGGGACCGTCTCTACCTGAACCAATCTGGAACCAGTGTTCTAGCAAAAGGATAAATAGGATGGTCACTAGGACTTTTAATTCATGAGTCGGGGAAAGGGAAAGAGAAGGCAACAGGAAGAATGATGATAAATAAAAAGATAAGCAGCAGGTTAGTATATATGCAGGAGAGTTTAAGTTCAAGGCAGACTATGAAAGAAGCAAAAAGGAAGGATAACTCAGGAAATATTAGAGATGTTGTGAATCATGATGGATGAAAGCTAGCATAAAGGCACTTTACCTGAATGCTTGTAGCATTTGTAACAAAGCTGATGAGTTAACAGCACAAATCATCGTGAATGAATATGCTTTGGTAGCCATTCCAGAGACATGGTTACAGAATGGTCACGACTGGGAGTTAAATATCCAGGGGTCCCAGACTACTCGGAAGGACAGGCAGAAAGGTAAGGGAGGTGGTGTAGCTCTGATATTCAACGATGACATTGGGGCGGTGCTGAGAGATGATATAGGTTCTCTGGAGAATGAGGTTGAATCCATTTGGGTGGAAATTAGAAATTCTAAGAAGGAAAGGTCACTGATAGGCATAGTCTATAGGCCACTAAATAATAATATTACATTGGAGTGGGCAATAAACAAAGAAATAACTAATGCCTGTAAAAATGGTATGGCTATTATCATGGGGGATTTTAATCTACATGTAGCTTCGTTGAACCAGCTCAGTCAGGGTAGTCTTGAGGAGGGGTTTGTTCAGTGTATCCATGATAGTGATCACAGCATGGTTGAATTTAGAATACAGATGGAGAGTGTGAAGATAAAATCCAATACCAGGATCCTATGCTTGAACAAGGGGGACAGCAATAGAATGAGGAAGGATCTGGCTAAAGTAGACTGGAAACAAATCTACTTTATAGTGGGACAGTTGACAAGCAGTGGTGGACTTTCAAAGAAATCTTTCAAAGTGCTCAGCAGAAGTATATTCCAGTGAAAAGGAAGGACTGTAAGAAGAGGAGTAATCTGCCATGGACGTCTAAGGAAATAAGGGAGGCTATCAAATTGAAAGAGAAGGCATACAAAGTGACCAAAAACAGCATGAAACTAGAAGATTGGGAAATCTTTAAAGGTCAACAGAAAGGTACAAAAAGAGCTATAAAGAAGAGTAAGATAGAATATGAGAAAAAAACCCAGCACAGAATATAAAGACAGATAGCAAAAATTTCTATAAATATATAAAATGAAAAAGAGTGGCTAAAATAAATGTTGGTCCTTTAGCGTACAGGAAAGGATGTTTAGTTATGGGATATGATGAAATCACCTGGGCATTGAACAGGTATTTTGTGTTGGTATTCATAGTAGAGGATACTAATAACATGCCAGTAAGTGATGAAAAGATGAAGGTAAGTGAGGACCTGGAAACAACCACTATTACAGAAGAGCTAGTGTTAGGCAAGCTAATGGAGCTAAGGATAGATAAGTCTCCTGGCCCTAATGGATTGCATCCCAGGGTGCTAAAAGAGATGGTGGGAGAAATGGTAGGTGCACTGACAGTAATTTTCCAAAATTCGCTGGACACTGGAGCAGATTGGACAACAGTAAATGTGGTGCCACTGATTTAAAAAGGAGGTGGACAAAAGATGGGGGATTATTGACCAGTGAGCTTAACAAAGAACAAAGTCGGAGGAGTTGTTGACGATGATACGAAAGTCGGAGGAGTTGTTGACAGTGAGGAAGGATGTGGCAGGTTACAGCAGGATATAGAGAAGCTGCAGAGCTGGGCAGAAAGGTGGCAAATGGAATTCAATGTAGCTAAGTGTGAGGTGATTCACTTTGGGAAGAATTACAAAAAAATGGGGTACTGGGCTAATGGTCGGATACTTGGTAGTGTGGATGAGCAGAGGGATCTTGGTGTCCATGTACACAGATCTCTGAAAGTTGCCACCCAGGTAAATAGTGCGGTGAGGAAGGCATATGGCGTACTGGCTTTTATTGGTAGAGGAATTGAGTTCCGGAGTCCTGAGGTCATGATGCAGTTGTATAAGACTCTGGTGCGGCCGCATCTGGAATATTGTGTGCAGTTTTGGTCGCCATACTATAGGAAGGATGTGGAGGCACTGGAACGGGTGCAGAGGAGGTTTACCAGGATGTTGCCTGGTATGGAAGGAAGATCGTATGAGGAAAGACTGAGACACTTGGGGCTGTTTTCATTAGAGAAAAGAAGGTTTAGGGGTGACTTGATTGAGGTGTACAAGATGATTAGGGGGTTAGATAGGGTTGACAGTGTGAGCCATTTCCCGCGTATGGAGTCGGGTATTACAAGGGGGCATAGCTTTAAATTAAGGGGGGGTAGATATAGGACTGAAGTTAGGGGTAGGTTCTTCACTCAGCGAGTCGTAAGTTCATGGAATGCCCTGCCAGTAGCAGTGGTGGACTCTCCCTCTTTATGGGCATTTAAGCGGGCATTGGATAGGTGTATGGAGGATAGTGGGTTAGTATAGGTTAGGTGGGCTTGGATCGGCGCAACATCGAGGGCCAAAGGGCCTGTACTGCGCTGTATTCTTCTATGTTCTATGTTCTATAAAGAAAATTTACAGCCCAGGAACAGGCCCTTCGGCCCTCCAAGCCAGAGCCGATCCAAATGTACTGTCTAAACCTGTTGGTCAATTCCTAAGCATGTGTAATCCTTCTGCTGCCCACCTAATCATGCATTTGTACAGACACATTTAAATTAATCCACCATGCCTGCCACAACCACCTCTGCCGGCCTCAATAACCTTGATGCTTGAGTCGATTATCAAGGAAGAAATAGCAGGGCATCTCGATAGAAATTGTCTCGTTGGATAGACACAGTATGGGTTCATGAAGGGCAGGTCATGTTTCACAAATCTTTTGGAATTCTTTGAAGACATTTTGAGCAAGGTGGACAATAGGGACCCAGTGGATGTGGCGTACCTTGATTTCCAAAAGACCTTCAACAGGGTTCCGCATAAGAGGCTGCTGCATAAGATAAGGATGCATGGTGTTAGGAGTAGAATATTAGCGTGGATAAAGGATTGCTTCACTAACAGGAAGCAAAGAGGGGGGATAAATGAGTGCTATTCTGGTTGGCAATCAGTGACTAGTGGTGTGCCTCAGAGATTGGTGTTGGAATTGCAATTATTTCCAATTTATATAGATTATTTGGAGTCACGGACCACATGTACAATGTCAAAGTTTGCAGATGACATGAAGATGAGTGGCAGAGCAAAGTGCGCAGAGGTCTGTAAACCTTACAGAGGAACATAGATACATTGAATGAATGAGCAAAGGTCTGGCAGATGGAATATAATGTTAATAAATGTGAAGTCATCCATTTTGGTAGGTGTAACAGTAAAAAAAGATTATTACTTGAATGGTAAAAAGTTGCAGCATGCTGCTATGCAGAAGGACCTGGGTCTGCAGGTACAACAAATAATTAGGAAGGCAAATGGAATTTTGTCCTTCATTGCTAAAGGGGTTGAGTTTAAAAGCAGAGAGGTAATGTTACAGCTGTACAAGGTGCTGGTGACGCCACACCTGGAGTACTGTGTGCAGATTTGGTCTCCTTTCTTGAGAAAGGATGTACTGGCACTGGAGGGGGTGCAGAGGAGGTTCACTAGGTTGATTCCGGAGTTGAGAGAGTTGGCTTATGAGGAGATACCGAATAGACTGGGATTATATTCATTGGAATTCAGAGGAATAAGGGGGGAGATCTTATAGAAACATGTAAAATTATAAAGGGAATAGAAGTAGGATGCTTCCATTGGCAGGTGAAGCTAGGACAAAAGGGCATTAAGATTAGAGGCAGCAGATTTAGGACTGAATTTAGAAGGAACTTCTTCACCTAGAGGGTTGTTAATCTATGGAATTCCTTGTCCTAGGAAGTAGTTGACACTACTTCAGTAAATACTTTTAAAGCTAAGGTAGTTTTTTAAAAAATAAAGGAATTAAGGGATACGGTGAGAGCACAGGTAAGTGGAGTTGAGTCTAGGAAAAGATTAGCCATCATCTTATTGAATGGTGGAGCAGGCTTGAAGGGTCGGACGGCCTGCTCCTGCTCCTGCTCCTAGTTCTTATGTGAAGAGCTCAGTCAGCTGAGTTACATAGACCAAGGGCAATTGAGTAATGAGCAGAGCACAGATACTGCATTGTTTCTGTGTATAGGTCAGAGAAAGCTGGTTAAACACAGAACAGGGGCATACTTTGTAATATACAGAGCACAGTTCTCTTGTCTCTGTGAGGGCCTCAAACTGATGTGTTAACAGAGATCAGGGAAAGCCTGAGAATTATTCAGAACCAGCCTTCCTTCCTCATGGTGTGGAACCTAGAATATAGAACATAGAAAAGTACAGCACAGAACAGGACCTTTGGCCCACGATGTTGTGCCGAGGATTAATCCTAATGTAAAACAAAATAACCTAACCTATGCACCCCTCAATTCACAGCTGTTCATGTGCATGTCCAGAAGTCGCTTAAATGTCCCGAATGACTCTGCTTCCACCATCACCTGGCAACGCATTCTCTCTGTAAAGAACCTACCTTTGATGTCTCCTCTATACCCTCCTCCTGGGTAAAAGTCTCTGGCTATTGACTTTATCCATGCCTCTCATTACCTTGTATACCTCGATCAGGTCACCTCTCTTCCTCCTTCTCTCCAGACAGAAAAGTCTGAGCTTAGTCATACTCTCTTCATAAGACAAGCCCTCCAGTCCAGGCAGCATCTTGGTAAACCTTCTTCGCACTCTCTCCAAAGCCTCCACACCTTTCCTATAGTAGGATGACCAGAATTGGACACAATATTCCAAGTGTGGTCTCACCAGGGACTTGTAGAGCTGTAGCAAAACCTTGCAGCTCTTAAACTTGATCCCGCTATTAATGAAAGCCAAAACACCATATGCTTTCTTAACAACCCTATCCACTTGGGTGGCAAGTTGGAAGAATCTATGCACTTGCACACCAAGATCCCTCTGTTCCTCCACACTGCCAAAAATCCTGTCTTTAATTCTATATTCAGCATTCAAGTTTGACCTTCCAAAATGCATCACTTTGCATTTATCCAGGTTGAATTCCATCTGCCATTTCTCAGACCAACACCGCATCCTGTCTATGTCATGCTGCAATAGCCCTTGACACTCTCCAACATTTGTGTCATCTGCAAATTTACTGCCCCATGCCTCAACCTCCTCATCCACATCATTTATAAAAACTACAAGAACAGAGACCACTCAACACTGACTTCCAGGCAGAATACTTTCTATCTACAACCACTCTCTGCTTCTGCCAGCAAACCAATTCTGAATCCAAACAGCCAAATCTCCCTGTATCCCATTCTTCCTGACTTTATGAATGAGCCTACCATGGGGAACCTTATCAAATGCCTTGCGGACGTCCATATACACCACATCCACTGCTCGACCTTCATCAACCTGTCTCGTCACCTCCTCAAAGAACTCAATAAAAATACTTAGGCATGACCTGCCCCTCACAAAGCCATGCTGACTGTATTTAATCGCGATATACTTTTCCAGATAGTCATAAATCCTATCCCTCAGAATTCTTTCCAAAACCTTGCTGACCACAGATGTTAATACTGACTAGTCTGTAGTTGCCAGAGATTTCCTTATTATCTTTCTTGAAAAGAAGGACAACATTCGCCTACTTCCAATCCGCCGGTACAACTCCTGTGGAGAGTGAGGAAGCAAAGATCTTCACCATCGGCTTAGCAAACTCCTTTCTCACTTCCCGGAGCAGCCTGGGATAATTCTGGTATGGCCCTGGGGACTTATCAATCCTAATTTTTGCCAAACTTTCCAGTACATCAACTTCATCAATCTTTATCTGTTCAAGCCTCTTTCCCAGCTCCTCAAAGTAATCATTCACAACAAGGTCTCTTTTCTTATTGAAAACCAAAGCAAAAAACTCATTTAGGTCTTCCCCTATCTGCTCAGACACCACGCACAAGTTGTCTTCGCTATCCCTGATCGGCCCTACCTTCTCCCTGATCATTCTCTTATTTGCCACATATGAGTAAAATGTCTTTGTGTTCTCCCTAATCCTTCCTGCCAAGCCTTTCTGGTGCCCCCTCCTGGCTCTCCTCAGCCAATCTGTGAGCTCTTTCCAGCAAGCCTGTAATCCTCTAAAGCTTGGCTAGATCTTTACTTCCTCCACCTTGCGAAAGCTGCCTTCTTCCTTTTGATGAGAAGCTCCTCTGTTCTTTTCATCCAAGGCTCCTTAATCTTACCCCTTCTTACTTGTCTCAGAGGGACAAATTTGTGCATCACTCGCAACAACTGCTCCTTAAACAGTCTCCACATATCTGCTGTGCCCTTCCTGTGGAACAATTGCTCTCAGTCTGTATTTCCCAACTCCTGTCTGATAGCGTCACAGTTTTCTTTTCCCCAATTAAATATGTTTCCTTGGTAACTGCTCCTTTCTCTCTCCAAGGCTATGGTAAATGTGAGGCAGTTGTGGTCACTGTCACCAAAGTGTTCTCCCATCGCGAGATCTGACACCTGTCCCTGGCTCATTGCCGAGCATCAAATCCAAAATGGCCTCTCCCCTCGTCGGCCTGTCTACTTAATGAGTAAGGAAACCCTCCTGAACAAATCTGACAAAAACGCCTTCACCCAAACCATCTGCATTAGGAAGTTCCAGTCAATGTTACATCCACATTTTTCCAAAATCTGCCAGCCTATGAGTTCTTCCATCTCCCTACTGCTATTAGGGGGTCTGTAGAAAACCCCCAATGAGGTGGTTGCTCCCTTGCTGTTCCTAACTTCCATTTATACTGACTCAGTAGACAAACCTTCCTCAACAACCTTCGTTTCTGTAGCTGTGATGCACTCTCTGATTAGCTATGCAACACCCCCTCCTCTTTTTCCACCTTCCCTGTTCTTTTTAAACGTTCTAAACCCTGGAACACCTAGCAACCATTCCTGCCCCTGTGAAATCCACATCTCTGCTATGGCCACAACATCGTAGTCCCAATTACTGATCTCTAAGTTCATCACTCTTATTTCTGACACTCCTTGCGTTAAAGCAGACACCCTTTTGTTTCACCGCATGAAAAATCATCCCGATAGATTTGCTACATCTTGTCACTGCCCCATCTGCAACTACCCCACTCTCAGATATGTAGCTCTGGTTCCCACCCTCCTGCCAAACTAGCTTAAACCCTCCCGAACCACACGAACAAATTTCCCACCCAGGACATTTGTGCCTCTTCAGTTCAGGTGCAACCCATCTTTCTTGTCCAGGTCCCATTTTCCCCAGAAGGCATCCCATTGATCTAAGTATCTGAAGCCCTCCTTCCTGCACCAGCCGCAGAGCCATGTGTTAAGCTGCGCTCGTTGACTGTTCCTTACCTCACTATCTTGTGGCACCAGTAGCAAACCTGAGATCACTACCCTACTTGTCCTGCTCTTCAGCTTCCAACCTAGCTTTCTGTAGTCACTTTTCAGATCCTCAATCCCTTTCCTGCTACATCATTGGTGCCAATATGTACCATGATTTCTGGCTGTTCACCCTCCCCCTTCAGAATCCTGTAAACCCGATCGGCGACATCTCGGACCTTGGTACCGGGGAGGCAACATACCTTCCGGGGATCCTATTCCTGGCCACAAAATCTCCTGTCAATCTGTCTAACGATTGAGTTCCCTACCACTAACGCTTTTCTATTCTCCCCGCTTACCTTCCGAGCCACAGTGCCAGGCTCAGTGCCAGAGACCTGACAACTAAGGCTTTCCCCAGTAGGCCATCCCCACCAGCAGTATCCAAAACAGTATACTTATTGCTGAGGGGAACTGCCACAGGGGATCCCTGCTCAATCCGTTGGTTCCCTTTCCTCCCTCTGAGTGGAACACAGCTGTCCTTATCCTGTGTCTGAGGAGTGACCATCCCTGTACATAATTTCTCCCTCAGCCTCCCGGATGATCCACAGCTCATCCAGTTTCTGTGTGTAGAACTTATTTAGCTGAGCGAATGCAAACCTAGAACAGACTCAGTAACATTTGGAGCACAGCTCCCTCATTGTCACTTATGGGCCTCAGTCATATAGCACATAACCACACCCTTTGGCACAACTCGTCTGTGCTGACCAGGTTTCCGAACTGGACTAGTCTCATTTGCGTTTTGTTTGGTTTATATCCCTCTAAACCTTTCCAATCCATGTACTTGTCCAAATGTCTTCTTAATGTTGTAACTGTACTCACCACTACCATTTCCTTTGGCAGCTCATTCCAGTCGCACCATGTTCTGTCTGAAAATATTGCCCCTCAGGCTCACTTTAAACATGTGCCCCAGAGTTTTGGACTTCTCTACACTGGGGAAAATCTATGCCCCTTATGTTTTTATAAATCTTCTCAGCCTTCTATGCTCCAGGGAAAAATGTCCCAGCCTATCCAGCCTCTCTTTATAACTCAAGCCCTCCAGTCTCATGATTTGGAGCTGCCACTGTTGGACTGTGTACAAAGTTAAAAATCACACAACACCAGGTTATAGTCCAACAGGTTTAGATTAGATTACTTTAGATTAGATTAGATTACTTACAGTATGGAAACAGGCCCTTCGGCCCAACAAGTCCACACCGACCCGCCAAAGCGTAACCCACCCATACCCCTACATTTACCCCTTTACCTAACACTACGGGCAATTTAGCATGGCCAATTCACCTAACCTGCACATCTTTGGAGTGTGGGAGGAAACCGGAGCACCCGGAGGAAACCCACGCAGACACGGGGAGAATGTGCAAACTCCACACAGTCAGTCGCCTGAGGCGGGAATTGAACCCGGGTCTCTGGCGCTGTGAGGCAGCAGTGCTAACCACTGTGCCACCGTGCCGCCCATAATTGAAAGCACACTAGCTTTCGGAGGACACAATTCTAAGGCACAGAATTTATAGCAAAAATTTACAGTGTGATGTAACTGAAATTATACATTGAAAAATACCTTGATTTTCTGTTGAGTCTTTCATCTGTTGGAATACCATGATAGTTTCACTTCTTTCATGTGTAAATCACAAAACCTTTTTTTAAAAGTTGCATTCTCGGGTTAGTGTAACAATTGGTGTTAGCCAGACAATATGTTGAAGGTGTTCGCCCCCTGTGTTCTCTGTCTATGTTTAGATTGATTCTAATCTAAAAAGTGACATAACAGAGTTTTATATGAATTCATGCAATTTTTGAGCTCAGAGTTTTACGTAAGTTCATGCAGTTTTTGAGCAAAGTACAATGTAACTCTGCAAGTACAAATTCACCCCACAAAATATATGTGTGCATGTGAGTCTTTGTCTGTCTGTGTGTCTGTCTGGGTTGGAGTTTGTGAGTGTGAGTGTGAGTGGGTGTCTGGGGTG
Source organism: Chiloscyllium plagiosum (assembly GCF_037043375.1). Classification (NCBI taxonomy): domain Eukaryota; kingdom Metazoa; phylum Chordata; class Chondrichthyes; order Orectolobiformes; family Hemiscylliidae; genus Chiloscyllium; species Chiloscyllium plagiosum. Next base: position 66,776,986 of record NW_028270158.1, on the reverse strand, counting down.
GGGGGTTGTGAGTGTCTATGAGAGAGAGTGTATATGTGTGTGCATGAATGTAGAGTGGTCTAAGTCTCTGAGAGGATGCCTGTGTGGGAGTGTGTGTGTCTGTAAGGGTGTGTGTGAGTGTCTGTGTGCGTGCCTGTGTATATGTGTGTCCGTGTGTATGTGTTTGTAGGAGTGTCTGTATGTGTGTATAGTGCAATGGTGGTCACCAGTAATGTGACATGAAGCAAAGGTCCCGGTTGAGGCCCTCCCAATGGGTACCGAACTTAGATATCAGCCTCTGCTCGGCCACGTTTCGCTGCTGCCTGTCCCGAAGTCTGTCTTGGAGGATGGTCACCCGAAGGTCCAAGGTCGAATGTCCTGGACCACTGAAGTGTTCCCCAACTGGGAGTGAACACTCCTGTTGATTGTTGTGCAGTGCCCATTCATCCGTTGTCATAGCCTTTGCTCGGTTTCACCAATGTACCGTGCCTCAGGGCATCCTTGCCTGCATCGTATAAGATAGACAACATTGGCTGAATCACATGAGTACCTGCCACGTACAAGGTGGGAGGTGTCTCTACGTGTAATGGTGGTATTCATGTCCACTCACTGACACGTCTTGCAGCGCCTACTGTGACAGTTGCATCCTTGTAAAACTCAGGCTGGCTAAGGACTGTGAGAACAGAGCTGAGTGAGCCTGTGATGTGATTTACCTTTAAGAGGGATTTGTTCTATCCTGTTTCTCTTGAAACCAAGTGTTATAAACTCGGTGACGAGCTGTTTGCTGCATGAAAGGTAGGGTAACTCGATATTTTTTAAAAAGGAGACAAAAGAAGCATGAGTGGGCAGCACGGTGGCACAGTGGTTAGCACTGCTGCCTCACAGCGCCAGAGACCCGGATTCAATTCCTGCCTCAGGCGACTGACTGTGTGGAGTTTGCACGTTCTCCCCGTGTCTGCGTGGGTTTCCTCCGGGTGCTCCGGTTTCCTCCCACAGTCCAAAGATGTGCAGGGTCAGGTGAATTGGCCATGCTAAATTGCCCGTTGTGTTAGGTAAGGGGTAAATGTAGGGGTATGGGTGGGTTTCGCTTCGGCGGGTCGGTGTGGACTTGTTGGGCCGAAGGGCCTGTTTCCACACTGTAATCTAATCTAATCTAATCGAATCAAGCCCACAAAGACTCAGTGTTTCTAGTTTTTGCTTTCAGTTGGTGAAGTTGGAATTTTGGAGGAACATTCAGTGCTCTTTGCTGCTGCAAAAGCTTGAGTTCTCTTTTTTGCTACTGGTTTCATGCCTTTGGCTCCTTTTCTTCCCCTTTCTCCTGGACTGGAGATATCAAGTGAGGAAGATCTATTTTGTAAATTTGCATTTACCAACAGTTAATGAGTAGTAGGTAAATCTATTATTTTGTTAAGTATTAAGTACTGCACTCTTGCTAATCAGAGAGTGCATCACAGCTACAGAAACGAAGGTTGTTGAGGAAAGTTTGTCTACTGAGTCAATATTGGTGGAAGTTAGGAACAGCAAGGGAGCAATCGCCTCATTGGGGGTTTTCTACAGACCTCCTAATAGCAGTAGGGAGATTGAAGAACTCAAGCCAGCAGACTTTGGAAAAATGTGGATGTAACAGGGCTGTTGTTATGGATAACTTCAACTTTCCGAATATTGACTGGAACCTCCTTAATGCAGAGGGTTTGGATGCATCTGTTTTTGTCAGATTTGTTCAGGAGGGTTTCCTTACTCAGGATGTAGACAGGCCGATGAGGGGCGAGGCCATTTTGGATTTGATGCTCGGCAATGAACCAGAACAGGTGTCAGATCTCGCGATGGAAGAACACTTTGGTGACAGTGACCACAACTGCCTCACATTTACCATAGCCTTAGAGAGGGAAAGGAGCAGTTACCAAGGGAAGATATTTAATTGGGGAAAAAGAAATTATAACACGATCAGACAGGAGTTGGGAAGTACAGATTGAAAGCAATTGCTCCACAGAAGGGGCACAACAGACATGTGGAGACTATTTAAGGAGCAGTTGTTGTGAGTGATGCATGAATTTGTTCCTCTAAGATAGGCAAGAAGGGGTAAGGTGAAGGAGCCTTGGATGACGAGAACAGAAAAGCTTCTCATCAAAAGGAAGAAGGCAGCTTACGTAAGGTGGAGGAAGGAAGGATCTCGCACAGCTTTAGAGGATTACAGGCTTGCTAGAAAGGAGCTCAGAAATGGACTGAGGAGAGCCAGGAGGGAGCACGAAAAAGGCTTGGCAGGAAGGATTAGGGAGAAGACAAAGACATTTTATTCATACATGAGGAATAAGAGAATGATCACGGAGAAGGTAGGGCGGTTCAGAGCTAGTGTAGGGAACTTGTGCATGGAGTCTGAGCAGATAGGGGAAGCCCTAAATGCATTATTTTCATTTCAGTTTTCACAAAGGAAGGGACCTTGTTGTGAATGAGAACTTTGAGGAGCTGGAAAACAGGCTGAGCAGATGAAGTTGATGTACTGGAAATTTTGGCAAATGTTAAGATTGATAAGTCCCCAGGGCCAGACCAGATTTATCCTAGGTTGCTCTGGGCAGCGAGAAAGGAGGTTGTTAAGCTGCTGGCGAAGATATTTATTTCCTCACTCCTCACGGGAATCATACTGGAGGATTGGAGGGAGGCGAATGCTGTTCCTCTTTTTAAGAAGGGGAATAGGGAAATCCCTGGCAATTGCAGACCAGTCAGTATTAATGTCTGTGGTCAGCACGGTTTTGGAAACAATTCTGAGGGATAGGATTTATGACTATTTGGAAAAACATAGCGTAATTAGAGACAGTCAGCATGGCTTTGTGAGGGGCAGGTCATGCTAACTAATCCTATTGAGTTCTTTGAGGTGATGACGAGACAGGTCGATGAAGATTGAGCAGTGGATGTGGTGTATATGGACCTCAGCAAGGCATTTGATAAGGTTCTCCATGGTAGGCTCATTCATAAAGTCAGGAAGAATGGGATACAGGGAGATTTGGCTGTGTGGATTCAGAATTGGTTGGCTGACAGAAGGCAGAGAGTGGTTGTAGATGGAAAGTATTCTGCTTGGAGGTCAGTGTTGATTGGTGTCCCGCAGGGCTCTGTTCTTGGGCCTCTGTTCTTTGTAATTTTTACAAATGACTTGGATGAGGAAGTTGAAGGGTGGGTTGGAGGTGCCATTGATAGTATCAAGGGCTATTGCAGGTTGTGCGACACAGACAGGATGCAGAACTGGTATGAGAAATGACAGATGGAGTTCAACCTGGATAAATGCGAAGTAATGCATTTTGGAAGGTTGAACTTGAATGCTGAATATAGGATTAAAGATAGGATTCTTGGCAAAGTGGAGGAACAGAGGGTCTTGGTGTTCGAGTGCATAGATCCCTCAAAGTTGCCACCCAAGTGTTAAGAAAGCATATGGTGTTTTTGGCTTTCATTAACAGGGGAATCGAGTTTAAGAGGCGCGAGGTTTTGCTGCAGCTCTACAAGTCCCTGGTGAGACCATACTTGGAATACTGTGTCCAGTTGTGGTCGGCCTACTATAGGAAAGATACAGAGGCTTTTGAGAGGATGTGAAGAAGGTTTACCAGGTTGCTGCCTAGACTGGAGGGCTTGTCTTACGAAGAGAGTTTGACAAGCTCGGACTTTTCTTTCTGGAGAGAAGGCCCACATACAGAAAAAAAATGAGGGAAATGTAGTCTGATAATTTCTCAGTCTGTCCCAGTTCTGCATTTTCCCCAGGTGACTGAGTGCCACAAAGAGAGAAGGAGGAAGCTCTGCTCTCGACATCAATCTGGTTGTTCCTTGGCTGTGTTAGCCCAATTGCCTGAACCTCAAACAGAGTCAATGAGAGAGCAATGTTCTTTATATTATTCAGGCTTTCCCTGGCCTATTTTAACCCAGATGACAATGGGGGAGCTGTACTCTGTACACAGCCTGCTCTTCATCTGGGTTAAATCAATGGACTGAAAATCAGACACACATACAATGGGGTAGCTGAACATGATTTTCAGTCTGACCCTAGTCTGAGCTCAGCCAGCTGACTGAAACCCTTACAAAGAAACAATGAGGTAATCTATACTCAGCATGCCCCTGTTCTGTGATCATCAAGCTGACTAAGCCCAGAGGCAATGACAAAGCTATGCTCTCTATATTATTCAGTCTGTCCCAAATAAGTTTTAAGACTATTGGTCTCACGCTAATTTTACACAGTTAGTATGGCAGGCTGTGAGAAAAACAATGATTAGCAACTGATAACAACGAGCATTAGGGTCAGTCAATACTTAGCCAACATCTTTAAAACATGCAAGGAAGCTGGCGATGATGCTTTTGAAAGTGCTGCCATCTAGTGGTCACATCCAAGCAATTTTTATTGATAGTTTCTTTCAATCAACCTGTTCAGAGATGTTATGATACACCTCTGGAGCAGGTGAGACTTGAACCAAGACTGCTAGTCCAGAGGTAGGGAGGGTACCACTGTTACAAGAGACTTCAATTTATTTTTAATTGTTGTTAACATTGTATAACGCTCCAAAGTGCTTTATAACTGAATTACAAAATAAAACATAACATCGAGTCACTAAAGCAAATTTAGGGCAAATGAATGAGAAAAGGGTAATTAATGGCGCTCTAATAGAGGAGAGAAAAGTAGAGAGGCAGACATCAGGATTTGCTTCAAAGTTTTGAGGCCAGCAAGTAAATGAGTGTAGAGTAGATATTATGAGTTCGGTGGAAAATGAAAAGCCGTATACAACAGTAGCAGCAACCAAAATAAGAATGTTCCTGTCCCTGAGGTCACAAATATTAAATTATGTTTTAATGGGATTGCAGAATTCTGTTAAGGATCTTTTCAAGGCATCAGATAAACTTGACAGAGTAAGGAGATTTGACAGTCATGCCTTCGATAGAGTCTGGAGGATGCATGCGTAACTTGCAAAGCTAGAGGTGATCACATCAGTGGGGCAAGGACACAACGTGTTTTGAGATCAAGGACGAGATAAATGAAGTATGTTTGCTGAGCCATAGGTACAGTGTGGGAGTATGGCTGTGGTGGATATGGGATTTTGTATGGATGAAGGTGTTGCATATTGAAACTTCTGTAACTTTTCAAGTGATGACACTGTGTTGGAGAAGGATTGATAATGTATTAGAAACAAAAAGAGAAACTCATGGAAAATCTCAGCAGCACTAGTGAACAGAAATCAGACAGAACCACTTTGTTATAACATAACCGTGTGGTGGTAGAAAATCACAGCAGGTCAGGCAGCATCCAAGGAGGATGTTTCTGATGAAGAGCTTATGCTCAAAAAGTTGACTCACATGCTCCTTGCTGTACTTTTCCAGCACCACACGTTTTGAATCTGATCTCCAGCATCTGCAGTCCTCACTTTCTCCTTGTTATCACATGGTCTGTTAGTATACACAACTGTTAGCCACTAACAGTCCCCATTAGAAGTTATTCAGTCTCCTAGTCAGATTGTTACCTACTCCTTTGACTGTCCAACTATTCTTTTCTCACTATGGGCTCTATCTCCACCTATCATTTACTCCATAGCCCCTCCCCTCACCCAGTCTTCTGTATATAAACCAATATTTTCCTAGCTACCATCAGTTCTCAGGAAGGGTCACTGGACCTGAAACATTACCTTTGATTTCTGTTTGGAGATGCTACCAGAACTGCTGCGCTTTTCCTGCAATTTCTTTTTTGTTTTTGCAAGCACAATTCTTTTGGTTTTTATTTAGTGGTAAGGTTTTGTTGGTAGTGGGTGAGAAGTGGTGTGTACATCAAGGGAATAGAGAAGCAAGGATATTGACACACTCAAAGCCAAAAAGAATATTTTTAACTTTACAGTGAATTCCTGGAGGTTCCCTAGAGACAGTAGGAATATACTCAAGAGGGAAATCAGGAGGCCAAAAAGGGAACATGAGATAGTTTTGGCAAATAGAGTTAGAAGAATACAAAGAGTACATTAAGGGTAAAAGAGTAACTAGGGAGTGACTAAACCCCATAAAGATCATCGAAGCTGTCTACGTGTGGAACTGCAGGATATGGGTGAGATCCAAAATGAGTATTTTGCATCAATATTTACTTGGAGAAGGATAGAGAAACTAGAAAGCTTGGACAAATGAATACTTATATCTTGATAAGTGTCCATATTACGGAAGAGAGGGTGTTGGATGTTTTAGAACATATAAAAGCGGATAAATCTCCACGACCTGATTAGGGGTACCCTAGAAAGGAAGATATGGAAGTGATTGCTGGGCCTCTTGTTGAAATATTTGCATCACCAATAGCCATGAGTGAGGTGCCAAAAGACTGGAGGCTAGCTACTGTGATGCCATTATTTAGGAAAGGTAGTAAGGAAAAACCAAGAGACTATAGACTAGTAAGCCTGACATTGGAGTGGATTTTGAGGGATAGGATTTACATGTTTTTGGAAAGGCAAGTTCTGATTAGAGATAGCTTTGTGTGTGGAAAATCATGTCTCACTAACTTGCTTCAGTTTTTTGAAGAAGTGATAAAGAGGATTGATGAAGGTAGAATGGTTGATGTTATCTATGTGTACTTCAGCAAGGCATTCGACAAGGTTCTGCATGGTAGATTGGTAAGCAAGGTTAGATCATGTGGAATCCAGGTCATGTCTGTGGAGGCATAGCAGATGGTGGAATTTGAATTGAATAAAAATCTGGAATTAACGTTTTAATGATGAATCCATTGATTGTCACTGAAATCCATATACACCACATCAACCACTTTACCCTCATCCACCTGTTTGGTCACCTTCTCAAAGAACTCAAAGGGGTTTGTGAGACACAACCTACCCTTCACAAAACTATGTTGACTATCCCTAATCAAACTATTCATCTCCAAATTATTATAAATTCTATCTCTTATAACCCTTTCCAGCACTCTACCCCCAACCAATGTATGGCTCACAGGCCTGTAATTTCCAGGGTTGTCTCTACTCCCTTTCTTGAACAAGGGAACACCATTTGCTAACTTCCATCTTCTGGCACTATTCCTGTAGGCAATGACGACACAAAGATCAAAGACAAAGGCTCGACAATATCCTCCCTGGCTTCCCAGAGAATCCTAGGATAAATCCCTTGTAGCCCAGGGGACTTACCTACTTTTACACTTTCCAGAATTGCTAACACCTCCTCCTTATGCGCCTCAATCCCATCTAGTCCAGTAGCCTGTATCTCAATATTCTTTTTGACCACTGTCTTTTACTAGTGTGAATACTGACGAAAAGTATTCATTTCACGCTTTCCCTATCTTCTCTGACTCCATGCACAGCTTCCCATTACAATGCTTGATTAGCCCTAATTATACTCTAGTCATTCTTTTATTCCTGATATACCCACAGAAAGCCTTAGCATTTTCCTTGATCCTATCTGCCAATGACTTCTCATGACCCCTCCTGGCTCTTCTAAGCTGTCTCTTTAGGTGTTTCCTGGCTAACTTGTAACTCTCAAGTGCCCTAACTGACCCATCACATCTCATCCTAACTTAAGCTTTCTTCTTCCTCTTGACAAGAAATTCAACCTCCTTAGTAAACCATAGCTCGACAACTTCCTCCCTGCCTGACAGGTACATACTTATCAAGGACACGCAGTAGTGGTCCCTGAATAAGCTCCACATTTCAACTGTGCCCATACCCTGCAGTTTCCTTCCCTGTCCTATGTATCCTAAATTTGGCCTAATCTCATCGTAATTGCCTTTCCCCCAGGTATAACTTTTGTCCTGCGGTTTATAACTATGCCTTTCCGTCACTAAAGTAAACATAACCAAATTGTGGTCTCTATCACCAAAGTGTACAAAGTTAAAAGTTACACAACACCAGGTTATAGTCCAACAGGTCTATTTGGAAGCACTAGCTTTTGGAGCGCTGCTCCTTCACTTTTGCATTGTTGCTGTTCCGAAGTCCACCTTGGAGGACGGTCATCTGAAGGTCCGAGGTCGAATGTACCATACCGCTGAAGTGTTCTCCATATGGGAGGGAACACTCCTGTCTGTTGACTGTTGTGTGGTGTCTATTCATCTGTTTCTGTTGCCTCTGCTCAGTCTCGCCAATGTACTATGCCTCAGGGCATCCTTGCCTGCAGTGTATGAGATAGACAATGTTGGCTGAGTCACATGAGTATCTGCCACATATACGGTTGGAGGTGTCTCCACATGTAAAGGTGGTATCCGTGTCGACATACTGACACGTCTTGCAACGTCTACTGTTACATGGTTGTATGGTGTTGTCCGGGCAGTTTGTGACAAACAATGATCTGTTTGAGGTTTGGCGATTGTTTAAAGGCAAGAAGTGGGGTTCATGTCACACTACAGATGACCCCACTGGTCTACACACACACACACACACAGACAGACAGACGTACACTCACAGACAGACACACACAGATAGAGACACACAAACACTTCTAGACACACACACTCCTACAGACCCATACACTCATGCAGATCCTCTCTCATACACAAGCTCTGTCTCATATGCTCACATATACATTCCCACATTCACACACACCCTCTCAAAAACTGTAATGGAAAATTAAGAAATTTTACGTTTACTGTGAAATTTGAAAGAGAATGCCTTTCTAAAATTTAATGCTGTGCTGAGCTTTATAAATAATACTTTGATGAGGTTTGCAGCCAGCTTATCTCTGTTTGAATTTTGTAAACATTCAACTCGACCTTGCGACAGTCAAACTCAGTGAAAGCTGTAGAACTGTTATGTCCAAGACCAGGGGATGAGAGAATAACAACTTGAGTTTTCCCAGTCTTTGCTCTTGAGAGCATGATAAGAAACAGTATAAAGCGAGTATCTGAACAATGCTCAGGTACTCCTTACATTGAGGCATCTAGCTGAATGTACTGGGTCAATTCTGCAGAATTTAAATAAAGCTCCTTTCTTTGCACTTACTAACAGTTGAGTCAAATCGATTTAATTTCCACGACAGTAAATTTGGGAGCTCATCCTGGGATCCTGCGACTGAGTGGGATTCTGAAGATTCCCAGGAGGCGTAGGCACCAGCACCTTGAAGGACTTTCACTTCATCTTGAGCGCTGAATTGGCCCTTTTGCATAAGAGGACTGGGAATCTGTAGATCGCCCTAGTGTCGGGGTTTGAATTGAATAGGATCGGGGTAAGAGACATGGCTTAAGTAATCCTACATAGAGACTCATTCTAAGAGAATAAATTCAGCAGGTAAAGGGTTCAGTGAACTTTCGTGTGGTATTAGAGCAACACCCAAGGGAAGGGGATTGCCATCTCTAGAGCGTTTAGGAGACAGCAAGTTTAAGGGTGGTTTTAGACTTGGATCCACCACTGGCTGAGTTGGCCTCGCCAAAGACGTACCGAATACGTGGTTTTTTGGTTAACGAAAACCAAGGCATTGAGGCGGACCCACCCAATGCGAGAGGGGACCTCCAGAGGTAAGAAAGCAAGTCAAAGGGAAAAGATAACGGTACAGCGAGAGAGAAAGAGAGCTGAACACTTTTCCAGTTACACTAAAAATGGGCTCCGGCAAGAGCAAACAAAAGGAGAGTCCACACAGGACTTGGAATGGCCAACCAAAAATACAATACATGCTAAATAATTACAGCCCAGAGTTTGTTAAGCAGTTAGAATTGTGGATCAAGGAATGTGGTTTTCCGGTGGGAGGAAGTTTTAGTAAAAGACAGCTGGAAATATCGAGGTCGAGGTTGGAGGAGAGAGAGAAGGAGAAAAGGAAGGGAAAAGTAGAAGCTGTGAATTGGAGTGCTTATAACGTGAAGGGCTGAGGCTGATATCAGAGAAAGGAAATCTCAAGTAAGGGATAGATCAAATACACGTCCAAACACCAGCGCACATGCAGACGCGCGCGGAGAACAACCTAACGAAGCTGTACAGTCTCTTAAGTCTGTTTCAGATCCTGACCTTAATGACTGCCCTCCGAGACCTACATCCCCCCCACAAGATCCGCCTGGCGAAGGTTCCACGTCAGTGGCGGCCGCCTCAGGGTCTGCTGAATCACCGATAGCCCGCCATACTCGCAACCAATTGAAGCAAGAAGCCCAAAAGAAGGACGGCCACTCCAAGACGGAAAGGCATCCAGGGCCTGTTCGCGATCACCCCCCGATGGATGATGAGTCAGACAGTGAGGGTACTGGCGTACGATCATCTAACCAGGTAGTTCTGCAAGCCCCAATGGTTGAAGTTGTGGGTCCAGAAGGGTATCCAGTATTGGTCCACCGGCCATGGACCATGAAGGATTTGGAAAGTGGCTGTGGGCAGTTGCCTGACCCACACGAGGTTGGAGGTAACAAGTTCACCAAAGAAGTGACAAAGTTCTGTACTGAGTTCCGTCCCATGTCACATGAGATGAGACGTCTTCTGGGACAAAAACTAGGTGCCGATGTCATCAAAATCAAGTATAGATGGCCAGTATAAACGTCCATATCAGATCAACTGACCTGCAAGTGGAAGAGAACAGAGACTTTAATGCTTTTGTTGCAGCGCTGGCAACCGCCCATAGGGAGGCATTCCCAGTGTGAATGGACATGACCAAAATAGCAATGTGTAAACAACGGGAAGGTGAGACAGTGTCCCAGTACCTTATGTGCCTCACTGAAGTCCATAACGCCCATAGTGGATTGAGACCACCCGACGACATAACGGCAGCAGAGATCACGGCGTATGAGGCACACCTGAGGAACAGCTTCATCAATGGAATGAAGGATGAAATAGCGAAAAAGCAAAAAGATACATGTATTACCTGGGACACGGGAAAGCTGAATTTGATAGAACAACATGTGATTCATGCTGAAAAATTGCTTACCCAAGAGAAGGATAAGCGGAAACTAAAGATGGATCAGCAAGCACATAGAGCTCAGCTTACTCTGATGCAGATGGTCACCCAGCCGTTAGAGGGAGGTGCTGCGGAAAAAGAGAGAGGAAGAGGTGCTGGCAGAGGTAGATCTGGCGGGTGCTTTGTTTGTGGAGCAATGGACCACTGAGCGAGTCAGTGCCCACACAGACAGCCCTCAATTGGCCCTGGAGGCTGGACAGCAGGGTGACTGACAGGGGAAGGCTGAGGTGGAGGTGGGCAGCCCACAAGGTACAGGTAAGCCTCTTTCCTTTATGCTTGGCAACAAAGACTCGTTTATGCTAATCTCTTCTACTAACCTTACGGGCACTGAGACATGTCCCACCTCTAAATAGAGCGCTGAGATTGTGAAGTGTGGACAGTATGTTCAATATCACAATGATGTGTATAAGTCAATGCCTACCTCTATGTTAAATGTGGAAGGTACATCAGTTACCTTTTTGGTAGATACAGAGGCAACATACTCAGTTCTTAATTTAAGCCAGTTTAGACAATCGACGCAAATAAAGGTGAGTGAAAGGTTCCTGAACTAAATGGGTGCATCGGGGTTGTGCTACGAGAGAGATTTACCGCATCCTTGCAGAGCACAATACCTGTTAAAACCCGAGACTATAGAAGGAATTACTCCAGTCTTTGAATTCCTCCTAAAGGCTGAAGTGATAATCCTCTGTGAAAACTCACCGGTGAGAACCCCCATTTTTCCGGTCAAAAAAGCAAACATTCCAGAGGAATGGATGCTTGTTCAAGACCTGCAGGCAGTCAATAAGGCTGTTGTCCCATGCACCCTAAATGTTCCTAACCCCTATACTATATTAGCTCAAATTCCACCGGACAATAAATGCTTCTCTGTTGTGGATTTAGCAAATGCCTTCTTTAGTGTACCGGTGCACCCAGACAGTCAATTCTGGTTCGCTTTTTCATTCAAAGGGAAATCATATGCATTCACGCGACTTTGTCAAGGTTACTGTGAGTCCCCTACCATATATAATGAAGCTCTACGCAGGAGTCTGGAGATTCTTGTCTTAACCCCGGGATCAGCGCTTCTGCAATATCCTTACTGCTTCCTGAGCAAAAGACAGCACACATGTCGGCAGCACGTTGGCTGAGACACAATACTGTGTTATTGGAGATGCCTAACATAAAGCGATGTAACGTCCTTAACCCTGCTAGCCTTCTCCCCGCAGAAGGAGATGGAGATCCATATGATTGTGTCGCTGTAACTAATGAAATTTGCAGCCCCAGACGGATTTGCAGGATTCACTACTTCAGAATCCGGATATGGAGTTTTTTGTGGATGAGTCAGCATTTAGGAGCAGGGAGACAGGCCAGAACTGTTTTGTTTATGCTGTAGTGACTACCCACTGAGGAGGGAGTGGTCAAGCGGGACCACTCCCTCCTCAGTGGAGCTGATCACCTTGACTGAGGCCTGTAAATTGGCTGAGGGAAAGACAGTGAATATTTACACCGATAGCAGATATGCATTCGGGGTTGTAAATGACTTTGGAACCCTGTGGAAACACAGGGGCTTCTTGACCTCCACTGGAAAGCCCATCACACACCGTGGCCTGATTTCTGACCTCTTGGAAGTGTTCCTGTTGCCTAAATCAATCGCTGTGTGCAAATGTGAAGCCCACGCAAAAAAATTATTATGTTTCTCATTGCAATGCAAGAGCAGACTCAGCAGCAAGAATGGCAGCCCAGCAGCCACCAAGTGTATGTGTATGACAAAAATTTGTATCCCAACAGCAGATGTATGGGAGTTACAGTCACAGGCCACACTGGAAGAAAAGCGTGAGTGGACGAAAGCAGGATTCACTGAGGGAAGGAGTATGGTGTGGCCCAATGGTAAACTCTGTCGACCACAATCATTATTTCCATTCTATGCCAAGCTAACATACGGGAAGGACCATGTGTCAAAAGGGGTGATGTATGACAGTATTTCAGCACACTGGTACACTAAGGGATTTACTCATTGCTCCCAGGAGTATTGTGAATGATGTGTTATCTGTGCCACTAATAATGTGGGCAGGGGAATACAGATGAGTCAGGCAGCATACCCCCAACCCCAAAGCCCTTTGAACATTTACAGATAGATTTTATTGAACTAACACCCAGCAAAAGGAAAAGGTATTATCTGGTAATAGTTGATATGTTTTCCAAAAGGGTGGAAGTGTTCCCCATGTCTAAACAGGATGCCAGTGCAGTAGCCAAAGCTTTGCTAACTGAGATAATTCCGAGATGCGGCATCCCTGAAAGGCTTAGTAGTGACAATGGGACACCATTTGTCAATAATGCCTTACAGCAGATCAGGGATTATTTGGGAATAAACATGAGACAACTGTGCCTACCACCCAGCGAGCGGTGGGGCAGTGGAAAGAGAAAATGGTACCTTAAAAAATAAATTGACAAAATGTTGTGGGGAACTAGAAGTGACATAGACAAAGGCACTTCTGATTGTGCTAATGTATATGAGATCTAAGAGGAGAGGAAGAACTAATCATAGCCCGTTTGAGATGTTGTTCAGTAGGCTGCCCAACACTGGAATTGACCCAAGACCTAAGGTAAGACAGATAATAGGCCACTGTTACGAGATGTTGTGTTGTCTTTTGTCTGAAATACGGAATCAAATGAAAGCAGCACTACCCCAAGCAGAAGGGAAGCTGCATGATCTAGAACCTGGAGACTGGATACTGGTGAAAGAATTCAGGAGGAAAAGCTAGAAGGCAGAGGTGGCTGAGACCATTTCAAGTGCTCCCTACAACACAGACAGCTGTTAAGATCACTGATTTTTAGTTATCTGGCTCTGTATTTCTTTTAAAATCTGGCTGTTTTATTTGGTTGTTGTCCTTGTTGTCGTAAAATGACAAAAAGGGGGGAAATGTAATGGAAAATTAAGAAATTTTAGATTAGATTACTTACAGTGTGGAAACAGGCCCTTCGGCCCAACAAGTCCACACCACCCCACCGAAGCGCAACCCACCCAGACCCCTGCATTTACCCCTTACCTAACACTTCGGGCAATTTAGCATGGCCAATTCATCTGACCTGCACATCTTTGGACTGTGGGAGGAAACCCACGCAGACACGGGGAGAACGTGCAAACTCCACACAGTCAGTCGCCTGAGGCGGGAATTGAACCCGGGTCTCTGGCGCTGTGAGGCAGCAGTGCTAACCACTGTGCCCACATTTACTGTGAAGTTTGAAAGAGAATGCCATTCTAAAATTTAATGCTGTGCTGAGCTTTGTAAACAATACTTTGATGAGGTTTGCAGCCAGCTTGTCTCTGTCTGAATTTTGTAAACATTCAACTCGGCCTTGCGACTGTCGAACTCAGCGAAAGCTGAAGAACTGTTATGTCCAAGACCAGGGGATGAGAGAATAACAACTTGAGTTTTCTCAGTCTTTGCCCTTGAGAGCATGATAAGAAACAGTATAAGGCAAGTATCTGAACAATGCTCTTACATTGAGGCATCTAGCTGAATGTACTGGGTCAATTTTGCAGAATTTAAATAAAGCTGCTTTCTTTGCTCTTGCTAACAGTTGAGTTAGTCAATTTAATTTCCACAACACAGATTTATACCCCTTTACACTCACATTTGCACACATACTCATACTCTCTCACAGACACTCATAACCACTCCCCTGCCCCCACATACACATAGCCACATGCACACACACACACACACACACACATACATGTAAAAGTTTTGTGGGGTGAATTCATCTCGACCTTGTGACAAACCAACAAGGGCCGAGGCCACATTAGATTTGGTACTGGGTAATGAACCTTGCCAGGTGTTGGATTTGGAGGTAGGTGAGCTCTTTGGTGATCATGATTTGGAAGAGTTAGTGTGGGATTTGTACTTGCAGAGTTACATTTTATTTTGCTCAAAACTTGCATGAACCCAATTAAGATTCTGTAAATCTGTTTTTCAGATTAGAATCAGTCTGAACATTGTAACACAGACAGTCTCACACAGGGCACCTCACACCTTCAATGCATTATCTGGGCCGATATGACACCAATTGGTTAAAGTTCACTTGAGAATGTAATTTTAAAAAGGTTCTGCGATTTACGTATGAAGGAACTGAAACCAACATGGTCATTCTAAAAGATGAGAGACATAACAAACAATGCAGGTTTTTTTCAATATATAATTTCAGTTACATCACACTGTAAACTTTTGCTATAAAGCCTGTGTCTTATGATTGTTATACTCCACAACCACCTGATGAAGAGCAGCACTCCAAAAGCTAGTGCTTCTGAATAAATCTGTTGTTCTATAACCTTGTGTTGTGGGATTTTTAACTTTGTACACCCCAATCCCCCACTGGCTTCTCCAAATCATGATCACCAAAGTGCTCACCTACCTCCAAATCGAACATCTGGCAAGGTTCATTACCCAGTACCAAATCTAATGTGGCCTCGTCCCTTGTTGGTTTGTCTACATACTGCGTCAGGAAACCCTCCTGCACACATTGAACAAACACTGACCCATCTCAAGTGAATTATAGTATTCCCAGTCAATATTTGGAAAGTTAAAGTCCCCCATAACAACTACCATGTCTCTCTCTTGCTCCTATCGAGGATCATATTTACTATCCAGCCTCTACATCTCTGGAACTATTTGGAGGCCTATAGAAAACTCCCAACAGGGTAACCTTTCCTTTCCAGTTTCTCATCTCAGCCATACTACTTCAGTAGACGAGACCTCAAGTGTCTTTTCTGCAACTGTAATACAGTCCTTGACCAACAGTGCCACACCACCCCCTCTTTTACCATTTTCTCTGTTCATGCTGAAGCAGACATGCTTCTTTGAGGAAGTATCTGCTCTTCTTAGCTCCATCGGTAAAGGCAAATTCATTCTTGCCTGGGGAGATCTCAATTGCACCCGGAAGAGGAGGGACTATGGTGGTAATCAAAAGAGCTCATCATCATTGGGGAAGTTTGTGGACCTAGTTAAGACTTTTGACTTGGTAAACATCTGCCAAAATCTCCACCCCGATTCCATAGTCGTCATCTCTGTGAGGTCTGAGATTGGAGTGTCTAGACAGGGCAGTGAAGAAGGCTTTTGACACACTGATCTTTATGAATTAGAAATAAATTAGAATTAGAATCCATACAGTGTGGAAACAGGCCTTGTGCGTGTGAAATCATGTCTCACAAACTTGATTGAGTTTTTTGAAAAAGTAACAAAGAAGATTGATGAGGGCAGAGCAGTAGATGTGATCTATATGGACTTCAGTAAGGCTTTCAACAAGGTTCCCAATGGGAGATCGATTTGCAAGGTTAGATCTCATGGAATACAGGGAGAACTAGCCATTTGGATACAGAACTGCCTGAAAGGTAGAAGACAAAGGATGGTGTTTTTCAGACTGGAGGCCTGTGACTAGTGGAATGCCACAAGGATCGGTGCTACTGTTTGTAATTTACATAAATGATTTGGAAGCGAGCATAAGAGGTACAGTTAGTAAGTTTGAAGATGTCACCAAAATTGGAGGTGTAGTGGACAGCGAAGAAGTTACCTCAGATTACGACAGGATCTGGACCAGATGGGCCAATGGGCTAAGAAGTGGCAGATGGAGTTTAATTCAGATAAATGTGAGGTGCTGCATTTTGGGAAAGCAAATCTTAGCATGACTTATACACTTAATAGTAAGGCCCTAGGGAGTGTTGCTGAACAAAGTGACCTTGGAGTGCAGGTTCATAGCTCCTTGAAAGTGGAGTCGCAGGTAGATAGGATAGTGAAGAAGGCATTTGGTATGCTTTCCTTTATTGGTCAGAGTATTGAGTACAGGAGTTGGGAGATCATGTTGCGGCTGTACAGGACATCAGGGGCAACGTTTTCACGCAGAGGGTAGTACTGTATGGAATGAGCAGCCAGAGGATATAGTGGAGGCTGGTACAATTGCAACATTTAAGAGGCATTTGGATGGGTATATGAATAGAAAGGGTTTGGAGGGATATGGGCCGGGTGCTGGCAGGTGGAACTAGATTGGGTTAGGATATCTGGTCGGCATGGACAGGTTGGACCGAAGTGTCTGTTTTCATGCTGTACGTCTCTATGAATCTATAAGTCCACACCAACCATCCGAAGAGTAACCCACCCAGACCCATTCCTCTACCCTATATGTACCCCTGACTAATAGCCTACACTATGGGCAATTTAGCATGGTCAATTCACCTAACCTGCACATCTTGTTGGATTGTGGGAGGAAACTGGAGACCCGGAGAAAACCCACACAGACCTTGGGAGAATGTGCAGACTCCATACATTCAAATCAAACCTGGGTCCCTGATGCTGTGAGGCAGCAGTGCTAACCACTGAGTCACCGTGCCGCCCCTGACTTTATCAGTCAGGGTATTGAGTACAGAAGTTGGGAAGTTATGTTGCAGTTATACAGGATGTAAGTGAGCCTGCACTTGTAGTAGTGTGTTCAGTTTTGATCACCTTAGTATTGGAAGGATGTTATTAAACTGGAAAGAGTGCAGAAGAAATTTACAAGGATGTTGCCTGGACTCAATGGTATGAGTTATAGGGAGAGATTGGCCAAGTTAGGACTTTTTCTTTCGAACATTGGGGACTGAGGGTAGACCTTATTGAGGTGCATAAGATCACAAGAGGCATAGATAGAGTGAATGCACTCAGTCTTTTCCCTAGAGTTGCAGAATTGAAGACAAGAGGACATCAGTTTAAGGTTAAAAGGGAATGAATAAAAGGGAACCTGAGGGGCAATTTTCTTTACACAGCGGGTGGTACACATGTGGAATGAGCTGCCAATGGAAGTGGTTGAGGCAGGTACATTAGCAACATTTAAAATGCATTTGGACAAATACATGGATAGGAAACGATTAGAAAGATATGGGTCAAGTGCAGGGAAATAAGGTTTACGTGGATGGACATTTTGTTCAGCATGGAGCAATGCCTGACTCCATGCTGCAGAACTTTGTCTCTGGATAGCAGCAGTGGCATACAGTCAGGATGGAGTTTCCCTGGGCATACTCAACAATGTCTCCAGACTCCATGAAGTTTCATGGCATCAGCTTAAACATGAAAGCTTCCTGCTGATTACCATATACTTTCATCCCTCCATGTTGAACAACACTTGGACTAAGCACTTTGGTGGAAACATTTACTCAAGGTGGGGATTTCAATGTCCACCACCAAAAGTGGCTCAGCAGCAGCACAACTGATTGAACTGGTCAGGTCCTAAAGGACAGAGTTGCGAGACAGGTCAACAAGAATCCATAGAACCCCTCCAGTGTGGAAGCAGGCCATTTGGCCCAGCAAGTCTGAAGACTGGAGCATAGCAAATGTTGTTCCCTTGTTTAAGAACAAAATTGGGACAACCCTGATAATTATAGGCCAGTGAGCCTTTCTTCGGTTGTGGGTAAGGTGTTGGAAAAGGTTATCAGAGATAGCATTTATAATGATCTGGAAAGGAATAATTTGATTAGGGATAGTCAACACAGTTTTGTGAAGGGTAGGTCATGCCTCACTAACCTGATTGAGTTGTTTGGGAAGGTGACAAAATAGGTGAATTAAGGTAAGGCGGTTGATGTGGTGTATGTGGATTTCAGTAATGCATTTGATAAGGTTCCACACGGTTGGCTATTGCACAAAATACAGAGTTTAGGGATTGAAGGTGATTTAGTGGTTTGGATCAGAAACTGGCTAGATGAAAGCAGACTTAGGGTGGTGGTTGATGGGAAATGTTTATCTTGGAGCTCGGTTACCAGTGGTATGCCGCAAGGATCTGTTTTGGGGCAACTGCTGTTTGTCAATTTGTCAAGGGTTAGTAAATTTGCGGATGACAGAGTTGGGATTGAGATTCAAAAATGCGAAAAACTTCTCTTTGTCAACCTCAATCCCATCTAAGGCAGAGTTGTGGAAAGTGCCGAAGGATTGTTGTGAGTTACAGAGGGACATAAATAAGATGCAGAACTGGGCTGAGAAGTGGCAAATGGAGTTTAATGCAGAAAAGTGTGAGGTAGTTCACTTCGGAAGACATAACAGGAATGCAGTTTACTGGGCTAATGGTAAAACTCTTGGCAGTGTAGATGAACAGAGAGATCTCAGTGTCCAGGTACATAAAGTCTTGAAAGTTGCCACCCAGGTTTGATAGGGTTGTTAAGAAAGCATATGGTGTGTTGATGTTTATTGGTAGGGGCCTTGAGTTTCAGAGCCACAAGGTCATGCTTCAGCTGTATAAGACACTGGTAAGGCCGCACCTGGAGTATCGCATACAGTTCTGGTCACCGAATTATAGGGAGGACGTGGAAGCTTTGGAAAGGGTTCAAAGGAGATTTACTAGGATGTTGCCTGGTATGGAAGAGAGTTCTTCTGAGGAAAGGCTGAGGGAACTGAGGCAGTTTTCATTGGCGAGAAGAAGATTGAGAGGCGACTCGAGTAAAAGATAATCAGGGTGGACAATGAGAGTCTTTTTCCTTGGATCAAGAAGGCTAACACGAGGGGACATCACTTTACATTGGGGGGTGATAGATTTAGGACAAATATTAGGGGTAAGTTCCTTCACTCAGAGTAGTAGGGGCATGAAATGTCCTGCCTGTAACAGTAGTAGACTGGCCAATGTTAAGCTCTATTTTTTAATAAGTATTTTTATTAAAAACTGTTTCAAATCTTTTACAAAGCACCTAAACATAAAAAACCCCAAAATACTAAAAGATAGAGGTATATCACAATATTATTATTCATCAACTACCTACTATTCTACCAGAACAAATGTATATACTTAAACCTAACTACAATCAAATTAAATTAAGCTGAATTCAAATTAACTCAATTAAATTATATCATATTATTTTATTCTATTTCACTCATCATGCCTCCGCTGAAGCTCCCAACCATGGGAACAAGAGTCATTGTATCCGTATTCCTTTTTACCCCAGCTTCCCCCTCCCAGGGCCCCAAACTAATTTCCCACGGCTGTATCACAGTGCTAATTAATATTGCCAATAAGTCTGCATCAATATAATTTAGAAAGGGCTGCCACATCCTATAAAACTGCTCCGTCTGCAGGGAGTGGAGTGTTTTATTTCCCCCTCCAACTCTATTTTTATTTAATCCCTGCTCTCCCCTTCACTTTCTTGATCACGCAGCATTGTCTTTGATGAAAATAGCATTACTTGTCACTGGCCATTTGGGTGTTTTTTTTCTTCCCGGTGGTGGAATATAAATAAAGATTTACATACCTGTTGTTTTTTACTGTGTCTCACACCTGCACACACACGACATGGGTGCTGGGGAAAAATAAGCACTTACCGCAGTTAGGTGGTAGTGCGGGGGTAAAGAAAAAAGGGAAAAAAATTAAAAAGGGAAAAAAGAATAAAAACTGCTCCATTTTGTGAGGTAGTCTTGGGGGAGATCCTCCATCACCACCACTCCCTAAGTCCTGGGTTATTTTCCAATGTCCAATTTATTAAAATGTTCTTCCTCGCACATTGGGTAAGAATGTTACAGGGTCTCTTCCCATGTTGTCCCAGGAAGGGCAAATTCGCCAATCCCAGAAGAAGACGGCACGGTGGCATTGGGCAGCACAGTGGCACAGTGGTTAGCACTGCTGCTTCACAGCGCCAGAGACCCGGGTTCAATTCCGGCCTCAGGCGACTGTGTGGAATTTTCACACTTTCCCCGTGTCTGCGTGGGTTTCCTCCGGGTGCTCCGGTTTCCTCCCACAGTCCAAAAATTTGCAGGTTAGGTGAATTGGCCATGCTAAATTGCCCGTAGTGTTAGGTGAAGGGGTAAATGTAGGGGTATGGGTCTGGGTCGGTTGCGCTTCGGCGGGTCGGTGTGGACTTGTTGGGCCGAAGGGCCTGTTTCCACACTGTAACTAATCTAATCTAATCTAATCTAATTAAAGAAATACCAGGTCCACTTTGAGTTCAACTCCCAGGATTTCCTTCAGCTCCGTTTACTATGGTGCTCCAGTATCTCTAGATCTTGCAACATGACCAAAAGCAGTATGTAAGAATGATTATACTAATTTTACATTTGGGGACACCCTGGGACACTTGTCTCTTGAACTTAGCTAGCACCTCTCTGGCATATGGATGAGCCCTGTGTAAAATCGTCAATTGCACAGCCTGCGCTTTGTTACATATGGAGGAACATTGATTATCCGAATGAAATAGGCGGGCACTATTTCGTTTGGAAAATTGATTATTCGGTTAATTGATTCAATGCCTTTCCTCTGGGGCTTGGAGTTTTCTGAAATTTCCTTTTTCCTCGCTCTGCCTGCCTTGCTCCCTCACTCTGTCTCAGGGTTTGTTTCTGAGCAAACACACACTTGTGTGTAAAGGACTTTCAGCATTGCTGAAGCTCCCCACCATCGCCATCAGTTCAATGGGATTGACACAGTGAGCACTTGCTAAGTCCGCTCCCCTTTCAGGTGACTAGGCAGCAGCACGCCATATGTGAGCCACCATTCCCCACGTGGGAGTGTGTGTGTCTGTCCATGCACTGGAACACTCTTTTCTCCATGTCTGACTTGTAAGGCTGAGCCAGGAGCATGGTCTTCCTCTGTGTATAATCTCTTACCTGAAAGTACCGGAAAAGGTCCAGATTAGACAATCCATATTTCCGACTGAGTTGGTTAAATGACATCAAGACCTCCCTCTCAAATAAATCTCCCAAACAAGAGATTCCCTTATTCTCCCATAAGTTAAAGTAGAGCACTTTGCCCCAGGTTTAAATCCTTGGGCTCCCGCCAATGGGGTAAAAGGTGAGATCTTAAGCCAATTGCCCACGTTTTGGCTCATTATTCTCCAAGCTTGCACCGTATTTAAAATGATCGGGCTCTTACACTGCTCGATCACAGATTTCATCTTACCCATGAATAATTGATTAACTAGGGGACATCTCAACTGCGAGGCTTCCATGTCAAGCTAAATCGACTTTGAATTCCCCTGTACCCGGTCACCCACATATGCTAACAGGGCACTTATTCAATATCTCCAAGTCTAAAAGGTCCACGTTCCCACCCCCCTCACCCCGTGGGAGCTGCAATTTAGTAAATTTATTTAGGGGGCACCTGCTACACCAAATAAAGGACCTTAGCCAGCCATTGAGCCTCTGTAACACTCGCTTGGGTAGCAACAACGGGAGCATTCTCACAGGGTACAACAGGCAAGGAAGAACAATCATTTTAATCTGGGCTATTCGGCCTAACCATGATAACAGTAATCCCTCCCAACCTCCCATCCGGTTTTATCTTCTCCAGTAATTGTGCATAGTTAGATTTATACAGTTGGTGGAAGGCAAGGGTAATACAAATTCCCACCTTTTGACGACCATCTAAACAGGAACTGAATTCCATCCTTCAGATCAGGCACCTCCACTAATCCCCCACCGGCACGCCTTCTGGTGTTGTGAAGTTGATCCATTATCCTGAAAAACTGACAAATTAATGAATTGTTTGAATCAATTGAGGAACAGACTTCGCCAGATTAGCCAAGAACAAAACAACATCATCACGTCTGGGGTGATCTTATGCTTCCCCATTCCCACCCTTGGTGCCACTATTTCAGGATCCGTTCTGTTAGCCTCGGCTAAAGGCTCAATTGCCAAGGTGAATAACAGCGTGAGAGAGGACACCACTGTCGACTACCTCTCCCATTACTGAAGTTATCTGCTTTAGCAGCGTTTGTAATGACTGCTGCCTTAGGATCATTATACAACATCACCACCCACCTTGCAAAGGTTCCCCCAAGACCAAAGTGCTCTCGGACCCCAATCAGGTACCATTCTATCCGGTCAAACACCTTTTCCACATCTAGGGATACCTTCAAATACGGGATCAATCTTTGCTGGCATATCTGCACTATATTCAGTACTCTCCTGATATTGTTGGTGGAGATATGGCTCTTAATAAATCCATCTGATCTTCTTTTATAATATAGGACAACACTTTTTCCAACCTCAGGGCCAGCACCTTTGACAGAACTTTAAAGTCTACATTCAACAATGAAATTGGTCTGTATGAAGCACATTCTTCAAGGTCTTTTCCTTTCTTTAAAATGAGGGAGATATTAGCTTCTCTAAGAGAGGGCAGAAGACAATCCTGTGTAAGTGAATAGCTATACATCCCCAAAAGGCCTCTGGCATGGAGCCTGTCCCCGTTGCTCAGAAGGGAAGGGTGGAGAAGAGCAGAGCAATAGTTATTGGGGACTCAATAGTTCGGGGCACAGATAGGCGGTTCTGTGGGGGCGAGTGAGACTCACGTTTGGTATGTTGCCTCCCAGGTGCAAGGGTACGTGACGTCTCTGATCGTGTTTTCCGGGTCCTTAAGGGGGAGGGGGAGCAGCCCGAAGTCGTAGTCCACATTGGCACCAACGACATAGGTAGGAGGAGGGCTGAGGATGTTAGGCAGGCTTTCAGGGAGCTAGGTTGGAAGCTCAGAGTTAGAACAAACAGAGTTGTTGTCTCTGGTTTGCTACCGGCACCACGTGATAGAGAGTCGAGGAATAGGGAGAGAGAACAATTAAATGCGTGGCTACAGGGATGGTGCAGGAGAGAGGGATTCCGGTATCTGGGGTTCTTTCTGGGGAAGGTGGGACCTCTATAAACAGGATGGTCTACACCTGAACCTGAGGGGCACCAGTATCCTTGGGGGGAGGGTTTAAAACTAACTCTGCAGGGGCATGGGAACCTAGACTGTAGCTTTAGGGTACAGGACCTGGAGTGTAGGGAGGTTAGGAACATGGCATCAATCTCAAAGGAGGGTGCCTGTAAACAGGAAAGTGGCTTGAAGTGTGTATACTTCAATGCAAGAAGTATACGAAATTAGATTAGATTAGATTAGATTAGATTAGATTACTTACAGTGTGGAAACAGGCCCTTCGGCCCAACAAGTCCACACCGAAACGCCACCCACCCATTGCCCTACATTTGCTCCTTTTACCTAACACTACGGGCAATTTAACTTGGCCAATTCACCTGACCTGCACATCTTTGGACTGTGGGAGGAAACCGGAGCACCCGGAGGAAACCCATGCAGACAGGGGGAGAATGTGCAAACTCCACACAATCAGTCGCCTGAGTCGGGAATTGAACCCGGG
Source organism: Chiloscyllium plagiosum (assembly GCF_037043375.1). Classification (NCBI taxonomy): domain Eukaryota; kingdom Metazoa; phylum Chordata; class Chondrichthyes; order Orectolobiformes; family Hemiscylliidae; genus Chiloscyllium; species Chiloscyllium plagiosum. The sequence continues at coordinate 66,753,051 of NW_028270158.1, read as the reverse complement.
TCTCTGGCGCTGTGAGGCAGCAGTGCTAACCACTGTGCCACCGTGCCACCCACTGTGGCACAGGTAGGTGAACTTGCAGTGTGGGTTGGTACCTGGGATTACGATATTGTGGCTATTACGGAGACATGGGTAGAACAGGGACAGGATTGGCTGTTGCAGGTTCCAGGGTTTAAATGTTTTAGTAGGGTCAGAGGTGGGGGTAAAAGAGGGGGAGGTGTGGCATTGCTTGTCAAAGATAGTATTACAGTGGTGGAAAGGACGATGGATGAAGACTCGCCATCTGAGGTAGTTTGGGCTGAGGTTAGGAATAGGAAAGGTGAGGTCACCCTGTTAGGAGTTTTCTACAGGCCTCCTAATAGTCCTAGAGACGTAGAAGAAAGGATTGCGAGGATGATTCAGGATAAGAGTGAAAGTAATAGGGTGGTTGTTATGGGGGGACTTTAACTTTCCTGATATTGACTGGGAAAGCTATAGCTCGAGTGCGTTAGATGGGTCGGTGTTTGTCCAATGTGTGCAGGAGGGTTTCCTGACACAATATGTAGACAGGCCAACAAGAGGTGAGGCCATACTGGATTTGGTTCTGGGTAACGAACCAGGCCAGGTGTTAGAATTGGAGGTAGGTGAGCACTTTGGGGACAGTGACCACAATTCGGTGACTTTTACTCTAGTGATGGAGAGGGATAAGTGTGCACTGCAGGGCAAGAGTTATAGCTGGGGGCAGGGAAATTATGATGCGGTGAGGCACGACCTAGGATGCGTGGCTTGGAAAAGTAGGCTTCAAGGCATGGGCACAATTGATACGTGGAGCTTGTTCAAGGAGCAACTATTTAGTGTCCTTGATAAGTATGTACCTGTCAGGCAGGGAGGAAAGGGTCGTGTGAGGGAGCCGTGGTTTAATAAGGAATTGGAATCCCTTGTTAAATGGAAGAGGGTGGCCTATGTAAAGATGAGGCGTGAAGGTTCAATTGGGGCGATTGAGAGTTATAAGGTAGCCAGGAAGGATCTGAAGAGAGAGCTAAGAGCAGCAAGGAGGGGACATCAAAAGTCCTTAGTTGGTAGGAATAGGGAAAACCTAATAGGGCTTTCTATAGGTATGTCAGGAATAAAAGAATGACTAGGGTAGGAATAGGTCCAGTCAAGGATAGTAGTGGGAAGTTGCGTGTGGAGGCTGAAGAGATTGGGGAGACACTGAATGAATACTTTTCGTCAGTATTCACTCAGGAACAGGACATTGTTGCCAATGTGAATATTGAGTCACAATGAATTAGAATGGAATGCTTTGAGGTATGTAGGGAAGAGGTGTTGGAAATTCTGGAAAGGGTGAAAATAGATACGTCCCCTGGGCCTGATGGCATTATCCTAGGATTCTCTGGGAAGCAAGGGAGGAGATTGCAGAGCCATTGGCCTTGATTTTTATGTCCTCGTTGTCCACAGCAATAGTGTCAGTAGACTGGAGGATAGCAAATGTGGTTCCCTTGTTCAAGAAGGGGAGTAGGGATAACCCTAATAACTATAGGCCGGTGAGTCTCACTTCTATTGTGGGCAAAGTCTTAGAGAGAATTGTAAGGGATAGGATTTATGAACATCTGTGATCAAGGATAGTCAGCATGGTTTTGTGAAGAGCAGGTCGTGCCTCACTAACCTTATTGAATTCTTTGAGAAGGTGACTAAGGAGGTAGACGAGGGTAAAGCGGTAGATGTGGTGTATATGGATTTTAGTAAGGCGTTTGATAAGGTTCCCCATGGTAGGCTACTGCAACAAATATGGAGGTATGGCATTGAGGGTGAGTTGGAGGTTTGGATTCGGAATTGGCTGGCTGGAAGAAGACAAAGGGTAGTAGTTGATGGTAAAGGTTCATCTTGGAGTGCAGTTACTAGTGGTGTTCTGCAAGGATCTGTTTTGGGACCATTGCTGTTTGTCATTTTTATAAATGACCTGGAGAAGGGGCTAGAAGGTTGGGTGAGCAAGTTTGCGGATGATACGAAAGTCGGTGGAGTTGTTGACAGTGAGGAAGGATGTGTCAGGTTACAGCGGGATATAGATAAGTTGCAGAGCTGGGCAGAAAGGTGGCAAATGGAGTTCAATGTAGGTAAGTGTGAGGTGATTCACTTTGGTAAGAGTAACAAAAAGACAGGGTACTGGGCTAATGGTCGGATACTTGGTAGTGGGGAAGAGCAGAGGGATCTTGGTGTCCATGTAGACAGATCTCTGAAAGTTGCCACCCAGGTAAATAGTGCTGTGAAGAAGGCATATGGCGTACTGGCTTTTATTGGTAGAGGAATTGAGTTCCGGAGCCCTGAGGTCATGTTGCAGCTGTATAAGACTCTGGTGTGGCTGCATCTGGAGTATTGTGTGCAGTTTTGGTCGCCATACTATAGGAAGGATGTGGAGGCACTGGAACGGGTGCAGAGGAGGTTTACCAGGATGTTGCCTGGTATGGTAGGAAGATCGTATGAGGAAAGGCTGAGGCACTTGGGGCTGTTTTCATTGGAGAAAAGAAGGTTTAGGGGTGACTTGATAGAGGTGGACAAGATGATTAGGGGTTTAGATAGGGTTGACCATGAAAACCTTTTTCCACGTATGGAGTCAGCTATTACGAGGGGGCATAGCTTTAAATTAAGAGGTGGTAGGTATAGGACAGATGTTAGGGGTAGATTCTTTACTCAGCGAGTCGTGAGCTCATGGAATGCCCTGCCAGTAGCAGTGGTAGACTCTCCCTTTTTATGGGCATTTAAACGGGCATTGGATAGGCATATGGAGGATAGTGGGCTAGTGTAGGTTAGGTGGGCTTGGATCAGCACAGCATCGAGGGCCAAAGGGCCTGTACTGCGCTGTATTCTTCTATGTTCTATTTTCTAAGTGGCTCCACAACACATGTACAAATTCCTTATAAAACTCACTTGGGAATACATCTGGCCCTGGTGATTTGCCACCCTGGAGATGCTTTATTGTTTCCTGCACCTCTTGTATTGTCATAGGCTCATTTAACAGGGAGACTTGTTTTGCACTTATACTGGGGAGGTCCAGGTACTCAAGAAAAGACTGCATTCTTACTACACTGTCTTTGCTGCCCTCTGACCGGTATGACTCTGCAAAATATTCTCTAAATCTAACATTGATCTTTTTCGACTCACGAGTAACCTGTGCCAGCCCTCTAACAGATGTAATGGATTGGGAAGCATTTTTCTTTCTAGCCAGATATCTACCTGCCTTATCTCCAAATTAAAACAATCTTTGTTTAGCAATGATTTGGAGATGCCGGTGTTGGACTGGGGTGTACAAAGTTAAAAATCACACAACACCAGGTTATAGTCCAACAGGTTTAATTGGAAGCACACTAGCTTTTGGAGCGACGCTCCTTCATCTGGTGATAGTGGAGGGCTCAATCCTAACACACAGAATTTATAGCAAAAATTTACAGTGTGATGTAACTGAAATTATACTTTGAAAAATTGATTGTCTGTTAAGCCTTTCATCTGTTAGATGACAGTGATAGTTTCACTTCTTTCATTTGTAACTCACAAAACCTTTTTGTAAAGCACATCAACAGACAGGAGGGTTCCCTCCCAGTTGAGGAACACTTCAGTGGTCCAGGACATTCAGCCTTGGACCTGCAGGTGACCATCCTCCAAGGTGGACTTCGGGACAGGCAGCAGAGAAAAGTGGCGGAGCAGAGGCTGACAGCTAAGTTCGGTACCCATGGGGAGGGCCTCAACCAGGACCTTGGGTTCATGTCACATTACAGGTGACCACCATTACACTATACACACGCACAGATACTCCTACACACACACACACACACAGACGCGCACCCAAACACCCACATACCCTTACAGACACACACACACTCCCACACTCTCACATGCACCCCCTCACTGACGTAAGACACTCTGCACTCACTACACACACTTTCTCACACTCACAACCCCCAACCCAGACAGACAGACACACACACAAAGGCTCACATGCACACATATATTTTGTGGGGTGAATTTGTACTTTCAGGGTTACATTGTACTTTGCTCAAAAACTGCATGCATTTATGTAAAACTCCATTATCTCACTTTTTAGATTAGAATCAATCTAAACAGCATGGCAGAGACAGAGAACACGGGGGGCCAACACCTTCAACATATTGTCTAGCTACCGTGGGCGGCACGGTGGCACAGTGGTTAGCACTGCTGCCTCACAGCGCCAGAGATCCGGGTTCAATTCCCGCCTCCGGCAACTGACTGTGTGGAGTTTGCACGTTCTCCCCGTGTCTGCGTGGGTTTCCTCCGGTTTCCTCCCACAATCCAAAGATGTGCAGGTCAGGTGAATTGGCCATGCTAAATTGCCCGTAGTGTTAGGTAAGGGGTAAATGTAGGGGTATGGGTGGGTTGCACTTCGGCGGGTCGGTGTGGACTTGTTGGGCCGAAGGGCCTGTTTCCACACTAAGTAATCTAATCTAATCTATCACCATCGTTAACAGCTAACCCGAGAATACAACTTTTTTAAAAAAAGGTTTTGTGATTTACACGAAAGAAGTGAAACTATCACTGTATTCTAACAGATGAAAGGCTTAACAATCAATTTTTCAACGTATAATTTCAGTTACATCACACTAAATCTTTGCTATAAATTCTGTGTTAGGATTGAGCCCTCCACTATCACCTGATGAAGGAGCGTCGCTCCGAAAGCTAGTGTGCTTCCAATTAAACCTGTTGAACTATAACCTGGTGTTGCGTGATTTTTAACTTTGTTTAGCAAAGGAGACCTCTTTTTTGCCGCCTGTGTGTGCAATGAGTCAAGAGCAGACCAGAGGGCCATGACCCGCTGCAGCTTGACAAATGAAGGCCTATTATAATATGCTTCCTCAGCTACCTTCAGCCGGTTCTCCAGCATCCATTGCTGCTCCTTCCACTGCCCCCTTCTAGTCATTGAATACGAAATTATCAGGCCTCGTAAATAAGCCTTAGTGGCTTCCCAAAGTATTGCCGGATCACTGGTCATCCCGAGTTGATATCCCAGAAGGCCCTGAACTCTATTGTGATGTACTCAACAAATTTGCTATCTCTTAACAGGAATGAGTCCATGCATCAGTGCTGTGCATCTACTCTGCCACCCTTGATTTTAACATCGAAATACATGCACATGGTCCAAGATAGTTATATTCCCAACTTTGCTAGCCAATGTTCTGTTCAAACAAACTGATGGCATAAGGAACATGTAACTTTGCTAGTATGGGTTGGAATAAAAAGTAAAATCTTCCATTAGGGTGGAGATGCCTCCACACATCCACTAATCCCAACTCTTCACACAAGTCCACCAACTGTCTAGATTGCACGGGCCCCTTGGCATCCTATCTACCCTGGGATCCATTAGGTGGTTAAAGTCCCTCCCCATGATCATGTGGCACACCCCAAGATTCATTAATTTAGCGACTGCATCAATTAGAAATTTAAGAGGGTGTGCCAGGGGACAATAAACATTCAGGATGCCATACTCTTCTCCATCCATTAGAGCTTTAAGAATAATGAACCATCCATGTTTATCCTTAAATTTGCTCAGTTATCTAGAAAGGGAGGTTCCTTCTTACCAGTATAGCCACTCCTCTACTCTTGGAGCTAAAGGAGGAGAAGAATACCCTATCATAACCCCCCGTGGTAGTTTCAGATGTTCCTTATCAGATAGATGAGTCTCCTGCAGCAGGGCAATGTCAACCCTTTCCTTCCTAAGACTTGACAGCACCCTTTTCTTAAATGGGGGAATGGCTCCCTTTTACATTCCACACGCACTACCTGAACAAATCACTAGCCATGGTCATCCAGGGCAGCCCGCGGTTTCCCAAGAGGAGGAAGCTTATCTGAGGTGCAGTGAGCAAAAAAGACATTAACTCTATAAAGTCTAAAAACTGCTCCTATAAAAACTACAACTAAAAAACTAACCATTACATTTAACTTAAACAAACACCCAAATAAACCCCAATTCACTCAAGAATACCCCCCTTTCCCATGGGGGACAATCCTCCCAATACTTACTACCATTCTGATTCCTTCTAACTGAGGCTGTGCACTAGTCCCAGGCAATGCACAGATAAACAAAATTTGTTATTTATATTCTGAGCGTTAACAGTGGATGCCCATCCTCTCCCCTCCACATCTCTTCTCCATACATCTTAACCACAGGTAGAGCCACCCCCAATCCAAAAATAAAAGGGCAGCAGCAAAAAAAAACCCGGACAATAACCGACCAACCGAAATGATAAATAAATCTGGTTTTACACCAAGGCAGTACAAAATCTATAAAACTGATAACCACAAAAAGGGGAGGGAGAAGAGAAAAAGGGGCAGGAAAAGTAAAGGAAAACAGAACTATTGACCGTAACGGTGCCTCTTGCCCATCCCCGACCAGAGTCCTTTATTTCAAAGAGTTCACAAAGTCCTTTGCCTTTTCTGCTGAAACAAAATTATATACCGTCATTCTGTGAGCAAACCACAACATCGCCAGGTTCATCAAGGAATATTGAATGTTAATTTTTCCATTAATTTTCCCTTAATTTTCTCTTATCTTCATCAAATGTCTTTCTCTTCTTAATTATGGCTCCTGAGAAGTCTTGAAGAAACATTATTCTTGAGCCTTTGTATTTTAAAGCCTGTGGATGTCTGCCCAGTCTACTTGCTGTTCAATCACTTTTTTTCTCGATAACGATGGAATCGCACCAGGACTGGGCATAGGTGCGGGTCCAGCTCAGACCTGTACATTGCATTCTGGTGGGCCCACGCCACACTCACCAGGCCCGATTCCCAAGAACGAAGAGAAAGAACAAAGAAAATTTACAGCCCAGGAACAGGCCTTTCAGCTCTCCAAGCCTGAGCTGCTCCAAATGTACTGTCTAAACCTGTCAGTCAATTCCTAAGCATCTGTATCCCTCTGCTCCCAACCTACTCATGCATTTGTGCAGACAGGTTGGTTACGATTTGCCACAGCACATTTGCCACCGCCAATTAGCCACTGCTGGTTCGCCACCAACGTTTCATCTCTGGAGACTATTCGCCACCGGAAATATATATATATATATATATATATATATAGTGATTGTTTTCCTTCGTGCCTGTTCTTTCATACTTCTCAGTCCCCTTTATTTATACAACATAGTACATATTGATTAAAGAAAAGTGAAATAAATATCATTTTTTTGGTTTATACATAAAAATGAGTTACAAACACTTGCGGTGGTGAATCGTCCTCAGCAGTGAAAGGGCAGTGGCTAATCGGCGGCAGCGAATGGTCCCATCCCGGTCCAGACGCATCTTAAATGAATTTACTCTGTCTCCTCTGCTGGCAACGCGTTCCAAATGCCCACCACCCTCTGTCTGAAGTACTTACCGCGCGTATATCCCTTAAACCTTTCACCTCCCACGTTCTCCCCGTGCCTGCGTGGGTTTCCTCCGGGTGCTCCGGTTTCCTCCCACAGTCCAAAAATGTGCAGATTAGGTGAATTGGCCATGCTAAATTGCCCGTGGTGTTAGGTGAAGGGGTAAATGTAGGAGAATGGGTCTGGGTGGGTTACGCTTCGGCGGGTCAGTGTTGGGCCGAAGGACCTAAGTAATCTCTCACCTTGAAAGCGTGACCTCTCGTTATTGAATCCTTCACCCTGGAAAAAGCTTGTCTCTATCCACCCTATCTATACCCTTCATGATTTGTAAACCTCAATCACGTCCCCCCTCAATTTCCTTTTTTCTAATGAAAATAAATCTAACCTACTCAACCTCTCTTCATAGCTAGCACCTTCCATGCCAGGCAACACCTTTGTAAACCTTCTTTGCACCCTCCCCAAAGTGTCCACATCATCCTTTTGGTAATGTGGCGACCAGAACTGTACACAGTATTCTAAATGCAGCCAAACCAATGTCTTGTACAATTTTAACATGACTTGCCAGCTCTTATACTCAATACCCTGTCCAATGAAGACAAGCATACTATATGTCTTCTTGCCCACTCTATCCACCTGTAAAGCAACCTTCAAGGTACTCCCAGCACTCCCAGATCTTTTGCCCATCAACTTTTCCCAAGGCTCTTCCATTCATTGTATAACTTGCTCTAGAATTAGGAGAAAGTGAGGACTGCAGATGCTGGAGATCAGAGCTGAAAATATGTGTTGCTGGAAAAGTGCAGCAGGAAGAAGGGCTCATGCCCGAAACGTCAATTCTCCTGCTCCTTGGACGCTGCCTGATCTGCTGCACTTTTCCAGCAACACATATTTTCAGCTCGCTCTAGAATTAGTCTTACCTAAATGCATCACCTCACATTTTTCTGGATTGAAATCCATCTGCCACTTTTCCACCCAACTCTCCAGTCTAACTATACCCTTCTGTATTCTCTGACAGTCCTTATGTTTTCTGCTACTCCACCAATCTTCGGTGTCATCTGCAAAATTGCTGATCATACCAACAGTGCCCTTTTCCAGATCATTTATGTATATTACAAGCAACAGTGACCCCAACACTGACCCCTGTGGAACACCACTGGTCACCTTTCTCCATTTTGAGAAACTCCCTTCAACTATTACTCTGTCTCCTATTGCTCAACCAGTTCTTTATCCACCTAGTTAGAACACCCTGCATACCATGTGACTTCACTTTCTCCATTAGTCTACCACAGGGAACCTTATCAAATGCCTTACTAAAGTCCATGTATATGGCATCAACAGCCCTTCCTTCATCTATCAACTTGGTCACTTCCTCGAAGAACGCTATTAAATTGGTAATGCACGATCTCCCCCGCACAAAACCATATTGCCTATCACTGATAAGCCCATTCTTTTCTAAAGATAAATAAATATTTAGCCCCAGCTCCAGCCACTTCTCCAGGAAGCCAACGAGGTCCTCGCCTTCCTCCCATTCTGGGAGACCCACGAGCCATAAGGATTTTCCTTCTATTTTTGTTTTCCAGGTTGTCAACTTGTTCTTGAAGGACCCGAACCTGACCTTCCTCCCGATGCCGCGGTCCTTTGCTCCACCACTTCTACTCTTTGGTCTGGTGTTTAAATCTCCTGCTCATGCTTTTTTGAGCATAGCAGATATTGACTCCATCGCTGCTTCAATCTTTTCTTCGAGTTTAGCAAACTCAGAGTAAATGCTGCTGCCTCATTAAATTCAAAGGGTTAAACCCACCTCGGATGTTTCAGCAATAGCTACTGGCACCCCCATTTGCCCACCATTTGGCCCATATCTCTCTAAACCCTTCCTATTCATTTACTCATCCAGATGACTTTTAAATGTTGTGATTGTATTACCCTCCTCTGCTTCCTCTGGCAGTTAATTCCTTACATATGCCACCAATTGCGTGACATAGCTGCTCGTTAAGTCCATTTTAAATCTTACCATTCTCACCTTAAACCTATGCCCTTTTAATTTGAACTCACCTACCCTGGGGAAAAGACCATGACTATTCACACTGACTATACCCTCATGATGTTATAAACTTCTATAAAGGTCACCCCTCAGCCTCCAACGCTCCAGGGATTCAGCCTCTCACTATAGCTCAAACCCTTCAACCCTGGCAGCTTCTTTGTGAAACTTTTCTGAATCCTTTCAAGTGTAAAAACATCCTTCCTATAGCAGGAAGATCAGAATTCCAAAAGTGGCCTAACCAATGTCTTGACCTCCGAACTACTAAACTTAATGCATTGAGGAATAAAGCAAGCATTCCAAATACTCTCTTCATTAGCCTGTCTACCCACGACTCTAGTTTCAAGGAACTATGAAGCTGCACTCCTAGGTCTCTTTGTTCAGCAACACTCCCCAGACCTTATCATTAAGTGTGTAAGTCCTACACTGATTTGCCTTTCCAAAATGCAGCACCTCACATTTATCGAAATTAAACTCCATCTGCCATTCCTTGGCCTAGTGGACAATCTGATCAAGATCCCGTTGTACTCTGAGGTAACCTACTTCACGGTCCTCTACACCTCCAATTTGGTGTCAACTGCAAACTTACTAATCATACCTCCTGTGTTCGGATCCAAATCATTTATGTAAGTGAAAAAAAGTAGTGGACAAACCACTGATCCTTGTGACCAGCAGTGTGCCACATGCCTCCTTTAGTTGAAAGCTCAGTAGTAAGGGAGCATAATTTTAAGTTGAAAGGTAGGAAATTGAGGGGGGATTTGAGAAAAAGTTTTCTTCACCTATAGGGTGGTGCACTGTTGGGAAGGTAGTTGAGGCAAGAAACCCCTGAACCTTTATGAAGTACTTGGGTACTTACATTCAAGACTATGGGTAGAGTGCTGGAAAGTGGGACTAATGTAGGTTTAGTGTAGCTTTGGCAGTACAGATTTGATGGGCCAAAGGTCCTTTTCCATACTGTTTGATGCTATGATGAATATCACAACAAATTCTAGATTAGTGTGGTGCTGGAAAAGCACAGCTCGTCAGGCAGCATCCGAGGAACAGGAAAAATCGCCGTTTCGGGCAAAAGCCCTATATCAGGACTGAAGGCAGGGAGTCTCTAGTGTGGAGAGATAAGTAGGAGGGGGGTTGGGCTGGGGAGAAGGTAGCAAAGAGTGCCATAGATGGATGGGGATGAAGGTTTGCCTAGTTGAATATCATAACATTCAAAGCTATGAGACAAGTGCTGAAAAACAGGACCAGTGGAGATTCAGTAGTTTGTGCCAAAGGTTCTGTTCTCTCCATGAGCCGGCTCTATGCCATCTGTGTCTTTTACTATGCGCATGTAAATAAAGGGTGACTTGGTGACAGGATAGTAGCCTTCATGGAGTTATAGAACATAGAACATAGAAGAATACAGGCCTTTTGGCCCTCGATGTTGCGCCGATCCAAGCCCACCTAACCTATACTAACCCACTATCCTCCATATACCTATCCAATGCCCGCTTAAATGCCCATAAAGAGGGAGAGTCCACCACTGCTACTGGCAGGGCATTCCATGAACTTACGACTCGCTGAGTGAAGAACCTACCCCTAACTTCAGTCCTATATCTACCCCCCTCCTTAATTTAAAGCTATGCCCCCTTGTAATACCCGACTCCATACGCGGGAAAAGTTTCACACTGTCAACCCTATCTAACCCCCTAATCATCTTGTACACCTCAATCAAGTCACCCCTAAACCTTCTTTTCTCTAATGAAAACAGCCCCAAGTGTCTCAGTCTTTCCTCATACGATCTTCCTTCCATACCAGGCAACATCCTGGTAAACCTCCTCTGCACCCGTTCCAGTGCCTCCACATCCTTCCTATAGTATGGCGACCAAAACTGCACACAATATTCCAGATGCGGCCGCACCAGTCTTATACAACTGCATCATGACCTCAGGACTCCGGAACTCAATTCCTCTACCAATAAAAGCCAGTACGCCATATGCCTTCCTCACCGCACTATTTACCTGGGTGGCAACTTTCAGAGATCTGTGTACATGGACACCAAGATCCCTCTGCTCATCCACACTACCAAGTATCCGACCATTAGCCCAGTACCCCATTTTTTTGTTATTCTTCCCAAAGTGAATCACCTCACACTTAGCTACATTGAATTCCATTTGCCACCTTTCTGCCCAGCTCTGCAGCTTCTCTATATCCTGCTGTAACCTGCCACATCCTTCCTCACTGTCAACAACTCCTCCGACTTTCGTATCATCCGCAAACTTGCTCACCCAACCTTCTAACCCCTCTTCCAGGTCATTTATAAAAATGACAAACAGCAATGGTCCCAAAACAGATCCTTGCGGAACACCGCTAGTGACGGCACTCCATGAAGAAACTTTGCCATCAACTACTACCCTCTGTCTTCTTCCATCCAGCCAATTCCTAATCCAAACCTCCAGCTCACCCTCAATGCCATATCTCCGTATTTTCTGCAGTAGCCTACCATGGGGAACCTTATCAAACGCCTTACTAAAATCCATATATACATCTACCGCTTTCCCCTCATCAACCTCCTTCGTCACCTTTTCAAAGAATTCAATAAGGTTTGTGAGGCACGACCTGCCCTTCACAAAACCATGCTGACTATCCTTGATCACATTATTCCTATCCAGATGTGCATAAATCCTATCCCTTACAATTCTCTCTAAGACTTTGCCCACAACAGAAGTGAGACTCACCGGCCTATAGTTACTAGGGTTATCCCTACTCCCCTTTTTGAACAAGGGAACCACATTTGCTATCCTCCAGTCTTCTGGCACTACTCCTGTAGACAAAGAGGACATAAAAATCAAGGCCAATGGCTCTGCAATCTCCCCCCTTGCTTCCCAGAGAATCCTAGGATAAATGCCATCAGGCCCAGGGGACTTATCTATTTTCACCTTTTTCAGGATTTCCAACACCTCTTCTCTACATACCTCAAAGCCATCCATTCTACTTATTTGTGACTCAGTATTCACATCGACGACAATGCCCTGTTCCTGAGTAAATACTGAAGAAAAGTATTCATTCAGTGTCTCCCCAATCTCTTCCGCCTCCACACGCAACTTCCCACTACTATCCTTGACTGAAATTTCCTTATGTCAGTGGCGACAAGAGGAAAAATCATCCCTGAAGAGATTCACTTGCAACTGTTGTCTTTGAACTGGGGTAAGCATTTATTTTTTTTTCAGGCAAAGAACAATGTGCAATTTGCTTGTGCGCGCAGACCCTCAGGTTTTTTTGGTTATTAGGTGTGGACAAAGAGTTGAGCTGGAAGAAAAACAGCAGGTCAAGCAATAGCAGAGAAGAGTTGACCTTTCAGGTCAGAACCCTTAATCAGGACTGTAGAGAACTCGGTCTCCTGGTTATTAGGAGCCTAACTTTCCGAGAGACACCAGATACTAAACCCCTTCAAGAGTTGACGGATTTAGCTAAGGAATATCATGATCCCAAGCCACCTCTAATTTTGAGATGCCATTGGTTTTACGCGATAGTTTGAGAACCAGAGAACCCAAATTGGGTATCTTGCTGAGATTAAGATGACTGGCAGAGGTATGTGATTTTGGTTTAACCTTTGGTATGTGTGATTAATGATGTGACCATGCAAAAGCACCTTCAAGTTAAAACCCAACTGGACTGCAAACAGGTACTACAAGTGACTTTGCAGTAAGTGAAGCTTATGGGTTACAGGGTATACCAAAGGAAGTTATGTCAGACTGAGCACCACTTGACTGAAGATAATTGTATAACCTCATTCAGACCATAGTCTGAACAGAGGGACCGTCAATTAGTCCATAGCAAAACCTCAAACCAAAGCCAAGCCTCGGCCAAGCTGTTAAAATTTACTCAAGGATCCCTGGGCCAGCAAGCCATTGTAGTTACTGCCGGGATGCAGATTTGTTATAGCAAAGGAGTCCCACCATGCCTGACTTGAGTAAGAGAACTCACTGGCTGATATCCATGAGCACGCACATCCTGCAAATTTCACCGACAGCTGATTTGAAAGTTAGATTTATTCTTATTTGGATGTTGCTAAGCAATCAAAATAAATGTCTAGTTAAATGGTCCAGTTCCAATGGCTGCCGATACCAGCACAGCTGTATTAGTGATTGCAGAATCAAACTCTACTCCAACCCTTACATTTGTGTGAAACCTCAGCAGGGCTGAGAACCTACATAGGGGAATCTTTACAGATTAATGGTACAATTTCAGTTCTGATCTTTTGTGAGAAGTCGCTGGTTCAGTTACTATTGATTATTGTAAAAGGTTTGGGCCCAAGCTTGACGGGTGAAATTGGTTGCAAAAGATTCAAATTGATTAGCTCAACACTTTTTGATTAGAAATGGCTGCCTAATTAAATACCCGGAGGCTTTCCCAGGAGGTCTAGGGACAATCAGAGGTCGAGGCCAAGACCAAGGCCACCTTCCATGTTGACCAGGAAGCAATCCATGACTAGACAAGGCCCACCCAGTGCCATTCGCCTTGCATGCAAAAGTAGAGGTAAAAATCAGGAGGCTTGAAAGTGAATGAATGACCAAACCAGTATCGTTTGCAGAATAGTTCACACTGGTAGTAGCAATTGTGAAGCCAACATGATATTTTTGCCTTTGGGAGGACTTCAAACTTATGACATGGGATAAACCCTCCTGCTTAATTTAAACCAGCAATACAGAAATGATTTATCCGGTGCAGTAATCTGTGAAAATCTGAGGCGCCAAGAACTAGTTAAAGTAACAACTTTATTTCTTAAAGTATAACAGAATAATTAACTAGCTTTTACTTTTCCTTCTATAATAATAGTCTGAACCCCACCGCCAATTGAGATTTACCATGATTTCAGGTGTTCAAAACCAGTTAGATATCAAATCTTCTCTTCATGTCTTGTCTTTTTTCCTTAGGGATTTCTGTTTCACAGGTAAAAGATCAATCAAGGTACCTTTAAGAGAGCTATTTTTCAGGCAGTCTCTACATGCTGGTAGCATGGCAGTTCTCCTCCCAACTGTTCAATTTTCCCCAGTCTTGTCCATCTTAAGCATCAGATTATGTTATTGGCTTTTAAGATAGTCAGTATACTAAATTCAACTGGATTGGAATGTGGTATTTATTTCGGGTATAATTTAAACTGATTAACCTAATTCGTATCTGTTTTTGTCTCCAGGCAACCAGCTACCCTAGCTACCCCAGTAGCTGGACCACATGTTACATTGTTTCTTATTCAGAATACTTTGTGCTGTCAGGTCATTCAGCTAGCTTTTAATTTTCTTAAAATATACAGTACATCCATATCTTCATAACAAAAAGTGAACTGCTTTTTGCAGTTGGATAAATACACAACCCCACAAATAGAAGACTTATACACAAAACTGGCTTTTTTTGGGGCGTGGAGAAGACATATTTGGACATAGGCTTAGTGCAATGGCAGTTAGAAAAGGATTTTCAGAACTATGCTACAATTAATACTCATAAGGATTTGTACCAAGAAACTATTGTGCCGTTTGTGGTATCAGCTTGTGCCATTTCCCAGATGATGGAGTAAGATTTTACAAGGTCCATTCAAGTCACCATTTATCTGGATGATGTGCTAGTAACCAAGACCAGAGAACATAGCCATAATGCTTAAACATTTCTCCAAGATGGTAGTATGTCTTAGGAGATAAAAGTGTATGTTCTAGGCATTCCAAGTGACCTACTTGAACTACAGAGTCAACAAGACTGACAGCATATACCCTAGGTTACTACAGGAAATGAACTAAGAGATTGCTGCACTTTGGCGATGATCTTTGCATCGTCACTGTTCACTAGAATAGTGCCAGATTTTTTTGGGGGGGAGGGGGGGGGGGGGGGTTAGCATATGTTATTCCCATGTTCAATAAAGGGAATAGTGATAATCCTGGGAATTACAGACCAGTCAGTCTTACATCGGTAGCAGGCAAAGTATTGGAGGATTCTAAAAGACAGGATTTATATGATTAGTTGGAAAACAATAATTTGAATAGAGATAGTCAGCATGGCTTTGCATGGGCAGGTCAAGCCTCACAAACCTTGCTGAATTATTTGAGGATGTGACAAAACACATTGAAGGTAGAGCAGTGAATGTTGGTATTCATGGATTTTAGCAAGGCATTTGACGAGGTTCCCCATGGTAGGCTCATTCATAAAGTGAGGCAGCATGGGATACAGGGAAACCAGAAGACATATGGTGTATTGGCTTTCATTAGCAGAGGGATTGAGTTTAAGACAAAGGATAGCAGTAGATTGAAATTATTCAGCCTGGATCTCTGTGAATAGTGGTGTTCCACAGGGATTGGTTCTGAGACCTCTGCTCTTCGTGATTTTTATAAATGACTTGGATGAGAAAGTGGAAGGTGGGTTTGTAAGGTTGCCAATGACACGAAGGTTGGAGAAGTTACGGATAGCATGGAGGACTGTTGTAGGTTGTAACGGGACATTGACAGGCTGCAAAACTGAGCTGGTAAGTGGCAGATGGAGTTCAACATGGAACAGTGTGAAGTTTGAAAGGTCGAATTTGAATGCAGATTACAGAGGTAAAGGCAGGATTCTTAATAGTGTGGAAGAACAGAGGGATCTTAGAGTCCATGTCTATAAATCCATCAAAGTTGCCTCCCAAGTTGGTTGGATTGTTAAGGTGTATGGTATGTTGGCTTTCATTAGCAGGAGGATTGTTTTGAAGAGCTGAGAGGTTGTGCTGCAGCTCTATAGAGCCCTGGTTCAAACCATACTTGGAATATTTGTTCAGTTCTGGTCACCTAATTATAGGAAGGATGTGAAAGTTTGAGAAGATGCAGAGGAGATTTACCAGGATGCTGCCCGGACTGGAGGCCATGTCTTGTGAAGAAAGGTTGAGGGAGTTAACACTTTGCTCATTAGAGCGAAGAAGGATGAGAGTCTTGAGGGGTCTTGATAGAGGCGAGAGGCATAGAGTGGATAACCAGAGACTTTTTCCTAGAGAAGAAATATCTATCATGAGGGGAGATAATTTTAAGATAATTGAAGAAAGGTTTGGGCGAGATGCCAGAGGTAGGTTATTTGCAGGAGTGATGGGTGTGTGGTATGCACTGCTGGCCGTGGTGGTAGAGTCAGAGACACTTAAGCGACTTTTGGATTAGCACATGGGAATTGAACAATGAAGGGCATAAAGGCTACTCTGATCTTAAGTAGGATAAAAGGACAGCACAACAGAGGATTAGATTACCTAAGTGTGGAAACGGGCCATTTGGCCCAACAAGTCCACACTCACCTTCCGAACAGCAACCCACCCAGACCTACTTCCCCATCCTATATTTACCCCTGACTAATGCACCCAACACTATGGGCAATTTAGCATGGCCAATTCACCTAACTGCACATCTTTGTGATGGTGGGAGGAGGAATCCTGAGTATCTGCAGGAAACCCACGCAGACAAGCGGAGAATATGTAAACTCCACACAGATAGTCATCCAAAGCGGGAATTGAACCCGCGTCCCTGGCGCTGAGAGGCAGCAGTGCTAACCACTGTGCCACCATGCTGCCCTGAATACAGTCAGTGATCAGTGGCAAGTGGAATTCAATCCAGTGCATCAGCTCTCATGATTACATGATGAATGTGGCCCGGGGAAACACTGAGGATCACAGGGATCTTAGTGTTCATGCCCACCAATCCTTTAAGATAGACCAATTATTTAAAAAAGCAAATACCAATTTTGCATCATTAGCCAAGACAGTGTGTTCAACAGCAAGGAAATGTTAGAATTGTAAGTAAAGCACCGCAGTCATAAAGGATCATTGGGCTGCCCTCTTAAACAGATGACTGATTGTGAATTGCTCCTAAGGGTCACCATGCCTCAGATAAAAGGTTGGGGTACTTCAGGGTTACGTCAGCCAGTGCAGGAATTCAACTCGTATTTTTGTCAACTGAACAAATCAACCCCCAAGTGGAACTGCATAAAATGTTGGTTCAACCATAGCTAAAAAGCATTGCTGTTTCAGTATCCTCATTTTAGAGGAGACACACATTGGAAAAGGTTCAGAGGAGATTTACTAGGATATTACCGGAGCTGGAGTGTTTCAGTTGTAAAGCTGGATTGCAGACACTGTGGTTGTTGCCCTTGGAACACAGACTGAGGGGAGACATGATTTGCAGATAGAAAATTGAGAGTCAAGGGTACTGGAAATCTGGAACATTTTACTTGTAACGGTAGGAGAGGCAGAAACCCTAAATATTTTACTGATATGAGGTCTGCACTCAGGATGCCACGTGCTGGAAGATGGATTAAAATAGTAACTTTTTTTTGACCAGTGCAGACTTGAGGGGCAAGTGTCCATTTTCAGCTCTCTAGATTTCTATGACTAGAACAATGTTTAAGTATTCACATCTTTGAAAAATTTAATTTTAACATTATGACCAAAATTAAAAATCTTACTTCTGCATGTTATGTTTTTCACCTTTTTTGCCTACTCACATAGCCTGTGATTCTTGATAGCCTACACCCCTCAGTTTGCATTCTCACCTGCCTCACATTGTCAGCAACTTTGATTTACTGGAAGCTTCAAGACATTAATGTAGATTAGTTTTTTTGCTGAAACAGAGGTCCAGGATCTTATGAATACCTTTTGCAAATCCTAGCGTACTATCTTTGCTAATCCCTTTGATCTTCTAGAAAAGTTGCATGCCCTTAATAATAGGACCTTCATCTAGAAGTTTATACAACAATGTACAAATGAGCAGGTGGCCCTTCTGAACCTTTTACGGCAGTGGATCAATGACTATAAAAGACAGCTCTCAAAAGTCATTGTGATAATACAACCTTGACTATTGGAACTCAATGCATTTTCAGATCCAGACTAGAGATTATGTAGCTTTTTTTATGATCAGTATAGAAAACATTACAGATGACACGACACCACCAGCAGAATGCATACAAATCTTTGGGTTTAAGTCATTAGGGAACAGATTGTTCAATCACTGGCATTTCACATTAAAAGAAGTTTGCTGGGAAGTAACAAAACACATCTAAATCACACATCACAGTAACAGCAGAACAGCATTGGGAAACTTTTCTACATTAAATATCCTATAATAAATGCAAGTTGCAGTGAGTGATTATAAATAGCACGTACCAAATTGGTTTTGTTTGTGAATATTGTCTTTATAATGTTGGAAACAGAACTAAGCGTAAAAATGCAGCTTTGATCAAACTCTTTACTGCATAATTTTTTTTATTGACACCCTTCAAAAATTCCAGGACATACTGTATATGAGACAAACTTTTGAGACAAACTTATTCTTATTAGTGCTCAGCCAAACATTCACTGAATGCAGGAATTGCATGGGTATAAATATTTCAGTGATACAGGTACAAATGTAGAACCAAATGCAATAAAATGTACAGGTACTCCATGTTCCAATAACTGTAGCGTAACATGGTTCAAGTCGATTAAACTAACAATGCAGAGTACATCCCGCATATCATCTTAGCTTGGAGGCTACGTTTTTCTTTAAAAAGTACAATTCAAATTGACCACTGAACAGAAAGCTAAATTAGGTTAGTTTGTGAAAGCTCAGAAAGCATGTTGTTCCTTTGCACCAA
This sequence comes from Chiloscyllium plagiosum, assembly GCF_037043375.1. NCBI lineage: Eukaryota > Metazoa > Chordata > Chondrichthyes > Orectolobiformes > Hemiscylliidae > Chiloscyllium > Chiloscyllium plagiosum. The sequence goes on along the minus strand of NW_028270158.1, from coordinate 66,734,058 downwards.
AAATAAACAAATTGCTCAGATACTGTATCTTCAAATGTTATCAGTTGCCTACAGAATCACAACTCTAAGCTCCAGAAATTGCCTAGATATGCCTCAACATTAATACTACTGCAGCCCAGATTGAAAATGCCATGTGGTTATCTGCACTCAAATAATTTCATTTATACCCCCCCTCATCACATACATTCTAAACTTTTAAATTTAGATTTATACAGTTAAGCCTTTTATTTAGTCTATTTGTTGCCATTTACTTTAGTATTTCAAAAACAAAAAGAAAACTGGACCTCCAAGTTTTATGCTCAAACAGTATTTGTTCAAGACAACATCTATCAACTCTGAACCCAAAGTTATGCTAATAATAATGAATATTCACACATGTTTAGTTCTTTAAATTATTCCATTAACTTGAGCATTCAATTAATTTCAGCACCACATTGGTGCTTAATCCAAATGCAAACGGAATATCAGAATAAGCAATAATCAGTGATGATTGTTAGTTATTGTGACTTAATGTGATGACATTTTATTACTGGGCCATTCAGTGATTCAGATCACAATTGAAGTGGTTACAACTCAAATACACAGGTTCAGGTTACTTTACCAGAATACCAACTGCAGTTAAATGCTTCAAAAACAAAGATCACCCAATGAATGTGCAAGATCAGCACGAGAAATATTTCACATACTGTCCCCATTCTCATTATGCAAGTTGTTAACTGCTCATTTCATGTTCCAACTTTTTTTTTAAAGAAATAGAATACAGAATTCTTAGGTAGCCCCAATTTTAAAACCATTAAGCACCACATAATGCAGCATACATAACCCTTTTCAAACTATGTTGAATATGTACTCCTGGTCAAAGAATTAAAACAAAAAAATCACTGTCTATCATGGTTATTCAGTGGTAAGATCAATAAAGAATATGGTGCGTAAACTGGCCAATAAGCTACCAAATAAACATCTATTCATCCAACCAGAGTGAAATATTGATCACTGAAATACAAGGATAATTTTGTCATGGTTAGTTGGGTAGAGCTACCATGTTAGAAACTGCCTAACAAAGTAGGCTGTGAATGAGTTTGTTTAAAAGCCATTGAAAACTCAAATGATGAGTCAGTGAGTTTCCAGAGAGTGCAACTAGCATTTAGACCAAGAAAGTCACACTATGTTCTGGATAAACTGATCTTAGTCAAGTCAACAGTAGGGACACCATAATGGGTCACAGGACTGCAACAGAATAAGAGAAACAATCTAGCTTCAAATTATTATTTCAGAAGTAGTTACAAGAGGAGTTGACATGTAGGCAGTGAGAGGAGAAAAGGATTGAACTATGCAGTGACGTGCCCTACCACAACAGCCTGTTGTCAATTATGAACCGTAACCAAGTAGAGAAGGCAAGGTGATGTTCATGGAGTATGAATGGGATATAGAAATAGAAAAAAAAGTGGCAATAAAGTGACTGCTAGCAGAAGTGGACATAAAGAGACACATGCCACCTTAAACTTTCATTTAAAATCAACCACTGCACTAAAATCTTTTAGGTGACAATGAATAAGTGCCATCATTGATCGAACTCTTCATGTAACAATACAGACAACAATCAAATTAAGTTGCAAAAAAAAAAAACCATTCCTTACCATAACATCAGAAAACAGACAAGGTTTCCAGAATGACACTGTCACTTATTCTCGAATAATTTTCTGAAGCCAAAATGGCAAGGCTTCATTTCATAGCACTTAATAAATAAGATGAGAGCCACATTGACATGTTTATATTATTGTCTCACAACAGTTCTCATCAACATAGTCACTACTATTTTTAGCTCATCGAACTTCACAACAAGACATGAAGTTTTAAAAAGGCCCATGAGCCTAAATATTATTGCCATTTCACAATGCAGCTTACAATAATGGAACCAAAATTAATTCATTGCTTTGGTGGCACGACCTGCTATTTAAATATAGAGAAATAGTAATTCTGTAGGGCAGCTTGTTAGCGACCAATTTAAACTAGGAAAATTGGATTATGGCAAAGCAATTTCCTGCATTTAACTCTAACTTCTAAACCTTTGTATTTTACTCCAGATTTTAAATTGGACTGTCAAATGGGAAACTCAGCAATCATTACAGGGGTAGGAAAAGATACTGCAGCATGCTGCGTGCAAATCAAAGTACTTGCAATATTATATTTTACATTAATTATAGGGTCAATTTCAATTACATTCACTTTGTTTTGACGTCCAATTTTGTTAATGCAAAACATTTGCAAAGTTTTGATGCTTCAAAAGCTAATTTCAAATGCAAAAGGAACAAAGGACATATTTTGCTAAGTCCCTCCTTCAGCATTGATGTTTGCAAAATGTAGAAAGTAGTTTCAAAAACATTCAATAATGTGAAATGATACATCACCTTTTTCTTTCTACAGTATAGCAGCAGGTTTAGATACTGTAATAATACTTCCCTAAAACACACATCGCTTCCTTCCTCTCAGCTACATACTATACGACATTTCTCCCATGTTTCTCTTTAAAGCAACGTATGCTTGTAAACAGCAACACCATCTACATGCACCATTACTCTATATGGTCAAATAGGTTTTCCCTTGGATCTTGAGTATTCGGCTTGATTATTAACTGATGATTCGGCTCACAGACTGGAGAGTGGGAAACTCATCATCCTCAAAATGTGAAGCCTTGTGGGTGACAAAGTCTTTCTGAGTCAGCACTTGTTGACATGTGGGACACACCTGGTAGTCAAAATCTGAATTCATGGTGGTTTGCCATGCATTTTTCTTGTTCTTTTTTGATTTGTTTGAACCTTGCTTCTCTCTTAAGTCCTTATGAGCAGAAAGAAGTTCCTGCTGCTTGGCTGTATCCGGCAGCAAAACCAACAGTTCATTGAATATTTTCAAGAAATTTTCTCCCAGAAGTTCTCTGCAACTCCTATAATAGTCTGCAGCAGAAATCCGACCCTGGGAACGCAAGACAGCGATGTAAAAATGAAAGTAAACCACAGTTCACCAGATGCTGAATAATTTAAGGAACAGTCCACAGGAAGCAAATAATTATCAAACTGAGACTGAAGCAAGCAACTGTTTTGGTGCAGAGTTAAAGAAGGTAAAGTACAACAACACAAAAGCCATGAAACTTCTACCAGGTTCCTATCAAAGGAATAGTAATTACATTGGTGCAAAAGCACCTCTGAAATAGTATTCCAGGAAGCATCACTTTTGATTTGCTTTCATCTCAGTTGATATGGGAAGTCTTCTGTGCAATTCAGGATTTACAATTAGAAGTCTCATTCATTGCTCAATCTGAATATCCATGATATGCAAAAAAAAGCCAAGGAAAAAGGAACATTTAAGATACTAAAGTAACTTGAGCATAAAACAAGTTACACCTGATAGCTATAAAAAAATTAAAATTTTTTAATAACTTTAGTTAATTCCCATTATTTGACTCAAAACATGTGTTACAATCTATTTTTATGAAACAATAAAAAAATTAAAGAAAACATTCTATGCCGCCACACCTTTCATGAACAGAAAGACATTGGAAAAGAAAGTATGCCCTCCTCCATCATCATCTCACCTTTGCTGATGCCGCTTACCTGTCTGAATTGTCCAGACTGTGTTTTGAATTTGTTGAATTTTGTTTCATCATTGTGCAAAATTGTATTTATTGATTGAATTAGTTCAACATTCCTCTGCTTAAAGTTCTCAGGAAGGAGATAAATATTTGATGATCTATATTGAAACAAATTAAGAACTATTTTGTGAAAACAGATCAAACAGAAAAGTCACTTCTAGTCTCATCTTTTCAGTCCTGTGCTTGCCATGATCACACCCAAAACATTAGATACAGGTGTTTCTGCTCTAACGTGAGTTAGCTTTAATCCGACTGGAGAATTTAGATCATTATTGCAGAAGATGAGCTTTCCTTACCTGTACTGGCTATGTGATCTGGCCCCATTAGCTTGAATGGGGCCGCTACTGCGTGATTTTCATGATCGCACAAGAACTGAACTATTATGTTATTTCAGAACTGACTGTACATCAAATTAGTGCATACAGTACACGATTACCGGTGGAAGCCAAATAAATCGTAAGCATTAATGGAAATGATTTTCTACTTTAATTCCTTCTACCTTTAGAACAAGTCTTTGAATTGGGATTACAAATTAACTCAGATTACTCTAAAAGGTATTGGTGATTAAACAATGGAAAAACACCACAAATTTTATTATCTAATAGATGTGAAAAACTAGGAAAATGTTTTGTATTTAGTACAAAAATACACACAAAACATTTATAAAATGTACATGAACTATAAGTCCACTTGCATGGCTTGCAATAATAATGTACCACTAAGTAGCTCTGAAGCACCCTGGAAATACTGCAACACCAGTAAATTAGGACGATATCAATATTAAACATTAAACATCCAGTCTCGGATCTTCAGAATGTGTTCCTAAATGATATAAATCTGTTTCACTAATAAAATCGGAGAATAAAGACACTTACAAAACATCAATTTGTACTTGAATTCAGGATTTTGGATGCCAGAAGCTGATGTATTTCATGCCCAACTTTTCTTTCTGATATGAAGTCCACAGATATTCAGAACCAATGTGCAGATAAATCATTCAACAGTGGAAAGCATCACAGCTAATTCCAATTCTACTCCAAAATGCCACACATTTCTAGGTGAGTGTCATCAGAGAAAGGGTTATGAATGGTAACGTGTTAGCAAATAAAAGCTAGATGCAAATAATCTCCATCAGATCTGCTCACATTCCAACAGAAACAACAGATTAAATCAAGATGATCTGTAATAGCTCAGTTATGTAAGTATGCAAGTTAGCTCACTGAGCTGGAATATTTATTTTCAGACATTTCGTCACCATACTAGTAACATCTTCAGTGAAAGTCTCCAGAGAAGCACGGTAGTACGTCCCGACCCCTCTATGTATAGGTCTTAATTTCTTAAGATGGGTGATGTCATTTCTGGGTTATTTCCCCAAAGGAAGGTAGATAGGATCTAAATTGACATGTTTAGTGATGGAGTTCAGGTGGGACATACCAGCGCTTCACTGTAGACTCTCACTGAAGATGTTACCTAGTATGGTGATGAAACGTCTGAAAACAAAATTTTCCAGGCCAACAAGCTAACTTACATACATACTTATCATCAACCCCCTGAGCTACAAACCTTCTCAAAAATCACTAGCTCAGTTCTATATTGAGCAATGAAGTTACTACCTGAACCAATAACATAAGACTATAAAAAGTAGGAACTGGAGTAGCCCTTTCTACTCCTCGAGCCTACTTCACCATTCAACAGGATCATGGCTGATCAGATACTCCACACATCCATTTTCCTGCATTTTTTCATAACCCTCAATTTCCCTACTGATCAAGAATTAATTTAGCTCAGCCTTAAATATATACAACGTGGAATGATATCTGGGAAAATGCTAGAAGAATTACTATTTGTAACAGAACGCAGGCTATCCAGCTGAAGATACTTCATAGGGCCCATATAGCACCGGTTCGATTGGCAAAATTTAAGGCAGGAGCATCTCCAATGTGTCCTAAATGCAAAATAGAGGTGGGCACTCTTGTACATTGCTTATGGACCTGTCATAAGATCCGCAGATATTGGACTAAAGTAGCAAGCACCCTGACAGAAATTTTAGGAACGGAAATAAAAGTGGACCCCGTATCTCTCCTCTTGGGCTTTTCGAACTTTCCCTCCCTGGACACGTACGGGAAGAGACTATTTTCTATTCTTTCTTTCTGTGCAAGGAAAAATATTTTGATGAACTGGGTGTCGGAGGGCCCCCCTGGACTTTCAAATTGGCACAGACTAATTATGGAATGTATTCCTCTTGACTTCCTTACAAATATGGTGCACCGAAAGACCGAATTATTTTATAAAATATGGCAGCCCTTTTTGAATTACATAAATACAGATATTTCGGCTATCCTAACAAGGGCTTTTATTTAATTGAGATTACAAACCTGGCTGGTCCGCGGCCCCTCGGGGGAGGAATCCCGCACGAATATGGGTTTTATCATATCTGATGTTAACACATCCAGAGCATGTAAGAGACTTAAATATACACTCTGGTTAGTTGTAGGTTAGATTAGTAGATAGTTGAGTTTTGTTTGTTTGTGTTTTTTTTTCTTTTCGTTTTTTTTTGTCAAATTTTGGTTATTGTATATTTGATCTAATTGTATATCAATGTTTATATCTGAGAGTTTTGTTTATTTTTGTAAACTTGTAAAAATGTTAAATTTCTAATAAAAATATTTTAAAAAAAAAATATATACAACGACTCTGCCCCCACAGCTCTCTGAGGCAAAGATATCCAAAGACAACTCTCAGCAGAAATTCTTCCTCAACTCAGTCTTAAATTGGCACCCATTAATTTTGAGACTATGTCCTCTGGTTCTCATGAGGGGAACATCCTCTCAGTGATTAATGTCAAGTCCCTTAAGAGAATCTTACAAGCTTTAATAAGATAATAAGATAATCTCTCATTTCTCTGAAGACCATCCCTCTGAACTAGAGATTATTCTCTGAGCTGCCTGCAACACCTTTTTTCTCAATAAGGAGACTAAAAGTGGGGGATCCAAGATGGCGGCGACCCAGCAAGTCTGAGTCTATAGTGCTCCTCCCAAGACTTGGGTAAAGTGGGTCACCCACCCTCACCAAATCATTCATAATAGCTGTTTAATTTAATTAGTTGCTTAGTATTACATTTAAACAATCTAATATTTAGTAAAAATGACCAAAGGGAAGGGAGCCCTCAGCTCTCAGCAAGCAGGAACCCCTCCCCCACCCGCAGCTGCCTACAGTGACAAGCCTTGTGGTAATGATCTCCAAACTGGATGCTTTTATCGAAGAATCCCGAAATCGATGGGACTCACTCTCGACTGCGCTGCAGAAGCACGACCGAGACATCCAGGAAATCGAGCACCGAGTTGGAGGGGTGGAGTTAAAGGCCGCGACCTCTGAAACTACAGCGCAATCGGCCGTGGATCAGGTCCGGACTCTCGAACAACGAGTCCGGACCTTAGAGAATTACACTGACGACCTCGATAATCGAGGTCGTCAAAAAAATTTTCGTTTGCTGGGCCTTCCCGAACGGGAAGAGGAAGGCCAGCTTACAGCATTCCTTGAGCAGTGGCTGCCACAGCTTTTAAATCTGGAATCTGGATCAGGTCAGGTAAGGGTGGAATGGGCCTACCGGGTCGCAATACGCGGGGCCGGCTCGAACCAGCGCCCACGCCCAGTCATGTTCCAGCTGCAGAGCTATAGGGAGAGGCAGATACTCCTAGAAATCTTGGAAAAGACCCCCAAGCTATGATCTATAAAGGATCCAAGATCATGTTATTCCAGGACTTTTCCCCAGCTCTGGTGCGAAAGAGGAAGGCATTCGACGAGGCGAAGAAGTGTTTAAGGGACTTAAATATTCAGTACTCCTTACGCTACCCAGCGACGCTGCGCTTTAACCATGAAGGATCCATGTATTACTTCGGACCGCCAGAAAAGGCCAAGGAATTCTTGGACTCTCTTAGATAAATTGTAAGAGATAATGGATGTTGCTTTGCCTTTCCCCCCGCTTTGGTTTATATCCCCCCCTCCCTTTTCTTTCTTTTTTTTCTTACTTCACTGTTTAATACTATCATGGGGGGTGGGGAGAGGGATTTGATTTTCTCCCCCCCCCTTGGGGTTTTCTTTTATTATTTTATGTATATATGTGAGTATGTATGTATGTATGTATGTATGTATGTATGTGTGTGTGTGTGTATATGGTGGGGGGTTTGGTTAATGTTGGTGGGGGGAGGTAGTTACCTTATTCTATTTTACCTCTGTCTCTAGGAGGGGGGTTGTTTTTCCCTTGTTATTTTGTATTATTATATTTAATTATCATTTGTTGAGGTTGTAATTTTATAGTTATATGTTTATATATGGTATTAACATTACCAAATATATCCAGGTGTTGGTGTCGGTGGGGGTAGGGTGCTCACTGTTAACTCTAGCTTTGTATTATATCTGAATTCTCCCCATTTTATTGAGGAGCGCCTGGGTCAAGGGTGGGGCATTGGTTGGGTGAATTTATGATGGACTTTTGGAAAGGAAGTGACACCCCCTGGGAACAAGGGGGAAAATCTCCACTTAAATAGGTTTTATATTTTTTTTTATTATTTAGAAATAGTTTTTTATTATACTATTGAGAGTGTATGAGAGCGCCTTTATTTTTGTAAATTTTATATGCTCTATGCTCAGGATGTTCTGGATAGGGTTTCCCCTCCCGAGGGGTCTCGGATTTGCCCGGATGATTATGGTTGATCAGTCGGTTAAGTGGTGCACATGGAATGTCAAGGGGAGTAATTCGCCAGTCAAAAGGAAGAAAATATTATCAAATCTCAAGAAAGAAAAGTTGATATAGCTCTCCTACAGGAGACACACCTGTCGGATAAAGAACACTTGAAATTACGACAGGGTGGATTTGATCAGGCCTTTTTTTCTTCTTTTAGCTCAAAAAGCAGGGGAGTTGTTATTCTTGTTCGGAAGAATTTCCCTTTCAAAATCCTAAATCAGATAAAAGATGAATCTGGACGATATATTTTGATTAAAGCCCTTATAAATGGAGAGGAATGTGGGATTTTAAATTTGTACTGCCCCCCCGGCACACCCCTTTAAATTCATAACGGAAGCCTTTTCAAAATTGATGGCTTTTGGTGCCGGTCATATAACTATAGGGGGAGACTTTAATTGTATTATGGATCCGGAAATAGATAGGATTCCCAAGAGTACTGCAGGAGTATCTCCCAGATCTAGACAATTGGTGGATCTGAACAAAGAATTAGGATTAGAAGATGCATGGAGATGTCTTCATCCACAGGGCAGAGATTTTTCTTTCTACTCCAATCCACATAGATGTCATACCAGAATTGATATGTTTTTTGCCCCCTCATTTTTTTTTTTAAATTCCATATCATCCTGTAAAATAGGTAGTATAGCAATTTCCGACCATGCTGCTGTATATATGGAAACTAAGGCGAGGAACAATGGGACATCCCCTCGGCATTGGCGTATGGACCCCTTCCTAATGAAAGATAGCAATTTTGTAAAGTACTTCTCTCAAGAATTTAAAACTTTTTTAGAAATTAATTCAGGTACGGCTAGCAACCCATCAATGATGTGGGAGACCATCAAAGCTTACATGCGAGGTTTGATCATCTCCTACTCAGCGACCCAGAAAATATTGAAGGGAGAACAACAGCGTCTGCTTGAAGCTCGCTTAAAAGCAGCTGAAACAGCATACACTGATAGACCTCCTATTATTAAATTGCAAAGGATTACGGCTCTTAGGACAGCTCTAAACACTACACTTACTCAAACGGCTAAGAGGGAAATATTATTTGCAAAACAAAGGTCATATGAATATGGCGACAAACCAGGTAGATACTTAGCATTTCTTGCAAAGAATAAAAAGGCCCCTCAGACTATTACGTCTATCAAGGAAAGTATGGGTATTTTGACTCATGATCATAAAAAGATTAATGCGATCTTTAGAGAATTTTATTCTGAGTTATATAAATCGCAGGATTGTGAAGACAGGACTAGGAGGATGCAGTCATTTTTTAAAAATTTGACCTTTCCGGGCCTAACTCCGGAAAGCTCCTCTAACAGTCCAAGAAATACTTGATGCAATTAGGCAACTTCAGAGCGGTAAGGCACCGGGCCCAGATGGTTTTCAAGCAGAATTCTATGAAGAATTTACAGAAATATTGGCTGGTCCACTTATGGACATGTATAACTATGCATATAGGCGGGAGACAGCCCTGACTTCGCTGAAAGAGGCAAATATCTCTCTTATCCTTAAAAAAGGAAAGGATCCAGAAGATTGTACATCATATTGACCAATATCCTTGCTAAATGTAGATTTTAAAATCCTTTCTAAAACGTTAGCATTGAGACTAGAAAGGGTACTGCCACATATTATAAAGGAGGATCATACGGGGTTTATTAAGGGCCGTAGATCATCCAATAATATTAGAAGGGTTTTGAATATGATTCAAGCCTGTCATCAGGGAAAGATACCAGCAGTAGTAGTTTCATTAGAGGCGGAAAAGGCATTTGATAGGGTTGAATGGTCATATTTGTTTTACACATTGGTAAGGTTTCGCGTTGGACAGGTGTTTACCAAATGGGTCTCAACATTGTATAGTGATCCCAAAGCAGTTGCGGTTACCAATGGATTAGGTTCGGATAGCTTCAATGTGGGTAGGGGCTGCCGTTAGGGATGTCCCCTCTCGCCATTGTTATTTACGCTAATAATTGAACCACTAGCAGAAGCTATACGAGCTGATCCTAATATAACGGCCCCGAGGATTGGTGCAGGTAAACATAAAATTACCTTTATGCAGATGATGTTCTTCTATTCCTCAGTAATCCTCTGATGTCCGTACCTTGCCTAATCCAAGTTATTAATACATTTAGCGCATTCTCAGGCTATAAAATTAATTTTTCAAAATCAGAGGCCATGCCAATGGGTGGCCTTGCTATGATACCCCACTTAGTGGATGGATCCCTTTTTCCCTTTCGTTGGTCCCTGGAGGGCTTCTTATATTTAGGCATTTTTATTACCCCAGTATTTGGTCAGTTGTATAAGGCTAATTTTGTGCATTTACTGGAAAGGATAAGGCAGGACCTCCAGCAATGGGGAGACCTTCCAATTTCCTGGTTGGGTAGAATAGCACTAATTAAAATGAGTGTCCTATATCCTATGAGAATGCTTCCGGTGATGCTGCTAAGGCTGGCTCTACGTAAATTATATGGCTGGCTGGGTTCCTTTATCTGGAATCATAGACGGCCCCTCATTAAGCTGAAGAAGCTACAGCTTCCACAGGCAAGGGGAGGATTGGACTTCCCAGATTTTAGGAAATATCAGTTAAGTTCCCTATTAAGTTACATAGCTGATTGGGTCTTGTCTGATCCACAATCAATCTGGTTGGACATCGAGGCCTCTCAAGTAAAATACCCACTTATTAATCTTTTATTTTCAGACAAGAGGAAAATCATTACAGATCACTGTAAAAACCCTATAATACTAAACACAATTAAGGCTTGGAATATAATGCGGCAAAATGAGGGTAATTCACATAAAACATCCCCCTATGCATCAATAGTGGGAGCATAGGGATTCCAACCGGGGTTTACAGATGCCACTTTTAAATTCTGGAGATCCAGGGGTATCTCATGTCTAGGGGACCTATTTAAAGATGGGGTCCTGATGTCTTTTGAACAGCTGCATCAGAAATTCGGATTACCTAATGGAGACCTCTTTCGATACTTCCCAATTCGAGACTATATCCAGAAGACGACTACGTTATTAGATAGTCTTTATAAATCAGATAGAGAATGTAGTGTCCTACGACCAGTGGGGGTATCTTCCGTCAGTACTATTTATCATTTACTACATGATGAAGTATCGGGAGATATGGATAATCTGCTTAAAACATGGGATCAGGATTTGGGAAGAAATCTCTATAGAAACATGGAATGATATTTGGGAAAACGCTAGAAGAATTACTATCTGTAACAGAACCCAGGCTATCCAGCTGAAGATACTTCATAGGGCCCATATAGCACTGGTTCAACTGGCAAAATTTAAGGCAGGAGCATCTCCAACGTATCCCAAATGTAAAATAGAGGTGGGCACTCTTGTACATTGCCTATGGACCCGTCATAAGATCCGTACATATTGGACTAAAGTAGCAAGTACCCTGACAGAAATTTTAGGAACGGAAATTAAAGTGGACCCTGTATCTCTCCTTTTGGGCTTTTTGAACTTTCCCTCCCTGGACATGTACGGGAAGAGACTATTTTCTATTCTCTCTTTCTGTGCAAGGAAAAATATTTTGGTGAACTGGGTGGCTGAGGCCCCCCCTGGACTTTCAAATTGGCACAGATTAATTATGGAATGTATTCCCCTTGACTTCCTTACAAATATGGCGCACCGAAAGACCGAATTATTTTATAAAATATGGCAGCCCTTCTTGAATTATATAAATACAGATATTTCGGCTATCCTAACAAGGGCTTTTATTTAATTGAGATTACAAACCTGGCTGGTCCGGGGCCCCTTAGGAGAGGAATCCCGCACGAATACGGGTTTTATTACATTTGATGTTAACACATTCCGAGCATGTAAGAGACTTAAATATACACTCTGGTTAGTTGTAGGTTAGATTAGTAGACAGTTTAGTTTTGTTTTTTTTTTCTTTTTCGGTATTTTTTTCTTTTGTTAAATTTTGGCTATTGTATATTTGATTTAATTGTATATCAATGTTTGTATTTGAGAGTTTTGTTTATTTTTGTAAACTTGTAAAAATGTTAAATCTCTAATAAAAATATCTAAATAAAAAAAAGAGACTAAAAGTGCTCTCGGTACACGAGGTGGTCGCACTTTGTACGGTTGCTGTAAGACTTCTCTACTCATACTTCAACCCTCTTGGATTAATCTCATTCCTGATGAAGGACTTCTGCCCGACCTACTGTGCTTTTCCAGCACACTTTGCAATTCTTGAATTAAGGGTTAACATTTCATTAACCTTCCTGATTCCCTGCATTCCAGCGTGGACTGACTATGGTAAATGCAGGGTTATGGAGATAGGGTGGGGTTGGGGGCTGGATCTAGGTGGAATGCTCTTTGGAGCATTGGTGCAGGCTCGATGGGCCAAGTAGCCTCGTTCTGCACTGTAGGAATTATATGAAGTGCTTCTATTCTATAGATAAACCGAGACTGAATCATACCAGAAGGTATTAGGTCAGTTGGTCAAATGTAGAAGATGGTAGTACCTTAGGGTATACAGTAAATGACAAGACCCGTCAGAGCATTGATATACAGAGAGATCTTGGGGTGGAAGTCCACAGCTCTGTGAAAGTGACAATACAAGTGGAAATGATGATAAAGGCAGCATACAGCATGCCTGCCTTCATTGATTGGGGCACCAAGTATAAAAGTTGGCAAGTCATTTTGCAGCTGTATTAAACCTCAGTTAGGCTACTTTTGGAGCAGTGTGTGCAGTTATGGTTGCCACATTATAGGAAGGATGTGGAGACTTTGGAGAGGGTGCAAAAGAAAGAGGATGTTGCCTGGACTGAAGTGTATTAGCTTTGAGAAGTTAGACAAACTTGAATTATTTTTGCTAGACTGGCATAGGCTGAGGGGCAATCTGATAAATGTATACAAAATTATGACAGACATGGATAGGGTGGATAGTTAGAGTCTCTTTCCCAGGGTAGAGATATCAAATACTAGGAGGCGGAGTTTAAAGTGAGAGGGTGAAGTTTAACAGAGATGTACAAGGGAAGATGCCTGGACCACTCTGCCAGGAAGGTGGTAGAAGCAGATACAATAAAAATGTTTTAAGAGGAATTTAGATAGAGACAAACAGGTAGAGGAAACAGGGATATACAGAGGAACCTTGATTATCCAAACGAGATGGGCAGCCACTATTTCGTTCAGATAATTGATTATTTGTTTAATTGCTTTCCTCTGGGGCTCAGAGTTTTCTGTAAAGTCTGCTCCCCATTCAGGAGACTAGGCAAAAGTACACTGCGCGAGACACACACACACCCCCCCCCCCCCACCCCGTCCACAGCCTCCAGTGGCAAAGAATTCCATAGATTCACCGGGTTGAAGACATTTCTCCTTAACTCCATTGTAAAGGAACTTCCTTTTACTCTTTGGCTATGCTCTCAGGTCTTAATCTCTCTTTGCTAATGGAAACATCCACTCTATCCAGGCCTTTCGATATTCTCCAAGTTTCAATTAGACTCCCGTCAACTTTCTAAACTCAAAGTATAGATCCAATGTCCTCAAATGTTCCTCATATGTTAAGCCTTCCATTCCTGGCATCATTCTTATGAACCTCCTCTGGACACACTCCAAGGCCAGTGCATCCTTCCTGAGATACGGGGCCCAAAATTGCTCAATATTTTTAAATGTGATCTGACCAGAGCCTTAAAGCCCCAGAAGTACACGCCTGCCTTTCGAAATGCGAACATTGCATTTGCCTTCCTAATTACCGACTCAAACTGTAAGCTACCCTTAAGAGAATCCTGCACCAGGGCTCCTAGGTCCCTTTGCACTTCAGATTTCTGCATTTCTTCCCCATTTAGAAAATAATCAAGGCCTCTATTATTCCTGCAAAAGTGCATCACCTCACACTTTCCCACGTCGGATTCCATCTGCCACTTTTGTCCATCCTCCTAACCTATCATTCTGCAGCCTCTTTCCCCAATACTACCTGCCCCTCCACCTATCTTTGTATCCATCTGAAAATATAGCCAGAATGCCCTCAGTTTATTCTTCTATATCATTATGAATAAAATGAAAATTTGTAGCCTAACACTGTCCCTTTGCAGATGACAGACAGTGACAAAAGTTACTGAAAGTGGAGTCACAGGTAAATAGGGAAGTGAAGGCGGCTTTTGGCACACAAACCTTTATTAGTCAAAGCACTGAGTACAGAAGTTGGGAAGTTATGTTACAGTTGTAGTCTCCTGTGTAGGAGACTAAGGGGGGACCTTATTGAGGTATATAAGATCATGAGAGGCATGGATAGGGTGAATGCACTCAGTCTTTTTCTCAGGGTTGGGGAATCAAGGACGAGAGGACATGAGTTTAAAGTTTGAGGGGGAAAAATAAAAAGGGAACCTGAGGGGCAACCTTTTTTTTTTAAGAGAGAGGTTGATACACAGATGGAATGAGCTGCCAGTGCAAGTGGTTAAGGCAAGTATGTTAGCAACATTTAAAAGGCATTTGGACAAATACATGGATAGGAAAGGTTTAGAGGGATATGGGGCAAGTGCAGGGAAACAGGATTAACGTGTATGGATATTTTGATCAGCAAGGACTCATTTGGGCAGAAGCGGGCATCTCCACTAGTCACTGGCTGCATTCCGGAGAAGGACCCTTTTATCACCACTCTGCTTTCTATCAAACTGCCAATCTTCTATCCAGGCTAGTACCTTACCTTTAACACCATGGGCTCTTATCTTACTTAGCAACCTCCTGTGTTGCACTCTCTCAAAGGCATTCTGGAAGTTCAAGTAGATAACGTCCATTGGCACTCCTTTTTCTAACCTGCTCAATACCTCCTCCAAGAATACTCACAGATTTGTCAGGCATGACCTCCCCTTGATGAAACCATGCTGACTTTGCCCATCCAGAGGCAGTTTATCTCAGTGACAAAGAAATCCATGATCACCTGAAACATTGTGATGGGAGTTGAAGGGACAGAGGTGTAGGAAAATATTCTAAAGTAAGAGATAAGACAACCTTTGCATTCTAGCCCGAAGAGTGAGCACTTGAGCGGACAAGAGGAGGACAGGTCACCTTTTAAACAGGTCAGATCAGGCAATGTATGACTATGTACATTACCTGCTATATCCTTTTAAGTCTGCATACATACAACAGACATTAAAAGGGATAATATGGAATAGCCAGATGATTGTGTCATGGTTTTAATGGGGATTACAGTAAACGTCAAGGGGAGGATGTAAACTGCAGTTTAAGCCACTCATGGGATAGTTTATTGTAGGGTAGGATACAGCTGGAAGCACGATAGGGGAAATAGATGATGGCAGGTGATGGTTTGGCTCTGTTGACTGAGGTGGGAAGGAGGTGGTAGCTGGTTGGGTAAGTAATGATAAGAAAACAACATCTAAGGAAAACGATTATACAAAACTCTCCTGTTAAGGGCACGGATTGTGATAGTAATCATGAATATAGGACAGTATGTTGCTTTCCTGGTACTAGGATTAAGGACGTCTCAAAACATTTGAAGTATATTGTTAAGGGGAAGTATGTGAAACTGGAAGTTATTGTATACATCGGAAGGAGTTACATGGTTAAGGAAAAGATTAATGCTTTACATTGTGAATACAAGAGGTTAGGTCTAAGATTAAAAAACAGAACTCAAGTAGTAATCTCTGGTTCACTCCCAGTGCCAAACTCAAATGAGGGTAAAAATAAAAAGATAAAGGAGATGAATCAATGACTGAAAATGTGATGTAATGTTCAGGGATTCAGGTTTAGGTCATTGTGATCTCTTCTGGGGCAGAAAAATCTGTTCAAAAAGAATGGGTGCCACCTGTATTGAAAAGAGTGGAATATCCAAATCTTCCTAGTAGGAAGATTTTGCTAATTCTGTTAAAAGAGACTGTAAACTGTTTTACTGGGTGGCAAGGGGAGGGGTGCAGCATAGTTAATAAGAAGTTGGAGAAAGAAGGCTGATGAACATGAAGGCCCATGTTTGGGAAAATGGGATTAGGACATAAATGCTAGGACAAAAACTTGGCTGAGGGATAGACAGGACTAGCAGCTCAATGTTCTGGGTTTCAGACGATAAGGAATGATAGAAGGAGAGGCAGAAGAGGAGGGGGAGTGGCGCTTTGATTGAGGGAAACATTACTATGCATCTAGAGAAGTTATTTCTCAGGGATCATCCAGTGAAAGTATATGGCTCGAAATTAGAAAATGAATGATTACCATGATGGGATTGTACTACAGACCATCCCCACTACCCCCCTCCCACACCACAACAGTCAGATGGAAATTGAAGAATAAATATATGGAGATCTCAGATATATGTAAAATTAATAAGGGTGTAATACCAGATGATTTTGATTTTCCAAACATTGATTCAGGCTACCTTAGTGTGAAAGGTTTAAATGGTGATAAATTTGTTCAATGTTTTCCAAGGAAATTTTCTTTATCAATATACAAAATGCCCCAACTGAAGGAAAAGCAAAAATTGACCTTCTCTTGAGTAATAAGACAAGGCATATGACTGAAGTGATAGTGGGGTACACTGATCATTATTCCATTTATTTTAAAATAGTTATGGAAAAAAGATACACCGCCCATAAAATTTTTTTTTTTTTTAAAGTTTTTAATTGGAGTAAAACAAACTTTAATGTGGAGGGGCCGGTATTAGGGTAGACAAAAGTTAAAATCATACAACACTAGGTTGTAGTCCAGACTTATTTGGAAGTACAAGCTTTCGGAGCACTCCAAAAGCTTGCATTTCCAAATAAGCCTGCTGGACTACAATCTGGTGTTGTGCGATTTCAAATTTTAATGGTGAGACAAACTTCTAAAAATTGATTGGAGTAGACTGTTCATTGGTAAAGGGTCTTCTGATAGATGGGAGGCTTTCAAGAGTATGACGACGACAGTTCGGAGTCATTAGGTTCCTGTTAGAGTGAAAAGATAAAGCTGGTAGGATTAGCGAACAATGCATGAATAAAGATATTGTGCTTCTAGTATTAAAAAAAAAGAATCACATATTAGATGCTGACAACTGGGTTCAAAAGAATCTCTTCAAGAGTGTAAAAAGTGTAGGGGCATTCTTAAGAAGGAAATCAGGAAGGCAAAGAAAGATATTAAATAGGGTAATAGCCTTGACAAATAAGGTTAAGCATAATGCAGAGAGATTCAAGTGCATTAAGAGCAAGACAGCAAGTAGAGAGGGAGTAGAGCCCCTTAAGGATCAAAGAGGTCATCTTTATGTTGAACCTCAGGGAGAGGTGTTAAGTGAATATTTTGTATCCAGTTTTGTTGTGAAGAAATGGAGACTGAAGGATTCTGGGAAATAAATATTGACGTTTTGAAAATAGTTCATATTACAGAAGAGCAAGTGATGAGGGAGCTGAAAATATAAAGTTGGATATATCTCCAGACCCTGATCTAGCATAGCCAGGACATTGTGGAAAGTTAGGAAGGAAATTATGGGATCTCTTGCACATCTAAAACTGCAGGTAAGCTGCTAGATGACTGGAAGTGACTAATGTGTTTAAGAATGGATGTAAGGAGGTCAGGAACTAGGAGACTACAACTGTAACAACTTCCCAACTTCTGTACTCAGTGCTCTGACTGATAAAGGTCTGTGTGCCAAAAGCTGCCTTCATTTCCCTATTTACCTGTGACCCCACTTTCAGTAACTTTTGTCACTGTCCAAGATACCGTCTGTTTAGTCTCATCTGCAAAGGGACAGTGTTAGGCCACAGATTTTCATTTTATTCATTATGATATAGAAGAACGAACTGAAGGCATTCTGGCTATATTTGCAGATGATGCAAAGATAGGTGGAGGGGCAGGTAGTATTGAGGACGCAGAGAGGTTGCAGAAAGATAGGTTAGGAGGATGGGCAAAAGTGGCAGATGGAATCCAACGTGGGAAAGTGTGAGGTGATGCACTTTTGCAGAAATAATAGAGGCCTTGATTATTTTCTAAACGGGGAAGAAATGCAGAAATCAGAGGTGCAAAGGGACCTAGGAGCTCTGGTCCAGGATTCTCTTAAGGGTAGCTTGCAGTTTGAGTCGGTAATTAGGAAGGCAAATGCAATGTTCGCATTTCGAAAGGATTAGAATATAAAGGCAGGCATGTACTTCTGGGGCTTTTTAAGGCTCTGGTCAGATCACATTTAAAAATTGTGAACTATACACCTGAGAGTCTGATGTTGGTGGGAGGGGGATTGTGAAAGAAAGAATCTATATACATTTGGAGAGGCAAGAAATGATTAGGGATAGTCATCCTGGTTTTGTGCAAGGGAAATCCTGTTTCACAAACTTGATTCAGTTTTCTGAGGAAGTTACCGAGATGACTGAGGAGGGCAGAGCAGAACACATTCTTTAGTTGAGAAGGAGGGGGAGGAGGAGGAGGAGGAGGAGGAGGAGGAGGAGGAGGAGGAGGAGGAGGAGGAGGAGGAGAAGGAGGAGGAGGAGGAGGAGGAGAAGGAGGAGGAGGAGAAGGAGGAGGAGGAGAAGGAGGAGGAGGAGGAGAAGGAGGAGGAGGAGAAGGAGGAGGAGGAGGAGAAGGAGGAGGAGGAGAAGAAGAAGGAGGAGGAGGAGAAGGAGGAGGAGGAGAAGGAGGAGGAGGAGAAGGAGGAGGAGGAGGAGGAGGAAAAGGAGGAGGAAAAGGAGAAGGAAAAGGAGAAGGAAAAGGAGAAGGAAAAGGAGAAGGAGGAGAAGGAGGAGGAAAAGGAGAAGGAGGAGAAGGAGGAGAAGGAGAAGGAGGAGAAGGAGGAGAAGGAGAAGGAGGAGAAGGAGAAGGAGGAGAAGGAGGAGGAGAAGGAGGAGGAGAAGGAGGAGGAGGAGGAGAAGAAGGAGGAGGAGAAGAAGGAGGAGGAGAAGAAGGAGGAGGAGAAGAAGGAGGAGGAGAAGGAGGAGGAGAAGGAGGAGGAGGAGAAGAAGGAGGAGGAGGAGGAGGAGAAGAAGGAGACAAGGTTCCGCATTGTTGACAAATTAGTAAAGTTAGATCACAGGTTTCAGGGCGAGCTTGCCAATTAAATACAAAATTGGATCAAAGGCAGGAGACAAATAGGTTTGCTTTTTGGACTGAAGGCCTGTGACCAGGAGTGTTCCACAGGTATTGGTGCTGGACTCACTTTATTTTATGAATGATTTAGATGAGAATTTAGGAGGCACAGTTCTTGCGTTTGCGGATGTCACCAAATGGGAGAGGAGAGTGAAGGTTATCCTACAAAGACATATAGATTGCTTGGGTCAATGGCCTTAAGACTGGTAGATGGAGTTCACTTTGGAAAAGTGCAAGGTATTGCATTTTAGTAAGACGAACAAGGGCGGAACTTGTATAATATACAATAAAGGAAGGAGTTTAGGAGTGAAGTTGGAGGAAGTGGGTCAAGGCCTTAATGAGTACTTTGTATTGGTATTCACAAAAGGAGAAGGACATGATAGATGGATGGATGGACAGATGAAGTCCAGAGAGGGGTCTGTTGATATTTTAGGACATCGATATTTTTTAAAAAGTGCCTCATTGGATATTTTGAAAAGCATTAAGGTAAACAAGTCCCCAGAAAATGATAGGTTCTATCCCAGAATACTGAGGAAGGAAATTGCTGGGGGTTTGTTTGAAATCTCTGAATCCTCTGTAGTCACAAGAGAAATGTCAGAGGAATGGATAACAGCCAATGTCTGTATAAGAGGAGCAACAGGGATAATCTGGGAAATTGTAGGCCTGAAAGCCTTAACGGTAGGTAAATTATATGATGATGATTTTTAGGACAGGATTTCTTCACATTTGGAAGTATATGGATTTATAAGTGATAGGCAGCATGGTTTTGTGGGGCAGATTGCATCTCGCAAACTTGATTGAGTTTTACTGAGGAAGTAATATAGATGATCGTAAAGGCAGGGCAATGTATACATGGACTTTAGTAGCACCTTTGACAAGGTCCTGCAGGGCAGGCTGACACAGCTGAGCCACATGGGATGTGCACTGAATTGCTAAGATACAGAATTGGCCTCATCATAGAAGACAAAGGAGAAGTGGAAGAGTGTTTTTCTAATCGGAGATCTGTGACCAATGCTGTCCCGCAAGGATCAGTACTGGGACCCCATTGTTTGTAATATTTTACATATAGATGGAGAATGTATGTGCTCTGATCAGTAAATTTGCAGGTGAAACAAATTGGGGAACTGGGGATAATAAGGAGGATTATCAGAGGATAAGCAGGATATAATTAGGCTGGAGACTTGGACGGACAAATGGAATTTAATCTCGACAAATGTGAGGTGATGCATTTTGGAAGGTCTAATGTAGGAGGGAATTAAACAGTAAATTGCAAAACCTTTAGAAACATCAACAGACGTATCTAGGAACGTAGGTCCATACTTTCCTGATAATAGCAACATAAGTGAATAAGGTGGTCAAAAAGGCAAATGGTATGTTTTCTTTAATCAGCCAGGGCGAGTATAAAAATTGGCAAATAGTGCTGCAGCTACAAAGATCTTTAACGAGGCTATATTTGGAATATTGTGTACAGTTTTGAGCACCACACTACCAGTAGGATAGAGAGGGTTTGGAGGGGGTACAGAAATAGTTTACCAGGATGTTGCCTGGTTTGGAAGGTATTAGCTACAGAGAGGGGTTGGACAACTTGGTTTGTTTTCATTTAAACGTCAGAAGCTGAGGGAAGACTTGATATAATTTTGTAAATTTATGAGGCGCATGAATAGAATTAGTTTTCACGGCCCATGGTAGGAAGGTCAGTTACTAGGGAACATAGGTTTAAGATACAAGAGGAAGAGTTTAAAGGAAATGAGAGAGGCAGGTTTCTTTTTTAAAAAAAAAACAAAGTGCTAAGTGCTTGCAATGTGCTGCCAGGGGTGTTGGGAGAAACAGATATAATAACAGAGGCATCTTGACAGATAGGCAGGGAATAGCAGGGATTTTGCCTGAAACGTCGATTTTCCTGCTCCTCGGATGCTGCCTGACTTACTGCACTTTTTCATCATCACAGACTCTAATCTCCAGCATCTTCAGTCTTCACTTTTGCCAAGGGAACAGCAGGATACAGACCACGTAAAGGCGAAAGGTTTTTAGTTTAAAAAGGCATGTGACGCAGGCTTGGTGGGATGATGGGTCTGTTCTTTGAAATCAGTTATGGTAAACCAGTGAGAATATCTTTATTGGTATTGTACTTTTATTGAAAATAATGATTTTGAAAGTGACAACAGCGATCAAATGAATGCTGAAAGGTGGTGGTGATAGGACTAAAGTTTGACCTGGAGAGAAGCAGGGCACATCATGACAATCCCAGGAAGGCAAATGAACAACCTTCAACCAGATTTCTGTCAATGTCAAAATTGATGATGTACTTGACCAAGTTAACGGAAGGCAGGGCCTTGTGCAAAACTGAACAAACATTTTATACAAAAATGCACAGAAGGGAACTGATCTAATGGTGGAGTCTGCTGTGGCATAGTAAATTTGAGGGGTACAAAGTCAGCAAGATAAGCAGGCATGCCTGGTAGGAAGGAGAAGAAATAATGACACAATAATAGGCTGCTGCTTCATGCCAACAGGTACAAAGACATAGACTTGTCTAACAGGGATTCAACCATGGATTGGCAGCAAGAGACCAGGAAGGTCAAGGAGTACTGCTGGGAAAGAGATGCAATTGGGAGGACAGAGTACCAGAGAGTGGAGAAGTGAAAGGAGGTATGAAGAGAAAAGAATATGATCTTAGAATGTAAAGGTAGAAGAAGAAAATGTGGAAACAGATCAATGGATTCAGGTCTGGAATGGCAACCAAAATGCATGCAAGATCGGATTCTGATACAGCTCCAGTTCTATTACCTAAAAACCTGATTACAAACAAAGTAGACCTTTAAGTGAAATGACTGTTTCCTACATTGGTAAGATCACAAGATTATTACAGTTACTTAGCTTTAAATAATAGTCAAAAATTCTATTGCTATAGGCAGTTAGCAAGGGATTACTGGTCTACTGGACCTCAGTAATCTGTATAATCTCTAGTAAAGTGGCAAATAAAATACTTGACCAGTCAAACCACTGCAATGCTCAAAAGTGGAAAAAGATTTGCAGCATTTTTTCATTGTTGCAATATTTTTGTGTCTCATCAGACTTTTACAAGTCAGACTACACTCCACACAAACACAACAATCCTCCAAAACCAACATGAGCCGAAAATTTGTGGAACAAATCCGCACATGCAACAGGAATTTACTTTTCTGGTTATTTCCCCAATTTACCAAGCTTGCACCTTTGAAGATGTGGTTCACCTCAGGACAATTTGCAGGAATACTAATTCAAGGAGAAATCCAATATTTCTACCACATAAGAGTGATGATTGATATTGCCATGAAAAATAATTTTTAATTGATGCATGCACCATGGTAATGTGTCTACCAACTACAGTCCATTTGCCAGCCAATCAGTACTCCCTTCGTATGCAGTATAAATGCTTGTTTTCCTCTTAGATTGGTATCGCTTGCAAAATGTGCTAATGGGGTACATGATGAAAAGCTTCAACAAAATGTCTTTTTTCTCCAATATTCCTGCATCTATATTACTAATAACTAAAAATATAGTTCTCAGTCTTCAGTGAAAGTTACAGTAAATATCCCATTATAAACATTCAGAAATTTGAAGCAGCCAAAAGTACTGAGGAACTAAAAGTTAATTGTGTTGTTTTGACAGGGAGATCCACCAGTACTGAACCCCTGTATTACCAAGTGGTAACAGAAGAATTGCCTCAGTGGAAAGTAATTTACATACTGTTTTGGTGCTGGAATCATAGGCTCGCTGATGTTTGAATTCAGAGGGACACCAGTAAAGCCAGGAGGGGGTTTACTAACAGGGGCAGTCAATCCTGGTGGAGGAGGAAGGTTGGATGGTGGGCTCTTCACTGGTAATAAGTTGTTAAAACCTGGATAAAAAATAAATTCAGAATTAAATGTCTAAAATTTGCTCAAACTTTAAATTGCTTAAACAAAAAAATACCTTAGTTACCATTACAATTTAGCATTATCAAAAGCAAAGAATTCATTAGCTCACTCCACTGAATCACAAGCATTTACCTCTATAGTGTTTAAGCCCCACCTGCCTTGTCAGAAACTTTTATTTCCATGCAGTTCTTTAGCTGCCAAATGTTGATTCAAGCACTTACCCATTCTCCAGCACACAATCCTTAGAATCTCATGTCCATAAAGAGATGGCTCCAATTTAACTCGAAACATTTAGTTCTGACAAATAAAATTTCAGTGACCCAAGTTTTAAAATGACTGAAGGTTACATACAGTGTCAGAAATATCCATGTCAAACCTGAAACACATTTTAAAACAACGCAGTGCACTGTTCAAATGATGGCAGACTTGAGCCTTGCTATATCTTGTGACATGTCCTTTGTAGAGATGTCAACAGCAAGGTAGACACTTTAAATAACCTTCCAATCTACTAAAGATTTTGAACATTGTTGACCATTTCTAGTTCAAAGCATGGTCACAAATAACACTGCTTATTTCAAGCTCTGCATTGGCTGAGTTGGGACTCCCACAATAGTTAATTGCAATGAAGCTTAGATTTTTGAACCATCGTGTCATATTTTATATGATATCCACCTACGCCATTGGAAACAATCCAAGCTTGTTTCACTTTAATGAAATAGTGTGAAATGCCAGTGTGAAGGCAAACACAGCACCATCTTATCAACATTAAATTGCACTTAATGAAACGAATGACTAATTCACTTTCTTATATTTGACCATTTGAAACAAGAGCATGGGGAAAATGATTTGCATACACGATAAGCCTCCACTGATTGTTTCCTTTCCGATTCCCCCTTGGTAAACTAGTGAAGTCACAGTGTGCAGGATGTTCTAGCTAGGTGGATAAAGAACTGGCTGAGCAACAGGAGACAGTAGTAGTTGAAGTGAGTTTCTCGAAATGGAGAAAGGTGACCGGTGTTCCACAGGGACGAGTGCTGGGCCGCTGTTGTTTGTAATATACATAAATGATCTGGAAGAGGGCACTGTTGATCTGATCAGTAAGTCTGCAGATGACATTGGTGAAGTAGCAGAAAGCATAGGGGACTGTCAAAGAATACAGGAGAATATAGATAGACTGGAGAGTTGGACAGAGAAGTGGCATATGGAGTTCAATCAGGCAAATGTGAGGTGATGCATTTTGGGAAGTCTAATTCTAAGTCTAATACTGTTAACAGATGAGCCTTGGGAAGAGTTGATAAGCAGAGAGCGCTAGGAGTTCAGGTCTATTGTACCTTGAAGGTGGCTGCACAGGTGGATAGAGTAGTCAAGGCGGCATATGGTATGCTTGCCTTCATTGGTCGGGGTATTGAGAATAAGAGCTGGCAGGTCATGTTAAGATTGTACAAGACATTAGTTCGGTCGCATTTAAAATACTGTGTACAGTCCTGGGTTGCCACATTCTCCAAAGCGTCCACATCCTTTTGGTAAGGTGCAGAGAAGGTTTATGAGGATGATGCCTGGAACGTGCAAACGGATTGTACAGAACGTGCAAACTATGAAGAGAGGTCGACTAGGTTAGGGTTTTCATTAGAAAAAAGGAGATGGAGGGTGGACCTGATTGAGGTCTACAAAATCATGAAGGGTATACACAGGGTAGATAGCGATAAGCATGTTCCCCAAGGTGAGGGATTCAATACACGTTCAAGGGGAGAGGTGAAAAGTTTAAGAGGGATATACACGGCAAGTACTTTACACAGAGGGTGTAGGTGCCTGGAACGTGTTGCCAGCAGAGTCGTAGAGGCAGGCACGGTAGTTTAATTTAAGATGTGTCTGGACAGATGCACGAGTAGGTGGGAAGCAGAGGGATACAGATGCTTAGGAATTGGGTGATAGGTATAGATAGTGGATTTGGATCGGCTCAGGCTTGGCGGGTCAAAGGGCCTGTCCCTGGGCTCTAATGGCCAGAGTGGCATGGTTTAATACTTCAGTGGAAGGCTAATAAACCATTCCCTTAGCACCCTCACTGGAATGGTAGCCTAGACCATTCACAAAATTCTTCAGGATTCAAACCCACAACCAATGAACACAAAACAAAGCAGCAACCAAATCATCCAAAGTCCAAGCAATTTGTTTAACAAGTTAACACATTATAGGAGCATATTAAAACTTCCATACAAAACTTTGAACTGACAGCAACAGATAGTCTCATGTTCCCCTCCTAAAAGTCTAATGTATGTCCTTATTCAGAGATGTAATTTCCTGGATGCAAGTTTGCTTACTGAGCTGGACGGTTCATTTTCAGACATTTCATTACCATACTAGGTAACATCAGTGAGCCTCCAGTGAAGCACTGGTGTTGTGACCCACTTTCTATTTATGTGTTTAGGTTTCCTTGGGTTGGCGACATCATTTCCTGTTCTCTCTCAGAGGGTGGTAATTGGGGTTCAAGTCAATGTGTTTATTGATAGAGTTACGGTCGGAATGCCATGCAGCTAGGAATTCTCGTGCATCTCAGCTTGCCTTGTCAGAGGATGGATGCGTTGTCCCAGTTGAAGTGGTGTCCTTCCTCATCTGTATGTAAGGACAGTAGTGATAATGGGTCATGTCTTTTGTGGCAGTTGATTTTCATGTATCCTGGTGGCTAGTTTTCTGCCTGTTTGTCCAGTGTAGTGTTTGTTACAGTTCTTGCAAGGTATTTTGTATTTTTGCTTGTTGTCTGTATAGGGTCTTTCAAGTTCATTAGCTGCTGTTTTAGTGTGTTGATGGGTTTGTGGACTACCATGACGTCAAGAAGTCTGAGTAGTCTGGCAGTCATTTGAGATGTCTTTGATATTGGGGAAAGTGGCAAGGGTATCTGGATGCATTTTGTCTGCTTGTTTGGGTTTGTTGCCGAGAAATCAGCAGAGTGTGATCATTGGGTACCCGTTCTTTTTGAATATGCACTTAATGAAACGAATGACTAATTCACTTTCTTATATTTGACCATTTGAAACAAGAGCATATTCAAAAAGAACAGGTACCCAATAAACACAGTCCACTGATTTTTCAGCAACAAACCCAAACAAGTAGACAAAACACATCTGGAAACACTCACCACTCTCCGCTACAAAGACATCTTGGACAAACACGCAGAAAACTAGCCACCAGGATGCATGATCAACTAGCCACAGAAAGACATGACCCACTATCACTCGTATGCTTACGTATAGCTGAGGAAGGGCACACTTCGACTAGGGTAACACATCCATCCTAGGACAAGCCAAACAGAGAGACACGACAATTCCTAGAAGCATGGCATTCCAACTGGAAGTCTATCAACAAACACATTAACTTGGACCCCATTTATCAACCTGAGAAAAAGAATAGGAAATGACATCACCAAACCCAAGGCAAAAAACTTAAGAGCAAATAGAAAGCAGGTCAACACCAGTACTTCACTAGATGCTCACTTACGTTATCTAGTATGGTGACGAAACGTCTGAAAATGAACCTTCCAGCTCAGCAAGCAAACTTACATCCAGAACCTCAACCTTAGCTATAAATCTTCTCAAAATGTAATTTTGTAGCTACAATATCTGAAATTCACCACTCAATCAGTAATTGGAAAATTGGACTTCAGATTGCACTACGGTTGTTTCAGAATGTGTTATAACCCAGAATAAATGAGTAATTATTGCTGGGTTAGCAAGCTGCAGCCAGCTGAGTGTTACAAGGATCAGCATGTGTGCCTGAACTATTTACAATCCAAACGAATAACATGAATGAAGGGACTAAGTGCTACATTTGACAATACAAACATAGCTAGGAAAGCAAACTGTGAGGAGGGCACAAAAAGTTTACGAAGTGATATCGATTGGTTAAGTATGTTGTGGCTTAATGACATGAATTTGACTGTTTTTGAAAAAGAGGAGTTTTACAACAGAAGTGCTGAGCTGTCTACTCAGCCGGTAAACAGGTTGTGAGGCCTTGAGGTTATCTCGAGACAAATCTATTTTTCTGAATTTGTCTTTTTGCCAAGTGATATGTTTATCGAATATACTGGAGCAGTTAATTAGTAATAGTTATTGTATCTATTATTTGTTAATTTTCCAGTAGGAGTTAAATGGTGTTTAACTAAATCCTGGTTTGCTCAATAGAGTAGTTTGACCAATTGAATTCCATCTGGAATGCAGCACATTACAGTTGCCTGTAAAATAACAAAAAGATAGGGTCGAGGCTACCACCATGGAATATTGAGTGTGTGTCTGACCAGGTCCATAACAATCGAACAAAATTTAGCAAATGGAGACACTATGGAAAATTGTGAACACATTTGATTTGAAAGAATAGAAAAGCACATTATTTCATCAAAAGGGTCGCACAAGTTTTGCATTAGAGGAATACCAGTGCACCTGCTATATGAATCACAAAGATTAACTTTCTAGGTCCAGCAAATGATAAGGAAGAAAGATAGAAGGTTAGCAATCATTGCATGCGGTATCATGGAATGTAAAAGATAGCTTTGCTACAATTGTCTCTCCTGATGGGGCCACTTCTGGAGTGATATTTAAAGTTCATCTGCTAATTTGAGAAAAGTTATAAATGCATTTGAAACAAATTCAGGAAAGATTCACTTACTAATTCTTGCAAAGGGAAAAAAGTGAGGACTGCAGATGCTTGAGATCAGAGTCAAAGAGTGTGGTGCTGGAAAAGTACAGCTCGTCGGGCAGCATCCGAGGATCAGGAGTGTCAACATTTTGGGCATAAGCTCCTCAGATGCTGCCTGACCAGCTATGCTTTTCCAGCAACACACTCTTGATTCTGATTCTTGCAAAAGAGTTTTTATGAAGGTTGGATAAATTGGACTTGTACCCATTGGAGTCAAGGAGGATGAAAGGGGATTTTATTAAAAGTAAATAAGGTTCTGAGAGATGGATGCGAAAAGGATGTTTTCCCCCTGTGAGAGACACTAGAATTAAGGGACAGCCTAAATATAAAATCTCCAATTCAAAATGGAGATGAGAGATATTTTATTTTAAAGTGCTGTTGGCTTCTGGAATTTTTTTTTCCCCTCGAAGCAATGGAGGCTGGGTCATTTTACTTTCAGGCCAAGTTAAGCATGTCCTTGATTGAAAAGGAAGTCAAGGACACAGGGAAGACTAGAAAATGGAGTTGAGTCCACAACCAGATCAAATGCTGGAGCAGGTTGGAGAGGGAGCACAGTGAAGTTACTTAGAACACAGAACATTACAGAGCAGTACAGGGTCTTCGGTCCTCTATGTTGCACTGAAATCAATCTGAAGCCCACCTAACCTACACTATTCCACTTTCATCCATATGCCTATCTAATGACCATTTAAATGCCCTTAAAGTTGGCGAGTCTACTACTGTTGCAGGTAGTGTGATCCATGCCCCTACTACCTCTGACGTCTGACCTATATCCATCACCCCTCAACTTAAAGCTGTGTCCCCTCAGACTAGCCATCACCATCCGACAAAAAAGGCTCTCACTGTCCATCCTCTGATTATCTTATGTCTCAATTAAGTCACCTCTCAACCTTCTTCCCTCCAACGAAAACAGCCTTAAGTCCCACAGCCTTTCCTCGTAACACCTTCCTTCCATACCAGACAACATCCTAGTATATCTCCTCCGGACCCTTTCCAAAGATTCCACATCCTTCCAGAATGCAGTGACCAGAACTGTACGTATTACTCCAAATGTGGCCATATCAGAGTTTTGTACAGCTGCAGCATGATCTTCTTGTTCTGAAACTCAATCCTTCGACCAATAAAATCTAACACAGTATGCCTTCTTAGCAACCCTATAAACCTGGATGGCAGCTTTCAAGGATCTATATACCTGGACACAGATCTCTCTGCTCATCCACACTACCAAGAATCTTACCATTAACCCAGTACTCTGCATTCCTGTTGCTCCTTCCAAAGTGAATTACCTCACACTTTTCAGCATTAAACTCCATTTGCCACCTCTCAGCCCAGCTCTGCAGCTTATCTATGTCCCTCTGTAACCTACAGCATCTTTCATTACTATCCATAATTCTGCTGAAGTTACTGTCATCCACAAATATATTACACCATCCTCTTCTGCCCTCATCCAGGTCAGTTATATAAATGACAAACAACAGTGAACCCAAAACAGATCCTTGCGATACACCACTAGTAACTGAACTCCAGAATGAATATTTCCCATCAACCACCACCCTCAGTCTTCTTTCAGCTAGCCAATTTCTGATCCAAACCGTTAAATCCCATGCCTCTCATTTCTGCAACAGCCTACCATGGAGAACCTCAAATGTCTTACTGAAATCCATATACACTACATCATCCGCTTTCCCCTCATCCACCTGTTTGGTCACCTTCTCAAAGAACTCAAAAGGGTAGGCATGACCTACCGTTCATAAAACCATGTTGACTATCCCTAATCAAACTATTCCTTTCTAGACAACTATAAATCCTCTCTCTTATAACCCTCTCCAACACTCTTCCCAGAACTTAAGTAAGGCTCACTGGTCTATAATTACCAGGGTTGTCCTACTCCTTCTTGAACATGGGAACAACATTTGCCATCCTCCAGTCTTCTGGCACTATTCCTGTAGACAATAACGGCAAAGATCAAAGCCAAAGGCTCAGCAATCTAGTCCTTGGCTTCCCAGGGAATGAGAATAAATCCCATCCAGCCCAGGGGACATATCTATTTTTACACTTTCCAGAATTGCTAACACCTCCTTATGCAGCTCAATCTTGTCTAGTAGCGTGTATCTCAGTATTCTCCTCAACCACGTTGTCTTTTTCTAGTGTGAATAATGACGAAAAGTATTCATTTAGTGTGTCCCCCATCTCCTCTGACTTCATGGACAACTTCCCACTATTATGTTTGATTGGTCCTAATCTTACTTTAGTCATTCTTTTATTCCTGATATAGCTACAGAAAGCCTTAGGGTTTTCCTTGATCCTAGCTGCCAATGACGTCTTATGTCCCCTCCTGCCTCTTCTTAGCTCTCTTTTGATCTTTTCTGGGTAACTTGTAACTCTCAAGCGGCCTAATTAAGCCATCACATCTCATCCTAACACAAGTCTTCTTCCTCTTGACAAGAGATTCAACTTCTTTAGTAAATCACAGCTCTCGCGCTCGACAACTTAATATTTGACAAGTGCAAATCAAAGAGAGGTCCAAAGGATGCACCACAGGTTAGCAAGGCTGTAATTTAAAACAAATATTTTATCTAAATGGATAAAACTGAAAGGTAGGAGCTTAAGTTAAACCGTAGCTCAATACCATTCCAGCACTACATCACTGTATTACAAAAAGAGTACAGATGTTGGATAGGTTACCAAAAGAACTTGAAAAGATGAGACCAGAAATGCAAAAGGTCTGCATTTACTTTTTAAAAATGTCTATGTTTTCCATAAGCCATTTGAGACGGTCTTTAAAATAAAGGAAGGTTTTGACAGATAGATACAGAGAAAATGTTTCCTCTTGTGGAGAAGACCATAAACTAGAAAGCACCTGTCTAAGATAGCAAACAAATAATTTCTAGGGCGAATTTAGAACAATCCTCTTCATCCAAAGAATGCTGAGAATGTGGAACTCACTATCATTAGGAGTGGGTGAAGTGCATAGTTTGGATAAATTTAAAGGGAAGTAAAACAAATGGAGGGAGTAGTGAATAGATTATTACAATAATAGAAGCTTGAAGTAATCCTGTACTTTTTATCTTCTGCAATCCATTGCAAATGTTACCCAAATCTTTATTTTTCCTACAATTCAGACCACCATATCCTCAAACAAACTTGTTAATCTTTAGCACTGACTTCCATTTTACAATACTCAAGTTTAATTTCAAGTTTAAAAACAATGCTCAAAATGGCATCCTGGTCAAACATTCATGTTAGGCCGAAGGGCCTGTCTCGCTGCTGTACTGTCTATGTTCTAGAATAATCATTCAAAATAATACCAAAAATAATCATTTCAACTTCAACGTATTTACACTGTGACATATGTATTTCAACTTAGTCTAGCATTTCTAAAATTCCTACCTGGAGGTGGCATTTTTGTTATAGCTGCATTCCCAAGCGCAGGAAAATCTTCTTCAGGTAAAGGACCTGGATCATCATCAATTTTCTTAAAACCCGGTGGTTCCTTTAGTGTACATAAACTTGCACTTTCAGGACATAGTTTGTCAATGTGACCATTCAATACACTGGAAACAGGTGCACTCTGTTTAATTTCTGGAACGTTCTCCTTTTGAGCTTTATTTATTACAGTATCACTACCCAGAGCAGAAAAAGAATTTTGTTTCTCACCCCCTATCTTTTTCTTTTTACCAACTTTACAAACCGTCTGCGCTGAAGTTGTTAACAAAGAAGAAATATCTAGCATTGTCGGTGCACTTCTGAACTCTTGAGTTGTCAAACCACTGCCATCATCCTCTTCCTCATTATCCGACTTTAAAGCAGCTTTAGTTTTTGCTTTTGCGCCGTGAGTGGATAAAGATTTTTTAACAGTCTGATTAGAACTGTTGCCACTGGAATGGGCAGTTTTAAAACTACTTTTGCCGGAAGCAGTGATCCACGCAGATCCAGATGTAGCTGTAGATGGTTTTTGTTGTTTAATTTTAGACACAAGGGCAGGAAAGTCCTCCTCCTGAAAAGTGGTATTTTTCTTGGCTGCAGAAGTATAAGTTGGAGTAAGGCCTGTGGTACTGACATGTGCTGTAGCAGATAGGCTTGGAAATTCATCTTCATTTAAACCAACAGGAACTAAATGATTAGAACTGTGAAAAGAAAGAAAAACGAATTGTAGGTAAGTGTGTGCCTGGAAAAATCTAAACCACTGATCAGATTCCTTCCATTTGCACCAAATAATTAATCCTATCTCATTAAATCCCATAAGAATTAAATAACTTTAAGGACTTCAAATGTAATGTTGCATTTGATGTTTGTCTATGGTTCAATGCAACAAAGGTGATTGTTATATCATTATTGCAAATGGTTCACGCACTTTAGAGTATACTTTCATCTTTAGAAAACTCATTTTAATAATTGAAGTCAAAAAAGTGTGAACAAAGTCAGCATGTTATTCCATTTTAAAATGTCTGAATTGTAGACCTAACACTAACTAGGCAGATGGAGAAACTTCAATACCTGGCTTAACTGAAAACTGCAATGCAAACGAGAGGAAACTGATCCTTCCCCTTTGCTGAGAAACTTTGGAAATCAAAGCTATATAAAAGGGACTCAGCCACCAAGCTCAGTGGTTGAAGTTTAAATCTGGTGTGGATGCAATTCATTAAATCATAGATGAAGTAAATGATAGTTGGACAGCCCTGCTCTTTAAGAAGAGAGTAAGAAACCTAACTTCATAGTTCAGTGAATGGAATGCAGATCTCAGTCTGAATGCAGTGAGGACACAGAAGCTGGAAGGTTGCAGAGTTTGAAATTAGTGGAAGAATCTGCAGAGTTTATACATTTACAGTTGCCATAAAGCTGTGGGTAGTCCTGTAGAACAGAGACGCCCTCGGGATTCAGGTACTTATTTCTTTGAAATTTGGGGCACAGGTAGACACAGGGTGGGTAAGGCAGCAACTAGCATGCTTGCCTTTGTTGCTCAGACCTTAGAGTATAGGAGTTAGAATGTTACATTGAGCTTGTACAGAACATTGGTGAGGCCCTTTTCAGAGTACAGTGCACAGTTCTGGTCACCTTGCTTAGGAAGGATATTATTAAAGTGGAAAAGGTTCAGAAAAGATTTACCTGCATTTTGCCAGGAATGGAGGGCTTCAGTTATAAGGAGAGGCTGGAGACGCTGAGACTTCTTTCACTACAACTCAGGAAGTTGAGGGGTTACATTACAGACGTTTAAAAATCTTGAGGGGCATACACAAAGTGAATACCAAGGGTATTTCCCTTAGGGTGAGAGAGTTCAAAGCTAGGGCCATACTTTTAAAGTGAAGGGAAAGATTCAAAACAAACTTTTTTTAAAATATAGAGTGGCTCATGTGTGAAATGAATGGGGGTGCGGGGGGGAGAAGAGAAGAGGAGCAGTGGATGCATATACAGTTACAACAATTAGAAGTCATTTGGATAAGTTTGGAGGGCCAAATGCAGGCAAGTGGAACTAGTTTAACTTGAGAACATGGTCAGGGTAGACTGTGACAAAATAAAATTAACCAGTAATAAGCCTTGAAGTATTTAAAAAAAAAATCAGAAAGCACCCACAGTTTAGAGATGGTAAATGGAAGTTTTACTTCTGAGAACAGCTGTTGCAGCAGAGTAGAATTTTAAAAACTTCCCAGAGCCCTGAGATATATTTTTGCTTGGTCTCTATTAAGGGAAATAGAGATCTCATAATAAGTGTGGTTCTGCAAGCAACCCGTAGCACCTGGCATACATGGATATAAAACTCCTAATTTAATTGTTACACAGTGGTGTTATCACTGGACTAGTCACCCAAGCTAATGTTGTAGGAACTTCGGATCAAATGCTAAGACAGATTGCCAATTTCCATTTCAGTTAATACATCCGGAAGTTAAAAATAATTACAAATCCCATCTGGTTAAATAATGCTCTTTAGGGAAATAAATCTCCCATCTTTACCTGGTCTCAACTAGACTCCAAACCCTCAACAATATGACTGATTCTTAATGGCCCTCTGACATCCACACCACTCAGTCCAACGACATTCAGGGACGGGCAAAAAAGGCTAACCTTACCAGTGACACCCATAAAGCAAAGAAAATTATAACATCGTGTTGAGAGTTCAACGCAAGTATAATATCAGGATACACTGCAGTTATTTCAGATAGATATGAGAAATTCACTCAATGCTGAACCTGTGCAATTGTCTTATCACTGAGGGCTGTGGAGGCCAAATCACTGATTTTTTTAAAAATTCACTAATGGGATTAGGATGTTGTGAGCTAATTACTCAGAGGGCAGTTAAGAGTGAACCAAATTGTTATAGGTCTACAGTCACATGTAAACCAGACCAGACCTGCAAGCAAGCAGTACCTGCTCAGCAACAACCTGCTCAGCGATGCCCAGTTTGGGTTTTGCCAGGATCACTCAGCTCCTACTCTCGTTACAGCCTTGGTTCAAACATGGACAAAACAACTGAATTCTAGAGGTGAGGGGACTGTGATAGCCTTTGACATCTAGGCCACATTTGACCAAGTATGGCATCAAGGAGCTCTGCCAAAACTGGTATCAATGGGTATCGGGGGAAAACACTATCTGGTTAGAGTCATAGCTGATACAAAGGAAGATGTTTGTGGCTGTGGAGCGTCAGTCATCTCAGCAGGAGTCCCTCAGGGAGGTGTCCTAGGCCGAACAATTTTCAGCTGCTTCATCAACAACCATCCCTCTATCACAAGAGCAAAGAATAAACAAAATTTACAGCCCAGGAACAGGCCCTTCGGCCGTCCAAGCCTGAGCTGATCCAAATCACTGGCTAAACCTATCGCCCAATTCCTAAGCATCTGTATCCTCTGCTCCCCACCTACTCATGCATCTGAACCGATGCATCTTAAAATGAACCTACCATGCCTGCCTCTACTACCTCTGCTGGCAACATGTTCCAGGCACCTACCACCCAAGGTCAGTACTGGGGATGTTCACAAATGATTGTGAAGTATCCAGCACCATTCAGGACTCCTCAGATACTGAAGCAGTCCATGCTCAAACGTAACAAGATCTGGACAATATCCAGGCTTGGGTCAACAAGTACCAAGTCACATTTGCACCACGCAAATGCCAGACAATGACCATCACCGATAAGAGACACTCTAAACAACACTCCTTGACATTCAACAGTATTACCAGCACTGAATTACCCCACTGACAACATCCTTGGTTATCGTTAACCAGAAACTCAGCTGGACGCACCACATAAACAAGATGGCTACAAGAGCAAATCAGGGACTAGGGATACTGCAGTGAGTAATTCATCTCCTGACAACCAAAGTCTATCCACCATCTACAGGACAAAAGTCTGGAGTATGATGGAATACTTCCCACTTGCCTGGATGGGTGCAGCTCCAACAACACAAGCAGCTCAATACTATCCAGAACAAAACAACACGCTTGATTGGCACCACATCTACAAACATTCAATCCCTCCACCACCAGCGCTCAGTAGCATCAGTGTATACCACCTACAAGATAGCCAGAAACTTTTTCCAGGGCAGAAATTGTTAACGAGGGATCATAGTTTTAAGCTGTTTGGCGGAAAGTATAGAGGGGATGTCAGAGGCAGGTTCTTTATGCAGAGAGTTGAGAGAGCATGGAATGTGTTGCCAGCAGCAGTTGTGGAAGCGAGGTCATTGGGGATATTTAAGAGACTGTTGGACATGCATATGGTCACAGAAATTTGAGAGTTCGTACATTAGGTTTACCTCACATGAGGATCAATGGTCAGCACAACATCGTGGGCTGAAGGGCCTGTTCTGTGCTGTACTGTTCTATGTTCTATGCACTGCAGAAATTCACCAAAGATCCTTAGAAAGTATCTGCCAAACCCACAACCACTTCCTTCTAGAAGGACAAGGATAGCAGGTACTCGGGAACACAACCACCTGCAAGTTCCCCTCCATGCCACTCATCACACTGACTTGGAAATATACTGCCACTCCTTCACAGTCATTGGGTCAAAATCCTGGAATTCCCTCCCTATCAGCATTGTGGGTCAACTCACAGCAAGTGAACTACAGTGATTCAAGAAGGCAGCTCACCACCTTCTCAAGGGCAAATAGGGATGAGCTATCAATGCTGGCCAGCCAGCAACACCAGGGGGTTGCTGGGGGCGGCACAGTGGCTCAGTGGTTAGCATTGTTGCCTCACAGCGCCAGCGTCCCAGGTTCAATTCTGGCCTTGGTCGACTGTCTGTGTGGAGTTTGCACATTCTCCCAGTGACTGCGTGGGTTTCCTCCAGGTGCTCCAATTCCTCCCACAATCCAAAGATGTGCAGGTCAGGTGAATTGGCCATGCTAAATTGCCAATAGTGTTAGGTGCATTAGCCAAAGGGAAATGGGTCTGGGTGGGTTACTCTTCGGAGGGTCGGTGTAGACTTCTTGGGCCGAAGGGCCCGTTTCCAAACTGCGGTAATCGAATCTAATAATAAAAAAGATGGCAGTTTCTTTCCCTAAATGGACATTAGTAAACCAGATGCATTTTTCCAATAATTGCCAATGGATTTGCGGTCATTATTAGACTTTTAATACCAGAATTTTATTGAATTCAAATTCCACTATTTATCTCAGTGAAATTTGAACTCTGCTCTTCAGGAAACTACCTGGGTCTTTAGACTAATAGTCCAGTGATAATATCATTAGGCTCTCACTCTCCAAATAACATATTCAAAGAAAAAAAAACTGGAAGAGGCTGAAGGCATTAGGGACAAGGGGAAAGATTGGGGAGTGTGGCATTGAGACCAGCCATGATCCTGCTTAAAAGCAATCAATGGGCCAACTGTCCTACACCTATTTTCTGTTCACTTTGTTATTTATTCAAAATAGTTTGAATTTTAAATTGTTCTATTGTTTAACAAAATTGGTATCATTTTAAATACTGGAACCAAAGTATAGAAATGCAAAACTGCACAGCATAGTCAGCACTATCCATAAAAGTTCAAAAATAATATTTGCCACTCATTACAGACCAACTGTGTATGGATTCCCCAACTGCAAAAATGTCCAGTCAAGTTAACAACAGATAAAATTAACAACTTAAAAACTCGAATTACATAGCTGACAAAATTAGTTTGGAGCTCCACCTTTTCAACTTTTATTTGAAAACAGAAGTCGTCTCATTGTTGCTAATCTACGGGATTTTGGTGTTTCATAAACTTAAAACAAAATAAAGCCACTTTGGAATCTGTGCAGAAAGCATCTGAATTATATACCATTGGCAACAAAAAATATTTAGCGAAATATGTAACTATCATACTGTACCTTGGGTTAGACACAGCAGTCGTGGCCACTGTTTGCAGATTTTCTTGTTTTGAAGAACCTTTAATAGCCTCTTTGGTACCTTAAGGCAAATTAGATCCAGTTTACTCACACCTTGACAGTGAAGCAATATTTGCAATAAATCCAACAATGGCTATTGCTATGCTCTAATGGTTATAGTATATAATGTTACACAAAGTCAGTGTTCT
This sequence comes from Chiloscyllium plagiosum, assembly GCF_037043375.1. Lineage (NCBI taxonomy): Eukaryota > Metazoa > Chordata > Chondrichthyes > Orectolobiformes > Hemiscylliidae > Chiloscyllium > Chiloscyllium plagiosum. The sequence continues at coordinate 66,696,562 of NW_028270158.1, read as the reverse complement.
GGTCAAGTCAGTCATTGTCCAGTATAGTGTGGACAAATGTAACATTATCTACTTTATGGATGGGAAGAGACCTATAAAACTCTCACATGACTAGACAGAGTGAACAGAGGACGGACGTTCCCAGTGATCAGGAAGTCTAGAAACGTGGGTCACAGTTTAAGAATACGAGGTAAACCATTTAGATAAGAGATGAGGAGACATTTCTCCACCTTCATTGGGGTAAGCTTATGGAAACAGCCACAGAAAGTAGTTAAAGTGAAAACACAATGTTTTCAAGGAGTTGGTCAAGATCTTAGGGAAGAAGAGATAAAACGATATGGAGACAGTAGGAAGTGTTTAATGAACATATTGAACAACAGAGCAGTCTTGAAAGGCTGAAAAGCCTCCCATTTTCTATGTTTCTTCAAATAAAAAAACATTAAAAGGTTAATATTCAGGGTCAAACAGTGTTCAAATACGATATCATACAAACATTGGGGTGGCAAGATGGCTCAGTGGTTAGCACTGCTGCCTTGCAGTGCCAGGGACCCGGGTTCAATTCCAGCCTCGGGCGACCGTCTGCATAGAGTTTGTACATTCTCCCAGTGTCTGCGTGGGTTTCCTCCGGGTGCTCCGGTTTTCTCCCACAGTCCAAAGGTCAGGTGAATTGGTCATGCTAAACTGCCCGTAGTGATAGGTGCACGAGTAGGGGAATGAGTGTCGGGTGGACTTGAAGGGCCTGTTTCTGCACTGTAGGGAATCTAATCTAATAAACCTGCATAACCCAACAGCCCATGGCATTGAGGGGAATATATCAGAATGCACAGAAGACTGGTTAACTAATAGAAGAGAATTGGGATAAAGTGGGCATTTTCAGGATAGCAACCTGCAACTAGTGCAGTACCACACAGCGGGGGCTAAACTTACTTCCAATATCCAATATTTGGCTGAGGGAAGTGTATGTACCAAAGCCAATTTTGTGGATGAAGAAAATAGGTGAGAAAGCAATTAGTGAGGATAAAAGTATGCAGAGGGACTTTTCTATATTTTTAATTATGAACTATTAAGAAGAAAGAATGGCTTCAAAAACTAAAGACTGCCACATGGTTTGCAAGTAGTAACTTGGAACTTGTTGCAAGCACAGTTTCCATAGCTGCATAGTCAAGCAATATTTGAAGTGCTGTATTTAAAGCTGGTGGGTTGTGTACAAACAGAAAGCTGATCAGGCTGCACACAAAGGAGCATTTATGATGACATGCCAAGGATGACAACAATGGCCTTCGGTTTGCCAACAATATGATGCATTCTCAGGTAGGTGAACAGCCTGGGGTTGTGAAGATAAAGAGAAGCCATCAGGTCTCTCAGCTCAGGAGAACCTGCTGTATTCTGCAGTAAAAGTTACATCAAGTCTGAAGAACCTTCCTTTCATTCTGCAGATGGTTTGAACTGTTTTTTAAACCGTTAAGTCAGAGATCTTACTATAAGTATGACCGGCTCCCTTGTGCCTCCTGCAAACCCGCAAGACACCAGAGAATGAAGACTGAGAAGCAGATTCTGACCAGCACAGGAATCAGAAAAAACTCAAAAACCCTGTAAAGTGAAATAAGAAACTCAGGTGTGGCAACAACTGAGAGAAAGATAGACCTTTTTTTGAGGGAGTTGGTAATGGAACATTGTGTATAAAGGGATTTGATTTTTAATTGGTAAAGTTTAACTGAATAGTTCATAACTGCTTCACAAGGCTGGCATGTCGCTTTACTCTCTTGCAAACTTTCTTGCAGCAGGGTTCATTCCCTGGATAGACGGTAATTGTAGAGAGGGATATGCCAGGCCATGAGAATCCAGATTGTGTTAGAGAATGATTCTGATGGCCCACAATATCTCAGATGGGTGTAAAAGTCAGCTAAATTAGGGAAAGTTGTGCACTTTTTAAAATATTTAACTTTTGTCATGACTGAGAGGTCAGCAGGACTTTATTTCCAGCACACTACCCAGTGACGCAGAATAATCTGAACAGGTTAAGTGAGTGGACAAAAACTGGGTAAATGGAATATAATGTCAGAAAATGAGGTTATGCACTTCTACAGGAAGAATAGAGGAGCTGAATATTATTGAAATAAGGAAAGACTGCAGAAACATGCAGTACAAAAGGGCATCACCCACAAGCATTTTTTTTAATTGTCTGAGATCCATGTGCAATAGCAACTTCCAAAACCAGAAGCCAATGCTAGAATCTGCATCAGCACATTGAAAGGCAACCTCAGCAAACTCAACCTCAGTGCAGCTTCGAGGGAACATTAATCCTCACACAATAATCACAAAAAGATAGTTGTGTGTATTTTTTGGGAAGACAAATAGAACACTGACTTTTATTTCAAGGGAATGAAATATAAAGTAGGTGGTCTTGCTGGAATTATTCAAGGCACGAGTCAGATAACATCTGGAATAGTGAAAAGTTTTGATCTCTATCTACGGAAAGAAATACTGACATTGGGGGCAGCTCAGATGGTTTACTACATTGAATCCTTGTTTAGTAGGATTTTATGAAAGGAGGTTAAGTAGTTTGGGCCTGGACTCACTAAAGTTAAGAATGAGAGTAAGCATTATTGAAACATGACAGATAGAGCTTGATAGGATGGACGCTGACAGGCTATTTGCCTGCTTCCAGAAGAGTCTAAGACCAGAAGGCATAACTGCAGACTAGGAGTTGAGAGGGTTTTTGTTGACAGAAGTGAACCTGTAGAATTCTTTACTGCAGAGAACTGTCAAGGCTGGGTCATTGAATTCACCAATCAGATAGATTTTTAATTACAGAGGATTATCAGATCAGCCATCTCTTTGAATGGTGGAGCAGACTCTATAGGCACAATGGCCTACTTCTGCTCCCACATCTTATAGGCTTATGGATCTCAAAGGAATTCTGCCATTTAAATTCAAAACCAAGATGTTGAATGCAATTCTCCAACATCAGTTTGTTTTATTTGCTCCCACTTCAAGACTGACATTAGATGAAAACAAGCTGGAGAACCCCACGCCCAATAGGTGTTACTCCAGTCACCAGTGGAGAACCAAAAGATACAAATCCGCAATATAAAACTCATCTCATTTTTAACACTACATTCAATTTGCAAATTGATTTAACAATTTTCCTGTATCTGCTAACCAGTTCAGATACTATACATCAGTTAGGTTGCTATTACTTGTCATAATTACAGTTTTTACTTTCAGAGCCAGTATTTGTTAATTTGCAAGTAAGAAAATGGGACTTCCAGGAGTATTGCAATCCTTGTAGACAGCATGTAGAAACGCAATTTTTCCTGCTCTTCAGGAAGAAGTCCAAAATTGAAAAGGTGCCCCTGTTATGGAGCACTGATACTGAGTAACCCAGTCAGAACATATTCAACTAATGTCATTCTTCCAAATAAGTCATCCCACAAGTCCAAATTAAAGAAACATGTTTTCTCATGCCAAAATAGTTTCATAAACAGTTAGTCCATGATCTGTGAGTTAACCATCCTTTTAGCCACTTCAGAAACTTTCACAACTTCAAACTTAAACTTTATGAGAACATAAAAATCTTGTTGTTTTTGGCTCATGGGATTTCAACACCATTGGCTAATTCACTATTTACTGCCTGTCCTTAAACTACCTGGGAAAAAGGTAGTAATTCACCTTTGTGAATTACTACAGGGAGGTGGCAATGGCCTAGTGACATTATTGCTAGGCTATTAATGCAGATATTCTGGAAATACAGGTTTGAATTCCTTCATGACACATGGTAAAATTTGAATTAAATTAAAACCGGAGTCCAATGACGACCACAGAACAATTGTCAATTGTTGGGAAAAACCCACCTGGTTAACTAATATCCTTTAGTGAAGGATATAGCCATCCTTTCTTTATCTTGGATGTGACTACATGCCACATAGCAATATAGCTGACTCTTAACTGCTATCTAACCCAATTAGGGATAGGCAGCAAGTGCTGGCCAAGATTTACCTCGTACCCGGCGATACAATGGTGATAAAATTCTAAGTGTATGGCCAAAGGAGAAAATTCCATGATGTGCCACATCTCAGCTGGCCTTGTCATTTTAAGTGTTAGGGACGAAAGGTTTGGAAGCTAATGCTGAAGGAGCTTGAAGCATACTTGGTAATGCTTTTGCCACTGCGCAGGTCAAGGAGGAAATTAATGAGGAAGGTGACAGATGGGGTGCTAACCAAGTGGACTGCTATGTCCCAGACAGTATCAGGGTTGCTGAGTGCAGTTGGAAATTTGCATGACCATTCTGACTTGTACCTTGCCTATGTGGATGGGCTCATTTTGGTTTTTTTGGGGGGCGCGGAGAATAGTACATTGGCAGGCATGCTAGTCATAGAATTCAAGAGCCCTGGACTGGTCATTATTGGCAAGTTCCTGTAAATATCTAAGTCAATAATATTTCCTTCAGGTCAACCCCAGTTAACATCACCCAACAGCAGTTGTAACATCTCTATATGGTACTGCTTATTCAAAACCAGAAACACATGCATATCTTAAACTTCTCTTGCCTGTGCCCAATAGGAAATAGGAGCAAAGCTAATATAAACCTGATATTTCATTGGATGTCCGAACCACATTACAAGTTTCATCCATCTCCCTTTCACTCTGGTTATTTTTACTATCGTCGGTTTCTTTTTTCAAAGCTGCTTGCTTCTTTTCCTCTTGTCTTTGTGCTGCTATAGATGCACGAACAGCGGCAGCAACATCCCGATCTTCCTCCTCCCTAGAAACCAAAGTACCAGTCAGTTACAAAGCAGATGAATTAATTATACATTTTAAAAAAAAAATTCATCCATGCTATCTGAATGTCACTGACTGTGACAGCATTTACTACCCAACCTGAGTTATACTTGCCGGTGGTGGTGGTGAGTTGCCTTTTTGAACCATTCCTGCCTTTTTGCTATCAGTACATAATGCCATTAGGAAGGAGTTCCAGGATTCTGACCCAGCAACATTGAAGTAATGGTCATATTTTTTCTAAATCAGGGTCTTAGGTGGCTTTGAGGGGAAGATGCAGGTGGTGATGTCTCCCTATATCTGCTGCCCTTGGCCTTCCAGATGATAGTAGTTTCAGCTGTCTTAAGGATCACATTGGCTGTGGCAGTGAGAGGACCAGAGATAGATGCAACATATAGAATAGACAAATCAGCACCTGAAGTGTAGCAATTACAGGAGGAAAACCTGAGAAGCTACTTGATCAGGGTTTAAAACTATGAGCAAAAGTGATCTGGGACAAGGTAGTGTAGAAATACTGTATGAATCAATAAAAGGTAAGAGTCAGCACTGCATTGATTTGGATCATTTAATCAAGCAACTTTGCGAAGCAATGAACTTTTGCTGGACAATATCTAAGCTTCGGAATGTAATGGAAATGATGAAACAAACTATGACTATGAAAGGTATTAAGATATGACAATAAAAGAAACAACACTCCTAGTATCTCAAGAATAATGCAAAAATAAAAACTTGGTATATATATTTCACAACCAATAAGAGAATGAAAATGTGACTAACAGTTGTCATTTTACCAAAATGCAATACAAAGGCAAGGCTTATACAATTAAAAGTAGGGCCTTGGATAATGTCGTAGAACAGAGACACCTAGGGGTTCAGGTTCATAATTCTTTGAAGTTTGCATAACAGAAATAGGATGGTTCAGAAGGTGTTTTGCATGCTTGCCTTCATTGCTCAGATCTTGGAGCATGCAATTAGGACATGATGTTGAGATTGTACAAGACTTTGGTGAGGCCTCTTCTTAAATAATGCACCTAGTTCTAGTTGCCTTGTAATAGGAAAGATATTACTATGTTGGAGCGGGCTCAGAAGAGACCTATCAGGGTGTTACCAGGAAAAGAAGTTTTGAGTTATAAGGACAGGCTGGATAGGCTGGGACATTTTTCACTAGAACATATGTTGTTGAGAGGTAACCTTAGAGGTTCATAAAGACACGAGGGGTAGAGATAAGGCAAATGGCAGGTGTCTTTTCCTTAGGGTGGGAATTTCCAGACTAGGGGGCATATCTTTAAGGTGATAGGTGAAAGATTTACAAAAAATGACAAGGGGCAAGTTCTTTAAAAAAAGTGGCTCGTGTGTGGAATGAACAATGGACATCACAGCATAGGAACAAGCCCTTCAGCCCTCCAAGTCTGTGCCAACATATTTTGCCTTTCATACTAAAACTCCCTTCACTTACAGGATCCATAGCCCTCTATTCCCTTCCTACTCACGTGTTCACCCAGGTGGCTTCTTCAATGCAGCTATTGTGTCTGTTTCCACCACCACCTCGGGAAACACATTCCAGGTACTCACCACCCTCAGAGGAAAAAAAAAACTTGTCTTGCATGTCTCTTAAAAATTCCTCCTCCTCCTCCACACCCTTCCTGCCCCAAACACCTGTGTGACCTCATAATTGACCTTTCAACCCTGGGAAAACGCTTCATACATTCCACTCTATCCATGCCATTCGCAATCTTATAAACTTCTATCAAGTTAAACCTCAACCAAACACCTGCATCCTGTGAAAACAAACTCTGTCTATCCTTACTTTCTTGATAGCTAAAATTCCCCATACCAGGCAATATCCTGGTAAACCTTTTTTGTACCTTCTCCAAAGTATCCACATCCTTCAGGTAGTGCAGTGACCAAACCAATATGCAATATTCCCAGTATGGCTGAATGGTTGCTGCCTCAGCACCAGGGACCAGATTCCAGCCTCAAGTGACTGTGCAAACTCCACGCAGACAGACATTCTCCCCATGTCTGCATGCGTCTCCTCCTGGTGCTCTGGTTTCCTCCCACAGTCAAATGATGTCAGGTTAGGTGAATTGGCCATGTTAAATTGCCCATAGTGCTCAGAGATGTGTAGGTTAGGTGCATTATTCATGGGAAATGTGTGGTAATACAATAGTGGAATGTGTCTGAGTGAGATATCCTTCAGAGAGCCTGTTTCCACATTATAGGGATTCAACAAAAGCTGCAGCATAACTTGCCTATCCTTATATTCAATTCACCTTGCAATGAAGGTGAGCATGTCTTAGGCCTTTTTAACTACCTTATCTACCTATGCTCCCACCTTCATAATCTGTAGACGTGCACAGCCAGATCCCTCTGCATGTCAATACTCCTAAAGGCTCTGCCATTTCATCTCACATTGGTCTTCCAGAGAAAGTGCTAGATGTGAGTTACAACATTTGAAAGACATTTAGATAAGTACATGAATAAGAAATGTTTGGATGGATAGGAGCCAAACACAGGCAAGTGGGACTAGTTTAATTTCGGATTATGGTCGGCACGGACTGGTTTCCGTGCTGTGACTATGTCAGCTTCACTGCAGTTCACATGCTCTTAGAGAGAATTCCAGGATCAAGACCCAGCGACAGTGAAGAAGCAGTAGCTTGGAATGGAAAATGCACATAGCAGTGTTCCTATATAGCTGCTGCTTTCTAGATAGAAGTGGTTGTGGGTTTGGAGGGTACTGTATAAGCATCTTTGGTGAACTTCTGCAGTGCACCACAGAGATCCTACTGAGCATAGGTGGTACAGAGAACACAGCAACACTTTGAAATGACAGCTATAATTACCCCCTTCTAGGTGACATCTCCAGTGCTGTGCAGTGCAGCCTCTGAATGAAGTACTGTTGGGGTGATCTGCTCAGAATTTATACGGTTCTGTCCGTCATTGCAAAAAAAAAATCAACCGGCTCAGAGAACCAACCAACAACTCCAACCACAATCCAAGCTACAGATCTTCATAAAAATGTTAAAAATGACAGCAATAAATTGTATATTTACACTCAGACTTTCATGAAAGATGAAACTTTAATCAGAAATGGTTCCCAACTATTATACATACCGGGTGTACTTCCATCTGCCTCTGCGGTTTTGTCCTCTGTTTTGGCCACCCCTTCTATTCAATCTGTCCACTTCTTCATAATCATCTCCACTCACCATGCCTGCAGTAAAATGCAAAATGCAACTGTTACTCTCTGCAATACGAAATCCCCAAGACACATTAGAGCATAGAACAGCACAGTGCAGGCTCTTCGGCGCTCGATGTTGTGCCGACCTGCGCCAATCTGAAGCCAATCTAACCTACACTATTCCATTTTCACCCATACAACTATCAACGACCATTTAAAGGCCCTTAAAGTTGGCGAGTCTACAACTGTTGCAGACAGTGTCTTTCATGCCCCTACTACTCTCCAAGAAATTACCTTTGACATCGGTCCTATATCCATCACCCCTCAATTTAAAGCTATGCCCCCTCGAGCTAGCCATCACTTTCCGGGGAAAAAGGCTCACACTGTCCACTCTATCCTACCCTCTTATAATCTTGTATATCTCAATTAAGTCACCTCTAAACCTCCTTCCCTCTAACAAAAAGAGCAGTGGACCCAAAACAGATCCTTACATGCACCACTAGAATCAGGACTCCAGGATGAACATTTCCCATCAACCACCACGCCCTTATAGCCAATTTCTTATCCAAACCACTAAATCACCCTCAATCCCATGCATCTGTACTTTGTGCAATAGCCTACTGTGGGGAACCTTATCAAACGCCTTAATGAAATCCATATACACAACATCAACCACTTTACCCTCATTCATCTTCTCAAAGAACTTAACGTTTGTGAGGCACAACCTACCCTCCTCAAAAGCATGTTGACTAGCTCTAATCATCTTATTCCTCTTTAAGTGATTATAAATGCTCTCATAATCCTTTCCAACACTTTACGCACAACTGAAGTAAGGCTCACTGGTCTATAATTACCAGGACTGTCCTACTCCCCCTCTTGAACATGGGAACAATATTTGCTATCCTCCAATCTTCTGGCACTATTCTTGTGGACAATGACGACATAAACATCAAAGCGAAAGGCTCAGCAACTTGCTCCCTGGCATCCCAGAGAATCCTAGGATAAATCCCATCCAGCCCCAGTGACTTCTGTTTTTACACTCTCCAAAATTACTAGCACCTTCTCCTTGTGAACCTCAATCCTATCTAACCTAGTAGCCAGTTTCTCAGTATTCTCCTTGACAACATTATTTCTTATCAGTAATCACACCTGAAAAAAAGATATTCATTTAGCGCTCCTCCTATCTCCTCTGATTCCACACACAATTTCCCACTACTATCTTTGATTAGCCCTAACCTTACTCTAGTCATTTTTTATTCCTGATATACCTATAGAAAGCCTTTGGATTTTCCTTGATCCTACCTGCCAACAACTTCTCGTGTGCCTTGATCCTATCTGCCAACGGCTGCTCTTAACTCTCTCTTTAGGTCTGTCCTGGCTAATTTGCAACTCTCAAGCGCCATAAGTGACGCTTCACATCTCATCCTAACACATCTCATCCTTCCTCTTGACAAGATTCAACACGCTAGACAACTTCCTCCCTGCCTTGATAAGGTACATACTTATCAAGGACACACAGTAGCTGTTCCTTGAATAAGCTCCACATTTCTAGGGTGCCCATACCCTTCAGCTTCCTTCCCCATCCTGTGCATCCTAAATCTTTCCTAATTGAATCGTAATTGCCTTTCCCTCAGCTATAAGTCTTGCCCTATCCTTTTCCATCGCTGAAGTAAACATGACCGAATTGTGGTCACTACCACCAAAGTGCTCACCTACCCCCAAACCTAATAACTAGCTGGGTTCATTACCTAGTACCAAATCTAACGTGGTCTTGGCCCTTGTTGGCCTGTCCACATTATTCGAGAGTGTAATGCTACAATTTGAAAGCGCTACTTCAGGACAAAATAGACTATTGTAGGTAATGGTCTAAAAAAAAACTTGGAACAGGTCTACTTGCAATAAGTGCCATAAATCTTGCGTTTTTAACTGCTTCTTCAGGCACATTTTGAGGGGTGCAGATTGTATTTCTGGGAATGTTTACTAATGTTGAGACATCAATGGGGTGTTCTAGGACCTCAAATGTTGGGTTCAACACTCCATCTCCTTAACCAATAAAATTTCTGAATAGAGGAAGAAACAGACCATAATGGCATGAGGAAGTGGGGTGACTTAGTGGAAAAAAAATACTGAAAGGTAAAAAAAGACACTATTTGAAAGGAGGAAAACAAAATTGACAATAAAACCTAAAAGCCTTCACATTTGCAATTTACTGCCCGGAGAACTCCAAATTCACCGGCTCCCTTTGAGCTTCCAAGGGCTAGTGGTTTCTCAGAACCATAAATTACATCCCTGACAGAATTTCTGCAACACAACTTAACAGTCTTAAATCAGTGTAATGAGATTCATCTATATTAGTGGCACAAATCCAGAAATTGCACGACATACAATTAGGGTCATGACGTGACAGGCTATTTTTCATTTCCAATTTTGTTGAGGTTTATGATGGAACATTGGAAATTTTCCAAAATTTTGTGGAGAAGTGGAAGTCAGAGCAATTTATGGGCCTACGCTGTGATAGAACCTTTTATCGACTTCTACGTTTTTGTTTAATTTTAGTTTTTGGTTTGGAGCTATGAGCTGAACTTTGGACTGCGAGCAGCAGCTGGTGTTAAAAAAGCCAGTATTTATTTTTGAGGCAAGGCCAAGGTAATCGCAGCTTGATTCTTGTTACCAAACAAAAAAGGCACTTCTACCCCAGAAAGACAATATACTCAAGGCAGATATTGAACGTTAACTGAAACCCATAGGATGATGTGCAGTCTGGCAGGGAGAGGTTTTTGGACTAAGTCTGGATAAGGAGGAGTTTAGCTCCTGATGCTACAGCTTAAATTTTAAACCTTCCTGCTTAATCTCCCATTATCAATTATTTAATAGTCAAAAATAGAATCTCAGTTATAAGAATTAATGAATATTCTTCAGAGTCTACTGGAAGCTATCTGAATGCATCAGTGTCCTCAGGAAGCACAATACAATTCCATATGCCGGTGACATTATGGATTGTAGATTTTTTCTCCCCCTTTTTATTTGTCCCTTAACTGTGGCAGTTTGTCTGTCTGTCTTTGAGAGTGGGGGACTAAAATAAAGAATGATTTGGCTTAAATCAGAGAAAGCAGATTATGTTGCAGATTATGTTGCAGATTATGTTGCAGATTATGTTGCAGATTATGTTGCAGATTATGTTGCAGATTATGTTGCAGACCTTCCTGAAGAAGGGCTTATGCCCGAAACGCCGATTCTCCTGTTCCTTGGATGCTGCCTGACCTGCTGCGCTTTTCCAGCAACACATTTTCAGCTATGTTGTAGATTAACTTTGCTCTGCTAAAGCTACTGTATTAATAAATTGTTAACTCTTCTGTTTATATTGGCATCGGCCATTGATTATTCACATTGTCTGGTTAGGAACCACTGGGATCAACTTTGATGGTCATTGAGTACTTTTATTTTACTTTGTTGCAAATACAGGAATAGAGAGGCTGATTTGATTTGGCTGCGTGCCCTAACAATTGGCTCATTCTCATCAAGAGACAACTGAGAACAACTGTTCATAAAAGTGTGTAGGTATTAGCCAGCACTCAACACCACGACACAAAAATATCCCCGAGACATGCATATCACCCAAGTGAAAGGATGAAATCGTGATACACAAAAATTGGAACTAAACAGAGACAAATTTAAGGAGAGTCTAACATTAAATTCTGAAAAAACAATTACAGTCAAGAAAACTTCTTTGGCAAATAGGGTTAAAAAAATCCAAAGGCATTTTATAAACTTAAGGACAAAAGGTAACTGGGTAGGAAATAGGTCTCCTCAAAGATCAGCAAGGCAGCCTTTGTGGTGTGGCAGGAGATGGGGAAGATACTAAGTTAGTATTTTGCATCAATGTTTACTGTGGAGAAGGGCATGGAAGATATAGAATGTGGGGAATTAGATGGTGACATCTTGGAAAATGATAAAATTACAAGGGAGGAGATACTGGATGCCTTGAAATGCATAAAACGGATAAATGCCCAAGTGTACCCCATAAATCTGTGGGAAGTTAGGGAAGTGATTGCTGGGCCCTTTGCTCAGATATTTGTATCATCGATAGTCACAGGTGAGGTGCTGGAAGACTGGAGGTTGGCTAACGTGGTACCACTATTTCAGAATGATGGTAAGGAAAAGCATGGAAGTATAGACCGGTGAGCCTAACATCGGTGTTAGTTAAGTTGTTGAAAGGAATCCAGAGGGACAGGATTTACATATATTTGAAAAGGTGAGACTGTATAGGGATAGTCAGCATGGCTTTGTACATGGGAAATCATGCCTCACGAACTTGATTGAGATTTTTGAAGAAATAAGAAAGGGGATTGATGAGGGCAGAGCAATGGATGATTCACATAAACATGAGTAAGGCTTTGACAAGGTTCCCCATGGGAGATTGATTAGCAAGGTTAGATCTCATTGAAAACAGGGAGAACCCATTTGGATACAGAACTGACTGGAAGGCAGATGATGAGTGGGGCTGCTTTTCAGACTGGAGGCCTGTGATAGTAAGTTTGCAGATGGACCAAAATTGGTGTAGTGGACAGGGAAGAAGGTTACCTCAGAGTACAAAGGGATCTTAATCAGCTGGGTCAATGGACTGAGGAGCGGCAGATGGAGTTTAATTTAGATAAATGAAGGTGCTGCATTTTGGAAAGGCAAATCAGAGTAGGACATATACACTTCGTGGGACGGTCCTGGAAGTGTTGCTGAACAAAGAGATCTTGGAGTACAGGTTCATATTTCCTTGAAAGTGGAAGGTTGATAGGATAGATTAGATTAGATTAGATTCCCTACAGTGCGCAAACAGGCCCTTCGGTCCAACAAGTCCACACCGAACCTCCAAAGAGCAACCCACCCAGACCCATTCCCCTACATTCACCCCTGTCTAATGCACCTAACACTATGGGCAATTTAGCATGGCCAATTCACCTAATCTGCACATCTTTGGACTGTGGGGGAAAACCCAAACAGACACAGTGAATGTGCAAACTCCACACAGACAGTTGCCTGAGGCAGGAATTGAACCCAGATCCCTGGCGCTGTGAGGCAGCAGTGCTAACCACTGCTGCTTCACCATGGGTAGTAGTTTGGTATGCTTTCCTTTATTGGCCAGAGCTCAAATACAAGAGTGGGAAGGCCGCGTTGTGGCTGTGTAAGATATAGTTAGGCCACTTTGGAATATTGTGTTCAATTCTGGTTTTCCTCCTATCGGACGGATGTTGTGAAACTTGAAAGGGTTCAGAAAAGATTGACAAGGATGTTCTCAGGGTTGGAGGGTTTGAGCTATAGGGAGAGGCTGAACAGGTTACGTTTGTTTTTCCCTGGGGTGTCAGAGGTTGAGGGGTGATGTTATAGAGGCTTATAAATCATGTGGGGCATGGTTAGGATAAATAGTCAAGGTCTTTTCCCTGGGGTGAGAAATCCAGAATTGGACATAGATTGAAGGTGAGAAGAGAAAATTTTGAGAGACACTTAAGGGAAAACTTCTTCACACAGAGGATGGTGCGCATATGGAATGAGCTGCCAGAGGAAATGGTGGAGGTTGGTACAATGACAACTTCAAAAGTCATCTCGATGGGTGTATGAATAAGAAGAGTTAAGTGGGATATGGGCCAAGTGCTGACAACTGGGACTAGATTAGGCTGGGATATCTGACCAGCATGGATGGGTTGGACCGAAGTGTCTTTTTCTGTGCTGTACATCTCTATGACTCTAACCAAATTGTCAAATCAACACAACTGACATTTAGAAGAAAAGTATTTTTCCACACTATTTTCCTCCACACGATTTATCAAAATATGAAAAACACTGAAGCACTTTGTAACAAATCACTCTTAAAACCACTTAATGCCACTTGGGAAATAATTAGATAAAGTAATTATAGAAAGACAAGGAAATAGCAGGAAAAAAAGAGACTACATGCCCTTCAGTTATATCAAAACTCCTGCAACGGTCTTAATTTCTTGGGCGCTTCAATTCCTTTCTTGGGGCTTAAAATGCAATTACAAAAGCATTACAAAAGGTGAGAAAACTTAAATTATTTTACAACAGGATGACTCCAAATGATTCTCATTTAGTTGTAAACTGCATTCCTGATGAACAAAATGTTAGTAAAGCACAAGATACAATTCATACTGAAACCAGCATAACTTTTACCTTCGTTTCGCCTTGGGTGTCGAGGAATATAGTTAAATTGGAGATCTATCTGTCTATTTTGTCGGGCCTCTGCCCTGTTTTTGCTATGAAAGGTAGCTTTGTGCGCTTTGTAATCAATTTCTGAGCGAAAAGCATGAGTAAATTGCTCAGTGTTACAACGCCCCTCCTCACACAGATAGTGCTTCTCACGGAAATGATCACGAAGATAATCATAATCACTACAATAAAAGAAATTAGAATAGTTTTAGTTAATTTTACCAATAGTCAAGTGAACATTTTAGATCATAATTGTATAAATCAGAAGTATTCCAGAAATATTCAGAGTGATAATAGCAAAGCATTCCATAATTGGCCTCCGAGAAAATGGAACTTGGGGATAAAAAAACACCGACACTTTCATCCATCAACTGTTCACTAGAGACTTGAATTAGAGCTTCTTCAAAAGGAGGACAGACTGAATTCATGATGCCACCCCAATTCTTTCTCTCCGCCATCCAACACTCCTTTCACATTACAATCAGACCAGTAAAACAGCAGAAAATTAGGAATAAAAATGAAAATGTTTAACTTCAAGGTTTGAAGTGGAATGAAATCTTGTGCAAACACAACTGAGGAACAGCAGCAGATTCAGTCATGGTATGTCGTCACTTTGGATTACAATAGCTTGGTAATTTACCCTTCGTGTTTAAGTCTGTCATGGAACATAGAAAAGTACAGCACAGGACAGGCCCTTGGGTCCACGATGTTGTGCCGAGGATTATTCCTAATCTAAAATAAAATAACCTAACCGATGCACTCCTCAATTCACTGCTGTCCATGCGCATGGCCAGCAGTCGCTTAAATGTCCCTAATGATTCTGCGTCCACCATTACCACTGGCAAAGCATTCCATGCATTCACAACTCTGTGTAAAGAACTATCTCTGACATTTCCTCTATACCTTTCTCCTAATATCTTAAAACTATGACCCTTCGTGCCAGTCAATCCTGCCCTGGGGAAAAGTCTCTGGCTATTGACTCTATCCAGGCCTCTCATTACCTTGTATGGCTCAATAAGGTCACCTGTTTTCTTCCTTCTTTCCAGAGAAGAAAGTCAGAGCTCAGTCAACTTCTCTTCATGAGACAAGCCCTCCAGTCGAGGGAGCATCCCGGAAAACCTTCTTTGCACCCTCTCCAAAGCCTCCGTATCTTTTCTATAATAGGGCAACCAGAACTGGACACAATATTCCAAGTGGGGTCTCACCAGGAACTTGTAGAGCTGCAGCTCTTAAAACTCGATCCCCCTGTTAATGAAAAGGAAAACACCATATGCTTTCTTAACAACCCTATCCACTTGGGTGGCAAGTTGAAAGGATCTATGCACTTGAATACCAAAATCCTGGTACTCCGCCACACTGCCAAGAATCCTGTCTTTAATCCTATATTCAGCATTCAAGTTCGACCTTCCAAAATGCATCACTTCACATTTATTCAGGTTGAACTCCAGCTGCCATTTCTCAGCCCAGCTCTGCATCCTGTCTTACAGCCTGCAACGGCCCTCGATACTACCAACGGCACCTCAAACATTTGTGTCATCTGCAAATTTACTAACCCAACCCTTAACCTCCTCAAACAAGTCATTGTTAAAACTACAATGAGCAGAAGCCTAAGAGGAGAGCCCTGCAGGACCCCATTCAACACTGATTTCCAGGCAGAATACTTTCCATCGATAACCACTCTCTGCCTTCTGTCAGCCAACCAATTCTGAATCCAGATAGTCCATATACACCACATCCACTGCTCAATCTTCATTGACCTGTCGAGTCACCTCCTCAAAAGAACTCAATAAGATTTGAGAGGCATGACCTGCTCCTCACAAAGCTATGCTGACTGTCTTTAATCATGATATGCTTTTCCAAATAGTCATAAATCATATGCCTTAGAATTCTTTCCAAAACCTTGCTGACCACAGATGTAAGACTGACTTGGTCTGTAACTGCCAGGGATTTCCCCATTCCCCTTCTTGAAAAGTGGAACTTTCGCCTCCCTCCAATTCTCTGGTACGACTCCCGTGGAGAGTGAGGAAGCAAAGATCTTCGCCAGCAGCTTAGCAACCTTTCTCACTTCCCGGAGCAACCTAGGATAATTCTGGTCTGGCTATGGGGACTTATCAATCTTAACGTTTCCCAAATTTCAGCACATCTACTTCATTATTCCTGATCTGTTCAAGCTTGTATCCCAGCTCCTCAAAAGTTCTCATTCACAACAAGTTCCCTTTCCTTTGTGAAAACCGAAGCAAAAACTCATTTAGGGCTTCCCCTATCTGCTCAGACTCGACTCAAGTTCCCTACACTATACCTGATCAGCCCTACCTTCTCCCTGATCATTCTCTTATTCCTCACGTATAAATAAAATGCCTTTGGGTTCTTCCTAATCCTTCCTGCCAAGCCTCCCTCTTGGCTCTCCTCAGCCCATCTGAGCTCCTTTCTAGCAAGCCTGTAATCCTCTAAGGCTATGTAAACTGCTTTCTTCCTTTTGATAAGAATCTCCTATGTTCTCATTATCCAAGGCTCCTTAATCTTACCCCTTCTTGCAGTCTCAGGGGGACAAATTTGTGCATCACTCGCAACAACTGCTCCTTAAACACAGTCTCCAAATGTCTGTTGTGCCTTTTCCGTGGAACAATTGCTCCCAATCTGTACTTGCCAACTCCTGTCTAATAGTGTCATAATTTCCTTTTCCCCAATTAAATATCTTCCCCTGCCAAGTGCTCCTTTCCCTCTCCAAGGCTATGATAAATGGGAGGCAGTTGTTGTCACTGTCACCAAAGCATTCTCCCATCTCGAGATCGGACACCTGTCCTGGCTCATTGCAGAGCACCAAATCCAAAATGGCCTCTCCCCTCCTCGAGGTAAAAACAATGACTGCAGGTGCTGGAAACCAGATTCTGGATCAGTGGTGCTGGAAGAGCACAGAAATTCAGGCAGCATCCGACGAGCAGCAAAATTGACGTTTCAGGCAAATTATTCCTGATGAAGGGCTTTTGCCCGAAACATCGATTTTGCTGCTTGTCGGATGCTGCCTGAATTGCTGTGCTGTCTCCTCCTCGGCCTGTCTACATACTGAGTAAGGAAAGCCTCCTGAACACACCTGAAGAAACGGCACCATCCAAACCATCTGCACCAAGGAGATTTGATAAGATTTATTTTCTGTACAACAATGGCTGTTGTCAGCCCTTCAGTCCAAACTGGCCCATGCCATTCAAAATGGGAGTAAGTGAGCACTTCAGAGTTGGATGAAGAGATTATGTTCGAAACGTCAATTCTCCTGCTCCTCGGATGCTGCCTGACTGGCTGTGCTTTTTCCGCACCACACTCTTCCACATGCCAAGCAAAATGTCCACATGCTAACTCCATTTCCCTACATTTGGCCCATACCCTTCTAAACCTTTCAGTGTCCGTGAGTTTGTCCAAATGCCTTTTAAATGTTGTCGAAGAGCTACTAAAACTAGGTGGTCTTTCACCACTCACCTATAATATTCTTGAGCACCATCAGAATCACAGAAGTGACAGAAATAGTGGTCCCTTCTTAAATGTTTCAACAGTTCATCATTATCCAGATAGCGATCATCACAGAACTTGCACAAAGGATGCCCACGATGTGAAGTATCATCTGGGTCACCATGCATTCGATGGCGTGCAAGATCTTTCCGATTATACCACTTGCGCTCATAGGTAAAAATCTGAAGAGAAAAAATATGAAAGCTTAATCGCAATGGTCTAATGTTGTTCTGTATTGCAGCAAATAAAAGGCCGTTTTCAGCAACTGTTATAGTGAGGCAAAGCAAAACATCTGGAATGTCAGCAAAATTGTGTCTGAACCAACGATCTTTCATATTCAAAACCACTCATCCGACAGAGCCCTCAGCACTCAAGCACTTCGATACAGAGGTCCAGTTAATAAGGAGTTAAAAAAGCTATGCACAAGATGCATCGTCTAATGAGACATCAGGCAAGAATTGTCTCCAGACAATAAAGGTGATAGAATGGATTGTATGAAACATTCTACATTAGTCATCTTTGCTTACAGGAAAGGGACTAAACTCATGAAGGCAATATAACTCTGTTGTCAACGCTAAGGGAAGAGTTTAAAAGGGTTGTTAACTATAGTGGTAGGGTAATTGGAAGAAATTGAGAAGGGGTAAATACTGAATTGTAGAGTACATCCACACAAGAGAAAAAGGCCTTTTGGCACATCACACCAATGCCAGTCAAAAAACATGACAACAATTCTAATCCCATTTTCTGGCACTTGATCCAGTGCCTTGGCATTACAAATGCACATCAAAATATTTGAACGTTAGTAGATTTTCTGCCTCCGCTACCCTTACAGGCTTTAAGTGCCAAATCCACATCACCTGAGTGAAAATGTTTTCCTCACTTTTCCTTTACTGCCCTCTACCTTAAATCTATGACCGTTGCCACTGACCTCTCCAACAATGGAAAAGTTTCTTCATATCTACTCTATGTCCCTCAAAGTTTTATTTATCTCAATCATGTCCCCTCCCAATCTTCTCTGCTCCAACCTCTCTTCAGAAGGGCAAGGCGAGCTTTGATGGAATTAGACAGGATATTGTACCGGTTGATTGGGGTTGTTTGTTTGCAGGCAAAGGGACCTCCTGCAAGAGGGAGGCCTTTAAAAGTGAGATAGCTAAAGTTCAAGGTCTATATGTTCTTGTGAGGGTGAAGGGCAAGATTGACAGGAATAAGGAATAGATTCCCGATGAAGGGCTCTTGCCCGAAACGTCAATTTTCCTGCTCCTCGGATGCTACCTGACCTGCTGTGCATTTCCAGCACCATTCTAATCTCCAGCAACTGCAGTCCTCGCTTTCACCTAGGAATAAGGAACCCTGGTTGACAAGAGATATTGAGGGTCTGACCAGAAAAAAGGAGACATGGCTCAGGTACAGGCAGCTGGGATCAAAGGAAATTCCTGGAGGTATATAGGGGATAGAGGAATTCACTGAAGGAGGATGTCAGAAGAATGAAAAGGGGGCACGAGATAGCCTTGGCTGAGAAGATTAAGATGAATCCAAAGAGGTTCTTCAAGTATATTAAAGGAAAAAGAATAATTAGAGAAAGAATTGGACCCCTCAAGGATGATAGTGGACATGTATGTGTGGAACTGCAGGACATTGGCATGGTCCTCAGAATATTTCTCCTCTGTTTACCACAGAGAAAGATATAAAGACTTGGGAAGTTAGTGGGCATATCTTGGGGACAGTCTGTATCACAGTAGAGGTGGTGCAGGACATAGTAGAATATACGAAGGTGGATAAATCTCCTGGTCATGACTAGATATATCCAGGAACATTAAGAGGCTAGAGAAGAAATTGCAGGGCCCTAGCTGATATTTTTGCATCATTTTTGGCCACGAGTGAAGTCCTGGAAGATAGTGAATGTTGCCTCCTTGCTCATGATGGACTGCAAATAAAAACCAGGAAACTACACAGACCAGTAAGCCTAACATCTATGGTAGATAAGTTACTTGAGAAGATTCTGAGAGATAAGATATACAAGCATTTGGAAAGAGGGTTTGATTAGGAATAGTCAGCAAGGCTTTGTGCGTGGGAGATCATGCCTCATAAATTTGTTAGAGTTCTTTGATGAAAGGAACAGGAAGGTTAATGAGGGCAGGGCAGTAGATGTAGCCTACATGGATTTCAGTAAGGCCTTTGGCAAGGTTCCACATGGTACACTTCTCTGGAAGGTTAGATTGCACGAAATCCAGGGGGAACTGGCAAATCGGATACACAATTGGCTTGATGGTAGGAAGCAGAGAGAAATAGTGGAAGGATGCTCATCAGACTGGAGGACTGTGACCAATGGAGTGCTTCATGGATCGGTGCTGGGCCATTGCTGTCTGTTACCAACATCAAATGATTTGGATGAGAATGTACAAGGCATGATTAGTAAATGCGCAAATTACACTAAAATAGGCAGTATCATTGATAGTGAGGAAGGTTGCCAGAAATTGCAGCAAGACCTTGATCAGCTATGGAAGTAGGCTGAGAAATAGGAAATGGAGTTTAATCTAGATAAGAGTGAGGTCTTGCATCTTGGAACATCAAATCAAGGTAGGAGTTTCATGGTGAATGGTAGGGCCTTAAGGATTGTAGTGAAGCAGAGGGACCTTGGAGTTCAGGTCAAGGTTCTCTGAAAGTGAAGTCACAGTTAGACAGGGCAGTGAAAGAGGCTTATAGTACACTGGCCTCCATCTGTCAGGGCATTGAGTATAGAGGTTGGGAAGTTATGTTGCGAATATACAGGACATTGGAGAACATAGAACATAGAACATAGAACAATACAGCACAGAACAGGCCCTTCGGCCCACGATGTTGTGCCGAACTTCTAACCTAGATTAAGTACCCATCCATGTACCTATCCAAATGCCGCTTAAAGGTCGCCAATGATTCCGACTCTACCACTCCCACGGGCAGCGCATTCCATGCCCCCACCACTCTCTGGGTAAAGAACCCACCCCTGACATCTCCCCTATACCTTCCACCCTTCACCTTAAATTTATGCCCCCTTGTAACACTCTGTTGTACCCGGGGAAAAAGTTTCTGACTGTCTACTCTATCTATTCCTCTGATCATCTTATAAACCTCTATCAAGTCACCCCTCATCCTTCGCCGTTCCAACGAGAAAAGGCCGAGAACTCTCAACCTATCCTCGTACGACTTCCTCTCCATTCCAGGCAACATCCTGGTAAATCTTCTCTGCACCCTCTCCAAAGCTTCCACATCTTTCCTAAAGTGAGGCGACCAGAACTGCACACAGTACTCCAACTGTGGCCTAACCAAAGTCCTGTACAGCTGCAACATCACTTCACGACTCTTGAATTCAATCCCTCTGCTAATGAACGATAATACTCCATA
The DNA here is from genome assembly GCF_037043375.1 of Chiloscyllium plagiosum. Lineage (NCBI taxonomy): Eukaryota > Metazoa > Chordata > Chondrichthyes > Orectolobiformes > Hemiscylliidae > Chiloscyllium > Chiloscyllium plagiosum. The sequence continues at coordinate 66,675,525 of NW_028270158.1, read as the reverse complement.
GGCCTTCTTACAAACTCTATCCACCTGAGTGGCAACCTTCAAAGATCTATGTACATAGACCCCAAGATCCCTCTGTTCCTCCACCTGACTAAGAACCCTACCATTAACCCTGTATTCCGCATTCTTATTTGTTCTTCCAAAATGGACAACCTCACACTTGGCAGGGTTGAACTCCATCTGCCACTCCTCAGCCCAGCTCTGCATCATATCTAAGTCCCTCTGCAGCCGACAACAGCCCTCCTCACTGTCCACAACTCCACCTATCTTCGTATCATCTGCAAATTTACTGACCCACCCTTCGACTCCCTCATCTAAGTCATTAATAAAAATTACAAACAGCAGAGGACCCAGAACTGATCCCTGCGGAACTCCACTTGTAACTGGGCTCCAGGCTGAATATTTACCATCTACCACCACTCTCTGCCTTCGACCGGTTAGCCAGTTTTCTATCCAATTGGCCAAATTTCCCTCTATCCCATGCCTCCTGACTTTCCGCATAAGCCTACCATGGGGAACCTTATCAAATGCCTTACTAAAATCCATGTACACTACATCCACTGCTCTACCCTCATCCACATGCTTGGTCACCTCCTCAAAGAATTCAATAAGACTTGTAAGGCAAGACCTACCCTTCACAAATCCGTGCTGGCTGTCCCTAATCAAGCAGTGTCTTTCCAGATACTCATAAATCCTATCCCTCAGTACCCTTTCCATTACTTTGCCTACCACAGAAGTAAGACTAACAGGCCTGTAATTCCCGGGGTTATCCCTATTCCCTTTTTTGAACAGGGGCACAACATTCGCTACTCTCCAGTCCCCTGGTACCACCCCCGTTGCCAGTGAAGACGAGAAGACAGTGCCAACGGTACTGCAATTTCCTCTCTTGCTTCCCACATAATCCTAGGATATATCCCGTCAGGCCCGGGGGACTTGTCTATCCTCAAGTTGTTCAAAATGTCCAACACATCTTCCTTCCTAACAGGTATCTCTTCTAGCTTACCAGTCCATTTCACACTCTCCTCTTCTACAATACGGTCCCTCTCGTTCGTAAATACTGAAGAGAAGTACTTGTTCAAGACCTCTCCTATCTCTTCCGACTCAATACACAGTCTCCCACTACTGTCCTTGATCGGACCTACCCTCGTTCTCGTCATTCTCAGGTTTCTCACATACGCATAAAATGCCTTGGGGTTATCCTTGATCCTATCCGCCAACGATTTTTCATGCCCTCTCTTAGCTCTCCTAATCCCTTTCTTCAGGTCCCTTCTGGCTATCCTGTATCCCTCCACTGCTCTGTCTGAATCCTGTTTCCTCAACCTTATGTAAGCCTCCTTCTTCCTCTTTACCAGACATTCAACCTCTCTCGTCAACCAAGGCTCCCTCACACGACCATTTCTTTCCTGCCTGATAGGTACATACATATCATGGACACGTCGTATCTGCTCTTTGAAAAAGTTCCACATTTCCACCACATCCTTCCCTGACAGCCTATGCTCCCAACGTATGCTCCTCAAATCCTGCCTTACAGCATCGTAATTTCCCTTCCCCCAATTATAAAATCTACCTTGTTGTGCGCACCTATCTCTCTCCAAGAGAAGCCGCACTTGTTGTAGCGTGCTCAGATTTGGTCACCTTGCTATAGGAAGGATGTTATTAAAAGAGTGCAGAAGAAATTTACAAGGATGTGGCCTGGACTCAGTTATAGAGAAACGTCTGAGTTATAGAGAAAGGTTTGACAAACTAGAACTTTCTTTAGAGCACAGGAGATTGAGGGGGTACCTTATTGAGGTGTATAAGGTCATGAGAGGCATGGATAGCATGAATGCACTCTCACTTTTTCCCAGGGTTGAGGAATCAAGAGCTAGAGGGAGAGGGCATCAGTTTAAGGTCAGAGGGAAAAGAATAAAAGGGAACCTGGAGGGACAAATTTCTTTTTTTAAAAAACACAGAGGGTGATACACATACGGAAAAAGCTGCAGGAACAGTGGTTGAGGCAGTCCATTAACAAAATTTAAAATGCATTTGGAGAAATACATGGATAAAGAAAAGCTTGGAAGAATATGGGCCAAGTGCAGGCCAATGGAGTTTGCGTGGATGGGCATTTTGATTGGTATGGACAAGTTTGGACCGAAGGGCCTGTCTCCATGACTAATTTAAACTCTCCAGCCCAGGAAACATCCTGATAAATCTCCTGGGCACTCTCTCCAGTGCTATTGCACCCCTCCCAACCTTAGATTCTAGAACTGCACACCATGATCTAGCTGTGGCCAAACCAATATTTTTCACCGTTTCAGCATAAGCCCACTGCTCTTAAACTCTGTGCCTCGGAACTAATAAGAGCAAGTCTACCATTACCTTCCGAACCACATGTACATGCCTGTCCTCAAACCTAAAGGGATGTTTAAACATGCACACAAAGGTCAGACACCTCAGTCATGCCAAGGGTCCCACTGTTCATCATGCATTCCCTTTCCTGATTTGTCCCATCCAAGTGCACCACCTCTGATTTATACAAATTGAATTCCATCTGCCACTGAACATAACGTTTGGAGTCCAGTGATCCTCTTTCTGAGATATTTTGTTTCCTCTCCACAGACACTGTCAGGCTTGTAGAATTTCTCCAACAACTTCTAGTTGTGTGTGTTTCAAGTGTCCAGTAAGCATAGTTCTTTCTTTTATTCAAATAAATTTTGGAGCTGGCTTCCATCACAGGATACGTCTTTTTAAAAAGAATATTTCTAGCATATTGCAGGTCCTCTTTTGTTTGCCACTTATACAAAAGATTTGTATAAAAGGCATAGTTAGTAAGTTTGCGGATGATACTAAAATGGATGGCATTGCTAAGATTACAAACAGATCTTGATCAAATGAGTCAATGGCTGAAAACAGCAGATGGAGAAAATGCAATCTGGATAAATGCAAGCTTTTTACTTTGGTACAACAGGATTATACATTTATTGGTAGGGCCTTGGGAAATGTTTAGAATAGGAGGACCTAGGGGCTCATGTACGTAATTCCTTGAAGTTTGCAATCATATATTTGCTGGGTGGCTAAAACAGTGTTTATCATGCTTGACTTCATTGCTCAGGCTTTTGAGCGTAGGAGTTTGGAAGTCAGGTTGAGGTTGTACAGGACATTGAGACCTGTTCTGCAGTACTACGTTCAGGTGTGGACCATTCAGCACAGCCACTTTGGCGCGAGCGATTCAGTGCGACCCATTTCGGCATGAGCGGTTCGGTGCAGCTCTTATTTATTCCTTCTCAGGCTTAGTTACAAGCATTAATGAAAGCAATTAAAAAAAAATGTTTATTCTCTTTAGTAAAAATGTTAAAAAGAAAATAAAAAGAAAGAAATAAGGCAAATACACAATTGTTGATGGCATTTTAACGGGTTTTATTTTATTTTAATAATTTGTATATTAATGTTTTATTTTAATATATTTTAATAATTTTAATATTAGTTTAATAACTACTACTGAATAACTACAAAAACAGTTCTATGCCAAATGGGTCTGCACCGAAATATATTTTATTTTAGTAATTTTAATAATAATAGTAGTTTCATAACTACTACAGAATAACTACAAAACAGTTCTGCGCCGAAATGGTCGCGCCAAATCGCTCGTGGCAAAGTGGCTGCGCCGAATGGCCCTACTCCGACTACGTCCAGTTCTGGTCACCCAGTTATAGGAAGGATACTATTAAGCTCGAGAGGGCTCAGAAGAGATTTACCAGAATGTTACTGGATCTGGAAAGTTTGAGTCGTAAAGAAAGGTTGGGACTTTTCTCATTGGAGCATAGGAGGTGGAGAGGTGTCCTGATACAAGTTTATAAAATCATGAGGGGTATAGATAGGGGTAATGGTAGGTGTCTTTTCCATAGAAGGGGCACATATTTAAAAGAGAGAGAAGAGAGATTTAAAAAAAAAAGATACGAGGGGCAAACGTTTTACACAGAAGTGTGCGTGTGTGTGGAATGAACTTCCTGAGGAAGTGGTGGGATGCGAGTACAATTACAACATTTAAAAGACATTTAAGTACATGAATTGGAAAGGTTTGGGAGGGTTACGGGCCAGAAGTTTAGTTTGGGATTATGTTCGGCATGGACTGGTTGCACTGAAGGGTCTGTTTCTATGGTGTTTGACTATGAAGATGAATACAATTAAGCAAAGTTTTACAACAATTCAGAGATATAACAAAAATGTTTCATTTTCTAATTCAGGATAGTACGAGTACCATTTATTACTGAAAAGTAAAGTAGGCCACATTCTGAAAGCTCGAATATAGTAATCAATATTACACTTTATAATAAGGTTTGCTACATCCCAGATCTGCTAACTGAAGAATCAAGTATTAAAAACATTCTTTTGCAAATTGATCTCTACTGAATAAAATACAACATGTAGAGCCAAATAAGTCTGCATAACTGATATCATTAGAAAACCAATTTCTCGAATGGGAGTCAGATAACCTACCTGGAGGTGTCTTACACAAAGCTTACAGCTGAACATCTCATGCTGCTTTCTCATGTGATGTTCTAGGTCTTCAAAAGTATTAAATGGTCTTGACTCAGAACATACAGGGCAGTCATGTTGCAGAAGCTTCCTAATGAAAATTTTGGAAATTTCAAGATTATTAAAAAGCCTGAAAGGGAGTTTGTAACTTAGTTTTATTCTGTTTCTTGAAATGTATACTTACGTTCAGCATTCTGAAGAACTAAATAATAGTAAGGCATAACCACAATTTTAGAATTTACTCCACAAAACACTCAAATCCTGCAAGCCTACTTACTTTGACTAAACTTTTCATCATAAATCCTAACACCAACTTGTAAGTTTCAGTGTCAAATTCAGATCTATAGTGCAGGGTCTTAGTTTATTCAAGGCAATGCCTAAGTTGTGAGCAGAGGAGTTGATGGTCTATTGGTATTGGATTACTGATCCTGGTAATATCCTGGGAACCTGATGAAGAAGCAGCGCTCTGAAAGCTTGTGATTTCAAATAAACCTATTGGACTATAGTCTGGTGACATGTGACTTCTGACTGTCTACCTCAGTCCAACACCAGGACCTACACACCTTCAATAAAAAATGATGGGGTTCCCTTGTCTTTACTTTCCACTCTGCCAGTCCCACATTCATAGAATCATTGTCCCAATCTATCCAATGTTTCTTCATAGCTCAGACCCTCTATCCTCGCATCCTGACAAATCTTCTCTGCACATCTTTAGTACAAGCACATCACCACCAGAACTGCATGCAATACTCCAGTTGTGGCCTAACCAGCAATTTATGTAGTCCCAGCATATTCTCCTTGCCATTGTATTCCATGCCTTGGGTAACAAAGTGAAGTATCTCATATATCTTCTTAGCCATCTTACCTACCTGCCCTGTTACCTTCAAAAGGTCTGTAGATCAGCACAAGGTCCCTGTGGTGTTCAGTACTTTCCAGTGTGCTAACATTCATAAATGTAATCCCTTGCTTCATTAGTCTTCCAAAGTGCACTACCTCACCCTTTTCCAAGTTGAATTCATTCTGTCACTCTGCGGCCAAGTTGGCCAGTTTATCGATATCATCCTGCAGTTCACTGCCAGAGGGCACAGGTTCAAGGTGAGAGGGGTAAAGATTTAAAAAGGGACCTAAGGGGCAACATTTTCATACAGAGGTACGTGTATGGAACAACCTTCCAGAGGAAGTGGTGGAGGTTGGTACAATTACAACATTTAAAAGGCATCAGGATGGATATTTGAATACAAAGAGCTTACAGGGATACAGGCCAAATGTCAGCAAGTGGGACTAGATTAACTCAGGATATCTAGTTGGCATGGATGAATTGGATGAAAGGGTCTACTTCCATGCTGTACAGCTATATGACTCAATCTACTGGTATTTTTCTGTTTTTACTGTAGATTTCTAGCATCCACCATATTTTATTTTTACTTTGTTTTAGGACTTGCATAGATTTACTGTTTGACAAAAATATGTTAAATATATTAAATTACTTAGCATTAAGATACATCATCACATTGCGATCAAGAATACAAAGATGCAATTGCGAATAGAGGGAGGTAGTTTTTTCATTTACAATGTTCCAAAAGCCTGTAAACGCAATTTACTTTCCACTTAAACCTTATACAGGTAGTGTTTATCAACCTTTTAAATGAAGATTCATAGAATTTCAAGGTGTTAATTCAATAAGCTAAATAGTATAACTAATCAAAATCATTTTAAGCCGTGAAAAAAAGTTTAGATATTGAGTTATCCATTCTATAATCACCAAAAACAGAGTTTAGGATTTTAAAGTTGCTTCCTTATCAGAAACATGAACGGGAGTATATCGTACAATTGCCTTTACAGTGGAAGTAAGCATATTTACAAACTAATTCTCAAAATATGTAATATGTCAGAATGGGAACAAAGCTTCTCTGACAGCTTGCAAACTTGTATTCAGAGGGCCTGGGACCTTAGCCACAAATAATAGAAACTTGAATTGTCACAAGATGACAAATAGTAGGTTAATCTTTACGTAAAGGGGAAGGTGACTGAGGGTGCTGGCAATCTGAAACTGGCAATGAACGCTGGATAAACTCAGTAGATCTGGGAGCATCAGCGAAGAGAGAAAGAGTTAACCTTTAGAGTCCGATATGACTTCAAAACTGAGGAAGCTCTACACCAGACTCAAACATGAATTGTTTTTCTCTCTCCATAAATACTGCCAGAACTGCATTGGTTTGTTTAAAGAGAGTTGGATTTTGGTGCAATTACATGGCTTTAGCCAGACCTCAGAGTCAGAGATGTACAGCACGGAAACAGACCCTTCTGTCCAATTTGTCCATGCCGACCAGATATCCCAACTGAATCTAGTCTCACTTGCCAGCACCCAGTCCACATCCGTTCAAACCGTTCCTATTCCTATACCTATCCAGATACCTTTTAAACATTGCAATCGTACTAGCCTCCACCACTTCCTCAGGCAACTCACTACAAATACCACCTTCTGCATGAAAAAAGTTGCCCTTGAGATCCCTTATCTTTTTCCCCTCTCACCTAAACCTTTGTCCTCTAGTTCTGGACTCGCCCACCCTAGGAAAAAAACTATTTATCCTATCCATGCTTCTCATGATTTTATAAACCTCTATAAAAGGTCACCCCTCAGCCTCTGACATTCCAGGGAAGCCAGCCCCAGCCTATTCAACCTCTTCCTTTAGCTCAAATCCTCCAATCCTGGTAACATCTTCTAAATCTTTTCTGAACCCTTTCATCTAGAACACTAGAGTCATAGAATCATACAGCATGGAAATAGATCCTTTAGTCTAACTAGTCCACACTGGTCATTTTCCCAAAGTACACTAATTCCACTTGCTTGCGTTTGGCCTATATCCCTCAACACCTTTCCAATTCATGTACTTCCAAATGTCTTTTAAATGTTTTAACTATACCTGCATCCACCACTTCCTCTGACAGTTTCTTCCACACATGCAAAGTCAACCCCCTCACCACCACTCCCCACTCCCACTCCCTCCACCCAGAATGCTTACACTCAAACGAAAACTGTCCGAGCCTATTCAACCCATCTTTACAACTTAAAGCCTCCACTCCCAGCAGCAAACTGGTAAATCTTCTGAGCTCAATTCTGATCTCATTCCTATAAGGAGGATTTTGTGAAACCTGAAAGGGTACAAGGATGTTGCCAAGGTTGGTGGATTTGAGCTATAGGGATAGGCTGGGGTGTTTCCCCTGGAGCAATAGAGACGAAGGGGTGACCTTATAGAGATTTATAAAATCATGCAGGACATGGATAAGAAACAGAAAAGGTATTTTCCTTGGGCTAGGACAGTCCAGAACAAGAGCACCCAGGTTTAGGGTGAGAGGGGAAAAGATTAAAAAGGGAACTAAGAGGCAAATATTTCATGCAGAGGATGGTGCATGAATGGAATGAGCTGCCAGAGGACGTGGTGGAGGCTGGTACAATTACAACATTTAAAAGGCATCTGGATGGGTATATGAATAGGAAGGGTTTAGAGGGCCAAGTGCTGGCAAATGGGACTAGATTAGGTTAGGATATCTGGTTAGCATGGATGAGTTGGACCAAGGGGTCTGTTTCCATGCTGTACATCTCTATGACTCCATGAGCCCTCTCCAATTTAATAACATCCTTCCTATAAGAGGGTGACCAAAGAAGCACACACTACTCCGGAAGAGGGCTCACAAATATCCTGTACAACCTCAACATAATGTCCCAATTCCTATACTCTAAGGCCTGAGCAATGAAGGCAAGCAAGCTAAACGCATTCTTAACCACTGTCTACCTGTGACACAAATTTCAAAGAATACTGTACCAGGACCATGAATTGTCTCTGTTCTGAGTTTATCGTTCTTTCAACAGAAAGAAGCTAATGCAGGAGTTTAGATTAAATCTTTAAAAAGATACAAAGTACTTCCCTTGATTCACAATCACATCTTTTATCCTTACCTAAGACAGCCTCAGAGGAAGTGCAATGATTCTTTAGATTGATCCTAAGCTTAAGGGTTATCCTATGAGTTACCTTAGTCGTCAATCTTAATTGAAGGATACCACACTATCTGGATTTTAAAAGAATCAAGCGATTGAAACAAATAGATGTGTAGAAGGGAAAGATCAGCACAATGAAGAAGGACATTCAACAACAAAAATTCAGAGGACGCTACAGTGCAGCTTACAAAATAGCATGGAGTTGTGCCGAAGGGCCTGTTTCTATGCAAAACTCTCACTGTTTGTCATTATTATTCCACTGAATAGTTGGATTAAATAAGTTAGTATTTGCCCAAAAATGCATAGGGCACACTTTTCTATTCCTGGCTACACAAGAGTTATCTGCACATAGGGATAGAAACCAAACAGGATTGAGATCAGTCAGATAACCAGCACAATTCCATCAATTTTATTAGACATGAAAATTCCTCATGTATAGCTCCCGCCTCACCCACTCAATTTTCATCTGTACATGATCCAGCACGCCCAGGGAGAAAACCTTCAAGTGTCTGAATGAGCTAAAATTCCACATTTGTTTATTTTCTTTTAAATACTCACTCTCAAAGTGGATGTCACTGGCAAGCTTTAATGCCCAGAGGACAGTTCAGATTCAACCATATGGGTCTGAACTCAAGATGGCAGTTTCCTTTCCTGAAGGATATTAGTGAATCAGATGGGTTTTCCTAACAATCTCAATGATTTCATGGTCATGAGACACCAGGTTTATATTGTACTCCAATTCCACAATTTGATTTGGCAGATTTGAACCTAGGTACCCAGAACATTACCTGGACATCTGGAATAAAAGTCTAGCAATAAAAGCATAGGAAAACTAGTAAAAAAAACATTTCTCTATGTACAATGTGTTAATAATATCACTATTTTAAAATATAAACATCAAATACCTAAAATGGGCATGAATCCTCCCATCAGCAATATATATATCAAATTTTTTTTCATGATGGAACTGATGTGTTACTATTGTTGAAAACGGAACAACTTTTTTCATAAATACAACCTGTATGGAACAAAAGGAAAAGTATTCAAGCAATGAGCAAAATTTATATTGAATAGCTAACACAACAGCAAAGGTTTGCAATAAAAATAATGGTGAATTTAACAGTATTCATTTTGACAATAAACTGGATGACAATTTTTGACAATTAAAATGTTTTCCTTGTTGTCTTACTTCAAAAACTACTACGCAGGCATCCCGTTGAGTCAGTACTGTATTCAGGTGAATGAAAGGATGCAAGGTTAGGATAATGCCAACCACACCAAAAAACATAGGTCCATTCAGGCCTAAGTGATTTTAAGCAGAACAATTTCTCTGGCATTGAAAGATAACTTCTACAATTTCATTCCTTCACATAGTAATTATTTTAAAATTTCCATCTCCATTCTTACCCACTCTAAAATTACTTCCAGCATATGGTTTGTCATGAAATGGCAAATTTTAAGATACACTTTCTAATTCAGCATGCATTGCTCAACAAGGATTATTTTATCAGATTGATGAAAATATATTGTTACGTTTCCTATTCACAAAAGCCCCAGTTCCAGAAGGTGCTGCAATGTTTTGGATTTCTAAGCATTGTCAATTCCACAGAAAGCAAGTGCTTGTACTTTTCTCAAGGAGTCACCAAACCCAAAACGTTGACTCTGCTTTCTCTCCACAGATGCTGTCAGATGTGAATTTCTTCAACACAGTGTCGGATTTTGACGCTAGTAGTTTATTCATCACTAATTCCAGCATTTGGACTATGACATGACTACAAAAATCCAAAGTTCAAGACTAATTCACACAGTCGCCATTAAATCTTTGAGGACAACTTTGAGCATTGTACTGATTTACAGACAACAGAAGAAATTCAAAGCAGCCAAAGGAAACACTAGATTAGAGTTGTTTGACTAATTTCTAACAAAGAGCCCCACCCTTCCCGATAGATGATCGTTTCCAACAACCTGCGAAATCAAACAACTTCTCGGATTCCCATCGCCAGGAGTGGAAACGGCATATTACAAATGCTATCCCATTCCGATGAGGAGAATTCTAAAACCAAGTACCAACAGCCCCAGGCGGAGGTTCACAGTCACAGTGCATCTCACACACTTCCACCGAGAGGAACCAAATGACCGATGGCCCACAGCCAGTCCTCCCACCCCCAAAGACAGACTACCCAACACCCACATCCCGTTCTCTAGCCACCTTTTCCCTCTTATCTCCCGGCTCTCATACTCCTTTCCCCACAAAGTCCATGAAAAGCCGCTGTGTCCTTGCGGTAACATAAACGCCTCATTAACTGACTGGTCCGTCGGCCGAAGTGACCAGAGCCCCGGTTATGAACCTTTCCTGCACAGCCAGAGCCCAGTCCGTGCCCGCTCGGATACCGCCACCACCACCGCCACAGCCACAGCCTCACCTTGTCGAGTTCGAGCCGACACACAGCGCAGTACCTCTGGCCACACAAGGCCCGCATCTTGGTGGAGCAGCGGTAACACACTGGGTGGTCACACTTGCCCACGGCGAAGATCTCCAGCTCCTGGCAGCACAGCACGCAGGTCTTGTCAGCCCCCGTTGGGCCCGACTCCCGGGCGCTGCTGCCGGAGGCCATGCCAGTGGCACCCGTCCCCGCCGCTGAACCTGAACTGAGCCCTTCCCCCAACACAAAAACCGGCCCGCCGTGACGTCACATCGACATCCGCCGGAAAGCGCTCCGCGCGGCCCAGCCTGTGACGTCATAAGCACATAGGGGCGGGGGAACGGATCAAATTTAAGAAAACATCCGGTGGAGGGAGAGAAATGTCAAGGAACGATACTTGTCGGGGTTGGGGTTGGGGTAGCGGGAAGTTAGGGAGTAAGGGGTCGTGGCTAGACGAGAGGGAGAGGAAGTGGGTTTAGGGGAAGAAAAGTGATGAAGATTGATGGGTAGGACAGGTCATGAGGACCGTGCTGAGCTGGAAGGTTGGAACTGGAGTAAGGTGGGGGGAGGGGAAATGAGGAAACTGTTCAAGTACACATTGATGCCATGGGGCTGAAGGGTCCTGAGGCAGAAGATGAGGCATTCTTCCTCCAGGCATCGGGTAGTGAGGGAGTGGCAATGGAGGAGATCTAGGACCTACATGTCCTTGGCAGAGTGCGAGGGGGAGTTGAAATGTTCAGCGACGGGGCATTGGGTTCTTTGGTGGATGTGCAGGTGAAACTTTGATGGATGTGAGGGGGAGGTATGGGCACAGATTTTGTAATTTTTCCTGCGGTGGCAGGGGAAGGTGCCAGGAGGGAAGGGTGAGTTGTTTGGGGGTGTGGACCTGACCAGGTAGCCGCAGAGGGAACGGTCTTTGCAGATAGGGGTGGGGAGGGAAATATATCCCTGGTGGTGGGTGTTTTAAAAAATTCTCAAGGTCAGGTTCGTAGGAGAGTAGTCTGACACAGAACAAACGACCAAGAGGCGAGTCTGCTAGAATATGAGCATTTTATTCCCCGCAGCGTCGCCACAACCAGGTCTCATACTTACAACGGGTCTGGCTTATACTCACTCTACATGTTACCGGAACTGGGAGCCGTCAGTTCTCGTAGAGCGGTTGCCAACAACCCACGCTCGGCGGTTAAACGTAACCCCGGAGCAGACTCCCGGGTCTGGCTTATACTCACTCTACATGTTACCGGAACTGGGAGCCGTCAGTTCTCGTAGAGCGGTTGCCAACAACCCACGCTCGGCGGTTAAACGTAACCCCGGAGCAGACTCCCGGGTCTGGCTTATACTCACTCTACATGTTACCGGAACTGGGAGCCGTCAGTTCTCGTAGAGCGGTTGCCAACAACCCACGCTCGGCGGTTAAACGTAACCCCGGAGCAGACTCACCGAACTGGAGACTTTTCCAGCTGATATACTCTTTTCCAGATATAAACATTCATGTGAACAGCAGAGCAAGGCTAAAAAACACATTCCATTCTGGTTACATACAGATAAGAAGATTCACACGGGGAGGTGTGTAATAAGATTCACACGGGACTAAGCAACACCTCCATTCCGGTTAGATTCACACATGTATTGGGACATAATTTTTAACCGTTTCACCACATTCCACTGCTTGGCCCAATACATGTGTTACATTATGCTTAATTCAGTTCAATTCGTTTCAGTTAATTTCAGTTCAGTCAATTCAGTGTAGTTCAATTCAGCTCAGTTCAGGTCTGTTCAGTTCAATTCAATTGTGTTCAATTCAGTTCCGTCCATTTCAATTCAATTTAGCTCAGTTCCATTTTGTTCCGTTCAATTTGATTCACTTCAGTTCAATTCAGTTCAGTTCCACTCAGTTCAGTTCAGTTCAATCCCATTCAATTCTGTTAACTCCGCTTCAGCTTTTTGGACATGCCCACATCCTCCGCTGTACCCCAGGCAAGGGGTTCTTCGGCAGGACTGGGATCCTCTCAAGGGTGGACAGCAGCGACCCTGGGGTTCCTCCGGTCGCCCCCCACCATTTCTCAAACATACTGCCACGTCATGCCACGGTCCATGCCATCCCGGGACGGTCGGGACCTCCACAGTTTGTTCTTCTGGTTTCTTAGTCTTTTTCCAAAACATTGTTCTGTATCAAAATCTCTCCTCAATTGCGATTGACCCTGCTCGCAGCGCCAAAATGTTTTAAAAAATTCTCAAGGTCAGGTTCGTAGGAGAGTAGTCTGACACAGAACAAACGACCAAGAGGCGAGTCTGCTAGAATATGAGCATTTTATTCCCCGCAGCGTCGCCACAACCAGGTCTCATACTTACAACGGGTCTGGCTTATACTCACTCTACATGTTACCGGAACTGGGAGCCGTCAGTTCTCGTAGAGCGGTTGCCAACAACCCACGCTCGGCGGTTAAACGTAACCCCGGAGCAGACTCACCGAACTGGAGACTTTTCCAGCTGATATACTCTTTTCCAGATATAAACATTCATGTGAACAGCAGAGCAAGGCTAAAAAACACATTCCATTCTGGTTACATACAGATAAGAAGATTCACACGGGGAGGTGTGTAATAAGATTCACACGGGACTAAGCAACACCTCCATTCCGGTTAGATTCACACATGTATTGGGACATAATTTTTAACCGTTTCACCACAGTGGGGTCCGTTTGTAAGTGGCAGAAATGTCGGCGATCATGCGATTTATGCAGAGGTTGGTGGGGTGGAAGGTGAGGACCGGAACGGGGGGCGGCAAGCAGTGGTGGTCTGTCCTTGTTGTGGTTACTCAGGCACAAATTCAGATTCAATTTGATTCACATTTGAATTGAAAATCATTCATGTTCAGAATGATTCAAAATCTCCACCTGTTCAAGGCGAACTGTTGACATTATATCGGTCGCCTCAATTTCTCTAACCCCCCCTTAATCATTCCAACCTATGTCCCTGTGAAATGGCTGCACTCCATGCTCTCAGAGGTAAAAACAAGGACTGCAGATGCTGGAAACCTGAGTTTGGATTAGAGTGGTGCTGGAAAAGCACAGCAGGTCAGGCCACATCCAAGGAGCAGGAAAATCGACATTTTGGGCAAAAGCCCTTCATCGGCCCTCCATACTCTCAGATCCAACCCTGACTTTGTAATTAAGCCTGCTGACAAGGGTGGTACTGCTGTTTGGTGAACTGACCTCCACATTGAAGAAGCTGAGCACCAGCTCTGAAATACCTTCTTCTATCTCCCCGGGCCATGACCCCATCATGGAACATTAAGCAATGGTCTACAATGGTCACTTTTATGAACTGGTGATCCCTACCCACCCTCCCCCCACCCCCTCAGCATGGGCCCCAATTATGCCTGTTTTTTTGAAGGGTACGTGGAACAATCCTTTTTCCAGTCCTACTCTGACCCCAGGCAGAATTGGGGCCCATGCAGGTACCATGGCCACCTCTCTGACCTGAAGGAAGACTGGGTGACCGCTTCGCAGAACACCTACATTCAGTCCACAAAAAAGCTCTCGTGAAGTTCAGCGCAAGTTGGAAGAACATTACCAAATTTTCCACTCGGGAACTCAATATCAATTTCAACAATTATGGGTCTTGAGACATTTTTTCCCATGTCCTTACCCCAGCCCCAACACACCTTGTTATCATATGGCTTTGCTATCATTACCAATTGTTAGCTACTAATAATCCCCATTAGCAGGCATTCATTCACCTCGGCTGGTCATAATCCATTCCTTTATCTGTCCATCTCTTAGGGTTCTATTTCCACCCTTCATTTACTCCTTATCCCCACCCAAAGCCCCATCTTCTGCAGTGAAACAACTTTGTCCTTCAGTTCTGAAGAAGGGTCAACGGACCCGAAACATTAACTCTGATTTCTGTCCAAAGATGCTGCCAGAATTTTCCCACAATTTCTGTTTTCCTTTGTTTCTGATTTCCAGCATCCACAGTTATTTCATTCTTTTTTCAAAATGTGATTTTGACTGATTCAGGTTTATGCACCGAATGAATCTGATTCAGTTGGAGATTACCTCAAGCTCCCATTCAAAATGATTGAATAGATTGATAGATTTAGATTCCTATCCAGAATGAATTTGACTCAGATTGAAATTAGGTGTCCATTCAGAAGATTTCAAATTGAAATAGAATCACATTCAGAATTATTGAGGTTGAGATTGATTCAAATTTGCTTTTCAAAAAAACTCAGGTGCAGAGCTTCTGTGAGAATGATTTGGAAATAGATTGTGGTCAATATAAATATACATTCAGAATGACGCAGATTCTGTTTGATTTGGATTCATATTCAGAATAATTCCGATTTATTCAGATTTGCATTCAGGATCATTTACATATATATGAGATTAATTGTATTTCACATTCAGAATCATTCAGATTTGTATTCAAAATAATTGAGATTAGTTTGTTTTCATTTGAATGTCAGGTAGTAGAACTCTTTTTGTTTCCCTGGGTAGAAATATCAGTTACTAAGGGATATAGGATCAAGGCAATAGGGAGTAAGTTTAAAGAAGACGTGCAAGACAAGTTTTTATACAGAGGGTAGTAAGTGCGTGGAATGTGCCGCCAGAGGAGCTGGGGAAGCCGAATACAATAGAGGCTTTTTGACAGATATATACATAAGTAGAGAGTAGAGGAATGTGGACCGCATAGTGGCAAAAGATCTTTAGTTTCGAAAGACATCATGTTTTAGCACAGTCTTGGTAGGCCAAGGGCCTGTTCTTGTGCTGTAATGTTCTTTGTACACATTTGGAATGAGTCAGATTCAAAAAGGTAGAGATTCAGATTAATTCAAAATCATATACATAATGATGTTCACTGAGATTGAGTCAGATTCACATTGGTTCAGATTCTGATTAAGATTGATCCAGATTCAAAGTGATTTAGATTTAATTTTGATTTGTTCTGATTCGCATTCAGAATTATTGTTGTTCAGACTGATTCAAATTCATTCAATATGTTAAAATTCAGATTGAGATTGTTTCAGGTTTGCATTTAAAATGATTTGGTTTCAAATCGAGATTGATTTATATGCATATTCTGACTGATTCAACTTTATTGGACTAATCTGGAAAGTGTGTAGGAAAGATTTACAAGGCCAAAGGGTTGAGTTATAATGACAGGATTTGAACCCAGATGTCAAGAAGATTCTCTCGGTCTTTGGATTAATAGCCCTTGGGAATGCCACTAGGCCATCACACTTCTGCTGTTTGATTTGAGTCTGTATGGGGCCTCATCTGCAGTGTTCTTTCTTTGTATGAAGGTTTCCATCATGGCTTCGTCCATAATTTGTCTTCATTATCTGAACCACAACATTAAAATTCTTCATATCTCCTTTGCTGTCTACGAGTAACTATTCAGTTCTGTCGGCCCAATGATAACACCTTTAACTACTCATTGGCATTCCATCAGTAGATTTTTCTATCTTTAGAGAATATTGAAGTTATATTTTAAAAAAAATTAGAACTGTAGTGTTTGAATATTTGAATGTTTGTTGTCTGATTTGCTCAGTCTCCTCAAATGGGGACAATTTCTCTTCCTTTGACCTCTGCCAGACTCATTGTCCCATCCTTTTGATCTTTGCCTCAGCTAAAAAAACAGCAGCCACAGTTTTTATTTCCTCAAAAGATCTACATAACTCCAGACAAGGTCTTGGGAACCTTTTTAGCACCTCCTCAGTTTCCTCCACACAGTCTTTAAATTGCAAAGTGTAAGAGGGCATTGTGATCGCATTATGAAAAGATACATCATGTTATTAAATTGGAAAGGGTGCGAAAAAGATTTAAAGGGATGTTGCCAAAACTAGAGGGTCTGAGTTATATGGAGTGGCTGGATAGGCTGGGACATCTTTCCCCATAGCGTCAGACACTGATGGGTGACCTTACAGACATTTATAAAATCGCGAGGGACATAGACAATAGTCAAGGTCTTTTTTTCCCAGGGTGGGGAGTCTGAAATTTAGAAGATATAGGTTTGCGGTGAGTGGGGGAAGACTCAAAAAGGTTCTGAGGGGCAACCTTTTCCCACAGAAGGTGGGAATTGAGCTGCCAGAGAAATTGGTAAAGACAGGTACAATTAGAACAATTAAAAGACATTTGGACAGGTACTTGGAAAGGAAAGGTTTAGAGAGATATGAGGCAAACACAGGCAAGTTCAGTTCAGTTTAGAAAACCTGGTTGGCATGGATAAGTTGAACCGAGAGGTCTATTTCCATGCTGTATGACTCCATGAAGAAATAAGGGTGAAACATGTGGGATAGATATGAAAAAAATTAGCTTGAATGTTACTTTTCAGTAAAACCTACAACAAGCTGCATTTTTCTAAAGACTAAAAGAACCTGGCATGACATGGCAAAGTCTCTTCAATAAATTGAAATTGCTGCTATAGTTTAGAAACAACAAAAAGCTGCCATTCTTATGATGACAGCTGGCATCAGTGTACAATGTTGGATCAGCTAATTAAAACTGCAAACTGGTGTAGGAAGATTAGGTCCTAATTCTTATGCTCTTACTGAATGCACTACCATGACTAAACAGTTTGGCAAACACGATTGTTAAGTAGGCCTGGTTTTTCAATTTTTGTTTAAAGAAAAGTATGGAAATTGAAATGGAGAGGCTAATTACAGTAGAATTAGCCTACTTACCAAATTACAGAATTGTAACAACACATACGGAGGCTATTCAGCCCATTATCAGCATCAGTTCTTCAAACGAGCATCATAACCCAGTGCCAATCTCCTACTATTTCCCATATCCTAGCACAGTATTACTAACCAAATAATCATCCAATCAGATTAGAACAAGAGATTAGTGTGTTGCCTCCCAGGTGCCAGGATTCGTGATGTCCTAGATCGTGTTTTGGGGATCCTTGAGGAGCAGCCACAATTCGTAGTCCACATAGGCACTAACTAGATAGGTAAGAAAAGGGATGAGGATTTAAGGCAGAAATTCAGGGAGCTAGGGTGGAAGCTTAGAACTAAAGCAAAGAGAGTTGTTATCTGTGGTTTGTTGCCTGTGCCACGTACTAGCGAGGTGAGGAATAGGGAGAGAGAGGAGTTGAACATGTGGCTATATAGATGGTGCAGGAGGGAATGTTTTGGGTACCTGGATAATTTGGGCTCATTCTGGGGTAGTTGGGATCTCTACAAACAGGATGGTCTACTCCTGAACCAGAAGAGTACCAATATCCTGGGGAGGATGTTTGCTAATGCTCTTCGGGAGGGTTTAAGCTAATTCAGCAGGGAATGGGAACCTAAATTGTAGTACCAATGTCCAGGAGGTTGAGTGTAGTGAGGTCAGAAATGAAGTTTCAAGGTCGCAAGAGTTCACAGGAAAGCAGGAAAATGGTTTGAAGTGTGTCTACTTCAGCGCCAGGAACATCTGGAATAAGGTAGGTGAACTTGCAACATGGCTTAGTACCTGGGACTTCAATGTTGTGGCCATTTTGGAGATATCGATAGAGCAAGGAGAGGAATGGTTGTTGCAGGTTCTAGGATTTACATGTTTCAGTAAGAACAGAGAAGATGGTAAAAGAGGGGGAGGTGTGGCATTGTAGTCAAGGACAGTATTACGGTGACAGAAAGGACATTTGAGGACTCATATCCTGAGGTAGTATGGGCTGAGGTTAGTAACAGGCAAGGAGAGGTCACCCTGTTGGGAGCTTTCTATAGGCCTCCAAATAGTTCCAGAGATTTAGAGGAAAGGATAGCAAAGATGATTCTGGATAGGAGCAAGAGTAACAGGGTAGTTGTTATGGGTCTTTAACTTTCCAAATATTGACTGGAATGGTTCAAGTACTTCAGATGGGTCAGTTTTTGTCCAATGTGTTTAGGAGGGTTTCCTGATACAGTATGTAGACAGGCCAACAAGGGGCAAGGCCAGATTGGATTTGGTATTGGGTAATGAACCAAATAATCGAAATAATAAGGGGTTCGATTTAAAGATAGATGAGCACTTTGGTGATTGTGACCGCAATTCAGTTAGGTTTACTTTAGCAGTGGAAAGGGATAGATATGTAACAAAGGGCAAAAATTATTGCTGGGGTGGAAGGCAATTATGATGCAGTTAAGCAAGATTTAAATGCATAGAATGGGGAAAGAAACGGCAGGGGATGGGCACAATTGAAATGTGGAGCTTATTCAAGGAACAGTTATTGCCTGTTCTTGATAAGTATGTACCTGTCAGGCAGGGAGGAAGTTGTCAAGCGAGGGACCGTGGTTTATTAAAGAAGTTGAATTTCTTGTCAAGAGGAAGAAGAAGGCTTATGTTAGGATGAGACATAAAGGCTCAGTTAGGGTGCTTGAGAGTTACAAGTTAGCCAGGAAAGACCTAAAGAAAGAGCTAGGAAGGGATATGAGAAATCATTGGCAGATAGGATCAAGGAAAACCCTAAAGCTTTCTATAGGTATATCAGGAATAAAAGAACTAAAGAAAGATTAGGGCCAATCAAGGACAGTAGTGAGAAGTTGTGCATGAATCGGAAGAGATAGGGGAAGTGCTAAAGTAATATTTTTCATCAGTATTCACACTGAAAAAAGACAATATTGTCGAGAGCACTGAGATACAGACAACTAGGCTAGAAGGGATTGAGCTTCACAAGGTATTAGCAATTCTGGGAAGTGTGAAAATAGATAAGTCCCCTGGCCAAATGGGATTTATCGTAAAATTCTCTGGGAAGTCAGGGAGGAGATTGCAGAGCCTTTGGCTTTGATCTTTATGCCATCATTGTCTACAGGAAGTGCCAGAAGACTGCAGGATAGCAAATGTTGCCCCCTTGTTCAAGAAGGGGAGTAAAGACAACCCTGGTAATTATAGACCAGTGAGTCTTATTTCAGTTGTGTTGCAAAAGGTTATAAGAGATAGGATTTATAATCATCTTGAAAGGAGTAAGTTAATTAGGGATAGTCAACACGGTTTTGTGAAGGCTAAGTCATGCCCCACACACCTTATTGAATTATTTGAGAAGGTGACCAAACAATTGGATTAGGGCAAAGCAGTTGCTATAGCGTATATGGATTTCAGTAAGGCATTTGATAAGGTTCTCCACGATAGGCCATTGCACAAAATACGTAGGCAAAGGATTGAGGGTGATTTAGCGGTTCAGATCAGAAATCGGCGAGCTGAAATAAGTCAGAGGGTGGTGGTTGATGGGAAATGTTCATCCTGGACTTCAGTTATTAGTGGTGTACCACAAGGATCTGTTTTGGGGCCACTGCTGTTTGTTATTTTTATAATTGACCTAGATGAGGGCATAGAAGGATGGATTAGTAAATTTGCTGATGACACTAAAGTCAGTGGAGTTGTGGATAGTGCTGAAGGATGTTGCAGGTTACAGAGGGACATGGATAAGCTGCAGAGCTGGGCTGAGAGGTGGCAAATGGAGTTTATGTGGAAAAATGTGAGGTGATTCACTTTGTGAGGAATAACAGGAATAAAGGCTAATAGTAAGATTATTTATAGTGTCAAAGAGCAGAGAAATCTCTGTGTCCATGTGCATAGATCCCTGAAAGTTGCCACCAAGTTTGATAGGGTTGTTAAGAAGGCATATGGTGTGTTAGCTTTTATTGGTGAAGGGATTGTGTTTCAGAATCACAATGTCATGCTGCAGCTGTATAAAACACTGGTGTGGCCACATTTTGAGTATTGCATACCTTTCTGGTCACGGCATTATAGGAGGGATGTAGAAGCTTTGGAAAGGATTCAAAGGAGATTTACTGGAATGTTGTCTGGTATGGAGGGTAGGATTTGTGAGGAAAGGTTGAGGGATTTGAGGCTGTTTTCTTTGGAGAGAAGAAGATTGAGAGATTACTTAATTTGAGACGGAGAAGATAATTAGAAGGTTAGATAGGGTAGATAGTGAGAGCCTTTTTCCTCGGATGGTGATGGCTAGCGCAAAGGGACATAGCTATAAATTGATGGTGATAGATATAGGACAGATGTCAAAGGTAGTTTCTTTACTCGGAGAATAGTAGGGGCCTGAAACGCACTGCCTGCTTTCGCGAAGTTTGAGGGCACTTAAATGGTCATTGGATAAACATATGAATGAAAATGGAATAGTGTAGGATAGATAGGCTTTAGATTCGTTCAATAGATCTGTGCAACATCTAAGGCCAAACCACCTGTCCCAGGAGGAGGCATGGGCGGCCGTGGCTGATGAGGGAAGTTAAGAAACATATAAAGTTAAAAGAGAAAAAGTATAACATAGCAAAGATAAGTGGGAAAACTGAGGACTGGGAAGCTTTTAAAGAGAAACAGAGGATTACTAAGAAGGAAATACGCAGAAGAAAAATGAGGTACGAAGGTGAACTGGTCAATAATATAAAGGAGGATAGTAAAAGCTTTTTTAAGTATGTGCAAGGCAAAGAAATGGTTAGGACTAAAATTGGGCAGTTGAAGACAGAAACAGGGGAATATATTACGGGGAACAAAGAAATGGCAGAAGAATTAAATGGGTACTTCAGATCTGTGTTCACTTGGGAAGACACAAGCAATCTCCCTGAGGTAACAGTGGCTGAAGGACCTGAACTTAAGGGAATTTATATTTGCCAGGATTAGGTGTTGGAGAGACTGTTAGGTCTGATGGTCTACATCCCAGGGTACTGAAGGAGGTGGCTCGGGAAATCGCGGATGCGTTGGTGATTATTTTCCAGAGTTCGATAGATTCGGGGTCGGTTCCTGAGGATTGGAGGGTGGCTAATGTTATACCACTTTTTAAGAAAGGTGGGAGAGAGAAAGCAGGAAATTATAGACCAGTTAGTCTGGCCTCAGTGGTGGGAAAGATGCTGGAGTCTATTATAAAGGATGAAATTACAGCACATCTGGATAGTAGTAACAGGATAGGACAGAGTCAGCATGGATTCATGAAGGGGAAATCATGCTTGACTAATCTTCTTGAATTTTTTGAGGATGTAACTCTGAAGATGGACGAGGGAGATCCAGTAGATGTAGTGTACCTGGACTTTCAGAAAGCTTTTGATAAAGTCCCACACAGGAGGTTAGTGAGTAAAATTAGGGCGCATGGTATTGGGGGCAAAGTACTAGATTGGATTGAAAATTGGTTGGCTGATAGGAAACAAAGGGTAGTGATAAACGGCTCCATTTCGGAATGGTAGGCAGTGACCAGTGGGGTACCGCAGGGATCTGTGCTGGGACCGCAGCTTTTTACAATATATGTTAATGATATAGAAGATGGTATCAGCAATAACATTAGCAAATTTGCTGATGATACAAAGCTGGGTGGCAGGGTGAAATGTGATGAGGATATTAGGAGATTATAGGGTGACCTGGACAAGTTAGGTGAGTGGGCAGATGCATGACAGATGCAGTTTAATGTGGATAAATGTATGGTTATCCACTTTGGTGGCAAGAACAGGAAGGCAGATTACTACCTCAATGGAATCAATTTAGGTAAAGGGACAGTACAGAGAAATCTGGGTGTTCTTGTACACCAGTCAATGAAGGCAAGCATGCAGGTCCAGCAGGTAGTGAAGAAGGCTAATAGCATGCTGGCCTTCATAACAAGAGGAATTGAGTATAGAAGCAAAGAGGTACTTCTGCAGCTGTACAGGGCCCTGGTGAGACCACACCTGGAGTACTGTGTGCAGTTCTGGTCTCCAAATTTGAGGAAAGACATTCTGGCTATTGAGGGAGTGCAGCGTAGGTTCACGAGGTCAATTCCTGGAATGGCGGGATTTCCTTACACTGAAAGACTGAAGCGACTGGGCTTGTATACCCTTGAGTTTAGAAGACTGAGAGGGGATCTGATTGAGACATGTAAGATTATGAAAGGATTGGACACTCTGGCAGCAGGAAACATGTTTCCGCTGATGGGTGAGTGCCAAACCAGAGGACACAGCTTAAAAATACGGGGTAGACCATTTAGGACAGAGATGAGGAGAAACTTCTTCACCCAGAGAGTGGTGGCTGTGTGGAATGCTCTGCCCCAGAGGGCAGTGGAGGCCCAGTCTCTGGATTCATTTAAGAAAGAGTTGGATAGAGCTCTCAAAGATACTGGAATCAAGGGTTACGGAGATAAGGCAGGAAGAGGATACTGATTAGGAATGATCAGCCATGATCATATTGAATGGCCATGCAGGCTTGAAGGGCTGAATGGCCTATTCCTGCACCTATTGTCTATTGTCTATTGTCTATTAACATTCTGGTAAATCTCCTCTGCACCTTTTCCAATGCTTTCATTTCCTTCCCGAAATATGGGGACCAGTAACGTACACAATATTCCAAGTGTAGCCGCACTAATGTTTTGTATAGTTGCAGCATAATATTGTGGCTCTGGAACTCAATCCCTCTACAAATGAAACCTAACACACTGTATGCCTTCTTAACAGCACTATCCACCTGGGTGGCAATTTTCAGGGATCTATGTACATGGAGTCCAAGATCCCTCTGACATCCACACTACCAAGAATCTTTCCATTGACCCAGTACTCTGCCTTACTGTTATTCTTCCCAAAGTGCATCACCACATATTTAGCTGCATTATACTTCATTTGCCACCTCTCAGCCCAGTTCTGCAGTTTATCCAAGTCTCCCTGCAACCTGTAACATTCTTCCAAACTGTCCACTACTCCACTGACTTTAGTGTCTTCTGCAAATTTACTAATCCATCCACCTATGCCTGTGTCTAAGTCATTTATAAAAATGACAAACAGCAGTGGTCCCAAAACAAATCCTTGTAGCACACCACTAGTAACCAGACTCCAGGCTGAATATTTTCCATCAACCATCACTCGCTGCCTTCTTTCAGAAAGCCAGTTTCTAACCCAAACTGCCAAATCACCCTCAATTCCATGCCTCTGCATTTTCTCCAACAGCCTACTGTGTGGAACCTTATCAAAGGCTTTACTGAAGCCCATGTATACCATGACAACTGCCCTACCCTCATCTACATGCTTGGTCACCTTCTCAAAAAACTCAATGAGGTTTGTGAGACATGACCTGCCCTTGACGAAACCATGTTGACTATCTGAAATCGAATTGGTGCTTGCTAGATGATTATAAATCTTATCTCTTATAATCCTTTCCAAAACCTTTCCTACAACAAAAGTAAGGCTCACTGGTCTATAATTACCTGGGTCATCTCTACTG
This sequence comes from Chiloscyllium plagiosum, assembly GCF_037043375.1. Lineage (NCBI taxonomy): Eukaryota > Metazoa > Chordata > Chondrichthyes > Orectolobiformes > Hemiscylliidae > Chiloscyllium > Chiloscyllium plagiosum. The sequence continues at coordinate 66,651,446 of NW_028270158.1, read as the reverse complement.
CCCTTCTTGAACAAGTGCACAATGGTTGCAATCCTCCAGTCCTCTGGTACTAAACCTGTAGACAATGACGACTCAAATATCAAAGCCAAAGGCTCTGCTATCTCCTCCCTAGCTTCCCAGAGAATCCTTGGATAAATCCATCCGGCCCAGAGGACTTGTCTACTTTCACTCCTTCTAGAATTGTTCTAGAACACCTGTTCATAACTAGCCTCGATCCTTTCTAGTCTAATATCTCGTACCTCATTCCTTCTACAATATTCTCCTTTTCCTGAGTGAAAACCAATGAGAAATGTTCATTTAGCACCTCTCCGATCTTCACAGGATCCACACTCAACTTCCAATTCTGTCTTTGACTGGCCCTATTCCTACCCTAATCATCCTTTTATTCCTCACATACCTATAGAAAGCTTTAGGGTTCTCCTTTATTCTATTTGCGAAAGACTGCTCATGTCCTGTCTGCTCTTCGTAACTCTCTCTTTAAATCCTTCCTAGCTGATCTGTAACTCTTCATCATCTCATCTGAACCATCTTGCCTCATCAACACATAAGTCTCCTTCTTCTGCTTAACAAGAGGTGCAATTTCTGTAGTAAACCATGGTTCCCTTACCTTATGACTTCCTCCCTGCCTGACAGGGACATACCTACCAAGGACACGCAATACCTGTTTCCTTAAACCAGCTCCACATTTCCTTTTTCTGCATCCCCTGCATTTTGCTACCACATTCTATGCATCCTAATTCTTGCCTAATTGCATTATAATTGCCCTTGCCCCATCACTAACTCTTGACCTGTGGCATGTACCTATCCCTTTCCATTGCTATACTAAACATAACTGAATTATGGTCACTCTCTACAAAATGCTCACCTACAACTAAATCAAACACTTGGTCTGGTTTATTAATAAGGACCAGATCCAATGTGGCCTCCCCTCTTGTCGACCCTTCGACATACTGTGTCAGGAAACCCTCCTGTATACATTGGACAAAAGCTGATCCATCCAACGTACTAGGGTTATAGCATTTCCAGTCAATGTTGGGGAAGTTAAAATCCCCCATAATGACCACCCTGTTCCTTTCACTCCTACCCAGAATAATTTTGCTAATCCTCTCTTCCACCTCCCTGGAACGCTGCGGGGGCCTATAAAAAATCTCCAAGAGTGTGACCTCTCCTCTCCTGTTGCTAACTTCAGCCCACACTACGTCAGTAGACGAGTCCTCGACAAAAGTTCTCTCAGCCACCGTTATACTATCCTTGATTAACGAGGCCATGCCTCCCCCTCTCTTACCGCCTTGCCTGTTCTTAATGATGGATCTAAATCCTGGAACCTGCAACATCCATTCCTCACCCTGCCCTATTCACCCTCCCATTATAGCTCAAATCCTTCAACCCTGGTCATATCCTTGTAAATCTTTTATGAACCCTTTCAAGTTCTACAATATCTTTCCAATAGGAAGGAGACCAGAATTGCATGTAATATTCCAACAGTAGCCTAACCAATGTACTGTACAACCGCAACATGGCCTCCCAACTCCTGCACTCAATACTCTGACCAATAAAAGAAAGCATACCAACACCTTCTTCACTATCCTATCTACCTCTGACTCCGCTTTCAAGGAGCTATGAACCTGCACTCCAGGGTCTCTTTGTTCAGCAAAGAGAACCTTACTATTAAGTGTATAAGTCCTGCTAAGATTTGCTTTCCAAAAATGCAGCACCTCACATTTATCTAAATTAAACTCCATCTGCCACTTCCCAGCTCATTGGCCCATCTGATCAAGATCCCGTTGTAATCTGAGGTAAGCTTCTTCGCTGTCCACTACATCTCCAATTTTGTTGTCATCTGCAAACTTACTAACTATACCTCTTATGTTCACATCCAAATAATTTAGATAAATGATGAAAAGCAGTGGACCCAGCACCGATTGTTGTGGTACTCCATGTTCACAGGCCTCCAGTCTGAAAAACAATCCTCTGCCTTCTACCTTAAGCCAGTTCTGTATCCAAATGCCTAGTTTTCCCTGTATTCCCTGAGATCTAACCTTGCTAACCAGTCTCCCATGGGGAATCTTGTCGAATGCCTTACTGAAGTCCATTTGATCACGTCCACCGTTCTGCCCTCATCAATCCTCTTTCTTACTTCTTCAAAAAACTCAAACAAGTTTGTGAGACATGATTGCCCACGCACAAAGCCATGTTGACTATCCCTTTCCAAATAAATGTACATCCTGTCCCTCAGAATTCCCTCCAACAACTTACCCACTACCAATGTCAGGCTCACTGGTCTATAGTTCCCTGGCTTGTCCTTACCACCTTTTTTAAACAGTGGCACCATGTTAGCCAACCTCCTATCTTCCGGCACCTCACCTGTAATTATTGATGATACAACTATCTCAGTAAGAGGCCCAGATATCACTACTCTAGCTTCCCACAGAGCTCTAGGGTACACCTGATCAGGTCCTGGGATTTATCGACTTTTATGTGTTTCAAGACATCCAGCACTTCCTCCTTTGTAATACGGACATTTTACAAGATGTCACCATCTATTTCCCAACATTCAAATCTTCCATGTCCCTTTCCACAGTACATGCTGATGCAAAATACTCGTTTAGTATCTGCCTCATCTCCTGCGGCTCCACACAAAGGCCACCTTTCTGATCTTTGAGGGGCTCTATTTCTCTTCCTAGTTACACTTTTGTCCTTAATGTTTTTTACCAACCCTTTGTATTCTCCTTAATTCTATTTGCCAAAGCTATTTCATGTCCCTTTTGGCCCTCCTGACCTCTCTTAAGAATACTCCTACTGCCTTTGTATTCTTCTCAAGATTCACTCGATCTATCCTTCTTTTTCTTAAACAGACCTCAATTTCTTTAGTCATCCAGCATTCCCTATACCCACCAGCCTTTCCTTTCACCCTAACAGGAATATACTTTCTCTGGACTCTCATTATCTCATTTCTGAAGGCTTCCCATTTTCCAGCCATCCCTTTACCTGCGAACATCTGCACCTAATCAGCTTTTGAAAGTTCTTGCCTAACACCTTCAAAATTGGCTTTCCTCCAATTTAGAACTTCAACTTTTAGATCTGGTCTATCCTTTTCCATCACTATTTTAAAACTAATAAAATTATGATTGCTGGCACCAAAGTGCTCCCCCACTGACACCTCAGTTGTAGTGTGTCCCTCAGCATGTACTCTTGGACTTTGGGATGTACCAATCTGCATAACATGGTCAAGGTTAACATGTTTTACTGCAAGTCCAACAGGTTTCAGGCACACCAAAGAGCATCTTTCACCAAGTTGATGGTCCTCCAGGTGCAGTCTTGGTGTGCATCCTGAGGAAAAGATCATAGAGTGCAGAGACCTACGTCACGGAACTACTTGGGATAAACCTCAACAAAAACCACTGCATCTTTCTCCAGACTTCCTTCACAAAGGCACATTCCAGAAAGAGATTTATGATAGTCCCAACCACCCACTGCCTTTCTGGAGGGCAGCATGCAGTGCAGATTAGTAATAAATATTCTGATGGCTGGCTGCATAATTAAAGATACCAACAGCAGTTTTCCATGTTGGGATTTCCTTTGCAAACAGAGAGCGTTTAGTATAACAACAGGAGTGTTTCCCAAAAGATATCATTAGTTTGGAATCCTATGATGGTTCCAGGAAGACAGGTGGTAAGGAGGATAAAGAAATCCTTCTCTGAGAATCAGCACACACAAGGGAGGCTCAGAAAGAGAAAATTGGGTTGAATTTGTGTGCTTTGCTTTGAGGAATGTTTCAGTGTTTGGTGAGAGAGTTGATTGAGTGAAATGTTTCTCTGTGAGGTGGCAATTGCTAAGAAGTTATTATCGTCAGTCAAAGCAGCCATGAGGGAGGAGTTCATAGAATGAACCTGTGATGGTTTCCTCAAACAGTGTGTAATGAAACCTATGAGGGAGCAAGCCATCTTAAATCTGGTCCTGTGTAATGAGACAGGAATAATTAACTATCCTATAGTTAGGGATCCTCTTGGAAAGAGTGATCACAGAATGATTGAATTTAAAAGACAGATGAAGTGTGAGATGGTAAAATCCAATACCAGTGTCTTGTGCTTAAACAAAGAACACTACAATGGGATGAGGGAGGAATTGGTGAAAGTTGACTGGGAGCAAAGATTATACAGTGGGACAATTGAGGAACAGTGGAGGACTTTCATAGAGATATTTTGCTGTGTTCGGCAAAAGTATATACCAGTGAAAATCATGACTGCAGGAAAAGGGATAATCGGCCATGTATAACTAAGGAAATAAAGGAGGGTATCAAACTGAAAGTTAATGTATACAAAGTGGCAAAGATTTGTGGGAAATGAGAGGATTCGGAAATGTTTAAAGGTCAACAGAAAGCAATGATAAAAGCTATAAAGAAAGGTAAGATAGAATTGAGAGTAAATTAGCTCAGAATATAAAAAGACAGCAAATGTTTCTATAAATATTTAAAATGAATAAGAGCGACGCAGGTAAACATTAGTCCTTCAAAAGATGAGAAGGGGTATTTAATAATGGAAAATGAAGAAATGGCTGAGGTTTTGAACTGGTATTTTGTGTGAGTCATCGTAGTGAAAAACACAAATAACATGAAAATAATTAATGACAAGGAGGCTATGGCAGGTGAGGACCTAGAAATGATCATCAAAAGAACAAATAAAATTGCAGCACAGGAAATTACAGCCCTCCAAACCTGTGTCGATCCAGATCCTCTATCTAAATCTGTCGCCTATTTTCTAAGGATCTACCCCTCTGCTCCCTGCCCATTCATGTACCTGTCTAGGTACATCTTAAGTGACGTTATCATGCGTGCCTATACCACCTCCAATTGCAATGCATTCCAGGCAGCCATGACCCTCTGCGTATACAATTTTCCACTCATATCTCCCCTAAACATTTCCCTCTCACTTTGAACTCATCACCCCTAGTAATTGAGACCACACTCTGGGAAAAATCTTTTTCCGATACACCCTGTCTAGAACATAGAACATTACAGCGCAGTGCAGGCACTTTGGCCCTCGATGTTGTGCCAACCTGTGGAACCAATCTGAAGTCCATCTAACCAACAATAGTCCATTTTCATCTATATATCTATCAAATGAACATTTGAATGCCCTTAAAGTTGGCAAGTCTAAGCCTGTTGCAGGCAGGCCGCTCCACACACCTACTACTCTCTGAGTAAAGAAACTACCCCTGACATCTGTACTATGTCTATCACCCCTCAATTTAAAGCCCCTTGTGCTAGCCATTGCCATCTGAGGAAGAAGACTCTCACTGTCTACCCTATCTAACCTTCTGATTATCTTATATGTCTCAATTAATTCGCCTCTCAACCTTCTTCTCTCCAATGAAAACAGCCTCAAGTCCCTCAGCCTTTCCTCATAAGACCTTCCCTCCTAACCAGGCAACATCCTTGCAAATCTCCTCTGAACCCTTTTCAAAGCTTCCACATCATTCCTATAATTCCTATAACTGCATACAATACTCCAAGTGCAGCACACCAGAGTTTTATACAGCTGCAGCGTGACCTCATGGCTCTGAAACTCATTCCCTCACGAATAAAGGCTAACACGACATATGCCTTCTTAACAACCTTATCAAACTGGATATCAACTTTCAGTGATCTGAGTACATGGACACAGAGATCTCTCTGCTTGTCTACACTACCAAGAATCTTACCATTAACCCAGTACTCTACATTCCTGTTATTCCTTCCAAAGTGAATCACTTCTCTGTATTAAACTCCACTTGCCTCCTCTCAGCCCAGCTCTGCAGCTTATCTATGTCCCTCTGTCACCTATAACATCCTTTGGCACTATCTACAACTCCACTGACCTTAGTGTCATCCATAAATTTACTAACCCATCCTTCTACGCCCTCATCCAGGACATTTATAAAAATGATAAACAGTAATGGCCCCAAAATAGATCCTTGTGTACACCACCAGTAAATGAACATTTCCCATCAATCATCACCCTCTGTCTTCTTTCAGTTAGCCAATTTCTTATCCAAGCTGTTAAATCACCCTCAATCCCATGCTTTCATATTTTGTGCTGTAGCCTACCATGGGAAACCTTATCACAAACATCTTATTGAAATTCATAAACAGCACATCAACCACTTTACCCTCATCCATCTGTTTGGTCACCTTCTCAAAGAACTCAATAAGGTTTGTGAGGCACGACCTACTCTTCTCAAAACTGTGTTGACTATCCCTAATAAACTCATTCATTTCTAGATGATGATAAATCCTATCTCTTATAACCTTTTCCAACACTTTACCCAGAATCAAAGTAAGTCTCACTGGTCTATAATTACCAGGATTGTCTCTACTCCCCTTCTTAAACAAAGGGACAACATTTGCTATTGTCCAGTCTTCTGGCACTGTGCCTGTAGACAATTACGACAGAAAGATCAAAGCCAAGGTCTCTGCAATCTCCTCCCTGGCTTCCCAGAGAATCCTAGGATAAATCCCAAGGGATTTATCGATTTTCACACTCTCCAGAATTGCTAACACTTAGTAGCCTATATCTCAGTATTCTCCTCAACAACATTGTCCTTTTCCAATGTGAATACTGACAAAAAATATTTAATTAACGCTTCCCCATCTCCTCTGATTCCACACACAACTTCCCACTACTATCCTTGATTGGCCCCAATCATACTCTAGTCATTATTTTATTCCAGATATACGTATAGGAAGCCTTGGGGTTTTCCTTGACCCTATCAGCCAATGACATCTCATGTCCCCTCCTGGTTCTTATTAGCTTTCTTTTTCGGTCATTCCTGGCTAACTTTTAACTCTCAAGCACCCTAACTGAGCCTTTGTGGGCGGCACAGTGGCACAGTAGTTAGCATTACTGCCTCACACCACCAGAGACCCGGGTTCAATTCCCACCTCAGGCGACTGACTGTGTGGAGTTTGCACATTCTCCCCGTGTCTGTGTGGGTTTCCTCCGGGTGCTCCAGTTTCCTCCCACAGACCAAAATGTGCAGGTTAGGTAAATTGGCAATGCTAAATTGCCCATAGTGTTAGGTGAAGGGGTAAATGTAGGGGGGTGGGTTGCGCTTCGGTGGGTCGGTGTGGACTTTTTTTTTAGATTACATTAGATTACATTACAGTGTAGAAACAGGCCCTTCGGCCCAACAAGTCCACACCGATCCGCCGAAGCGCAACCCACCCATACCCCTACATTTACCCCTCACCTAACACTACGGGCAATTTAGCATGGCCAATTCACCTGACCCTGCACATCTTTTGGACTGTGGGAGGAAACCGGAGCACCCGGAGGAAACCCACGCAGACACGGGGAGAATGTGCAAACTCCACACAGTCAGTCGCCTGAGGCGGGAATTGAACTCGGGTCTCTGGCGCTGTGAGGCAGCAGTGCTAACCACTGTGCCACCGTGCCGCCCACAAAGAAGCTTCAACTTCTTTAGTAAAACACGGCTCCTCTCTCAAAACCTTTCTCCCTGCCTGACAGGTATAATCTTATCAAGGACAGGCAGTAGCTGTTCCTTGAATGAGGTCCACATTTCAATTTTGCTCATCCCCTGCTGTTTCCTTCCCTATCCTTTACATACTAAACTTTACCCAATCGCATCATAATTGTCTTTCCTCCAGCTATAAGTCTTGCCCTGCAGTATATACTTATCCCTTTCCATCGCTAAATTAAACATAACTGAATTATGGTCACTATCACCAAAGTGCTCACCTACTTGCAAATCTAACACCTAGTCGGGTTCATTACCCAGTACCAAATCCAATGTGGCCTTGCCTTTTGTTGGCTTCTCGACATATTGTGTCAGGAAACCCTCCTGCACACATTGGACAAAAACTGACCCATCTAAAGTACTTGAACTATAGTATTCTCAGTCAATATTCGGAAAGTTAAAGTCCCCCATAACTACCCTGTTACTCTTGCTCCTATCCAGAATCATCTTTGCTATCCTTTCCTCTACATTTCTGGAACTTTTCAGAGTCCGAGAGAAACCACCCTCTCCTTTCCTGTTTCTAATCTCAGCCTATACTACCTCAGTAATGAGTCCTCAAACGTTCTTTCTCCCACCATAACAATGCCACACATACACATCCTCGCACCCACGCCTCCCCACCTCGCCCTCTTTTATCATCTTCTCTGTGCATACTGAAACATCTAAATCCCAGAGCGTGCAACAACCATTTCATGTCTCCAAAATGACTACGTTATCGAAATACCAGGTACAAGTTCACCCACCTTATTCTGGATGATCCTGGCATTGAAATAGACACATTTCAAACCAACATCTTGCTTGCCAGTGCCCTCTTTCAACCTGGAAAACTTATTTCTCACTTCATTACTCTCAACCTCCTGTATACTGGAATTACAATTTAGGTTTCCATCCCCCTGCTGAATTAGTTTAAATCGTCCTGAAGAGCATTAGCAAATTTCCCTCCAGGATATTGGTACCCCTGTGGTTCAGGTGAAGACCATCCTGTTTGTAGCGGCCACACCTCCCCCGGAAAGAGCCCCAATTATCCTGGAATCCAAAACCCTCCCTCCTGCACCATCCCTGTAGCCAATTGTTCAACTCCTCTCTCTCCCTATTCCTCACCTTTCTAGCACGTGGCAAGACAACAAACCAGAGATAATAACTCTGTTTGTTCTACCTCTAAGCTTCTACCCCAGCTCCCTGAATTTCTGCCTTAAATCCGATCTCTCTTCCTACCTGCGTCACTGCCTATGTGGACCACGACTTGGGCCTGCTCCCCCTCCCCCTCAAGGATCCTGAAAACATGATCAGCGACATAGAATTAGAAAAAAGAAAATCACAGCATAGGAACAGGCCCTTCAGCCCTCTAAGCCTGCGCCGATTCAGATCCTCTATCAAAACCTGCCACCTATTTTCTAAGGGTCTGTATCCCTTTGCTCTCTTCCCATTCATGTATCAGTCTGGATACATCTTAAATCATGCTATTGTTCCCACCCCTACAATCTCCGCTGACAATGCGTTCCAGGCACCCACTACCCTCTGCATGAAGAACTTTCCATGCATATCTCCCCTAAACATTTTTATCCTCTCTCTTTGATCCCTAGTAATTGAGTCCCCAATTTGGGGGAGGGCAAAAAGCTTCTTGCTATCCACCTTGCTATCCACACCTTTCATGATTTTGTAGACCTCAGTCAAGTCCCTCCTAAACCTCCGTCTTTCTAATGAATATAAACCTAATTTACTCAACCTCTCTTAACTAGCGCCCTCCATACCAGGTAACATCCTGGTGAACCTCCTCTGCACCCTCTCCAAAGCATCCACATCCTTTTGGTAATGTGGCAACCAGAACTGTAAGAAGTATTCCAAACTTGGCCAATCTAAAATCCTATACAACTGTAACATGACCTGCCAACTCTTGTACTCAATACCCCGTCTGATGAAGGAAAGCATGCTGTATGCTTTCTTGACCACTCCATTGACCTGCAGTTCAGGGTACAGTGGACCTGAACACACAGATCTCACTGTACATCAATTTTCCCCAGGACATTTCCATTTACTGTATAGTTCGCTCATGAATTGGACCTTCCAAAATGCACCACCTCGCATTTGCCTGGATTGAACTCCATCTGCCATTTCTCTGCCCAACTCCTCAATGTACCTATATTCTGCTGTATTCTCTGACAATCCCCTTCACTATCTGCTACTCCACCAACCTTAGTGTCATCTACAAACTTGCTAATAAGGCAACATACACTTTCCTCCAAATGATTTATGTATATCACAAATAACACTGGTCCAAGCATTGTGGATCACCACTGGTCACAGTTCTCCATTTTGAGTAACTCTGTCTCCTGTTGCCCATCCAGTTCTCTATCCATCTAGCTAGAACACCCTGAACTCCATGCAACATCACCTTTTCTGTCAACCTAGGGCGGCACGGTGGCACAGTGGTTAGCACTGCTGCCTCACAGCGCCGGAGACCCAGGTTCAATTCCCGCCTCAGGCGACTGACTGTGTGGAGTTTGCACATTCTCCCCGTGTCTGCATGGGTTTCTCCGGGTGCTCCGGTTTCCTCCCACAGTCCAAAGATGTGCAGGTCAGGTGAATTGGCCATGCTAAATTGCCTGTACTGTTAGGTTAGGGGTATGGGTGGGTTGCGCTTCGGCGGGTCGGTGTGGACTTGTTGGGCCGAAGGGCCTGTTTCCACACTGTAATGTAATGTAATCTAATCTAATCTAACCTACCATGGGGATCCTTATCCGAAATCCATGTATATGACATCTCCATCCCCTCCCTCATCAATCAACTTTGTCACTTCCACAAAGAATTCTACTAGATTTTTAAGACATGACCTTCCCTGCACAAAATCATGTTGCCTATCACTGATCAGCCCAATTTCTTCCAAATTGGAATAGATCCTATCCCTCAGTATATTCTCCAGCAGCTTGCCTAACACTGATTTCAGGCTCACAGGTTTGTAAATACCTGGATCATCCCTGCTACCCTTCTTAAACAAGGTGACATTAGCAATTCTCTAGTCCTCTGGGACTTCACCTGTGTTCAAGGATGCTGCAAAGATATCTGTTAAAGCCCCAGGTATTTCCTCTCTTGCTTGCCTTAGAAAATTGGGATATATCCCATCTGGACCTGGGGACTTGTCCACCTTAATGCCTTTTAGAATACCCAACACCTTCCCCTCCTTATGCCAACTTGACAGAGAGAAATCAAAGATCTATCCCTAACCTCGACATCCGTCATGTCCCTCTCCTTGGTGAATAGCGATGCAAAATACTCATTAAGAATCTCACCCATTTTCTCTGACTCCCCACATTACTTTCTTGCTTTGTCCTTGTCTAGTTACCCTCTTGCTCCTTATTTATGATTTTCCATAACCCTTTTTGCTTTTTAGCCAACTCTCCAATCTATCTATATTCTGCTGTATTCTCTGACAGTCCCCTTCACCATCTGCTACTCTGCCAATCTTAGTGTCATCTGCAAACTTGCTAATCAGACCACCTACACCTTCCTTAAAATCATTTATGTATATTACAAACAACATCTATCCCAGCACGGATCCCTGTGGAACACCACTGGTCACAGTTCTCCATTTTGCGTAACTCCCCTCCACTACTATTCTGTCTCCTGTTGCCCAGCCAGTTCTTTATCCATCTAGCTAGTAAACCCTGGACCCAATACAAATTCACTTTCTCCATCAGCCTACCATGGGGAGCCTTATCAAATGCCTTACTAAAGTCCATGTCTATGACATCTACAGCCCTTCCCTCATCAATCAACTTTGTCACTCCAATTCAATTACCTTAGTAAGTCATGACCTTCCTGTACAAATCCATGGTGCCTATCACTGATAAGACCATTTTTTTCCAAATGCGAATCTTCTTCAGCAGCTTCCCTACCACTGACATCAGTCTCACTGGTCGATAACTACCTGGCTTATCCCTGCTACCCTTCTTAAACAAGGGGACACCATGAGCAATTCTCCAATCCTCCGGGACCTCATCCGTGTTCAAGGACGCTGTAAAGATATCCGTTAAGGCTCAGCTATGTCCTCTCTCGCTTCCCTCTGTAACCTGGGATAGATCCCATCTGGACCTGGGGACATGTCCACCTTAATGCCTTTTAGAATACCCAATGCCTCCTCTCTCCTTATGCCAACTTGACTGACAGTAATCAAAGGTCTATCCCTAACCTTAACATCCGTCATGTCCTTCTCATCCGTGAATACCGATGCAAAATACACATTCTCAGTCAGATCCACCAACGTCAAGCTGGTGTTCTTCTCTGACCACTGCCTCCTGCTGGCTGACCATCATCTACAATGACGATGTATGTGTGTAAAGATTTTTTTGATTAAATATATTTTTAAAATTTCAGCACATTTACCACATCTGAGAAGGTAATCACAGAGGAGGTGGAATTAACAGAAGGAGAACACATTGGTGCTCAAAAGGAGGGAGAGCATCCAAAAGAGGTAATAGTGAAAATTGGAGGATTCTGGGAGAAACTGGCTCACTGACTATAACTGATAGGTGTTTGACTACAGGCTGAGCATCCAAAAGAGTGTGGTGGTCAGAATTGACTGAGGAAGATTCTGGGAGAATTCAGTTTGCTCACCACAAATGATTCCCAGAGGGCATGTGACTTTTTGGTTGAACCCTTAATGAGATGCTGAGAAGCATACTGTCATGAATACCCCAAGAATTGAGGTAAAAGATCAGATCTCTTATTATGTGCCACCAGAGATTCCTCACATTACTCTACTGAGTATAATCCACTTGAATTGATTTATGATTGAGATTAGAAGTCCTTTAAAATTGATTAGAGAAATTCTTGAAACAGAGGACAATTCCTCAGTGTTAGAATACATGTCAATGGTTCTAGAAAGATTCACAGAAGCATAGTTTAGTTAAGACTCAAGAGAACAGAGGGTCTTGGAAAATGAAAGGAGCACCTTATCAAAGCAAGACTACTGGTGTTTTAAATGATATTTCCCAGGTTATTATACCTCTACACATTCGTCTGTGTATTTCTGTATGTACAAGTAGGACAGTACTTGTAGGTAGAGTTTTAACAAGTAGAGTCAAATGATGATTAGTCATAACTGTTTACTTGAAGTTAGAATTTAGTCAGTTAATTATTGGTCCTTATTAAATACAGGAACCTGATCAGCATTTTCTATTAATTCTATGAGCCAGATAAATTGGGAACTTTGCATGCTTTGATTAAATCGCTAAATTTTGTGGTGACCCCAGGAGTAGTGGGGACTGATAATCAGTGCAGGTGAGTCATAACAATACCAATTGGAAATTACAGGAATGTGGATCAGATAATGATAATGTTGAGATGAGCAGTGATACTTTCATGATTAAATAGCTAATCACTACTGGATATGAACAAGAATCCTTATTTGTGGAGTCTGCCTGTGACAATACCTTGAAAGCAAAATGAAAATTAACACAATACACATTTTTTCTATGTAACTGAGATCGCATCTTCTAACCCTGAACTGAAACAACAATAAGCTTTTTAAAAGCTACCACAAGCACCCTGGAGAAGATTAAAAAAAATCTTCAACTTTAATTAATTGCAGTTTACATCTAACCAAGTTAGAGCATTTTTATTCAATGTGAAAAATGCTTCAGATTATTATAGACATTAGTAATTGTATGAAATGTACTGAAAAGTATTGTGCATTATCCTGGTATTCCAACACCAGTATATGAACCAAACCCACAAGTAAATCTACTTCCAAATGAAAATATAATGTTTATGAACAAATTCCTGGTTTCAAAATGTGTACAAATAAGTTTTTTTAAATTTTGGATTTAAAACACACCACAATACAATAAAAGACCAAGTACGATTTTGCACAAGGGAATATCTGGCGAGTCCACACAATGTGTATGTGAATCTAGAGTTACTAAGGAGCTTGGTTCATGTTATGCAAGTACCTGCTTCTTACTTCATACTTAAAGCAGTAAAGATTGTTTTGCTAAGGAATTTAGGAGCATGATAGTTGGGTCTAATTTGCGATGGCAAATGAGTTAAAATCTTGCCCAATGAAACTGAATGTGACTTCTGTTTAAATGGAGTCCAGAACTTGGATATAAAATGAACAACAGCAACATGGTGAATCTTTTGGAATAACTCACTCTGAATAAACATAACTTACATTAGACACTTAAAAAAAAACTAAACATCACCAACAGACATTTTTTTAAGTTTAGTGCCTTCAACTGAGTAAAAGAGCCTTTTACTCTTGCACTCTTACACATAAATTCTTTTGATTATTGAAATCAGCTTTACAGCTCAGGAAATAACTGATACAATCTGGCACTTGTCATTGCGGGCCAATCCTCAGCCAGCTACACAAGTTTTTAAACGAATCAGTTTCAATAATAATTTGAAAGATCTGGAATGAATCAAGTGGGAGAACAGTTCACCTGGAAGAAACAAATACCCTCCACTGGCGTAATTAAAAACATTATTAGATCAACAAACACTTAAAGACAGCAAATATCAGCTGAAAAATTATAATCTTAAAGAGATAACCAAACTTTTTGATATGAGCTGAAACTTACAGAATTTAAAAGAGTTTGAAGGACTTTTGTTTTAAGCATATTTAATCATAAAGTGATAAAGTGGAATCCAACAATGGATTTAGCTACAGACTGGTTAGTGATAACTAATATGTCTTGAAAGTCAAGCCTCTGTATTGCTCGGACTGTTTACTTTCGCAAATAAATAGTGTAAATTGTGATTCAGGCAGCCAAGATTAGCCTGACTATATTTAGAAACCATTATGAACAGGCTTCTTTAAATTCCATATGCCTTGAGCAGATATTCAAGATGAGGGTCATGGCCTCTGAACATTCTAAACACTTCTGCAGGATGTGTTCCACCTCCGAGACTCAGCACAGTGTCTCTGAACCTGCAGATAAGCATGAAACAAATAATTAGTTGTTAGTACAAAACTAACTTCTCAAAAATTTGATCAAATCGTCAAACACAATCATCCCTTAACAAATCCATGCAGGTTACTCCTGATTAATCTATATTCTCTCAAAGTTCTGGTATATTCAGGTCCTCAGAATTCTCTGTAATAACTTCACCTCCATAGAAGTTATACCGAATGGCCTACAATCTCATGGTCTCTCTTCCTTTTTAATAATAGGCCATTGTGAGTAGCCTTCCAGTCTGCTGGCACTTCAGCTCTGGACAGATAGGATTTGAAAATTACTGGTCAGGACTCCTGATATTTCCTCGTTTGCCTCCCTCAACAGCCTGAGATACATCTCCTCATCGGGGTCTGCAGATTTATCCAACTTTAAGGCTGCTGAACTCAATAGTACCTTCTTTACATTTAGACAATTTCTTTTGTCAGAAATTTCAGTCATTCACCCCAATGTCTGTATCTGGATCATCCATTTCCATTGTAGTAATTGATACATCTTCCAGGTACATACACAGATGACATTAATGGACTCCAATGAGTCCTAATCTTCCCCTATCTAGTCTCTTGCTCCTTAGATATTTGAGAAGCCTCTTTAAGATTTCCTTATTCTACCCACTAATGCTTTCTCATGCATGCTTATCTTTCCTAATTTCCTTCTTAAGTTCCCACCTGACATTTTTTATTACATCACGAGGGGCTCTGGCATGTTGAGCCCTCAGTAACTGTCATAAGCTTCTTCTACTTCTTAATCCTAACCTTTTATCCCATTGATATCTGAGGTTCTCTAGTCTTGTCCCACCCTTGTGTCTTTTCTCTCATTATTTCTTCTTTGCTTCCTGCAGCTCTGACAGTTTTATCTGCAAGTAACTGCTGTCAATCCATTTGGGCCAATTATACCTCATTTTAGTCAAATTAGCCTTTTCCAAGTTTAGGGCTTTAATTCCTCTCCCGTCCTTATCCTTGTTCACAGCTATCCTAACTCTAACTCCGTTATGGTCACCATCTGCAAAATGCTCCCCAACTGATGTACCACTGAGTATTAGGCCTGGAAATGCCCCCTCGCTTGTTAAGCTTTCTATGTACAGGCTAAAAAAGTTCTCCTGGATATAATTTGAAGAACTGCTACCTCCCTACATTGCAAATGAAATCTATCCTCGCTAATATTTGAGGAGTTAAAGGGAGTCAGGGGGCTGAGTTGAGTATGGTTGCCATTACAAAAGAGAAAGTGCTAGAAAAGCTAAAAGGTCTTAAAATTGATAAATCTCCTGGCCATTATGGGCTACATCCTAGAGTTCTGAGGGAGGTGGCTGAGGAAATAGCAGAGCCGTTGGTTGAGATCTTTCAAAAGTCACTGGAGTCAGGGAAAGTCCCGGATGATTGGAAGATTGCTGTTGTAACCCCCGTGTTCAAGAAAGGATCAAGGCAAAAGATGGAAAATTATAGGCCAATTAGCCTAACCTTGGTTGTTGGTAAAATTCTAGAATCCATCATTAAGGATGAGGTTTCTAAATTCTTGGAAGAGCAGGGTCAGATTAGAACAAGTCAACATGGATTTAGTAAGGGGAGGTCGTGCCTGACAAACCTGTTGGAGTTCTTTGAAGAGGTGACAAGTAGGTTAGACCAGGAAAACCCAGTGGATGTGGTCTACCTAGACTTCCAAAAGGCCTTTGATAAGGTGCCACACGGGAGGCTGCTGAGCAAGGTGAGGGCCCATGGTGTTCGAGGTGAGCTACTGGTATGGATTGAGGATTGGCTGTCTGACAGAAGGCAGAGAGTTGGGATAAAAGGTTCTTTTTCGGAATGGCAGCCGGTGACAAGCGGTGTCCTGCAGGGTTCAGTGTTGGGGCTGCAGCTGTTCACTTTATATATTAATGATCTGGATGAAGGGACTGGGGGCATTCTAGCGAAGTTTGCCAATGATACAAAGTTAGGTGGACAGGCAGGTAGTACTGAGGAAGTGGGGAGGCTGCAGTAGGATCTAGACAGTTTGTAAGAGTAGTCCAGGAAATGGCTGATGGAATTCAATGTGAGCAAATGCGAGGTCTTGCACTTTGGAAAAAAGAATACAAGCATGGACTACTTTCTAAACGGTGAGAAAGTTTTTAAAGCCAAAGTACAGAGGGATCTGAGAGTGTTAGTTGAGGATTCTCTAAAGGTAAACGTGCAGGTTGAGTCCGTGATTAAGAAAGCGAATGCAATGTTGTCAATTATCTCAAGAGAGTTGGAATATAAAAGCATTGTTGTGCTACTGAGGCTTTATAAAGCTCTGGTTAGGCCCCATTTGGAGTACTGTGTCCAGTTTTGGTCCCCACACCTCAGGAAGGACATACTGGCACTGGAGCGTGTCCAGCGGAGATTCACACGGATGATCCCTGGAATGGTAGGTCTAACATATGAGGAACGGCTGAGGATCCTGGGATTGTATTCATTGGAGTTTAGAAGATTAAGGGGAGATCTAATAGAAACTTACAAGATAATACATGGCTTGGAGAGAGTGGACGCTAGGAAATTGTTTCCGTTAGGCGAGGAGACTAGGACCCGTGGACACAGCCTTAGAATTAGAGGGGGTAAATTCAGAACAGAAATGTGGAGACATTTCTTCAGCCAGAGAGTGGTGGGCCTGTGGAATTCATTGCCACAGAGTGCAGTGGAGGCTGGGACGCTAAATGTCTTCAAGGCAGAAATTGATAAATTCTTGATGTCACAAGGAATTCAGGGCTACGGGGAGAATGCGGGTAAGTGGAGTTGAAACGCCCATCAGCCATGATTGAATGGCGGAGTGAACTCGATGGGCCGAATGGCCTTACTTCCGCTCCTATGTCTTATGGAGTTGAAATCACCTACAATTATTATTCTTACATTTCTTTGACTCCACATTGATTTTCAATCTCTGGTGGACTACTGGGGGCTCTTGTGGTGTAGTGTTAGTGTCCCTACCTCTGGACCAGCAGCCCCGATTCAAGTCCCACCTGCTTCAGAGAAATGTTATTTTAAAAAAAACTCCCTAACTGTTTGGGAATCCTATTCTACATGCCCAATAGTGTTTGTCCCTTCTGTGTTTTTCTATTTCTATCCAATGGCTTAATTTGATTATACGTACTTACTGCTATGATTGTTTCCTTGATCAATATTGCAACCCAGCATCTCTTGAATCTCCTCTCTAATTTGTCTGAGTACCCTATAACCAGGAATGTTGAGCTGCCAATCATAGTCATAGAGGTCTGCAACGTGAAAACAGGCCCTTCAGCCAAACTTGCCCTGACCACCCAGTTTTCACAATTTAAATTAGTCCCATTTACCTATGTATGGCCCATATCCACAATACCTGTCTGATCCACGTACCTGTCTAAATGTGTCTTAAATGATGAAATTGTACTTGCTTCTACCACTACCTCTCGCAGTCCATTCCAAATACTCCTTACCCTCTGCATGAAAAAGTTGCCCTTCTGGGCAGGCGTAGGGAATTTTGAATGACTAGAGAAATTGAAGTTTTGGTTATGAAAAAGAAGGAAACAAATGTCAGGTATAGACAGCAGAAATTGAATGAATCCTTAGAGTACAAAGGTAGTAGGAGCATATTTAAGAGAAATCAGGAGAGCAAAAAAGGAGGCATGAGATAGTTTTAGCAAATAGGGCTAAGGAGAATCCCAAGGGATTTTAGAAATACATTAAGGACAAAAGGGTAACTAGGGACAGAATAGGGCCCCTCAAAGATCAGCAAAACAGCCTATGTGTGGAGCTGCAGGAGATGGGGGCGATACTAGACAAGTATCTTGCATCATTGTTTGCTGTGGAGAAAGACATGGAAGATAGATAAAGTGGGGAAATAGATGGTGACACCTTAAATGTCCATATTAGAGGATGTCCATATTAGAGATGTCTTAAAATACATAAAGGTGGATAAATCCCCATGTCCTGATCAGGTGTGTCCCAGAAATCTGTGGGATGCCAGGAAAGTGATTATCATGCCCCTTGGTGAGATATTTGGATCATTGGTAGTCATAGGTGAGGTACCAGAGGCTGGAGGTTGGCTCACCTAGTGCCACTTATTTAAGAAAGGTGGTAAAGAAAAGACAGTGAGCCTGACATTGGTGGTGGACAAGTTGTCGGAGGAAATCCTGAGAGACAAGATTTACATGTATTTGGTTAGGCAAGGACTGATTAGGGATAGTCAACATGGCTTTTTGCGTGGAAAATCTTGTCTCATGAACTTGATTGTTACTTCTTCAAAAACCTCAGAGGATTGAGGGCAGAGTGGTGGACAAGATCTATATGGACTTCAGTAAGGCATTCAACAAGATTCCTCATGGTCAATTAGTTAGCAAGGTTAGGTCACATGCAATACAGGGAGAACTAGCCACTTGGATACAGAACTGGCTCAAAGCTCGAAGGTCCGCTGGTGGTAGAGGCTTGCTTTTCAGACTGGAGACCTGTGACTAGTAAGCGTGCCTCAAGGATCAGTGCTGGGTTCACTGCTTTTTGTCATTTATATAAATGGTTTGGATGTGAACATAGGAGGTATAGTTAGTAAGTATGCAAATGACACCAAAATTGGATGGCTAGTGGACAGCGAAGAAGTTTACCTCAGAGTACAACGGGATTTTGTACAGAGTATAATGGACTGAGGAGTGGCAGATGGAGTTTAATTTAAATAAATGTGAGGTGCTGCATTTTGGAAAGGCAAATCATGACAGGACTTATATACTTTAAGGTAAGGTCCTGGGGACTGTTGCAGAACAAAGAGACTCTTGGAATGCAGGTTCATAGTTCCTTAAAAGTAGTCTCAGATACATCTGATAGTGAAGAAGGTGTTTAGCATGCTTTCCTTTATTGGTCAGATCATTGAGTATAGGAGTTGGGAGGTCATGTGCAGCTATACAGGACATTGATTAAGCCACTTGGGAATATTGTGTGCAGTTCTCGTCTCCCTCCTAGGGGCAGGATGCTGTGAAATTTGAAAGGGTTCAGAAAAGATTTACAAAGATGTTGCCAGGGTGGGAGGGTTTGAGCCATAGGGAGAGGCTAAATAGGCTGGGGCTGTTTTCGCTGGAGTGACGGAGGCTGAGGGGTGACCTTATAGAAGATTATAAAATCATGAGGGGCATGGATAGGATAAACAGATAAGGTATTTTCCCTGGGTTGGGGGAGACCAGAACTAGAGGGCTTAGGTTTAGGGTGAGAGGAGAAAGGGACCGAGGGGGCAACGTTTTCACTCAGAGGGTGGTGTATGTATGGAATGGGCTACCAGAGGAAGTGGTAGAGGCTGGTACAATCACAACATTTAAAAGGCATCGGGATGGGTACATGAATAGTAAGGATTTAGAGGGATATGGGCTAAGTGTTGGCAAATGGGAGTAGATTAATTTCGGATATCTGGCCAGCATGGACGAGTTGGACAAAAGGGTATGTTTCCATGCTGTACATTTCTATGCCCTCTAGTTTTAGACTCATAAACCATGGGGAAAAGCTGTCTGGCAATATACGTTATCAATGCCTCACATGATTTTATATACATCTATAACGTCACCCCTCAGTCTCCTATGCTTCAGCGGAAGGGGTCCTAGCCTATTCAATCTCTCCTTATAATACAAACCTCCCAGTCCAAGTGGCATCCTAGTGAATCTTTTCTGCACTCTTTCTAGTTTAATAATATCTTATAGTAGGGTGACCAGAACTGCACACGGTATTCCACATGTGGCCTCACCAATGTCCAGCTGTAACAAGACATCCTATCTCCTGCACTGGTGCTCTGACCAATGAAAACAAGCATGCTGAAAGCCTTCTTCACCGCTCGGTCTACCTGTGACTCCATTTTCAAGGAGCTATGAACCAGCACCTCTAAATCTCTTTGTTCTATAACACTCCCCAAGGCCCTCTCTTTGACTGAGTAAGTCCAACCCTGTTTTGCTTTACCAAATGGAAAACCTTATGTTTATCTAAATTAAACTCCATCTGCCATTCCTCACCCCACAAGCCAAGTTGATCAAGATCTTGTTGCATTCCCAGATAACTTTCTTCACTGACCACTATACCACCGGTCTTGGTGTCATCTGCAAACTTACTGAGAATACCTCCTAAATTCTCATCCAAATTATTGTCTAGCTCTCCCTGGATCCTGTGAGATTTAACCTTACTTAACAATCTACTATGCTGTACAATGGCAAATGCCATGCTAAAGTCTTTGTAAACAATAATTACTGCACTGCCTTCATCTACTTCCTTTGTCACCCATTCAAAAAACTCAATCAAATTCATGAGACAAGATTTCCTACGCACAAAGCTTTGCTGACTCTCATCAGTCCTTGTCTCTCTGAATGCCTGTAAATCCTGTGTCTCAGAATCCCCTCTAACAACTTACCCACTACAGATGTAAGGCTTACAGTCTGTAAGGCATTTCTCTGCTATCTTTCTTAAATAATGGCACAACATTAGCCAACCTCCAATCTTCGACGACTTCACCTGTGGCTGCTAATGATACAAATATCTCTGCTTGGGGCCCCACAATTTCCTCCCTAGCCTCCAATAAAGTCTCGGGATATACTTCATCAGATCCGGGGATTTATCTGCCTTGATGCATTTTAAGACTTCTGCAACACCTCTTCTGTAATGTGGACTATTTCCCGAGCACCTATACCTTTCTCGATAGTAAACACTGATACGAAATATTTATTTAGGACCTCACTGCTCTCTTGTGGCTCCACACCTATGTGACTTTGTTGATCTTTAAGAGGCCCTATTCTCCCCTAGTTACCCTTTTGTCTTTCATGTACTTGTATTGGATTCTCCTTTTACCTTAATGCAGGTTCATAGTTCCTTGAAAGTGGAGCCCCAGGTCAACTGGATAGTGAAGAAGGTATTTGATATGCTTGCTTTTATCAGTTACTGCATTGAGTATAGGAGTTGGGAGTCATGTTACGACTGTACAGGACATTGGTTAGGTCACTTTTGGAATACTGCATGCAATTCTGGTCTCCCTACTATAGGAAGGATGTTGTGAAACTTGAAAGGGTTCAGAAAAGATTTACAAAGATGTTGCCAGGATGGGAGGGTTTGAGCTATAGGGAGAGGTTGAATAGACTGAAGCTATTTTCCCTGGAGTGTTGGAGACTGAGGGGTGACCTTATAGAAGTTTGTAAAATCATGAGGGGCAAGGATAGGGTGAATAGCCATGGTCTTTTCACCAGGGTGGGGGAGTCCAAAACTGAAAGGTGTGGGTTTAAGATGAGAGGGGAAAGATATAAAAAGGACCTATGGGGCAATCTGTTCATGCAGAGGGTGGTGTGTGTATGGAATGAGCTGCCAGAGGAAGTGGTGGAGGCTGGCACAATTAACATTTAAAGTGCATCTGGATGGGCATATGAATAGAAAGGATTTCGAGGGATATGGGCCAGATGCTGGCAAATGGGACTAAGATTAATTTACAATGTCTCGTCTGCATGGATGAGTTGGACTGAAGGGTCTTTTTCCACACTGTAAGCTCCATGACTCCATCTGCCAATGCCATCTAGTGTCCCTTTTAGCCCTCCTGATTTGTAAGTGTACTTTGACATCCTGTACACACCTCAAGGAATTCATTTGATTCCAGCTGCCTATACATATCATATGCCTCCTTGTTTTTCAAGACCAGGGCCTCAATAACTCTAGTCATCTGGGGTTCCCTACTCCTGCCAGCCTTTTCCTTCACTCCATATTCCTATATGTTGGCCCTGAACACTCATTAACCCACCTTTGAAAGTGTCTCACTTACTTGGCATCCCTTTGCCTACAAACAGCTTCCCCCAATCAACTTTTAAAAGTTCCTGTCTAAGATTGTCAAAATTGGCCTTGCCCCAATTTAGAACTTTAACCTATGGATCAGATCAATCCTTTTCCATAGCTACTTTAAAACTAACGGAATCATGGTCATTAGTCCCACAGTGCTGCCCGAGTAACACTTCTGTCACTTGCCACGCCTTATTTCCCAAGAGGAGATCACGTTTTGCATGTTCTCTAGTAGGCCATCTACATACTACATGAGAAATTCTTCCTGAATGCACTTTACAAATTTCTCTCCATCCAAGCCTTTGAGACTATGGCAGTCCCAGTCAATATTGGGAAAGTTAATATCCCCTAATATTCTTCAGCTATCTGCCATCTCCTCAATCTCTCAGGATTATTTGAGTTGCTTATAGTACAATGCTATCAAAGTAATCTCCCACTTTTTATTTCTCAGTTCTACCCAAATAGACTTAATGAACGAATCCTCTTTTCTCAGTACTGCCATGATGTTCTTCCCTAATCAAAAACACAACTGCCCGCCTCTTTCGCCTCTCTTTCTCTCCTTCCTATAGCATCTGTAACCCAGAACATTGAGTTGCCAGTCCTGACCCTCCCTCAGCTATATCTCTGTAATAGCTATTTTACCAATGTACCCATCCATGCCCTGAGTTCACTTGCCTTATCTGTCAGGCCTCTTACAGTTTAACCCAGACTTCTCTTGCTTCCCTGTCCTATCTAGTATTGGGATTACCAACACAGTCTTTATTATTTAACTTGCTCTCATTTAATCTCTATACTGTTCTCTACTTTGTCTTTATCTCCCTTTGTATGGCATTATACTCAATCCCTCTGCCACTGGCCAGACTACTTTACACCTTCTTGTGTGGCTCCAGCAAATCTCCCTGCCAGGATAGAACATAGAACATAGAACATAGAACAATACAGCACAGAACAGGCCCTTCGGCCCACGATGTTGTGCCGAACATTTGTCCGAGCTTAAGCACCCATCCATGTACCTATCCAATTGCCACTTAAAGTTCGCCAATGATTCTGATTCTGCCACTCCCACAGGCAGCGCATTCCATGCCTCCACCACTCTCTGCGTAAAGAACCTACCCCTGACATCTCCCCTATACCTTCCACCCTTCACCTTAAATTTATGTCCCCTTGTAACACTCTGTTGTACCTGGAGAAAAAGTTTCTGATTGTCTACTCTATCTATTCCCCTGATCATCTTATACACCTCTATCAAGTCACCCCTCATCCTTCTCCATTCCAATGAGAAAAGGCCTAGCACGCTCAACCTATCCTCGTATGACCTATTCTCTATTCCAGGCAACATCCTGGTAAATCTTCTCTGCACCCTCTCCAAAGCTTCCACATCTTTCCTAAAGTGAGGCGACCAGAACTGCACACAGTACTCCAACTGTGGCCTAACCAAAGTCCTGTACAGCTGTAACATCACTTCACGCCTCTTGAATTCAATCCCTCTGCTAATGAACGCTAATACACCATAGGCCTTCTTAAAAGCGCTATCCACCTGAGTGGCAACTTTCAAAGATCTATGAACATAGACCCCAAGATCCCTCTGCTCCTCCACCTTACTAAGAACCCTACCGTTAACCCTGTATTCCGCATTCTTATTTGCCCTTCCAAAATGGACAACCTCACACTTGGCAGGGTTGAACTCCATCTGCCACTCTTCAGCCCAGCTCTGCATCATATCTAAATCCCTTTGCAGCCGACAACAGCCCTCCTCACTATCCACAACTCCACCAATCTTCGTATCATCTGCAAATTTACTGACCCACCCTTCGACTCCCTCTTCTAAGTCATTAATAAAAATTACAAACAGCAGAAGACCCAGAACTGATCCCTGCGGAACTCAACTTGTAACTGGGATCCAGGCTGAATATTTACCATCTACCACCACTCTCTGACTTCGACCGGTTAGCCAGTTTTCTATCCAACTGGCCAAATTTCCCACTATCCCATGCCTCCTGACTTTCGCATAAGCCTACCATGGGGAATCTTATCAAATGCCTTACTAAAATCCATGTATACTACATCCACTGCTCTACCCTCATCCACATGCTTGGTCACCTCCTCAAAGAATTCAATAAGACTTGTAAGGTAAGACCTACCCTTCACAAATCCGTGCTGGCTGTCCCTAATCAAGCAGTGTCTTTCCTGATACTCATAAATCCTATCCCTCAGTACCCTTTTCATTACTTTGCCTACCACCGAAGTAAGACTAACTGGCCTATAATTCCCGGGGTTATCCCTATTCCCTTTTTTGAACAGGGGCACAACATTCACCACTTTCCAGTCCCCTGGTACCACCCCTGTTGACAGTGAAGACGAAAAGATCATTGCCAACGGCTCTGTAATTTCCTCTCTTGCTTCCCACATAATCCTAGGATATATCCCGTCAGGCCCGGGGGACTTCTCTATCCTCAAGTTATTCAAAATGTCCAACATATCTTCCTTCCTAACAAGTATCTCCTCTAGCTTACCAGTCCATTTCACACTCTCCTCTTCAACAATACGGTCCCTCTTGTTTGTAAATACTGAAGAAAAGTACTCATTCAAGACCTCACTTATCTCTTCCGACTCAATAGACAGTCTCCCAGTACTGTCCTTGATCGAACCTACCCTCGTTCTCGTCATTCTCATGTTTCTCACATACGCATAAAATGCCTTGGGGTTATCCTTGATCCTATCCGCCAAAGATTTTTCATGCCTTCTCTTAGCTCTCCTAATCCCTTTCTTCAGCTCCCTTTTGGCAATCCTGTACCCCTCCAATGCTCTGTCTGAACCTTGTTTCCTCAACCTTATGTAAGCCCCCTTCTTCCTCTTTACAAGACATTCAACCTCCCTTGTCAACCAAGGTTCCCTCACACGACCATCTCATTCCTGCCTGACAGGTACATACATATCAAGGACACGTCGTATCTGTTCCTTGAAAAAGTTCCACATTTCCACGACATCCTTCCCTGACAGCCTATGCTCCCAACTTATGCTCCTCAGATCCTGTCTTACAGCATCGTGTTTACCTTTCCCCCAATTGTAAAACCTACCCTGTTGCACGCACCTATCTCTCTCCATTACCAAGGTGAAAGTCACAGAATTGTGGTCACCATCACCAAAATGTTCACCCACTAACAAGCCCATCACTTGTCCCGGTTCGTTACCAAGTACCAAATCCAATATGGCCTCCCCGCTGGTCGGGCAATCTACATACTGTGTTAGAAAAGCTTCCTGTACACACTGCACAAACACTGTCCCATCCAATCTACTTGATCTAAAGAGCTTCCAATCAATGTTTGGGAAGTTGAAATCACCCATGACTACTACCCTGTGGCTTCTGCACCTTTCCAAAATCTGTTTCCCAATCTGTTTCTCCACATTTCTGCTGCTATTGGGGGGCCTACAGTAAACACCCAACAAGGTGACTGCACCTTTCCTATTTCTGACTTCAGCCCATACTACCTCCAAAGGCAGATCCCCCTCGAACTGCCTTTCTGCAGTCGTTATACCATTTCTAATTAGCAACGCCACCCCCCCTCCTTTTTTACCACCCTCCCTAATCGTATTGAAACATCTGTAACCAGGAACCTCCAACAACCATTCCTGTCCCTCTTCTATCCACGTTTCCATGATGGCCACAACATCGTAGTCCCCTCCACTCCCCTCCACTCCCCTCCAGTTCAGGTGTAACCCATTCCTCTTGGACAGGTCATTTCTGCCCCAGAAGAGATCCCAAAGATTCAAGAATCTGAACTCGTACCCCCTTACATCAGCTCTAAAGCCATTCATTCATCTGCCAAATCCTCTGATTCCCACTCTTGTAACTAACACATGGTGCTGGAAATAGTCCAGAAATTACTACCCTTGAGGTCCTGCATTTTAACCTTCAGGACCTCATCCCTTTTCCTACCTTGGTCGCTGATAGCAATATGTACAATGCCTTTGGCTGCTCACCTTCCCCCTTAAGAATTTCATGCAACAGCTCAGATGTCCTTGATCCTGGCACCAGGGAGGTAACACACCATCTAGAGTCACAAATTGCAGTTATAGAAATGCCTGTCTATCCACCTGACTAGAGAGGCCTCTACTACTAACACTTGGTTGGACTTTGTCTGACCCTGTTCGACAAGCAGGGGCAGTAATGGTGCCTGGCCACTGCTGTTAAACTCCCCTGAGGGGCTACCGTTCCAACAGTATCCCAAACTATTCCTGTCAGAGAGGGTAATAGCCACCGGAGATTCCAGCATGACCTGCCTACTTTTCCTGGCAGTCACACATCCACCTGACTGAACCTGCTGTCAGGAATGTCACAGAACAGCTGCAGGGCATCCTGAAAGAGGAGGGTGATGGGTTAGAGGTCATGGTACATGTTGGTACCAACAATATGGGTAAAGTGAGGAATGATGTCTTGCATCAAGATTCAGGGAGCTTGGCAGTAGATTAAAAAGCTGTATCTCAATAGTCATAATCTGAATTACTCCTGGTTCATCCTGCTAGTGAGTTTAGAAATAGGAAAATAGCACAGATGAATGTATGGTTCAAGAGTTGGTGCAAAAGGGAAGGTTCCTGGATTACTAGGACCATTTCGGGGAAGGTGGGACATGTGCAAATGGGACAGTCTGCATCTGAAGTACACTAGGACCGACATCCTTGCAGGTAGGTTTGCCAGTGCTGCTGTGAGGAGTTTAAACTAGTCTGGCAGAGGAAGAGGACACAGAATATCAATGAAACAGAGACACATCATGCAAAAGCAAAGGAAGCAAGTCACAGTGAGTTCAACTATGTTGAGTGTCAATAGAGTAAGGCAAGGCTGATGGTCCTCCTTTAATGATAGATAAAGGGTAGATAAATCCCTTGGGCCAGTTGGGATATACCCTAGGTTACTACAGGAAGCGAGGAAGAGATTGCTGCGCATTTGGTGATGATCTTTACACCTTCACTGTCCACTGGCGTAGTGCCAGATGATTGCAGGGTGGCAAATGTTATTCCCTTGTTCAAAAAAGGGAATAGGGATAATTCTGGGAATTACAAACCTGTCAGTCATACACCACTGGTGGGTAAAGTATTGGAGAGGATTCTGAGAGGCATGCTTTATGATTACTTGGAAAACCAAAGTTTGATTAGAGATAGTTAGCATGGCTTTGTAAGGGTCAAGCCTCACAAACCATATTGAATTCTTTGAAGGAGAAAGTGAGGACTGCAGATGCTGGAGATCAGAGTCAAGAGTGTGGTGCTGGAAAATCAGAAATGATGAAGGGTATATTCCTGAAACATCGATTCTCCTGCTGTTGGAAGCTGCCTGACCTGCTGTGATTTTGCAGTACCGCACTCTCAACACTGAATTCTTCAAAGATGTGACAAAGCACATGGATGAAAGTAGAGCAGTGGATGTGATGTACATGGATTTCAACAAGGCATTTGATAAGGTTCCCCATGGTAGGCTCATACAGAAAGAAAGGAGGCATGCGATACAGGGAAACCTGTCGGTCTGGATACAGAATTGGCTGGCCCATCGAAGACAGATAGTGGTGATAGATGAGCCTGGAGCTCAGTGACCAGTGGTGTTCCACAGGGATCAGTTCTGGGACCTTTGCTTTTTGTGATTTTCACAAATTACTTGGATGAGGAAGGTTGTTGGAGTTTTGGATAGTGGGAGGGATGTTGTAGGTTGCAATGAGACATTGACAGTTTGCAGAACTGGGCTGATAAGTGGCAGATGGAGTTCAACCTGGACAAATGTGAAATAATTCATTTTGGAAGGTCTGATATAAAGGCAGCATACAGAGTTAAAGGCAGGATTCTTAGCAGTGTGGAGGAACAGAGGGATCTTGGGGTCCATGCCCGTTGATCCCTCAAAGTTGCCACCCAGGTTGATAGGATTGTTAAGAAGGCTTATGGTGTGTTTGCTTTCATTAGCAGGGGAATTGAGTTTAAGAGATGCGTGCTTATGCTGCAGCTCTATAGAGTCCTGGTTAGTCCACACTTGGAATATTGTGTTCAGTTCTGGTTGCCTCATTATAGGAAAGATGTGGGAGGTTTCGAGACGGTGCAGGGGAGATTTACCAGGATGCTGCCTGGACTGGTGGGCATGTCTTGTGAATAAAGGCTGAGGGAGCTTGGTTTTTTCTCGGAGTAAAGAAGGATGAGAGGTGACTTGATAAAGGTGTACAAGATGTTGAGAGACATAGAGTGGACAGCCAGAGACTTTTTCCCATGGTGGAAATGCCAGTACTGCACAGTACTGTTCTATGTTCTATACTTAATGCTAGGAGTGTAATAGATAAGACTGATGATGTTGATTGATGTATGGAAGTATGGTATTATTGCCATCACAGAAACATGATTGTGGAAGGGGCTGAATTGGCAGTTCAACATTCCAGGACATAGGATCTTTCAGCAAGAGGGAGGAGGTTGTAAAAAGAACCGTGATGGTGCAGCACTATTAAATGAGGAGGCAATGACGATAATAAGGAGAGATGATATCCTGCAAGGATCGATGAAACTTTGTGGGTAGAACTTAGAAATGTTAAGCAGGCAGCTACTTTACTGGAAGTGCAAAAGGAAATAGAGGAGCAAATATGTTGATAGTTCACGAAGGTAAGAGTAATAATTAGGTAATTATACAAGGGGATTTCAACCTTCCCAACATAAACTGGGATAGTCATAGTGTTAAGGGTTTAGAGGGGGAATATTTCTTGAAATGTATCCAGGGGAACTTTTGCATCGATACATAGAAGGCCCACCAAGGGATGGTGCAGTGCTAGATCTGGTTCTGGGGAAAGAAACAGGACAAGTGTTCGATGTGGCAGTAGGGAAACATTTTAGCGATAGCAATACACGACCAATGGAATACCCTTCGTCTTCCAGTACTTCCCCGGAGCAGAGAAACTACGCCATGTTCTTCACAGCCTTCAACGTGTCATTGATGACAATGAACATCGTGCCAAGGCCATCCCTATGGACAAGGAAAAAGATAGCTTGCAAAAGATGGCTGTGGATTGGGGGAAGGCAGATTTTATTAAAATAAAGCAGGATCTGGCCACAATTGACTGGGAACAGCTCCTTGCGGATAAATCCACAGTGAAGTAGCAGGGAGCATTCACAAAGGAACTGGGGAGAATACAGATCCAACATGTACCCTTTATGGAAAAAGGTAGGAGCGATAATTTCAGAAAACCCTGGATGTCTTGGACAATTCAGGACTGAATGAGGAAAAGTAGGGCTTTTAGCAAATCTAAAGAGAGCTAATGTCCTAGAAGTATACAGGAAATGTAGGAGGGAACTAAAGAAAGTAATTAGAGAAAAAACAAGGCATGTAAAAAGGGCTTGCAAACAGCATTAGGGAAAATCCTAAGATATTTGATAAATACATTAAAGAGAAGAGGCTAACCAGGAAAGGGGTAGGGCCCATTACCGGACAAGGGGCAACCTGTGTGTGAAGCCTCAGGATATTAGGGTATTAAATTAATACTTCTGTAATCATTCTGGAATTAGGAGTATAGATATGGAATTCAGGAAAAGGGACTATCAGGAACTTGCACAGTTTGACATAGGAAATGAGGAGATATTGGAGGCTCTGTCTGGCTTAAAAATGGATAAATCCTCCACCTCGGATGAATCGCATCCTGGGCTGCTGTGGGAGGTGAGGCAGATTTTACAAAGAGTGGGGTTACCTGTAGTGTGACATAAACCCAAAATCATAGTTGAGGCCATCTTGGTACAGAAGATACAGAACTTGGCTATCAGTTTCTGATCAGTGATTCTGTGTTGTTGTTGTTGTGTACTATATCCTGGAGGATGTTTACCTGAAGATCAGAGGCTTAATGTCTTGGTTTGCTGAAGTTTTCCCGACTAACACTCCAAAAGCTAGTACTTCTAAATAAACCTGTTGGACTATAATCTGGTGTCGTGTGACTTTATCCACACCGGCACCTTCTCATCAGATCTTCAGATAAGCATTCTTCAAGGTGGCCTTCAAGATACACAACAACGCAGAATTGCTGAGCAGAAACTGATAGCCAAAGTCCTATACCCATGAAGACAGCTTCAACCATGATCTTGGGTTTGTGTCATGCTACATGTAATCCCACCATATTGTTCTGTTTATAAAACCTTCCCTACTGTTCTGTTTTGACCCCATTACCTTGATAACTTGTTATTATCTCCCTACTTCAATTAGGTTTTGGATTATTTATTACTTTGGTTAGACACTCATCATGAGACTCTGACACGTGTTATTCCTGCCATTTGGTTTGTCTCTATCACCATCTTATTTTTGATTTGTTTTGTAATTATCTCTCTGCCTTATTTAATCATTGCATAGTCATCCCTTCACTTGCCATTCAGCTGTTTATTCACGCCGTTTGACACTTACTTGTAAAGGCTCGTAATTCAGCCTGTCAACACGCCACTCACAATATTTGTACTTATCTGTTGACACCCTTAATTAGCTGGAGTTATCTTGCCATTATCTCTTCGCCTATATAGTCTGTGCCTGTGTGCTTCTGGCATGTGATTTCAAGTAAACCTGTTGGACCATAACCAAGTGTGGTGTGACTTCTGACTTTGTCCACCCCAGTTCTACACCGGCACCTCCACATCATGATTACTTACTGTAACTGCAAACTAACTTACTATGATTCATGCACAAGTTAAAAGAAAAGTTGCTATAGTTGTATCAGACCATTAGGCTGCTTTCTTATCAGAGAGGGATGAATGGTAATAGTTTAACCTGAAGGTCACTACTACTCGCGAGTGGATAAATTGAGAAGGAGAGTTCTTCATGGTAACCTGAGCTGGTGCAGGAATTCAATGCACACTGTTGGCATCACTCTGCATTGCAAACCAGCTGTCCAGCCAATGTTGCCATGCACTGGGATACCTAGATTGTTCCACATTTCGGAGGTCTGTAATCTCTCACCATTTAGATCATCTGCTTTTTTATTTTCCCTGTTAAAACAGACAAATTCGCACTTTCCACATTATATACCATTTGCCAGATCTTTGCCCACTCAATTAACATATCTGTATCCCTTTGTAGGTTCCTTATGTCCTCTTCACAACTCACTTTCCTACCTATTTTTGTGTTATCAGCAAATTTAGCTACCATACCTTTGCTCTGTTCATCTAAATCATTTCTATAAATTGTAATGACTGGAGTCCCCAGCACTGAGCCCTGTGACATAATACTTGATACCTAATGATCTGTATTGTACTTTGGAACATCCTGAGATCATGAAAGACACCACAGAAATATTCTGTTTTTTTATTACATTGTACAACTTGCTGTACACAATTTTACACAGGCCACAAAAGCTTGGAGCATAATAACAAGCTGGGAGGGAGAAGCTGTCATTTCAATATAGAACATAGAACATAGAACAATACAGCACAGAACAGGCCCTTCGGCCCACGATGTTGTGCCAAACTTCTAACCTAGATTAAGTACCCATCCATGTACCTATCCAAATGCTGCTTAAAGGTCGCCAATGATTCCGACTCTACCACTCCCATGGGCAGCGCATTCCATGCCACCACCACTCTCTGGGTAAAGAACCCACCCCTGACATCTCCCCTATACCTTCCACCCTTCACCTTAAATTTATGTCCCCTTGTAACACTCTGTTGTACCCGGGGAAAAAGTTTCTGACTGTCTACTCTATCTATTCCTCTGATCATCTTATAAACCTCTATCAAGTCACCCCTCATCCTTCGCCGTTCCAACGAGAAAAGGCCGAGAACTCTCAACCTATCCTCGTACGACTTCCTCTCCATTCCAGGCAACATCCTGGTAAATCTTCTCTGCACCCTCTCCAAAGCTTCCACATCTTTCCTAAAGTGAGGCGACCAGAACTGCACACAGTACTCCAACTGTGGCCTAACCAAAGTCCTGTACAGCTGCAACATCACTTCACGACTCTTGAATTCAATCCCTCTGCTAATGAACGATAATACTCCATAGGCCTTCTTACAAACTCTATCCACCTGAGTGGCAACCTTCAAAGATCTATGTACATAGACCCCAAGATCCCTCTGTTCCTCCACCTGACTAAGAACCCTACCATTAACCCTGTATTCCGCATTCTTATTTGTTCTTCCAAAATGGACAACCTCACACTTGGCAGGGTTGAACTCCATCTGCCACTCCTCAGCCCAGCTCTGCATCATATCTAAGTCCCTCTGCAGCCGACAACAGCCCTCCTCACTGTCCACAACTCCACCTATCTTCGTATCATCTGCAAATTTACTGACCCACCCTTCGACTCCCTCATCTAAGTCATTAATAAAAATTACAAACAGCAGAGGACCCAGAACTGATCCCTGCGGAACTCCACTTGTAACTGGGCTCCAGGCTGAATATTTACCATCTACCACCACTCTCTGCCTTCGACCGGTTAGCCAGTTTTCTATCCAATTGGCCAAATTTCCCTCTATCCCATGCCTCCTGACTTTCCGCATAAGCCTACCATGGGGAACCTTATCAAATGCCTTACTAAAATCCATGTACACTACATCCACTGCTCTACCCTCATCCACATGCTTGGTCACCTCCTCAAAGAATTCAATAAGACTTGTAAGGCAAGACCTACCCTTCACAAATCCGTGCTGGCTGTCCCTAATCAAGCAGTGTCTTTCCAGATACTCATAAATCCTATCCCTCAGTACCCTTTCCATTACTTTGCCTACCACAGAAGTAAGACTAACAGGCCTGTAATTCCCGGGGTTATCCCTATTCCCTTTTTTGAACAGGGGCACAACATTCGCTACTCTCCAGTCCCCTGGTACCACCCCCGTTGCCAGTGAAGACGAGAAGATCATTGCCAACGGTACTGCAATTTCCTCTCTTGCTTCCCACATAATCCTAGGATATATCCCGTCAGGCCCGGGGGACTTGTCTATCTGAATTAAATGGAGAAACAGAAAACGCAATTTGAAAACTGTTCCTCCTCCAATGTTAGTACAGTTGTTGATTTGAACCTCTCTCTGAATCTATCCTGCAGGGATAAAACTGTGGCTACAGATTGGTGAACAAAGGCATCACTAGACATTCCTTGAGGGATTCTGCCAATCTACCACCAGAAAAATCCCACAGAAATTCCCTCCATGGAGATTTCCTTGTGTCACCAAGGGGCTTTGGATCCCAATGTCTTTTTTTGCCATCCAAGGAGAACCTTATCAAACACCTTGCTAAAATCCATGACACCACAACCACTGATCTACCTTCATCAATGTATTTTGTTACATATTCAAAGAATTCAATAAGGCTTGTGAGGTATGACCTGCCCCTCACAAAGCCATGAATGACTATCTCTAATCAAGCTATGTTTTTCCAAATAATCATAAATCCTATCTGTCAGAATCATCTGCAATAACCTGGAGAAGTGTGTAGTGATTCATTTTGGAAGGAGGAAAAGAAGGACCTTGGGGTCCACATTCATAGATCCCTCAAAGTTGCCACCCAAGTTGATAGGGTTGTTATGTGGATGGGGTATGCTGGTCTTCATTCGCAGGGGGATTGAGTTGAACAGCCGCAAGGTTATGCTGCAGGTCTATAAATCCCTGCCTTACTTTGAATATTGTGTTCAGTTCTGGTCGCCTCATTATAGGAAAGATGTGGAAGCATTATAGAGGGTGCAGAGAAGGTTTACCAGGATGCTGCCTGAACTGGAGGGTGTATATGTGTGAAGAAGCATGAGAAGTGACTTGATGAGAGACATGTATAGAGTGGATAGCCAGAGACTTTGTTTTCCATAGAAGAAATGGCTACCACAAGAGGACATAATTTTAAGGTGATTGAGAGAAGGTTTAGGGAAGATGTCAGAGATAGGTTCTTTACACAGAGAGTAGTGGGTGTAAGGAATGTACTGCCGCAGTGGTAGTAGAGTCAGACACATTACGCACATTTAAGTGACTCTTGGATAGGCACATGGATGACATTAAAATGAAGGGTTTACTACTAGATTAGTTTGTTTGACCTTAGAGTAGGATAAAAAGTCAGCACAACATCAAGGGCCGAAGGGCTTGGATTGTGCTGCGCTGTGCTGTTCCATGTTTCTATAACAGTCATCATACCTGCGTCCAATTTTGGATACCGCATTTTGATTTTGCAAACCAATGTCCTCGAAGGCTGCAAATGCATCCAGGGCAAACACCTCTGCCCACTCATAGGCATAATATCCAGCTGCATAGCCTCCAGAGAAAATATGCTGAAACGTGCAAAGAATACAATCCTCCTGATAGTGAGAATACATGTGGTGGAAATAAAATGAAAATTCATTCGTGAACCAGTCTACTCCTTTCATAACTGTCAATCTAAACACCTAAATAAATAGTTTGCTTTTGGGACAACATCATCCCATATTTAGTCCTATGCATTTTGCAATGTGTTTTGTGAAATGTGTCAAAGATATCATCACACAAACAATTGCAACCAGAAACATATCAAAAAGATGTACTCAGCAATGCATTTAATTAATAGTAAGGAATGAGAGTGGTCATTTTGTCCATCTTTTCTTGACAGACCAGCCTTACTCAACCATGGTCTCATATCTTTCAGCCCTTTACCCTTTCCTGAAATGCCGCCCAGAGTCGCACTGAATTTGTCATCTGAGAGTCTCACTACAGGAAACAACTGTAAACTCCCTTTGAAATCTTGGAAGTTTCCATTAGGTTCCTTCAAAAATCTTCTTTTTCCCAAAGTAAGCAAATATTGTCATATTTGCTAACATGGCCAATTGAAGGATTCAATTATGCCCACACTAACCTTGTCTACCATAATAGTAATGTCTCAGATTATATCAGTAAGTCAATCACATGTGCTCTCCATTTCTGGAATCTTAATTCTTAATTCTTACCATAAGAAGGAAGCTGCACAGCAATTACTCACAGGAAGCTGTTTCATCACTGTAAACCTGTCAGAGACTTGCTCCACAACAGTTGTCCACGAATCTGAGCTTAAGACAAAAGATCAGAGAAGTATCATATGGTCAACATATCCCGGAAGAATAATTCAAAGCTTTATATTATCTTAGCTTTTAAAGTAGCATTTTCCATTGGGCAAATCATTTTGTTGCCCGTGAGAAAACCGAAAACATTCCTGAAAACCTGCAAATGTTTTGCGTCCTTTAATATTAATTTGAATCCAAATTCCTAAATGTGAGCTCCATGCTGGGAGTCTAGAGTCACATCATGACTGCCACCGAAACCTCTATGTACCATATACATGACACCTGGCACACTTTTGAAATAAGAGATCACTTTTCAAATACACATCAGCAATGAAGACCCACTTCCAGGGCACTATCAGAAAACTGTGGGTATGTTCTTCACTATTTTTTTCTGATGTGAATGTGGCCTGTCAGAGCCTTTGGAACTCTGGAGAGCAGTGGAGGCTGGGTCACTGAAGTTATAAGAGTCATAAATTCATTGAGTTGTACAGCTCGGAAACAGACTCTTTGGTCCAACTCATCCAGGCCAACCAGATGTCCTAAATTAATCCAAACCCATTTGCCAGCATTTGACCCATATCTCTCTAATCCTTCCTATTCTTTTAAATGTATCCTTTTAAATGTTGTAATTATTCTAGCCTCCCTTACTTCTTCTGGAAGCTCATTCTGGAAGCCTTCTGCATGAAAAAATTATCCCTTGGGTTTTAAATTATTCAGTTATTATCATTAATAGTAAGATTGTTCAAAGCTGTTGCAGAGTTTTTGGTTAATAAGGGAATAGGGTGAGCAACAAACAGGAAAACAGAGTTGAGGCTACAATCAAATCAGATATAATATCAGCAAATGGTAGAACAGATTGGAGGGGTTACTCCTGCTTTGAGTTCCTGTTTGAAGTTATTTCTTCCTGTACCTGGGAGTGCCTGAGATATCTAATACTAGCAGCTACTCAGAAAACTGCCTGCATGTGATCTTTCAAATAGTTCATTGGTTTGACAGAATAGGGGAACATTAAATGGAGACAGGAGAGGCTTCATACAAGATCCTCCAGTAAATGGAATGGGAGATTGTTGAGAAACCCAGTTACTCCCTTCTTCTGAAAAGGTCTAAGTAGGGACTAGGTAGTGTCACAGTGAAAATTATATTTCAATATATACCCAGGCTTTCATGTCCAAGCTGTGCTGGACTTTTCTTTTATTCATTTATGAAATATGGAGGTCTCTCGCTGCTCCAGCAGTTATTGCCCATCTCTAATTGCCCTTGAACTAAGTGGCTTGTGAGGTTATTTCCAAAGGGCAGGTAAAAGACAACCACATTGGCCAGACCAGGCAGCAGATTTTCTTCCCCAAAGGACATGATCGAACCACATGGGTTTTTAAGAAAATCAACAATGGTCACATGGCTGCCATTCAACTGACTTTTGAATTTCAAATTTTTACTGAATTCAAATTTTGCTACCTGTCATGTTCCCAAGTAAGAGATCAGGATAAAACAGAACAAAATAAAATAAAACAAACAGCTGCAGATGTTGGAAATCTGAAACAAAAACAGAAATGGCTGGAGAACCTCAGGAGCTCTGGTAGCATCTGTGAACAGAAAATACAGTTAACATTTTGGGTCTAGTTTTAAAGAAGGGTTATGACTGAGTTTTCGAATTCAAAGAGCAGTGGACTCCCAACAGACTTCAGCCTTCACAGAAACATTGACAATAGTGAACAGGTGACAAATCGTAAATATGGAAACTTTTTAAAATGAAGAACAGTGCTTCCAAAAGTGGAGGCCCCTGATGGTGTCGCGAGCTAACATAATGGAGTTGCGTGATCTAAGGCGGTAATGAGTGCCATGGAGTTTGGACAAAGTTATAGCAACTGTGCTCCTGTTCCTCTAACATGCCTCCTCACGTTTCCACTGAGGGGCCAAGACAGTTTTCAGGCCTGGAAATGTGGTCATTGTGAGTAAAGGTTTGGGGAGAACCAAAATTTTGGATTTTTTAAATTCATTCACAGGATAAGAATGATGCTAGCTAGCTATTTTGCCCATCCTTAATGGCCCAGAGGGCTATTAAGAGTCAACCACATTGCTGTGGTTCTGGAGTCACATGTAGGCCAGAGCAAGTAAGCTGACAGTTTCCTTCCCTAAAGGACATTAGTGAACCAGATGGGTTTTTCCCAACAATCGACTCATAGTCATCATTCGATTCTAAATTCCAGATTTTTACTGAATTCAAGTTTCACCATCTACTATGACAGGATTTGAACCCAGGTCCCCAGAACATTACCCAGGTCTCTGGACTTACAGTCCAGTGATCATACCACTAAGGATTGCCTCCCCCATTCACGTTAAAATGTTAATCAGAATGATCAATTAAAACCAAATTTCCACTGGAAAAAGAGCCACAGGCATTCAAAACTCAATTGAACTCAGCATGGAAAGGCTGGAGATTCTGTCTGGAAATGCAATCCTACTTGCCTGTCAGGTATTCCTCAGTTATCGCTACCATATAGCTCACCATACAGTGGAACCTGAATCTGGTCACCATTTCCACTGGGTCTCTGTTATATCTTATTCATGTCGTTTGGAGAGAGTTTACCTGGTGTGTATACTGAGGTCAATAGCAGTGAGAAACATCTGCCTCAGCATGATAGAGCCTCCCCCATAATGATGTGCTGCAAAAGAGAAAACTACTTTTAAAAAAGTCCAGAAATTTTTATTTTACTGGTTGGAAATAAGAATAACTGACTTACGACATCAGAGGACAAAAAAAAATCTTTAAAATTTCATTTGCAAGGTCAGTAATCATTTTCCAATTTCAAAACATAGTGTAATATTTTGAATGCTGGCACATTATGTAGAATCACCCTTCTGTGATCAGCATTCAGAAGCTACTCACTCAAAACCAACATCCCTGCATGTCAGTTGTAGGGCTTATACCAAAATCCCAAACCATTACTGTATCATGCATCTGGGCAGCATGGCAGCATTCGTTTGCCAGAGATGTCATGGATAGCATATATAGAAAGGTGGTCAAACCACAGATTCAGACTCCACAGGCAGGAAGGGATTGGGTACTCACTATACACCAGAGCAGGAGGGCTAAGTAGACAGTACAGGAATCTCCTATGACCATTCCTCTGCAAAACGGATATGCCATTTTGGATACTGTTGAGAGGAATAAGTGTCTCGGGGATAATAGCAGCAGCCAAATTCATGGCACCATGGTTTGGCTCTGCTGCAGAGAGAAAGAGAGAAATAGGCACAGAAATGCTACAGTTATATAGGGGATTCAGATGTAAGGGAATACACGGCATTTCTGTGGCTGCAAACGAGAATCCAAGAGGGCGTGTTGCTTTCCCGGTGCTAGAGTCCTAGATGTTTCGGAGTGATTGCCGGACATCCTTGTGAACAACCAGTGGTCGTGGTACATGTTGGCACTAACAGCATAGGTTAAAAAAGGGATGAGGTCCTAAAAGCAGAATATAGAGAACTAGGAAGAAAGTTGAAGTGTAGTACCTCAAAGATAGTTATCTCAGGATTACTACCAGTGCCATGAGCTAGTCAGAGTAGAAACAGCAGTATATATAGGATGGATACAAGACTGAAAAGATGATGTGAGGGAGAGGGTTTCAGATTCATGGGAAATTGGTTCCAGGGGAGATGGGACCTGTATCAACTAGATGGCTTACACCTGGGCAGGACTGGGAATAATGTCCTTGGCGGGGTACTTTGTAAAGCTTTTGGGGAGAGTTTAAACTAGTGTGGCAGAGGGATGGGAACCAGAGGATGCAGGTGTGACAGGTGGGAATGTAAAAGGGGTGGGGGAGTTGCATTACCGGTAATGGAGTATCTCTCAGTTATTCTGAGGGATGATACATCAGATGACTTGTGCAGCGCGGCAATATGGGTAGAAGTCAGGAATAGGAAAGATGAAATCACAATGCTAGGGATATGATACAGGCCTCCAAACAGCAAGTGGACAATAGAGGAGGGAATATGTAGATAGATTTTGGAAAGATGTAAAAACAGCAGGGTTGTTGTGGTGGATGATTTTAACTTCCCCTATATTGACTGGGACTCACTTCATACTTGGGGCTTGGATGGAGTAGAATTTTTAAGAAATTCTACTCCATCCAATACCGGGAAAGCAACACGCCCTCTTGGATTCTCGTTTGCAGCCACAGAAATGCCGTGTATTTTGAGGGGAAAGTGGTAGATGTGGTATATATGGATTTTAGTAAGGCGTTTGATAAGGTTCCCCATGGTAGGCTACTGCAGAAAATACGGAGATATGGCATTGAGGGTGAGTTGGAGGTTTGGATTAGGAATTGGCTGGATGGAAGAAGACAGAGGGTAGTAGTTGATGGCAAAGTTTCTTCATGGAATGTCGTCACTAGCGGTGTTCCGCAAGGATCTGTTTTGGGACCATTGCTGTTTGTCATTTTTATAAATGACCTGGAAGAGGGGTTAGAAGGTTGGGTGAGCAAGTTTGCGGATGATACGAAAGTCGGAGGAGTTGTTGACAGTGAGGAAGGATGTGGCAGGTTACAGCAGGATATAGAGAAGCTGCAGAGCTGGGCAGAAAGGTGGCAAATGGAATTCAATGTAGCTAAGTGTGAGGTGATTCACTTTGGGAAGAATAACAAAAAGATGGGGTACTGGGCTAATGGTCGGATACTTGGTAGTGTGGATGAGCAGAGGGATCTTGGTGTCCATGTACACAGATCTCTGAAAGTTGCCACCCAGGTAAATAGTGCAGTGAGGAAGGCATATGGCGTACTGGCTTTTATTGGTAGAGGAATTGAGTTCCGGAGTCCTGAGGTCATGATGCAGTTGTATAAGACTCTGGTGCGGCCGCATCTGGAATATTGTGTGCAGTTTTGGTCGCCATACTATAGGAAGGATGTGGAGGCACTGGAACGGGTGCAGAGGAGGTTTACCAGGATGTTGCCTGGTATGGAAGGAAGATCGTATGAGGAAAGATTGAGACACGTGGGGCTATTTTCATTAGAGAAAAGAAGGTTTAGGGGTGACTTGATTGAGGTGTACAAGATGATTAGGGGGTTAGATAGGGTTGACAGTGTGAACCTTTTCCCGCGTATGGAGTCGGGTATTACAAGGGGGCATAGCTTTAAATTAAGGGGGGGTAGATATAGGACTGAAGTTAGGGGTAGGTTCTTCACTCAGCGAATCGTAAGTTCATGGAATGCCCTGCCAGTAGCAGTGGTGGACTCTCCCTCTTTATGGGCATTTAAGCGGGCATTGGATAGGTATATGGAGGATAGTGGGTTAGTATAGGTTAGGTGGGCTTGGATCGGCGCAACATCGAGGGCCAAAGGGCCTGTACTGCGCTGTATTCTTCTATGTTCTATGTTCTATGTTCATTCAGGTGGGTTTCTTGACACAGTATGTAAACAGTCCAACCAGGTTATACTGGATCTGGTTTTGAGAAATGAGGCTGGCCAGGTGTGTGAAGTTTCAGTGGGGGAGCATTTCAGGAGTAGTGACCATAAGATCGTGAGTTTTAAGATTCTCATAGATAGGGATAACAGTGGTCTTCAAATGAAGGTGTTAAACTGGGGGAAGGTGAACTATAACAATATTAGGCAGGGACCAATGAATTTTGATTGAAGGTGGCTGTTTGAAGTTACGTCCACACCTGACGTGTGGGAGTGTTTTAAACGGGAGACGATAAAAGTTTAAAAGCACCATGTTCCTGCGAGAATGAAGGATGGGTATGGCATATTTTATGAACCTTGAATGACCAGGGATGTTATGACCTTGGTCTAAAAGAATAAGGAAGCATATGTAAAGTCGAGGAGATGGGAACTGACAAAGCCCTTGAAGAATATATAGAAAATAGGAAAGAACTTAAACAAGGAATTAGAAGGACAAAAAGGGGTCCTGAAAAGTCATTAGCAAACAGGATTAAGGAGAAGCCCAAGGCTTTTTGTACATATACAAAAAGCAAGAGGGTAGCCAAGGAAAGGGTTGGCCCACTCAAGGAGAAAGGAGGGAATCTATGTATGTAACCAGAACAAATAGGTGAGGTTCTAAATGAATACTTTGTGTCAGCATTCACCAGAGAGAAGGAATTGGTGGAGGATGATCCCAGGGGAGTGCAGAATTTCTAAGTCAAGTTGCTATTAAAAAGGAAGAGATGTTGTATGTATTAAAAAATATTAAGGTAGATAAGTCCCAGGGTCCTGATGGGATCCATCCTAGATCATTGAAGAAGACTAGAGAACAAATTGCTGGAGCACTGACAGATATCTTTGATCTTCTTTACCCCCAGGCGAAGTCCCAGAGGACTGCAGAGTAGCCAACGTTGTCCCATTATTTAAGAAGGGGAGCAGAGATAATCCAGGAAATTATAGGCCTGTGAGCCTCAATCAGTGGTAGGGAAATTATTGGAAAGATTCTCAGGAACAAAATCTATACGTATTTGGAAGCAAATGGACTTATTAACGATAGACAGCATAGTTTTGTGCAGGGGAGGTTGTGCTTTACTGACACGGTTGGGTTTTTTAAGGAGGTGATAAAAATGATCGATGAGGGAAAGCAATTCATGTTATCAACTGTTTGAAGTTAAGTCCACACCTGACGTGTGGGAGTGTTTTAAACGGGAGACGATAAAAGTTTAAAAGCACCATGTTCCTGCGAGAATGAAGGATGGGTATGCTTTTGAGAAAGACCCTCATAGTAGACTGGTACAAAAGGTGGCATATGGTATCAAGGTGAGCAGGCATGATGGATATAGAATCTGTTTAGTCATAGGAGACAGTGAGTGGCGGTAGTGGGATGCCTTTCGGAATATAGGGTTGTGACTAATGGTGTTCTATTGGGATCAGTGCAGGGAACTCTGTTTTTTGTGGTCTACATTAGTGATTTGGAGAAAAATGTGGCTGGTATAATTCATAACTTTGCAGAAGATACAAAGATTAGTGGAGTTGTGGATAGTGAGGAGGATTGTCAGAGGATACAGCAGGTTATAGATCAGACAGCGGCACGGGCAGAGAAATGGCTGATGGAGTTTAATCCAGACAAATGTGAGCTGAGGCTTCTTGAAAGGTCAAGTACGGTGGAAATTATACAGTGAGGACACTTAGGAGTATTGATATGCAGAGGGATCTGGGTGTGCAGGTCCACAGATCACGCAAGGTGGCAGTGCAGGTAGATAAGGTAAGAAAAAGGTATATATGGCATGCTTCCCTTCATTTGAAGGCGCATTGAGTATATAGATAGACAAGTTATGCTGCAGCTTTATAAAACTTTAGTTAGGCCACACTTGGAATATTGCATACAGTTCTGGTTATCACACTACCAGGAGGATATAGATGCTTTGGAGACCGTGTAGGAAAAGTTTACCAGGATGTTGCCTGGTATGGGGGAATTTTAGCTATGAAGAAAGATTGGATAGACTGGGTTTGTTTTCACTGGAACGCAGGAGGTTGAGGGGGTGACCTCATCAGAGTTTATGAGATTGTGAATGGCATGGATAGAGTGGGAAGTGTGAGGCTTTTTCCCAGGGTGGAGGGATCAATTACTAGGGCACACAAATTCATCTCAAGTTGTTCCAAATTTTAAAAACCAGTTGGAGTGATTAACAGTGTTTTCTCAAAATGAATTATGAGCAATATACATTCCATTATAACTGTTACTCAGCCTTCATCATACAGGAAAAATTGTGGACTCCAGGACAAACCTTCCTCCAGACTGAAAATATTCATTGACTATTAGTCTTTGTTCCCTATCACTCAAATAATTTTGTATCCACTGTACCACTTCCCCTTTGATGCCTTCACTATGATGCCTTGTTTTCAGAGGGCGGAGCAGAGCTGTAAATATATAACTAACTGCCCGCTGGATTCAAGGCCTTGCTTTCAGAATCAGAGGGTGGAGTGGAGCTGTAAGTATATAACTAACTGACCACTGGATTCACGACCTTGCTTTCAGGGTTGGCAGGCAGAGCAGAGTCAGAGATGTACAGCACGGAAACAGACCTTACGGTCCAACCCATCCATGCTTACCAGCTATCCTAACCCAATCTAGTCCTACCTGCCAGCTCATATCGCTCCAAACTCTTCCTATTCATATACCCATCCAAATACCTTTTAAATGTTTCAAATGTACTAGCCTCTACCACTGCCTCTGGCAGCTCATTCCATACACGTACCACCCTCTGTGTGAAAAAGTTGCTCCTTAGGTCTCTTTTATATCTTTCCCCCCTCACCTTAAACCTATGCCCTCTAGTTCTGGACTCCCCCACCCCAGGGAAAATACTTTGTCTATTTATCCTATAATTAACTGACCATGGGCAGCACGGTGGCACAGTGGTTAGCACTGCTGCCTCACAGCGCCAGAGACCCGGGTTCAATTCCCGCCTCAGGCGACTGACTGTGTGGAGTTTGCACATTCTCCCCGTGTCTGCGTGGGTTTCCTCCGGGTGCTCCGGTTTCCTCCCACAGTCACAAAGATGTGCAGGTCAGGTGAATTGGCCATGCTAAATTGCCCGTAGTGTTAGGTAAGGGGTAAATGTAGGGGTATAGGTGGGTTACGCTTCGGCGAGTCGGTGTGGACTTGTTGGGCCGAAGGGCCTGTTTCCAAACTGTAATGCAATGTAATCTAATCTAATCTAATCATGGGATTTGCAGCCTTGTCTTCGGAGTGGGAGGGTGGAGCACAGCTATAAGTATATAACTAACTGACTGTGGAGCACAGGGAGTAACTGAAACCCAACTGAAAAAGTGACGTCACAGGAGAGCTGTGAACCTTTTAGCTGTTAAGAAGTCCATCCGAGAGTTGAAAAAAAAGACAATCGAAACGAACTACATTAACTAATCGCAATTTACTTACTAGTAAATTAATTAACAAAATAGAAATGGCTGGGCAGGTGATGTGCTGTAGCTGTGTGATGTGGGAGCTGGACGATCCCATTGCAAACTGCTGTGACCATAAGTGCAGCAAGTGTTGGTTGCTGAAAGAACTCTGGCTCAGAGCTAATGAGCTGGAATCTGAGCTTCAAACACTGCGGCACATCTTTGTGCGGAGAGTTACCTGGATGTTGTGTTTCACAAGGTAGTCACATCTGGGTAGGTTCAGTATCACAAATTTGGTCAGTGGCCAGGGACAGCAGAGTGTGACTACAAGCGAGGCAGGTAGAGGGATCCTGCAGTCAGAAACTGAGGAGTCTCAACTCTTAACCTTATCCAACAGGTCTAAAGTACTTACTCCTTGTATGGATGAGGAACAGAGCTGCAGGGAGGATGAGCCAGCTGACCACAGTACTGTGGTACAGGAGGCCATTCAAGAGGGGGGAGCAAAAAGACAAGTAGTAGTTGTAGGGGATTCTATAACTGGAGGATAGATAGTATCCTTTGTAAGCAGTATTGAGAGTCTGGCATGGTCAGTGGCCTGCCGGGCACCAAGTTGCAGGATATCTCTGACCGGTTTGAAGAGATATTGGAGAGGGAGGGCGAGGATCCAGTTGCTGTGGTTCACATCGGGACAAACAACATAGGCAAGACTAGGAAAGAGGACCTGTTCAGGGATTAGAGCTGAAAATGTGTTGCTGGAAAAGCGCAGCAGGTCAGGCAGCATCCAGGGAACAGGAGAATCGACGTTTCGGGCATAAGCCCTTCTTCAGGAATCCCTGTTCTTCAGGAATCAGGGATTATCCAGAACTAGGAATCAAATTAAAGAAGATCTGCAAGGGTTATAATCTCTGGATTACTGCCCAAGTCACAT
Source organism: Chiloscyllium plagiosum (assembly GCF_037043375.1). NCBI lineage: Eukaryota > Metazoa > Chordata > Chondrichthyes > Orectolobiformes > Hemiscylliidae > Chiloscyllium > Chiloscyllium plagiosum. The sequence continues at coordinate 66,606,506 of NW_028270158.1, read as the reverse complement.
GCAAAACATAGGGACACGAGAATAAGGGAAGTAAACATGTGGCTAAAAGAGTGGTGCAGAAAAGAGGGGTTCTTTTTCATGAGGCACTGGCACCAGTACTGGAACAGAAGGGATCTGTACCGTTGGGACGGTCTCTGCCTGAACCGAGCTGGGACTGGTGTTCTAGAGAATAAGTCAATAGGACTTCACCCTCGGAAGTAGGGGTGGGGCGCGGGGAGGAGGGGATGGTAAAACTCCAAGAAGTATAATGACCAATGGGAAGCAAAGCTGCAGCTTAACATCTATGGGGGTGGGTTCTGCATTGAAAAATATGAAAAGAAAGAAATGAAAGGGAAGGAGAGCTCAGCAGAGGTTATTAAATCTCTAGGTGACAGAATAGGACAGTGTGTTTGGAAAAGGTTAGGAATCAAGCTTCAAACACATTGAATAAATGAATAACAATAAAAAGTGAGTTGATATAGAAGTGAAGGTGTTGTATCTGACTGAGCAGATCGAAATCGGCAGGTATGATATGGTGGGCATCATGGACACATGGCTGCAAGGGCATAAGGACTGGGAGCTAAATATCCAAGGATATATGTCTTATCAAAAAGACAGGCTGGTGGGCAGAGTGGATGGGGTTGCCCTATTAGCGAGAAATGAAATTGAATCAGTAGCAAAAAGTGAAGTAGGGTCAGATGATGTGGAATCTGTGTGGGTAGAGTTGAGGAACTGCAAAGTTTAAAAAAACATAAATGGGAGTTATCTACAGGCCTCCAAACAGTAGTCAGGATTTGGAGCCTAAGATACACCAAGAGATAAAAAAAAAGGCCTGTAAGAAAGGCAGGTTACAGTGATCATGGGGGATTTCAATATCCAGGTGGAAAATCATGTTTGCAGTGAATTGTAAGAAAAAGAATTTGAGGAATGTCTACAAGGTGGCTTTTTGGAGCAGTTTGTGGTGGAGCACCCCAGGGAAGAGGCAATTCTGGATTTAGTATTGTGCAATAAGGCAGACTGGATAAGGGAGCTTAAGGTGAAGAAACAGAAGAGGCAGTGACCGTAATATGATAGAACTTAGTCTGCAATTTCGAGGGAGAAAGTAGAATTAGATGTAAATGTGTTCTTGCTGAATAAAGGCATGAGGGAGGAGCTGGCTAAAATTGACTGGGAGAAGCAGCCTAGCAGGAAAGACAGTGGAACAGTAATGGCATGAGTTTCTGGGAGTAATTCAGGAGACACCGCAAAAATTCATCCTAAGGAAAATGAAACATGGTACAGGAAGGATGAGGCAACCATGGCTGACCAGGGAAGTCAGGGACAGCATAAAAGCAAAAGAGAAAGCATATAATGTGGAAAAGGGCAATGGGAAGCCAGAGGATTAGATAACTTGCAAAGACCAACAGAGGACAAAGAAGAAAGAAATAAGAAGGGTGACGATTAAATATTAGGGAAGATTGCAAAAGTTTGTTTAGATATCTAAAGGGCAAAAGAGAGGCAAAAGTAGACATTGGGCCACTGGAAAATGATGCTGGAGAACTGGTAATGGGGAACAAAGAAATAGCTGAGGAACTGAATGAGTTCTTTGCTTCAGTCTTCATGGTGAAAGACATAAGTAATATCCCAAACATTCAAGAGATTTGGGGGGTGGGGGGGGGGGGGGGGGGGGGTTAAGAAATGAATATGGTGGCCATCACGAAGGAGAAGGGGCTAGAAAAACCATTTAGAAATCCATGTTGACCTTTGGCCATGTGACTACTAATTCTATCCCAAATAATTGTTTCTAGAAGCTTCCCCACCACTGAAGTTAAACTAACTAGCATGTAACTGCTGAGTTTATTCTTGCAACCTCTTCTACAAGGCTGTAATTTTTGAGTCTTTTGTAGCCTAAGGAAACGAGTCTAAGGAAACCAAGATTATGGTCAGTGCCCCTGTAATTTCCAATAAAATACAATACAATATCCTTTTCTTGTCACGTGTGCTGTATTGCAGGAGTACAGTGATAAGCTGTTACAATGTCTGCCTTATGGTGACATCTTAGGTACAAGTATCGAGGTACAATTCTTGATTGATTGATTTTATTGTCATGGAGGAGAAAGTGGACACTGCAGATGCTGGAGATCAGAGCTGAAAATGTGTTGCTGGAAAAGTGCAGCAGGTCAGGCAGCATCCAAGGAACAGGAGAATCGACGTTTCGGGCATAAGCCCTTCTTCAGGAATTCCAAGGAACAGGAGAATCGATGTTTCGGGCCGAAACGTCGATTCTCCTGTTCCTTGGATGCTGCCTGACCTGCTGCGCTTTTCCAGCAACACATTTTCAGCTCTGATTTTATTGTCATGTCTACTGAAATACAGTAAAAAGCTTTATTTACAAGCAGCACAGGCAGATCATAGTAAATGAGGATATACAGATTAGAGGTTGCTAAAAGACCTAGACAGAGGCGTACAGGTTACATTGTACAGGGTGTAGGCTAAGTAAGATCAACATTAGGGTGACATGGTGGCTCAGTGGTTAGCACTGCTGCCTCACAGCACCAGGGTCCTGGGTTCGATTCCAGCCTCGGGTGACTGTCTGTGTGGCGTTTGCACATTCTTCCCCGTGTCTGCATAGGTTTCCTCTGGGTGCTCCAGTTTCCTCCCACAGTCCAAAGATGTGCAGGTTAGGTGGATTGACCATTGTAAATTGCCCGTAGTGTTAGGTACATTCGTCAGAGGGAAATGGGTCTGAGTGGATTACTCTTTGGAGGGTCAGTGTGGACTTGTTGGGCCAAAGGGCCTGTTTCCGCACTGTAGGGAATCTAATCTAATTAGGAAGATCAGCATTATTTGAGTCTAGACAGTCCATTCATCAATTTTATAACAGCCGGGAAGAAGCTGTTCCTGAACCTGCTAGGGCGTGTGTTCAGATTTCTGTATCTTCCAACTGACGGAAAAGGTTGTAGGTGATCGTTAGCGGGGTGCGATGGATCTTTGATGTTGGCAGTCTTTCCGTAGCAACAAGCCATGTAAATGGAGTCCATGGATGGAAGGCTGGCTTTCATGATGATCTGGGCTGTGCACACCACATTTTATAGTTTTGTATGGTCTTGGGCAGAGCAGTTGCCATACGAGGCTGTTATGCACTCGAACAATATGCTTTCAATGATGCATCTGTAAAAGCTGTTAAGGGTCCTTATGGACTTGCCAAATAACCTGAGCCATCTGAGGAAGAAAAGGCATTTTGCCTTCTTGGCCATCGCATCTATGTGGGAAGTCCAGGACAGGTTATCAGTTATTGTCACTGAGGAATTTGCAGGAATTTACCTATCTTCACTGATTGCCATCTATGGGTCAGAAAGCTGAGGATCCAAGTTACAGAGGGCAGAGCTGAGACAAAGTGTGGAGTTTTGAGATTAGTCTGGAGGGAACAATGTTGTTGACTACAGCTTGCCTTCAATGAGCAGGAGTCTAACATAGGTGTTCTTGTTGTCCACTTGTTCCATTGATAAGTGCAGGACTAGGAATATGGCATCTGTTGTGGACCTGTTATGCTCGGACTGGCTGGGAGTTGATGTGGCTCATGACCAGCAGCTTGAAGCCCCAATTTCATGATTATTGAGATCAGAGTCACTGACAGTAATCATTAAGGCACATTGCAAGCGCTTTCTTAGGTATGGGGATCATAGTGGTCTTCTTGAAGCAGGTGAAAACTTCGGCTTAAGGGAAGGAGAGGTTAAAGATGCTGGTGAGTACCTCCACCAGTTGGTCCACAAAGGATCTGAGTGCTCAGCCGGGCACACCATCCAGTCCCATCGCTTTCCTTGGGTTGACTCCTAGGAAGATCAATCTGACGTCTGCAGTGGTGACTGAGGGAACAGTGTGTCCAGGGCTGTCGGGCAGGCATCACTGTGCCTTGGATACAGCAGAAAAATAAAAGTTGCTGCCTTACTTAGATTTGAAAAATATGTTAAAAATAGGACAGCATTAAAGAGTTGACATTACAGTAAGGTAGGAAATTTCAAATAGTACAGTGTAGCAGCTCAGCGTAGGCCCTCCACATATGGACTGGCGCCTGGCACGGGCGGTCAGATCAAGAGCCATCCCTGCTCCACTCCAAGCTCCACACTGCTCCCGACCGGCACTCAGCTGCTCCAAGGTAAGTGCCACGACTGGTCTTTTCCCAGGATTCACTGCCTGTGCGATGCTCTGGGGCTCACAGCCCATGCGCTGTACCAAGTCTTACTGCTCATAGTGATCTGGGGCTCACAGCCCACCTGCTGTTTCAGGGCTCAATGATTCGGGCACCTTCTACAAGTGCCTGCCACTATGCCAGTATTAGCCTCTAGTGCTGAGAGGAGAGAAGAAGAGAAAAGGAAAAGTATAGGCTGAGCAGAGGAACTCCGACAGGACTATTCCACGCTGCCACCATCTTAACCCAACTTGCACTCTGAGTTCCTTCAAAATCCTTAGATACATCTTACCTGGTCCTGGGGCCTTATCAATTTGAAGTATCATCAATGTTTACAACACTTCTTCCTTACCAATTGTAAATATTTTTGGATTAATTGGATTATTCTTGTTTAAATATCTTTCAATCTGTATAATAAATTGAGAGTTTGATTCATTCCATTTTATCTTCATTTCTCTTGTGGGCGGCACGGTGGCACACAGCGCCAGAGACCCGGGTTCAATTCCCGCCTCAGGCTGTGTGGAGTTTGCACGTTCTCCCCATGTCTGCGTGGGTTTCCTCCGGGTGCTCCGGTTTCCTCCCACAGTCCAAAGATGTGCAGGGTCAGGTGAATTGGCCATACTAAATTGCCCGTAGTGTTAGGTAAGGGGTAAATGTAGGGGTATGGGTGGGTTTCGCTTCGGCGGGTCGGAGTGGACTTGTTGGGCCTGTTTCCACACTGTAATGTGATGTAATCTAATCTAATCTAATGCTTCGTCACAGGCCTCTCAAAGCATTTCATGATGATGTGTGTAAGCTCATTGAGACAAAACGCTGAAGACTTCAGCACAGGGACGATGATCGCGCCTTGAAGCAGGTTGGAACGGGAACAGGGCACTGGGCTAATGGTAAGATTCTTGGTAGTGTGGATGAGTAGAGAGACCTGTGTCTGTATGCATAGATACCTGAAAGTTGCTACCCAGGTTGATACGGTTGTTAAAAAAGCGTACTCTTATTGGTAGAGCGATTGAGTTTCGGAGCCATGGGTCATGCTGCAGCTGTACAAACATCTGATGTGGCTGTACTTGGAGTACTGCGTACAGTTCTGGTCACTGCATTATTGGAAGGACATAGAAGGATTAGAAAGTGTACAGAGGAGATTTACCAAGATATTGCCTGGTATGGAGGGAAGGTCTTATGAGGTGAGGCTGACGGACTTGAGGCTGTTTTCATTAGAGAGAAGCAGGTTAAGAGGTGACTTAATAGAGACATACAAGATGATCAGAGGATTAGATAGGGTGGACAGTGACAGCCTTTTTCTTCAGACAGTGATGGCTAGCATGAGGTGATATAGCTTTAAACTGAGGGGTGATAGATATACACAGGTAAATTCTTTACTCAGTAGTAAGGGCATGGAATGCCGTGTCTGCAACAGTAGTAGACTTGCCAACTTTAAAGGCTTTAAATGGTCATTGGATAAATATTTGGATGATAATGGAATAGTGTAGGTTAGATGGCTTCAGATCGGTTTCACAGGGTGGGTGTAACATCGAGGGCCAAATGGCCTGTACTGCGGTGTAATGTTCTACAGATAAGACATTGATGTTGATTTCAAGCATTCTTAAAGGGATGCTCACCATTTTGTGCTCATCAGTGCTGGAGATGAATGGAGGACATCCAACAAACACACCAACTGCGAGACTTTGTAGAAGTTTTGTTAAAATTTTGCCAATACTCAAGCAACATTTAATCCAGAAATTCTGAGTTCATCTAAAAAACTTAAATGCTGTGTTAATCTGCCTTTATTGGACATCTTATGAGAGAGATGCAAAAGGAAAGGAATGATTGGTCATGATGATCTTCCTCAGTCCCTTGATCTGGAGGACAAATGGAAGGAGGGAAAGTTCAGAAAGAGCTGAATCAACCACTTCAAGTAGCGAAGGGGGGGGGGGGGGGCTGCGGTTTGGGTGGGGGGGTTGGGGGAGGTGGGGTTGGCAGGTGAGGGAAGGGTTACCGTGGAGGCTCGTCAGATGTGAAGTTCTTAACCTCTGCAGGTGCTGGACAGCCTTCTTTGAAACTTCTACCACCCCACCCATGACCTTCAGTTGTGTGTCAGAAAATCTGTCAATCTGTCCCTCTCGCTCAATCCCTCAGCTGTACTGTCACTGGTAGAAAGTGAGGACTGCAGATGCTAGAGATCAGAGTCACAGCATGTGGAAAGCACAGCCGGTCAGGCAGCATCTGAGGGGCAGGAGAGTTGATGTTTCAGGCATAAGCCCTTCATCAGGAACTGGTGTTGCAGGAACTATACTGTCACTCGTGCTAAGTCGAGCACTGTTACAGATGGGAACAGTTTCTTCCTAGCTACTCTATCCAGTCTTATCATTTTGCAAATCCCTTTCGGATCTCTTCTTAACCTCTTCTACCCAATGGAAATAACCCAAACTTCTCCAATCTGTCCTCATGACCCAAGTTGCTTATTTCTGTAACAGTTCTCGTAAGTGGCTTAAACACACTCCCTCTCCATTATGTTCACATCTTTTCTAAATTATAGCATCCTAGACCTGTACAGAGATGTTAACAATATTAGTATTGGGCTAAAAATGTAAAGAAAGGAGACTGAAAGAGATTAATTTGAATGCTATGCTGTACCTTTCAGTAGCTGTGCAAAGATGGTCTGTGGCAGTGGTTCTCCTGTCAGGTAATGGCCACTGATCAGTGGTATTGTGTTGTTATCATAGATCCAGTTCTCCATGAACTGAGAAGGGAATTCAACAGCATCCCATTCAATGTTGTTGAGCCCAGCTGCCATGACATATGGTACTGTGGTCAGCATGTGCTGCATTGCATGTCCAAACTGTAAGCAAAATTCATAATGGACACATAAATTGAACAATCCGTCCACAGTGATATGGAGTGAAATATGTCAATCTACATGGGGAAAATGGTGCAACATGCTACCGGCTTGAGTATTGTTGGAAAACCACAGACACAGGGTGGCACGGTGGTTAGCACTGCTGCCTCACAGCGCCAGAGACCCGGGTTCAATTCCCACCTCAGGAGACTGACTCTGTGGAGTTTGCACATTCTCCCTGTGTCTGCGTGGGTTTCCTCCGGGTGCTCCAGTTTCCTCCCACAGTCTAAAGATGTGCAGGTTAGGTGAATTGGCCATGTGAAATTGCCCGTAGTGTTAGGTGAAGGGGTAAATGTAGGGGTATGAGTCTGGGTTGCTCTTCGGAGGGTCGGTGTGGACTTGTTGGGCCAAAGGGCCTGTTTCCACACTGTAAGTAATCTAATCTAAATCTACTGGGGCCATTCACTAAATACAGACGACGTCACACATCCTGTCATCTCACAAATGTTACACTGAATATTGACCTTATCTTACCTCTGAATGGTATCTATCTAACAGCTGAGTAAGATCAACTACCATTAACTGAAACTAGTCAAGGAGATTTGTTTTGAATCCCATTGCAAACGAAATTTGTGAAAATCGATCCCAGTATTGGTGGCATAGACGACAGAACATAGAACAGTAGAGCACAGAAATTCTTCGTCCCATGGTGTTGTGCTAAACATGACACCAAATTAAACTAATCCCTTCTCCCTGCCCTTGGTCCCTATCCTTGCACATTCATGTGCTTATCTAGAAGCCCCTTCAGTACCCCCATCACACCTGCTTCCACTGCCACCCCAAGCAGCATGTTCTAGGCGCCTACTACTCTGTGTAAAAACCTTGCCCCTCACATCACATTTGAACTCTGCCTCTCTCACCTTAAATGCATGCCTCCTAGTAATACACATTTCAACTATGAGAAAAAAATTCTGTCAACCCTATCTATACGTCACATAATTTTATTGACTTCTAACAAGTCTTCCCTCAGCCTCCACCGCTCCACAGAAAACAATCTAGGTTGAAGTCCAAAATGTTCCTCCACTGAAACTTCACTCAGCTGGTCAGGCTCATTTCCCAAAACCAGTATAGCCCCTTTTTCCAGTATAGCCCCTTCCCTGGTTGGACTGTTTACATACTGTGTCAAGAAACCCTCCTGAATTAATCATTACACCTGTTTCCACCTCCACCCCCACCCCCGACCCCATCCATTGGTTACAGTTAAATAAAATGAATTAAAATGAAAATAACTTTGTTTTATGCGATTTTTAAAACATCCAGCTTTCTGGATTCTTCTGCATCCTTCCAGTAATGCAATGACCAGAATTGAATGCAATATTTTAAAAGCAGCCTAACCAAAGTCTTAGAAAGGTGCAACATGAGATCCTGATTCAACGCGCCAACCAATTAAGAGAAGACTGCAATATGCCTTTTTATCAACCACTTGTATGACCACTTTCAAGGAGCTATGGACTTGTACCCCAAGATCTCTCTGTACATCAATGCTGTTCAGGGTCATGCCTTCAAATATATTAATCCTCTGATTAGATCTTGACATTTACAATGATATTAAATAAGAAGGATGTGTTACTTCTCTGATGATCTTGATTTTTACCTATTTTCGTCCATTTTACACTTTCTCTCAAGTATCCCATTGCCCTGACATTTCTTCTTGTATTTAGCAACTTTAAACATAATGCATGTGACAACAAAGGGTAAATTTGCCCCTTTGCTCTGCTTTGTCATGAAGCAATATACAGTAAGATTACCTGCTAAAATATGGACTACAGCAGCACTCAGCTAGTTTGAATTGCCCTTTCAACCTTCTGTCCATTTAAGTAAAAGTAATAGGCAAAGTAAACCAGAATGCTTGTGCAAAAGAGATGTGATTTTCAGTGCCAATGTTCCAGTCTGAATAGCATCAGGAGGACAAAAGCAGAAAAGAGCCCTTTCGGTAGGTTGTTTACTCGCAATTCATGAGCTGTAATTCCAAGTTTAATTAAACTTGCAACATTTGGTTTAAAAAGTACTCCGTTTCACCCAGTTACCTTACCTCATGGAACAGAGCTTTAACCTCTGAAAAAGACATGAGTGATGGCACAGAGCCAACTGGTGGAAGCTGGTTACATGTAAGGAAGGCAACTGGCTTTATTCCCAATAGGTCACTCCTGGCTGTTTAGGACAGAATGACAAAATATTAACAAAAATAATACAGTATCAGAAACATCAATTACAAATAATCTTTGTGTTATGTTACATTATTAATTTTCTTTTTAGGTTGACTTATCACATGGCATTCACCTGAGACTTATTGGTTGCCCAATTATTTTGGCTTTATTACAGCATAATTAATAAATCTCTTTTTTTTGCAGTCAGCAGTTGTAACCAACTGACACTGCATTAAAGTTTATTGTAAATGACATAAATGATGTATTATAGTATGTGATTGTAATTGGCATAGAATACATAATACAACATATATTTGTAACTGGCAATGATACACATTACAGTATGTGATTATATTGAATATGCTTCATGTTTTGGTTTTTATTTTTATTTTTTATTTTTTTTTATTTTTCTAATTTTTTTCCCTCTTACCCCCACACTACCGCCTAACTGCGGTAGTGCTTATTTTTTCCCCCAGCACCCATCATGTGTGTGTGTGCAGGTGTGAGACACAATGAGAGATACAAGGTGCACGAATCTTTATTCAATTTCCACCACCAGGAAGATTGGAAAACACCGAGTGGCCAGTGACAAGCATTGCCTTTCACATCAAAGAGCAATGCTGTGTGATCAAACAGTGAAGGGGACGGTAGGGACTAAATCAAAATAGAGTTGGAGGGGGAAATAATGCACTCCACTCCCTGCGGCGCCTACCTCTCCCTGAACAACTCCAGGGTGTTGTTGGACACCGTGTGCTCCTTCTCCAAGGACACCCGGGCCCTAACGTAACCGCGGAAGAGGGGCAGGCAGTCGGCCCTAACGACCCCCTCCACGGCCCGCTGCCTGGACCTGTTTATGGCCGGTTTGGCCAGGCCCAGGAGCAGACCCACGAGGAGGTCTTCAGACCTGCCCTCCCTCCTCCGTACAGGGTGCCTGAAGATCAGGAGCGCGGGACTGAAGTGCAACCAAAAGCAGAAGAGGAGGTTTTTGAGAAAATCAGAAAAGGAGTGCAAACACCCACACCCAATATACATGTGGTCCACGGATTCCACAGCGCCACAGAACAAGCAGTTGGGCTGGGAGTCCGTGAACCACTGCAATCTGCAGTTGCAGGGGACCAGATCCCTGAGAGAAAGGGGGAGAACTCCCGCGTGGAGCGCCCTCCACTGGGGATGCCCACCACCCGGTAGCAAATGGGCACGCCAAGGCGTGCATTAGATTATTAGATTAGATTACAGTACAGTGTGTAAACAGGCCCGTCGGCCCAACAACTCCACACCGACCCGCCGAAGCGCAACCCACCCATACCCCTACATTTACCCCTTACCTAACACTACGGGCAATTTAGCATGGCCAATTCATCTGGGCTGCACATCTTTGGACTGTGGGAGGAAACCGGAACACCCGGAGGAGACACAGTCAGTCGCCTAAGGCTGTTTTGGTTTATTTTGTGTTAGGACAATCATAGATGATATAAACATAATTGGATGGATAATTATAGATTATAGATGGAATATATAGCATGATAATCACTGAATACCTCCCCTTACTAGATTTATAGAACATAGAACAGCGCAGCGCAGAACAGGCCCTTAACCCCTCGATGTTGCGCTGACATGTAACATAATCTAAGCCCATCCCCTTACACTATCCCATCATCATCCATGTGTTCATCCAAGGATTGTTTAAATCTCCCTAATGTGGCTGAGTTAACTACATTGACAGGTAGGGCATTCCATGCCCTGACCACTCTCATTTTTCCTACTGATTTTAAAGCCCAGGGCATCAAAGGACAGTAGCAGTATTGGCTAAGCAACAGAAAGTAAAATGAAAAATTGTGGTATTCCCAGAAATCTGTATTAGAACCAATGACATTTCTAATATTTCTTAGTGAACTGAAGATGAGTAAAAATTCACCATTTGTAGATGATGCAGACATTTAGTGAATAATGAGGAGGATCATGATAAATGTAGGCAGATTATTGAAGGTGTCAGACACGGCGAGCAAAACCTCACACGCTTCTGAGCAACGCGGGCTGTGGCAGATTTTATGAGAAGTCCAGTGAGTCCCATTTCACCATCGGCTACAACACACTGCATCTTTTATGCATTTCCACAAGTGGTGTGGTGGGTTGCTCATGAGTCAGTGGTGAGTTGCCAATAAATGCTTCTTAAACCCATTATTGCAGCAATTCGACTCAGTTATATTCTGCTTCAATCTTGCCAAATGGGCTGAACAATCCAAACATAGAGAATTCTGAACATGGGAATCAGAATGGGTACCTGGTAATTTAACCTCTGGCTGATTGCGGTAAGCCTGTTATGGAGCTCAACACCAAGCAGCATCTCAGGGCACGATGCAAGGGCATCAGCCACATGCACTCCTCATCCATGAACATTAGCGACTGATATCTGTCAACCCATCATGACCACTCCGCTACACTGGCGATGCACTCAGCACAGACCTGCATTGCAAGGCACACCAGAAACCAATGAAAGGATGCTTACTTTCCACAGGATCAGGCATTCAGCTCACAGAACAGACCAGGCTGCAGCTCAGGACTGCTCACTTTCTCTCTTAGTGCTCACTTAGTAAGCACCTACCTGAATCCTAACACCATTTCTGCCTTTTCTTGTTGTGCGAATTAGCAGTCACATGACCAGACAACATTCCTTGCTGCCCAGCAGTCCGCAGTCATGGGGGATGGCCATCTTACTATCCGGCAGTGTGCTCCATCACTCCCATACCAGCACCAGCAGTTCCCACAGCAAACACAATGGCACATGCAGCATGCAGCCAGCTTTCAAAGTCTGAGGGCAGTCACCCTCATGACCTCCATTGAGGCAGCCATCAGTCAGCATCTCCTGGCACAGTAAGGCAAGGGCAGTCCCTGATACCAGTCCAGGAGTTTGGGAATGCGAAAGCGTCTGGGTGGGGTGCTTTTAGACTGGGGTTAGTGTCTCTGCAGTCTGGAGAATGGGTCACTGTCAGTCCAGGGAGTAGGTCACCATCAGTCCAGGGAGAGGGTCACTGTCAGTCTGGGGAATGGGTCACTGTCAATCCTGTCTCCATGGAGGCCAGTCTTAGGGGTGTAGAACTAACATTGTCAGGGAGAGGTACAACCTTCAGTCAGGAATCTGGGCAAAACTTGCCTGGGACTGATGGATTAAACTTTGGATCTGGATTAGTCCCGGTGCTACGAACTAGTGAGGGCAGGAATAGAAGGATAGAGCAGATGAATGCATGGCTGAGGAGCTGGTGTATAGGAGAAGGATTCACATTTTTGGATCATTGGAAGCTGTTTTGGGGTAGAAGTGACCTGTACAAGAAGGACAGATGGATCCAGGGAGATAGTGAGGAAAGAGATCGATCTGAGACGGGTGCAGTGAGAACAGAAGTGAATCAAACAGTCAGAGCAGGCAGGGACAAGGTAGGACTAATAAATTAAACTGCATTTATTTCAATGCAAGGGGCCGAACAGGGAAGGCAGATGAACTCAGGGCATGGTTAGGAACATGGGACTGGGATATCATAGCAATTATGGAAACATGGCTCAGGGATGGGCAGGACTGGCAGCTTAATATTCCAGGATACAAATGCTAAAGGAAGGATAGAAAGAGAGGCAAGAGAGGAGGGGGAGTGGAGTTTTTGATAAGGGATAGCATTACAGCTGTGCTGAGGGAGGATATTCCCGGAAATACATCCAGGGAAGTTATTTGGGTGGAACTGAGAAATAAGAAAGGGATGATCACCTTATTGGGATTGTATTATCGACCCCCCAATAGTCAGAGGGAAATTGAGAAACAAACTTATAAGGAGATCTCCGCTAACTGTAAGAATAATAGGGTAGTTATGGTAGGGGATTTTAATTTTCCAAACATTGACTAGGATTGCCATAGTGTTAAAGGTTTAGATGGAGAGGAATTTGTTAAGTGTGTACAAGACAATTTTCTGATTCAGTATGTGGATGTACCTACTAGAGAAGGTGCAAAACCTGACCTACTCTTGGGAAATAAGGCAGGGCAGGTGACTGAGGTGTCAGTGGGAGAGCACTTTGGGGCCAGCGACCATAATTCTATTCGTTTTAAAATAGTGATGGAAAAGGATAGACCAAATCTAAAAGTTGAAGTCCTAAATTGGAGAAAGGCCAATTTTGACGGTATTAGGCAAGAACTTTCGAAAGCTGATTGGAGGCAGATGTTCGCAGGTAAAGGGACGGCTGGAAAATGGGAAGCCTTCAGAAATGAAATAACAAGAATCCAGAGAAAGTATATTCCTGTCAGGGTGAAAGGGAAGACTGGTAGGTATAGGGAGTGCTGGATGACTAAAGAAATTGAGGGTTTGGTTAAGAAAAAGAAGGAAGCATCTGTCAGGTATAGACAGGATAGATCGAGTGAATCCTTAGAGTATAAAGAAAGTAGGAGTATACTTAAGAGGGAAATCAGGAGGGCAAAACGGGAACATGAGATAGCTTTGGCAAATAGAATTAAGGAGAATCCAAAAAGTTTTTACAAATATATTAAGGACAAAAGGGTAACTAGGGAGAAAATAGGGTCCCTCAAAAATCAGCAAGGCAGCCTTTGTGTGGAGCCACAGAAAATGGGGGAGATACTAAATGAATATTTTGCATCAGTATTTACTGTGGAAAAGGATATGGAAGATATAAACTGTAAGGAAATAGATGGTGACATCTTGCAAAATGTCCAGATTACAGAGGCAGAAGTGCTGGATGTATTGAAACGGTTAAAAGTGGATAAATCCCCAGGACCTGATCAGGTGTACCCGAGAACTCTGTAGGAAGCTAGAGAAGTGATTGCTGGGCCTCTTGCTGAGATATTTGTATCATCGATAGTCACAGGGTGAGGTGCCGGAAGACTGAAGGTTGGCAAACGTGGTGCCATCGTTGAAGAAGGGCAGTAATGACAAGCCAGGGAACTATAGACCGGTGAGCCTGACCTCGGTGATGGGCAAGTTGTTGGAGGGAATCCTGAGGGATAGGATGTACACATTTGGAAAGGAAAGGACTGATTCGGGGGGATAGTCAACATGGCTTTGTGCGTGGGGAAATCATGTCTCACAAACTTGATTGAGTCTTTTGAAGTAACAAAGAAGATTGAGGGCAGAGCAGTAGATGTGATCTATATGGACTTCAGTAAGGCGTTTGACAAGGTTCCCCATAGGAGACTGATTAGCAAGCTTAGATCTCATGGGAGAACTAGCCATTTGGATACAGAACTGGCTCAAGGTAGAAGACAGAGGGTGGTGGTGGAGGGTTGTTTTTCTGACTGGAGGCCTGTGACCAGTGGAGTGCCACAAGGATCTGTGCTGGGCCCTTTACTTTTTGTCATTTACATAAATGATTTGGATGCAAGCATAAGAGGTACAGTTAGTAAGTTTGCAGATGACACCAAAATTGAATGTGTGGTGGACCAGATGGGCCAATGGACTGAGAAGTGGCAGATGGAGTTTAATTCAGATGTGCGAGGTGCTGCATTTTGGGAAAGCAAATTTTAGCAGGACTTGTATACTTTATGGTAAGGTCCTAGGGAATTTGCTGAACAATGAGACTTTGGAGTGCAGGTTCATAGCTCCTTGAAAATGGAGTCATTAGGTAGATAGGATAGTGAAGAAGGCGTTTGGTATGCTTTCCTTTATTGGTCAGAGTATTGAGTACAGGAGTTGGGAGATCATATTGCGGCTGTACAGGATATTGGTTATTCCACTGTTGGAATATTGCATGCAATTCTGGTCTCCTTCCTATCGGAAAGATGTTGTGAAACTTGAATGGGTTCAGAAAAGATTTTCAAGGGTGTTGCCAGGGTTGGAGGATTTGAGCTGCAGGGAGAGGCTGAACAGGCTGGGGCTGTTTTCCCTGGAGCGTTGGAGGCTGAGGGGTGACCTTACAGAGGTTTACAAAATTATGAGGGGCATGGATAGGATAAATAGACAAAGTCTTTTCCCTGGGGTCGGGGAGTCCAGAACTAGAGGACATAGGTTTAGAGTGAGAGGGGAAAGATATAAAAGAGACCTAAGGGGCAACTTTTTCAAGTAGAGGGTGATACGTGTATGGAATGAGCTGCCAGAGGATGTAGTTGAGGCTGATATAATTGAAACATTTAAGAGGCATTTGAATGGGTATATGAATAGGAAGGGTTTGGAGGGATATGGGCCGGGTGCTGGCAGGTGGGACTAGATTGGGTTGGGATATCTGGTCGGCATGGACGGGTTGGACCGAAGGGTCTGTTTCCATGCTGTACATCTCTATGACTGACTATTTAGATGAGCACATGAAACACCATAGAATACAAGACTACGGGCCTACTGGTACACCTGCCTTCTCCCCTGCTGGTACACCTGCCACCTACCCAGCTTCAATTTCTAAAACTAAGTCTCGAGCTAGCCACTTTCTTGAACTTATTACAAAGTGACTAAAAATGTCTGCCTGAGTACGTTTTAGGAATCCCTACAGTGTGGAAACAGGCCATTTGGCCCAACAAGTCCATACAGACCCTCCGAAGAGCATCCCACCTTGACCCATTCCCCGACTCTATTACTCTACATTTACCCTGACTAATGCAGTATATCATACTCCCACATAACAATCCATGTCCTCGGTTCAACAGCCTTGTACCCCACACTTCTTATATTGAAGTATTTATCTTTAGCACTGCCACTTAATGGCTATTTTCTTGTCTTTATTTCATCTGTTCTCCAAAATTTTTTTTTGTGTGTTGCATTTTCTTTTCTTTAAAGACTTAAAGGGACCAAAGGGGCAACTTTTTTATGCAGAGGCTGGCGCGTGTATGGAACAAGCTGCCAAAGGAAGTGGTGGAGGCTGGTAAAATGACAACATTTAAAAGGTCTGGATAGCTACATGAATATGAAGGGTTTAGAATGATATGGGCCAAATATAAGCAAATAGGTTGAGATCAGTTTGGGATAGCTGGTTGGTGCAAAAGGTCTATTTCATGCTGTATGACTATGAATATGACTAAAAGAGCTGCAAGCCCTCTTTCTGCGCCTAACTATATGACCTGTGGACTCCCTAATCCTTGTCTATCCTAATTCATTGATCCCTGTTTGCACCACTCTCCCTGCCCCAGACATCACTCCCTGAACACCTCATTCACAACAACGTGTGGACACAGATGCCAGGGATAGAAAAGGGATTTTGGAGGACGAGGGGTAACGGTGTCAGCGAGACCCACTGCCCTGTATTGACCTTGTTCCTCTTGTCTCCAGATGCTACAAGAGTCTCTCAGCATAGACATTGATCCAAAGGACCTCTTGTGTGGACATGAAGTTAGGCATCAGCCTGGAATGGTTACATTCAGGGCTACATAGAAAGACAAACTACCAGATCTACAAAAACAAGCCAATTTATATAAGCATGTTAATTCATGGATGATGCACTGTGACCTGAACACCAATGTGCCCTCAATATGTTTTCTTCCTCTTCAACAAGGTTGAATGACATGAAAGTGGGTGTAATGGCTTCCAGTGCAGGCCCAGGTGGGGACAAGTGGTGAGGTATTCCAGCGGAGAGAGTGCATGTGGGGTTCATGATCTGGGATGTTGTAGGGGAATAAGAGTGAGTGAGGAAAGATGTTACAGGCAGTTATGAAACTGGTGAGAGCTGTGTGCAGTAGCATGAATAGAGTGAGCTTGTGAGTTAGCAAAAAGAAGATTGTTGCATGTACAGGGAAGGTCATGTAATGTTTTACAGCACTGTTGGCCATTCCCCCTACACTGTTGAGATTGCACCCATTCTGATGGCAACCTCAGTTCAGGCAGCCAGGATGCCTTCTTGGCTGCTCCTCTAAGAAGAGGACCACTTCCCCACCCCCCCACCCCACCCCCTTTTCACCACCCAGACCATGTGGACCTTAAGATCTCTGTCAGAGAATTGCAACACCATCTTCCAACATGTTCAGATCGAGTCCAGACAATACCCTGGCAAATCTCTTCTCCACCCTCTCTGGTGCTAGAATATCTCTTCTATAATGTGGATTCCAGAACTCTACACAATATTCTAGCTGTGGCCTAGCCATCATTTTATCCAGTTCCAGAGTAACCTCCCTGCTCTTAAATTTCATGCCCTCAACTAAAAAGATAAGTATATCATCTGCCTTCTTCATCACTCAATTCACCTGTCCTGATACCTTAAGAGACTTGTGTTCAGATAGATCCTTAATCGGATGTTAGGCCTAAGGCAAAGGTAGTCAGTAACATTATGTCTGGTCTGGATCAGAAATAGGGGTGTAGAAGATTCAGGCCAATGAGATTTCTGCACCCCATGTGATGTGTGCCAATGCCATTTACAGAACTCCAACATGTTTTTTCCCCCAAAGTTCCCTGAGGCCAACTCACAAATAAAGGACGTTGTCCAAGAACCTCGTTCCTTCTCATTTGGTCGTGAATAAAGATCCATAAAAAACGAAGCAATGTGGGAACCTGCAGAAAAATTAGTTGCATTTGAAGCATTTTACTCACATTGTAAATCCTCTTGGATGATATCCATAAGACCATAACATCACCAACTACAAGGTCCCTCCAAGCCACTCACCATCCTGACTTGGAAATGTATCACTGTTCCTTCAATGTCATTGAATCAAACCCTAGAAGTTCCTTCTCTAAGGTCAATGTGGGTCTACCTACTGCACATGGGGACTACAGTGGTTCAAAAGGCAGCTCACTATCACCTTCTCAAGGGCAACTTGAGAATGCTGGCCAGCCAATAATGTGCACATTCCACGACTGAATAAAAATAAGACCATAAGAAATAGGAACAGAAGTAGGCCATTTGGCCTCTGAAGCCTCTTCACCATTCAAAGGGATCACTGTTGATTTAACATTTCTCAAATCTGCTTTCCTCCATTTTCCCTGTAATCATCGATTTCCCCTGCTGACCAAGAGTCTATCTTTCTCAGCCTTAAGTATATACAATAGTCTTCCCTTACAGCTCTCTGTGGCTGAAATTTCATAGACTCACAGCCCACTGAGAGAAGAAATTCCTCCTCATCTCAGTTTTAAATTTGTATCCCTTTGTTCTAAGACTATGCCCTCTGGTGCTAGACTCTCCCATAAGGGCAAACATCCTCTCAGCACTTACCCTGTCAAGTCCATTATGAATCCTATATGTCTCAAAGAGATCGCTGCTCATTCTTTTAAATCTACAATGCATGGAGTCACAATCTGTTTTGCTTTTGCTCATAAGAAACATGAGTCTTCCTGGTTCTGAGGATGGGTCACTCTAGCCGAAATGTTAACACTGATTTCTCTCCACAGATACTGCCAGACCAGGTGAGCTTTCCCAGCAATTGCTGTTTTCATTTTTGATTTACAGGATCCGTGGTTCTTTTGATTTTTATCATCCTAGTGAACCTTCTCTGAGCTGCCTCCAATGAAATAATATCTTTTCTTAAATAAGCGGACCAAGTTCAAGGATATGCTAGCTGGATTGGCCAAGCTTAAAATTATCTATTGTGTCCAGGAATGTATAGGCTATGTAGATTGGCCATGGTAAATGTGGGGCTATGGGATACAGTAGGAGGCTGGGTTTGGGTGGGATGTTGTTCAGAGGGTCAGTGCGTATTCTTTGAGCTGAAGAGCCTCTTTACGCACTCTCGGGATTTTATAATTCTAAGAAAACTGCTCACTGCACTCCAGATATAATCTCATCTGCACCAATTACTGCCTCGCAGTGCCAGAGACCCGGGTTCAATTCCCGCCTCAGGCGACTGACTGTGTGGAGTTTGTACGTTCTCCCCGTGTCTGCGTGGGTTTCCTCCGGGTGCTCCGGTTTCCTCCCACACTCCAAAGATGTGCAGGTCAGGTGAATTGGCCATGCTAAATTGCCCGTAGTGTTAGGTAAGGGGTAAATGTAGGGGCATGGGTGGGTTGCGCTTCGGCGGGGCGGTGTGGACTTGTTGGGCCGAAGGGCCTATTTCCACACTGTAAGTAATCTAATCTAATCTAATTACAATTGAAGTAGGACTTCCTCATTCCTGTCCTCAAAGTCCCTTGAAATATGAGCCAAGATTCCATTAGCTTTCCTAATTACCTGCTGCACCGGTGTCTTAGCTTTCCGTGTTTTGTGCACAAGTACCCTGCAGTGCCTTTGTTGCAGCTTTCTGCAGTTTTTCTCTATTTAAATGGTAATCTGTTATTTTGTTCACTCTTCCAAAATGAACAACTTCAAATTTTTTCCACATAATACTCCATTTGCCCCTCTCAGCATAATTTTCCACTTATTTTTATGTTGTCTGCAAATTTGACTTCCTCCCTCAAAGTCATTAACATATATAGTCAGCACTTGCAGGCCCAGCACTGATCCCTGTTGAATCCCACTGGTCACAGATCAACAACCTGAAAATAATCTCTTATCCCCACTCCCTGTTTCCTGTCCATTAGCCAACTCTCTATCCATGCCAATTTTCTACCTCCACCACCATGAACCTGTGACCTTATGACCTAACCTTTTGTGAGGTACCTTGTTGAACGCCTTCAGGAGGTCCAAATACCACTGGCTCCTCTCTATCCACTCTGATTGAGACTTCCTTGAGAAACTCAAATAAGTTAGTGAGACATGATTTCCCTTTCATGAAATCATGTAGATTCTGCTTGATAGATGGTGATTTTCCAAAAGTACTGCTATTACTTCCTTAATAATTGTTTTTAATACTTTTCCACATTAGATGTTAGGCTAATTGGCATCTAAGCACCTGCTTTAAAATCCCAACTACCAATACAGTTTTTAGGATCCTAGGAGACAAATTCTCAGCCTTTTGCAGATAATATTTGTTGCACTCCATGGCTTGTTTCAGATGACACAATATAACTTCTTTTTAGGTTAAACATAGGCAAGGAAACTTACTACTGGTTACCACCCATTGTCCCCCACAGTGGCTGAGGAATCTGTAAGCCTTCATATTGAACAACTAATTGAGAAAATTCTGAGGATGGTAAGGATGCAGAATGTACTCAAATGGAAACTTTCAATGTCCACCACCAACAGTGGCTTGGCAGTATCACTACTGATCTTAGGTGGCTCAGTCCAAACGGATAGAACTGTTAGACTGGATCTGCAGCAGGCGGTAAGGGAACCAAAAATTCTTGAGCTCATCCTTTTTATTTAAGGACATGGTGGTGAGCTGATTCTTGAACTGCTGCAGTCCATTAACTCACAAAGGAGGGAGTTCCAAGGCTTTGACCTGGCGACAGTGAA
This sequence comes from Chiloscyllium plagiosum, assembly GCF_037043375.1. Taxonomy (NCBI): domain Eukaryota; kingdom Metazoa; phylum Chordata; class Chondrichthyes; order Orectolobiformes; family Hemiscylliidae; genus Chiloscyllium; species Chiloscyllium plagiosum. Next base: position 66,586,093 of record NW_028270158.1, on the reverse strand, counting down.
GGAATGGTGATATATTTCCATGTCAGGATGGTGCGTGGCTTGGAGAGGAACCCACATATCTGATGCCTTGTCCTTCTAGATTGAAGTAGTCTTGAGTTTGGATGATGCTATCTAAGGATCTTTGGTGAATTTCTGCAGTGCATCTTGTAGATCAGATACACTGCTGGATGTTTGTGGATGTGGTGCCAATTGTGATATCATAAACTGTAGAACTTTAATAATTGTTCAAGGATTGAAATAATTGACAAAGACAAACTGTTACACACAACAGAATTAGCAATAACTGTCTGGAAAAGGCTGTTAAGGGACAAAGACGAGTTGTTTCATAGAGGATTGAAAGCAATTAGCCATGTCCGGGAAAAGAAGGAGTCAGAGCTACATGAAAAACATGACACCTGCTTGATGACTGGCTGCATTATGCCACAAGAACAATTACAGGAAGAATATTATTAAGATAGTATTAAGTTGGAGAGTGTTCATTTACCAGGATGTTGTCGGGAATGGAACCTTTGAATCATAAGGAGAGGCTGGTTAGGCTGGGACTCTTTCACTGGAGTACAGGAGGTTAAGACCTCCTTTATAAACCTTATGAGGGGTACAGATAAAGTAGATGGCAGGGGTCTTTGCCCTAGGGTGGGGGATTTCAAGACTAAGGAAAATATTTTTAAAGTGAGAGGAGAAAGATTTTAAAAAAGACATGAGGGGCAATAATTTTACACAGAGTGGTTCATATTTATAATGAACTGCCAGAAAAAGTGATGGATGCAAGTATGTTTACAATGTTTAAGAGACATTGAGATAAGTACATGAATAAGATATATTTGGAGGGGTATGGCCAAGTGCAGGCAGATGGATTAGTTTAGTTTAGGATTTTGGTCAGCATGGACTGGTTTGACAGAAGGGTCTGTTTCCATGCTGGATGATTCTATGTCAAATGATTGCCCTGTATTTAATTTAAAAAGTTAATTGCAAGACAGGTTGGGTCTTCAAATAGACAACTAAAATTAAACGTAACAAGGAACAGAGGAATTACACCTGACAAGGAAGCAAGCTGCAGACTCAGGGACTCCAGAAGAGTAATCAAAATATTGGATGAAAGAATCTAAAGGATCATCTATTATGTCACAGTACAAACCTGAAGGACGAGAAACTGTATAAGGATTCAACACCAGAACCCTTCTTCAGCAGAACTTTAAGAGCAACACTGTACAAGGATCAAACTCTGGACATCAGAGACAGGCATTGCAGTTGGAATCGTTGCTTAAATTCCACCACTAATCGGGTAATAGCCAAGTTGGGTCGTGAATTTTCACTTGCTTAGGGGAGGGGTCTTATTTTGGTTGCTACAGTCAATAAAGTTTCACTCATTGTTCCATTAGTTGACATCTGACAAACATCCATTCTGTGAATTTTTTTAATAAAAAGCTGAATTAAAGGTAGCTTGTGGTGATTTACTGACAATTCAATCAAACAGGCTGCTTTTTCATGGATGGTGTCAAGCCTATTGGGTGTTTTTGGAGCTGCACCCATCCAGGCAAGTAGGGAGCATTCTATCACATTCCTAGCTTGTGTCTTGTCAAAGGTGTACAGGCTTTGGGGAGTTAGGGGGTGAGTTACTCACCTCAGTGTTCCCAGCGTCTGACCTGTTCTTACAACTACTGTGTTTATGTAGTGAGTCCAGTTGTTTTTAGTCAATGATAATTTAGGGCGGCACGGTGACATAGTGATTAGCACTGCTGCCTCAGAGTGCCAGAGACCCGGGTTTAATTCCCGCCTCAGACAACTGTCTGGGTGGAGTTTGCACATTCTCCCAGTGTCTGTGTGGGTTTCCTCCCACAGTCCAAAGATGTGCAGGTTAGGTGAATTGGCCATGCTAAATTGCCCGTAGTGTTAGGTGAAGGGGTAAATGTAGGGGAATGAGGCTGGGTGGGTTGCTCTTCGGAGGGTCGGTGTGGACTTGTTGGGCCGAAGGGCCTGTTTCCACACTGTAAGTAGTCTAATCTAATCATAACACCAGGATTTTGATAGTGGGACTTAGTCATAGAGTCATACAGCACAGAAACTTGACCCTTCAGTCCAACCAGTCCATGCTGACTAGAAATCTCAAACTGAACTAGTCCCACCTGCCTGCTCCTGGCCCATATCCCTCCAAACCTTTCCTATTCATTTATGCCTTTTAAATGTTGTAACTATATCTGCATCCACCACTTCCTCTGAAAATCTATTCCACTCAAGAACCACTCTATGTGTAAAATAGTTGCCCCTCATGTACTTTTTAAATCTCCTCACACTTTAGAAATATGCCCTCTAGTTTTGAACTCCCTCCACCCTTAGGAAAAGACACCTTATCTCTCCCCCTTAGTGATTGTAATACCATTGAATGTTGGGGTGGGGGGTGAGGGGGGGTGGTGGTGGTGGTGATGGTAGTTAGATTGTTTCTTCTTGGAAATGGTCATTACCTAGCATTTGTATGGTCTGAATGTTACTTGCTACTGGTCAGCCCAGATCTTGTTGCATTTGAACATAAACTGCTTCAGTATCTGAGGAATTGTGAATGGTGCAAACATCAGTGAACAGCCCCAATTCTGACCTAATGATGAAGAAGTTGAAGATGGTTGGGGCTAGGACACTACTCTGAGGAACCCCTGCAGAGATGTCCTGGAAATGAGATGACAGATCATCAACAACCACAGCCATCTTCCTATGTGCCAGACATGACTCCAAACAGCAGCAAGTTTACCATCGATTCACATTGATTCCAGTTTTGCTAGGGCTCTTTGATGCTAGATACAGTTGAAAGTGGTGTGGATGTCAAGGGCTGACACTCACCTCACCTTTGGAATTCAACAGTCTTGTCCACGATTGAACCAAGGCTGAGTTGGGCAGAATCCAACTGCTGCTTAGTGACACTGTTGGTAACAACTTCCATTACATTACTAATGATCGAGAGTAAACCAATGAGATGGTAATTGTCCTGTTTTGTACATACACAGCACACCTGGGCAATTTTTGACGTTGATGAGTAGAGGCCAGTGTTAAAACTGTACTGGAACAGTTTGGCTCGGGGAGCAGCAAGTTCTGGATCAGCAGTCTTCAGCACTATTGCTGTAATACTGTCAGGGCCTTTGCAGTATCCAGTGCCTCAAACCATTTCTTGATATCACGTGGAGTGAGTTGATTTGGCTGGAGAGTGATATCAGGGATGCTGGGGATCATTGGAGACAGCCAAGATGGATCGTCCAATCAACACATCTGGCTGAAGATTGTTGCATGTGCTGGGCTCCCCCCACCTTTGAGGTTGGGTAGATTCTTGGAGCCTGCTTCTCTAGTGAATTATTTACTGATCCACCACCATTCACAACTGAATTTGGCAGGACTGCACCATTGGTTGTGGGATCAATTAGCTCTGCCCATCACTTGTTGCTTATGCTATTTGGCAGGCAAATACTCCTGTCTGGTAGCTTCACCAGGTTGACAGCTCATTTTTTTATCATGTGCTGTTCCTGGCATATCCTTCTGCACTTTCCATTGAACCCTGGTGATGGTAATGGTTGAGTGAGGGAATATGCTGCCAGGTCACAAGGATGATGATTGCTTGACATCAACAATTTTGCTGATGTTGATGCTTACCAGTTTTCAGCTGCAGGTGCATCTGTCTGTGACACTATTGGTAAGACTGATGTAGTCCCACCTTCAGCTTCACCACAGACTTCGACAGAACAAGCAACTCAAGACTGAATGCCCATGAGGCACCATGGGCCATCAACAGCAGCAGAATTGTACTCCAGAACAATTGGCAACCTCATGGCCCTATCCCCCACTTTGACCATTATCATCAAGCCCAGGATATTATCCCTGGTTCAATGGAGAATGCAGGAGGGCACGCCAGGAACAGCACCAGACATATTGAAAATGAGGTGTCAACCTGGTGAAACTACCAAACAGGAATACTAGCAAACAGAATAAGCAGCAAAACAATTCCACAATCAATGAACAAGATCGAAGCTCTGCCACATCCAGTCGTGAATGATGGTGGATAATTAAACAACTCATGGAGAATGAGGCTCCAAAAATATTCCCATCTTCAATGACGGAACAGCCCAGAAAAAACAGTGCAAAAGATGAGGCGGAAGCTTTCACAGCAATCTTCAGCCAGAAGTGCCAAGTGGATGATCCATTTTGACCCATTATTCTCAATCATCACTGAAGAGACAAAATGGGTCACCAATAGTATTATCAAGTGGCATTTACTCATCAATAACTTGTGAACGGTCATCGGTTTCATTTCTGACAGGGCCACTCAGTTCAGGAAGCTCAAAGACGAGTAAGGAAACGTCCTGCTGACTAGTATGTACTGCCCACCTTTGGCTGATGAATCAGTGCTCCTCCATATTGAACACCACTTCGTGGAAGCACTGAATTGAATTAGCTTTATTGTCACATGTAATCACATGAGTACAGTGAAAGGTTTACAAGTCGTCACTTACGGCATCATCTTAGGTCCCAAGATACCTTGGTACAGATTCTTGAGTACAAATTCTTAGGAAAATAAATTAGAAAATAAAGAAATAAAAAGTCCAGCATTACAGACCTTCAAAAGTAGAAAATCACAGTAATAAATTAGAAAAATAATGAGATAAAAAGTTTAGCCTAACAGTCCTTCCACTTCAAGTCTTTTTATATAATAAATGTAAAAAAAGAGATTAAAAGAAAGAAAATTTAAGATAAAGTCCACTTAGGCCATTTCACGGCTTTGGGCTTGAGGACCTGACCCCACTGTTGGAATCCTGGACCACCGTGATACCAAAGAAAATGCTGCATGGAGTCACAGACACGGATTGGGGACTTAGAATCCCTAGGAGATAATGAAAACTGCAGATGCTGGAGAGTCAGAGTCAATAAAGTGTGACACTGGAAAAAGCACAGCAGGCCAAGCAACCTCTGAGGAGGAAGAGAATGGACATTTCAGGTATAACCCTTCATCAAGACATCAGCCATTCCTGATGAAGAGTTATGCCTGAAATATCGACTCTCTTCCTTCTCTGATGCTGCCTGACCTGGTGTGCCTTTCCCAGCGCCACACTATATTGACTTAGAATCCCTGCAGTGTGAAAGCAGGCCATTTGGCCCATCGTGTCCACACTGACCCTTCGAAGAACATCCCACCCAGAGCATCTCTGTACTGCTGCATCTCCCATGGTTAATCCACCTAGCATGCTCATCTTTGGACTGTGGGAGGAAACTCACACAGAAATGGGCAGAACGCACAAACTCTACACAAACAGTCACCCAAGGGCAGAATCCAACCCAGGTCCCTGGTGCTGTGAGGCAATAGTGCTAACCACTGAGCCACTACATCACCCAACATACGTCACTTCTACATGCATCAGCAAGAGTGACCCAATAGCAACAGTACTGATGAGCTGATAAAGTCCTAAAGGGGACTGCTGCTGCTCTGAGTCTGTGTCAAATGGTAAGCATGATTTAGAGATGCCGGTGTTGGACTGGGGTGTACAAAGTTAAAAATCACACAACACCAGATTATAGTCCAACAGGTTTAATTGGAAGAACTAGCTTTCGGAGCGATGCTCCTTCACCTGATGAAGGAGCGTCGCTCCGAAAGCTAGTGTGTTTCCAATTAAACCTATTGGACTATAACCTGGTGTTGTGTGATTTTTAACTCAAATGGTAAGGAAATTGCCAGAAGGAAATATATACTTGACCTCATCTTCACCATATCTTCCAATCACAGATGCTCATCATCAGCCAATTCAATTCACGGCAAATTATTTCAAGAAACAGTTGAAACACTGCATATTGCAAAGGCTATGGGCCTTGACAACATTCTGGCAATAACACTGATAACTTGTGTTCCAAACCAGCCCTAAATCAAGCTGTTCCACTACAACTGTTCCAAGACTGGCATCTACCCGGCAATATGGAAAATTGTCCAGATATAGAGTAGACAGTCAGAAACTTTTTCCCCGGGTACAACAGAGTGTTGCAAGGGGACATAAAGTTAAGGTGAAGGGTGGAAGGTATGGGGAGATGTCAGGGGTGGGTTCTTTACCCAGAGAGTGGTGGGGGCATGGAATGCGCTGCCTGTGGGAGTGGTAGAGTCAGAATCTTTGGTGACCTTTAAGCGGCAATTGGATAGGTACATGGAAGGGTGCTTAAGCTAGGACAAATGTTCGGCACAACATCGTGGGCCGAAGGGCCTGTTCTGTGCTGTATTGTTCTATGTTCTATGTTCTATGTTCTATGTTCTATATGTTCTATACATAAAAAGCACGTCAAATCCCATCTAGCCAATTACCACCCCATTACTCTACTGTTGATGATTAGTAAAGTTGTGTATAGTACAGTGGACAATGCAATCAAGTAGCAGGTGCTAAGCAATAACCTGCTCACTGAGACTCAATCTGGGTTCAACCAGGACTTCTCAGCTCCTGATCTTATTACAGCCTTAGTCCAAATATGAATAAAAGAGTTGAATTCCAGAGTGACTGCCCTTGACATAATGGCTGCAATTGACCAAGGAGGCCTCACAAAATTGGAGTCAATGAGAATCTGGCAAATACTCACTACTGGTTGGATAAACACCTAGCACATAGGAAGATGGTTATTAGAGGTCAATCATCTCAATCCGAGGATATGACTGTTGGCCCTAACAGTCTGAGGACAATATATGTAGACAATATATGTAGACAAATTTCAGAGAAGTGTAAATGTAATTAGAGTCTCACATGTGTACAGCACAGAAATAGACAGTTTGGTCCAACTTGTCCATGCCAATCAGATATCCTAAACTAATCTAGTCCCGATTTGGAGATGCCGGTGTTGGACAAAGTTAAAAATCACACAACACCAGGTGATAGTCCAACGGGTTTAATTGGAAGCACTAGCTTTCAGAGCGCTGTTCCTTCATCAGGTAGTTGTGGAGTACACAAGTATAAGACACAGATTTTATAGAAAAAGTTTACAGTGTGATGTAACTGAAATTATACATTGAAAAATACCTTGATTGTTTGTTAAGTCTCTCATCTGTTAGAATGACCATGATAGTTTCACTTCTTTCATATGTAAATCACAAAACCTTTTTTAAAAGTTACATTCTCAGATTAACTGTAACAACCGGTGTCAGTCCAGATAAGATGTCGAAGGTGTTAGCCCCCATGCCATAATGTTTAGACTGATTTTAATCTAAAAGTAAGTTAACAGAGTCTTACATGGATTCATGTAATGTTTGAGCAAAGTACAATGTAACTCACCCCACAAATGTATATATGTCTCAACCGGGACCTTGGGTTCATGTCACACTACAGGTGATCCCATTGCACTATACACACACACACACACATATGTGTTTGTGTGTGTGTGTCTAGGGTGGGGGGTTGTGAGTGTATATGTGTGTGTGTGAGTGTAAAGGGGTCTAAGTCTGTGAGAGGGTACATGTATGAGTGTGGGAGTGTGTGTGTCTGTAGGACTGTGTATGTGTCTGAGGTGGTGGAGTGTCTGTGAGAGACGTTGTTGAGTGTAAAGGAGTCTAAGTCTGTGAGAGGGTGCATGCGTGAGTGTGGGAGTGTGTGTGTCTGTAAGAGTGTGTGTGAATATCTGTGTATCGGAGTGCCTGTGTGTGTGTGTGTGTGTAGAAGTGTGTGTGTGTATAGTGCAATGGGATCACCTGTAGTGTGACATGAACCCAAGGTCCCGGTTGAGACATCCCCATGGGTACCGAACTTAGCTGTCAGCCTCTGCTCAGCCACTTTCCGCTGCTGCCTGTACCGAAGTCTGCCTTGGAGGATGGTCACCCAAAGGCCCGAGGTCGAATGTCCTGGACTGCTGATGTGTTCTCCAACTGGGAGGGAACACTCCTGTCTGTTGATTGTTGTGCAGTGCCCATTCATCCGTTGCTGTAGCCTCCGCTCGGTTTCATCAATGTACCATGCCTCAGGGCATCATTGCCTGCAGTTATGAGATAGACAACATTGGCTGACTCGCATGAGCACCTGCCATGTACATGGTGGGAGATGTCCCCATGCGTAATGGTGGTATCCATGTCCACACACCCGGCAAACTGCCCGGCTTTCAGGATAAATCCATACAATCTTGTCACGGTAGGCTCTGCAAGACGTGTCAGAGTGTGGACATGGATACCGCCATTACCCGTAGGGACACCTCCCACCATGTATGTGGCAGGCACTCAAGCGACTCAACCAACGTTGTCTACCTCATACACTGCAGGCAAGGATGCCCTGAGGCCTGGTACATTGGTGAAACCGAGCAGAGGCTACGGCATGGATGAATGGGCACCGCACAACAATCAACAGACAGGAGTGTTCCCTCCCAGGTGGAGAACATTTCAGCTGTCCAGGACATTTGACTCAGGCCTTCGGATGACCAGCCTCCAAGGCAGACTTCAGTACAGGCAGCAGCGAAACGTGGCCGAGCAGAGTCTGACAGCTAAGTTCGGTACGCATAGGGAGCGCATCAACCGGGTCCTTGGGTTCATGTCACATTACAGGTGACCACCATTGCACTATACACACACGCAGATACTCCTACACACACACACACACACACTCCTACAGACACACTCCCTCACACACATGCACCCTCTCACAGACTTAGACTTTTTTACACTCACACACACATATACACTCTCTCTCACAGAGAGAATGGGGTGAATTTGTGCTTGCAGAGTTACATTGTACTTTGCTTATTGTACATATGCACTCTCTCTCACAGACATTCTCAACCCTCACCCCAGCCACACACACACACACACACACACACACACACACACACACTCCCACACTCACACATGCATCCTCTCATAGACTTAGACCCCTTTACACTCACACACACACACTCATATACACTCTCTCTCACAGTCACAATGCCCCATCCCAGAGACACACACACACTCTCACACTCACACATCTCTATGCACCCCCTCATAGACTTAGACCCCTTTACACTCACACACACATATACACTCTCTCTCACAGACACTCACAACTGCCCACCAACACACACACACATACACACACACACATATACATTTGTGGGGTGAATTTGTGCTTGCAGAGTTACATTGTACTTTGCTTAAAAACTGCATGAATCCATGTAAGACTCTGTTAACTCATTTTTAAGATTAGAATCATCTAAACATTATGGCACAGACAACAGAACACAGGGGGCTAACACCTTCAACATCTTATCTGGGCTGACACCAATTTAGATTAGATTAGATTACAGTGTGGAAATAGGCCCTTCGGCCCAACAAGTCCACACCGACCCGCCGAAGCGAAACCCACCCATACCCCTACATTTACCCCTTACCTAACACTACAGGCAATTTAGTATGGCCAATTCACCTGACCCTGCACATCTTTGGATAGTAGGAGGAAACTGGAGCACCCGGAGGAAACCCACGCAGACACGGGGAGAACGTGCAAACTCCACACAGTCAGTCGCCTGAGGCGGGAATTGAACCCGGGTCTCTGGCGCTGTGAGGCAGCAGTGCTAACCACTGTGCCACCGTGCCGCCCAATTGTTACAGTTAATCTGAGAATGTAACTTTTAAAAAATTTCTGTGATTTACATATGGAAAAATTGAAACTATCATGGCCATTCTAACAGATGAGAGACTTAACAAACAATCAAGGTATTTTTCAATGTATAATTTCAGTTATATCACACTGTAAACTTTTGCTATAAATTTTGTGTCTTACAATTGTGCACTCCACAACCACCTGATGAAGGAGCGGTGCTCCGAAAGCTAGTGTGCTTCCAATTAAACCTTTTGGACTATAACCTGGTGTTGTGTGATTTTTAATCTAGTCCCATTTGCCAGCACTTTCCCCCATATCTCCCTAAATCCTTCCTATTCATATACCCATCCAGATGCCTTTTAAATGTTGCTATTGTACCAGCCTCCACCACTTTCTTGGGCAGCTCGTTCCATACGTGCATCACCCTCTATGTTAAAAGTTGTCCCTGTTAAATCCTTCTCCTCTCATCCTAAATCTATGCCCTCTAGTTCTGGACTCTCCTACCCCAGGGAAAAGACCTTGCTTGTTTATCCTATCCATGCCCCTCATGATTTTATAACCGTCTACAAGGTCACCCCTCAGCCTCCGATGCTCCAAGAAAAACAACCCCAGCCTATTTAGCCTCTCCCTATACCTCAAACCCTCCAACCATGGCAACATTACCAAAAGAAATTGCGTCTCTTGTTAAGTGGAAGAAGGAGGCTTATGTGACGTTGAGACACATGGTTCAAATGAGGGGATGGAGAGTTACAGATTAGCTAGGAAGGATTTAAAGAGAGAGTTAAGAAAAGCAAAGAGAGGAGATGAACAGTCTTTAGCAGGTAGAATAAAGGAGAATCCTAAAGCTTTCTATAAGTATATGAGGAATAAAAGGATGACAAAGGTAGGAATAGGGCCAGTCAAAGGCAAAGTGGGAAGTTGTGTGTGGACCCTGTGCTAAACAAATATTTTGCATCTGTTTTCACTCAGGAAAATGAGAATATTGTAGAGGAGATGACTGTAATATGGGATATTAAACTAAAAAGGATCGAGGTGAGTAAGGAAGAGGTGTTATCAATCCTAGAAGGAGTGAAAATAGACAAGTCCCCTGAGCTGGATGGGACTTATTTGAGGATTCTCTGGGAAGCTAGGGAGGAGATGTTGGAGCCTTTGAATCATCATTGTCTACAGGTTTGGTACCAGGGGACTGGAGGATTGCAAATGTTGTGCCCTTGTTCAAGAAGGGCAGTCGAGATGACCCAGGTTATTATAGACCAGTGAGCCTTACGTCTGTTGTGGGAAAGGTTTTGGAAGGGATTATGAGAGAAAGGATTTATAATCACCTAGCAAACAACAATTTGATTGCAGATGGTTCTGTCAAGGGCAGGTCGTGTCTCACAAATCTCATTGACCTTTTTGAGAAGGTGACCAAGCATGTGGATGAGGGTAGGGCTGTTGACGTGGTGTACATGGACTACAGTAAAGCCTTTGATAAGGTTCCACATGGTAGGCTGTTGGAGAAAATGCAGAGGCATGGGATTGAGGGTGATTTAGCAGTTTGGATAAGAAACTGGCTTTCGGTAAGAAGGCAGTAAGTGGTGATTAATGGAAAATATTCAGCCTGGAGTCCGATTACTAGTGGTGTGCCACAAGGATCTGTTTTAGGACCACTGCTGTTTGTCATTTTTATAAATGACTTAAGACGCAGGCATAAGTGAATGGGTTAGTAAATTTGCAGATGATACTAAAGTCTGTGGAGTAGTGGACAGTGTGGGAGAATGTTGCAGATTGCAGGGGGACTTGGACAAACTGCAGAATTGGGCTGAGAGGTGGCAAATGGAGTTCAATGCAGCTAAATGTGAGGTGATTCACTTTGGGAAGAAACACAAGAAGGCAGAGTACTCGGTCAATGGAAAGATTCTTGGTATTGTGGATGTGCAAAGAGATCTTAGAGTCGATGTACATAGATACCTGAAAGTTGCCACCGAGGTGGATAGTGCTGTTAAGAAGGCATACGGTGTGTTAGGTTTCATTGGTAGAGGGATTGAGTTCTGGAGCCGTAATGTCATGCTGCAATTGTATAAAATGCTAGTGTGGCCTCACTTGGAATATTGTGTACAGTTCTGGTCGCCCCATTACAGGAAGGATGTGGAAGCATTGGAAAAGGTGCAGAGGAGATTTACCAGGATGTTGCCTGGTCTGGAGGGAAGGTCTTATGAGGAAAGGCTGAGAGACTTGGGTCTGTTCTCATTGGAGAGAAGAAGGCTAAGAGGGGATTTGACAGAGATATAGAAGATGTTCAGAGGATTAGATAGGGTAGACAGTGAAAGTCTTTTTCCTAGGATGATAATGTTGGCTTGCACGAGGGGGCATAGCTACAAATTGAGGAGTGATAGATTTAAGACAGCTGTCAGAGGCAGGTTCTTTACGCAGAGAGTGGTAAGGGCGTGGAATGCCCTACCCACTAATGTAGTCAACCCAGCCACATTAGGAGCATTTAAACAGTCCTTGGATAAGCACATGGGTGATGATGGGATAGTATAGGGTGATAGGTTTAGATTAGTTCACAGGTCGGCACAACATCGAGGGCCAAAGGGCCTTTTTTGCCACGTATTGTTCTATGTTCTATGTTCGAACCAATATCCTGGACAGCAGCAACATGAATTCTCAACTCCTGTATTCAATGCTCTGACCAATAAAGGAAAGCATACCAAAAGCCTTCTTCACTATCCTATCTACCTGAGACTCCATTTTCAAGGAACTATGAACCTGCACACCAAGGTCTATTTTTTCAGCAATACTCCCCAGGACTTTACCATTAAGTGTATAAGTCCTGCTCTGATTTGCCTTTCCAAATTGCAGCACCACATATTTATCAAAATTAAACTCCATCTGTCACAGCAGGAGGTTTCAACTTCTCCAAAGTTAATGGGGTAGACATAGTGTGAAATGTTTAGAGAAAGCCGAATTGTTAAAGTGCATTGAGGAAAGCTGTTAAGCCAGTATAAAGAGGGCCCTGTAAGTCAGGGCAGTTCTGTACTTACTTTTAGGTAATTGAAGCCAATTGAAGGTAATTGAATGAGGGAGCATTTTTCAGACAGCAACCATAACTTGGTTAGATTCATGCTTGTTATGGAAAAGGACAAGGCTGGGCCAGAAATCAAAGCTATAAACTGGCAGAAGGGCAATTTTAATCAGCTCAGGTACAATTTGGCCAAAGTGACTGGGTAAATCTGTGTCAGAGCAGATTTCAAAAAGGAAATAAGAAGAGTACATGGCCAACACATTCCAAGATAAAGAAAAAGGATAGAATCAAGAAGTCCAGCAAACCCTGGATATGGAGAAATATGCAGGATTGGATAAAGAGAAAAAAGGAGGTTTATGATACTTACCAAGAGTTCAAAATAGCAGAAGACCTAGTGGAATACACAATGTGCAACGGGGAATATGAAAAAGAAATTAGAAGTGCAAAAACAGGTAATGAATGAATAATGGACATTAAAAGAAAGGAAAATCCTGTTATTTTACAAGTATATTGAGGATACAAAGATAACTAGGGAAAGTGTTGAGCCCATTAAGGACCACAGTGATAAGTTATGCGTACAGCCAGAGAATGTAGGTGGGGTTCTCTATCAATACTATGTGTCCGTGTTCACTCGTAAGAGGGACAATATGGGTATAGAAATCAGTGAGAAGGACTGTGATACGCTTAAAGAAATTAGCAATGTCAGAGATGAGGTTCTGAATGGTCTGGAAGATTTAAAAAATAGATAAATCTGAATATAAGTTAGAAAACTACAGAACTCATCAGTGAGAGTCTCCGGTGCAGTGCTGGTGATATGTCCCACCTCTCTACTTATAGGTCTTGGTTTCTTAATGGGTGTTTTCAATTTTTCTTTTTTTCTTTTTTTCCAGAGAACGTAGATAGGGTCTAAATCAATGTGTTTATTGATGGGGTTCTGGTTAGAATGCCATGTCTCTGAGAATTCTCGTATGTCTCTTTGTTTTGCCTGGCCTAGGATGTGTGTGTTGTCAAAGTGGTGTCCTTCTTTGTCACTATGTATGGAAATGAGTGACAGTTACCGATTTTTGTCAATATTTGTACATCAGAGTGAGGTTCCAGATGTAGGTTTGCTCACTGAGCTGTAAGGTTCATTTTCAGATGTTTTGTCACCATACTAGGTAACAGCTTCAGTGAGCTTCCGGATGAAGCACTGCTGATGTTTCCTTAATAAAGGTGTGAACTGATGGAATCCAAGAAAATTTGGCAAATTGGATGAGTTGGTTTGTTATCAACAAGGCATCCCTAAACCTAATGGACAGAATTCAATGAACATCACATACAGATCAGAAATGGATGAGTAAAGCACTGATATTGGAAAGACATGGATCCAGATTCTGATCCTGAATTTTTTTAAGGACTTTATGAAAAACAAAACAGAAATAGAGATCATATGACTTAAGAAATCTTCTTCATCATTTGATACAATCATGGCTGATTTTGAACTCCTGAGAGACCAAACATATATCTATCTCATCTTTCAGTATATTCAACGATACAAATCTACAACTCTTTGGGTAGATATTTCCTTTGAGTGAAGAAATTTCTCATTTCACTCCTGAATGCCTGACTCATTACCCTGGAAGGATGTAAACTTGTTTTACACAGGATACACAACATCTGTGTGAAGTCCCTTTATAACTTTGAAAGATCACAAAAGGTTGCATCTTAGTCTTCAAACTCCAATTTAGTCAGCCTCTCATCTGAGAGACTAATCTAGTGAATCTTTGCTGCATTACCTTCAATGCAAGTATATCATTCCTTAAATCTGGAAATCAAAATCGCATTGAGATATCGTTTCACCAGAGCCCCTGACAATTGTAGCAAGATTTAGATTTAAGATTGTTATGGAAAAGGACAAGAATGGGCCTGAACTCAAAAGTTCTCACCTATGGGAAGACTGATTTTAATATGATCAGATATGATTTGGCTAGAGTGGATTGGGAGCAGGTATTTGCAGGTAAATCTGTCTCAAAACATTGGGATGCATTCAAGAACAAAATATGGACATTGCAAGACCAATATACTCCAATAAAGAAAAAAAGATAGGACCATCAAATCCTGTGAACCCTGGAGGATTGACAGCATTGAATTAATAGAAAAAGGGAGGCTTATGACTGATACCAAGGGTTCAAAGCAGTAGAAGCCCCAGAGGAGTATCAAATGTGCAAGAGGGAGTTTAAAAGTAAGGATGTCTAAAAGGGGATATGAAAGAATCCTGGTTGGTAACCTTAAGCTAAATTCTACGTTGTTTTACAGGGACATTAACAGTTAAAGGATAACTAGGTAAAGAGTAGCATCCGTTACAGACCACGATGGTCATTTGTGCATGGAGTCAATGGATGCAGATAGGTTTCTAAATGAATACCTCGGGTCAATGTTTACAAATGAGATGGTGATATAAATATAGACATCAGAGAGAAAGTATGTGATGTACTTAAAGAAATTAGAATCAACAGATAGGAGGTCCTGAGTGTTCTGGCAGACCTAAAAATATCCCAGGAATGAGATAAGAGAAAAAGTAGCAGGGATGCCTGCAAAAATATTCAATTCTTTGCTTTCTATAGCCAGAGGATTAGATTACCTACAGTGTGGAAACAGGCTCTTCGGCCCAACTAGATCACACCGACCTCCGAAGAGTAACCCACCCAGACCCATTTCCCTCTGACTAATGCATCTAACAATTTAGCATGGCCAATTCACCTGACCTGCACATCTTTGGACTGTGGGAGGAAAGTGAAGCACCTGGAGGAAACCTACGCAGACACGGGGAGAATGTGCAAACTCCACACAGACAGTCACTTGAGGCTGGAATTGAACCTGGGACCCTGGTGCTGTGAGGCAGCAGTGCTAACCACTGAGCCACCATGCTGACTGGAGGACAAATATGTACCATTATTCAAGAAGAAAGCAGAAACTCCAGGCCAGTCATCTAACCTCAGTTGTGGGGAAACTATTGGAAGCAATTCTGAGGGATAGAATTAAACTGCATTTGGAGAGACAGGAATTATTCAAGAACAGTCACCATGGTTTTGTGAAGGGGAGGTTACGCCTGAGCAACTTGATTGAATCTTTTGAAAAGGTGACCTGGTATGTAAATAAGGGCAATGCATTTGATATAGCTTACTGGAACTCCAGCGAGGCTTTTGATAACGTCCTGCCTGAGAGACTAATAGAAAAGGTAAGAGCCCATGGGATCCAAGAAAATTTGGCAATTTGGATTCAGAATTAGCTGAGAGGATGCAGGAAGCAGAGGGTGATGGCTGAAGAGTGTTTTTCTGACTGGAAGCATAGGAATCAACGTTGAGGCCAATGATGTTTGTAGCTTATTTGAGCCGTTCAGACTTGAATGCAGGAGGGTTCATCAGTTAGTTCACAGATGATACAAACATTGGAGGTGTGGTAAATAGTGAAGAGCCTTAGAAATAGCCTTAGATTATAAGAGTTTATAGATGGGTTGGACAGATTGGCTGATCAATGGCAAATGGAATTCAATTCAGAGAAGTGTGAGTTAATATACATGAACAGGACAAACAAGAAAGAGAATAGATAGTGAACAGTAGGACCCAAGAAAGTTCCAAAGATCAGAGGGACCTTGGTATGTAAGTGCATCGGTATTGTAGCAAGGCAGGTGGTAAAGTAATTAAGAAGACATATGGGATATTTGGCTTTATTAATTGAGACACGGAGAGTTTAAAAGAAGGGAGGTTATGCTAGAACTGTATAAAACATTAGTTAGACCACAGTTAGAGCAGTTCTGGAATCCACATGATAGGAGGGATGTCATACTACTAGAAAGAGTGCACTGGAGGATATTGCCTGGGCTGGAAGATTGTAATTGTGAAGAGAGAGTGGATAGAATGGGGTTATTTTCATTGGATCAGAGCACACTTGGGGGACATGACGGTGGTATATAAAAATTATGAGGGGCACAGATAAGATCGACAGGAAAAAACCTTTCCTTTTGGTGGCAGGATCAATGGCCGGGGCAGAGATTTATGGTATGGTTCAGGAGACTCAACGGGGATGTAAAGAAAATTCTTTTCACCCCGAGGGTGATGGGAATCTGGAACTCACTGCCTGTAAGTATGTTACAGGCAGAAACCCTCAATATTTAAGAAATTTTTAGATGTGTTTTTGTGATGCCAAGGCATACAAAGCTATGGTGCAGACACAAATTCAAATGGGAGATTATGATATGGTAGCTATTACTATATGACTGAAGGATGTTGGGGACTGGGTACTAAATAGACCAGATTAGAAGGTTTAAAGGGTGGCCAGGAAAATGCATAGGAGGTGGAGTAAATTTACTGACTAGAAACAAAATTGCTTCAATAGTGTGGGAGAATATAATGAGGAGAAACCATTCAGTGGAGATATGTGGATGGTACTGAGGAACCATGAAGGATCTAAAGTTGTAATAAGTGTTGTGTTCAGACTGTGGTGGCAGCTCTGAAGTGCTAGATGGTATAAATACAGAAATTAGACAAGTGTGTAGCAAATCCAAGGCAGTGTTAATGCAAGATTTTAGCTTCAACATAGATTGTGAGAGGTAGACAACACCTATCAGAAACTTCTAACGTGTGTCTGGGTTAGTTTCCCACAGCTATTTATCCTGGCTGTCACAAGTTGATAAGAAAAACATGATTTAGGAATGGTTAAAGAGCCAGAATTAATTAGAAACCTAATTTGTGTGAACATTTATCAAACATTCAACTCGATTCCAGCCTCAGGCGACTGTCTGCGTGGAGTTTGTATATTCTCCCCTTGTTTGCATGGGATTTCTTTGGGTGCTCCAGTTTCCTCCCACAATTTAAAGATGTGCAGGTTAGCTGGATTGGCCATGCTAAATTGCCCATAATGCTCAGGGATGTGTCGGTTAGGTGCATTTGTTAGGAGTAAATATAGTGTAATAGGGTAGGGGAATGGGTCTGGGTTGGTTAGTCTTCGGAGGGTCAGTATGGACTTATTGGGCCTAATGGCCTGTTTCCACACTGTAGGAATTTTATGATTCTATGATAAGGTAACTCCGTTTAACTGGTTAAAGCTCATAGAACATAGAACATAGAACAGTACAGCACAGAACAGGCCCTTCAGCCCGCGATGTTGTGCCGACCACTGATCCTCATGTATGCACCCTCAAATTCCTGTGACCATATGCATGTCCAGGAGTCTCTTAAATGTCCCCAATGACCCTGCCTCCACAACTGCTGCTGGCAATGCATTCCATGCTCTCACAACTCTCTGTGTAAAGAACCCGCCTCTGACATCCCCTCTATACTTTCCTCCAACCAGCTTAAAACTATGACTCCTCGTGTTAGTCATTTCTGTCCTGGGAAATAGTCTCTGGCTATCGACTCTATCTATGCCTCGCATTATCTTGTACACCTCAATTAGGTCCCCTCTTCTCCTCCTTTTCTCGAATGAAAAAAGTCTGAACTCAGTCAACCTCTCCTCATAAGATAAGTCCTTCAGTCCAAGCAGCATCCTGGTAAACCTCCTCTGAACCCGCTCCAAAGCATCCACATCTTTCTTATAATAGGGCGACCAGAACTGGACGCAATATTCCAAGTGCGGTCTAACCAAAGTTTTATAGAGCTGCAACAAGATCTCACGACTCTTAAACTCAATCTCCCTGTTAATGAAAGGCAATACACCATATGCTTTCTTAACAATCCTGTCCACTTGGGTGGCCATTTTAAGGGATCTAAGTACCTGCACACCAAGATCCCTCTGCTCCTCCACACTGCCAAGAATCCTACCCTTAATCCTGTACTCAGCTTTCAAATTTGACCTTCCAAAATACATCACCTCGCATTTATCCAGGTTGAACTCCATCTGCCACCTCTCAGCCCATCTCTGCATCCTGTCAATGTCCCGCTGCAGCCTACAACAGCCCTCAATACTGTCAACGACACCTCCAACCTTTGTGTCATCTGCAAACTTGCTGACCCATCCTTCAATCCCCTCATCTAAGTCATTAATAAAAATTACAAACAATAGAGGCCCAAGGACAGAGCCCAGAGGAACACCACTCACCACGGACTTCCAGGCAGAATATTTTCCTTCTACTACCACTCGCTGTCTTCTGTTGGCAAGCCAATTCTGTATCCAGACAGCTATGTTCCCCTGAATCCCATTCCTCCTGACCTTCTGAATGAGCCTACCATGGAGAACCTTATCAAATGCCTTGTTGAAGTCCATATACACCACATCCACAGCTCAACCCTCATCAACTTTTCTAGTCACATCCTCAAAGAACTCAATAAGGTTTGTGAGGCATGACCTTGCAGACGACAGGCGTGAGGCTTACTGGTCTGTAATTGCTGGGGATTTCCCTACTTCCTTTCTTGAAGAGAGGAATTACATTTGCCTCTCTCCAGTCCTCAGGTACGACTCCAGTGGAGAGCGAAGATGAAAAGATCTTCGCAAGTGGTGAAGCAATTGCAGTTCTCGTTTCCTAAAGCAGCCGAGGACAAATCTGGTCCGGGCCTGGCGACTTGTCAATCTTAATGTTTGACAAAATTTTCAGCACATCAGCTTCCTCTATCTCTATTCATTTCAGCATGCACACCTGCTCTTCAAAGGTTTCATTCACTACAAAGTTCGTTTCTTTCGTAAAGACAGAAGCAAAAAACTCATTTAGGGCTTCCCCTACCTCCTCAGACTCCACACACAAATTCCCTATGCTATCCCTGATCGGGCCTACTCTTTCTTTGACCATTCTCTTATTCCTCACATAAGTGTAAAATGCCTTTGTGTTCTCCCTAATCCGTTTTGCCAAGCCTTTCTTGTGTCCCCTCCTGGCTGTCCTCAGACCAAACTCATGTCTAATCGCATCATAGTTTCCTCTTCCCCAATTAAATATCCTCCCATTTTGCCTAATCCTCTCCTTCTCCATAACTATGTAGAATGTGAGGCAGTTGTGGTCACTATTACCAAAATGATCTCCCACCACAAGATCTGATACCTGCCCCGGCTCGTTTCCGAGCACTAAGTCTAGAATAGCCTCTCCCTCGTCAGCCTGTCAACGTACTGAGTTAGGAAACCCTCCTGAACACACCTTACAAAAACAGCTCCATTCAAATCTTTTGCTCGAAGGAGGTTCCATCTATCCTGTCGTCTGCAAGTGATTGTAACATAATCAAATGAAATGTAGCGTTTGAAAGCAAAAAGCATGTATCAGCTTCTAGAGTTTTAAATTAAGCTAAGGCCAACTTTAATGAGATGAGACAGAGATTGTGAACTGGGAAAATATGCTAATGGGTGAAAGAACAGTGGAGGATCTTTAAAGAAATATTTAACACAATACAAAACCAGTTTATACCACTGAGACAGAAAAGCTCCACTTTACAGATAAAAAAGTTATGGACAACTAAAGAGATAAGGGACACAGAAAACTAAATGGATTGGTATAGCTTGGTGTTTGGTGGTCAGCATAGACATGGTGAGCTGAAGTGCTTGTTTCTTTGCTGTATGACTCTATGAGTCTGAATGAAAGGGCTACAAAAATGCCAGACAACAGCACAATTCTGCTGAATGGGAAAGATGCAGCAAAAGAGCACTAAAAAGCTTATAAAAGCTACTAATTGGGATTATGAAAGGAAACTTGCCAGGGACAGCAGAATCAGGAAGAAATTTGAAAGATAAACAAATGGAAAGCAGGTAGTCAGGAGCAATGTTGGCCAATAAAGACTGAAAATGAGAATATTGTCAACGACTATAGGGAAAATGGCAGACATATTGAATAATTACTTTATCTCAGTATTTACAGCAGAAAAGGAAGATAATTTGCTGGAAGTCGAATGGATTAGGAGCAAGGACTGAATAAAGTGAACGTGAGTAAAACATTGATAATGAGGAAATTAATGGAATTAAACAGTGACAAATCTCCAGGACTTGATGGTTCCTATGTGAGGTTTTAAAGGAAGTGGGGGAACACATTGTAGTTTCCTTAACTATAATCCTTCAGAATTCCCTACATACAGGAATTTCCCAGGACATTCTGATTTTTAAGAAGGGCGAAAGAGGGAAAAAAAATTACAGACCAGTTAGCCTAACATCTGTGGGTAAGGGAGGAGGGTGATAAGTAAGGATAAGGTAACTGAACACCTTGAAAATTTCCAGTTAATCAGGGTGGGGGGAGATGTCAGCATGAATTAAAGATAGGTAGGTCATGCCTGACAAACCTCACTGAATTTCCTTTTTGAAAAAGTGATTCAGATAATGGATAGGGCAATGTCTATTAATGTCGTTAATATGGACCTACAAAAGGCATTTGATAAACTTAAACATGAAAGATTTTAATGAAAGTAGAAGTCCACAGAATTGAGGGAAAATTACTGACATGGATGGGAAATTGGTTTAGTGGCAGTTAACAGAGACAATGGGTTAATGGGTAGGTACTGAAATTGGCAGCATGTGACCAGTGGTGTCCCACAGGAATTTGTTTGGGCCTCACTCATCCACATTATTATTAACAACTTGGGTGATAGAATATGAAGTTGTATAGCCAAATTTGCTACTGACACAAAGTTAGGCTCCAGTGATTGTAATGACGTCAGCCAGTTGGACTTCATGGAAAATGAATTCCCTGAAGGGAGCTGTTAATCTGATCCAGTTAGGGAGCCCTGGCTGACATATAAAAAAACTGAATGTCAGAGTTGACATTTGAATCTTGATGAGACAGTACTAAAGTCAAGGACTGTTCATGCTTAAATAAGGGGAGATTTGGTGATGGCACATCGACTTTTGTGGAGTTATTTTATAGGCAGCGTGATAGGCAGTGTAGATAATAGCATAAAATTACAAAAGGGATGTTTATAGACTAAGTGAATGGTCAAAACGGTGGCAAATGGAGTTCAATCTAAACAAATGTAAGGCTATCCATTTTTGGACCAAAACTTTCTAGATGGCATAAAGTTAAATATAGTGGCTGTCTGAAAAGACTTGGAGGTATCACCAGCATAGATCTTTAAAAGTCATAAACTGGGACACAAGATAATGAAAAAAACTAAAGGAATGTTGGCATTTATATCTAGCGAACTAAAGTAGAAGGACGCAGAAGTTATGTTGTAGTTGTAGAAAACACTGGTTATACCACATTTGGGGTTATTTAACAGATCTAGGCACCACCCCTTTATGGGGGATATTTTGGCCTTGAATGGAATACATTCTAGGTTTACAAGAATGATACCTGGACTTTAGAAGTCACATTATGAGCAGACGGTACACAAAATAAGCCTGTTTGCTCAAGAATTTAGAAGGTTCAAGGTGTGATCTGACCAATGTCTTCAAGATTAATAGCAAAAGACAGAGAAACACAGAACATATAGCATAGAACATTACTGCACAGTACAGGCCCTTCAGCCCTCGATGTTGCGCTGACCTGTGGAACCAATCTGAAGCCTACCTATCCTACACTATTCCATTTTCATCCATATGTTTATCTAATGACCATTTAAATATCCTTAAAGTTGGTGAGTCTACTACAGTTGCAGGCAGGGCGTTCCATGCCCCTACTATTCTGAGTAAATAACTACCTCTGATATCTGCCCTATATCTATCAACCCTCAATGTATAGCTGTGTCCCCTCGTGCCAGCCATCACCATCCGAGGAAAAAGGCTCTCACTGTCCAACCTATCTAACCCTCAGATTATCTTATATGTCTAAATTATGTCACTTCTTCTTCTTTTCTCTAACGAAAACAGCGTCAAGACCCTCAGGCTTTCCTCATAAGACCTTCCCTCCATAGCAGGCAATATCCTAGTAAATCTCCTCTGAACCCTTTCCAAAGTTTCCACATCTTCCCTATAATGTGGTGACCACAACTGCACGCAATACTCCAAGTGCAGCCCCACCAGAGTTTTGTACAGCTGAAATATGACCTTGTGGCTCCTAAACGCAATTCCTCTACCAATAAAAGCTAACACACCATATGCCTTTTGAGCAACCCAATCTACCTGGGTGGCAACTTTCAGAGGTTTATGTACATGGACACAGAGATTTCTCTGCTCATCTACACTGTCAAGAATCTTACCATTAACCCAATGTTCTTTTTCTCTGTTACACCTTCCAAAGTGAATCACCTTACACGTTTCCACATTAAATGCCATTTTCCACCTCTCTGTCCAGCTCTGCAGATCAACTATGTCCTTCATAACCTGCAACATCCTTCGGCACTGCCTACAACTCCCCCGACTTTAGTGCCATCTGCAAATTTAATAACCTATCCTTTTACACCCTCATCTATGTCATTTATAAAAATAACAAACAGCAGTGGACTCAAAACAGATCCTTGCGGCATACCTGGAGTAACTGAACTCCAGGATGAACATTTCCCATCAACCACCACCGTCTGTCTTCTTTCCACTAGGCAATTTCTGATCCAAACTGCTAAATCACCCTCAATTCCATGCCGCCGTATTTTCTGCAATAGCCACTGTGGGGAACCTTTTCAAACGCTTTACTGAAATATTCACCACATCAACCACTTTACCGTCAACCACCTGTTTGGTCACCTTCACAAAGAGCTCAATAAGGTTTATGAGACATGACCTACCCTTCACAAAACCATGTTGACTAAGCCCAATTAACTTATTCCTTTCCGAATGTTAATAAATAACCTTTTTTAACACTTTACCCACAATCAAAGTAAGGCTTATTGGTCTATAATTCCAGGGTTGGCTCTACTGCCCTTCTTGAACAACGGGACAGCATGTACTATCTTCCAGTCTTCTGGCACTATTCCCGTAGACAATGACAACATGAAGATCAAAGTCAAAGGCTCTGCAATCTCTCCCTGGCTTCCAAGAGAATCCTAGCATGAATCCCATCTGACCCAGAGTACTTAACAATTTTCACACTTCCCAGAATTGCTAATACCTCCACCTTGTGAACCTTAATCCCATTTAGGCTAGTAACCTGTATGTTAGTATTCTCCTTAACAACATTGTCTTTTTACAGTGTGAATACTGACGGAACATATTCATTTAGTGCTTCTCCTATCTCCTCGGACTTCATGTTTAACTTCATTCTACTTTCCTTGATTGACCCTAATGTTATTCTAGTCATTCTTATATTCTTGATGTACCTATAGAAATCTTTAGGGTATTCCTTGATCCTATCTGCCAATGATTTCTCACGACCCCTTCTGGCACCTCTTAGTTCTTTCTTTAGGCCTTTCTTGGCTAACTTATCACTCTCAAGCACCCTAACTGAACCTTCACGTCTCATCCTAATATAAGCTATAACTCTTGCTCTGAGTTAAAGGAAACATAACTGAATTGTGATCGTTATCAACAAAGCACTCACCTACCTCCAAGTCTAACACCTGGCCGGGTCCATTACCCAGTACCAAATCCAATGTGGCCTTGCCCCTTGTTTGCCTGTCTATATACTGTGTCATCCTGCACACATTAGACAAAAACTGACCAATCTAAAGTATTGATCTACAGTATTTCCAGTCAATATTTGGAAAGTTAAAGTCTCCCATAACAACTATCCTGTTTCTCTCGCTCCTGTCCAGAAACATCTTTGCAATCCTTTCCTCTACATCTCTGAAACTATTCAGAGGCCTACAGAAAACTCCCAACAGGGTGATGTCTCTGTTTCTGTTTCTAACCTCAGCCCATACTACCTCAGTTGACGAGTCCTTAAATGTCCTTTCTGTCACCGTAACATTGCCCTTGACTAACCACACCTTCCCTTCTTTAACAATGTTCTCTGTTCTTACTGAAACATCTAAATCCCGGAACTTACAACAACCATTCCTGTACCTGCTCTATCCATGTCTCTGAAAATGACCACAACATCGAAGTCCCAGGTACCAACCCACACGGCAAGTTCACCCACCTTATTTTGGATGCTCTCGCTGTTGAAGTACATTGGAACATTAGAACATTACAGCGCAGTACAGGCCCTTCGGCCCTCGATGTTGCGCCAACCTGTCATACCAATCTGAAGCCCATCTAACCTACACTATTCCATGTACGTTCATATGCTTATCCAATGATGACTTAAATGTACTTAAAGTTGGAGAATCTACTATCATTGCAGGCAATGCATTCCATACCCTTACTACTCTCTGAGTAAAGAAACTACCTCTGACATCTGTCCTATATCTATCACCCCTCAATTTAAAGCACCCCTCGTGCTTGCCGTCACCATTTTCGGAAAAAGGGTCTCCCTGTCCACCCTATCTAACCCTCTGATTATCTTATATGTCTCTATTAAGTCACCTCTCAATCTTCTTCTCTCTAATGAAAACAGCCTCAAGTCCCTTTCCTCGTAAGACCTTTATGGGTGGCACAGTGGCACAGTGGTTAGCACTGCTGCCTCACAGCGCCAGAGACCCGGGTTCAATTACCGCCTCAGACGACTGACTGTGTGGAGTTTGCACATTCTCCCTGTGTCTGCGTGGGTTTCCTCCGGGTGCTCCGGTTTCCTCCCACAGTCCAAACAAAAATGTGCAGGTTAGGTGAACTGGCCATGCTTAATTGCCCGTAGTGTTAGGTGAAGGGGTAAATGTCGGGGAATGGGTTTGGGTGGTTGCGCTTTGGCGGGTCAGTGTGATCTTGTTGGGCTGAAGGGCCAGTTTCCACACTTTAAGTAATCTAATCTAAAAACAAATTCCTTCCATACCAGGCAACATCCTAGTAAATCTCCTCTGCACCCTTTCCAAAGCATCTACATCCTTCTTATAATGCGGTGACCAGAACTGTACACAATACTCCAAGTGTGGCTGTACCAGAGCTTTGTACAGCTGCAGCATAACCTCCTGGTTCTGGAACTCAATCCCTCTATTAATAAAGGCCAAAACACTGTATGCCTTCTTAACAACCCTGTCAACCTGGGTGGCAACTTTCAAGGATCTGTGTACCTGGACACCGAGATCTCTCTGCTCATCTACACTACCAAGAATCTTACCATGAGCCCAGTACTTTGCATTCCGGTACTCCGACCAAAGTGAATCACCTCACACTTGTCCGCATTAAACTCCATTTGCTACCTCTCAGCCCAGCTCTGCAGCTTATCTATGTCTCTCTGTCACCTACAACATCCTTCGTCACTATCCACAACTCCACCGACCTTAGTGTCGTCTGCAAATTTACTAACGCACCCTTCTACGCCCTCATCCAGGTCGTTTATAAAAATGACGAACAACAGTGGACCCAACACCGACCCTTGCGGTACACCACTGGTAACTGGACTCCAGGATGAACATTTCTCATCAACTACCACCCTCAGTCTTCTTTCAGCAAGCCAATTACTGATCTCCCACAATCCCAATCCTCCAAATTTTGTACAATAGCCTACTGTGGGGAACCTTATCGAAAGCCTTGCTGAAATCCATATACACCACATCAACCAGTTTACTCTCATCTACCTGTTTAGTCACCTTCTCAAAGAACTCAATAAGGTTTGTGAGGCACGACCTACCCTTCACAAAACCGTGCTGACTATCCCTAATCAAATTATTCATTTCTAGATGATTATAAATCCTATCTCTTATAACCTTTTCCAACAATATACCAACAACTGAAGTAAAGCTCATTGGTCTATAATTACCAGGATTGTCTTTACTCCCCTTCTTGAACAGGGGAACCACATTTGCTGTCCTCCAGTCTTTTGGCACTATTCCTGTAGACAATGACGATTTAAAAATCAAAGCCAAAGGCTCGGCAATCTCCTCCCTGGCTTCCCAGAGGATCCTAGGATAAATACCATCTGGGAAGAAAGTGAGGACTGCAGATGCTGGAGATCAGAGCTGAAAATCTGTTGCTGGAAAAGCGCAGCAGGTCAGGCAGCATCCAAGGTGCAGGAGAATCGACGTTTCGGG
This sequence comes from Chiloscyllium plagiosum, assembly GCF_037043375.1. Classification (NCBI taxonomy): domain Eukaryota; kingdom Metazoa; phylum Chordata; class Chondrichthyes; order Orectolobiformes; family Hemiscylliidae; genus Chiloscyllium; species Chiloscyllium plagiosum. Next base: position 66,559,655 of record NW_028270158.1, on the reverse strand, counting down.
CATGAGCCCTTCTTCAGGAAGAGTTCCTGAAGAAGGGCTCATGCCTGAAATGTCGATTCTCCTGCTCCTTGGATGCTGCCTGACCTGCTGTGCTTTTCCAGCAACACATTTTCAGCTAAATACCATCTGGCCCAGGGGACTTATCTATTTTCAAACTCTGCAGGATTTCTAACACCTCTTCCTTGTGAACCTCAATCACACCTAATCTAGTAGCCCATATCTCAGTAATCTCCTCAACAACATTGTCATTTTCTAGAGTGAATACTGTTGAAAAATATTCATTTAGTGCTTCCCTTATTTCCTCTGACGCTACACACAACTTCCCACTATTATCCTTGATTGGCCCTAATCTTACTCTCGTCATTCTTTTATTCCTTAAATACCTATAAAAAGCCTTAGGGTTTACCCTGATCCTACCCGCCAACAACTTCTCATGTCTCCTCCTGGCTCTTCTGAGCTCTCTCTTTAGGTCTTTCCTGGCTACCTTGTAACCCTCAAGCGTCCTTACTGAGCCTTCACACCTTATCCTAACAAAAGCCTTCTTCTTCCTCTTGACCAGAGATTCCACTTCCTTCATAAACCACGGCTCCCGCGCTCCACAGCTTCCTCCCTGCCTGACAGGTACATACGTATCTAGAACACACAGTAGCTTTTCCTTGAATAAGCTCCACATTTCTAATGTGCCTATCCCCTGCAGTTTCCTTCCCCATCCTATGCTTCCTAAATCTTGCCTAATCACACCATAATTGCCTTTCCCCCAGCTGTAACTCTTGCCCTGTGGTATACACCTATCCCTTTCTATCACTAAAGTAAACATAACAGAATTGTGATCGCTATCACCAAAGTGCTCACCTACTTCCAAGTCTAACACCTGGCTGGGCTCATTACCCAGTACCAAATCTAATGTGGCTTCGCCCCTTGTTAGCCTGTCTAGATACTGTATCAGGAAGCCCTCCTGCACACACTGGACAAAAACTGACCCATCTATAGTACTCGTACTATAGTGTTCCCATACAATATTTGGAAAGTTGAAGTCCCCCATGACAACTACCCTGTCTCCTATCGAGAATCATCTTTGCTATCCTTTCCTCTACATCTCTGGAACTATTCGGAGGCCTACAGAAAACTTTCAACAGGGTGACCTCTTCTTTCCTGTTTCTAACTTCAGCCCATACTACCTCAGTTGACGAGTCCCCAAACATCCTTTCTGCAACAGTAATACTGTCCTTGACTAACAATGCCACACCTCCCCCTCTTTTACTATCTTCTCTGTTCTTACTGAAATATCTAAATCCTGGCACCTGCAACAACCATTCCTGTCCCTGTTTTAACCATATCTCCGAAATGGCCACGACATCGAAGTCCCAGGTACCAACCCATGCTACAAGTTTACTCACCTTATTCCGGATGCTCCTGGCGTTGAAGCAGACGCATCTCAAACCACCGTGCTACATGCTTTTGCCCAAATCATCGATGTTCCTGCTCCTCGGATGCTGCCTGACCTGCTGTGCTTTTCCACACCACTCTAATCCAGCATCTGCAGTCCTCACTTTTGCCTTCCATCTCAAACCACGTTCCTGCTTGCTGGTGCACTCTTGAAACATATTTCTGACCTCACTACTCTCAAGCTTCTGGACACTGGAACTACAATTCAGGTTCCCATCCCCCTGCTGAATTAGTTTAAACTCTCCTGAAGAGCAAATTCCACCCCCCACCAACCTCCCCCACATCCCACCCCCCCCGGTATATTGGTACCTTCTGGTTCAGGTCAAGGTCCCACCTACCCCATAATGATCCCCAATTATCCAGGTATCTGAAACCCTTCCTCTGCACCATCTCTGGAGCCACGTGATCAACTCCTCTCTTTCTCTCTCTCTCTCTCTCTCTATATATATATATATTCCTTGCCTCGTTGGCAAGTAGCACAGGCAAGAAACCAGAGATAACAACTCTGCTTGTTCGAGGTCCCAGCTTCTACCCTAGCTCCCTGAATTTCTGCCTTACATCCTCATTCCTTTTCCTACCTATGCCGTTACTGCCTATATGGACCACGACTTGGGGTTGCTCCCCCCGCCTCCTCAGGGATTTCAGTCCTGCTCAGTGTGCGCTCCAGCTATTCATGCTGTTTAAAGCAGTGATTTACCTTTCTGGCAGCCCCTGCTCCTCTCTCCCTCTCTCCTCACTGCTCCCAAACAAAGGAGGCCTGAATCTCATGGTAAGTCCCCTTTTAAGTGGGAAACATATGTCCTGGTAGCCCCCGCTTCTCTCTCCCTCTCTTCTTGCTGCTCTTCTGTATGGAGATAATGATACTCTTTCTATTGATTGGGGATTTTCGAACTAGGGGCATAGAGAATTCAAGAGAAATGTTAGGAAACCCCTCTACACACAAAGGATGGGAGATGTTTGAACTATACTAATCCTCGAAAGAAAACCCCATACAGATCCACCCCATCTTCATAATCCCACATGGGATTTTTACCATGGCGAACCCACCTAGCCTGCATATCCTTGGACACTACAGGACAACTTAGCATGGCCAATCCACATAATGTGCACATCTTTAGACTATGGAATAAAATCCATGCAGACACAGGGAGAAATTCCACACTGACAGTCACCCAAGTCTGGAATTGTACCCTGTCCCTGGCACTGTCAAACAGCAATGTGCCACTGTGGTGCCCTTCTGCTATGAGGGTTTATTTTCTTGATGATAGTAGCAGATCCAGCAAGCTGGCTGAGATTTGTTGAAATTTTGTGTTGGAAATTAACATTTTAGTCCATTCAGCATAAGCTAATCACATTTTTGCCCTTGGTTTCTAAGAGCTCAAACAATTTGGTATTTTAGCCATGGAGTTATCAAAGAATACTGGATTAGATTACTTACAGTGTGGAAGCAGACACTTTGGCCCAACAAGTCCACACCAACCCGCTGAAGCGCACCCACCCAGACCCATTCCCCTACATTTACCCCTGCACCTAACACTACAGGAAATATAGCATGGCCAATTCACCTCACCTGCACATTTTTGGACTGTGGGAGGAAACCGGAGCACCCGGAGGAAACCCACGCAGACATGGGGAGAATGTGCAAACTCCACACAGTCGCCTGAGGCGGTAATTGAACCTGGGTCTCTGGCACTGTGAGGCAGCAGTGCCACCATGCCGCCCACAAAAAAAGATGAACAGTCCAAGAAACCAGTTAGCTGCACTAAACATTTGGCCATGAAAATGTTGAAGTATGTTATTCTTTCTGCCCAATAAGGAGAGTCAATGGCTCCCTCATAACTAGTTGCCGGTCATCAGTTCAGAAGAAGCCAGCTCATTCTGTTAGACCACACTTGGAATATTTTGTTCAGTTCTGGTCACCTCATTAATGGAAATATGTGGCAACTTTAGAGATGGTGCAGAGGAAGTTTACCAGGATGCTGTCTGGATTGAAGGACATGTCTTATAAAGAAAGGTTGAGGGAGCTAGGGCTTTTCTCATTGGAGTGAAGAAGGATGAGACATAATTTGATAGGAGTGTACAAGATGATGAGAGGCATAGATAGAGTAGATTTGTTCCAAGGGCAGAAATGGCTGTCACGAGGGGATTGGAGGTAGGCATTTGACACAGACAGTGGGTGGGTGTGTGGAATGCACTGCCAGCAGTGGTGATTCCTGATGAAGGGCTTATGCCCAAAACATCGACTCTCCTGCTCCTCGGATGCTGCATTACCTGCTGTGCATTTCCAATGCTACACATTGACTCAGATACTTTAGGGACATTTAAGCGCCTCTTGGATAGGCACATGGATGATAGTAAAATGAAGCCTATATAGGTTAGTTTGATCTTAGGGTAGAATAAAAGGTCGGCATATCGTTGAGGGCCAAATGACCTGTACTGTGCTGTATTCTTCTATGTTCTCTACTGTGAAGGAGATGGATGTGTGGGAAATTTGCCCAGTCCCAGTTGTTGGATTGCCCTAGCTCCCAGTGACACAGGAATACATGCCTGAGAACAGGCTGTTAGTTGTCCTTTCAGATGGCAAGTACATACAGTGGAATAGAAGGTAAAACACAGAATGTCTAAGGTGATGGTGAAATTTATAGTTTTGATTTTTCTAAGCAAAGAACATCTAATAGTTTCATTGGAATTTAATGTGTTGTTTGTCATGAATTGGGTCCAAGAGAAAAATTAGAAAAACATGTGCCACCTTTTTCATCATACACATCGAACACCATGACATCCGGGTGCCAAACTTCAACCTTCTGGACTGCAGGTTTGATGGTGATCCCAAATAACACGGAGCACAGATCAAAGAGGCCAGAGAGAACACTAGAGGAAGGATAGGACATTTCTGATTTTGAAATCAATAGGGTACACCAAGTCAGTTTATCAAACATTTGATAATCATTTTTAATAAAAGTGCACAGAGAAGATAGATGAACATTTAGATATCCACACATCCCCACCAGCACCAACTCTGTCTGGTTCCACCTCCAGAGCATTGCCCAACTCAATTGCTTGTCTCAGCAAATCTGCTGCTGAAACCCTCTTCCATGCATTCATTACATCCATGCTTGAAGCTTGTCTTTAAGAGAGTTCACCTTTAAAGCTTAAAGTGCTATGTGTACACAACACTGTGAATCTGTCCAGAGCTTAGTGTGCTATGGGTCTGCAAGCTACACATAGAGAAAGCAGTTGTTCACTGTCATGTCTGTTTTATAACTTGTCATGTATTTTATTGTTTTAAATAAACTAACCCATGGCCAATAGTCAGCAGGATATTGAGAAGCAAATTTGTAAGATCTCAATTATCTGTAAGAATAATAGACTGGTAATGGTTGAGGATTTAAAATTTCCAAATGTAGACTGGGACTGCCATTGTGTTAAGGATTTGGATGCAGAAGAATTTGTTAAGTGTGTACAACAAAAGTTTTTGATTCAGTATGTGCATGTACCTACTAGAGAAGGGCAAAATTTGACCTACCCTTGGCAAATACTGACTGAGGTGGGAGAGCACTTTGGGGCATGATCATAATTATATTAGTTTCAAGGTAATGATGGAAAAGGATAGATCAGATCTAAAAGTTGAAGTTCTAAATTGGAGGATGGCAATTTTGACGGTATTAGGCAACAACTTTCAAAAGTCACTGGGGGCAGATATTCATAGGTAAAAAGATAGTTGGAAAGTGGGAAGCTTTCAAAAATGAGATAACAAGAGTCCAGAGACAATATGTTCCTGTTAGAGTGAAGAGTGAGGCTGGTAGTGTAGGGAATGCTGGATGACAAGACAAATTGAGGTTTTGGTCAACAAAAAGAAAGAAGCATATGTTGGATACAGACGGCAGGGATCAAGTGAATTCCGAGAAGAGTATAAAGGCAGTAAAGGTATATTTATGAGGGAAATCAGGAAGACAAAAGGGGGACATGAAATAGGTTTGGCAAATAGGGTTAAGGAGAATCCAAAGGAATTCAACAAATGTATTAAAGACAAAAGGGTAACTAGGGAAAGAATAATATGGCCCCTTAAAGATCAGCAAGGCCCGCCTATATGTGGAACTGCAGAAGATGTGTGAGATACTAAACCAGTATTTTGCATCAGTGTTTACTGTGGGGAAGGATATGGAAGTTCGAGAACTTGGAGAAATAAATAGTGACATCTTGACAAATGTCTATATTACAGAGGAGGAGATGTTGGACTTTTTAAAACGTATAAAGGTGTATAAATCCCTGGAATCTGATCAAGTCTACCCTAGAACTCTGTGGGAAGCTAAGGAAGTGATTGCTGGGCCCCTTCCTGAATATTTGTATCATCGATAATCACAGGGGAGGTGCTGGAGGACTGGAGGTTGGCTAACATGGTGCTACTATTTAAGCAAGGTGGGAAGGAAAAGCCAGGGAACTATAGACCAGTGAGCTTGACATTAATGGTGGGCAAGTTGTTGGAGGGGATTCTGAGGGACTGGATTTACATGTATTTGGAAAGGCAGGGACTGATTGGGTTGGTCAACATGACTTTGTGCGTGAGAAGTTGTGTCTCACCAATTGAACTGAGTTTATTGAAGAAGTAATGAAGTGGATTGATGAAGGCAAAATGTTGGAAGTGATCTATATGGACTTCAATAAGGTGTTCAACAAGGTTCCACATTGTAGATTGGTTAGCAAGGTTGGATCACATGAAATACAGGGAGAACTAGCCATTTGGATACAGAAACTGACTCAAAGGTAAGAGACAGAAGGTGGAAGGTTGCTTTTCAGACTGGAGGCCTGTGAACAGGGGTGTACCACAGGGATCGGTGCTGGGTCCACATTTATATAAATGATTTGGATGTGAACATAGGAGGTATGTTTCTTAAGTTTGTAGATGACATCAAAATTAGTGATGTAGGGGACAGCCAACAAAGTTACCTCAGAGTACAAGAGAACATAGAACATAGAACATTTGGGCGGCACGGTGGCACAGTGGTTAGCACTACTGCCTCACAGCGCCAGAGACCCGGGTTCAATTCCCGCCTCAGGCGACTGTCTGTGTGGAGTTTGCATGTTCTCCCCGTGTCTGCGTGGGTTTCCTCCGGGTGCTCTGGTTTCCTCCCACAATCCAAAATACGTGCAGGTCAGGTGAATTGGCCATGCTAAATTGCCCGTAGTGTTAGGTAAGGGGTAAATGTAAGGGTATGGGTGGGTTGCGCTTTGGCGGGTCGGTGTGGACTTGTTGGGCCAAAGGGCCTGTTTCCACACTGTAAGTAATCTAATCTAATCTAATTACAGTGCAGAAAAAGCCCTTATGCCCTCAATGTTGCACCGTCTTGTGAAACCAATCTGAAGCTCATCTAACCTACACTATTCCATTCTCGTCCATATGCCTATCCAATGACCATTTAAATGCCCGTAAAGTTGGCAAGTCGACAACTGTTTCAGGCTGTTCCACGCCCCTACTACTATCTGAGTAAAGAAACTACCTCTGACATCTGTCCTATATCTACCACAACTGGACCTTGATGGGATGGGCCGAGGAATGGCAAATGGAGTTTAATTTTGATAAATGTGAAGTGCTGCATTTTGGAAAGACAAATCATGGTAGGACTTATACACTTAATGGTAAGGTTCTGGGCAGTGTAGCTGAACAAAGATATCTTGGAGTGCAGTTTCATAGTGCCTTGAAAGCAGCCTCAGAGGTAGACAGGATAATGAAGAAGGCATTTGGTATGCTTGCCTTCACGGGTCAATGTATTGAGTATGCGTTAGGAGGCATGTTGCAGTTGTACAGGACACTGGTTAGGCCACTTTTGGAATATTACGTTCAGTTCTGGCTTCGCTACTATAGGAAAGATGTTGTGATATTTGAAATGGCTCAGAAAAGATTTACAAGGATGTTGCCAGGGTTGGAGGGTTTGAGCTATAAGTAGAGGCTGAATAGGCTGGGGCTATTTTTTCTGAAGCATCGGAGGCTGAGGGGTAACCTTATAGAGGTTTATAAAATCATGAAGGGCATAGATAGGGTGAATAACCAAAGCTTTGTTCCCAGGGTAGTGGACTCCAAAACTAGAGGGCATAGGTTTAAGGTGAGAGGGAAAGATTTAAAAAGGACCTATGGGGCAACTTTTTCATGCAGAGGGTTGTGATGTATGGAATGACCTGCCAGAGGAAATGTTGGAGACTGGTTCAATTACAACATTTAAAAGGCATCTGGATGGGAACATGTTTAGGAAGGATATGCGCCAAATGCCGGCAAATGGGACTAGGTTAATTTAGGATACCTAGTTGGCATGGATGAGTTGGACCAAAGGGTCTGTTTCCATTTTGTTATAACTCTATGACTCTATGAGTCAATCAATCCCCAAAGAGTGACTGAGTATTAGATCATTATCATGCAAAGGACATGGTGAACTGGGATGGAAAATGTCATGTTGATGAAGCCTATTATGCACGTCCGCAAGCATGTCAATATAGACATAGAAACCAAAAGCAGGAGTAGGCTATTCAGTCCTCTGGACCTACTCTGTTATTCAATATGAGCATTGCTGATCTTCTATTTCAAAACTGGATTCCCACTTTCTCCCTATACCCCAATGTCTCTAATATCTAAAAATCTATCTAACTGTTTTTTGAATATATTCAGTCACTTAGGCTCCATAGTCTACAGCAGGAGAGAGTTCCATAGGTTCATTTCTCTTTGAGTGAAGAAATTTTCCTCATCTCAGTCCTAAAATGGTCCACCCCTTATAATCAGTCTGTGACCCTTGGTCCAGACTCTATTCAAAGAAAACATCCTCCCTGCATTTAACTTGCCCAAGCCTGTTGGCACTCTATACATTATGTTAGAGCTCTTGCTGATTATTCATTATTTGTATATCGATTTTATCAATTGTGTCTTTTATCAATTTTGGCTTGAAGCTGTAAAATGGAAGTTGTGAGCAAAATATGACTTTTGGACTATGGGTTAACATGAAATTTATGTTAAAATGAAAACAGACAAACAAGCTTCTGTTTAGTTGAGAGGCCAGGTCTGGACTTAATTGCAGATGGTTCCTGATCAAAAGGTTCTGCAGATACTTTATCACTGGGGAGAGCATTATACTAAAACAGATAGTGGAAGTCAGCTATTAACAAATACCTGAGAATTGGTTCCAGCAAGTCTCAAGCAGGTGGCAGATATTGAATGGTAACTGGCACCTCATGGAGGAGACAGTCAGTCCATCAGGCAGTGGTCAGTGTTTGAATTAGGTTTTGGACCTAATTGTGTTTTCTGTGAAAAGGAATCTGTTTGTTGTTGCTATAGCATGAAGAATTGAAAGCTCCCTGCCGAACCTGCCATGAGCAGCTCTTCAAAGCCCTAAGAATAGGGAATAAACTGGTATGTATTACAATCTTTATCTGAGTGAATTGTAAAGGTGATGCTGATCAACATCTTCAGAAAAATTAACCAAGAAACCATGATCTATTCCATTGTAACAATGTATCATGAATGTCACTTAAGTAACCTGATAAGTTTTATTATTTTCTTTTATTAATCCCTTAACTGTGTTTGTCTGTCTTTTGTGTGAATGGGGCTGTAAATAAAAGTTTTGGGTTTAAAGAATATATCAATTAGATTACTTGGTTGTTTAATTTTTCTCACCTAAAGATGATATATTTTTAACCAATTGCTAAGTTTTGTTTTGGAAAGGAGGGGGCTGTTGTATATGCACCTTGCATCTAAAAGCTTTAAGGACCCCATGTGCTATACGTATATAATATTGCAACTTTGCCTGGCAGAATCTGCATCCCAAAAACACAGAATTCAACTGGTTACTGTAATGTCTTATCCATAACTTCTAATGTGTTTTACTGATTCAAATGAACTAACCCATGGAGTTAACTAATCTCTGATAAGCAATTGGTTATTAAACCATTATCTTTAACCTGGCATCTTGTACCTTCTACATCCTGTAAACTTGAGGTCATCCAAATCTCTGTTGTCTGTGTCCTAAGCCATCCTGAATTCAAAGGCATCTGTACCTCTGTCATCTTTTCCACCTCTATGAATCTCCAAGATGCCCACACTCCTCTCCTAGCCTCTTTTGCATCCTCAATTTTAATTCCTCCATTGCTCGGAGCTGTATTATCGTACTATTTGTCTCAACTGTGTGTTGCAAAATAGTTAAAGGATCAGATACAGACACAGTGAAGACATAGATTTTAAAATAGATGGAGGGTTAAGAAGTGCAGATCCTAATAGAAAATATGTCAGAGCTCACCGTTGCAGTGGGAAGTATGGTCTCAGCTGCTCTTCAGTCACGCTACAGCAATAGAGTTTAAAAATACAATAAGACGCCATTACTAATCTTAAACAATTTCAATAAAAAAAGATTGAAATAATAATTTCACTGTTTATTAAAATTTGAGCTTTGATATTTATTTTTTAAGATCAATTTATATTTAAATTGTTGGAAATGAATTCCAAGCACTTCAGGACAAAATTAGGGATGAAAAGAAGAAAATATTCACAGCTTTCACCCTCTTCCTGACAGAAACATTTTGTGATTAGACAGACACACAACAAAATGAGATGCCATTTATACCTGAACAGTGTTCTCCTTTGTAGCTCATCCCAATAGTCTGTGTCCCACTGTTGCAACTTGCGTTTTTGGCCATGGCTATTAGCAAACTGCTGTAGGGTCTTCAATTCCTGCTGTGCCACTATCAGATTCACAAAAAACTTGCATCAAAGAAAGAAAGATAATATATATTGGGCCCACTAGATCACTCACAGGGTTTACATCCAATCATTTAAGTTTGTGGTCACATATGTGGAAGAAACAGCAGCAAACTCCAATGAATAATGGGATAATAACCAGGTCATTTACTTAGTCATGCTGGTTGAGACATTCATTTTATTCTATGTTCAGATACCCCATCTAAATGAATTTATCTTGATTAGGTTGCAAGACAATTTCACTATGGCACCCATTCCTGTTGATATTCTCGTCACCTCATATTTCATCGGCTGTTGGTGAGGTTGATAGTTAGTGAGAACTTCCCCTTCTACCCAGGTCACTCTCCAGACCTCAGAGCCCAGAGATCAGCTAGCTCCATACTGATTAGTAGACCAACCCAGGATTGTATAGCTCAGATAGTTATGGCAGAATTTAATCCAGCAGATGGGGTCTCACTCATTGGCTGCAGAGCTGGCAGAAAAACCCTTGACCTCTTTTCGAAAAGCTTTGTTGTATTAGCTCGCCAGCTACAGGCCTCAAGTGGGGTAAATGAATCCAGAGAAGAAAATCCTGTCCTCAACCTATTCTGGCTGCTGCTCTTGACCTTAACGCAAATAACAATAGTTTATCATTAATTAGATAGCTGTGAATTATGCCACAATAATTTAAGGAAATGGAAATCACCAGATATTTGTTAACTCTTTAATTATTCTGTCTCATACCCAATGCATTGAGAAACTGTCAGGCATCAATCATTTCCAATTATTTCACACTGAGAATTACACAGAAATCACATTTTGAGCGCAAACCCTTCACATCATTAGTCATCTAATCCCTTTCATGTTCTGTGCCCCTTCACTTGCATTCCTTTACTTTGATTGTCTCCATACTTTCTTTAATGGAAGCTGTCACAATAATGAAATACCTCACAAGTAACATTTTAAAATATGATTGACATATAATGAAAGTTTAATTTAAACTCACCATTTACAGACAACTTTTTGGGCTCATTTTTTAACTCAATGTGAGGGAAATGTTTTGGGTGAGTTAAAATTAACCAGAAATGTGATGATGCTAAGCGTCTTCCATCGGCAGAAAAGCAGGAAACAAAATTAAAAGCAAGTTGGATGGCTTATTACCCTGTGAACAGCTTTTAATTCAAGGTGACCTGGCTACCTACCTGGATTATTCTGATTTGGAGATGCCGGTGTTGGGCTGGGGTGTACAAAGTTAAAAATCACACAACACCAGGTTATAGTCCGACAGGTTTAATTGGAAGCACACTAGCTTTTGGAGCGACGCTCCTTCATCAGGTGATAGTAGAGGGCTCAATCGTAACACAGAATTTATAGCAAAAATTTACAGTGTGATGTAACTGAAATTTTACATTGAAAAATTGATTGTCTGTTAAGCCTTTCATCTGTTTGAATACAGTGATAGTTTCACTTCTTTCATGTGTAAATCACAAAATCTTTTTTAATATAAAAAGTTGCATTCTCGGGTTAGCTGTTAACAATGGTGATAGCTCGACAATATGTTGAAGGTATTGGCCCCCTATGTTCTCTGTCTATGCCACGATGCTTAGATTGATTCTAATCTAAAAAGTGAGATAATGGAGTTTTACATAAATTCATGCAGTTTTTGAGCTCAGAGTTCTACATAAATTCATGCAGTTTTTGAGCAAAGTACAATGTAACCCTGAAAGTACAAATTCACCCCACAAAATATATGTGTGCATGTGGGTCTTTGTCTGTCTGTGTGTGTGTGTCTGTCTGGGTTGGGGGTTGTGAGTGTGAGAAAGTGTATATGCGTGTGTGTAGTGAGTGTAGAGTGTCTTAAGTCTGTGAGGGGGTGCATGTGTGAGTGTGGGAGTGTTTTGTGTCTGTAAGGGTGTGTGTGGGTGTCTGTCTGCGTGTCTGTGTGTATGTGTGTCCGTGTGTATAGGAGTGCCTGTATGTGTGTGAGAGTGTGTGTGTGTGTAGGAGTATCTGTGTGTGTGTATAGTGCAATGGTGGTCACCTGTAATGTGACATGAACCCAAAGTCCCGGTTGAGGCCCTCCCTATGGGTACCGAACTTAGCTATCAGCCTCTGCTTGGCCACTTTTCTCTGCTGCTTGTCTCGAAGTCCACCTTGGAGGATGGTCACCCGAAGGTCTGAGGCTGAATGTCCTGGACCACTGAAGTGTTACCCAACTGGGAGGGAACCCTCCTGTCTGTTGATTGTTGTGCGGTGCCCATTCATCTGTTGTCATAGCCTTTGCTCGGTTTCCCCAATGTACCATGCCTCCGGGCATCCTTGCCTGAAACGTATAAGATAGACAACATTGGCTGAGTTACATGAGTATCTGCCATGTACAAGGTGGGAGGTGTCCCCACGCATAAAACTGCATGAATTTATGTAAAACTCCGCTATCTCACTTTTTAGATTAGAATCAATCTAAGCATCATGACATAGACAGAGACACACGGGGCCAACACCTTCAACATATTGTCTAGCTATCACCATTGTTAACAGCTAACCCAAGAATGCAACTTTTTATATTAAAAAAGGTTTTGTGATTTACACATGAAAGAAGTGAAACTATCACTGTATTCTAACAGATGAAAGGCTTAACAGACAATCAATTTTTCAAAGCATAATTTCAGTTACATCACACTGTAAATTTTTGCTATAAATTCTGTGCTATGATTGAGCCCTCTACTATCACCTGATGAAGGAGCATCGCTCCGAAAACTAGTGTGCTTCCAATTAAACCTATCGGACTATAACCTGGTGTTGTGTGATTTTTAACTTGGATTATTCTGAACTGCCTTCCTCACTGTCGCCACCTGCTGCCCAATTATATTATGAACTTTTAATGCAAAATAGAGAAAATTTGAGGGTCTCAGTACAATGTTGAGGGGTGAATGGATGGATGAATGCCGATTGCTCATACTTTATAGTCAAGAAGAAAGAGGTGGCAAATATCAAAGATTGAAATTATTGTTGAAAACTCGATCAATAGGACTAGGATTCTTTTACCATTTTGCGAAATCTGGGGTTCCACAATCATTTCCTTTCCCCATCAGCACCTTCTGTCCAGTGGATTTGGCCAGTCTGCAGCCTACGTGACCCTGGAGCTGGGCCAGAGCAAGTGATCTTATTTGGGAGGCCTGCTCCACGGTAATGCGGCATCTTCTCACACCCAGACTGAACTCAGCAACTCTCTGCTGACCACTACCTCTTTCTAGGTTAAATTTCACTCCCACCCCAGCAAAGATTTGGCCACACTGGTTGTTTGCAGGTGGTCAGCATCAAAAAGACACTGTGGAGTTCCCCAAAATGATTCTTCTGGCCATGCTTGATAATCAAGCCTGCTTCTCCACAAAAAATTCCTAACATAACAAAGGTGCTTTAACTTCAACAGTGTCAACTTGCTTTTATAAAATGGCTTTAAAGTGAAAGAGTCTCCAAGGTGTTTCACAGCAGCATTTTCCAACAAATTTTGACACAGAGCCAGGTAACTCAATGTTTAAGGAGAAAGTGAGGTCTGCAGATGCTGGAGATCAGAGCTGAAAATGTGTTGCTGGAAAAGCGCAGCAGGTCAGGCAGCATCCAGGGAACAGGAGAATCGACGTTTCGGGCATAAGCCCTTCTTCCTCATTCCTGAAGAAGGGCTTATGCCCGAAATGTCGATTCTCCTGTTCCCTGGATGCTGCCTGACCTGCTGCGCTTTTCCAGCAACACATTTTCAGCTCTAACTCAATGTTTAGTCAAAGAAGTCAATTTTAAGAAGCATCTTAAAGTGAGAAGAAAGTCAATACAGAGGAGAGATTCAGAGAGGGAATTGTAATGGTCAGGCAAGTGAAGGCTGCCAATGGACCTGATTAAAATCAGTAACAACCAGGTCTCACCCTTATCTTTTGAAAATTAATGCTCTATTCCCAAATCTCCCTTCATTCCCCCAACTTCAACAATGTTTGCAACTCTATCTCCCTGGCTCACCTGGGTAACTCCGGGCACGCAGAGTATTAGCAAAATTCCACACCCTATCCACACTTCCTGCCATGTTTTTACTGATGGAGTATTCAGCAAAGTTCTTGTAGCCAAGTATCTGGGCAAACTCATGTCTATCAGTCAAAGAGAAATAAAATTGTATTCAAAGTAAAAACATCTTCCTGCTTAATGAGGTTGATGGTGTTGAATGGTGAGGCGAAAATGAGGTCTGCAGATGCTGGAAATCAGAGCTGAAAATGTGTTGCTGGAAAAGCGCAGCAGGTCAGGCAGCATCCAGGGTACAGGAGAATTGACGTTTTGGGCATAAGCCCTTCTTCAGGAATGATTCCTGAAGAAGGGCTTATGCCCGAAACGTCGATTCTCCTGTTCCCTGGATGCTGCCTGACCTGCTGCGCTTTTTCAGCAACACATTTTCAGCTTTGAATGGTGAGGCAGATACTGGGGGAAATGTTTTAATGTTCAAACCTTGTAATGACAGCTGAGCTCCTGAAGGGGCAATACTGTCAAGATTCACTGGTGATAGGAGCCAAAGATTTAACTCCCGGATGTCACAAAGCAACCAGGAGAAACAATTTATGCAGTTATCTTTGAAAATAAATTAGTGTTGATTTTGTTTTCATTTTTTCTATTACATTTGTTCATTAGCTGGAAAATATATTGAAAATATGGGAAAACAGGCTGTTTTGACTTACAAATCAGAACTATTCAATTGGGTGCCAATGGAGTCTATTTGTTTCCCAATTGGTACAAGAAGGCTGTGCTTGCCAAGGATGGATATGTGGGTTGACCAAAGCCAAGAGAGCAAGGTAACCTGGGTGTTATGTTACAACATTTAAAAATCAATGTAAAGGAAGGACAATAAATTGTAAAGAGAACATTCATTTGAATTTACCCTTTATTACACATGATGAGTCAATATTTACTGCAGTGTTGGAAGGGCCAGCTCATTGCTCTGAATGGACTGCTGTTCATAATGAACGTTACTGCCACCATCCACTACAAGTGTAGGAAACTATAGGGGCAGTTTCATTTAATGTGGGAAATGAAAATCATTTTCCGAATCCTTCTAGTTAGCAAGATCTAGTTTATTGTATTTTAGCAATGAGTCACAGCTCACAATGATATAATAGACTCTGTAATTTGAAGACGACCAGATGTCACATCTCTCATCTTCATGATCCTAAGCTGTTCTGCCCCTTGAAATTGACTGAATAGCCAATCTCTGTAAATAAATGCTGGTCCTTCCAGTGTTGCCCACATCCCTTGAAAGAATTTTCAGTAATTCAAACCTTAGTGGGCAAACCTTCGCAGCTACTAGACGCTAGAGTCTGCCTAAGGGTAAGTTCCACTGCACAGCAGATTGGCCCAATAAAACCATAGTTCACAACCTTGCTTTTTGACTTGTTTCAGCAAAACTTCTGTAGCCCTTAGAGAGTTCATGAACCTTCAGAATAAAATGTCAGATACATAAACTGTTCAGTCTGATTCCTTTGTAAACAAATTTCTGATATCACTGGGCATAGATCATCGAGTAAATATATGGGCTTTTGACATTGTGTGATAGCAAACTGAATGATCGATTAAGTTTAAAAGTGATTTTCTCTCGAGCTTTATGGGGATTAGAAGTTGTGGATGCTGTGACAGGAAGAGAGGAAATGTTCTGCATGAAAAGCTCATCTTATTTCTGATCACCACACTACCAGAAGGATGTGGATGCTTTGGGGAGGGTACATAAAAGGTTTACCAGGACATTGCCTTGTATGGAGGATTTTAGCTATGAAGAAAGGTTGGATAGACTGGGTTTGTTTTCACTGGAATGCAAGAGGTTGAGGGGCAACCTGATAAAAGTTTATAAGATTGCAAATGACATGGATAGAGTGGAAAGTATGAGACTTTTTCTCAGTATGAAGGAGGTCAATTATTAGGGGACACAAGTCCTGGTTCAAGGTGCTGGTTGGTGGGGTGGGGGTGAGGGGGTTTGGATAGAGTTCAAACCAGATGTAAAAGGCATGTTTTTCAAACAAAGGGTGGTGAGTGCCTGAAATATGTTGCCAGAAGAGTTGGTGAAAAGTAGACACAATTGCAGCATCAAGAAGACCTAGACGAATTCATAAATAGGAAGGTCAAATATCAAACGATAGCAGGTTATAGTCCAACAGGTTTATCCACTTGTTCCTTGGGCATGGTATGACAGGAAGGTATAAGACACAGTACTTATAAGCAAGAAGTCCTGAACCATCAAAGTGTTCCCCCACTGGGAGTGTCCCCCACCCTCCTGTCCTCTCCTGTGTGTTGATCGCTGAGCGGTTTCCATTCATCGTTTGTGTCTATCTTATATGATGTAGGCAAGGATGCCCTGAGGATGGTCCATTCATCCATTGTCAAGACCGTATTGACACTACGACAATGGATGAATGGACACTGCACAATGAGGAACACACTGCGGGGTACTTTCCCAGTATGTGAACACTTTGGCAGTCCAGAACATTCAGCCTCCAATCTTCAGGTGAATGTTCTCTAAAGTGGACTTCAAGATATGCAACAACGCAAAATCGCTGAGAACAGTCTCAACTGTGATCCTGGATTCATGCTACACTACATCACACTATCTACTCGCTCACACAGATTCACACACACACACACACACTTGCACACTTACACAGACCCTCTCCCATACACAAACACTCACAACTTGCACACTCAAACTCACATAGGCACACACGCGCACATATTCACACTCTCTCAGATGTGCGCGTGCACACACGCACACGCACACACACACATTCCGGGGGGTGTCCTTTCATTCAAGAGTGTTTTCTGTCAAAAAAAAATCAAACCAGGCCTCAGCTTAAAGCATTTACACATTTGAAGCAGGACCTCATACCTAAGTGCATTGCCTAACCTGAGATATCACCTCTTCTACATTGTTAAAACCTTTAATTATCTTGGACAAAGACTTGAAAGGAATCTGGATTTAGCATTTTAATCTGCTAGGAGAAAGTGAGGACTGCAGATGCTGGAGATCAGAGCTGAAAATGTGTTGCTGGAAAAGCGCAGCAGGTCAGGCAGCATCCAAGGAGCAGGAGAACTGACGTTTCGGGCATGAGCCCTTCTTCAGGAATGAGGAAAGTGTGTCCAGCAGGCTAAGATAAAAGGTAGGGAGGAGGGACTTGGGCGAGGGGCATTGGAAATGCGATAGGTGGAAGGAGGTCAAGGTGAGGGTGATAGGCCGGAGTGGGGGTGGGGGCAGAGAGGTCAGGAAGAAGATTGCAGGTTAGGAAGGCGGTGCTGAGTTCAAGGGATTTGACTGAGACAAGGTGGGGGGAGGGGAGATGAGGAAACTGGAGAAATCTGAGCTCATCCCTAGGAGGGTTCCTAGGCGGAAGATAAGGCGCTCTTCCTCCAACCGTCGTGTTGCTATGGTCTGGCGATGGAGGAGTCCAAAGACCCGCATGTCCTTGGTGGAGTGGGAGGGGGAGTTGAAGTGTTGAGCCACGAGGAGGTTGGGTTGGTTGGTCCGGATGTCCCAGAGGTGTTCTCTGAAACATTCCGCAAGTAGGCGGCCTGTCTTCCCAATATAGAGGAGGCCACATCAGGTGCAGCAGATGCAGTAAATGATGTGTGTGGAGGTGCAGGTGAATTTGTGGCAGATATGGAAGGATCCCTTGGGGCCTTGGAGGGAAGTAAGGGGGGAGGTGTGGGCGCAGGTTTTGCATTTCTTGCGGTTGCAGGGGAAGGTGCCGGGAGTGGAGGTTGGATTGGTGGGGGGTGTGGACCTGATGGGGGAGTCACGGAGGGAATGGTCTTTTCGGAATGCTGATAGGGGAGGGGAGGGAAATATATCCCTGGTGGTGGGGTCCGTTTGGAGGTGGCGGAAATGACGACGGATGATATGATGTATGTGGAGGTTGGTGGGGTGGTAGGTGAGGACCAATGGGGTTTTGTCCTCGTGGTGATTGGAGGGGCGGGGCTCAAGGGTGGAGGAGCGGG
This sequence comes from Chiloscyllium plagiosum, assembly GCF_037043375.1. Taxonomy (NCBI): domain Eukaryota; kingdom Metazoa; phylum Chordata; class Chondrichthyes; order Orectolobiformes; family Hemiscylliidae; genus Chiloscyllium; species Chiloscyllium plagiosum. The sequence goes on along the minus strand of NW_028270158.1, from coordinate 66,541,486 downwards.
AAGTGGAGGAGATGCGGTGGAGGGCATTGTCGATCACGTCTGGGGGGAAATTGCTGTCTTTGAAGAAGGAGGCCATCTGGGTTGTACAGTATTGGAACTGGTTCTCCTGGGAGCAGATGCGGCGGAGACGAAGGAATTGGGAGTTTGGGATGGGACGAAGGAATTGGGAATATGGGATGGGATGAACCCCCTGTCCCCTGTAAAAACGCCATCCCATATTCCCACTTCCTTCATCTCCGCCACCCCACCAACCTCCATATACATCATATCATCCGTCATCATTTCCGCCACCTCCAAACGGACCCCACCACCAGGGATATATTTCCCTCCCCTTCCCTATCAGCGTTCCGTAAAGACCACTCCCTCCGTGACTCCATCGTCAGGTCCACACCCCTCACCAACCCAACTTCCACTCCCGGCACCTTCCCCTGCAACTGCAAGAAATGCAAAACTTGCGCCCACACCTCCCCCCTTACTTCCCTCCAAGGCCTCAAGGGATCCTTCCATATCCGCCACAAATTCACCTGCACCTCCACACACCATTTCCTGCATCCGCTGCACCCGATGTGGCCTCCTCTATATTGGGGAGACAGGCCGCCTACTTGCGGAATGTTTCAGAGAACACCTCTGGGACATCCGGACCAACCAACCCAACCACCCCGTGGCTCAACACTTCAACTCCCCCTCCCACTCCACCAAGGACATGCAGGTCCTTGGACTCCTCCATCGCCAGACCATGGCAACATGACAGTTGGAGGAAGAGCGCCTCATCTTCTGCCTGGGAACCCTCCAACCACAAGGGATGAACTCAGATTTCTCCAGTTTCCTCATTTCCCCTCCCCCCACCTTGTCTCAGTCAAATCCCTTGAACTCAGCACCGCCTTCCTAATCTGCAATCTTCTTCCTGACCTCTCCGCCCCCACCCCCACCCCGGCCTATCATCCTCACCTTGACCTCCATCCATCTATGGCATTTCCAACGCCCCTCCCCCAAGTCCCTCCTCCCTACCTTTTATCTTAGCCCGCTGGACACACTTTCCTCATTCCTGAAGAAGGGCTCATGTCCGAAACATCGGTTCTCCTGCTCCTTGGATGCTGCCTGACCTGCTGCGCTTTTCTAGCAACACATTTTCAGCATTTTAATCTGCTGTCTACCTCCTAATTAATTAAAACATTCCAACAAGGGCAGCTAGTTTTAAAGTTGTTGATGTTTTGCTTATGAATACTGTGTCTTATATCTCCCTATTATACAATGCCTGGGGAGGGAGTGGAGCTCCAAAAGCTGTTGGACATAACCTGGTGTCATTTGATTTTTGAGCCAACTCCAGCATCTCTACTGCATGAATAGGAAGGGAATATAGGGATACCAATCATGTAAGTGAAGACAGTTTTAATATTGAAGAGCAAAATGCGTCGATCAAGGCTTGGAGGGCTGAGGGCCTGTTCCTGTGTCTGGATCAGTGGTGCTGGAAGAGCACAGCAATTCAGGCAGCATCCGAGGACAGGCAAAATCGACGTTTCGGGCAAAAGCCCTTCATCAGGAATAAAGGCAGAGAGCCTGAAGCGTGGAGAGATAAGCTAGAGGAGGGTGGGGGTGGGGAGAGAGTGGCATAGAGTACAATAGGTCAGTGGGGAAGGAGATGAAGGTGATAGGTCAGGGAGGAGAGGGTGGAGTGGATAGGTGGAAAAGGAGCTGGGCAGGTCGGACAAGTCCAGACAGGTCAGGGGATTGAGTTTCTGGAGGTTAGAAGCTAAGATGAGGTGGGGGAAGGGGAAATGAGGAAACTGTTGAAATCCACATTGATGCCCTGGGGTTGAAGTGTTCCGAGGCGGAAGATGAGGCGTTCTTCCTCCAGGCGTCTGGTGGTGAGGGAGCGGCGGTGGAGGAGGCCCAGCACCTCCATATCCTCGGCAGAGTGGGAGGGGGAGTTGAAATGTTGAGCCACTGGGCGATTTGGTTGATTGGTGCGGGTGTCTCGGAGATGTTCCCTAAAGCGCTCTGCTAGGAGGCGCCCAGTCTCCCCAATGTAGAGGAGACCGCATCGGGAGCAACGGATACAATAGATGATATTAGTGGATGTGCAGGTAAAACTTTGATGGATGTAGAAAGCTCCTTTGGGGCCTTGGATAGAGGTGAGGGAGGAGGTGTGGGCGCAGGTTTTACAGTTCCTGCGGTGGCAGGGGAAAGTGCCAGGATGGGAGGGTGGGTCGTAGGGGGGCGTGGACCTGACCAGGTAGTCACGGAGGGAACGGTCTTTGCGGAAGGTGGAGAGGGGTGGGGAGGGAAATATATCCCTGGTGGTGGGGTCTGTTTGGAGGTAGCGGAAATGTCGGCGGATGATTTGGTTTATGCGAAGGTTGGTAGGGTGGAAGGTGAGCACCAGGGGCGTTCTGTCCTTGTTGCGGTTGGAGGGGTTGGGTCTGAGGGCGGAGGTGCAGGATGTGGATGAGATGCGTTGGAGGGCATCTTTAACCACGTGGGAAGGGAAATTGCTGTCTCTAAAGAAGGAGGCCATCTGGTGTGTTCTATGGTGGAACCGCTCCTCCTGGGAGCAGGTACGGCGGAGGCGGAGGAATTGGGAATACGGGATGGCATTTTTGCAAGAGGTAGGGTGGGAAGAGGTGTAATCCAGGTAGCTGTGGGAGTCGGTGGGTTTGTAGAAGATGTCAGTGTCAAGTCGGTCGTCACTGATGGAGATGGAGAGGTCCAGGAAGGGGAGGGAGGTGTCAGAGATGGTCCAGGTAAATTTAAGGTCAGGGTGGAATGTGTTGGTGAAGTTGATGAATTGTTCAACCTCCTCGCGGGAGCACGAGGTGGCGCCAATGCAGTCATCAATGTAGCGGAGGAAGAGGTGGGGAGTGGTGCCGGTGTAATTACGGAAGATCAACTGCTCTACGTAGCCAACAAAGAGACAGGCATAGCTGGGGCCCATACGTGTGCCCATGGCTACCCCTTTGGTCTGGAGGAAGTGGGAGGATTCAAAGGAGAAATTGTTAAGGGTGAGGACCAGTTCGGCCAAACGAATGAGAGTGTCGGTGGAGGGGTACTGTTGGGAACGTCTGGAGAGGAAAAAACGGAGGGCTTGGAGGCCCTGGTCATGGCGGATGGAGGTGTAGAGGGATTGGATATCCATGGTGAAGATGAGGTGTTGGGGGCCGGGGAAACGGAAGTCTTGGAGGAGGTGGAGGGCGTGGGTGGTGTCTGTTCCTGTGCTCAATTGTTCTTTGTTCAGCCAAGCAATGTTTTAAATGCATACAGAACCTTACAAATTACCTTAACTTTCTCATTTCTTCAATCAGTGCCCCATTATCGAACAGCCCTCCTCTCGCTCGGGAGACAAAGGCCTTATACAGTTGTTCTTTTAACTGTCTGTTCGTACTATACAACATTATTGGTTTGAAACTGGGGCTGTCTAACCCCACCTTCCATGGACCATTCTCTTCATCGGGACTGCCACACACAAAATGGAAAGCATTTAATTGAAAGCCATGTAAAAATTCATCAAATGCATAAAGTTACAAAGGAGTGAAACAAATTCCATAATCACACAGAAACAATGAATTAATATCTATCTTACAATTCACTGTACATTGGATTACATCAGATGAAGTCATGAAACAGACTACTTAGCTGAATGAGCCCAGCTTTCATCATCGAAATCTCCCATTGTAATTCTCTATTCCACTCTCCCTCATACAACCTATAACCTATACAATCTATAATCCTCTAATTTTGCCTTAAGTTCATCCAGATGACCTTTTTTTAAATTTGTGTGATGTGGCCATCACTGGGCTGGGCCAGCAGTTATTATCCGTCCCTAGTTGCCTTTGAGCAGGTGTGTGCTGCATTCTTGAACTGCTGCAATCCCTGTGCTGTAGATAGACACATAATGCCCTGAAGGAGGTAAATCCAGGATTTTGACCCAGCAGCACTGAAGGAACAGTGATATATTTCCAAGTCAACAATGGAAGGAGCCTCATTCCTGATGAAGGGCTCTTGCCCGAAACGTCAATTCTCCAGCTTCTTGGATGCTGCCTGACCTGTGGTGCTTTTCCAGCACCACACTTTCGACTTTGGAAGATGCTGTCTATGAATTCCTGTAGTGAATTCTTGCAATACTTCCGGCGCAGCGTCGTAGCATAAGAGAGTGGACGTTTGTGGATGTGGTGCCAATAAAGCAGGCTGCTTTATGCTGTCAGCTACTTTCCTGAGGTACTCAGTGCCAAAAATCTCACTATTTTCTGGGCAAAGAAGTTTCTTGTGAATTCACATAGGGGCAAGGTAGTTAACAAGGTGAGTTTGGTAAAATATGGCAAGAGATCTCAACAAAACCTGTAAGAAATCCTCAAAAAACTCGATGCTACAGGCATTTAACAAATACAACTGTAAGATATCTGGTACAAATTTCAAAATCATTAGTGGTGCTGTGACACTGAATAAAAATAATCAACTATAATAGGAAATGCAAACCTGTTTGATTACAAAATCAAATGAATAGGAGGACGAAGAATGAAGAATATAAAATTAATCCTATCCAATTCCTCACCTATTGCCAGTGGCCCATGTGATGTACAATGACACAAGTTAACATCCACTAACTTTCTTGAGCACCCACTCTACTTATGAATGTATAGGCTATTTCACTGTAGCAGCATTACAACCAAGATAATTTATTCTCGTGTGTGTCTAGATTAGAGTGGTGCTGGAAAAACACAGCAGTTCAGGCAGCATCCGAGGAGCAGTCAAATCCTTGTAGAAAAAGGAGGAAAACTTCTTCAAGGCAAGCATCCTTGCAAGAGGATTCGCAGTAGGGTTAAAATCAACAAGGTAAAAACAATGACTGCAGATGCTGGAAACCAGCTTGTAGAGAGAGAAGGAAAACTTCTTCAAGGCAGGCATCCTTGCAAGAGGATTCGCAGTAGGGTTAAAATCAACGAGGTAAAAACAATGACTGCAGATGCTGGAAACTGGATGCTGCCTGAACTGCTATGTTTTTCCAGCACCACTCTAATCTAGACTCTGGTTTACAGCATCTGCAGTCATTGTTTTATCTTGTGTGTGTCGGTGTGTGGAGGGTGTATCTGTGTGCGTGTACTTAACACCAAGATAGTCAAGTTAGTAATGAGTTTATGACAGCCTTTCTTCAATGGCAATCTAATCCAAAACAGAATAAGACCTATTTCTGGTCATGTGTTTGTGGACTATAAATATGCTCCATTCTTAGGGTGAAATTAGGAAATTAGATTCTAAATAAAAACTTTTCACAATACAGTTACAATACTGATTGAAAATGGAATAATATTTAGAACAAATACAATCATTTTACATCTCTCTGAACTTGTGCAATAGTTATGAAAACAACATCAAATGTTGAATTGCCATTTATAATCAAAAAATAAATTAGCAGGAAATAGAATTGGAACTTCAAACTTCTCAATATTCCCCACTTCCAATGAAGGTATCTTGAATATTGTTGAAAAAAAGATACATTTTAACAAATTTAATTTGATTCCAATCAGTCAAGGAATGGCACTGAGAAGTTAATCAAAGAACAGTTGTCATCTATTTTGTTGCATTTGACTTTAAACAAAGCTTAGCAGTTAACTATCAATCAGCATTAACTGTTGCATTCTGCATGGGAACACTGCCACCAGAGTACACTTGTCAACCAATCAGCAACCTCTTCTCATACAGCACAGATGTTATTTTCCTTTCACATTGGATTTCCTAAATATTGTATTGACGAACGCAAGCTGAAAAGCTTGGGGGATAAAATGTTTCAGCAATAATGTTCTGTGTGACCAAATGATTATTTAAAACTAATTTGCTTGAATGAATCAGTGCCTCCCAATAAATGAAAATGGGAAATCTACAGTGAGTACAGATTGGTTTAATGTGCAAAAAATTGGAAATCAAAATGGCATTATTTCAATACCAGAATTCTTTCCTGGGTTGTGGGCGTTTCTGGCTAGCCCAGGGTTTGCTGCCCATTCCTAATTACCCTCAAGAATTTAGTGATGAACTGCTTTCTTGAATTGCTTTAGTCTAAGTGGTTAAACTTTTCTGCAGTAATCTGATATCATTGAATAATCTGTGAGGCCATAATTGCTGTAGGTCTGTGGTCACATGTAGGCCAGACCACGTAAAGGTGGCAGATTTCCTTTTAGATTAGATCTTCTACAGTGTGGAAACAGGCCCTTCGGCCCAACAAGTCCACACTGCCCTCCGAAGAGAAACCCACCCAAACCCATTCCCCTATCCTATATTTACCCCTGACTATTGCACCTAACACTGTCGGCAATTCAGCATGGCCAATTCACCTGACCTGCACATCTTTGGATTGTGGGAGGAAACCGGAGCACCCGGAGGAAACACACGCAGACACGGGGAGAATGTGCAAATTCCACACAGACAGGCGGGAATCGAACCCAGGACCCTGGCGCTGTGAGGCAGCAGTGCTAACCACTGAGCCGCCCCTTTCTTAAAGGACATCAGTGGGTTTTTACAACAGGTGGATTATTTTTTACAAAAATCACCATTGGTTGATGGGATTTATGAGAAGATTAAATTTATCAAAATAAATGAATAGAATTTTTGAAAAAAATTTCATGGTGAAATTTGAAACGATGTCCCAGAATATTAATCTGAGCTCAATAACAGGCCTAGTGACATAACCACTGCACCACTATTTCCCTTTAATTGTGGCAAAACCAGCACCATTTGCTAATGAAAAGTTAATATGAAGACATTGGGTACTCCTGACTTAAACCATTTGTCAGGACTTAGCTTCATTATTGCAAAGCTCAATATTCTAACAGTTCCACATTTTTTCTAAAGGATAGGAATTGGAATCTGTACAATCAATACACAGTTGTTTGATCCATCTAACCAGGCTGTACATTTGTTGTGATTTGGTGACATACCTTTGAGATGTCCCAGCGACTGCACTACTAGCAAGGAGTCTGCGAGTTGTTTTAGGTAGTTCCTGAATGTCAGCCTTGTCCATCAGCAGTAGTGAGAAAGAGCTTGTAGAATCAATCACATTGGCACTGAAAACAATGAAAGAAAGATATACAAAACTGAGGCTATGATCACTATCCTTTCTTGATTTATTTTATAAATATATTATGTTAGGAACATCAGAACAAGAGTAGGTCTTGAGCTTGTCCCACCCTTTATCTGTGACTAAAGTCCATGTGCCATGCTTGCCCCATATCCTTTGATGTGATTTTGTCTCCAACAATGGTTTTTTAACCTGTTGAATAGAAACATTGAATATGGGAGCAGGACTAGGCTATTCAGCTACCTCCCCCGCCCTGACCCTCCACACTCCGAACATCATTATGATCATGGCTGATCATTCAACTCTGTACACTGTTCCTGCTTTCCCCTCATACGTTTGATCCCTTTAGCCATAAGAATTATATCTAACACCTTATTGAAAACATCTGGCTCAACAGTGGCAGAGAATTCCACAGGCAGTTGCAGTAATGCTTATGGTAACCCTTGTAACACTGGAAACTGGGCTTGGATATTGTCTTATCCAACAGATGTTTATTGCAGCTCGAAATTATATATAAACATAGCACTCAAAAGGGCATCGGTGTCTGGGTTAACACTGAGTTTGTATGCAATTTTTGAGAAGATTTGTAACTCAGATTGAGGTTCAGGTTGTAAATCAACGCTATCCGACTGTGTGCCCCCTGTGAACAACTGTATTTCCTACATGAATGCCTCAGGAAACAGATATTATCAATATGTGTCAAGTACAAACCACCTCTCAACATCACACAAGCCAGAAAATTAGCTAGCAGAATGGTTGAAGAATGTTGCGAGAAATGATTAATGATGCCCACATCTGATTTCACGAATACGAACAGGAAATTTCGCACCAAAAAACTCAGTACATCAATACGACTGATCTAAATGGACAAACATGTTAGACTGAGCCACCAGCATCAAACAACCGCAGACCAAGACTAAGAAAAAACTAGACTTACAAGAAAAACTCGACAAGCTCTCACAAAAGAACAACACAGACAAGTCAAAAACTTGGATTAAAAACTTGTCAGAACCGACTACTAACAGACACAGAAAAAGCCGTCATAGTAAGAGGAATGAACTATAACTACAGAGACGCAGACAAAAAGGGCTTCCTAGCAGCATTGTAATCAAGCCTGAAAGACAACGGATTCACGGAAGAACCCCAACAGACGATTAGACAGACAATCTCGGGGCCGCATGGCGGCTCAGTGGGGAGCACTGCTGCCTCACAGTGCCAGGGACCCAGAGTCGATTCCAGCCTCGGGCGACTGTCTGTTTGAAGTTTGCACATTCTCCCGTGTCAGTTTGGGTTTCCTCCCACAGTCCAAAGATGTGCATGTCAGGTGAATTGGCCGTGCTAAATTGCACATAGTATCAGGGATGTGGAGGTTAGGTGCATTAGTCAGGGGTAAATACAGTATAATAGGGTAGGGAAATGGGTCTGGGCGGGATAATTTTCAGAGGATCGCTGTGAACTTGTTGGGCCGAGTGGCCTGTTTCTACACTGTAGGGATTCTATGATTCTATGACAGTTGCACCAACACTAAGCAGGAGGAAAGAAGGGAACACCCTCAACACACAGGAAAGGAAAACCCTAGAAGGAGACAGAAATATTGTAATCCTACTGGCAAACAAGGGCACATGACCATCATCCTAAACAGAACACAGTACATTGAAAAGGCGAACTCACTACTCACAGATACCGAAACCTACCAACAGGTGGTGAAAGACCCGACTCCACAGCTACAAAACCTTATCACAGCTAAAGAAAATCCACAAATCAGGTGAAATTAACAAGCCAGATCACCAAAAAATGAAACCTGATGGACTCAATGCACCCTGTTTCTATAGATTACCTAAGGTACACAAACAGGGATCCCCCTCAGACCCACAGTCTCACTTCCCAGCACACCGACATACAGATTAGCAAAGAAACTTCACCATAAACTGAAATACCTAGTAGAAGACTCATGCCAATCCACCCACTTAACCCAAGAATTCCTGAACAGTATCAAAGACACCAAGAAAGAAGAGGACAAAGTCATCGTCTCTTTCAACGTAACAGCCCTATTCCCATCAATCAATATCAGCCTGACCAAAGAAATACTGACCTCACTGCTAGATGAACCAAGGGCACAAACACCAGACAGCACCAACTCCACCAGCAAGGACAGCATCCTTAATCTAGTAGACCTGTGCCTCACAACCCACTTCACCTTCAATGACAAGACCTACAAACAAATCAACGGGAAACCCATGGAATCACCAGTATTAGGATTCTTAGCTGAAGAATGATACACAGACTAGAACGAACAGCCCTCCTTATGATCTAACCCAAATTTTGGGTCCGTTATGTTGACTACACCTTTGTCATCATGAATCGGAACAAATTCGAGGAAACCTACTATATTATTAACAACATTTTAATGGCATAAATTTCACCAAAGAGGAAGAGAACAACAATAGACTCCCCTTCCGAGATGTCACAGTGGAACAAACAAACCTGCGTCTACAGGAAAGCAACACACACACACAGCAGATACTCAACTACAAGAGCAATCATCCCAATACCCACAAACAGAGCAGGATATTATTTAAGTGGGCCACAACACATTCCAGGACCCTGGAACTACGAGCAGCAGAAGAAAAATACCTATACAGTGTATTTAAGAACAATACGATAAAAGCACCCGATAATCACAGTCTGCCGATCCTTAAACAACAAATCCAAACAAGAAGACACAACACGACCAGAAACATTAGCCACACTACCATACATCAAAGACATCTCGGAGTTGACTACCAGGCTACTCTGACCTCTTGGCATCATGGTAGCCCATAAACCTACCAACACACTGAAACAGGTACTGATGAACCTAAAGGATCCGGTACCAACAAATAACAAATTGAATGTCTTAAACAAAATACCCTTTAAGGACTGCAACAAGCAGTACATCAGACAGACAGGCAGAACACTAGCCACCAGGATACATGAGCACCAACTAGCCACCAAACTTGACAGATAGGCAGAACACTAGCCACCAGGATACATGAGCACTAACTAGCCACCAACTTGACCCACTATCACTAGTATGCTTATAAACAGATGAAGAAGGACACCACTTTGACTGGGACAACACATCCATCCTAGGACAGGCTAAACAGAGATACACACAGAAATTCCTAGGGGCCTGGCATTCACACTAGAACTTCACCAATTTGGTCCCCATTTATCAACCTCTGAGAAGAAGAACCAAAAATGATCTCAGCCACCTTAACACACGGCGGCAGAGGTGAATTTGGGTTCCTTGCAAGAACCAGTAGCATCAGCAGTGGCTGCATCAGAGAAGTGAGCTCAAAGCAGAAATGAGTTTGGAATGGTGCAGTACCCAGCATTATTGGTGGCATCTGTATTGGCAAGTTCCAATGAGGACTCATTGGAGCAAAAGCGTTAGTGGAGGCAAGATGTCACTAAAGAGTGACTACTTTCATTCAGGGGCTGCAATATGGCAAAGGGGACTTGTGCTTGGTCACTAGGCCCATGACAAAACATTTAACAGGAAGGACTGTAATGTTGGACACTTCCATTATCTCTTCATTTTTCTGCCTTTATTTTTTATGTTTTGGTTTATCTCTCTGCTTCAAGATGGCACCAAAGAGTGGTGATAGTATACAATACTTCTCACTGTATTTTGTAACAAGAAATGTGACAAATCATATAGAAAGAAACATATTCAGAATATCATCACTACATATTGTAACATGTGACCTAAGGGTTTAAAGATCTCAGACTCCACCTTCCTCCAGAAACACTTGAAACACAACATGCGACTAAAATCATGTCCTCTTTCGCAAATTACAAGCTCAGTTTGTAAGTTTGCTCAATGAGCTGGTATGTTTGTTCTCAGACATTTCATCACCATACTAGGTAACATCATCAATGAAGCCTCTGTTGAAGCACTGGCGTTCTGTTCTGGTGTCTTGGTCTGTTAAGATGGTTGAGATCATTTCCGGTTCTTCTTCTCAGAGGTTGGTAAGTTGTGACCAAATTGAATGCCAGGCCTCTAGGAATTTCCGTGCATACCTCTGTTTAGCCTGTCCAAGGAGGACCTTGCTCCTCAGATGCTACCTGACCTACTGTGCCTTTTCCAGCACCATGCTTTATCAATTCTTCATTGAGTCATTGTCACTGATTCAAAGTTCCTTTCATTATGATATCAATGATGTCAGAACTATACTTTTAAAGATTTTGCCTGCTGCAGGATGCAGATATGTATCTTATATCTTGGCAGAACGACTGAACAGAAGGAATCTGTTTGTGTGGCTATACACAGTACATAGAAATGCCCCCACAAAATGTAAAAGCTAACTTTTTATGATTCCTTTCCTGGCACAGCCGCATCCCTTTTTCCTGCAGCATTCTGCAGTTTCTCTAATTTAAAAAGTATTCTGCTTTTCTATTCTTCCTACCAAAGTGGACAACCTCACATTTTCCCACATGGTACCTCATCTGTAATTTTTTTGTCCATTCACTTAAACCATCTAAAATTTTTGCAGACACTTTACATTCTCTTCACAATTTGCTTTTCTACCTCCCTATCTATCAGGGCCTTTTTAAAGTCATTCAAATGGATCACAAATTGAGGCCCCAGCACTGGATCCTGCAGGACTCTATTAGTTGCGGTTTGTCCACTCTATAAGACCAGTTTAACCAGACTCTCTGTTTCTTGTCCTTCAGCCAATCCTCTATCAATGTAAATATAACACCTCCAAAATTCCAAGAGCTCTTATCTAGTGCAGTAATCTTTCATGGGGTACCTCGTAAATACTTTTCCAAAATCTAAATTCATGTCTGTTTGATGTAGCCTGGTTATTACAGCTGAAAAACTCATAATTTGTTAAATATGGTTTCCCAATCACAAAAAAAAGAGGGTCACAAGTCAATTTCAGGAATTCAATTCATGCCATTTTCTATCAAGGCACTGAACTATACAGATTGCTGAGATGAACACTGACTTTGACAATGAATGTGTCCTGGTTTGAGCCACCAAGCATGAATGAAGAGAGAATAAGGGAGGATGAGAGGCAATATGTTAGACATAGTGAACATAGAAAACCTTCTTACTGCAATTATAATGTTGCCCTGGCAACTTCACCCTGCTATCAAGATAAGAAAGCACCACACAGTTGACAAACTCTTCGGCATCCTCTTTGGGAAAAATAAATCAACACCAGAAAGAAAGATCCTCACAATGATAAAACAATCATTTAGAAGTAATTTACCATCGTATAGAATAATAGAATTTGACAGTATAGAAGGAGGCCACTCAGCCCATCAGGTCCTGAAAAAGCTGCCCAGCTAGTCCCTGTATCCCTCTAAATTCAAAACAGTTTTTAAACAACCACATTTCAATATGAATTATCATTTGAAACCGGAGGAATGTGAAAGTGATTAGTAATTTGATGTTAAGGCAAGATGCAGGAGCAGAAATAGGCCATTCAGCCCATCAAGTCTACTCTGGCATTCAATGCGATCATTGCAGATCTGATCATTGCCTCGTCCATTTTTCCTATAGCCATTGAATCCCCTACTGATTAAAAATCTGACTATCTAAGACTTAAATATACTTAATGACCCAGCCCCAATAACCGTCGCAATAAAGAATTCCACAGATTCATTCCCTCTGGAAGAAGATCCAATCGGTCCTGGTTAGTCTGCAGTCCCCAAGTCCTTTGTTGAATGGTTAATTGCTTCTCGCCACACCTGAATTTGCTGGAGTGCTTTGCCAGCTGCAGCTGGATGTCATTGAAGCGGGCTTTTGTTTGTCCTTTGAGATGAACCCCCCCATGCCTGGCTGCACGCAGAGAGGAATTCAGGATACGAAGCTGGACACAATTAAGCTTCTGGTTTTGAGAGATCAGTGCCTGCTGAAACAAAAACATGTCACAGAGGCAAACACATTTGTAATTACAATACTTTTTCAGTTTCATCAAAGTTTTTCACTGTCCTTACAGAAGGGTTCTCATCTCCAACCCAAACCATTTTAATCAAAAGCAAAAACTTTCATCTCCACAATCAATTGTTCTGAGCCTAAATATTACTGATGTATGATTAGGGATGAAACATGAGTAATATCCTTTTTTTTCAATTAAGATATATCAAATATATTATAAATTAGAAAATATATGTCTATTGTTACCATAAAATCTGTTTACGGTAACAATAGACTATCTAACTCTCTCTTCCACTCTGATAGCAGCAATTCATACAAGGATGGATTGAATGGCAGGCACTTTCTGATATCTCAGTCAAAACCATGCTTCACAGATTCACAGAGTCATACAGTATGGAAACAGACCCTTGTTGGTCGGTTTTGGCAAGTTATCCAAATGCAGGAACTATAACAGCCGAGCCCTGACTTCCTCTCCATAGGGTTACGAACTGACAGGAGCAAAGCCATCTAACCCTTGCTCAGACACAATGAGATCAGTTACAGTCTCCACTGCTCTCTCATCTGGATTTAGCTGTCTGAAACAGACTGGGGTCCAGTTGGGAACAGTTCTTCTCTCTGCATCTGAGAAACTGGAGAGAACACCAGCTGCAATTTCCCCTCCAAGCCGTTCACTATCCTGAATTTGAAATATCATAAAATCTTGTGCAAAAAGAGGCCATTCAGCCCATCAAGTCTGAACTGACCCTCTGAAGAGCATCTCATCCAGAGACACCTCCTATTTTATCCATATAACCCATATCCACATTTACTTTGGCTAATCAGCAAGCCTGCACACTATGGAGCAATTTAGCATGGCCAATCCACTACTAATGAGGCTCGGTCATTAACTAGTGGAGCACCCATCTGAAACCTGCACAGACATGGGAAAAATGTGTCAATTCCACATTGACAGGCACTCAATACTGGAATCAAACCTGAGTCCCTAGCGCTGTGAGGCAGCAGTGCTTACCACTGAGCCATTGTGCCACCCGACATATCATCATTCCTTCCGTGTCATGAGGTTAAAATCCTGAACACCCTCCTGAACAACACTGTGGATCTACCATGAGCAAATGGACTGTTGTAGTTCAAGAAGGCCATCACTTTCTCAAGGAAATTAGTATTAGTAATGAACACTAGACCAGCCAGATGCAACCACATCCTATTAATGTGTTAAAAAAATTAACAACCAAGGTATTATGGAGAGAACTGAATACTGCTAACTTCCAGCATTTGCAATTCCAGGAAGAAATGTTTCTAAAATATAATGTTCTCAATCACTCTAATCATTGAGCACCTTATTGTAACACCATCTGATTATTGAAATCTTCCTTGTCAGCATCAGTGGACATGGGTCTCAGAGTTTCATTTATTAAAACCCAAAGGTCATCTACAACCCAACGACATGAAAAGGTTTGCTGTCATGTTTCCTTCTGGTAGCTTTCTTGAATAATACTGTAAACTGGCATTTTTAGACTGTTTGTTTGCCAGACAATACTGTCTTTGGAGATTATTCACCATGGTTACATTACTACAAAAAGAAGCTCATGGAAAATGTTTCATACACATAAGATAAGAACTAGGAGCAGGAGCTCGCCACTCAGCCTCTTGAGCTTGCTCTGCCATTTAATACAATTGTGGATATAACAAAGAAGAACAAAGAACAGTGCAGCACAGGAACAGGTCCTTCAGCCTGCTATACCAGCATCGACACATTTTACCCTTTCACACTAAAACTGTATTCACTTATAGGATCTGTATCCATCTATTCACTTCCTAATTCATGTATTGGTCCAGGTGCTTTTTGAATGCTGCCACTGTGTCTGCTTCCACCATCTTCTCTGGCTGTGTGTTCCAGGCAGTCACCACGCTTTGTTTGAAAAGCTTGCCTCATACATCTCTTTTAAACACATCCCCCATCGCAACTTGAACCTGTGACCCCTAGTAATTGACCCCTCCACCCTGGGAAAATGCCTCATACTTTTCACTCTATACATTCACAATTGTATAAACATCTATTCAGGTCACCCCTAAACTTTCTGCATTCCAATGAAACGAAATCCAGTCTATTCAACCTTTCTTTAGAGCTAAAATCCCCCATATCAGACATTATGGTAAACCTTTTCTGTACCCTCTCCAAAGCATCCACATCCTTCCACTAGAGGTGATCAGAACTATGCACAATATTCCAAGAGCGGCACAACTAAAGTTCTATAAAGCTGCAGCATAAGTTGCCCATCTGAATACTCTGAAGCATTCTGCTTCTACCTGTACTTGACCTTCCAAAATGCATCACCTCACATTTGCCTGGATTTAACTCCACCGGCCATTTTTCTGCCCATGGTGTTAGCTGATCTATATCCTGCTGTACCCTCTGACAATCCTCCTCATTATCTGCAACTCCACCGATCTTTGTATCGTCCACAAATTTACCAATTAGCCTCGCCACATTTTCCTCCAAATCATTTACGTTGACCACGAACAGCAGAGGTCCCAGCACTGATGCCTGTGGAACACCACTAGTCATTGCCCTCCATTCCAAAAAGCATCCTTCCATTACTACCCTCTGTCTCCTATGACTAAGCAATTCCATATCGATCTTGCCAGCTCACCCTGATTCCATGTGACTTCACCTTTTGTACCAGCCTGTCATAAGGGACCTTGTCAAAGACTTACTGAAGTTCATGTAGACAACATCAACCACTTTTCCCTCAGCAATTATCTTTATCACTTCATCAAAAACATGATCAAGTTAGTGAGGCACGACCTCCCCTGCAGAAAACCATTTTGTCAATGACTCGTAAGTCCATTTGCTAGTAAAGCATACAAATCCTGTCCCTGAGAATCTTTTCCAATAATTTCCCTACTGCTGAAATAAGGCTCACAGGCCTGTAATTTTCTGAATTAATTTTCTTGAACAATGTGACACCATTGGCTATTCTCCAGTCCTCCGGGGCCTCCCCTGTGGCCAAAGAAGATACAAAGTTGACTGTCAATGTTCCAGCAATTTGATCTCTTGCCTCCCTCAATATTCTGGGATAAATCCCATCAGGACCCAGGGATTTACCTACCTTATTACTTTTTAAGATGTGCAAAACTGCTTCCTTTTCAATGGCAACTTGACCTAGAACTATGACACTCCCTTCCCTGAGATCATCTTCCACCGATTCCTTTTCTTTGGTGAATACTGATGCAAACTATTCCTTTAGGACCTCACCTACCTCTTCTGGCTCCACACATAGATTTCCTCTTTTCTCCTTAAGTGGGCCAACCCTTTCCCTGGTATCCTCTTGTTTGTTGTATATGTATAAAAAGCCTTGGGATTCTCCTTAATCCTGTTTGCTAATGACTTTTCATGAACTTTTTTAGCCCTTCTAATTTCTTGTTTAATTTCTTTTCTATTTTCCCAATATACTTCAAGGGCTTCATCAGTGCCCATCCTCCTAGACCTTATGTATGCTTCCTTTTGCTTTTTTACTGAGGTCATAACATCCCTGGTCATCCAAGGTTCACATAACATGCCATACCCAGCCTTCATTCTTGCAGGAATGTGCCGCTCCTGAACTCTTATCAACTGCCGTTTGAAATACTCCCACATGTCCAATATGAATTTACCCTACAATTAAAATTCTCCAGTTCCTGCCTAATATCATTGTCATTTGCCTTCCCCCAATTCATCACTTTTATCCGAGGACTGCTGTTATCCCTGTCCATGACTATCTTAAAATTCATGGTATTATGGTCACCCCTCCCAAAATGCTCCCCCAGTAAAATTTTACTCACCTGGCCAGGCTCATTTCCCAAAACCAGGACTTTGACTGGACTGTTTCCATAATTTCAAGATGATTTCATCTTGACCTGAAATCTATTTTCCTGCCCACTCCCTATAACTCCTGTTATAGACCTGACCAGACCCCCCAATATATTTTAAGAAGGTAGCCTTGACCTTAGGGTCTTCATAATTTAAAGGTGTTGTGATCCAGATGCAATGTGACTGTTCAAACTACTCAACATTTAGCAAAACATAATTTATTTAAACACTGTAGTTAAAACACAAACAAAAGGAAGAGGAATTTAGAAAAAATTAACTATTGTAAACATAATCAAATAATAGATACAGTACCTCTTATTAATTAACTGCTCCAACATAGTAACATCCCATAAATATACCCATTGGCAAAATGACAATTTCAGACACAAATTCTCACATGCAGTTCTCCAATCCAGGAGGAAGAAAAATCCAAGAGAAATTTCAGAGAGAATAGCAGTTTGGAGACATTCACTGAAGCTTCCAACCCTGTTAAGACCCCAGAGACTTCTGCTTAAAACTAAATCTAAAAACTGAAAAAAACTAGAAAGCTTAGTTTGTGAGAGCAGGCCACATCAAGGCTGCTTCTACTGTTCCAACTTTTAAAAAAAACCCAAGGCCTCACAAATAGTTTACTTTCTTAGAGACAGCTCAGCACCTTTGCCTTACAACCTCTCTTCAAAAAAAAGGACAAACAAATCTCTTGAAGTGACAGCATTGTCACATTCCTTAACCCATTGCTAACATATGATGTGGAAGTGCCAGTGTTGAACTGACATGAGCAAAGACAGAAGTCACACGACACCAGGCTACAGTCTAACAGGTTTATTTGAATCACAAACTTTCAGATCGCTGCTCCTTCGTCAGGTGGTCTCCACCTGATGAAGGAATAGTGCTCCGAAAGTTTGTGTTTTCAAAGCTTGTATTGGACTTGGTGTTGTGTGACCTCTGACATTGTTAGTTTAAATATCTGTCTATCTCACCCTTGGATTTATTCTGTGTACCAGCATGCACCACATTCTAGAATTGAATTGAATTAAATTGAATTTATTGTCATGTGTACTGTGGCACAGTGAAAAGTTTTGTCTTGAGAACAATACAGGCAGATTACAGAGTTAAGTAACATTGGTAAGTAAACAGTGTCAAAATTTGCATTGATTTATGACCGTTTGTGAGACTTAATTCTTTCTCTTGGTTTTAAATCTGCCACACCTTGTCCTAAAAATGTGACCTCTCAACCTCTTCCCACAAGCAGAAACATCTGTAAATGTAGATTTTGTGTTTTTGTATTCTAGAACAGCAGCACTATTAATCATGTTACTTTTTATTGAAACTGTCTATCTGTTCATTTTGGGGAAAGAAATTAGCCTTATTAACTCAGAATTACAATCACGTACAGGTTAACAATTAATAATTCTCCAAACTTGTGTGCACAGCCCAAACCATCATGGAAGCCAACCTTCCATCCACGGACTCAATTTATATTTCTCATTGCTGCAGAAAGGCTGCCAACACCATCAAAGACCCATCCCACTCCAGTAATGCTCTCCTACAACCTCTCCTGTTAGGCAGCAGACACAGGTTCAAGACTGCTAACTTCAACTAATGTTGATCTTGCAAACGTTTATTTTGCTTTGTGCATGTCCAGTGCAGCCATAACCTTGTATGCCTTGCTCTGTCTAATTGTCCATGATCTCTAAGTCCTTGTTTGCTATGATCTACCTCTACTTCTCACAAAACACAGCCTTTCACTGTACTTAGGTACATGTGACAACAAAAACCACAGAATATAGAACACAGAACATTACAGTGCAGTACTGGCCCTTCGGCCCTCGATGTTGCACTAACCTGTGGAACCAATTGGAAGCCCATCTAACCTACATTATTCCATTGTCATCCATATGCCTATCCAATGACCATTTAAATGCCCTTAAAGTTGGAGAGTCTACTAGTTGTCAGCAGTGTGTTCCATGCCCCCAAATACTCTCTGAGTAAAGAAATACCTCTGACATCCATCCTGTATCTATCACCCCTCAATTTAAAGGTATGTCCCTTCGTACAAGCCATCGCCTTGTGAGGAAAATGGCTCTCACTGTCCAACCTATCTAACCTTCTGACTATCTTCTTTGTCTCAATGAACTCGCCTCTCAACCTTCTTCTCTCTAACAAAAACAGCCTTGAGTCAGCCTTTCCTCATAAGATCTTCCCTCCAAGCCAGGCAACATCCTAGTAATCTCTTCTGAACCTTTTCCAATGCTTCCCTGTCCTTCTTATAATGCGGTGACCAGAACTGTACGTAATACTCCAAATGTGGCCGCACCAGAGTTTTGTACATCTGCGGCATGATCTCATGGTTCCGAAACTCAATCCCTCTACCAATAAAAGCTAACATATTGTATGCCTTCTTAACAACCCTATCAACCCGGGTGGCAACTTTCAGGGATCTTTGTACCTGGACACCGAGATCTCTCTGCTCATCTACACCACCAAGAATCTTACCATTAGCCCAGTATTCTGCATTCTTATTGCTCTTTCTGAAGTGAATCACCTCATACTTCAGTGTGCCCTCATTCCTGATGAAGGGCTCTGGCCCAAAGTGTCGACTCTCCTGCTCCTCGGATGCTGCCTGACCTGCTGTGCTTTTCCAGCAACACTCTCAACTCTGATCTCCCATATCTGCTGACCTCACTATCTCCCAAAACAGATCCTTGTAGTACCCCACTTGTAATTGAAATCCAGGTTGAATATTTCCCATCTACCACCACCACTAGCCAATTTCTGATCCAAACAGCTAAATCATCCTTAATCTCACGCCTACGTATTTTCTGCAATAGACTACTGTGGGGAACCCTATCAAATGTCTTACTGAAGTCTATGTACATCACATCAACCACTTTCCACTTTACCTTCATCCACTTGTTTGGAATCCAGTAAGGTTTGTGAGGCACAACCTACCCTTCACTAAACCGTGTTGACTATCCCTAGTCAACTTATTCGTCTCAAGATGACTATAAGTATAATCCTTTCACTGAAGGAAGGCTTCCAAGTTTATAATTTCCAGAGTTGTCTCTGCTCCCCTTTTCGAACAAGGGAACAACATTTGCTATCCTCCAGTCTTCTGGCACTATTCCTGCAGACAATGACAACAGAACGTTCAATGCCAAAGGCTCAGCAATCTTCTTACTGGCTTCCCAGAGAATCCTAGGATAAATCCCATCCAGCCCAGGGGACCTATCCATTTTTACACTGTCCAGAATTGCTAACACCTCCTCCTTATGCACCTCAATCACAACTAGTCTAATAGTCTGTATCTCAGTATTCTCCTTGACCACATTGCCTTTTTCTAGTGTGAATATTGATGAAAAGTATTCATTTAGTGCTTCCCCATCTCCTCTGACTCCACACACAATTTCCTACTACTATGCTTGATTGGCCTAATCTTACTCTAGCCATTCTTTTATTCCTGATATAGCTATAGAAAGCCTTAGGGTTTTCCTTGATCCTATCCGCCAATGACTTCTCATGACCCCTCCTGGCTTTTTTTTGCTCTCTCTATAGATCTTTTCTGGCTAACTTGTAACTCTCAAGCACGCTAACTGAGCCATCACATCTCATCCTAACATAAGCCTTCTTCTTCCTGAAGAAGGGCTTATGCCCGAAACGTCGATTCTCCTGTTCCCTGGATGCTGCCTGACCTGCTGCGCTTTTCCAGCAACACATTTTCAGCTCTGATTTCCAGCATCTGCAGACCTCACTTTCTCCTTCTTCTTCCTCTTGACAAAAGATTCAACCTCCTTAGTAAACCATGGCTCTCGCGCTTGACAACTTCCTCCCTGCCTGACTGGTACATACTTATCAAGGACACGCAGTAGCTGGTCCTTGAATAAGCTCCACATTTCAATTGTGCCCATCCTCTGCAGTTTTCTTCCCCATCCTATGCATCCTAAATCTTGGCTAATCACATCATAATTTCCTTTCGCCCTGCTATAACTCTTGCCCTGTGGTATACACCTATCCCTTTCCATCACTAAAGTAAACATAACTGAATTGAGGTCACTATCACCAAAGTGCTCACCTACCTCCAAATCTAACACCTGGACGGGTTCATTACCCGGACGGGTTCATTACCCAGTACCAAATCTTATGTGGCTTCGCACCTTGTTGGCCTGTCCACATACTGTGTCAGGAAACCCTCCTGCACACATTGGACAAAAAAAATCAAATCAAATCAAAACTTTAAGAGTGTAAATCATTGATTTTCTTAAATCTACATTCAGATTTCTGGGCTTAAGCAGATTCTTCAAAGTTCTTTTTACTCACAATGCACTTTTTGTTTCAGAACATAGAACAGTAAAGTACAGGAACAGGCCCTTTGGCCCACTATGTCTGTGCTGACTATGATGTCATTCTAAATTAATCCCATCTGGGCCCCTATTCCTATATTCACTATCTGCCCATCTGTCTGTCTAAATGCCTCTTCAATGTTGCTATTGTATCTGCTTCTACCATCTACCCTGGCAATGCAGTCCTGGCACCCATCACCCTCTGTGTAAAAACATCCCTTGCAGATCTCTTTTCAACTTTCGTCTTCTCACCTTAAACTTATGTGCCCTAGTATTTGACATTTGTACTCTGGGAAAAAAAAAGACTTTGACTAGATGCCCTGTCCATGCCTCTCGTAGTTTTAATATACTTCTATCAGATCACCCCCTCAGCCTCCGATGCTCTAGTGGAAACAATCCAAGTTTGCCCCATTTCTCCTTATAGATAACAAACTCCAATTCAGACCAACAGCCTGGAAAATCTCTTTTGTATCCTCTCCAAAGTTTCAATATCCTTCCTCTAGTGTGAGGACCAAAACTGTACACAATAATCCAAATGTTGCCAAACTAAATTTTTTGTACAGCAGCAACATGACTTGCCAACATTTGAACTCAATGCCCTGATCAATGAAGGCCAGCATGCTATATGCCTTCTTTACTACCTTATCCGCTTGTGTTGCCACTTTCATGACGCTATGGACTTGGGCAACAAATCCCTCCATACATTAATGCTTCTAAGGGTCCTGTCACATAGCTGTACTTTCCTTTTGCATTTGATCTCCCAAAGTTCATCACCTCACACTTGTCCGGATTCAACTCCATCTGCCATTTCTCTGCCCAACTTTCCAACTGATCTACATCGTGCTCTAAACTTTGACGAACCTCTTCACTATCCACAATTCCACCAATTTCCATGTCATCTACAAACTTATTAATCAAGCCTTCCTTGGTACATTCGGCTGTTACTAGCAATGAGAACATGCTGTAATATTAAAGAAGATTAGAATGTAGAAATTCAGCTCTTGACTGTAGTTAGGTGTGAAATATTTTAGTGACCTTGGATTCAAAGAAACATTGGTTTTATTCACCTTGTATGCATTGTACAATGGAACACTTTGAGAAAATCGAGTATTTTCCCTCAAAACCAGCAGTGCTACCTGCAACACAAAAAACCAGCAGGTCAACATAAATTTAATTTTTTTGATTTGTTCAATGAATTAAGAATATTAATAACATTTTGCAGCCTTTGCACATTATTAAGAAGCAATACTTCTAAAACCAAAACAGACAAACTAATGTCTTGCTCCTGGCTTTGGAAAAGATCTACTCCAATTTTGGTGATCTCTTTGCCATCTGTTAACCAGATGCTCAAGCACTGAAGTTTGGAAGGATCTGTAATTTCAGTGAGTCCACTAGCCGCTAAACAATAATAGGCCTGTCGGCAGGAGCAAAGTTAAAGGGATCAATTTGAAGGGGCTTATGTGAGCACATTTCACTGTCCACTCGGTCACAAACTAATTCTGAGTGAGGAAGGCCATTTTGCCCATCTTAATCTATCAGGGCAAGAAATGGGAAACCCTGAAAGTCACCAACGAGTTCTTTTTGACAAAACCCATCTGTTGAATGAAAGGCTTTGAAGGACCATGACACAGAATACGCATTGCCAAAGCCAAAGCCAAAGTCACTGCACAAGCCATCCTTCCCCAATGGGGCCTCTGTACAAACCCCTTAGCACTTGTGTGGAGAGACACAAACAAAGCCACATATCACAGTTCACAAAATTACAGAATTATAACAGTGCAGAAGAAGGCTATTGTGCCTGCATCATCTTTGTATCAAGCACCAATCTCCTACCTTTACCCACATCCCTGCTCACGATTTCTATCCTAAAAAACAACTTCCTCTAAAATGACTCAGTTTGAACTTGCTTCACCACATTTCCATGCACGGCATTCAAAACCTTAAGAATTTACAGGTTTTTTACACGCCATGCATGCTTTGTTTCACGTCACTTTAAATCTAAACTATTTCATTTTTGCTCTTAAACAAACAGCTTTTCATTCTCCACTTTGTCCATTCTTGATGATTTTGTAAACCTCTATCAAATCTTCTCTTAGCCTTTAGGTCTCCAGGATGAACAGTCACCACTTCTTCAATCTCTCCTTTATGACATGGGGCAAACCCTCCTGCTTAATTAAAAGTATCACAGCATAGAATGAAACAAGAAGTGGATAAGGAATCACAAATTCACAATTTTGCAACTGGGGATAAGGTATTACTTCCAGTGACACGTGAGCCTTTAAAAGCCAGGTTTAGTGGACCTTATCAAATCGAGAAAAAACTGAGTGAGGCGAACTACTTAATAAGGATTCCACACAGGAAGAAATCTCACAGAGTGTGTCATGTGAATATGCTCAAAAGGTATTTAATAAGGAAGGAAAGCAAGAGGAGAAGGTACTAATGATTGCAGCACAGAAGGAAGAACCATGTTCAGAGGCTTCTGAGTTGGACATTCTTCAAATTAACTTGGACAATGAGGAAGTTGTCAAAAATTGGGATAAATTATTGAGTTACCTTCCACAAGAAAATCGAAATTATCTGAAAGAATTATTACTATCACATGGGGAGATATGTGGAAATAAACTGGGAAGTACTAACCTAATTGTGCATAATGTAGATAAAGGAGATGCTGTTCTGATTAAACATTATCCTTATAGGCATAACTCTAAAGTTGGCACAGATTCAGAAGGAGATAGAGCGCATGCTCCAAGATGGCATAATCAAAGTGAGTTACAGTGACTGGAGCTCACCCATAGTGATGGTGCCAAAGCCAGATGGTAACCAATGATTATGTGTGGACTATCACAAAGTCAAGACCGTTACAAAAACTGATGCATAGCCAATTACATGGTTGGAGGACTGTGTTGAAAATGTACGACAAGCAACTTACATTTCTAAGTTGGACTTGCTCAGAACCTACTGGCAAGAGACTCTGTCAGAAAGAGCAAAGGCGATTTTGACTTTCGTAATGCCAAGTGGGCTATATGAGTTGGTATGAAAAATGTTCCAGCCACATTTCAGAGACTGACTAATAGGGTCATTGCTGGATTACCCAATTGTGTGGTGTCTATTGATGACCTGGTGATTATTTAGTCATTCATGGAAGGAACGTTTACAGCATTTATTGGACTTATTCGATCGACTTCGGAAGGCGGGTTTGGTGGTAAACCTAGCCAAAAGTGAATTTGCCAAAGCTCAAGTCACCTTCCTGGGCTATGTTATTGGACATGGACAAATGGTCCCACAGAATGTGAAAATGAAAGTAATTGGGGAATTTCCCACACCCTTTACAAAAAAAAGCAGTACTATGGTACCTGGGATTGAGTGGATTTTATGGAAAGTTTGTGCTGAATAAATATGTTAACTACTTCCCCAGTATTAGCCACACCGGATTACATGAAGCCTTTCAAGGTGGCTATCGATGCCAGTGATGTGGGTGTCGGTGCGGTGCTCCTGCAGGAGGATGAGGAGGGAATAGAAAAATCCATCGGGTACTTTTCCAACAAGTTGAACGTTCATCAACAGAAATATTCATTGGTGGAGAAAGAGACTTTACGTTTGGTGTTGGCCTTACAACATTTCAGTGTTTATATTACCAGCAATGCATCTGAGACAATCGTATTCACTGATCACAACACACTGACATTTGTTGAAAATTTTAAGGACAAAAATGCCAGACTGTTTAGATGGAGGTTGTTGTTGCAGCCATTCAATTTGACAATTGTGCAGGTGGCAGGTCGCAAAAACCTGATTGCTGATGCATTATCGATACTCTAATGGTGGGTCTACTTAGCCTGAATTTGCCTGTGGATGCTTGCATGTCTATAGTTAGTATAGTGTATATGTGTGTTTAGATTACTAACTGGGGTTTGGAAGTTTTAAAAATGAAGCCACCTTTTGGTATTGTTGGTTCTGTTTTTTAAGGGGGTAGGTGTCACAAAGCTAGCTCCTTTTTTTCAAAAAGCTGTTCCTTGGTTCAAGGACACTCTGTCCTTGATTTTTTCCAGAGGGATAGTAAACCAGGCCGGGCTCTGATCAGTCTGGTTTGGTACAGAGATGAAAAGGATTTTGAGAGCCCTTTTGTTTATATGTAAACAGATGAGACTTCAGGCCAAAGTGGTCATGTTTTAGAAGTGACCTGTATAATGAAAGGGTCAGTGCTCTAGCTGAGCAGTTTAATTCAGTCCTGAACTGGTGAGGAGTTCAATAGTGAGTTGTATGGAAACTCTCTCTCTCTCTCTCTCTTTCCGCCCTGCAACTTTAACCTGTAAGCATGTGTTCCATTTATACTGGGTTTAAAGGGGGTTTGCTTACTGGGACTGGTGTGTGTACTCAAAATAGCATAATTAAGTCTAGTTTGGATAGACTGAGTTCTGTAGGGGTTCTTTATTCTGTTCTTTGTGTTTCATAGTGTAATTTTGTGAATACATTTTTGAATGTTTTAAAATCTACTAGACAACCTAGCTAACTTACTCCAAGTAATTTTCACTGTTCACTTACCGAAACAAATTGCAAAGTTATGGTCTGGGCTGCCTGCTTAAGTATGTTTTGAGTGGTCGGGCTTAGTCCATAACACCTCTTCATTGATTACAGTTCTTTCAAGTTTGGTGACATTTGCAAACATGTCCTCTGCCCACCAAGATCTAGATCATTAAAATATATCAGGAAAAGCAAGCATCCCAATATTGAGCCCTTGATATCTGCAATACAAACCATTCACCAGCCTAAAAATAATCAATTATCATCTGTTTCCTGTTACTCAGTCAATTTTGTATCCATGTTGCCACTGTCCCTTTTATACCAGGACTTATATCTTTTCTCACAAGTCATATAACCAATGACTTTTGGAAATGCATATATACAATGTCACATGCATTAGTCTCATTGACCCTTTCTTTTACCTCTTCAAAACATAAGCTAATCATAATTTCATAGAATCCCCATTGTGCGGGAACAATGGTTCACTGAGTCTACACTGACCCTGCAAGGACCAGCCCACCCAAACCTACCCTGTACACGTAACCCTGCATTTCCTATTGCCAAGAACACCTAACCTGCACACTTTAGACAGCGGGAGGGAACTGGAGCACCCAGAGGAAACCCACGCAGACAGTAAAACAATATGCAAACTCCATACAGACAGTCAACCAAGGATGGAATCGAACCAAGGTGAGGCAGTAGTGCTAACCACTGAGCAGCAGACCAGCAATTTTCCCTTTAGAAATCTATTTTGACTCTTCCTAAGAGAGTGTCCGCTGTCCAGACTAAGTGGCTGATTAATCACCTTGAACTCAGCAAACAGGTCTTCGCTTAGTTTTGGATATGCAGAATTATGAAATAAATAAAGAAAACAATTTGTTTATCAATGAAGACCTAACTGCAAGCAAGGGCCTTACGATATTGTGAGCCACCATTTTTATTACTCTTTGAAAAGGTAATACAAACCTCACGATTGGCCTTCCGCAATTCGGGACTGCTCTTTACTTTATCCAGGTACGTCACAATCCCCCAGCTGTAATGAATAGGGAACAGTAGCACTTCCAATCTGTTGAACACTGATTCCCACGTTTTTTCTGTATGTTCTAATGCAACATAGTAACAAAAAAGTTAGCAATTTTTCTTAATCATTCTGAACCTGATAATAATCTGTTATAAAGGAAATCCAGACTTCATTCACAGAATATTTCATTTGCATTGACGATTATCACTAAATGTAGGATTGCTGAGTTCAAACTGAGAACAAAAACTGCTAATGTTAGGTTCCATAGCTGTCGTTGTTTGACAAAAAAGAGTGGCAGGATCTCTTAGTAAATTCTCCTTGTAGACAGAATCCAGCCTGGTTTATAGTAGTTGCAAAAAATTGTATTGACAGTTATTGAAGAGGAAGAAATATGACCTCAACCTAAAGTACAGGAGTACTTTAATACTAAATATAAGTGCATTTAATATAATTTTATGTTTTTGCAGTCATGTAGAACATAAAATATTAAAGCATAGGCTTGCCATGTTTGTGTTAACCAAGATGCCATTCTAAACTAATCCCATCTGTTGCATCCGATTCATATTCCTTTATTTTCTGACTATTCATGTGTCTGTCTAAATGCCTTTTCAATGTTGCTATCGTATCTGCTACCACCATTTCCCCTGGCAGTACATTTCAGACACCTGTCACTTCCTGGACAAAAAACTTGTCTTGCACATCTCCTTAAAATATTTCCCTCTCACCTTAGTTCTCCATAATATTCATATTTCCATCCTTGGAAAAAGACTTTGATTATCTGCCCTATCTATACCTTTCATAGTATAAATATACTTCTATCAGGTCACCCCTCAGTCTCCGATGCTGTAGTGAAAACAATCCAGGTTTGTCCAACATCTCCTTACGGCTAATATTCTCCAATCCAGGCAACATCCCAGCAAACGCATTCTGAACCCTCTCCAATGCATCCTTTCTATGGTGTGGTGACTAGAACTGCACACAATACTCCAGCTTTAGCCAAACTAAAGTTTTATACAGCCAATACATGTCTGGCCAACTTTTATACTCAATGCCATGATTAATGAAGACAGGAAAACTGTATGCTTCTTGACAAGGATGTTGCCAGGGTTTGAGGGTTTGTGCAATAGGGAAAGGCTGAATAGGCTAGGGCTGTTTTCCCTGGAGCATCAAAGGCTGAGAGGTGACCTTATAGAGGTTTATAAAATCATGAGAGGCATAGATAGGGTAAATAGACAAGGTCTTTTCCCTGGGACTGGTGAGTCCAGAACAAGAGGGGAAAGGTGAGAGGGGAAAGACTTAAAAGGGACCTAAGAGGTATCTCTTTCACACACAGAAGGTGGTGTGTGTATGGAATGAGCTGTCAGAGGAAGGGGTGGAGGCTGGGACAATTGCAACATTTAAAAGGCATCTGGATGGGTATTGAAATACGAAGGATTTAGAGGGATATGGGCAAAGTGCTGGCAAATAGGACTCGATTAATTTAGGATATCTGGTCAGCATGTACAAGTTGGACCAAAGGGTCTGTTTCCCTGCTGTACATGTCTATGACTCCATTATCTTATCCACTTGTGATGCTCCTTGCAGGGAGTTATGGACTTGCAACCCAAAGATCCCTCTATATATCAATGCTCCTAAGGGTCCTACCATTTACTGTACACTTTCCTCTTGCATTTGATCCCCCAAAATGCATCACCACACACTTGTCCATTTTAAACTTCATCTGCCATTTCTCCACCCAATTTTCTAGGCGATTTATGTCCTCCCTTATGCTTTGATATCCTTCCTCACTATCCACAACTCAACTAACTTTCATGTCATTTGCAAACTTACTAATCAATCACTGACATTTTCATCTAAATCATTTATATATGTTTCAAACAACAAAGGTCCCAGCACTGATCCTTGCAAACATCACATCACATGTGTTGCCAGTCTGAGAAACTACCTTTCATTTCTACCCTCTAATTTGTGTTTTGTACTTTGCAAGCCATTTTGCTGTTTAGAATCCCCAACCATAAAATAGCTACACGAGGTCATTTAGCCCATTGTGTCAGCACCAGCTGAATAAACTAGCCATCCATTCTAATCCCACTTTCTAGGACCTGGTCCAGAAACTTGCATCCAGTGTTTCAGGTGCAGAGCCAGGATCCTTTTAAACAAAAAGAGGGTTTCCACCACACTGGGCAGCAAATACCAGATAACCACTACCCTTTGGGTGAAAATGCTTTTCCTTGTGTCCCTTTGAAACCTTCTCACAGTCAGCTTGAATCTGTGCCCCCTGGTAATTGACCTCTAAGGGAAACAGTTCTTCCCTGTTCATGCCCCTCATCATTTTATACTCATCAATTAAGTCATGTCTTGATCTAACCTTCACCCAGCCAATCCTTTCTCATTCCTGCAATTTTTGTGCCTTGGTAACATTCTGGTAAATCTCCTTATTCATTTTCTCTCGAGCACTTATGCCCTTCTTGCAATGTGGAGACCAGAACTTCCATTGAACTCCAATTGCAGCTGAACCAGTATCTTCTATAGTTCTTGCATTATATACCTGCTTTTTGCCAGTAAAGTGTCGCATATGCTTTCTTTACTATCTTCACTGCCTGTCCTTTAACCTTCAAGGATCTGTAGACATGCATTCCAAGGTCCCTCAAGATCCTCCCATTGATTATGTTTGCTTTTTTTAAATGCCCTTCCCAAATGCATAACCTCTTATTTCTCCAAATTGAATTCATTTGCAAGTTTTCCACCCAGTTAACCAAAGTGATATCTTTCTGCAGTTGACAGTCATCTTCTTCAGTGACAGTCATCTTCTTCATTATCAACTACCCGGCCAATTTTTGTGTTGTCTGCAAGATTTCCAACTGTGCCTCCCACATTTAAGACTAAATCAGTAACGCATGCAACAAACTGCATGGCACCCAAAATTGAAACATAGAAACATAGAAAATAAAAGCAGGACTATGCCAGTTGGCATTTTGAAACCAGTCTCCTATTAATAATGATTACGGTGATCATCCAACTTTATAGCTTGTTCCTGCTGTATCCCCTTTCTTTTGATCCTTTTAGCCCAAAGTGCTGCATCCACCTTCTTCTTGAAGACATAAAATGCTTTGACCTTGACTAGATCCACTGACCTCCCTTCATCAAGTCTACAAGTTACATCCTCAAATAATTCCAGTTGAATTGTCAAACAAGATTTCCCCCTTGTAAATCCATGCCAACTGTATCCAATCCTGCCAGTGCTTTCCAAATGCTCAGCTATTAATTATTTTGTAATAGACACTTACATCTTACCCACTACCATATCAGACTCACTGGTCTATAATTCACGGTTTTCTCTCTGCCTCCTTTCTTAAACAGAAGTGTTACATTGGCTACCCTCCAATCTGTTCCTGAGTCTACAGAATATTGGAAGATGCCCACCAATGCATCCACTCAGGCCACTTCCTTAAGTACTCTGGGATGGAGATTATCAGACCTTTCAATTTATTGGCTTTCAATTCCATCAAATTCTCAACATCATTTCCCTACTAATACTGATTTCCTTTAGTACCTCCCTCTCACTAAACCTTTGGGTTCCTATTGAGATTTATGGTACACCACTGGAAATTGCTTTCCATTTGCTAAAACACACATCTGCCATGACTCTTTGTTTCTTGTCACTGAGCCAGTTTTGGATTCAGCTTACCACATTCTCCTGTAGCCCAGAGATTTTAATGTTACTGACCAGTTTGCCATGAAGGACATTGACAGATGCCTTAGTGAAATTCATGTAACAACATCCACTGCACTACCAATCAACCATCCTTGTTGCTTTCTTAAAAAATTCAATTATGCTAGGAAGACAGAACATTCCCTTAACAAAATCATGCTGATTACCTCTGATTAATCCATAGTTAATTTGATCTCTCAATAGCAATTTCAGTTATTTGACCATTACTGCAATCAGATGGGCCAGCCTATAAGTATTTGGCTTATTCCTCTCCTCCTTTTTGAATAATGATACAATGAGGTTTGGAAATGAACCTCAGAGCATTTATGTCCTTGCTAACTTTATTTAACAGCCTAGGGAGGATACTATTCATCTGGTCCTGATGATTTATCCATCTTCATGGAGGTAAGTCATTTCAATACTTCTCATTTCATGGTGCTTATTTTATTTCACACTACTCCTCTTTAACTAACATGATTGTATCAACCATCTCCCTTACTAAGTCAGAGAAAGTTCTCACTTCGAATCTTGCCCAACAGTTCTGTATCCATGTACAAGCTACTATGTATGATTCTGACAAGCCCAACCTTTTCCTTAGTCATCCTTTTGCACGTAATCTACTGATAGGACATCTTTGGATTTTGCTCCATATTACTGGCCAATATCTTTTCACATCTGCTCTTTGCTTTTCTAATTTCTTTTTTCATATCACTGTTCACTTTCTTTACTCCTCTAAGCTTCCTGAAGTATTATTGTTTCTGAGATTGCCATGAGCTTTATTTGACCCTGTATGCTTTTGGATAACAACTAGGCTTTAGATTTGGCATGACCACCTTTTTCCGACAGTGTTCACATCTGTGATAGGTAAGTTACTTGAGAAGATTCTGAAATGTAAGATATATATGCATTTGGAAAGACAGGGTTTGATTAGGAATAGTCAGCATGGCTTTGTGCATGGGAAAGCATGCCTCACACATTTGTTAGCATTCTTTGATGAAGTGATCAGGAAGGTTGACGAGGGCAGGGCAGTAGATGTAGTAAATACGGATTTCAGTAAGTCCTTTGATAAGGTTCTACATGGCAGGCTGCTCTAGATCGCATGCAATCCAGGGGGAGCTGACGAATTAGATACACAATTAGCTTGGTGGTCAGAGCAGAAGGTAATGGATGGATGCATGTCATACAGGAAGTCTGTGACCAGTGGAGTGCCTCAGCGGTCAGTGCTGGGCCTATTGCTGTTATCTATGTCAATGATTTGGATAAGAATGCACAAAACATGATTAGTAAATTTGCAAATGACAGTAGAATGTGGACTACAAGGAGGATTATAAGAAATTGCAGCAGGACCTTGATCAGCTGGGAAAGTCGGCTGAGAAATGGCAAATGGAGTTTAATATAGATAAGTGTGAGGTCTTGCATTTTGGAAAATTAAATGGAGGTAGGAGTTTCATGGTGAATGGTAGGGCCTTAAGGAGTGTAATGGAACAGAGGGATTTTGGAGTTCAGGTGCACGGTTCTCTGAAAGTGCAGTCACAGGTAGACAGGGCAGTGAAGAAGGCCTTTGGCACACTGGCCTCCATCAGTTAGGGTATTAAGTATAGAAGTTGGGAAGATATGGTACAGTTGTGCAGGACGTTGGTGAGGCCACACAAAGAACAAAGAAAACAAAGAAAATTATGGCACAGGAACAGGCCCTTTGACCCTCCAAACCAATGCCAAACCAGATCCTCTATCTAAACCTGTCAACTATTTTCTAAGGATCACTATCCTTCTGCTCCCTGCCCATTCATGTATCAATCTAAATACATCTTAAATGATGCTATCATGCTCGCCTCTACCACTCCACTGGCAACGCTTTCCAGGCACCCTCACCACCCTCTGAGTAAAGAACTTTCCAAGCATATCTCCCTTAAACTTTTTCCCTCTCATCTTGAACCCGTGAGCCCTAGTAATTGAGTCCTCCTCTCTGGGAAAAAGCTTCTTGCTATCCACCCAATCTCTACCTCTCATGACTTTGTAGACCTCAATCAGGACCCCCTCAACCTCCGTCTTTCTAATGAAAATAATACTAATTTACTCAACCTCTCTTAACTGGCGCCTTCCATACTAGGCAACATCCTAGTGAACCTCCTCTGCACCCTCTCCAAAGCATCCACATCCTTTTGGTAATGTGGCGACCAGAACTGTACACCGTATTCCAAATATGGCCGATCCAAAATCCTATACAACTGTAACATGCCAACTCTTGTACTCAATACCCTGTCCGACGAAGGAATTATGCTTTCTTGACCACTCTATCGACCTGCATTGCCACCTTCAGGGTACAGTGGACCCTGGTGTTGTGAGGCAGGGGTGTTAACCACTGGGCCCCCTGTGCGTCCCCCTAGCCCATAAAACCTTTCTAAACGTTTCCTACCCATGTATTGTCCAAATGCATTTTAAATACATGGATAGGAAATGTTTAGAGAGGTTTTATGGGCCAAGGGGCGGCACGGGGGATCAGTGGTTAGCACTGCTGCCTCACAACACCAGGGTCCTAGGTTCGATTCCAGCCTCAGGCAACAGTCTGAGTGGAGTTTGCACATTTTCCCCGTGCCTGCATGGGTTTCCTCTGGGTGCTCCGGTTTCCTCCCACAGTCCAAAGATGTGCAGGTCAGATGAAGTGGCCGTGCTGAATTGCCCATAGTATTAGGTATATTAGACAGAAGGAAACGTGTCTGGGTGGGTTACTCTTCGGAAGTTCGGTGTGGACTTGTTGGGCCAGAGGGCCTGTTTCCACATTGTACGGAATCTAATCTAATCAAAAAAAGTGCAGGGATGTTTTGGTTGGCATTGACCAGTTTGGGCCAAAGGCCTGTCTCCGTGTTGTAGAACTCTATGACTCTATGAAAGACAATGGGAAACCAAGATACATGGATAATGAAATGTGAAAGTTAGCCTATGTATGCTGTAATCTATATAAAGCTGGAAATTGTTCTGCAGCATTGCAAAGAGAATTTTAACTTCTGTATTAATATTTTCTCTCTGGACATACACATAAACAACTGTAATCTGTTGTCTTGAAGTTCTCTATCAAATACACCAACAATATTTCCATTAAAGCAATGACACCATGGTAGTGCCACCTGATGAAGGAGCGATGCTCCGAAAGCTAGTGTGCTTTCAATTAAACCTGTTGGACTATAACCTGGTGTTGTGTGATTTTTAACTTAGATTATCTGGTATTGTGTGACTTTTAACTTTGTCCACCCCAATCTAACACTGGCTCCTTCACATCCTATTAATACCACCAGTTTTAGGTGCTGTACGTTTTTTAACCTTTGCTTCCTCTGTCTTTCAGACTCAATCATTAAGTTTCTGACTGTCATGCCTTGCTCTGAATTTACCCTCAGCTTTCCAACCCCTGATAATCTAGTTTATACCTTCCCCAGCAACACTAGTGCGTCCTGTTTGGGTGTCAACCAGCTAGCTTACACAGGTCCCACGTTACCCAAAACCATTGCTCTGGAATCTGATGACCACCTTCCTATAACCAGCTTTCTAGCCAAGTGGTTCAATCCTCAATTCTCCTCTTTCTATGCTCAATAGCACATCAAGTGGCAATAATCCTGAGACTCCATTCCTTTCAAATCTCCCACTAAACTTCCTGAAATTCTCACCGCCTCCTACTTCTTTTGTTGTTATTTCAAAAATATACTATATTCATAAATATATATACACACAGTCACAAATGTAGTTCAGTTCTGCACAGTAGCTTATGAAGAAAACAAACAAACATTGGAGTTTGACTCGATTCAACAAACAACCAAAGTCATCTCTTACACGTGTAGGATCATATTTACATGTATTTGAGGCATCGTGCATGTCTGATAAATGAATGGACCCGCATTTAGGTTAAAAAGACAGACCTCAGTTTCACCCACTGTGCTTTGGAAGCAACTGCCCAAGCTTTAATGCATTTCTCTAGGCCTTGGAATGTGCTAGTCTGCAACACTCAGTCAAGGTTAACTCCTTGTTCTGGAAGATGAACAAGTTTTGGGCAGACCAAAGACGTGATGGTCGTCCAGACACAAGATGATGCTTGCCTCAGCATGTGTCCTGGGGAACAGATTGTAGAGCACAGAGTCTTGCGTCACAGAGCTGTTCTAGGCAGACTTCAAAAAGAATCACTGCATCTTTCTCCAGACTTCCTTTGCAAAGGCACACTCCAGCAGGGGATGTGTGACAGTCTCATTCCCTCCTCATTTTGAGAGCAGCATGTGGTGGCGCAGACAGACCGGGCCTTCAAGAGCCAAGCAATCTTTATGTACATACAGTCACTTATTGCAATCATCACTAATATTGTGAACCACAGCCTCTAACTGATCACCCTACCCACCAGTCATTCCATAATAACACACCCTCCTGGAATCACATTGACTGTGACAGAAGTGATGATTAAATACCGTATCACTATTGTTCTTCCACTCCTCCTACCAACTTTCACACACATCTGGGGGCCCAGGTGTCATCTTGGTTTAATGATTCATCTTAAAACTTATACCTCAGCCAACATTGTACTTCTTCACTGCTGTATTAGTTTATCTAATAATAATATTGACCAAAGTAAACACTAACCGGTTGCGTCCAAATCCTTCTCCAATTTCTGTAGTCCCTCACGAAATTCCTGAACCACCTGTTTGACCCCAGGCACTATATGCTGTATTGTAATAGCAGAAAATCGAGGCAGCCCTTTATTATCGAGTAATGGATTTGCTTCCCTTCTTTCTCCCTCTGCTGTTGTGGAATATCTGACAATGTGGAAGTGATAAAATAACCAGCAGAGAATTATAATGCTGTCATTTACAGCAGATCTAAACAGATAAAACACAGCTATAGAATCTTTTCATTTCTAAGCAGACAAGGACAGCAAATGTGAACAGCTGGTTGTTCAGACCGGTTGGTACACAGATTAATTCTCTTTTTTTAGATTCCCTACAGTGTGGAAACAAGCCCTTCAGCCCAACAAATCCATACCGACCCTCTGAAGAGCAACTCACCCAGACCCATTCCCCTACATTTACCCTTGCATCTGACACTACGAGCAATTTAGCATGGCCTAACCTGCACATCTTTGGACTGTGGGAGGAAACGGGAGCACCCGGAGGAAACCCATGCAGACACAGGGAAAATGTGCAAACTCCACACAGACCGAGGCAGGAATTGAACCCGGGTCCCTGGCACTGATAAATATTAATGAGGACTTGGGATGCAAGAACAATATTAAAGAAACACAAGACTTGGAAATGAGTGAAGAGAAAAGTTGCAGAGGTTGGAAGGTCTCAGATGAGTAAAATGGGCTGGTGTTTGACTGTTGGAATTTGAAATAGGAAACGTGAACTCATACATTTTTGTCAAATGAATGAAGAACAGTGACATAAACTGGATGGTGCAATTCTAAAGGCATGCAGGGTCAGAGAGAGCTGAGGTTGTACGCTCACAAATCTTCGATAATATGGTAATACGGGTGTTTAAAAAGGTCAGATTGGAACTTTGTCAAGGCAAAGAGTCAAAGTTTTAGAGTCATACAGCACAGAAACAGACCATTTGGTCCAATTTGTCCGCGCCAACCAAGTTACCCGAACATTTGCCTGCATTTGGCTCGTATCACTCCAAACCTTTTCCATTCATGTACCTATCTAAATGTCTTTTAAATGTTGTAACTGCACCTGCATCTAGCACTTTCTCTGGCAGTTCATTTCACATACAAACCACTTACGTGAAAAGGTTGGCCCTCAGGTCCCTTTTAAATCTTATCCCTCTCACCTTAAAAATATGTCTCCTAGTTTTGAACGCTCATGTCCTAAGGAAAAGACCTTTGCTATTCACCTTATCCATATCCCTCTTTTTTTTATTAATTCATGGGATGAGGACATTGTTGGCTATGGCAGCATTTATTGCCCATTCCTAATTCCCAGAGGGCAGCTGAGAGTCAACCACATTGCTGTGGGCCTGGAAATATATGTAGGCCAGACCAGGTAAGGATAGCAGTTTCCTTCCATAAAGGGCATTATTGTACCAGATGTTTTTTTCCAACAATCGACAATGTATTCATAGTCATCATTACACCAGATTTCTTTTTCTATTGAATTCAAATTCCACCATGACAGGATTCAAACCCAGGTCGCCAGAACATTACCTGGGTTTCTGGATTAACAGTACAGCGATAATACCAGTAGGCTATTACCTCCCCATGATTTAATAAACCTCAATTAGGTCACCCCCTCACCCTCCTACACTCCAGTGAAAAGGTCTCAACCTATCCAGCCTATCCTTATAACTCAAACCCACCAGTTATGGCAACATCCTGTTAAATCTTTTCTGAACCCTCTCCAACTTAATAATATCCTTTCTATAGCAGGACAACCAGAACTGCATATTGTACTCCAAAAATGGCCTCATCAGCGTTCTGTACAACCTTAACATGACGTCCCTACTCCAATACAATGGTCTGAGCATTGAAGGCAAGCGTGCCATGACCAGTGTTGATCAGCAGACTATGACAATGAAGGAAGAAATGAGTGGGTACAGATTTCCCAGAATAATAACAGATGGAAGGAGATTCAATCATGTGCAGATGTGTTAGAAGCTGGAATTGTTCTCCTTAGAGCAGAGAAGTTGCAGAGATTTAATAGATGTTCAAAATGATGCAGAGGTTTGTATGTGTGTGAAGAGCATTGGTTGGAATTTGATCTCCTTCAATGTCAGCTTGATGATGATGAGGAAAGCATTTAATTAGACAGGAGGGTGACGAATGGCAAACCCATCATCTTCCCATCTCTGCTATGGAAGGCTTGTGAATGGCTTCCTCAGCCAACTGAGATCCTACGTAGGTAGTTAATGCTTGATTTAGGCCTTAGTCTTACTGCCAGAATGTGAAATCGGTCATGCAGAAAGCCCGAGCAGAAAAGTGTGTGTGCATGCTTGTGCGTGTGAGTGTGTGCGCACTCATATATGTGAATGAATGTGTGTGTGTGTGTGTAGATTCCTTCATTGTCCGACTGAGGAAGCTGGCATTAGGAAGACAGTTGGAAAACAGACGGGTTGCAGCCAAATTGCTGCTGGGAGGCACTTCCCCATATTTGATGACAGCCCATTTTCCCCTCTTCCATGACACCCCTATCACAGTTCCACTTACCATCACCTCCCTGTGGCTTGGCTCACTCAGCAATGCTTGACTTTGGGTTGGGACATTACTGACCATTAACTTCCCAATGCTGTTACTGATCAAGCATTGCTGACAGTCTCTAATTGGCTGGCAGGTCTCAGGGAGCAGGGTCACAGGGAACTTGGTTCTGAGAATTCTCTTCTAAAACCTAAGGCGCATCACTGCCCATTTAAGTGAATGGTGTGGTGCTGGAAAAGCACAGCAGGTCACATAGCATCCGAGGAGCAGGAATATCAGCGTTTCGAGCAAAAGCCCATAATTGAGAATGAGGCTGGGTGCCTCGGGGGTGGTGAGATAAATGGTGGGGCTAGGGAAGGTAGCTGAGAATGCAATAGGTGGATGGAGGTGCGGGTAAAGGTGATAGGTAAAGGAGAGGGTGGAGCGGATAGGTGGCAAGGAAGATGGACAGATGGGGTGGGTCATGAGGACGGTGGTGAGATGGAAGGTTGGAACTGAGGTAAGGTGGGGGGAGGAGGAATGAGGAAACTGGTGAAATCCACATTGATGCCATGGGGTTGGACAGTCCCGAGGTGGAAGATGAGGCGTTCTTCCTCCAGGTGTCAGGTGTTAAGGGAGTGACGATGGAGGAGGCCCAGGACCAGCATGTCCTCTGCAGAATGGGAGGGGGAGTTAAATCATTGAGATTCATTCAAACTCATTCATAACACAGAATTGAAATCAGGTCCAATATTGCTTTCTCTATGTGATGAATCAATAACAATGAAGAGAATTGGCAAAATGAAAATGGGAGCTAACGGGATGTTATTTTATGTGGTGAGCTCTTATAATCTGAAAAGTGCTTCCTGAAAGTGCAGTGGAAGCAGATTCTACAATAACATTTGAAAAGGAGATGGGTACATCCTTGAAAGGAGCCTTTAGTGGATCTAGCTTTCAGTTATAGAACATTGACATTTTCATTGTCAAAACTATTATAAAATCTAGGCCATAATAAGTTCCCAAACGCCAGTGAGAGTATTTAAATGACACTGAGTTCTTGGCTCTCAGACTTTCTTGGACCTCATCAAAAATGAAGATGAGAGTATTGAGGAAAGCAAGGAATTAGGCCAAGTTACTGTAGTTCTGGATAGAGACAATGAGATGGTGAGAACACAGGAGATCATTATAATTTGAAATTTTGCCCCTTTTCATTGTCAAAGGAGACCAGGTTCCAATTACAATAATATTGCTTTGTTTACGACTGCCCAGCATTAATTTCCAATATATTCTTCCTCTACAGCAAGCCGCATTTGTCACTACATCTTGAACACATTAATGTTTTATTTTAAAAGCTGAAGACAAGATAGTACAGAGTACCTTTCTAAAGATGTAAACATCCATTTGCATAGTAAGATGAACATCAGTGCTTGGAGACACCAGCTGCATGAAATAGAACACATCCCATTGGCTTTGTATAATATTGGATCCTTATCGCTGTTTCTTGAAAAACAAGCTATTACAAGCTATTATATAAATAAATTTGTAATAATCATCTTAAATACAGCTGCTCTGCAGTATATGAGTGATATTTTCGATTATTAATGAAAGAGAAGTCATTAAACAAAGCACTGTTCTTGATAGTTGCATTCTAGAACCTATCACAATTTGAAAGATTACCACATTAGTATGAGTTGAGGTCATTCTCAACTGTGAATTGTTACATCATATTTTTCATTAATTTGCTTTATGTAAGGGACACTTTACAAAATGGAAGACTCTGTTAGAGCCATAGATTCCTACAGCATGGAGACAGACCCTTTGGCCCAAATTGGTCCATGCTGACCAAAAGGTTCATCCACTTTAACCCAATTTCCCTGCACTTGGCCCTATCCTTCTAAACCTTTCCTATCCATGTATTTGTCAAAATTCCTGTTAAATGTTGTTAATGTACCTGCCTCAACCACTTCTGCTCTCAGCTCATTCCATATGCATACCACCCTCTGTGCCAAAAAGTTGCTCCTCAGGTTCCCTTTTATTCTTTCCCCGTAACGTTAAACTGATGCCTTCTAGTCCTCGATTCTCCAAAGAGTGAGTGCACTCACTCTATCCATACCTCACATCATTCCATTCACTTCTATAAGATTCCCCCCTCAATCTCCTACACTCTAAAGAAAAACGTCCTAATTTGTTCAACTTCTCTCTATAACTCAGTTCTTTGAGTCATAGAACATAGAACATAGAAGAATACAACGCAGTACAGGCCCTTTGGCCCTCGATGTTGCGCCGATCCAAGCCCACCTAACCTACACTAGCCCACTATCCTCCATATGCCTATCCAATGCCCACTTAAATGCCCATAAAGAGGGAGAGTCTACCACTGCTACTGGCAGGGCATTCCATGAACTCACAACTCGCTGAGTAAAGAATCTACCCCTAACATCTGTCCTATACCTACCACCCCTTAATTTAAAGCTATGCCCTTTATAATAGCTGACTCCATACGTGGAAAAAGGTTCTCATGGTCAACCCTATCTAAACCCCTAATCATCTTGTACACCTCTATCAAGTCACCCCTAAACCTTCTTTTCTCCAATGAAAACAACCCCAAGTGCCTCAGCCTTTCCTTATACGATCTTCCTACCATACCAGGCAACATCCTGGTAAACCTCCTCTGCACCCGTTCCAGTGCCTCCACATCCTTCCTATAGTATGGCGACCAAAACTGCACACAATACTCCAGATGCGGCCGCACCAGAGTCTTATACAACTGCAACATGATCTCAGGACTCCAGAACTCAATTCCTCTACCAATAAAAGCCAGTACGCCATATGCCTTCTTCACCGCACTATTTACCTGGGTGGCAACTTTCAAAGATCTGTGTACATGGACACCAAGATCCCTCTGCTCATCCACACTACCAAGTATCCGACCATTAGCCCAGTACCCCATCTTTTTATTACTCTTACCAAAGTGAATCACCTCACACTTAGCTACA
Organism: Chiloscyllium plagiosum; assembly: GCF_037043375.1. NCBI lineage: Eukaryota > Metazoa > Chordata > Chondrichthyes > Orectolobiformes > Hemiscylliidae > Chiloscyllium > Chiloscyllium plagiosum. The sequence continues at coordinate 66,500,907 of NW_028270158.1, read as the reverse complement.
TTGAACTCCATTTGCCACCTTTCTGCCCAGTTCTGCAGCTTATCTATATCCCGCTGTAACCTGCCACATCCTTCCACACTGTCAACAACTCCTCCAACTTTCGTATCATCCGCAAACTTGCTCACCCAACCTTCTAGCCCCTCCTCCAGGTCATTTATAAAAATGACAAACAGCAATGGTCCCAAAACAGTCCTGGCAACATCCTTGTAAATTTCATCTGCACTCCTTACTATAACATGATGACCAAAACTGAACAACAGTAATCTAAGTGCAGCCTCATCAACATCCTGTACAACTACACCAGAGCTTCCCAACTTCTGTACTCAATGCCCTGACCAATGGAGGCCAGTGTGTCAAAAGCCTTCGTCACTGCCCTGTCAACCTGTGACTTCAATTTCTGAGAACTGTGCACCTGAACTCCAAGGTCCTTCTGTTCCACTACCTTCTTTAAGATCCTACCATTCACAATGAAACTCCTACCTTGATTTGATTTTCCAAAATGCAAGACCTTGTGGGAGATTAGAAATGTAGTTTCTGCAGGTGGGGGAGGGGATGTTGTGGGGGGAGGGGAAGGGGAACATTACACAAACGGTCGCGGGATTCTTGCAGCATACTTAAGGCTAAGATTTTAATGAATATAGAGGTTTTTGTTTAAGAAATATTTTAAACTAAGAAATAACTTTAAAGTGTTGTAGCTGACCACCAAAAGAAGCAGCAGGGGCATTTCACAAGAAAGCTTATAGTATGATAAGAGAAACTGGATAAAAGAACAAGCTGTAACAAACAAGGAACAAAGAATGCAGACATACAAGGATAGCAGGATGGCCAGATAAGAAAATAACTAGAGAGAGAAAAAAACAAGTGAGGTAATCGGCTTATGATAGGATGGGAAAAGGGAGGCGTGATTCCGCAACTTGCAAATAACGGACGCCTCTGCAATCAAGCAAAAATGTGCGCGAAAACAAAGCATGTACGCATTCTTATTCAGTTTGCAAGGCCGTAATAAATTGTTCTTGTTTCCAAGGCTTTGTCTCAGGCTGATTTGTGAGTGAGTTCTGTTTCTCACAACCTAGCACTTATCTAAATTAAATTCCATTTGCCATTTCTCAGCCCACTTTCCCGGCTGATCAAGGTCTTGCTGCAGTTTCTGAAAACCTTCCTCACTGTCCACAATACCGTCTATTTTAGTGCCAACTGCAAACTTACTAATTATGCCTTGTACATTCTAATCCAAATCATTGATAGAGATAATAAACAACAGTGGACCCAGCACTGACCCCTGAGGCACTTCATTAGTCACAGGCCTCCAGTCTGACGAGCATCCTTCTACTATTACCCTCTGCTACCTGCCATCAAGCCACTTGTGTATCTAATTCATCAAATCCCCCTGAATTCCATGCAATCTAACCCTCCAGCAGCCTACCATGTAGAACCTTATCAAAGGCCTTACTGAAATCCGTATAGTCTATATCTACTGCCCTGTCCTTATCAACCTTCCTGGTCACTTCATCAAAGAACTCTAACAAATTTGTGAGGCATGATCTCCCATGCACAAAGCCATGCTGACTACTTCAAATCAAATGCCGTCCTTCTAAATGCATCTTATCTCTCAGAATCTTTTCAAGCAACTAACCTACCACAGATGTTAGACTTACTGGTCTATAGTTTCCAGGTTTTTCTGTGCAGTCCTTCTTGGACAAGGACACATCATTCACTGCCTCCAGTCTTCCGGAACCTCACCCGTAGCTAACAATGATGCAAAAATATCAGTTAGGGCCCCTACAATTTCTTCTCTAGTTTCTTGCGGTGTTCCTGGATATATCTGGTTAGGACAAGGAGATTTATCCACCTTCATACATTTTAATATGTCCAATACCTCCTCTACTGTGATATGGACTGTCCCCAAAATATGATCACTAACTTCCACAAGTTCCCACGTCTTCATGTCTTTCTCCATGGTAAACACAGAGGAGAAAATATTTAATGAGGATGTCGTTCATCTCCTGCAGTTTGACACATCCATGACTCTCTCAAGATCAAGTGTTCTGTAGTATGTAGTGTGTCAGAAACTTCAAAACATATCCATAGCAAGGGATGTAGGATATACCAGTGATGTGGCGACACCAGTGTTGGAGTGGGGTGGACAAAGTCAGAAGTCACATGACATCAGGTTATAGTCCAACACGTTTATTTGAATTCACAAGCTTTTAGAGCACTGCTTCTTCATCAAGTGAACCACTGAAGGAGTATTGCTCTGAAAGCTTGTGATTTCAAATATACATGTTGGACTATAATGTGGTGTTGTGTGACTTCAGACATATCCATATCAGGGCTAAATAGGGAGTGTATTAGAATATCAGAGTAAGGATTCTGTAGAAAATAATTGATACAGTGAGAAATGTGGAACATATCAGTGTGAGTGATAAGAACTTTTTTTCTTCATTCATGAGATATGGGCATCACTGGCTGGTCAGCTTTTACTGGGTGTCCCCAGTTGCTCTTGAGAAGGTGGTAGGAGTTGCCTTCTTGAATCACTGCAATGCATGCTGATTCACAATGCTCTTAAGGCAGGAATTCAACGATTTTGATCCAGTAACACTGAAGGAACAGTGATATATTTCCAAGTCAGGATGGTAAATGGCTTGGAGGGTAACTTGGAGGTGGGGGCATTCCCATGCTCCTGTCCTTCAAGACAACAGTGGCTGTGGGTTTGGAAGGTGCTGTCTAAGGATATTTGGTGAACTAATGCAGTGCATCTTGTAGATTGTGTACACTGCTGCTACAGAGCAACTGTGGTGAGTGGGGTGAAGGGGGAAGGTGGATGCTTGTTGATGTGGTACCAATCAAATGGGCTGCTTTGTCCTGGATGGTGTCATGCTTGAGTGTTGTTGGAGTTGCACTCTCATCTAAACAAATGGGGAGTATTCCATTACACTATTGACTTGTGTTTTGTCGATGGTGAACAGGCTTTAGGGAGTCAGAAAGTGAGTTACTCTCTGCAGTATCCCTAGTCTCTGAATTGCTGTTGTAGACACTGTGTTTATGTGGTGAGTCCACCTGAGTTTCTGGTCAATGGTAACCCCAAGGATGTTGATAGTTGGGGATTTAGTGATGGTAATACCTTTGAATGTCATAGATTATCTTTTTTTGGAGCTAGTCATTATCTGATGTTTGTGTGGTACAAATGTTATCTGCCACATGTCAGCTCAAGCCTGGATATTGTCCAGATCTTGTTGGATTTGAACATGGTCTGTTTCAGTATCTGAGGAGTCATCAGTGGTGCTGAATATTGTACAATCAATGGCGAGCATCCCCATTTCTGATAAACGCAAGGTTATTGATGAAGCAGCTGAAGATGTTTGGGCTTAGGTCATTACCCTAAAGAACTCCTGCAGAGAAGTTCTGGGTCTGAGATGACTGACCTCAAACAACCATACCCATTTTCCTACGTGCCAGGTATGTTCCAAGCAGTGGAGAGTTTGCTCCCTGATTCCCGTTAATTCCAGTTTTGCTCGGGTTCCTTGATGCCACACTTGGTTAAATGCAGCCTTGATATCAAGACCCATCACTCTCATCTCACTTCTAGAATTCAACTCTTATGTCCATGCTTGAACCATGACTGTCATGAGGTCAGGAGCTGAGTTGGTCCTGGCAGAATATCACTGAGCAGGTTATTGCTGAGCAAGTGCTGTTTGAAACATTGTTAATGATACCCTCCATCATTTAACAGATGTATGGAGTGTTAATTGGTTGAGTTGGATTTGATTTACTTTTCCCGTACAGGACAGTCTTGGGCAATTTTCCACACAGTTGAGTAGATGTCAATGTTTTAACTGTACTTGAACAGTTGCAGGATATTTGGGAGCTTTAGTACTATTGCCGGAATGCAATCAGAGCTCATAGACTTTGCAGTATTCAGTGCCTCCAATTGTTCCTTGATATAATGTAGAATGAATTGAATTGGCTGAAGACTGGTATCTTTAGTGCTGGGGACCACTGGAAGATGCTGAGATAGATCATCCATGTGGGATATAGGAAAGCAGTGTTGCTTCTGCAATCATAATTGCTTCTGCATGGTGATGAACTGACTTATACAATTGTATAATTGTTTCAGCAAAGAGCTGAGTTAGCTAAAACTTGCATACAAAGATGAAACTATATGAAGGGAATACATAATTGCTTCTGCAAGGTAATGAACTAACTTACATAATTGTATAATCATTTCAGCAAAGAGCTGAAGTTACAAAGAGCTAAGTTAGCTAAAACCTGCATGCAAGAGTTAAGATTAGGATGAGCAACAATGGAATATGTTATGGACAAGTAGATAAGGAGGAGAGAGAACACTGAGCCATGCCAGCTCAGCAGATTCCCCTCATGTAGGCACCAGAACAAGCCAGGTTAGTTGCAAATAAGAGTGAGGGATGCCAGGCTTAGAGTCGTGGGAGAAGTAAACAAGGGCGGAGTGCAGCTGGGCAGGGGCGGAATACAATAAGGAATAGCGATAGGTTTGATACGTAACATGCTAGGCCAATGAAGTAAACAGGGAAGTACCGAGAGAGACTCAATTAAACTGTATAAATTGTGAAGTAATTTTGGGATCGGTGTACCTACGTGTTAGATACCCATCTTGCAAGAACGTTTCAATAAAATTTGCTGCTTCACAATTTGACACAGACAGAAATTTATTAATATGTGAGCTTTGTTTCTCACATCCACTTGCCACTTCTGGCTGAAGATTATTGTGAATGCTTCAGTTTTATTTTTTACACTGATGTGCTGGGCTCTGCCATCATTGAGAATTGTTACAATATGGGGTAAACTCTTCTGCTTGTTCAAACCAGCCACACAGAAAAACTCACCTCGCTTCGTAATCTGTTAAATTATGAGTTACAAAGAACCACCAAATTCCACTATTTAAAGAAAAAAAAAATAACAATTTATTCTTTAACTCCAAGTAAAATAAAGAAAATTAAACAACAACTATCTACACAGTAAACCTGTACACCTCCTTTGTCTGGTCAATTTATCTACCTTCCACTCTACAACATACTGATCTGATAAAAAAAACCAATTAAGTTTAAGAAAAAAATGCTCATTTCAAAACCACTCAGCTGGATCATTTTTCCTCTGTAGATTTTCTTGGGTTGTCTTTTCTTCAATCTTCTGCTCTACAGATTTCATATGAACCTTTCAGAGAGTGACATTGTGGGCACAGTCTATTGGTGATCTTTGCTGCTCTGGCTAACTGTTTAAAAAACCTAATTTTTCTACCCCAAAGCATCACTCCATCTCATTGGTTTGATGTCATCAAAACATTAAAATTCAAATGCAATTGGATTTTGGGATCTTGGGGCATAATTTAAACAGATTGGCCCAATTTGAATTTGTTGTGTACCATGGCAATTCAGGCTCCAGCTATTTATTTCACAGCCAAATGTTACATTTTTAAATTGTTCAGCACACTCTGTGCTTGCAGTCAGTCCTTGCCAGTTTTCACTCTTTCTTGAAGGTACAGTACACACCTACACCTTCATAACAAGGATGAAGACATTTATGAAGCCTCCTCCTCCAGTGAGCTGTTTTAATTATTCACCATCATTCATGACTGGATGTGCATCTAGTTTACATCTGATCTGTTGGTTATGGGATTGTTTAAATCTGTCTATCATTCACTAGTTCCCCTGTTTGACATGTAAAGATTCCTCTGTTGTAGCTTCACCAGGTTGATGTCTTATATTCAGGCATGGCTAGTGCTGCTCCTGAAATGCTGTTCCACACAATCTGTTGATCAAGGGCTGATCCCGCATCTTGTTGGTAATAGTGGGGCATTGGCAAAGCCAGGTCATGAGTTTGCAGATTGTGCTGGAGTACAAAACTGCTACTGTTGATTGCCCACAGTGCCTTATGGATGCCAAGACTTGCTGGATCGGTTCAAAATCTGTCACATTTAGCATAGCAATAGGGCCACAGAAGACAACGGTGGGTATTCTCAATGTCAAGATGATACTTCATCTTCACAATAACTGTGCAGTGATCACTCTTCCGGACTTGAAAAATTAACTTTACTTTCTTCCTATAGATGCTGCCAGACCTGCTGAGTTTCTTCAGCAAATTGCTATTTTTGATCTCCAATGATGCTCGACGTGAAAGATCACAGAGTCATCAACCAAGGTGCGTGGGGGTTGAGGGGGGAGGGTGTTGGTGGTGGTGATGGTGGGATGTTGGTAGGTGGTGCATGGTTTCCTTGCCCATACAAGATGGTTTCCTTCCCCATGTTTAACCTAAACCAAGAGATTTCATGATGTCTGGTGTCAAAATTGAGAACTCTGAAGGCACATCTTCCTACAGTATAAAACTCTGCTGTCACGTGCTGGGCCTGTCCTGCTGGGTACAGCAGGTATGATTCCTTGAACTGAATTGAATTTAATCAAATTAGCTTTATGTACTCAAATTAATACGATGAAAAACTTACAAGTCACCACTTACAGTGCTATCCTAGTCACAAAGAGGTCAGCAGAGAGACTTCACTGAGGAGCATTCTGGCACAAGTCAGCTTAGTTACCATGACTGGAGAGTAGAGCAAAGAAGAATTCCCTTTGGTGATAAGCAGGAGGAAGAGCATCCAACAAAGGGTGGCAAAGAGATTTCGTTGAGCAGCATTCTGGGAGAGGTCAGCTCAGTCACTATGACCAATTGGCAGATTAAGAAGGAAGCTTGTGTCAAGGAATGGTAAGCCCCAAACATTACATAACTGTATTGTTTCCCTTCTTCCCTCCTCCTCAAACAACAAGAAGGAGAGAGATTGAGAGACGTTGTTGGGAAGTTAGTTGGAGACTGTGTGGTGGAAGTGCTGTTAGTTTGTAAAGGTTCAGGCTTAGGTGAATACTGCACTTCAGTGAGTAAGGCGAGTAGGTAAGTTTTTAAAAATCTTTCTTAGTGTAAAAGGACAGAGATGTCAGTTAGGGCAATGGTGTGGTTCTCCTGTCAGATAGAGGAGACCAGGGAGCAGTCTAGTGCCCCTCATGGCAACATCTGCCGGAAGTGTGACCGGCTGCAGCTCCCCACAGATCACGTTGCTTGGTTGGAGTGGCAGTTGGACACACTGAGGACCTCATGGGTTGCAGAAGAATGTGACAGAGTGTAAGGGCGGTGGTCACACCACAGCTTCAGTCAAGTGGATGAGAAGCGAGCTGGTAGTGCAGGAGTCTCCTGTGGCTATTCCCCTCTCTAACAAGTACATAGAACATAGAAGAATACAGCGCAGTACAGGCCCTTCGGCCCTTGATGTTGCGCCGATCCAAGCCCACCTAACCTACATTAGCCCACTATCCTCCATATGCCTATCCAATGCCCGCTTAAATGCCCATAAATGCCACTGGCAGGGCATTCCATGAACTCACGACTCGCTGAGTAAAGAACTTACCCCTAACATCTGTCCTATACCTACCCCCCCTTAATTTAAAGCTATGCCCCCTTGTAATAGCTGACTCCATATGTGGAAAAAGATTCTCACTGTTGACCCTATCTAAACCCCTAATCATCTTGTACACCTCGATCAAGTCACCCCTAAACCTTCTTTTCTCCAATGAAAACAACCCCAAGTGCCTCAGCCTTTCCTCATACGATCTTTCTACCATACCAGGCAACCTGAATTGCTGTGCTTTTCCAGCACCACTAATCCAACATCCTGGTAAACCTCCTCTGCACCCGTTCCAGTGCCTCCACATCCTTCCTATAGTATGGCGACCAAAACAGCACACAATACTCCAGATGCGGCCGCACCAGAGTCTTATACAACTGCAACATGATCTCAGTACTCCGGAACTCAATTCCTCTACCAATAAAAGCCAGTACGCCATAATCCTTCTTCACCGCACTATTTACCTGGGTGGCAACTTTCAAAGATCTGTGTACATGGACACCAAGATCCCTCTGCTCATCCACACTACCAAGTATCCGTCCATTAGCCCAGTACCCCATCTTTTTATTACTCTTACCAAAGTGAATCACCTCACACTTAGCTACATTGAACTCCATTTGCCACCTTTCTGCCCAGTTCTGCAGCTTATCTATATCCCGCTGTAACCTGCCACATCCTTCCTCACTGTCTACAACTCCTCCGACTTTCGTATCATCCGCAAACTTGCTCACCCAACCTTCTAACCCCTCCTCCAGGTCATTTATAAAAATGACAAACAGCAATGGTCCCAAAACAGATCCTTGCGGAACACCGCTAGTGACGGCACTCCAAGATGAACTTTTGCCATCAACTACTACCCTCTGTCTTCTTCCAGCCAGCCAACTCCTAATCCAAACCTCCAACTCACCCTCAATGCCATACCTCCGTATTTTTTGCAGTAGTCTACCATGGGGAACCTTATCAAACGCCTTACTAAAATCCATATACACCACATCTACTGCTTTCCCCTCGTCCACCTCCTTAGTCACCTTCTCAAAGAATTCAATAAGGTTTGTGAGGCACGACCTGCCCTTCACAAAACCATGCTGACTATCCTTGATCACATTATTCCTATCCAGGTGTTCATAAATCCTATCCCTTACAATTCTCTCTAAGATTTTGCCCTCAACAGAAGTGAGACTCACCGGCCTATAGTTACTAGGGTTATCCCTACTCCCCTTTTTGAACAAGGGAACCACATTTGCTAGCCTCCAATCTCCTGGCACTACTCCTGTAGACAACGAGGACATAAAAATCAAGGCCAATGTCTCTGCAATCTCCTCCCTTGCTTCCCAGAGAATCCTAGGATAAATGCCATCAGGCCCAGGGGACTTATCTATTTTCACCCTATCCAGAATTTCCAACACCTCTTCTCTACATACCTCAAAGCCATCCATTCTACTTAATTGTGACTCAGTACTCACATTGACAACAATGTCCTGTTCCTGATTGAATACTGACGAAAAGTATTCATTCAATGTCTCCCCAATCTCTTCAGCCTCCACACGCAACTTCCCACTACTATCCTTGACTGGACCTATTCCTACCCTAGTCATTCTTTTATTCCTGACATACCTATAGAAAACCTTAGGGTTTTCCCTAATCCTACCAACTAAGGACCTTTCATGTCCCCTCCTTGCTGCTCTTAGCTCTCTCTTCAGGTCCTTCCTGGCTACCTTATAACTCTCAATCGCCCCAATTGAACCTTCACGCCTCATCTTTACATAGGCCGCCCTCTTCCATTTCACAAGGGATTCCAATTCCTTATTAAACCACTGCTCCCTCACACGACCCTTTCCTCCCTGCCTGATGGGTACATACTTATCAAGGACACTCAATAGTTGCTCCTTGAACAAGCTCCACATATCAATTACGCCCTTGCCTTGAAGCTTACTTTTCCAAGCCACACATCCTAAGTCATGCCTCACCGCATCATAATTTCCCTGCCCCCAGCTATAACTCTTGCCCTGTAGTGCACACTTATCCCTCTCCATCACTAGAGTAAAAGTCACCGAATTGTGGTCACTGCCCCCAAAGTGCTCACCTACCTCTAATTCTAACACCTGGCCTGGTTCATTACCCAGAACCAAATCCAGTATGGCCTCACCTCTTGTTATTCGTATTGGGAGGATAGCCCCTCAGGGGAGAATAACAGCCAGTATGTGGCACAACTGGCTCTGTAAGCAGGGTCGGGCAAATTCCAAGCAAGCACTAGTGATAGGAGACTCGCTTGTTAAGGGCTTAGACAAGCATGTCTATGGCCGTATTCATGACTCCAGGATGGTGCGTTGCCTACCTGGCACCAGGGTCAAAGATGTTGCTGAGCAGTTGGAGGGTGAGCAACCAGAGGTCATTGTGCACATTGGTACCAACAACATAGGTAGAACGAAGGGTAAGGTTCTGCAGAGTGACTAGAGGGAGTTAGGAAAGAGGCTGAAAAGCAGGATGTCAAAGGCAGTAATCTCTGGATTAGTACCAGTGCCATGTGCTAGTGAGGCAAAGGAATAGAAAGATAGGACAGATGAACACGTGGCTAAGGGGCTGGTGTAGGGAGCAGGGTTTCAGGTTCTTGTATCATTGGGGCAGGGGTGACCTATACAAGACGGATGGATTGCACCTGAACTGGAGGAGAACCAATACCCTCACAAGTAGGCTTGCTAGTGCTACTTGGAAGGGTTTAAACTAGGGTGGCAGGGGGCTGGGCACAAAAGCAGTCTGGTTAGCAAGTAGACTGTTTCAGGGGGAGGTAGATATTAGGACCAATAAATCTAAAAGGAAGGACAGGCAGAGACAAATAAATTAACACAATGGTACTAATGGACTGAAGTGTGTTTATTTCAGTGCAAGGAATATTATAGGTAAGGCAGGTGAGCTTAGAGCCTGGATCAGTACATGAGACTATGATGTTGTGGCTATTACAGAGATTTGGTTGTCAGAGGGACAGAGGTTCAATGTTCCAGGGTTTTATTGTTTTATATGAGTTAAAGAGAAAGTTGCATCACTAATTAGAGAGAATGTTACAGCTGCTCAAAAGTAAGATGGGTGCAATTACGCTGATAGGATAAAACTAAAGGTCCCCTAACAGCCAACGAGACATTGAGGAACAAATATTTATGCAGAATGTGGGAAGATGCAATAACAACATGGTTGTCATAGTGGGTGACTTTAACTTCCCCAGTATTGACTGGGACTCCCTTAGAGCAAGAGGCTTAGACGGGGCAGAATTTGTTAAGTGCATCCAAGAGAGTTCTTTGATGGACAGTCCAACTAGAGGAGGGTCCATACTGGACCTCATATTGGCTAATGAGCCTGATCAGGTCACTCACTTTCCAATGGGAGAGCATTTTCGAAACAGTGATTACCACTCCTTCAGTTTTAAGATAGCTATGAATAAGGATAAGTCAGGAACTTGCAGGAAGATACTAAATTGGGAGAGAGCAAATTACGTGAGTATTAGGCAGGAGCTAGGGAGTGTTAATTGGAAGGAGCTGTTATCAGGTAATTCTCACAATTTGACATGTGGGAATTGATTAAAGACCTGCTGGGGAGAGTTCAAGACTGGCATGTTCCAGTAAAGAGGAAGGACAAGAATAGTTAAAAGGAAAAAATAAACACGTAAGATTTATAAAGCTAAAATTGGACGGGGTCCATGAGGAATATAAAGAAAGCAGGAAAGAACCCAAGCAGGGAATTAGGAGAGCAAGAAGGGGCCATGAAATGAGCTTGGCAAGTAGGGTTAAAGAGAATCTCAAAGGATTCTATACGTACATTAAAAATAAGAGGATAACCTAGGGAGAAGGTAGGGCTACTCAACGATAAAAGAAGGGAACTTGTGCTTTGAAGCAGAGGACGTGGGTAAGATCCTGAATGAAGATTTGATTAGATTAGATTCCGTCCAGTATGGAAACAGGCCCTTTGGCCCAACAAGTCCACACCAATCCTCCGAAGAGTAACTGACCCAGACCCAATCCCCAACATTTACCCTCAACTAATGCACCTAACAGTATGAACAATTTAGCCTGACCAATTCCTTTGCATGGTATTTACCCAGGAAAAGGATATAGAGGATAGTCATATTTGTGTGGAGCATGCTAGCGCATTTCATGATTAAGAAAGAGGTGGTAGTGGGTTTCTTGGAGAGCATTAAGGTGGATCAATCCCCAGGGCCTGATGGTATCTACCCCAGGTTACTGAGAGAGGCAAGAGAGAAGATTACTGGGACCTTGACGAAGATCTTCGTATCCTCGCTAGCTACTGGAGAGGACTGATGAGTAGCTAATGTTGCTCCTCTCCTCAAGAAGAGAAATAGGGATAATCCAGGAAACCATACTTACTTTGGTAGTTGGGAAGCTATTGGAGAGAATTCTTAGGGATATGATTTACACTCATTTGGAAAAGCATGGCCCAATTAGGAACAGTCAGCATGGTTTTATGTGGGGCTTGATTGAGTTTTTCGAGGAGGTGATAAAAGGTGATTGATGAGAGTAGAGTAGTGGATGTTGGCTACATGGATTTAAGCAAGGCTTTCAACAAAGTCTCTCATGGTAGGTTCATCCAGAAGATTGATATACATGGGATCTACAGTGACTTGGCCGCATGGATTCAGAATTGGCTTGCCCATAGAAGGCAAACAGTAGTGGTGGAAGGATGTTCCTCTGGATGGAGGTCTGTGACTATTAGTGTTCTGCAAGGATTCATACTAGGACCTCTGCCGTTTGTGATATATACATAACTTGGATGAAAATGTAGTTGGGTGGGTTAGTAAATTTGCAGACAATACAAAAATTGGTGGAGTTGTGGATAGTGCAGAAAGTTATTAAAGGATACAATGGGATATGGATCAGTTGCAGATATGGGTGGAGAAATGGCAGGTAGGGAGTTTAATCTGGATAAGTGTGAGCTGCTGCACTTTGGGAGATCAAATGTTAGGGAAAAGTATCCAGTTTATTGGCAGGACCTTGAACAGCATCAATGTACAGACGGATTCAAGTCCATAACTCCCTGAAAGTGACTGTGCAAATAGATAACATGGTAAAGAAGGCATATGGCATGCTTGCCTTTATTGGTTGAGCAATTGAATACGTGCATATCATGTTGCAGCTTTATAAGTTGGTTAAGCCATGCTTAGAGTACTGCATTCAATTCTGGTCACCACAATATAGGAAGGGTGTGGAGGCTTTGGAGAGGGTGCAGGGTTTACCAGGATGTTGCCTGGATTAGAGAGTATGAGCTATGAGGAGTGGCTAGATAAATCTGGGCTGTTTTCTCTGGAGCAGCAGAGGCTGAGGGGAGGCTTGATAGAATTGTATAAAATTATGAGATGCATTGATAGGATTGATAGTCAGAGTGTGCCTGGTGTCCGAGGCCAAGAGATGTAGGTTAAAAAAAGAATGGCTGGAGCAGAGGAGCTCCAGCTGGAATGTCCTATTCTGCCACCATCTTACTGGAATGGGAATGATTACATCAGACTGTCCCTGACTAGGCTATGAGACAGCTCACCCAATTATAGCACTGGCCCCAGATTTCAGTGAGAATGACTTTTCTGCATCAGTAGGGCTAGATGTGCCATTGTCATTTCTGATGCCTAGGTCAATTATGAAGTGGTCTATCAGGATTCATTCCTCTTTTTCACATAGAGTCATAGAAATGTACAGCATGGAAACAGACCCTTCGGTCCAACCCGTCCATGTGAATGGCTTGCTCAGCCATTCCAGGGGCCAGTTTAAGAGTCAATCACATTACTGTAGAACTGGAGTCAGTCAGACCAAGTACGAATGTCAGATTTCATTCCCCGAAGGCCATTAATGAAATGAGTTTCTGTGACAACCAACAAACCTTTGTGCATGCCTTTAAGCTTGTTACCTCCTTTCCTTTTGTTGGCTTTATACTATTTGTAACTGAAAATGTGTTGCTGGAAAAGCGCAATGAAGAAGGGCTTATGCCCGAAACGTCGATTCTCCTGTTCCTTGGATGCTGCCTGACCTGCTGCGCTTTTCCAGCGACACATTTTCAGCTCTGATCTCCAGCATCTGCAGTCCTCACTTTCTCCTCGAAGATTTATACTATTTGTATAACAGATAAGCTGAAGTTTATGCCTCTTGAATTTCAGGGGGCAAAGATATGTACAATGGAGAATGATCAGTGTGAGATAAAAGAATTGTTTTAAAGGAACAACAGCACAAAATTGGAGGTGAATGATCAGTTTAGCAACTTAATAGCTACAAAGATTTTGGAGGCCCAGGTGAGAATGGCTTTTGGAAGTGTGCAAGAGTCTGTGAGAATGTGTGTGTCTGTATGAGAGTGAATGGGGATATGTGTTTATGTACATGTGTTTGTGTATATGTGTGTGTGTTTTTATATGTGTGTTATGTATATGTTTCTGTGCTTGTGTGTTATTTTCCAAGGTGCACTCAATAGCAAGTGGGATTGCAACTGGTTTGGGGAAAATGGATGATCAGAGGTTGCACATAGAATAAATGGAGCAAACTTTTCCCAAAAAGTGACAATGTACCCACCAGCAAGTTTCATTCAAAGCCAATATGGTTTGCAAGTTTTAAACAGGAAGACAGAAAGTCTGATCCTCTTTATAGAACACTTGATAAAGTGAAAATGCTTTTTTAAAATACATTAAGAAAAGACACCTGGATGCAAAGGAGCAAAGCTGATTTTGGGCAGTCACAGAAAAACAGGCATTTCCAAATTTATTTTATACATAGCCTAATATACAAAAGAAAATCAGGCAGAATGGGAAACACGTAACTGCTACATCACCATTTTGTGTTAGAGGACACCAGGTTATAGTCCAACAGGTTTAATTGGAAGCACACTAGCTTTCGGAGCGACCCTCCTTCATCAGGTGATTGTGGAGGGCTCAATCGTAACACAGAATTTATAGCAAAAATTTGCAGTGTGATGTACTGCAAATTTTTGCTATAAATTCTGTGTTACGATCGCTCCGAAAGCTAGTGTGCTTCCAATTAAACCTTTTGGACTATAACCTGGTGTTGTGTGATTTTTAACTTTGTACACCCCATTCCAACACCAGCATCTCCGAATTGTGTTAGAGGAATTTCGTCCCTGTGTGTTGATCAATTTTAGAGCAGCTCCACTCAGGCAGCATTGAAAAGATTAGAGAAAGCCTCTCTAGTTACCTTCTCCATGGACCTTTCCTTCTGTTTCCTCACACCTAGATTGACAGGTTTCTTGCTCCTTACCAATGTAACTGAGCATGACCTGGTCCTTGATGCCTGTCAATGTGGAAGAACAGCGGAAATCAGAAATTTGTTGTCACTAGAAACTTTGGACATGAACTCAAGTCCTGAGGGATATTGGTATATTTTACCTTTTCTGCCTACTCAATTAATTTACTGTCGACAAGCAGAAGGCTGGAAGAACACAGCAAGCCAGGCAGCTTCATGAGGTGGAGAGGTCGATGTATTGGAAGTAACCCTTCTTCAGGACTGGGGGTGGGTGTAAGGGGTGCTGCAGATAAAGGGGATTGGGAGGACAGGATGGTGAGGTGGGGATGGGTGGGGACAGGTACAACTTGATTGGTCGATCGGAGGAATGAATCCGGTAGGTGGCTGAGAGGAATGGAAGGGATGGAAGGGAGTCGGGGGATGGGAAGGGAAGTTAATTCAAATTGGAGAACTCAATGTTGCGTCTTCTGTGCTGTAGGCTACCCAGGCAGAAGATGAGATGTTGTTCCTCCAATTTGCAGATTGATTAATTGTGGCAATGGAGGAGGCCAAAGATGGTCATGTTGGAAAGGGGGTGGGAAGGGGAATTAAAATGGGCAGTGACTGGGAGGTCCAGTTGGCCCCTACGGGCCCAGCTGAGATACTCGGTGAAACTTTCCCTTAGTTTATGTTTGGTCTCCCAATGTAGAGACCACATTGGGACCACCGGATACAGTAAACTACATTGGAGGAGAGGCAGGTGAACCTTTGTCTCAGCTGGAAGGACTGTGTGGAGCCCTGGCTGAAAGGGAGGGGAGTGGTGTACTGGCAAGTTTTGAATCTTTTCTGGTTGCAGGGGAAGGTATCTGGGAATTTTGGGGGGTGGGATTTGGTGTGCAGACTGGCTCAAACCAAGGACTGCCAAAGGGAACGGTCCTTGCAGAAGACAGAGAGGGGTGGGGAGGGGAAAAGGTCCTTGGTGGTGGGGTCAAGTTGGAGTTGGCAGAAGTGTTTAAGGATGATGCGTTGAATGTGGAGACAAATAGGGTGATAGTTGAGCACTAGGCGGACTCTGTCTTTATTGTCTTTAGAGCGGGGGGGGTAGGTTAGAGCAGTGGAACTGGGAATGAAGGGCTGACTGAAGTGAGGGCTGTCTGAATGACAGATGGGGGACAAAGTCGGGTGCTGCTTCCGGTTCCAGTACGGTACCGGGTCTGTCGTGACCACCTACTGGGCACCTCAAGTACTCACCCTCAACTTCTGTCTCCGCTCACGATGCCTGGATTCTGCCGAGAACAGCACTCAGACCGGCCTCAACTTCCCTCCAGCTTCTGGCTCCACTTCTGGCTCTGCCCACTCTGCAAACAAGACTCGGACTACATTTCTCAGGGTCACCCTTGGCTCCTACTGCCAACCTGCAGCCAACCAGCACACCAGCTCTCCCTCCTCACCTATTTACCCCCACAACGCACCCCATCCCCCTGCACACCTTCTCCTACTCCACGCCAAACCCCTGCCCAACTCCCTCCCAATCTCCTTTCTTTCCCATACCCACTCCCCCTCAGCATACCACATCGAACCCTCACTCACCACATGCCATCACTCTTCAGCCCCGGGGAATCTCTGAAACCCCACCCCCGAGCCTTGCCACATATTCACTATCCCCACGACCTTGAACTCTTTGATGCTGAACAGTCCATCCTTACCAAACAGCTCTTGTTCGTGCCCCTCTGCCTGCACCTTAATGAATTCCGCACCTGTGAAAACAATCTAAAGCCTATCTAACATACACAATTCCATTATCATCATATGTTTATCCAATGACTATTTAAATGCTCTTAACATTGGCAACTCTACTACTGTTCAAGCAGGGCATTCCCATGCCCTGACTCCTCTGAGTAAAGAACCTACCTCTGACATCTGTCCTATATCTATCACCCCTCAATTTAAAGTTAAGTCCCATCGTGCTAGCCATCACCATCTGAGGAAAAAGGCTCTCACTGTCCACCCTATCTAACCCTCTGATTATCTTATATGCCTTATTAAGTGATCTCCTAATCTTCTTTTCTTTAACGAAAACAGCCTCAAGGTCTCAGCCTTTCCACATAAGATCTTCCCTCCATATCAAGCAACATCCTCATAAATCTTCTCTGCACTCTTTCTAATGCTTCTACATCCTTCCTATAATGTGGCGACCAGAAGTGTATGCAATACTCCAAGTATGGCCGCACCAGAGTTTTGTACAGTTCTGGCCCCGAAAATCAATCCCTCCATCAATAAAAGTTAACACACTGTACACCTTCTTAACAACCCTATCAACATTGGTGGCAACTTTCAGGGATCTATGCACATGGACACCGAGATATTTCTGCTCATCCACACTACCAAGCATCTTACCATTACCCAGTACTCTGTATTCCTGTTACTCCTTCCAAAGTGAATCACCTCACACTTTTCCGCATTAAACTCCATTTGCTACCTCTCAGCCCTGCTCTGCAGCTTATCTATGTCCCACCTGTAACCTGCAACATCCTTCCGCACTGTCGACAACTCCACCGACTTTAGTGTCATCTGCAAATTTACTAACCCATTCTTCTATGCCCTCATCCAGGTCATTTATAAAAATGACAAACATCAGTGGCCACACTGAACTCCAGGATGAACATTTCCCATCAACCACCACCTTCTTCTTTTAGCTAGCCAATTTCTGATCCAAACCACTAAATCATCCTTAATCTCATGCCTCCATCTTTTCTGAAATAGTCTATCATGGGAAACCTTATCAAACACTTTACAAGCACTGGAAATCCATAAACAACACATCGACCGCTTTACCTTCATCCACCTGTTTGGTCACCTTCTCAAAGAACTCAATAAGGTTTGTGAGGCATGACCTACTCTTCACAAAACCATGTTGACTATCTCTAATCAAATTATTCATTTCGAGATGATTATAAATCCTATATCTTATAATCCTTTCCAAAACATTGCCCACAACAGAAGTAACGCTCACTGATCTATAATTACCAGGATTGTCTCTACTTCCCTTCTTCTGGCACTATTCCTTTAGACAAAGGCTCTGCAATCTCCTCCCTAGCCTCACAGAGAATCCAAGGATAACTCCCATCCAGCCCTGGGGACTTATCTATTTTTACACATTCCAGAATTGCTAACACTGCCTCCTTATGAACCCCAGTCCTGCCTCGTCTAATAGCCTGTATCTTGGTGTTCTCCTCAACAACACTGGCTTTTTCCTGTGTGAATATTCATTTACCACCTCTCCTATCTCTTTGGACACCACGCACAATTTCCCACTACTGTCCTTGACAGGCTGTAATCTTACTCTTGTCATTATTTTATTCCTGACATACCTATAGGAAGCTTTTGGGTTTTCTGTGATTCTACCTGCCAAAGGCTTCTCATGTCCCCTCCTGGCTCTTCTTGACTCTCTCTTTAGGTCCTTCTTGGCTAACTTGTAACTCTCAAACACGATAACTAAGCCTTCACATCTCAAGAGATTCAACTTCTTTAGTAAACCACGGTGCCCTTGCTTTATCACTTCCTCCCTGCCTGACAGGTACATACTTATTAAGGACCCACAGTAGCTGTTCCTTGAACAAGCTCCACGTTTCAATTATGCCCATCTCCTGCCGTTTCCTTCACCATCCTACACATCCTAAATCTTGCCTAATCGCATCATAATTGCCTTTCCTCCAGCTGTAACTCTTGCCCTGTGCTATATACCTATCCCTTTCAATCGCTAAAGTAAACGTAACCAAATTGTGGTCACTATCACCAAAGTACTTACCTACCTCTAAATCTAACACCTGGCCTGGTTCATTATCCTGCACCAAATTCAATGTGGCCTCGCCTCTTGTTGACCGTCTACATAGTGTGTCGGGAAATCTTTCTGCACACATTGGACAAAAACTGACCTGTATAAAGGACTCGAATTATTGATTTTCCAATCAATATTTGGAAAGCTAAAGCCCCCATAACAACTACCCTGTTACTTTTGCTCCAGTCCAGAATCATCTTTGCAATCCTTTCCTCTACATCTCTGGAACTTTTCAGAGGTCTATAGAAAGCTCCCAACAGGGTGACCTCTATTTTCCTGTTTCTAACCTCAGCCCAAAGTACCTCAGTGGACGAGTCATTAAATATCCTTTCTGCCACTGTAACACTGTCCTTAACTAACAATGCCAAACCTCCCCCTCTTTTACCACCTTCCCTGATCTTATTGAAACATCTAAATACCTGAACCTGCAACAGCCATTCCTGTCCCTTATCTATCGATGTCTCTGAAAATGGCCACAACATCGAAGTCCCAGGTACTAAACCACGTTGCAAGTTCACACACCGTATTCCGGATGCTCTTGGTGTTGAAGTAGATACACTTCAAACCACCTTCCTGCGACCTTGAAATCGTATTCATGACCTCACTACTCTCAACCTCCCGTGCATTGGAGCTATAATTCAGGTTCCATTCCCCTGCTGAATTAGTTTAAATCCTTCCGAAGAGCATTAGCAAATATCACCCCCCCCCCCACCCACTTCCCCCCCCCTCCCCCCACCAAGGATATTGGTACCCCTCTGGTTCAGGTATAGGCCATCCCACCTACCCCAGAAAGAGCCTTAATCCAGGTATCTGAATCCTCCCTCCTGCACCATCCCTGTAGCCACGTGTTCAACTGCTCTCTCTCCCTATTCCTCGCCTGGCGAGCATGTGGCATTGGTAACAAACCAGAGATAACAACTCTGATGGTTCTAGCTCTAAGCCATCACCCTAGCTCCCTGAAATCCTGCCTTACATCCCCACTCCTTTTTTTTAACTATGTCCTTGGTGTCGATGTGGAACATGACTTGGGGCTGTTCCCCCCTCTCCCTAAAGGATTTCAAAAGCATAGAACATAGAACATAGAACAGTACAGCACAGAACAGGCCCTTCAGCCCACGATGTTGTGCCGACCACTGATCCTCATGTATGCACCCTCAAATTCCTGTGACCATATATATGTCGAGGAGTCTCTTAAATGTCCCCAATGACCCTGCCTCCACAACTGCTGCTGGCAACACATTCCATACTCTCACAACTCTTTGTGTAAAGAATCTGCCTCTGACATCCCCTCTATACCTTCCTCCAACCAGCTTAAAACTATGACCCCTCATGTTAGTCATTTCTGCCCTGGGAAATAGTCTCTGGCTATCGACTCTATCTATGCCTCTCATTACCTTGTATACCTCAATTAGGTCCCCTCCTCCTCCTTTTCTCCAATGAAAAAAATCCGAGCTCAGTCAGCCTCTCCTTATAAGATAAGTCCTCCAGTCCACGCAGCATTCTGGTAAACCTCCTCTGAACCCGCTCCAAAGCATCCACATCTTTCTTATAATAGGGCGACCAGAACTGGACGCAGTATTCCAAGTGCTGTCGAACCAAAGTTTTATAGAACTGCAACAAGATCCCACGACTCTTAAACTCAATCCCCCTGTTAATGAAAGCCAATACACCATATGCTTTCTTAACAACCCTGTCCACTTGGGTGGCCATTTTAAGGGATCTATGTACCTGCACCCCAAGATCCCTCTGTTCCTCCACACTACCAAGAATCCTATCCTTAATCCTGTACTCAGCTTTCAAATTCGACCTTCCAAAATACATCACCTCGCATTTATCCAGGTTGAAATCCATCTGCCACCTCTCAGCCCATCTCTGCATCCTATCAATGTCTCGCTGCAGCCTACAACAGCCCTCTACACTGTCAACGACACCTCCAACCTTTGTGTCATCTGCAAACTTGCTGACCCATCCTTCAATCCCCTCATCTAAGTCATTAATAAAAATTACAAACAATAGAGGCCCAAGGACAGAGCCCTGTGGAACACCACTCACCACGGACTTCCAGGCAGAATATTTTCCTTCTACTACCACTCGCTGTCTTCTGTTGGCCAGCCAATTCTGTATCCAGACAGCTATGTTCCCCTGAATCCCATTCCTCCTGACCTTCTGAATGAGCCTACCATGGGGAACCTTATCAAATGCCTTGCTGAAGTCCATATACACCACATCCACAGCTTGACCCTCATCAACGTTTTTAGTCACATCCTCAAAGAACTCGATAAGGTTTGTGAGGCATGACCTGCCCCTCACAAACCCACGTTGACTGCATTTAATCAAGCCATGCTCTTCATGATGGTCATAAATCCTATCCCTTGCAGACGACAGACGTGAGACTTACTGGTCTGTAATTGCCGGGGATTTCCCTATTTCCTTTCTTGAAGAGAGGAATTACATTTGCCTCTCTCCAGTCCTCAGGTACGACTCCAGTGGAGAGCGAGGATGAAAAGATCTTCGCAAGTGGCGAAGCAATTGCATTTCTCATTTTCCAAAGCAGCCGAGAACAAATCTGGTCCGGGACTTGTCAATCTTAATGTTTGACAAAATTTTCAGCACATCAGCTTCCTCTATCTCTATCCATTTCAGCATGCACACCTGCTCTTCAAAGGTTTCAATCACTACAAAGTTCGTTTCTTTCGTAAAGACAGAAGCAAAAAACTCATTTAGGGCTTCCCCTACCTCCTCAGACTCCACACACAAATTCCCTATGCTATCCCTGATCGGGCCTACTCTTTCTTTGACTATTCTCTTATTCCTCACATAAGTGTAAAATGCCTTTGTGTTCTCACTAATCCGTTCTGCCAAGCCTTTCTCGTGTCCCCTCCTGGCTCTCCTCAGACCATTTTTAAGCTCCTTCCTTGCCTGCCTGTAATCCTGTAGAGCTGAGCTTGACTCTAGCTTCATTCACCTTATGTAAGCTACCTTCTTCCTTTTGACGAGAAGCTCCACCGCTCTCGTCATCCAAGGTTCCTTTATCTTACCCCTTCTTGCCTGTCTCAGAGGGACATATTTATTCATCACTTGCAACAACTTTTCCTTAAACAGTCTCCACATGTCTATAGTGCCTTTACCATGGAACAACTGCTCCCAATCCATGCTTCCTAACTCATGTCTAATCGCATCATAGTTTCCTCTTCCCCAATTAAATATCCTCCCATTTTGCATGATCTGAGACGTCACGGACCCTGGCACCACATAAGCCTTCTGCTTCCTCTTGACAAGAGATTCAACTTCTTTAGTAAACCATGGTTCCCTTGCTTGATCACTTCCTCCCTATCTGAGAGGTACACACTTATCAAGGTAATGCAGTAGCTGTTCTTTGAGTCTCTCTCATTCCTACAGAACCTCCTAATTGTGGAGTTCTCAATGACTTAATGCTCTACTCCTCTCCCCTCTTCCCTTCTGAGCAACAGGGATAGATTCTGTGCCGACCTGTATCCCATATGGCTTACCCCTGGTAAGTCCCCCTCCCGCTCCAACATATACTTGCTGTTGAGGGGAATGCCCACAGGGGCACTGACTGCTTCTTACCCCCTCCAGCAATCACCCAAGTATCTTCATTTCTAGGAGCGACCACCTCCCTGTAACTTTTATCTGTAACTGTTTCTGCCTCCCGAATGATTCTGAGTTCATCCACTTCCAGCTCCAGTCCTCTAACACAGTCTCCAACAAGCTGGAGTTGGCTGCACTTCCTGCAGGTGTACTTAGCTGGGACACTAATGGTTTCCCTCACCTCAAATATCCCACAGGAGCAACATTGCACTGCCTATGCTGCCAGTCCCACTAACTTCCCTTACTAAGAAATGAAAGAGAAACAAAAGCTTACCTGACTTCCTTCTAGTAGTGTAAGGTTAGAGGAGGTGGGTGGGTGGGAGGCCCGAGAGCTGTAGGGTCTCGGGTTTAGCAAACCCGTGTACCTGTTGGGGGAAAAGAAGTCCCAGAAGCCTCTGCACTCTGGTAAGTTTTTAAATGAAGAATTTATGTTCTCGACAGACCCCTAATTTCCGCTCTTGCCGATCCTGCTGCAGAAATGAAGGCCACTGCTCCCACGAGGTAAGTTTTTAAATGAAGAATTTAGTTTCCCGACAGCCCCCTGGTTTATGCTCTCACCTGTCCCACTGCAGAATGGGATGGGCCCCTCTTTGAATGCCACGTTCCTCTTCAGTACCTACAAGGCACTGCGCACCAGCTATGCTTCTGTTACATCGACGGCTGCATCGGTGTAGAATCCTGTACTGGAGCTGAACTGGAGCAGTTCATTGACTTAGCCCACGACTTCCACCCGTTCTCAAATTCACTTGGTCCACCTTGGACACTTCCCTCCCTTTTCTTGACCTCTCTGTTTCCATCTCTGGTGACAGTCTCCAAACGGACATTTCCTATAAACCCACAGACTCTCACAACTGCCTGAACTACACCTCCTCTCACCAAGTATCCTGCAAGAACTCCATCCCATTCTCCCAATTCCTCTGCCTCTGCCATATCTGCTCGGATGAGGAGACATTCCACTCCCAAGCATGCCAGATGTCCACCGATTTTGAACAATGTGCTTTTTCCCCAACTGTCATTCAGACACTCCTTCACCTCACCACTCCCATTCCCATTCCACTTCTCGAAAACCCTTCCTCCAAACGCAATAAAGACAGAGTCCCCCTTGTCCTCACCTACTACTCCACCAGTCTCCGCATTCAACGCATCATCCTTAAATGCCAATTCCAACTAGACCCTATCACCAAGGACACCTTCCTCTCCCTGCCTCCCTCTGCCTTCTGCAAAGACCTTTCCCTTGGTTTGCATCAGTCTCCCCACCACCCCCTCCAAACCCCCAGGTACCTTCACCCCAGAAAAGATGCAAAAGCTGCTGGCACACCACCCTCCTCACCTCCACCCAGGGCCCTAAACAGTCCTTCCAGGTGACAGAGGTTCACCTGCCTCTCCTCCAACCTAGTTTACTGAATCCAGTGCTCCCGTTGTAGTCTTCTCTACATTGGGGAGATCAAAAGTAAACTAAGCGAACGTTTCGCCGAACATCTCAGCCGAGCCCAAAGAGGCCAACTGAACCTCCCAGTCACCGCCCATTTTAATTCGCCTTCCCACTCCCTTTCTGACATGACCATCCTTGGCCTCTTCTATTGCCAAAACAAACCACAGCGCAAATTGGAGGAACAACACCTCATCTTCCGCCCGGAGGACTCAACATTCAATTCTCCAATTTCAAATAACCTCCCTTCCCATTCTCCCGACTCCCTTTCCAGCCCCTTCCCTCTCCCTTTCTGTGGGAAAAGATCTGCCACCCTGCCTACCCAGTATGCCCACACAGAACATAGGAAATCAAACTTGGCCAAACTATACCAGAGACACCCAGAATGCCTCAGCATTGACCAAACAGACTGACAAGTGAATCCAGACAGAACTGTAGTCAATTGCAGACAAGAGAATATACTTCCTAAAACACACTAGTAATAAGCTTCCTGGACCCGGTCAACACAGCTGTCTGAAAGCCTGGAGGGCAGTCTGATAACACAGTGATACCAAAGCCACACAAAGGACAGGTCAGATGGAGAGACACCAGAGGACCTCGGTCACAGGACAGGAACAATGGAAGCACCTTATGGTTTTAAAAGAGACATTCTCACCTACCTTCAAAGAGAGCTGGAATCTCCTGATAACATCAAGAACTCATTGATACTGTCAGGATGTTACATTGTATCAACAATCAGGACATTCTTCCGAGAACTGTTTTCAATTATCACCATTGTAACTAGATTGCTAAATTTCCAAATACATTGTCTCTTTCCCCATTTTAATTAACTTCATTGTACAAGATTCCTATAAACCTCGCTTGATTCTCAGCTCTGGGAAGAGAATTTCCACACTGTAAGTAATCTAATCTAAAAAGTAATCTTAATGGAATGGAGTGCAAAGTCCTAACTTTATTGCACTGGGAGCCAGCATTTAAGTGGGAGGCACGGTGACAGTGGTTAGCACTGCTGCCTCACAGTGCCAGAGACCCGGATTCATTTCCCGCCTCAGGCGACTGACTGTGTGGAGTTTGCATGTTCTTCCCGTGTCTGCGTGGGTTTCCTCCGGGTGCTCCGGTTTCCTCCCACAGTCCAAAGATGTGCAGGTCAGGTGAATTGGCCATGCTAAGTTGCCCGTAGTGTTAGGTAAGGGGTAAATGTAGGGGTATGGGTGGGTTACGCTTCGGCGGGTTGGTGTGAACTTGTTGGGCTGAAGGGCCTGTTTCCACACTGTAATGTAATCTAATCTAATCTAAAAAATTCTCGGCTCCCTGGACAGACTGTCCATGCTGTTTCAGCTCAGTCAATTTCTCTTCTGCAATATCGCGTAGTAATAAACTGTTAATTTCACTTTGATCTGTGTTTTGTGATCTTTAATTTATTGGGCTAATTTCTCGACACTTTCATTCTTCTCAGCCACCTGTTGGATTCACCCCTCTATCGACCAACCAGGGTGTGCCCTCTACCCGTGAGGAGAAAGTGAGAACTGCAGATGCTGGAGATCAGAGCTGAAAAATGTGTTGCTGGAAAAGCGCAGCAGGTCAGGCAGCATCCAAGGTGCAGGAGAATCGACATTTCGGGCATAAGCCCTTCTTCCTGAAACTGAGATATGTGCATAAAGAACTTGCTGCACATATCTCCCTTAAACTTTTCTCCACTTACTTTGAACTCGTGACCCCGAGTAATTGAATACCCCACTCTGGAAAAATGCTTCTTGCTATTCACCCTGTCTATGCCTCTCATGATTTTGCAGACCTCAGTCAGGTCCCCCATCAACCTCCATCTTTCTAATGAAAATAATCCTGATCTACTCAACCTCTCTTCATAGCGAGCACCCTCCATACCAGGCAACATCCTGGTGAACATCCTTTGCACCCTCTCCAAAGCATTCACATTCTTTTGGTTATGTGGCGACCAGAACTGTATTCCAAACATGGCCGAACCAAAGTCCTAAACAACTGCAACATGGCTGCTAACTCTTGTACTGAATATCCATCCGATGAAGGAAAGCATGCTGTATGCCTTCTTTCCAGTATCCTAGCTAGGAAGACTTTATGTTTCTGTTGGTGGTGGGGTGCCAACTTCTTTTTCTCAATCATTTACCTTAGAGTTGCGCAGCAACATATTGTGAATGGCACTCTGTGGCTTTCAGCATTTGACCTGATGCGCAACTGAGATTCACAAATAACACAATGGTGTGAACTGCAGAATGTTCCAGCAATGGTGAGTAATTCCACTATTGCTGAATGTAATATAGTTTGAGCACAGTGTGATTGTGGCATGATGTAAACAGTTGTGAGGGGAGTTTGAGGAGATAGGGGAAGTACGAAATGAATATTTTTTATTAGTATTCACACTGGAAAAAGACAATGTTGTCAATGAAACTACTGAGATACAGGCTACTAGAATAGTTTCTGACTGTCTACTCTATCTATTCCTCTGATCATCTTATAAACCTCTATCAAGTCACCCCTCTTCCTTCGCCGTTCCAACGAGAAAAGGCCGAGAACTCTCAACCTATCCTCGTATGACTTCCTCTCCATTCCAGGCAACATCCTGGTAAATCTTCTCTGCACCCTCTCCAAAGCTTCCACATCTTTCCTAAAGTGAGGCGACCAGAACTGCACACAGTACTCCAACTGTGGCCTAACCAAAGTCCTGTACAGCTGCAACATCACTTCACGACTCTTGAATTCAATCCCTCTGCTAATGAACGATAATACTCCTTACAAACTCTATCCACCTGAGTGGCAACCTTCAAAGATCTATGTACATAGACCCCAAGATCCCTCTGTTCCTCCACCTGACTAAGAACCCTACCATTAACCCTGTATTCCGCATTCTTATTTGTTCTTCCAAAATGGACAACCTCACACTTGGCAGGGTTGAACTCCATCTGCCACTCCTCAGCCCAGCTCTGCATCATATCTAAGTCCCTCTGCAGCCGACAACAGCCCTCCTCACTGTCCACAACTCCACCTATCTTCGTATCATCTGCAAATTTACTGACCCACCCTTCGACTCCCTCATCTAAGTCATTAATAAAAATTACAAACAGCAGAGGACCCAGAACTGATCCCTGCGGAACTCCACTTGTAACTGGGCTCCAGGCTGAATATTTACCATCTACCACCACTCTCTGCCTTCGACCGGTTAGCCAGTTTTCTATCCAATTGGCCAAATTTCCCTCTATCCCATGCCTCCTGACTTTCCGCATAAGCCTACCATGGGGAACCTTATCAAATGCCTTACTAAAATCCATGTACACTACATCCACTGCTCTACCCTCATCCACATGCTTGGTCACCTCCTCGAAGAATTCAATAAGACTTGTAAGGCAAGACCTACCCTTCACAAATCCGTGCTGGCTGTCCCTAATCAAGCAGTGTCTTACCAGATACTCATAAATCCTATCCCTCAGTACCCTTTCCATTACTTTGCCTACCACAGAAGTAAGACTAACTGGCCTGTAATTCCCGGGTTATCCCTATTCCCTTTTTTGAACAGGGGCACAACATTCGCTACTCTCCAGTCCCCTGGTACCACCCCCGTTGCCAGTGAAGACGAGAAGATCCTTGCCAACGGTACTGCAATTTCCTCTCTTGCTTCCCACATAATCCTAGGATATATCCCGTCAGGCCCGGGGGACTTGTCTATCCTCAAGTTGTTCAAAATGTCCAACACATCTTCCTTCCTAACAGGTATCTCTTCTAGCTTACCAGTCCATTTCACACTCTCCTCTTCTACAATACGGTCCCTCTCGTTCGTAAATACTGAAGAGAAGTACTTGTTCAAGACCTCTCCTATCTCTTCCGACTCAATACACAGTCTCCCACTACTGTCCTTGATCGGACCTACCCTCGTTCTCGTCATTCTCAGGTTTCTCACATCTGCATAAAATGCCTTGGGGTTATCCTTGATCCTATCCGCCAACGATTTTTCATGCCCTCTCTTAGCTCTCCTAATCCCTTTCTTCAGGTCCCTTCTGGCTATCCTATATCCCTCCACTGCTCTGTCTGAATCCTGTTTCCTCAACCTTATGTAAGCCTCCTTCTTCCTCTTTACCAGACATTCAACCTCTCTCGTCAACCAAGGCTCCCTCACACGACCATTTCTTTCCTGCCTGATAGGTACATACATATCATGGACACGTCGCACCTGCTCTT
Organism: Chiloscyllium plagiosum; assembly: GCF_037043375.1. NCBI lineage: Eukaryota > Metazoa > Chordata > Chondrichthyes > Orectolobiformes > Hemiscylliidae > Chiloscyllium > Chiloscyllium plagiosum. Next base: position 66,473,188 of record NW_028270158.1, on the reverse strand, counting down.
TGAAAAAGTTCCACATTTCCACCACATCCTTCCCTGACAGCCTATGCTCCCAACGTATGCTCCTCAAATCCTGCCTTACAGCATCGTAATTTCCCTTCCCCCAATTATAAAATCTACCTTGTTGTGCGCACCTATCTCTCTCCATAACCAAGGTGAAAGTCACAGAATTGTGGTCACCATCACCAAAATGTTCACCCACTAACAAGCCCATCACTTGTCCCGGTTCATTACCGAGTACCAAATCCAATATGGCCTCCCCTCTGGTTGGACAATCTACATACTGCGTTAGAAAAGCTTCCTGGACACACTGCACAAACACCGCCCCATCCAATCTACTTGATCTAAAGAGCTTCCAATCAATATTTGGGAAGTTGAAGTCGCCCATGACTACGACCCTGTGGCTTCTGCACCTTTCCAAAATCTGTTTCCCAATCTGTTTCTCCACATCTCTGCTGCTATTGGGGGGCCTATAGTAAACACCCAACAAGGTGACTGCACCTTTCCTATTTCTGACTTCAGCCCATACTACCTCCAGAGGCAGATCCCCCTCAAACTTCCTTTCTGCAGCCGTTATACCATTTCTAATTAGCAATGCCACTCCCCCCTCCTTTTTTCCCACCCTCCCTAATCTTACTGAAACACCTGTAACCAGGAACCTCCAACAGCCATTCCTGTCCCTCATCTATCCACGTTTCCGTGATGGCCACAACATCATAGTCCCAGGTACCGATCCACGCCTTAAGTTCACCCACCTTATTTCTGATACTCCTTGCGTTGAAGTATACGCACTTGAGCCCATCTCTGTGTCCGCAAGTAGTCCCTGTCAGTGCTACCTTCTCCACAACCTCCCTACAGTCTTGGGCATCCTGACACACAGCTAGCTTACTTGCTGGACTACAAGTCTGGATCCCATCCCCCTGCCAAATTAGTTTAAACCCCCCCGAAGAGTGCTAGCAAACCTACCCCCTAGGATATTGGTGCCTTTCTGGTTCAGGTGCAACCCGTCCTGTTTGTACAGGTCCCACCTTCCCCAGAATGCAGTCCAATTGTCCAAATATCTGAAGCCCTCCCTCCGACACCAGCCTTGCAGCCACGTGTTCAACTGGACTCTCTCCCTATTCTTTGCCTCACTGTCACGTGGCACCGGCAACAACCCAGAGATGACGACTCTATTTGTTAATAATGTACAATAAAACTCTTACTTGTGAAAAACTGTGCCAGGTCATCATTAAATTCTTATACCATATTGTGAAAAGTATTTGTTGAAAAGGGGGAAGAGGATTTTCACAGGAATTCCAATCTCCCCCTTCATTACCTGCCTCAACTTAACTACTTAAAATCTGCTGTGACAGAGAGCCAGCCCCGTCCCTCTTAACTGCATGTGGTGAGTAATCCCCTAGATCATTGATACTGACCTTCTCTCCCCTGTGTAGGCTCCACTGAGAGGGGATCAGGAGCTTTGTGATCATTGCCTCTTGTATCATGCCCCAACATCTGGCTCCAGCCTCCTGTACTCTGTGATAGGACAGTTCGTATTCACCTGACATGCAGTGCCTTTTGGAATTCTGTCTTCACTGTATTGTTTATTTGTTAGCAGGCCATCTTCCCTCCCTCCCTCCTTCGATGCTGGGCCATGCAATTGTCAGGAGATATTCTCGACAGAAACTGAAGGAGTCACACAGGAATGGCTCTTTGTGCAGAGAAGGGATTGGTTGGAGCATGACTGCCACAGTCTTCGAGACTTGGCAGTTTCTATATCATTATCAAGTTTATTCTATGGTTCACATCTCTATTTGGGGAAAATGGAAGACTGGGAAGCTGCTGAAATATCTTTTGAGTGCAGATAGATTTAAAATGAGATCCTGGAACACAGCAGGGAAAGCTGGAATCAGTTTCACTGTGACATAGGCTGTAACAAGTTCAAAATCTGAGTATCATGGATTTACAATTAAGCAATTTTGTCACTACTGATGGTAACTGATATGTCTGTTTGCCCATTTTTGTGTGAACCAGTGAATGTTTCAGAAAAGTAGCAAATAACCTTGTCTTAATTCATGTTTCCAGGCTGTCTGCCTGCATTTTACAACAATAAACTCAACCTGGCTGTTCAAAAAAAGGGGGTGGTACGGTGGTTAGCACTGTTGCCTCTCAGTCCCAGGTTCGATTCCAGCCTCTGGCGACCGTCTGTGTGGAATGTGCACATTCTTCCTGTGTCTGTGTGGGTTTCCTCCAAGTGCTCCGGTTTCCTCCCACAGTCCAAAGATGTGCAGGTCAGGTGAATTGGCCATGCTAAACTGCCTATCGTGTTGGGTGCATTAGTCAGAGGGAAATGGGTCTGGGTGGGTTACTCTTCGGAGAGTCGGTGTGGACTGGTTGGGCTGAAGGGCCTGTTTCCACACTGTAGGGAATCTAATCTAATCATTCTTAAACATATCATAGAGTGCTTTCTAAGGCATGGAAAAAATAATTTTGTTCTAAAAAGCTTGTTTTTGCATTGGTTCATGCAAAATTTTACTCATGTAGTCAAGTATTATACCCAGTTAAGGCAAGTCATATTCACAGTTTTAAACACGGACTGTGTTCAGTATGGAACTGCCAGCTCTTTTAAAAAACAGACAGTAAAAGGATGCTCAGATGGGTCAGGTGACTCTTGTAATTTCTGCACAGACTATTTCAAACCTCCAGAAAGCTCCTGATTGAATGTGTGCTCAAATATGCGACTCCAGCTAATGAACCCACTTAGCTGGGAGTGTAAGTGCCTTTTTCACTGGGCCTGCAAAGCATGCTTTTCCTTGAAGTGAGCTAAACACAAAATTCGAAACTATCCTTTTGTTTGTGACCTGTAAATATGCACCATTCTCCGAAACTGTGCTTGACTGAGTGTGTACGTATGCCCAAGTGAATGACATGGCACTAGATTTTCAGAGTAAATGCATAAGTAAATAACTCATCTTTATTTATACACATGAAAACTTTCTGCTCTTTAATCAAATAACCAGCACATTTCCCAAATTTGACTTACATTATAATAAAAATTAGTACCAGGATTTTGCGGGTAACATTCATTTTGATTTGAAGATTAGATGACAACCGCCATGTTAGTAACAGTCTGCACCACCATCTTCAGAATCAGCTGCTGCCAGTAAGTCCTCTAATAGAGATCGAAAACTGCTCTCAATGTGATCACTGCTACGAACAAGGTGTTGGTGTTGAATTTCCAAGTCCAGAACTATCAAAATCTCCATGATATCATTAACATTTTGCAAATTTAAGTTACTGTAGGAAAGCCAATCGCTAAAACTTTCTCTGTTTGGTTTTTGTCCATTTGACTTGAGAACATCTACTTTGTCAGCACCTGAAGCAATTGTTTTTAGTTTAATTAGGATCTCACATGCTTTCTGAGCTACTGGTCTGTCACAATCCCACAAAGCATGAAATAAAGTAGTAAAAATTCCAACCTCACAGAGGGTCTGCAGAAAGACCTTCACTTGTGTAGAACCAGTGCTATTTGACATCAAAACTGCATATGGACTTATGGATAAGTTGGAAGCTAAATGATCGATGAAAGCTTCTGCCAAGCCCAGGGTATGAACTTTGACTTCCCAATCCAAATCATTGCTTCCTATTTTCAAAATTACAGGAACAAAATTCTCCAATTCACAGGAACTGAGCATGTGGCTGTTTTCCAGCCAGTCAGCAAGCACTTTAATCGCAGCCCTCCTGGGAAAGCCCTCAGTATCCTTGTTCAAAACACCTAACAAATAGGAAAGAATATTGCCCTAGAAAACAAAATAAAGTGTGTGAAAACAATACAACTTATGACATTCATTTGTAAACATGCGAATATAACCTTGATTTTTCTTCTATGAATTACAAGAATGAATAGTATTAAAAAGTAAAACACATTAGCACCAATGGTTTTTTTTCAAGTGTAAGGTAATTTCCAATTAATAATGATAGGGCACCATTGAAATACGATATAATTGACTGAATTAAAGCATGCAAATAATTCCCATCATTTTCACAATGGCAATTCTGGATGGATGGGTTGCATATTCCTTCCTGGTTTCCAGCACTATCATGGATGGCACAAGGCATTTGATAAGGTTCCCCAGAGTAGGCTCATTCAGAATGTAAGGAGGCATGTGATTGAGGGAAATTTACCTGATGGATACAGAATTGGCTGGTTCATAGAAGACAGAGTAGTAGTAGATGGAATGTATTCAACTTGGAGCTCAACAACCAGTGGTGTTCTGCAGGGATCTATTCTGGGACCTCTGCTCTTTGTGATTTTTATAAATGACTTGGATGAGGAAGTGGCAGGGTGGGTTACTACGTTTGCCGATGACACAAAGGTTGATGGAGTTGTGGATGGTGTGGAGGGCTGTTGTAGATTACAGGACAGGATGCAGAGCTGGGCTGAGAAGTGGTAGATAGTGTTCAACCTGGAAAAGTGTGAAGTGATTCATGTTGGAAGGTCAAATTTGAATGCAGAATACAGGGTAAAAGGCAGGATTCTTGGCAGTGTGGATGAACAGAGGGATCTTGGTGTCCACGTTCACAAATCCTTGAAAGTTGTCACTCAAGTTGAAAAGGTTGTTAAGAAGGCATGTTATTAAGAAGGTGTGTTGGCTTTCATTAGCAGAGGGATTTAGTTTAAGAGCTGCCAGATTACACTGCAGCTCTATAAAGCCCTAGTTAGATCACACTTGGAATACTGTGTTCAGTTCTGGTCACCTCATTAGTGGAAGCTTTAGAGAAGGAGCAGAGGAGGTTTATCAGGATGCTGCTTGGACTGGAGGGTATGTCTTATGAAAAAAGGTTGAGGGAGCTTGGGTTTTTCTCATTGGAGAGAAGGATGAGAGGTGACTTGATAGAGGTGGACAAGATGATAAGGGGCACAACCAGAGACTTCTTCCTCTGGACAGAAATGGCTTTTGTGAGGGGGCATAATTTTAAAGTGATTGGTGGAAGGTCTAGGGGAGATGTCAGAGGTAGGTGTTTTTATACAGAGAGTGGTGGGTGTGTGGTAGTAGGTCAGACATTTTTTGCAAGGTTCGGAGCTCAGGTTAAGGTTTAGGGTGTAGGTTTGCTCGCTGAGCTGTAGGTTTGCTAACCAGATGTTTCATTACCTGGCTAGGTAACATCATCAGTGGCAACCTCCAAGTGAAGCGAAACTGTTATCTCATGCTTTCTATTTATATGTTTGTCCTGGATGGGGTTCCTGGGGTTTGTGGTGATGTCATTTCCTGTTCGTTTTCTGAGGGGTTGATAGATGGTATCTAGATCTATGTGTTTGTTTATGGCGTTGTGGTTGGCGTGCCAGGACTCTAGGAATTCTCTAGCATGTCTTTGCTGAGCCTGTCCCAGGATAGATGTGTTGTTCCAGTCGAATTGGTGTTTTTTTTCATCCATGTGTAGGGCTATAAGGGAGAGAGGGTCGTGTCTTTTTGTGACTAACTGGTGTTCGTGTATCCTGGTGGCTAACTTTCTTCCTGTTTGTCCTACGTAGTGTTTGTGGCAGTCCTTGCATGGAATTTTGTAGATGACGTTGGTTTTGTCCATGGGTTGTACTGGGTCTTTTAAGATTGTTAATTTTTGTTTGAGAGTGTTGGTGGGTTTGTGTGCTAATAGGATTCCAAGGGGTCTTAGTAGTCTGGCTTCATTTCTGAAGCTTCTTTGATGTATGAGTAAGGTGGTTAGGGTTTCTGGCTGTGTTTGGTCTGCTTGTCATGGTTTGTTGTTGAGGAATCTGCGGAGTGTATTTTTTGAGTATCCGTTCTTCTTGAATACGTTGTATAGGTGGTTCTCCTCTGTTTTCCGAAGTTCATCTGTGCTACAGTATCTGGTGGCTTGACTGGGACAACACATCTATCCTGGGACAGGCTAAGCAAAGATATGCTAGAGAATTCCTAGAGTCCTGGCACTCAAACCACAACGCCATAAACAAACACACAGATCTAGATATCATCGATCAACCCCTCAGAAAACGAACAGGAAATGACATCACCACAAACCCCAGGAACCCCATCCAGGACAAACATATAAATAGAAAGCAGGAGACAACAGCTTCGCTTCACCTGGAGGTCGCCACTGATGATGTTACCAAGCCAGGTAATGAAAACGTCTGGATAACAAACCTACAGTTCAGTGAGCAAACCTACACCCTAGAGTCAGATATATTAGGGACATTTAAGTGACTCTTGGATAGGTACATGGATGATAGCAAAATGGAAAGGTATGTTAGTTAGGTTGATCAGGTCTTTACCAGGATGTTGCCTGGTATGGTAGAAAGATCGTATGAGAAAAGGCTGAGGCACTTGGGGTTGTTTTCATTGGAGAAAAGAAGGTTTAGGGGTGACTTGATAGAGGTGTACAAGATGATTAGGGGTTTAGATAGGGTCGACAGTGAGAATCTTTTTCCACGTATGGAGTCAGCTATTACAAGGGGGCATAGCTTTAAATTTAGGGGGGGTAGGTATAGGACAGATGTTAGGGGTAGGTTCTTTACTCAGCGAGTCGTGAGTTCATGGAATGCCCTGCCAGTAGCAGTTGTGGACTCTCCTCATTATGGGCATTTAAGCGGGCATTGGACAGGCATATGGAGGATAGTGGGCTAGTGTAGGTTAGGTGGGCTTGGATCGGCGCAACATCGAGGGCCGAAGGGCCTGTACTGCGCTGTATTCTTCTATGTTCTATGATCCTAGAGTAGGATAAAAGGTCAGAATAACATTGAAGGCCGAAGGGCGTGTACTGTGCTGTACAGTTCTATTTCTATGTTAAGAAGCAATTATACTTCAAATATCCCTCTAAACTTGCAATTTAACAAAATTATCAATTCATAAGCAGGAAAACAATTCAAAATCTGAAATTCCAATCTATAGCCAACCTCTGGCTCCCCATACAATGGGGACTACACCCTGGACTGAGGGTGAAGAACCCTCCGAAAAGATTTAAAATGTGAAATTAGAATCACATGGGGGCAAATGGACATGTGTAGTCACCTCCCAAATCTGTGCCCATTTTTCCCAGAATTTCATGTTTGAATCTATCCAATCAGGTTTCTGCCCCTGCCATAGTACCAAGGTTAGAATAGACATGTCCTTCTTGTCTTTTCAACTCAATTGCAACTTTTGACATGGTTGACCACACAATTCTCCTGGAGTAACTGATAACTGTTGTCCAGTTAGGTGGGCTGAACTTGTCACTTTATCTATCTAATTATGCCCAGATGAACATCACGAATGGCTTGACTTTCCATTTTGTTAGGTCTGATATCACCCAAGATCTATCCACATGCTGTCTCTCAGTTGCATCATGCAAAAACACAAGGTCAATTTCCACATATACATGATAACACTCAGCTCCAGCTCACCATCTCAGTAGACTCCTCACTTGCTCTAAACTGTCAGATTATGCACTGAAAAAATATGAAGTTTCTTCCAATTAGTTATTAGTATGATTGACACACTGTTTTTGTATTTGCTACAAGCTCTGTTTCTTAGCCAAAAATTCCATCCTTCTCCTTGGCAACTATAAGGGTGAACCAGACTGTTTGCAACTTTATGGACATGTCTGACTCAGAGTTGAGCTTGGTTCACACATCCATTTGTCTATGTTTTTGTTGCCTCTAGACCCAATCCAGGTCAGTCAAGGGCCTCACGGTTCCCCCCCTAAACCTCCAATGCTTTGTGGTCTCTACCAGTCCCGCAAATCTCCCTAAATTGGTGGAAGGTCTAGGGGAGATGTCAGAGGTAGTTTTTTTATACAGAGAGTGGTGGGTGTGTGGTAGAAGAGTCAGATATTTTTTGCAAGGTTTGTAGCTAAATACTTACACTTCTCTAATGCTGGATGAAGTGATTATAACAAGGTCAGCCAGCTAGCCCTCCTAGAATATGAGTTCCCTAATTCATTGGTGCTGTTAATCAATTCCAATCAGGGGGCACTGTTTGATAAATAAAAAGAGGAGTCGCAGAGGTTGGCTAAAGATTGGAACTTTAGATTTTGAATTGTTTTGGCACTGTGAAAACTGACTCTGGTGAGGCATTACTAGAGTCACTAGTTGTTTCAGTTTTGACAGGCCTGGATCTTTTCAATGTCCAACGTCTGATATCGTCAGCTGTGACTAGGAATGTGTCCAGAAAATGTAATTCTATTAGCATCTGCTAATGGGAGGGTGCTCAATGGATGTGCATTTACTACTTGGCTTCCTGGATGGTGTTCTAACTTGAAATTATAAGCATTTAGTATTACAGCTGACCACTGAATGCAGTCCGAAGCCCCACAGGAACAAGAGTGATTATATCGAGCACAAGTTGCTGCGAAATACTGGCTGAAGCGCACCAGGGCCATCCAGAGGTCTCCAAAGTGAAGACATTGGTGAGATGTTATGTTTAATAACCAACCAGTGGGGCAGTGCCCAGAGTACCAACAGGGACGTAAAACTACCACCAGCAGCTCCCACATCCGTGGGAATGGCCAGATAAATCTTGGACTCCATTGCATGTCGACTATGCAGGTCCTTTCACGGCTCAATTTCTTAAGTCATTGTAGATACCCAAAGTGTTGGATATACACAGAAATTATTCTTCAAACACTGGGATGACAGAAAAACTGTGCACATATTTTTCAACAGGTGGAATCCCAAAAGTGTTGGTCACAGATAATGGGACCATCGTTTACCAGTAGAGAATTTGGATATTTCCTAAAGTTGAATGGAATTTGACATGAAAGGATAGTTTTATACCACCCATCATCCAAAGGCCTGGCAAAAAGAGCAGTCCAAACTTTGAAGGAAGGCTTGAGAAAAAACCTACATCCTCCTGGTTCACAGGCTAGATGCGGGAAGAATGTTTCCAATGTTCGGAAAGTCTAGAACTAGGGATGACAGGACAGAGATGACGAAGAATTTCTTCAATCAGGGAGTTGTGAACCTATGAAATTCTCTAACACAGGAAGCTGTTGGGGCCAGATTGCTAGATATATTCAAGAGGGAAATGGAAACGGCCCTTGCGGCTAAATGGAGTAAAGGGTATAGAAAGAAAGTGGGAGTGGTATACTGAAATTGCATGATTATATTGAATGGTGGTACAGGCTCAAAGAACCGAATAGACTACTCCTGCACCAATGTTATTTGCTTTTAGGACAACCCCACATGCAACTACAGGAATACAATATGAGTTCCCTGACTGGACCATATTAGCTGCCCCAATCAAGGAGCCCTGGCCTTCAGATAAGAAGTGGAATGTTAGCCCGGACGGAATTTCACATTGGCCCCAAGGTCCCGTACTTACCACGGGAGCCTGTGACCCACAATTTGAGCCGCCTCCGAACTTTTAATTTTGTTTCGTTTAAGGATGTGAAAAGGAGGGCCCTGTATAGACTGCTGCTGCACACCGTCCACCTCTTCTCCCTCATCCACCGTCCGGACACGCCTTGGCGTGCCCATTTGCCACCGGGCAGTGGGGATCCCCAGTGGAGGGGTCTCTACGCGAGAGTCTTCCCCCTTTCTCTCGGGGATCTGGGGTGGAGGGTGCTGCACACAGCAGTCCCCTGCAACCGCAGATTGCGGTGGTTCACGGACTCCCAGCCCAACTGCTTGTTCTGTGCCGCTGTGGAGTCCATGGACCATGTATATATTGGGTGTGGGCGTTTGCACTCCCTCTTTGATTTTCTTAAAAACCTCCTCCTCTGCTTTTGGTTGCACTTCAGTCCCACGCTCCTGATCTTTGGGCACCCGGTACGGAGCAGGGAGGGCAGGTCTGAAGACCTCCTTGTGGGTCTGCTCCTGGGCCTGGCCAAACTGGCCATTAACAGGTCCAGGCAGCAGGCCGTGGAGGGGGTCGTTAGGGCTGACTGCCTGCCCCTCTTCCGCGGTTACGTTAGGGCCCGGGTGTCCTTGGAGAAGGAGCACGCGGTGTCCAACAACACCCTGGAGTTGTTCAGGGAGAGGTGGGCGCCGCAGGGGGTGGAGTGCATTATTTCTCCCTCCAACTCTATTTTGATTTAGTCCCTACCCTCCCCTTCACTGTTTTTGATCACACAGCACTGCCCTTTGATGTGAAGGGCAGTGTTTGTCACTGGCCACCCGGGTGTTTTCCTATCTTCCTGGTGGTGGAATTTGAATAAAGATTTGTGCACTTTGTGTCTTTCACTGTGTCTCACACCTATACACACACACCATGGGTGCTGGGGTAAAATAAGCACTACCGCAGTGAGGCGGTAGTGTAGGGGTTAAAAAAAAATAAAAAAAAAGAAAGAAAAAAAAGAAACAGAATTGTGGTAGTGTGGGGGTTAAAGAAAAAAAAAACAAAAAAAAGAAGTGGAATGTTAGAGATTCTAGCATTGAGAGCTGACTCTGAAGCGGCAGTACTAGAGTCAAGGACTGTTCATGTGTAAGTAAAGGACAACTAGGTGACAGGATACCAGCCTCTGTGGAGTTATTTAGGAGAAAGTTAGGACTGCAGATGCTGAGGATCAGAGCTTAAAAATGTGTTGCTGGAAAAGCGCAGGTCAGGCAGCAGCAAAGGAGAAGGAGAAGGAGAATCGACGTTTCGGGCATAAGCCCTTCTTCATTCCTGAAGAAGGGCTTATGCCCGAAACGTCAATTCTCCTTCTCCTTTGATGCTGCCTGACCTGCTGCGCTTTTCCAGCAACACATTTTTAAGCTCTGTGGAGTTATTTTACTGGTTCTCATCAGTTGCACACTTTAACTAAGCTGAAGATTTTGATCAGCTGGTCTGTCCAGTGCAGTTCCTAAATGGTCAGTGTTGGGGTTCTTGCTGTTTGTAATTCATATAAATGATTCATACTTGAATATATGAGGGTTGATCAATAAGTTTGCATACAGTACAAAAATTAATCGGATGGTAAATAGTGAGGACGCTATGTCACAACGCTAGTCCCTTTTGTTTCTAAAAGCTGTTCCTTGGCTCAAGGATACTCTGTCCTTGATTTTCTTCAGAGGGGTAATAAACCGTGCCAGGCTCTGATCAGTCTGGTTTGGAACAAAGATGAAAAGGATTTTGAAAGGCTTTCTTTTCATATGTAAACAGATGAGACTTCAGGCCAAAGTGATCATGTTTTAGATGTGACCTGTATCATGAAAGGAGAGTGGTCAGCTCTCCAGCTGAGTTGAGCAGTTTAGTCAGTCTTGAACTGGTTGAAAGTTGAATAGAGAGCTGTGTGGAAACTCTCTCTCTCTTTTCTGCCCTTCAACTTGTAAGCATTTGTTCCATTTATATTAGTTTTTAAAGGAAGTTTGCTTCTTGGGACTGTTGTGTATATTTGGAACAGCACAATTAAGTTTGATAGGTTGAGTTCTGTACGGGTTATTTATTCTGTTCTTTGTGTTTCATTGTGTAATTTTGTGATTAAAGTTTTGTCTGTTTTAAAATCTAGTAGTCAACCTAGCCAACTTAATCTGGGTAATTTTCACTGTACATTTACCAAAACAAATTGCAAAGTTATGGTCTGAGCTGCCTGCTTAAGAATGTTTTGAGTGGTCTGGCTTAGTCCCTAACAGCTACCCTTAGATACAGCGGGCTAATTAGTGTCAAATGGAATTAAATCTAGATAACTGAGTTGATGAACTTGGGTAGGATAAACAAGGCAAAAGAATATTTGAATGATAGGACCCTGAGAAGCATGCACGCTGATCACTTAAGTTATCAAAACAGGTAGGTAAAGTGTTTAAGAAAGCAGATGGTACACTTGCCTTTTTTAGTCAAGACATAGAGTGTTTAATAAGCAGGGATGATGAACTGTATAAAATATGGCCACAGGTAGAATGTTGCATGCAGTTCTGGAATCCACATTATAGGAGGAATGTCATAGATGATCCTGAAGGAATTTACCAGAATACTTCCTGGGCTCAAGAGCTGAGGTTGCTTTCCTTGGAGCAGAGGAGATTAAGTAGGGATGTGATTGAGGTGTAAAAATTAATGAGGGGCCCAAATAAGACAGACAGGAAAAAACATTGATGGAGAGATCAATGCCCAGGGTGCATAGCTTTAAGATAAGGGGCAAAAGATTGAGAGGCTAGTGTAGGTTAGGTGGGCTTGGATCGGCGCAACATCGAGGGCCGAAAGGCCTGTACTGCGCTGTATTCTTCTATGTTCTATGAAATAGGAGGAAAAACTTCTTTACCCAAAGGATGGTGGGAGTCTGGGATGCACTGCCTGTAAGGATGGTCGAGGCAGAAACCCTTGTAACATTGAAGTAGTATTTAGATATGCACTTGCAATGCCAAGGCATACAATGCAATGGGTCAAGTGCCGGAAAATAGGACTAGAATAGTTAGGTGGTTTTCTTTGATTGGCACGCATGTGATGGGCCAAAGGGCATTTTTCTGTGTTGTAGCCCTCTATGACTATCTTTTGCCCAACACATCCTCATCTCCCTTTCCTCCTTTAGGATTCTATTCAGCTGTCTGAATATATCTATGTGACTTGACAATAAATTTTCCTTTTTACACTTGGCAGGTTTTACTACATTAGTAGTTGCCATTGTGCAAGGGCAAAAGGGATGCTCTTTGAATAGAGAGGGACAACTGGGTGTGGTTTAACCGGAGGGTTACCACACCTCAGATGAGGCACGAGGTTGGGAAGGCAGGACCTTCATGGTAACCTCAGCCGGTGCGGGAATTGAACTTGCACTATTCCATCATACTGCATCACCCAGTCACCCAGTCAACTTGAGCTAAACCACACCATTAAAGTTGATAGATAAATGCAAGTTGTTGTTGCCTTGGGAAGGCAATAATGAAGTTCAATTCAGCAGAAGTGAAATATCTTGGGCCAAATATTCATGTTGCCAATAATACTCAGTCCTCTATTTCTGTTTTTCAGCAGCAGCAGCAACTCAAAGGGTGGGAGCTTGACCAGGGGCCTGCCGGGAGCGGTGAGTCACTGATTTGAGCTTTTATATTTGAACTCAGAGAGCACTGGTTTTCTGGGAAAGGAGGGATTTCTGCTTTTTATTTCCATCCAGTGTTTTCTCAACCTGAGACCCTACGATTGTAGGGCCTCCCACCCAACCACTCCTCTAACCTTAAACACTAAGGACACATCAGCTAAGCATCTCTTCTTTTTTATTTTGTGAAAAGCGGACTAGCAGGGATGGCAGTGCAGGGAGAGCAATGTTCCTCCTGCATGATGTTTGAGGTGAGGGATGCCATTAGTGTCCCATTCAAGTACATCTGCAGGAAGTGCACCCAACTCTCGCTCCTCCAAGATTGTGTTAGGGAACTGGAGCGGGGGGCTGGATGAACTTCGGATCATTCGGGAAGCAGAGGCTGTGATAGATAAGAATTACAGGGAAGTAGTTACTCTGAGGCATGAAGAAAGCTGGGTGACTGTTCGAAGGGGGAAAAAAACAGACAATGGAGGGACTAGCACTCTCCTCCTTTCTCTCCTTCCCTTCTGTGCAACAGGGACAGGCTCTGCGCCAGAGACCTGGGCTCCACTGCATACCCCTGTGCGTTCCCCTGAAAAACATTTACCGTTTTGGATACTGTTGAGGGGGATGACTTACCCAGGGGTATGCAGTGGAGCCCAGGTCTCTGGCACAGAGCCTGTCCCTGTTGCACAGAAGGGAAGGAGAGAAAGGAGGAGAGTGCTCGTCTTTGGGACTCAATACTTAGAGGTTCAGATGGAAGGTTTGTTGGGAATGAACGAGACTCGTGGTTGGTGTGTTGCTTCCCAGGTGCCAGGGTCCGTGCTGTCTTGGATCATATCTTTGGGGTCCTGAAGGGAGAGGGTGACCAGCCTCAAGTCGTGGTCCATGTAAGTACCAATGACATAGTTCGAAAGAGGGATAGGGATGCAAGGCAGGATTTCAGAGAGCTAGGGTGGAAGCTGTGAGCTAGAACAAACAGAGTTGTTATCTCTGGTTTGTTACCCGTGCCACGTGATAGCGAGGTAAGGAATAGGGAGAGATATCAGCTGTACACGTGGCTGCAAGGATGGTGCAGGAGGGAGGGCTTCAGGTACTTGGATAATTGGGGCTCATTCTGGGGTAGGTAGGACCTGTACAAACAGGATGGTCTTCACTTGAACCAGAGGGGTACTAATATCCTGGGTGGGAAATTTGCTGGTGCTATTCGGGTGGGTTTAACCTAGCTCAGCAGGGGGATGGGAACCTGAGGTGTAGTTGCAGTGCACAGGAGGATGAGTGGAGGGAGGACAAGGAGAGGATTTCAGGGTCACAGGAATGTGCTGGCAGACAGCAAAACTGGTTTGAAGTGTGTCTACTTCAATGCTAGAAGCATCCGAAATAAGGTAGATGAGCTTGCAGCATGGATAGGTACTTTGGACTTCGAAGTTGTGGCAATTTCGGAAACATGGATAAAGCAGGGTGAGGAATGGATGTTGCAGGTTCCAGGGTTTAGATCTTTCATTAAGAACAGGCAAGGTGGTAAAAGAGGGGGAGGCTTGGCCTTGTTAGTCAAGGATAGTAGAACGGTGGCTGAGAGAACTTTTCAAGAGGACTCGTCTACTGAGGTAGTGTGGGCTGAGGATAGAATCAGGAGAGGTCACACTGCTTGGAGTTTTTTTTTATAGGCCACTGCAGAGTTCCAGGGAGGTGGAAGAGAAGATTGGAAAAATTATTCTGGACAGGAGTGAAAGGAACAGGGTGGTCATTATGGGGGACTTTAACTTCCCCAACATTGACTGGAATTGCTATAACTCTAGTACGTTGGATGGATCCGTTTTTGTCCAGTGTGTACAGGAGGGTTTCCTGACACAGTATGTTGAAGGGCCGACAAGAGGGGAGGCCACACTGGATCTGGTGCTTGCTAATGAACCAGACCAGGTGTTTGATTTAGTTATGGGTGAGCACTTTGGAGAGAGTGACCATTATTCAGTTACGTTTAGTTTAGCGATGGAAAGGGATAGGTACATAACACAGGTCAAGAGTTATCGATGGGGCAAGGGAAATTATAATGTGATTAGGCAAGAATTAGGATGCATAGAATGGGGGGAGCAAAATGCAGAAAATGGAAATGTGGATCTGGTTTAAGGAACAGGTATTGCGTGTCCTTGATAGGTATGTCCCTGTCAGGCAGGGAGGAAGTCATAAGGTAAGGGAACTGTGGTTTACTACAGAAATTGCACCTCTTGTTTAGCAGAAGAAGGAGGCTTATGTGTTGATGAGGCAAGATGGTTCAGGTGAGGTGATGGAGAGTTACAGATCAGCTAGGAAGGATTTAAAGAGAGAGTTACAAAGAGCAAAGAGAGGACACGAGTAGTCTTTAGCAAATAGAATAAAGGAGAACCCTAAAGCTTTCTATAGGTATGTGAGGAATAAAAGGATGATTAGGGTAGGAATAGGGCCAGTCAAAGACGGAAGTTGGAAGTTGAGTGTGGACCCTGTGGAGATCAGAGAGGTGCTAAATGAACATTTATCATCGGTTTTCACTCAGGAAAAGGAGAATATTGCAGAGGAGAAGAATGAAATACGGGATAGTAGACTAGGAAGGATTGAGGTTAGTTACGAAAGGGTGTTATCAATTTGAGAAGGAGTGAAAGTAGACAAGTCCCCTGGGCCGGATGGGATTTATCTGAGGATTCTCTGGGAACCTAGGGAGGAGATAACAGAGCCTTTGACTTTGATATTTGAGTCGACATTGTCTACAGGTTTAGTACCAGAGGACTGGAGGATTGCAAACGTTGTGCCCTTGTTCAAGAAGGGCAGTAGAGATGACCTAGGTATTTATAGACCAGTGAACCTTACTTCTGTTGTAGGAAAGGTTTTGGAAACAATTTGATTTCAGATAGTCAACATGGTTTCGTCAAGGGCAGGTCGTGTCTCACAAACCTCATTGAGATTTTTGAGAAGGTGACCAAGCATGTAGATGAGGATAGGGCAGTTGACGTGAGATACATGGACTTCAGTAAAGCCTTTGATAAGGTTCCACATGGTAGGCTGATGGAGAAAATGCAGAGGCATGACACTGAGGGTGATTTAGCAGTTTGGATTAGAAACTGGCTTTCTGAAAGAAGGCAGTGAGTGGTGGTTGATGAAAAATATTTAGCTGGAGTCCGGCTACTAGTGGTGTGCCACAAGGATCTGTTTTGGGACCACTGCTGTTTGTCATTTCTATGAATGACTTAGACGCAGGCATAGGTGGATGGATTAATAAATTTGCAGACAACACTAAAGTTGGTAGAGTAGTGGACAGTTTAGAAGAATGCTACAGGTTGCAGAGGTCTTGGATAAAATGCAGAATTGGGCTGAAAGGTGGCAAATGGAGTACAATGCAGCTAAATGTAAGGTGGTGCACTTTGGAAAGAATAACAGGAAGGCAGAGTACTGGGTCAATGGAAAGATTCTTGGTCGTGTGGATGTGCAGAAGGATCTTGGAATCCAAGTACATAGATCCCTGAAAGTTGCCACCCAGGTTGATACTGCTGTTAAGAAGGCAGCTCTTGAATATAAGAGCTGGCAAGTCATGTTAAAATTGTACAAGACATTGGTTCGGTCGCATTTAGAATACTGTGTACAGTTCTGGTCGCCACATTACCAAAAGGATGTGGACGCTTTGGAGAGGGTGCAGAGAAGGTTTATGAGGATGTTGCCTGGTATGGAAGGTGCTAGCTATGAAGAGAGGTTGAGTAGGTTAGGTTTATTTTCACTAGAAAAAAGGAGATTATGGGGTCCTGATAGAGGTTTACAAAATTGTGAAGGGTATAGACAGGGTGGATAGAGACAAGCTTTTTCCCCCAAAGTGAAGGATTCAATAACGATAAGGATTCAAAGTGAGAGGTGGAAAATTTAAGGGGGATACACAGTGTAAGTACTTCACACAGAGAGTGGTGGGCGTTTGGAATGCGTTGCCAGCAGAGGTGGTAGAGGAAGACATGGTAGATTAATTTAAGATGCGTCTGGACAGATGCATGAGTAGGTGGGGAGCAAAGGGATACTTAGATTAGATTTTTTTAGATTACTTACAGTGTGGAAACACGCCCTTCGGCCCAACAAGTGCACACCGACCCTCCGAAGAACAACCCACCCAGACCCATTCTCCTACATTTACCACTCCACCTAACACTTTGGGCAATTTAGCATGGCCAATTCACCTAACCTGCACATTTTTTGGACTGTGGGAGGAAACCGGAGAAAACCCACGCAGACACGGGGAGAATGTGCAAACTCCACACAGACAGTCACCTGATGCGGGAATTGAACCCGGGTCTCTGGCGCTGTGAGGCAGCAGTGCCAACCACTGTGCAACCGTGCCGCACATAAAGATACAGATGCTTAGGAACTGACCGACAGGTTGAGACAGTACATTTGGATCGGCTCAGGCTAGGAGGGCTGAAGGGCCTGTTCCTTTGCTGTAAATTTTTTTTGTTCTTTGTTCTTATACGGTGTGTTAGGTTTCATTGGGAGAGGGATTGAGTTTCGGAGCCGCAATATCACGCTGCAACTATACAAAACGCTAGTGCGGCCACACTTGGAATATTATGTACAGTTCTGATCGCCATATTTGGAAAGGGTGTGGAAGCATTGGAAAAAGGTGCAGAGGAGATTTACCAGGATGTTGCCTAGTCTGGAGGGAAGGTCTTATGAGGAAAGGCTGAGAGTCTTGGGTCTGTTCTCATTGAAAAGAAGAAGGCTAAGAGGGGATTTGATAGAGACATACAAGATGATCAGAGGATTAGATAGGCTAGACAGTGAAAGTCTTTTTCCTAGGATGATGACGTCAACTTGTACGAGGGGGCATAACTACAAATTGAGATTTAAGACAGACGTCAGAGGCAGGTTCTTTACGCAGAAAGTGGTAAGGGCATGGAATGCCCTACCTGCTAATGTATTAACTCAGCCACATTAGGGAGATTTAAAGAATCCTTAGATAAGCACATGAATGATTTTGGGTTAGTGTAGGGGGACGAGCTGAGAATAGTTCACAGGTCAGTGCAACATTGAGGGCTGAAGGGCCTGTTCTGCGCTGTATTGTTCTATGTTCTATTCCTGACACTTTTCAAGCTGTGCATAGTATGATTGAAATTCTATTAGAAGTTCTGATCTGGCAGTTTCTAAATGTTTTTCTCAGCACACACAATCACAAGAAGAATACTTATTCTAATGCAATTGGTTAAGCTTTGGTTATATTCATACCAATATGCAAGATGTCTCCATTACACAAAAGGTTAGCATTCATCACAGGAAGGTCAATTACTTCCAACGTAATTCAGGTATACTCACTAATGATTACTAATTCCTGTATTTGCCCCATTTCTTTCATTTAGTGTCACACCCATGAATATGTGTTGCTTTAAGCCACCAATTTCATGTAACATTGTGTAATGTCATCCATGTCAAAGCCTGACTGAGGACTTGAACCTATTTTGTGATTTAAGTGAAACACAATACTGTATATGATGCAGCTAATTCCTAGACTGCTAAGGTTAAAATTCATTCCAAGAATTCTCATTATTATTCATTCCAAATGTGTGGATAATACATTAACTCACTAAACTGAGGATTCTCTCCCATCAATTTTTTTTGGATTAGATTACTTACAGTGTGGAAACAGGCCGTTCAGCCCAACAAGTCCACACCGACCCTCCGAAAAGCAACCCACCCAGACCCATTCCCCTCCATTTACCCCTTCATCTAACACTATGGGCAATTTATCATGGCCAATTCACCTAACCTGCACATTTTCGAACTGTGGGAGGAAACCGGAGCACCCGGAGGAGAATGTGCAAACTCCACACAGACAGTTGCCTGAGGCGGTAATTGAACCCGGGTCTCTGGTGCTGTGAGGCAGCAGTGCTAACCACTGTGCCATCGTGCCGCCCACTTTCTTACATTTGAGCTCACAACCTGTTATATCAGTAAAAGAAGGTATTGGCAAAGACCTTCGGAGCTTGTTTAAAATTTATTGGAAAACTAATTCCAGTGCATTGAATTTATTCTAATGTTACACTAAGTCTCGAACAGTTTCATCTTGCCAATGCCCTCATAATGCGAGAGAGAAAGAGCAACTAAAGTAGAATTGAAGTGGTTACAAAAACGAAGGCCAATATAAACACACTACGGAAAACTGACTGACCTTTACCGCTGTGACACTGTTCTCATTTGGTAACATTTGCCAATTAGGAGAGAGATAGTTCATTCTTCCCAGAGCAGTAATGGCACTTGCTCGAACATAACTTTCAGGATCTGAAACCAGCTCCAATACAAGATGAGGAATTCCACAGGAACCAATTAACTGACAGAAACGCTCAACTCCTGAAACAAGGTAACAATTAAATACAGTTACAGTAAATTTTATGCAAATAAGCAAAGCTTAATAAGTCTGAGCTTGAACAATTATTTTGTCCATTCGAACTTCAATGTATTCTGTGCACTTCAGTAATTTGCTCAATTTATAATTAAAAATTAGGTGAACAAACTGTCCAATACATCAGATGGATAATTTTAAATCATTCTTAAATATTACAGTAAAATGGGATGAGAAGTTAGAAGAAGCAAATTAAAATCCTTTCTGAAGATTATCTTAATTATGCAAGTAGCAATCAGTTTTAGGATTTGACTAAAATGTTTATACCTTTAAACTGGAAGCACATTTGGCCAAGGAACTCAAGCATGGAGTCTCGAATTTCCCAATGAACATCAAATAGTCGCTTCTTCATTACTGATATGAAGTCTGAGGGTATTGTAATAGAAATCAGTATTAACTCCAGATCCATCTGATACAAAACATACCAAATTTAACATAATATTGCTGAACTTTGAGAATTACAGTAACAATACAATGCCAAGTTAATCTTCATGACAGACTGGAAATGGAAGATGAGAAATTAAACTGAAGATATGTATCTCCATGTTAAACTTTCAACCTATATCAAATGCCACAGGAATTCTCCACTTTAGATTATCAATAAAAACATCTGTTTTTAACTTAATAAAGGGAATAATAATGTAACAAGGATAGAGTTTGCAAAAGTGAACTGGGTTGATGGATTAGCAGGAATGATAGTAAGCAAGCAGTGCTAGGCATTTAAGGTGATAATTCATGACTCTCAGCAAAACATATCCTAGTAAGGAGTAAAGATTCTAAGAAAGGAATAAACCAACCATGGCCAACCAAGCAAGTTAAGGAGAGTATTAAGCTGAAAGAAAAAGTATGCAAGGAGGCAAAACTCAGAGATGGCTCTGAAGACTGGCATAAATTCAGAATCCAGCAAAGGACAACTAACAATATAACAAAGATAGAGAAAATAAACTACAAGAGTAAACTAGCGAGGAAAATAAAAATCTTACAATAAAAGCTTATTTAAATACATAAAAAAGATAATAGAGGTCAAACTGAACAGAGGCACCCTAGAAAATGAATCTGGGGACAGCGTTTTGTGGAACAAGGAAATGACAGAGGAATTAAACAGATATTTTACATCAATCTTTACATTAAAATTACTTCGAACATTCCATTAATAATAAAGAATACAGGGAGGAAGGAAGCATCATTACCATCACTAAAGAAGTGGTATTAGGCAAACTAACAGGGCTAAAATTAGCTATGTCCCCGAACTGGTTGCTTGCATCCTAGCATCCTAAAAGAGGTAGCTACATTGTGGATGCATCGCTTGTGATTTTTAAAAAATTGCTAGATTCTGGTGAAGTAACAGGGGACTGGACAACTGCCCCAATGTGACACCCCTATTCAAAAAGGGAAAGAGGCAAAAAGCCTCATATTTATTGTTGGAAAAATGTCAGAATCAACTGTTGGGGTGACATGGTGGTTCAGTGGTTAGCACTATTGCCTCACATTGCCGGAGACTCGGGTTCAATTCCACCCTTGGACAACTGTCTGTGCAAACTTCAGACATCTCCCAGGTCTGCGTGGGTTTCCTCTGGGGTGCTCCAGGTTCCTCCCACAGTCCAAGGTTAGGTGCAGGTTAGGTGGATTGGTCCAGGCTAAATTGCCTAAATGTCCAAGGGTATGCAGGTTAGGTGAGTTAGACATGGGAAAATGCAGGGTTATAAGAATAAAGTAAAGGCACGGGTTGGGGGGATGCTCTTTGGAGGATTGATGTGGACCCAATGGGCCTAATGACCTGATTCCACACTGTAGGTATTCTATGACTCTATGGTTTAGGAAGTAACAGCAGAACAGTTGGAAAGTCATAATCTAATGGTGCATCATGGCTTCATGATTTTGTATATTGTGTCTTGACTAACTTTAAGAAAGCCTTAACCAGAGTGAATAGAGGAGAACCAATAAATGTGTTGCATTTTGACATTCACAAGGAAAAAGTTAAATCAGAAGATGAGAGTCCATGATATTGGAGTTGGTGTATTGGCATGGGCAGAGAAGGGACTCATGGGCAAGAAACAACAAGTGGGGATAAAGGGTTTCCTTTATCAGGCTGCCAATCAGTGGGATTCCACACGGTTCAGTGTTGGGACCACAACTGTTTACAATATCTATTAATGACTTAGAGGAAGGAAGTGAATGTATTGTAGACAATTTTGCAAATGACACAAGAATGGGCAGAATGGCAGGGGTCAGGGATACAGTTTATTGAAAAATATTCATATGTTAAGAACATGTGCGAAGTTATTAAATGGAGTATAAAGAGGGAAGATACAAAGTTTTTTTTTGGAAAGGAAAATAAAAGAATAGTGTATTATTTACATGGAGAACAACTGCAGAATGCTCTGCAAGACAAATGGACTTGGCACAAAACACAAAAAGCTAGCACCACAGGTGCAGAGGAGAATCAGAAAGGCTAATGGAAAGTTTGCCCTTTATTTCAAAGGTGTTGGAATACAAGTGTAGGAAAGTCTTACTGCAACTATACAAAGTGCAGGTGAGACCACACTGAAGAATTGTGAACAGTTTTAGTCCCCTTATTTAAGAGAAGATATTATTTCATTGGAGGCAGTTCAGGGAAGGTTAACTAGAGATTGTCTTATAAGCAAAGGTTAAACAGGTTCGGACTTTACTCACTGGAGTTTAGAAGAATGGCAGGTGATCTCAGCAAAACATATTGGATTCTTAAAGAGCTTGACAAAGTAAATGCTGCGAGGATGTTTCCCCCATGGAACAGAGGGCATAGTCTCAGAATAAAGGGGCATCAATTTAATACTTTGATGAGAAAGAATTTCTTCTCAGAATGATGGAAGTCTTTGGAACTCCTTGTCACCAAGAACTGTGGGAGAAGAATCCTTGGGTTTATTTAAGGCTGAGATCAATAGATTCTTGATCAGTAGTGGAAACAAGTGTTATGGGGAAAAGACAGGAAAATGGACTCGAGGAATGTCAATCACCCACGATCCTATTGAATGGCACAGCAGACTCGAACAGTTGAACAGTCTACTCCTGTTCTTATTTCATATGATCTTATACGCCTAAAATCTATGCTATTCTGAACTATGGTGATGGTAAGTAGCGTAATGTTTTTGGTAGAAGGCAGGTTCAGCATGATGCTTCAAAGACTAAAGTTAGAAATGCAACAAGAATTTTCATTATGAATATTGTTAAGTATTTAATTAAGCAGTTATTTCTTGATTTTACAAGAAAGAATTGCAGAAAGAAACATTTATTTGCAGACAAACTGCATTAACTACTTCCACGTACCATATACGAGAAAGCAACAGGAATATCTGTACAGATTGTTACAACATGCAAGTATTCTTCTTGATGTAAGCAGATTTGCAGGAATGAACTCTTTGTATAAGTAGTGTCACAAAGCAATACTCAAGGATAATTAAATATATACAAATATTGTACACAACAAGATAAATGTCGACGGGAGTCACAGCAAAATTCAAGGAATTGGAGATGACTTTCCTGAACCCACGAAAGGTACATTTTTCGAGATACAAAAGACAGAAATAAAGGTGGGCATGTCTCACTGGCTTTCCACTAGCTCAGGATGTTTAGGCTTTAAATAGGATGGGCTGGAAGTGTACCTGTGCTACTAGTAGCTATATATCATTGCAGTAATGTAAAATGAAGATATAGGCATTCTGGCCTGCCCTATCATTTTGCAGCATTTATGGTGCTGGAAAACCTGAACATGCTGGCTTAGTCATGCAGACTGATTAGCTGGCACATCTATGGAGTGTTGTGGTTAGATTGAGACTTTTCTTGGAGAGACAACAGACTGCCCATGGGACAACTGAATCACATGGAAATTTCCAGCTGTTGACCTGGTTAGCAGCCAGTAGGTTTCTTTGATGGCATTGCCCCTCTCCAATATTAAGATGGGGAGTCACCATTTTCAGTGAAAATTCAATGACAGCAAACAGTTAATGCTCAATATGCATGTTGTATAATCAGAATCCCAAAGTGAGACAAGATTTTTAAACAGATTCAACCTCTGCAAGGGTCCAAGGCAATCATCACCTTGAGCAAGATGGAATCATGGGGAAATATTTACATTTAGAGTTAGTATGAAAAGTATTTAAAGTAATGACAATAAAGTCCATCTGTTTTAAACCATCTTTCAGCATGTAAATATAAAAAGTTGTAAATGATAACTGTTAGACAAAGAGACTGTGTTTGCTTGACTTCAAAGTCAGGTCAGAAGGAAACTATTTTTGAAATTGCTGGCTTTGTCACAGAATTGTAATGTTTGGTATCACTACGAAATAATTTTACATTAAAGCTGATACTAAAACGTCATAAAAATAGGTAGAAATTAGCATCCTTTCTAACCTTCTGTACTAAGGTTAGCAAGAATTACAAAATGCATAATAGAATTTGAAAAGTAATTCATAATATACGATACTGCTGGGAAGGAACATAACTGTCAGTTTTGGAATGTGGTCAATAAGATCTATTATGTAAGCCCAAGGACAGGTGATTGGGGTCTGGCAAACATCATGAGATGTTGGGAGAACATGGGTTGACAATGAGTTGATCATTATTGATTGTGAATTCACAGGATTGGATGTGTAGATCAGAGTGGATGTGGCAAGCACTGTTAAGAGTGTTGCACATCGCCATTGTAACATGGTATGCATAAATATTCTGTACTTTATTGGGAATGGTGGAGTGTCTGAGAGACCTCTCCTAAGCTGGTAAGGAGCTCCCAATAAAGACTGATTTGTGCTGCGAAACACAGGACTCAGACTCCTCTTTAAAATCTCTTCAGCTGCTTTATCCTGAACGGTGAGAAGCTCCTTCATTATTGTTGAAGCTGCATTCACCAAGTCAAGTATTTCATTATACTGCTAATCTGTGTCTGGTTAAAGGTGCTGAGGAGTCAGGAGACAAGTTACTTGCTGCAGAATTCCTAGCTTCTGATCTGCTTCTCTAGTTGCATGACTGAATTAAAACAAAGAACAGCAGATGCTGGAGATCTGAAACACAAAAACAGAAATTGCTGCAGATACTTAGCAGCCCTGGCAGCATCTGTGCAGAGAAGAGTAAACATTTCACCCCACCAGCCTCTGCATCCAAAGAATCATAAGCCGCTATTTCCGTTACTTCCAGAGGGATGCCACCACAAGTTACATATCCTCCACGCCTCCCTTGTGAACATTCCATAGGGACTGTTCTCTGGAATATCCTAGTCCACTCCTCCACCACTCCCAAAACCCCAGTGGCACCTTCTCATGCAATCGCAGAAGGTGTAACACTTGTCTATTTACCTCCTACATCATTATTCATGGTTCTAGACACACCAGCTGAAGAAGTGATTTACCTGCATTTCACTCAAGCTAGTCTATCTTATGCATTGCTCACAATGCGGGATCCTCTACACTGGAGAGGGGAAATGCAAACTGGGAAACCACTTTGTTGAACATGTACTTTCCACCCATAAAAATAACCCCATGCTTCTCGGTGCCTGCCACTTCAACACACCACCTGGCCAACATTCCTGTCTGCAATGTTCCAGTGAGACTCAACAGAAGTTGGAAGAACAACAACACCTGGGATTGTTGTGGCTTCAATACTTAATATCAAGTTTAAAAATGTTACAGTTTGAACATCTCCTTCCTTGTCCAGTACCCATCCTCAGGTCCTGTCCTACTTTCAACACAGTTTCCATTTTCACTTACTCATAGCTCCAATTATCACCAATCTAGCTTCTCTTCTTCAACATCCTTTGTTTGCCTCGCTTTCTTTTCCTCTTTTTTTTGGACTCCATCTCCATGTAACCACTCACTCCTCCCAGCCACATCAACAATATAAAAAGCATATATTCCTAGCTGCTGTCAGTTCTGAAGAAGGGTCACTGGAGTCTGACTGCTGAGTTTCTCAAGCAATTTTTTTTTTTTTTGTTTTATATGACTGATACAGTTCATTGGTGAACCACAGGATGCTGTTAGTCGGAGATTCAGTGATGGCAATGCCTCTGAATGTCAGATTTTGTCTTCATGTGGATGGTCATTTGCACAGTTCTAATGTTACTTGCCGTACATTAGCCCACATCTGGATATTGTCCAGGCCTTGTTCCAAATAGACAGAAGCTACTTCAGTATGTGAGGAGTCACAAATGGCAGACTGAGCCATTTACAATCTGTGTCAGTGTTGTAGAGACAGAAAGAGGCAGGAGTGTCTTGTGGCACAGTGGTAGTGTTTTCCCTATCTTTGACCTATGAATGCCTGCGTTCAAGTCCCACCATCCCTCGGGAGTGTATTGTTCCATGTCTGCACAGATTTCTTTAAAAAAAGACAGAAAGTGGGAGCCCTTTTGTGGCTCAGTGGTGGTGTCCCTATTCCTGGTCGAGGAGTCTAGGTTCAAGTCCCACCTGCTCTGAAGGTGTGCAATCTCTGGACAGGTTGTTTAGAGACAATTATTACTTTGGATATCAGAATAAGATGGCCCTGGAAACACTCTTGTAATTAGCTTTGAAGACCACCAGTGGACACTGATTATCTTCAATTGACATAGAAGTCATGCCAGTCATCACCATAGAAATGTGCCGTAATATTAGAGACAGAAAGTACAAGGTTCAGAAACATAGAATCCTTCTGGTGCAGAAGCAAGCCATTTGGCCCACTAAGTCCAGAACATCCCACACTAATCCACACCCCAGTACTCTATCCCTGTAAGTCTGTATTTTCAAATTCACCTAACCTGCAGATTCTTGGACATTTTGGGCAATTTAGCATGGCCAAACCGTCTAACCTGCACATCTTTGGACTGTGTGAGGAAACTAGAGCACCCGGAGGAAACCCATGCAGACATGGGGAAAATGTGCAACTTCATACAAAATCTCAAGGCTGAAATTGAACCTGGGACCCTGGCGCTGTGAGGCAGCAGTGCAAAGCACTGAGTCATTGTGCCACCCTGTTCTTTTGGCACAGTGGTAGAGTCCCAAACCTTGGACAAGAAATCTCTAAAATGTGGAAAGAGGCCATTCAGCCCATCAAATCTGCACTGATCCTCCGAAGAGCATCCCATCCAAATCCAGACCCTTATCCCATAACACTGCATTTACCATGGCTAATGCACCGAGCCAAACACATCCCGTGACTAATGTCAAGTCAGATGGCCAATCAACTAAACTGCTCATCTTTGGATTATGTGAGAAAGCCCATGCAGACACAGGGAGAACATACAAACTCCACACATACATGAACCCAAAGCTGGAATTGAACCCAAGTCTCTGCTGCTGTGAAACAGCAGTTCTAACTACTGAGCCATCGTGCTCCCCAAGGAGGTCTGAGTTCAAATCACATCTACCCCAGAGGAGTATATGACATCTCTCAGCATCTTGGTTTGGACAATATCTACATATAGAAAGACAGTGATAGTGTCTCCAAACTTCTCCAAAGTTGTGTCATAACATGTCTGAACAGGTTGATTAAAAATATCTGGAAACGGAGAGTAAGAGTTCTTGTGTCTCTACCCCAGATCAGAGGGCCCAGTTTCATGTCCCATCTGCTCCAGAGTTGTGCACCCTTGTAGTCGAAGGGTACCCTCCTCACTATTTACTATCACACCTGCAAACTGATTGATTCCTCCTACATTCAAGTCTAAACCAATTATTTAAACCACAAACAGTAGGGGCCTTGTGATACCCCAGATTTCCATTTGGTAAAACAACTCTCAACCTTCAACTTCTGCTTCATCCTACTCAGCCGATTGTGTACATAATTTTCTGAATTCCCTTGAATTCTATGAGTTCTTACCTTTACTCTCCCATGCAGGACCTTATTAAAAGCCTTGCTGAAGTCCAAGTAGGCTACGTTAAAAACATTGCTGTCGTTTACACACCTGGTCAACTCTCAAAAAATTCAATCAAGTTGATCACATGACCTTCCCTTAACAAAATCATGCTGACTTTCTTGATTAATCCCTACCTCTGCAAATGCAGATTAATTTTGTGCTTCAGAATTACTGACAATAGTTGCCCCACCACTGAGGTTAGACTGGCCTGGAGTTTACTGGTTTATTCCTTGTTCCTTTCTTCAACAATATTACCATATTGACTGTCCTCCAGTGCCTCTTTTGTGACTGGAGATTTGCAAGAGCCTCTGCTATTTCCTTCCTTGCCTCATGCAACAGCCCGGGATATATTAGGCCTTGGAGATGTATCTACTTGTAAGCCTAGTAGTCCCCTCAGACCATCCTCTCTCTATATACCAACTTCTTAAATTGTATCAGAGACTTTCTCACTGATTTCTACACCCACAGTTTGGTTATGTTTAAAAAGCAATGGGCAGGGATAACTAGATACCACAGGGAAAAAGATATAACTTCACGGAAGGCAATTACGATGCGATTATGGATGCATAGGATGGGGAAGAAAACTGCAGGGGATGGACACACTTGAAATGTGAAGCTTATTCAAGGAACAGCTATTGCGGGTCTTTGACAAGTATATACCTATCAAGCAGGGAAGTAGATGCCGAGAGAGGGAGCCATGGTTTACTAAAGAAATTGAATCTCTTGTCAAGAGGAAGATGACAACTTACGTGAGGATGAGGCATGAAAGCTGAGTTTGGGGGCTTCACAGTTATAAGTTAGCAGAAAAGATCTAAAGAGAGGGCTAAGAAGAGCCAGGTAAGGACATGAGAAAATGTTGGTGGATAAGATCAAGGAAAACCAGAAGGCCTTCTATAGGTAATATCAGGAATAAAAGAATGACTAGAGTAAGATTAGGGCCAATCAAAGATAGTAGTGGAAATTTGTGTGTAGAATCTGAAGACATAGGGGAAGCACTTAATGAATACTTTTCGTCAGTATTCACGTTGGGAAAGGACAATCTTAGTGAGAATACGGAGAGACAGGCTACTAGATTAGATGGGATTGAGGTTGACAAAGAGGAGGTTTTGGCAATTTTGGAATATCTAAAAATAGATAAGACCCCTGGACAAGATGGGATTTATCCTTGGATTCTCTGGGAAGGCAGGGATTAGATTGCAGAGCCTTCAGCTCATCAATCTTGTCATCATTGTCGGCAGGAATAGTGCCAGAAGACTGGAGGATAGCAAATGTTGCTACCCTGTTTAAGGAGAGTCAGAACAACCCTGGTATTATAGGTCAGTGAGCCTTACTTTGGTTGTGGGTAAGGTGTTGGAAAAGGTTATGGACCTATAATTTATAATCATCTGGAAAGGAATAATTTCACTAGGGATAGTAAACACGGTTTTGTGAAGGGTAGGTCATGCCTCACTAACCTTATTAAGTTCTTTGAGAAGGTGACCAAACAGGTGGGTAAAGGTAACGCGGTTGGTGTGGTGTATATGGATTTCAGTAAAGCTTTTGATAAGGTTTCACATGGTAGACTATTCCACAAAGTACAGAGACATGGGATTGAGGGTGATCTAGTTGTTTGGATCAGAAATTGGCTAGCTGAAAGAAGACAGAGCATGGTGTTTGAAGGGAAATGTTATCTTGGAGCTCAGTTACTAGTGGTGTGCCACAAGGACCTGTTTTGGAATCATTGCCTATTTTTATATTGTCATTTTTATAAATGATCCAGAGGTGGGCGTTGAAGGATGGGTTCGTAAATTTGCGGATGACACTAAGGTAGGCAGAGTTGTGAATAGTGCCGAAGGATGTTGTGGGTTACAGAGAGGCATGGATAAGATGCAGAGCTGGGCGGAGAAGTGGCAAATGGAGTTAATGTGGAAAAATGTGAGGTAGTTCACTTTGGAAGAAGTAACTGGAATGCAGAATACTGAGCTAAATGGTAAAATTCTTGGCAGTATAGATGAACAGAGAGATCTCAGTGTCCAGGTGCATAATTCCTGAAAGTTGCCACCCAGGTTGAAAGGATTGTGAAGAAGGCATTTGGTGTGTTAGCGTTTATTGGTCAAGGGATTGAGTTTTGGAGTCACAAGGTCATGCTTCAGCTATACAAGACACTGGTAAGGCTGCACGTGGAGCATTGCGTGCAATTCTGGTCACCACATTATAGGAAGGATGTGGAAGCTTTGGAAAGTGTTAGGATGTTGCCTGGTAACGGAAGGAAGGTCTTATGAGGAAAGGGTGAGGGATCTGAGGCCATTTTCGTTGGACAGAAGAAGTTTGAGAGGTGACTTAATCGAGACATATAAGAGGGTTAGTTCTGGTAGCCAGTGATAGTCTTTCTTCTCAGATGGCGAAGACTAACACGAAGGGCATAGCTTTAAATTGAAGCTTGATAGATTTAGGACAGCTATCAGAGGTAGTTTCTTTACTCAGAGAGTAGTAGGGGTGTGGAACAGTAGAAGACTCGCTGACATCAAAGGCATTTAAATGGTCACTGGATAGTAATGGAACGGTGTAGATTCCATTTTTGGAATCAGATTAATTTCACAGGTTGGCGCAACATCGAGGGCCAAAAGGCCTATACTGCGCTGTGATGTTCTATGTTCTATATTGTCCCTCTAACTAGTGAACACCAACACTAAATATTCACTTATTACATTACCTGCATCCTCAACTCCATGCACAAGTTTCCACTATGATCTGTAATAGACAATAGGTGCTGGAGTAGGCCATTCTGCCCTTCGAGCCAGCACCACCATTCATTATGATCAAGGCTGATCATCCTCAATCAGTATCCTGTTCATGCCTTATCCCCATAACCCTTGATTCCACTGTCCTTAAGAGCTCTATCCAACTCTTTCTTGAAAGTATCCAGAGACTTGGCCTTCACAGCCAGTAATGTACGCTAGTCTTTCCCTAGTTATCCTTGAACCCTTAATGTCCTTGTAAAACAACTTAAAATATACCTATATGTTACCAACTAGGATCCTTTCTTATCCCCTTTTAGACCTCCTTACTTTTAAGCTCCCTCTTGCACATTCTTTACTGCTCTGGGGCTACTGCTGCTTTGAGTCCTTGGTACCAGCCATAAGCCTTTCTTTTTCTCTTAGTTCAATGCTGTATATCCCTCCAGGCTTCCCTCCACAGGATTCGATGGTCCCACCATTTTTCTTTATTGGAATATATTGGTCTTGCACTCTCCATATTGAGACATTTAGAAGTAAGATGAGAATTTCTTTCATTCAAAGCATTGAGTATCTTTGGAAATATCTACCCAGAAAGTTGTAGATGGGCTGTCAATGAATATACTGAAGGCTGAGATAGACATATGGTGTATTTGGATTTCCAGAGGGCATGAATAAAAGACTGCTGCATGATAGAGGTGCACAGCATTATAGATAATGTGTTAACATGGATACTGCACTGGTTAACTAACAAAGCAAACTGTAGTTGTAAATGGGTGTTTTTCTGGTTGGAGATCAGTGGTTAATGCAGTGCCTTGAGGACCAGTGTTGGGACCGCAATTATTTACAATTTATATAGATGATTTGGAGTTAGGGGGCGAAGTATTGTGTGTCAAAGTTTGCAGATGATATTAAGGTGAGTGGCAGAACAATATGTGCAGGGGATACTGAAAATCTAGATAGATTAGATGAGTGGGCAAGGGTCTGGCAGATGGAGTACAATGTTGGTAAGTGTGAGGTTTTCCATTTTGGTTGGAGTAACAGCAAAATGGACTATGATTTAAGTGGTGAAAAATTGCAGTATGCTGTTGTGCAGAGGGACTTGTATGCCCTTGTGCATGAATCACAAGAAGTTGGTTTGCAGGTGTAGCAGGCAATTAAGAAGGCAAATAGAATATTTGAGATATTTGAGAAACAGGGAAATTATGCTGCAGCTGTATAGGGTGCTGGTGAGGCCACACCTGGAGCACTGCATACAGTTTTGGTCTTCTTACTTGAGAAAGCATGTACTGACATTGGAGGGGCTACAGAGGAGGTTTACTAGGTCGATTTTGGAATTGGAAAGGTTGTCTTATAAGGAGAAATTGAGTAGACTGGGACTATATTCATTAGAATTTAGAAGAATGGGGGGGAATCTTATAGAAACAGATAAGGTAGAAGCAAGGAGGCTGTTTCCACGGATGGGTGAAACTAAAACTAGAGGGCATAGCCCCAAAATAAGGGAAGCAGATTTAGGACTGAGTTGAGGGGGAACTTCTCCCAAAGAGTTGTGAATCTGTGGAATTCCCTGCCAAATGAAGCAGTTGTGGCAACCTCATTGAATGTTTTAAAGGTAAAGACAGATAGATTTTTGAACAGTAAAGGAATTAAGGATAATAGTAAGCAGGCGGATGAGTGGAGGGGAGACAATAAAAAGATCAGCCGTGATCTTGTTGATCGGCAAAGTAGGCTCGAGGGGCCAGATGATCTACTCCTGCTCTTAGTTCTTATGTTCTTATAGCACTTTTGGTCTCTCAGGTAATCAAAATCAGCTCCACAGGCTATATGATTTTCTCCTTTTTTATTTCTTTTGCTCTTCATGAAGTATTTAAAAAACATTAGGATCAGAATCCAAAGCTATGTCTTTCTAATATCAATTCTTTATTGATCCATGTGTGATCTGTGTATTAAGTTTAATTGAATTCTGTCTGTTAGTTTTGGATGTCTCGTTTACAGATAAAACAACTAATACCATAATAAACATTACCTCCTCCCACTTCAAATGGCAGAGGTAATAAAGCTTAGGCAGAATGAAAATAGAATTAAATATTTACCAGGTAGAATACAAGAAAATAACCAACTTCAGTTTCCTACCTCCATGTAAAAACTCTTGCAATTTGGGCTCAAGTACATGAGAGTTCACACCTTCAATGCAATGTGACATCCAGCAAAATAAAGCCTGGAGGGACTTCTTCAAAACCTAAATTTACAAATTTGATTTATTGATTGCATTTTTAGACATTCAATTCAGAAAACATTCAATTCAATTTTAAGTGGTACAAAATATACTTTGAGCAGGAATGTGGATCTTTACCTCTCTGAAGGGCTTGGGCAACAGATCTATGGGTACATCATTACCTGTATGTTCCCCTCCAAAATACACACCATCCTTACTTGGAACTATCACCATTCCTTCACTGTTGCTGAATCAAAGTCTGGAACTCCTTTCCTAACAGCATTGCAGGTGGCTTACTATCACCTTCTCATAGACAATGAGGATGTGTAACAAATGCTGGCCCTGCTAATGATACTCTCACCCCATGAAAGAACAAACATTTCAACTTAGCTCAGTTCATTTGCTTTTGCATGCAAACAACTGCATGCAACCTCAATGGTGCTGTTCCATCCTGGATCATATGCTTAAGTAAAAGAAAACTATACTGACACATTATGACTAGTTATTTTAATAGACAAAAATATTACTCACAGTACAGTCAGTATCTGGGTTGTTGATGTAATCATGGAGAAGGGCCAATGCACTGTTTACTTCCTCAATCCCTGCTAAGATTGAAATCTTAATTTCAGCAAAATGTCAACCAATCTTTTTATTGGTGCAAATATTTTTATAATTTTAAAAATATTTACTGGTAAAGAAAAAAATGTGTGTATTATAAAAAAGTGTTTTTGGACACCAATGTACAATTAAAAATTCTGAGGGCGCAAGCTTACCTCAGTTTATTTTCACATACACGTAAAAGATATAAAGATGGTTTTTGAAAAATTAAATATAAATCTATGATGTTTAACAGCTTTTTTTCTCTTGAACAATATACTCTTTTTTTTTATATGTTTTTAACACTTTAAGTAAATTTAATTTAGAGATTTTGCTACTACTGCAATGCTCTAGGATGTCAACAGACTCTAATATTTTGATTAAGGTTGCATCTGAGATAACAAGTAGTCTCTCAAGACAGAAGGAGAAGAAGATAAACTCCATTTTCTTATTGGGTGTTTACTTACCCTATTCTAAACAATAAAATCTAGCATTTTCTCAGAAGTTAAGTCATGAAATGTCCAAGACAAAATTTACTTAATTGTGGTTTATTCTTGAATGTATTAACTCCTAAATTGTGTTTAGTTCAGACAAATTAAGTCCCAAATTATTAATCTAGAACTACTGTTAAACTATACCGAAAGATTTGCATCACAGAACAATTTTATTCAAATATAAACATTACCAATTTCACCAAAACTCTACTTCAGTACTTTTATACAAGTTGAGTACTACTGAAAAAAGATATTTTTTCAAAGCTTTTTTTTATCTTACACTCATCAAGACATCTGGAAAAATACCAATTTAAAGGGGAACAATATTTTATACAGTACGAGAAGACAGTGTTGACTGTTGGCAAGTGGGCTCTGATTGGTAGGGATATTGCCATGGAAAATATACCGTGGACAATGACTGACGGTTAACTGCCAATCTTTGTTTCAATTTAAATGAAGGAGTTGAATCTGACTGGTCAAGGCATTAGCCTGACAAACAATATAGACAACAGCTGTTTGTTGGTTTAAGTTAAGAAACGCAATTTGTATACATGTTCTTTCTATCATGAAAGAATATACTCTGCCTATTAATATATGTCTCTGTCAATGCATACATGTAGCAATCTTAAATTGGTTGTCAGCAGATGTCTTAGCATATTATCTTGTGAATCTAGGATTTCTCAGGGCAATGCTATCAGTGATTATTTAACTGATGAATTCTTCATGTCAATGCCTTTACCCATCGGAGTCCACTTGTCAACCAATCGGTACTGTCCTCTTACAATATAACATGCTGTTCCCCTTTATATTCAAAGCGTTAATCTCTTAAGAGACAGAGAATATTGTATTGTGTTATGAAGATGTGTACTGTACTTTTAAGTAAGTTAAAAGCTAGCAGAAGTACCTGACCTGACCAGACGGCACCAAGTGTTCGGAACAAGATATAATGTAACCTTTTGGTCTAGCAGTTAGTGTAGCTGGTTGCATGGAGACAAAAACAAATTTGAATTCGGACAATCAGTTTAAATTATACCCTAAAATACCAACCTCCAATCAAGTTTGTATTTAGTATATTGACAATATTAAAAACAAATGAAACAATCCAATGCTTTGGGGTATAAGACTGGGGAAAATTGAACAGTTGTCGAGAACTACCAGAAGACCAACAGATGTAGGTTGCTAATCAGAACTGAGAAGTACCTGTCTAAAGAAGGAGTTTGCACAGAAAAAAACATCAACAGCAACCTGGAGAGCAAATCTACAGAGGAAATTTGAATTTTTCACTAAATCTTATTCGGGGGGTTTTATTGGACTTATATTATAGAAGGGCAAGTAAAAGATAGGTTAGAGGATGGAGTTGTAAATAGTTGTTAGTTAATTGTTCTCTGTTATACTTTAAGGAATAAAGTTGTTAATTTTTACTTTAAATAATTCACAGCCTCTCAAACTTTTACAGAATGCTGTGTGGGATAAATCTTTTCTATGTTGCTGGCTTATGTTAAGCAGGAGGGTTTATCCCATATCGTAACAATTTGGGGGCTCGTCCATGAATTGAACCCAGGATCTCTCGCAGAGTTCTGACTAGCAGCCTACATCTGTTGGTCTTCTGGCAGTTCTCCCCAACTATTCAACTGCTCCCAGTCTTATACCCCAAAGCATCTGATTGCTTCATTAGTTTTTAATATTGTCAATATACTAAATTCAAACTTGATTGGAGGTTGATAATTTTGGGGTATAATTTAAACTGATTGACTGAATTAGAAATTGTTTTTGTCTCCAGGCAATCAGCTATATTAACGGCTGGGCCAAAAGGATACATTATATCTTGTTCAGAACACTTGATGTTCTGGTCAGGTACTTCTGCTAGATTTTAACTTTCCTAAAGGTACAGTTCACCCACATTTTCATAAAAATTGTTATGCTTATTTACATATATTGTTTTTGCTTTGCTTCTTACCTGCCCACTGAGGTAATGCACCCAGTACATCCATTCCTCCTCTCTGAACTTTGATGCATCCAATCAGATGTCTGCTAATATTGACAACAGTTGAAGTGACAGGAATAGCAGTACCAATACACAACTGTAGTATTGTGATCACTGATCTCATCAAAGCTTGGAATGGCAATTCTGTGGTCTGAGGGGGCTGATCAAGATGAAGAAAATCAATACTTTCAGCTTTATTTTATAATGTATGATAAATGTATTTTATATTAAGTCTCAATAACATTTTTTTCTTGCAGTCAAACACATGAAAAAAAATTGCTGAAGGAAAAGAGACATTTTCTGTACATTATGACAATGAATACTAATTGCTTATTGACTGCTTGCAGGTATAAAACCAAGGAGACAGATTTACTTTGAGTCCTGAGCCAAAAGACCAGCAGCAGAATTTCTAACATAGTCTTACCTACTCACCATTTGTAATAGTTCCCAGAGATAAGAAAGTATTTGACAGAGCAAGTTGATACATGCAGATTTTCTGGACAGACGATTTTCAATATCGACTCGACAGAACGAAGACTCATCCAGCAAGACTGCAGTAAAATATAATGCATTTTCACTGTTTGTTTATGTTACTATTAAAGCAATACCAAAGTGTTTCACTTAGTACTGACAAAACCAAGACTGTTTGAAGGGATAGAAGAAGGATCAGAAACCAAGGGCCCTGGTACTTCTACTACTTTTGGGTCCCTCATTTTCTCTACCAATCATCTCACGCCCAACCTTTAACTCTTTCTCTCAAATCATTCAGAATTAAGACCAGGGGTCAAACTAATCTCTCCAGTCACTTCCCCCCAACCCAAGAGTTGCACTTAAAAACAAATTTTTTTCAAGACCTACATTTAATTTTGGGGAGCTTCTTTTTTCAGTTTCACTAATTCATTTATTCAATGATGCAAGCCGTCTGTATTTGTGTTGACATAAGATGTATTAGAATCATACAGAAGCAGAATTAGAAAAATACATTAATATCCTCAATAATTACTTATTGTCCATTAAACTAGAAGCTACAGCACATAGGAAAGCATTAATTTCTTAAGCCCCACAGTGTTTAAACTGAAACAAAACAACATGTGTAAGATACATAGCCTGACAGACATGGGCTGGGCCAGAGGATTGGGCCTGGAGCAAAGGAAAAAGCAGACAGAAAAAGAGAAAGAAAAGATTTAGTGGGACAATAGAATGCCAGAGATTGCAACTATCATGGGGTGAAGAGAAAGAGAAAGAATTGTTGGGGGCAGAAAAAAAATTACATTGGCAAGAACATTGTCAGTAGGAATGACCTTGACCTACGAACTGCCTGCCATTTCAATAAAATACCTTACTATCATGCTAACATTTCTGCCCTGGGCTGGCAGGAAGAACCCTGACCTCCTAGTTGGTTGCCAGTTCAATAAACCACATTGCTCCCATGTTAATCTTTCTATCCTGGCCATGTTGCAATGTTCCAATGAAGGTTGAGGAACGACACCTCATTTTCCACTTAGACACTTGATAGCATCAAGGTCTCAATATTGAATTCCATAACTTCAGAAACTGATCACATTATGTCTGTTCTTAATTGTTTCTAATATTCTCTCCCCTCTTCTCACCCATAGCCTCTCTTGTTTGTATTTTGTTTATTCTAATCTTCGTAGAAGGAACCCCTTCTCTCCTTTTCACATTTTAATTTACATCTATTTTATCTCCCTTTTTTCCTTTACCACCATTAACTACCCCTGTGTATCTTGTACTGGGCCTCTACTCCCTTGCTCCACCTCTGCCTCTGTCAAAAGTACATTATAACAATTCAACACCTTCTGAAGAACATTAACTAAATTTCTCTCTCCACAGAGATAGGGGTACATAACAAGGGTGGACTAAGGACAACTGTAATAGTTGGGGAGGGGAGAAAGACAGAGGCTGTGAGAGGGAGGTTGCATGTTTGGGAGAAGGGATGATTGTGCTATGAAGGTGTAGAGGCATACTGTACCTTTAAGAAAGTTGAAAAGCTAGCAAGGACTGACAAAACACAGAGTCCTGAACAAAGTAAGAATGTAACACTTGGTTGAAACAAATAGGTGCAGCTGAGGTGTCATGAAATAAAAACAAATTTAAATTTGGCCAAATAGTTTAAATTATGCCCCCAAGATACCAAACTCCAATCAAATTTGAATTTAGTATTCTGATAATATTAAAACCAATGAAATGATCTGACGTTTTAGGGTATAAAACCAGACATTTTGAACAGTTAGGAGAACTGCCAAACTACCAACAATCACAGACTGCCAGCAGAACAGCTCTCTGAAAGGCACCTGTCTATAACAAGTTTGTGTAGCAGAACATCAAAGCCAACCTAGAGAAAAATCTACAGAGGAAAATCTACAAAGGATAATCAACAAAGCTGATTGGTTTTTGAAATGTGAGGTTTTTTTTCTGTAAATCCTAATCAGTTTTTTAAAAATATCAAACCAGTATTGTAGAGTGGAAGGTAAAAGATAGGTTTAAGAGAAAAGTCATAAATAGTTGCTGATTTTAATGTTCTCTGTTGGACTGAAACAATAAAATTGTTAATTTTTACTTTAAATTGTTCTTTGCCTCTCAAATTTTAACAGATTACAGAATGAGATGAACTTTTTCTGTGTGGCTGGTTTAAATTAGCAGAGGGGTTTAACCCCCGTAGTAACAACTGTAATAGGGGCCAGAGAGGGAAGGTGCAAAGTGAGGTAGAGAGAACAAAGGTTTTCAACTTCTTTGCAGACTGGTGGCATCACAGCTAATGTTTATACTCAAACCTGGATGACTTTAACCAGGTAGTTACTATCGTTTTTTACTGCAGCTTAGATTTAAATGTAGCAACTGACAGTTTTCATTACAATAGCATCAACAACATACCCCAATATAGTAACTCATTAACACTGCAGCCTTAGAGATTTGTAGGATTGAGTAAAAATCCCCATATTCTGAATTACTGGCCAAAATCCTGGACTTTCCCAATAACTTTTAAAAATAAAAGTAAAAGGACAAGGCAGGTAGCTGGGCTAGGTTCTGGGAAAATGACACAGACACAAAGGTAGCTGCTTGGAACAATTGTCCTGAAGAAGGGTTACACCTGAAACATTGACTTCTCCACCTCCTGATGCTGCCTAGCTTGCTGTGCTCTTCCAGCCTCCTGCTTTTCTACGTTGGAACTATTGTTCAGCCTGAAAATTCAATTCATACATTCTTTCTAAAAGAACAATCAACCAGGCCTAAACCACATCTAACCCATCTCTGAACAGGGCCTCGGCAGATCAAACTTTAATCAATATTCCGGACATTCCGCTTAATCAAAATATATTCACATCTACTCTTAACTATCAGGAAGCCAATTGACCTCAAAAGGGAACACCAGAAATACAATGGCAACACAGATTTGAGAGGAGATAATGGGACACATGGTCTGTATAACTGCTAAATTAAAAATTACACAAAACCAGGTTATAGTTAGTCCTGATCTGGAAGACAGAGAGAAAGAGCCTTTTCCAACATCAAGCTCCTGCAGAAACAGTTTCCCCACAAGCTGTACCCGCAACAGCAGCTTTCGAACGAACAATCATAGAGGCCAAACTGAGAAGCTGGATCAGGAAGACAAATCAAGAGCATCATCACAACATAGGGCATCTGAGAGGGTAGGAAGCCAGCCAACGCTTTCTGAACAAGTGGTTCCAGACAAGGCTTGTTCCAAGACAAGAGAACCAACAGTAAGAACACCAGCAACTGGACGCACTTTACCAATGTTTTCCCCAGTGATGAGTGAAACTCCCGAGACCCCAAAGTTTCCAACCGAGCTCGCAGGGAGGGGAAGGCAGATGGTGACAGTGCAGGGACCTCAAGAGTAGAAAGCTTGAAGAAAGTGTCTTTGATTAAAACCTCTGTTTAGCTTTGTTTTAACCTCAGTTTAATTTGACAGTGTATTTAATTACTATCCTCTGTATAAGGCGGCACGGTGGCACAGTGGTTAGCACTGCTGCCTCACAGCAGTTCAATTCCCGACTCAGGCGACTGACTGTGTGGAGTATGCATGTTCTCCCTGTGTCTGCGTGGGTTTCCTCCGGGTGCTCCGGTTTCCTCCCACAGTCCAAAGATATGCAGGTTAGGTGAATTGGCCATGCTAAATTGTCCGTAGTGTTAGGTAAGGGATAAATGTAGGGGTATGGGTGGGTTGCGCTTCGGCGGGTCGGTGTGGACTTGTTGGGCCGAAGGGCCTGTTTCCACACTGTAAGTAATCTAATCTAATCATAATTGCCTTGAAGACGTTTTCCTCCTCTATCTACAAGAATCTCAGAGTCTCTCTCTCACTGCAACCCCCAGGTCATCTCCTCTGCACTGAAACTCTTCTCTATGCTACTTTCTCCCCACCCCCCTCTCATTTATCTCTCCACTCTGCAGGCACCTGCCTCTATTCTTGATGAAGGGCTTTTTCCCGAAATGTCGATTTTCCTGCTCCTTGGATGCTGCCTGACCTCCTGTGCTTTTCCAGCACCACTCTAACCTAGTCTCTGGTTTCCAGCATCTGCAGTCCTTGTTTTTACCCCTGTATAATTGTGTCAATTTCACATTTTTATCGTATTTGCTTTTTTATTGATTACCTTTTGTAGTTAAATAAATGCAGATACTCCTTTGCCCTGAAATACCTGTCTGCTGCCTTCTTCATTTCACATTCCCGATACAGGTCCAGTGTCAGAATCAGGGATCTGGGGATGATTCAAACCGCCTTAAAATCAGCAAATTATTGATCGCAAACCAGAAACCCTACAGATTCCATATTCACTTGCAACAAATTAATTATTTCAATGATTTTCAGGTTTCTTGGCTCTTATTCAGCTGTATATACATTTACTGACAGGTATAAAATTGTTCAGTCTCTTTTGTAACCACCCCTCCTTCCTTCACTAGCAGCCTTCCTGCATACCCCATCTTCACTCACAACTTCAGCCTCCTCGGTTGAACCTCTCCCTTTCTCCTACCCTTGTAACCTTCCTCTCTACACCCTTGCAGCCTCTCTCTCCATTCTCCCCCTAATAGCCTGACTGTCTTCCCTCCCTTGCAACTGCTCTTTCACCTTCACATTAGATTAGATTAGATTAGATTACTTACAGTGTGGAAACAGGCCCTTCGGCCCAACAAGTCCACACCGACCCGCCGAAGCGCAACCCACCCATACCCCTACCTTTACCCCTTTAACCTAACACTACGGGCAATTTAGCATGGCCAATTCACCTGACCCGCATATCTTTGGACTGTGGGAGGAAACCGGAGCACCCGGAGGAAACCCACGCAGACACGGGGAGAATGTGCAAACTCCACACAGTCAGTCGCCTGAGTCGGGAATTGAACCCGGGTCTACAGGCGCTGTGAGGCAGCAGTGCTAACCACTGGGCCACCGTGCCGCCCAGAGATTAGAATCTCTGTGCCCCACTTTGTAAACTCTCCTTCGCATCCCTACATTATAGCCACACACTGTATCCTCTCGCAACCTTCCTCTCTTGCCCACCCATGCAACCTCCCTTTTATGCCCCCATCTCCCTCCCCCATACTGTTACAGCCTTCCTTGTCTCATGCTTGTAATCTCCATCTCGCTACCCATGCAGCACCTTGCTGTCTCTCCCCCAGTCCTTGCAGCCTTCCTCTTTCAGTCTTCCTCCGCAGCTTTCTTCTCTGTCCAGAACTCACCGTTGCGTCCCCACTCGTTACAGGCTTTCTCTTCTCGCAATGTCAGCTGAAGATCCCTGGCACCCTCTCTTCTAACGCTTGCAGCGTCTCTTCTTCTTATCTCACTCTACCTGCTTTGTATAGCTACTCACACTCCATTGGCCCTGATCCTAATCCACACCTCGTGGGCCCTGTAACTCCTCACTGTTGCCAACTTCTTGCACCTCCAAGCAGGCTGGTTCTCCATCCTTGTTGCTGATAGGGTTGGCAGTCTGCCTACTTGTACCAATTAGCTCCTTCTGACAGCCATTGTGACAAGTGACCATACTCAACACCCCTTAGACCGCTTTCTTCCGCACCCTCCATATTGTACACAGGTACTATTCAAAGTTTGGGTGAAGATTTGTAGCTCGGGTGCTCGTTGTTGTGGTTCTGTTCGCTGAGCTGGAAATTTTTGTTGCAAACGTTTCGTCCCCTGTCTAGGTGACATCCTCAGTGCTTGGGAGCCTCCTGTGAAGCGCTTCTGTGGTGTTTCCTCCGGCATTTATAGTGGCCTGTCCCTGCCGCTTCCGGTTGTCAGTTTCAGCGGTCCGCTGTAGTGGCCAGTATATTGGGTCCAGGTCGATGTGTTTGTTGATGGAGTTTGTGGATGAGTGCCATGCTTCTAGGAATTCCCTGGCTGTTCTTTGTTTGGCTTGCCCTATAATGGTAGTGTTGTCCCAGTCGAATTCATGTTGCTTGTCTTGGTAAGGATCCTTAGTAGCCACACAGGCAGCAACATGAATTCGACTGGGACAACATTACCATTATAGGGCAAGCCAAACAAAGAACAGCCAGAGAATTCCTAGAAGCATGGCACTCATCCACAAACTCCACCGACCTGGACCCAATATACCGGCCACTATAGCGGACAACTGAAACTGACAACCGGAAGCGGCAGGGACAGGCCACTATAAATGCCTGAGGAAACACCACAGAAGCGCTTCACAGGAGGCTCCCAAGCACTGAGGATGTCACCTAGACAGGGGACGAAACGTTTGCAACAAAAATTTCCAGCTCGGCGAACAGAACCACAACAACAGGTACTATCTTACCCTCAATAGGACACCCTCGACACTTTACTCTTCAGAACAACCATTTTAAAACACCAAACCATGCTGCTCCTTGGATGCTGCCTGAACTGCTGTGCTCTTCCAGCACCACTAATCCAAAATCTGGTTTCCAGCATGTGCAGTCATCTTGTCTGCAGCCACAATCACTTTCTCAGACCACCCCTCAACTTACGTATTATTTTATTGTGTATCTCTGCTATAAACTGCCAATTAGTTTATCTATTGAGTGTAAAAGCTGCAGCAAGTAAAAACTAAAGATGATTCTGGAAATCTGTACTGCCCAACCGTAATTTCCCACCGACCCCCACTCCCAGTCTGAACGTGTGCTCTGAAAGTCGCCGCCCATTGTATCAGGTTCAGCAAGCAGTTCTTCAGATGACATCAGTCAGAGATATTCTGCTGTAAGTTCTGCAGATTGATGTTTTCCCCAATTGCAGAGTAAATCAAGTTGCATATGAGACAAGTAAATCGATACTAAGCATGCCATAATTCCTTCAGAAAAACTGTTAAATCAGTATTGAATAATTTTGCATTAGATGTCTGGTAGATGTAGATTAAGGTTACTCGTCTTGTTTACAATTGGAACAAGCCCACCTGCCAACATCTATTGTAAATGGAAAACAAAAAGACACAACTCTAGATTGAGAATTAAAATTAATAAAACTGCAAGGAAAATATAGAGCAATTAAAAGGCACCTGGATGGTTATATGACACCCAGGTCCCGTTGCCCCTGGCCACCACCATTCAGATAATAATCTGCCTTCCTGTTTTTGTGACCAAAGTGGATAATCTCACATTTATCCACATTAGGAAGGGCTTAGAGTGGGCCAAGTGCTGGCAAATGGGACTAGATTAATTTAGGATATCTGGTGGCATTGACGAGTTGGACCGAAGGGTCTGTTTCTGTGCTGTACACCTCTATGAATTGCAACATTTAAAAGGCATCTGGATGAGTTTATGAATAGGAAAGGTTTGGAGAAATAATGGTCCAGTTGCTGGCAGGTGGGACCAGATTGGTT
The DNA here is from genome assembly GCF_037043375.1 of Chiloscyllium plagiosum. NCBI lineage: Eukaryota > Metazoa > Chordata > Chondrichthyes > Orectolobiformes > Hemiscylliidae > Chiloscyllium > Chiloscyllium plagiosum. Next base: position 66,430,215 of record NW_028270158.1, on the reverse strand, counting down.
CGGGATACCTGGTTGGCGTGGACGAATTGGACCGAACGGTCTGTTTCCATGCTGTACATCTTCACGACACTATGACTGTAAGTACTTTCCATGAAATAGGGTGCTTGTGTGTACTTGCACTGGAAATGATAATGGGGACAAAAGTAAAGCTTATTCATCTCTATATAATCACTTTACTGGAAGGAAAATCAATTCTCTCTGTGGTCGATTTAGCTTTCTTTTCATGTGCACCTTTCATGGAATCAGAGTACAGAAAAAGCCCTTTAACCCTCCAAGTCTGTATCGAAAAAGCTATACTAAATAATTAAGGATGTAATAACTGAGCATTTGCAAAGTGGTGACAGAATTGGTCCTAGTCAGCATGGATTCACTAAAGGGAAATCATGCTCGAAAAGTCTTCTGGAATATTTTGTGGATATGATTAGCTGAGTGGACAAGGGTGAATCAGTAGATGGTGTGTATTGGGACTTTGGAAAAGCTTTTGACAAGGCTCCACACAAAAAGTTAGTAAAGAAATGTAAAGCTTACGCTATTAGAGGTAACATATTGACATGGATAGAGAACTGGTTGTCAGATAGAAAGCAGAGAGTTGGAATAAATGGGTCCTTTCAGAGTGGTACACAATGATAAGTGGGGTGCTGCAGGATTCAGTGCTGAGACCTCAGCTGTTCACAATATACATTAACGATTTGGACAAAGGAATTGAATGTCATATCTCCAAATTTGCAGGTGACACCAAGTTGGGTGGTAGTCTGTGCAGTGCGAGCAGCAGCGAAGGTAAGACCGTTTGGTTTTAAAAGTGCTTACCGGTAGCGGGCAGCGGTGTTTTTTTTTCTCTCTCTTCACAGAAAGAGCGGGAGCACCAGGGGCAAGTGACGACGACCAGAGGGGCAGCCGAGACCCGGAAGCAGTTAGTGTAAGCTTACCTGGGTAGGTTTTTTCCCCCTTTAAAAGCGCGAAGTATACCGTTTGGGATACTTGTGGGGGGGATGACTTACCAGGGGTAAGTAACGGGGCTCAGGTCTCTGGCACGGAGCCTGTCCCCGTTACTCAGAAGGGAAGGGTGAAGAAGAGCAGAGCAGTAGTAATTGGGGACTCGATAGTTAGGGGCACAGATAGGCGGTTTTGTGGGAACGAGAGAGACTCACGATTGGTATGTTGCCTCCCAGGTGCAAGGGTACGTGATGTCTCTGATCGTGTTTTCCGGGTCCTGGAGGGGGAGGGGGAGCAGCCTGAAGTCGTGGTCCATATTGGCACCAACGACATAGGTAGGAGGAGTGCCGAGGATGTTAGACAGGCTTTCAGGGAGCTAGGTTGGAAGCTCAGAGTTAGAACGAACAGAGTTGTTGTCTCTGGTTTGTTACCCGTGCCACGTGATAGAGATTCGAGGAATAGGGAAAGAGAACACTTAAATGCGTGGCTACAGGGATGGTGCAGGAGGGAGGGATTCCGGCTTTTGGATAACTGGGGTTCTTTCTGGGGACGGTGGGACCTCTATAAACAGGATGGTCTACACCTGAACCTGAGGGGCACCAGTATCCTTGGGGGGAGGTTTGCTAGTGCTCTTGGGGGGGGGTTTAAACTAACTCTGCAGGGGCATGGGAACCCAGATTGTAGCTTCAGGGTGCAGGGCCTGGAGTGTAGGGAGGTTAGGAACATGGCATCAATTTCCAAGGAGGGTGTCTGTAAACAGGAAAGTGGCTTGAAGTGTGTATACTTCAATGCAAGAAGTATACGAAATAAGGTAGGTGAACTTGCAGCGTGGGTTGGTACCTGGGACTTCGATGTTGTGGCTATTACGGAGACATGGCTAGAACAGGGACAGGATTGGCTGTTGCAGGTTCCAGGATTTAAATGTTTTAGTAGGGTCAGAAGTGGGGGTAAAAGAGGGGGAGGTGTGGCATTGCTTGTCAAAGATAGTATTACAGTGGTGGAAAGGACGATGGATGAGGACTTGCCATCTGAGGTAGTTTGGGCTGAGGTTCGGAATAGGAAAGGTGAGGTCACCCTGTTAGGAGTCTTTTACAGGCCTCCCAATAGTCCTAGAAACGTAGAAGAAAGGATAGGGAAGGTGATTCAGGAGATGAGTGACAGTAATAGGGTTGTGGTTATGGGGGACTTTAACTTTCCTGATATTGATTGGGAAAGCTATAGCTCAAGTTCGTTAGATGGGTCAGTGTTTGTTCAATGTGTGCAGGAGAGTTTCCTGACACAATATGTAGACAGGCCAACAAGAGGTGAGGCCATACTGGATTTGGTTCTGGGTAACGAACCAGGCCAGGTGTTAGAATTAGAGGTAGGTGAGCACTTTGGGGATAGTGACCATAATTTGGTGATTTTTACTCTCGTGATGGAGAGGGATAAGTGTGTACTACAAGGCAAGAGTTATAGCTGGGGTCAGGGAAATTATGATGCGGTGAGGCATGACTTAGGATGTGTGGCTTGGAAAAGTAGACTCCAAGGCAAGAGTGTAAATGATATGTGGAGCTTGTTCAAGGAGCAACTATTGAGTGTCCTTGATAATTATGTACCTGTCAGGCAGGGAGGAAAGGGTCGTGCGAGGGAGCCGTGGTTTAATAAGGAATTGGAATCCCTTGTAAAATGGAAGAGGGCGGCCGATCTCAAGATGAGACGTGAAGGTTCAATTGGGGCGATTGAGAGTTATAGGGTAGCCAGGAAGGACCTGAAGAGAGAGCTAAGAGCAGCAAGGAGGGGACATGAAAGGTCCTTAGTCGGTAGGATTAGGGAAAACCCTAAGGCTTTCTATAGGTATGTTAGGAATAAAAGAATGACTAGGGTAGGAATAGGTCCAGTCAAGGATAGTAGTGGGAAGTTGCGTGTGGAGGCGGAAGAGATTGGGGAGACACTGAATGAATACTTTTCTTCAGTATTTACTCAGGAACAGGGCATTGTCGTCGATGTGAATACTGAGTCACAAATAAGTAGAATGGATGGCTTTGAGGTATGTAGAGAAGAGGTGTTGGAAATCCTGGAAAAGGTGAAAATAGATAAGTCCCCTGGGCCTGATGGCATTTATCCTAGGATTCTCTGGGAAGCAAGGGAGGAGATTGCAGAGCCATTGGCCTTGATTTTTATGTCCTCTTTGTCTACAGGAGTAGTGCCAGAAGACTGGAGGATAGCAAATGTGGTTCCCTTGTTCAAAAAGGGGAGTAGGGATAACCCTAGTAACTATAGGCCGGTGAGTCTCACTTCTGTTGTGGGCAAAGTCTTAGAGAGAATTGTAAGGGATAGGATTTATGCACATCTGGATAGGAATAATGTGATCAAGGATAGTCAGCATGGTTTTGTGAAGGGCAGGTCGTGCCTCACAAACCTTATTGAATTCTTTGAAAAGGTGACGAAGGAGGTTGATGAGGGGAAAGCGGTAGATGTGGTATATATGGATTTTAGTAAGGCGTTTGATAAGGTTCCCCATGGTAGGCTACTGCAGAAAATACGGAGATATGGCATTGAGGGTGAGTTGGAGGTTTGGATTAGGAATTGGCTGGATGGAAGAAGACAGAGGGTAGTAGTTGATGGCAAAGTTTCTTCATGGAGTGCCGTCACTAGCGGTGTTCCGCAAGGATCTGTTTTGGGACCATTGCTGTTTGTCATTTTTATAAATGACCTGGAAGAGGGGTTAGAAGGTTGGGTGAGCAAGTTTGCGGATGATACGAAAGTCGGAGGAGTTGTTGACAGTGAGGAAGGATGTGGCAGGTTACAGCAGGATATAGAGAAGCTGCAGAGCTGGGCAGAAAGGTGGCAAATGGAATTCAATGTAGCTAAATGTGAGGTGATTCACTTTGGGAAGAATAACAAAAAGATGGGGTACTGGGCTAATGGTCGGATACTTGGTAGTGTGGATGAGCAGAGGGATCTTGGTGTCCATGTACACAGATCTCTGAAAGTTGCCACCCAGGTAAATAGTGCGGTGAGGAAGGCATATGGCGTACTGGCTTTTATTGGTAGAGGAATTGAGTTCCGGAGTCCTGAGGTCATGATGCAGTTATATAAAACTCTGGTGCGGCCGCATCTGGAATATTGTGTGCAGTTTTGGTCGCCATACTATAGGAAGGATGTGGAGGCACTGGAACGGGTGCAGAGGAGGTTTACCAGGATGTTGCCTGGTATGGAAGTAAGATCGTATGAGGATAGACTGAGACACTTGGGGCTGTTTTCATTAGAGAAAAGAAGGTTTAGGGGTGACTTGATTGAGGTGTACAAGATGATTAGGGGGTTAGATAGGGTTGACAGTGTGAACCTTTTCCCGCGTATGGAGTCGGGTATTACAAGGGGGCATAGCTTTAAATTAAGGGGGGGTAGATATAGGACTGAAGTTAGGGGTAGGTTCTTCACTCAGCGAGTCGTAAGTTCATGGAATGCCCTGCCAGCAGCAGTGGTGGACTCTCCCTCTTTATGGGCATTTAAGCGGGCATTGGATAGGTATATGGAGGATAGTGGGTTAGTATAGGTTAGGTGGGCTTGGATCGGCGCAACATCGAGGGCCAAAGGGCCTGTACTGCGCTGTATTCTTCTATGTTCTATGTTCTATGCAGGTAACTTGGACAGACAGGCTGAGTGGGCAAATGTTTGATAAACACGATGTAATGTGGATAAATGTGAGATTATCCACTTTGGTCACAAAATCAGGAAGGCAGATTATTATCTGAATGTTGGCAGTTTAGGAAAAGGCCAGGGGTAACGGGACCTGGGTGTCATGGCAGAACGGTCGCTGAAGGTTGGCATATAGGTGAGGCAGACATGGATGGTGGAACCGATATTTGAGGAAAGAATGGATTAACTGGGCTTGTATTCACTAGAATTTAGCAAAGTTATGGGGGGGATACCTCATAAAAAACATAAAATCTTGACTGGACAGGCTAGATGTGGGAAGAATGTTCCAAATTTTGGGGAGGTCCAGAACAAGGAGTCACAGTCGAAAAATAAGGGGAAAGCAACTCAGGAAGAATTTCTTACTCAGAATTGTGAACCTGTGGAATTCTCTCCCACAGGAAGCTGTTGGGACCAGTTCATCAGATATATTCAAGAGAGAGCTTGACATGGTCCTTGCAGCTAAAGGGGTCAAGGGTTACGGGGAGAGAGCAGGAATGGGATACTGAGATTGCATGATTAGCCATGGTTATAGTGAATGATTGTGCAGGCGCGAAGGGCTGAATGGCCTACTCCTGCACTTACTTCCTATGTTTCTGTGACACTAGTCCCATTTTTCAGCATGAGACCCATAACTATATCTAATACCCTTGACCATTGATCTGCTTCAGCATTCTTTTACTATTCTCTTAATCATATGAATGTTGCCACTAAAAATGGTAACTGGGTCTTCATTAAGTACAAGTAAGGGGCCTGGTGGCTCAGTAGTTAGCACTGCTGCCTCACAGCACCAAAGACTTGGGTTTGATTCCACTCAGGGGTGACTGTCTGTGTGGAGTTTGCACATTCTCCCCGTGCCTGTAAGGGATTCCCCCGAGTGCTCTGGTCTCCTCCCACAGTCCAAAGATCTGCAGGTTAGGTGGATTGACCACGCTTAATTACCCATAGTGCTCAAACACGTGTATGTTTGGTACATTAGCCATGGGAAATGTAGGGTTACAGAGATAGGGTTGGGGATATGGGTCTGGGTGCTCTTCGGAGGGTTGGTGTGGATTCATTGGGCTGAATGGCCTGTTTCCACACTAAAGGGATTCTATGGAAGATTTATTTATATATATTAGATTCTCTACAGTACGGCCCAACAAGTCCAAACTGACCCTCCAAAGAGTAACCCACCCAGACCCACTTCCCATATTCGTCCCTGACTATGGGCAATTTAGCGTGACCAATTTCCCTAACCTGCACATCTTTGGCTTGTGGGAGGAAACCGGAAACAGTTAGTCAGTCACCCAAGGCAGGAATTGAACCTGGGTCCCTGGTGGTGTGAAGCAGCAGTGCTAACCACTGAGCTACCGTGCTGCCCCTTCTCTATGACCTGCTGACCTTGTAAGATACCTTTTTCAGATTGATACACAAAGATTCCCAAAACCCTTTGTGCAGTTAGTCTGAAACCAAACAGTGTTAGCCTGACAGTAGGTCGAGAACGTGCTGAAATATGTTAGAAAGGATATGTCAATATACAATAACAGGACCCTTAGAAACACATTTTATAAAACAGAATGTGTTTTTGAGCTTCTTGGATTTTATTTGTTGGTGTGAATATAGATGGCAGAAAAATAAGGGTGTCGGAGGGACGTGGTGGCTCGAGAGATATGGTTTATTTGAATTTTTAGAAGCCTTTACGCAAGTTTCAATAAGGGCTAAAGAGTAACTTGGCAGAGAATAGGGCCCCTTAAATATCAATAAGGTCACCTTTGTGTGGAACTGGAGGAGATGGGTAAGATACTAAACAAAATAGTCTTGTCAGTATTTACTGCGGAGAAAGAGATGGAAGGTTGGGAACTTGGGAAATAGTGATGTCTTGGAAAGAATCCTCAACAGGGAAAAGAAAGTGCTGGAATCTTAAAACAAATAAAGGTAGATCAATCCTCAGTAGCGTATGAGGTCTATCCTAGTATATTGTGGGAAGCTAGGGAAGAGATTGCAGTGTCCCTAACGGAGATATTTATATTACATGACAACTCATTCTTCTGCAAATCCATTCCTTTGCCTATATGCTGGCTCTTCACTACTTCTGCACAAATGATAGGACCGTTGTCACTTAAATGCCATCATAATTCATTACGTAAGAAGTTAAAGTCTCTAACTGAAGGCAAAATTCAGCACAGGCAATATTAATTTTGTTGCTGGGACTGTTGTATAATTATTTACGTAACATACCTGCATCTTCTGGGGCTTGCACAGAAGTCACAGCAATGATGTAATTCAATGGTTGGAATAGTGTTGTCACAGCCTGCATCCTCAGTGACTGTGGACTAGAAAAAAATACAAAGGATTAGCTAAAACCAATAAATAAAGGTCGCATGCATGTCCCATGAGCTTATAAAGAAAATCTACAAATTACTAGACAATGTCTTTGATTGTGAGGCTGCATAAAATCTTGTGAAGTTACTGGAATTTAGTGAAAAATTTGGGAATACATATTCTAAAAACTTTGAAAGCCTGGAGAGGTAATTTCTATGATTTACACAAAATCTCAATTTAACTCTGTACTAACAACTCATTTTTTTTGAAAAGGTGGGTTACAACCAGTTAAAGGGTAATTAATAGAACATCGATTTTTCAAGAGTGATACTTGGACTTCAGGTATTAAGTTATAAGGATTATAATTTAATTATAATTTATAATTAGGCCCATTTTCTCTAGAATTTAGAAGGATGATCTGATCAAATTCTTCCAGATAATAACAGGAAAAGACAGGGTAGATAAATATAATCTAATTCCACTAGTTGGGGATTCTAGAACTTGGGGGCATTGACTGAGAATTAGGGTCAGACCATTCAGAAATGTTAGGAAACACTTCTACACACAACTGGTGGTAGATGTAGCCAGTATCTTGTATGAATAAAAGGTTTCCAGCGTGGCAGATCAAGTTGAGAACCGTGTAGAGCGTAAAGAGTATCAGAAGCCACTTGTTCTCATCGTCACTGATTTCAATGCATCCACTGGTATATTGCATGCCAATAAAGCACTCTCAATGATAGATTAACACCTTCAAAGCCTTAGACCTTGACTCCAGCTGCTCTGTTAAAGATCAGCATGGACACCTTCAACACAGTCGGAGGAGTACTCTCCACAGTCCTGTCCTCTCAGTTATCCATTTCATCATGATTTCAAAGGGCATTGCCTCAAAGAATTGTTTACATTTCAAGACATAACCAGTAGTCTTAGACAGTAGCAGTGCCAAGGCTGATCAATGCATCAGCTATTAGAAGACAATGATGGCTGGAAGACAACAAGGCTCTCCCTTCCAACCATCAGACAGTAGAATGTTGAGGGTGTCTCCTACCCAGAAAGCCAGGAGAGGATTAAAGATCAACCTCCAGACAAGATTCAGCAAAGCCACATCAGTCTGCCAGCAGCTTCACACTATATGTGTATCAAACATCATCAACACAGTCAGATGCTACATGTTTACGAAGTATAACTACAATTAGATTTGATTACTTTAGATTAGATTACTTACAGTGTGGAAACAGGCCTTTCGACCCAACAAGTCGACACCGACCCTCCGAACAGCAACCCACCAAGACCTAACACTACGGGCAATTTAGCATGGCCAATTCACCTAACCTGCACATCTTTGGACTGTGGGAGGAAACCGGAGCACCTGGAGGAAACCCAAGCAGACATGGCGGGGAGAATGTGCAAACTCCACACAGACAGTTGCCTGAGGCGGGAATTGAACCTGGGTCTCTGGCATTGTGAGGCACCAATGCTAACCACTTTGCCGCGCATGGAAGAGAACAGTGTCACTAAGTTGCATATCTTCCCACAGCATTGCCTGTACAAAATCTTGGGCATAACTTAGAAAAGACAAAAACTCTAACAAGGAAAGCTTACAAAAAACTGTCTGAGGCACCTACAGGAGAGAGAGATGACTGAGATTAGCAGGATTCATGTTTCACCTCCCAGACCTTTGATCTAGCAAAGTTACATCGAATGCATAACACCAGATGGGAAAAGATGGGTTAAGCAAAAAGACATAATTAAGCATTCAAGAACCTTCAAGAGCAGGATATCCACTGGGTTTGCAGTGAAATACATTGCAATGGATGGGACTGGGCCTGTAGTGGAATCTGGAGGATCTAAACCTAAATAAAAATCTAATCTCTTCTTTGGGTTTGACCAAATCAGTGTCTGACACAGTCCCATACATATGCTGTTTTGGATACAACCTGAAAACTGGGAACGATGGATGCTGCATTGCTAGTCGACAATAATCTGAAGAGAACATTCACATCAAAGCATGTATCAGCTCATCTTTTCTTGACAAAAGTAGAAGTATCAGATTAAATTGAGAGTGCACCCTCTAAGCAAGTAAATTTTACATTAAATCCCAGGGCTTAGAGTGGTATATGGTTGAATTGGAGCAGCAGTCAATGTCCAATCACATGGTAGTTTCATGACACATACGACATACTTATTCAACCATATACTTTAACATCATATAATACAAGTAAATGCTCAGACTTCCATACCAAGTTTTGAGCTTTAGAATTCCAGAAGCTAATGTCAATGCTTCAATCTGATTCATTGATCTCAATAAGAGACATAGCAATTCCCAGAATGTAGGCTCCAGCACTTCACTTGGAAATGATCTGCAGAATGAAATCAAAGTTACTCTTTTCACTCTAAATACAAAATAAAAGTCCTCACAAATCATCACAAAGTTTTGATACCAAGCAAAATGCCATAAATATTTGTCTCCTCAATTACTTCCAGCTTCTGTGGTACTATCCCTGATCAGGAATGCAGGAAATCTCCACAGATACTGTCATTGGTACCTGGCATATTACCAATAGATAACTAATTAATCATGACAAAAGATCATCTCAGGAAATGAGAATATTGTCAAAAAGCAGAATTTTCAATTTTCTGATCAGCAAAACTAAATGTTTGGGTAGTCAAAATTGTAATGTTGCACTCTGCTAATTTTCTAAAATTTAATGGTGAATTCACAGAATTTTTATTTAGAGTCATAGAGATGTACAGTACAGAAACAGATGAGTCTAACTTGCTCATACTGACCAGATATCCTAAACTATTACATCCCATCTGCTAGCATTTGGCTGCAATCCCTCTAAACCCTTTCTATTAATGAACCCACCCAGATGCCTTTTAAATGTTGTAATTATGTCAGCCTCTACCACTTCCTCTGGCAGCTCATTCCATACATGCACCACCCTCTGCATGAAAATGTTGCCCCTTATGACTAAATAAACTTCTTTAAGGTCACCCCTCACCCTCCGACATTCCGGGAAAATAGCCCCAGCCTCTTCAGCCTGTCCCTGCAGCTCAAATCCTCCAAGCCAGGCAACATCCTTGTAAATCTTTTCTGAACCTTTTCAAGTTTCACAACATCCTTCCTCTAGCGGGGATATCAGAACTGAACATAGGTGTTCCAAAAGTGGCCTAACCAATATCCGTGCAGCCACAACATGACCTCCCAACCCCTATACTCAATGCACTCAATAAAGGTAGGTGTACCAAATGCCTCCTTTACTATCCTGTCTGCCTGAAACTCCACTTTCAAGGAATTATGAACCTGCACTCCAAGGTCTTTTTGTTTGGCAACACTCCCCAGGACCTTACCATTTAGTCTTGATCTGATTTCTTCTACCAAAATGTAGCACCTCACAATTAACTAGTTTAAACACCATCTGCCAATCCTCAGCCCACTGGTCCATCTGATCAAGGTTCCATTGTACCTTCTTCACTGTCCATTACACCACCTATTTTGGTGTCATTTGCAAACTTACTAAGCATTTCTCCTATATTCATATCCAAAGCATTTATATAAATGACAAAAAGCAATGGACCCAGCACCGATCCTTGTGGCACACCACAAGGTCTCCAGTCTGAAAAGCAAATCTCCACCACCATCCTCCATCTCCTACTTTCGAACCAATTTTGTATTCAAATGGCTAATTCTTCCTGCAGTCCATGTGATATGACTTTGTTAACCACTCCACCATGCACAACCTTGTCAAACGCCTTACTGATGTCCATGTAGACAACATCCATCACTCTACCTTCATCAATCCTATTTGTCACTTATTCAAAAAATGTAATCAAGTTAGTGAGACACAATTTTCCATACACAAAGTCATGTTGTCCATCCCTAATCCAAATACATATAAATCTTGTACCTCAGAATCTCCTCCAACAACCTCCCCACCATTGGCTCACCGGTCTATAGTTCTCTGGCTTTTCTTTCCCACCTTTCTTAAGTAATGGCACTATATTTTAGTCAATCTCCAGTTTTCCGGCATCACACTTGTGACTATTAACAGTACAAATATCACAGCAATGTGCTCATCAATCACTTCCCTAGCTTCCCACAAAATTCTAGGATATACCTGATCCAGTCCCAGGGATTTACCGACCTTTATGTGTTGCACTCTCAATGTTGCCAGAACACATTCTCTTGGATTGATTCACAAAATAAATTGAAATAAATTGTAATTATAATACTTTTGGCTATTTCTCTGAGCAACTTGGCTAATGCTTTAGTTCTAACGTTTTAGAATTGGAATCACACACAGGAACATGCACAATATGATGCAAGTACCTCCAAGTGGTACCACAGCAGGGTATAGGAAATAACTTTGCTTCATAATTTAAGCAGATAAACGCGTGGGCATCAGGCTCTAAGCTTTTCACTGTACCCAGCCCTCTCCTATCTCCAACAAGTCTAAGACATTAGATTCCACAATTTTCTAATTAAAAATTAATCCAACTGGAAACATAATCAATTCATATTATCTCACTCCATCTCTACCTACCTTTAAGATGCTCCTTAAAACCTATTCATTTAACGAGTACAGAGGAACCTCAATTATCAAAGAACACGGCTGAGGACATTTCGGTTGGATAATCAAAAGCCGAATAACACAGTTTAGCTAAGAATCGGGACCTTGCGACCTTATTCGAATAATCCAAAGTACAGATAATTGAAGTTCCTCTGTATTTTGTTCACCTGCCCGAATAACTCCTTATGTAGCTCAGCACCAAATTATGTTATAGGGCTCAGATATGGTTTGGGATGCCTTTCTACATTAAAGGTGGTGTGTACATTACAATTTACTGTTAAATCTTGTTCAAAATGCAGGAAGTATTTTACCAGATTTATTTATCATGCCAAAACAACATTAAATAGCTCTTAAAAACAAGCAGAATATGTTAGACCATAAGACATAGGAGTGGAAGTAAGGCCATTTGGCCCATCGAGTCCACCGCCATTCAATCATGGCTGATGGGTATTTCAACTCCACTTACCTGCATTCTCCCCGTAGCCCTTAATTCCTTGTGACATCAAGAATTTATCAATCTCTGCCTTGAAGACATTTAGCGTCCTGGCCTCCACTGCACTCCGTGGTAATGAATTCCACAGGCCCACCACTCTCTGGCTGAAGAAATGTCTCCGCATTTCTGTTCTGAATTTACCCCCTCTAATTCTGAGGCTGTGTCCACGGGTCCTAGTCTCCTCGCTTAACGGAAACAATTTCCTAGCGTCCACCCTTTCCAAGCCATGTATTATCTTGTAAGTTTCTATTAGATCTCCCCTTAATCTCCTAAACTCCAATGAATACAGGATCCTCAGCCGTTCCTCGTATATTAGATCTACCATTCCAGGGATCATCCGTGTGAATCTCCGCTGGATACGCTCCAGTGCCAGTATGTCCTTCCTGAGGTGTGGGGACCAAAACTGGACAGTACTCCAAATGGGGCCTAACCAGAGCTTTATAAAGTCTCAGTAGCACAATGGTGCTTTTATATTCCAACCCTCTTGAGATAAATGACAACATTGCATTCACTTTCTTAATCATGGACTCAACCTGCATGTTTACCTTAAGAGAATCCTCCCAGATCCCTTTGTACTTTGGCTTTATGAATTTTCTCACCGTTTAGAAAGTAGTCCATGCTTGTATTCTTTTTTCCAAAGTGCAAGACCTCGCATTTGCTCACATTGAATTCCATCAGCCATTTCCTGGACCACTCTCTCAAACTGTCTAGATCCTTCTGCAGCCTCCCCACTTCCTCAGTACTACCTGCCGTCCACCTAACTTCGTATCATTGGCAAACTTCGCTAGAATGCCCCCAGTCCTTTCATCCAGATCATTAATATATAACGTGAACAGCTGCGGCCCCAACACTGAACCCTGTGGGACACCACTTGTCACCGGCTGCCATTCTGAAAAAGAACCTTTTATCCCAACTCTCTGCCTTTTGTCAGACAGCCAATCCTCAATCCATACCAGTAGCTCACCTTGAACACCATGGGCCCTCACCTTGCTCAGCAGCCTCCCGTGTGGCACCTTATCAAAGGCCTTTTGGAAGTCTAGGTAGATAACATCCACTGGGTTTCCCTGGTCTAACCTACTTGTCACCTCTTCAAAGAACTCCAACAGGTTTGTCAGGTACGACCTTCCCTTACTAAATCCATGTTGACTTGTTCTAATCTGACCCTGCTCTTCCAAGAATTTAGAAACGTCATCCTTAATTAAATATTCTAGAATTTTACCAACAACCGAGGTTAGGCTAATTGGCCTATAATTTTCCATCTTTTGTCTTGATCCTTTCTTGAACAAGGGGGTTACAACAGCGATCCTCCAATCATCCGGGACTTTCCCTGACTCCAGTGACTTTTGACAGATCTCAACCAACGCCTCCGCTATTTCCTCAGCCACCTCCCTCAGAACTCTAGGATGTAGCCCATCGGGGCCAGGAGATTTATCAATTTTAAGACCTTTTAGCTTTTCTAGCACTCAGTTGGAGAAATTCAGCATGTCAGGCAGCATTTGTAGAGATTTTAAATGTCAAATTGGACACAAAACATTAACTTTTTCTCCCTCTACATATGAAGTCAAGTTTGTTTATCACTTTCTGCTTAGATTTCAAATTTCCAGCAATCAGAGTATTTTGCTTTTATTACACAGTTATTAGTTACTCCACTCTTACCTGGATACATTCAAGAAAAGCTCTGCTAAAGGTTGACCAATTTCAGTCAGGTCACCTTTCAAAAGTAACTTTATACTTTCTTCTATCTTAGGCCACAAAAGTATTATGGCTACCGGATACATGGTTCCTGACACCTTGGATAGTAGTTTTAGAGCCAGTTGGACATTGGAAGTGATATCTGACCTCAGGAAATCTTCAATGTGACCAGTAATTGCACAGATACAATCTGACCAATCATCAGAATGCAAAACTGTAACTTTGTTAGTTAACTGGGTTTTGCTACTATTTCCCAGAGTAGCATGTGTGGAACATTGTAAACAGAAAGACAAAATGCTTGCTAAAAGTTGACTAGCTGTTGAGGCCACAAATATACTGGGATCCTTCTGAAGCTGTATTATCTCATCGATACATCCTGTTGATAAAAAGGAGAAAGTAAATGTTATTTTTTGCTGAAATTAATAACAGGACATATAGCAATTTTCCTGATAAAATAGAAAACCAAACAGAGTGCCATACACTCATCTAGTGGCGTCTTCTTTATAAAAGTTGTGATGTAGCACTTTCACATTAATGCATATACACAGGTTTCATTAACCTGCTACTACCAATGACGTAAAACACTTCTCACAATTTAAAATGGGGCAAGTTCAATGTAAATAAAGGCTTACAGAACTAGTAAATCAAGCAGTTTCAGTGATATAATCAAAACACAGGCCTGATCCAAACTTTAAAAACAATGCCGGCTAAAACACAAATAATTAACTTTTGTGAAAATTCAGAAACAGTTCTTGAAGTTTGTGATTGTATGAAAAATGATTTATATGTATTAACATTTTTTTGTATGATTTCAAACCAGGGAAGTAGGGTGTTAGTTTGTTTTTGGGAAGGTATTTGAAAATTAACTCCGTCAGTCGTATCAGAACCATGATTTTAAATCAGTATGTGTCAGTGAATAGATGACCTGAGATTTCTTGGAATGTTAATGGAAGTTTGTTTCTACTGTAGTGGTAGAAGAAAGTGAGGACTTCAGATGCTGGAGAGTCAGAGTCGAAAAGTTTGGCACTGAAAAAAGCACAGCAGGTCAGGCAGCATCTGAGGAGCAGGAGAGTTGACATTGTGGGTCAACTCACAGGAATGGACTGCAGCGATTCAAGAAGGCAGTTCACCATTCTTGCATTGAAGTGTGTATACTTCAATGCAAGAAGTATACGAAATAAGGTAGGTGAACTTGCAGCGTGGGTTGGTACCTGGGACTTCGATGTTGTGGCTATTACGGAGACATGGCTAGAACAGGGACAGGATTGGCTGTTGCAGGTTCCAGGATTTAAATGTTTTAGTAGGGTCAGAGGTGGGGGTAAAAGAGGGGGAGGTGTGGCATTGCTTGTCAAAGATAGTATTACAGTGGTGGAAAGGACGATGGATGAGGACTTGCCATCTGAGGTAGTTTGGGCTGAGGTTAGGAATAGGAAAGGTGAGGTCACCCTATTAGGAGTCTTTTACAGGCCTCCTAATAGTCCTAGAATCATTGAAGAAAGGATAGGGAAGGTGATTCAGGAGATGAGTGACAGTAATAGGGTGGTTGTTATGGGGGACTTTAACTTTCCTGATATTGATTGGGAAAGCTATAGCTCAAGTTCGTTAGATGGGTCAGTGTTTGTTCAATGTGTGCAGGAGAGTTTCCTGACACAATATGTAGACAGGCCAACAAGAGGTGAGGCCATACTGGATTTGGTTCTGGGTAACGAACCAGGCCAGGTGTTAGAATTAGAGGTAGGTGAGCACTTTGGGGATAGTGACCATAATTCGGTGATTTTTACACTTGTGATGGAGAGGGATAAGTGTGTACTACAGGGCAAGAGTTATAGCTGGGGTCAGGGAAATTATGATGCGGTGAGGCATGACTTAGGATGTGTGGCTTGGAAAAGTAGACTCCAAGGCAAGAGTGTAAATGATATGTGGAGCTTGTTCAAGGAGCAACTATTGAGTGTCCTTGATAATTATGTACCTGTCAGGCAGGGAGGAAAGGGTCGTGCGAGGGAGCCGTGGTTTAATGAGGAATTGGAATCCCTTGTTAAATGGAAGAGGGCGGCCTATCTCAAGATGAGACGTGAAGGTTCAATTGGGGCGATTGAGAGTTATAGGGTAGCCAGGAAGGAGCTGAAGAGAGAGCTAAGAGCAGCAAGGAGGGGACATGAAAGGTCCTTAGTCGGTAGGATTAGGGAAAACCCTAAGGCTTTCTATAGGTATGTTAGGAATAAAAGAATGACTAGGGTAGGAATAGGTCCAGTCAAGGATAGTAGTGGGAAGTTGCGTGTGGAGGCGGAAGAGATTGGGGAGACACTGAATGAATACTTTTCTTCAGTATTTACTCAGGAACAGGGCATTGTCGTCGATGTGAATACTGAGTCACAAATAAGTAGAATGGATGGCTTTGAGGTATGTAGAGAAGAGGTGTTGGAAATCCTGGAAAAGGTGAAAATAGATAAGTCCCCTGGGCCTGATGGCATTTATCGTAGGATTCTCTGGGAAGCAAGGGAGGAGATTGCAGAGCCATTGGCCTTGATTTTTATGTCCTCTTTGTCTACAGGAGTAGTGCCAGAAGACTGGAGGATAGCAAATGTGGTTCCCTTGTTCAAAAAGGGGAGTAGGGATAACCCTAGTAACTATAGGCCGGTGAGTCTCACTTCTGTTGTGGGCAAAGTCTTAGAGAGAATTGTAAGGGATAGGATTTATGCACATCTGGATAGGAATAATGTGATCAAGGATAGTCAGCATGGTTTTGTGAAGGGCAGGTCGTGCCTCACAAACCTTATTGAATTCTTTGAAAAGGTGACGAAGGAGGTTGATGAGGGGAAAGCGGTAGATGTGGTATATATGGATTTTAGTAAGGCGTTTGATAAGGTTCCCCATGGTAGGCTACTGCAGAAAATACGGAGATATGGTATTGAGGGTGAGTTGGAGGTTTGGATTAGGAATTGGCTCGATGGAAGAAGACAGAGGGTAGTAGTTGATGGCAAAGTTTCTTCATGGAGTGCCGTCACTAGCGGTGTTCCGCAAGGATCTGTTTTGGGACCATTGCTGTTTGTCATTTTTATAAATGACCTGGAAGAGGGGTTAGAAGGTTGGGTGAGCAAGTTTGCGGATGATACGAAAGTCGGAGGAGTTGTTGACAGTGAGGAAGGATGTGGCAGGTTACAGCAGGATATAGAGAAGCTGCAGAGCTGGGCAGAAAGGAGTCAAATGGAATTCAATGTAGCTAAGTATGAGGTGATTCACTTTGGGAAGAATAACAAAAAGATGGGGTACTGGGTTAATGGTCGGATACTTGGTAGTGTGGATGAGTAGAGGGATCTTGGTGTCCATGTACACAGATCTCTGAAAGTTGCCACCCAGGTAAATAGTGCGGTGAGGAAGGCATATGGCGTACTGGCTTTTATTGGTAGAGGAATTGAGTTCCGGAGTCCTGAGGTCATGATGCAGTTGTATAAGACTCTGGTGCGGCCGCATCTGGAATATTGTGTGCAGTTTTGGTCGCCATACTATAGGAAGGATGTGGAGGCACTGGAACGGGTGCAGAGGAGGTTTACCAGGATGTTGCCTGGTATGGAAGGAAGATCGTATGAGGAAAGACTGAGACACTTGGGGCTGTTTTCATTAGAGAAAAGAAGGTTTAGGGGTGACTTGATTGAGGTATACAAGATGATTAGGGGGTTAGATAGGGTTGACAGTGTGAGCCTTTTCCCGCGTATGGAGTCGGGTATTACAAGGGGGCATAGCTTTAAATTAAGGGGGGGTAGATATAGGACTGAAGTTAGGGGTAGGTTCTTCACTCAGCGAGTCGTAAGTTCATGGAATGCCCTGCCAGTAGCAGTGGTGGACTCTCCCTCTTTATGGGCATTTAAGCGGGCATTGGATAGGTATATGGAGGATAGTGGGTTAGTATAGGTTAGGTGGGCTTGGATCGGCGCAACATCGAGGGCCAAAGGGCCTGTACTGCGCTGTATTCTTCTATGTTCTATGTTCCCAAGGGGAAATAGGGATGGGCTATCAATGCTGGCCAGCCAGGGATGCCCACGTCCCAGAAATGAATTTTAAAAAATTCAGGCATAAGCCTATAATCAGGAATGATATACTGTAGGGGCATACAACTGGAGAAGAAAAGCATTGAAATACATGTGATTGCTTTTGGGTTTGGAATAATCAAGGATTTATTTTAGCTTGGCAAAGCCCAAACATTGGAAAACCTTTGAGGTTCAGTTCATAGAGGACCTTACTGAAATCAGTTGACAGCATTATTATGAAGATGTGGTGAACTATACCTTTTAAGAGAGTTAAAAGCTAGCAGTGACAGCACCAAGTGTTTTCAATAAGATACAATGTAACATGTGCTCCAGCTACTGGAGTAGCTGGTTGGCTGGAAATGACAAAAAACACATTCGAATTAGACCAATCAGTTTAACTTGTATCCTGAAAAATACCAAAATCTAGTCAAGTTTGAATTGAGTATATTGATAATCTGAAAAGCCAATGACACAATCCAATGCTCTGGGGTATAAGACCAGGGAAAAATTGAACAGCTGAGAGGAGAACTGCCAAGCCCCAGCAGGTAAATGACTGTCTGAAAAAGTAGCTCTCTTAAAAGTACCTTTAGCAATCAATAACCTGTGACACAGAAATTCCTAACAAGAAGAAAAGAAAATACAGGAAGATCCAAATAGAAGATCCGAAAGCTGCCTAGTTTTGAGATAAGAAGTGTTGTTTTGTAAATTTTAATTGGGATTTTTATCAGACTAGTATTATAAAAGGGAAGGTAAAAGATAGGTTAGAGTAAGAACTCATACATAGTTGTTTGTTAATTATTCAGTAACACTTTAAGAAATAAAGCTGTTAATTTTTACTTTAAATAGTCTTGGCGATTCGAATTTCTACAGATTACTGCATGGGATAATTCTTTTCTGTGTTGCAGGTTTTAAATTAAGCAGGAGAGTTTACCCCGTGTCATAACAGTTTAGTCTCGCCTAAATTGTTTAGATCAGTTAGGATGTAAGTTACTTCAAAGAAAGAATTTAAATAACTTACTTCCTAACTGATCTGAATAATCTTTTTCTAGGCAAGACTTTACTGTCAACTGGCTTCAGTAAGGTCCCCTACAAATTGAACCCCAAAGGTTTTCCAATCTTTGGGCTTTTCTAAGCTAAGACCAGAAATATTTGGTTACAAATCTGCATTGGTTATTCGAAGCTGAGAAATTCCAATATCTCAGTTATGTGAAGACTAAAGGATAAGACTTCAGAGCTCAAAGGACAGAAACTGAGGAATTTCGTGAAACCTAGAGATTTAATTAGGAAAGGAAATTTTGCTGGCTGGTAAGAACTGTTATTTAATATTGTTGGAGAGTAGATGGGATTTTGGTTTGCTGTGTGTTTTGAAATGTTTAAAACTGTATTTTACTTAGAGAGATTGTTTTTTATTTTGTTCTTGTTTCTTATACGATAAATTGCTGTTTTTTGTTAAAACCAATTGACAGCCTTATGTTCTTACTTTTCACAGAAAAAGCATGGTGTTAAATCAAAGAAAACCATGAAAACGATCCAACAAGCCAAGTATTACTTTGGGATCTGATTTGGCCAGTAGTAAAATTAGCAGGTATCATAGCATGACAGAAGACAAAATAGGTAATAGTTACAATCCCAGGGATAAATACAAAATGTTCCGGTGTTGGAATAAATATGCAGAGACAGCCTCCTCAAACTGCACAGATACAAAATGGTTAAGGTAAAGGAGCCATTGTCTCCCAGTGGAATACAAGGCTGCTCTCTCATTAGAAAGAGATAACTGGTGATGGATTAACTTAAAGGTCACCATGTCTTATGGGCGATGTGTTCCAGGAGTGAGCTTGAGAAGGCAAGACTTTCATTGTGTCCTTAGCCAGTGCAGGAAGTTAACTCACACTGTTGACATCACTCTGCATCACAAACTAGCCATCCTTCAAACTGAGCTAACTGGCCCCAAAACAGAAGGAATTACTACTCCATATTTTTTTCTGAAGTTTCTATACATTTCAGGCTTTTACTATCAATTAATCATGCACACGAGACTTTTCATTGACCTTAATATTTACAACAGAAATTGTCTGCATTCAAAAAAATCAGACGAAGGGATTACCATATTTATAGAGAAACCGAATTACAGCCTCATGCTGCAACATATTTTGGATTCCTAAGAGCCATCCACTTCGTACAGTTGCTTCCTCCCACGCTTCTGTTCCAAGGTTTGTCGGATTCCCAAATAGGCTGCTCATAATTCCATTATCCTGAGATAGCAACAACACTGATTGGACAAACATTTTTGATTGGTAAACATTAATCAAAAATAAATTATTTCATAGAAAACTTTTTTGAGCTGCCACTTCATCTTTTTTCAGCAATTTAAAATAGGAAATCAAGAAAATTACAGTCAGGTGATGATTATCAACATGCCGACTTGTGGGCCTAAGTCATTTCCCAATCATCCCTTCTTTTCCCACCACCGCAAAAAATTGAAAGCCCAAGACAGATAGAATACCATTCAAATAGGACTTTCTTTAATTTTACATTAATACAAAGCATTAACATGATACAAAAGGATATTTTACTTCAGTCAAAACTACCAGGACTTGTGCTTTCAGTCAAATTTAAAGTAAACATATCATTGAAGTTACTGACTTCTTGCATTTATGTAGTGCTGCTAAGACACCCTTAGGCACTTTACAGATGCATTGTCAAACATAATTTGACAGTGCCGCATAAGGAGTAGTAGAGTGATGTCTAAAAGCTTGATTATAAACAGACCAGATTATAAACAGACCGGGGCGGTGTGGACTTGTTTGGCGGCACGGTGGCACAGTGGTTAGCACTGCTGCCTCGCAGCGCCAGAGACCCGGGTTCAATTCCCGACTCAGGCGACTGACTGTGTGGAGTTTGCACGTTCTCCCCGTGTCTGCGTGGGTTTCCTCCGGGGGCTCCGGTTTCCTCCCACAGTCCAAAGATGTGCAAGTCAGGTGAATTGGCCATGCTAAATTGCCCGTAGTGTTAGGTAAAGGGGTAAATGTAGGGGTATGGGTGGGTTACGCTTCGGCGGGTCGGTGTGGACTTGTTGGGCCGAAGGGCCTGTTTCCACACTGTAAGTAATCTAATCTAATCTAATCTAAAATTATGGGCCCTGGTGCACCTCCCATTTTCATTCCTCCGTCTCCCCATCCTTCGATTGCCCGGAATATTGATCATCATGGGGAAAAAATGTTTTATTTTGTTTTAGCAATAGTTTATTGGCTTTTGTCCTCTATGCATCTATTTATAAACCTATTGAAAGCTCATGTTTCTATATGATATACTTTAAAACTACATCTTTAATAGATAATTACACAAAACGGCACGGTGGCACAGTGGTTAGCACTGCTGCCTCACAGCGCCAGAGACCCAGGTTCAATTCCCGCCTCAGGCGACTGACTGTGTGGAGTTTGCACATTCTCCCCGTGTCTGCGTGGGTTTCCTCCGGGTGCTCCGGTTTCCTCCCACAGTCCAAAGATGTGCAGGCCAGGTGAATTGGCTATGCTAAATTGCCCGTAGTGTTAGGTAAGGGTAAATATAGGGGTATGGGAGGGTTGCGCTTCGGCGGGGCGGTGTGGACTTGTTTCCACACTGTAAGTAATCTAATCTAATCTAAAACATAGTCATTCATATTATATGAAACTAGCTCCACTTTATTGAAACAAAAGCAGAAATTGCTAGTGAAACTTATCAGGTCTGGCAGCATCTGCAGGGAGAAAGCAAAATTAATGTTTTGAGTTGATGACACTTCATCTGGACAGCAACATCCAAAATACATGGGCTTTAATAATAGAAGAGGCTTATGCCCAAAACGTCGATTCTCCTGTTCCTTGGATGCTGCCTGACCTGCTGCGCTTTTCCAGCAACACATTTTCAGCTTTAATAATAGAAAAATTACACTTTGCATTAAGTTATAAATATGTTCTCATCTTAAATTTAAATTAATCACATTTACAAATCCCCAGCCTGGAACACACAGCAGCAGAGCAAATTGCTGCTGATGCTGAAAATCTGAAATCTGAAAAAAAAATGATTGAAATGCTCAGCAGTTAAGGCATAGAAAAACAGATTCAACTCATCAGATTCACAGGCTTCACAAATTTTGGTGAGGGGTTTCTCTGCACAACCGCCTTCAGACATACTGAATATTTTGAACACTTGTGGTTTCTACTTGAGCTAAAATAACTCCTTTTGCCAGTCTTTGAAAAAGCAGATTTCTTCTGAGCATCTCATTTCTCTTCAGCAAAAAGCCCAGCAGCTGCTGTCTGAGTGTGGGTATGGCATAATAAAACACATGAATTTAAAATATCAATGACAAAACAACTTGCTGCGTAAAATCAAAAAGCAATCATGAGTAATTAACAACATTCTACAGGGGAACCTCAATTATCTGTATATCAATTATCCGAAAATCGGATTATCCAAAGGAGATCTCGAGGTCCCAATAGAAACATTACATCAAAGACGTGTTCCAAAACTGATTGCGTCTTTGTTTACAGTGATTAAATAGGCTCTGTCTCCAAATGACTGACCTCCCACCCTCTCGCTCTCCCCACACTTTCCCTGGGGTTATAGAGGGGTGTACCCTAACCAACCCCCCTCCCCCAACTTCCCAGGAATAATCTCTTCAACATTGTCCTGTGCAGGGTAAACGTCAAACCTGTCAAAAAGTTGTAGTAAAAAGTTGTATGTGAGGCTGTGTGCACGCTATTTGGAGACTTACCCCACAAAGGCAGCTCCAGCAGCAACAGTTGTTGTTGGTGTCCAGTCTGGATGCCCCGGAGAGGGGTCAGGGTGGACAGGGGAGGTGGCAGGGGGCAGTGTTGGGGGTGAGCGCTCACGCGCTTTGTGCTGGGGGGCGGGGTTGGACCGGGTAGGGAGGGGCGCAGGGCAGGTTTGGAAGGGTTGGGAGATGGGGGTGGGGTTGGCGTTGGCGGCAGGGATTTGGGGGTAGGCGGGGTTGGACAGGGTTTGGGGGGCAGGGGGTATTGGCATGGTTCGGGGGCGCAAGGTTTGATGCAGGAATGGGTGTGGGAGGTGGAGTTGGACCGGGTTGGGGGTAGGGTTGGACGGGGCTCTGGGGGCGAGCGGGGGCTCGTGCGCTTTGTGCTGGGGGTGGGGGCGGTGTTGGACCAGGTTGGAGGGCGGTGCTGGACAGGGAGGCAGGCGGGGGCGGAGTGCCATGCAATGTGCGCTGCTGCTTGTCTCCTGAACAGGGAGCAGACTTTTAAATTCTGAGCCCCAGAGGAAAGCTCAAATTAGCCTCGATTAGCCTCACATCTCCTGTTGGAAAAGTTTTGGAATTCATCACGATCATGGCTGATCGGCCAACTCAATAACCTAATCCTGCTTTCTCCCCAGATGCTATATCTATCCACATCTTGATTTTCCGAATAATCTATTATCCAAATGAAATAGTGCCCACCCATGTCATTCGGATAATCGAGTTTCCACTGTATATGAAATGCAAAGCAGTAGAGCTAACTATTTTCTTTTGCCTGTTCAGCTTTAGAATCAGAACTTAAAAACGATGGACCAGCACCCAAAACTTGATCACTGGGAAGGGGAGGGAACTAGGGTGAGTTAAGGAATTACCTTGTCCTCATGTGGTGCACACTGCATACCGACCTTTGCAGAATTCATATGAGAATGAGTGTCAGAAATGGTTTGTCATCCAGCTTGGATTTTGGTCCTCTCCAAACCCAGTGTGTGAATAGATTTTTGGGGGTGCATTCATGTCTGTGTGTGTGTATATATATATATATATATATATATGTCCACCAAGCAGCCTCTGCCTTTTATTATGTGCAGCTCAATCCGAGCCTCAGTGTACATGCGCACACACACTCACACAAACTTGCACTCTTCCTCACACACACAGACACAAAAATGCTCTCTCACACTTATGAGCACTTACTCTTGCTAATATTCGTACACACACAAACACTCTATTCCACTTATGTGCACTCACCTTCTTACACACAAATCTGCACTCTCTCAAACATGCTCTCACAGAATCTCAGAATTATTATGGTGCAGAGAGAGGCCATTCAGCCCTTCATATCAGCACCGACTCTATTATCTCGTTTCTATCTCCTATCTTTATCCCATATCACTGCACAACATTACTATTCAAAAAAACATCCAAAGAGACAGTGGATGCATTATTGTAATTTTCTAAAAATCCTTGGATTCTGGAGAAGTACCAAACATTGGAAAACTGCCAATGGAGACACAAGGCTGATTAGTCTCACATCTACTGTTGGAAAAGCTTTGGAATTCATCACAATCATGGCTGATTGGCCAACGCAATAGCCTAATCCTGCTTTCTCCCCAGATGCTATATCTACCCACATCTAGAATACATTCAATAAAACTATTTCCGGTGATAATGAATTCCACAGGCTCACCACTCATTGGGTGAAGAAATGTCTCCTCAACTCTGCCCTGAATCCTCAGACTATGATCCCTGGTTCTGGATGCACCCACCATCGGGAACATCCTCCCTGCATTTACCAAGTTGAGACCAGTTAGAATTTTATAAGTCTCTAAGAGATAACCCTCATTCATCTGAACTCCAGCGAAAACAATCTTAACCTAGTCAATCTCTCCTCATAAGTCAGTCCTGCCATCCCCAGAATCAGCCTGGTAAACCTTTGCTTCACTCCCTCGAGTGCAAGAGCATTCTTCCTCAGAAAAGGAGACCAAAACTGCACACAATATTTGTGGTGTGGCCTCACTAAAGCTCTGTATAACTGCAACAACACATCCCTGCTCTTGTACCCGAACCTCTCGCAATGAAGGCCAACAGACCATTTGCCTTCTTTACCGCCTGCTGCACCTGCACGCATACCTTCAGCGACTGGTGCACGTTCCCCTCTCCCAATTTACAGCCATTCAGGTAGTAGCTTGCCTTCTTGATTTTGCTTCCAAAGTGAATAACCTCACATTTATCCAAATTATATTGCATCTGTCAATAATTTGTCCGTTGGTATCATCTACAAACTTTGAGGTGTTACATTTTGTTCCCTTATCCAAACCATTAATATATAGTGTTACATTTTGTTCCCTTATCCAGATCATTAATATAGACTGTGTTATATTTTGTTCCCTGACCCAAATCACTAATATACAGATCATAGAACATTACAGCGCAGTACAGGTTCTTCGGACCTTAATGTTGCGCTGACCTATGAAACCAATCTGAAGCCCATCTAACCTACACTATTCCATTTTCATCCATATGTCTATCTAATAACCACTTAAATGCCCTTAAAGTTGGCGAGTCTACTACTGTTGCAGTCAGCGCATTCCATGCCCCTACTACTCTCTGAGTAAAGAACCTATCTCTGATAGTTGTCCTATATCTATCACCTCTCAATTTAAAGCCATACCCTCTCATGCTAGCCATCAGATTCTGAAGGAAAAGGCTCTCACCCCATCTAACCCTCTGGTTATCTTATATGTCTCAATGAAGTCACCTCTCAACCTTCTTCTAACAAATACAGCCTCAAGCCCCTCAACCTTTCCTTGTAAGATATTCAAATATATTGTGAATAGCTGGGGTCCTAGCACTGATCTCTGTGGCACCCCACTAGTTACTGCCTGCCAATTTGCAAAGGACCCTTAATTCCTACTCTTTGTTTCCTCTCTGCCAACCAGTTTCCTATCCATCTCAATGCACGCCCCCCACCCCAGTCCCATGCACTTTAACCTTGCATGAAAATTTCTTATGCAGGACCTTGTCAAATGCTTTCTGAAAGTCTAAATATATCACATAGACTGGCTCCCCCATGTCAATTCTACTAGTTACATCTTCACAGTATTCCATTGGATTTGTTAAGCATGATTTCCCCCTCATAAATCCATGCTGACTCTGTCTGATCCTGCCACTGCGTTCTAAATGCTCCACTGTAAAGTCCATTATCATGCATTTGAGAGTTTTCCCCACTACCAATGTTAGGCTTTCTCTCTACCTCCCTTTTTGAAGATTAGAGTGACATTAGCTACCCTCCAATCAGCAGGGACTGTATCAGAGATTATAGAATCCTGGAAGAAAGTGAGAATTGCAGAAGCTGGAGATCAGAGTCAAAAAGTGCAGCACTGGAAAAGCACAGTAGGTCAGGCAGCATCCAAGGAACTGGAGAGTCAACGCTTCGGCCATAAGCCTGATGAAGGGAGAGCTAGTGTGCACATGAGAGGGAGCATGCGAGAGAGAGAGAGAGAGAGAGACAGCGTGCGTGAAAGAGATAAGTGCGTGCACGTAAGAGAGACAGAGTGTGCACTTGAGAGAGAAAAGTGCACATGCTCAAGAATGCGGGTGCAAGACGGAGCGTGTGAGAGAGCATGCAAAAGACAGTGCATGTGCATGCGAGAGAGCGCGTCCATGTAAGAGAGTGTGCAAGAGTGCAGAGAGAGTGTTTGCAAAGGAGATTGCAAGCGAGAGGGAGAATGTGCACAAGGAGGATGTGCGTGAGGAGGGTGAGCGTGAGAGAGGGAGTGCACAAGAGTGTGCAAGAGTGCATGCACAAGAGAGAATGAGAGAGTGCACACATGAGGCAGACAGCGTGTGTGTGCAACAGAGTGTGTGCGTGAAAGAGACAGCGTGTGCGAGATAAATACCACCTGTGAATATGTGCGCAAGAGAGAGAGGGAGAGAGTGAGAGTGTGTCTGAGAACAAGAGAGGGAGGGCACATGCACAAAAGAAAGGTGGTGCGCGCACATGGGAGAGAGGGCAAGCGTGAGGGAGAGAGAAGGTGAGTGTACATGAGAGAGGGAGAGAGAGGCGCATGAGCATGGAAGAGGGAGAGCACATGTGCACGAGAGAGGGAAAGAGGAAGACAAGAGCGTGAGAGGGAGAGGACACATGCACGAGTGAAAAGAAGTGCACGAGAGAGAGAGAGAAACTGCACACGCACACTAGAGGGAGAGACTGCGCGCATGCACAGGAGACAGAAAAACTCTATTCAAATGTAGAGCACAAGTACAGTGAGTTAGACACAAAACTGTCACTTAAGATAGGGGCAAGACTGCCCAACCCCAGGCCCCATGAAGTCACAAGTCCTGGGGGAATCAACCACATTTGCACCCTTCTCTGCTAGGTCCTGATTATGAAGATGTATTTGTAAAAAATAAACATTTAAAAAGAGAAACAAGGTAGAGTATATATGGAGGAATATCCAGTGTTTAAGGTCCTGGCACCTGTTAGCTAAGCCATAACTGATCTGAATTGGCAAACTGGTAAAAGGATATCTCAAAGGGTTGCATGGTTGCAGGAAATAACAGACCTGGGGAGGTACAGGTTATGGAGGAACTTGAAAATAAGAATGAGAATTTTAAGAACAGTGGTGTTATCTAACTGGACACCAATGTTGCTCAGCGATCACACAGGAGATGGACACAGTGCAAGTTAGTTCATAGAAAGCAAAGTTTTGGATGAGTTCAAGGCTGGATTGCTCTCAACAAATTACACCTGTGTAAAATGAATAGGCATTGTATTTCAAGATACCCAAAGTATTAAAAATAACAAAACCGAAAATGCTAGAAATACATAGTGGGTGTGACAGCTCATGAAAAAGGTGGGAGAAGGATTTAATTTTAACATGCAAACACTTTGCCAAATAAAACTACATATTAGGTGTTGAACTCTTTTGTCTTTTATCGATGTAGATATCTACGTATCTCCAGAATTGTGCACTTTCAATTTGAATTTCATTTTAACTCTAGCAGTCATACTTGAATATCATGAACAATATTCTTTCATTAAATAAAAACTTGAAACTGAACTATTTTCTAATTACTAACCTCTAACTGAATAAAATAGTTCTCGGATGCAGCAAATAGTCCAGTCAGCCTCATAATGAAAGAGAGGATGCTAGGGTTAATGTCCCTTTGCTTGGATACGTTTACAATTACGTTTGTCAGACATGGTATTCTCTGTAGAATATAGAACTCTGTTTCTGAAGGGAGCACAAAAAAGTAAAAGCGAGTAAAATTTTACACAAATTTACTGTCCAATTTTATCACTGCAGTTTATAACGTTTTTATATTTAACATAGGTATCAACATTTTCTCCTTTGCCTGGTGGCACTGAGTTCTTGCAAAGGTTCAGACTCAAGGACATTGATTGCTGTCTGGTACAGTGTGAGGTCATATTCACTGTGTCAGCGTACTGTTTAATCAGTAGAATATCTGAGCCAAGATTAATGCTGTACCCAGTCAAATATCTAGAATTGTGTTTTTTAACAGGAATTATTAGATAACGATCAGTAACCAGGACTCTACCCAGTTTTCTCCTCTTTGAGGCCAGTTTCAGCACGATTCTCATTGTAGGCTCTGATTAAACACAGGCTGAGGATCACACTTAAGGCATAGTCTTATGCTTTGGTTTCTCTACCTTACTGGTGGCACAGTGGTTAGCACTGCTGCCTCACAGCGCCTGAGACCCGGGTTCAATTCCCGCCTCAGGCGACTGACTGTGTGGAGTTTGCACGTTCTCCCCGTGTCTGCGTGGGTTTCCTCCGGGTGCTCCGGTTTCCTCCCACAGTCCAAAAGATGTGCAGGGTCAGGTGAATTGGCCATGCTGAATTGCCCGTAGTGTTAGGTAAGGGGTAAATGTAGGGGTATGGGTGGGTTTCGCTTCGGCGGGTCGGTGTGGACTTGTTGGGCCGAAGGGCCTGTTTCCACACTGTAATGTAATCTAATCTAATCTAAATCAATTTGTAACAATAGGTGCAATTTGTCATCTGCTCAGAGGTAACAAATGCTATTACATCAAGTATATTATAATGCATTGATGTTTAACAAATACATTCCCTAGATAACAAAAACTAGACAGTCAGGCAGATGGATAAAATGCCAGATGAAACTGAATAGAAGTCCAAATAGGGGGAAAGTCAGGACTGCAGATGCTGAAGATTAGAGTTGAGTGTGTGGTGCTGGAAAAACACAGCAGGTCAGGCAGCATCTGAGGAGCCAGAGAATCGAGCCAGAATTCTCTGGCTCCTTGGATGCTGTCTGACCTGCTGTGCTTTTCCAGCATCAAACTCTCGATACAGAAGCCCAATATGTTCATTAAAAGACAATAGCCAAAGCTCAATTCAGATCCATGTACATGTTATTTAGACACGAATGAGTCAAGCAAGTCTTTTGTAAAATAATCCATTTCACATTAATTTAGTGTCAACCCAGGTGCATTTCCTTCCAAGTTTGAAATCTCATATGAAAATTCTATAGGATGGTTGCTGTGCGAAAAAAAGTCTCACTGGTGGCAAAATAATGCTGTAGCAGAATTAATATAATAGCTTTAATATCACAACTGCAACATTCTCCATTACTAGATTACATTGATATGTAGAAAAAATATATTAAATTATGCAATTAAAATTTATGTCATATTAGGTACTGGTTCAAATCAAGATTTCAAAATAAGTGAGTATCCAGTTACCATTTTCTGTTATTGCCCGGAAACAATCTAGCAGCTTCTCCAAACAGGTATCATCAACAACCGTTTGCCTGGCATCTCCTAATAGTGAGAAAACACGGGGCAACAACTCCACGTACTCACTTTCCATTTTCCAATTATATGATAAATTCTCTGAGGGGAGAAAATAAACAAAATATAAATCCTCATGTTCTTGTACAGTACCTTCTGAGTTTTAAATTTGCCAAAAGTTTTAAATTTGCTACAATTGGCAGGTAGTTCCTTAGCATAACACTGCAAAAAATTATATTCTCCAAGAAGCTCCTATTCAAAATAATTCACCAAATACTATGTTTTTCAACACATCTTCAGAACTGTAAATTATTTACGTCTTTTTAAGTAATTATGATTAATTGTCCATGTCTGTTTTGCTAAAATTCTAAATTAACACTTTTTCCAAGCATCCATTAAGTTGATTTCTTCTTTTGGTTATAAGAACTTGCATTCATTAAAAAAAAGTACTACACATACTGAAATCTGAAATGAAATCAAAAACAGCTTGAAATACTCAGCAGTGAGGCACAGAAGAGTGAAATAGAATTAATATTTCAGGTCAACAACTCAGTTCTGAATAAGAATCATTGATCTGACACATTGTCAACTCCATTTACCTTCTACAGAAGCTTCCAGCATTATCTGTTTTTTAATAGCTTTTATTTATTCCTTGATAGGAAATAGTAGAGAATATATCAGAATCAAACATATTTATGGAAGAATGTTGTGAAACTTGAAAGCGTTCAGAAAATATTTACAAGGATGTTGCCAGTGTTGAAGGATTTGAGCTATAGGGAGAGGTTGAATAGGCTGGGGCTGTTTTCACTGGAGCGTCAGAGGCTGAGGGGACCTTATAAAATCATGAGAGGCATAGATAGGATAGATAGACAAAGTATCTTCCGTGGAGTGGGGAGTTCAGAACTAGAGGGTATAGGTTTAGGGTGAGATAAAGAAGAGACCTGAGGGGCAACAGGTGGCATGTGTATGGAATGAGCTGCCAGAGGAAGTGGTGGAGGTTAGTACGATTGCAACATTTAAAAGGCATATGGATGGGTAAATGAATAGGAAGGGTTTGGAGAGATATGGGCCAGGTACTGGCAGGTGGGAGTAGATTGGGTTGGGATATCTGGTCGGCATGGACGAGTTGGACCGAAGGGTCTGTTTCCATTCTGTACATCTCTATGACTATGATTCTACAACCAACTATGCTAAAATGTGAAGATGATCAACATTAATACTCTCAGCTTCAGAGTTACTTAAGCTTGGTAAGGGCAGACATTGGGCAGAAAAGGTTATAATTTGTTTAGTTCTTTATTAAGTCAAACTTGGAAAAATGAAGACAATGAATCAGCAAAAATGATGAAGAGATCAATCCTCGAGTAAAGCCAGGGAATAAAATTTCAGAAAGGGTCCAGTTGAGTTAGGAATACAAGGTGTCAATATTTCAGAGTAGGAACAGTGTGTCTTGTGATTGGCCACATGTAGCCCCAGGATCACCTCAACACTAAATTTAGCCTAAACGCATAGATAAAGGTAACTGTAACACTACTGTGGTTTCAGTATATCTTTGTTCCAAGTGTACAAATGTTACATTTTGTTACAGAAGAACTTTGGTAAGTCAGATTTTAAAACAGAAATGCAGTTTCTTACAAAATAGGAACTGAGAATACTCATTTAAAATAATACATTTCTAATCAGATCTTATTATTTTGAATGCTGATGTGTCTGTCCCTCTGAAAGAATGTTGTGCTGAACATGATGCTAAGTTAAACTAATCCCTTCTGCCTGCCCTTAGTCCATATCCCTCCATTCGTTTCCTTTGACAACAAATAAGGAAAAGCAAAGGCAAAATACTATAGAGACTGGAAACCAGAAACACAAATTCCGACAGTATCTGTGGGGAGTGAAATAGAGTTAACATTTCACGTCAATAATGTTTTAATAAATAGAAGATTGCAGGTTTCAACTTAAATCAAGTTTAATATATGTACGTTTTCAACCTGGCATCATAACTATAAGATGGTCAGCAGTAAGTCTCGTATAAAACCCAGAAGAAACTTCCTTTCCCTGAGAGTGGATAGAATGAGTGCTTGAGGAGAGTGGCATAGGTGTATTGAAAGATGAAGTATAAGACATTAAAAAATACCAAGAAGATGAAATAGAAGAGAATGGGAGGAAGCTGGTGTGCATCAGGAGTACAGATGGGTCTAGTGGGCCATTTGTCAGCTGCTCATTCTGGAGGCTTCAATATCATTGGTGGGCTGCACGGTGGTACAGTGGTTAGCACTGCTGCCTCACAGTGACAGAGACCAGGGTTCAATTCCCGACTCAGGCGGCTGACTGTGTGGAGTTTGCACATTCTCCCAGTGTCTGCGTGGGTTTCCTCCAGGTGCTCCGGTTTCCTCCCACAGTCCAAAGATGTGCAGGTCAGGTGAATTGGCCATGCTGAATTGCCCGTAGTGTTAGGTAAGGGGTAAATGTAGGGGTTGCGCTTCGGCGGGGCGGTGTGGACTTGTTGGGCCGAAGGGCCTGTTTCCACACTGTAATGTAATCTAATCTAATCAGTCAAATAAACTGCAAAGTGAGGGAAGATTAAACTGGACAGACACTATCCCACTATCAAAGCTGGGAAAAGAGGATTCCAGCTCCGCTACAACAATCGCCTTAAATGACCGAAAGTTTTAATTTAAACAGACACCTTGGTTGAACAATCAATCCGAGAGCACAGAGCTTGGATACGAGCAACCGAACGTAACCGTCGCCATGTCCTTCATCCGACAACCGGACTGGACCACCATTCATTCACTGGGGGGAGCACGAGGAATATTTCACAACAAACCCTCAACAATAACGGTGATTCTCAGATGAAGTCAAGTAATGCTTTTAATAAATTCATATAAATCTATTTATGAAAACTATCTAAATTCAACAACCAGCAATTACCTCTAAATCCTCCCTACAACTCAGTGTTTTCGTCCCTCTGAATGCTTTCAAACAGGCGAACCGGCGGGCCCGCGCAGGACTCGCCCGAACGTGCCCCGCCCCTTTCCCCTCGGCGGGCCCGGACACGCGCTTCCGTGCTCGCTCTTTCTTTTCCGGCCGCCCAGCCAAGGCAGAATGAAGGAGACGAGTGGGGACGGTGAGGCCCGGGAGGCTGATGATGAGCTGGCAGAGGTGGAGGAGCCTGAGGAAGGCTTCAGCGACCCCGAAGGCTTCGAGGATGATATCTCCGACGAGGGTAAAGTCAAGGGCTGGGGTAGTTTTTGATATTCGGGCACATGGAGGGGAACCGGTTCAGATCCCGAGTCCATGTGCGTTTGGGAGTGATTAAAGCCTGAGGCCTTGTTGGGCCCGGAGCCGGCTTCAGAGTAACGGGATGAGTAGGCAGGTTAGCTGGGTCCCGGCTGATTTAGGAATGGCAGAGCGTAAATTCTGTAGTTTTTAGCGTTGTGACAAAATGTGTATTTTTTTCCAAACGATAACCTGTACAGTGAAGGGTGGTACACCATTAATTTGGAACACCACTTCGTAATTTAAACCCCGGAAGACACTTTTTTTTGCTTTAAAGAATTTTCACGCATTTTGTTTAAAATGACTTAATTAGAAATTACTAACCTCCAGTTGATCAGTACCATTAATGTGTATTTTAGGGATGCAAATTACGATTGCATGACGTGAAGTATATTGAGTTAACATTGTGTGAACTACAGCGTAGTGGACATAACTGCAAAGACAGTTCTTCAAATTAATATCACTTTAAATATCACTGTACTCTTGGGTAATCCATATCGAGAAGGGAGCAATGCCAGACAGGATCCTTTCATAAATTAGATGAATATACAGTGTCTTCAATAAGATAAAAGAAAACATTGTTAACAGCAAAACTAAATCATTCACTGTAATCTAAAACATTACAAATGTAAGTTTAGCATGGTTGTAAACTGGTTTGTCTGATTACAGATTAGAAAATCTGTAAACAAAATAGTTTAAATCTGTATTAATTTGATCTTCCAAAAATGGTGGAAATATTTGTATTTCATGTACTTTGGGCACTTTATCAATTACTAAGACCTTGAGATAGAGTTGCAAAATTAAGTCACTTTGCACATTGGATCTGCTGTTCCACTCAATGGGATTGAGCCTGATCTGATCCTCTATTCCCCTTCTCTGCCTCCTCTTCCGCACCCCCCCTATAATCCTTAATTCCTTTACTATTTTAAAAGTCTGTCGATCTCAGCCTTGAATACACTTAGCACAACCGAGCCTCTGTAGCCTTCTGGTAAAGAATTGCATAGATTCACCATCCTATGAGAGAGGTAACTGCTGCAATTCTCACCTAACTGAGTGATCCCTTAAAGTAAAATCATTCACTTTGGCCTGAGACCCTTCCATAAGGGGAAGCAACGTCTCCACATCTGCCCTGAAATCCCTGAAAAATTTTTTGAAGTATATTGAGTTCTTTTATAACATGGTTGTGTTCTTCCCGTGCTATAGAAAGATCGCATTTTAGGAGCTGTGTTTAAAGTGTTGGCGCTATAATCGCATTTCAGTCAACACACATTTTAAAAGTTTGCGCTTTAGAAATAGTGGCTCCAATTCGTCAATTGCATTACGGTGAATTTGTGTTGATAAAACGTGTTATAACGATAAAACCATCTCTAATTATTCTGAACTCACGAGTACAGGCCCAACCTAATCTGCCTCACTGCATGAGACCCATATCCAGGATCAACCTAATGTGCCGTCTCTGTTTTGCTTTCCAATGCAAGTGAATCTTTCCTGAAATAGGGGAATCAAAACTGATTACAGTATTCAAGGTGGAGTTTAATGAGTGCCTCATGGTTTTAGCAAGATTTTCTTATTTTTATACTCTATGTACTTTGAAATAAAGGCCAGCATTCTATGTGTTTTTCCTATTTCTTGCTGAACTTTCGTAAGCTAGTGTTTTGGAAACGGTTCTGAAGCCTATTCACAGACACTCCCACATAGCTCTGTGTTGCCGCTTTCTGCTGTCTTTCTCCGTTTCAGTAATATTCAACTGTTCTGTCATAGCCAAGTGCATAACTGTACGTTTTTCCATGTTATATTTTCCGTGTTAGGGGTGGCACGGTGGCTCAGTGGTTAGCACTGCTGCCTCACAGCACCAGGGTCCCAGGTTCAATTCCCACCTCGGGCAACTGTCTGTGTGGAGTTTGCACATTCTCCCCATGTCTGCATGGGTTTCCTCTGGGTGCTCCGGTTTCCTCCCACAATCCACAGATGTGCAGGTTAGGTAAATTGGCCATGCTAAATTGCCCGTAGTGTTAGGTTAGCATTAGTCAGAGGGAAATGGGTCTGGGTGGGTTACTCTTCGGAGGATCAGTGTGCACTTGTTGGGGGGAAAGGCCTGTTTCTACACTGTAGGGAATCTAACCTAATCATTACATATTGCATTTGTCAAATTTTGCCCATTTGTTGTATGTCTCAACAGACTGTCATCCTCACTGCTTGCCTTTCCATCAGTTTTTGTGTCATCGCAAACTTGGTGATAGTACAGTCTTGTCCAAACCATGGATATTTCTTGTAAATAATTGTGGCCACAGCACTTCATGAGTTGCAGATTGCCATTGTACCTCCTTATCCCAAGTCTTCTATTACTTAGTTAGTCAAACTTATATCCATGCTACTGCTTCCAACACCACCGGCTCTTAAATGTTTGGCTGAAGTCCTGAAACTCTCTTCCTGATTACATTGTGTGTCCAAGTGAACTGCACTGGTTCAAGAGGGCAACACGGTATTACTTTCTCAAAGGCAATTCAGGGTGGGCAGTAAGTGCTAGCCCAGCCAGCATTGTCCACATCCTGTGAATGAATATTAAAACAACAGTAGTCTAAGATATGTCCCTTATCAAACACCTAGAAAGCTAAATTTGTTGCATCCACTGGTTAAGCCGTCTGACTGAAAACATTAATTGTGGTTGAATATTGCTTATTGTGGTATTCCAGATAGCTGATGCATATGCTATAGGATAACATTGAAGAAAAAAATGAAAGCAATTGCTGGAAGCGCTGAACAGATTAAACAACAGTTGTGTAAAAGGGAGCTGAATTAATATTTCAGATTAATGGAGCTAAAGCTTCAGTGCAGTACTGAAGGGGTCCTACATTGTCATTGGTGCGACCTTGTGGAAGAAACATTAAATGAACTTCCGGGCTGGCTCAAACTCCTGGAGTTCCTGCAAGTTCCCATGACTACTCTGAAGAAGAGTAGGAATGTTCTTTCTAGTCTCCTGGTCAATATTTATCTCTCGCTGAACATGCCAAAAAAAAACTATCGAGTATATATCACATCGATGTATGTGGAAGCTTGCTGTGGGCAAGTTGGCTGTTGTTACTTATTGTGAATACTCTTCCAAAGTATTTCTTTGTCTGTGAAGTTGTCATCAAAAGTATATATAGGTATGCCTTTTATTTCCAATTTCCAGCACCTGTATTTTCTTATGCACAAACAAAATTTTCACGTGAGGGCACTCATGATATTTTATTCGTGCTTTTCTGCTATTTGCGGAAAATCTAGCAATTCTTGTCATCAAGGCATATGTTGCTGAGGATAGGATGTAATCTCACCCTCTGCTTGCATCCTTTCAACCATTCAGTCTGACTGTGTCACTGAGGCAGCCCTGCTGAAAGTTGCAATTGCCATCTTTGAGCACAGCTATTCTCTCCTTGTTCCGATTTAGTTACTTCTGGGTTGATCATTTGTTCAGTAATTCATGATACATAAGAAATAGGAGCAGGAGGCCTGAATAGAACAGCAATTTATTGTCACTTGTAAGTTTGAAAATACAATGAGATGTGTAAGTTTCCACAATTTGGCATCATTTTAATTACAGAAATTATATTAAAAACAATTGAGACAAAATTAGGACAAAGTTAATCATTTTCCCCTCCATGGCAATCTGGTTTTATGGATTGGCTATGGGCCTCCAAAACTAGAATTTCTGCATCGGACTCACCATGCAGCCACGGCTGAAAGCGATGTATCGCCACCATAGCAAGGAGCTACAGACCGATCTGCCAAGTCACCAATGCTGAAGCTGTTACCACATCGGTCGTTGCCTGAAGCCACCTTATTGCCACCATAGCCACAAGAAACGAACCAAAACCATCATGCAGCCACCATTGAAACAGCTGCCAGAAGGAATGGACCAGACCTACAGACAACGAAGCCTTCAATAAAGCTGTAGCCACTATTCGACATTCGGATCCACCACGCTGCTGCCACTGCAGCAGGCTGTCACGACCACCTTCCTCCACAGTTGTAGAAAAGAAAACCTGAACTTGAGGACAGAGGAGAAATGAAAAAAATGAAGAGACAAAATAAAAAGTACAAAGAAGAATGCTGTCTTCCAGGTGAGCAGGAATGGGAATTAATGGGCACGTAGCCCAAACATTTCCTTTCCTGCTGCCACCTTGTACTGCCTCTAGTGCTGTCTTTGTGATTATAAGTGACCTTTGTCAGATTGCCATAGCTTAGTTCATACATGCTGTATGCTGAATGTATTTGCAGCCTAGGTTTCTACTTTGTACCCACAGTCACTGTGTATGCCAACTTTTGGCTACTCGTTTCTCTCATTAACATTGCTGTTTGTTGGCATCATTTTGTATGCTGGTAGTATTCTCAACTCCATACCCACTTGTGCATTGTCAGATTGGTTAAACAATGTATATTTGAGAGTGAGCCTGGATCACAGTCATACAGCACAGAAACAGACCCTTCGGTCTGACCAGTCCATGCCGTACATAATCCCAAAATAAACTGATCCCACCTGCCTGCTCCTGGCCCATATCCCCCCCAAACCTTCCTTTCCTATTCATGTATTTATCCAAATATCTTTTAAATGTCATAAATACCTGCATCTACCACTTCCTTTGGAAGTTCATTTCAAATGCAAATCACCCTCTGTAAAAAAATTTGTCCCTCATGTTGTCTTTAAATCTCTCCTCTCAGCTTAAAAATGTAGCCCCAAATCTTGAAATTCCCCATCCTGGGAAAAAGGCAACTACCGTTAACTCTATCTATATCCCTCATGATTTTATAAACTTCCATTAGATCGCCTCTTATCCTCCTACATTCCAGCAAAAAAGGACCCAGCCACCCAGCTTTCTTTATAACTCAAACATTCCCTACCTGGTAACATCCTGCTAAATGTAACAACCTCAACATGATTTCCCAACTATTACATTTAAAGGACTGAGCAATGAAGACGAGCATGCCAAACACACTTTTAACCACCCTGTTTATATATGACGCACGCTTCAAAGAAATATGTACTGGCACCCTAGGTTCCTCTGTTCTGCAACACTACCAAGGTCCTACCATCAACCATCTAAGCCTCACCCTACCTTTGCTGTACCAA
The DNA here is from genome assembly GCF_037043375.1 of Chiloscyllium plagiosum. Classification (NCBI taxonomy): domain Eukaryota; kingdom Metazoa; phylum Chordata; class Chondrichthyes; order Orectolobiformes; family Hemiscylliidae; genus Chiloscyllium; species Chiloscyllium plagiosum. Next base: position 66,392,617 of record NW_028270158.1, on the reverse strand, counting down.
AATGCAACACACTACACCCATCCAGATTGAAATCCATTCCTCAGCCCATTGACTGATTTGATCAAGATCCCTTTGTAATGTTGTATAATTAGTAAGTTTGCAGATGACACCAAAATTGGAGGTGTAGTGGACAGTGAAGAAGGTTACCTCAGTACAACGGGATCTTGATCAGGTGGGCCAGTGAACTGAGGGGTGGCAGATGGAGCTTAATTTAGATAAATGTGAGATGCTGTGTTTTGGAAAGCAAATCAGGCAGGATTTATACGCTTAATAGTAAGATCCTGGGGAGTGTTGCTGAGCAAAGAGACCTTGGAGTACAGGTTCATAGCTCCTTGAAAGTGGACTTGCAGATGGATAGTATAGTGAAGAAGACATTTGGCATGCTTTCCATTTATTGGTTAGAGGATTGAGTACAGGAGTTGGAAGGTCATGTTGCGGCTATACAGGAAATTGGTTAGGCCACTTGGAATATTGCATGTAATTCTGGTTTCCTTCCTATTGGAAAGATGTGAAACTTGAAAGGGTTCAGAAAAGATTTAAAAGATGTTGCCAGAGTTGGAGGATTTGAGCTATAAGGAGAGGATGCATATGCTGGGACTCTTTTCCTTGGAGTGTTAGAGGCTGAGGGGAGACCTTTAGAGGTTTATAAAATCATGAGGGGAATGGATAGGGTGAATAATCACTGTCTTTTCCCTCGCGGTGTTCTGAGTCCAGAGCTAGAGGCATAGTTTGAGTGACGGGAACAATATAAAAGGGACTTAAGGTGCAACTTTTCATGCAAAGGGTAGTGTGTGTATGGAATGAGCTGCCAGAGGGAAGTGGTGAAGGCTGGTACAATTACAACATTTGGATAGGTACATGAAAGGATGGGTTTAGAGGGATATGGGCTAAGTGGTGGCAAATGGGACTAGATTAAGTTAGGATATTTGGTCGGCATGGACAAGTTGGACTGAAGGGTGTGTTTCTGTGCTGTACATTTGTATGACTGTAAAATCATCTTCACCTCTACTATGCCATCCATTTTAGTGTCATCCGCAAAATTATTAACTATGTCTTCTATATTCTTGTCCAAATCATTTACATAACGTTGTAAATTTGTGCGCTGAGCTGGTAGATTTGTTCTGAGACGTTTCGTCACCATGCTCGGTAACAGTGAGCCTCCGATGCAGCACTGATGTTCAGTCCTGCTTCCTGTTTATGTCTTGGTCTGTTAAGGTGGGTCATATCACTTCTGGTACTTTTTCTGTGAGGTTGATAAAGGGCACAGGTAAAAACAATGACTGCAGATGATGAAGGGCACAGACAGTCATCCTGAACAGAGCACAATACAGAGGAACCTCAATTATCCGAACATCAGATTATCCAAAAGAGAGCTCAAGGTCCTGATTAAAACATTACACTAGAGGTGTTTCCAACACTGATCATGCCTTTTTGTTTACTGTCATTAAAAATGAACTCAGCTTGCTGAAATGCTGCAGAGAACAGTCCAGGACATTGATGGGAGCCCAGGCACTGAACCCAAATGACTGACTGCCCGCCCTCCCATTCCCCCTCTCCCTCACCATACTTACCCTGGAGTTCTACACAAGGGTGTACCCTGAACCCTCCTCCTCTAGATAATCTCTAGATAACATTGTTCTACACAGGTCACAGATGGAACTTGACAAAATATGTATGTGCGTGCGCGCGCGATTTGGAGACTCATTCCCCAAAGGCAGCAGCAGTGTTACTGATGGAGTCCAATCTGGCTACCCCAGAAGGCAGGGGCGCGTTCAGACGGGGGCGGTGGCGTGGGCAGGGCTGCTGGGGTTCGGAGGCAGACAGGGTAGACGGCCGGGATGTGGGGTGTGGATGGTGGGTGGGGCGGGTGTGGTGTGTGGGGATGGGTGGGGCAGGGGGGTTGGATGGGGGCGGGTTTAGATGGAGTTAGGGGTACGCATAGGGACGGGGTTGGGGGGGAGTGGGTGGGAGGCCATGCGTATGTGTTGTGCCTAGTCTCCTGAACGGGGAGGCAACTTAGCAAGTGCTCATTGTGTCAGTGCCATTGAACTGATTGGGGGTGCGGGAAGGCTTCAGCAATGTTGTACATCCCTTCCACACAAATGTGTGTCTGCTCAGAAACAAACCCTGAGACAGAGGGAGAACAAGGCAAGCCGAGCAAGGATAAAAGGAAACTTCAAAAAAACTGAGCCCCAGAGGAGAGGCATTGAATCGGTTAACTGAATAATCAGTTATCCGAACAAAATAGTGCCTGCCCATCTCGTTCGGATAATTGAGGTTCCTCTGTACATTGAGAAAGCAAACACACTAGTTGTAGATACCGATACCTACCAACAGGCAGCAATGGACCCAACTCCACAGCTAGAAAACTGTATTACAGCAACCCCAAGGAAATTTCAAGACAAGTGAAATTAACAAGGTAGACCTCCAAAGAATGAAACCTGAAGGATCCAACACACCCCATTTCTGCGGATTACCAAAGGTACAAGGGGCCTCCCTCAGACCCATCGACTCACTTTCTGGTACACTGACATACAGATTAGCAAAGGAATTGCAACATACACTGAAACACCTAGTAGAAGCCTCGAGCCACTCCACCCAGAAATTCATTAACATTATCAAAGACAAGGTAGAGGGCGACGAGGTCATGGTTTCCTTCGATGGCCCTATTCACATCAATAAACATCACCTTAGCCAAAGAAACACTGCTAGCCAAACCAAGAACACAAACCACCCACATCACCAACTCCACCAGTGAGGACAGTGACCTCAAACTAGTAGACCTGGGTCTCTCAATCCACTTCACCTTCAATGACAAGACCTACAAACAAACCAATTGGACACCTGTAGGATCACCAATATCAGCAGAAACAGTTATGCAATCACTCCCACGATCTAGCCCAAGGTTTGGGTCTGCTATGTGCGAGATTAGATTACTTAGTGTGGAAACAGGCCCTTTGGCCCATCAAGTCCACACCGAAGCGCAACCCAGACCCATTCCCCTACATTTACCCCTTCACCTAACCTGCACGTTTTTTGGAATGTGGAAGGAAACCGCAGCACCCGGAGGAAACCCACGCAGACACTGGGAGAATATGCAAACCACACACAGTCGCCTGAGGCGGGAATTGAACCCGGGTCTCTGGCGCTGTGAGGCAGTCGTGCTAACCACTGTGCCGCCGTGTCGCCCACATGTGGATGACCCCTTTTAGAAGAAACTCCCAAACCACATCATGACTGGTATAAAGTTCTCGAAAGAGAACAACAACAGACTCTCCTTCCTAGATGTGACAGTAGAACGCAAAGCCAATGGAGAGCTACAGACCAGTGTTTACAGGAAAGCCATACACACTAACTAGAAACTAAATTACGGGAGCAATCATCCCAACACCCACAAATGGAGCTGCATCAAGACATTATTTAAATGTTAAATAATGTTTAAATGTTAAGCCACTGTTAAATAACACACTGCAGCACCCAGGAACAAAGAGAAGTAGGGGAAAAACACCTGTACAACATATTCAGGAACAACGGGAACAAACATTACATTGGACAACCAGACAGGAAACGAACTACTAGGATACGTGAGCACCAACTAGCCACCAAAAGACATGACCAAATATCACTAGTCTCCATGCTCACAGACAAAGAGGGTCATCAGTTCGACTGGGACAATACATCCACCTGAGACAGACTAAACAAAGACCTGCGCAGGAATTCCGCGAGGGCTGGCATTCAAACTGGAACTCCATTAACAAACATATCGATTTGGACCCCAATTATCAACCTCTCAGAAATAAAACCAGAAGTGATATCATAGCAGACCAAGAGACACCCATAGGAAGCAGTACAGAACACCCAGAACTTCATCGGAAGCTCTAGCATGGTGGTAAAACGTGTGAGAACCAATCTACCAGCTCAGCTGTACAATCTGATCCACAACCTAAACTACAAGTCGTCTCCAAAATGGCAATCATTTACATAAATTCATTAGCCACAGTTGAAAACATTGTACATTAACAATGTATTTTTGCTGTAAACTGTGTATTAATTATTTGTTTTCACACAGCAACTTCTATCCTAATGGTAGAACCAAGTTCAAAACATATGCTATATTACGTAGTCTGATGAAACTTGTCACTACACATTACACCAAATAAACTGCAAAGTAGGCAGGTACATACCTGTGTTCATAGCTTATATCAAAATAAATAAGTTCTACAACAGAACTAAAACTGGCTTATAGTAGGGACTATGAAACATTACTACTGTATTACAGTAAAGATTTCTAACTAGGCACTTTATAATTGTTGGTTAATATATAGGAAAAAGAAAATCAAATCAAAAATTTAGAATAATTTCTTCAGCTTCTCTCGATTATTAAAATCCATCCAAGAGACACTGATCACGATCATGTGCAAACTTCACTCTCAGACAGGAATAGACATATTAGATTCTATTTAAATTGATAAACTAGCAATTAGCATTGGACTCTCAAACATAAGAGTACAACAGAAAAAGTCAAATACAGGTCTTCTGCTATAACGTGTGTTTCCTTAATGCAAATTCACTGCAATGCGATTGATGATCCGAGGATACTGTTTCTAAAGTGCGAGCATTTAAAATGTGTGTGTCGGCTGTAATGCCATTACATTGCCAGCGTGTTAAATGCTATTTGTAAAATGTGATTTTTCTTTTCTGTAATGCGGTGTCAAGTCTGACAACACCAAACCTACCACCGCCCCCAAATAACTTTTGATACTGTTGGGGGACAACTTCAGGACATAACATTGGAAGCCAAATCCATGGCGTCATTTGGTTCTGGTGCATAGGTGGCAAGGTGGAAGAATAGCAGGACTCCAAAGATAGGGGATTCAATAGTAGGTGGAACAGACAGGCATTTCTGCAACTGCATGATAGTATGTAAGTAAGGTCATGAAACAAGCAAATGCATGCAGTATTGGTACAACTTTAATCATAGGTGTCTTTAATATAAATTGTATAAACCAAATTAGCAAGGCTAGCAAACTATATTGTGAAGAATTTCCTACAATTGTATGTGGTGGTCTTTCAGACCAATAGGTTAAGGAACTAACCTGCAAACAGACCATTCCAGAATGGGCACTGTGCAGTGAGAAAGGGTTAATTAACAGTTTTGTTTTGTGGGGTCCTTTGGGGAACAGCTACTGTTATATGGTGTAATTCTTCATGAAGACAAAAAATGAATTGGTCAAATCTGGAAATTGGTTTCCTGAACCTAAAAAGGAAACTATTAGGGTATGAGGTGTAAATTGGTAAGAATGGACTGGAGGACCTTACTGAAATGTTTTGACTGTGGGCAGGCAATAGCTAATATTTAAAGAACAAGCCCATGAATTCAAACAAGTATTCATTGCTGTCTGGTGCGAAAATACAAGAATTAAGGTAGCTCAACCATGGTTTACAAGTGAAGTTAGGGATAGTATTAAGTCCATTAAGACACAATTGCTAGAGAAGGCAAAGAGTCTGAGGATTGGGAGTATTTTAGAATTCTGCAAAAAGATGAAACGTTTGATTGAGAAGAGGAAGATAGAGAATGGGAGTAAAGTGACAGGGGACAAGTAAACTGACAGTAAAAGTTTCTATAAATCTGTCAAGAGAACAGATGAAAGACAAATATAGGTTCCTTACAGTGAGCCAGGGAAATTATTGTGGGAAGACTGGTAAATTGAGGGGTCCTGAAAATGTTAAATTGTGAGAACAATTGGAAAATTGCATAATAGAACATTTGGAAAACATTAACAGATTTGGACAAAGCAAGCATAGGTCATGAACGGCAATTCATGCTTACCAAATCTACTGGAGTAGAATATATGAGTGAAGGACTGCATGTGATGAGTTTGGATTTCCAGAGGCTTTTGATGTCATATCAGAGGTTAATGGACAAAATTTAAAGCACATGACATAATGGGTAATATATTGACAAGGGTTGAAATTGATTGACAAGAAACAGGTGGTGGGAATAAATTATTACTTTTTTTAAACTTGTGGGATCAGACAGTGAAGAATGTCATACTGCAAGGATTTGTGCTTGGGCCCCAGCCTATGATTTTGAGGAACTAAATTCAACGTTTCCGGGTTTGCTTATGACAAAATTGGGCAGGATTCAGAGTTGCAAGGTGGCTTCAAGGAGATTTCAACAAATTGAGAATGTGAGCAGATGCAGTACAAAGTGGCTAAGTGTCAAGTTAGACTCTTTTGGTGCTCAAACAGAAAGGATAATTATTGAAATGGTATCATGTTGGGAAATGGGAATGAATAAAGTAATCTGGGTGCCCATGTATATCAGTCAAAGAAAATAGACTGGCAGGTACATCAAGCAAGTAGGATGGCAAATGGCATACAGGTAACCTCCGGGTTGTGAATAGGTTCTCTAAGGAAATGTTCATATGTCGGATCTTTAAAATTATATCTCTGTATGAAATCACGATTGTTAAGTCAAGCACCCCCTGTCACTGGCCAACACTGAAACAGATTCCAGTTGTGACAGTTGAACTGGGCCTTAAGACTGTACCAGGAATACCGCATGTAGTTTTGGTCTCCCTACCTCAGGATATACTTGCCAAAGAGAGTGCCCTCGAGGTTTGCTTGGCTAATGCTGGGAATAGCAAGACTCCTATCAGGAGAGATCAGCTCATCTGACCCTGTATTCATTCAAGTTCTGAAAGCTGAGAGGAAACCTGAATGGAGCATAAAATTCTAACAGGGCTAGACAGATGTTTCCTTCTTGGGAGTCTGGAATCAGAGGTCACAGTCTCAAGGGTAGGCCATTTAGGACAGAAGCAAAGAAGGCTCTCTTCACTCAAACTTTCCCCCCTTTCAAAACCTAATCTCAATCCTGAGATTACTACCTCTGAGATCCTACTTTTTAACTTGGTTCCTAACTCACTAAATTCTGCTTGGAGGACCTCATCCCATTTTTTTTTTTAAACCTATATTGTTTGTGCTGATATGCGCCACGACAACTGGCTGTTCACCCTCCTCCTTGAGAATGTTCTGCAGCTGATCAGAGCATGACCCGTGCACCTGGGAGGCAACATACCATTCGGGAATCTTGTTTTCGACCACAGAACTGCCTAACTGCTCCCCTTACAATTGAATCTTTTATGACTATAGCACTTCCACTCCTTTTACTGCCCTTCTGAACAGCAGAGCCAGCCACGGTGCCATGAACCTGGCTACTGTTGCCTTCTCTGAGCCAACTCCCCCATCGGTATCCAAAATTGTATACCTGTTTTCGGGGGAGATGACCGCAGAGGACACCTGCTCTGCCTTCCTGCTCTTTCTCTGTCTTTTGGTCACCGATTCCCTTTCTCCTCTCAGCAATTCTAATCTGTGGTGTGACCAATTCACTAAATGTGCTATCGACCACCCCCTCAGCATCGTGTATGCTCCGGAACCATCGTGCAGTTTAACAAGAGTTGCACCTAGACACACCTCTTGCACGTGAAGGAGCTAAGGACATCAGTGGCATCCCTGAGCAACAGGAGCATATCACAGGTCTGAGGTATCCTGCTATTTTTAATCTTAAAGCTTTATCTAAGTTAAGACTAAAGTTAACGAAAAGGGAAAGAAAGGTTTTTACAATTGCACGGCAAAATAAAAAAAATTCTTACTTTCTCAACACACCAGAGTTCTATTTTTCTTACCTTCTCAACACACCAGAGGAAGAGGGAGACATGACACACGTAGTGTCTCTGGTTCAGCTGCTGCCCAACTTTATCCCTAAGTTTTAGAATACTCATGGACAAGGATGAGAGCGCTAAATTGCGGGAAGGCCAACTATACCAAAATTTGGCAGGAGTTGGGAGCAGCTGTTTTTAGGTAAATCCACATTTGATATGTGGGAGGCTTTTAAAGAGAAGCTGATTAGAGTTCAGGAAAGATATATCCCTGTGAAAATGATCGAGATGGCAAGGTTAGGGAACCATGGATGGCAGGTGAAATCGAGTCAAGCTAAGAGGAAAAAGGATGTGTACATAAGGTCTAGGCGACTGAAGACAGGCATAGTTTTGGTCCTACATTCCTGATATTCTTCCAATCTGAAACAAGGAATAAAGAGGGCTAAAAATGGTCATGAGATATCTTTAGCAAACAGGATTAAGGAAAATCTCAAAGCCGTTTTTTTGTATATAAGGAGTAAGAGAGTAACTAGAGAGGGTTGGCCCACTCTTGGACAAAGGAAAGTTATGCTTGGAGTCAGAGAAAATGGGTGAGATTCCTAAAACGTACATAGAACAATACAGCACAGAACAGGCCCTTCAGCCCTCGATGTTGCGCTGACCTGTGAACTAATCTAAGCCCATTCCCCCTACACTATCTCATCATCCATGTCTTTATCCAAGGATTGTTTAAATACCCCTAATGTGGCTGAGTTAACTGCATTGGCAGGCAGGGCATTCCACACCCTTATCACTCTGAGTAAAGTGCCTGCCTCTGATATCTGTCTTAAGTCTATCACCCCTGAATTTGTAGCTGCGCCCTCTTGTACAAGGTGACATCATCATCCTAAGAAAAAGACATTCACTCTCTATCCTTCGTGGCACGGTGGCTCAGTGGTTAGCACTGCTGCCTCACCATCAGGGTCTCAGGTTAAATTCCAGCCTCGGGCGACTGCCTGTGTGGAGTTTGCACATTCTCCCCATGTCTTCGTTGGTTTCTTCCGGCTGCTTCGGTTGCCTCCCACAGTCCAAAGATGTGCAGGTCAGGTGAATTGGCCATTTATCTGCATTGAACTCCATTTGTCACTTCTCAGCTCAGTTCTGCAGTTTATCCAAGTCCGCCAGCAACCTGCAACATTCTTCCACACTGTCCACCACTCCACTGACTTTAGTGTCATCAGTATTCACCAAGGAGAGGACCATGGCGGATGTTGAGGTTAGGGATAGATTTTTGAGTACTCTAGGTCAAGTCGGCATAAGGAGGGAGGAAGTTTTGGGTATTCTAAAAAGCATTCAGGTGGACAGATCCCAGGTCCGAATGGGATCTACCCCAGGTTACTGAGGGAAGTGAGAGAGGAAGTAGCTTTAACATATCTTTGCAGCATCCTTGAGCCCAGGGAGATCCCAGAGGACTGGAGCATTGCTAATATTGTCCCTTTGTTTAATAAGGGTAGCAGGAATACTCCAAGTAATTAAAAACTGGTGAGCCTAATGTCAGTGGTAGGGAAGTTTTTGGAGAAGATACTGAGGGATACAATCTATTCCTATTTGGAAGAAAATGGGCTGATCAGTAATGGGCAGCATGGTTTTGTTTAGGGAAGGTCATGTTTTACAAACCTCAAAGAATTCTTTGAGGTGACAAAGTTGATAGATGGGCAAGGGCTGTGGATGCCATATATATGGACTTCAGTAAGGCGTTTGACAAGGTACCCTATGGTAGGCTGATGGAGAAAATGAAATCGACTGAGGTCCAGGGTGTTCTCGCTAGGTGGACGGGAAACTGGGTGGGCAGCAGGAGATGAGTAGTTGAAGCGAGTTCCTCAAAATGGAGAACTGTGACCAGTGGTGTTCCACAGGGATCCGTGTTGGGATCACTGTTTGTGATATATATAAATGATTTGGAGGAAGGTTGGCAAGTTCGCAGATGACCCTAAGATTGGCGGAGTAGCAGATAGTGAAGGGGACTGTCGGAAAATACAGCAGAATATACATAGATTGGACAGATGGGCAAAGAGGAAGATCCAATTCAAGAACAAACCAAACAGCAAATGGAAAAGTCCTGGGGAAAATTAACGTATAGAGAGATCTGAGTCTTCAGGTCCATTGTTCCCTGAAGGTGGCAAAGCAGGTCAGTAAAGTGGTCAAGAAGGCAAACGGCATGCGTTCCTTCATTGGACGGGGTTTTGAGTACAAGAGTTGGCAGGTCATGTTGCAGTTTATAGGACTTTGGTTTGGCTGCATTTGGAACACTGCGTACAGTTCTGGTCACTACGTATTGAGAAGATGTGGATGCTTTGGAGAGGGTGCAGAGGAGGTTCATCAGGGTGTTGCCTGGTATGGAGGGCACTAGCTATGAAGAGCGGTTGAATAGATTAGAATTAGCTTCATTAGAAAGAAGCACTTTGAAGGGGGACCTGATTGAGGTCTACAAAATCATGAGAGGTATAGACAGGATGGATAGCAAGAAACTTTTTTCCCCAGAGTGGGGGACTCAATTACTAGGGGTCACGAGTTCAAAGTGAGAAGGGAAAGGTTTGGGGAGGTATGCATGGAAAGTTCTTTACAGAGGGTGGTTGGTGCCTGGAAAGCATTGCCAGTGGAGGTGGTAGAGGTGGGAGCGATAATGTAATTTAAGATGTATCTAGACCGATACATGAATGGGTTGGGAGCAAAGGAATACAGATATTTAGAAAATAGGGAGCAGGTTTAGATAGATCTGGATCAGCGTCGGCTTGGAGGGCTTGTTCCTGTGCTGTAATTTTCTATGTTCTTCTAACAATCATTGGCTACATCATTAGCTTGGTAAAGGATTTAAAACAATGTTGCGACTAGTGGAGTAGTGGGACTCAAGAAAGAGCCAGTGTGCTCAGTTGTAGCATAACTAAATTGAATTATGACAGATGCTTTTTTAAAAACTATATCTTAATTTATTGACAAAACAAGCTGTCAACTGAAGATTGATTGCAGTGCTCATGATTTTGCTCCTTTTGTATGACTGGCTAGTAAAGTTAGCATGAGGCTACAGCAAGCACTTCGAACTGCAAACTGTGTGTGCGACAGGAAATCTTCTCCAACCTCTTCAAGTAACTGTGTTTAAATCAGACTACACAAGTTAATGTCAAAGGAAGCCAGAAAGCCAATGACCTGAAATACGTGCAGTTTGTGTAGAAATCTACATCTTGAATGAGTTAACACCAGTGCTACCAGATGATATAAGATAAAGGCAAGGACAGATGATGTAAATGTGGTTCCTCTGATTTACAAGATATAGCTTATTAACTAGGACATTGTGTAAACCGATTACTTGATCCAGTTGAGGCGATAAATTGGAAAGGGGGACACGCAAAGAGGAAAGTATTATTTTCAGCAGAGGACAAACAGAATGGGGTGGGTCTGCCAAAATTTATTTGGCGATGTCAATTGCATTACAGCAAATTTGCATTAACGAAACTCACCTGATTGCAGAAGACCTGTATTTTTCTATCAAAGTCTTATTTGGTATGTTTGTAAGTCCAATGATTATTACTAGTTAAATAGAACCTAATATCACGACTCCTGTCTGAGAGTGAAGTCTACCCATGATCGTGATCAGTGTCTCTTGGACTGATTTTGATCACCTAGAGAACTGAAGAAACTATTCTCTAAATTTTTTATTAGAATTTCTTTTTCCTGTACATTAACCAAAAATTATAATTATTGGTAACATTCTTGGAAATCTTTTCTACCCCTTTTCCAATTTAATAATGTCCTTCCTACAGCGGGGCAACCAGAACTGGACACAGTGCTCTAAAAGTGGCTTCAGCAAGGTCCTGTACAACTGTAACATGATGTCTCAACTCTTAGACTCAGTGGTCAGTAAGCGTGCCAAATGCCACCTTCATCACCCTGTCTACTTTCAAAGAACTATATACTTCAACCGCTAAGTATCTCTGTTTGACAACACTCCCCAGGGTCCTACCATTAACAAGTCTTTCCCTTTTTTGTCTTACCAAACCACCACCTTTATCTCAATTAAACTCAATCTGCCTTGGTCCATTAGCCCAGTTGACCAAGATCCCATTTAAGGATATAACAGAAAGATGAGTGGAAACTGGTGGTTATGAAGCAGGAAGATTTTAATAATTTCCCACGCAAGAAGTTAAGAAATTAAATTTAAACCACTTTGGATTGGATGAATTATACTGACATGTATTGGGAACTGGTTAGTGGACAGAAGACAAATAAATGATTCATTTTTATGCTGACGCATTATGACTAGTGGGGTATTGCAAGACTTAGTGCTTGGACCCAGCTGTTCACAATTTGTATCAATAATTTGGATGTGGGATAAAACATAATTAGCAAGTTTTGAGAAGGTTTGTAGCTCAGGTTGAGGTCCTGGATGTAAGTTTGCTCGCTTAGCTGGAAGGTTTGTTTTCAGACATTTCGTCCCCCTACTAGGTAACATCATTCACTGGAGGTGAGACTCACTCATGATGTTACCTAGTATGGTGATGAAACATCTGAAAACAAACTTGAAGCTAAGTGAGCAAACTTATATCCATAAAATATAAGTTCAAGAATTCTTCAAGGGGATTTGGGGAGACTTAGTGAGTTGGTTAGAATTTGGTAGGTGCAGAAATGTGAGCCAACCCACTTCCATAGGATGAACAGAAATCCAAACCTGGAGTTTCCATTCTGGGTCAAAACTGTAACTAAAAGTTGCCCAAAGTCTGTGGTAGAAGAATTTACAGCAGAAACAGTGCAGTTCAGTTGAGCCAACCTTACAGGTGGCAGTGCAGTAGATTGGTGATGAAACCATGCCCCATCTCTTGCAGTTGCTGCTGTATTCTGTGATTTAAATGTCTTAGAAGATATGACAGAAGCTGGGGTGCTAGCTGGAGGAGCGATACAAATGGTAGGTAAGTGGTTGAAGGCTTAAGGCAAGGGAGGGATGCGGGTTGACATGCTGAGTCTCATCAGGCAGGAGGTACTGGTGGATGTCTGTCAGTCAGGTCCGGGTGAGGGCACTGTCAGGGTCGATGTTGAGTTAGATTTTTTTTTAAGATTTAGATTCTCTACAGTGTGGAAACAGGCCCTTCGGCCCAACTAGTCCACACCGACCCTCTGAAGAGTAACCTACCCAGACCTATTCCCCCTGACTAATGCACCTAACTCTATGGGCAATTTTAGCATGACCAATTCACCTGACCTGCACATCTTTGGACTGTGGGAGGAAACTGGAGCACCCGGAGGAAACCCACGCAGACACGGAGAATGTGCAAATTCCACACAGTCGCCCGAGGCTGGAATTGAAACCGGGTCCCTGGTGCTGTGAGGCAGAGAGTTGCTCAATTTTATAGTTAACTTGCTTTCGCTTTTGACTGTCACCCTTGTTTTTTTGTTCGTAACTATTCGGCTAGGTGAGGTGGAACGCTGTGGAGTCTTCATCTCTGACTCCGAGCTGGTGACTTTTTCAAGAGATTCCAGATGCCTCGTAATTGCCCATCAGAAGTTTCAATGTCTGTATAGTTCCTGTAGAGTTAGTTTATATCAGGACTTCTGCATTTTTCTGATGTGCAAATCCAGTGTACACTTCAGCAGTGGCAGTCTTCTATTGAAAGGTCTGGGCCATTGAATATTTCTTAAATAGGAAGAGGCTGATGAATGTTGAACTTCAAAGGGGCTTGATTGCTCTTGTTCATGAGTCATCTGTTAACCTGCAGGTACAATAATTAATTAGGAAGGCAAATAGTATGTTGGCCTTTATTACAAGACACTTTCAGTATAAGAGAAAGTGAGGACTGCAGATGCTGGAGATCAGAGTCAAAAAGTGTGGCGCTGGCAAACCACAGCCAGTTAGACAGCATCTGAGGAGCAGAAGAACAGGACGTTCCTGATGAGTCAAGATTAGAGTGGAGGTGGAAAAGCATAGCAGGTCAGGCGGCTTCCGAGGAGCAGGAAAATCGACCTTTCGGGAAAAAGCCGTTCATCAGGAATGATGAAGGGCTTTTCCTGCTCCTCAGATGCTTCCTGACCTGCTGTGCTTTTCCAGCACCACTCTAACCTTGACTCTAATCTCCAGCAGCTGCAGTTCTCACCTCTGCCCCGATGATGAGCCTATGCTCGAAACGTCAATTCTCCTTCTCAGATGCTGCCTGACCAGCTGTGGCTTTTCCAACGCCACACCTTTTGACTTTCATATAGGACCACAGTTTACTCATTAATTGCAAAGACCCTTGGGTGAGAGGACACTAGCTTTGGAATTCTGCATCCAGTAGAGATTTGGATACTCAGTCATTGTATATGTTAAAAACTAAGATTGATAGTTTTCTATGTCGAGAAATGGTATCACAGGAAAGTGATTATAAAGTTGATGTGTCGTCATACCATTGAACGGCAGATTGGACACAAGGGCCTGAGTTACCTACCCCTGCTTCTGTTTCTTATGTTCTTAAATCATATGGAATAACCAGTGTTATTCTGTAACTTGCACTTTAATCATGTTTGAAATGGTGAAACATTCAGCGGCACTTTGAAGAAGATGGGAAGAAATTGATTGCTATATTACAGACTGCATTCTGCCAACAGTTTACCAGCATGTTGAGAAAATATATCAAATGCTGCCACACTAATTGTAAGTTTTGCATTTTTACTTATAGAGCTGCTGGGTGATATTTTAAAGGACCAGCCTCAAGAAGCTGATGGTATAGACTCCGTTATCGTTGTGGATAATGTACCACAAGTTGGACCAGATCGACTGGAGAAACTCCGAAATGTCATCCAGAAGATATTTTCTAAGTTTGGGAAAATCACAAATGAATTTTACCCAGAGTCCGACGGAAAGACAAAAGGGTATGTTTACAATACAGATCTAAGTAGTGTACATTCGTCAATTGTCGTAAACCACATTAGTTGTATTTCTGTTAGTTAAGACCAATCATGTTACCTCAGTAACTAATCTATAAAGAGATCGAATGGGGTACTTGTTTATCTTCCAAATGTTCTCGCTGGTGTTGCAGTGTAATATTATAAAATCAGCCTATTGTATTGCAGCCATCCACTTGGCAACAGTTTGTTCATATTGGACTTTTATTGTAACGTGTCCGAAGCTATTTCTCAGGAGTGTAACAAATTGGAGTCTGACATCAAGTCATGTGATATGATAATGGAGAAGGTCAGACAGTTTAATGAATCCTTGAGGAAAGGGAAGTTTGGGGGCAAACTCCAAAATTTGGGGTTCATGCTATTGAAGGTGCAGTCATGAATGGTGAAACTATTGAAATCGGAGATGCTAAGAGGCTATAATTAGAGGAGCCTCAATATCTCCAGAAATTGTAGGCTGGAGGAAATGAAAGATGGGGAGCTGCAAGACCTGTAGAAAAAATTTGAAATAAGAATGAGATTTGCAAGATCACAATGAACTCGCAATCGGGTACCATCCATCGAGTATAATCGAGATCCATATAATGAGCACAAAATTAAGTGGAAATGTGGGTTTGTGTTGTTTGTAGTATTGTTTCTGCAAATATATTAATACAGAAACACAAGTTTTCCTAAAATATGATTTGGTGTTCTGTGCAATGGATTATAATACCTTCTTTGACCATGAGGATTTGACATTATCCCAAAGATAAATGCTAACATAAATGCAAGATTTTTACACAAAAATTGAATTGCATATGGACAAAGCTTTGACCTCAGCCAGAGCATTTGACCATCAATTTTTGTTTCAAATATGCTGACTAAACAAGCTATTATCAAACTAAGAAGTAAAATTTCAATAATTTTACACCTATTTTTGTCGTAACCCTTTTAACATTTGGAATGTTGTTTTTAGGTACATTTTCCTGGAATACAATTCACCAGCTTGTGCTATTGATGCTGTGAAAAATGCAGATGGATACAAGTTAGATAAGCAGCATACTTTCCGTGTCAACCTCTTCACTGATTTTGATAAGTGAGTGTTAATGTGATATTTGTGTAACTTCGTTATTTCTATTAGGAGTCGAAGTGCTGAAGCTTTAATGTATTTAACATATTTCACTTTGTAAGGGCAACCAAGGCTTTGAGGCGTATTCCCAAGCAGACAGTTGAGATAAGGGGAAGGAATAAATGAGAAACATATTGTGATGTAAATTTTCCTGTATTGCTTCATTGTTATTTTACAGTTTCTTTAAAGTCCTCTCAGTTGCTAAAGCATTGCCTAGCGTGATTTAATATTGTAAGTATTTTCTTTCGGCTTGATTCAATTGATCGTGTTTTTCTGCCAGATACATGACCATCAGTGACGATTGGGAAATTCCACCGAAACAGCCATTCAAAGATTTTGTAAGTGATGGCAGAATTCAAAGTAAATATCATGTGAAGAATGGTTTTCATGTTGCCATGTTTGCTGACAACCTACACACTGCGCATGTTCGCTACCCGTTATTTCAGTCTGTGAATGTGCGTGCGCATAGTATTAAACTGATTTTTCAAAATGAAAAGTTCTACTTTGTTTAACATCTATTTCTCTTTTACGATACATTGTTTCACTAAGATTGTAACGTTAACTCTTGTCACTATATATTACTATGAGATCTGCTACTACTGGTGTACATACTCCTTAGTATCAGAAAGCACAGCCCATACAATCTGAGACGGGTACAGCTGAGAACAGAAGTGAGTCAACAGGCAGGGACAAGGTAGGACTAATAAATTAAACTGCATTTATTTCAATGCAAGGGGCCTAACAGGGAAGGCAGATGAACTCAAGGCATGGTTAGGAACATGGGACTGGGATATCATAGCAATTACAGAAACCTGGCTCAGGGATGGGCAGGACTGGCAGCTTAATGTTCCAGGGTACAAATGCTAAAGGAAGGATAGAAAGGGAGGCAAGAGAGGAGGGGGGGTGACATTTTTGATAAGGGATAGCATTGCAGCTGTGCTGAGGGAGGATATTCCTGGAAATACATCCAGGGAAGTTATTTGGTTGGAACTGAGAAATAAGAAAGGGATGATCACCTTTATTGGGGTTGTACTATAGACCCCCAATAGTCAGAGGGAAATTGAGAAACAAACTTGTAAGGAGACCTCAGCTATCTGTAAGAATAATAGGATAGTTATGGTAGGGGATTTTAACTTTCCAAACATCGACTGGGACTGCCATAGAGTTAAAGGTTCAGATGGAGAGGAATTTCTTAAATGCGTACAAGACAATTTTCTGATTTCAGTATGTGGATGTACTGACTTGAAGGTGGAAAACTTGATCTACTCTTGGGAAATAAGGCAGGGCAGGTGACTGAGGTGTCAGTGGGGGAGCACTCTGGGGCCAGCGACCATAATTCTATTCGTTTTAAAATTAGTGATGGAAAAGGATAGACCAGATCTAAAAGTTGAAGTTCTAAATTGGAGAAAGGCCAATTTTGACGGTATTAGGTAAGAACTTTCGAAAGCTGATTGGAGGCAGATGTTCGCAGGTAAAGGGACGGTTGGAAAATGGGAAGTCTTCAGAAATGAGATAACAAGAATCCAGAGAAAGTATATTCCTGTCAGGGTGATAGGGAATGCTGGATGACTAAAGAAATTGAGGGTTTTGTTAAGAAAAAGAAGGAAGCATATGTCAAGTGAATCCTGAGAGTATAAAGAAAGTAGGAGTATATTTAAGAGGGTAATCAGGAGGGCAAAACGGGGACATGAGATAGCTTTGGCAAATAGAATTAAGGAGAATCCAAAGGGTTTTTACAAATATATTAAGGACAAAAGGGTAACTAGGGAGAGAATAGGGCTCCTCAAAGATCAGCAAGGCGGCCTTTGTGTGGAGCCATAGAAAGTGGAGGAGATATTAAATGAGTATTTTGCATCAGTATTTACTGTGGAAAAGGATATGGAAGATATAGAATGTAGGGAAATAGATGGTGACACTTTGAAAACTGTCAATATTACAGAGGAGGAAATGCTGGATGTCTTGAAAAGGGATAAATCCCCAGGACATGATCAGGTGTACCAGAGAACTCTGTGGGAAGCTAGAGAAGTGATTGCTGGGCCTCTTGCTGAGATATTTGTATCATCGATAGTCTCAGGTGAGGTGCCGGAAGACTGGAGGTTGGCAAACGTGGTGCCACTGTTTAAGAAGGGCGGTAAAGACAAGCCAGGGACCTATGGACCGGTGAGCCTGACCTCGGTGGTGGGCAAGTTGTTGGAGGGAATCCTGAGGGACAGGATGTACATGTATTTGGAAAGGCAAGGACTGATTCGGGATAGTCAACATGGCTTTGTGCGTGGGAAATCATGTCTCTCAAACTTGTTTGAGTTTTTGAGGAAGTAACAAAGAAGATTGAGGGCAGAGCAGTAGGTGTGATCTTTATGGACTTCAGTAAGGTGTTCGACAAGGTTCCCCATGGGAGACTGATTAGCAAAGTTAGATCTCCTGGAATACAGGGAGAACTAGCCATTTGGATACAGAACTGGCTCAAAGGTAAGAAAAAGTGAGGACTGCAGATGCTGGAGACCAGAGTTGAAAAATGTGGTGCTGGAAAAACACAACAGGCCAGGCAGCATCCGAGGAGCAAGAAGGCATAAGCCTTCTTCAGGAATGAGACTGGTGTGCCAAGCGGGCTGAGATATAGGGTAGGGGGAGGGGCGCTGGGAATATGATAGGTAGAAGGAGGTGAGAGTGAGGGTGATAGGCCGGAGAGGGGTGAGGACGGAGAGGTCGGGAAGAAGATTGCAGGTCAAGAAGGTGGTGCTGAATCCGGGGGTTGGGACTGAGATAAGGTGGGGGGAGGGGAAATGAGGAAGCTGGAGAAATCTACATTCATCCTGTGTGGTTGGAGGGTTCCTTGGCGGAAGATGAGGCGCTCTTCCTCCAGATGTTGTGTGGTCAGGGTCTGGCGATGGAGGCGGCCAAGGACCTGTATGTCCTTGGCGGAGGGGGAGGGGGAGTTAAAATGTTCAGCCATGGGGCGGTTGGGTTGGTTGGTACTACCGAACAACCCAAATGGCCTCCTCCTTCAAAGACCGCAATTTCCCCTCCGACATGGTCGACGATGCTCTCCACCGCATCTCCTCCACTTCCCGCACCTCCGTCCTTGAACCCCGCCCCTCCAATCGCCACCAGGACAGAACCCCACTGGTCCTCACCTTCCACCCCACCAACCTCCGGACACATCGTATCATCCTCCGTCATTTCCGCCACCTCCAAACAGACCCCACCACACCCCTATCAGTATTCCAGAGAGACCACTCCCTCCGTGACTCCCTTGTCAGGTTCACACCCCCCACCGACCCAACCTCCACTCCCGGCACATTCACCTGCATCTCCACACACATCATTTACTGTATCCGTTGTACCGATGTGGTCTCCTCTACATTGGGGAGACAGGTCGCCTACTTGCGGAATGTTTCAGGGAACACCTCTGGGACACACGCACCAACCAACCCTACAGCCCCGTGGCTGAACACTTTAACTCCCCCTCCCCCTCTGCCAAGGGCATGCAGGTCCTTGGCCACCTCCATCGCCAGGCCCTGACCACACGATGCCTGGAGGAAGAGCGCCTCATTTTCTGTCTAGGAACCCTCCAACCACATGGGATGAATGTAGATTTCTCCAGCTTCCTCATTTCCCCTCCCCCCACTTTATCTCAGTCCCAACCCCCGGATTCAGCACCGCCCTCTTGACCTGCAATCTTCTTCCCAACCTCTCCACCCCCACCACCTCTCTGGCCTGTCACCCTCACCCTCCCCTCCTTCCACATATCATGTTCCCAGCGCCCCTCCCCCAAATTCCTTTTATCCCCCCTACCCTTTTATCTCAGCCCGCATTCCTGAAGAAGGGCTTATGTCCGAAACGTCGATTCTCCTGCTCCTCGGATGCTGCCTGGCCTGCTGTGTTTTTCCAGCACCACATTTTTCAACTTTCATCAAAGGTAGGAAGACAGAGGGTGGCGATGGAGGGTTGTTTTTCAGACTGGAGGCCTGTCACCAATGGAATGCCACAAGGATCGGTGCTGGGCCCTCTACTAGTCATTTACATAAATGATTTGGATGGCGAGCATAAGAGGTACAGTTAGTAAGTTTGCAGGTGACACCAAAATTGGAGGTGTAGTGGACAGCGAAGAGGGTTATCTCAGATTACAACAGGACTGGATCAGATGGGCCAATGGGCTGAGAAGTGGCGGGTGGAGTTTAATTCAGATAAATGTGAGGTGCTGCATTTTGGGAAAGCAAATCTTAGCAGGACTCCTACACATAATGGTAAGGTCCTAGGGCGTGTTGCTGAACGAAGAGACCTTGGAGTGCAGGATCATAGTTCCTTGAAAGTGGAGTCACAGGTAGATAGGATAGTGAAGAAGGCGTTTGGTCTGCTTTCCTTTATTGGTCAGAGTGTTGAGTACAGGAGTTGGGAGGTCATGTTGCGGCTGTACAGGACATCGGTTAGGCCACTGGTGGAATATTGCATGCATTTCTGGTCTCCTTCCTATCGGAAAGATGCTCTGAACCCTTTCAAGTTTCACAAAAGATTTACAAGGATGTTGCCAGGAGGATTTGAGCTTTAGGGAGAGGCTGAATAGGCTGGAGTGTCGGAGGTTGAGAGGTGACCTTATGGAGGTTTACAAAATTATGAGGGGCATGGATAGGATAAATAGGCAGTCTTTTCCCTGGAGTCGGGGAGTCCAGAACCAGAGGGCATAGATTTAGGGTGAGAGGGGAAAGATATAAAAGAGACCTAAGGGACAACTTTTTCACGCAGAGGGTGGTATGTGTATGGAATGAGCTGCCAGAGGATGTGGTGGAGGCTGGTACAATTGCAACATTTAAGAGGCATTTGGATGGGTATCTGAATAGAAAGGGTTTGGAGGGATATGGGCCGGGTGCTGGCAGGTGGGACTAGATTGGTTTGGGATATCTGGTCGGCATAGACAGGTTGGACCGAAGGGTCTGTTTCCATGCTGTACATCTCTGACTCTGTTACCTGCATTATTTTTGTGTGAATATGCATTTCTATGTCGCAGCATTCAACTTGCTGGCCCTTTACTGTTAGACATGTTATGTATCTGTAATTTGATATCTGAATCCAAATCAAACTAAACAGATCCAAGTCCATGTTAATAGATGGATGGTAATCACTTTATCTGTTAAAACAGATTATCTAGACAGGATCTGAATTTGAGTAAATACACTAGATGTCAGTTACATGACTAAATAAACCATATTAAAAACATCAATTATTTCAGGCTGATGGCACTTGAAGTGCCAGTTGATATTTCAACCCTGCTCAGATCTGCAATCGTACAAGTGAAACTGCCTCTTCCTCTTTCCCACCTGCATGGATCAAATCATGGCCTCTTATTCAGTACACTCATCAGATGAAAAATGATATCTCATTCTGTTTAAAACATGTTTGTTAACACTGACCGCTATATATGAAGGCATTTTTTTCTCAAAGTGCCTGCTATAAGCAGTAGGTCCTGCAGTAAAGGAAATATTTACTTTTTAAACACTAATTCAAAACTAACTTCTTGTCTAAATGATAAGTTATTGCCAAAGTCATAAAACTTTTATATCTGTTATAGGGGAATCTCCGATACTGGTTGGAGGACCCAGACTGTCGAGATCAGTGCAGCATTATCTATGAATCTGGAGATAGAACAGCTATTTTGTGGAATGACATAAAAGAACCAGTTGTCATTGAAGAACGGGCAGTAAGTACTCTCTATATTTAACACTTCACGCAAATCTCTTAACTGAGAAAAGTCTTCAGAGCAATAAAAGCTCAAACACATACTAAAAACTAACTAAGGGGATCAAGAGTGGAACATTCAGCCCATCAAAACTACTCTACCACTCAGAATGCTCAAGACTCATCTTGGGCTTTAACTGCACTTTTTTTAGATTCCCTACAGTCCAACAAGACCACACTGACCTTTCGGAGAGTAACCCACCTATATGATTTCCCTACATTTACCCGTGATTAATGCACCTAACACTGTGGGCACTTTAGTATGGCCAATTTACCTGACCTGTACATCTTTGGACTATGGGAGGAAACCAGAGCATCCGGAGGAAACCCACGCAGACACGGGGAGAATGTGCAAACTCGACAAGACAGTTGCCCAAAGTGGGAATCGAATCTGGGATCCTGGTCCTGTGAGGCAGCAGTGCTAATCAATGAATCACCATGCTGCCCCCTTTCTCATCGATGGATTCCTTTGAGAGACCCAAATCTATTTATCTTAGTCTTAAATATGTTCTGTGGTGAGTTATCTACTACCCACCCCTTTTCCCCCCCCCCCCCCCCCCCCAAGAGAATTCCAATGTTTCATAATCCTTGGTTAATCCTAAATTATTGCCTTACCCTCCTGAGACTATGCCCCTACTCTCTAGTACCCTAGTCAGTAGTGTGGCAAGTGGTCGAAGGCATTTGATTTAGGCTTCAATGTCTCTGGAAGCCTGGATTTGAATCCCATTTATGCCAAGATTTCAGGACCATTGGCCTGTTAGATGCTGTTTTGGTGCAGGCCTGTTTAGCTCAGTTGGTTGGATGATTGGTGAGCAATGAGTTTGACTCAGTTGACTGGCCAATAGTATGGGTTGGATTCCTGCTCTGGCTGAGCTTATCATGAAGGATTCTTCTTCTCCATCCCTCCCCTTCCCTGAGTGAGGAATGGTGACCCTCCAGTTAAACTGCTACCAATCGTCACCTTGCTTTGGACCTGGACTCCTATATAGTCCAGACCAAGTTGGGATGACAGTTTCTTTCCCTACAGGAAACCCGATGGATTTTTTGACAATTGATTCCTGGTCATCATTAGACTCTTCCAGCTTTTTCTTCTGTTTATTAATTCATTTGTTTTTATAGTTCTTGTTTTTTAGTTTTCAATTTTAAAAACTTTTTTTAATGTTTAAAATTTTTGGAGTGTTTTGTTTAATCTCTTCAGCTTCTAGTCAGGACTACCAAATCAACCTAGGAACCAATTCAACAAACCTTTGCTGCACCACTTCCAAAGCAAGTATATCGTTCCTTGGGCATGGAGACCAACTCTATCCTCTATCCCAAGTGTGGTCCCAACAAAACCTGATTGCCTTATTTTTGTACTCTAGTATCTTTGCATGGTGATACTGCTGCATTTCTGCAGTCTTAGTAAAATGGATTAGTTGATTAAAAAGTTCATCCTTAGTTTTTTGCTCAAAGCAATACGTGGCAAGACTAAAGGTCCCAGGTTTGATTTTGAATTTGCACTAAGTTGTCTAATCATAGTTGAATTGACCATTTGGGT
Source organism: Chiloscyllium plagiosum (assembly GCF_037043375.1). NCBI lineage: Eukaryota > Metazoa > Chordata > Chondrichthyes > Orectolobiformes > Hemiscylliidae > Chiloscyllium > Chiloscyllium plagiosum. The sequence continues at coordinate 66,369,675 of NW_028270158.1, read as the reverse complement.
TGGGATGGGGTAAGCCAGTTACAAGTACTGTCTTTTAGTTCATCCTAGAATATGTGAAATTGATTCAATATTGTGAAGTGGGCTATTCACAGTCTCAAAATAACCTGAGCAAGATAGCTGAAAATGAAAAGCAGACTTCAGTGTGAGAAATTTGCCCCAACGATTTTAAAATGACTATCCTTTTGCTATACTAGGAAAAGTAATTTTAAATGGAGTACACTTTGTACTGGAACCCTCAGTGGAAATGGCATTGGTTCATTCAAATTCAACTGGAGTAGACTTTTTCAGAAAGTAATATCTCAGGATACAGTGTTAAAATATTTTGAGAATGGCATATGGTAAGGACAGTTATGATTCCCAAAACACACACTATTAGAATCATAGAATCTCAACAGTGTAGAAGTCCACAGTGACCCTCCAAAGAGCATCCCAACCAGATGCACCCCACCCCATGCCTGTAACCTTCCATTTTGTGTGGCTAATCCACGTAAGCCTAGGCATCCCTGGACATGGCAGAGCAACCTAACTTGTACATCTTTGGACTATGGAAAGCTTTGCAGGCACTGGGAAAATGTGCCAATTTCCAGTCACTTGAGACTGGAATTGAATCCGGGACCCTGGCAGCAGCAGTGCTAACCACCTGAGTTACAGTACTAATTTTTCTCTCCTCATACTTGTCTGCTATAGACTGTTTCTAAGAAATGGGTTTTTCTGGTTCGTAAACAGATCCTTTACACATAATAACATGCCACTATAAAAGTATAATATAAGTTAGGTGGACTACAGTCCTTTGGTTTAACTGCATTTTGGCAAAATGTTTACTGAATTTCCTCTTTTTTTTATTTTGTGTGTTTGCATAATTTCTAATTTGGTTAGTATTTTGGGGGCAGCTAATATCAAAATAGAATAAAAGAGAACTGTTGGGCTCACCTGCACCCTGTGCTGACAGAAACACGGCACGGTGGCACAGTGGTTAGCACTGCTGCCTCGCAGCACCAGAGACCCGGGTTCAATTCCCGCCTCAGGCGACTGACTGTGTGGAGTTTGCACATTCTCCCCGTGTCTGCGTGGGTTTCCTCCGGGTGCTCCGGTTTCCTCCCACAGTCCAAAAGATGTGCAGGTCAGGTGAATTGGCCATGCTAAATTGCCCGTAGTGGTAGGTAAGGGGTAGATGTGTAGGGGTATGGGTGGGTTGCGCTTCGGCGGGTCGGTGTGGACTTGTTGGGCCGAAGGGCCTGTTTCCACACTGTAAAGTAATCTAATCTAATCTAATGTAAAGTAATCTAATCTAATCTAATCTAAATGTATGAATGATTTCTAATGCTCCATGGTTTATTGTTAATGACTAAATGATTCCAAGACTAATCAGTGTTTAACTCATGTATCCACTGTTCTTTGATCCACGATGTTAAAAGATTTGTTGCTGGCCTTAACCAGAACTTAGGGCAGCACGATTGCTCAGTGGTTAGCACTGCAGCCTCACAGCACCAGAATCCCAGGTTCAATTCCAGCCTCTGTCCATGTGGAGTTTGCGTGTTCTCCCTGTGTCTGCGTGGGTTTCTTCCGGATGCTCTGGTTTCCTCCCACAGTCCAAAGATGTACAGGTCAGGTAAATTGGCCATACTAAAGTACCCACACTATTAGGTGCATTAGTCAGGGGTAAATGTAAGGAAATCAACCAAGATGTACAGGCCAGGTGAATTGGCCATGCTAAATTGCCCATAGTGTTACGTGCATTAGTCAGAGGGACATGAGTCTGGGTGGGTTTCCCTTTGGAGGGTCGGTGTGGACTGGTTGCGCTGAAGAGCCTGCTTCCACATTGTAGGGAATCTAATCTAAAGAAAAAGAACTTCATAGTGCAACAATAAGCAATGTCTGTGTAGGTTTACTCTGGGTAATCTGGTTTCCTCCCACAGTCCAAAGATGTGTGGGTTATGTGGATTGGCCGTGCTAAATTGCCCCAGTGTGTCCAGGGATGCCTAAGCTATGTGGATTGGCAACACAAAATGCAGGGTTACAGGCATGGGGTGCATCCATGTGGGATGCTCTTTGGAAGGTCACTGGACTTGATGAGCCAAATAGCTTGCTTCCACACTGTAGGGATTCTATGAAAACTCCATGAAGAAATCGGGTAATGTTACATGACTCAGTCTTTGCAAATATTGATCTTTTGAGGCAGTAATGTTTGCTATACTTGCTCTTTAACTGTGGGAAATGTGTCATTCCTTTGGTTGTTTACTGAGCCAGGTCCAACATTGCTCAAATTGTTTAGATTCTCACTGTGTTTTATTCTTTTTGTTAACAGCGTTGGACAGAAACATATGTTCGGTGGTCGCCCAAAGGCACTTACTTAGCAACATTCCATCAGCGTGGTATTGCTCTTTGGGGTGGGGAGAAATTCAAACAGATTCAGCGTTTCAGTCACCAAGGTGTCCAGCTAATTGATTTCTCACCATGTGAAAGGTATCTAATTTCTTTAATACTGATATACTAACACCAGTACAGATATGCCAATACTAATTTCTTTAATACTTCAAAATTTCTTTAATAATTTCCCATATATATTTTCACATTCTTAACTCTGCATTTGTAACCAAAGTGTAAGTATTTTAGTTTTCCTGCAGTCATAAACATTGAAATATTTTCGACCATCTACTCAAGTAGTTTGTAGTAGATTATTCAATCTATAATCCTTAAACATAATTCTGTTTCACTTTCCTGATGCCTGAAGTCTACACTTTATATGCACAGTATGTTAAAACAGAGAAAATACTTTGTGATTTTATGATAAGCAAAAGTGCACACACACCTTATCACTTTTTTTTATAGGTTTTGTAATGTCTACTGCAAATTGTAGTTGCTCCTCCCAACTAAATATCTTTTCCCAGCATCTAATATTTGGAGCTAGTATGTTTGCCATTGCAGGCATTATAGAAGTTAGTATCAGTTGAGGCTGGTTTCATTCTCATGCTGGATTGAGACTACCCAAACCCAGATCATGCAGAATCAATGGATGGCAAATTTCATCCCTATTTGAGCTGGATTTCACATACATTTCCCATTTATACATCAGAATTTCAAAATCTGTTTGAGGGAGAGGAACTGTGGTCTCAAACCGGTATGCTCAATTATGGAGATTTGAAGAAAGTTGTCTATAATGATTGGATAAGTCCATAGATGAGCAGTGGCAGACATTTAAGCAGATGTTTCGTATTGCTCAGCAAAATATATTCCAGTCAAAAAGAAGGATTCAATAAGAAGGATGATCTGCCTGTTGCTAACGGAGTCATAGAGTTAATACAGCACGGTTCCGTTCAACTTGTCCGTGCCAAGCAGATATCCTTAACTTATCATTTGGAAATGCGTTTGAAATCTAGCTCAAATGGGAATGAAATTTATCATCCATTGATTCTGCATGGTCTGGGTTTGGGTAGCCTCAATCCAGCATGAGCCTGAAACCAGCTTCATCTGATACTAACTTCTACAGTCCCTGCAATGGCAAACATGCTATCCCCATATATTACATGCTGGAAAAGATATTTAGCTGGGAGGAGCAACTACAACTTGCACTATTCATGTACCTAGCCAGATGGCTGTTATATGTTGTAATTACACCCACCTCCACCAGCACGTCTGGCACCTAGTTCCATACATTCACCACTAATTACATGAAAGAGTAGGCACCTCAGGTCCCTTTTGAATCTTCCCCCTCTCACCTTTAACCTATACCCTCGTGTTTTGGACTCCCCCATCCTGGGAAAAAGACCTTGACTACTCACCCTACCAATCATCATAAATTAAATTAGACAAAAACTAGCAGCAGATGGAGTTAAATGCAGCAAAGTGTGAGCTCTTGCACTTTGGTAGAAAGAATCAACAGGCAGACTATAATTTAAATCAAGAGAATCTCCTAAAGTATGCAGTAGTCTGATCCAGGAAACATAATTAGCATGCAAATACCACAAGGAATTCAGACAAATTGAATGTTGGTCTTTATTGCTGGGGGACTGCAGATTAAAAGCGGGAAGTCTTGTTACTACAGTACAGGGTGTTGCTAAGGCTGCACTTGGGGTACTGCGTTAGTTTTGCTTAACATGTGCAATATTTGCATTGGAATCAAATCAATAGGCTGATTTCTGGAATGGAAAGAGTTTGCTTATGTTATGATAATGGAGACTAATAGCTGAACCAAATCTGCCTTTCTAACTCTATTTGCAACACAATACAATTAAAACCTTCAAAGATTAGATTAGATTCTCTACAGTGTGGAAACAGGCCCTTCGGCCCAACCAGTCCACACCGACCCTCCGAAGAGTAACCCACCCAGACCCATGTCCCTCTGACTAATGCACCTAACAGTATGGTGCACCTGGAGAAAACCCACGCAGACACGGGGAGAATGTGCAAATTCCATACAGACAGTTACCCAAGGCTGGAACTGAACCTGGGACCCTGGTGCTGTGAGGCAGCAGTGCTAACCACTGCCAGGTGTTCAAAATTGACTGCAGTGGTTCCTAACCAAACTTTTTGAATGACCCAAAATTGGAGGTGTAGTGGAGAGCAAAGAAAGTTACCTCTGAGTACAGTGGGATCTTGATTAGATGGGCAGTGGATGTGTTGCTGGAAAAGTGCAGCAGGTCAGACAGTATCCAAGGAGCAGAGGAATCGACGTTTCGGACATGAGCCCTTCTTCAGGAATGAGGAAAGCATGCCAAGCAGGCAAAGATAAAAGGTAGGGAGGAGGGACTTGGGGGAGGGGCGTTGGAAATGCGATAGGTGGAAGGAGGTTAAGGTGAGAATGATAGGCTGGAGTGGGGGTGGGGGCGGAGAGGTCAGGAAGAAGATTGCAGGTTAGGAAGGTAGTGCTGAGTTCGAGGGTTGGGACTGAGATAAGGTGGGGAGAGGGGAAATGAGGAAACTGGAGAAATCGGATTTCATCCCTTATGGTTGGAGCGTTCCTAGGCGGAAGGTGAGGCGCTCTTCCTCCAGCCGTCGTGTTGCCATGGTCTGACAATGAATGAGTCCAAGGACCTGCATTCCTTGGTGGAGTGGGAGGGGGAGTTGAAGTGTTGAGCCACGGGGTGGTTGGGTTGGTTGGTCCGGGTGTCCTAGAGGTGATCTCTGAAACATTCCGCAAGTAGGCGGCCTGTCTCCCCAATATAGAGGAGGCCACATCGGGTGCAGCGGATGCAGTAAATGATGTGGGTGGAGGTGCAGGCGAATTTGTGGCAGATATGGAAGGATCCCTGTGGCCTTGGAGGGAAGTAAGGGGGTAGGTGTGGACGCAAGTTTTGCATTTCTTGCGGTTGCAGGGGAAGGTGCCGGGAGTGGAGGTTGGATTGGTGAGGGGTGTGGACCTGACGAGGGAGTCACAGGGAGTGGACTTTTCGGAACGCTGATAGGGGAGGGGAGGGAAATATATCCCTGGTGGTGGGGTCCGTTTGGAGGTGGCGGAAATGATGACGGATGATGCAAAGTAAATGGAGGTTGGTGGGGTGGTAGGTGAGGACCAGTGGGGTTCTGTCCTGGTAGCGATTGGAGGGGCGGGGCTCGTGGGCGGAGGAGCAGGAAGTGGAGGAGATGCAGTGCAGAGCATCGTCGACCATGTCTGGGGGGAAATTGCAGTCTTTGAAGAAGGAGGCCATCTGGGTTGTTCGGTATTGGAACTGGTCCTCCTGGGGGCAGATGCGGCGGACACGAAGGAATTGGGAATATGGGATTGCATTTTTACAGGGGACAGGGTGGGAGGAGGTGTAGCTGTGGGAGTTGGTCGGTTTATAGTAAATGTCCGTGTTGATTCGGTCGCCCGAGATAGAAATGGAGAGGTCTAGAGAGGGGAGGGAGGAGTCTGAGACGGTCCAGGTAAATTTGAGTTTGGGGTAGAAGGTGTTGATAAAGTGGATGAACTGTTCACCCTCCTCGTGGGAGCACGAGGCAGTGCTGATACATTCATCGATGTAGTGGAGGAAAAGGTGGGTGTGGTGCCAGTGTAGCTGCGGATTACAAAGAGGCAGACATAGCTGGGGCAGCTACACTGGTACCACCCCCCACCTTTTCCTCCATATACATTGTATCATCCGTCGTCATTTCCGCCACCTCCATAAGGACTCCACCACCAGGATATATTTCCCTCCCCTCCCCTATCAGCGTTCCGAAAAGTCCACTCCCTCCGTGACTCCCTCATCAGGTCCACACCCCCCACCAACCCAACCTCCATTCTCGGCACCTTCCCCTGCAACCGCAAGAAATGCAAAACTTGCGCCCACAACCCCCCCCCCCCCCCCCCTTTACTTCCCTCCAAGGCCCCAAGAGATCCTTCATATCCGCCACAAATTCACCTGCACCTCCACACACATCATTTACTGCATCCGCTGCATCCGATGTGGCCTCCTCTATATTGAGGAGACAGGCCGCCTACTTGCGGAACGTTTCAGAGATCACCTCTGGGACACCCGGACCAACCAACCCAACCACCCCGTGGCTCAACACTTCAACTCCCCCTCCCACTCCACCAAGGACATGCAGGTCCTTGGACTCCTCCATCGCCAGACCATGGCAACACGACGGCTGGAGGAAGAGCACCTCATATGCCGCATCGGAACCCTCCAACCACAAGGGATGAACTCCGATTTCTCCAGTTTCCTCATTTCCACTACACCCCCCCCCACCTTGTCTCAGTCCCAACTCTCGAACTCAGCACCACCTCCCTAACCTGCAATCTTCTTCCTAACCTCTCTGCCCCCACCCCCACTCCGGCCTATCACCCTCACCTTAACCTCCTTCCGCCTATCGCATTTCCAACACCTCTCCTCCCTACCTTTTATCTTTGCCTGCTTGGCGCACTTTCCTCATTCCTGAAGAAGGGCTCATACCGAAACATTGATTCTCCTGCTCCTTGGATGCTGCCTGATCTGCTGTGCTTTTCCAGCAACACATTTTCATGCTTTCCTTTATACTGATTAGAGTATTGAGTATAGGAGTTGGGAGCTCATGTTGCGGTTATACAGGACATTGGTTAGGCCATTTGGAATATTGCGTACAGTCCTGGTCTCCTTCCTATCGAAAAGGTGTTGTGAAACCTGAAAAGGTTCAGAAAGGATTTACAAGGATGTTGCCAGGGTTGGAGGATTTGAGCTATAGGGAGAGGCTGAATAGGCTGGGGCTATTTTCTGAGGATTGTTGGAGGCTGAGGGATGACTTTATAGATGTATATAAAATCATGAGAGGCATGGATAGGATAAATAGGTGAGGTCTTTTTCCTGAGGTGAGGGGGAGCCCAGAACCAGAGGGCATCAGTTTCGGGTGAGAGGGGAAAGATTTAAAAGAGACCTAAGGGCCAACTTTTTCACGCAGAGGGTGTTACATGTATGGAATGAGCTCCCATCTGGATGGGTATATGAATAGGAAAGGTTTAGAGTGATATGGGCAAATCGGACTAGATTAGTTGAAGATGTCTTGTTACGTGGATTAGTTTGACTGAAGGGTCTGTTTCCATGCTGTATGTCTCTGACCAATCCCAGGTTATGAATAATCAATTCTCGACACCTGTTTGTAGCTTAAACAAAAACTTAGCAATTGTTAATGATACAGTAACTTTAGCAGAACAAAATTAAACATAGGTATCCATAGAATTATGATGCTTTAACATTAGTTTTCAACCCATTCACACAAAAGACAGACAACAAACACAGTTAAGGAACACATAAAATAAATCTGGCCAGATTAGATTAGATTCCCTACAGTATGGAAACAGCTCATTTGGCCTAACAAGTCCATACCGACCCTCTGAAGAGTAATCCACCCAGATCCATTCTCATACCCAAAAACGCATCCCTGAGATTCATGAATCTTTTGATCAAAAATGAACCTATAATTAACTTTCAGTCCTGGCTTCTCAGATGGGCCACAGTTTCTTTTTGATTTTTAACATCTCTGTTGACATCTTCAAACCAAAATAAAATAAAAATAATGGAAAATCAGTGAAGGTTTTAACATTTATCAAGAACAGCTAAACAAGGTTAGGCCTTTATTCATTAGCGTTTGGAACAAAGAAGGATGTTTTTATTGAATCGTGCAAGATTTTGGGTAAGCTTAATGTATGTAAAAGTATAACAAAGTATTTTAAGAGAAGGTCAGTAGATTTTTGAAGTAATGAGTTGAAGCCTATAAGGAGCTGATACCAAAGAGGTGTTGAAGTCTGGCACAGAAAGCCAGACTTAGATTGGCAGGGTAGGGTTCAGTGGCTGGAATGACCCACTTTTGCTCCAGTTTCTTATGTTCTTGTGTGTTGTGAAAACAACTGTCATAGATATGATGAAAAATGTATGTGAATGCAGTCAAATTTGTCATATTATTACTTTATAGATATATGGTGTCATTTAGCCCTTTAATGGATACAAAAGATGATCCTCAAGCCATTATCATTTGGGATGTGTTAACAGGCCAGAAGAAGCGAGGATTCCATTGTGAGAGTTCTGCTCATTGGCCAATATTCAAGTGAGTGTGGTCTGAAGAATTGTTGTATAGTGCTTTAAAGTGATCCATTGAATATTGAATAATGTAACTGTGCATGTTCGCAATGTTTACTTCAAAATTCATATGGCTTTCTGTTAAGACTCTTTCTGTCACATGCTTGCCATGTTACATGGGTGGCACAGTGGTTAGCACTGCTGCCTCACAGCACCAGAGACCTGGGTTCAAGTCCTGCCTCAGGCGACTGACTGTGTGGAGTTTGCACATTCTCCCAGTGTCTACGTGGGTTTCCTCTGGGTGCTCCAGTTTCCTCCCACAGTCCAAAAATGTGCAGGTTAGGTGAATTGCCCATGCTAAATTGCCCGTAATGTTAGTAGAAGGGGTAAATGTAGGGGCGTGGGACTGGATGGGTTGTGCTTCGGCGAGTTGGTGTGGACTTGCTGGGCCGAATGGCCTGTTTCCACACTGTAGGGAATCTAATCTTAACTAATATTTATCTACACGTTTTGGATATTCGTAGATGATGATTCCTCTGGAGTTTGACTTTCCTCAATAGCTTAGTCCCTCGAGTATAATTTGAAAAGCCAATTGTTAAAGGATGTTACTAAAACTAATTTTGGTTCTGTCTTTAATTTACCTACAAAGTGAAATAACGCAAACAGTCCCTGACTCAACCACTCCATCATTTCTGGAAGTGTTTCTTTTTGTCATCTATGCGCAATTGAAACTCCCAGCACCACCACCTCTGTAATATGGACATTTTTCAAGATGTCACCATTGGAGTATCTGCACTCCAGCTCACTCTTTTTTCTCTTTTCTCTTTTCTCTTTTCTCTTTTCTCTTTTCTCTTTTCTCTTTTCTCTTTTCTCTTTTCTCTTCTCCCTCCCCTCCCCACTCCCCTCCCCACTCCCCTCCCCACTCCCCTCCCCACTCCCCTCCCCACTCCCCTCCCCACTCCCCTCCCCACTCCCCTCCCCACTCCCCTCCCCACTCCCCTCCCCACTCCCCTCCCCACTCCCCTCCCCACTCCCCTCCCCACTCCCCTCCCCACTCCCCTCCCCACTCCCCTCCCCACTCCCCTCCCCACTCCCCTCCCCACTCCCCTCCCCACTCCCCTCCCCACTCCCCTCCCCACTCCCCTCCCCACTCCCCTCCCCACTCCCCTCCCCACTCCCCTCCCCACTCCCCTCCCCACTCCCCTCCCCACTCCCCTCCCCACTCCCCTCCCCACTCCCCTCCCCACTCCCCTCCCCACTCCCCTCCCCACTCCCCTCCCCACTCCCCTCCCCACTCCCCTCCCCACTCCCCTCCCCACTCCCCTCCCCACTCCCCTCCCCACTCCCCTCCCCACTCCCCTCCCCACTCCCCTCCCCACTCCCCTCCCCACTCCCCTCCCCACTCCCCTCCCCACTCCCCTCCCCACTCCCCTCCCCACTCCCCTCCCCACTCCCCTCCCCACTCCCCTCCCCACTCCCCTCCCCACTCCCCTCCCCCCTCTCTTCTCTCTCTTCTTCTCTCTTCTTCTCTCTTCTTCTCTCTTCTTCTCTCTTCTTCTCTCTTCTTCTCTCTTCTTCTTCTCTCTTCTTCTCCTCTCTTCTTCTCCTCTCTTCTTCTCCTCTCTTCTTCTCCTCTCTTCTTCTCTCTTCTTCTCCTCTCTTCTTCTCCTCTCTTCTCCTCTCTTCTCTTCTCTTCTCTTCTCTCTCTCTCCTCTCTCCTCTCTCCTCTCTTCTCTCTCCTCTCTCTCTTTTCTCTCTCCGCTCTCTCTTTTCTCTCTCCGCTCTCTCTCTTTTTTCTCTCTGCTCTCTCTCTCACTTTCTTTCTTGGTGTCACACTCAGTCTCCCTTTCTATCATGCACACGTAAGTCTATGAGATGAATTTGCATTTGCAGATGTTATATTTTGTTGAAAAAGCACACAATCCGTAGGCAATGTGACATTTTATAAATTCCTACTTTGGAAATAAAACCAGTTCTGACTTCATGTTGGGATACAGATGACCTATAACCTTGCACTTTTATTGCATTGTCTGAGTTGAGATGTCACTTTTTTTAATCCACTGATAAAATCTGAAGTTATCTCAGGGCTGTGCGTTGAAAGACATTCTGGGATTTACATATTAATCAATCGAAACCTGCATCCCCATTCTAAGTAATTAAAGTCTTAACAGTAATTTAGGTTTGTCTAATACATCGCATCAGTTGTATGACACTTTGATCTTTGACTTATAAATTCTGTGTCTGATGTACCTGCCCCACTAGCTACCTGATGAAGGAGCAGTGCTTCAAAAGCTTTACTTTCAAATAAACCTGTTGGACTATTATCTGGTATTGTGTGATGTTTAACTATATGAAGATAAAGTTAAAGGTAATATTGTCTAGTTAACACAGCTAATATCCCGCCATCTCTTGTAATAAATGTAATTGAAGTAATAAAATAACATTGTGTTGTTCGTCAGTTTTAAGTGTGACCTTTATAAGTTCATTGCCAGAGAGAAAACACTATCTAATTTTAAATACTTAGGAAGAATTTCTCCTTAACTGTTTTTCTCAAGAGTGTGTTTTCTGTTGTCTTCTCATCCACAGTTCTCTACTTATTTTTACTGACCACCTGCTGACCCAACATTTTTTATCATGGATTTATTTCTCACTCACAGCCCATAGCCTGCATTTACAAATTTAGTTAAAAATAAATCGAAGTAGTTTCTCCAGCCACAATTACAAATCATTCCAGCAACTTCCCATTTCTTCTCATTTCCAGGTTTTTCATTATACAGTAACTTAATGTTCTTGCACAGTGGGACCATCTTTTTAACATGATTGCATTACACTGTACTCCTGTTTTCTTTCTCTCCATTACTATCACTACAAACAATCTACTTGCTAATTCTACATTGTCTCTTAACTCAGAGTATTTCCAATGGAATTGTTTTTGCAGTAAATTTTGAAATGTGTACAACATTCTGGAAGTATTGCTTTGTACTTGGACCACATTTAATGTTGAAGACTCTGCTTTTGAAAGCATGAACCATAGAATATGTATGTCATTTTAAATTGTGGTTCTTCAATAGATGGAGCCATGATGGGAAATTTTTTGCACGAATGACACAAGACACACTTAGTATTTATGAAACACCTGTGAGTATTTCTGTTAATTGGGAGAATCTTAAAATGAAAAGTTAAAGGAGAGCTCCATAAGCAAAATAAAATAATTAAACATCAGATGAATAGATTGTTTTTCTTTGTTTGAAATTGTTTGCCAGTAGTAATGGGGAATTTGAATGTAAGCAATTTTGTGTTGGTTATTGTCAAGAATGTGGAGACCCCATAAGAAGTGGGAGAGATCACAATCAGATCTAGAATTTCAAAAATATAATGGGAAGGCGCCAACATACAGGCAGCAATGAAATGTGAAAACATCCTGTTTTGAACAGTATTGTGAGGAAATGAAATATACAGGTGATACATTTAGTAAATATCTCAATTATCGAGCTTCAGTAAGCAGTATTTGTTTTTCACAAGGGAAGTAACATCTGCTTAATATTTATTTTTAAATCTCATTTGAAGGTTTGTACATTAGTTGTAAATAACTATAAACCTTGGTTTTGGCTGTATTACCAAATGGAAACTTTAGTAAACTAGAAAAAAATGGAATTACCAGTGAATTTGTATTAATATTTCAATATGACAAAGTGGCACTGGTGACTTCTCTGTAAACTCATGCAGAGCTGGCCTTTAACAATCAATCCTGGTCTGATTGGCAATTCCGTGGTGGATCAGTGTTCACTGTCTAACTTCAAGAAGTTTGATCTCATGAGAAAGGAATTATTGATTGCACAGCAACCAAGGAACACAAGCTGAAGCAAGCTAGGGTCAAAGTTGGGGAAGGGAAATATGTGACAATAGACAAATCAAACTTGACCGAGCAGTGAATGCGATTTTAGTTTTGAAGTTTTCAAGTTTTTATTTTTGAGTTCAACGAAGCTAATGCTACTTTTTCATAAATTCTCAGTCAATGGGGCTGTTGGATAAGAAAAGTCTGAAGATCAGTGGAATTAAGTAAGTGCATGTCCTATATGATGATGGTAAATTTCCAGATTTTGTTGACTTCTAGATTTATTTAAAAGGTGACCGCTTTGAGTATTCTGTTGATTTATGTTTTTAAATTTTTTTGCCTGTGTTATGCCTGCATCACCATTTTGTCGTGTATAGAACATTCTGCTTTTACACCTGCATGACTGTCTCTTCAAGCTATCTATTACAAGTGTATTACACCAGATCAGGGTCATCTTTCTCTCTCCCACTTGCAGCCACTCGCTGTCTCGCTTCTCGCCTCCCTTCTCCCCAGCTCCACCTCACTCTGTTTCCCTTCCCCTCCCTTTCTGTCTCCACTCCACCTCTCTTTCCTCCCCCTCCCCCGTCTGTCTCCCCTTCTTCCGTAGCACCTTTTTGTCTCCCCTGCCCTGCCCTACCCCTTCATGTTGCCTCTTTCGTCTCCCCTCCATGCCCCACTCTGTCTCCCCTCACACGCTCCCCTCTGTCTTCAATCCCCCCGGTCTCCTCTCACAGCCCCCTCCCTTCCCACATGCCGCTCCCCCTCCCCCAGCTGTCTCCCCTCCCCCAGCTGTCTCCCCTCCCTCTCCTCACCATCTGTCTCCCCTTCTCTTCCTGCCCCCCCACCCCATTCTGCCTTCCCTCCCCTGCTTGTCTCCCTTCTCTTCCCCCCCCCCCCTTGTCTCCTCTTCCCCCCCCCCCTTGTCTCCTCTTTCCCCCCCCCCCCTTGTCTCCTCTTCCCCCCCCCCCCCCTTGTCTCCTCTTCCCCCCCCCCCCTCTTGTCTCCTCTTCCCCCCCCTCTTGTCTCCTCTTCCCCCCCCCCCCCCTCTTGTCTCCTCTTCCCCCCCCCCCCCCCTTGTCTCCTCTTCCCCCCCCCCCTCTTGTCTCCTCTTCCCCCCCCCTCTTGTCTCCTCTTCCCCCCCCCTCTTGTCTCCTCTTCCCCCTCTTGTCTCCTCTTCCCCCTCTTGTCTCCTCTTCCCCCTCTTGTCTCCTCTTCCCCCTCTTGTCTCCTCTTCCCCCTCTTGTCTCCTCTTCCCCCTCTTGTCTCCTCTTCCCCCTCTTGTCTCCTCTTCCCCCTCTTGTCTCCTCTTCCCCCTCTTGTCTCCTCTTCCCCCTCTTGTCTCCTCTTCCCCCTCTTGTCTCCTCTTCCCCCCCTAAGCTCTGTCTCCCCTTACCCCCATCTCCCAGCACTTCCTCACTCTCTTCCTCCCCCACTCCTGTCCACTTCCTTTTTTCCTTCTCCTTTCCCCTTGTTCTCATAAATCCACCCTTTACTGCACCCCGCCCTCTACCGGATTTTGTTGCAGTCAGAATTTCTACATGCTATAAGTTATATTCTATATGCTATTAAATTAGATTCTGTTTTCTCACTAGGGATTTCTCATGGTCTCCAGGTGATAACGTTATTGCATTCTGGGTGCCAGAGGACAAAGATATTCCAGCCAGAGTCACATTAATGCAGTTTCCAACACGACAAGAAATGAGAGTGCGCAATCTGTTCAATGTAGTGGACTGTAAATTGCACTGGCAGAAAAATGGCGATTACCTGTGTGTGAAAGTGGATAGAACCCTGAAGGGTATACAGGTACATTTGTATGGATGCAGCTGATAAGATTGCAAGAAAAGCCCAAACAAAGAATTGGATTTCAAATAGCTTGTTTCATCTGGCACAAGTTTGCCTGTTTTGCAAACCAAAATAATTAAACATAAAATGAATCTAGGGTGGATTTTTTTTTTTGTTTTACTTCAGAAGACATCAGTGTTGAGTATAGAAGCATGTTTAGTTTCTCTGTCGTATGGAAGTTTCAGGGCGGATCAGGAAATAAGTTACCTCAACAGAAGAATTTAGTTTGCGCATTTTCCAAATCAAGTGAATTTGGTTAGAAATCTGCAGGTTTTTAAGAACTTAAAAAGTTTAGGCTTGCATATTTGTGAAAACTTCAAATTGGGAAGGATTGCATTTCTCCACAGTCCAGAGGAAAGATCCTGAAAGGAGTCAATTAATTAGTACCTTGGAGAGGGTGCAGTTTCACTTGAATCTTTATTGCATAATTTTGGGAATGAATTGAAATTTAATTTTGCTGACTGGTCTTTGTTCTTTGAATAGCTTTATTATATTTCTTTTTGCATAATAAACTTCTGCTCTGTTAAAGAAAATCCACAACTAATGAAAATATTTCTCAATGATTAATCATCTTCTTAGTTAACTTGGCAAATAAAATGACTTATCAAGCCAAGTTTCATTCTGGGACCTGGACAAACAGATTTCCTGAATTGTCCCCTCCTTGCGGGTGGAGGGAATTCTATTTTCTACATTGACAATTGTATGTTGAATTCTTACAAAGGGTAGATGCTTCCAGTTGGTGAAAAGTTTGCATCTGATCATTTTGCAGCAACTAGCACTAATTCCAGATGTGAATTTAAGCATCCATGTTTTCTTAAAACAGTTTGGTCTCATCCCGTTCCAAAATTGTTCATCCTAAAACTCTTTCACCCATAAGTTGTCATGCAATTCCATTGCTGAAAATGTGTTGCTGGAAAAGCGCAGCAGGTCAGGCAGCATCCAAGGAGCAGGAGAATCGACGTTTCGAGCATGAGCCCTTCTTCAGGAATGAGGAAAGTGTGTCAAACAGGCTAAGATAAAAGGTAGGGAGGAGGGACTTGGGGGAGGGGCGTTGGAAATGCGGTAGGTGGAAGGAGGTTAAAGTGGGGGTGATAGGCCGGAGTGGGGGTGGGGGCGGAGAGGTCAGGAAGAAGATTGCAGGTTAGGAAGGTGGTACTGAGTTCGAGGGTTGGGACTGAGACAAGGTGGGGAGAGGGGAAATGAGGAAACGGGAGAAATCTGAATTCATCCCTTGTGGTTGGAGGGTTCCTAGGCGGAAGGTGAGGCGCTCTTCCTCCAGTCGTCGTGTTGCTATGGTCTGGCGATGCAGGAGTCCAAGGACCTGCATGTCCTTGGTGGAGTGGGAGGGGGAGTTGAAGTGTTGAGCCAAGGGGTGGTTTGGTTGGTTAGTCCGGGTGTCCCAGAGGTGTTCTCTGAACCCCCACACCGGCCTATCTCCCTCACCTTAACTTCCTTCCACCTATCGCATTTCCAACGCCCCTCCCCTAAGTCCCTCCTCCCTACCTTTTATCTTAGCCTGCTTGGCACACTTTCCTCATTCCTGAAGAAGGGCTCATGCCCGAAACGTCGATTCTCCTGCTCCTTGGATGCTGCCTGACCTGTGCTTTTCCAGCAACACATTTTCAGCTCTGATCTCCAGCATCTGCAGTCTTGACTTTCTCCTATGCATTTCCATTGGTTTGCTATTAAGAGGGTAAATTTTAAGTTTAATTAAATTATGTACTTGGTTACTTATACAACTGTGAATACATTTTAATTGAGCAAAAGATCTTAGATTTTAAAATTTTTGCACTGTTGACATTGAGATTGAAGAACTGAAATTAAGTCAGTTGCTCTTGTTGACATTCTGATCTGAAGTTAATTGCGTAAATAATATTTATTATGCTCTCCTTCTGCAGGGTCTTGTGACTAATTTTGAAATTTTCAGAATGAGAGAAAAGCAGGTTCCTGTGGATGTAGTGGAAATGAAAGGTAGGTTATTGCAAATTGACCTCTGTCTTTATTGAACTTCTTGCTGGAGGTTGACAACCATAATTGACATTTCTGTTGAATTTCATCTGATCGTATAGAGTTGGTAATTGGGTGTTTTTCTTCCCTCAATTAGCTTCCAGGGTGAATTTGAGTGTTTCATGGTTTGATAATGGATTACTTGAAAATGGCTATTAAATGTTTCACATCGTTGAAAGAAGAACAAGTCTGACATTGAAGCTTCAGGCGTGATTGGCAGGGTGGAGGGGAATGTAAGACATGAGGCTGTTGTATTATTTATAAAAGTATAAGGTAATGAAGGAGCATGTCTTAGGCATATGGGATGCTTGCCTTCATTAGTCAGGGTATAGGATATAGGAGCAAGGAAGTCTTGTGAAACTTTATAGAGCATTGGTTAAGCCACAGGTGGAATACTGTGTGCAGTTCAGCTCGACATACTATTGGGAAGGCGTGATTTGAATGGAGACGGTACAGAGGGCATTCACCAGTATGTTGCCTGGAATGGGAAGTTATGAGGAGAGACTGGATAAACTGGATTTTGTTTTCCCTGGAAGCTGTAGGTGGGAATCTGGATGAGATATATAAAATTGAGAGGTGTAGGTAGGGTACATTGTGAGAATATTTTCCCAGTGGCAGATGCGTTGAAGACCAGAGGGCACAACTTTAAGATGAGGAGTAAGTGGTTTAAAGGAGATCTGAATACATTTTCTACCTAGAAAATGTTAGAAATATGAAGCATGCTGATTGATGGAGTGAAGGAGACTACCTTTGCGTCTGTGTGAACACTTAAAATGCTGAAGTAATGTATAAATAAATGAGATTACTATAATTTCTTAGTGCATCCCTACCACGTCAATGCTGACCAAGTCGTACACAACACAGGAGAGGTGGTTCATCATGCCTGTACTGGCTCTGAGAATGCAATCTAACTTGTCAGACTGCCTTGTTCTTTCCACGTAATCCTGCAAATCTTCACCCTTCCGAGTACTTGTCCAGTTTTCCTTTGATATCTATTAAAGGTGCTTTCACTATCCTTTCAACTGGTATATTCACTGCTTTAAAAATGTTCTCCTGTTGCAATTTATTTTGCCAAGTCTGCAATTTATTCTTTTCTACTCTGCTAAAATCCTTTTGTCTGCTTGTGATATTTATACTTTATGGAGAACAGGTTTCTCTAATCCCTTCACCATACCTGTTGATCTTTTATGATCTTCACTGAAACCTTTGCATTTTTCTGAATGTGTGATGTCTAGACTTTGCATCCAGATAAGGCCTCACTAGCATTTATGGAGTTTTATTATAGTATTCTTTTATTTTTGCACACTGCCTTGATTTATAAAGCCAAGAATCACCTGTTTATTTTGATAGCTGTCTCAACTTTCTGTGCTGTCTACAAAGACTCATTGACATACATTGCATCCTTCCCTGTCACCTGTTCCAATGTTGACTCTTAACTAATTTGTATAACTTTATATTGAAGTAGTCATTCTTCCTACTCTTGCTGCTCGTTCTTAGAGATGTTCCTGTATAGAGATGTTGTTACACATCTCTGAAGCAGATGGGCCTTGAACTGTGCCCTCCTGGTTCTGGGGTAGGAATGTTGCCTCTGTGCCACAAGAGAGCCCCTAACCTCCATTCAAAGGAGAAACAATTTGAAGCAATAAATTGATAGCAAAAACATGTAATTAATAGTAATGACCAAGCAGCAGAGCTAATCAATAAAAAAAAACTTTTGCCATCTTATTTAAACTCAGTGGCTTCGTGATTAGCACTGCTATCCCACAGTGCCAGAGACCCGGGTCCTTGGGTGACTGTGTAATATTTGCACGTTCTCCCTGTGTCTGTGTGGGTTTCTGCAGGGTGTTCCAGTTTCCTCCCACAGTCCACATGATTGAGTTTTTTTGAAGAAGTGATTAAGAACATGGATGAAGGTAGAGTGGTCGATGTTGTCTCCAAGGTCTTTAGCAAGGCCTTCGGCAGGGTTTCACATGGTAGACTAATTAGTAAGGTTAGATCACTTGGTATCCAGGGAGAGCTAGCCAGTTGGACAGAAAATTGGCTTGATGGTAGAAGATGGTGGTAGAAGGTGGTTGATCCGACTGGAGGCCTGTGACCAGCAGTGTGCTGGTGTTTCGTCATTTGTATAAATGTTTCAGATTCATGTAGCGCAGAAAAAGCCATTTGGCCAATCAAGTCTGCGCTGACATAACTACCACTAAAAGTATGCTAATCCAATTTCCTGCACTTGTCCCATATCTTTGAATGTTATGATATTGCAAGTGCTCATCCAAATATTTTTAAATGCCATAAGGTTTCCAGCCTCCACTACTTTCCCAGGAAATGCAGTCCCGATCTCCTCCACCCGCTGAGGGAAAGTTTTTTCCCCCAGTTCACTCTGAATCTCCTGCCCCTTACTCGAAAGCCATGGCCTCTTGTGACTGACTCCTCGACCAAGAGGATCAACTGTTCTCTATTCATCCTGTCCATACCCATTGTAATCTTGTACACTTCAATAATGTCCTCCCTTTGTCTTCTCCTTTTTAGAGAAAACAAATCAAGCCTATCTAATCTCTCCTTATAGCTCAATTGTTCCATTCCACGCAACAGCCTCTGTACCCCTTTTAGTACTATCACACCCTATAATGAAGTGACCAGAACTTCAGCTGTGGTCAATTCAGTGCTTTGTTCAATTCCATCCTTATCTCCTTGCTCTTACATTGTATGCCACAACTGAAAGCGTCCTATATGCCGCCTTAATTCTGCCAGGATGTGAGAATAATTGTCCCAAGATCTCTCCAGTGCTATATGCTCCCCAGTGTCTTGCTATTCATTAAATACACCCCCATCTTATTTATTCTTCCAATGTGCATCACCTCGCTCTTATCAGGGTTAACTACCGTCTGCCCATTTGATCAACCTGCTTTTTTGTAACCTACAATTCCCACAACATTTTTATCTGCATCATTTATGAATATAACAAATAATAAGGTTTCCAGTGGGAATGTCCATGAGTTACGGTTTATGCATTTAACCATTATATCATTGGGATGTGCAATGGTACTTACGAGCATTTTATTTTCTTCCAGACCTCACCATCTTTTTATTCGCTAAACGGTGGCTCAGTGATTAACACTGCTGCCTCACAGTGCCAGGAACCCACGTTCAGTTTCGCCCTCGGGCAACTGTTTGTATGGAGTTTGTATGTTCTCCCCATGTCTGCATGAGCTTCTGCCCGGTCATCTAGTTTCCTCCCACAGTCCATAGATGTGATTAGGTGTATTAGCCAGAGGAAATGTAGGGTTACAGGGAAAGGTAGGGAGATGGGTCTGGGTGGGATGCAGTTTGGAGGGTCAATGTGGACTTGGGCCGAATAGCCTGTAGGAATTCTGAGATTCTTTGTCCCATTACAAAGTTTCTGTTCCATTTCACTAAGTTTCCCTTAATTGCATGTTCTTTAACTGTCTCAAGTGGGACCTTATCAAAGGTTTTGCTGAAGTCCATATAAACTACATCAGTTGAACTTCCCTCATCCATACACTTGATCACATTTTCAAAAAATTCTAATAAATTTGTTAATTATGACCTCCCTCTGACAAAGCTATGCTGACTATCCCTAATTGACCTAATGCCTTTCCAAGTAGGTATTAATTCTCTCCTTCAGAATTTTCTCCAATAGTTTCCCCCTTCAGAATTTTCTCCAATAGTTTCCCTATGCAAAGCTAACCAGTCTCTAATTCCCTGGTTCATCTCTACCACCATTCTTGAAAAGTGAAAGCACATTTGCCTTCCTTCAGTTCTCTGGTATATCCTCCGTGGCCAGAGTCGTGGAGTTGTACAGCATGGAAATATCCAACTCTTTATCCAACTTTTCCATGCTGAACAGGTATCCCAAATTAATTTTAATTCTGTTTGCCAGCATTTGGCTCATATACCTCTAAACCCTTCCTATTTATGTACCCAGATGCTTTTTAAATGTTGTAATTGTACCAGCCTCCTCCACTTTCTCTGGCAGCTTATTCCAAAGACACGCCACCCTCTACACAAAAAAGTTATCCCTTAGTTCCCTTTTAAATCTTTCTCCTCTCAACTTAAACCTGAGCCGAATTTAAAAATGTGTCCCTGCAATTTCCTGCCTTGCCTCCGTTAGCAAACTGGGATGCAGTTCATCTGGGCCAGAGGATTTGTCTTTTTATTTAAGCCCATCAGAGCCTTCAATACCTCCCTATTTCCTATGTCCAGGGGTTACAACCATTTGAGGTCCTGCTTTTGAATCTACTGCCTAGCTCCCAGAATTATAGAACATAGAAGAATACAGCGCAGTACAGGCCCTTCGGCCCTTAATGTTGCGCCGATCCAAGCCCACCTAACCTACACTAGCCCACTATCCTCCATATGCCTATCCAATGCCCGCTTAAATGCCCATAATGAGGGAGAGTCCACCACTGCTACTGGCAGGGCATTCCATGAACTCAAGACTCGCTGAGTAAAGAACCTACCCCTAACATCTGTCCTTTACCTACCCCCCTTAATTTAAAGCTATGCCCCCTTGTAATAGCTGAAATTCTTGATGCAAGACCTCATTCCATACCTTGCCCATATTTTTGGTACTAAAATATACTACGATCTCTTAACTCATCGCCCTCCCCTTTTAGGATGACCTGCAGCCGTTCAGTGACATCCCTGACACTTGCACCATGAAGGCAACATATCTTGGAGTCGCATCTGTCTGCTTTCCTAATCAAAGAATCCCCCTATCTGTATTGGCTTTCCTTTCTTCTTCTCCTCTTCCTCATTGCTACTGTCGCATTTGGACAGTTCAGCCGTTCTGGTGCTAGAAACTTTAACTGTAACTGCATTCCTTTGAGGTACCAGCATCCTCATCAGCTTCCAAAATGAAATACCAGTTAGTGAGTGGGACTCCAGGGGATTCCAATACCTGCCTGTTCTTTCTGGACAATCTGATGGTCACTCATTCCCTTCTTTCCTGTAGTCAATTGAGCTGCAGTGTGGTCACCTCTCTAAAATTGCTAACCACATCACTCTCCGCTTCATAGATGTGCAACAGCGTCTCCAGCTGCTGCTCAAACTCCAAGGCCAGTACTTTCAGCTTCTGCAGCTGGGAGCACCACCTGCACATGTTATCATCTACAATCATGGCAGTGTGCAGGACCATCCACATAAGACATGCCACACATTCGGCTTGACTGACCTGTCCTGATATCTTTTAAACTTACAATTAATGCCTTAGACAAGAATAACTGTTCTATTTTGTTAGACTTCCTACTCCATCACTAAGGTTATGAAAAGATAAATTGTGACTAAGTTCCCATTGTAACTGTCCAGTAGCTGTTAGGTGTCCAGGACACATCAATTTGGAGCCTTTCTCACCTTTTGATGTTGTGATGTCAACAGAAGCCGCACTGAGGATTCCTGCTTTATCTGCACCACACTAGATTTATAGCCTTACAGGTTACTCTGTACCCCCCTCCAAGCTACTGCAGGGTTTCCTGACTGCTGCTCCAACCCAAGTGCCCTGTGAAGATTTGGATGAAAATATGAGGCATGGTTAGTAAGTTTGCAGACGTCACCAAAATTGGTGGGAAAGTGGACAGCGAAGAAGTTTATCTCAACACAGTGACATCAACTGGGCCAGGAGGTCAAGGATTGGCAGATGGAGTTTAATTCAGTCAAATGGAAGGTGTTGTATTTTGGTAAGACAAACAAGGGCAGGGCTCTGGGGAATGTTGTTGAACAGAGACCTAGGGGTCCAGGTACATAGTTTCATGGAAGTTGCATCACACACCGGGTGGTGAAGGAGTTTGACATGCTTACCTTCGTCAGTCAGAGTACTGAATCCAGGAGTCAGAATGCCATGTTACAGCTGTTAGGCCATATTTGGAGTAATGTATGCAATTTTAGTAGCTCTGCAATTGGAAGGATGTTATTAGACTGGAAAGAATACAAGAAAGATTTACAAGATGTTATCAAGACTGAAATGTTTAAGTTATAAGGAGAGAATGGATTGGGTGGGACTTTTTCCCCTAAAGCGTAAGAGGCTGAGGTTTAAAGAGATTTATAAAATCATAAGGCACCAAAGTCTTTCCCCAAGGATTGGGGAGTTCAAAATTAGAGGGCATAGGTTTAATGTGAAAGGGGGAAAGACTTGAAAGAGACCTGAGGGGCAATTTATTCTGACAGGTGGTGCCTATATGGAATGAGCTGCTAGAGGAAGTGGTGGAGACAAGTACAACTACAGTATTTAAAAGACATTTAGACAAATACATGGATAGGAAAGGTTCAGAGGGATGCCAAATACAGGCAAATGAAACTAGTTCAGTTTAGGAAACCTGGTTGACTTAGACAAGTTGGGCTGAGGGGCCTGTGACATTTGTTGACCAGAACTGAACACAGCCCTCCAGTCGTTGCTTAACCTGAACTTTACATAGACTCATCCTTACTATGTAAAAACAATGACTGCCGATGCTGGAAACCAGATTTTGGATTAGTGGTGCTGGAAGATCACAGCAGTTCAGACAGCATCTGAGGAGCATCCTTGCTATGTCTGTGTTTGTACTACTGTTATGAAGTTCAAGTTCCCTTGTGCTTTGCCAAAGATATATGCATCCTCAGATCTTCTTTCACTCCACTCTTTAAAGCTCACCGTCAAGTCTTCCCTTCCTTTCTGCCAAATGTGTGATCTCACATTTTTTTGTATTAAATTCTGTCTACCCATTCTGCAAGCTGATGATTGACCTGTTGCAGTGCAATTATTGGTATCATCCTCATTGTGAACCAGATCTCCAAAGTTTGGGATCATCAAAAAATGTTGTGCAATGGTTCTACCACTGAGACACTACCACCTCCCAGTCAAAAAATTCAATTATTTACTAACAACCAATTATAATCTCCTATTCCATCAGGCAATATTTTATCTAAACTAATACTGACAAATTTCTGTGAACCATAATTTTGTAATATTTTCCATAAAATTCATATGGACAGCAGCTACTTCTTCCCCTTTAGCAATCTTTACTGTTATGTCTTCAAAGAAATTCAATTTGATTAAGCAAGTATGGTTTTCTGCATTTTTATAAATATGTGTTGGCTCTCCTTTGTTAACTCAAATTTCTCCAAATGTTTGTTTTTCTTTCCCTGCTTATTGTTTTGAAAGTTCTACTAAAAATGTGCTCAAAGTGACCTTCTGTTATCCTATTGTAAAGTTGCTGAAATTGAAATGCCTGGTGTTTCAAATTGCATTTGTGTAAAAATTTCTGGCACTGTTTCACTAAAACAGTCTATTTCAAGCTATTGGGTAATTTTTATTTGGCCACGAGGAAATATACACGTATCTATGAAATAACAACAAAACAGTTACATACTAAGCTAACACCTATCGCAATTTATTTTGCTAAGGGAAGTGATAAGTTTTTGAAGTGAGTATAAAATTTATCCTTGATAATGCTTTAAAAATTGAGAAATCGTTAGTGCATTTTAATTAAGTAAATATTGTTTTATATTTTCTTTTGCGTTTATGTTAGAGGGTATTATCGCTTTTGCTTGGGAACCAAATGGAAGTAAATTTGCTGTGCTACATGGAGAGACACCCAGAATATCAGTATCTTTCTACCATGTAAAGAATAATGGCAAGATTGAACTCATCAGTAAGTAACTCCCCTTTGGATTTTTTTGTGATCATATGGTTTCTCGTGTTGGTTAATCCAGCAAGTACTGGTTTTTCCTGCACCTACCCTGCATCTCATAATTTTATGAAAGTCTCCGATTATCACCACCACCACCCTCAGTTTTTGAGAAAATATAAACTGTCAACTGCTTGTTAGTATTACACCACAAAACCTGAATATGAATTATATCACACGTGCTTTGTTGTTAGACACAGCCAAACCATGACTCAACCATCTGAAAAAAGGTTTTAATCTAAATCCGAGTTGCTAAAGCAACTTCATTTTGTAAAATGGGACACAACTCAAATTTGCTCAGCATTATCCATTCCTTAACTTCATTTTTCTTCCTGCATAAGTATCCCATGGCATTTCTGTAATGACTGAGTGCCTATTAATGTTGAACATTTTGTGTTAAATAAATGCAATTCCAGTCATCGCTACTGCCTTTCCTGATACGTCTATCCCATCTGTTCTAGTATCGTCCTTCTTTATACTTTCTCCAGTGCTTCTATATCCTTTTCACATTGTGGATACTCACCGAGGTTCTATACGTGATTAACAAAGACTTGATCATTCAGGGAATCGAGGGTTATGGGAGAAAAGGCAGGAAAGTGGATTTGTGTTGGATTGGCCATGGTCCTATTGAATGGTGGAGTAGACACCAGGAGACAAATGGCCTAGATAGTCATACAGCATGGAAACAGACACTTTAGTCCAACCAGTTCATGCTGAACATAATCCCAATCTAAGCTAGTCCCACTCTGCCTGCTCCTGGCCCATATCCCTCCAAACCTTTCCGATTCATATACTTATCCAATTGTCTGGAAAATGTTGTAGTTGTACTCTCATCCACCATTTCCTCAGGAAGCTCAAGAGGGTTGGAATATAAAAGCAGAGATGTACTACTAAGACTTTATAAAGCTCTGGTTAGGCCCCATTTGGAGTACTGTGTCCAGTTTTGGTCCCCACACCTCAGGAAGGACATACTGGCACTGGAACGTGTCCAGCGGAGATTCACACGGATGATCCCTGGAATGACAGGTCTAACATATGAGGAACGGCTGAGGATACTGGGATTGTATTCGTTGGAGTTTAGAAAGATTAAGGGGAGACTTAATAGAGACGTACAAAATAATACATGGCTTGGAAAAGGTGGATGCTAGGAAATTGTTTCAGTTAAACGAGGAGACTAGGACCCGTGGACACAGCCTTAGAATTAGAGGGGGTCATTTCAGAACAGAAATGCGGAGGCATTTCTTCAGCCAGAGAGTGGTGGGCCTGTGGAATTCATTGCCACGGAGTGCAGTGGAAGCCGGGACGCTAAATGTCTTCAAGGCCGAGATTGATAGATTCTTGTTGTCTCGAGGAATTAAGGGCTACGGGGAGAACGCTGGTAAGTGGAGCTGAAATGCGCATCAGCCATGATTGAATGGCGGAGTGGACTTGATGGGCCGAATGGCCTTACTTCCACTCCTATGTCTTATGGTCTTAAGCTCATTCTAGGCGTGAACCAGTCTTTTAAAAAGAAAATTGCCCCTCATGTCATTTTTAAATCTCTCCTGTCGCCTTAAAAATTGTCCTCTAGCCTTGAAATTTCCCATCCATTAACTCTTTCTATATCACTCGTGATTTTATAAACTTTTTCGAAGGTCACCTCTCAACCACCTCCTCTCCGGTCGAAAAAGTCTAGCCTATCCAGCCTTTCTTTATAATTCAAACTTTCCGTTCAAAGCAGCATCTTGGTAAATCTCTTCTGAACCCCCTCCAGTTTAACAATCCCCTTCCTATAACTGGGCGACTAGAACTGGACACAGTATTCCAGAAGAGGCCTCATCCATGTCCTACACAACCTCAATATGACTCTTCCCAACTCCTATACTCAAAGGACTGAGCAATGAAGGCAAGTGCTCCAAACACCTTTTTTAGACTAGCCTATCTACTACTATTCCTGCTTCTATGGTCTTCCCAGGGTCATGGCCAATATTTTTCCCACAGTCAGCATTGTTAAATAAACCTATCTGGTCACTTTTGCGTTATTGTAAAGGGAGTGTGCTGTGTACAAATTACCTGTCACATGTCCTGCATTACAATAGTGATATATCTCCAATATGTTTAATTGTGAAGCATTTTGAGATGTTCAGTGACCATGAAAGGCACTTTAAAAGCGAAACATTTTACTACACCGTCGTTCATTTAATTTGCCTGAACAAAAAATGTGGTTACCTCTGGGCTTGATGTTTGAAATCTGGTCTAAAACATTTTCCTTTGGAGCCTGCACCCACACTGCTTTTCCTAATGAAGAAGGAAAGCAAGAAGTCCAAAGACAAGCAAAACGCACGTATATCAACCATATACAGGAGCCTACATATGTATGACGACATGATTGGTTGCTTTTTTTAAAAGATGTGTTAATCTTCTGTGGTTGTGCCATAGAACTGTTGGTATTTGTTAGAACAGCTGTGTTTACTGAAGGTAGTTAACTGTCCTAATCATTGCTGCAGTCATTTGTTTAAGGGAAAAAACAAATTAGGTAAGGATAGTAAATTAATAGTTACTTCAATCTGTGGTGGCAGAATTGACGTCCTCTTGTTTATTTTCTTCATAGAAATGTTTGATAAGCAGCAAGCTAACAGTATCTTTTGGAGTCCACAAGGACAATTTGTGGTATTGGCTGGTTTAAGGAGGTGAGTGATGGTGCGGTATTTAATGTGAGACATTCAGAACATGTCTGTTGTTCCTGGTAAGTTGAATTTCTCTAAATGGGTATTATCATAACATTGAGATTCAAAGTTTTGTGAGAAGATTTGTAGCTCGGGTGCTCGTTGTTGTGGTTCTGTTTGCCGAGCTGGGAATTTGTGTTGCAGACGTTTCGTCCCCTGTCTAGGTGACATCCTCAGTGCTTGGGAGCCTTCTGTGAAGCGCTTCTGTGATGTTTCCTCCAGCATTTATAGTGGTTTGTATCTGCCGCTTCCGGTTGTCAGTTCCAGCTGTCCGCTGCAGTGGCCGGTATATTAGGTCCAGGTCGATGTGCTTGTTGATTGAATCTGTGGATGAGTGCCATGCCTCTGGGAACCTCTAGGAATTCCCTGGCTGTTCTCTGTTTGGCTTGTCCTATAATAGTAGTGTTGTCCCAGTCGAACTCATGTTGCTTGTCATCTGCGTGTGTGGCTACTAAGGATAGCTGGTCGTGTCATTTCGTGGCTAGTTGGTGTTCATGGATGCGGATTGTTAGCTGTCTTCCTGTTTGTCCTATGTAGTGTTTTGTGCAGTCCTTGCATGGGATTTTGTACACTACATTGGTTTTGCTCATGCTGGGTATCGGGTCCTTTGTCCTGGTGAGTTGTTGTCTGAGAGTGGCTGTTGGTTTGTGTGCTGTTATGAGTCCTAGTGGTCGTAGTAGCAAAACCAATGTAATGTACAAAATCCCATGCAAGGACTGCACAAAACACTACATAGGACAAACAGGAAGACAGCTAACGATCCGCATCCATGAACACCAACTAGCCACGAAATGACACGACCAGCTATCCTTAGTAGCCACACACTCAGATGACAAGCAACATGAGTTCGACTGGGACAACACTACTATTATAGAACAAGCCAAACAGAGACAGTCAGGGAATTCCCAGAGGCATGGCACTCATCCACAGATTCAGTCAACAAGCACATCGACCTGGACCCAATATACCGGCCACTGCAGCGGACAGCTGGAACTGACAACCGGAAGCAGCAGATTCAAACCACTATAAATGCCAGAGGAAACATCACAGAAGTGCTTCACAGGAGCCTCCCAAGCACTGAGGATGTCACCTAGACAGGGGACGAAACGTCTGCAACACAAATTCCCAGCTCGGCGAACAGAACCACAATAACATTGAGATGTCTGCGAGGAAGAGAAATGATGACTGGAAGAAATTACTAATGTGAATGATAAAGATTCTGAACTGTAGTTTATTTTGTCAGATATGATGCAAACATAACTTCCCGCAGTCACCCATAAGGTAAAAATACTGATTTAATGAGGTTTAACTGACAATAATGGATAGATAAAAATTAAGGCGGCTGTAATTCAAGAATGGCCCAAAATGATCTGCCAGTTTTTGAGAACGAGAAAAATGCGCTCATGATGGTGGCTGATTTTTGTATGCTCAATACCTATTTTCACAATGCAACAGTCAATGGAGAAAACTATTGGAAGAAGTTATTCTTGTTTTGTTTCACGACCCCGACAACTATTCACTTATTTGTATATTCCTGTAGCATTCTCAATTCTGATTTGTGTTATTCACTTTGAAAGTTTGTCAAGATTCCTATCAACCAATGAAAAAGGTTAATGTGGACACTAACCAGTCCAAGTTGATTTTGATTTTTAATTTAAGGCTGCTTTTTTATTTTCACCCCTTTACTTTCAGACTCATTTACTGGGTAAAGCAGTCTCTTTCAAAATATCTTCTGCATTTCTATTGATATAAGCCATATTTGGGATTCAAAAGGAGAATAAGAATAGTTCATTAATACCTTCAATAAAATCAAACTTCCATGAATTTGAAGTGACAACACAAACAGTATTGATTTCGCAGACACCTCTTTGTAAATAACTGGCATGCATTCATGCACACATACAGGAATAACCCTAAATAACCACCTCTGGATTCGTAAAAGTCACAGCCCATGCATTTCCTTTCCACAAGCACAATGCTGAAATATTTTAATCAGGCACTTACTACCGTTTTTATGAGATCTCAGATGTCAAAACAATTTACACAGCATTCATTACATTAGCATGCTGTACATCTTTCTCTAATAAGAGTTCCTGAATGTTTGTGGCGTTAAACTAAAGGTTTTACGTTAATTTCGAGGAATTCATTATTTCTGATTTCAGATATTCCTGTCTTCCAGTTAACTGAATAGTCCTTTATCGAGAAATGTAAACTGTTTTCCTTACAGCTACTTTTCTTCCCCTTTGCAATTTTGTTCTCCCCCTTTTGAATTGCCCTTTGAGAGAAAAAAAAACACCAAAGCAATTTCTTCCCCTCTTTCCCTCCCCAGACCTTGCTTTTGCTGCCACTTGCTTGTCTATTGTTCATGGTTCTTCCAAGCTGTTTCTTTTCCACACTTACTGCTTACAGGCTCACCAGTGAATTTTCCCTGACTGGTCATCCACATTTTGCTTTCTGAGGTCCTTCTAGTATGAATGTACCTAGATGGGTGAAAGTGAACATATAAACTTAGTAATAGTAATTATAATGTTAGGATGTGAATATCTTGTTCTAAAATTAAAATATTCTGAATCTGTAGCATGAATGGTGCTTTGGCATTTTACGACACATCAGATTGCACGCTGATGAATGTAGCTGAGCATTATATGGCTTCTGATGTTGAATGGGACCCAACAGGACGATATGTTGTAACTTCAGTGTCATGGTGGAGTCACAAGGTAAGGTTAATATACTTCGCTCAATATCAGGATTCCAAATTTCTATTAGACTGGGGTGAAGTTAGCAACTGGGCTAATCTCTTTGCATTTATTACATTTCAAGTCCTAAATCTTTACCCATCAAGCCTAGGATAGCCTGTTCAATTCTGAACAGTGACTAATACTTGCATCATTCTTCTACAGCGAATCCTGTAGAAACTTGATGCAAAATTGTGTTTTCAAACTGCCATGGGGTCATATTGTACTCTCCCCATAAAGTAACATGGTTCAAGATCCTGAGAACTGTTTCTCTTCACAATGGGGATGGGCGAGGAACTGATGGCTTTGACTACTCACAATTCTTTATAGTGTGCAGTTTGAAAGTTGTATCAGCAAAGGTCAGGGAACAAATATATTTGAGATAGCCAGAAAAGGGACAAAAACAGAAATTGCCAGAAAGATTCTGCAGGTCTGACAATATCTATGGGGAGAAAATAGACCTGCTGAGTTTCTCCAGCCCTTCGTTTTTGTTTCAGATCTCCAGCATCTGCAGTTATTTGTTTTATTTTAGTGTTTGAAAGGATAGGTATTCCATACTACCTGGAATACACGTGTTTCTGTCTGCTTGTGTTTTATGTATGTCTTAGGTGGATAATGCATACTGGATGTGGACTTTCCAAGGACGTCTCCTACAGAAAAATACCAAGGATCGCTTCTGCCAACTACTGTGGAGACCAAGACCACCAACCCTGCTCTCACAGGATCAGCTCAAGGTGTGTCACCAATACTTATTTGTACAAAATAGGACTAAAAGTTCCTATTTAGCATGTTATACTACTTCAAAATTCCAAATATTTGTATTTTCATGAGAAACAAATATCTTGCCTATATTTTACCTTCATTCTGGGTTTAATTTGGTGGTGTTAGGAAATATTTTTCATATAGTGGCAGAGAAATAGACCCTTTGGTCCAACTCGTTCATGCCAACCAGATATCCTGAATTATATTAGTCCCATTTGCCAATACTTGGCCCATATCTCTCTAAGCATCAAAGGAGAAGGAGAATCGACGTTTTGGGCATAAGCCCTTCTTCAGGAATAAGGAGGGTGTGCCAAGCAGGCTAAGATAAAAGGTAGGGAGGAAAGACTTGGGGGAGGGGCGTTGGGAATGCGATGGGTGGAAGGAGGTTAAGGTGAGGGTGAAAGGCCAGAGAGGGGGTGGGGGCGGAGAGGTCGGGAAAAAGATTGCAGGTCAAGAAGGCGGTGCTGAGTCTGAGGGTTGGGACTGAGAAAAGGTGGGGGGAGGGGAAATGAAGCTGGAGAAATCTGTATTCATCCCTCGTGATTGGAGGGTTCCTAGGCAGAAGATGAGTCGCTCTTCCTCCAGGCGTCGTGTTGCCATGGACTGGCGATGGAGGCGGCCAAGGACCTGCATGCCCTTGGCGGAGTGGGAGGGGGAATTAGAGTGTTCAGCCACGGGGCAGTTGGGTTGGTTGGTGCAGAGGTTAGGCGTGGGGGTGGGGATCGGCACAGGGGCAGAGATCACCTAACCCCACCCCCAATCCCAGCTCCAGCCCCACACCAGGTCCGATGACTCAGCCCTCCCATCCCTCCAGAACTACCCCTCTCTGAGGATGAAAGATCAATCCTCAGCAGAGGCCTCACCTTCATCCCCCTACGCTCCCGGATTAACGAATTCAACACACGGCGAGACATCGAACCATTCTTCTGCCGCCTTCTCGTCCGCGCCTACTTCTCCAACCAGGACTCCCACCCACCCTCTGACAACCCCTTCTCCCGCCTCCAACACACCTCATCCATCTGGACACCCCGTGCTGGCCTCTTACCCGCCCTCAATCTCTTCATAGCCAATTGCCGCCGTAACATTGACTGCCTCAACCTCTCTACCCCTCTCACCCTCGGAACGTGCAGCCTTCCTCTCCCTCCGCTCTAACCCCAGCCTCACCATCAAACTGGCAGACAAGGGAGGCGCGGTGGTAGTTTGGCGCACCGATCTTTATATTGCTGAGGCTAAACGCCAGCTCGCGGACACCTCCTCCTACTGCCCCCTTGACCATGACCCCACCTCCCACCACCAAACCATCATCTCCCAGACCATCCATAACCTCATCACCTCAGCGGATCTCCCATCCACTGCCTCCAATCTCATAGTCCCACAACCCCGTACCACCCGTTTCTACCTCCTGCCCAAAATCCACAAACCTGACTGCCCTGGCCGACTGACCCATTGTCTCAGCCTGCTCCTGCCCCACCGAACCCATTTCTGCATACCTTGCCACGGTCCTGTCCCCCTTAATCCAAGAACTCCCCACCTACGGTCGGGACACCACCCACGCCCTCCACCTCCTCTATGATTTTCGCTTCCCCTGCCCCCAACGCCTTATCTTCACCATGGACATCCAGTCCCGATACACCTCCATCCCCCATCACAAAGGCCTCAAAGCCCTCTGCTTCTTCCTTTCCAGCCGAACCAACCAGTACCCTTCCACTGACACTCTCCTTCGACTGACTGAACTGGTCCTCACTCTTAACAAATTCTCCTTCCAATCCTCCCACTTCCTCCAAACCGAAGGAGTAGCCATGGGCACCCGCATGGGACCTAGCTATGCCTGCCTCTTCGTTGGATATGTGGAACAGTCCATCTTCCGCAGCTACACTGGCACCACTCCCCACCTTTTCCTCCGCTACATTGATGACTGTATCGGCGCTACCTCTTGCTCCCATGAGGAGGTTGAACAGTTCATCTACTTTACTAACACCTTCCACCCTGACCTCAAATTTACCTGGACTGTCTCAGACTCCTCCCTCCCCTTCCTAGACCCCTCCATCTCTATCTCGGATGACCGACTCAACACGGACGTATACTATAAACTGACTCCCACAGCTACCTAGATTACACCTCTTCCCCCTGTAAAAACGCCATCCCATATTCCCAATTCCTTCGCCTTCGCCGCATCTGCTCCCAGGAGGACCAGTTCCAATACCGAACAAACCAGACTGCCTCCTTCTTCAAAGACCGCAATTTCCCCTCAGACGTGGTTGACAATGCTCTCCACCGCATCTCCTCCACTTCCCGCTCCTCCGCCCTTGAACCCTGCCCCTCCAATCGCCACCAGGACAGAACCCCACTAGTCCTCACCTACCACCCCACCAACCTCCAGATACATCAGATCATCCTTCGTCATTTAACCACCTCCAAACGGACCCCACCACCAAGGACCACCCTTTCTGAAAAGCTTCCCTGTTGGGTCCCTTTTAAACTGTTCGCCTCTCCCCTTAAACCTATGCTCTGTAGTTCTGGACTCTTTCCCCACCCCAGGCAAAAGACCTTGTCTATTTACACTATCCTTGCCCTTCATGATTGTACAAACTTCTATAAAGTCATCCCTCAGCCTCTGACATTCCAGGGAAAATAGCCGCAATGTACACAGCCTCTCCCTATAGCTCAAATCTTCTAAACTTGGCGACATCCTTGTAAATCTTTTCTGAACCCTTTCAAGTTTCATAACATCCTTCCGATAGGAGGGAGACCAGAGTTGCACACACTATTCCAACACTAGGTTAGATATTTTCTATACAACCTTTTTCGAGATGTTTATTTACATGTCCACTGTGACTTGTAACTGGGGACATAATAGGGCCCCTCAAAGATCAGCAAGGCAGCCAATGTGTGGAGCTGCAGGAGATGGAGATACTAAACGAGTATTTTGTATCTGTGTTTATTTGGAGAAGGACATGGGGGAAATGTGGGAAAATAAATGGTGACATCTTGAAAAATGTCCATATTACAGAGGTGGTGGTGCTGGGTGTTTTGAAATGCATAAAAGTGGATAAATCCTCAGGACCTGATCAGGTGTACCCTAGAACTCTGGGAAGCTAGGGAAGTGATCGCTGGGTCCCTTGTTGAGAAGCTTGTATCATCGATCGTCACCGATGAGGTGCCGGAAGGCTGGAGGTTGGCTAACATGGTGCCGCTATTTAAGAAAGGTTGTAAGGACAAGCCAGGGAACTATAGACCGGTGAGCCTGACATCGGTGGTGAGACTGATTAGGGATAGTCAGCAGGATTGTGCGTGGGATATCATGTCTCGTGAACTTGGTTGAGTTTTTTTGAAGTAACGAAGAGAATTGATGACGGCAGAGCAGTAGTCTTGATCTATATGGACTTCATTGAGGCGTTCTACAAGGTTCCTCGGGGGAGACTGGTGAGCAAGCTTAGATCTCATGGAGTACGGGGAGAATTAGGCATTTGCAGACTGGCTTGATAGAAGGTGGTGGTGGAGGGTTGCTTTTCAGACTGGAGGCCCGTGATCAGTAGTGTGCCACAAGGATTGGTGCTGGGTCCACTGGTTTTCGTCACTTTTATATAAATGATTTGGATGTGAAAATAGGAAGTATAGTTAGTAAGTTTGCAGATGACACCAACATTGGAGGTGTAGTGGACAGTGAAGAAGTACAATGGGATCTTGATCAATGGGCTGAGTGACAGATGGAATTTAATTTAGTTAGATGCGAGTTGCTGCACTTTGGAAAAGCAAATCAAAGCAGGGCGTAACACTTCATATTAAGATCCTGGGGAGTGTTGCTGAATAAAGAGACCTTGGAGTGCCGATTCATAGTCCCTTGAAAGTAGTGTCGCATGTAGATAGGATAGTGAAGAAGGCTTTCCTTTATTGGTCAATGCATTGAGCATAGGAGTTGGGAGGTCATGTTGCGGCTGTACAGCACATTGGTTCGGCCACTTTTGGAATATTGCGTACAATCCTAGTCTCCTTCCTATCGGAAAGGTGTTGTGAAACTTGGGTTCAGAAAAGATTTACAAGGATGTTGCCAGGGTTGGAGGATTTGAGCTATAGGTAGAGGATAAATAGGTTGGGGCTGTTTTCCGTGGAGTGTTGGAGGCTAAGGGATATAGAAATGTATTTATATACCTTATAGAGGTATATAAAATCATGATGATGTTCTAGCATTGAATGTATTTTAGTCTGGGATGGAGAAATGGTCAGTATGCTTCCAAAACCAATGGATGGGAGAGTGGGCAGGAAAGTGAAATTGATTCCCAAAATCAGCCTTGATCATTAATAATAGTGGAGCAGGCTTGATGTGTGGTCTTACCCCGTCTGTGTTGCTGTGTTTGAGTAATTCCTGTTGTGCTGATTGTGTTTAAATAACATGTTTAAATAACGTGTTTAAATAACATGTTAATTTCAGTTTTTAAAATAGCTTTCTCCAGTTGGTCAAGAGTCATGTAGGCAAACTATAATTTGCAAATAGTAATTTTGGCCCTAAATTCCAGGTTGTATTATTTCCATTACATATTGTGAAATTTAAAAAATGCTTAGATAGAATTTAACAATGATTTGTGGGCAGCACGGTGGCACAGTGGTTAGCACTGCTGCCTCACAGTGCCAGAGACCTGGGTTCAATTCCCACCTCAGGCGACTCTCTGTGTGGAGTTTGCACATTCTCCCCGTGCCTGCGTGGGTTTCCTTCGGGTGCTCCGGTTTCCTCCCACAATCCAAAAATGTGCAGGTTAGGTGAATTGGCTGCTAAATTGCCTGTAGTATTAGGTGAAGGGGTAAATGTAGGGGAATGGGTCTGGGTGGGTTGCGTTTCGGTCAGCCAGTCGGTGTGGACTTGTTAGGCGGAAGGGCCTGTTTCCACACTGTAAGTAATCTAATCTAATCTAATAAAAATATATGCACACAGTGTTATAGTTGTACAATTATAACAACTCTTTCAGCCTGATTTTAACTCTAACTAGCTAAAACATGAATATGTCATGATAAACAGTTAAGAATCTGTTACAAAAATGTCACCTTTTAAGTTATTTTCCCCAAAAAATGTGTGGTTTTAGTCAAGAGAGTGTCCTACCTTCTATTCTAGTAAACGCTTTCCTTCAAAAATGTCACCTATCTGCAATTTTAATTATTCTCAGGCAATCTACTTTTTGTACCATTTTTCATTTGCTGTTTGTGTCAATCTTATCAGTGTTTGGTACTACTTTAGAGACTCATTCTTTCCAAGAGGGGTTCTTAAGCCGAATGAGTGTTGGCAGGTTACTTAAGTGGGGACTCACAACTGAGCTTCATTCTGTCCTCTTTAGTGTTGCTAGGTTTTGTTATGTTGTTGGTTAGACATCAAATGGAAGAGTTTTGCTCCGTAACATTAAGACATTCTTGAGTGTTTTTGTAGCGCCTTGGTAATCATAGAATCCCTCCATTGTGGAAACGGCCTTTCGGCTTATCATATCCACACTGACTGTTTGTTTGAACAGCATCCCACCTTTCTACCCTATCCCTGTAACCTTACATTTCCCATGGTTAATCCACCTAGCCTGCACATCTTTGGACTGTGGGAGCACTCTGAGAAAAACCACACAGACACGGCAGAATGTGCAAACTCCATGTGGAAATTTGCCCAATAGTGCAGTTGAACTGGGTCCCTGACAGTGAGGCAGCAGTGCAATTATTGAGTGAATGTACTGCCCTAATGTCCCTAGCTCTGAGTCTGGAGGCTAGGTTGAAGTCCCATCTGCTTCAGAGGTGTGTCATAACATGTCGGAACAGGTTGGTCAAAACATCTAAACAGTCTGGCTGTGTTCTCATTAATTTGATGTAGGCTAGAAATTGAGTTTGTATCCGTTTATTTTGCTGCCTTTGTCAGCTGCAATAAAACATATTTAGAGTTAAAAATTTGAAAGTATTTTCTTAAAACATTTGTAATATTGTTTTCCATGCACAAGTAAGAATACTGGAAAAGCACAGCAGGTCAGGCAGCATCCGAGAAGCAGTCCTCACTTTCGCCTCGTAAAAACATTTCGTGCTCCTCGGATGCTGCCTGACCTGCTGTGCTTTTCCAGCACCACTCTAATCTAGACTCTGATCTCCAGCATCTACAGTCCTCACTTTCGACAAGTAAGAATGCATGTGGCATTGAAATAATTTGTTAATTGGTTAATGTTTTTATGTTTCATTTTCCCAGCAAATCAAAAAAGATTACAAGAAATACTCGAAAATATTTGAACAGAAAGATCGTTTAAGTCAGTCCAAGGCCTCCAAGGTGAGTAGACAGTTTTGTATAATCATTAAAAATTACAAATCCAAAGTTAAATGCAATACTGGTAGGAGACATAACTTTTAAGAGGAAGTAGATCAAACTCCCAGAATGGAACTTGTATTCTAACAATTAAAAAAACAGTAAGTTACCTGTTAAAGGTGAAATGTAATAATTTCTTGAGAGTTCTTGTTTACTTAATGTTAGATTTAAAGATTAGTGTTGGAATTTAAGTGGGTACAAGAAAATGTTCTGATTCGGTATATGGATAAGAGAAGGTGCAAACTTGACCTACTTTTGGGAAACAAAGCAGGGCAAGTGACTGAGGGGTCAGTGGGGGAGCATCTTTGGGCCAGCGACCATAATTCTATTAGTTTTAAAATAGTGATGGAAAAGAATAGATTGGATCTAAAAGTTGAAGTTCTAAATGAGAGTTAGGCCAATTCTGATGGTATTAGGCAAGGGCTCTCAAAAACTGACTGGGGGTAGATGTTCACATGTAAAGATACGGCTGGAAAATGGGAAGCCTTCAGAAATGAGATAACGAGAGTCCAGCGACAGTATATTCCTGTAGGTGAAAGGGAGGGTTGGTAAG
Organism: Chiloscyllium plagiosum; assembly: GCF_037043375.1. Taxonomy (NCBI): domain Eukaryota; kingdom Metazoa; phylum Chordata; class Chondrichthyes; order Orectolobiformes; family Hemiscylliidae; genus Chiloscyllium; species Chiloscyllium plagiosum. Next base: position 66,332,773 of record NW_028270158.1, on the reverse strand, counting down.
TGTAGGGAATGGATGACTAAAGAAATTGAGGGTTTGGTTAAGAAAAAGGAGGAGGCATATGTCAGGTATAGACAGGAGAGATCGTGAATCCTTAGAGTATAAAGGCAGTAGGAGTATGCTTAAGAGAGAAATCAGGAGGGCAAAAAGGGGACATGAGATAGCTTTGGCAAATAGGGTTAAGGAGAATCCAAAGGGATTTTATAAATATATTAAGGACAAAAGGATAATTAGGGAGAGCATAGGGCCCCTCCAACGTCAGCAAGGCCATGTCCATGTCCAACTTTTTCATGCAGAGTGGTGCGTGTATGGAATGAGCTGCCTGAGGAAATGGTGAAGGCTGGTACAATTACAGCATTTAAAAGGCTTCTAGATTGTTATGTGAACAGGAAGGGTTCAGAGGGATATGGGCCATTTGTTGGCAAATGGGAATAGATTAGGTTAGGATATCTCGTCTGCATGGACGAGTTGGATTGGAGGGCCTTATTCTGTGCTGTACATCTCTACAATTGTAATTTCCTTTCCAACTTGTGATTTTAATTAGATGTCTGCAGCTAATCTTCATGCATTTGATATAAGGCATCTTTCCAGGGACATCTATTTTGTTTTAAAAAACTCCTCCTTTGGTCAGCTTCAGGATTTTTATTCTTTGGGGACCTTGTACGTCTCAAATGTCGGTGTCACACCATTGATTCAAGCTTAATCTCAATGTTTTGACTTTAAGTCCAGTAGGAGCTAGTAACTCTGTAGTTGTCATCAAATGTAAGCTCAATTCCTTAACCAAAAGGGAATTAAATATGCTAAGATTTGCTCAATTAATTTTTTTTAGATTAGATTACTTAGTGTACACAAGTCCACACCGACCCGCCGAAGCGCAACCCACCCAGACCCATTTCCCTACATTTATCCCTTCACCTAACACTACGGGCAATTTAGTATGCCCAATTCACCTAACCTGCACATTTTTGGTCTGTGGGAGGAAACCAGAGCACCCGGAGGAAACCCACGCAGAGACGGGGAGAATGTGCAAACTCCACACCGTCACCTGAGGTGGGAATTGAACCTGGGTCTCTGGTGCTGTGAGGCAGCAGTGCTAGCCACCGTGCCACCCACAAATTTTCCTCCTTCAGCTGCATTATTTGTTAGAGAATTTAGAGAGATGTGGCAGATGTTAAGATTAGGGATAGATCTTTAATTACTCTGGATCAAGTCGGCATAAGGAGAGAGGAAGTGTCGTGTATTCTAAAAGGTATTAAAGTGGACAAGTGTGCAGGATCTATCCCCGGTTACTGAGGGAAACGAGAGAGGAAAAAGGTGCAGCCTTAACAGATATCTTTGCAGCATCCTTGAAAATGGGGGAGGTCCAAGAGGACTGGAGAATTGCTAATGATGTCATCTTGTTGGAGAAGGCTAGCAGGGATAATCCAAAGTTAAAAATCACAACACCAGGTTATAATCCCAACAGGCTTAATTGGAAGCAATTGGTAGCCGCCTGATGAAGGAGCGACTCTCCGAAAGCTAGTGTGCTTCCAATTAAACCTGTTGGACTATAATCTGGTGTTGTGTGATTTTTAACTTTGTACACCCCAGTCCAACACCGGCATCTCCAAATCAGGGATAATCCAGATAATTATAGACCTGTGAGCCTGATGTCAGTGGTAGGGAAGCTACTGAAGAAGAAACTAATGAATAGGATATATAGCCATTTGGAAGAAAATGAGCTTATCAGTGATAGGCAGCAGCATGGTTTTGTACAGGAAAGGTCATGTCTTACAAACCTAATAGAATTCTTTTTGAAGACGTGACAAAATTGATTGATGAGAGAAGGTATACAGGTATCATATACGTGGACTTTAGTAAGGCATTTGATCAGGTTTCCCATGGTAGGCTGATGAAGGTGAAGTCGCATGGGGTCCAGGGTGTTCTAGCTAGATGGACAGAGAACTGGTTGGGCAACAAGAGACAGAGACTAGTAGTGAAAGGGAGCTTCTCAAAATGGAGAATCTGTGCTGGGACCACTGTTGTTTGTGATGTACATAAATGATTTGGAGGAAGGTGTAGGTTGCCTCACTAGCAAGTTTGCAGATGACAGTCAGATTGGTGGAGTAATAGTGAAGGGACTGTCAGAATACAACAGAATATAGATAGATTGAAGAGTTGGGCAGAGAAATGGCAGGTGGAGTTCAATCCGGATAATTACGAAGTGGTGCATTTTGGAAGATGCAATTCCAGAGTGAACTATACAGTAAATGGAAAAGTCCTGGGGAAAATTGATGGTACAGAGAGATCTGGGTGTACAGGTCAATTGTTCCCTGAAGGTGGCAACGCAGGTCAATAGTAGTCAAGAATGCATACGGCATGCTTTCCTTCATCGGACCGGGTATTGAGTACAAGAGTTGGCAGATCATGTTACAATTGTATAAGACTTTGGTTTGGAATACTGCGTATGGTTCTGGTCTCCACACTTACCAAAAGGATGTGGATGCTTTGGAGAGAGTGCAGAGGAGGTTCACAAAGATGTTGCCTCGTATGACGGGTGCTAGCTATGAGCAGAGGTTGAGTAGATTTGGATTATTTTCATTGGAAAGAAGGTGGCTAAGGGGGGACCTGATTGACCCCTACAAAATCATGAGAGATGTAGATAGGGTGGGAAGCAAGAAATTTTTTTTTCCCCCCAGAGTGGAGGGCTCAATTACTAGGGTCATGAGTTCAAAGTGAGAGGAGAAAAGTTTCAGGGAGATATACATGAAAAGCTCTTTACACAGTGGGTGATGGATGGCTGGAATGCGTTGCCAGTGGAGGTAGTAGGGGCGGGAATGATAGCGTCATCTAAGATATATGAATGGGCAGGGAGCAGAGGGATACAGATCCTTAGAGGATATGGGTCAGCACAGGCTTGGAGGGCCGAAGGACCTGTTCCTTTGCTGTAATGTTCTTTGTTAAATCTGTCTTTCTGTCAATGATGTAAATATTAGCTTTGGCTAACAGTGGAAGATTGCTTTTATCAATCCATTCAGTACCTCCCAATTTCAATTTGAAGATGGATAACAGGCATCTGATCGGTTATCACTTGTGCTACTCCTAATCAGTCAGTTATTCTCGGCAGTTCTGGCAAAGTTCAAATTCTTAATGGAATGGTTGTAACTGAAAATTTGAAACTTCGGTTCATTTCCATTTTCCTGTTTTTAAAAAGCAAATGTATAATGGTTCTGATTAATTATCTTTAAGGAATTGGTAGATAAGCGACGCAAGATGATGGAAGAATTCCATAAATATCGTGAGAAGGCCATGCAGATTTATGCAGAGCAGAAACCCAAACGCCTGGAGCTACGAGGAGGTGATTTGCGAGTATTTAATTTTAATTGTTACCAGTTTAATCATACAGGCACATAAACCCCTGTAGATTGAGGCATAAGTCAATCTTTTGAAGGTTCAAAAAATCCTTCCAGAAGTGAGGGTAAATCTCGACTTGTGCACCAAGTAAATATGTGAACCATCAGTGTTGTTGCAGGATGACCCATTTCTATCTGTTGGTCGCTCTGCACAGTTTGTGCTCTGTAGGCATGTCTTAAAAGTCTGGGCTTTATTTTGTCAATATGGGCCATGTTGTCTGTTTAACCCCCATGCCTGGCTAATAAAGAAAAGTATAATCCCTAAAACTACATCTCTGAACTTAAAACATTGAGGCCAATTATGTGTAAGCATAGCTTTTAAATACACATTTACAGATTTTTAAGATTTGTAGCTCAGGTTGATGATATGGATATAAGTTAGCTCACTGAGCTGGATGGTTTGTTTTCAGATGTTTTGTCACCATGACTAGATAACATCATCAGTGAGAGTCTCTGGTGGCATATCCCGCCTCTCTACTTATAGGTCTTGGTTTCTTAAGGTGGCTGAATTTTCCTGCTTGTTTATCCAATGTGTGTTTTTTTTTTACAGTTCTTGCATGGTATTTTGTAAATGACTTTAGTTTTTCTGGTAGTGTCTAATGGGTCCTTTAGATTCATTAGTCGCTGTTTTAGTGTGTTGGTAGCTTTGTGGACTACCATGATGTCAAGGGGTCTGAGTAGTCTGAAAGTCATTTCTACTATGTCTTTGATGTGAGATAATGTAGCTTTAGTTTTTGTGTTGTTTCTGCTGGTTTGGGTTTGTTTCTGAGGAATTGGTGGATTGTGTATATTGGGTAACCACTTTTCTTGAAAACATTGTTTGGTATTTTTCTTCTGTTTCTAGTTCTTGGGTTCTGCAGTGAGATGGAGCTCGTTGAAATAATATATTGATGCAGCTCCGTTTGTAGGTGTTGGGGTGATTTGCTTCTGAAGTTAAGTATTTGGTCTGTTTGTTTTTCTGGAGACGCTGGTTTGCAGCTCTCCATTAAATGTACGTTCAACTGTCATGTCTCGGAATGGGAGCCTGTTGTTCTCTGTTGAGAATTTTATGCCTGTCAGGATATTGTTGGTGTTGTATGCTTCCTCTAATTTGTTCAGTTTTGTGATGACAAAGGTGTCATCCACCTAGTGGATTGGGTTGGGTAGATAGGGCTGCTTATTCGAGTCTCTGCATTACTGTTTCCGCTGATAAGCCCTGATATTAGTGATCCCATGGGTGTTCCATTGATTTGTTTGTAAGTTTTGTCATTGAATGTGAAGTGGATGATAAGACACAAGTCCATCACCTTGGAGATGTTGTCTTTGCTGATGAGGTTGGTGCTATCTGGTGTTTGTAGTCTTGGTTTTCCTCGCAGTGACGCCAGTGTTTCTTTGGCCATGTCGTTGTTTATTGATGTGAAAAGTGCTGTTATGTCAAAGGAGACCATTATTTCATCCTCTTCTATCTTGGTGTTTTGGTGTTCAGGAATTCTTGTGTGTTGAAGAGGATATGCCACCAGGATACATGAACACCAACTAGCCACCAAAAGACACAGCCCACTATCACTAGCTGCCATACATACAGACAAAGAAGGACACCACTTTGACTGGGACAACACACACCACCTCGGAGAGGTGAAATAAAGACACACACGCGAATTCCTAGAGGCCTGGCATTCTATCCAGAACTCCAACAATAAACACATCGATTTAGACTCCATCTACCTTCCCTTGAAAAAAAAACTGCCTTAAGAAACCAGACCTACAAATAGAGAGGCAGGACGTACCACCAGCGCTTCACTAGAGACTCACTGATGATGTTACCTAGTCATGGTGACGAAATGTCTGAAAACAAGTCTTCCAGCTCAGCAAGCCAACTTACATCCATTTACAGAGTACCTTTGGTATTTTTGTGGATGTAAAGAAATTAGGGTTTCTAGGTAATGTTTGGAACCTTGGTCAAACATCTTGTTCAGATCATCTCAGTATTCTGTTTGGCTACTGTATTAGATTAGATTAGATTAGATCTCTATATTGTGGAAACAGGCCCCTTGGCCCAACAAGTCCACCCCGGCCCTCCGAAGAGTAACGCACCCAGATCCATTTCCCTCTGACTAATGCACCTAACGCAATGGGCAATTTAATTGGCCAATTCACCTAACCTGCACATCTTTGGACTGTGGGAGAAAACTGGAGCACCCGGAGGAAACCCACGCAGGCACTTCGGAGAACATGCAAATTCCACCCAAGGCTGGAATCGAACCTGGGTCCCTGGCACTGTGAGGCAGCAGTGCTAATCACTGAGCCACCGCGCTGCCCTAATGTACTAATTAAACTTATACTTTTAAAAATAAAACTCTTGAGAAAATTACATTATCCTCAGTGTAAAATAGTTCTAAATTAAAGGAGGTGCTCATTGTGAAAATGTCAAGAAAAGTGTGTTTTTTGTAAGGAAAATTATTTAGTTAGAAAAATGTAAATCCAATAAATTGGTCTAACAAAGTTATGAGGAGACAGCTTGGTTTATAGTACGAAAGGAGAGTTTTCAATGAAAATAAAATCGCAGATTGGAGCAAGTCTCCTGCAAAGCATCAAGACCTGGATTGTACGATGGCCACTGAGAACTTGTATCTCTTGATCAGAATCCCAACCAAAATTGTATTGATTAGATTAAGGTTACTTTGCTCTGGCTAAGACTCCAAGATGGCATGAACAGCTTTAATTTAGTTGACCATCACAATTTCCAATGTGATCATCTAGTGTTGAGATGGAATAGAAATGCAAGATTAGTGCAATAGCAAATAAGGCTGTTGCTTATGTTGGTTAAGCAAAATAGAAGAAATATACCAAATGACTATGGCATGTTTGATTTGGGAATGCTTTAATACTTCATGTTGAGATTCTGAAGGGGAAAATTGTTTTTCATTACAATAAAATGTAGATGAATGCAAATTGCTATTGAAAGTTCTTGCTCATCACCTCACAGGTGTAGACACTGATGAGCTGGATAGTAATGTTGACGATTGGGAAGAAGAGACCGTTGAATTTTTTGTCACAGAAGAAATTATCCCTGTTGGAGATCAGGAGTAGTCTCATAACACAGGTAAGATCCTCTCGTATCATAAGAGATGCAATGGCTGTCCCCTAAAAATTGCCATAACGAATTAAACTTTATTAAGCACAGATTTTGGAGTGCAGTTTATTTTGACTGGAGAGTAAATCTGCTTCAAAGCTTGTAAAATATTTTTGAATGCAGTGTACTGTTAGAGCCAGAAATAGTATGTTTCCTTACTAGCAGCAATCAAGATATTTTCTGAGTTGTGTATTTTCTTACCCTCAGAATGTATAATTCTAATTTAATTAAGAAGCAGCAAAATTTCTGTTGAGTTAAGATAAAGGTCACTTGCCCTAGAAATGTAAAAATATTGTTCACTTCATACTTGCACACTAAGACACACAGACTCGGTACAGGTGGGGGAAAAAATATAATTTGCAATTATTTCAATCTCTCTAATAGCAGGCCTGTGATTTCTTCGACAAGTGGAAGTTCTAATTGAAATTAAGCTCTTGTAGAGCAGAGGATTCTCATTAAGTGGTGAGTTTTCTTGCACCCAAATGGCTAGGAGGTTGGTTCCCAGGTAAATTTGAATAGGTCAGAGCATTTCCTCTTTCTTATTACCTTGGCTGCATAGTTGACTGGTATCTGGTTCCTTGGCTGTTCGGAAGGAACTTTGCCAGGAGTTTGATTGTTTTAAAAGTAAGCAGAAAATGAGGTTTTCCAATCATGTGTACTCCACCAGTTCAAAGCTATTTTTTCTTCATGGAATCTGATGTATCTGGCAAGGTTTTTTTTACCCCATCCACAGATCTATTTGAACAGAGTGGTTTCTTAGGTTGTTTTAGACATCAGTTATTGATCTGGGTCACATGTCGATTCACCTGAGAAGACTGGTAATTTTCCTTCCTCAGAAGGCATTTGTGAGCTAGTTGGCTTTTTACAATATCCAATGTTAGTCGCCACTACTGGAACTATCTTTCAGTTCCAGGTTTTCATTATTTCAATTTAAGTTCCATCAGTGGGATTTGAGTACGTCTTCAAAATATTATTCTGGGCCTCCAGATTACTAATGCTACTTTACCACTGCCTCCGAATCCTTTTCCAAATATGATAGGTGGTTGGAATGATTAGACATCATCTGTTGTCACTTGACAATTTGAAATTCATTCTGGCTTTGGATGAGGGGCCATGGTAATGCAGTGAAAGGCCAAACAAATCCACTTCACTCTGGTCTGTAACATTCATTGTGTTTTGCTGTTTCTTCTCAATGGTGACACTGAATAAACAACTCTTTTTTTTGATGAATGATCCTTAAACATGGGCATGTAAGTTTTACAGGTGCCTGTGAATTATTTATTTTGGTGAAGTATTTAATTAGTTAATGGCTTTAAACTCTCTGTTGTCTAGGTTTCAATGCCAAATGGTTGTATGATGTGCAGTGATCATTTCTATATTGTGTTCAACATTTTGAAGGATCCTCTGAAAAGTTCATAATTTCTGCAATTATGAAATTTTAATTATTAATTCTGTGCAGTTCAACATTAGGAAATACAACTGCTTTCAATATGTTTATAACAAATTGCAATTGTCACAAAGATATTTACAATCCAGGAGGTCAATTTTGATCTGTAGTCACTGTTGTAACACAGGAAGTGCAGCCATCAAAACTGCAGTAAGAACGTGAATCGTCTTTTATTTTGAGATGTTGGTTAAGAATAATTTATAAGTGAGGAAAGGTATTTCACTTTCCCTGTTCTAAAAGTAGTGCTATGAATCTTCTGTGTCTACCATATAGATTAGATTCGATTCCCTATGTGTGGAAACAGGCCATTTGGCCCAACAAGTCCACACTGACCCGCTGAAGAGTAACCCACCCAGACCTATTCCCCCTACCCTTTATTTACCCGAGACTAATGCACCTAATACTATGGACAATTTATCTTGGCCAATTCACCTGACCTGCACATCTTTGGATTGTGGGAGGAAACCAGAGCGCCAGGAGGAAACCCGAGCATCAGGAGGAAACCCACGCAGACACTGGGAGAATGTGCAAACTCCACACAGACAGTCACCCAAGGTGGGAATCAAACCCCCGGGTCCCTGGCGCTGTGAGGCAGCAGTGTTAACCACTGAGTCACTGTGCCTATTGTCAGAACAATACATATTTAAATAGTTTTGGTTCGTTTTAACATCTTTAAATTGTAGCAATATCATTGATTCGTAGAGCAGTACAGCATGGAAACAGACCCTCCGAACCAGCTCGTCCATGACGGCCTGATATCGCAAATTAATTTAGTCCCATTTGCCAGCATTTTGGCCCATATCCTTCTAAACCCTTCCTTCATGCCATGAAGGTCCACATGCCTTTTTAAATGTTGTAATTCTAGCAGCCTCCACCACTTCCTCCGGCAGCTCATTCCATATACGCACCTTTCTCTGCATGAAAAGGTTGCCCTTTATATCCCTTTTCAAATCTTTTCCCCTCTCGCCTTAAATCTATGCCCTTTTGTTTTGGACTCCCTTACCCTTGGCTATTCACCGTATCTATGACCCTCATGATTTTATAAACCTCTACCAGGTCACCCCTCAGCCTCTGACACTCCAGGGAAAATAGCCCTAGCCTCTTCAGCCTCTCCTTTAACTCAAACACTTGAACCCTGGCAATAGCCTTATAAATCTTTTCTAAACCCTTTCAAGTTTCACAACATCCCTGCCATAGCAGGGAGACCAGAATTTCTCACAGTATTCCAAAAGTGGCCTAACCAATGTTCTGTACAGCCGAAACATGACCTCCCAACTCCCATACTCAATGCATTGACCAGTAAAGACAAGCATACCAAATGCCACTTCCACTATCCTGTCTACCTGTGACTCTGCTTTCAAGGTCAATCCTCTTTGTCTGTCATTTTTGACATTTTGTAATATTATAGTGCCACTTAAGTGATTTTTATCAAATTTCAATTCCCCTACTCAAATGAATCAAACAAATTGGATTGTGGACATTGGAAACATTAAAGAGTTACCGTCAATTTTTTCTTCCTGCCATACATGTCCTTTCTGTTGAGTTAAAGGCTGACAAAATATCTATTTAGAATAGATATGCACATTATAATGGTTAACAAGTGGATGAATTTTAATTTTTTTTTAATATCTACATGTGCAAACTTTTTTTCTCCAGTGCCACCATATCTTCAGTTGAAGCTGATTTCTCTTTCGTCACCTGGAACTTGATCTCTACATTTTGGAAGTTGAATGCGTTCCACTCTTGCAAAAATCATCACAGTGCCTTTAACTATATCAGTTTTGCAGTGGTGATAAAGACACTGCCTCCACTCTTAACAAATGTGAATACATTTCACTAAATAGCAGCAGCTCTGCAGTTTACTTTGTGCTACTGTCACTGATCACTGTGGATGCTGTCTGTGGTTGGTGTAAGTATATTACTGAGGCACTCAAAGTTTCCTGTAGCCATGGGCTATTTTCAAATCCATGGTAAATTAACACAGCATTTTGTAAGGAGGAATATTCAAAACATAATAAGGGTTAATACATATTTTAATGTGCAATTACTGCACTACAATGGACTGTATCCTCCTCCATTCAGGTTATACTTGACTTCAAATGGGATAAAATAAAGCTTAGTAACATTGATGTTTTGCCTGTGTATTGATTATTGCTTTAAATACTTCATTAATCTAAAGAAAACGGGTTGAATACATTGACTACATTTTTAGCACAGTCTCTTGTTTAGAAAATGATATGACAGACCAGTTGTAGCAGGTAAATTTGCATTCCACCAATCTGCTCTATCCCATGCACAATATTTTCTTTGCATCATACTAGGCCTTGAACACATGTTCATTCATTTATATAAACAGAGGTGGCAAATGCTGTGCTTAGAAATCTAAAAGTAGACAATGGCTGCTTTGTGGTTTTGACAATTTTTAGGGATGTTGTAATGGACACTAAAACTCAACTAAAGCTGTGCACTTATTGACTGGGTAGCTTCAATCCAGTTATTGATCTGTCTTCAGATTGATTCTGCTTGTAATGTTAGTTAATAAATCCCTTTGGAGCAACACTGTTAAATTCACAATGAGAATTTACTGAATTTTACAAAAGGACTACAGGAGCAATCATTACTTCAGAATTTAGCCTGCTACAACTGTTATTTTTAGTTAATTGTTCAAACCTAACTTTACACCATATGATACATTAGTGTGTTCTGGTTAGCTTAATATTTTATGGAATCTAAGAACAATTCTTATACAAATGACAAATTAAACATTCTGAATAATGCATACCTTTCACCAATGCTTCCTTTTATGTCCTGAAACTGCGTCTGCACAAATGAGGAAAGGGAGTCTAAATTGATGAAGCAATGTACATTTTTGGGATGTCTCAATTTGTTTCTCCATTCTTCTCATGTTTCTGTTCATCTTCGGAGAAATGAAGTAGAGCTCGAAGTTTTAGAAACGTGTCTTGATTGATAGTGGATGTTTAGGAGGAGAACTTCACATTTTTACTGTTATGCTGGAGACCACATTAGACACTGCCAAATGCAAGCAGAAAACTTCAGAGTTCATATTATCATAAGATGTGAAAAAATGCTAGGAAACTGCAGATGTGAATGTGTTTATTCTTTACAGAACTTTTAGTAAGTTAAATTAACAGATCTGTATTAATGGCAAAATCTGAGAATAATCAAGACAATCAGTAAAAGAGAAATCAGTAAAGAAAATCCATGTTGAATGCATATAACATTAAAAAAAAATCAATTGTCCTATTGATCCAGTAGGTTTCCCATAAAGTGGAAGAGCCTTCCTAAAAGACAGTTCTCATTCTTTTGTTTTAAAAAGGCAACAGCTGCTTATCTTAACCCTTCTCCAGTGTGCTTTTTTTCAGTACCTTATGACTGCAGGATATATTTGGTTGGCCAAGCATGTTTCAATGTGTTCAGCATTTTATTGTTAAATTGTATATGTTTCATTATGCTGAGAAATAGCGAACTATATTTGTATTTTGGATTAAAGCTAAATATTTTTAAAATTTTGCAAAGATTGTAATGGACATTATATGAACCACGAAGCCATTTATGCTCAAATATAGTATGGTTTCAAGTTATTATTTTTGGAGATCCTGAAGATGGAGGTGCAACAAAGCTTGGATTTATTTCGCACCTTTTAGTGACCGCAGGTGTCTCAAAGTGCTTTACCACTAATGTGGGTTGTTTTTAATGTAGAAAATTAGCAGCCATCAATGTGATAATCAAATAATCTGTCTTTAATTGTTGGTTATGGGGCAAAAATTGGCGAGGTCACCAGATAGACCTTCCATGTAGTTTGAATAGTGGGCTGGCATCTTTTAAGTGAGAAGCAATGATGGTGTGCTGATTTTACTTCATCTTCTAGTCTTGACTATAACTCCAGCCTGGATAAGTGGGTGAAAGTCTCTCTTACATAGTGATTGTAAGGGACATCTGAAGAAATTAATTTTGGAGTCTCATCCAGTTCATTGACAACCATAAGTCTACATACAAAAATGGCCATAATTCACTGTAAATTGGCCTTGCTTTAGGTAATCTGTGAAAAACTGACACTGGTGTTCCTTTCAGATTTGTAGGAGTTAACCACAAGCAATGTTATATGCCATCCTGAATGTTAACACTGGGTGAAAAGCAGTGAAGTGTTCCACTCCTGGGTGTGCACAAAATTCAAAAAGGGAGGAGAATGAAAGAACTATCACTGATTGGATCTTCTTGGAATTCATTGTATTGTAGGAAAAATGGAAGTTACAGGATCACTACAGTGGGAACATTACACTTTAACAAAACCTTGTTTGCTAGCCTTCTTAAATTTCGCTATCAATAATAGTAAATTTTCCCTACATTCTTACATGGTGCATTAAAAATGTTTTCTTAAACCTGTGTACATATTCCCAAATATGTTAAATGCAACTCACTCTGCACTAGTAAATTCTCTTTTTGGAGTAATGGGAAGCGTGCAAATCAGATTTATCCACTTTAACATTAGATTTTTTTTGTCTATGGAGCTGCAAGCAGTGTATTTACATTTTTCTGTATTGTTGACTTATCAGGACATTATCTGTGTCACTGACTGTATATGTGTGTTTACCAATAAAAACGTTTTCTGCTATAACAGCGCTGTTGTTCTTTTGGTTAGGAGGCAACTTTTAACGTCAGCCCTGGCCCTGGAGTCTATCAGTATTAGCATTGTTTCATTCTTAAATGCTCAGTTTAACTGCGATCAGAAACCTAACATTGAGATCTGGATGTATCCTAACAGCAAATATAGAATGGGAAAACGGTCTCAGATGAATGCTGAAGTCTTAAAGTGCCAGCCCATATGCCAAAAGTACCAGGAAGATGATTCATTGGTTTATAACATTTAATTGGTCTTTGAGTGTTTGAATAATTTAGAAGCTGGATATTAATGAGGGAAAAAACGAAGCTGCTGCATGAGCTCCTGTGGTATCCTTTTCAGTGGTAAAAGTAGTCTCCGTAGTCTCTCGGGTTGCTTTCACTCTAGAAGAGGACGTGTGGTCACCGCGACCTCTGGTAAGGGATCAGGAAGAGACGACTTCATATTAACCCAGGTCGGTGTAGAATTAAACCCCTGTTGGCATCAGTTTGTATTGCAAACCTCCCCCGCCCCCAATAAATTGGATTTACAACACGCAGCCTATGGACAACCCTACAGCTTCTCTTGCACCCGTTCCTTAATATTCTTAAATGCAGCTGTTCGGTGCGACAGGAAATTCCACATTTTGACTACACGCTGGGTAAAGAAAATTGCTAGCTCACCGTCCAAGCAATTTTGTCCCAAACAACTTTGCCCTTTTGTTTCTCCTCTACCTGTCAGCAGCTATTGGGGGTCTGGGTGCAGACATGCTGCTGGGTAGTCCGTTTGCTTTCACTGCGCTCTCCCGCATCTTCATAAATGCTCTGCCTTGCTTATGCTCAGTAGTCACCTGTATTCTCTAACTTGTGGCTCCTCCTTCCGTACAAACATTGACTGTTACCTCTGTTTCCTGGGTAGCTATTGCTAAGGCTCCGGCTGTTACTGAAGAACTGACTCCCTCACAAGTTTTAGCTTATTTGTTTTTTCTGAAGGTTTTTTTTTGCAGCAGCTGCCTGTTTCATTGGTCTGCGTCGCCGTGTATTTTCGAGACATGTAGGGATTTCTGCTAACGCAAACTAACGTCGAACGGGACACAGCGTTTCAGACTTCACAGCCAACAGGGGATCGTCCTAGAATTGCAGTCTTGGGGGACGAAGGAATGGAAGAGGCCAGCTGGAAATCTTGGACAACAGTATCTCCAGAGTCATGAAGGAGTTGGAAGGAGATTCGAGGATTTGTCACCAGCTCACGGTGGGTTCAGAAACAGTTCGTGGTGCTGATTAAAGTGGCATCTCAGCGTTATTGCTAAAATATCTCCTCCAGGGCCCTCTTGTGGCTCAGTGGTAGAGACACTACCAGGGACGTTCGTTTTCGAGTCCCACTTGCTCTAAAGGTGTATAATAATATCTTTGAAGAGGTTAAATAGAAAAATAGGTTAAAAAAAATCACAACATCCCCACCCCGCCAAAGTCAGAAAAAGCACCCTTCATTGAAAGTTTCCTGAAGAAGGGCTTATGCCCGAAACGTCGATTCTCCTGTTCCTTGGATGCTGCCTGACCTGCTGCGCTTTTCCAGCAACACATTTTCAGCTCATCATTGAAAGATGGGCGAATGTAAGGACAGCAGATGCTGGAGATCAGAATCAAGATTATTGTGGGTGCTGGAAAAGTACAGTAGGTGAGGCAGTATCGGAGGAGCAGGAAAATCGACGTTTCGGGCAGGAGCCCTTCATCAGGAGCTTGATTGAAGGTTCCTGCTCGAAACGTCGATTTTCCTGCGCCCCCGATGCTGCCTGGACCTGCTGTGCTTTTCCAGCACCACTCTAATAATTGAAAATGTCCTGAAACTTCATGGAGGTACCTGGGTCCAACTTGTTGATCCATACCTGCCAAACCAAATAAGCCTGAAGCAGAGCTTGAGGCTGGAGTCAGAGCTAGGGTTAACCTGAGGAGTTTGGCGACAAGAAGGGAATCGGAAGCTAGCAGGATAAGTACAGAGATCGTGTAGTGCAGGGTGAAACATGATCCCTGAATGTTGGGACCATGGCAATGACACGCCAACAAACCCTGACATAAATAATCAAGTATAAGCAGTTGCCCTGGAGTTTTGGTTAATTTTGCTTTGCAATACTCTTTCTCACATGAGACTCACTTGGTCTTGCCATTGATCACATGGATTGGATTCATGTCAACAGTGCATACTAGGAAGGTTGCATGTTGGGAAAATAAAACCAACTGCTGAGAAAATAGTTGAGCTCAGCTTGAATACAGAGGTGTGGTTTGCTGCTCAGTCCCTGGGCAACGAGGGCCGAAGGGCCTGTACTGCGATATAATGTTCTAAAAAAATGGTCTAACTCTTAGGTATTAGTTCTCAACTGTTTTGAACTGTGGATTACTTAAACAAGCAGCTTCTTTCAGTCTAACCAGCTGCAGCATCCATACTTGCAAGAATATAATTAGTTCACTGCTTTTTCCTTACTAAAGGTAAAATAGATTACATTTCCAATGGAGAGAGATGCCTATGGTTCTTTGTGGACAATGGCTAATTCCTTATATTCAACATTTTTTAAATTAAACATTATTAGTAAATTCTTACATCATGCAGAATCAAAGGTTCATTTTTGCTTTGTAAAGACAGCACATTTATTCAAAACATTCTAATGTGTTATAAACTCATCATAACCATCTTCTGAGAAACAAATGCTTACTGTTGATTCTGTGATTAATATGGATGTAACGTTATTCTAGCTAATAACTACAAGCAGAGACTCTTACAAGAGTAATAATTGAATGGTGGAAGCCCTTACAAGAATAATAGTTGGGTAGGCAGAGACCCTCACATGAGTAATAGTTGGCTAGGCAGACACTCTTACAAGAGTAACAGATGGATAGGCAGAGACTCTCAAATGAATAAAAGCACAGGAAATTGGGATAAGCACGCCTTTAGTAGTACTTCTGACTCAATGGGCCAATAGGCCTTTTTTGACCTTAATGAATCTATGATAGTTTGGAAAGGTAGTGTTGCAGGGTACTCGTTGCACCTGCTTGAGACTATGTTTAAGAGGAGAGAGAATCGGTGAGGAAAACTGATACAAATTGGAAAGAATTGCTGTAATGGCCTGAATAGTTCCACTTTTTGTTTTATAAGCTTTCAGAGTCAAGCAAATCATAGGAGTGAGAAATCTGATTTATGTCTTTGTCTTTCAGTTGTTACATATTTTGGTGCTCACAACAGCCACCAGGATAGATTCCTAAAAGGGAACGAGAATAAGGCACTAAGACACTCGTTCCCAATTTACAGTGCCTGCGGTCTCCTTGGCTGATGTCTTGTAACTCAGGACAAACCAGGAAACAAGATCAAATTTTCCAAGTATGTGACATTTGGCATTGTGTCACTCAGCATTTTAACTTTGTCCTTCAGGAACCTTGCTTTTGTTTATTTTGATTGGTATTTGTCTGCAAGTTGAACACATTTTTGACAAATTTGAATTTAATCAAAGTAACTGGTGTAGGTATATTGAGTGTAGTTGTGTTGACTTCTATTTCTCAGAAAAAACTTCTACCAGCCCATCGCCCACGTTGTCAAAAGGTGTGGTGCTGGAAAAGCACAGCCAGTTAGGCAGCACTCTATCTTTCCACAGATGATATCCAACATGCCAAGTATTTCCACTATTTTTTTTATTATATAGATTTAGATTTAGATTAGATTAGATTACAGTGTGGAAACAGGCCCTTCGGCCCAACAAGTCCACACCGACCCGCCGAAGCGAAACCCACCCATACCCCTACATTTACCCCTTATCTAACACTACGGGCAATTTAGTATGGCCAATTCACCTGACCCTGCACATCTTTGGACTGTGGGAGGAAACCGGAGCACCCGGAGGAAACCCACGCAGACACGGGGAGAACGTGCAAACTCCACACAGTCAGTCGCCTGAGTCGGGAATTGAACCCGGGTCTCTGGCGCTGCGAGGCAGCAGTGCTAACCACCGTGCCGCCCACCATATAGATGCTTGTTGCTGTGCATTATCTCACAAACCATGCAGTAATTTCTTGTTATGGAGGGTACTGCAATATTTCTTTGTGAAACTCTGAAGATCAAACTTGATAGCACTAATTATGCAGGGCCACACCACCTACTTCACTACAAGTGTTAATCTTCTTAGGCAGTTGCTTGTGACTGAAATTGACTTTTTTTCCACTCCAGAGTTGTGCATTTGGACATGACTGAACAGTTTAACATTGGATCCATGCACACAATCTGCCTCAGGTGGGGCAGATGGTGTTTGCAGAGTTTAGGATGGGTGTAGTATTCAGATGTTCATACATTTGTTTCACTGTTTACACTTGGCCTTCACCTGGGCCTGTCAAAGACACTGGCACTTCCACAAATACTTCTCCAGTTTGGACTGATGTGATCTAGTGATACCTACAAGTCAGTACGAATCATACATTTTTTCAGGGAGCCTTTAAAGAGGACTATGATGTATTTCCTGTACCCTCCTCATAATTTCTTGCTATGATTTATATCAGGTATATGAACAATGTGACTCATGCAACACAGCTGACTGGCAGTAAACTGTGCCCAAGACTGGGCATGTTGGTTTGGGAGAGACACTGATACTGGAGCACCAATCCTGCCAGTCAATATTATGGAGGCATTGCTGGTGAAATTTCTCAAGGGGTGTGAGGTGTCTGCTGTACATTGTCCATGGCTCTAGTGCATGCAGGATGGACATAACTCTGCCCTGAAGACCATATGTGGTTTGAGCTCTTTGTCATCAAACATTGTAAACCTAAAATGGTCAACGGTTGTGCTGGCACACAAGTGTGATGTTGAATTTCATCGACAATGTCTGCCCTCCCCATGAGGAGGCTTCAAAGGAATGGGAATAGATTGACATTGTCAAGATCTGCAGCAAGCCACTGGACAGGAGTTGGGAACATGCAATGGGAGCAGATTATCAGAGGGTCCTCATCTTCTGGAAATGATGTAGAGGAGCCAGTGTTGGACTGGGATGGACAAAGTTAAAAATCACACAACACCAGGTTATAGTCCAACAGGTTTATTTGGAAGCCCTAGCTTTCGGAGTGCTGCTCCTGGCCTGCAACCTGGTGTTGTGTAATCTTCTGGATATTTAGCCTAAGGTGCATTCTCTTGTTGTGAAAACTAGACAATAGTTTGGATATTTAACTAATGGTCACACATTTAACACTGTTTTATGAATAACTTTCAGTGAACTTGCGTATTCTAAACCCACAGTATTTATATATTTCCTCTACTTGGGGAAATGGCATTTATTAAAAGGATTTTTTTTCCCTCAGCAAAAGATCTGTTGTTGAATTTAAAGTTCACATTATATGCTTTTTGAAAAAGTGTGCATTTTTAATTTGTAATCTTAAAACAAGGATTCAGGCTAGATTACATTAAGTAACAAGTCTGAAGTAAGTTACTTAATGTAATCTACACCCTCCTTCTACACCCTCATCCAAGTCATTTATGAAAATGACAAACAGCAGTGACCCCAAAACAGCTCCTTGCAGTACACCACTAGTAACTGAATTCCAGGATTAACATTTCCCATCAACCACCACCCTGTCTTCTTTCAGCTAGCCAATTTCTGATCCAAACCATTAAATCACCCTCAGTTCCATGCCTCCGTATTTTGTACAATACCTTATCAAATCCATCCTGAAATCCATATATACCACAACTGCTTTACCCTCATCTGTCTGTTTGGTCACCTTCTCAAAGAACTCTAAGGTTTGTGATGCATGACCTATCCTTCACAAAACCATGTTGACTATCCATAATCAAATTATTCCTTTCTAGATGATTATAAAACCTGCCTCTTAGAACCTTTTCCAACACTTTCTCCACAACCGAAGTAAGGCTCACTGGTCTATAATCAAAAGAGTTGTCTCTACTCCCCTTCTTGAACAAGGGGACAACATTTGCTATCCTCCAGTCTTCTGGCACTATTCCTATAGAAACCGATGGCATAAAGATCAAAGCCAAAGCCTTAGCAATCTCCTGCTTGGCTTCCCAGAGAATCTTAGGATAAATCCCATCCGGCCCAGGGGACGTTTTTTAGATATACACACACACGCACACACACGCACACACACACACTCCAAACACACACTCTCCAAACACACACTCTCCAAACACACACTCTCCAAACACACACTCTCCAAACACACACTCTCCAAACACCACCTCCATGTGGACCTCAAACCCACATGGTCTATTAGTCTGTATCTCAGTATTCTGCTGGACAACATTATCTTTTTTCAGATGAGAGTATTGGACTTTCTCTGCAGTATCAATCTCATTATTTTTAACGTTGCTTTGTTTATTTGATTCATTGTTTATTTCAAGCTGACAATATTTTGACAGTGACATGGAACATGAAGGAGTGATGTTAACTGAGGGAGGATGTGAATTAAGTTTCCAGACCATTGATTTGTTAAAATCCAGATGCACTGCATAGGAAAGACACTGAAAGGAGATGACGGCCCTCCTTTCCATGAGGTGGAATGGATGAAGAATGAAAATTAAAGAGCTTTTTCCCAGGATCATGTAAAAAGCTTCCAGCAGATGGCTCTGTGTAGCTTCAGCAAAACAATATTTGTCAGCTTTCCTCCTAAAAGTGGAGGCCAGCTAGAACTAGTGGCAAAGAATCATCAGAGAGCAAGATTAGATTAGAGTACATTTTTTTTAAATTAAATGTCTTATTTGTACAATTTAAAGAGATTTTCTCTGCATACTTGCTATCTGTGCCTTATCCCGCCTGCTGTGCTCCTATTGTCAAGTTGTTAGACTGGTTTTGACTGTCAGGGTGCTGGTGAGGCCACACCTGGGGTTCCCTTACTTGAGAAAGGATATACTAGCACTAGAGGGAATGCAGAGAAGGTTCACTAGGTTGATTCTATGGTTGAGAGGGTTGGTTTATGAGGAGAAACTGAGTGGACTTGGCTTATTTACATTGGAATTATAAGAATGACAGAGGGTGTTATAGAAACATATAAAATTATGAAGGGAATAGAGAAGATAGAAGTAGAAAGGATGTTTCCACTGGCTGGTGAAACTAGGACAAGAGGGCATAGCCTCAAAATTAGGGGGAGCAGATTTAGAACTGAATTTAAATGTTGTGAAGCAGTGGAATTTCATGTGCAGTGAAGTAGTTGAGGCTTCCTCATTGAATGTTTTTAAAGCTAAGATAATTTTTTGAACAGTAAAGGGTGACATGTTGGCTCAGTGATTAGTACTGCTGCCTCACAATGTCAGGGACCCAGGTTCGATTCCAGCCTCAGGCAACTGTGTGTGGAGTTTGCACGTTCTCCCATGTTTGCATGGGTTTCCTCCGGGTGCTCCAGTTTCCTCCCACAGTCCAAAGATGTGCAGGTCAGGTGAGTTTGCCAAGCTGAATTGCCCGTAGTGTTCAGGAATGTGTAAGTTAGGTGCATTAGTCAGGGGTAAATGTCGAGTAATAGGAGAGGGGGAATGGGTCTGGGTGGGTTATTTTTCAGAGGCTTGGTGTGGACTTGTTGGGCCAAATGGCCTGTTCCTACACTGAAGGGATTCTATGATTCTATGAATTAAGGGTTACGGTGAGAGGGTGGGTAAGTGGAGCTGAGTCCACGTAAAGGTCAGCCATGATCTTATTAAATGGCAGAGCAGGCTCCAAGTGATGGCCTGTTCTTGTTTCTGATGTTCGTATGTAACCCTATCTATGCATCTCATAACTTTATAGACATTCTTAAATCTACCCTCAGCTTTGGCCACTCTACAGAAAACAACCAGAGTTTTTCTAGCCTCTCTTCATTGCTCATACCCTTTAATCCAGTCAGCATCCTGGTAAACCTCTTCTGCACCCTCTCCACAGCCGTCTCTTCCTTCCTGTAATGTGGTGACGAGAGTTGAATGCAATATTCTAACCTTTTCCACTTCAGCAACCACATTCCTATTTTTTTAAAAACATCTATTCTCACATTGCCTAGGTTGCTTCAACATTCTTTGTTTTTTACTTTTCTGCAAAACAAGACATACTGTTGAAATTTGTTTCTTGCATTCATCAGGACAGTAACAAAAAATGCCAGATTTCAAAGGGAGCAACAATGAGTAAAGTAGGTTGACTGGATACAAGTCAACCCTGATTGATTAAGGTGCTGCCATGGAGAATGTACAATTGAATTATTTACCCCACACTTTGTTTACACAATGCCAGGTCATGTTCCTTTTTGCTGAGAGACAGCTTGCCAATTTCATAGAACATAGAACACAGAACATTACAGTGCAGTACAGGCCCTTCGGCCCTCGATGTTGCACCGACCTGTGAAACCAATCTGAAGCCCATCTAACCTACACTATTCCATTTTCATCCATATGTTTATTCAATGACCATTTAAATGCCCTTAAAGTTGGAGAGTCTACTACTGTTGCAGGAAATGTTTTCCACGCCTCTACCACTCTCCGAGTAAAGAAACTGCCCTGACATCTGTCATATATCTATCACCCAGCAATTTAAAGCTATGTCCCCTCATGCTTGCCTTCACAATTCAAGGAAGAAGGCTCTCACTGTCCACCCTATCTAACCCTCTGATTATCTTATGTCTCAATTAAGTCACCTGTCGAAAGTGTAGTGCTGGAAAAGCACAGCAAGTTCATTTCTGATTAACAGCTTATGCCCAAAACATCGATTCCCCTGCTCCTCGGATGCTGCCTGACCTGCTGTGCTTTGCTGGCACTATACTCTCGACTGATATCCAGCATCTGCAATCCTCACTTCCCTCAAGTCACCTCTCACCCTTCCTCTCTCTAATGAAAACAGCAAGTCCCTCAGCCTTTTCTCATAAGACCTTCCCTCCATGCCAGGCAACATCTGAGTAAATCTCCTCTGAACCCTTTCCAGTGCTTCCACACCCTTCCAAAAAAATGTGGTGACCAGAACTGTACACAATACTCCAAGTGCAGCCACACCAGAGTTTTGTACAGCTGCAAGATGACCTCATGGCTCTGCAACTCAACCCAATAAAAGCTAACACACCATATGCCTCCTTAACAACCCTATCAACCTGGTTGGCAACTTTCAGGGATCTCTGCACAGCGATACTAAGAGCTCTCTGCTAATCTACACTCCCAAGAATCTTACCATTAGCCCAGTACTCTTTACTCCTGTTACTCCTTCCAAAGTGAATCACCTCACAATTGCCATCTCTCAGCCCAGCTCTACAGCTTATCTATGTCCCTCTGTAACCTGCAACATCCTTCCGCACTATCCACAACTCCACAGACCTTAGTGTCATCTGCCAATTTACTAACCCTCTACACCCTCATCCTTCTACACCCTCATCCAAGTCATTTATGAAAATGACAAACAGCAGTGATCCCAAAACAGCTCCTTGCAGTACACCACTAGTAACTGAACTCCAGGATTAACATTTCCCATCAACCACCACCCTGTCTTCTTTCAGCTAGCCAATTTCTGATCCAAACCATTAAATCACCTTCAGTTCCATGCCTCCGTATTTTGTACAATACCCTACAATACCTTATCAAATCAATCCTGAAATCCATATATACCACAACTGCTTTACCCTCATCCGTCTGTTTGGTCACCTTCTCAAAGAACTCTAAGGTTTGTGATGCATGACCTATCCTTCACAAAACCATGTTGACTATCCATAATCAAATTATTCCTTTCTAGATGATTATAAAACCTGCCTCTTAGAACCTTTTCCAACACTTTCTCCACAACCGAAGTAAGGCTCACTGGTCTATAATCAAAAGAGTTGTCTCTACTCCCCTTCTTGAACAAGGGGACAACATTTGCTATCCTCCAGTCTTCTGGCACTATTCCTATAGAAACCGATGGCATAAAGATCAAAGCCAAAGCCTTAGCAATCTCCTGCGTGGCTTTCCAGAGAATCTTAGGATAAATCCCATCCGGCCCAGGGGACTTTTTTTATATATATACACACACACACACACACACACACTCTCCAAACACCATCTCCATGTGGACCTCAAACCCATCCGGTCTATTAGCCTGTATCTCAGTATTCTGCTGGATAACATCATCTTTTTCCAGTGTGAATACTGAATATTCATTTGGCACTACACCAAGCTCCTCAAACGCTGTCCTTTATTGGCCCTAATCTATCTCTAGTCATTCATTTATTCCTGATATACCAACAGAAAGCCTTAGGGTTTTCCTTGATCTTATCGCCAACGACTTCTCACGTCCCTTCCTGGCTCTTCTTAAACTCTCTTTTAGATCTTTCCTGGCTAACTTGTAACTCTAAAGCATCCTAACTGAGCCTTCTTCTTCCTCTTCACAATCGATTCAACTTCTTTAGTAAACTACAGGTCCCTTGCTTGACCACTTTCTCACTGCCGGACAGGCAAATACGTATCAAGAATATGCAGTAGCTGTTCCTTGAATAGGCTGCACACTTCAATTGTGCCCATCCCCTGAAGTTACCTTCCCTATCCTATGCATCCTAAACCTTTACTAATTGCAACACAATTGCCTTTCCCCCATCTGTAACTCTTTCCTGCAGTATATAACTATCCATTTCCATCGCTAAAGTAAACATAATCAAAATTGTGGTCACTATCATCAAAGTGTTCACCAACTCCAAATCTAATACCTGGCCTGGTTCATTTCACAGTACCAAAACCAATGTGGCCTATCTACATACTGTGTCAGGAACCCCTCTTGCACACATTGGACAAAAATTGACCCATCTAAAGTACTCCATTATAGTATTTCCAGTCAATATTTGGAAAGTTAAAGTCCCCCATAACAACTATCCTGTTACTCCCGCTCCTATCCAGAATCATCTTTGCTACCCTTTCCTCTACATCTCTGGAACAATTCGGAGGCCTACAGTAAACTCGCAACAGGCTGACCCCTCCATTCCTGTTTCTAACCTCAGCCCATACTACCTCAGTAGATGAGTTCTCAAATGTCCTTTCTTCCACCATAATACTGTCCTTGACTAACAATGCCACACCTCCCCCTGTTACTACCTTCCCTGATCTTACTGAAACATCTAAACCCTGGAACCTGCAACAACCATTCCTGTCCCTGCTGGATCTATGTCTCCAAAAGAGACACAACATCGAAGTCCCAGACTACCAACCCATGCTGCAAGTTCACCCACCTTATTCCGGATGCTTCTGGCATTGAAGTAGACACACTTAAAACCACCTTCTTGCTTGCCAGTGTATTCTTGTGACCTTGAAACCATATTTCTGACCTCACTACTCTCAAACTCTGGACACAAACTACAATTCAGCTTCCCATTCCCCTGCTGAATTAGTTTAAACCCTCTCCAAGAGCATCAGCAAATCTCCCTCCCCAGGATATAGGTACCCCTCTGGTTCAGGTGTAGACCATCCTGTATTTAGAGATCCAATCTACCCTGCTTGCCTCATATTTAAACGTAACCCAGGCCAATCAGTTTTTCAGGTCTTGGGGAAATGCAGTGATTGAAGGGAGATGACGACTGCTTGATTCAGGGATCATTACCTTGATTTTTACAACCTCCCCATCTCTAATGCCAGTTTCCTTCGCTGCCAATCTTCAGCATCTGTATCCAATACAGATTCAAGGAGGCAGTGGCAAAGCCATGTTTGAGCCCAGCACAAGACCCTGCAGCATTGGCAATGGCTGCACCAAAGCAAAATCATAGCAGCAGTGGATTAAAATTTGAGCTAGTGCAGTAACACGGGATATCAGTGGCATCTGCATGATGAGGACCAGCCAGGACTTAGTAGTGAGCAAGTTGGTGGAGGAGCGATGGTAGCAGGAGATAGCGCAGCACAGTGGCTCAGTGGGTAGCACTGCTGCCTCACAGCACCAGGGACCCAGGTTCAACCCCTGCCTCAGATGAGGGTCTGTGTTGAGTTTGTGCATTATCCCCATGTTTGCGTGGGTTTGCTCTGGTTTTCTCCCACAGTCCAAAGATGTGCAGGTCAGATGAACATAGAAGAATACAGCGCAGTACAGGCCCTTTGGCCCTCGATGTTGCGCCGATCCAAGCCCACCTAACCTATACTAACCCACTATCCTCCATATACCTATCCAATGCCCGCTTAAATGCCCATAAAGAGGGAGAGTCCACCACTGCTGCTGGCAGGGAATTCCATGAACTTACGACTCGCTGAGTGAAGAACCTACCCCTAACTTCAGTCCTATATCTACCCCCCCTTAATTTAAAGCTATGCCCCCTTGTAATACCCGACTCCATACGCGGGAAAAGGTTCACACTGTCAACCCTATCTAACCCCCTAATCATCTTGTACACCTCAATCAAGTCACCCCTAAACCTTCTTTTCTCTAATGAAAACAGCCCCAAGTGTCTCAGTCTTTCCTCATACGATCTTCCTTCCATACCAGGCAACATCCTGGTAAACCTCCTCTGCACCCGTTCCAGTGCCTCCACATCCTTCCTATAGTATGGCGACCAAAACTGCACACAATATTCCAGATGCGGCCGCACCAGAGTCTTATACAACTGCATCATGACCTCAGGACTCCGGAACTCAATTCCTCTACCAGTGCCACCGTGGGCGGCACGGTGGCACTGTGGGCGGCACGGTGGCACAGTGGTTAGCACTGCTGCCTCGCAGCGCCAGAGACCCGGGTTCAATTCCCGCCTCTGGCGACTGACTGTGTGGAGTGTGCACGTTCTCCCTGTGTCTGCGTGGGTTTCCTCCGGGTGCTCCGGTTTCCTCCCACAATCCAAAGATGTGCAGGTCAGGTGAATTGGCCATGCTAAATTGCCCGTAGTGTTAGGTAAGGGGCAAATGTAGGGGTATGGGTGGGTTACGCTTTGGCGGGTCGGTGTGGACTTGTTGGGCCGAAGGGCCTGTTTCCACACTGTAATGTAATCTAATCTAATCTAATCTAATCTAATCAAAAAAAAAGCCAGTACGCCATATGCCTTCCTCACCGCACTATTTACCTGGGTGGCAACTTTCAGAGATCTGTGTACATGGACACCAAGATCCCTCTGCTCATCCACACTACCAAGTATCCGACCATTAGCCCAATACCCCATCTTTTTGTTATTCTTCCCAAAGTGAATCACCTCACACTTAGCTACATTGAATTCCATTTGCCACCTTTCTGCCCAGCTTTGCAGCTTCTCTATATCCTGCTGTAACCTGCCACATCCTTCCTCACTGTCAACAACTCCTCTGACTTTCGTATCATCCGCAAACTTGCTCACCCAACCTTCTAACCCCTCTTCCAGGTCATTTATAAAAATGACAAACAGCAATGGTCCCAAAACAGATCCTTGCGGAACACCACTAATGACGGCACTCCATGAAGAAACTTTGCCATCAACTACTACCCTCTGTCTTCTTCCATCCAGCCAATTCCTAATCCAAACCTCCAACTCACCCTCAATGCCATATCTCCGTATTTTCTGCAGTAGCCTACCATGGGGAACCTTATCAAACGCCTTACTAAAATCCATATATACCACATCTACCGCTTTCCCCTCATCAACCTCCTTCGTCACCTTTTCAAAGAATTCAATAAGGTTTGTGAGGCACGACCTGCCCTTCACAAAACCATGCTGACTATGAATTGGCCATGTAAATTGCCCTTAGTGTCATGTGCATTAGTCAGGGGCAAATATAGGGTGGGGGAATGGGTCTGGGTGGGTTACTCATTGATGTGGACTTCTTGGACCAAAGGGCTTGTTTCTTTACTGTAGAAATGCACATGATCTTGGGAAGCACTTTACAACTGATCCAGAATCTCAGGCGATTGCTCTCAGGCACAGCAGCAGCAAGGGGAATTTAAATTCAATGAATAAGACTGGAATTAAAAGCCAATGCAATAGCAACCCTGTAACTGCTACCAATTGTTTTAAAAATCAAATCTTATTCACTGAACTACAGTCAGGAAGAAAATCTGTTGGCCCCACCTGCTGTGGCTACATGAGACTCCAGACCCACAACGAGGTGGTTAACTCTTAATGGCCTTCTGAAATGGGCTAGCAAGCCATTTTGATGTGTCAAGCAGCTAGAGGAAATCAAATAAAGAATGAAACTGGACATACCATTTGCCAATGCCCTCAGCATTGAAAAGGAGGACAAAAACAGCCCTGGAGACTCTTCAATATGAAAGACAGGATGCTTGTGCCAAAGTTGGGAGATCTGTCTCATGCAGTATTCTAACAACATCTGACATGGTCATACTCATGGAATTTTACCTTACTGCCAACACCACCATCACACTCCCAGGTAAGTCCTGTCCCACCAGCAGGGCAGACCCAGCAGAAATGGAAACAGTCATATAAACTTGGGAGGGAGTTGCCCTTGGAATTGTCAACATTGATTCTACAGTCCAGGAAGTCTGATGGCATCTGGTCAGACATGGGCAAGGAACTCTCCTGCTGACTCTCCTGTTGCTACCATTTTGTTAGAAATAACAGCAAAATGGACTGTAATTTAAAATGGTAAAAAAATTGCAGCATGCTACTGTACAGAGTGACCATGTGCATGAATCACAAATAGTTGGTTTGCAGGTGAAACATGTGACTAAGAAGGCAAATAGAATATGGTCATTCAGTGCCAGTGGGATGGAGTTAAAAATTAGGGAGGTTATGCTGCATAGGGCACTGGTGTGGTCATACCTGATGTGGTCATACCTGGTGTACGGTGTACAGTTGTGGTTTCCTTGAGGATAGCACACAGCGCCAGGGAGCAGTGTTCAATTCCAGTTTTGGGTGACTGTCTGTGAGAATTTGCATATTCTCCTCATGCTTGTGCAAGTTTCCTCTGGATGCCCTGGTTTCCTCCCACAGTTCAAAAATGTGCAGATGAGGTGGATTGGCTATGCTAAATTGCCCCATAGTGTACAGGGATGTGCAAGCTACATGGTTTAGCCATGGGAAATGCAGGGTAGTAGTATGGAGGGGAAGGGCTGCTCTTTTAATGAGTGGTGTGGACTCATTGGACTGAATGGCATGTTTCCACACTGTACATATTCTATGAAATGATGTACTGGCACTGGAGGGGATGCAGAGGAGATTCACTAGATTGATTCTGGCCTTTTCTCATTGGAAAGGTGAAGGATGAGGGGTGACTTGATAGAGGTTTATAAGATGATCAGGGGAATAGATAGAGTAGACATCAGAGACTTTTTCCCCGGGTACAACAGAGTGTTACAAGGGGACATAAACTTAAGGTGAAGGGTGGAAGGTATAGGGGGTGATCAGATTAGATTAGATTACTTACAGTGTGGAAACAGGCCCTTCGGCCCAACAAGTCCACACCGACCCACCGAAGCGCAACCCACCCATTCCCCTACATTTACCCCTTTTACCTAACACTTCGGGCAATTTAGCATGGCCAATTCACCTGACCTGCACATTTTTGGACTGTGGGAGGAAACCGGAGCACCCGGAGGAAACCCACGCACACACGGGGAGAATGTGCAAACTCCACACAGTCAGTTGCCTGAGTCGGGAATTGAACCCGGGTCTCTGGCACTGTGAGGCAGCAGTGCTAACCACTGTGCCACCGTGCCGCCCACAATGTGATGTCAGGGGTCGGTTCTTTACCCAGAGAGTGGTAGGGACATGGAATGCGCTGCCTGTGGGAGTGGCAGAGTCAGAATCATTGGTGACCTTTAAGCGGCAATTGGATAGGTACATGGATAGGTACTTAAGCTAGGACAAATGTTCGGCACAACATCGTGGGCCGAAGGGCCTGTTCTGTGCTGTATTGTTCTATGTTCTATGTTCTATGAGTAGATCATCCAGCGCATCATCCTGTGCCATTTCACCATCTACAGTCTGACCCCAAAGAGATATTTTTTCCTCGTCCTTGTCTGCTTTCCACAGGAACCGTTCCCTCTGCAACTCTCTCATTAGGTCCACAATGTCCACCAACCTCTCCCCCACACATGGTACCTTTCCCTGCAGCTGCAGGAGGTGCTACCCCACTGCCACAGCTCACCTCTTATTTCTGTCCAAAGCCGCAAAGAATTATTCCAGGTCCAGCAGATTCACCTGCATTTCCTCTAACCTGATTAGTACTGCATCCGTTGCCGTCTCCTCTATGTCGGAGAGGCTGAGCACAAACTCGCACACCAGTTCAGGGAACATTTGTGGACCGCCTTTCCAATCAATCCCACCTTTTGATTGACAGCCATTTCAACTCTGCCTCACGAACTCCAACAACATGCCTATTCTTGGCTTCCTCCAAACTGGCAGGAAGAACACCTCATCTACTGCCTCAGAAGCTAACAACCTTATGGCCTCAACATAGAATTCACAAGCTTCCAAATCTCCCCATGTCCAACCGCATCCCAGATCATGCCCTCCCTCTCCACCCTGCCCTTTTGACCTGAGCCAACCTATCTATCTTCCTTCCCACCTAACTGCCCCACCCTTCACACTGACTAATCATAATTACGTCCTACCTGCATCCACCCTATCGCCATCCCAATTCCCTTTCCCCCAGCCTCACACCCCCCTCCCTCTTCATTTCTCAGCCCCCTTCCCCATTCCCCTCCTAAGGCCTGAAGAAGGGTCCGACCCAAAACATCAACTCTGCTGTTTCAGGGATGCTGCTTGACCTGCTATGCTTTTTCCCACCTCCACATTTTATCGACTCTGACCTACTAGCATCTGCAGTCCTCACTATCTTCATGCTGCAGTAACACTTGGAAATCTCAAGTTTAGACAATGATTTGATAAATGGGTCATAACATTGTTTAATGGTTACTGAATCTTCTGATGAGGAACTTTATTTCTATTCTAATGTTTGTATTCATCTCAGGGACTTGTGTGCTCTTCTCACAGAAATTTAAATCAAAAGGCTCCTTCACATTTTTAGGTGTTGGGGTTGTCCATTTCGATCAGCATGATCAAAGCAAAAACATTACTCGAAGCATCAATATTTGCCTCTTCATTTTATAAAAGTGGAATGAATGAACTCGGCTCTGCTTAACATTTGAATATGTTCCAACATATAGCATTCTCATGTTTCACTGCTGAAGGTGATCATCACCATGTAAAATGTGGTAATCATCTCAGTAAGTGGCAAGGTTGCCTCTTAACTAGAAGCTTATGGATTCAAATCCTGCTCTGGAGACTGGAGTATATAATCCTGGTTGACCCTACTTCCTGGACAGGTGACCCAGGTTCAAGTCTCATTCGGTCCAGAGGAGTGGCATATCATATCTGAAAAGGATGATGAGGAAATATCATTGACATAGGCTGACATTCCAGTGTGGATGTATTTATTGTATTCTATTGCACTGAGCAGCACAGAATGAAACAGGCCAGGTGTTAGATTTGGAGTTGGTGAGCACTTGTGATAGTGACCAAAATTCAGTTGTTTACTTTAATGATGGAAAGAGATACGTATAAAACACAGGGCAAGAGTTATAGATGGAGGAAAGGGAAATTATGAATTGATTAGGCAAGATTTAGAATGACTAAGATGGGGAAGAAAACTGCAGGGGATGGGCAGGATTGAAGTGTGGAGCTTATTCAAGGAACAGCGACTGCATGTCCTTGATAAGTATGTACCGGTCAGGCATGGAGGAAGTAGTTGAGATAGGGAGCCGTGGTTTACTAAAAAAGTTGAATCTTTTGTCAAGAGGAAGAAGGTGGCTTATGTTAGGATGAGATGTGAAGGGAGTTAGGGCACTTGGGAGTTACAGGATAGCCAGGAAAGACCTAAAGAGAGCTAAGAAGAACCAGGAGGAGACATGAGAAGTCATTGGCAGATAGAAATCTTTAGGGTTTTTCTTGATCCTCTGGGTATATCAGGAATAAAAGAATGACTAGAGAAAAATAAGGGCCAATCAAGAACAGTAGTGGGAAGTTTTGCGTGGAGTTAGAGGAGATTGGGGAAGTGCTAAATGAATATTTTTCCTCAGTATTCACATTGTCTTTTTCCAATGTTGTCAAGAAGAACACTGAGATACAGGCTATTAGACTGGACGGGATTGAGGTTCACAAGGAGGTGATGTTAGCAGAGCCTTTGGCTTTGATATTTATGTTGTCTACAGGAATATTGCCAGAAGACTGGAGGATAGCAAATGTCTCCTTGTTCAAGAGGGGAATAGAGACAACCCTGATAATTATAGACCAGTGAGCCTTACTTCGATTGTTGGTCAAGTGTTGGAAAAGTTTCTAAGAGATAGGATTTATAATCATCTAGAGAGGAATAAGTTGATTAGGAATAGTCAACACGGTTTTGTGAAGGGTAGGTCGTGCCTCACAAACCTTGAGTTCTTCGAGAAAGTGACAGAGGGTAAAATGGTTGATCTGGTGTATATGGATTTCAGTAAGACATTTGATAAGGTACTCCATGGTAGGCTATTGCACAAAATATGGAGGCATGGGATTGAGGATGATTTAGCGGTTTGGATCAGAAATTGGCTAGCTGAAAGAAGACAAGCTGAAAGAAGCTGAAAGGTGGTGGTGATGGGAAATGTTCATCCTGGAGTTCAGTTACTAGTGGTGTACTGCAAAGATCTGTTTTGGGGTCGCTGCTGTTTGTCATTTTTATAAAATGACCTGGATGAAGGCGTAGAAGGATGGGTAAATAAATTTTAGGATGACACCAATGTCAATGGAATTGTGGATAGTGCTGATGGATGTTGCAGGTTACAGAGGCTCATGCCGGTTACAGTTTGGAAGAGTGGTCCAGGAAATGGTTGATGGAATTCAATGTGAGCAAATGTGAAGTCTTACACTTTGGGAAAAAGAATAGAAGCATGGATTACTTTCTAAATGGTGAGAAAATTCGTAAAGCCAAAGTACAGAGGGATCTGGGAGTGCTAGTTGAGGATTCTCTAAAGGTAAACATGCAGGTTGAGTCCATGATTAAGAAAGCGAATGCAATGTTGTCAATTATCTCAAGAGAGTTGGAATATAAAAGCACTGTTGTGCTACTGAGACTTTATAAAGCTCTGGTTAGGCCCCATTTGGAGTACTGTGTCCAGTTTTGGTCCCCACACCTCAGGAAGGGCATACTGGCACTGGAGCGTGTCCAGCGGAGATTCACACGGATGATCCCTGGAATGGTAGGTCTAACGTACAAGGAACGGCTGAGGATCCTGGGATTGTATTCATTGGAGTTTAGAAGATTAAGGGGAGATCTAATAGAAACTTACAAGATAATACATGGCTTGGAGAGGGTGGACGCTAGGAAATTGTTTCCGTTAGGCGAGGAGACTAGGACCCGTGGACACAGCCTCAGAATTAGAGGGGGTAAATTCAGAACAGAAATGCGGAGACATTTCTTCAGCCAGAGAGTGGTGGGCCTGTGGAATTCATTGCCACAGAGTGCAGTGGAGGCTGGGACGCTAAATGTCTTCAAGGTAGAAATTGATAAATTTTTGATGTCACAAGGAATTAAGGGCTACGGGGAGAATGCGGATAAGTGGAGTTGTAATGCCCATCAGCCATGATTGAATGGCGGAGTGGACTCGATGGGTCGAATGGCCTTGCTTCCGCTCCTATGTCTTATGGTCTTATAGCTAAGCTGCAGAGTTGGACTGAGAGGTGGCAAATGGAGTTTAATGCTGAAATGTGTGAGATGATACTCCTTCCAAAGTGTAACAGGAATAAAGAGTACTGGGCTAATGGTAAGATTCTTGGTAGTGTAGATGAGCAGAGAGATCTCAGTGTCCTGGTGCATAAATCCCTCAAAGTTGCCACCCAGGTTGAGAAGGTGGCTAAGAAGGCGTATGATGTGTTAGCTTTTGTTGGTAGAGCGATTGAGTTTTGGAGCTACAAGGTCATGCTGCAGTTGTCCAAAAGTCTGGTCTGCCAAAATTGGAGCATTGTGTACAGTTCTGGTCATAGCATTATAGGAAGGATGTAGAAGCATTGGAAAGGGTTCAGAGGAGATTTGCTCAGATGTTGCCTGGTATGGAGGGAAGATCTTATGAGGAAAGGCTGAGGGACATGATGCTGTTTTCATTGGAGAGAAGGTTGAGCGGTGACTTGAGATAAGATAATCAGAGGGTCAGATATGTTGGACAGTGAGAGCCTTTTTCCTCCGATAGTGATGGCGAGCACGAGGGGACATAGCTATAAATTGCGAGGTGATAGATATAGGACAGATGTCAGAGTTGGTTTCTTTACTCAGACAGCAGTAGAGGTGTGGAATGCACTGCCTGAACAGTAGTAGGCTCACCAACTTCAGGGCATTAAAATGGTCATTGGATAAACATTTGAATGAAAATGGAATAGTGTAGAATAGATAGGCCTCAGATTGGTTCCACAGATCAGCACAACATTGAGGGCTGAAGGGCCTGTACTGCATGGTAATGTTCTATGCAATAGAAACACACCCATGTTCGACATCTTTGTGGATGCCAGTGGTATAACATTTAGATAATTTATTTTGATGCATCCTAAAGTATTTGTTGCTATGGATGCATTTTATTATGTAAGGAGATGAGCAAGAAGCTTTCTAAAATGAAGTGAAGTAAAAAGAACAGATGTCACAATATGTAGGAAGCAGACAGATTATTTCATCCCAAATGTTAATCTGATTCAAAAAATTGCTGGTTGTTAATGTGGGAATGGAATTATCTCACCTTGTTCTGAGTAAAGCTCAGGATGGCTGGAGGTAATGTTAGATTGGATTGGTGGAGTCAATCTGTTCACTTCCTGATCTTGATGACTTTTCACGAGTGTGGGAACAGAGATCGAGAGCAGGTCACCTTGGGTCACTTCGTTGTTAATAGAATCCATACAATGGAAGTAGACCATTTGACCGATCCAGTCTATGCTGGCTCTCCAACGAGCATCCCACCCAAGACCCATCTCCATCCCTGTAACCCTGCGTAGCCCTGGCTAATCCACCTAGCACATCTTTGGACTTGGAGTAGAAATAAGAGCACCCAGAGGAAACCCACATAGACATACAGTCAGAGTCATAGAGGTGCACAGCATGGAAACAGACCCTTCGGTTCAACCCGTCCATGCTGACCAGATATCCCAACACAATCTAGTCCCACCTGCCAGTACCCAGCCCATATCCCTCCAAACTCTTCCTTCCTATTCACATACCCATCCAAATGCCTCTTAAAAATGTTGCAATTATACCAGCCTCCACCACTTGCTCTGGCAGGTCATTCCATACATGTACCACCCTGTGAGAAAATGTTGCCCCGTAGATCTCTTTTATATCTTTCCCCTCTCACCCTAAACCTATTCCCTCTAGTTCTGGACTCCCCGACCCCAGGGAAAAGACTGTCCATTTATCCTATCCATGCCCCTAAGTTTTGTAAGTCTCTAGGAGGTCACCCCTCAGCCTCCAACATTCCAGGGAAAACAGCCCCAGCTTGTTCATCCTCTCCCTATAGCTCAAATTCTCCAACCCTAGCAACATCCTTGTTAATCTTTTCTGAACCCTTTCAAGTTTCACAACATCTTTCCGATAGGAAGGAGACCAGAATTGAACGCAATATTTCAACAGTGGCCTAACCAATGTCTTGTACAGCCGCAACATGATCTAACTCCTGTATTCAATACTGAGTAATAAAGGAAAGCATAGCAAACACCTCCTTCACTATCCTATCTACCAGTGACTCCACTTTCAAGGAAGTATAAACCTGCACACCAAGGGAGAACTCACCATTTGGATACAGAACTGGCTCAAAAAAAAGGTAGAAGAGGTGGAGGGTTGTTTTTCAGACTGGTAGCCTGTGACCAGTGGAATGCCACAAGGATCAGGACACAGCGAGAATTTGCAAACTTCATGCAGATTGTCGCCCAAGGAAGGGATTAAACCTGAGTGCCTGGCACTGTGAGGTAGTGTTAACCACTGAACCACCATGCTGCACTGTAACTTGTTTCAGTCAAAATGAGAGTCCAACAATGATGGTCTGCTCACTGTATTTCCATCCATTTCTCAGTAGGCTGCCACATTGACCAAATGCTAAAAAGAAAATTCCCTAAGAGAACAAAATTGAACATATGAAATGACCTCATAATCAAGATTGTGTCACAGTGTTAGAAGCAGAGTGCTGCAATTCCGCAATTCTAATTTTTTTAAATAATTCTTTAAGTATGCAAGAAATATAGAATCAAAATATGCAGTATGAATCTTGCTGAAAAAATAAAGGTAGGATTTTGTTCACTATCAAACAATGAGCATTATGTTACGAGGACAGTACCTTTGGGGAAAGGCTAATTAGGATGTCTGTCAATTAGGTGCCACCATTCAAAACAATAACTATTATATTGTATGCTGGAACATGAGATTATTGTGAATAATATTGTACAGTGTCTACAATTTAAGATAATGGAACTGGTTTTGAGTTTGTCTTGAAAAAGAAATGTAGGGGCACTGATTTGTTCTCCTTCTGAACGCTGCATGATTTATTTACACGGATCTTCCAGTGCTATATTCTTTGGGAACATTAGCATTAACCATGAGGCTTAAGCTACTGCTCCAGAGACTTTATTTTAAATCCCGTTTGACAGTTGGAAAATGTACATTAAGTTAATCAATGGATCTGGAATAAAATGCTTATCTCATTCATATTATTCCTCACATTGTTGCACTGTTATAAAACCAGCTATTCACTAACCTGTGGACTTTTCATCCCACACTTGATTCACCTGACCATTTAGAAAACTGCCCTTCATTTCTTTACAGCTCTTCCCTCCTCATTCCTGAAGAAGGGCTTATGCCCAAAACATCCTGCTCCTTGGATGCTGCCTGACCTGCTGCACTTTTCCAGCAACACATTTTTCAGCTCTCCCAAACCCCTTCACCTTCTTTGGAATGCAACATAATACCTCCCAGTTTTGACAATGATCTGTCTCCTTCATCAGCTTCGCATTGGTTCCTATTAGATTACACTTCCTGTGAAGCACTCTTACATTTTACAGTATTAAAAAGGCAATTTCTAAATGTAAGCTGTTCTTGTTGAATTTGGCCCGTTTGCCAGATTTTAATTCCTGATATAATTTTTGTTGTGATGACTTCAATAACAGAGCAACATTAAATGAATATTCCTGCAGTTTTCAGTCACTTATTGGTCAGATTTTGTTTTATGTTATGAAACAATGATAAGCTGAATACAAGTTGGAATGGGCAACACTGTTGATATGGTCCTCATTCTTAACCACCCTCCCAAAATATTCCAATGTAGCAAAGTATAGCAGCATTCTCTTATTCAAGTTCCTGGGAAACGTAATCCTCAATCCATTCCTATACCTGTTTGGC
Organism: Chiloscyllium plagiosum; assembly: GCF_037043375.1. Classification (NCBI taxonomy): domain Eukaryota; kingdom Metazoa; phylum Chordata; class Chondrichthyes; order Orectolobiformes; family Hemiscylliidae; genus Chiloscyllium; species Chiloscyllium plagiosum. The sequence goes on along the minus strand of NW_028270158.1, from coordinate 66,296,963 downwards.
AATTGGGATTCTCCATATATTTAATGAGGGCAGGGGACTGAAAGAAGTGCACAGATGCCAGTATCCCTTCACCAAGTCACCCTTGACTTACTTGTGAACAGTACATTGACTATGGCCAGCCAGTTCAGTCAGTCCCCTGAACTGAGGAGATTCTTACCCAGTTATATCATATTTTATTAAAACTGTATAAAATACAAAACAGTCAACAGTAAACAACAATTCATAGAAAAATAGGGGCAGAAAAACCAGACCCCAAACCCCATCATACAATCAATTTATAGGGAAATACGGTCAAACCCCAAATCCCACCATAACCTATTAGAGAGAAAACATTACACGTATGTACAAAACAAATCCAACCAACCAAGTAATAGAAGCTGTGCCTAGCAAATGGCCTGCCCCTACCCATTAGAGGCATCCTGCTCTAACCCCTCTTCCAGTTTTCTGCTTGCCCCTGCACCCCTCCCAGCCTCTCTGTCCACTCCTGTGCCCCTCCCAGCCACCTCTAGGAAGCCTGTCCCAATACCTTCCTGGGGATGGAAGCACTCAGGACAGCCTACCCTCCTTCTGGTTGTTAGGGTGACAGTTTTCGTGATGACCTATGAATCTTCTGGCCCACCTTCACTTTGGAAGTACAGAGTATGGGGCTAGATGGGCTTCAGATTGTTTCACAGATCCCATCAAGGGCTGAATGGCCTGTACTGCATTGTATTGTTTGGAGAGAACAGGTTCCATTCACAGAGGCACAGTCCATACACAAAGGTGCAGTCCACACATAGGGGGTTGGTCTACTTGCGAGGGCACAACTCAACAGCCAACAGCACAAGGCCAGGTCACGTTGCCATGTCATCTTAGAACTCAAGTTCCTTAGTGGGCGGCACGGTGGCCCAGTGGTTAGCACTGCTGCCTCACAGCGCCTGTAGACCCGGGTTCAATTCCCGACTCAGGCGACTGACTGTGGAGTTTGCACATTCTCCCCGTGTGTGCGTGGGTTTCCTCCGGGTGCTCCGGTTTCCTCCCACAGTCCAAAGATGTGCGGGTCAGGTGAATTGGCCATGCTAAAATTGCCCGTAGTGTTAGGTTAAAGGGGTAAATGTAGGGGTATGGGTGGGTTGCGCTTCGGCGGGTCGGTGTGGACTTGTTGGGCCCGAAGGGCCTGTTTCCACACTGTAAGTAATCTAATCTAAAAAAAAAGTAGTGCCACTGGCTTTAACCAGCCAGTTCAGGAACCAGTTCTAACAAACAGCAGTACATACTGGCTGCAACCCAGAAATCAGTTCTCCAACAGCCGTACACTGGCTGTGGCCAGCCAGCTCGGAATCAGTTCTCAACTGAGGAGATTCTAATCTCCTGGTGATTTTTCTTAGCAGTAGTGCTAATTTCTTCCTAGCACCCATGTTGTGTAGGTGTAAGACAGTGAAGAAACAACAAGCGCAGAAAGCTTAATTTTTCTTCCCAGTGGTGGAATACAAAAACAGCAGAGTGGCTAGCAATAAGCACAGTCCTTTCTCCTGGTTATATTTAGGTTATATCTTTTCTGAGGAGATTCTAAATCTCCTAGTTATGTTTTTTCCCCCCCCCTCTTTGTTTTAATCCCCCACACTACTGCCAAACAGTAGTGCTTATTTCTCCCCTGCACCCATGTGTGTGTAGAACACAGTGAATAAAACCTTTCTCATGTTTAAGGCTATAAACATTTAGACTAAAATGTAATGCTGAAATATAGAACACATTTACTACATTAGAAAATAGACAGGCAGGAAGGCTCAGAAAAAGGGGGGAAACTCAAGGAATGCAGAAAATAAGGACAGGTGGGCTCACCAAGTGATAACAGGATGCTGTAAGGCAATTAAGAACGTTTGCCTTAGCATCAGTGAATTTGTGTGAACTGGACACCAAGTGAGAACATTCACAGCCGTTCCAAGTGTTTGATTCTGATCTAAAACAAAACTCTACTATCAAAACCTTTGTAATTATAATGGATTCTTACTACCTCTTGCAAGTGGGGCAGACAATAATAAAAAAAAAACTTTGCTGTCACAAAACCCTGATTTGAAAGTTCAAAAGGACATGAGAGAGAGACCATTTTAGTGCTGAGGCTGTTGGAGCTAGTAGAAAATTAGTGCTTATCTGCTATGGATTGAATTTAATTGCATTTTAGGACTTTATGATGATATTGAATAGCTATTATTAGTTATTAAATACAACCTCTAAAAATGTAACCAGAGGGGTACCAATATCCTGGGTGGGAAATTTTCTGGTGCTATTTGAATGTGTTTAAACTAGCTTAGCAGGAACCGGAGGTGTACTTGCAGTGCACAGGAGGATGAGAGTAGGGAGGACAGGGACAGGATTTCAGGTTCACAGGAATGTGCTGGCAGACAGCAAACTGGTTTGAAGTGTGTCTACTTCAATGCCAGAAGTATCTGAAATAAGGTAGGTGAGCTTGCATCATGGATAGGTACCTTGGACTTCACTGTTGTGGCCACTTCAAAGACCTGGACAGAGCAATGGATGTTGCAGGTTCTAGGGTACAGATCTTTAATTAAGAACAGGCAAGGCGGTAAAAGATGGGGTGGGAAGGTGTGGCCTTGTCAGTCAAGAAAAATAGAAGACTGACTGAAAGAACTTTTGACAAGGACTCGTCTGAGGTAGTGTGGGCTGAGGATAGAAACAGGAAAGGAGAGGTCCAGTGTTTGGAGTTTTTTTAAAAATAGGTCACCACAGAGTTCCAGGGAGGTGGGAGAGAGAATTGGCAAAATTATTCTGGACAGGAGTGAAAGGAACAGGGTGGTCATTAAGGGGGACTTTAACTTCCCCAACATTGACTGGAAATGCTATAACTTTAGTATGTCGGATGTGTACAGGAGGGTTTCCTGGTACAGTATGTCGAAGGGTCAACAAGAGGGGAGACCACACTGGATCTGGTGCTTGGTAATGAACCAGGCCAGATTTTGACTTAGTTGTAGGTGAGCACTTTAGAGAGAGTGACCAGAATTCAGTTACATGTAGTTTAGCGATGGAAAGGGATAGGTACATGCCACAGGTCAAGAGTTATCGATTGGGCAAGGGCAATTATAATGCGATTAGGCAAGAATTAGGATGCATAGAATGGGGTAGCAAACTGCAGTGGATGCAGAAAATGGAAATGAGCATCTGGTTTAAGGAACAGATATTGCGTGTCCTTGATAGGAATGTCCCTGTCAGGCAGGCAGGCAGTGACAAGGCAAGGGAACCGTGGTTTACCACAGATGTTGCATCTCTTGTTAAGCAGGAGGCTTGTGTGTTGATGAGGCATGATGGTTCAGATGAGGCAATGGAGAGTTACAGATCAGCTAGGAAGGATTTAAAGAGAGTTAAGAGCAAAGAGAGGACACGAGTAGTCTTTAGCAAATAGAATAAAAGGAGAACCCTGAAGCTTTCTATAGGTATGTGAGGGATAAAAAGGATGACTAGGGTAGGAATAGGGCCAGTCAAAGACAGAAGTGGGAAGTTGAACCCTGTGGAGATCAGAGAGGTGCTAAACGAACATTTCTCATCGGTTTTCACTCGGAAAAAGGGAGAATATTGTAGAGGAGAAGAATGAGGTATGAGATATTAGACTAGAAAGGATTGAGGTTAGTTATGAACAGGTGTTATCAATTCTAGAAGGAGTGCAAGTAGACAAGTCCCTTGGGCTTGATGTGATCTATCTGAGGATTCTCTGGGAAGCTAGGGAGGAGGTAGCAGAGCCTTTGGCTTTGATATTTGAGTCTCGTTGTCTACAGGTTTAGTACCAGAGGACTGGAGGATTGCAAACATTGTGCCCTTGTTCGAGGGCAGTAGAGATGACCCAGGTAATTATACACCAGTGAGCCTTACTTCTGTTGTAGGAAATGTTTTGAAAAGGATAAGAGATGAGATTTATAATCATCTAGCAAGCAACAATTTGATTTCAGACAGTCAACATGGTTTTGTCAAATGCAGGTCATGTCTCACAAACTTGAGTTTTTTGAGAAGAAGGTGACCAAGCATGTAGATGAGGGTAGGGCAGTTGATGTGGTATGCATGGATTTCAGTAAAGCCTTTGATGAGGTTCCACATGGTAGGCTGTTGGAGAAAACGTAGAGGCATGGGATTGAGGGTTATTTAGCAGCTTGGATTAGAAACTGGCTTTCTGAAAGAAAGAGTGGTGGTTGATGGGAAATATTCAGCCTGGAGTCCGTTTACTAGTGGTGTGCCACAAGGATCTGTTTTGGGACCACTGCTGTTTGTCATTTTTATAAGTGTCTTTGATACAGGCATAGGTGGATGGATTAGTAAATTTGCAGATGACTTTAAAAGTCAGTAGAGTAGTGGACAGTTTGGAAAAACGTTACAGGTTGCAGGGGGACCTTGGATAAACTGCAGAATTGGGCTGAGAGATGGCAAATGGAGTTCAATGTAGCTAAATGGGAGGTGATGCACTTTGGGAAGAATAACAGGAAGGCAGAGTACTGGGTCAATTGAAAGATTCTTGGTAGTATGCATGTCAGAGGGATCTTGGAGTCCATATACATAGATCCCTGAAAGTTGCCAGATGGATAGTGCTGTTAAGGCATCATATGGTGTGTTAGGTTTCATTGGTAGAGGGATTGAGTTCCAGAGCTGCAATATCATGCTGCAACTATACAATATTAGTGCGGCCACACTTGGAATATTGTATACAGTTCTAGTCCCCATATTTCGGGAAGAATGTGGAACATTGGAAAAGGTGCAGAGGAGATTTCTGAGGATGTTGCCTGGTCTGGAGGGAAGGTCTTATGAGGAAAGGCTGAGAGACTTGGATCTGTTCTCATTGGGAAGGCCGCGGCGGCTAAGAGCAGATTTGATAAAGACAGACAAGATGATCAGAGGATTAGATAGGGTAGACAGAGAAAGTCCTTTTCCTAGGATGATGAGGTCAGCTTGTACGAGGGAGCATAACTACAAATTGAGGGGTGATAGATTTAAGATGGATGCCAGAGGCAGGTTCTTTATGCAGAGAGTGGTAAGGGCGTGGAATACCCTACCTGCCAATGTAGTTAATTTAGCCACATAAGGGATATTTAAACAATCCTTGGAGGAGCACATAAAGTCAGAGATGTACAGCATGGAAACAGACCCTTCGGTCCAACCTGTCCATGCCGACCAGATATCCCAACCCAATCTAGTCCAACCTGCCAGCACCCAGCCCATATCCCTCCAAAGCCTTCCATTCATATACCCATCCAAATGCCTCTTAAATGTTGCAGTTGTACCAGCCTCCACCACATCCTGTGGCAGCACCCTCTTACCACCCTCTGTGTGAAAAAGTTGCCCCTTAGGTCTCTTTTATATCTTTCCCCTCTCACCCTAAACTTATGCCCTCTAGTTCTGGACTCCCCGTCCCCAGGGAAAAGACTTTGCCTATTTACCCCATCCATGCCCCTCAATTTTGTAAGCCTGTAGGAGGTCACCCCTCAGTCTCTGACGTTCCAGGGAAAACAGCCCCAGCCTGTTCAGCCTCTCCCTATAGCTCAAATCCACCAACCCTGGCAACATCCTTGTAAATCTTTTCTGAACCCTTTCAAGTTTCACAACATCTTTCCGATAGGAAGGAGACCAGAATTGAATGCAATATTCCTACAGTGGCCTAACCAATGTCCTGTACAGCCACAACATGACCTCCCAACTCCTGTACTCAATACTCTGACCAATAAAGGAAAGCATACCAAACACCTTCTTCACTATCCTATCTACCTGCGACTCCACTTTCAAGGAGCTATGAACCTGCACACCAAGGTCTCTTTGTTCAGCAACACTCCCTAGGACCTTACCATTAAGTGTATAAGTCCTGCTAAGACTTGCTTTCCCAAAATGCAGCACCTCGCATCTGAATTACACTCCATCTGCCACTTCTCAGTCCATTGGCCCATCTGGTCCAGATCTGTTGTAATCACCCTCTTCACTGTCCACTACACCCAATTTTGGGGTCTTCTGCAAACTTACTAACTGTACCTCTTATGCTCACATCCAAATCATTTATGTAAAATGACAAACAGAGATTCTGGGTTAGCTTTAACTTCCTTGCAGACCACTCTACAGACTGCTCCACTGTCAATTCTAACTAATCAGATCTTATGTCTTATTTGAATTTGAATCACAACCCTGGAAAGCAAGCATGTTCAATTTGAAGACTAATGAGTCAGTTTAATTGCAACCTTACGGTAACATCTCAATGATTCACTGCTTAAAAAGCAGGAGTCTGCTCCTAGCTGAGAAATTATTCTAAGCCTAACATTGAAGGGATTCTGGCACAATGTGTCAGGAAGCCATTTTATGGTCAAAAGTTTGCCTTGCTTGCTAAGAAGCCATTTTGTAAAATATTATGTCAGACATGTGATCTGTGCAAGGTTACCTTATGAACTCTCCAATTAGCTCAGTCTGGTACCTCAGAGTTTCTCGCTAGCAGGTGCCTAACTCGGCTGGGTAGATTTTTCCCACCTGATGAATGGCCTAGGGTCTGTAGGAGTGATCAGTCAAGTGTCAATTAACTTTTCTTCCTTACGAAGGATTGTCTTTCAGTTACCTGTCTAATTAAAAACATACAAATGTTTCTTTAAAAAATTGCATAAAGGAAGCCTTTGTATCAGTACATCGGATTAGCCTGCTGGGGCACTTGAAGAGCTGGTAGCCTGCTCTCCCAGATTATTAGAACCTAGTTAGTTTAGCTTATAGGTATCAGTGTTAAGTTGTAACCGTGATGCTATTAGTGAAAAAAGGGATGACTAAAGTTAAACTAAACTGTTAAGAGGCTTTTATTCTAGAATTCCAAAGAATACAATCTCCAGGACAAACCAAGACAGACTTTACAGCTGAGTCCACAAGGGATTCCCTGGGCTGTCTCAAATCTCCACTTTAACACGTGCAGAAAACTTCTTATTTCACCACCAGGAAGTAAAAAAAACCCAAGTGGCCAGTGTCAAACAATGCCCTTTCTCCTAGTTATATTTTTAAAAAAATACAAATTCCCACACAGCCAAACAGCAGTAGTGCTTATTTTCCTCAGCGCCCATGTTGCCTGTGTGCAGGTGCTTTTTTAAAAAAAAATTAACCAGTACAAACTACAAACAGTTAACATGATCAGCCGTATACAAGAAACAGCAATTTACAGGGGAATGGAGGTGGCAAAGCCAGGCCCCAAACCTTACTGTTCAACCAGTTTTCAGGGGAAGGAGGACAAATCCCACTTTCAATCACCACTAAAGTAACAGCAAATCCATAAAGACAGTCCAATCAAATGAGAAACAGCACATAGAATACAGACCTGTCCAGCAACAAAGCAAGGCACCCATTCCTTCCACCTTTTGGCTACTAAGGCACCCCCCTCCCCAGGATTACATACCTAACTTCCAGCTTCCCTAACTGCCCTTCCAGCCATCTCTAGGGCTGCCTGCTCCAGTACCTTCCTGGGGTGACAGTGCTGAAGACAGCTTACCCACCTTCTGGCTCTCTGTCGGCCCATATATACCATCTGGCTCTCGCCCATCCCGACATGCCATCCAATCTATGGATTGCACCAACACACCTTTCTGGCCACCTCTAGGACACCCTTCCCTGGAATGACCATGCACAGGGCAGCCCACAAGTTTTCTGGCTCTTGACCACTGACACCTTCAGGCCACCTCTAGGACAGCCTATACGATTACACCTTCTTGGGATGATAGTGCTCAGAATAGTCTATCACTTTCTGGTTCTTGGGGCAACTGGCATCAGGGTGGCCTACCCACCCTCTGGCTCTCAGGACACCCTACTCACTCACCTTCCAGCTCTCAGATTGACAGCTTTCAGATGACCCATGATCCTCCCTGCTCAGTGAGGCCCGCTAGACCCAGGGACACAAAACAGTGCAGATGATAAACCCAACAGGTTTCCCCCCCCCCCAAAAAAAAAACAAACCAACATCAGCAGCACATACTGACTGTGGCCCAGCCAGCTCAGAGTCAGTCCCCCAGACTGAGGAGATTCTGATCTCCTGGTTATGTATAGTAGTCATGCTATTTATTCCCCAGCACCCATGTCGTGTTGCACAGGTGTGGGACACAGAAACAACAAAATGCAGAAAAATTTATTTGTCTTCCACCACCAGGAAGGAAAGAAAAACCACCTAAGTGGTCAGTGACAAGCAATGCCTTTTCTCCTGGTTATACATTTTTTAATATAAACCCCCACACTACCACCAAACAGCAATAATGCTTCTTTTCCCCAGCAGCCGCGTCATGTTTGGGCAGGTGGTGTTCTCCTGGTTATTTTTATTAAACAGTACAAAATACAGTTAAACCACAAATTCATACAAAAAACACCACATACAGGAGAAAGGGCAGCAAAGCCATACCCCAAACCCCACTGGTCAACCAGTTTTCAGGCAGATGAGGACAAACCTCAAACTCTACTTCCATTCATCACAAAGATGACAGTAAAACACAGACAAAACAGTGTAATAAAAAAAAGTGCATAGAGCACAACCCAATATAGCTGTATAAAAAACACCTAACACCCATCTGCATCACACTGATCAGAGTCCTTGTCTAGCCTTCCTGCAGGACAGTAATCAGTCTTCTGGTATCTGGCCACCCTGTGTACTGACCAACCCTCCTAGTTCCACTTTCCTCCAGGCTGGTCATCATTCACCCAGCTCCCAATCGCCCTTCATACTGACTGGACTACCCCAGACCACTTTCCTACGAGCTGGTTATTAGCCTTTCAGTCTCCAACTGCCCCATGTACTGACTGACCCTCCCCAGCCCACTTTCTTCCAGGATGGTCTCCTTGGTTATGGAGAGAGATAGGTGCGCACAACAAGGTAGATTTTATAATTGGGGGAAGGGAAATTACGATGCTGTAAGGCAGGATTTGAGGAGCATACGTTGGGAGCATAGGCTGTCAGGGAAGGATGTGGTGGAAATGTGGAACTTTTTCAAAGAGCAGATACGACGTGTCCATGATATGTATGTACCTATCAGGCAGGAAAGAAATGGTCGTGTGAGGGAGCCTTGGTTGACGAGAGAGGTTGAATGTCTGGTAAAGAGGAAGAAGGAGGCTTACATAAGGTTGAGGAAACAGGATTCAGACAGAGCAGTGGAGGGATACAGGATAGCCAGAAGGGACCTGAAGAAAGGGATTAGGAGAGCTAAGAGAGGGCATGAAAAATCATTGGCGGATAGGATCAAGGATAACCCCAAGGCATTTTATGCGTATGTGAGAAACCTGAGAATGACGAGAACGAGGGTAGGTCCGATCAAGGACAGTAGTGGGAGACTGTGTATTGAGTCGGAAGAGATAGGAGAGGTCTTGAACAAGTACTTCTCTTCAGTATTTACGAACGAGAGGGACCGTATTGTAGAAGAGGAGAGTGTGAAATGGACTGGTAAGCTAGAAGAGATACCTGTTAGGAAGGAAGATGTGTTGGACATTTTGAACAACTTGAGGATAGACAAGTCCCCCGGGCCTGACGGGATATATCCTAGGATTATGTGGGAAGCAAGAGAGGAAATTGCAGTACCGTTGGCAATGATCTTCTCGTCTTCACTGGCAACGGGGGTGGTACCAGGGGACTGGAGAGTAGCGAATGTTGTGCCCCTGTTCAAAAAAGGGAATAGGGATAACCCCGGGAATTACAGGCCTGTTAGTCTTACTTCTGTGGTAGGCAAAGCAATGGAAAGGGTACTGAGGGATAGGATTTATGAGTATCTGGAAAGACACTGCTTGATTAGGGACAGCCAGCACGGATTTGTGAAGGGTAGGTCTTGCCTTACAAGTCTTATTGAATTCTTCGAGGAGGTGACCAAGCATGTGGATGAGGGAAGAGCAGTGGATGTAGTGTACATGGATTTTAGTAAGGCATTTGATAAGGTTCCCCATGGTAGGCTTATGCGGAAAGTCAGGAGGCATGGGATAGAGGGAAATTTGGCCAATTGGATAGAAAACTGGCTAACCGGTCGAAGGCAGAGAGTGGTGGTAGATGGTAAATATTCAGCCTGGAGCCCAGTTACAAGTGGAGTTCCGCAGGGATCAGTTCTGGGTCCTCTGCTGTTTGTAATTTTTATTAATGACTTAGATGAGGGAGTCGAAGGGTGGGTCAGTAAATTTGCAGATGATACGAAGATAGGTGGAGTTGTGGACAGTGAGGAGGGCTGTTGTCGGCTGCAGAGGGACTTAGATATGATGCAGAGCTGGGCTGAGGAGTGGCAGATGGAGTTCAACCCTGCCAAGTGTGAGGTTGTCCATTTTGGAAGAACAAATAAGAATGCGGAATACAGGGTTAATGGTAGGGTTCTTAGTGAGGTGGAGGAACAGAGGGATCTTGGGGTCTATGTACATAGATCTTTGAAGGTTGCCACTCAGGTGGATAGAGTTTGTAAGAAGGCCTATGGAGTATTATCGTTCATTAGCAGAGGGATTGAATTCAAGAGTCGTGAAGTGATGTTGCAGCTGTACAGGACTTTGGTTAGGCCACAGTTGGAGTACTGTGTGCAGTTCTGGTCGCCTCACTTTAGGAAAGATGTGGAAGCTTTGGAGAGGGTGCAGAGAAGATTTACCAGGATGTTGCCTGGAATGGAGAGAAAGTCGTACGAGGATAGGTTGAGAGTTCTCGGCCTTTTCTCGTTGGAACGGCGAAGGATGAGGGGTGACTTGATAGAGGTTTATAAGATGATCAGAGGAATAGATAGAGTAGACAGTCAGAAACTTTTTCCCCGGGTACAACAGAGTGTTACAAGGGGACATAAATTTAAGGTGAAGGGTGGAAGGTATAGGGGAGATGTCAGGGGTGGGTTCTTTACCCAGAGAGTGGTGGGGGCATGGAATGCGCTGCCCGTGGGAGTGGTAGAGTCGGAATCATTGGCGACCTTTAAGCGGCATTTGGATAGGTACATGGATGGGTACTTAATCTAGGTTAGAAGTTCGGCACAACATCGTGGGCCGAAGGGCCTGTTCTGTGCTGTATTGTTCTATGTTCTATGTTCTATGATGGATATCAGCCACTGGCACCCGCTCACCCTGCGTACTAACCAAACAATTTTCCTGCAGTCAGACTGTTGGCCTTGCAGCACCCAGCCACCGTATGTACTAAGTGACCCTTTCTCCTGGCCAGTGTTCCTACTGACTGGCCATCAGCTGTCCGGCTCCCAGCGTCCTGTGTACTGACCAGTCCTCCCCAGAGGACCTTCCTACCGGCTGCTGTCAGCCATCTGGCTCAGCTTCCCTATGTACTGACCAGCCTATCATATACCAGCTTTCCTGCGAGGACACTATCAGTTGCCTGGCCCACCCACCCCACGTACTGACAGGGTCCTCCCAGCCAGCTTTCCTCCAGGCCGATCATCAACCCTCCAGCCCCTGGTCAGCACGTGTACTGGCTGCCCTCCCTTGACCAGTTTTCCTATGAGCATGCTGTTGGCTGCCTAGACCCAGCCACCCTGCATACAAAGACGCCCACTCAGCCCACTTTCCTTCAGGCAAAATCATAGACCCTCCAGCTCCAGCTCACAGCCACCCCATGTACTGACTAGCCCACTCTGGCTCACAAAACAGTTAATTATAAAACCCACATACAGTAACAATTCACAAAATTCAAAACAATTTCCAGTACCAAGACAGTCCACACCCAAACTCTAGGATACAGCAAATGCTAATCTCAAAGCACAGACACACAGATGTTCAGTCTCCATAGAGGTCTGGCTCTTCCAAGGATAACCAGGCTCACTCTCAGGAACACAGTACATTGTGAAGCTACAGTTAACTCAAGGGTTTGGTCCAGTCCCAAAAGGCAGAGTCCACGCCACACACAGGTGTTCAGTCTTCAGAGGCCTGGTCCATCTAAAAAAGGACCAGGCCCACTCACAGGAACACAATACATTGTAAAGATGCAGTTAACTCACAGGGGTTTGGTTACCTCACAGCATACATACGTATTCAATCTTTACAGAGGCCTAGACACCCACAAAGGGCCAGCTCAACTGGGAAGGTGTATTTTCTCAAAGGGCTCAGTCCAAAACACCAAAAAGGTGAAAACACATTCAAAAGGAAGAAAACCAGAATAGAAGGGACAAGCCCTGCCACAAAATCAACATACTATTTCACTTTGAAAAAAAGGACTAACGGGCTGTACCCAGCAAGTGAAACAACAATTCCCTAATGAGGGCTGAATTACACCTGAAACACTGACTGGGTAGATCAGTCAGTTTAGAAATCAGGCCTTAATGAAAAAAGGAATGCCAGTTTACAAACTGGCTAAATAATTCAGCTAGTTCAGGAATCAGGTCCTCCCCCAACACCAAAACAAAGCAGAAACCAATAGCAGCAGTAACACTATGGTCCAGCCAGCACAGAGTCAGACCCCTAGACTGAGGGGATTCTAAGTCTCCTCATTTTTTAAAATCTGGCATTTTAAAAAAAAATTATTAAACAATACAGTTTACAAACAGCTAACATTAGTATTGTATACAGAGAAACAGCAAAGCCAGGCCCCAAACCCTACTGTTCAGCCAGTTTTCAGGGAAAACGAGGACAAACCTCAAATCCAGTTTCAGTTGTTAACTGGACAGTCCTATTACATTTGAAAATGCATAAAATCAGACCCCCAGTAAGGGCCCCCCATCCCTCCCACCTTCCAGTCACTCTAAGTTAGCCCACCCCTGCCAGCTCTCACTGGGTGGCCTACCCACCGTCCAGCTTTCAGGACAGCCTACCAACCTTCAGGTTCACAGGATGGCCTACCCTACCCCACTCTCAGGTTGTCATGAAAGCTGTCTCCCTATGAGCCTCCCACACCCAGGGACAAGACCGTGCAGGTGATAAACCCAACAAATCAGTTACCAAGTGTCCTTTTTGATACATAGTCCATTACCATAAACAGTTCTCTTCAAAATGTAGAGTCGATTCCAGTATGGAAAATACATAGTCAGAAATAGAAAGTTTGGGAGAAGATTTGTAGCTCGGGTGCTCGTTGTTGTGGTTCTGTTCGCCGAGCTGGGAATTTGTGTTGCAGATGTTTCGTCCCCTGTCTGGGTTACATCCTCAGTGCTTGGGAGCTTCCTGTGAAGCGCTTCTGATGTATCACTATAAATGCTGGAGGAAACATCACAGAAGCGCTTCACAGGAGGCTCCCAAGCACTGAGGATGTCACCCAGACAGGGGACGAAACGTCTGCAATACAAATTCCCAGCTCGGCGAACAAAACCACAACAGTCAGAAATAGAGTCCATTCCAAATTGCAGAGTCAATTGCTAAAAACAGAACCCACAGAGGGCAAAGTCCACTCCTAAAGGCAACAAGTGCACGCCCCACAGGTGTTTTGTCTCCATAGAATCCTGGCTGATCCTTGGAGATCCATGGCCCACTCACAGGAACACAATACATTGTAAAAGGTGCAGTTAACTCATAGGGGTTTTGGTCCACTCCCAAATTCAGTTTTCAGAGGCCTAGTACAAGGGTCAGGCCTACCCACAGGAACAGCTCATTTAGAGAGTTGTATTTTCTCACAAGGGCTCAGTCCAAACACCAAAACAGTGAAGACATACACACAAAAAAACCCAAAGAAAACTAGAGTCCAAGGGCTAAGCCCTGCCACAAAATTCTCAAAAAGAGAGTAACACAGGCTGTAACCAGCCACTGAAACAATTCCCTGATGACAACTGAATTGCACCTGTAACACATTGACAATGTAAATCAAGCAGTTTAGAAATCATTCCTCAATAATAAAAAAAATAACAAAACTGACTTTGTAAACCAGCCAGCTCAGGTTTCCTCCAAAAAGCAGAAACCAATAGCAGCAGTAACACACTGACTGTAGCCTAATCAACACAGAGTCCACTCCCGAGACTGAGGGGATTCTAAATTTCCTGGTTACGTATATATTTTAATCTGGCTATATTGGTCAGCCAGGGCTTTCTGATTGTCACAGGTTAACAAGTTCAATCAAGGACCTCATAGTCAACTAGGTCAACCTGGTTCCAATCATTACAGAGACCCTCTTTCCAGTCTAAATTTTCTCCTTTGCCTCCTAGCTCCCCCTTTCAGTCACTGTGACCATGGAAACTGGTCAGAAATGTCCGCTATTGTCTTCACTCTGGCTGCTCAGAAGGATAGTTTTCTTTTTAAGTTTCCTTTATCCTTAATTCAGAAGTTTCAGCTTCCCCACAACAGCCCAGTGTGATCAGAAATTGGAATATATTCAGAACTTTGTAGTTCGACATTAAAGGAAGAATCACTACCATAAACTTCATTTATAATACTTGCAGTTGGTGAATGAAATATTCAAATGTTTAACACGTTTTCTATTGGGAACTGGGTCATGGAGTGGTTAGGGGACTGGGTGCAAATCCATTCATTACTTATAAACCTCTTCTCTCCATCAGTATTTTAATTCCATGGGGAACGGTTTAGGCCATTGTTTGCCCAACAAGGACACTTGTGGATTTAAGCTAATTAGAAGAAAGACCCAATTCATCTCAAATAGCAACTAAAGTGAGCATCTGACCATAGGACCATAAGAAATATGAACAGGAGTAGGTCTTTTGGCCCCTCAATGACTGACTTCACGTACACTCTCCTGCACTTTCTCCAAAATCCTTGATTCTCTTACTGATCAAGAATCTATCTATAATCAGCCCTAAATACACACCAATACTTTACCCCCACAACTCTCTGTGGCAAGGAGTTCCAATGACTCAGAAGAGATTTCTCCTCATCTCAGTCTTAAGTTGACACCTCTTAATTTTGAGACTATGTGCTCTGGTCCTAGACTCTCCATGAGGTGAAACATCCTCTCAGCATTTATTCTGTCAAGCCTCTTAAGAATTCAATATATTACAATGAGATCACCTTTCATTCTTCTAAACTCTAATGAGTAGACTACCAGCCTGTTTAGTCTTTGCTCATTAGACAATCTCTCTATACCATGGATCATCTGAGTGAACTTTCTCTGAACTGCTTCCAATGAAAGTGTGTCTTTTCTACGATAAGGGAATCAAAACTATTCATTTATTCCAGATGTGGTCTCACCATATGCCTATTCCCTTGAAATAAGTACCAATATTCCGTTAGCCTTCCTGATTCCCTGCTGTGCCAGCTTTCTATGTTTTGTGCACAAGTACATATAACCCCCTTTGTGTTGCAGCTTTTTGCATTTTTCTCGAATTTAAACTGTACTGTTCTTTTGTTCTCCCTTCCAAAATGAGGAGCTTCTCATTTTCGCACTTTATACTCCATTTACCAAGTTTTTGCTCACTTATTTAACCTATCAATATCTCCCTGTAAACACAATCTGTTATCTACAAATTTTGCTATGGTACGTTTGCTCCCTTCCTCCAAGTCATTAATATGTGTTAGGAGACAGTCACGTCTGCAGGTGCTGGGGATGAGAGTTGAGTGTGTGTTGCTGGAAAAGCACAGCAAGTCAGGCAGTATCGAGAAGCAGGCTGATTCCTGATGAAGGGCTCTGGCCTGAAATGTCAATTTTTCCTGCTCCTCGGATGCTGTCTGACCTGCTGTGCTTTTCCAGCAACACACTCAACATTCAGATATGTTGTCAGCAGTTGTGGGCCAAGCATTGATCTCTGTGGAACTCCACTGGTCACAGGTCACCAACCTGAAAACGAGACCCTTTTCCCACAAGCTGTTTTCTGCACCTTAGCCAATTCTGTACCATACCAGATACTACCTCCAATACTTATGACTTAATCTTTTGCGAGATAGTTTGTTGAATGCCTTCTGAGAGTCCAAATACAATACCCACCCATTTGTTCCCTCTATCCACTCTGGTTGAGACTTCCTTGAAAAGCTCTGATAAATTAGTCAGGTGCAATTTCTCTTTCATTAAGCCATGCTGATTCTTCTTGATTAGATGTTGATTTTCTAGTGTTCTGTTATTACTTCCTTGATAATTGATTCCATTATTTTTCCAACAACAGATGTTAGGCTTAACCTCTTCGTTACTCACTCTTTGCCTGGCTCCCTTTTTGAATAGGGTTGTCACATTGGAGAAATACCTGAGGACTGGAAAACTGCCAAAGTTTAAGGACTTTCGGAAAATTACAACAAATGCATCTCTGTAGCCTGATCATAGAATGCATGACATCAAAGCCAGGAAACTAATCTGTCTTTAGCATCATTAGTTTGTTTAATATAACTTCATTAGTGTTGGAGATGAGACTTAATTGCCCCCCAGATTCTTTAGTATTAATGGGATGTACAAAGTATCCCATTTCCTCAAGGGTTATGTTCACTTTGGCCAGTCTCTTACTTGTTATATATTTCAAGAAGCTCTTATTGTCAGTTTCTATATTCTTTGCTAGTTTGCCAATGTAGTTTGTTTCCTGTCTTTTTTTCATCATTCTAAATCATAGGAAATAGAAAACAAAAAAGAAGAAAGTCACATCTGTATCATACAGTTGCTTTTCAATGTTCGGGAGGGGAGGTAAAAGAAAAATCAGATTTTGTATATTGGAAATGGGGTAACAAGTAGGTGCTGTTAAGCAATGTATCAGTGTATAGATATGGGAATGATTGGTCATCGTGTCTCCAAATAAAAATCAATTAGTTTACATTTCAACAATTCAAATGAAAGGGAACATCACACAGATGAGTGACTATGAACAGCAACGAGAAGGGTTTTGTTATCTGTCATTGCTTACGAATTTTTTTAGTCTTATTTAATGTTTCGCTTGAATTAGTAGTCATTCAGTAGGATTTATTATATCTATATCCAGAACATTTGAGAGATGCCACTAAATAGTCCCACAGTACACTGAATAATTTTATTTTTAGGTAACTGTGCTATTTGTCACAGGTCGAAAACTACACCTGGATTTTTTCTTTGGTTAGAGAGGTTTGGGGCTGAAGTTAAAAGTCTATCCTGCTTAGAGCCATCTGGGGCTGCAAATTGCCAATGGCAGTCAGTGAAGTACCACTAACAATCTGGCCCTGAGGGTAATTGGGCTTTCTAAGTGGTGGTGCCTCCACCATTAGCATCATGTTGGGTTGGGTGAGGGAGGAATCACGTCTACAGGATGAGGACTGATTGAAGGCCGAGGACTGATGGAAGGCAGTGTACTGTCTAAGACAGGTCTGTGCAGTCTAGGGAGCTCATATTAGTTAATCAGGCTCTGGCAACATGGGAGCAGTCATAGAGTCATAAAGTTATGCAGCTTTGAAATAGACCCTTTGGTTCAACTTGTCCACGCTGACCAGATATCCTAATTTATTTAGTCCCATTAGTCAGCATTTAGCCCATATCCCTCTATTCCTTCCAATTCATATACCCATGTATATGATGCCTTTTAAATAGGTCCAAATGTGCACCACCCTCTGTGTGAAAATATTGCTCCTCAGGTCCCTTTTAAATCTTTCCCCTCTCACTTTAAAGCTTGGCCTTCTAGCTTTGAACTCTCCTACCTTAGCTATTCATCCTTCCATGCCCCTCATGATCCTATAAAACCTCTATAAGGTTATTGCCCCCTCACCAAGCCTTCAACGCTCCAGGGAAAAAAGCCCCAGCCATTGGGTCATACAGCATAAAATTGCCCCTCATGTTTTTGTTAAATCTTTCTTCTCTCGCTTTAAAAATATGTCTCCTAGTCTTGAAATCCTCTACCCTAGTGAAAAGGCATTCACCTTATCTGGACCCCTCATTATTTTACAAGCCTCTAAGAGGTCACCACTCAATCTCCTACGCTCCAATGAAAAAAGTCCCCACCTACCCAACCTTTGCTTATAACTAAAACCCTCCATTCCTAGCAACATCCTGAGAAGTCTCTTCTAAGCCTTCTCCAGCTTAATAGTTTCCTTCCTTTTACAGGGGAGACCAGAACTGGACACAGAACTCCAGAAGAGGCCTTACCAATATCCTGTACATTCTCAACACAATGTCCCAACCCTTATACTCAAAGGTCTGACCAATGAAGGCAAGCATGCTAAACACCTTCTTAACCAAATGTGGTGCAAACTTGAAAGAATTATGTACCTGAACCTCTACATCTCTCTGTTCTCTAACAATGCCCAAGTCTCTACTTTTAATTGTGTAAGTCTTGCCTTTGGTTTACCAAAATGTAATATCTTGCATTTATTCAAATTAAGTTCCATTTGTCACCCTTCAGCCCATTGACCCAATTGATCAAGATCTCTTTGTAAGCTTAGATAATCTCCTTCACTGTGCACTATACCACCAATCTTGGTGTCATCCACTTACTTACTAACCATGTCGACGATATTCTTACCTAAATCATTTATATAAATGACTAACAAAATGAGACCCAGCACTGATCCTTGTGGAACACTGCTGGTCACTAGCCTTCAGTCTGAAAAACAACCTTCCACTATTACTCTCTGTCACTTGCCAATTTTGTATACAGTTGGCAAGCTCACCCTGAATCCCATGTGATCTAACTTTCCTCATTAGTCTACCATGCGGAACATTGCCAAAGACTTTATTAATGTCCAAGTAAACAGTGTCTTTTCTACCACTCTGCCCTCATCAATTTTCTTGGTTGCTTCCTCAAAAAAAATTCAATCATGTTTGTGAGACACAATTTCCCTTGCACAAAAACCATGCGGAGTATCCCTAATCTCTCCAAATGCATGTAAATCCTATTCAGCCTGTTTAACTTCTCCCCATGGCTCAAACCTAGGAACAAGGCTGTATGTAGACTGCTAGCACCATTTACTTTGAGGGTGACCATTGTCCACCAAGAACCCCCTTGTGGGCCATCAAGTGCCAAAATGGAGACCTCCTCAGTAGCAGCTTTTCCAGTGGGAGAAAGATGCGAGCCTGGCAGTGGCCTTTAATTTCTGAGGAATGGTTGAACAGGTTCTGGCCGAACTCAATTAGATTTTGGGAGAATGAATATAATCTTATTGAAATATATAAGACCTTGAGGGCAGTTAAGAGGGTGTTTCCCTCAGTGGAGGACCAGGGACACAATCTAAAGGGTCTCTCAACTAAGACAGAAATGAGAAGAAATACTTTACATCAAAAGTTATCTGTGTATCTGTGGAGATTGAGGTGAATAGATCCTTGACTAAGAAAGGAGTGAAAGGTTATTGAGGGTAGACAGCAAAATGGAGTCAAGGTCACAATCAGATCAGTCAGGTGGCAGGGTAGGCTTGAGGCTGAATTGTTCCAGCTCCTCTCTGTTTGTCCCTCTGGCTCCATTGTGCTCTTGGTAGCCACGATGATCAATATTCCTACCATTGGCAAAATGGCATGATGGTGTGAAGCACTGGCACACCACCATTGAGAGCGGCACAGTGGCTCTGTAGTTTGCACTGCTGCCGCACAGCACCAGGGACCCGGATTCAATTCTTGCATTGGGTGACTGTCTGTGTGGAGTTTGCATTTTCTCCCCATGTCTGCTTGGGTTTCTCCGGGTGCTTTGGTTACCCCAACAATCCAAAGATGTGCTGGTCAGGCGAATTGGCTATGCTAAATTGCCCATAGTGTTAGGTGTGTTAGGAGTAAACATAGACATGGGTCTGGGTTGGTTACTCTTCGGACGGTCTTGTTGTGGACTTGTTGTGGACTGTTTCCATACTGTAGGGAATCTATCTATCTGTTTACCTTCCTGGCTCTTTATCTCCCAAACCCATTCCTAAAAAGCCTAAACACGTGTGGTATTCTTTCCCTGTTTTCAGTGAAAGCCCATTTGTGTATTTGACAAGGTCAGTCTACAGAAAATGTCATGATTAAGATGCCACCTCCTCTGTGATGTTCTTGAATTAGAAAAAGCCATTGTTTGGAGTTCTGACCATGCAGCATGAAGATGTGAACATTAATATCCTCTTCAACTTGCATACTTGCAGGTGGCTCTTCGAATCCGTCCCATTAATGAATCCGAACTTGATGAAGGAGCCAGCAGCATAGCACACAAAATAGACGATCAGGTAATTGGCTTTCCTGTTATTGCAAGCATGGAATTTGAGCAGGTTTGATAATGTTGATTTATACCAGGACTGTGCTGTTCATGTGAACTTCTTTACTTGTAACTTTTCGTCAAATTCTAAATGTAAAATATCTACAACCCCCCCACTCTCTCTTTCAGCTAATGTTTCGAATGACATATATAACATCCACAAGTAGAGGTTTAGTATACTTCCCCCATTAAAAATTCAATATTAATGAATATATTTGTTGGTTAAGTAAATTCAAAGAACAGGTTACATTTGTTTTCCAATGACAGAATAAAATTTGAGAGGATATTTTATTTATCAGTTGAAATTTAAAATAACATAAATGTAATACAAATAAATTTCTTTCAATGCAATGCTAGGTATTGCTATATTTGCCATTCCAGGTTGTATTTGCTGTGTCCAATTGCATGTCAAACATTCCCTGACACATTCAGCCAAAAGGGTTTTACATGAGTTCCAACCACCCGTCATACTGTATCAGTCAAGCTTTGGACAGCGTCTCCACAGTGTGTTCTCCAAGTTTTAGTGAATCCCTCAGCATTCAGTCCAAGACCTTAGACAGTCCAAACAATCTCAACATTGTCACACTTAGAGACCCAGATGTTACAGCAGACTTTGGAATCCTCTGTCATGGAGCTGCTCAGGGTAAAAAACTACTGCATCGCTCTCCAGAGCTGTTTTGCAAAGGCAAATTCCACAAGGTAATAGACAATGATACAGCCACCTCAACGACAATGTGTGAAGGGGACAAGAATTTGGGTGTGTAGGAAGGATCTGACGGAAAAATCTTTCTCACCACCAGCCAAGCAATCTCTTGGTGCTTATTGGAAAGTTCTGGCATTGAGGCATTCTGCCAAATGACTTCGACAATTTCCTCGGGAACAGCCAAAAATATCCACCCTCACCATTTTCCACAGGGTCACGAAGACATTTCATGCTGACCACTTCAATTTTCACATTCCTATAACATCATTTTTAAAGAGACATCCTTCTCATCTAACACAACCAAAATCAGATTATATTGAGTTCTGAAGAAGGGTAACTGGACCCGGAATATTAGTTCTGCTTTCTGTCCCTAGATGCTGCCAGACCTGTTGAGTTTTTCTAGCAGTTTCTGTTTCAGATTATCTGGTTATTCATTTCTCTTCTTTTTATTGTATCTTACTCAAGGAATTTGACTACGTGTATTGTGTTTGCCTACGGTGAGTTTGAGTTATCCACATTATTCAGATGTCCCGAGGATTTTTTCATTGCTGTTGCATGGGCTGTGGGTGATGTTAGCTGGGCGAGCATTTAGAACATAGAACATAGAACATAGAACAGTACAGCGCAGTACAGGCCCTTCGGCCCTTAATGATGCACCGACCTGTGCCTCTGATCTGAAGCCCATCTATCCGACACTATTCCATTATCAGCCCATAGGTTTATCCAATGACCATCTGAATGCCCTTAAAGTTGGCGAGTCTACCACTGTTGCAGGCAGTGCATTCCATTCCACTACTTCTCTCTGAGTGAAGAAACTACCACTGAAATCTGTCCTATCTCTATCAGTCCTCAATTTAAAGTATGTGTCACCTCGTGCAAGCCATCACCATCTGAGGAAAAAGGGTCTCACTGTCCATGCTATCTAATCCTCTGATTATCCTGTATGTCTCTATTAAGTCACCTCTTAACCTTCTTCTCCCTCACGAAAACAGTCACAAGTCATAAGACCAGGCAACATCCTCCATACCAGGCAACATCCTGGTAAATCTCCTCTGTACCCTTTCCAATGCTTCCACATCCTTCCAATAATGCGGCAACAAAAACTGTGCGCAATACTCCAAGTGCGGCCGCAACAGAATTTGTACAGCTGTAACATGACCTCATGGCTCTGAAACTCAATCCCTCTACCAATAAAACCTAACACACCGTACAACTTCTTAACAACCCTATCAACCTGGGTGGCAATTTTCAGGGATCTATACAAATGGACACCAAGATCTCTCTGCTTATCCACACTACCAAGAATTTTACCATTAGCCCAGTACACTCTATTCCTGTTACTCCTTCCAAAGCGAATCACCTCACACTTTTCCTCATTAAACATCATTTGCCACCTCTTAGCCAGGCTTTGCAGCTTATCTATTTCCCTTTATAACTTGCAACATCCTTCTCGGACAGTCCACAACTCCACTGACTTTAGTGTCATCTGAAATTTTATAATTCCATCTTTCTATGCCCTCATCCAGGTCATTTTTGAAAATGACAAATAGCAGTGGCCCCAAAACAGATCCTTGCAGTACACCACTAGCATATGAACTCCAGGATGAACATTTCCCATCAGCCACCACCCTACCTTCTTTCATCAAGCCAATTTCTGATCTCAGCCATTAAATCACCCTCAATCTCATGCCTCCATATTTTTTGCAATAGCCTACAGTGGGGAACCTTATCAAATGCTATACAGAAATCCATATACACCACATCGACGACTTTATCCTCATCCACCTGTTTGCTCACTATCTCAAAGAACCCAATAAGGTTTGTGAGGCATGACCTACCCTTCACAAAATTGTGTTGACTCTCCGGAATCAAATTATTCCTATCTCTTATAATCCTTTCTAATACTTTGCCCACAACCTAAGTAAGGCTCACTGGTGTATAATTACCAGGGTTGTCTCTACTCCCCTTCACGAACAAAGGGACAACATTTGCTATCCTTCAGTCTTCTGACACTATTCTGTAGACAATGACAACATAAAGATCAAAGCCAAAGGCTCTGCAATCTCCTCCCTGGCTTCCCAAAGAATCATAGGATAAATCCCATCCGGCCCAGGGGATTCATCTATTTTTACACTTTCCAGAATTGCTAACACCGCCTCCTTATGAACCTCAATCTCGACTAGTCCAATAGCCTGTATCTCAGTACTTTCTTTGACAATATTATCTTTTTCCCGTGTGAATACTGACAAATAAATTCATTTAGTGATTCCCTATCTCTTCAGACTCCACACACAACTTCCCACTACTGTCCTTGACAGGCCCTAATGTTGCTGCATTGCATTCTTTTACTCCTGATATACCTATAGAAAGCTTTAGAGTTTTCCTTGATCTTACCTGGCAAAGACTTCTCATGATCCCTCTTGGCTCTTCTTAGTTCTGTCTTTAGGTCCTTTCTGGCTAACTTGTAACTCTCAAGTGCCCTAACTGAACCTTTATGTCTCATTTTTACATAAGCTTCCTTCTTCCTCATGACAAAGAATCAACTTCTTTAGTAAAGCACGGTTCCCTCGCTCAACCACTTCGTCCCTGCCTGACATGTGCATACTTATCAAGAACACGCAGTAGCTGTTCCTTGAACATGCTTCACATTTCAATTGTACACATCCCCTGCAGTTTCTTTTCCTATCCTATGCATCCTAAATCTTGCCTAATTGCATCATAATTGCCTTTCCCCCAGCTATAACTCTTGCCCTGCGTTATAATCCTATCCCTTTCCATAGCTAAAGTAAACTTAACCAAATTGTGGTCACTATCATCAAAGTGCTCACCTACCTCCAAATCTAACACCTGGCCCGGATCGTTGCCCAGTACCAAATCCAATGTGGCCTCACCTCTTGTGGCTTATCTACATATGTGTGAGGAAACCCTCCTGCACACATTGGACAAAAATAATTTAAATTACTCAAACTATAGTATTTCTAGTAAATATTTGGAAAATTAAAGTCCCCTATAACAACTACCCTGTTACTTTTGCTCTGATCCAGAATCACCTTTGCAATCCTTTCATCTACATCTCTGGAACTGTTTGAAGGCCTATGGAAAACCTCCAACAGGGTGACCTTTCCTTTCCTGTTTATAACCTCAGCCCATACTACCTCAATGGACGAGTCCTCATCATATGTCCTTTCTGCCACCATAATACTGTCCTTGACCTACAATGCCACACCTCCCCATTTTACTACCTTCCTTGATCTTACTGAAACATCTAAACCTGGAACCTGCAACAACCATTCCTGTCTTGCCGTATCCATGTCTCTGAAATGGCCACAACATCGAAGTCCCAGTTACCAACCCAGGTTCACACACCTAATTCTGTATGCTCCTGGCTTTGAAGTAAACATACTTCAAATCACCTTTCTGCCTGCCAGTACACTCCTGCAACCTTGAAACATTATACATGACCTCACTACTCACTACTGTACACTGGAGCTACAATTAAGGTTCCCTTTCCCCTGCTGAATTAGTTTAAACCCTCCCGAACAACATTAGCAAACCTCCCTGCCAATGATATTGCTACCCCTCTGGTTCAGGTGTAGACCCTCCCTTTTATAGATGTCCCACCTACCCCAGAATGAGCCGCAATTATCCAGGTATCTGAAACCCTCCCTGATCTGAGACATCACGGACCCTGGCACCTGGGAGGCAACACACCAACTGCAAGTCTCTCTCGTTCCCACAGAACCTCCTATCTGTACCCCTAAAAATGGAGTTCCCAATGACTAATACTCTATTCTTTTATCCCCTTCCCTTCTGAGCAACAGGGACAGACTCTGTGCCAGAGACATGCACCCCATGGCTTACCCCGATAAATCCACCCCCCAACAATATCCAGAACGGTATACTAGTTATTGAGGGGAATGGCCACAGGGGATTCCTGCACTGTCTGCCTGTTCTCTTTCCGTTGCTTGACTGTAACCCATCTACATTCATCCTGTACCTGAGGTGTGACTACTTCCCTGTAACTTCTCTCAAATACTCCCTCGGCCCCTCTAATGATCTGAAATTGGTCCAACACCAGCTCCAGTTCCCCAATGGGATTTCCGAGGAGCTGGAGTTGGGTGCACTTCCCAACATTCTACAGGAGGAGCATTCAACTGCCCTAATAAATATTCCCACTAATCTAAATTCCCAAAGAGACTATTGAAAAAAAACCTGGTAATCTTACCAAATCAGCACACAGAACTTTTTTTTGGTTCGAGGATGAGGATAGATGGGAGACAATACCTAAGTGGTATTTCGGGTAACACAACCGCCCAAATATATAACCTCACATACTCAGCTGTCCCATGTCTGCTCCTGCTCAGCATGCACTACGTTTTTTCCTGAGATAAACTTTTATAGGATTAATTTACCTTTCCAGCAGCCCCTTGGTCCTCGGTCTCACTGCTCCTGCAGGAAAAATACAGGCTGCTGACTCACATGGTAAGCTTTTATAGGATCAATTTACCTTCCCGCCACCCCCTGTCGTCGATCCCAGGATTATTCCCATCCCAGGATGTGATACTCACTAATAATCAAAAAGAATGGCCTGACAGGCTTGAGGAGCTGAGTGGCCAAGTGCTGCTCTGTTTTCTTATGTTTTTACATGTACAACTTTCTCTGATTTAGTGAGTATCATCTTACAGATGCTCTAATTCCCCCATTAACAGAGCTTCACTACATTAAATAAATTGTTGAAACCTCTCCATTGTACATGGATAAATGGCAGTTAAATTAGATCCACTAATTGTTGGGTTTGACTCAGTGAAACCTGATGTATGGGACCCAAAGAATAAAATCCATAATTCATGCTAAGCCTAATAAAACTGAAACCTGGCTTCATGCCAAACATTACTGAAGGATGCTGCCATTCTCATTATTGAAGCATAATGTGAGCTGCTGGACCCATTTCTGTACAGTCCTGCCTTCGATTCTGTTTACTGTTTACCATTGTATTGCATGTCTGTATTGCCTGTCTTGATCAACCCAGTAAAGAGAATCATAGAATTTTAAAATCTCCTTTGCTGGGAGGCTTGCTTGTGCTGTTGAGTCGGTTTTAATCTGATTTGGCAGGGCAATGGGGCACGTAGCAGACATAAAGTCGGGAGCAAGGTTCAGACAGATTTAGAAGGAATACTCAGACAGTCCAACAGGCCTAAAAGACATGGGCAGGACAATGCACATGGGAGATCGGGAAAGCAAAATTTGATCTATTTTAATGCAAGGAGCCTGACTAGTAAAGCAGATGAACTAAGAGCATTGATCAGCACGTGGGAATTGCTGAGACATGGTTGAAGGACAGGATTGGCAGCTCAACATTCCAAGATATAGAAGTTTCAGCATGACAGGGTGGGGGCGATGTAAGAGAAGTGGGGTTATTGCATTATTGATAAAGGAGACCATCACTGCAGTAACGAGGGAAGATGTTCGAGAAGGCTTTTCAAATTAGGCCACTTGAGTAGAGCTTGGAAATAAAGAAGGGACAATTGCTTTGCTGGGATTTTACTAAAGGCCTCCCAACATTCAGAGGGTGATAAAGGAGCAGATGTAGGCAAATCTTAGAGAGGTATGAGAGGAAGAGGGTTATAAATCATAGAATTCCGATGGTGTGAAAAGTTTGCACCCATCACTGTCCCAGTAACCCTGCGTTTCCCTGGAAAATTTAACATGGGTAATCCACCTAACCTGCGCATCTTTGTTCTGTGGGAGGAAATGCGAGCATCTGGAGGAAAGCCATGCAGACATCGGACGAACATGCAAAGTCCACAGACTGTCACCCAAGGCTAGAATCAAACCCCTGGTGCTGTGTCGCTTGAGGAACCATGACACTCTTGTTATAGTTGTAGAGAATTCCAATTTTGCTCACATTAACTGGAGTCACCTCAGTGTGAAAGGACTAAACGGGATGGAACTTTTAAAGTGCACACAGGCAAGTCCTACTAGAGATGGGCAGTGACAGACCTAATTGTAGGAAATGAAGCCGGTCAAGTGGTTGAAGTGTCAGTTGGGGAGTATTTTGAGGACAGTGACAATAACTCTTTAAAGTTTCATTGTCATTATGAAAAGGGTACAGAAGGTAAGTGAATACATTGGAGGAACGCCAATCGATATCATTAGCCAGGATCTGACCGACAGAAATTAGGAGAAGCTAGTTGCACATAAATTTACATTTGGAAAATGGGAGCATTTTAAAAGCAATGTAGTGAGAGTTCAGGACCAGTGTGTTTCTCTAGGAGTAAAGGCAGCAAGTCCAGGGAACTCTGGATGTCAAGGAATACTGAGAATTCTGTAAAGAAAATGATTAGATTAGATTAGATTACTTACAGTGTGGAAACAGGCCCTTCGGCCCAACAAGTCCACACCGCCCCGCCGAAGCACAACCCACCCATACCCCTACATCCACCCCTTACCTAACACTACGGGCAATTTAGCATGGCCAATTCACCTGACCTGCACATCTTTGGACTGTGGGAGGAAACCGGAGTACCCGGAGGAAACCCACGCAGACACGGGGAGAATGTGCAAACTCCACACAATCAGTCGCCTGAGGCGGGAATTGAACCCGGGTCTCTGGCGCTGTGAGGCAGCAGTGCTAACCACTGTGCCACCGTGTCGCCCATGAAAGAAGCACATATTAGTTCCGAAACTGAGGGAAGGGCTAATCAGGGATATTCAGCAGAAATTTATTTGAGGGAGATTCTGTTTGACTAATTCAATTCATTTTTTTGAAAAAGGAACAAAATATTTCGAACAGGGTAGTGCAGTTGATGTGGTTTACATGGACTTTAGTAAGGCCTTTGACAGGTCCAACATAGAAGACTAACTAAAAGATAAGAGCCCATGGGATCCAATACTCTGGATCCAAAATTGGTTTAGATCTAGGAGGAAAGAAAGACAAACAAAGGACAAAGAAAATTACAGCACAGGAACAGGCCCTCCAAACCTGTGCCAATCCAAATCCTCTATCCAAACCTGTCATCTGTTTTCTAAGGATCTGTATCCCTCTGCTTCCTGCCCATTCATGTATCTGTCTAGGTAAATCTTAAATGATGCTATCGTACCCACTTTTACCATTTCCACTGGCAACACATTCCAAGCACCCACCACCCTCTGTGTAAGGAACTTTCCATGCATGTCTCTCTTAAACTTTTCCCCACTCACCTCGAACTCATGACCGCTAATAATTGAGTCCCCCACTCTGGGAAAAAGCTTCTTGCTATCCACCCTCATGATTTTGTAGATCTCAATCAAGTCACCCCCTCAACCTCCGTCTTTCTAATGAAAATAATCCTAACCTACTCAACCTCTCTTCATAGATAGCACCCTCCATACCAGGCAACATCCTGGTGAACCTCCTCTGCACCCTCTCCAAAGTATCCACATTCTTTTAATAATGTGGTGACCAGAACTGTAGGTGGCACAGTGGCTCAGTGGTTAGCACTACTGCCTCACAGCACCAGAGACTGGGTTTAATTCCAGCCTCGGGTGACTGTCTGCGTGGGTTTCCTCCGGGTGCTTTGTTTTCCTCCCACAATCCAAAGATATGCAGGTCAGATGAATTGGCCATGCTAAATTGCCCATAGTGTTCAGGGATGTGTAGGTTAGGTGCATTAGTCAGTGGTAAATAGCGGTGGGGGAATGGGTTTGGGCAGGTTACTCTTTGGAGAGTCGATGACTGAAGGGCCTGTTGCTCCACTGTGGGGATTCTATGAGAACTGTACACAGTATTCCAAATGTGGCCAAACGAAACTCTGACACAACTGTAATATGATCTGCCAATTCTTGTACTCAATATCCTGTCCAATGAAGGAAAGCATGTTGTATGCCTTCTTGACCACTCTATCAACCTGCATTGCCACCTACAGGGTACAATGGACCTGAACACACAGATCTCTCTGTATATCAATCTTCCCCAGGGCTTTTCCATATACCGTATAGGTTGCTCTTGAATTGGTCTTCCAAAATGCATCACCTAACATTTGCCCAAATTGAACTTCATCTCCCATTTCTCCGCCCAGGTCTCCAGTCTATCTATATTCTGCTGCATTCTCTGACAGTCCCCTTCACTATCTGCTAGTCCACCAATCTTAGTGTCATCTGCAAACTTGATAATCAGGCAATCTATACCTTCCTCCATATCATTTATATATATAACAAACAACAGTGGCCCCAGCACAGATCCCCATGGTACACCACTGGTCACAGTTCTCCATATTGCGAAACTCTCTTCCACTACTACTCTCTGTCTCCTGCTGCCCAGCCAGTTCTATATCTATCTACCTAGCATACCCTGAACCCCATGCAAATTCACTTTCGCCATCAGCCTACCATGGGAAACCTTATCAAATGCCTTACTGAAGTTCATGTATATGACATCTACAGCTCTTCCCTCATCAGTCAACATTGTCACTTCCTCAAAGAATTCTATCAAGTTGGTAAGACAAGATCCCTGCACAAAACCATGTTGCCTGTTACTGTTTCTTCCAAATGGGAATAGATCCTATCCCTCAGTATCTTCACCAGCAGCTTCCCTACCACTGGCATCGGGCTCACCAGTCTATAATTACCTGGGTTATCCCTGCTACTCTTTTTAAACCTTTTTAAAGGGACAACATGAGAAATTCTCCAGTCCTCCGGGACCTCATCCGTGTTCAAGGATGCTGCAAAGATATCTATTCAGATCCCAGCTATTTCCTGTCACACTTCCCTCAGTAATCTGGGATAGATCCCATTCAGACCTGGGGACTTGTCCACCTTAATGCCTTGGATGATTTGACGTAGAGGAATCAAACCTCTATCCCTAACCTAAACATCCATCATGTACTTGGTGAGTACCGATGCAAAGTACACATTAAGAATCTCACCCATTTTATCTGACTCCATGCAGAACTTCTCTCGTTTATCCTTGTTTTGGGCCAGCCCTTTCTCTCGTTACCCTCTTGCTCCTTATATATGAATAAAAGGCTTTGGGATTTTCCTTAACCCTGTTTGTGAAAGATATTTCATGACTCCTTTTATCCCTGTTAATTCTTTGTTTCAGATTGGTCCTACTTTCTCGACATTATCCCAAAATTACATCTGTCTTCACTTACCTAGACCTTCCTTTTACTTCTTAGCCAGTTCATAATTTTAACTGTCATCCATGGTTCCCTAATCTTGCCATTTATATCCCACATTTTCACAGGGACATACTATCCTATACTCTAATCAACCTCACTTTAAAAGCCTCCCACATATCAAATGTGGATTTACCTTCAAACAGCTGCTCCCAATCTACATTCCCTAGCTCCTGCCGAATTTTGCTATAGTTGGCCTTCCCCAATTTAACACTCTTCCTTTAGGACACTTTGTCCATGAGTATGCTAAAACATACGGAATTGTGATCAGTATTTGCAAAGCAGTATTCCTACTGAAACTTCAACCACCTGGTTGGGCTCATTCCCCAATTCCAGGTCCAGTATGGCCCCTTCCCGAGTTGGACTATTTGCATACTGCTCTATAAAACCCTCCTGGATGCTCCTTACAAATTCTGCTCCATGTAAACCACTGAGTGAATCCCAGTCAATGTTGGGAAAATTGAAATCTCCTATCACCACCACCCTGTTGCTCTCGCATCTTTCTGTTTACCTATTTGTACCTCTATCACATGTTCGCTGTTGGTAGGCCTGCAGTACAGCGCCAACATTGTTAATGCACCCTTACTATTTCTGAGCTCTGCCCATATTGCCTCACTGCTCAAGTCTTCCATAGTGCCCTCTTTCAGCACAGCTGTGATATCTTCTTTGACCAGTAATGCAACTCCTCCAACCCTTTTACCTCCCTCTCTATCACACCTGAAGCATCTATATCCTGGGATATTTAGTTGCCAATCTTGCCCTTCCCTCAGTCTCAAGTCTCAGTAATAGCAATACCATCATACTGTCAGATACTAATCCAAGCCCTAAGTTCATCAGCCTTATCTACAACAATTCTTGCATTAAAACAAACGTACCTCAGACCACCAGTCCCTGTGCATTCATCATCTGCTCCCTGCCTACTCTTCGCCTTAGTCAAACTGACTTCATTATCTAGTTCCTTACTGGCTTTAGTTACTACCTCCTTACTGTCCACTAACCTCCTCAATTTGGTTCCCATCCCCCTGCCACAATAGTTTAAACCCTCCCCAACAGCGTTAGCAAAAGCACCTCCTTGGATATTGGTTCCAGTCCTTCCCAGTGTAGACTGTCCAATTTGTAACAGTCTCACTTCCCCCAGAACTGGTCCCAAAGGGCAATGATGAAGAACTTTTTTCATGACTTGAAGTCTGTGACCAGTGGTGTACCACAGGGATGTGATTATAGAAGGCATAATTAGTAAGTTTCCAGTTGACACAAAAATTGGTGGTGTTGATATGTTGATATTGAGGAGGATGGTCTCAGGCCTATTGATCAGCTGGGAAATTGGGCATAGCAATGGCAGATGGAGTAAAATCATGGTAAGTGTGAGGAGAGGCATTTTGGGAGTTAACCAAGGGAAGGATTCACACAATGAATACTGAGGAACAAAGGGACCTTGATGTACAACTCCATAGATCTCTGAAGGTGTCAGCATGGTGGTCGGTAATGTGCAGTTCTGGCTGCCACACTATTGGAAAGACATGATTGCACTGGAGATTGTGCAGAGAAGATTCACCAGGATGTTGCCTGGGATGGAAAGTCTCAGCAATGAGGAGAGATTGGAGAGGCTGGGTTTGGTTTCCCTGGAGCAGAGGAGCCTGAGGGGGAGCTGTTTAAAGTGTTAGAGGAAATCTGAGAAAACATTTTTCATCCAGAGGGTTTAGATTAGATTACATTACATTACAGTGTGGAAACAGGCCCTTCGGCCCAACAAGTCCACACCGACCCGCCGAAGCGCAACCCACCCATACCCCTACATTTACCCCATACCTAACACTGCGGGCAATTTAGCATGGCCAATTCACCTGAGCTGCACATCTTTGGACTGTGGGAAGAAACCGGAGGACCCGGAGGAAACCCACGCAGACACGGGGAGAACTTGCAAACTCCACACAGTCAGTCACCTGAGGCGGGAATTGAATCCGGGTCTCTGGCACTGTGAGGCAGCAGTGCTAACCACTGTGCCACCATGCCGCCCACGCCCAAGGGTTGTAGAAAAGTGGAATGTGCTACTTGTGAGGATGGTGAAGGCAGATGCACTTGCAACATTTAAGAAGCACTTGACGAGCAATAAATGCCAGGGCATAGTAGCACATGGAGTAAGTGCAGTTGTCATTGAATCCATACAGTATGGAAGCAGGCCATTTGGCCCATCAAGTCATACTGACCCTTGAAAGAGCATCCCACCTCCTAACCCTATAACCTTGCATTTCCTGTAGCCAATCCACCTAACTTGCACATCTTTAGACTGGAAGGAAACCCACAAAGATACAGGGAGAACGTGCAAACTCCACACAGGCAGTTGTCAGAGAATGGAATCGAACCTAGGTCTACGGTGTTGTGAGGCAGCAGTGCTAACAACTGAGCCACTGTGCTCCCTGGTAAATGGGATTAGTATAGTTTGGCATTTGAAACAAAAATAGAAATTGCTGGAGAAACTTAGCAGGTCTAGCAGCGCCTGTGGGAAGAAAGCAGAGTTACCATTTCGGAACCAGTGATCCTTCTACAGAACTGTTAGAATCTGGAAAAAAAATGTGCTATTGATGCGAAGCCAAAATGGGAGTGGAAGGGAGAAGGGGATAGGTGGAGATAGAGCCCAGACAGAGAGATATGAAAGGACTAAGTAAACAAGGACATTATAGCTAACAGGCCAAGACAGAAAGAAAGCTTAATAAGTGATAATGAAGAGCAAAGATTAATAAAATAGATTATCTGTGCTAAAATCAATCCATACACTGTGATAAATGGCCTAGGAGTGGATGGCAATGGGTAACTGTGCTAAAGGCAACCCATTCATAACAGGACCAAGTCAGGTGTGGGTGTGAATAAAACACATGAAAGGATGGAATGAGGCTGTCACATTAATAAACTCGATGTTGAGTCCTGGAGGCTGCAAGGTCCCCAATGGAAAAGGAAGTGCTCTTCTTCCAGCTTGCTCTGAGTTTCACTAGAGTACTGCAGCAAGCCTGAGAGACACAGAGAGATGTTGGCCAGGGAACATGGTAGTGTGTTGAAGTGGCAGGCGATTGGAAGCTCAGGATCATTTTTATAGATGTAATGTAGGTGTTCTGTGAAGCGGTCTCCCAGTCTGCACTTCCTTTCCCCAGTGTAGAGGAGACAACATTGTGAGCAGCAAATACGGTAGATTAAATTGAGTGCAGGGCAGATAAATCACTGGAAGGTGTGTCTGTGGCCTTGGATAGTGAGGAGGAAGGTGGTAAATGGGCAGGTATTACACCTTCTCAGGTTGTATGGGAAAGCGCCGTGTGACTGTGGGGAAATGCTGGGAGTGAAGGAGCATGTCTTGGAGGGAACGGTCCTTACAAAGTTTGACAAGGGAGGGGTGAATGAGAGGTCAATCTTATCAGAAATTGTGAACAGGCTAGAGGGCACTACGGCCTTGGTTTAAAAGCTGCAGCAGAGCTATCAAAAAACAGTAATGGGGCAGTTGAGAATTTTCCTTCATTTGACCTGGTGGATTGTGAGATCAGCCCTGCAGTACTTGCAGCTGATCAGCAGTTATGATGAGAACTCCTGAATAAGGGAACTGCACAAATCAAATAAAACAAAGAACTGCAGATACTGGAGATCTGAAACAAACAAAAACAGAAATTGGTGGAGAAACTCAGCAGGTCTAGCAGCATCTATGGAGTGAAAGCAGAGTTAACATTGCAAGTCCAGTGATAGTTCTGAAGAAAGTTAAATGTCTATTAACCTGGCACTGCAATAAATAAAAGTTGCAAGTACCAGCAACTTAGAGATGCAAGTTATTTGTTTGAGCGGTTTCTCTCCCTTTCTAATTTCCCTTCTCATTTGCCTATGGGTAGTAGCTTCTGGCAACATATCCAAGAAGTCATTCTTCATGTGCCAAGCCTGTTAATTCATCCTGGAATGGTTCTGTGTACATGAGCATATTCATTAAGTATATATATGTACCTGTATGTATGCCTGTCTTGCAGCAATTCCTAGCTAGTTCACAGTATTATGAACTAATCTTAAGCTTTCCCTCTTGTTCTGGAGATGTTGAGGTAACTGTTGTCCATTACCTCTTCTTAACCCAGCAAATTGCAAAGAGCAGAACCTGAGTTAAATGTATCTCATGCCAGTCAACATCAGGTCATTCTGGTTTGGACAGTCTCATTAGGATAAGGGCATTGCAAGGACATCATCCATGAAAAGAACTGCAATGTGATGACAGTTATGTCACAGAACATCCATTGTTTAGTGTGAGTAAAATCAGCTCAAAGACAAAGGGTGCATGAAGAAACTACCTCATTAGTGAAGTGGTAAATTCTGGTCAAGCAGTAATCTGAGCAATACAGTATGGGGTTAGAGCACTTTGCTGTCATTCCAAATTAGTGTTGATTCTATTTATGGTCTAGCTCTGAGTCCTGGCCAGAATCATGGATACTTGGAATGAATTGTGAACTCTCATCTCATTAGAGAGTTTGTACTCAGACAAAGCTGCCATTGAATCTAACATTACAGCAACAAACCTTTTCTTAAACTCCTGTCTGCCCTCATCTCGCCCCACGATGACGCTATCAGACAGGAGGTAGGAAGTACAGATTGGGAGAATTGTTCCACAGAAAGGGCACAACAGACATGTGGAGACTATTTAAGGAGCAGTTGTTGTGAGTGATGCACAAATTTCTTCATCTGAGACAGGTAAGAAGGGGTAAGATTAAGTGGCCTTGGATGATGAGAACAGAGGAGCTTCTCGTCAAAAGGAAGAAGGCAGCTTACGTAAGGTGAAGGAAGCAAGGGTCCAGCATAGATTTAGAGGATTACAGGCATACTAGAAAGGAGCTCAGAAATGGACTGAGGAGAGCCAGGTGGGGCCATGATAAAGGCTTGGCAGGAAGGATTAGGAGAACCCAAAGACATGGAACTTATACATGAGGAATAAGAGAATGATCAGGGAGAAGATAGGGCTGATCAGGAAGAGCGTAGGGAACTTGTGCATGGAGTCTGAGCAGATAGGGGAAGCCCTAAATGAGATTTTTGCTTCGATTTTCACGAAGGAAAGGGACCTTGTTGTGAATGAGAACTTTGAGGCGCTGGGAAACAGGCTTGAACAGATCAAGATTGATGAAATTGATGTGCTGGAAATTTTGGCAAACATTAAGATTGATAAGTCCTCAGGACCAGACCAGATTTATCCTAGGCTGCTCTGGGAAATGAGAAAGGAGGTTGCTAAGTTTCCTCACTCTCCATGGGAGTCATACCAGAGGACTGGAAGGAGGCAAATGTTGTTCCTCTTTTCAAGAAGGGGAATAGGAAATCCCTGGCAATTACAGACTAATCAGTCTTATGTCTGTGGTCAGCAAGGTTTTGGAAATAACTCTGAGGGATAGGATTTATGACTATTTAGGAAAGCATGGCCTGATTAAAGGCAATCAGCATGGCTTTGTGAGGGGCAGGTCATGCCTCTCAAATCTTATTTGGTTCTTTGAGGAGGTAACGAGACAGGTCAATGAAGGTCAAGCAGTGAATGTGGTGTATATGGACTTCAGCAAGGCATTTGATAAGGTTCCCCACAGTAGGCTCATTCATAAAATCAGGAGATATGAGATACAGAGAAATTTGGCTGTCTGGATTCAGAATTGATTGGCTGATAGAAGGAAGAGAGTAGTTGTAGATGGAAAATATCTTGCCAGGAGGTCAGTGGTGAGCGATGCCCCGCAGGGCTCTGTTCTTGGGCCTCTGCTCTTTGTAGATTTTGTAAATGACTTGGATGAGGAGGTTGAGGGGTGGGTTAGTAGATTTTCTGATGACACAAAGGTTGGAGGTGCCGTTCATAGTATGGAGGACTATTGCAGGCTGCAGCGCGACATAGACGGGATGCGGAGCTGGGCTGAGAAATGGCAGATGGAGTTCAACCTGGATGAATGCAAAGTGATGCATTTTGGAAGGTTGAACTTGAATGCTGAATATAGGTTTAAAGACAGGATTTTTGGCAGTGTGGTGGAACAGAGGAATCTTGGTGTTTAAGTGCATAGATCCTTCCAACTTGCCACCCAAGTGGATAGGGTTGTTAAGAAAGCATATGGTGTTTTGGCTTTCATTAGCAGGGGGATCGAGTGTAAGAGCTGCGAGGTTTTGCTGCAGTTCTACAGGACTCTGGTTAGACGACACTTGGAATATTGTGTCCAATTCTGGTCGCCCTACTATAGGAAAGATATGGAGTCTTTGGAGAGGGTGCAAAGAAGTTTGCCAGGATGCTGCCTGGACTGGAGGGCTTGTCTTACAAAGAGAGGTTGACTAAGCTCGGACTTTTCTCTCTGGAGAAAAGGAGGAAAGAGAGGTGACCTGATCGAGGTATACAAGGTAATGAGAGGCATTGATCAAGTTGATAGCCAGAGACTTTTCCCCAGGGCAGAGTTGACTGGCATGAGGGGTCACAGTTTTAAGATATTAGGAGGAAGATTAGGAATAATCCTTGGCACAACATCGTGGGCTGAAGGGCCTGTCCTATGCTGTACTGTTCTTTGTTCTCTGTTCTATTAGAATCAGCTGAAGGATAGGCTGAGTGTGGTATGGATTGATGGTCCAGGGTATGTGCATGTTACAATGCAAGATCAGTGTTTGTGTGCAAAATGCTTTGGGACACTTCTGGGGAGATGTGATAAGAGCCAATGTAATTGCAAGTATTTATCTACTGCACAAGACTTTTATCAGGACTTAATGTGCTGAAAGCAGATGTCACCCTTGGGTTGTTTGACAGGCACAGCGTTGTACAATTTAGGCATTGCATTAAAAGAGTCAGAGCATGCAAACAATCATTTTACTAGTCTCTGCCAATTGGCTGAGTGCAAATTGGGAATGTTTGTGAGAGTTGGAATTATTTAGATTTAAGTATGGTGATAAGATCAAACTTTTTGGGGCTGATGTGTTATAATTCACTCAAAGAGCATGTGTTGCTATGGCAACATACACTTGTACCTTCTTGTCATAGCCTGGAGTAATGGATAGAGATGGTGGAGGCTCCAATATCTTTCCGTTGTGTGACTGACCAGTAATCTATTGTACTCTCACCACCCGCCATGCTGTGTCTTGAGAGGATTTGCAGCTTGACAATAGTCACATCAAGAGTGCACCTTCAGTGGTCATTGGCACCTATAAAACCATAAGAAATTACAAGAGTAGGCCATGCAGCCCCTTGAACCTATTGTGCCATTTAGTAGGCTCATGGTTGATCCAACATTCCTCACATCTCACCTGGACTGGATTCAAGCTTGGATGTACTGAATCAGAGGCACTACCCACTGTACCACAAGGCCTCCCAGCTTTCCAAAAACCAGATATTATTGCTGTTCATTTAAATCAATTGTGCCTCTCCTCGTTGTGTCTGATATGGTACACTTTCGGAGTCAGGCTTCCATGCACAATATTGGTATCATATCGGTACCCTAAGATTTAGAGTCACTGGATCCAAAACATTAACTCTGTTTTTCTGTCTGCACAGTTGCTGCCAACCCTGCTGAATGTCTCCAGCAGTTTCTATTTTTTGTTACCCTGGACTTGTGCCTTATCTATCAATAAAGGACTTAATGCCTATTTTATCCTCTGTTCTCCCTTTACTGGTTTAGCCTGAATGTGTCTGCTTCACCAGCCTTGACCAGAACAAATGGCCCAGTGGTATTGTCATTGGACCCAGGTAATGTTCTGAGTTCCTGGGTTTGAATACCACCTTGATCGATTGTGAATTCAGTAAAAATCTGGAATTAAAAGTCTGCTGATAACCATTAATCCATTCCTGATTTTTAGAAAAACATATCTGATTAATTAGACCAGAAGACCATAAGACAAAAGAGCAGAAATAAGGCCATTCAGTTCATCAAATCTGTTCTGCTGTTCAATCATAGCTGATAAGTTACTCAACCCCATTCTCCAGCTTTCTCCCTGTAACCTTGATCCCCTTGACAATGAAGAACCTATCCACCTCTGTCTTAAATATACTCAATGACCTGGCCTCCACAGCCTTCTTTGGCAGTGAATTCCATAGATTCACCACTCTCTGGTTGGAGAAGTTTCTTCTTATCTCCGTTCTAAAATGCCTTCCCTTTACTCTAAGGCTGTGCCTTAGAGTACCAATGGTAACATCTTTCCAACATCCACTCTGTCCAGATCATTCAGTATTCTGTAAATTTCAACTAGATCCTGTCTCATTCTTTTAAACTCCATTGAGTATAGTCCCAGAATTCGCAAACGTTCCTCATATGTTAAGCTTTTCATTCCTGGGACCATTCTCGTGAACCTCCTCTGAACCCGCTCCAGGGCCAATACATCCTTTTTGAGATATGGGGCCCAAAACTGCACATGATACTCCAAATGTGATCTGACCAAAGCCTTGTAGAGCCTCAGAAGTACATCCTGTTTTTATATTTAAGTCCTCTCAAAATAAATGCCAATATTGCATTTGCCTTCCTAACTGCTGACTCATGCTGCAAGTTTACCTTGAGAGATTCCTGGACTAGAACTCCCAAGTCTCTTTGCACTTCAGACCTCTGAATTTTCTCCCCATTTATAAAATATTCCATGTTTCTATTTCTCTTACCAAAATGCATGACCTCACACTTTCCCACATTGTACTCCATCTGCCACTTCTTTGCTCACTCTCCTAACCTGTCCAAATCCTTCTGCAGCCTCCCTACCTCCTCAATGCTACCTGTTGCTCTACTTATTTTTGTATCATCTACAACATAGCCAGAATGCCCTCAGTTCCTTTATCTAGATCGTTAATGTATAAAGTGAAAAATTGTGGTCCCAACACAGACTCTTGTGGAAAACTAATTGTCACTGGCTGCCATCCTGAGAAAGACTGTTTTATCCTCAGTCTCTGCTTTTTGTCAGACAGCCAATCTTTTATCCATGACTCAAACACCATGGGCCCATATCTTACTCAGCAGCCTCATGTGCAGTACCTTGTCAAAGGCCCTTATGAAGTCCAGGTAGACAACATCCATTGGCTCTTCTTAGTCTAGCCTGCTCCTTTCCTCCTCAAAGAATTGTAACAGATTTGTCTGGCGTGACCTCCCCTTGATGAGACCATGCTGACTTTGCCCTATTTTACCATGCACTTCCAAGTATTCAGAAATCTCATCCTTCACAATGGATTCCAAAATCTTACCCACGACCAAGGTTAGGGTAATCAGCCTGTAATTTTCCGCGTTTTGCCTTACTCCCCTTTTAAACAGTTGTTTCAGATTAGTGATTTTCCAGTCCTCTAGGACTCTCCTTGACTCTAGTGATTCTGGAAGGATCACCACTAACACCTCCACTATTTCTTCAGGTTTAGAATCCTGGGGTTGTTGTCTGTCTGGTCCAGGTGATTTATCCACCTTCAGGACGTTCAGTTTTTCTAGCATCTTCTCCTCTGTGTTAGCCACCATACTCAGTTCTGCCCCATTCTTTTGAATTTTTGGGATATTACGCATGTCTTCCATCATGAAGACTGATTCAACGTAATTATTTGGTTCTTTAGCCTTCCTTTGTTCCCCACTACTACCTCTCCGGTGTCATTTTCCAGCGGTCCAATGTCCACTTTTGCCCTTTATGTATGTAAAGAAACCCTTACAGTCTTTCTTTATATTACTGGTTAGTTTACCCTCATATTTAATCTTCACCCTCCTTATTTCATTTTTTTGTTGCCTCCTGTTGGTCTTTGTAAGCTTCCCAATCCACTGCCCTTTGCTATATTATCAACTTTCATTTTTCCCGTTATGCTATCCCTGACTTCCCTGGTCAGCCGTGGTTGCCTTATTCTTCCTGTACCAGGCTTCTTTTTCCTCAGGGTGAATCTCTGTTGTATCTCCTGAATTACTCCCAGAAATTCCTACCATTGCTGTTCTGCAGTCTTTCCTGTTAGGCTCCTCTCCCAGTCAATTCTGCTTAGCTCCTTCCTCATGCCTCTGCAATTGCCTTTATTCAGCTTTAGTACCATTACCTCTGATTCTATCTTCACCCTCTCAAATTGCAGAGTAAATTCAATCATATTATGATCACTGCCTCCTAAAGATTCCTTCACCTTAAGCTTCCTTAACAAGTCTGCCTCCTTGCGCAACACTAAGTCCAATTTTGCCTGTTCCCTAGTGGGCTGCACCACAAGCTCCTCCAAAAAAGCCATCGCGTAGGCATTCCACAAATTCCTTTTCTTGCTATCCATGACCAACCTGATTTTCCCAGTCCACCTGCATATTGAAATTCCCCATGATTGCTGTAACTTTGCCTTTCTTACACACCCTTTCTATCTCTTGGTGTATTTTGCACTCCAAATCCTGACTACTGTCTGTACATAACTTCAACTATGGTTCTTTTTATCCTCAATTCTATCCACACAGATTCCACACCATCTGACTCTCCTTAATTTCATACCATTGATTTAATTTCATTTCTGGACAGTGAAGAGGGTGACCTCAGATTACAACAGGATCTTGACCAGATGGGCCAATGGGCTGAGAAGTGACAGATGGAGTGTAATTCAGATAAATGCGAGGTGCTGCATTTTTGGGAAAGCAAATCTTAGCAGGACTTATACACTCAATGGTAAGGTCCTCGGGAGTGTTGCTGACCAAAGAGACCTTGGAGTGCAGGTTCATAGCTCCTTGAAAGTGGAGTTGCAGGTAGATAGGAGAGTAAAGGAGGTATTTGGTTTGCTTTCCTTTATTGGTCAGAGTATTGAGTACAGGAGTTGGGAGGTCATGTTGTGGCTGTACAGGACATTGGTTAGAATATTGTGTGCAATTCTGGTCTCCTTCCTATCGGAAAGATGTTGTGAAACTTGAAAGGGTTCAGAAAAGATTTACAAGGATGTTGCCAGGGTTGGAGGATTTGAAATATAGGGAGAAGCTGAACAGGCTGGGGCTGTTTACCCTGGAGCGTCGGAGGCTGAGGGGTTACCCTATAGAGGTTTACAAAATTATGAGGGGCATGGATTGGGTAAATAGGCAGTCTTTTCCCTGGGGTCAGGGAGTCCAGAACTAGAGGACATAGGTTTAGGGTGAGAGGAGAAAGATATAAGAGAGACCTAAGGGGCAACTTTTTCACACAGAGGGTGGTACGTGTATGGAAGTAGCTGCCAGAGGAAGTGGTGGAGGCTGGTACAATTGCATCATTTAAGAGGCATTTGGATGGGTATATGAATAGGAAGGGTATGGGAGGATATGGGCCAGGTGCTGGCAGGTGGGACTAGATTGGGATGGGATATCAGGTTGGACCGAAGGGTCTGTGTCCATGCTGTACATCTCTATGACTCTATGACTCTAAGGCGATCCCACCCCCCTTGACCAATCTGATCCCCTTGTAGCCAAGTCTCCACGATGTCCACCATGTCATACCTGCCACTTTCGATCTTTACCACAAGCTTATTTACCTTATTCGTTATACTGTGTGCATTCAGATATAACACCTTCGGGCCTGTATTAACTCTCCCTCTTCTCATTGTCATTTGTTTGACAGTGTGCTTGAAGTTTGATTACTAACCTTTTCCAATTTGTCCTATTTGTGTCTCTACTGGAGACTTTAATAACCTTTAAAAGTTAGATTAGATTAGATTCCCTACAATATGGAAAGAAGCCCTTCGGTCCAACAAGTCCACACCGACCCTCCAAAGAGCAACCCACCCAGATCCATTCCCCTTCATTTACCCCTGACTAATGCACCGAACACTACAGGCAATTTAGCATGGCCAATTTTCCTAACCCGCACATCTTTGGACTGTGGGAGGAAACCAGAGCACCCGGAGGAAACCCACTCAGACATGGGGAGAATGTGTCATCTCCACACTGACAGTTGCCTGAGGCAAGAATTGAACCTGGATCCCTGGCGTTGTGAGGCAGCAGTGCTAACCACTGAGCCACCATGCTGCCCCTCTCCTGAGATCACCCCTATTATTTCTTTCATATTTTTCCATGCAGTTGCATCCACTCCTGCTACTATGTTTCCCACTGGGGGCAGTTTTAACCTTCCCACCTACTTTTTAGTTTAAAATCCCGTTGTCCTGACAGTCTTACTGACATCTGAGCAGCTTGCGAGAACATTGCAACTGTTCGACAATTAATGTCCTTTGGGGAAAGAACCTCAACTAGTCTGACCTACATGTGACTCCAGACCCACAGCTATGTGGTTGATTCTTAACTGCCCTCTGGGCAATTAGGGATGAGCAATAAATGCTGGCCTAGCCAGTGATGCCCTCATCCTATGAATGAATAAAAAAAGGAGGTGACATTACTAATCTGAATACAAAGCCGGGAGATGAAAGAGTGCATTAAACCTATGCACAATACTGTAGTGAGCTTGCTCCCTGCAGTCCCATTGTCATCTGCCCAGATTGCAAGACATTGTAACTGTTTGACAATTGCAAGAGGCCAAAGTAGGGTTTTCAGCTTTTATTTAGCTCTCCAGGGTTTTTTTTTTCTCTTAAAAAAACTGCTTAAATGTTAGCTTGATACTGGTGATTGTTTTCTTTTTAAAGTAATACATCAGCTCAGTGAAATGTAAAGAGCAGGGCATCTGTCCATGTGAGCGATCTCATACCCAGTTTGTAGACTCGTGCTGTGAGGGTCACGTTTTTGAAAACTGACATTTAAACATTCCAGCACTGCATGGTTAAAAAGGGAAAATATTCTTTCCCACATTGATTGCTACCAAAAGCAATCAGGATAAAAGAATTCCAAGCAGCCTACAAAGCCAGGAATCTTGATATCGGTTGTCCAATTGCCAATGTCAATGCTACCTGTAACCTCCATACAACGGCCACAATGTTTAATGGTCTGCTGTTCATGAACAATTCAGAGACTGAATTTTTTTTTCAGTTTTATCTTTTTGTCTATGCATTAGTATTTCTTCTCAAGTCCAGTATTAAATAAGTTCATACTGTTTGTAACTCAAGAAAGCCTCGTTATATTGGCTCTTTTAAATCATAAGTTCATTTTGGCTGAGAGAAAGGTATCCACAAGAGAAGGGATCTGGTTTCCAATTAACCTTCTGTCAAACAGCCAAGGGACTGGGTGAATAATGAAGGGGATCCAATTGATCTTTCCTCACTTGGGAGCTTAAGAATTTGAGGTATCCCATCTGGAACTGTAGCAAACTGAGGAACACTACTCAGAGACTGGTCATAAAAGGTTCTGTGTGCCACATTGGAAAGGTAGCTAGTTTTAAAAATTCTTTATTTTTCTACAGTCTCTTTAGGAATTTAGAATAGTGGGAATGGAGATTAGGGCAGTTGATTGTTCGTCCTGCAGAATGTGGGAGTTAAAGGTCAACGGAAGTGTCTCTGCTGACTTCATCTACGGGAAGTGCACCCAACTCCAGCTCCTCAAAAACTGCATTAGGGAACTGGAGCTGGAACTGGATGAACTTCAGATCATTCGGGAGGTAGAGGGAGTTATTGAGAGGAGTTACAGGGAGGTAGTCACACCTCAGATTCAAGAAAGAGGTAGATGGGATACAGTCAGGAGACAGAGAGGGAACTGGCAGACAGCGCAGGGATCCCCTGTGGGCATTCCCCTCAATAACAAGTATACCGTTTTGGATACTGTTGGGGGGGCTGGATTTACCAGGGTAAGCCATGGGGTACAGGTCTCTGGCACAGAGTCTGTCCCTGTTGTCAGAAGGGAAGGGGGGAGATGAGCAGAGCATTAGTCAGTCGGGACTCCATAGTTAGGGGGACAGATAGGAGGTTCCGTGGGTATGAGAGAGACTCACGGCTGGTAGGTTGCCTCCCTGATACCAGGGTTCGTGATGTCTCAGACCATGTTTTCAGGATCCATGGCGGGGGGGGGGGGGGGGAGCAGCTCCAAGTCATGGCCCACATAGGTACTAATGACATAGGTAGTGAAAGGGATGGGGATTTAAGGCAGAAATTCAAGGAGCTAGGGTGGAAGCTTAGTGCTAGAACAAACAGAGTTGTTATCTCAGGTTTGCTACCCATATCACGTGCTGGCGAGGTGAGGAATAGGTAGAGAGAGAAGTTGAACCTGTGACTACAGGGATGGTGTAGGAAGGAAGGGTTTGGATACTTGGGGCTCATTCTGCAGGTTCTGGTATTTAGATGTTTCAGTAAGAACAGAGAAGATGGTAAAAGAGAGAGAGAGGTGTGCACTGTTAGCCAAGGACAGTATTACGGTGGCAGAAAGGACGTTTGAGGACTTGTCTACTGAGGCAGTAAAGACTGAGGTTAGAAACAGGAAAGTAGAGGTCACCCTGTTGGGAGTTTTCTATCGGCCTCCAAATTGTTCCAGAGATGTAAAGGAAAGGATAGCAAAAATAATGCTGGATAGGAGTGAGAGTGACAGGGTAGTTGTTATGGGGGCTTTAACTTTCCAAATATTGACTCTAAATATTATAGTTCGAGTACTTTAGATGGGTCATTTTTTGTGCAATGTGTGCAGGATGGTTTCCTGACACAGTACATGGACAGGCCAACGAGGGGCGAGGCCACATTGGATTTGGTACTGGGTAATGAACCCGGCCAGGTGTTAGATTTGGAGGTAGGTGAGCACTTTGGTGATAATGACCACACTTTGGTTAAGTTTACTTTAGCGATGGAAAGGGACTGGTATATAACACAGGGCAACAGTTATTGCTGGGGGAAAGGCAATTATAATGTATTTAGGTAAGATTTAGGATGCATAGGATTGGGAAGGAAACTGCATAGGATGCGCACAATTGAAATGTGGACTTGTTCAAGGAACAGCTACTGCATGTCCTTGATAAATATGTACCTGTCAGGTAGGAAGGAAGTGGTCAAGTGAGGGAGCCGTGGTTTACTAAAGAAGGTGAATCTCTTGTCAAGAGGAAGAAGAAGGCTTATGTTAGAATGAGAATGAAGGCTTTGTTAGGGCACTTGAGAGTTACAAGTTAGCCAGGAAAGACCTAAAGAGAGAGCTAAGAAGAGCCAGGAAGGGACGTGAGAAATCATTGGCAGATAGGATCAAGGAAAACCCTGCAGATTTCTGTGGTATATCAGGAATAAGAGAATACTAGAGAAAGATAGGGCCAATCAAGGACAGTAGTGGGAAGTTCTGCGTGGAGTCAGAGGAGATTGGGTAAGTGTGAAATGAACATTTTTCATCA
This sequence comes from Chiloscyllium plagiosum, assembly GCF_037043375.1. Taxonomy (NCBI): domain Eukaryota; kingdom Metazoa; phylum Chordata; class Chondrichthyes; order Orectolobiformes; family Hemiscylliidae; genus Chiloscyllium; species Chiloscyllium plagiosum. Next base: position 66,252,039 of record NW_028270158.1, on the reverse strand, counting down.
GTACTCACACTGGAAAAAGACAATGTTGTTGAGGAAAATAATGAGATATAAGCTACTAGACTAGACAGCATTGAGGTTCACAAGGAGGAGGTTTAGACTAAATTAGATTCCCTGCAGTGTGGAAACAGGCCCTTCAGCCCAACAACTCTACACCGACCCTCCGAAGAGTAACTCACCCTGACCCATTTCTTTCTGACTAATGCACCGAGCACTATGGGCAATTTTTGCATGGCCAATTCACCTGGCCTGACGTCTTTGGACTGTGGGAGGAATCTGGAGCACCAGGAGGAAACCCACACAGACACGAGGAGAATGTGCAAACTCCACACAGTGAATCACCCGAGACTGGAATCAAACCTGGGTCCCTGGCACTGTGAGACAACAGTGTTAACCTCTGAGCCACTCTGCCGCACCAGGTATTAGCAATTCTGGGAAGTGTGCAAATAGATAAGTCCCCTGGGCCAAATGGGATTAAGCCTAAGATTCTCTGGGAGGCCAGGGAGAAGATTGCAGAGCCTTTGGCTTTGATCTTTATGCTGTCATTGTCTACAGGAATAGTGCCAGAAGACTGGAGAAGAGCAAATGTTGTCCCATAGTTCAAGAAGGGGAATAGACCAGTGAGTCTTACTTCAGTTGCGAATAAAGTGTTGGAAAAGGTTATAATAGTTAAGATTTATAATCAACTAGAAAGGAATAATTTGATTAGGGATAATCAACACAGTTTGATCACAAACTTTATTGAGTTCTTTGAGAAGGTGACCAAACAGATGGATGAGGGTAAAGCAGTTGATGTGGTGTATATGGACTTCAGTAAGGCGTTTGATAAGGTTCCCCACAGCAGACTATTGCACAAAACACGGAGGCATAGGATTGAGGGCGATTTAGTGGTTTGGATCAGAAGTGGTGATTGGTGGGAAATGTTCATCCTGGGGTTCAGTTACTAAGATGTGAGCAGAAGAGGTATAGTAAGTAAATTTGCAGATGACACCAAAATTGGAGGTGTAGTGGATAGTGAAGAAGGTTACCTCAGATTACAACGGGATCTTGACCAGATGGGCCAATGGGCTGAGAAGAGGCAGATAGAGTTTAATTCAGATAAATGCGAGGTGCTGCATTTTGGGACAGCAAATCTTAGCAGGACTTATACGCTTAATGGTAAGGTCCTAGGGAGTGTCGCTGAACAAAGAGACCTTGGAGTGCAGGTTCATAGCTCCTTGAAAATGGAGTTGCAGGTAGCTAGGATAGTGAAGAAGGCGTTTGGTATGCTTTCCTTTATTGGTCAGAATATTGAGTACAGGAGTTGGGAGGTCATGTTGCGGCTGTACAGGATATTGGTTAGACCACTTTTGGAATATTGCATGTATTTCTGGTAAGATGTTGTGAAACTTGAAAGGGTTCAGAAAAGATTTACAAGGATGTTGTCAGGGATGGAGGATTTGAGCTATAGGAAGAGGCTGAACAGGCTGGGGCTGTTTCCCTGGAGCATCGAAGGCTGAGGGGTGACCTTATAGAGATTTACAAAATTAATGGATAGGATAAATAGACAAAGTCTTTTTCCTGTGGCGGGGGAGTCGAGAATTAGAGGGCAGATATTTAGGGTGAAAGGGGAAAGATATAAAAGAGACCTAAGGGGCAACTTTTTCACGCAGAGGATGGTACGTGTATGGAATGAGCTGCCAGAGGATGTGGTGGAGGCTGATACAATTGCAACATTCAAAAGACATTTGGATGGGTATATGAATAGGAAGGGTTTGGAGGGATATGGGCCGGGTGCTGGCAGGTAGAACTCGATTGGGTTGGGATATCTGGTCGGCATGGACGGGTTGGACCGAAGGGTCTGTTTCTGTGCTGTACATCTCTATGACTGTATACTAGTGGTTTACTGTAAGGATCAGTTTTGGAGCCACTGCTGTTTGTCATTTTTATAAATGACCTAGATGAGGGCGTAGAAGGATGGGTTAGTAAATTTATGATGACACCAAAGTCAGTGGAGTCGTGGATAGTGCTGAAGGATGTTGCAGGTTACAGTGGGACACAGATAAGTTGCAGGGCTCGACTGCGAGTTGGCAAGTGGATTTTAATGCAGAAAAGTGTGAGGTGATTCACTTTGGAAGGATCAATAAAATACAGAGTACTGGGCTAATGGTAAGATTCTTGGTAGTGTAGATGAGCAGAGAGATCTTGGTGTCCATGTTCATAGATCCCTGAAAGTTGCCACTCAGGTTGATAGGGTTAGAACATAGAACATAGAACGTAGCACAATACAGCGCAAGACAAGCCCTTCCACCCTTGATGTTGCGCCGACCCTGTGAACTATTCTTAGCTCGTCCCCCTATACTATCCCATCATCATCCATGTGCTTATCCAAGGATTGTTTAAATCTCCCTTATGTGGTTGAGTTAACTACATTAGCAGGTAGGGCATTCCACGCCCTGATCACTCTCTGAGTAAAGAACCTGCCTCTGACATCTGTCTTAAATCTATCACCCCTCAATTTGTAGTTATGCCCCCTTGTACAAGGTGACAAGGGGGCATAACTGACAAGGGAGGTGAACGACTCTGGTGTGTCTGGCTCGTAAATGTGGGGAAAATGTGTGCACATTCAGCAATTGACCGAGCATATTGCAGCGCTGACGAAAGAACTCGAAGACCTTAGGCTCATCCAAGAGAACGAGATCTCTCTGGACAAGACCTTCAGCGATGTTATTACACCAATCATGCCAGAAGAGAGCAGAAGAGAGCATACGATGAGGAAGGCGGAGAGGAGACAGGTGCAAGAGACCCCAGGAGAAGTACCTGTCAGGAACAAGTTGAAGCTTTTGGAAACAGAGACTGATGACACTGCCAGTTCGCAAGGCGGCCAAGTTTGTCAATCAAAAGTTGCCGCAGAGGCAGAGCGGAAGAGTCGGACATTGCACAGAGCCGTGGTAATAGGGGACTCCATCGTGAGAGGAACTGACCGGGGTTTTTGTGGCAGCAGACGGGACTTAAGGATGGTGTGTTGCCTTCCTGGTGCTCGAGTGAAAGACATCGCGGACAGAGTGCAGGAAATCCTCAAGGATGAGGGTGAAGAGCCAGAGGTGGTGGTACATGTCGACACAAATGATGTCGGGAAGAAGAGGAGGAACATACTACATTGAGACTTTGGAGAACTAGGAAGAAGGCTGAAAAGCAGGACGTCCAAGGTGGTTATCTCCGGTTTGCTTCCAGTTCCTCGGGCTAGTGTGGCCAGAAACAGGGAGATAATGGACTTGAATGTGTGGTTGGGGAACTGGTGCAGGAAGCAAGGATTTAAGTTCTTGGATCACTGGGGTATTTTTTGTGGTAAACATAAATTCTACAAGAGAGACGGCTTGCACCTTAATAGGTTAGGGACCAGCATTCTGGCAGGCAGGTTTTCTACTGCAACACCGCTACATTTAAACTAAGTAGCGGGGGGGAGGGGACAAGCTGGATGTTTAAAAAGGAAATTGAAGGGAAAGTTAGAACAAGAGAAGTCAAGAAAGACAACTATATTAATGAGGCAGAAAACTCGGAAAGGCATCATGCTGTAAGGTTGAGTGAAATAAGGGTTGATGGGAAGGGTGAGAGCAGTAACAAATTAAAAATACTATACATGAATGCACGAAGCATTAGACATAAGATGGATGAGCTTGAGGCTCTTTTGGAAATTGGCAGATACGATATTGTGGGGATAACTGAGATGTGGCTTTAAGTGGACAGGGCCTGGGAAATGAATATTCAAGGATACACGTGCTATCGTAAGGACAGACTGACGGGCAGAGGGGGAGGGGTGGCCTTGTTGGTAAGGGACGATATTCAGTCCCTTGCGCGGGGGGACCTAGAGTCAGGGGATGTAGAGTCAGTGTGGATAGAGCTTCGAAATATTAAGGGTAAAAAGACCCTCTTGGGAGTCATCTACAGGCCCCCAAACAGTAGTCTGGATGTCGGATGTAAGTTAAATCAGGAGCTGAAATTGGCCTGTCGCAAAGATGTCACTACAGTTGTTATGGGGGATTTTAACATGCAGGTAGACTGGGAAAATCAGGATGGTATTAGGCCTCAAGAAAGAGACTTTGTGGAGTGCCTCAGAGATGGATTCTTAGAGCAGCTGGTGCTGGAGCCGACCAGGGAGAAGGCAATTCTGGATCTGGTATTGTGTAACGAACCAGAATTGGTCAGAGACCTCGAAGTGAAGGAGCCATTGGGAAGTAGTGACCATAATACAATAAGCTTCAATCTGCAATTTGAGAGGGAGAGGGTACAGTCGGAAGTGACAGTACTTCTGTTGAATAAAGGGAATTATGGAGCTATGAGGGAGGAGCTGGCCAAAGTTCAATGGTGCAATACCTTAGCAGGGATGACCGTGGAGGAACAATGGCGGATATTTCTGTGTATAATGCAGAAGTTGCAGGATCAGTTCATTCCTAAAAGGAAGAAAGATCCCAGGAGGAAGCAGGGGCGGCTGTGGCTGACGAGGGAAGTTAAGAAACATATAAAGTTAAAAGAGAAAAAGTATAACACAGCTAAGATAAGTGGGAAAACTGAGGACTGGGAAGCTTTTAAAGAGCAACAGAGGATTACTAAGAAGGAATTACGCAGAGGAAAAATGAGGTACGAAGGTAAACTGGCCAAGAATATTAAGGAGGATAGTAAAAGCTTTTTTAGGAATGTGCAAGGCAAAAAAATGGTTAGGACAAAAATTGGGCCCTTGAAGACAGAAACAGGGGAATATATTACTAGGAACAAAGAAATGGCAGAGGAATTAAATGGGTACTTCAGATATGTGTTCACTTGGGAAGACACAAGCAATCTCCCTGAGGTAACAGTGGCTGAAGGACCTGAACTTAAGGGAATTTATATTTGCCAGGATTTGGTGTTGGAGAGACTGTTAGGTCTGAAGGTTGATAAGTCTCTGGGGCCTGATGATCTGCATCCCAGGGTACTGAAGGAGGTGGCTCGGGAAATCGTGGATGCGTTGGTGATTATTTTCCAGAGTTCAATAGATTCGGGGTCGGTTCCTGAGGATTGGAGGGTGGCTAATGTTATACCACTTTTTAAGAAAGGTGGGCGAGAGAAAGCAGGAAATTATAGACCAGTTAGTCTGACCTCAGTGGTGGGAAAGATGCTGGAGTCTATTATAAAGGATGAAATTACTGCACATCTGGATAGTAGTAACAGGATAGGACAGAGTCAGCATGGATTTATGAAGGGGAAGTCATGCTTGACTAATCTTCTTGAATTTTTTGAGGATGTAACTATGAAGTTGGACAAGGGAAATCCAGTAGATGTAGTGTACCTGGACTTTCAGAAAGCTTTTGATAAAGTCCCACACAGGAGGTTCGTGAGTAAAATTAGGGTGCATGGTATTGGGGGCAAAGTACTAGATTAGATTGAAAATTGTTGTTGAAACTTTATTGCTGGAACAGCACAGCAGGTCAGGCAGCATCCAGGGAACAGGAGATTCGACGTTTCGGGCACAGGCCCTTCTTCAGGAATGAGCAGAGAGTGTTCAGCAGGAGAAGATAAAAGGTAGGGAGGAGGGACTTGGAGGAGGGGCGTTGGAAATGTGATAGGTGGAAAGAGGTCAAGGTGAGGGTGATAGGTCGGAGTAGGATGGAGGCGGAGAGGTCAAGAAGAAGACTGCAGGTCAGGAAGGCGGTGCCGGGCTGGAGGGATTCGGCTGAGACAAGGTGGGGGGAGGGGGGATGAAGAAACTGGTGAAGTCCAAGTTCATCCCCTGTGGTTGGAGGGTTCCCAGTCGGAAGATAAGACGCTCCTCCTCCGACCATTGCGTTGTTGTGGTTTGGCGGTGGATGAGCCCAATGACCTGCATATCCTCGGTGGAGTGGGAGGGGGAGTTGAAATGCTGTGCTACAGGGTGGTTGGGTTGGTTCGTCCGGGTGGCCCAGAGGTGCTCTCTGAATCGCTCCGCAAGTAGGCGGCCTGTAAATTGGTTGAAAATAGATTGAAAATTGGTTGGCTAATAGGAAACAAAGGGTAGTGATAAACGGCTCCATTTCGGAATGGCAGGCAGTGACCAGTTGGCTACCGCAGGGATCCGTGCTGGGACCACAGCTTTTTACAATATATGTTAATGATATAGAAGATGGTATCAGCAATAACATTAGCAAATTTGCTGATGATACAAAGCTGGGTGGCAGGGTGAAAAGTGATGAGGATGTTAGGAGATTACAGGGTGACCTGGACAAGTTAGGAGAGTGGGCAGATGCATGGCAGATGCAGTTTAATGTGGATAAATGTATGGTTATCCACTTTGGTAGCAAGAACAGGAAGGCAGACTACTACCTCAATGGAATCAATTTATGTAAAGGGGCAGTACAGAGAGATCTGGGTGTTCTTGTACACCAGTCAATGAAGGCAAGCATGCAGGTACAGCAGGTAGTGAAGAAGGCTAATAGCATGCTGGCCTTCATAACAAGAGGGATTGAGTATAGAAGCAAAGAGGTGCTTCTGCAGCTGTACAGGGCCCTGGTGAGACCACACCTGGAATACTGTGTGCAGTTCTGGTCTCCAAATTTGAGAAAAGGCATTCTGGCTATTGAGGGAGTGCAGCGTAGGTTCACGAGGTCAATTCCTGGAATGGCAGGATTACCTTACACTGAAAGACTGAAGCGACTGGGCTTGTATACCCTTGAGTTTCGAAGATTGAGAGGGGATCTGATTGAGACGTATAAGATTATGAAAGGATTGGACACTCTGGCAGTAGGAAACATATTTCCATTGATGGGTGAGTGCCGAACCAGAGGACACAGCTTAAAAATACGGGGTAGACCATTTAGGACAGAGCTCAGGAGAAACTTCTTCACCCAGAGAGTGGTGGCTGTGTGGAATACTCTGCCCCAGAGGGCAATGGAGGCCCACTCTCTGGATTCATGAAAGAAGGAATTGGATAGAGCTCTCAAAGATAGTGGAATCAAGGGTTATGGAGATAAGGCAGGAACAGGATACTGATTAGGAATGATCAGCCATGATTATATTGAATGGCGGTGCAGGCTCGAAGGGCTGAATGGCCTACTCCTGCACCTATTGTCTATTGTCTATTGTCTGACATCATCATCCCAGGAAAAAAAGACTTTCACTGTCTACTCTATCTAATGTTAAAAAGGCATACAGTGTGTTAGTTTTTATTGGTAGAGGGATTGAGTTTCAAAGCCACAAGGTCATGCTGCAGCTGTACAAAACTCTAGTGTGGCTGCCCTTGGAGTATTGCATACTCTAGTTCTGGTCACCGAATTACAGGAAGGCCGTGGACGCTTTGGAAAGGGTTCAGAGGAGGTTTACTAGGATGTGGCCTGGTATGGAGGGAAGGTCTTATGAGGAAAGGGTGAGAGACTTGAGACTGTTTTCATTCGAGAGAAGAAGGTTGAGAGGTGACTTGATTGAGACATATAAGATAATTAGAGGGTTAGATCGGGTGGACAGTGAGAGTCTTTTTCTTCGGATGGTGATGGCTAGCATGAGGGGCATAGTTTTAAATTGAGGGATATTGGACAGATGTCAGAGGTAGTTTAGATTAGATTAGATTACAGTGTGGAAACAGGCCCTTCGGCCCAACATGTCCACACCGACCCGCCGAAGCGAAACCCACCCATACCCCTACATTTACCCCTTACCTAACACTACAGGCAATTTAGTATGGCCAATTCACCTGACCCTGCACATCTTTGGATGGTGGGAGGAAACCGGAGCACCCGGAGGAAACCCACGCAGACACGGGGAGAACGTGCAAACTCCACACAGTCAGTCGCCTGAGGCGGGAATTGAACCCGGGTCTCTGGCGCTGTGAGGCGGCAGTGCTAACCACTGTGCCACCGTGCCGCCCACAAATTTCTTTACTCAAAGAGTAGTAGGAGCGTGGAATGCCCTGCCTGCAACAGTAGCAGACTCGTCAACTTTAAGGGCATTTAAATGGTCATTGGATAAACATATGGATGAAAATGGAATAGTGTAGGATAGGTAGGCTTCAGATTGGTTCCACAGGTCTGCGCAACATCCAGGGCCAAAGGGTCTGTACTGCGCTGTAATGTTCTATGTTCTATAATATAATGCAGAGTGTCCATTTTCTCTGAGTTTGGGAGTAATCTTTCAGATGTGAAAATGTTGATGATGATCTGAGACCTACAAATATGTGATTGTGGTTCCATATAATGAGTGGATTGAGGCAGATGGCCAACGGAAAAGAAAATGTTGTTTATCGGAAAAGAAAATGTCTCCTTATTGCGTTGATGTCTCCAGTTTTGCTTATTTTAACTGTAATTTCCTTGTAATCCCTTGTGCATATCCACTTGTTGAATTATGCCATTGTTCTATGGTTTCTCTGGTTGAGTGGTGGTGACACCTTGAGAATAGTCAGTGACATATGAAATTTATGGTCAATTACAAGTTTGGCTTTTGGCCTTCTCGCCAGAGATTGTGGCAGAAATTAATATGAAAGAAGTAGGATATGAATGGATTGTTCAATTTGGCACTGCTAGCTTTTATGAATGATCACTGTTCAATTGTTCAATTTGATTGCAGGTTGTAACGTGGTGTCAGATGGTGATGAACTTCAGAGCTTGCTGGGATGTCTGTGAACTGAATGGGAACAAACAGTTATTTATTGTCTGTAGTATGGCCACAATATTTAAACAAATTGTCTCAAGGATCAATAACTGTAGTGGGGCTCACAAACCTTAACACAATGATTTTTGGTCATTGTAATGTAGATTATCAGCAGCAAGCAGAAAATGTTTGTTGCTCGGGGCTGCTTGAAAATCTCCAAATATTATCTACACAAAGTTGTTGTCATAGTTTTCTTTGCCATTGCATTAGTCGTGAAGGTACAGGACACAGGTTTAATGATTTTTTTCTTGAGTGTACAAGCTGTGCAGTTTTAAAATAAGTTCTATTCAGAAATCTATTGCTGACCACCAAACTGCTTGAGTTTACATTTCATTGTCATCAAACAAGGTATGTTCATTGCGTGTAGTACAGGGCCAATCTTCCGTCTGTTTGACAAGACCACTCAGTTTTCAATGACCAGCTCGCTTTTAGCACTATACTGACTGTTCCCAATTCTGTCTTCAACACCTCTCTCGTAACCAACTGATTAATGCGACATTGCAATGATCCTGTGGTTTTCAATGCTGCAAGTTATCAGAAATGTTTCTTCTAACAGTCATGTGGCTAAGCTCCTGGTTGTGTACGGCATATACCCTTTAAGTTGTCCTGATGACGATCTGACTATCTGGTCAATGACTAGTTCCTGACCTGGTTAATCACATGCAAGTGCTTAATGGCATGGAAAGATGGTAAACTTTCCATCAAAATTGTTAGTGCTCAAAAGTATGGATGCAGGTGAGCACATCCCATTGTCCAGTAAAATATTTATTGTCAGTTTAAGTTGATGGATGAGATACCAATACAATGGACTTCTTTGTCCTGGATGGTGTCAAGCCTCTTAGTGTCATAGAGACATACAACACAAAAACAGACCCTTTGATCCAACCATTCCATGCAGACCATAATGCCAAACTAAATTAGTCCCACCTGCCCATTCCCTCCAAACATTTCATATTCATGTACTTATTCAAATGTCTTTTAAATGTCATAACTGGACCTGCATCCACTACTTCCTCTGGAGTTTCATTCTATCCATCAACAACTCTCTATGTAAAAAACAAATTGCCCCCATGTCTTTCTCCTCTCAGGTTAAAAATATGCCTCTTAGTCTTGAAATCCTCCACTCTAGGGAAAAGACAACTGTCATTCACCTTATCTATACACCTCATGATTTTATAAACCTCTATAAGGTCACCCTAGTGTTACTGGAGTTGCATACATCCATTTAAGGATATTCCACTGTTATGACACAGGGTAAACACCCCCACTATTTTAAACCAACAATACAGAAAGGATTTATCCCGTGCAGTAATCTGTAAAAATTCGAGAGTCCAAGAACCAGGTGTTTTAGATTATTTACGGTGTGGAAACAGGCCCTTCGGCCCAACAAGTTCACACCGACCTTCCGAAGAGCAACTCACCCAGACCCATTCCCCTACATTTACCCCTTCACCTAACACTATGGGCAATTTAGCATGACCAATTCACTTAACCTGCACATTTTTTGGACTGTGGGAGGAATCTAGAGCACCCCGGAGGAAACCCATGCAGACATGGGGAGAACGTGCAAACTCCACACTGACACCTGAGGCAGGAATTGAACCTGGGTGTCTGGTGCTGTGAGGCAGCAGGGCTAACCACTGTGCCACCGTGCTGCCTATTTAAAGTAAAAATTAACAACTTTATTTCTTAAAGTAAAACTTTATTATGAAAATAATTAACTAACAACAATTTACAACTCCTTCCTGTAGCCTATCTTTTACTTTCCCTTCTATAATACTAGCCCGACAAAAGCCACGATTAAGATTTAGTGAAAACTTCAAATTGCAAAACCAGCCAGCAATCGAATCTTCACTTTATCTTCCTCATTAAATTTGCTCTCCAGGTTACTGTTGATGTTTTTCTCTGTGCAAACTCCTTCTCTAGATATTTGCATTGAGTAGGAGAATCAAAATTAATGGGGGGAAAGGCAGCAATGTGGATTATCAGATCAGCCATGATCTCATTGAATGGTAGAGCAGACTTTGATGGACCAAATTACCTCAGAGAGTTCTGGCTAGCAGCCTACACCTGTTGGTCTTTAGGCAGTTCTCCCCCAACTGTTCAATTTTCCCCTGTCTTATATCCCTAAAGCATCGGATTGTGTCATTGGCTTTTAATTTTGTCAATATACTAAATTCAAACTTCGTTGGAGTTTGGATTTTTGGGGGGTATAATTTAAACTGATTGGCCTAATTCAACTTTGTTTTTGTCTCTAGGCAACCAGCTACACTAGCTGCTGGACCAAAAGGTTACATTGTATCTTGTTCAGAGCACTTGGTACTGTCAAGTATTTCTGCCAGCTTTTAACTTTCTTAAAGGTACAGTACACCCACATCTACATAACACCACCACACTCCTGCTGCATGCCTTGTAGGTCATGGACAAGCTTTGGAGCGTCAGTAGGTGAGATACCCACTATAGTCTTCATAATCTCTGACCTGCTCTTGTTGCCACTGTGCCTATATGGCTAATCCACTTCAGTATCCTGTCAATGCTAACCCTAGGATATTGACCATGGGAGATTCAGTGATGATAGTGGTGATTAGGACTTGACCAGATTGATCAGTATTGGCACCACTCTTGGTGATGGACTTTGAATTGCCTCACCCAGAGTACACTGCAGTACCTTGCCATCTTCAGAACTTCCATAAAGTGCTGTTCAACATGGAAGAGCAATGATTCATCTGCCAAGAGGGGGATCCATTAAGTGGTAATCAGCAGAGGTTTCCTTGTCCATGTATGACTGAAATCACAAGTTAAAGTGGAGGGCTCCAAGTGTCCTTTCCTTTCTGAGTGTATGGGACTGTGCCACCACTTCTGCTGGATATGTTTTGATGGTGGAAAAAGACGATGATTGTGATTGGCTGCCACAATGCCTGTAAGGTTTGAAACCTTGAGCATGACCATGGCAGGCTGTTGCTTGATTATTCTGTACTGAGCTCTCTCAGTTTTGGTACAAGCCTAGAGAGGATAATATGCTCTAGAGTTTTTCGAATTGACTGGACTGTGTGCCAGTGTCTAGGTTGATTCATTTTTATTCCTTTTTGACAGTGGTATGGTCCAAATGAGTGATTTCCTAGGTCATTTCAGAGTCAACCACATTGCTAGAGGGTAGTGAATCTGTGGATTTATTTTAATGGCAGTGCGCTGTTGAGGGTTGTTGAGCCTGGATAACTGACTGAAATTGACATTTGTAATGAGTAGGAGAATCGAGATTAAGGGGGGGAAAGACAGCAATGTGGAGTTGAGGATTATCAGATCAGCCAAGATCTTAATGAATGGGAGAGCAGACTTTGATGGACTGAATTACCTACTTCTGCTCCTGTGTCTTATAGTCTTCTGGACTCGGTCCAATTCATTAAGACCACTGGAATAAAGAATGAGGTTAAGAGATTCCTTTTTGTGCACAGGGTGATTAGGACCAGCAATACCCTGTCAAAAACATTGGTACAAGAGTCAAAAAAGGGAAGAAACATTTGAAAAATGTACAATTTAAAAGATAACAAGCACCTGATAGAGAAATGAGAGCAAGTAAGATTACTGTTTGAGAGACCTGGAGCAGACAAAACTTTCTGTAAAAGCCTATGCCAGTGTCTTGTGCATTTCCAAATCCTCTTCCATCAGGCAGCTTTCAATGTGAATCATCACAACCTGTTCACATATTTGTGTTCCTGCTTTTAGCCTTGGATCAAATCTTCTTCCCAACTGTAGTATTCTTGATGATTTATTGAGACCATGATTTCACATACTGAAAGCATATTACTGATTAGAATTAAATATTTATGATAAAAGATTTTAGTAATACAAAATATTTGAATATTTGGATTTGGAATCGAAGATTATTTCAAACATCAAACAGAATGTTTGGTTGACATCAATCAATGTTTATTAATGAATGTTTATTAATGAATGTTTATTAATGTACATCAATCAATGCCTTATGTTTCTTTTCAGATTTCACTGTAGTATGATTCTGTTCACCTTCGTGGCTTCTAATGTAACCAATAGCTGTTTTGGCTTCTAATTAGAAGCACTTTACTGAATGTCAGGGATTGTGTTCATTGGATAGTGAGTATTTAATTACACTGTTACAGACATGTTTAAACTTGCCCTCCTTTTACAATTTACTGCTGAAAGTAATCCTACAGGGAACAGTAAATTATAAATGGGAGGCTTCTTCAAGGTAATTTATGAAGTAGTATTACCTTTGTACAAACATAGAAGCCTCTATTTTTATTTTATTGTTCAGCTTCTCCTCAGTTGACTGAACAACATTTTGTTTTTTTAATTGTATGCTGCTCTATTCTTAATGAGGCTCTATGGTACCATTAGAGTTGAATTATGGGCTTCTCAATACAAAGTATTGTCTTCCCACATAAGGCTCCCCTGTTCCTTGTATCATTTCTCTGCTAGAGAACAGAAGGCCACAGATTGTTTAGCTGCCATGAAACTGTAGTGTGGCTCTGGGACTGTTCCCAAAGCTCCCCGCCCACTGCAATTTCAAACCCAAATCTAATCCAACCCTCAATTAGAGAGAAGCAGGCAGTTTATTAATAAAAACTGTAAACAGAGAGAAGAAATTCAGTATATTATAACTCCAAAAACTGAGAATGTCTCTACGTACAATGTAGAAAGTAATTAAAAAGCTGTTATACGAGTACAAATACAATATGCAAATCATAGAATCCCTACAGTGCGGAAACAGGCCATTCATTCCAACGAGTCCACATTGACCATCTGAAGAGTAACTCAACCAGACCCATTCCCCTACCCTATTATTCTACATACGTCTGACTATTGCACCTACCTACACATCCCTGAATACAATTTAGAACATAGACATAGAACATAGAACAGCACAGAACAGGCCCTTCGGCCCACGATGTTGTGCCGAACATTTGTCCTAGCTTAAGCACCCATCCATGTACCTATCCAATTGCCGCTTAAAGGTCACCAAAGATTCTGACTCTACCACTCCCACAGGCAGCGCATTCCATGACCCCACCACTCTCTGGGTAAAGAACCCACCCCTGACATCTCCCCTATACCTTCCACCCTTCACCTTAAATTTATGTCCCCTTGTAACACTCTGTTGTACCCGGGGAAAAAGTTTCTGACTGTCTACTCTATCTATTCCTCTGATCATCTTATAAACCTCTATCAAGTCACCCCTCATCCTTCGCCGTTCCAATGAGAAAAGGCCTAGCACTCTCAACCTATCCTCGTACGACCTATTCTCCATTCCAGGCAACATCCTGGTAAATCTTCTCTGCACCCTCTCCAAAGCTTCCACATCTTTCCTAAAGTGAGGCGACCAGAACTGCACACAGTACTCCAAATGTGGCCTAACCAAAGTCCTGTACAGTTGCAACATCACTTCACGACTCTTGAATTCAATCCCTCTGCTAATGACCGCTAATACACCATAGGCCTTCTTACAAGCTCTATCCACCTGAGTGGCAACTTTCAAAGACCTATGAACATAGACCCCAAGATCCCTCTGTTCCTCCACCTCACTAAGAACCCTACCGTTAACCCTGTATTCCGCATTCTTATTTGTCTTTCCAAAATGGACAACCTCACACTTGGCAGGGTTGAACTCCATCTGCCACTCCTCAGCCCAGCTCTGCATCATATCCAAGTCCCTTTGCAGCCGACAAGAGCCCTCCTCACTATCCACAACTCCACCAATCTTCGTATCATCTGCAAATTTACTGACCCACCCTTCGACTCCCTCATCCAAGTCATTAATAAAAATTACGAACAGCAGAGGACCCAGAACTGATCCCTGCGGAACTCCACTTGTAACTGGGCTCCAGGCTGAATATTTACCATCTACCACCACTCTCTGACTTCGACCGGTTAGCCAGTTTTCTATCCAATTGGCCAAATTTCCCTCTATCCCATGCCTCCTGACTTTCCGCATAAGCCTACCATGGGGAACCTTATCAAATGCCTTACTAAAATCCATGTATACTACATCCACTGCTCTACCCTCATCCACATGCTTGGTCACCTCCTCAAAGAATTCAATAAGACTTGTAAGGCAAGACCTACCCTTCACAAATCCGTGCTGGCTGTCCCTAATCAAGCAGTGCCTTTCCAGATACTCATAAATCCTATCCCTCAGTACCCTTTCCATTACTTTGCCTACCACCAAAGTAAGACTAACTGGCCTGTAATTCCCGGGGTTATCCCTATTCCCTTTTTTGAACAGGGGCACAACATTCGCCACTCTCCAGTCCCCTGGTACCACCCCCGTTGACAGTGAAGATGAAAAGATCATTGCCAACGGTACTGCAATTTCCTCTCTTGCTTCCCACATAATCCTAGGATATATCCCATCAGGCCCGGGGGACTTGTCTATCCTCAAGTTGTTCAAAATGTCCAACACATCTTCCTTCCTAACATGTATCTCCTCTAGCTTTCACACTCTCCTCTTCAACAATACGGTTCCTCTCATTCGTAAATACTGAAGAAAAGTACTCATTCAAGACCTCTCCTATCTCTTCCGACTCAATACACAGTCTCCCACTACTGTCCTTGATCGGACCTACCCTCGTTCTCGTCATTCTCATGTTTCTCACATACGCATAAAATGCCTTTGGGTTATCCTTGATCCTATCCGCCAAAGATTTTTCATGCCCTCTCTTAGCTCTCCTAATCCCTTTCTTCAGGTCCCTTCTGGCTATCCTGTATCCCTCCACTGCTCTGTCTGAACCCTGTTTCCTCAACCTTATGTAAGCCTCCTTCTTCCTCTTTACAAGACATTCAACCTCCCTCGTCAACCAAGGTTCCCTCACACGACCATTTCTTTCCTGCCTGACAGGTACATACATATCAAGGACACGTCGTATCTGTTCCTTGAAAAAGTTCCACATTTCCACGACATCCTTCCCCGACAGCCTATGCTCCCAACTTATGCTCCTCCGATCCTGTCTTACAGCATCGTAATTACCCTTCCCCCAATTGTAAAACCTACCCTGTTGCACGCACCTATCTCTCTCCATAACCAAGGTGAAAGTCACAGAATTGTGGTCACCATCACCAAAATGTTCACCCACTAACAAGCCCATCACTTGTCCCGGTTCATTACCGAGTACCAAATCCAAAATGGCCTCCCCTCTGGTCGGACAATCTACATACTGTGTTAGAAAAGCTTCCTGGACACACTGCACAAACACCGCCCCATCCAATCTACTTGATCTAAAGAGCTTCCAATCAATATTTGGGAAGTTGAAATCGCCCATGACTACTACCCTGTGGCTTCTGCACCTTTCCAAAATCTGCTTCCCAATCTGTTTCTCTACATCTCTGCTGCTATTGGGGGGCCTATAGTAAACACCCAACAAGGTGACTGCACCTTTCCTATTTCTGACTTCAGCCCATACTACCTCTAAGGGCAGATCCCCCTCGAACTGCCTTTCTGCAGCTGTTATACCATTTCTAATTAGCAACGCCACCCCCCCTCCTTTTTTACCACCCTCCCTAATCCTACTGAAACATCTGTAACCAGGAACCTCCAACAACCATTCCTGTCCCTCTTCTATCCACGTTTCCGTGATGGCCACAACATCATAGTCCCAGGTACCGATCCACGCCTTAAGTTCACCGCCCTTATTTCTGATACTCCTTGCGTTGAAGTATACGCATCTCTGTGTCCGCAAGTATTCCCTGTCAGTGCGACCTTCTTCACAGCCTCCCCACACACTTGGACATCCTGACAAACAGCTAGCCTACTTGCTGGACTACAAGTCCAGATCCCATCCCCCTGCCAAATTAGTTTAAATTAGCATGGCCAATTCACCTAACCAGCACGTCTCTGGATTGTGGGAGCGAACCAGAACACCTGGAGGAAACCAACTCAGACACGGGGAGAATGTACAAACTCCATACAGGCAGTCGCCTGAAGTTGGAATCAAACCCAGGTCCTTGGTGCTATGAGGCAGCAGTGCCACCGTCTTGAATAATAATAAAAAACATCTCAAAGAACACAGAAACAGCCCTTTGACTCTCCAAGCCTGCACCAACACATTTTGCCCTTCCATACTAAAACAGTCTTCATTGTCAGTCCCTCTATTCCCTTCCTACTCATGTACTTGTCCAGGTGCTCCTTGAATGCTGCTATTGTGTCAGCTTCCACCACCTCCTCTGGCAACGCATTGCAGGCACTCACCAACCTTTGAGAGAAAAACTTGCCTCGCACATCTCTTTTAAACATTCCCCCTCCCATCTTGAACCTGTGTCCCCTAGTAATTGACCCCTTCACCCTGGGGAAAAGCCTCATACTTTCTACTGTATCCATGCCATTCACAATCTTATAAACTTCTATCTGGTTACCCCTCAACCTCCTGTGTTCCAGTGAAAACAACAGATTGAGGAGGGGCCAGCTACCTCTTGAGAATGGGAAGTCATCATTTTGCAGGTCAATTTTTTAACTGTTTTTGCCCAGCTTTATTATTAACTCTGATACTGTGAATATTCCTGTAGCCACTTAATGCAGAATAATCCAAATATTTTCGGACAAAGTCTCAACACATTTATCCTAGTTTTTACACAGTTCTCAATGTCAGTTTTTAAACTAAGAGAAATCTTAGATGTTTTCCAATCTACTAAAATAAGTAGTTTTGTAATTCTTTCAGTCAAATGTTATTTTAAAAGAAACTGGAAGGAATGATTTGAAATGTTAAAAAACAAATAGGTTGTAAGGAGAGTTGCAGATAAAGGAGGGTGAAATTAGGCTGGAATAAGGAGCCTGAAATGTGTTCCATTTCATATTTGATTTTATTGACTGCTCTGGAATTAAATATTGAGGTTATTGTACAATAGGCATGTCTCTCCTTTCCATGTCCAATTTCACCCTATCAGGCTCTGAGAGTGTGCATGATGAAAGAAACATTTCATATCAAATTGTATGTAGATTCCATGGGAAAACAAATTCCAACAGTGAAATAAAAATACAAATAAATGAGTTATAACATTACATATTTTTGTAAAATAAAACTAATCTGACCATAACTAAGCACAAGAATCTCGGAAAAAGATACCAAAGTGACCGGACAATGCAACTACAAGGTCTCAGTGAATTGAACTCTATTGAATTGAATTGAATTGAATTTATTGTCACGTGTACCAAGGCACAGTGAAAAGCTTTGTCTTGCAAGCTATACAGACAGATCACAGAGTTAAATAGCATAGGTAGTAAATTATAGGTAAACAGCGCCAAAAACAAAAATACAGGTCCAGGCAAATGTTAAGAGTTTGTGAGTCCATTCAGTATTCTAACAACAGTAGGGTAGAAACTGTTCCTAAACCGGCTGGTGCATGTGTTCAGGCTTCTATACCTTCTCCCCAGTGATAGAGGTTGTAGAAAAACATTGCCAGGGTGGGATGGATCTTTGAAAGGGGCATGCCTAGTTAAGTAAAGACCCTTGAAATACCAAGAGAAACAGCTAAAAGAAGTGTGAGAAATCAAACTTCAGAGAGAAACAACAGACAGAATGAAGAACATAAAAGAACTTCAGACAGTGAGGTCTGCAAATGCTGGAGATCAGAATTGAGAGTGTTTTGCTGGAAAAGCATAGCAGGTCAGGCAGCATCCAAGGAGCAGGAAAATCGACCTTTCGAGCTGAAGCTCTTCATCAATAAAGAACTTCAACATCATTGACTTGGCTTTGTGGAGCCCTTGATTCCTCAAAATTAACACACTACCATTTTGAGCTGTTGACCTATATAAAGAAAAGTGGCTTCAGACACCCAGTGTGCAAAACTCCAAGAATCACCCTCAGAGGGATGTTTTTGCCAAACAGGAAACGATATACAGAAACCAAATACAGTTCACTTGAAAAAGGTCAAGCAGAAAATTCTGAAACTACAGAACTGGTGAAGAACAAGGAAACTTTTCCTCCCCTCAAAATTTGCAATTCTGAGGAAACTACTTATGGAAGAAAAACCAAGTCACCTACAAAAAGCATCGCAACTACTGGACCTGATTTAATTTCTTCATTTCAGGAAAATAAACCTGAGCAATGGGCTCCAACTGTTACCACAGTCCACGCTAGGACTTTCTCCTTTTGAGTATTCCATTGCCTTATTGATAATTTTTTCATCTTGATGGCTATAATTTCTTGTTAATATAAGGAGCAAGAGGATAGCAAGGCAACGGGAAGGTCCACTCAAGTACAAGGAAGGAGTTTATGGAGCTGGAAGAAGTGGGTGAGGTCCTTAATGAATACTTGACACTGGTATTCACAAAAAAGAAGATGATGATGGATGGTGAATCTAGACAGGGATATTCTAGGGCATGTCGATAGAGAAAAGGAGGTGCTGTTGAATGTTTTGAAAAGTATTAAGATAGACGATTCTCCAGGACTTGACAGGAACTATCCCAGAGCATTGAGGGAGACAGGGGGAAAATGCCTCGGGGTTTGTATGAAATCTTTGTGTCACAAGGGAGGTCCCAGAGGACTAGAGAATAGCCAACATTGTTCCTATGTTTAAGAAGGGCAATAGAGATGGTCTGGAAATTTTAGGTTGGTGAGCCTTACATCAGTGGTTCAGGAAATTATTGAAGAGTCTTAGGGTTAAGCTTTACTAACCTTTGGGAGAAAGTGAGGACTGCACATGCTGGAGATCAGAGTCGAAGAGTGTGGTGCTGAAAAAGCACAGCCGGTCAGGCAGCATCCAAGGAGCAGGAGAATTAACGTTTCAGATATAAGGGCTGATGAAGGGCTTATGCCTGAAATGTCGGTTGTCCTGCTCCTTGGATGCTGGCTGACCGGCTGGGCTTTTCCAGCACCACACTCTTCAACTCTGATCTCCAGCCTCTGCAGGCCTCACATTCCTGATGAAGGGCTAATGCCTGGAACATCGATTCTTCTGCTCCTGACTGGGTGCAGAAGATGCTGCCTGACTATGTGTGCTTTTCCAGTATCAAACTTTTCAACTTTGCTCACACTTGGAAAAATTATTAGCGATAAACAGCATGGCTTTGTGCAGTGGGAGGTTGTGTCCCACAAATATGATTGGGTTTTTTTCAGGAAGTGACAAACATAATTGAGGGCAGGGCAATGGAGGTTGTCTATATGGACTTTTGGAAGGCCTTTGCCAAGATCCCTCATAGCAGAATGATGCACAAGGTGAATTCACATTGGATCTACGATGAGCTGGTAAGATGAATACAGAACTGGCTTAGTCTTAGAAGACAGAGAATTGTGGTGGAAAGGTGTTTTCAGACTGGAGATCTGTGACCAGTGGCATCCCACAGGGATCAGTACTGGGACCCCTGTTGTTTGTAAAATATATAAATATTGTGGAGGAGAATGTAGGTGGTCTGATTAGTAAGTTTACAAATGGAGCAAAGATTGGAGGGAGCTGCAGATAGTAAAAAAGATTGTCAGAGGATACAGCAGGATATTGGTAGACTAGAGTCTTGAATGAAGAAATGGCAGTTGGAAATCAATCCATCTGATAAAAGTAAGGTGATACATTTTGGAAGATATAATGTAGGAGGGAATGTACAGTAAATGGCAGAACCTTCAGTAGCATCAAGATACAGAGGGATCTTACAGGTGCACAGTTGCCTGAAAGTGGGAACATAAGTGGATACGGTTGTCAAGAAACCATATAGCATGCATGCCTTCATCAGTTGTGGTGCAGAGTATAAAAATTGGCAAATCACGTTGCAGATTTATAGAACTTTAGTTCGGCCACATTCAGAATATTGTGTACAGTTTTGGGTGCCACGCTCCCAGAGGATGTGGACGCTTTGGAGAGGTTAAGGAATGGTTTACCAGGATGTTGCTGGTTGGAGGGTGTTAGCAACGAGGAGAGATTGGATATTCTTGATTTGTTTTCACTTGAATATTGAAAGCTGAGGAATGACCTGATAGAAGTTTACAAAATTATGAGAGACATGGATAAAGTGGATAGTCGAAGTCTTTTTCCTAGGACAGAAATATTGATTATGAGGGGACCTAACGTTTACAGTACAAAAGGAATTGTTTAAAGGAGACGTGTGATGAAAGTTTTTTTTCACAGACGGTGGTAAGTATCTGGAACTTGCTGCCAGAGGAAATGGTGGAGGCAGATACAATAGTAACATTTAAAAAGCATCTGATGAAATAATGAACAGGCAGGGTATGGATCACATAGAGGCAAAAGGTGGAAACAGGTACACACCAGTGCTGTGAAGAGTATCCCATCCAGACCCATTCCCCTACTTTATTATCTACATTTTTCCCTAAATTAATGCACCTAACCTATACATCCCTGAACACTATGGTCAATTCACCTAACCTGCACATCTTTGGACTGTGGGAGTAAACCAGAGAAAATCCACAGTGGCACAGGGAGAATGTGCAAACTCCACACAGACAGTCACCTGAGGCTGGAATTGAACCCGAGTCTTTGATGCTGTGAGGCAACAGAGCTAGCCACTGAGCCACTGTGCCCCCCAGTTTTTAGCTCAGAAAAGCATCATGTATGGCTGCAGTCTTGCTGTGCCAAAGGGCATGTTCCTGCGCTTTTACAGTTCTTTGATTTAATAGTTTTATCCTGAGGAAAGTTTCTGTAATAACTAATATTAAACTTATACTTGTTCAAATCAAAAGCTTGGCTGCGAGTCTGCTTTAATTTGAATTACACTGTATTACAATTTTAAGGTGACTATACAAACTGTACTAACAGACAAACACATGTGGTAGATGTACCTGGTGGTATTTAAAGTCAACCTCAAGAGGAGCAGAAATGATCCTTTGTGGTCTATGAGGATACCTTAAGTCTCCCTAGCCCTGAACATTTTCCCATCTCATAATTTTCCTTTTTTAATTCTGTCAGCCATTTTGTTTATCTCATTAGTGAGCATCTCCACGGCTTTCACTGGCAGCCTTGAATTTTGACTCCTGCTCCTCACTATTGATGCCATTCACTGCTGGTTTCAGGCAGGAATCAATGTTGGGCAATGTTCGGAAAGTCAGGAGTTAAAACCTCCCAGCCTCAATTTTGAGGTGCTAAGATAGTTTGTGTTCCACATTGTCCCCATTACAATAAAGTCTACAGGATGCATATAAAATTAACCTTTCTTTTATAACATTAACTTATAGACGTATAGACATGTTGGAAATCACAGTTATCTAAATTAACCTTCAAAACACAACCATGGGATGAATCTTATTTTGGTTTTAGTTAAGAGTCGTTGATACAAAGCTTGGTGGAGTGTGGAGGGCTGTTGTAGATTGCAATGGGCAGCAGCAACTCAACATGCGGGAGCTTGGAACAGGGGCCTTCCAGGAGCGGTGAGTCACTGATTTGAACCTTTAAAAACTTACCACGAGCGTAGGAGTTCTCCATTTCTGTTTTCCAGTGGCAGCAGCAACTCAAAGGGCGGCAGCTTGCACCAGGGGCCTGTCAGGAGCAGTGAGTCACTGATTTGAGCTTTTATATTTGAACTCAGAGAGCACTGGTTTTCTGGGAAAGGAGGAACTTCTTTTTATTTCCGTCCAGCTATATAAGTCAGTGTTTTCTCAACCTGAGACCCTATGTTTGTAGGGCTTCCCACCCAACCACCTCCTACATCAGCTAAGCATCTCTTCTTTTTTATTTTGTGATAAGCAGACTAGCAGGGATGGCAGTGCAGGGAGAGCAATGTTCCTCCTGCATGATGTTTGAGGTGAGGGATGCCATTAGTGTCCCATTCAAGTACATCTACAGGAAGTGCACCCAACTCTCGCTCCTCCAAGACCGTGTTAGGGAACTTCAGATCATTTGAGAGGCAGAGGCTGTCAGAGATGAGTTACAGGGAAGTAGTTACTTCTAGGCACAAAGAAAGCTAGGTGATTGTTCGAAGGGGAAGAAACAGTCAGTGGAGGGATCCCCTGTGGTCGTTCCCCTGAAAAACATGTTTACTGTTTTGGATACTGTTGAGGGGGATGACTTACCAGGGGCAAGCAGTGGGGCCCAGGTCTCTGGCACAGAGCCTGTCCCTGTTGCACAGCAGGGAAGGAGGGAAAGGAGGAGAATGTTAGTCATTGGGGACTCAATAGTTAGAGGCTCAGATAGAAGGTTTGTTGGGAAAGAACGAGACTCGCGGTTGGTGTGTTGCCTCCCAGGTACCAGGGTCCGTGATTTCTCGGATCGTATCTTTGGGGTCCTGAAGGGAGAGGGTGACCAGCCTCAAGTCGTGGTCCATGTAGGTACCAATTACATAGGTACAAAAAGGGATAGGGATGTAAGACAGGATTTCAGAGAGCTAGGGTGGAAGCTGAGAGCTAGAACAAACAGAGCTGTTATCTCTGGTTTGTTACCCGTGCCACGTGATAGCGAGGTAAGGAATAGGGAGAGATATCAGCTGTACACGTGGCTGCAAGGATGGTGCAGGAGGGAGGGCTTCAGGTACTTGGATAATTGGGGCTCATTCTGGGGTAGGTAGGACCTGTACAAACAGGATGGTCTTCACTTGAACCAGAGGGGTACTAATATCCTGGGTGGGAAATTTGCTGGTGCCATTCGGGTGGGTTTAAACGAGCTCAGCAGGGGGATGGGAACCTGAGGTGTAGTTGCAGTGCACAGGAGGATGAGAGTAGGAAGGACAGGGACAGGATTTCAGGGTCACAGGAATGTGCTGGCAGACAGCAAGCTGGTTTGAAGTGTGTCTACTTCAATGCCAGAAGTATCCGAAATAAGATAGATGAGCTTGCAGCATGGATAGGTACTTGGGACTTCGATGCTGTGACCATTTCTGAGACAAGATTAGAGCAGGGTGAGGAATGGATGTTGTAGGTTCCAGGGTTTAGATCTTTCATTAAGAACAGGCAAAGTGGTAAAAGAGGGGGAGGTGTGGTCTTGTTAGTCAAGAATAGTATAACGGTGGCTGAAAGAACTTTTGGTGAGGACTCGTCTACTGAGGTAGTGTGGGCTGAGGATAGAATCAGAAGAGGAGAGGTCACACTGTTTGGAGTTTTTCATAGGCAACCACAGAGGTCCAGGGAGGTGGAAGAGAGGATTAGCAAAATTATTCTGGACAGGAGTGAAAGGAACAAGATGGTCATTATGGGGGACATTAACTTCCCCAACATTGACTGGAAGTGCTATAACTCCAGTGCGTCGGATGGATCAGTTTTTGTCCAATGTGTACAGGAGGGTTTCCTGACACAGTATGTCGAAGGGCCGACAAGAGGGGAGGCCACACTGGATCTGGTGCTTGGTAATGAACCAGGCCAGGTGTTTGACTTAGTTGTAGGTGAGCACTTTGGAGAGATTGACCAGAATTCAGTTATGTTTAGTTTAGCGATGGAAAGGGGTACATACCACAGGTCAAGAATTATTGATGGGGCAAGGGCAATTATAATGTGATTAGGCAAGAATTAGGATGCATAGAATGCGTTAGCAAAATGCAGGCAATGCAGGAAATGGAAATGTGGAGCTGGTTTAAGGAACAGATATTGCGTGTCCTTGATAGGTATGTCCCTATCAGGCAGGGGGGATGTGATAAGGTAAGGGAACCATGGTTTACTACAGAAAGTGCACCTCTTGTTAAGCGGGAGAAGGAGGCTTATGTGTTGATGAGGCAAGATGGTTCAGATGAGGCCATGGAGAGTTACAGGAGAAAGTGAGGTCTGCAGATGCTGGAGATCAGAGCTGGAAATGTGTTGCTGGAAAAGCGCAGCAGGTCAGGCAGCATCCAGGGAACAGGAGAATCGACGTTTCGGGCATAAGCCCGAGAGTTACAGGTCAGCTAGGGAGGATTTAAAGCAAGTGTTAAGAAGAGCAAAGAGAGGACACGAGCAGTCTTTAGCAAATAGAATAAAGGAGAACCCTAAAGCTTTCTCTTGGTATGTGAGGAATACAAGGATGACAGTCAAAGACAGAAATGGGAAGTTGAGTGTGGACCCTGTGGAGATCGGAGAGGTGCTAAGTGAACATTCCTCATCGGCTTTCACTCAGGAAAAGGAGAATATTGTAGAGGAGAGGAATGAGGTACAACATATTATATTAGAAAGGATTGAAGTTAGTTACGAACAGGTATTATCAATTCTAGAAGGAGTGAAAGTAGACAAGTCCCCTGGGCCGGATGGGATTTATCCAAGGATTCTCTGGGAAGCTAGGGAGGAGATAGCAGAGCCTTTGGCTTTGATATTTGAGTCTTCATTGTCTACAGGTTTAGTACCAGAGGACTGGAGGATTGCAAACATTGTGCCCTTGTTCAAGAAGGGCAGTAGAGATGACCCAGGTAATTATGGACCAGTGAGCCTTACTTCTGTTATAGGAAAGGTTTGGGAAAGGATTATAAGAGATAAGATTTATAATCATCTAGCAAGCAACAATTTGATTTCAGATAGTCAACATGGTTTCATCAAGGGCCGGTCGTGTCTCATAAAGCTCATTGAGTTTATTGAGAAGGTGACCAAGCATGTAGATGAGGGTAGGGCAGTCGGTGTGGTATACATGGACATCAGTAAAGCCTTTGATAAGGTTCCACAGGGTAGGCTGTTAGAGAAAATGCAGAGACATGGGATTGAGAGTGATTTAGCAGTTTGGATTAAAAACTGTATTTCTGAAAGAAGGCAGCGAGTGGTGGTTGATGAAAAATATTCAGCCTGGTGTGCCACAAGGATTTGTTTTGGGACCACTGCTGTTTGTCATTTGTATAAATGACTGAGACGCAGACATAGGTGGATGGATTAGTAAATTTGCAGATGACGTTAAAGTCAATGGAGTAGTGGACAGTTTGGAAGAATATTACAGGTTGCAGGGGGACTTGGATAAACTGCAGAATTGGGCTGAGAGGTGGCAAATGGAATTCAATGCAGTTAAATGTGAGGTGATGCACTTTGGGAAGAGAAACAGGAAGACAGAGTACTGGGTCAATGGAAAGATTCTTGGTAGTGTGGATGTGCAGAGTGATCTTGGACTCCATGTACATCGATCCCTGAAAGTTGCCACCCAGGTTGATAGTGCTGTTAAGGTGTGTTAAGTTTCATTGGTAGAGGGATTGTGTTCCGGAGTCGCAATATCATGCTGCAACTTTACAAAACGCTAGTGCAGCCACATTTGGAATATTGTGTACAGTTCTGGTCGCCATATTTCAGGAAGGATGTGGAAGCATTGGTGCAGAGGAGGTTTCCCAGGATGTTGCCTGGTCTGGAGGGGAGGTCTTATGAGGAAAGGCTGAGAGACTTGGGTCTGTTCTCATTGGCAATAAGAAGGCTAAAAGGGGATTTGATAGAGACATACAAGATGATCAGAGGATTAGATAGGGTAGACAGAGAAAGTCTGTTTCCTAGGATGATGACGTCAGCTTGTTCGAGGTGGCATAACTACAAATTGAGGGGTGATAGATTTAAGACAGATGTCAGAGGCAGGTTCTTTATGCATAGAGTGGTAAGGGCATGGAATACACTACCTGCTAATGTAGTCAACTGAGCCACATTAGGGAGATTTAAACAATCCTTAGATAAGCACGTGGATGATTTTGGGATAGTGTAGGGGGACGAGCTGAAAATAGTTCACAGGTCAGCGCAACATCGAGAACCGAAGGGCCTGTTCTGCGCTGTATTGTTCTATGTTCTATGTTCTATTGATGGGATGCAGAACTGGGCTGCTAAGTGGCAGATGGAATTCAACCTGGAAAAGTGAATCAGTTTGGAAGATCAAATTTGAATGCAGAATACAGGGTTAAAGACAGTGTGGAGAAACCGAGGGATCTTGGGGTCCATGTCCATAGATCCCTCGAAGTTGCCACCCAAATTGATAGGGTTGTCAAGAAGGCATATGGTGTGTTGGCTTTCATTAGTAGGGGGAATTGAGTTTAAGAGCCGCGAGGTTATACTACAGCTCTATAGGGTGCTGGTTAGACCACACTTGGAATATTGTGTTCAGTTCTGGTCACCTCACTATAGAAAGGATGTGAAAGCTTTAGAGAGTGTGCTAGGAGATTTACCACGATACTGCCTGGACTGGAGAGCATGTCTTATGAAGAAAGGTTGAGGGAGCTAGGGCTGTTCTCATTGGAGTAAAGAAGGATGAGAGGTGACTTGATAGAGATGTCCAAGATGATAAGAGGCATAGATACAGTGGATAGCCAGAGACATTTTCTCATGGTGGAAATGGCTTTCACAAGGACCATAATTGGAGGTGATTGGAGGAATGCTTGGTCAGTGCATGGAATGCATTTCCAGCAGTGGTAGTAGAGTCAGTTAAATTATGGACATTTAAGCAATGCTTGGACAGCCACATAGAAGTTAGTACCATGTTGGGTCTGATCTTTGTGTAGGTAAAAGGCTGGCACAACATCGAGGGCCGACAGTCTGTACTGTGCTTTACTGTTCTATGTTAAGTGTCAATTCATCAGTGTCAAAGGAGGGTCCAAACATTGTCTTTCTTAATTGCCCATGGCAGCATCGTATTTAAAACCTCCATGTGCCCAATGTCAATCACTGCAAGCCAGCAATTACAGTAATTTGCAGTAAACATAGTGGGAGGGCAATGCTTCAGAAGGCACTGATGTCATGGGTGAGACTTTATAGTGAATAGTTGATCTCCTTTGGAAATATATTGGCTCTTCAAATCATCAAACACCTATCATTGCTGCAACAGCTACAAGAATGGAACTACGGAGGCACTATGTCTGTATCAACCCCACTGCTCCCCTCATGACCATCATAACATAAGATCTGCTCATTGTTCATTGTGGGAGCATCAGATTGTAAAAACATCAGAGTTGCAAAAGTTTACTAATTAAACAAAGAATGAACAAACAAAAATCTGCCTTTGCTTTTGGGATTAAACAGTGGCTGATTGTCTTTGGAACTGCAATAATTTTAGTCAGTGAGTGATCACTGCTCCCAGCTCACATCTAGCCAAAACTGGATGTCAGTGAAGCTGTGTCTGACATGCTGTGCAAGATGCTGCTGCCTTCTCTCATGCAGAATTGAATGAATTTTCTTTATTGTCATATGTACTGAAATGAATATATGTGAAAAGTTTACAGTCGCTGCAATACAGGGCCATCTTAGGCACAAAGATAGCCAGGTACAGATACTTAAGATGAAATTCTTAGGAAACAAAAAACAATTAGATAAGTTAAAGCAACAAATAGTCCAACAGTATGGGTCATAGGAATAAATTTTTTTTAAAAAGTAGTATGTTCAAAATATCACTCTTTTGGAGCCAACAGAGACCTGCACCATAGACCCACCAACATAGGAGTTGAACCCATAATTGCCCCGCAACCTAAAGGCCCTGTATCCACTGTCAGGCCAGGCCACTGTCGGGACACGAATCTCTGCAGATATCACCTTGCTGACGTCACTACCTTAAAAAGTTCACTGCCGCTGGTACTGCCACCCCCAATCCCTGGAGGAGCTTTGTTGCTGCTGCCGCCGACCCCAAAACTAGGAGAACCTAGGCCTGAAGGTATATGGTTAGGGTAAAGGTGAAGGTTAGGGTAAGATGATCACTTCTGTTTCAAAAAGATGGCTATTATTAATTTGCTCTGATCAATGATATTATCAAGGTGCCATGGCAGGATTTATATTCGACATATTGTGTCACTGTTGCATTTCACATTCAGAATTTGGTGATGATAGACATCTTTAATCCATACTATCTGGACAGTGCAATTTTGATAAATGCAACTGCCCCTTGTGGGGCCTCATGTCAATCACAAGTAGGTCCCCTCCCTCAGAGAAACAAAAACCCACTGACTCCAGCCTCTCCAGTTGTGTTGACAGCCATTTCTCATTCCATTGTGTATTTGGAGGATTGAGGCATCAAAGTAATGCTCCCTAGGGTGAATCAGAGGCTCAGCCTCTCAACCTAGGTAACTCCATAGTCATGCCAAGCATAGTGATCCACTGTGCCTACCCACCAATTGAAGCTATCGATGATTCCGCTCCTACAGTATTCTGTGATTTCCCATGCTTTTGCGCTTCCCACTCTTATATGGTGAATTGCGACTTGCTGTTTACAACATTTCAGCAAGATGCCTCTAATCCCCACAACTGACTTCCTCAATGTGCCTACCCCAGCAGAAGACAAAATGCCATACCAGAGAGAGTGTTTTTCTCTCCACAAATGCTGCCAGAGTTGCTGAGTTTTTCAGCATTCTCTTTGTTTGTTTCAGATTTCCAGTATCAGCACTATTTCATCTTTAATCAAGTTATTGATATGGCTTTTTCAGATCATTTAGACCCAAGGATGTTGTTAGTACAGGATTCAGTGATGGCAATGCTTTTCAATGTCAGTGGTGAATGGATAGCTTCTCCCTTGTTGGAGATGGTCATTTGTGTGGCATGAATGTTACTTGCCACTTTTCTGCATGTTGCTAAGCATGAATGATGCTAAGCATTGTGCAGTCCTTGACGAACATCCCTACTTCTGAGGGATCTGATGATGGAGCGAAGGTCATTGATGAAGCTGCTGAAAATGTTTGCGACTAGGACACTACCCTGAGGAACTCCTGCAGAGATTTCCTGGAGCTGGAGATGCACCACCTACAATGATAAAAATCTCAGATCCTGTTTATGAACTGTGTACTTTAGTATCTGACTAATCAACAGTCGTGCTGCCAAGCTAATCTTGGTGGTGGATATTGAAATCCTTCAAGCAGGAGTGCATTTTCACCTCAGTGCTTCCTCCAACTTATTGTTCAATATGGCAGAACACTGATTTATTAACTGAGGCAGGATGGTAAATGATAATCAGCAAGAGGTTTCCTTGCTCATATTTGACCTGCTGCTTAAAGACTACATTGGAGTCAATGTTGAGGACTCCCAGGTCAACCCTGTTTTGACCGAATGACACTATCCCGCCACCTCTGCTGGGTCTGTCCTGCCGGTGGGACTGGATCTATCCAGGGATGGTGATGGTGGCATCTGGGTCACTGCATGCGATGTATGATTCCATGAGTATGATTCCTTGTTTGACTGGTCTGAAAGGCAGCTGTCCCAATTTTGGAACTTGCCCCAGATATTAAGAAGAAGAAGCTTACAGGGTCAACAGGCTGTTATTGAGGTCGATGCCAGGTGGTCTATCTGGTTTCATTCTGTTTTTGATATTTTTTAGCGATTTTGGTACAATAAGCAGCTAACTCATCCATTTAAGAAGGCAGTCAAGAGTTAACCACATTGTCGTGGAGCTGTAGTCACATTTAGTCACATGATGGCAGAAGGATATTTGTGAAACAGATGGATTTTTATAACAATTGACAATGGTCATCATTAGATTTTTAGTTCCAGATTTTTAATGGATTTAATTCCACCATCTGCCATGCTCGGGTTCAAATCCAGTTCTTTAGGGTCTTTTGATTATTGGTCTAGTACAGTATGATTATGCTCTCATCATGTCCAAACAACACCTCTGACACTGTAATCCTATGCACCAAGGTAGCAGAGATTGCCCTGCAAAGTGGAGGGGGTGTCTCCTGAGTCATACTGACAATGTCATCCAATGCACAACATATTGTCCAATCAGTAGGAGAGCTGTCAACAGAGAAATGCATGATCATTTCACTCATGTTAATGGTTTTATTTAATAATTATTTAGAAATCGTATTACTATTTTTTACTTTTTATATTATCCTTGTGCTATGGTTGATGCTGGACAAGGCAATCCCTTATTTCATAGAAATGTGTCTTGGGTGATTATGTGCCAGTGTTTAATGATTCTTCCTCCCAATAGATATTGGAAAAGGCTCTACATAATCGAAGAAAACAATTCTTTCCAGAATCACTCAAAATACAGAAGCAGGCCATTCAGCCTATCACCTGTCAGTGCTAATTCCTCAATTACAGCTGTCTTCTAACATCTGCTCTGAACATTTCTGCTTATAACAAATTCCTTTTCATCCTGATCTACTGGCTTTTTACTTAATTTTTGAAGCAGCATTTCGTTTGATGACTTTCCAAACTACAGATTTATTTTAATTTCTGGATTTTTATTTGATGCAGATGGTCGTTTTGATGGATCCAACTGAAGATCCTGATGACATCTTGCGAGCGAATAGGTCCCGAGAAAGAACATTTATGTTTGATGTGGTGTTTGATCACACATCCACCCAGGTACAGAATCACAGTATAAAATAATTGTGTGTGTACATGCATGTGATTATGTACGAGAGACCTGTACTTGTGTAATTATAATGTGTGTGTATGTGTGTGTGAGAGAGAGAGAGAGAGACTGTGTTTGTGTGAGAGAGACTGTTGTGTATTTATGTGTGTGTGTATGTGTGTGTGAGAAAGGGACAGTGTGTGCATATACATGTTTGTAAGAGACAGTGTGTGTATTTGTGTTATGTGTGAGAGAGACTGTGTGTGTGTGTGTGTGTGTGTGTGTGAGAGACAGTGTTTGTGAAAATGTGGGGACACAAGTATTTGTCATCAAAGTGTTGTGGTTCTTTAGCCATGAACTTGATTTCATAGACTACCTCAGCATTACAACTCTTATAAATGATAACCTTCTATTGCATTAATATTTTATCCCTTACTATGATAATGTTTAAGAGCATATTAAAAATAACTGTGATTACTATTTAAATTAATTTGTGTTCACAAACTGGGATGTCGTAGGGTCATAGAGTTGTGCAGTACGGAAACAAACCCTTCAGTCCAATTCATCCACGTCAACCAGATATCCCAAGTGAGTCTAATCCCATTTGCTCGGATTTAGCTCATATTCCTCTAAACCCTTTCTATTCATGTACCCATCTAGATGCCTTTTAAATGTTGTAATTTTAGCAGCCTCCATCACTTCCTCTGGCACCACTTCTGTGTGAAATAGTTGCCCCTTAGGTCCCTTTTAAATCTTTCCCTCTCGCCTTAAACTTTTGCCCTCTAGTTTTGGACTCCTCTAACCTGGCTATTCACCTGATCCATGTCCTTCATGATTTTATAAATTTGTATGATGTGATCCAATCTTGCTACCCACCACTACCATTACTGATGTCATTGCTTAGAAGTATGTTATATTCCTTTGCCAGGGATAGCCCAGTTTCCCTACATGATAGATGTACTCTACCACTACAGCTACATATCTCTACTGCAACCACCTGGTGTACTGACATAATGTCACAATGGGTCACCTGCTGGACTCTCTGAGGTAGACCGGCAATTAGATATGGAATGTTAATCTGATGCTGCAGCCTGGTGTACATTCCAACTGGGTTGATGCCTGAACTTTTTTTTCATTGATCCAGACATCCGTCAGAGGTAGAATCACAGTAAGATGTTAATCAATGTGTAGTGGCTTCTAACCAAAGGATACACTTCAACTCACTACTTTAATTAACTCTAATAAAGTCTCTGTTTTTTATTTTTCTGAGCTGATTGTCTTCTTAACCTGCTTTGTTAGTTTGTTTTTATGTCATTCTTCCTGTTGGTAAGAAAGAAGAATGATCGGAGCTACATGTCTCCCCTACTAACCTCTATCCATCTAGCTCCTTCGGGTGTCTAAAAAGAAATTTGTTTTGGCTCCTGGGGCTCGACCTCCATAATTCTTCCTGCTGTCTCAGATGAATTGCTTCATAAGATATAGGAGCAGAATTAGGCCATTTGGCCCATTGGGTCTGCTCTGCCATTCGACCATGGCTGATATGCTCCTCAACCCCATTTTCCAGCCTTCTCCCTCTAACCATTCA
Source organism: Chiloscyllium plagiosum (assembly GCF_037043375.1). Lineage (NCBI taxonomy): Eukaryota > Metazoa > Chordata > Chondrichthyes > Orectolobiformes > Hemiscylliidae > Chiloscyllium > Chiloscyllium plagiosum. Next base: position 66,219,740 of record NW_028270158.1, on the reverse strand, counting down.
ACCTGCAAAGATGTTTCACATGAAAAAGGTACCTTTGATAGAATGTTTTTTTGGGCAGTCTCTCAATGGCGGTTGGTGCTGTTCCTCTGGTTAACTCTCAAAATGCTGGCTTATTTTGCACCCCCAAACATCAGATCGTCTCGTTGGTTCGATGTTTGTGGTCAAAATAACCGAGGTATCTAGTTTTCAACCAAATGTTACATATTTTCAATTTTTCAGTACACTCTGAGACTGATAGTCAGTCACGTGACACTGACTGTCACTGCCAAAGCAGCCTTCACTCTCTCTTAAAGGTACAGTACATGCCTTCAACTTCATAACAGCAGTGAATTCCACAGATTCACAACCCTTTGGAAGAAGTAGTTTTTCCTCAACTCTGCTTTAAATTTGCCATCCCTTATCCTAAGACTATGACCTGCCGTCCTAGAACTCCCAACAACAGGAAACATCTGCTCCACATCAGTTTTATCCATAACTTTCATCATCTAGAATACCTCAATTTGATCTTCGCTCATCCTTCTAAATTCCAGAGAGTATAGGCCTAAACTGCTCAATCTGTGTTCACATGATAAACCCCTAATCTCTGGGATTAACTAGTGAACCTCCTCTGAATTGCCTCCAATGCCATCACATTTCTTCAAATAAGGGGACCAAAACTATGCACAATACTTTGGGCGTGGTCTCATGAATGTCTTAAGAACTGTAGAGTTTTCCATTAAGTAATCCAAATTAAATGTTGATTGAAATCAAAGAGCTAGATTGCCTCATTGGAGTCGTGATACCGTCTTTTTGATGTGGACAGGGTAATTCAGCTCTTGGGATCTGCTTAGGAATCAACACCAGCTTTTGACAAGCTCGAGATAAACAATCTTAGAATTAACAACTACTTCTGTTGGAACCAATTTCTAGCTGTCTTAAGATTTTTCATTAAACATAGTGCATCATCAACTTGAAAATCTCATTGACCATGGAATATGGGAAAAAAATGAGATTGGTGTTGTTTGAAGTGATCCTGTAAAATTGTTATTAAGCATTTAACTTCCAAATCTCTCTAACTGTAACTATCAACACCACCTCATTTATTTGGTGTTTTTATGTGGTAAAATGTTTCATGTCACTTCCACATGAGTGCTATCAAAGAAAATGACACTGAGCCTTGTAAAAAAATGTATGGGAAAGTTTAATCACTAGTTTTAAGATATGTCTTAAATGGGGAAGTAGAGGAACAGATGCAGAGAGGTTTAGGAGAGAGAGAGGAGTATGTTTATTGAGGAAGGGAGGAGCAGGTTTTTTGGGGGGGGGAGAGGTGAAGGTTTATTAAGGGAGACAGAAGCAGGTACAGAGAAGTTTAGGAGGGAGTGAGGAATTGGTTTATTGAAAGGTATGGAGAGGTTTAGGCGGGATTGAGGACTAAGTTTATTGGAAGGTGCAGAGAGGTTTAGGAGGGAATTCTAAAGCCTGGTGCCTAATCAGCAGAAGACCTGGCTGTGGGTATGGGTGCCTGGGATCACTTGGTGCTGATGCTCTGCTCATTCCACAACGTAGCCAACCCACAGGTAGGTTTTAATCCATTGATCATTTCCGTCTCTGTTCTGTTCATGCTTGCTCTGTTCAACCTCCTTCACATTTCTAACCTTCATCTTACCCTCTATCTTGAAGGTAGGTGATGAGTTTGTGCTCCAGATGTACAAGGGAGAATCTCTTCGAGAGAAGAGGGAGAGAAGTTTCAGTCATGTGAAAAGAAGATTGCATCCAATCACTGTTGCACATGATAGGTTCCTGATAAAAGAATGGGAGCAGGTGGAGGATCAGTTGTGATAAGGAAAATGTTGCCGTAACAGAGTATATGAACAGATGAAAAAATATTTAATTCGTCACTGATCACAGGTAAAGTGACAGGTGACTGGAGGATAACTAATCCTTTGTTCAAGAGGAGCAACAGTGATTGACCAGGGAATTACAGATCAGCCTGATGTCAGTGTTGGAGTAATTATTGGAAAAACTTCTGAGGGACAGGCTCAATGAACACTTGAAAAGGCAGGTATTGATAAGGGAGAGTCTGCAGAATTTTTAGACAGAAATCCTGTCTGACTAATTTAATTTAGTTTTTTGAAGAAGTGACTAAATATATTGATGAGGATGATGTGGTTTACATGGACTTCAGTATGGCCTTTGATGAATTCCCACATAGAAGCTGATCCAGAAGGTAAGAGCCCATGGGATGCAAAGTATGTTGGTATACTGGATTCAAAATTGTCTTACAAATAGGAGGCAAAGGGTGATGATGGAGGGTTGTAATCATGATTGGAAGCCTGTGATCAGTGGTGTACCACAAGGATTGATGATATGACCTTTGCTATTTCTTATATACATTAATATCTTGGATGTGAATATAAAAGGTATAATTAGCAAGTTTGCAGACCACACAAAAATTGGTGGAGTTGTTGATAGCGCAGTGGATAATCTCAGGCTACAGTTAATAAGGGAAGGATTCACACATTGAATGCTAGGTTTCTAAGAAGTGCTGAGGATCAAAGGGACATTCGTGTACAAGTCCACAGATCCCTGAAAGTGTCAGCACAGGTAGGAAGGGTGGTGAAGAAGGCATATGTGATGCTTGCCTTTATTAGCCAGTGTGTAGAATACAGCAGCAAGGAATCTTGTTACAACTTTACAAAACACAGATGGAATACCGTGTGCAATTCTGGTCACCGCAGTGTTGGAAGGACATAATTGCATTGGAGAGAATGCAAAGGAGATTCACCAGGATATTGCCTGGGATGGAAAGCCTCAGTTATGAGGAGAGACTGGATAAGCTGGATTTGTGTTTTTTTCTTGGAACAGAGTAAGTTAGGGAGATCTGATTGAAATATATAAAATTATGAGAGGCAGAGACAGGGTAGACCATGAGAATCTTTTCACCATGGCAGACATGTGTAAGACCAGAGGGCATAAGTTTAAGATAAGGAGCAGGTGGTTTACAGGGTATCTGAAGAAATGTTTTTCACCCAGAGGATAGTAGAAATATGGAATGTGTTGCCTGAGGAGGTGGTGGAGGCAGATACTCTCACAACATTTAATAAATATCTGGACAATTGTCCAAGGTAAATTATTGGGATTAATGTAGTTAGATATTTGTTGGTCAGCCTAGACATGATGGACTGAAGGGCCTGTTGTTCTGTGTGACTCTATGACTAAGGTGATTGTGTAATGGTAATTTCACTAGACTAGTGACCCATGCTGATGTTTTGTGGCCATAGACTTGAATCCCATCACTGCAAATAAAAGTCTGGAATTGAAAGCCCTTTCAGTGATGGTGACCACGAAGCCATCAGTGGTTGTCATAAAGACCAATTAGTTCACTCAGAGATTTATCTAACTTTGTAGATGATACCACCCTGTGTGCTCTGTCCTCATGGAATATGCCTATCATAAAGTCTGGGAATGAGGATATGATCTGCCCTGAAGAAACTGCTTTCTTGGATTAGGCTGTCTGGTCTCTGGATTTGCTGCATCTCTGTCTCAACCTTATCTGAGAGTGATGGCTATCTAATTCTCTGGAGTTACAATAAACTCTTTGATTTACATTCTTGTATAGAATACTTATCTGTGTATCGCTGCTGTTTAGTACAGTTTCATGCACCCTCACTAACATGTGACTGCTGATATCACAACTATATCATCATGATCATCATTGTTTCGTGAAGATATGCGAACTCAATATACTATATTTTAGGGAAAGGAAATCTACCCTCATTCCTAACCTGGTCTACATATGATTCCAGAATGACAGCAACATAGATGACTTTATCTGCCCTCTGAAATAGCCTGAGCAAGCTGGTCAATTTATAGGCAATTAGGAACATGTAATAAATACCAGTGACGTCCACATCCCATGAAAGAGTAAAGAAGGAAAAACATTAGGCTGAAATTGAGGTTGTGACAGTAGATACTGAAAGAAGTGAATGGAAGAATGTTACTGGGCAGTCAGAGATGAGATCATGATGATGGGTTTTGAGCTCTCTGTGGAATTCTAATGTCATAATTATCATTCCTCATTTTTATTACTACAATTAAATCATTATAATAAATGAATACAATAATTCACTTTTAGAGATAGATATCTCAGATAATTGTTTATATTCAAACCTGTATTCAGAAACCATTTACCTTATTAACACTGATAGACAATAACAGAAATTTTAATCAGTACATGAACAATATTAACACAATCAAAAAGTTTCTGGAGAGATTGAAATGTGTTGGCATAAAGATTGATTTCTATGACTGGACTTAGTAAAACTGTTTTTCTGTTTAATTTTAGGAGGACGTTTACTTGGCCACTACTAAGGACCTGATTAACGGTGTTATTTCCGGATATAATGCAACGGTATTTGCATATGGACCTACAGGTAACGTTAGAAATTTATTTTAAAGTGTAATCAAAACAGTTTATTGAGTTGACCTTTGGCAGTGTTGTGTAGGAGAACAATTTTTCACACAGCAAATTTGTGAATGACCAGTTAACCTAGAAGTTGCTTTGGCTGTGTTTACAGGAGAAACAACACCAGAAGATTGAATTCCTTTTTCTGAAACACATGTCATGGGTAATTTGATGGCTACATGATGGGGCTTCAATGTCAAGCAAATGAGGGTATTTCTGATATCCGTCTTTCCTGCGCTGAAGTGCCAGGCAAAATTAATTCAAATGTAGGAATGGAGATTGAGCCCACTGTCTTCCAACTCGAGATATTATTGAGCTGAATTGATAGCTTAGCGTGTAGGTTATGACACAACATATTTTACTAGGCAAGGAACACTAGACCTGGAATGATTAGCTGTTGACAAGTTTGAGTCTTAAAAGGATATTACCTAACTCCCGGTGAGTAGGAGTGTCTGCATGAGGTATCACTCCAATATAGGACAGACAAGGTGGACCTGTAAGTTCCCAGTCCAACATTTTCTGAAGGTAAGACCATGATGAAAATTAGCTTTGTGGAAGGAATTCATTAAAAAGATAAATCTGACATTCTTGTGAATGGGGTAGTGGGGGAATGTAAAAGTGATGTTTCCCTGGTTTTTTCTCAAGCACATGAAAGCAAAAAAAATGTTTGACCTTCAGTCTTTTTGAAAGAGATGGTGACATACTTTCCAATCCATTACCAGAACCTATACATTCACAGGTTGATTCAAGGGCAAATGAAAAGAAAACAGGCTCCCAAATGCCCAAAATGTGAACCAACAGTACTCCATTAGCAAAGGTCTAGTATAGATGCATGAGTGGCAGTATTTCAATCACACTCTGAATAAATATATTCTTTCTCAGAATTCTCTAAACAACTTGGTCATCATCTTAAACTTATGTCCTCTGGCATGGGGAAAAGATTTTCGCTATCTAAGCCTGTCATAATTTTGTATACCTCATTCAGATCCCCCTCAGTTTCCTCTGCTCCAAGGAAAATAAACAGCCTATCCAGCCTCTCCTCACAAGTGAAACTCTCCATCCCAGGCAACATCCTGGCAAATCTGCTCTGCACCCTATCCAGTGCAATCTCATCTATCTGAAAATGTAGTGACCAGAACTGCACATAGTTTTCTATATATGGCTTAAATAATATTTTATAAAGATGCAAAAAGACTTTGTTGCTATTACATTTAATGCCTTGGCTGGCACTTATTAAATTCCACCTGTCCAATTTGCCAGCTGATCAATATCAGACCGTAGCCTGAGACCATGCTCCTCACTGTCAACAACACCACAAACCTTTATGTCATCTGCAAGTTTACTAATTATACTTTATATATTCACATCTAAGTCATTAATGTATATAACAAGCAGCAAAGATCCCGGCACCAACTCACCACATAAACATCTAACTACACTTCCCTTAAATTCATTACACACCCTGGACCCTGACTGAACATTTTCCGCACTCATCCCCTATCAGAACCCAACCACTCAGCACCCAACATCACTTCCCCCCTCCTGACCAAACCCAGGACTCAGCACTCCTCCAAACAACTGTCAGACTTGACACCTTCCCAAGTCACAATGACTTGTTCTGAGTCTGATCATCTCCTCTTCCCTCAGGACCCAACACAGCCCTCTCCTCATGGAATGCAATTCAAATTAACTGACAAATCCAAAGCCTCCATGACACACAATGAGCCACCCTCCACATAGCATCTGACATCACCCTCCCCTCAAGACCCAACACTGGCTCTGCTCCTTGGCAGAGACACCAACCATCACCCCCCCCCCCAAAATCTTCAGCCCAAACACTTTACCAGACTGCATAGATCCCATGTGCCCTAACCTAACCTAAATGCACAAGAACTGACACAACAGCCACATAGCACCATTCCCCCCCACCCCTCCCCCCCCAATACATGGCACCCTTACCCTCACTACTCCTTACCTTACTTATCTGGAATCTTACAAACTTGGCTCCTTATCATTGTTTTGACACCCTGGCATGATATCCACCATGGATGCTAACCCAGGTGGCAATTCTCCTCCAACCCCTGACCTCAAGCTTACCTTGCTGAAATGTTGCTGGAAAAGCACAGCAGGTCAGGCAGCATCCAAGGAGCAGGAGAATCGACGTTTCGGGCATGAGCCCTTCTTCAGGGCTCATGGTGGGCGGCACGGTGGCACAGTGGTTAGCACTGCTGCCTCACAGCGCCAGAGACCCGGGTTCAATTCCCGACTCAGGCGACTGACTGTGTGGAGTTTGCACATTCTCCCCGTGTCTGCGTGGGTTTCCTCCGGGGGCTCCGGTTTCCTCCCACAGTCCAAAAGATGTGCGGGTCAGGTGAATTGGCCATGCTAAATTGCCCATAGTGTTAGGTTAAAGGGGTAAATGTAGGGGTATGGGTGGGTTGCGCTTCGGCGGGTCGGTGTGGACTTGTTGGGCCGAAGGGCCTGTTTCCACACTGTAAATAATCTAATCTAATCTAATTCCTGAAGAAGGGCTCATGCCCGAAACATCGATTCTCCTGCTCCTTGGATGCTGCCTGACCTGCTGCACTTTTCCAGCAACACATTTTCAGGTCTGATCTCCAGCATCTGCAGTCCTCACTTTCTCCTCAAGCTTACCTTACAAATTTACCATTTCAGTGGAGCTGTCAGAGTAGCTGTCTGTGATGCTGGACCTATTATAGATTGCTGCAACTGACTGGTGTGAAGAAACTGTAACTATCCTGTACTACATGGGAATTGTGGGCAGTGGCTCAATGGTGAGCACTGCTGCATTACGGTGGGTTCAATTCAACCATTAAGTGACTGTCTGTGTAGAGTTTGCACATTCTCCCTGTGTCTAGGTAAATTTCCTCCAGGTGCTCAGGTCTCCTCACTCAGTCAAAAGATTAGGTGGATTGATTATGGTAAATTGCCCATAGTGTCCAGGGATGTGCAGGCTGAGTGGATTGGTCATGGTAAATTGCCCATTGTGTCCAGGGATGTGCAGGCTGGGTGGATTGGTCATGGCTAAATGCGAGGTTACTGTGGTAGGGTAGCTGGGCCTACTTGGGATGCTGTTTGGAGGGTTGGTGCAGACTCAATGGCTGAATGGCCTCTTTCTGCACTGTCAGGTTCTACGATTTTATGCAGTATTTCAGGAATGCTCTGCATTTCTGTTGTATCCATGCTCACAATCACTTATCAGAAATGTGAAGATCTAACTGTAAAGAAGTAGAATCAGAATGGTAATCTACGTTTGGCTCTCCTTGGAAAGTCTTGCCCATAATGTCTTCATCTTGATTAAAAGCTGTGGATTAGAATTGTCTCCAGGGGATGATTAGAGTAGGATAAAAGTTTGGCACAACATCAAGGGCTGAAGTGCCTGTACTGTACTGTACTGTTCTATGTTCTGTGGGACCTGGCAGTGACCACAGCTCGAGCCAAACTACATATCAATTGTGATGCATTGATTTAATTTGTAGTGCCACCCACCTCTGGTATATCCCTGTTTCTAACCCGCTGCTGTCCCCAAGTATTCCACTTCAGTTGTGACATTGCAGAGTCTGAGCCAGCGATTAAGAAATGGCGGAGATGTGTAGTGGTTCCAGTTTTCAGTAAATGACCTGGATTTGTGTGGAGTTAAAAAGTGTGGTACTGGAAAAGTAAAGCAGGTCAGGCAGCATTCGAGGAGCAGGAGAGTTGATGTTTTGGGCATAGAGGTGTTTTTGCTGGAGAGGATAAGGATGCAAGTATCCAACTTCCAAGCAGCGCTCCAGATCAGGCTATTCCTAGTGCCGGGCTGACCATCCTACACTTCTTTTATATCCTTCTGTCACATCATTGCAGTACTGAGGGATTGTCAGAAATTCTATTATTTGCCTGAGAAAATTTTATGGTGTTATTTCCAAAATTTCTCCTGCAAACACTGCCACAATAAAAACTCCAGAAGAAATGATCTTTCTATTTCTAAACATAGTTCATAGCTTCTCTAAAAAGAAAAACAAGGAGACATAGAAAATAGGAGCAGGAGTAGGCCATTCGGCCCTTTGAGCCTGCTCTGCCATCCTATCTGATCATGGCTGATCATCAAACTCAATCCTCTGATCCTGCTTTCTCCCCAGATCCTTTGATCTCTTTTGCCCTAAGAGCTATATCTAACTCCTTTTTGAGAACATTAAATGTTTTTGGCCTCAACCACTTCCTGTGGCAGAGAATTCCACAGATTCACTGCTCTCTGGTGAAGACATTTCTCCTCATCTTAGTGTTGAATGGCCAACCCCCATATCCTTAGACCCACTGTATGGAGTCCTTACTTTGTTTACCTAATCTAAGATGAATAAAAAATATTATTATTTTGGAGAATGAATGCAGCTCATTATTTCTGTGTTAAAAGAAGAGGATATGAAGAAAACTAAAATGGAGGCTGGAAGAGAAAGCATCACTATATAAAGAGAGATTAAGTAGACCTTAGTTGTTTTCTCTGGTGAAGAGGAAACGGAACAGGGATATGATTTCGATATATAACATGATGAGGGGCATAGATAGGGTCGATCCCTCCCCTTGGTAGAGGGATCAAGGAGCATAGATTTAAGGCAAAGAGTAGGAGGTTTGGAGGAGATGTGAGGAAAAATGAAGGGTAATGGAAATCTGGAATTCGCTGTTGGTAAGGGTGGTAATGATAGATCATAATCTTTAATCTTTAATCTCATAATCTTTAAATACATGCAGCATGTAGGCTGCAGTGGTTAAAGAAGCCATCTCAATACCAACATCTCAACAGCAACTAGGGATGAGCACCAAATGCTGGCCAGCCAACGATGCTCTCATCTCAAGAGTAAATAAAAAACATATATAGATGCTAAGACATTGAAGGCTATAGGCCAAGTAATGAAAAATAAGATTAGAATAGTATTCTCTTTCTGTCCGATGGACTTCTACAACTCTAACTGAGTCAGAGGTAACTCTTGCATAGGGCTTGCTGACCTTGGAGTTCATAACTTCTTTCAGAGACACTTGTTGGAAAGTTGTTCTCAAATAATCCTTTGTAGCATTCATGCAGATTTATGGCTCAAGTTAATCAGTCTTTGTCATTGGTTGATAAGTCATTATAGCAGTGACTTCTAATGCCAGGCAGCCTCAGATGTTTCATGCCACATTAGCCAATCAGCCGGTATGCATACTTCAGGATTTTCTTTGAAGGTGTTTAACTTGTGCGGTTTGAGTTTTGACTTGTCCCCCTTTTCATACAAACCAATGACGCCCATTGTTTGGTTAGCATTTGTTAACAAGAACATGTAGGTAAATCCCTTTCCCCACTCTTGCTGCATTAATGTATGCCTAATAAATATAATTCAGAGCTAATGCAAATGTAAATTCAGCAGTACAAAATTATCTGATGATAGGTAAAATATACCATATACAGGAAAAAAAGTTCAGCACTCTTTGGAGTACAAATGGTAGTTTCAGGGAAGCGTCTACCTTCAATCTAACTAACTTTCCACTTGCTGCAGCCATTCCCTCATTATCATACATACTATTTGAATTGCCACAATCAGAATTTACCATTATCTGGTCTACAGGTAAATGATTTACCATGCGAATTTTATTGGTACAGGAGCTGGCAAGACTTACACAATGCTGGGGATGGACTGTAAACCTGGAATCTATGTCCAAACTCTCAATGATCTTTTCAAGGCCATCGAAGCTACAAGTGAAAACATGGATTATAACGTTTCCATGTCGTACTTGGAGGTAAATCCAAAGTTACTTAAGCAGAAACTTGGGGGACCCTACTGTTATTGTCATTCGGTAATCCACACTACCAGGTTTGGAACAGTATCAGAAAAAGCAGGCACTCGTGAACCAGTGAATATTAGCATAGTACCTGCATTTATACTGAGTAGTTCCTAGACTGTGGTCATTATTTTCCTGCTGGAATCTGTGAACACTGAATGTTTACGGGATTAGATTGACAGTCAGGTATACCACACTATTTTGGATTATGCATGACTACAGTAATCGTAATTTGATAGTACAAACCTTGAATATTATTGATAAAAGACATTTTGTTGAAGCTTTTCATCTTACATTCAACAAGACAATTCACAAGAAATTCCAAAGTAACGGGGAACCAACATTTATATTTCATGAGAGGAGAGTGTTAATTGATTGGCAACTGAAATCTGACCAGTACAGACCAGTTGCAATGGACAGTGCATCAGTTAATGGTGACTGACAGTTAACTGCCAAGTTTTGATTACATTTTAAACAAGACAAGTTGACTCTGACCCATCACAGCATTGCCCTGAGAAATGAACCGGAGAATGACTGTCAGCTATTTTGTTTCATTGTAACAGGTGCTGTGTGTGTACATGTTCATTTTGTTTGTAAAAAAGGGCACTGTGTATTGATAGATGTAGCTTCCAGTGGATGCAAGTGATGTCAAACTGTGAACCCGATTATAAATCCTAAATTGTTGTCAGCATAATTATTTCCAAACTGTCTGCTATGATCTGTCATCACAGAGGCACTGAAATTCATATAACACATTATAATTTATGTGATAGACAAGATGTCTTTTTGATTTGATAGCAACATTCTGTTAGTGGCAAACACCACTCAGTACCTCATGCTATACTAGCAAGGTACCTGAGAGCACCAATGAACTATACTCCAGCATCAGGAAGTGCTTTTCGTAAACACAGAGAGAAAGTTACAAAGAGGAGAAAAATATCTGAAAAAAGAAAGGAAAGAAGAAATATTTTTTCAATGCTATTATTAACAGTCTTTTTGAATAATATCAGTGAAAAGCAGGTAATAGATAGCATTATTCCTAAGAACGTTATAAGAGAAAAGTAACAGGTGTCTTATCATCACCTTTGGCTTAAAGACTTGACAACAATGAGATGGTTTGGAAGGCAGACATAATTGTGGAGGTTAATGCTGTCGTGATTGTAACAAGGTCAGCCAGGTGGATATGAGTTCCTGATTGAGGCTGTTAGTTTGGTCCAGTCAGGGAGGCCTGGCTGACGGATGAGAACAGGAGTGTCAGACATCCGGTTCACTCTGAGCGCTTACTCTAAGGGAGTTAGATCAGTGTCACAGACTCTCCATATGTAAATAAAGGATGACTCGGTGATGGAGTAATGGCCTCAGTGGAGTTCTTACAAACATAATATCCCATTACACACAGGAAAATCCCTGAAATGTGAAGTGAAGAAACATAATTTTACATCATTGGTTGGAAAGTGAATGGTGAATGCCCTGCTTGTGTTTGACAGATTAGATCTTTAATGTTCACTTGAACAGGGTGGAGATAAAATCTCACTAAAAGACATTCTCTTCAAACTGCACTGATTAATTATCGCTCAGCATACATCATGCTTAAAACATGCAGCTTGGCATCAGTGGGTTATGGAAGGCTTTCTGTTTGGCAATGTACAGATGAGTTTGAATGGAAATAGAAGCAAAAAGGAACATTTCCTAAAAGAACTGTAATTTTGAGCACTATTTGTGCCCATATCACGGTTATCAAACTCTTCATCTGTGTGTTTAGCCTATCACGAGTGTTATTAATATTGACAGCAGAGATCACATATGTTCAGGACATGAAAACCAAAAAAGAAATTTATGGATTTTATGTGTGTGAAACATTTGGTTCACTCTTTTCAATTCAATATATTATTCACAGCTAGCTGAATGCATAAATCTGACAAAGGAATGTTTAGTTTCAAAATTTGTAATTTTAGATAGGTTATTCCTGCTTTGATGTTTTGATGGTAAGTATAGGAATGTTATGGTGTGTGGGTGAGGGGAGCAAGGTCTGTTCCCTACCCAGTATCTGTAAGCACATAGTTTCAAACCTGACTGATTTCCCTTTTGCTTAATCTGATACTGAGACCAACTGAAGATCTTCAGCTGTGATCTGACTCAGCCAACTCTGGGTGTCCAGCCTAAAATGATCTAGCTTATTGATGCCTCCAATCTGAGGCAATCGTGGATCTCCAGGATAAAGATTCAAAGCTAATCCATCTTCTCTTCTCAAAATGCTGCTTGTTGTAGAAGAATGGAGAACAATGGTATGATGTTAAAATGGTTAACAAGAGGGAAAGCCAATTGGCAATTAATGTACATTTCAATGTAACTGAAAATACATTTTCCTCACTTCTTTTTCTTTTCAGATATACAATGAGATGATCCGTGATCTCTTGAACCCTGCCTCAGGATTTCTGGATTTGCGAGAAGATTCCAAAGGGGGAATCCAGATAGCTGGAATCACGGAATTCTCAACTTGTAATGCAATGGAGGTACTGACCAAAATTAATAACATTAACTCCAACATTAATAGGGATTTTAATGTAGCTAAGGATCTCGTCAAGCGATTCACAGGAGAATTAACAATTACAGGATGACATTGAGTCACGTGAGAAGATATTGAGGCAGCTGAGCTGAAGGATTTGCTAAAGAGCTAGGTCTTAAGGAGGATGTTAAAGAAGGAAATTGAGGTTTAGCTGGAGAGGTTTAGAGAGAAGCAATTTGAATCAAGACATTTATAAGGCCAGAGTTGTAGGAGTGGAGGTATCACAAAGTATCATGGGTTTATGGAAAGTTACAAAGCCAGGGAGGAGTGAGGACATAGAGGTGTTTCATAATAAAGCATGAGAATTTTAAAATGGGGTGTAGCTGGACTGAGAGCGAGTGTAATTCATTGAGTGAATGAGATGTGGTGTGAGTTTTTGCTGAGCTTAGTTTATGTGGGAGAAGGATATAGAAGACAGATGCTTCTATATCCAGCTGCTTGGTGACTCTGTGAGATTCAGACTCCCCCTATCTTTGTCCCCACTGATACCCTTGCACTGTTTGGCTATTCAGTCCTGTCCACTTTGTGATTGGTCAATGTTTTTATTCTTAGTGATTCTCTCTCAGTCTCTTGCAATGCTATCTAGAATGCCTGGCTTAGCCTCATGTGATGCCCAGGTATCCGCTCACTGGCTTTATCATCCCCTTCAGAAGACAATTATACAAGGTTGGAGACCAGGTGTTGGAAAATGGGATTAGAATAATTGGGTGGTTTTGACCAGCACAGTCTTGATGCTTGGAAGGGTATTTCTCTGTGCTTAAAAAAATGTCTGATCAGCAGAGTGCTGACTCATGTCTGGAGATAATAAATATATGGGTCAAGTCCAACATTGAAAGTGATGAAGTGGGATAGTCAAAGGCGACACAGTCAGATGCAGTACAGTCAGAGGCTGTGCAATTGGGTGACACAGTCAGAGGCAGTGCAATCAGGGGTGACACAGTCAGAGGCAGTACAGTCAGAGCGTGGCAGAGTCATAGGTAGCATGACCATCTTGATGACAAATCCAACTCAAAATTATGAGTAGTCAGTTCAGCTTTAGGCAGTGGCCAGGAAAAGGATTGGAAGTGGTGACTAGGAAAATGTAGCTCATAGTAGGCAACAACAGCTTTGATCTTCTCAACATTTACCTGGCAGAAAGTTTAGCTCATCGGGAACTGGATGTCAGATGAACAGTGTGAGAAGTGAGAGGCAGTGACAGCATCATAAGAGGTGGGATAAACATAAATTTGGGAATGGGCTGTGGAGAATTAAGTAATATCATCAAGCTTCTGGTTTAGAGAAGATGAAACTGGATGGAATATTTGTCCTTCATATCTTGTCAATTCTAAGGCACACAGCACCTGTGATGTTGTTACAGGCTTAAACCTACTGAAGGTGACAAAATTAGCTCCTTATATATGTCAAAGTCGAAACTACAGATTGTACCTCAAGGACATTCTAAATGGGCTTTAATATTCTCTCTCCATGATGGTTAGTGTCCCAGTAGTAATGGTGAGTTCAGATTATACAGAGCCAGTATTTTTCTAAGCTGAAGCTTGTTCTGTTACATAGTGTGTCTTGAACTGCTGAAACCAGAAGTTCCCAAACTCTTGATGGAGGTCGCAGAGGTCATGATTGGGGTCGTGAATGGGACAGTCATTGAGCATAAAGTGCTCTTTAACTTCAGAGAACACATCTGGCACTCAGTTTGAGTGACCCCAGGATGTTTGTGCACTAATTTGGGAAAGTTAGAGGCACTACAGATTCAGCCTGTTCTTGGAACAACTGGCAGGTCATACGGCTGAGCTGGGAAGGTGGATGACAGGTTCAAACTTGACTCATGAAAGAAAGAACTGCAGATGCTGGAAATCTGCAATACAAACAGAAATTGCTGGAGAAACTTTGCAGGTCTGTGGACAAAAATCAGAAATAATGTTTTAAGTCCAGTGACTCTTTTTCAGAACTGACAGCATCAAGGAAATATTGGTATTTATCATGTCAGTAGGAGGAGGGATGGGGGTAAAAGGAGTGAGCGGATATGTGGAGACGAGGCCCAGAGAGACAGAGGAGAAAAGTTAGGCAGGCAAAGAGATGGTTGATAATAGGCCAGGGAAGAACAAAAGCCAGATAGGTGATAATGGGCAAGTGGGTGAAAATGGGGTGGCTGTGCTGTGCCATGACAAGACCTGGGCGGTGGGGCTGAAGGCTGAAGGCTGCAGGGTCCCCAGTCGGAAAATGAGATGCTGTTCTTCCACTTTGCAGCGAGCATCATTAGAGCACTGCAGCAAACCTGAGACAGAGTTGGCCAGAAAAGACGGTGGTGTGTTGAAGTGGCAGACAACCAGAGCATGGAGTCATTTTTACTTCCACAGACATCATTATTTTCATTTATGCTCCTACTGTTTGGCAAAGTGGTTTCCTAAACTCCTTTCCAAAGCTAATTCCCCATGGACCATGCCCTTTCCTCCCCTCCCCTTCACTCTGTCTCTATCCTTTCTCTTAACCCCACATCTTGTTGAATGTTTATGATCATCTCTTCCACTTTCTGATGCTGAATGTTTTGTACTCAACAAAGGTCTTAGTTTTGCATAGCCACCTCAGTGAATTTCAGGCACATGATATTGAACGTTTCTTTTGTCTCCTTCACCTCTGTGCCCACTTCTTTGGACAAGAATCCTCTCCCAGAACCACAGATCTCTTTGCCCACCTCCAGCACTCTCCCTCCACTTGGACCCCTCCCTCTGAACTTTTACCTGCACTTGGCCTATTCATTGAGAACTTTTAATGATATATTGATTGCCTTAATTTCTGTGTTTCCCTCCCTATTCTAACCTATCTTCCTTGGAATTGACTGCATGCTGTCAGATTCAGCCCTCACTTTATAATCAAGCCTGCTGATAAAGATGGTGCTGTTATTAGCTAAAGTATCTGGAATTAAGATTAAACCATCTGGTTTATTAACATTGTTCAGGGAAGGAAAAGTGCCATCTTTACCTGATCTGGCCTACCTGTATCCCCAGATCCACGGCATTGTAGTTGACTATCAATTGTCCTCTGAAATCTTCACTTCCAGCCTCAGACAACTGTTTGCGTGGAGTTTGCACATTCTCCCCGTGTCTAAATGGGTTTCCTCTGGGTGCTCCAGTTTCCTCCCACAGTCCAAAGATGTGCAGGTTAGGTGAATTAGCCATGCGAAATTGCCGATAGTGTTCAGGGATGTGTAGGCTAGGTGTATTAGTAAGGGGAAATGTAGAGCAATAGGGTAGGGGAATGGGTCTGGGTGGGATACTCTTTGGAAGGTCAGTGTGGACTTGTTGGATCAATGGGCCTGTTTCTACAGTGTAGGGATTCTGGGATTCTATGATTCTATGATTTTATGAAATAATCTAGCAAGCCACTCAGTTGTATCAATCGCTACAAAGTCTCAACAAAGATATGAATCTGGATGGACCACCTGACATTGACCTAGGCACTGGAAATGGCAACAGCAGAAACAGTCCTATCAACCTTGCAAATTCTTCCTCATGAACATCTGGGGGGTATTGCCAAAATTGAGAGAGGTGTATCACACACTAGTCAAGCAACAGCCTGACATAGTCATACTCATGGAATCATACCTTCTGCATGGTGACCCAGATACCACCATCACCATCCCTGGATATGTCGTGTCCCACCCAGCAGAGGTGGCTGCTCAGTGGTATACAGTCTGGAGTGAGTTGCCCTGGGAGACCTTAACCTTGATTCCAGACCCCATAAATACTCATGACTTCAGGTTCAGCATGGGCAAAGAAATCTCCCTTGCTGATTCCCACATACCATCCTCTCTCGATTGATCCTCCTCCAAGTTGAACAACGTTTGGAACAAGCATTGAGGGTAGCAACGGCACAAACTGTATTCTGAGTGCAGAAATTCAATGTTCACGACCAAGAGTGGCTTAGCTGCAGCAGTAGTGATCAAGCTGGTCAGGTCCTAAAGGACATAGGTGCTAGACTAGATGTGCAGCAGGTGATGAGGGAACCAACAATAGAGAAAAACATACTTGATTTCATCCTTATCAATCGGCCAGCTACAGATACATGTGTCCATGACAGTATGGTAAGAGTGACCACAACACCGTCCTTGAGGAGATGCAGTGCAGCCTTCACGCTGAGAATACCCTCCGTGTCTGTGGCATTATCACCATGCTAAACGGGACAGGCTTCGAAAAATCTAGCAACTCAATACTGGGTATCCATGATATCCTACATGCCGTCAACAGCAACAGAATTGTACTCCAGCAGAATCTGCAAACTCATGGTCCCCGTGTTCCCCCTCTCAACCATTACCCTCAAACCAAGGGATCAAATCTGGTTTAATGGAAAGTGCAGAAGGGCATGCCAGGAGCAGCACTAAAAATACCTAGAAATGAGGTATCAACCTTATGAAGCTACCAAACAGGACTACTTGCATGCCAAACAACATAAGCAGCAAGTGATAGACAGAGCTAAGTGATCCCACAACCAACGGATCATATCTCAACTCTGCATCCTGCAACATCTAGTCATAAATTATGGTGAATAATTTAACTCACTAAAGGAAGAGGCTCAACAAACATCTGCATCCTCAATGATGGAAGAGCCTAGTACAAAAGCATTTGCAGCAATCTTCAGCCAGGAGTGCTGAATGGATGATCCATCTTGGCCTCCTAAAGGTGGACCCAGCATCAGAGATGCCAGTCTCCAATCAATTCCATTCACTCCACATGATACCAAGAAACATTTGGAAGTGCTGGGCTACTGTAAACACTGTGGACTCTGATAACATTCCAGCAATTGGACTAAAGACTTGTGCACCAGCACCTGCTGCTCCCCTAGCCAAGCTCTTCCAGTACAGTTACATCACTGGCATCTACCTGACAATGTAGAAAATTACCCAGGTATATCCTGTACATAAAAAGCAGGACAAATCCACCCCGCCAATTACTGCCCTATCAGTGTACTCTCGATCATCAGTAAAGTGATGGAAGGTGTCATCATAAGTGCTATCCAGCAGCATCTGCTCAGCAATAACCTGGTCAGTAAAGCCTAGCTTGGATTCCACCAGGGCCATTCAGCTCCTGACCTCATTACAGCCTTGGTTCAAACATGGACCAAAGAGCTGAGTTCCAGAGATGAGGTCAAAGTGATACCCTTGACATTAAGGCTGCATTTGACCAAGTATGGTGCCAAGGAGCCAAAGCAATGGGTATCGGGGGAAAACTCATCACTCGTTAGGGCACACAGAAATATGGTTGTGTTGGTGGAAGTCAGCCATCTCAGCTGCAGAACATCTCTGTAGGAGTTCCTCGGTATAGTGTCCGAGGACCAACCATCTTCAGCTGCTTCATTAATGACCTTCCCTCTGTCATAAAGTCAGATGTGGGTATGTTCACTATTGATTGCACAATTCAGCACCATTAATAACTCCTCAAATACTAAAGCAGTTCATGTTCAAATGCAACAAGACCTGGATAATATCCAGGCTTGGGTTGACAATTGACAACATTCATGTGACACAAATGCCGGGCTACAACCATCACCCATAAGAGAGAATCTAACCACAGCCCATTGATATTTGATGGTGCTACCATCACTGAATTCCCCCACTATCATTATCATAGAGAGTTACCATCGACCAGAAACTCAACTAGACTCACTGGCTAAAAGAGCAGATCAGAAGCTAGGAATTCCGCTGCAAGTAACTCACCTCCTAACTTCTGAGAGCTTGTATCTACAAGGTACAAGTCAGAAGTGGTGATGGAATACCCCCCACTTGCCTGAATGAATGCAGCTCTAACAACCATCCAGGACAAAGCAATCCACTTGATTGGCACTACATCCACAAGAATCCACTTCTTCCACCACCGATGTTCAGGAGCGGCAGTATGTACTATCTACAAGATGCACTGCAGATTCTCAAGATTCTCACCAAAGATTCTCAAGTCAGAATTTTCCAATTCCACAACCACTTCCATTTAGAAGATCAAGAGCAGCAGATATATGGGAACACCACCACTTTCAAGTTCCCCTCCAAGCCACTCACCATCCTGACTTGGAAATGTATCACTGTTCCTTAACTGTTCCTGGGTCAAAATCCTGGAACTTCCTTCCTAAGGGCATTGTGGATCTACCTATAGCACATGAACTGCAATAGTTCAAGAAGGTAGCTCACCACCACTTTTTAAGAAGAACTAGGGATAAGCAATAAATGCTATACAGGCAGTGACACCCATTTCCCACAAGAGAATAAAGAAGTCAACTGTATAAATGATGCTTGCAATGAGTGTCAGGGTCACTGTTTCAAAACATGCAACAGCTCTCCAGCAAACCCATGTCAACATTTCTATCACAGGCCTACTGCAGTGCTCCAGTGAGGCTCAGCACAAGTTAAGGGAATAGCATGTCACTTTCTACTTGGAGAACTTGCAACCCCTGCAAGACTCAAAATCGAGTTCATTACACATAGACATAGACATAGGAGAGAAATGGATGTAATGCATGGAATAAAAGGCAGTTCAGTGGTTCCTGTTCACAGGGCTGCTGAGATGATTGTTATGATTCTTGTGCTGATTAGAACGTCGCCTTTTGAACGTCATTCTCCAAAAGCTTTGAGTGGCTTGCGAGAGGCATAGGGTGGTTAGTTCATTTATAAAAGGTCTCCAACTCATCAATTAAAAGTCACTACTTAACGTAACTGCAGAAGGAAAGATAAACTCGTTCTCTTTTGGCTTTAAGTGGCTTTTACTGTAACCGTTTGCCTGAAAAACAGTCGCGATAGTGCTTCAACATTCGGGGAAGCTGATTGAATCTCATTTTGGGAGATGGCTCAGTACTGGTCAAGGTGGCAAAAATGTTCTTTATCTTAATAATTTTCCTGATTATAAGCTTGGAAATGCTTTGTTTCTTCGACAAGATTAATCATCAACATCATCAGAGTAAACTTTCACAATTTTCCAACATCACACAAGTGTTTTTCTGAGGCATCTAAATCAACTAAAAATGTAAAATTGCATACAAGATTTTTGGATATGATTTTCTAGTTCATTTTAAGTGTATCCATCAAAAAAAAAGAATTTGATTCATAACATGTGTCTTGGGGATAGTATTTCACCAGCAAATATATGCATCACCATCACTGACTTCTTTCTAGAACATAGAACATAGAACATAGAAGAATACAGCGCAGTACAGGCCCTTCGGCCCTTGATGTTGCGCCGATCCAAGCCCACCTAACCTACACTAGCCCACTATCCTCCATATGCCTATCCAATGCCCGCTTAAATGCCCATAATGAGGGAGAGTCCACCACTGCTACTGGCAGGGCATTCCATGAACTCACGACTCGCTGAGTAAAGAACCTACCCCTAACATCTGTCCTATACCTACCCCCTCTTAATTTAAAGCTATGCCCCCTTGTAATAGCTGACTCCATACGTGGAAAATGATTCTCACTGTCGACCCTATCTAAACCCCTAATCATCTTATACACCTCTATCAAGTCACCCCTAAACCTTCTTTTCTCCAATGAAAACAACCCCAAGTGCCTCAGCCTTTCCTCATACGATCTTTCTACCATACCAGGCAACATCCTGGTAAACCTCCTCTGCACCCGTTCCAGTGCCTCCACATCCTTCCTATAGTATGGCGACCAAAACTGCACACAATACTCCAGATGTGGCCGCACCAGAGTCTTATACAACTTTTTCAATCTTTTCTTTTATTCACACAATTACTATATCAGGCAGGTTTTTTTTCTTGCTTTGAGTTTATTTTCATCAAAACTTGCTTGGGTTTTGTTCAAGAAGTTAGCGATGAACATGTAATGCTCTGCCTGTGCAAAGCACTGTCTGTGCCACCTCGCCAGTCTCTCTGGCTTTGTGGAATGATCTAATTAAAGATTCCAAAAGTTCTTACACCAACACAAATGCAAATTTCTTCATTTCCCCTGAGAAATGCTGGCTTCTCATATCACCTTTTTCACTGTCATCAGTATGAAGATGAGTAAGAGCATGAAGAAATAAACCATGACTCTCTGTTATGTGCTTTCCCGCTCGAATCAGAGAGATCATATTTTGGTGTGGTGGATTCAGGGCTTGAAAATACTTTGCATACCGCCCATCATTTTGTGGAGGCAGAGAAGGATGCGTACATTTATTGCATGTTCTGAATCATCTAAATAGCAATTAACTGCAGCTCTGACAGAAAATTCAGAAAATTCCTGCACATAAAGCATTGAGTACTCCATAGGTTCAGCACCCTCTGAGTGAAGAGAACTCTCCCCATCCTAGTCTAAAATTGGTGACCATGTATCCTGAGACCAAGACCACTTACTCTGCAGCCCCTAGTTGGAGAAACATTATCCCTGCCTAGATTGTCTAGTTCTCTCATAATTTTATGCGTTTCAATTAATCCCCTCTCATTTTTCTAAAATCCAAAGACAAGTTGAAGGCTTCCCAAACCAACTGCTTCCAAATGTTTGATTTTGTTGCCAAGAAATAGGTAAAAACTAGCAATGACTTCTGCCAAGCCAAGAACGTTTCTGTCAAATTCTTCATTGTCTCTTCTAAATGCTAGTTCATGTTCTTCTCAAATGTACATAGCTGTGAATAATACATTCATGCACAGGCCTGCAGTATGCTTGCTCGTTTTTCATCTGCTCTCCCAGTTGTTAATCCATGGTTAACCCACATCTGCTCATCAAATCTGCAAGTAAAGCTTTTCAGGAGATTTCATGATTTGAATTCCAACAGGATTTCTCCAGTCACTGACACCATGGTGCCCATAAAGTTAAGAAGAGTTTGCAGACAAACAATAAACACTAGTTGTTGGAGCATATACTGACAGTCCTGATTTGTATTTTCACCATGAATGTTTATTGACTGATATAGAACAATATCTAATCTGGTTTTTGAATGACTGCTTCGATTTGTTAAATGGATCATTCCAGTGTTAATGGCCTGAGGGACCCACTGTATCCTAAATGAGACTTTACCCTTTGCCCAGAGATATTGTGTATCTATTTTCTTCAGCTGGGTTTTCAGGCTCTGTAATATTCTCGGATGCAATAGTCACATTCATACCTGAATCATTGATCCGAGCGGAAGAGGTTCACGTTTGTGGTTGTGTTGGGCCTGGCTGACTGTCTTGATGAATGTGATGGTGAATTAACTATCAATGTTTGGACATTGTTTCTTCCATCCTTCAAGCTGCTGCTTCTGTTATCTCTCCTGACATCACTTTCAAATGTTCCCTTCATTTTTAACAGCTGTCTCTAATAATGAGAGAAAGAAGCTCCAGCCAAACTTTCTGAAATCAATCCTTTATATTTATAGGTAAAGTACATGTAAAAAAGACAATACACACATTTCAATAATATATTCTATATTTCCCTGGTTTGAGGGAGAAAGGAAGTGTTTTTCATGATTTATTAGATTTTAGAAAGTAAATTTATTTTTCAGAAGGAAGATAATTTAAAATTCAAAAAATATATTTTTGTGTTTATTATTGTCTTGAAATGCTTTTATAAGGGGCTTTTATTTATCGACTGAAATGACTAAATGGATTATGTGACTGTCGGAGGTTGAGGGAAGTGTTTTTGACCTGTTCTAGTCCTGCAATCCATCAGTAAGAGACAGATGAGCTTAGAGGCTGCCTGAGTACTATGCATTGCTGGAATGGGGGCTGAGAATAAATCAAACCTTTTACCTTTTGGACATGTTTAAGATCAAAGGGGCACTCTGCTGTATAAAAATATAATAATCATGTATAATTATATATAATAATATAATAGGGCAACACGGTGGCTCAGTGGTTAGCATTGTTGCCTTCCAGTACCAGGGACCTGGATTCGATTCAACTCTTGGGCGATCGTCTTTGGGGAGTTTGCATTTTCTCCCAGTGTCTGTGTGGGCTCCCTCCCATTGTCCAAAGATGTGCAGGTTAGGTGGATTGGCACTGCTAAGTTGCCCATCGTGTCCGTGGATATGTAGGCTAGCTGGGTTAGCCATTGGAAATGCAGGGTTACATAAAAAGGTAAGGGGTGAGTTTAGGTGGGATGGTAAGTGTGGACTTGATGATCCAAATTTACTGCTTCCACACTGTAGGGATTCTATGTTTTACGTGTATAGTAGTTCGGTAGTAATACAAGTACGGTTTTGTCATATGAGAATAGAAATGTTCATTTATTGAGAATTGTTTTTCTCTATCTCCTTCATTTTTCAACCCAATATGCAAAATTTGAAGTTTAGTTTTTTTTTACACATTTAACGGTCCCTTGTATAAGGCCTTTAGTTGTAACTGACTAAATTCAGCACTGCCTTTATCACTCTCTCCTGCCTCTCGTTTCTAGTTTTAAATGTTCTCTCTTGCCCCTTATCTCCTTTTTCTCACTGAATGTATAAGATCAATTCTAGACTCTGTCTGACACAAGGCTGCTCCAGCTCGGCCAATCACAACCTCCCTCTCTCCCACACTAACTGTTCCTCCAGAGACAGATCGTGTGATTGGTGGTGCAGCCAAGGGCAGGTGAGTGGGAGCTGGTCATTGGAAGATTTAGCCAAGTTGTTGCCATAGCCACCAGACAGGAGAGTTTTTACCGAAGTCAGTGTGTAAGAGTGTGCTAGACCCTGAGGGTTTATTCCTGGAGAAGGGGTTGGGCTGAGGCAGACCTGTAGGCTGTGGGAGAGGGAGCAGACAGGCATGCCTGAGTGTCGGTTCATCTATGACTGTTTGAGAATGTAGGGTGCATAGATGTTGTGTATAGTGAACTTTTTCTGTCACTGACCAAGTTTATTGAAGCTTATAACCATTCATGTTCAACATATTGAGATGTAAGTGCACTTAGAAACATGTAGAATATGGAAAGGTTTGGAATATTGTGTGCAGTTCTGGTCGCCATATTATCAGAAGAATGTGGATGCTTTGGAGAGAATGCAGAGAAGGTTTACCAGGATGTTGCCTGGTCTGGGGGGAAGGGGGATGGTGTTTCAGTTATGAGGAGAGGTTGAATAAACTTGGATTGTTTTCACTGGAAAGTTGGAGGATAAGGGGCAATTTCTGTAAGGTTCTGATTTGCAATCAGTTATATTCAGATTGTTAGGTAGTTTGAATCACCTCTAGATCCCTGGTTCTCAACACTGGACATTAGGGCATGTGAAATGAAGAAGGTAGTAGACAGGTGTTTCAGGGTAAAAGAATCTCTGCACTTATTTACAATACAAAAGGTGAGTCTAATGTAAGAAATTTGGATAAATGTAATAAAGCAGGGAAATTGACACAATCAACAATGCTGTGAATGTGGTACTGGAAAAGCAGGGGCTTATGCATTAAATGTTGACTCTGCTCCTCGGATGCTGCCTGACCTGCTGTGCTTTTCCAGCACCACACTCTTGACTCTGACTCCAGCATCTGTAGTCCTCACTTTCTCCACAATCAACATTATAGAGAACAATAATACTATTAACTAGATTAAAGACTACTAGAACCGAAAAACAACATTAAATTACGGAAACTTTAATCAGACTTCCTACCCTTGGGGTCCAAGAGCTAAATTCTAGAAGCTATTTTCCAAGAACCTTCCAAACAGCTATTTCCAAGAGTAATTCTGAGAACAATCCAAGCATGTTCTGAGAGTTTCCAAACAAGAGCTACCAGATACAGACCTGTTCTGAACCAGGGAACCAATGGCAACCGACCACAACTAGCAGATCCAAGAACCGACAAACACCGAAAGCTAACCAACCCAAATGACACCACAAAGGTCTGTCACCACACACCTTCTCCTCCCTGCTCGCTGGGTTGGAACCTTGGTGTCTGGAGAGTTTCAGCTCATCGCTGAGGAACACACAGTTTTGAAACATGCCTGGCTGTTCTGGTTTGCTGTACCTGGAGCCTGGATGAAGACGGTGGACTGCATAGGTTTTCAGTTTGAGTTGAGTCTGCTGAAGTGGTAATGTGCATAGTGGATGTATCGGGTAAATACTTGATATTTAAAAATTTTTCTGCCGGTATTGTGGGCCTGGTTTTTACCAGGATGTGTCTGATGCCCTGTGGTGTCATTTGAATTGGTTGGTTTTCGGAGTTTGTGGGTTCTTGTGTCTGTTGGTTGTGGTTGGTTGCCATTGGTTCCCCTGTTTTGGAATAGGCCTGTGACTGGTAACTCTTATTTGGACACACACACAATGTTCTTGGATGGTCTTGGATTGTTCTCAGAATTGCTGTTGGAAATAGCTGGAACATTCTTGAAAAATTGCCCTTTCAGATGAGATTAGGGCCTACAATTATACTGATTGTGGGCCCCTTTACCTTCATGCCAAATCTGTCTTGTCCATTGTGTTTCTTCTGAAGTTAATTGGTTTGCCAATTGTTAACAGCATGTGTGAATAGATTTCGATTGAAGTTGAATAAGCAGTTTATCTGTAGGTCCCAAGCTGTCTATCACCATCACCTCCCACCTTCATCTCCCTATTGCATTCGTAGCTAACTTCCTCCTCCGCCTTATACCCCTCCCATTTATCTCTCAGCTCCCTTGCACCCCCACCCACATTCCTGATGCAGAGCTTATGCTCAAAATGTTGACTCTCCTGCTCCTAGGATGCTACCTCTGATCTGCTGTGCTTTTCCAGCACCACACTTTTGGCCCGGACTATCTGTGCTGGGTTGCATGAGGTGTAAAAGCTGTCTCGCGCTAGAGTCTTGTTGGTTTCAGTTGATTGTTCTTTTCGAATGGAGGTGTAAATTGGAATTCCAAACTGAACAGTAGTCCCAGATGAAAATCTACATTCTACTGGCTCTGGTGTGTATTTACGGTAGCTTTATCAGTCCATAATTTTGCCCAGCATTTTATATATTGGAAAAGTTCAGGTAATTTAGATGATGGAAATTTTTGCTCAATCCTACATCTCATAGAGGTCTACAAAATTGAGGCCTAGATAAAGTGGATAGTCAGAGGCTTTTTCCCAGGTCAGATACAAGAGGGCATAGGTTCAAGGTGAGAAGGGGAGAAATGTGGGGAAAATTTTTCCACCAGAGGTTGGGAAGTATCTAGACTGCAAAAGTGGATGTGATGGAACCACACACAATAGCAACATTTAAAGTTTATCTTGATAGACACATGAATAGGAGGCGAAAAGATGGGCCTGCATGGGCAATAAGTAGTAGGCCTAAATAAGGACGAAGAATTGGTGCAGGCTCGGTGGGCCGAAGGGCCTGGTTCTATGCTGTGTTTCATTGTATTATATATTGTATTGTATTATGCATGAATTAAGAGCAGGAGTAAGCCACTTGGCCCTTTGAGCCTGCTTCACCATTCCATACTACCATGGTTGATATGGTTGTCCCCTCAACTTCCCATTCTGACCTATTTCACTGGGGAAGTAGATGGCAATCAGAGTAGCTGGAGCCTTAAATAATTTTCATGTGTAGAGGATAGAATACAAATGGGTGGATGATCTGCAACTTGTTTGCCTGGATGGCAGTCAGATTTCTATGTTGCATTCCTATGATTTTCCGAAAGCCACTTACAAATGATGTTATTCCTAGTTACCAGAAATAAGAATTCCTAGAAATTCAGTATTAATAATGCACCATTCTTAATAGGGTTTGCATTTAACTATTTCAATGAATGCTTAGAAGGTACTGAGTTTGGAGTTCATTTTCATAATGTAGCAAAAAAGTCCAATTTATAGATATCAAGTTAAAATATCTAATAATATACGTACTCTCAGGTATGTAGTCTTTACTATTTGTGCTGTCTACCTGAAGAAGAAACTGCTCCCCACAAAAACACCCATAAATATAAAAGTTACATTACTATGTAATGGCGTCATCTTAAAAAGTAGTTAGTGAGAATGAGGAGTGAGACCCTGAAAATGGAAATCAAAAGGTATCCCTTGAGAAAATCTTAAGTGGAGCCCTTAAGAAAGATAAATTATTTTGACCATTGGTGTCACTAACTTGGACATTTTCCCATCCCATTTCTTGTGTAAGATCCTGTACAGCACTTGGAAAGACAACAACACCACTGAAGCAGGTTGACAAAGAATTGTCAAATGCATCTATAGAGAGAGATGACTGAGATTGGCAGGACTCACAATTCACTTCCCAGACCCAAGGTCAGCCGGAGTGACGTGGAATTGGTGTCACCAGCTCGGAAAAGATGGGCAGGGCAAAGAAGTTGTAGCAAAGTACTCAAGGAGAAGCTTTAAGAGCTGGGAACCACAGGTATTGAAATAAGAGTTCACAATGGAACAAGTCAGTAGCAAAGTCTTGCTACCTATTGCCCTGCATGGAACTGGAGTGGGGACAATGTCTCTGTAAATGGTCTAATTTTTATTTGTAAGAATACTTGCCTGGACTGAAGTTTTCACAGCTCTCTGGCTAACCTATCTATAATCCCCAGACTAGTTGCAGTGACTAATGTTGTGATTGAACCAATTGGCTTGTTTTGCAGTCTTTTCCTATACTTTTGTTATTTCTCCAAGTCCAAATCTTCATGGGGATTTCTTTTTTACTTATTAGATTAGATTACTTACTTACAGTGTGGAAACAGGCCCTTCAGACCAACAAGTCCACACCGACCCGCCGAAGCGCAACCCAACCAGACCCATTCCCCTACACTTACCCCTTCACGTAACACTATGGGTAATTTAACACAGCCAATTCACCTAACCTGCACATTTTTTTTTGGACTGTGGGAGGAAACCGGAGCACCCGGAGGAAGCCCGTGCAGACACAGGGAGAATGTGCAAACTCCACACAGTCAGTCGCCTGAGGTGGGAATTGAACCCAGGTCTCTGGCACTGTGAGGCAGCAGTGCTAACCACCTTGCCGCCCATATATTGGCAGTAGATTATATTCCTGGGTATATTTCAGTGTGCAGACTGTATTATTACATTTGAAATTTTCTGGTTGATTAATGTCTAAACCCAGTTTTATGCTGCTATGACCCAGCCACATGCTAGGCCATGGACCTTGGCATGCCCATTGTTTTGCCCTCAAACAACAATGGGGTGCCATCTACCTTCACTGCCTGGGTGGTAAGATCCTTTGGTTTTCATGTTATTAAAATCAAAAGCTATGAGATCATGATAAGGTGATGGCAAAAATTTACCTGAGGGTAAATGCAGTACATTTAGGCCTGATTGCAACTAACTACTTATTTCTCTAATCCTCAGATCATGCAGTTGCTCATAAAAGGCAACAGACAACGAACACAAGAACCAACAGCTGCCAATAAAACTTCATCCCGCTCCCATGCAGTGCTGCAGGTTATTGTTAAACAAAAGAGTCGGCTAAAAAACATTACAGAAGAGATCCGAGTTGGCCGTCTCTTTATGATTGACCTTGCTGGCTCTGAGAGAGCATCTCAGGTAATCAGGAATCATATCCATGCTGACATATTACTTGGCTACATCAATTTAGTAACCACACTTTATTCATGAAGAACTAAATGTAAAACCGTCAATCATTTTTTTTTTAGATTAGATTAGATTACATTACATTACAGTGTGGAAACAGGCCCTTCGGCCCAACAAGTCCACACCGACCCGCCGAAGCGTAACCCACCCATACCCTTACATTTACCCCTTACCTAACACTACGGACAATTCACCTGACCTGCACATCTTTGGACTGTGGGAGGAAACCGGAGCACCCGGAGGAAACCCATGCAGACATAGGGAGAATGTGCAAACTCCACACAATCAGTCGCCTGAGGCGGGAATTGAACCCGGGTCTCAGGCGCTGTGAGGCAGCAGTGCTAACCACTGTGCCGCCCATCATAATTTAAGAAAGAATGTTCAATTTCAGATGCACAGCAACTGTCTGTTTAGTTGTGCTTCTCTAAAAGCAGGGTTTGATAATGGGGGGAATAGGATCGGTGAAAAAGGCCCTGTCCCCAATATTTGTTGCAGTCAACTTGGGAGATGGGATTGCATCACTCCAACTGCTGATCTGCATTTTTCATGCCCAGCTTGTGTTGTTAATGTTGGATGTTAAGATACAGGAAAGCCACTGGCAGTTTTAGCCTCAGAATATCTGTGGCCATGGGCAGAAAGGGATGTTGAGAGGGGATCCAGCAACGTACAAAAAAGATGAATTTATTATGTAAATGGATTTATTCATCAGGTAATGCCAAATTTATTGCTCTTTATGATGAATCCTGGCAATCACAATTTATTTCCCTATTATGGGATGGCACAGCGGTTAGCACAGCTGCCAGATGATGCCAGCGACCCAGGTTCAGTTCCAACCTTGGGTGACTGTCTGTCTGTGTGGCGTTTCTACATTCTTCCCACGTCTGTGGGGTTTACTCTGGGCGCTCCGGTTTCCTCCCACAGTCCAAAGATGTGCATGTTGATTGGCCATGTTAAATCACCCATGGTATAGGCTAGGTGGATTAGCCAAAGGCAATACAGGGTTACAGGAATGGGGGTTCTGGGTGGGATGCTCTTTGGAGGATTGGTATGGACTCGATGGGCCCAATGGCCTGTTTCCATACTGTAGAGATTCTATGATTCTATGATACTTTGGTGATTGGAATTCTTGAATGACATAGAAATAGTTTCTGAGGAGAGAGAAGCTGAAATAATACTAACAGAGAGAAAGAAAATAAATGATAACAAATATCACACTGTATGGGAAATTGCAACATGGAAAACAAGTAGAATAAGTTTCCTTAAGAAAACTTCATAGCAGATAAAGCTTTTAAGAAACTTGAAGCCAATGAACAATAATATTTAAAAATTGTAATTCTTGACTGGCTGCCTCTTTTTGTTTGTGCCTTGTGACCTTGGAGAAGGAGCATGTGGTATTCAAGAGAGGTGGGCAATGACTGCAGGGGCTGAAGTGCATTATTTTTCGATCCAGCTTCATTTTGTCCTCTCTCTCTTCCCATCCTCTACTTTTTGTGATGTTGCACTTCCCCTGGTTGACAGTGATTGTCAATTGTTGACAGTTTAGTAGTTTAATTGGATGATTTAGTGGTGGGTTTTCAAAAGAAATCATGTAAGAGATTGTGAGATTAGAAGTCCGTTGGTGGCAAAGCTGAAAAGAATCGTAAGGGGTTGAATAAGGAATCATTCGGCTCAATGCTGGCAAAACTGGTAGAAGATGGACAAAGCTTGTCACAGGAATTAGTGCCATGATACAAGGAATGAACAGGGCACCAGGTTGTAGGCGATCCGACAGCAATGGGTGATAGTCTCTCCTATTCATCTGATGGTTTTGATACAGAAAAGACAGAAACAGCCAAGGAACAGTATGGGATAAACAACAAGACAGAAAGGGCAAACATACAGGTAGCTCAGTATTTTTTTCTCTGTTAACAGACTCAGAACACAGGCAAGAGGATGAAGGAAGGAGCCCACATTAATCGATCCCTGTTGGCCCTGGGCAACTGTATCAATGCACTGAGTGAAAAAGGAGCAAATCGATCCCAATATGTCAACTACAGAGACAGCAAATTGACCCGGCTTCTGAAGGTATTGTTTGCTTCTATTTTAATGCAGATTTGTCTGCATGGAGGCAGGAGAAACTTCTAGTGCCATAGACTTCACAGTGAATAGGTCAATGAGGGATGCTGTAACTTCAGCCCAGTTGGAATGCAGATCGAACTCCATGCTATTGACATCAAACTGATCCACAACAACTCGGCAAAAGTGAGGACTGCAGATGCTGGAAATCAGAGTCTAGATTTGTGTGGTGCTGGAAAAGCACAGCAGGTCAGGCAGCATTCAAGGAGCAGGAAAATCGACATTTTGGGCAAAAGCCATTCACCAGGAATGTACAGGGCTTTCCCCCACCAACTCTCCAGCCCTGTATCATGTTAACAATTACCTGTACCATCCGTGTAGTTACTCATTTAACAGCAGAACGTGAAGGAATGATGAAGGGCTTTTGCCTGAAACATCAATTTTCCCGCTCCTCGGATGCTGCCTGACCTGCTGTGCTTTTCCAGCACCACTCTAATCTAGACCCTGATCCACAACTGTCCAGCTAACTTTCTAGCTCCCCATCCCCAGCCCCAGCCCAAACGAGTCGAGTGGTTGTAGCAACATACATGTGTCCTTGATGCTTCAGTATGGAGCTATGGCTAGTGAAGGTAGACTGCAGGAACAGTAGTGTGCCATTCAGCCCATTGAGCATAATTCGACAATGGGTGATCATCTTCTCAATGCCTTTTTCTTGCACTGTCTCCCTCTCCTGCCATCAGATATATTGATTTCTGTCTTGAACGTGCTCAGTGACTGAGCTTCCACAGCCCACTGGGATAGAGAATTCCAAAGACTCCCCACTCTGAGTGAAGAAATTCTTTCTCATCTCAGCCCCTAATCCCTGCCCCTAATTCTGAGATCATGATCCCTAGTTCCCAACTTGCCATCCTGTGGAAACATCCTTTCCGCATCCACTGTCATTCCTGTAAGAATTTTTTTTATGTTTCAGTAAGATCACATTTCATTGCTTGAAACACTGGAGAATGCAGGCTCAATTTTCTCAGTCCTTCCTCACAAAACAGTTCTCCCATCCCAGGGATTAATCTGGTGAACTTCAGTGCACTATTTTCTGTGGCAACTTCATTCTTAGTTAGGTAAGGAGATGCAACCCTACACAATATGCCAAGCGTGGTCTCACAAAACTCATGTCAGTTAAAACAAAGAACTGCAGATGCTGAAATAAAAACACATTGTTTGTGAAATTCATGCAGGTTGACAGCATCAGTGGAGAGAAAGCAGAGTTAACATCTTGGGTCCAGTGACCTTCCTTCAGAAATGATGGTAGAGAGGGAAAGGTGGTATTTATGCTGAACACAAGGATGGGGGAAAGAAGTAAGCAATAGATGGAAATGGAACCCAGAGGGAGAGAAAGTCAAAGTTAGGTAGACAAAATAATGGACATGGTAAGCCAGGGAAAAAGAAAACTTGCTAAAGGGGTTCCGTTCATGGTGAAAATGGTTTGGCTGTGCTGAAAATCCATGTGATGACATGACCTGGGATGTGGGGTTGGGATAGGGACATGAAAGAAGTTGTTCAGCCCCTAAAATCATAGAACTCAATATTGAGTCCTGAAGTCTGCAGAGTTCCCAAGCAGAAAATGAGATGCTGTTCTTCCAGCTTGCATTGAGCCTTGCTGGAGCACTGCAATAAGATGTCAGTCAGGGAAAAGGTGGTGTGCCGAAATGGCAGGTAACTTGAAATTCAGGATCATTTTTGCAGATAGAACTTAGGTGTTCCGCAAAGCAGTCACCCAGTCTGGATTTTGTCTCCCAGTGTAGAGACTACGTTGTGAGCAGTAGTCTAGATTGAGTGAAGTGCAGATAAAGTGCTGCTTCACCTGGAAGTGTATCTGGGGCTGACAAGGGAAGGGAGTATATGTCTGGTAGTGGCATCCCACTGTAGATGGTCCTAATGGTGCTTATGATCCATTGGTAGTGGATCGGGTGCAGTGTTAAGTGAGGAGTGGTGAACCAAATCGCTGTTGTGGGAGGTAAGAGAAGTGGTGAGGGCAGAATGCAGGAGATGTGTCAGGCACCGCTGAGGGCCCTATCAACCAGGATCCCTTGGTTGGGGAAGAAGGTAGACAATTGTTTTGAGGTCTCCCTGTGGGAAGTAGTAACATCAGAACAAATGCAATGGAGACAGAGAAACTGAAGGAGTGGGATGGAGTCCTTACAGGAAGCAGGGTTTGAGGATGTTCAGTTCAGGTAACTGTAGGAGTTGGTGGGTTTGTAGTGGAAATTCGTGGCCAGCCTGTCCCCAGACATAGAAACAGAAGAAGGGAATAGAGGAGTCCGAGATAGACTAGTGAAGGTGAGAGCATGGTGAAAATTGGAAGCAAAATTCATAATTCTTTCCAATTTTGGTCGAGAGAGGCATGCTGCAAGTGATATCCTCAAAAAAAACTAACAAGTTTGTCAGACATGATTTCTTTTCCATAGATCCATGTTGGCTCTGTTCAATTCTGCCACTCCTTTCTCAGTCTCCATTTATCACATATAATGTCCAATATCCAATTTTTCTCCCACCACACAACTGACCAGGAATCTCTTCTGCTCTTACTACCTGTTAAACATTGGAAGAATTTACAAGTTGATACTCAACCTGTTCAGCATCATTATAGACACCAAGTCATGGAGTGCGACTTAAAGCTTTTCAGAATCACAGAAATGTTATTCTGCAGAAGAAGGCCATTTGGCCAATCGAGTTTGCTCTGGCTCTTCAAATGTACATCATTGCCTACATTTTCCCCATGAACCTGCACTTTATTTTGATCCAAATAATTTTATTGTGAATGCCTCTGATGAACCTGCCTCTGTCATGTCTCCAGACAGTGCATTTCATACCCTCACTACTCAATGAATGATAAAGACCTTTCTCACCCTGCATTGGCTTCTTTTGCAAATCACTTTAAATCTGTAACCTCAGATTCTTGTTCATTTTACAAATGGGAACAGTTTTTCTATATCTACTCCATCTAGCTTGCTCGTGATTTTTAAAGCCTCTATCAGATCTCTTAACTTACGTCTCTCCAATTTCTTTAGCTGCAATTAAGACCATACACAGTACAAACAGGAGGAGGCTGTTTGGCCCTTCAAGCCCAGGCTGCCATTCGATAACATCATGGCTGATCTGACATTTCTTATTTCCACTTTCCTGTGTTTTCTTCTATTAACACTTGATACCCCTACTGATTGAGAATGTATCTATCTCAGTCTTAAATATACACAAGGACTCTGCCCCCACAGCTGTCTGTGGCAAGAAGTTCCAAAGACTCCCGAACCTCTGAAAGAAAAAAAAATCCTCCTCATCTCAATTTTAAATTGGCACTCCCTTATTCTGGTCCTGGGTTCTCCCATGAATGGAAACATCCTGTCAGCAATCCCCCCCTATGAATTCCCCCTAAGAAACCTTCATATTTCAATGAGATCACCCCCCATTCTTGTAGATGGTGGACAGGCTTTTGGGAGTCAGGAAGTGAGTTACTTGGTGCTGAATTCCCAGCGGAGAAAGTGAGGTCTGCAGATGCTGGAGATCAGAGCTGAAAATGTGTTGCTGGAAAAGCACAGCAGGTCAGGCAGCATCCAGGGAACAGGAGAATCGACGTTTCGGGCATAAGCCCTTCTTCAGGCTGAATTCCCAGCCTCTGACCTGCTGTTGTAGCCATTGCGTTTATATGGTGAGTGCAGTTAAGTTTATGATCAATGATAACTCTGAGGATGTTGATAGTGGGGGATTCAGTGATGGTAACATCATTGAATGTCGATGGGCGGTGCTTAGATTTTCTCTTGTTGGTGATGGTCATGTTGATAGTTATTTCAGGGGGTAGGTTTATAAGAGTAGGGAACTCTTACTACAACTGTAAAATATGCTGGTGAGACCATATCTGGAATACTGTGAGTAGTTTCATCCCCTTATTCAGAAGATATTTAATTGGAGTCAGTTCACAGAAGGTTCACCTAAGATGATCCCTGATATGGAGAGATTGTCTTTTGTGTAAAGGTTAAACAGGTTGGAGCTCTACTCGCTGGAGTTTGGAGGAATGAAAGGAGAATGGGGCAGCACTGCTGCCTCAATTGCCAGGCACTCGGGTTCAATTCCACCCTCTGGCGATTGTCTGTGTGGAGTTTGCACATTTTCTCCCTGTCTGCGTGGATTTCCTCCCACAGTCGAAAGATGTGCAAGTTAGGTGGATTGGCCATGCTAAATTGCCACAGTGTCCAGGGATGTGCAGATTAGGTGGATTGGCCATGCATTGTGTGAGGTTACTGGGATAGAGTAGGGGTCTGAGTTTGGGTGAGATACTCTTCGGAGGGTTGGTGTGGACTGAATTAGCTAAATGGCCTGCTTCCATACTGTAGGGATTCTATCCTATTATATTTCAATGAGATAGAATAGAAATAGATAGGATTCTGAAGAGGCTTGATAGAATAAATGTTGAAAGAATGTTTCCCACGTAGGATAGTCTTGGACCTAGGACGTAGCCTCAGAATAAGGGGGACGACAATCTGAGACTGAGATATGGAGGAATTTCTTCTCTCTGAGGTTTGTGTGTCTTTTGAACTCCTTGCCACAGAGAGCTGTGGTGGCAGAGTCCTTGTGTTTATTTAAGGCTGAGATACAGGGAAACCTGTCTATCTGGATACAGAATTGGCTCACCCATGGAAGACAGAGTGTAGTGGTAGATGAAAAGTAGAGTTGAGAGTGTGGTGCTAGAAAAGCACAGCAGATCAGGCAGCATGTTGGGGTCCATGTCCATGTCCAAGTTACCACCCAATTTGGTAGGGTTATTAAGAAGGCATAGCTATGGCTTTCATAGCAGGGAGATTTAGTTTAAGAGCCGCGAGGTTATGCTGCAGTTCTGTAGAATCCTAGTTAGACCACACTTGGAATTTGTGTTCAGTTCTGGTCGCCTGATTATAGGAAAGATGTGGAAGCTTTCAAGAGGGTGCAGAGGAGATTTACCAGGATGCTGCCTGGACTGGAGGGGATGTCTTATGAAGAAAGATTGAGGGAGCTAGGGCTTTTCTGAAGGAGCGAAGAAGGATGAGAAGTGACTACATAGAGGTGTACAAGACGTTGAGAGGCATAGAGTGGATAGACAGAAACTTTTTCCTCTGGCAGAAATGTCTATCACGAGGGGCATAATTTTAAGGTAATTGGAGAAAGGTTTAGGGGGCGATGTCAGAGGTAGGTTTTTTTAGATTAGATTACATTACAGTGTGGAAACAGGCCCTTCGGCCCAACAAGTCCACACCGCCCCGCCGAAGCGCAACCCACCCATACCCCTACATTTACCCCTTACCTAACACTACGGGCAATTTAGCATGACCAATTCACCTAACCTGCACATCTTTGGACTGTGGGAGGAAACCGGAGCACCCAGAGGAAACCTTTATTCTTTATTCAGAGAGTGGTGGGTGCACGAAATGCACTGCCAGCCGTGGTAGTAGGGTTAGATTCATTAGGGACACTTAAGCAACTCTTGGAAAAGCACGTGGAAGTTAGTACAATGAAGTGTATGTAGGTTAGCCTGATCTTGGAGTAAGATAAAAGGCCGACACTATATTGAGGGCCTAAGGGCTGTACTGTTCTATGTTCTATGGATAGGTAGACTCTTGA
Organism: Chiloscyllium plagiosum; assembly: GCF_037043375.1. Lineage (NCBI taxonomy): Eukaryota > Metazoa > Chordata > Chondrichthyes > Orectolobiformes > Hemiscylliidae > Chiloscyllium > Chiloscyllium plagiosum. The sequence goes on along the minus strand of NW_028270158.1, from coordinate 66,183,808 downwards.
TCAATAGGGAAATCCAGGGTTATGGGAAAAATCACAGCAAAGTGGATGTGAGGAATGTAAAATCAGACATGGTGCAGCAGACTCAGGAAACCAAACAGCCTACTCCTGTTCCTAATTGTTATGCACTTATCTGCTATGCTCCTAATCATTGAGCGGTGAATCTCATCATCCAAAATTTAGCAAGACTGGGGTCTAAACTCTGGATTTCTAAGTGAACATTAAGTTTTGTTCAATTGTTACAGGACTCATTGGGTGGAAACAGCAGAACAGTAATGATTGCTCACATCAGTCCTGCCAGTGCTTCGTTTGAGGAATCCAGGAATACACTGATGTATGCTGACCGTGCAAAGAACATTAAAACAAGGGTATGGATGGCATCCTATTGCTGCTGACATTTTGATTTGAATGCGATTTATATTCTGTTGCACCATTCTTTTTCCTTCCATTATGTGAAGGGAGGTGATAGCAGAAGATTCCTAAATAGGAGTTCAGGTTGAAAGAGGATTGACGACTCTCAAATATAAGGACGTAAGATGTTTGTATATTCCTTGTGTTTCTCAGTTTTGTTAGAGTACAAGCACCATTGGACCTTGATAGAAAAAATGCAGTATGTTTGTATTGAGTGAATTCACCACCTTCCATTCCCCCCAACCTCACCACCAATGAATGTTCAAGTGAATGCTTGAATCTGTTTAATTCCATAGCACTTCACTACAAAACACATCCATTGAGCATACTGAAAGCTTCAACAAATGTCACTAAGTGTACAACTGCTAGTTCAAACTCAGTATAAAATGGGTTTTATAAAGCCCATTTCAAAAACCCAGAACCTCTGATAAGAAGAATGCTGCAACAGAAACTTCACGTGGGACTATGCAGACATCTCAATTCAACTGAACTCCCTGGGAATTGTCGTGGAAGTTGGGACATTCAGTGGGCAAGTGCCTACTGTCTGAGACCCTCCAACTGTTCAACTCTGAGATTATTGTTAGTTAAACAATCTCAAGTCTCTGAAATTGCACATTCAATCATGTGCAATTTTTGTATTTGACAGTGGCATGTGAGCTGGGAAGCATTTGGAGTTATTTTCAGCAGAAAATCAGAACTCCAGCATAAAGGTAAAGATAGGAAAAGTAAGGTTGAACACTTGGGAAAGAGAAAATACAATGATAGTCAATGTATAAACAGTGGGGAACCTGAAGGAAAAGGAGTGTAGCGCACAAAGTTAGGAAGTCTGATGTTGGCTGGTACTGGAAGATGTGGGGGTGGGGGAATGAGTTGATGAATCCAAAATATGAAAGCATTCAGGTTGGAGGGGAAATATTGTGGCTAGAAGTTGAGGAAATATGTTGGTTACCTGAAAGGGATTCAGCATAGCAAATGTCTAAAAGGAATTATCAATACCTCTGCTGCTTTTATAACTTTTTAAAAATTGTTTGTGCCTTTGTGATTTTAAAATATTGCTGTTTATTTTCAGATCTGTAGAACAGGCCTGCATTGTGCTGAAAGGGGCATTGGGTTATTGTGTTTAAAATCTAATATTTCTGAAATGTTCTCCTTTTGTTTCGCAATAACAGCTCATTGAATGTAATAAAAGACAGAAACGAAAATTTTTTTTAAAAAATGGCGACACAGTGGCACTGCTGCCACACAGCACCAGAGACCTGGGTTCAATTCCCGCCTCAGACGACTGACTGTGTGGAGTTTGCACATTCTACCCATGTCTGCGTGGGTTTCCTCCGGGTGCTCCGGTTTCCTCCCACAGTCCAAAGATGTGCAGGTCAGGTGAATTGGCCAGGCTAAATTGCCCGTAATGTTAGGTAAGGGGTAAATGTATGGGTGGGTTGCGCTTCGGTGGGTCGGTGTGGGCTTGTTGGGCCGAAGGGCCTGTTTCCACACTGTAATGTAATGTAATCTAATCTAATCATTGCCCATCCTCGATTACCCTTGAGAAAGGTGGTATTGAGCTGTCTTCTTAAACTACTGCTGTTCATTTAGTATACATACATCCACAATGTTGTGAGGGAAGGAATTCCAGGAATTTGACAGTGAAAGAACAGTGACATATTTCCAAGTCAAGACAGTGTATGGTTTGGAAGGGAATTTGCAAGTGGTGGTATTCCGTGTTTCTGTTGCCTTCTAGATAATGCAGGTTGCAGGTTTGGAAGGTAATGTCAAGGGGGCCTTGGTGAGCTATTGCTATGAATCTTACAGATGGCACATACTGCTATCAGCGTGCATCTATGGTAGAAAGAGTGAATGTTGAAGGTTGGTAATGTGGTGCTTAGTCATGGTCATGTCAGTCAAGCTGCTTTGTCCTGAATGGTAACAAAAGCAAAAGTTGCTAAAAAAAAGCTCAGCAGCTCTGGCAGCATCTATGAAGAAAAATCAGAGTTAATGTTTCAGGTCTGGTGACCCTTCCTCAGAAGAGTTTGCCAGACCTGCTGAGATTTTCCAGCAACTTCTGTTTTTGTTTCTAATTTCCAGCATCCGCAGGTCTTCCAGTTTTTGTCCTGAATGTCACAGAGTCATAGAGATGTACAGCACAGAAACAGACCCTTCAGTCCAACTCGTCCATGCTGACCTAATTGAGTCCTGCTTGCCAGTACCTGATCCAAATCCCTCCAAACCCTTCCCATTAATGAACCCAACCAGATGTCTTTTAATTGTTGCAATTGAACTAGCCTCCACCACTTCCTCTGGCAGCTCATTCCATACATGCACCTCCCTCTGTGTGAAAAAGATGCCCCTTAGGTCCCTTTTATATTTTTCTCCTCTCACTCTAAACCCTCTAGTTCTGGGCTCCCCTACCCCAGGGGAAAAAACCTTGTCTGCTTATCCTATCCATACCCCTTATGATTTTATAGACCTCTATCAGGTCACCCCTCAGCCTCTGACGCTCCAGGGAAAATAGCCCCAGCCTACTCAATCTCTCCCGATAGCTCAAACTCTCCAACCCTGGCAACATCCTCATAGAACATAGAAGAATACAGCGCAGTACAGGCCCTTCGGGCCTCGATGTTGCACCGATCCAAGCCCACCTAACCTACACTAGCCCACTATCCTCCATATGCCTATCCAATGCCCGCTTAAATGCCCATAATAAGGGAGAGTCCACCATTGCGACTGGCAGGGCATTCCATGAACTCACGACTCGCTGAGTAAAGAACCTACCCCTAACATCTGTCCTATACCTACCCCCCCTTAATTTAAAGCTATGCCCCCTTGTAATAGCTGACTCCATACGTGGAAAACGATTCTCACTGTCGACCCTATCTAAACCCCTAATCATCTTGTACACCTCTATCAAGTCACCCCTAAACCTTCTTTTCTCCAATGAAAACAACCCCAAGTGCCTCAGCCTTTCCTCATACGATCTTTCTACCATACCAGGCAACATCCTGGTAAACCTCCTCTGCACCCGTTCCAGTGCCTCCACATCCTTCCTATAGTATGGCGACCAAAACTGCACACAATACTCCAGATGCGGCCGCACCAGAGTCTTATACAACTGCAACATGACCTCAGTACTCCGGAACTCAATTCCTCTACCAATAAAAGCCAGTACGCCATATGCCTTCTTCACCGCACTATTTACCTGGGTGGCAACTTTCAAAGATCTGTGTACATGGACACCAAGATCCCTCTGCTCATCCACACTACCAAGTATCCGACCATTAGCCCAGTACCCCATCTTTTTGTTACTCTTACCAAAGTGAATCACCTCACACTTAGCTACATTGAACTCCATTTGCCACCTTTCTGCCCAGTTCTGCAGCTTATCTATATCCCGCTGTAACCTGCCACATCCTTCCTCACTGTCTACAACTCCTCCGACTTTCGTATCATCCGCAAACTTGCTCACCCAACCTTCTAACCCCTCCTCCAGGTCATTTATAAAAATGACAAACAGCAATGGTCCCAAAACAGATCCTTGCGGAACACCGCTAGTGACGGCACTCCATGATGAACCTTTGCCATCAACTACTACCCTCTGTCTCCTTCCATCCAGCCAACTCCTAATCCAAACCTCCAACTCACCCTCAATGCCATACCTCCGTATTTTTTGCATTAGTCTACCATGGGGAACCTTATCAAACGCCTTACTAAAATCCATATACACCACATCTACCGCTTTCCCCTCGTCCACCTCCTTAGTCACCTTCTCAAAGAATTCAATAAGGTTTGTGAGGCACGACCTTATGAATCTTTTCTGAACCCTTTCAAGTTTTGCAACATCCTTCTGAGAGGAAGGAGACCAGAATTGCACATAATATTCCAAAAGTTGCCTAACTAACGTCCTGCACAGCCACAACTTGACCTTCTAACTCTTTACTCAATACTCTGACCAATAAAGGAAAGCATAGCAAACGCCCTCTTCACTATCCTATCTACCTGCGACTCTACTTTCAAGGAGCCATGAGCCTGCACTCCAAGATCCCTTTGTTCAGCAACACTCCCTAGGACCTTACCATTAAGTGTATAAGACCTTCTAAGATTTGTTTTCCCACAATGCATCACCTTGAATTTATCTAAATTAAACTCCATCTGCCACTCCTCAGCCCATTGGCCCATCTGACCAAGATCCTGTTGTAATCTGAGGTAACTTTCTTCACTGTCCACTACACCTCCAATTTTGGTGTCATCTGCAAACTCACCAACTGTGTATGTCTTATGCTCACATCCAAATCATTTGTATAAATGTTGAAAAGTAGTGGACCCAGCACCGATCCTTGTGGCACTCCACTAGTCACAGGCCTCCAGTCTGAAAAACAACCTTCCACCACCACCCTCTGTCTTTTTGTGGGCGGCACAGTGGTTAGCACTGCTGCTTCACAGCGCCAGAGACCTGGGTTCAATTCCCGCCTCAGGCGACTGACTGTTGTTTTATAAATTCTCAAGGATCGGGTTCGCAGGAGAGTAGTCTGACACAGACCAGGAGAAAAGAACTGAGAGACGAGTTTGCTAGAATATGAGTATTTTATTCCCCGCAGTGTCGCCTCAACCAGGTCTCGTACTTACAACGGGTCTGGTTTATACTCACTCTACATGTTACCGGAACTGGGAGCCGTCAGTTCTCGTAGAGCGGTTGCCAACAACCCACGCTCGGCGGTTAAACGTAACCCGGAACAGACTCTACCGAACTGGGGACTTTCCCAGCTTATATACTCTTTTGAGATCTAAACATTCATGCGAACAACAGGGCAAGACTAAGCAACACCTTCCATTCCGGTAACATATTCATGCGAACAACAGGGCAAGACTAAGCAACACATTCCATTCCGGTAACATATTCATAATAAGATTCACACATGTATTGGGACATAATTTTAACCCTTTCACCACATTCCACTGATTGGCCCAATACATGTGTTACATCATGCCCATATATATTTTTTCCAACAAGCGTCTACGTACACGCCAAATATACAAGCAAGTCAGGATATTACAGCATGTTAAGATCATGCTGTAATATCCTGACTCCTACCAGGATCGATAAGGGTGGGAATAGGAACTTCCCCGCAGTGGAGGACATACCACTCAACATATCCCACCAATGATGAGCTGACTCTACTTCCATTACATGGGCAGCATGTACTACCTCCTGTCCATGTATAAAGGTAGACACTGTAACCTTGGTGACATTGGTTTGATGCTTTCGTAATATCTGCTTAAGCTCCTCGGATCGGTCCAATGCTTGCTTAAACCGATCCAGGGAAATGTTCCAAGGATTCATCAGCACTTTCCACTGCACCTTGGTAAAGTGGTGAGCACTGCTATAATTGGTTAACAGATAGGTCTGATTCTGCCATTGCCACTGATAGACATTTGAGAGGCATCCCGAGAACGGTACTGTGGGAAGCGTAGGATGTGGGTTATTGGTAGCCACACAGAGCGTGTGTGGCCCAATCTGCCACATCATGTCCCTTGGAGTTTCAACAGTCCATTCGCACAGGGCCGTTCCCTTAGTCAAGCAAGGGTCCCGATATCTGTCCATCAGTAGGCAAGTTTTTCCCTGATCAGTCTGTTCACAAGCGGACAGATCATAGGTAATATTGGTATCTGGGCTAAACCACTGTCCCCTTGTCTTCAGAAAATAATATCCAGAAGATGTAATCACTGGTAATACATAATATCGACAGACCGTAACAGTGTGGGTTACATTCATGGTAACAAAGTATCCTCTACACATAGTTGCGTTACACCATGTTCTTTCTGGATGGGTTATCATCCACAATTTCTCAGATACATTCCATATTCCCCTCCACGCTTGTACATTGGGGGATGTTACCACACGCAAAAATCGTTCTTTCTGTATTTGTGCGTGCAACATTTGAATATGACAGGCAGTCCAATTTAACTGAGCTGTAATGTTGTCAAACAGTTCCTGGGTGGCACCCCAGACATCTAGTTCCCATTGCAGGGATTGTATCAATATTTTAGCTGTTTCTCCTTGAGTCATCATTACGGATGGCATCCATCTTCCAATAGTGTGTAGTCCTTGTGAGGTGGCTTGTCCCGTGTTAGATAATTTAGTACGGGTTACCTCAGAGTCAATAGCATTCGAGATACCCATGACAGTTCCTGCACCTCCCAGCAGGGTGTTGTACCATGCACGCCGCCTCCTCTTATGTTGGCATTCTGGGATAGCCGGCAGCCGCACCTGCCAGTGAACATCAGTGTGCAGTACTGCCTGGGCCATCTGCTGACAAGTTGACATAATGGGAGCCAACTGTGTGCGGTGCGCGTCAGAGACGTTAGGGCGCACCAAGATCAGCCATAACATTCGAGTCCGGTTTTGAATAACTGTTCCATTGCTGATCCAGATGTCCTCATCTCCAGTCGTGATGTTCCATCGTGTCCCGTTTGAGCTTTCACATTCACGAGCGGTTATATTCCAATGACACATATTCACCGTTGCATTCAACATCAATGTACAGTTAGGGGTTATCAAAGTTACATTTCTCCCCTTATAACATCGTACACAAGTATACATTTGACAATCACTCGTGAGATCTAAAATTGTACACCATTGATTTGCCGCGCACTTAAAATCATCTTGCTGTCGTTCCTCACTACTAATTTTCCAACCTACATTTTGTTTCGATAAGGGTACCAATGACTGAGCTGGCACACTCCTCCAGACTGATTCCCCAGGATACATAATGGTGACTAGACTGTCTTTTCCTTGGGCTATGATCTCTGCCGGTTTGGGGGGACCAGTTGTCTGGCGTACCCATACCTTGGCACCCTTAGTGTCAGTAGACCCAAATCCCCCCGTCCCACGTTCAGTAACCTTAACGGGAGCTCCCGTCTCTTCCACCGTTGTAAGGTTACATGGTTTAATAACTAATTGTGCTATTCTGTCTCCCTTCTGTATCACATAAGGTTCAGATGTGATGTTGACCAGGACTACTCCCAATTCTCCTTGGTAGTCCGCGTCAATTACTCCTGCCATTACATCAATCCCCTTTAGTGACAATCCCGATCGCGGGAGGATATGCCCATAGGTTCCATGGGGGCAAATCAATCCTAATCCGGTCTTAATCACCGTAGGTTTTTGTTGGACCAAAGTCTGTGTAGTTAACGCTCATAAGTCCAGTCCAGCCGAAGCCGGTGTGGCCCTTACGGGAATATTAGCTTCCTTAGCAAATTTCCACATTTTAATAGGCTGTGCCTTTGGGGTATCACACACCCGTATCATCCGATTCAAGGGCGTCACCCCGTTTCCCAATGGGCGGTTATTAATTTGCTTTACTACCCGAATCAATTGTTTCTTCCAGCCTGTTAAATTATTACATCCTCCTGCCTTTCGCAGGGAGGATTTTAGAAGCCCGTTCATTCGTTCAATAAGTCCCGCAGCTTGCGGATGGTAGGGCACGTGATAAATCCACTCCACATGGTTATCATGACACCACTGCTTCACCATCCCTCCTGTGAAATGGGAGCCATTGTCACTCTGGACCTGTATGGGCAATCCATGAAATTGTTCGATCAAATCTAAACACCGTAAGGTAGCCTGTTGGTTGTTATGTCGACAGGGATGGGCTACCAAAACCCCAGACATAGTGTCCACAGCTGTACATATATGGTTACATCCTTGTGAGGAAGGTAATGGACCCACAAAGTCCATTTGCCAGCTCTGTCCCGGTCCCTCTCCTCGGTGTATATGTCCCATCATATGTTGGGGCACTCCCTGCCGTTGATGCTGACACTGCTCGCATTGATTTACTGCAGTCTTGACATCATCTACCATAAGATCTATTCCCCGATCTCGAGCCCACTGCAAGGTTCCTTGCACTCCCCAGTGTCCGGCCTTAAGGTGTGCCCATCTAGCCAAGTCCACTGAGGTGCCCCTTTGTACACTCATGGCTCGGACAATGCCGTCTACATATCGGTTATGTAAAGCTTCCGCATCATTTCGGGATGTATGAGCGTCTACATGGGTAATATATATATCTAGATGTCGAGCCTTCTCCCATATATCTTCCCATAATTGTTTACCCCATACCTCCCTATTCTGAATCATCCACTGATTGGCCTGCCAAGTTGGCATCCATTGGGTCATGCCATTAACCACTGACCAGGAGTCAGAAAACAAATAAACTCCCATGACCCCCGCTTGCATGACCACCATATGTACTGCTTTTAATTCTGCCCACTGACTACTTTTCCCCTCGCCTAGTTCTTCTAGGGTTATACCTTGTTTCGGATTAAAAGCGGCAGCTTTCCATCTACGTTGTCCTGCCTTCCATTGGGCTGACCCATCTACAAACCAAGCCGTGGTTTGTTCATCCAGGGTCAGTTCATCATACCGTTTGCCCATCTTGACGGGTGATTCTTTATACTCAATCACCTCAAACCGCTTTTCCCCTTCCTCAGGGGCCTCCGCCACTTGCTGATGCAGGACTGACACTCCCTTTTGTCCAGTCCGCACTCTTTCTGACACGTACCATTTCCATTTGATAATGCTGCTCTCTTGGGCAGTTCCTATCCTGTGGGTAGTGGGGTCACTGAGTACCCACGGGAGGATAGGAATAGCTGTTCTCATGATCACTTCATGTCCAATAGTTAGAGCTTCAGTTTCCACCAAGCTCCAGTAACATGATAACAATTGTTTCTCAAAGGGGGTGTATCGTTCCCCTGCCGGGGGCAATTTCCGGGACCAAAATCCCAATTCCGCAGGAGGCTGAGCCCGCGGTAATTCATGCATAATTGCCTCCCCCTGTTCATTCCGTATGGGATTCCCTTCCCCATCTAACATTACTTCCCGCTGCACCGGGAGGCGTCTCTGGACTTGTTTTCTCCTAACTACTGGTTTAGCCTGGAGTACGGGTGGGTCATCTTCATACTGATCATCTGAATCTCCCCAAATGTTTCCATCCCAATGATCGATATCCCACCGATCCCCGTTATTTAACTGGGCTACAAACGCCCGTACTTGTACTGGGTCCGGGGTTCGAGGGACCTTCCTTTTCTCTTTCCGTTTCTTAGCAGACAGATACATAATAGTTCGTCCTGCTAGTTCAGTTAATGCTGTCAATTCAGCCTTTAACTTCATAATTTCCTGCCTCAACATAGAGGCATCTCCCGAACTGAGTCCCTGCTCATGTTTCAGGAGGGCTAATTCTGCTTCAGCTTTTTGGCGCTTGTCTGACTGTTGTCTACAAGCCGCCGCACATGCCCACATCCTCCGCTGTACCCCAGGCAAGGGGTTCTTCGGCAGGACTGAGATCTTCTCAAGGGTGGACAGCAGAGACACTGGGGTTCCTACGCCCTCGGCTTCCCAGTTTTCCGGTCGCCCCCCACCATTTGCCCACATCCTCCGCTGTACCCCAGGCAAGGGGTTCTTCGGCAGGACTGGGATCCTCTCAAGGGTAGACAGCAGCGACACTGGGGTTCCTACGCCCTCGGCTTCCCAGTTTTCCGGTCGCCCCCCACCATTCCTCAAACAAACTGCCACGTCATGCCACGGTCCCTGCCATCCCGGGACGGTTGGGACCTACACAGTTTGTTCTTCTGGTTTCTTAGTCCTTTTCCCAAACATTGTTCTGTATCAAAATCTCTCCCCAATTGCGATTGATCCTGCCGACTACGCCAAAATGTTTTATAAATTCTCAAGGATCGGGTTCGCAGGAGAGTAGTCTGACACAGACCAGGAGAAAAGAACTGAGAGACGAGTTTGCTAGAATATGAGTATTTTATTCCCCGCAGTGTCGCCTCAACCAGGTCTCGTACTTACAACGGGTCTGGTTTATACTCACTCTACATGTTACCGGAACTGGGAGCCGTCAGTTCTCGTAGAGCGGTTGCCAACAACCCACGCTCGGCGGTTAAACGTAACCCGGAGCAGACTCTACCGAACTGGGGACTTTCCCAGCTTAAATACTCTTTCGAGATCTAAACATTCATGCGAACAACAAGGCAAGACTAAGCAACACCTTCCATTCCGGTAACATATTCATGCGAACAACAGGGCAAGACTAAGCAACACCTTCCATTCCGGTAACATATTCATAATAAGATTCACACATGTATTGGGACATAATTTTAACCCTTTCACCACAACTGTGTGGAGTTTGCACGTTCTCCCCGTGTCTGCGTGGGTTTCCTCTGGGTGCTCCGGTTTCCTCCCACCATCCAAAGATGTGCAGGGTCAGGTGAATTGGCCATGCTACATTGCCTGTAGTGTTAGGTAAGGGGTAAATGTAAGGGTATGGGTGGGTTTCGCTTCGGCGGGTCGGTGTGGACGTGTTGGGCCGAAGGGCCTGTTTCCACACTGTAATCTAATCTAAATCTAAATCTAAATCTACCTTCGAGACAGTTCTGTATCCAAATGACTAGATCTCCATGAAATCTAACCTTGCTAACTTTGCCCTCATCAATCCTCGTTGTTACTTCTTCAAAAATCTCACTCGGTTCATGAGACATGATTTCCCACGCACAAAGCCATGTTGACTATCCCTAATCAGTCCTTGCCTTTCTAAATACATGTACATCCTGTTCCTCTGGATTCCCTCCAACAACAAAGGAAGGGCAGCACGGTGGCACAGTGGTTAGCACTGCTGCCTCACAGCGCCTGAGACCCGGGTTCAATTCCCGCCTCATGCGACTGACTGTGTGGAGTTTGCACGTTCTCCCCGTGTCTGCGTGGGTTTCCTCCAGATGCTCCGGTTTCCTCCCACAGTCCAAAGATGTGCAGGTCAGGTGAATTGGCCATGCTAAATTGCCCGTAGTGTTAGGTAAGGGTTAAATGTAGGGACATGGGTGGGGTACGCTTCGACGGGTTGGTGTGGACTTGTTGGGCCGAAGGGCTTGTTTCCACGCTGTAATGTAATCTAATCTAATCTAAACTTGCCCACCACTGATGTCAGGCTCACCAGTCTATACTTCCTTGGCTTGTCCGTATCACCTTTCTTAAACAGTGGCACCATGTTAATCAACTCCAGTCTTCTGGCACCTCACCTGTGATTTTCGATGATCCAAATATTTCAGCAAGGGGCCCAGCAACCACTTCCCTAGTATCCCAAAGAGTTCTAGGGTACACCAGATCAGGTCCTGGGGATTTATTTACTTTTATGCATTTCAAAACATCCAGCCTACCATAACTCCCCTATTATTCTTACAGATAACTGAGATCTCCTTACAAATTTGTTTCTCAATTTCCCACTGACTATTATTGTCGGTCTATAATACAATCCCAATAAGGTGATCATCCATCTCTTATTTCTAAGTTCCAACGAAATAACTTCCCTGTCTCTATTTCTGGGAATATCTTTCTGGAGTATAGCTGTATGCTATCCCTTATCAAAAATGCCATTCTCCCTCCTCTCTTGCCTCCCTTTTTGTCCTTCCTGTAGTATTTGTATCCTGGAACATTAAACTGCCAGTCTTGTCCATCCCTGAGCCACATTTCTGTAATTGCTGTGATATTGCAGTCCCATGTTCCTAACCATGCCCTGAGGTCATCTGCCTTCCTGTTAAGCCTCTTGCATTGAAATAAATGCAGTTTGATTTTTCAGTCCTACCTTGGTCTCTGCTTTGTCTCTGCCTGCCCTGACTATTTGACTCGCTTCTTTTCTCAACTGTGCCAGCCTCAGATTGATCTCTTTCCTCGCTATCTCCTTGGGTCCTATACCCCCACCATATTATAGTTTAAATCCTCCCGAGCAGCACTAGCAAATCTTCCTGCCAATATATTAGTACCCTTCCAGTTCAAGTGCAATCCGTCCTCCTTGTACAGGTCACTTCTAAACCAGAAGAGATTCCAATGATCCAAAAATGTGAACCCTTCTCCCATACACCAGCTTCTCAGCCATGCATTCATCTGCACTGTCCTCCTATTCTTATCCTCACTAGTTCGCGAGTAATCCAGATATTACTGCCTTCGAGGACTTCCTTTTTAACTTCCTGCCTAACTCTCATATTCTCCCTTCAGAATGCCATCCTTTTCCCTTCCTTTGTTGTTGGTTCCAACGTGTACAACAACCTCCTGCTGGTCCCTCTCTCCCTTGAGAACATTCTGCTCCCTCTCTGAGACATCCTTAATCCTGGCACCAGGGAGGCAACACACCATTCTGCTTTTTCGCTGCTGGCCACAGAAACATCTGTCTGTGCCTCAGACTACAGAATCCCCTAACACAATTAATCTCTTGGAAGCCGTCATACCCCTCATTGCATTAGAGCCAGTCTCAATACCGGGAACTTGACTGTTCATGCAACATTCCCCTGAGAATGCACCAACCCTTATATTTTCCAAAACAGCATACTTGTTTGAAATGGGGATTGCCACAGATGACTCCTTCACTACCTGCCTCCCTCTTTTACCTTTCCTGGAGTTAACCCATCTCTGTGACTCCATCTGTGACTTTTCTCCCTTCCTATAACTGCCATCCATCACATCCCCTTGCTCTTGTAAGTTCCTCATTGCCTCTAACAGTCGCTCCAACCAATCCTTTCAATCTGACAGGATTCACAACCAATGGCATTAATTGCAGGTATAATCCTCAGTAACACATAAACTCTACTGAAACACTCACATCCGATAAGAAGAGCTTATCACTCTACTAAGGGCCATTTTTGCTTCTTCCAATCTACAGACCCAGAAAACAGCACCGTCTTATTCCTCTACAAAATACTGCTCCAGGCTTGATACTTATGACTTATATTTTTGAGTTAAATCAAGAGACATATCTCAATAAAGCATAATTCTGGAAAGTGTAAAAATAGATCAGCATTTGTATCCTGGAACATTAAGCTGTCAGTCCTAACTGTCCGGATGGGATTTATCCTAGGATTCTCTGGGAAGCCTGGGAGGAGATTGCTGAGCCTTTGGCTTTAATCTTTATGTTGTTATTGTGGAATAGTGCCAGAAAACTGGAGGATAGCAAATGTCATTCCCTTGTTCAACCCTGGAAATTATACACCTGTGAGCCTTACTTCAGTTGTGGGTAAAGTGTTGGAAAGGGTTATAAGAGATAGGATTTATAATCATCTAGAGAGGAATAACTTGATTCGGGATAGTTAACACAGTTTTGTGAAGGGTAGGTTGTGCCTCACAAACCTTCTTGAGTTCTTTGAGAGGGTGACCGAGCAGGTGGATGAGGGTAAAGTGGTTGATGTGATTATATTAGATTACATTAGCTTACATTAGGTTACATTACAGTGTGGAAACAGGCCCTTCGGCTCAACAAGTCCACACCAACCCGCCGAAGCATAACCCACCCATACCCCTACATATACCCCTTACCTAACACTACGGACAATTTAGCATGGCCAATTCACCTGACCTGCACATCTTTGGACTGTGGGAGGAAACCGGAGCACCCGGAGGAAACCCATGCAGACACGGGGAGAACGTGCAAACTCCACGCAGTCAGTCGCCTGAGGCGGGAATTGAAACCAGATCTCTGGCGTTGTGAGGCAGCAGTGCTAACCACTGTGCCACCGTGCTGCCCATGTTGGTGTATATTGATTTCAGTAAGTTGTTTGATAAGGTTCTCCACAGTAGGCTATTGCAGAAAATATAGAGGCATGGGAATTGAGGATGATTTTAGCAGTTTGGATCAGAAATTGGCTAGCTGAAAAAAGACAGAGGGTGGCGTTTTATGGAGTTCAGTTACTGGTGGTGTACCGCAAGAATCTGTTTTGGGGCCACTGCTGGTTGTCATTTATATAAATAACCTAGATGAGGGTGTAGAAGGATGGGTTAGTACGTCGGAGTCTTGTTAGTGTGTATGAGCAGAAAGATCTTGGTATCTATGTATATAGATCCCTGAAAGTTGCCACCCAAGTTGAGAAGGTTGTTAAGAAGGCATACAGTGTGTTAGCTTTTATTGGTAGAGGGATTGAGTTTCAGAACCATGAGATCATGCTGCAGCTGTATAAAGCTCTGGTGCGGCCACATTTGGAGTATTGCGTGTAGTTCGGGTCACTGCATTGTAGGAAGGATGTGGAAGCTTTGGAAAGTATTCAGAAGAGATTTACTAGGATGTTGCCTGGTATGGAGGGAAGGCCTTACAAGGAAAGGCTGAGGGACTTGAGACTGTTTTCGTTTGAGAGAAAAAGGTTGAGAGGCAACTTAATTGAGACATATAAGATAATCAGAGGGTTAGATAGGGTGGACAGTGAGAGCTTTTTTCCTCTGACGACGATGGCTAGCACAAGGGGACATAGCTTTAAGTTGAGGGGTGATAGATATAGGACACTTGTCAGAGGTAGCTTCTTTACTCAGAGTAGTAGGGGTGTGGAATCACTGCCTGCAGCACTAGTAGGCTCGCCAACTTTTAGTGCATTTAAATGGTCGTTGGCAAGGCATATGGATGAGAATGGAATACTGTAGTTTAGATAGGCTTCAGATTGGTTCCACAGGTTGACGCAACATCGAGGGCCGAAGGGCCTGTACAGTGTTTTAATGTTCCATGTTCTATATAATCAAGAAAGAACCCACTTTACTCATTATTGTAGATTTACTTAAAACTATTCACTTATCTGTTTCTGTGCTGTGACCTCTCCCAAACAGGTTCCTCCAAGATCAATTGTGAATTTCACTGTTTAACTTTTCCTAGATGCACTCCGATGTCCAGCGATACACAAATTCAACAGCAAAGGCAGTAACTGTGCAGGTTCATTGCTGTGTCAGTTAACAGTGTGGGTTTCTCTCTCTCTCTCCCGCACTGACCATGTACTGCCTTTGCCTGACCCTTGTCCTTTTAAACATGCTGTTGTTTGACTTTGTTTTGGAACTTTGGAGAAAAACCATGCAACAGCATATAAAACAGTAATTGCTGCTCCTGGAATTTGAGGAAATCACCTCAAACACCAAAAATATCTCAAAAAAGGAGCAGCCTGTGACAGCCAGAAATTTTTCCAAGCTTCTTGAGTATTGTTAGAATTGTAGTCATCAGGCAAGTGAGAGTATTCCATCATACTCCTGACTTGTGCCTTGTTGATGATGGTCAGTCTTTGGGGAGTCAGGAAGTGAATTACTCACTGCAAGATTTCTAGTCTCTGACCTACCCTTTTAGCCACAATAATGATATGACTCATCCAGTTCTGTTTCTGATCATAGTAACCATCAGGATGTTGATAGGGTATTCATTGATGGCAATGTCATTGAAAATTAACAGGGGATTCTCTCGTGTTAGGGATAGTAATTACCTCACATCTGCGTGGCACAATTGATGCACGTCATTTACCAACCCAAGACTGGATATTATCCAGATCTTACTGCATTTGGCTGTGAATTGTTTTAGTATCTGAGAAATCATAAATTGTGCTGAGAACATCCTCACTTTCTCACACTATTGTGGAGGGAAGGTCATTGATGAAGCAGATGAAGATGTTTGAGCCCTATTCTGAGGAACTCCTGCAGAGAGGTCCTGCAGCTGACATGAGTGAACTCAACATAATTAAATTTTGCAAGTCCTTCCTGGCTACTGGGGAGGATTGGAGGACAGTCCGTTATTCTAGGAGGAAGATACACCAGGGAACTAGAGGCCAGTCAGTCTAACCTCAGTAGTGGGTAACTTGAACAGGCAGGGATTCATCAAGAATAGTCAGCATAGGGAGGTCGTGGCTGACAACTCAGTTGAATTATTCAGAGGTAACCAGGTATATGAATGAGGGCAGTACATTGATGTAATCTGCTTGGACTTCAGCAAGGCTTTTGATAAAGGCACAGTGTTAGCACTGCTGCCTCACAGCGCCAGAGACCCGGGTTCAATTCCAGCCTCAGGCGACTGACTGTGTGGAGTTGACACATTCTCCCCGTGTCTGCGTGGGTTTCCCCCGGGTGCTCTGGTTTCCTCCCAACAGTTCAAGAATGTGCAGGTTAGTTAGGTGAGTTGGCCATGCTAAATTGCCCATAGTGTTAGGTGAAGGGGTAAGTGTAGGGGAATGGGTCTGGGTAGGTTGCGCTTTGGTGGGTGGGTATGGACTTGTTGGGCCAAAGGGCCTGTTTCCACACTGTAAGTAATCTAATCTTTAAAAAAAAGTCCCACATGGGATACTGATAGTGAAGGTAAGAGTCTGTGGTATCCAAAGAAATTTGGTAAATTGAACACAGAATTGTCTGAGTAGCAGGATGCAGAGGGTGATGTTTGAGGGATGATTTTTGTGACTGGAAGTGGGGTCAAGTGGAGTTCTACAGGGATTAGTGTCAGGGCCCTTGCAGTTTGTGGTATATTAACTATTTAGATTTGAATGGGAAGGGTTGATCAACAAGTTCTGTTGGGAGTGCTGGCTGGTTTATTGTAAAACAACTTCCTGGTTCTGATGCTGGGCTTATGTAGTGAGATGTGGTGTGGTGAAAAACACAGAAGGCAGATGCTTAGAGGTAAATGCTATGCATCAAGTGAAATAAGCCTTCTCTGACAGCTACTTACACCCCAGTTAACCCTTACAGCCCCAACTTGGTAATTACAGAGAGCTGTTAATTACTAGGTGACAGGGGAAATGAAAGAGAGTAAATGCAAATCTCAGGGTCCTATCCTGTTAGCCTCATAGCTCACACTTCTGCCCCTATCTTACTGAGCCGGGACAGAGGGTCTTGCTGATCTTATGCTCAGCCCTGAAGTGGCATCTGTTGGCTTGGATGGTGGTGGATATCGCTGATGCTGCCCCCAATCAGTCTCTCTGCTCTCCAGTCACTTCTCGTCAGTACATGGAAGATAGAACATTATAGGCTCTTCGGCCCTCGATGTTGCACGACCTGTGGAACCAGTCTGAAGCAAATCTAACCTACACTATTCCATTTTCATCCATATACCTAGCCAATGACCATCTGAATGCCCTTAAAGATGGCGAGTCTACTACTATTGCAGGCAATGCATTCCACGCCTCTCCTACTCTCTGAGTAAATGAACTACCTTTGACATCTATATCTATCGCCCCTAAATTTAAAGCTATGTCACCTCGTGCTAGCTATCACCATCCGAGGAAAAAGGTTCTCACTGTCCACCCTATCTGACCCTCTGATTATCTTATGTCTCAATTAAGTCACCTCTCAACCTTCTTCTCTCTCATGAAAACAGCCTCAAATCCCTCAGCTTTTCCTCAATAGACCTTCCCTTCATACCGTGCAACATCCTTGTAAATCTCCTCTGAACCCCTTCCAAAGTTTCCACATCCTTCCTATAAGGTGAATTGGCCATGCTAAATTGCCCGTAGTGTTAGGTAAAGGGGTAAATGTAGGGAAATGGGTGGGTTGCGCTTCGGCAAGTCGGTGTGGACTTGTTGTGCCGAAGGGCCTGTTTCCACACTGTAAGTAATCTAATCTAATCTAAAACACTTGGTGACCAGAACTGTACGCAATACTCCAAATATGGCCACACCAGAGTTTTGTACAGCTGCAACATGATCTCACGGTTCTGAAACTCAATCCCTCTACCAATAAAAGCTAACACACTGTATGCCTTCTTAACAATCCTATCAACCTGGGTGGCAATTTTCAAGGATCTATGTACAGAGGAACCTCAATTATCCAAATGAGATGGGCGGGCACTATTTCGTTCAGATAATTGATTATTCAGTTAATCAATTCAATGCCTTTTCTCTGAGGTCGGAGTTTTCTGTAAAATCAGCTCCCTGTTCAGGAGATAAGAAAGCATCACAGCCCATGTGAGGCTCCACCCCTCACCCACTCCCAAACTCTGTCCAGCACTGCCCCCGTTTGCCCCCTAACATCATCCAACACCACACCCCTGCCCACCCCCAATCTCCATCCCAAACCACCCCCACTCCCACAACAGTGTCCAACACCACCCCCTGCCCGCCCCCAAACAGCGTCCAGCACCGCCCCCTGCCCACCCCCAAAGCTCCATCTGACACTGTCCCCTGCGTGCCCCCAAACCCCGTCTAACACCGCTGCCAGCCCACCCCACCTCCTCTCTGGTGCAGCCGGACTGGACACCAACAACAAGACTGCTACTGCCTTTTGGGGGGGGGGGGGGGTTGAGTCACCAAAAAGCGCGCGCGCGCACACGCACACACACAACTTTTTACTGCTACTTTTTGACAGGTTCCACAATGTTGGAGAGATTATCTGGGGAAGGGATGTTTAGGGTACACCCCTCTGTAGATCTCCAGGTTAAAAATCACACAACACCATGTTATAGTCCAACAGGTTTAATTGGAAGCACACTAGCTTTCAGAGCGATGCTCCTTCATCAGGTGGAGGTGGTCTCCAAATCATGACTACTATAGATCTCCAGGGAAAGTGTGGGGAGAGAGAGATAGAGAGAGAGAGAGAGAGAGAGAGAGAGAGAGAGAGAGAGAGAGAGATAAAAAGAGGATGGGAGGTCAGTCATTTAGAAACTGTGCCTGCGCGCCCATTAGTCCAGGACTGTTCTCGGCAGCATTTTTAATCACTGTAAACAAAAGTCGCGATCAGTGTTGGACACACGTCTTTGATGTAATGCTTCTGTTGAGACCTCAAGATCTCCTTCAGATAATCTGATTTTCGGATAATTGGTATTCAGATAATCAAGGTCCCCTGTACATGGACATCGAGATTTTTCTGCTCATCTACACTACCATGAACCCAGTACTCTGTATGCCTGTTACTCCTTCCAAAGTGAATCACCTCTTGTTTTTCCACATTAAACTCCATTTTCCACCTCTCAGCCCAGCTCTACAGCTTATCTATGTTTCTCTGTAACCTACAACATCCTTCTTCACTATCCACAACTCATCCTTCTATGCCCTCACCCAGGTCATTTATAAAAATGGAGGTTCATGGATAGAAGATTGTTCGCTCTCCTTTTCCTGAGTCTGTGACTGGCTGCGGCTGATTCTCTTGATGCTGCCCGGATTCTTAATGAACAACACCAGAGATCCAAAATCCCCAGTTACACTGACTGTCAGTTTCCCTTATTGCCTGCCAAATCTGGATTTAATCTCTGAGCTGTTGCACCTCCTCTCAGGTCTGAATGAGCTTTTTGAGTGTTAGTTGAGCTGTGAATGGTTCTCCAATTAAAGTGAGCAGTTTCTGATAGTTTTGAATGTCCATTATTACTCTTAGATAGGTAGAGGTTAAGATGTTGCTGGTAGTGTAAGGCCTTCGCATTCAAAGGCAAACAGGTTTATATGTTATACAATGGTGTGGGAATGTTTTGTATCACTGTGTCCGAGCAAACTGATGAAAAGTTGAATGGTTTTGTAATTTAGTAGGCTCCAGAATGTCTCAGTTATTGGCTCTGCAGGCTGGTGTTCATTGTTTTTGTGGGGTCTTGTTTTAGCATTGCAAGCTAAACCCTTTCTCCCCTAGGCTTGCATAATGCCTAGTCTGTCTCAGCCAGAGAGCTCAGTGAATCTTTGTTCAATGTGAATTCCACAAACTCATGTCCCAAGTTCATAGAGCTTTAGTCCAGGATATCTGATGGGAATGTTTGCCCCACCTTACAGTTCACATGTGCTATGCAAATTGGTGGTGTGGTAGATCATGGGCGGCACGGTGGCATATGGGCGGCACGGTGGCACAGTGGTTAGCACTGCTGCCTCACAGCGCCTGAGACCCGGGTTCAATTCCCGCCTCAGGCGACTGACTGTGTGGAGTTTGCACGTTCTCCCCGTGTCTGCGTGGGATTCCTCCGGGTGCTCCGGTTTCCTCCCACAGTCCAAAGATGTGCAGGTCAGGTAAATTGGCCATGCTAAATTGCCCGTAGTGTTAGGTAAGGGGTAAATGCAGGGGTATGGGTGGGTTGCGCTTCGGTGGGGCGGTGTGGACTTGTTGGGCCGAAGGGCCTGTTTCCACACTGTAAGTATCTAATCTAATCTAATCATGAGAAGGATAGCCTGAGATTACAAGAAGATGTAGACAGAATCATAGAGTCTGTACAGCATAGAAGGAGGCCATTTGGCCAATAGGGACTGCACCGACCCTCCGATGAGCATCCCACCCAGACCCAATCCCTACCCTATCCCTATAGCCCCGCATTTACCATGACTAAACCACCTAGCCTGCACATCCCTGGAAACTGTGGCAATTTAGCTTGGCCAACACACTTAATAGACTCGGCAGATCAGCTGATAGTGGCAAACGGAATTCAGTCTGGATAAATGCCAGGTGATGTACTTAAGCGAGACAACAAGGCAGAGGAATATACGATAAATGGTAGGAACCAAAGAATCACTGAGGATCAGAGGGACCTTGGTGTGAGGAAAAACTATTCACCCACATGCTTGTGGGAATTTGGAACTCTCTACCTGTGAGAGCGTAGAGGCAAAAACCCTCATGACATTTAAGAAACATTAGATCTACACTTGGGATTCCAAGGTATGCAATGCTATAGGCTAAGTTCCAGATGATGGAATTTGAATGGTTAAGTGGTTGTTTTGACCAGTGCAAACTCGATGGGTCAAAGGGCCTTTTTCTATAATGTTCTGAACTCAATGACTCTAATCCACAACCATCTTATGTGCCAGGTATGACTCCCAACAAATGGAGAGTTCCCATTGATTCCAGTTTTGCTCGAGATTCCTGATGCTACACTCAATCAAATATGGCAAGGCCAATTACTCTCCCTTTATATTTGGAATTCAACTCTTTTGTCCATGTTTGAACCATGGAGGTTCAACAAATGAGGTCAGCTTGGAACCCAAACTGAATGTCAGTGAGCAGGTTATTGCTAGGCAGGTGCTGATTGATAGCAGTGCCATTGACCTCTTGCATCATGTTGCTGATGATTTACCAATGAATTGGTAATTGGCTGGATTGGATTTCTCTTGCAATTTGTGTATAGAACTTACTGGGGCAATATTTTTGGGTAGATGCCAATGTTTTAAACTGTATGGGATGGAATGGCGTCATGGTGGCTCAGTGGTTAGCACTGCTGCCTCACAGCACCAGGGTCCCAGGTTCAATTCCAGCCTCGGGTGACTGTCTATATGGAGTTTGCACATTCTCCCTGTGTCTGTGCGGATTTCCTCCGGGTGCTCCGGTTTCCTCCCACAATCCCAAGATGTGCAGGTCAGGTGAATTGGCCAAGTTAAATTGCCCACTAGTGTTAGTGTTAGGAAGGAAATGGTTCTGGTGGGTGACTCTTCAGAGGGTCGGTGTGGACTGGTTGGTCCGAAGGACCTGTTTCCACACTGTAAGGAATCTAATCTAATCTGTACTGGAATAACTTGGCTAGGGGGACATAGCTAGTTCTGGAGCACATTTCTTCAGTATTAATGCTGGAATGTTGTCGGGGCCCATTGTCTTTGCTGTCATTATGTTATGATTGCCATCCTGCAAAAAAAGTCATAACATTTTCCAACTGAAACAAGACAATTCAAATCAATAATATATAGAAAGAAGAGAGTTTTATTATTTACATTATATTCTTTACATTACAAGGGCCTTGAATTTAAGTAAGTCCTTCCATAATTTCAGAGTGTCTCAAAGATGCCATAAATTGGTGGAATGTAGAAAGCACATCAGCCACTTGCACACAGCACTTCCCACAAACAACAGTGCAATAATGACCAGATCACTGATATGTGCTAATAGTTGTCTGGAGACAAGGAAAGCTGTTTGACAGAGTCATGGGATTTTTAACGGTTACATAGCTGGACAGATAAAGCCTTTCGTCAACAAAGAGCCAAATCTCACTGTCTCTGAATCATCAGACTCTGAACTGAAATTGCGTGAAAAGACCCTCAGGAAGTCCTGATATGTGGACCAAATAGGAATTATCTGGGTAGATGAAACTTGCTCCTTATCTCCTCAAAAAATTCTAACAGACTTGTCAGGTATGACCTCCCCTTAACAAAGCTGTGCTGACTCAGCATCTTTTCACCATGCACTTCTAAGTACAGTGCCCTACAATCTCATCCTTAATAATGGACCCTAAATCTTATGATCTATAGGTTAGGCTAACTGGCCTATAGTTTCCTGTCTTCTGTCTCCCTCCCCTCTTAAACCCTCTTAGGATTGGCATGTGGCTAGCATTGCTGCCTCACAGTACCAGGAACTGGGGTTCGATTCCACCCTTGGGTGACTGTACATGGAGTTTGCGTATTCTCCCTGTGACTGTGTGAGTTTTCTCTGGGTGCTCCAGTTATCTCCCATAGTCCAAAGATGTGCAGGTTAGTTGAATTGACCATGCTAAATTGCCCATCGTATCCAGGGATGTGCAGGCTAGGTGGAGTAGTGATGGGAAATGCAGGGTTACAGGGATAGGGTATGGGGTGGATGTGTGTGGGATGCTCTTTGGATGGTCAGTGTTGACTCTTTAGGCCAAATGGCCTGCTTCCATACTGTAGGATTCTATAATTCTAAACAGGGGCTTCACATCTTTCTGTGACATCCAGAAGGTTCCAGAAGAATTGCTCAGTAGCATTGGGTCAGGTGAATGTTCATACCATGCTGCTCAGAAGATTCAGATCCAGTGTGAGACTCCTTTCCTATGCTCCTATGTGTAAAAGAAATCTGATGTTAAAGCCGAAAATGAAAATGTTGGTTGTTCACAGCCATGCTAAAAGATCTGAAGAGAAAAGATCAGGGATTATTGAGGTGACATGATAATTGTGCAGTGGTAGCAGGGAGAACAACTCCACAAATTACAATGTTATGCCCCTCCTGCCTAGTTCCCACTGTTCTTCCCAGTGATACTGATGGTCCTGGACAATCAGTTCCATATAATGTCACTTTGGCTAAACTGTTGTATCTATTCTCAGTGTATTTCCTCTGGATTCCATTTCACAGTTTCTGACTGGAGATTTGTTACACTTTTAAGGTGAAACGAAACCTGCTCAACATCTCATACCACATTACGCAGTACACCAACATTATAGCTGATCTGAGGAAAGAGATTGAGCAGTTGAAGTTGAAGATTGAAGAACAGGGGTCAGAACGGAAAAAATCTGAGAAGGCCAATATAAGGGACATCCAAGGTAGGTTCAGGAGTTTTGGAAATGAAGAGATATTGTTTGAGGAGTGTCCAGCCTCCACAATGTATGGCCCAAAAGTATCGTAGACAAACTCATGAAGATTAAACAATTATTTATGCTAACATTTCTAAACTGTTGGTTCATTGCAAATCGGTGGAGCTCGACTGAAGATTCGGAAAGGGTTTTTTATGTGGGTGAGAACATTGTTAAACTCACACAGTCCAATATTGCTGATGTTATAGGAATCTATAACTGAACATTATATTGGATCTGTTGAGCTCTAGGGAACTAAAAACCCATGAACATTATTGGACTGGACATCTGTGTGTGAGAACCAAGGTTTGGCTCTGCAATGCCTTTGGATGGATGGTTGTAGACAGTTTGCAGATGATAAGGGTGGGGTCTGTGGAATTCCCAAGGTGACCTTCCCACTGCTCTGGAAATACAAAGCAACTTTTCATAGAATCCCTACAGTGTGGAAACATTTGGCCCAACAAGTCCACACTGACCATCTCAAGAGTTACCCATCCAGATCCATCCCCTTGCCCTATTACTCTACATTTGCCCTTGACTAATGCACCTACACACCCCTGAACACTAGGGGCTATAGAGCATGGCCAGTTCACCTAACCTGCACATTTTGGATTGTGGGAGGAAACCAGAGCACCTGGAGAAAACCCACACAGATAGTCGCCCGACACTGTAATCGAACTTGGGTCTCTGGCACTGAGGCAGCAGTGAACCACTGTGCCATCAAAATTGTTGTCATTTAGATGTCAGACTTCAATAAAGTTAGAAAACAATTTGTAAATATGAGTGAAAGGATTAAGCCAGCCGCTTTATGAAGGATTTTATAGTGTGAAGGTAGGGTCACAGCTTCATCACCACCTTCCAGTATACAGTGAAACAAGAGCTATCTTTTTACAGTTATTTTTTCATGGGATGTGGGTTTTACTAATAAGGCTGGCATTTTTTGCCTTCTCACTAATTGATCTTTCGAAGATGGTGGTGAACCACTGCAGACCGTGTGGAACAAGTATACGTAGCCGTTCAGCATAATTCAGTGACTTGTTCCACCATTTCAGGGTACAGTTACAAGCACACTGCAGTAAGTCTGGAGTCATATGTAAACCAGACCGGGTAAGGATGGAAGATTTTCTTCCCTAAAAGGTACTAAAAGTGAATGGGTCTTTTTTTAGTAATTTCATGGGACCATTGCTTCAATTCCAGATTTATTAATTGAATTTAAAATCCTGCAACTGTTATGGTGAGTTCCGAACACAGTCCTCAGAGCATTAGCTGAGGCCTCTGAATTTTGAGGCCTCTACTGTTACCACTACATCACCATCTCCAATTTTACAGGTCTAGACTTTGTGGCTTTAAAGAAACATAAGGAACAGGCTAATTTTCTCTAACCTGATATTATGCTCTTGTCCTTATATGACTTGATATTTAATTAAGAACCAGGATAGAGGTATTCTTCAAACCATGAACACTTTCCTTTATTTCGTTTATGTCCTGTCTCTCCCCCTGCCTCCCCTTGTCTTGTTTATATTGGTTTGCTGTCAGCAGAGGAGACCTATTCTATTCACACCAACAATAACACTTATTTCAAATCAATAGCTCTCCTCTCTTTCTATTAGCACTTCCTTTATCTTTTGCTCTGTGCATCCTCACACTCTGATTTAATTGCTTTTTCTTCCCTTTTGTCAACAGAATAAAAAATACTGTTTTCCTGCCCCCTTCAGTTCCAAAGAACAGTCCTATCAGACGTGAAATGTTAACTTTAACGAAAAATAATTGATATGGCTTTCTTATGGGAGTGAGCTCCACATTTCTTACAAACTTTTCCAGAAGTAATGTTTCCTGAATGGTGTGGTTTGAATTCCTACGATCCCTTTGTCCAAACCTTCCCTACCCATGGAAACAGTTTCTCTCTCTCTCTCTCTCTCTCTCTCTTTCTCTCTTTTTCTTTTTCTCTCTCTCTCTCTCGCTCTCTCTCTCTCTCTCGCTCTCTCTCTCTCTTGCTCTCTCTCTCTCTCTCTTGCTCTCTCTCTCTTACTCTCTCTCTCTTGCTCTCTCTCTCTCTCTTGCTCTCTCTCTCTCTCTCTCTTGCTCTCTCTCTCTCTCTTGCTCTCTCTCTCTCTCTCTCTCTTGCTCTCTCTCTCTCTCTCTCTCTTGCTCTCTCTCTCTCTTGCTCTCTCTCTCTCTTTCTCTCTTTCTTTCTCTCTCTCACACAGTTTTTCTCTCTCTCACACACACACACAGTTTTTTTTCTCTCTCTCTCTCTCTCTCTCTCTCCCCCACTCTCCTCTCTCCGTCTCTCTTTACCTTAAAAATTCAAAATCTTGAAACTTGAATCAAATCTCCACAACCCTTTCTATTCCACAAGCCTAGATTATAAACATAATGCAATCCCGATGACGTTCTGGTAAATCTATGATGCAATCCTTTCATTGTCAGTGAAACCTTTGTAAAGTGCATCCAGAGCTACCCACGTCTCCAGATATGCCCTGAAGGTAGGATATAACTGACTTGTCAGGTTACCTGAGTCTAGAACAGGGAAATCCCAACAGCGAGTAATGGACCTACTTCTAGGTCCAATGAATAAAGTTCTGATCTTGCTACAAATGGATGGAGCCCTGGTGAGACGTCAGTTTGTTTGAGTATTACGCATAGTTTGATCTCCTTATCTAAGGAAGGAAATACTTGCCATAGAGGGAGTTCAGCAGAGTGTCAATAGATTAATCCTTAGCTTAATCCCTGCAGGATTGTGAGGCGAGATGGACCAAAGTACACCTATTTTCAAACACTTTGATGAATCAGAGGAGATCTAATTGGAAAGTACATAATTCGTACAGTGCAAGAAGTTTTTTTCCTGTCCGATGGCTGTGGGACCAGGGGACAAAAGTCAGGATGAGGACAGCTCATTTAAAGACTGAGATGAGGAGGAATTTCTTCACGCAGAGGATGGTGAAGTTTTAGAATTCTCTGCCCCAAAGGCTTGTGAAGGCTCAGTCATTGAATGCATTCAAGACAGAAATCAACAGGTTTCTGAAAATTAATTATGTGAATGCATGTGGAGATAGAGTGGGAAAGTGGCATTGATATAGATATAGTGCATGGTATCATTGAATGGTGGAGTCGGCTCGATGGGATGAATGGCCTCCTCTTATTCCTGTTTCTATGGCCCTGGAATCTTAATTTACCCAAAAAGAGTCAAAAGTTGCATGACACCAGGTTATAGTCTGACAGGTTTGCTTGAAACCACAAGCTTTTGTAGCACTGCTCCTTCTTTAGATGAAGGCTTTGTGGTGTAACAAGGTTAGATACTTGCTGCAAGATTTAGCCTCTTTAAATTTGATTAGATTAGATTACATTACAGTGTGGAAACAGGCCCTTCGGCCCAACAAGTCCACACCGACCTGCCGAAGCGTAACCCACTCATACCCCTACATTTACCCCTTACCTAATACTACGGGCAATTTAGCATGGCCAATTCACCTAACCTGCACATTTTTGGACTGTGGGAGGAAACCGGAGCACCCAGAGGAAACCCACGCAGACACTGTAATGTAATCTAATCTGAAGAAGGGCTTATGCCCAAAACGTCGATTCTCCTGTTCCCTGGATGCTGCCTGACCTGCTGCGCTTTTCCAGCAACACATTTTCAGCTCTGATCTCCAGCATCTGCAGACCTCACTTTCTCCTCATTGCTTGATAATTGTCTGACACAAGTGTTACTTACCACTTTTCAGGAAAACTTTGATTTGCGTAGGCCTTGCTGATTTTGGGCATGGACTATTTCAGTATTTCAGGAGTGATGCTGAACATTGTACAATCATCACTGAACATCTCAACTTCTAACCTTAAGATCGAGGGAAGATCATTGGTGAAGCAGCTGAAGATAGTTGGGCCTCCTAACACTTGAAAGCCAGTCTACCATCTAAAAGGCAGAAGTCAGGGGTGTAATATGGATGCTATAAATCAGAAACAAAGACGCAGCAGGTCTGACAGTATCTGTGCAGAGAAATCAGAGTGACCCTTTCCTCAGAATTGTTCCAGCAATTTCTGTATAATGGAATATTCCTACACTTGCCTGAATGAGTGCAGCTTCAACCATGAGGCATTCCTGCAGAGATGTCCAGGAGCTGAGATGACCGACTTCCAACAACCACAACCATTTTCCAATGTCCCAAGTATAACCACTGGAGAGATTTCCTCCTGATTAAAAATGATGCCTGAGCTAAAGAGGCAGAAAAAGCATATGACCTGTGACAGATGGAGACATTTTACTGATCCAGAGATAAATGAATCAGTGTGGGGCTGGTGGTGGAAGTCTTATGTCCTTCAGCTGCAATGGCACAAAGCTGTTCCTCTGGCTTGCCTCCAGCTGACATTAGCAGGGATGTAAAATTTTCCCAGGCAACATTATCCTGCTCAGGAACCCATTTTAACCTTTCTCGAGATGGTTAGTTCACATACAAGACATAAAATCCAACTGTGTCAGGAATGTCTTTGATAGGGTAACAGACTGGTCCTTTTATATCTCAGCCAACATACAATTTTCCCAGAACATTCTTCCACGTATTTCTATGATGTTTTTGATAAATTGAAAATTTTCAGGGTATTATACAGCTATTTGTTACAGCTCAGTCAGTTAGACTGATTGATCAGTTATCAGTGACAACCAGAGTTGTAGATAGCTGTTTGGCTTAGCTCAGCAGTCAGATCACTGGATCAGAAGAGAGCATCAGCTCGATTTCAATGACATTGCTAGAGGTGACTAATTATTGCATTGAGTCACTGGTAGTCCTTGTGATTATGCAGATTGTGTGGTACCTGTGTTTTCAAATACAGAGTAGATGTTTTGGGTCAAGACCTTGATTAGAATTGGTGCTGGGCCAACATTGATCTGAAAACTTGTTAATTCTGTTTCTCTCTCCACGGATTACTGCCAGAACTGCTGAGTTTATGAAGCACTTTCTGTTTTGATTTTGCACCTCCCAGGATCTGTGGTATCTTGCTGTCATAATTGATTGAATCAGGGGTATTTCGCTCGCCCTCCCGAAATTTCACATCTGAACATTAAAGATGTTAGCTGCGCTGAGAAATATTAGACAAAAATTAAAGTTAGTTCTGGTAGATTAAGACTACAATAATTTTCCAACCAAAATTGTTTGGCAAGATTCAGTAGTAACATTTTAAAATAATATGTTAATATAAATAATTCATAATGAAGCAGAGGGTTTTAAAAAAATTGGAGAATATACCTGGACTAAGGAAATAAAAATTTTTACAAATAACAATTTATTCCATTTCTTTCCCTGTATCTTTCAATATTTGTGCCTGGGTCTTGGATTAAAATGCAGTGAGATCTGGAAATTCCTGATGGCTGGCATGATTTGAATCAAGTATTCCCAATCCAGTTCCTCTACTGAGCACAGGCTGGAACATGAGCCATCTCATAAATTGGGCACACGTTAACATTAAATTGCTAATCTCATGAAAAGTTGCTCTATGCACATAATAATCATGTACAACATACTGAAACACATTAGGAACAATGAAGTGATTGAATCAATCTGACTCCAACATTACCTGACTTGAGAATATGTAGCTTAGTGTCCAACCAGTAATGTAGAACATTGTTTGTTACTCAGTGCTGAGCATCTTAAACTTGATGACTAAAGAAATTAATTGGAAAGGTTCAGCGCAGATTGTATTTTTCTCTTAACATGGGATGTGGGCATCTTGGCTGGGTCTGTATTTGTACTTGCCCCTAATTGCCAGGTAGAGGTGGCAGTAAGCTGGCTTCTTGAACCACTGCAGACTGCATAGTGTAAGAACTCCCACGGTGTTGACAGGGATTTATTCCATATATTTGAAGGGGTTTAGTCTGGTCCATAACAACAAACGTGCGCACACACACAAAATACACATGGACAGTGGGGAGAGAACAAGAAAGATGTTCAGTGGTTTTTCTCCACACAGCATGGTGGCTCAATGGTTAGCATTGCTGCCTCACAGTGCCAGGGACCTGGGTTTGATTCCAGCCTCAGGAGACTGTATGGGTGGAGTTTGCACATTCTTCCCTGTGTCCATGTGTGTTTGCTCTGGTTTCCTCCCACAATCCAGAGATGTGCAGGTTCGCTGAATTGGCCATGCTAAATTGCCTATAGATTTTAGGAATGTGTAAGTTAGGGGTAAATGTAGGGGATGGGTCTGCATAGGTGACTCTTCAGAGGGTCAGTGTGGACTTGTTGGGCCATTTGGCCTGTTTCCACACTGTAGGGATTCTATAAAATGAAAGTCCATTAAGTTTTTTTTTGCTGATATTTATAGTCATAGACTCATACAGCGTGAAAACAGACACTTCAGTCTAACCATGCCGACTATAATCCCAAGATAAACTAGTCCCACCTGCCTGCATTTGGCCCATATTCCTCCAAACATTTCTTATTCATGTACTTATCCAATTGTCTTTTAAATGTTGTAACTGCAGCAACCTCCAATCCTTCCTATGGAAGTTTATTCCACACATAATCCATTCTCTGTTTAAAAAGGTTGTCCCTCATGTCTATTTTAAATCTTTCTCCTCTAGAGAAAAAACACCTATCACTCACCTTATCTATATTCCTCAATATTTTATAAACCTCTATAAGGTCACCCTTCAACCTTCTACACTCCAATGAGAAAAGTCTCAGCCTATCCAGCCTCTCCTTATAACTCAAACTCCGTTCCCAACAACATCCTGGTAAATCTCTCCAGCTTAATACTATCTTTCCTATAAAAGAACTGGATACAGTACTTCAGAAGAGGCATCATCAATGTCCTGTACAACCTCAACATGATATCACAACTCCTACACTCAATGGTCTGAGCAATGAAGGCAAGCGTGCTAAATGCCTTAACTAGTCTTTCTACATGTGATACAAACTTCAAAGAACTATGCACCTGAACCCCTGTTCTACAATACTATCCAGGGTCTATGGTTAAATGTAGAAGTCCTGCCCTTGTTTATTTGACCAAAATGAAATATCTCGCATTTATCCAAATTAAACTCCATCTGCCACTCCTCAACACATTGACCCAATTGATCAAGATCTATTTGTAATCTTAGATAACCTTCTTCACTGTCTACCATGCCACTAATTTTAGCCTTATCTACAAATTTACCAAACATGCCTTTTATATTCTCATCGAAATACTTTACATAAATGACCAACAAAAATGACCCAGCAGCAATCCTTCCTGACTTTCCTTCTTCAGGTATTTCCAATAGTTTGCAAAAGGTGCAGGGTGACTGGTTCACTTGAAAAACATCACTGATTTATCAATTAAAAGTCACATAGAATTGAATTTATTGTCACGTATACCAAGGCACAGTGAAAAGCTTTGTCTTGCGAGCAATACAGATAGATCATATAGTTAAATAGCATGGATAAGTAAATAATAGGTAAACAGCAAGGTAAACAGGGAGGTTGGCCTTTGTGATTGTCCAGGCCAAGTTCACCACTCTCTGTAACCATCTCCGATCTTGAATGGTACAGTTGCCATACCAGGTAGTAATGCATCCAGACAGAATGCTCTCGATGATGCACCTCTAAAGGTTGGCAAGGGTATTCACCGTCATGCCAAATTTTCTCAGCTGCCTGTTGTTGGGCCTTTGTAACCAGTGTGTCCACATGAAAAGTCCAAGAAAGCTTGTTGTTGATAACCACTCCCAGGAGCTTGACACTCTCCACTCATTCCACTTCTGTGCTGTTAATGTGTAGGGGGGGCATGAGTAACATCCCGCCAAAAGTCCTTGGTTTTACTGGCATTGAGAGCTAGGTTGGTTGCAGTGCACTATTTTTCCATAGAAATATAGAAAATTGGACTGGGGTAGACCATTCAAACTTTCATGCCTGCTTAATTGAAAATGTGATCATGGCTGATTATCCAACTCAATACTCTGTTCCCACTTCCTTCCTCATAGCCCCAAGTGCTATATCCAACTATTTCTTGAAATCACACAACATTTTGGCATCAACTACTTTCTAAGGCAGAGAATTCTACAGAGTCAAAACTTTCTGGTGGAAGAAGTTTTTCCTCATCTCAGTCCAAAATGGCCTACATTATTTCCTTCAACTGTGACCCCTGTTTCAAGAACATCCTTCCTGTTTATCCTGACTAGTCCTGTTTGAAGTTTAGGAGTTTCCATAAGATACCCCCTCCACTTTTCTTTGTCCTGACCACTCCAGATTTTCTTCCTACATCAGTCCTGCTGACCTAGGACCTTGCAACCTTTGTTGAACATTCTTCATAGCCAGAGCATCCTTCCTCAGATAATGAAACTTACATACAGTCCTGCAGGTGTGGTCTTATTCTTATTCATTCATTGGATAAGAGTGTTGCTGGCTAGGCTAGCATTTATTGCCTATCCCTAATTGCACAGAGCACAATTGAGCATTAACCACATTGCTGTGGGTCTGGAGTCACATGTAGGCCAGACCAGCTTACAATGGCACTTTCCTTCCCTAAAAGGACATGAGTGACCCAGATGTGTTTTTCTGACACTCAACAATGGTCATCGTTAGACTCTTAATTCCAGATATTTGTTGAATTCAAGTTCCATCATCTGTCATGGTTGGATTCAAACCTGGGTCCCCAGAACATTACCTTCTTCTCACTAAGGCCCTGCACAATTGCAGTAAGACATCTTTGCTCCTGTTCTGAAATCCTCTCACTATGAAAGCCCACATACCACCGATCTTCTTTGCCACCTGCTGCACCTGCATATTTACTTTCAGCGACTGGTGTACAATAATACCCAGGTCTCATTGAATTTCCTCTTTCTATCAACATTAAGATAATAATCTGCCTTCCTGTTTTCCTAACCAAAGTTTCCTAACCAACATTTAACTCCACATTTATTCACATTATACTTCATCTGACGTGCATTTACCTTCTCACTTAGCTTACCCAAATCAGACTGACGCATCTCTGCATCTTTAGAATTATAGAATTTCTACAGTGTGGAAGCCAAGGCATTCAGTCCATCAAGTCCACACTGACCCTGTGAAGAGCATCCCATCCAGACACACAGACCCCTCACACCCTCACCCCTCCAAATCCCTGTAACCCTGTATTTTACATGGCTAATCCAACTAATCTGTGCAACCTGGGCAGTATGGGCGATTTAACTTGGCCAATCCACCTAACCTGCACATCTTTGGACTGTGGGAGGAACCCCACACAGACACAGGGAGAATGTGCAAACTCCACGCAGACAGTCACCCTCTATCAGTCATCTTCTATCAGTTCACCCTCCCACTCAGTTTTGTCCAGCTTACTGCAATTACTGAAGGAAAAATGAACTCATTCTCTACAAGTTTAATGTTAGACTCAGGGAAACAGTGCCAGAACTACTTCTCTGTAACGTGTTCCCAGCACCAAGCTGTTCAGGTACCTGACAGCCAAACGTATGGTTGACAAGCAAAAGGCCATTGCCATCAGTAACTGATCATCAGTCCATAGATCAATCAACTTCTTGTTGCCACCCTTTACACACAACTTCTTGAATTCAATTCATTGGCAATCATTTCAGTGTGATGTGATGCCTTTGGATGAAGTAACAAGACAAGAATGACAGGATGCAAGGAAGCTCAGAGGAACAAAGAAACCTTGGGGTACCCACAGAACCCTGAAGGTAGCAGGGCAGGTTAATAAGGTAGTTAAGAAGACATACAAGACTTTATCAGTCAAGACATCGATTACAAGACCTGGGGGGATGGAGTTATGTTGGATCTGTAAAGGACTTTGGTTAGGTCAGAGATTAGGTACTGTGTACAATTCTGATCTCTATACTATGAGAAGGATGTGATCACGCTGGAGAAGGTTCAGAAGAGTTTCACTAGGTTATTATTTGGGATGGAGCATTTCATTACGAAGAGTGGCTGGATAAGGTTGGGCTGTTTTCTTCAGAGCAGAGAAGGTTGATTCTGTATTAATTATGACTTGTTCAAATAGCTGTATAAATGAAATCCTCGCCATGAGTGTTTGAATACATGCTTTCAAAACATGGATTTTAAATCAGTTCTTTCTCATTTCTATCCACAATTCTCAAAAACAAAATAACAAGACCCAGACTTGTATATAGCTGGTCCGTAGTATCCATGTGGTTGTTCCACAGTATTTATGTGGTTGGTGGGCTGTGTTTATATGGTCATTATACTATATTTATATATGGATTGTTCACTACTTATTTAGTTCATGCATGATTCAAATGGCTGTTCCATAATATGGCTAGCTCACAGTATTTACAAGTCATTATGCCATAATATGTGTTTCATCAATGTGTATTTGGTATAACGCGATTGACAAATTGGGCATGCACTTTCTAAAGCATGAACTTTTAAAATATTTGTTGGCTATAACATAATTACATTGCAACACTTTAAATGCTGTTTCTAAAGCCTGATTTTTCTATAATGTAGGGTTACACAAGTTCGCTACCATCGTGTTATAGAGGAACTGGTTATCCCATTGCATTTATGTATTTAGTCCCCTGTATTTATTTGGCTAGACAACATATTACCAGTTTAAGGTATTTATATATGTTGAGACCATCACTATTTTCTTTTCGTTTTGGTTTGAAACTGTGAGTTGAGGTTAAGACTTGAACTTTGAACAGCTACTTGTTTTAAAGGAGAAGAGAACAAAGGCAAATGCTTGTTGTTAGGAACCAGCCTGAAAGGCAATGCAACTTAACTACTATTCTGCAGAGACAAAATAAATCAGCACTGAGCTGTTGCTATGCTCAGGGTTGGCAGCTGGTCAGAAGTTGAAATGGTCAATCAAAGGAGGATCAGTGTTAACCA
This sequence comes from Chiloscyllium plagiosum, assembly GCF_037043375.1. Taxonomy (NCBI): domain Eukaryota; kingdom Metazoa; phylum Chordata; class Chondrichthyes; order Orectolobiformes; family Hemiscylliidae; genus Chiloscyllium; species Chiloscyllium plagiosum. The sequence continues at coordinate 66,149,567 of NW_028270158.1, read as the reverse complement.
GTCAACCAAAGGGAATGTTGATTGGAAAAAAAAACAATTCTGACACCACTTTTGCAGAAGACAGAGTGATTTTGAGGAGCTTCTAGGCTGGCCGCTCTGTTTTTGCCTCAATAGTTTTCTCTCCAGAAATCAAGTTGTTAAATGTTCTGAGAAAAGAAGTCTAGTGTGTAATAAACAAATATTCCTTGGAGTCTTGCCAAAAAAAAGGAAAAAAATCATAGAGGTTGTGTTGGAGCTGTACAGAAACTTCAGTTGGGCCTTAGCTGAAATACTATGTTCAGTTTGGTCACCAGAATATAGGAAGACTATGATTGCACTGGAGCAGGAAAAGATGAAATTCATCAGGATGATTCCTTGGATAAGGCACTTTAGCTATGAAAAGGGGCTGAATAGTTTTATTTTGAATTGGGAAGGCTGAGAGGGAATTGTATAAGATTTTAAAGGACATGGACAGGATGGAAAAAGAAACAGCGGATCTCTTTTGACGAAGGGCCAATAAAAAGGGATATAGTTTTCAGGCGAAAGGCAAAAGGTTTAGAGGAAAAATGGTGGTGGGAATCTGGGAAGGTAGTTGAGGCAAGAAATCTCACAACCTTTAAAAGGTACCTGGATGAACACTTGAAACATCACAATAATCAAGGCTATGGGACAAGTACTGAAAGTAGGACTAGTGTAGAGTTGGAGAAGCATTTGTTGATGCAGAACCAATGGGCATCTTCTGTACTTGGATTCTGTGATTAAATAGTTGGTCCACAACATTTAAATGTCTGGTCCTCAGTATTTGTATATTGTTTCACTCTATTTATATATGGCTTGTCCACTGCACTTATATGTTTAGACCAATGGATTTATCTATTTCAACAGCTAATCCATAGGATTTATATAATTGTTCCACTATATGTATATGATGGTCCACTGCGTTTATGCGATTGGTTTACAGCATCTATATGCTTAGACCACTGTATTTATATACCTGGACAAGAATATGTGTATGGCAAGTCTACAGTATTAATATGGCTGTCCCATTGTATTTAAATAACTGTTAAACTATTTATATGATTAGAGGGAGCAATCTACTGAAGTATTAATATTGTTGGATCCTGGTATTTTTAGGGTAGCCCACAGTATTTATATGGTTGGTGTGGAAGCCATTTTCTTGGCAGTGGCTTCCCTCCTGATTAAGGACCCATTTTGCTAAAGTGCCCCTCACCCAGGACAACAATAGTACTTGGCGTGTAGCTCTGTCTCACAGCCTCCCGCACATAGCTTAGGTCCTCTCTCACAAAGATGTAATGTGGATGTGTAGCTTATCTATTCAAAGACGTCTCAACCTGCCTGCTAGCTGCTTTCTCAATGTGATGTATTGCTGGTGTGTATATGGCTTAATTATTCAAAGGTGCCTCCTCTTGTCAATTAACTTCTCTCTCTCTACAATGTATTGCTAACATGTGTTGTTTCTCTAATTAAGGACATCTGTCCTACATTTGATGCGGATTCCTGTGACAAATGTTAGGTGATAACTTTCACTCCTGTCCACTTGTGGAATGCGTAGCATCAATTACGGCTGACCCCGAAAGCTGACCTTTGATTCAGTACCTCCTCGGACCATCCTGACTCTTTGTAATTAATGGTCAGCCTGTGTCTCAGCCCGTGTTTTGTTCTGTATATAATCCTGTAACTATCTGCTGTACTTTGAAGTTCTGCTGTGCCATACTTAGGACACTGGTCTCCCCATGATACATTGTGTAATAAACTGGTTAATGCTTAAGGTCTGCCTTCAGAGATTTTCTTCAACAGTTGGTCTACTATTTTTGAATGGTTATATGGCTGCTCTGCATTATCTATGTGGCTAATCCACACTGTTTTCATGTCTTGGTTGAATGACTTCCAGGAAGTTGACAATGTTATGGATAGGTTCTTTTCAAGCTCTGCCTGAAATCAACAGACACACTACATTTGCCTTGATTTGAAATCACCTCTCATTCTTCTAAGTTCTAAGAAATAGAGTTCCAACCTTTGCTCATAAGACAATCCATCTACACTGGGGATCATCCTTGTGAACTTTCTGGATCTGCCTTCAAAGAAATAATATATTTCCTTAAATAAGGGGATTAAAACTAATCACAGTACTCAAATGTTGCCTGGCCCCCAGATCATTCTCTTCAGCCCAGTGTCCTCCTGTCAGAGCTCTGAGCTTTGGAATGGTACTAGAGCAGGAGAGTAGTTACAGGAGTGAGGAACCACTGGCAGATACATTAATTTCTGATAAGAGTTCTTTCTTAGAGCCATGAGTCCAACAGTACAGAAGAGGCCCTTTGGCCATCAAAACTGCATTGACTATCTGCCATAGCCTTGAATGTTCTGATATTTCAATTGATTTGGAAATGCAGGTGTTGGACTGGGGTGTACAAAGTTAAAAATTACACAACACCAGGTTATAGTCCAACAGGTTTAATTGGAAGCTCTAGCTTTCAGAGCGCTGCTCCTTCAACAACCTGGTATTGTGTGATTTTTAACTCTGACATTTCGTGTGTACTTTTTAAACATTGTGAACTTTCCCACCATTGTCATAGCCAGTCATACCTAGAAGAGAGTGAAGTAGAAAGTTGGAAAGACTTCACTGACTTATTAACAGTTATCTTTATCTGCTGCATATTATGATATGACTGGAAATCCAAAGGTTGATGTTAAGAAGGAGGATATGCTGAAAACTTTGAAAAACATAAGGATAGATAAGTCCCATGAGCCAGATGGGTTATACCCAAGGATATTACAGGAAGTGAGGGAAGAGGTTGCTGCCCTTTTGGCGATGATCTTTGCATCCTCGCTGTCCACTGGAGTAGTACCAGAAGGTTGTTCAAGAAAGGGAAGAGTGATAATCCTGGGAAGTACAGACCAGTCAGTCTTAGGTCTGTGGTGGGCAAATTATTGGAGAGGATTTTGAGAGACAAGATTTATGATTACTTGGAAGACCATAGCTTGATTAGAGATATTCAGCATGGCTTTGTGAGGGGCAGGACATGCCTCACAAACCTTATTAAATTCTTTGAGGATGTGAAAACTTACATTGCAGAGGGTAGAGCAGTGGATGTGGTGTACATGGTTTTTAGCAAGGTGTTTGATAAGGTTCTTCATGGTAGCCTCATTCAGAAAATAAGGAGGCTAGGGTTTCAGAGAAATCTGGCTATCTAGATACAGAATTGGCTGTCCCATAGAATATAGAGGGTGGTGGTTGATGGAAATTATTCAGCCTGGAGCTCAGTGACCAGTGGTGTTCTGCATGGACCTCTGCTCTTTGTGATTTTCATAAAATGATTTGAATGAGGAAGTGGAAGGGTGAGTTAGTAAGTTTGCCAATGACATAAAGGTTTGTGGAATTATGGATAGTATGGAGGGCTGTTGCAGGATTCTTGGCAGTGTGGAGGAACAGAGGAATCTTGGTGTCCATGTCCATTGATCCCTCAAAGTTGCCACCTAAGTTGGTAGGTTGTTAAGAAGGCACATGGTGTGTTGCTTTCATTAGCAGGAGATTGAGTTTAAGAGCTGCTAGGTTATGCTGTAGCTCTATAGAACCCTGATTAGATTGCACTTGGAATATTGTGTTCAGTTCTGGTTGCCTCATTATAGGAAGGATGTAGAAGCTTTAGAGAGTGTGCAGAGGAGATTTACCGCAATGCTGCCTGGACTGGAGAGCATGTCTTATGAAGAAATGTTGTGGCTTTTCTCACTGAGAGATGATTTGATAGAGGTGTATAAGATGATGAGGCATAGCCAGGGACATTTTCCATGGCGGAAATGGTTCTCACGTGGGGGGAATAATTTTAAGATGATTGGAGGAAGGTTTAGGGGAGATGCCAGAGGTTGGTTCTTTACACAGAGAGTGGTGAGCGTGTGGAATGCACTGCCAGTGGGATCAGTAGAGTCAGATCCATTAGGGACATTTAAGCGACTCTTGGATAGATGTATGGAAGACAGTACAATATAGATTAGTTTGATCTTCGAGTGGGATAAAAGGTTGACATAGCATTGAGGGCTGAAAGGCCTGTACTGTGCTGTACTGTTCTGTACTGTTCTGTGTTCTATGTTCAAAGGTAATGCAGGGAACAGACTGGATTCCATGTGCTCTGTCTCCATCTCCTCTCTGCTGAACAGTGATACTGAAAAAGAAAAACCTGTTCGGTGACTGTTCTTTTTGTGCAATTTATTTAAAAATTGGAGGTGTAGTGGATAGCGAAGAAGGTTACCTCAGATTACAACAGGATCTTGATCAGATGGGCCAATGAGCTGAGAAGTGGCAGAAGGAGTTTAATTCAGGTAAATGCAAGGTGCTGCATTTTGGGAAAGCAACTCTTAGCAGGACTTATACACTTAATGGTAAGGCCCTAGGGAGAGTTGCTAAACAAAGAGACCTTGGAGTGTGGGGTCATAGCTCCTTGAAAGTGCAGTCGCAGGTAGATAGGATAGTGAAGAGGATGTTTGGTATGCTTTCTTTTATTAGTAAGAGTATTGAGTACAGGAGTTAGGAGGTCATGTTACGGCTGTACAGGACATTGGTTAGGCCACTGTTGAAATATTGTGTGCAATTCTGGTCTCCTTCCTATCGGAACGATGTTGTGAAACTTGAAAGGGTTCAGAAAAGATTTAGAAGGATGTTGCCAGGGTTGGAGGATTTGAGCTATAGGGAGAGGCTGAACAGGCTGGGGCTGTTTTCCCTGGAGCGTCGGAGGCTGAGGGGTGACCTTATAGAGGTTTACAAAATCATGAGGGGCATGGATAGGATAAATCGACAAAGTCTTTTCCCTGGGGTTGGAGAGTCCAGAACTAGAGGGCATAGGTTTAGGGTGAGAGGGGAAAGATATAAAAAATTCCTAAAGGGTGACTTTTTCTCAGAGGGTGGTACGTGTATGGAATGAGCTGCCAGAGGAAGTGGTGGAGGCTGGTACAATTGCAACATTTAAGACTCATTTGGATGGGTATCTGAATAGGAAGGAAGAGTTTGGAGGGATATGGGCCGGGTGCTGGCAGGTGGGACTAGATTGGGTTGGGATATCTGGTCAGCATGGATGATTTGGACCGAAGGGTCTGTTTCCATGCTGTACATCTCTATGACTCTATAAAAAAAGTCATAAATTGTTTTGTATTTTTATTGATGGACAGTGTTTATGGAACTGCACAGAACATAGAAACTTCTCTCCCTCATTAATCAGAAAACAGAATACGACAAATACTTTTCTGATCATGTCACCTCATCTCAAGGTGTTTTTTGAACTCTTAAATTTGAGATTTGCCTGATTTGGAATCATAGCACAATTTAAAAAAACACAAAAATCATGAAACGGTATGAAATTAGAAAATTGACTATACATTTGGCTAATGCTGCATTGTAGCTGTTCATGTATTTTGATTTGTATTAGAGTAGACAATGGAACATGGTATGCTTGAGATAGATGTAAATATTTGTTATTAAATGTATAGACTTCAGCCACAGAAAAGTTAAAAGTTTTATCAAATATACCTGAGTAATTTTAATACTTATAAACTAAAACGGTGAAATAGGTTTTTATCTACCTTTTTTATTCAATCATGGGATGTGAACATCACTGGCTAGGCCAGGATTTTTTCCCCATCCCGAGTTGCCCTTGAGAAGGTGATGGTGAGCTGCCTTCTTGAACTATTACAATCCATGTGTTGTAGGTGCTCTGAGGGAGGGAATTCCAGATTTTGGCCCAGCTACAGTGAAGGAACAGCAATATACTTGCAAGTCAGTATGGTGAGTGGCTTGCAGGAGAACCTCCAAGCAGTGGTATTGATCTGCTGCTCTTGTCCCTCTCAATGGAATTGTGTGTAGGTTTGAAATGAGCTAAGAATTTTTGGTGAATTTCTGCAGTGCATCTTGTGGATGGTACGCACTGCTGCTACTAAGCATTGATGGTGGAAGGTATAATGGAGGGTGTGGTGGACGATGTGATGGTGTATGTGGTGCCAATGAAATGGTGTGCTTTGCTGTGAATGATGTCAAGTGTTGTTGAAGCTGCAGTCATCCAGGCAAGTGGAGAGTATTCCATCACACTCCTGACTTGTGCTTTGTGAATGGTAGACAGGCTTTGAAGAGTCAGGTGGTGAGTTATTTGTTGCACTATTCCTAGCCTCTGAACTGCTGCTGTTGCCACAGTATTTATTTGGCTAGTCCTGTTCAGGTTCTGATCAATGGTAACCTCCAGGATGTTGGTAGTCAGAGATTCAGTGATGGTAATGCTATTGTTATGTAACGGGGCGGTGGTTAGATAGTCTCTTATTGAAAATGGTCATCACTTGGTATTTGACTAGCACCTCTGTTACTTTGCCATCTTCAATTGAAAAGGAGCCATGGTCTTAAAATTAAGGGAAGATTGAATGCAAGAAAGTAGTGGTGGTAATGGCATTAGCTCGTTATGTACATGCTGAGGCTAATGTCATCAAGCCACCACAACAGCTGAATGAATTTAAATTCAATCAATAAAATCTGAAATTGAAAGCTGTCTCAATAATGGTGACCATAAAAATCAATGTAATTCACTCATATCCTTTAGGGAAAGATATCTATCATCCTTAATGTAGAAATGCTCATGATGCGACTTCCAGCCAATCCAGAGGTCAAGGCTAATGTTCTGTGAATGTAAGTTCAATTCCCATTTCAGCACTTGGTGGAACTTGAGTTCAGGAATTAAAAGCTCATCTCAGTAATGGAGACCATGAAACTATTATTGATTATTGTAAAACCTCATCTAATTCACTAATCTCCTTCAGGAAAGGAAATCTGCCATCCTTATTTCATCTAGACCACATGTGACTCCAGACTAACAATGTGTCTGATTCTGCCCTGCCCCCTGAAATTACCATACAAGTGACTCAGTTCAATAGGAATTAAGGATAGGTAATAAATGTTGGCCTTGCCACTGATGTCCCTTTCCCATGAAAGAAAAAAAAAATGGAAAACTGTCAGGAGCATTTTTCGTAAGGTTTGTCTCCCCAGCATGGAAAAATATACAACCTGCAAGCAAAATTACAATTGATATAAAAATTTGCATGGATAAAAATGTGTTCTGCCAAGTGTGGTCAGATGCTAGGTTCAAGATGGCTAACATGACAATTCTTTGAAGGTGAAGGGTTCACCTGAGTGAGACTGACCATCATTGTCAGGAACCCTGTTACTTATTGGCAGAGAATAGACGGGATATTTTTGCAACAGGTATGGGGAACCTGCTCCCATCTCTGCCAGCCTGCTTGGCTGATGAAGGAATAAACTGGGTAATAAATAGCCAATGAGCCGAATTCCTCAAACACAATTCGGGAAAAGCTCTAAAGGAGCAATAGTCTCTCTTTAATTCATGTGTAATTTTGTAATGTAATTCCAGCTGAGGTACAACAACATTCAGTGCAATATAACCGAGAGGAGTTGGACCGACTGAGGGACCAATTAATGATTGCATTTCGGCAACAGATGGAGATCCGTCGCAGCCTTGTGGAACTTGAAAACACCAACATGGAGCTTCACATTGATACTTCTAGACATTTACTAACCGTAGCTGAGTGAGTCCCACAGTATCTTAATAATTCCACTACAACATGAACTGCATTGGCTGACAGAATGTAAATGCACTGAACAATTCAGCACTTCCATTACTAATACTGTATGATTCAGTGAGTTTATATATGCTTTTGATCATGCTGGTTTTCCTACAACCTAGTGGAACCACTTTCCCCTCTGACCTGGTGCCAAATTTGAGCTTTTGCTTCCAGCAGGGTATTTGTATCTGATGAGGCAATACTTATGTTAGCTCCTATAAAATTAGAATGATGCATGGGTAATATAGTACTGAAAGCTTTAACAGCTCCTGATGGCTGTATATATTACAGTCACATCAGTATCTGGGCTACTATTAATCTATTTGGTTACAAAGGGTAGCATACTATGTTTCAAATGGCCTCAATTCAGATGGAGTCTGAGACCTTTCTACCATGAGGTTATTATTCTACAATACAGTAATGTAATCATGAGCATGTCTCTTAAAGATATGCCATATGCTAGCTGAGAGATAGAACTCCACACCTCCTTTTGTAACGTTTTACCACAAACAAATGGGTCTGAAGGAGGAGAAGGCCTTTGGATTCCAAGGCTTCCAGTATGTTTTCTTGGGGCACGCACACATCAGCCTAGATTGTCATTGAGTTAGGTTGATTTGGGAGTCCTTTAAAAATGAGGTAGTTCTGACTTTTATCAGAACCATTTCTGGACTTTCTGATTTTCACCAGACCTTTGTAAGAATGCAGGCTAGTTTGGGATGTGACTGTCAACCTGCACTGTCAACAGAGCCAGTTCGGAGATAGGCACAGCTTACCTCACCACAATTTGTAAGCAGTTGGGTCAATTTTTAAAGGTTTGTAATTCATGGTGTGGTATGAGTGAGTGCCACCATTCATTTCCCTTTGACTGGACCCAAGGACACTTACTTTCCAGTGGCAGAAGACCAACCAGTAACAAATTGTCACAAGGTGGGCCTTCAATTAATTATCTTCAATTAATTGCATGATAGCAATCGGGTGCAAGCAACAGTGATAAGCTATGCATTGTTATTAAACTTGTGAGGACACTTGTGGATACAGGTGCTCCTTATCTGGAGGGTTCTTAATTTCCTGCATACCTTTCATAGCACAACTCTTCCCTGCTGAATTAGGTGGGTACTATAAGATCAGCTGAAGAGCACTTTATCTCATGGAATTCAACTGCTTAGTAGAAATAAACAAGCTCTTCTTGCTGTATTTTCTTCTTTTTGACCATGGAATTGTATACAGTTTAACCTCATTGTAATCATTCATCTCTTTACTCCCAAACTCTGATACAACTATACTTTAAAGTGTACTTCAATAGGTTGGCTATCTTTCCACACTGTAAGTAATCTAATCTAATCTAATCTAATCTAATCTAATCTAATCTAATCTAATCTAATCTTCATTCTCCTCCATGGTTGTTATACTGGTGTATCAAAGATTTATCCCAATTGGGACTGCTGTTTCCTTAGCATTATCTCTGTTATTAGGTACTCATAATTCTGCTTTGCAAGCTACATAATTTATGTTAAAGAATATTCCTTGAGAATTTAGGTTGTCAGCTCATCCAACATGCAAGTTAGATCTGCAATAACAATTTGTTCTGCAGGCAGTATCATTGTTGGAATGATACTGTGCTTGAGTGGTTTCGGTCACTCGTTATCATCAGTATTTGCTTCTACTCACAAACATTGCTGAATTACATTATAGTACAGTACAGTACAAAAATGAGCCCTTTGGCCTACAATGTTGTGCTGAACAGGATGCCAAATTAAACTAATCCCTTCTGCCTGCCTTTGGTCTATGTCACTCCATTCCTTGCATTCACATGTGTTTATCTAAAAGTCTCTTAAAGGCCCCTATCATATTTGCCTCCATCATTAGCAGCATGTTCCAGACTGCTACCACACTTTTTTTAAAAAAAATCTTGCCCCTCATCTCCTTTGAACATTTTGCCTCTCACATTAAATGCCCTCTATTTTTAGACATTTCACTTTTGAGGAAAAGATTTTGACTGTCAATCCTTTCTATGTATCTCAATTTTATAAACTTCTATCAAGTCTCTCCTCAGCCTCTGCCGCTCCAGAAAAAAAAAACTTGTTTTTTTGAGCCTATCCTTATAGTTCATAACCTCTAATCCAGGCAGCATCCTGGTAAATCTCTTCTGCACCCTCTCCAAAGCCTCCACATCCTTCCTGTAATATAGTGACCAGAATTGAATGCAATACTCTAGATGTGGCCTAATCTAAGTCTTATGAAGCTGCAACATGACATCCTGACTCTTGTATTCAATTGTCTGACCAATAAAGGCAAGCGTCCATATGCTACCTTCACCATATCTACTTGTGTGGCAATTTCAGGAAGCTATGGAGTAGAACCCAAGATCAGGTCCAGCCATTAACTCTAACTCTATACCTTTCCTCAACATTTGATCTCCTAAATTGTAGTCCTTCAAACTTACCTGGATTAAACTCCATCCATTTTCTCTGCCCATATCAGCTGTATCCTTTGACAACCTTCTACACTATCCACAATTCCATTGATCTTTGTATCATCTGCAGACCTACTGACCCATCTATCTACATTTTCATCCAAGTCAATTGCATATCACAAACAGCAGAGATCCCAATCTGGATCCCTGCTGAACACCACTGGTCATGGACCTCCAGCCTGAAAAATGCTTCCACTATTACCCTCTATCTTCTGTGGGCCAGCCAGTTCTGAATCCATGCAGCCAAGTCACTGTGGATGAGAGACCTTGTCAAAAGCCTTATTAAAATCCATGTGGATAACATTCACTGCTCTACCCTCATTGGTTACCTTCATTGCCTTCTCCAAACATTCAATTAAGTTATGGAAATGTGTTGCTGGAAAAGCGCAGCAGGTCAGGCAGCATCTAGGGAACAGGAGAATCGACGTTTCGGGCATTAGCCCTGAAGAAGGGCTAATGCCCGAAACGTCGATTCTCCTGTTCCCTAGATGCTGCCTGACCTGCTGCGCTTTTCCAGCAACACATTTCCATCTCTGATCTCCAGCATCTGCAGCCCTCACTTTCTCCTCATTCAATTAAGTTAGTAAGACATGACCTGCCCTGCACAAAGCCATGCTGATGATCCCTTTTTAGGCTATGCTTTTCCAATTGCATATAAATCCTATTCCGCTCATGGCTTCCCAACTACCAATGTGAGATTCCCCGATCTATAGTTTCCTAGATTATCCCAATTTCCCTTCTTGAAGAGAAGAACAACATTAGCTACTCACCAGTCTTCCGGGACCTCTCGAGTGACTAACAAGAATACAAAGATCTTGGTCAAGACCCAGCAATTGTCTCTTGCCTCTCTCAGTAACCTGGGGTAGATACCCATTGGGCCCTGGGAACCTATCAACTTGAATGATATTCAAGAATCTCAACACCATTTCTTTCTTGATCTCAAATTGCCCTAGCATATTAGCATGCTCCATACAAATCTCATGATTCTCCATATCCTTCTCCTGGGTAAATACAACGCAAAGTACTCATTTAGAATCTTACCCACCCAAACACAAGTTCCCTCCTCTATCCTTCAGTGGTCCTACCTTATTCTCTTGTTTTTAATGTATGTATAGAATACCTTTGGATTCTCTTTAACCCTACTTGCCAAGATCATTTCATTGCCCCTTTTTGCTTTCCTAATTCCATGCTTGGGTTCTTCATCATGGGCCCTATCCAATTTTTGCTTCCTAAACCTTAGATATGCTTTTTTGCCTTTTGACTAAATTCATAACCTCCTCATTATCCAATGGTCCCTTACCTTTCCATCCTTGCCCTTCCTCCTTAGTGAAACATGCTGGTCCTGAACTCTCATCAGCTGGTCTTTAAACAATTCCCACATGTCAAATGTGGACTTGCCTGATAACAGCTCCTTCCAGTTAACACTCCATGGCTCCTGCCTAATACTGATGTAATTTGTCCTCCCTCAGTTTATTACCTTGCTGAGGGTCCTAACTTATCCTTTCTCTCAGATCTCAAATCTGAACAAATTGTGATCACTGTTTCCAAAATGCTCTCCCAGTGAAAGGTCAGTCACCGAGCCAGGCTCATTAGCCAGTGCAAGGTCAAGTATTGCCTCTCCTGTAGTTGGATTATCCACATACTGTTTCAAGAAACCCTCTTGGATACACTGAACAAATTCTGCCCCGTCTAAGGTCCTTGCTTTTAGGGAGTCCCAGTTAATATCGGGGAAGTTAGTCACCCACCATAACAATTCCATTTTTATTGCATCTTTCCACAATCTGTCTATATTTTTTCCTCAATGTCTTGGTGGCTGATGAGGGGTGCAGCTATAGTATAATCCTATCAGAGTGATTGCACCGATCTTATTTTTCAACTCGACCAATATTGCCTCAGGGGATGTGCCCTCCAGTATGTCCTCTGAGTGCAAATGTAACATTTTCTCTGATTAGTGATGCAACTCCTCCCATCTCTTTTACCTTTCTCACTATCTTGTCTAAAACAATGAAACCTTCGAATATTGAGCAGCCAATCCTGTCTCTTTGTCAACCAAGTCTCTGTAATGGCCACACAATCATAGTCCCATGTACTGATCCAGGCTCTGAGCTCATCTGCCTTACCTATAATATTCACTGTATTGAAATAAACACACTTCAGCCGAGAAATCATGTTGATTTAATTTCTTCTGCCTTTTCCTTTCTTTCTGATTTCTAGGTCTTAAATGTACCTTCCCTTCCATCCCTCTCATCATCTGTAGATTGTCCAATGTTAAGAATTGAAAACATTTCCACTGTTTAGTCACATATTTCCTTCCTGTTGATATACGAAATGATTCTCTTATATCAATGCAAGGATTCAATTGTTCTCCTGTTTTTGAGTTCCTCCATGCATCTAGGAAGTTTAATTAGATACTTTACTGTGTTATGCTGAGACAATTTTGTCTTTGGATAGATTTAGCAAAGCTTAATTTCTCTTGACCTGTTCACTATCTCTTGTTGAAGTCAAGTAATATGTACAGGTTCAAAAGTGTTGATTGTAAATCACATGTACGTTCTCAACTCTCATAACCTCTTTGTGATGTAGCATATGTTATGGCATGTGAACCAAATAGTTTAGTCTCCATATGATGTAACTTCTGTTTCTTTAGCCTTGGCACTTGATCTGATGAGACAGTGACACTAGCCCCTTACTTGAGACAAATAAGTGGGTTTCCTCTGGGTTCTCTGGTTTCCTCCCAAATCCAATCCAAAGATGTGCAGGCCAGGTGAATTGGCCATTCTAAATTGCCCATACTGTTAGGTGCATTAGTCAGAGGGAAATGGGTCTGGGTGGGTAACTCTTCGGAGGGTCGGTGTAGACTTCTTGGGCCAAAAGGCCTGTTTCCACATTGCAGGGAATCTAATGTAATCTAATCTAAATAAGATGTCCATTGGCATCAACAAGTTTTGTCAAACTCTCATTAGATGGATCACCTAATGTCCCCTACTAGTGCATTCAGTATATGAATGGTGGATCTCTGAAATTTGTGAATAGGCAGTTGACTGTTTTGACTCTATAATGTCCTACTTCTGCACATCTTCTGGATGTAACCTGGACTGTATCAGATACCACATTCATTTGTCACCGCTGGGTATTTTGTGCTTTTCATGGTTTTTTTTTATTCATTCTGGAGCATTAATACAGTTCTGTTTGGTGTACGCTTTGCGTCAGTTTTTGTGTCTTTAGGATGTTTGTAGCTTATAGAATGGGTGGCACGGTGGCACAGTGGTTAGCACTGCTGCCTCACAGCGCCAGAGACCCGGGTTCAATTCCCGCCTCAGGCGACTGACTGTGTGGAGTTTGCACGTTCTCCCCGTGTCTGCGTGGGTTTCCTCCAGATACTCCGGTTTCCTCCCACAGTCCAAAGATGTGCAGGTAAGGTGAATTGGCCATGCTAAATTGCCCGTAGTGTTAGGTAAGGGGTAAATGTAGGGGTATGGGTGGGTTGCGCTCCGACGGGTCGGTGTGGACTTGTTGGGCCGAAGGGCCTGTTTTCACACTGTAATCTAATCTAATATAATCTAATCTAATCTAGAATGAATGGGTTCTGTGCTATCCTGAAGGTTCCTCCTTCCCTCAGGATTTCTCTATTAATTCACTTGCTTTTTGCTTCTAGCACAATCCAAATAGCATTCTCCAAAGTCAAATCTTCTTTGGCTTATAATAAATCTGATAAAGAATCTTCAATAATTCTAACAACAAATCTATCTCAGTATGAATTTTGATTTTTAAAGCTTCATCGTCACATTTTTCTATTAATCTATATAGATAATTAACTAAATTATCCATGGGTTCCCGAGCGCAGAAGTGTTCTGTTAACTCTTTTTCTTTTAAGAAAATAATTTCTTCTCAAATTAACTAATTGTCGAAAGCTGGTAGGGCTGCTTCAAAATGTTTTTTTTAAAGTTTTGACAATCTACTATGTCATCAGCTGTACATCCTATTGAATGCAATAGTGTATTTACTCAGTTAGCTTAAGATGTCATATTTGGTCTTAAGTTTAAGTAATGCTGCATCTTAAGAATTGTTTTTCCAAGATATCCAATCCTCCTCTTCTTTTTGGCCTACCTCTGATATTAGTTCCAGACAGTATTACTTCTCATATCAAAAAATGTGGTGCTGGAAAAGCACAGCCGGTCAGGCAGCATCAGAGGAGCGGGAGAGACCATGTTTTGAGCATAAGTTTATGCTCTAAACATCTATTCTCCTGCTTCTCTGATGCTGCCTGACCAGCTGTGCTTTTCCAGCACCATATGTTTTGACTCTGGTCTCCAGCATCTGCAGTCCTCACTTTCTCATGTTGTGTCTTCATAATGTAATTATTTATGCTTATTATATTGGAGGTTTTAAATTCTGTAGTGTCTGAATGTTGTAATTTTTTTCCCTTGAAGACTTTACTATAAATTGTCATGCTTTTTATTTTTAAAGTATTTATATTGTGTCGAATACCATTGCATTCTTTGTTTTACTTTTCCTGATGCTTCTTATTCTGTTAAGTAGCAATACTGTAGAGGTCCACTGCTTACCGAGAGCTTTCTCGTGGCTTTGAAGTTCAATTGGAAGGTGACATTTTCTGGACACGGTCCTGTCCCCATTAGTCCAAGAACTCCCCACCTACGTTCGTGACACCACCCACGCCCTCCACCTCCTCCAGGATTTCCGCTTCCCCGGTCCCCAACGCCTCATCTTCACCATGGACATCCAGTCCCTGTACACCTCCATCCCCCATCACGAAGGACTCAAAGCACTCCGCTTCTTCCTTTCCCGCCGTACCACCCAGTACCCTTCCACCGACACCCTCCTTCGACTGACCGAACTGGTCCTCACCCTGAACAACTTTTCTTTCCAATCCTCCCACTTTCTCCAAACAAAAGGAGTAGCCATGGGCACCCGCATGGGCCCCAGCTATGCCTGCCTCTTCGTAGGGTATGTGGAACAATCCATCTTCCGCAACTACACTGGCCCCACCCCCCATCTTTTCCTTCGCTACATTGATGACTGTATCGGCGCTACCTCGTGCTCCCACGAGGAGGTTGAACAGTTCATCCACTACACTAACACCTTCCACCCCAACCTCAAATTCACCTGGACAGTCTCGGACTCCTCCCTCCCCTTCCTAGACCTTTCTGTTTCTATCTCAGGCGACCGAATCAACACGGACATCTACTATAAACCAACCGACTCCCACAGCTACCTGGACTACACCTCCTCCCATCCTGCCCCCTGTAAAAACGCCATCCCATTCTCCCAATTCCTTCGTCTCCGCCACATCTGCTCCCAGGAGGACCAGTTCAAAATACGTACAACACAGATGGCCTCCTTCTTCAAGGACCGCAATTTCCCCCCCGACGTGGTCGACGGTGCCCTCCACCGCATCTCCTCCACTTCCCGCTCCTCCGCCCTTGAGCCCCGCCCCTCCAACCGCCACCAGGACAGAACCCCACTGGTCCTCACCTACCACCCCACCAATCTCCATGTACAGCGCATCATCCGCCGTCACTTCCGCCACCTCCAAACAGACCCCAGCACCAAGGATATATTTCCCTCCCCTCCCCTATCAGCTTTCCGTAGAGACCACTCCCTCCGCGACTCCCTTGTCAGATCCACACCCCCCACCGACCCAACCTCCACTCCCGGCACCTTCCCTTGCAACCGCAGGAGATGCGCCCACATCTCCCCCCTCACTTCTCTCCAAGGCCCCAAAGGAAACTTCCATATCCGCCACAGATTCACCTGCACCTCCACCCACATCATCTACTGCATCCGCTGCAGCCGGTGTGGCCTCCTCTATATTGGGGAGACAGGCCGCCTACTTGCGGAGCGATTCAGAGAGCACCTCTGGGCCACCCGGACGAACCAACCCAACCAACCTGTAGCACAGCATTTCAACTCCCCCTCCCACTCCACCGAGGATATGCAGGTCATTGGACTTATCCACCGCCAAACCACAACAACCCGACGGTCGGAGGAGGAGCGTCTTATCTTCCGACTGGGAACCCTCCAACCGCAGGGGATGAACTTGGACTTCACCAGTTTCTTCATCCCCCCTCCCCCCACCTTGTCTCAGCCGGATCCCTCCAGCCCGGCACCGCCTTCCTGACCTGCAGTCTTCTTCTTGACCTCTCCGCCTCCATCCTACTCCGACCTATCACCCTCACCTTGACCTCTTTCCACCTATCACATTTCCAACGCCCCTCCTCCAAGTCCCTCCTCCCTACCTTTTATCTTCTGCTGCTGAACACTCTCTGCTCATTCCTGAAGAAGGGCCTGTGCCCGAAACGTTGAATCTCCTGTTCCCTGGATGCTGCCTGACCTGCTGTGCTGTTCCAGCAATAAAGTTTCAACGACATTTTCTGGAGGCAAAGTTGATAATTTCCTATCTTTCATGGTCTGAATTTCCCAAACACAGTCTTGTGCTTGCAGCCTTAATTAGTTCTTCCCATCTTAACTGAAGGTTAGATTATGAATCTGGCACTTTTATCATGACCTCAACGTCTTGTAACTGTCTTCTTCTCTTCGACTGTATCATCTTTAGCTTTTAAATTATCCCTTCCACAGTCTTCAATTCTTTGCTGTAACTATGCCTAATAATACCTGGATCCCAAGGACAACTGGTTACTGCTCTTCAAGATCCTAAATGTACAGCATTTCCTCACCCAAGTCCTTGTGATTTCATAAAAATTCATGGAGTTAATACAGCTTTATCCTTTTCAGAACTACTAACTTATACAGGACACAGCAGCTCCAAGTAATCAAGGACTATTATCTGCAAAGGGCAATCTTTTAAATGTAAATTCAATAAGTCTTCCTTATGTCCATATGCTAGGCTATGACTCTCTATCCACTTATATGCTATGCCAAACTATGCCCTAAGTCCATTCTAAAAGACCCATCGTGCCCCCCATAAGAGAATTTCCATGCTTTGTGATTCACTGTACACAGTACAGAATCAAGGTAATTTACTGACAGGATGTGTAAATAACACATTAAAAAATAGTGGAATATTATGGACAAATTACTATGTTGAAAAAATGAATGCTGCACAACAATAAAAGTGCCAATTATCTGGATCCACAAAAGTACCAATAGAATCTGTCATCAGCGATCATGGAACATTACAGTGCAGTACAGGCCCTTCAGCCCTCTATGTTGTGCTGACCTGTGGAACCAATCTGAAGCCCATCTTGCCTGCATTATTCCATATTCATCCATACGTTTATCCAATGACCATTTAATGCCTTAAAGTTGGCGAGTCTACTATTGTTGCAGGTAGGGCCTTCCATGCCCCTACTACTCTGAGTAAAGAAACTACCTCTGACATCTGTCCTGTTTCTATCATCCCTCAATCTGAAGCTATGTTCCCTCATGCTAGCCATCACCATCTGAAGAAAAAGGCTCTCACTGTCCACCTTATTTAACCCTCTGATTATCTTGTATATCCCAATTAAGTCACCTCTGAACCTTCTTTTCTCCAACAAAAAGAGCCTCAAGTCCTGAAGCCTTTGATCATAAGACCTTCCCTCCATACCAGTAAATCACCTCTGAACTCTTTCCAAAGCTTCCACATCCTTCCTATAAAGCGGTGACCAGAACTGTATGCAATACTCCAACGGCAGCTGTGCCAGAGTTTTGTACAGCTGCTGCATTGACCTCATGGCTCAGAAACTCGATTCATCGACCAATAAAAGCTAACACATCTTCTAAACAACCCTATCAACCCGGAAGGCAACTTTCGGGGATCTATGCACATGGACACCGAGATCTCTCTGCTCATCTACATTACCAAGAATCTTACCGTTAACCCAATACTCTTTATTCCTGTTACTCCCTCCAAAGTGAATCACCTCACACTTTCCCTCATTCAACTCCATTTGCCACCTCTCAGTCCAGCTCTGCAGCTTATCTATGTCCCTCTGTAACCTGCAACATCCTTCAGCACTATCCACAACTCCACTGACCTTAGTGTTATCCACAAATTTACTGACCCATCCTTCTATGCCCTCATCTAGGTTATTGATAAAAATGAGAAACAGCAGTGGCCCCAAAACAGATCCTTGTGGTATACCACTAGTAACAAGGGTCCAGGATGAACATTTTCCATCTACTATCACCCTCTGTCTTCTTTCAGCTCGTCAATTTCTGATCCAAACCATTAAATCACCCTCAATCCCATGTCTCTGTATTTTGTACAATACCCTACCTGGGAACCTGATCAAATGCCTTACTGAAATCCATATACACCACATCAACTGCTTACCCTCCTCCACCTGTTTAGTCACCTTCTCAAAGAATTCAATAAGGTTTGTGAGGCGCAGCCTACCCTTCACAAAACAGTGTTAACTATCCCTAATCAACTTATTCCTCTCGATGATGATAAATCCTATCTCTTAGAACCTTTTCCATAAGTTTACCTGCAACTGAAGTAAGGCTGACCGGTCAATAATATCAGGGTTGCCTCTACGCCCCTTCTTGAACGAGAGGACGACATTTGCTCTCCTCCAGTTTTCTAGCAGTATTCCTGTAGACAATGATGGCATGAAAATCAAAACCGAAGGCTCTGCAATCTCCTCCCTGGCTTCCCAGAGAATCCTAGGATGAATCCCATCCAGCCCAGGGGGCCTATCTATTTTCACACTTTCCAGAAATGCTAATACCTCCTTGTGAACCTCAATCCCGTCTAGTTTAATAGTCTGTATCTCAGTATTCACCTTGACAACAGTTGTCTTTTTCCAGTGTGAATACTGATGAAAAATATTCATTTAGCACTTCCCCAATCTCCTCTGACTCCATGCACAACTTCCCACTACTGTCCTTGATTGGTCCTAATCTTACTGTAGTCATTCATTTAGTCATGATATAGCTATAGAAAGCCTTAGGGTTTTCCTTGATCCTATCTGCCAATGACTTCTCTTGTCCCCTCCTGGCTCTTCTTAGCTCTCTTTAGGTTTAGTGGCTAACTTGTAACACTCAAACGCCCTAACTGAGCCTTCACATCTCCTGCCCGCACAAGTCTTCTTCCCCTTGACCAGAGATACAACGTCTTTAGTAGACCACGGCTCCCTCGCTCGATCACTTCCTCCCTGCCTGACTGGTACATACTTATCAAGGATACGCAGTGGCTTTTCCTTGAAATAAGCTCCACATTTCAATTGTGCCCATCCCCTGCAGTTTCCTTCCCCCCATCCTATGCCTCCTAAATCTTGCCTAATCACATCATAATTGCTTTTCACCTAGCTATAACTCCTGCCTTGTGTTATATACCTATATTTTTCCATCGCTAAGCTAAACATAACCAAATTGTGGTCACTATCACCAAAGTGCTCACCTACCTCCAAACCTAATACCTGGCCAAGTTCATTACACAGTACCAAATCCAATGTGGCCTCGCCCCTTGTTGGCTTGTTGACATACTGTGTCAGTAAACCCTCCTGCATTCATTGGACAAAAACTGACTCATCTAAAGTACTCACACAATAGTGTTTCCAGTCAATGCTTGGAAAGTTAAAGTCTCCATTAACAACTACCCTGTTACTCTTGCTTCTATCCAGAATTATCTTTGCCATCCTTTCCTCTGCATCTCTGGAACGATTCGGAATTCCAGAGTTACAGAAACTCCCAACAGGGTGACCTTCTCCTTTCCTGTTTCTAACCTCAGCCGATACTACCTCAGTAGACAAGTTTTCAAACGTCCTTTCTGCTACTGTTTTATACCGTCCTTGACTAACAATGCGATACCTCCCCCTCTTTTATCATCATCTCTGTTCTTACTGAAACATGTAAATCCTGGAACCTACAACAACCATTCCTGTCCCTGTTCTATCCATGTCTCTGAAATGGCCACAACATTGAAGTCCCAAGTACCAACACGTGCTGCAAGTACAGCCACCTTAATCTGAATGCTTCTTGTGTTGAAGTAGACACACTTCAAACCACCTTCCTGCTTGCCGGTGAACTCTTGAAACCATATTTCTGATCTCACCAATCTCAACCTCCCGGACACTAGAATTTAGGTTCCTATTCCCCCTGCAGCAAATATCCCCCCCAGAAAATTGGTACCTCTCTGGTTCAGGTTTA
The DNA here is from genome assembly GCF_037043375.1 of Chiloscyllium plagiosum. Lineage (NCBI taxonomy): Eukaryota > Metazoa > Chordata > Chondrichthyes > Orectolobiformes > Hemiscylliidae > Chiloscyllium > Chiloscyllium plagiosum. Next base: position 66,129,376 of record NW_028270158.1, on the reverse strand, counting down.
GACCATTCTGTTTGTAGAGGTCCTACCTACCCCAGAATGAGCCCCAATTATCCAGGAATCTGAAACCCTCCCTCCTGCAACATCCTGTAGCCACGCGTTCAACTCCTCTCTCTCCCTATTCCTCTCCTCATTAGCATGTGGCACTAGCAACAAGCCAGAGATAACAACTGTTTGTTCTAGTGTTAAACGTCCACCCTAGCTCCTTGAATTTCTGCCTTAAATCACCATCATTTTTCCTACGGTGTCCTCCTCCCCCTCAAGGATCCCAAAAACATGATCCAAGACATCATGAACCTTGGCACTTGGGAGACAACACACAGTCTCTCTCATTCCCACAGAACCTCCTATCTGTCCCCCTAACATTGGAATCCCAAATGACTAGTGCTCTGCTCATCTTCCCCCTTCCCTTCTGAGCAACAGGGACGGACTGTGCCAGAGATCTGTATAAAGTACCAGCACTCAGGTAAGCCTTTTAAACAGCCCATCTTAAGGCCTGACAGCCTGTGTGACTGCCCCTGCTTTACTTCCAAGTTAGCGTGCCTGACTGTAACCCATATTTGTCCACCTACCAAACACCACAGCAAAGTGGATCTCCATTTTTTTTAATCCATTCACATGCTGTGGGTGTCACGTGTTAGGCTAGCATTCATTGCTTATCCCTAATTGGCTAGAGGACAGTTAAGAGTCAACCACATTGTTGTGGATCTCGAGTCACAAGTAGGCCAGACCAGATAAGGATTGCAATTTTTTCCCTTAAGGACATTTATGAACCAGATGGGTTTTACCTGATAATCAATATTGGTTTCCTGGTGTCCATTTAACTTTTAATTCCAGGTTTTTCTGGCATTCGAACCGAGGTACCCAGAACAAAATGCTCAAGCCCAATTAATCTGGGTTTCCAGATTAATAGTTTAGCTCTGTTTACATCCGTGTACACCCTAGCCAGTAATAAACCAGAGACATCTCTATTGATGGAGAACTAACTCTACAGTCCTCTGCTCTACCAGCTGAGCTATCGAAGGAGAAGGAGATTCCTGAAGAAGGGCTTATGCCCGAAACGTCGATTCTCCTGCTCCTTGGATGCTGCCTAACCTGCTGCGCTTTTTCAGCAACACATTTTTCAGCTCTGATCTCCAGCATCTGCAGTCCTCACTTTCTCCTACATCTCTATTGATCAATTTTAAGTTGAGAGGAGGTGAATATCACCCCACTATCATGTTTTTCAGCTGCCACTTTCAATATCTGGGTGTGTCAGGAGCAGGAAGCACAAGGATTTTCTGATCAGTGAGGAATCTGTTCGATTTAGAGACCGGGATCATAATTTGATCATCTCTGATCACCGGTGTTGGAGAGTTGAACCAGTGCAGCCTCTAGGGACTCCTGGTATTGAGGTAGCCCAGCAGAGATTAGATGAGCATCTGGCCTCCAGAGACCCAGCACAGACTCCCAGCCTCATAGGCCTAGCATGGACTCCTGGCCTTAATGAAATCCAGGGGAGCTCCTCACATCAGTGAAGCCCAGCCTGGACCACTGGGCTCAAGGAATGCAAGCGCAGAATCCCGGCCTCAAGGTGAATCCAGGCATGGACTTCCTGCTTCAGAAAGACTGTAATACTGAACTTTTATTTCCTTATTTTTCTAATGTATACCTAAGATTTTGTACCTAGCTTGAGAAGGACTGTAATGCTGTTTTTTTTTGTATATAACTTTTAATTGTTCTAACTTTTGTACCTAGTTATCTTTGTACCTAAAGGATGCCAGAAATGGCAGCTTTGTGAATTTTCACTGTATTTTAGTATCCCTGTAATTGAGTACATGTGACAGTAAATCTCATTCTAATTCTAGCAATAATAACGCTAGGCTATCGCCTCCCTTCTAAGTGCCTTTAATGTTCTGACTATGCCACTGAATTTCACACCGGATTTACAATTATGCTTTTATTTTGGTTTATTTTTCTATTTTTGGAATGAATTTGTAATGGAGTGATATTGGTGCTGTGTAAACAATTTGTGACTGTGACTAAGTGCCATTTGAAAGCCTGGCTGTGTTTTCAACCCATGGAAAACTATTTAGGATAATCGTGCTGTCACTGCTGAAGTTATTATTCCCACGGTAGCTAGGGTATTCTTTGAGCTGTGTAGGAGGGCTGTTTGGCAGGAAGACATTTAAACTCACTGCAACACTTTTTTTTTTGTGTTGCAGGGTATGCTGATGATAATGATGATGCATGGTCCTTTTCAAGTATTTTGCTACTATCTGACAAACTATTCTGATGATCACTATGCAAATTACGTCAGTTCTGATCAGTACTTTTCCCCACTGGAAAATATTATTCCCTTGGTTTTTATATTCAAATCAGCAGCATCAGATCAAGCACATTTATTAATTCCAGCACAATATCTTTAAACTTAACAAGCTTAAAAGTCTTGTCTGCTAGTATAAGATGGACAGTACCAATTTGACTATTGGACTGTGATTTTGATACAGTTGACTATCTGATGGAGTTGCAGAACTGATAGCTAAAGCTCAAACTTAACCACCCAAAAGGAATTTCTATTCCGGTAGGAAACCATCATTCCCTACAATTCCTGGATGACAAATGTTTCCATATGCAGTTGTCAGGAATGAATTTATTCACGAGACATTTAATGGTGTTCTTATTTTCAACTTGACCTTGCAGGGTCGAGAGTGTGGTGCTGGAAAAGCACAGCAGGTCAGGCAGCAGTTGAGGAGCAGGGGAATTGACATTTCAGGCAAACTCCCTTCATCAGGAATGAGGTTGAGCCGACGGGGTGGTGAGATAAATGGGAGGGGGGATGGGGCTAGGGGGAAGGTAGCTGAGTGTGATAGCTAGATGGAGGTGGGGGTAATGGTGAAAGATTGGAAAGGAGGATGGAGCGGATAGGTGGGAAGGAAGTTGGACAGGTTATGAAGGCGATGCTGAGTTGGAAGGTGGGAACTGGGGAAAAAATGGGGGGGAGGAGAAACGAGGGGAACTGGTGAAATCCACATTGCTTTGGGGTTGGAGGGTCTTGAGGTGGAAGACGGGGCGTTCTTAGTCCAGGCGTCGAGTGGTTAGGGAGTGGTGATGGAGGAGGACCAGGACCTGCATGTCCTTGGCAGAGTGGGAGGGAGAGTTGAAGTGTTTGGCCATGGGGCAGTGGGGTTGGTTGGTGCGGGTGTCCTGGAGATGTTCTCTGTAGCGCTCTACAAGTATGCGTCTTGTCTCCTCTACATAGGAGGGGGGGTGGGGGTGGGGGTGGGGGTAGGGGAGGTGTGGGTGCAAGTTTTGCAATTGCGGTGGCAGAGAAGGTCCTGAAAGAGGAGGATGGGTTGGTGGGGGAGTGTGGACCTGACAAAGGAGTTGCGGAGGGAATGGTTTTTATGGGAAGCGAATAGGGGTGTGGAGGGAAATATATCTCTGGTGTTGGTGTCTGTTTGTGGGTGGCAGAAATGGTTGAGGATGATGCAATGTATGCAGAGGTTGGTGGGGTGGAAGGTGAGGAAAGTGTTCTGTCCTTGTTGCAGTTGTACGGGTGGGGTTCGAGGGGGGATGTATGGAAAATGATGAGAGGCGCTTGAGGGCATTCCTGAAGAAGGGCTTATGCCCAAAACGTCGATTCTCCTGCTCCTTGGATGCTGCCTGGCCTGCTGTTTTTTTTCCAGCACCGCACTTTTCAACACTTGAGGGCACCATCAACCACATGGGAGGGGAAATTGTGGCCTTTAAAGATGGCGGTCATCTGGTGTGTTCTGTGGTGGAACTGGTCCTCCTGGGAGCTGATGTGGCAGAGGCAGAGGAATTGGGAGTAGGGATAGCATTTTTACAGGAGGCAAGATGGGAGGAGGTGTAGTCCAGGTAGCTGTGGGAGTCGGGTTTGTAGGAGCTGTCAGTGTTGAGTCTGTCACCGTTGGAGATGGAGAGGTTCAGGAAAGGGAGAGAGTTGTCTGAGATGGTCCAGGTGAACTTAAGGTCGGGGTGGAATGTGTTGGTGAAGTTGATGAATTGTTCAACCTCCTCGTGGGAGCACGAGGTGGCGCCAATGCAGTCATCAATGTAATGGAGGGAAAGGTGGGGAATGGTGCTGGTGTAACTTCCAAGTAGTCAACAAAGAGACAGGCTAGGCAGGGGCCAGTGTGGGTGCCCATGGCTACCCCTTTCATCTGGAGGAAGTGGGAGTATTCAAAGGAGAAATGGAGGGTGAGGACCAGTTCAGCCAAACAAATGAGTGTAAGTGGAAGGGTACGGGGGAATGTCAGAAGAGGAAGAAACTGAGGACTAGTAAGACCTTTTCATGGCGGATGGAGGTATATAGGGACTGGATGTCCATGGTAAAGATGGAGGCCAAGGAAATGGAAGTCTTGGAGGAGGTGGATGGATACATGGGTTGTGACCCGAACATATGTGGATGGTTCCTGAACCGGGGGGATAGGACAGTATCAAGGTATGTGGAGATGAGTTCAGTGGGGCAGGAGCAAGCCAAGATGATAGGTTGGCCTAGGTAGTCAGGATTGTGGATTAGATTAGATTACTTAGTGTGGAAACAGGCCCTTCGTCCCAACAAGTCCATACCAACCCTCCAAAGAGCAACCCACCCAGACCAAATCCCCTACATTTACCCCTTCACCGATTAGATTAATCTTGGGTAGGAGGTAGAACTGGGTGGTGCAGGGTTCCTGAACTGTGGTTGGAAGCTGTGGGTGAGAGATCCTGAGGTGATGAGCTTGTGTATGGTCTGGGAGGAGGTTGGTTTGTTTTTGTTTGTTTGGTGATGGGAGGTGAGTAGGAAAGCTAGTTGCCACACGGAGTAAGACAGGCAAACTTATGTTGGTTATGCACGGTCTCTTGGGAGGCTGTGAGGGTACCTAATTCAAAGGTATGGTGCCTTATTGAGAGACCCTGCATTGCAAAGGGTGGGAGGGGCCTGCTGGGATTTAGCCCACTGTTCTTGGTTTTGAACTTTCTTCTCTCCACCTCCCAACCCCTTCACATTGACCAGGCCATGATATTGCCCCTGCCATTATGTACCTGTCAAGTCAGGCTTCTGACACCACTCTGGGATGTTCCCAGTCTACAGTCTTTATGCAAGGAATGCACACCAGAGACCTCTCGACCTGCCTGAGTGTGATGTACAGCTGGTGGGCCTTCCTAGAAGAGGAGACTAAGGTCTGATACTGGGTATTCCAGCATCAGGCAAGGCCCCTGCCACCTTCATAGAACCATCCCATGCCCTGAAACCTGCTCAGACATTATTCTCAATAGTGGAAAGTTCTGATCCATTTTGTTTGAGGCTGTTTAAATATAAGTTGTTTTGAATAATTGTGAAGGGAACTTTTTTTCACAAAAGAAACATGAAATGCAGCAAGTTACATAATCGACACCAAGCACCAAATCAACAGCAGCTAAAACACAATACTTTTTGATTAGTTAGAAATATATTTGAGTATTCTAATGGTGGATCTGAGCTGATTAGATATATGTAAAGTACCTAACACTGTTTGTAACTGACCTTTGGAAAAGAAACTTACAAATTGTTCCAATATAAATCCTTGGATTAGAATGTTCCAATTGTTGCACAAAGTATCTGTGGGAATGAGCTGAAGATGTAGGATTGTAGGCTGGGGATGTTAGAAGAACTTTATTTAGCTTATGGTGGATAGAATGAACAATCCATCACTAAGAATTATTGGCTTGCAGTTTAATAAGCTTAGAGTTTGGTAATAGATGTGCAGGCACCTCACTAACTTTGTTCACATTATGTGCCTGTCCCTTTGTTGTCAGTTTTCCATTTAAAAGATGCCTCAAGACCTCCCTCTGGTACCTGCCACCATATTGGATATGAACAAGTGAGAAATGTCTCACCTCTCAATCTGGCTTTAATATTTTGCCTTTTACCACCCCCTCCCACCCATCCACTGATTTCCTGCACCTTCTCTGCTACACATTGCCCACCTCAACACCCAACCCAGGCTCTACTCTTCACACTGATCCTCATAACCTTTCATACTGACTTTCAATAACACTAACCTGAGATCTGCTGCACCACCTACAGCAGTCCCACTTCACGCTTGCTGAGCAATGTTGAAATGATGTTTGAGGCTCAGTATCTAAAGTCATTTAGAAACTGCCCAGGTAGTGAACTATACCTCTCATGCCCCATGTAAATAATTTTTTTTTCATGAAACCATTTCAGCACATTCTGTTTGAACCCTAAGGTTCCTCCGTTCACTCATGTAATTGCATGTCTTATTGCACATCTTTTGATGACCTGCATACATGAAATGTCATGTCCTTTTAAAATATCCAGTGTTATGGCTGTGATGGGTAGAACGTCACCCCTTCATGTAAATGAGTTGATTCAATTCCCAAGATAATTTATAGGGTTGTTTAAGAAGGCATTTGGTATATTGGCTTTCATTAGCAGGGGGATTGAATTTAAGAGCTGCAAAGTTATGCTGCAGCTCTATGGAGCCCTGGTTAAACCACACTTGGAATACTGTGTTCAGTTCTGGTTGCCTCATTATACGAAGGATATAGAAGCTTTAGAGAGGGAGCAGAGGAGAATTACCAGGATGCTGCCTGGACTGCAGGGCATGTCTTATGAAGAAAGGTTGAAAGAGCTAGGACTTTTCTCACTGGAGTGAAGAAAGATTAGAGGTGACTTGATAGAGGTGTACAGGATGGTGAGAGGTATAGTTAGAGTGAATAGTCAGAGACATTTTCCTTGGGCAGAAATGGCTGTCACAAGGAAGCATAATTTTAAGGTGGTTGGAGGAAGTTTTAGGAGAGATGTCAGAGGTCAGTTCTTCATGCAGAGAGTGGTGGTAGTAATAGAGTTAGATCTATTAGGAACATTTTAAGCGCCTCTTGGATACGCACATGAATGAAAGTAAAATGAAGGGTATGTAGTTAGTTTGATCTTAGAGCAGGATAAAAGCTTGGCACAACATTGAGGGCCAAAGGGCCTGTACTATGCTGTACTGTTCAAATGTTCTAAAATGGCTGATTGCCTCTCTTTTGTATAGCCCTCCAAAATAAAATAAATATCCACCAGGCTTCTTCAATAAATTAAAAATAATCCATCTATCATAAATAAAAGCTACTCTTAAAGTAAGTGCCAATACTGATTACCCTCAAAGCTATGATTCTGAATTAAACTGTGTTCACTTAATCCCACACAGACACACTCTCTCAACACAAAAAAGCAAGTCTCTGTAGAGATGTTTTTCTTTTTTTAAAAAAAAGGCAAAAGAAGTAGAAACAACCATGTCAACCAAGAGTCTGGAATTAAAGGCCACAATGTGACAACTTCACGTATTCATAAGATTTCCTAGCAATGAAGCTGATTTGCTAACAGCTGTAGATTGAAGGTAAACTACTAATTCTGATCCCAGATGACCTGGATGTGAATGTTTGACAGTTGCTCATAGTCCACTTCCTCCAGGTGTTACCAGGTAGACAAAATACTGACACCAAAATGTTAATATAGAATATATAATTTGAAAATTACTAATGAGAGCAGAATTTCAGGAGAAAGAGTCTTGCAGTTTCTGGAGTGCTGTCTTTTCTCCAATTCCTTGATCTGTGAAATGGAATTTCCATTCTAGAAAGGTTTGCTAGGCAACCACTAGCATAGAGACAAACCTTAGCCCCCAGTCCTAACCCTCCAGTCCTCTCAAAATTAGTTTTTTTTCCCCATTTATCAAGGTAATAAACCCCATCTCTTGTCTCCTTTGAAGCTTCATTTGATCATTTCTCCAAAGTCACTTTATTTCTAGTTTTTAAAAATGGTGGCTTGACCCGAAACATTGACTTCTGCACCGCCTGCAGTTGTTTTTTTGTCCCTCACCGGCACTTCGCTGCACCAAGGTAAGTTGTGCTGCTCTGGGACTCCAGCTTCCCCTCACATTGCTTAAGAACTGCTAAAAAGAGAGAAGAAAAAAAACTCCACTCTGCCGCCATCTTGTTTGTAATGTAATTATAATGTCATTACGTTACATCTGAATGAGAGTTGCTTGTGAAACATCAGATTATACCTTTAAGTATTCATTACTATTGCCTACAAGGAACATAAGCAATACAACAACATCTGGAACACTTGGTTAGCTCTTCCCAGCAAAACTTTACAACCTCGTGGGCAGATCTTATATCGGGATATTAGTTTATTCTAATTGTCTTAAACAACAATAACAAAAAGATGGCAGATAAAAACAATCCAATTGACGTGCATGTAGAATTTCAAAATAAGAGTGGTAAGATGCCAGATATTGTATTTTATAAACTTGAAGTTTATGGGATAAAATGGAGAGAATCATGGAATTGTTAAAGTACAAAATGAACCCATTGGCTCATTGTGTCTGCACAGACTATCTGAATGAGCAGTTGTCCTACTGCCCACCTTCTCGCCAGAACTCTGTATGTTCTTCATTGTTAAACAACAATTCAATTTCTTTTCAGAGCCTCCAGCACACACTGTCAGGCAGAGCTTTCTAGACCCTAACCATTTCATGTATGAGGAAGGTTCCCCTCAGGTCTTTATAGCTTCAATCCTCACTTTCTCCCCTTTATAGCTTCAGTTGCCAATTATGTGAAATCTGCAGCCTCTTGTTCTCCATCATTGTTAAAGGTTGGTCACTACCTATTTTTATCAGACTTTTTAAATTGATTTTAAATGCATATATTAAATCTCCTGTCAACCTTCCCTTCAAGGAAACAATCCTAACTCTATAAATGAAGTTCTGCATTCTGGGAACCCTGCATAGAACCATACAGTACAGGAAACGGCCCTTCAGCTCATGACACCAAATTAAACTAATCCCCTTCTGCCTGCCCTTAGTCCATATCCTTCCATCCCCTATATATGCATGTGCTTATCTAAAAGTCCCTTAAATTCCCTTATCATATCTGCCTCAACTACTACCTCTGGCAATGCATTCCAGACTCCTACCACTCTGTGTGCAAAAAACTTGTCCCCTCTCCTCTTAAATGCATGACCCCTAGTATTAGACATTTCAACTCTGGTGTAAAAGATTCTAATCGTCAACCCTATTAATGCATACCTTAATTTTATAGACTTCCATCAAGTCTCCCCTCAGCCTCTGCTGCTCCAGAGAAAACAACCCATGTTTCTATCCTCTCCTTATAGCTCATACCATCTAATTCAGGCATCATCCTGATAACTCTCCAAAGCCTCCAAATCTTTCATTGTCATGTGGTAACCAGAATTGAAAGCAATACACTAGGCGTGGCCCAACCGAAGTCTCTTAAAGCTGCAACATTACATCCTGACTCTTGTACTCAATTCCCTGACCAATAAAGGCAAGCATGCAATACGCCTTCTTTACCACCCTATATACTTGTGTGTCCTATTCTTACATATCAGCAAGAGCAAAGGACCCAACAACAACTCCTGAGGAACTCCACTATAAACATGCTCCAGTCCAGGAAGCATCTTTAACCACTACTGTTTCCTTTCACTCAATTAACTGAATATGTACAGTCCCTTTCATTGCGTATCATAGAATTTTGTTCAAGTCTTCTCTGTGGCACTGTATCGAATGTTTTCTGAAAGTCCACATACACCACCTCAACAGCATTACCTTCACCCAGCTTCTCTGTTACTCATCATAAGTCACTCGCAAGTTATTTAAATAAAATCCAATGCTGATTTTCCTTAATTTGCATTTTCCCAAATGACCATTAATTCTGTCCTGAATTATTGTTTCAAGAAGTTTTCCCATCACTGATGTTAAACTAATTGGTCAACTGTTTCCGGGCTTATCTTTCCAAACTAGTTGAAGAAAGAGAGGGATAGGGATGTAAGGCAGGATTTCGGGGAGCTAGGGTGGAAGCTGAGAGCTAGAACAAGGAGTTGTTATCTCTGGTTTGTTACCCCTGCCACATGATAGAGAGGCAAGGAATAGGGAGAGATATCAGCTGAACACGTGGTTGCAAGGATGGTGCGGTTGGGAGGGTTTCAGGTTCTTGGATAATTGGGGCTCATTCTGGGGAAGGTGGGACTTGTACAAACAGGACGGTCTTCACTTGAACTAGAGGGGTACTAATATCCTTGGTGGGAAATTTGCTGGTGCTATTTGAGTGGGTTTAAACTAGCTCAGCAGGGGAATGGGAACCTGAGGTGTAGTTGCAGTGCACAGATGGATGAGAGTAAGAAGGACAGGGACAGGATTTCAGGGTTACAGGAATGTGCTGGCAGACAGCAAACTGGTTTGAAGTGTGTCTCCTTCAACACCAGAAGTATCAAACTAAGGTAGGTGAGCTTGCAGCATGGATAGGTACCTGGGACTTCAATTGTTGCGGCCATTTTGGAGACATGGATAGAGCAGGGTGAGGAATGGATGTTGCAGGTTCCAGGGTTTAGATCTTTGATTAAGAACAGGCAAGGCGGTAGAAGAGGGGAGGCATGGCCTTGTTAGTCAAGGATAATATAACAGTGGCTGAGAGAACTTTTGATGAGGCCTCGTCTACTGAGGTAGTGTGGGCTGAGGTTAGAAACAGGAGAGGAGAGGTCACACTGCTTGGGGTTTTTTAATAGGCCTCCACAGAGTTCCAGGGAGGTGGAAGAGAGGATTAGTAAAATTATTCTGGGTAAGAGTGAAAGGAACAGGGTGGTCATTACGGGGGACATTAACTTCCCCAACATTGACTGGAAATGCTATAATTCTAGTATATCGGATGGATCAGTTTTTGTTGAAAGTGTACAGGAGGGTTTCCTCACACAGTATGTTGAAGGGCCAACAAGACGAGAGGCCACACTGGATCTGGTCCTTGCTAATGAACCAGGCCAGGTGTTTGATTTAGTTGTAGGTGAGCACTTTGGAGAGAGTGACCATAATTCAGTTACGTTTAGTTTAGCGATGGAAAGGGATAGGTACATGCCAACGGTCAAGAGTTATCAATGGGGCAGGGGCAATTATAATGCAATTTGGCACGAATTAGGTTGCATAGAATGGGGTAGCAAGCTGAAGGGGATGCAGACAATGGAAATATGGCGCTGGTTTAAGGAACAGACATTGCATGTCCTTGATAGGTAATTCCCTATAAGGCAGGGAGGAAGTGAAAGGGTAAGGGAACTGTGGATTACAACAGAAATTGTATCTCTTGTTAAGCAGAAGAAGGAGGCTTATGTGTTGATGAGGCAAGATGGTTCAGATGAGGTGATGGAGAGTTACAGATCAGCTAGTAAGTATTTAAAGAGAGAATTAAGAAGAGCAAAGAGAGGACACAAGCAGTCTTTAGCAAATAGAATAAAGGAGAACCCTAAAGCTTTCTATAGATACATGAGGAATAAAATGATGATTAGGGTAGGAATAGGGCCAATCAAAGACAGAAATGGGAAGTTGTGTGTGGACCCTGTAGAGATTGGAGAGGTGCTAAACGAACATTTCTCATCGATTTTCACTCAGGAAAAGGAAACTATTGTAGAGGAGAAGAATGAGGTATGAGATATTAGACTAGAAAGGATTGAAGTTAGTTACGAACAAGTGTTATCAATTCTAGAAGGAGTGAAAGTAGACAAGTCCCCTGGGCCAAATGGGATTTATCCAAGGATTCTCTGGGAAGTTGGGGAGGAGATAGCAGAGCCTTTGGCATTGACATTTGAGTCGTCATTGTCTACAGGTTTAGTACCAGAGGACTGGAAGATTGCAAATGTTATGCCCTTGTTCAAGAAGGGCAATAGAGATGATCCAGGTAATTATAGACCAGTGAGCCTTACGTCTATTGTAAGAAAGGGTTTGGAAAGGATTATAAGATTTATAAGCATCTAGCAAGCAACAATTTGATTTCAGATAGTCAACATGGTTTTGTCAAGGGCAGGCCGTGTCTCACAAACCTCAGAGTTTTTTTGAGAAGGTGACCAAGCATGTAGATGAGGGAAGGGCAGTTGACGTGGTATACATGGACTTCAGTAAAGCCTTTGATAAGGTTCCACATGGTAGGCTGTTGGAGAAAATGCAGGGGCATGGAATTGAGGGTGATTTAGCAGTTTGGATTAGAAACCGGCATTCTGAAATAAGGCGACAAGTGGTGGTTGATTGAAAATATTCAGCCTGGAGTCTGGTTACTAGTGGTGTGCCACAAGGATCTGTTTTGGGACGACTGCTGTTTGTCATTTTTATAAATGACTTAGACACAGGCATAGGTAGATGGATTAGTAAACTTGCAGACAACACTAAAGTCGGTGAAGTAGTGGACAATTTGGAAGAATGTTACAGGTTGCAGGGGGACTTGGATAAACTGCAGAATTGGGCTGAGAGGTGGCAAATGGAGTTCAATGCAGCTAAATGTGAGGTGATGCACTTTGGGAAGAATAACAGGAAGGCAGAGTACTGGGTCAATGGAAAGATTCTTGGTAGTGTGCATGTCAGAGGGATCTTGGAGTCCATATACATAGAACATAGAAGAATACAGCGCAGTATAGGCCCTTCGGTCCTCTATGTTGCGCCGATCCGAATACATAGATGCCTGAAAGTTGCCATCCAGGTGGATAGTGCTGTTAAGGCAGCATATGGTGTGTTAGGTTTCATTGGTAGAGGGATGGAGTTCTGGAGTCGCAATATCATGCTGCAACTATACAAAACGCTAGTGCGGCCACACTTGGAATATAATGTACAGTTCTGTTCGCCATATTTCGGGAAGGATGTGGAAGCATTGGAAAAGGTGCAGAGAAGATTTACCAGGATGTTGCCTGGTCTGGGAGGAAGGTCTTATGAGGAAAGGCTGAGACACTCGGGTCTGTTCTCATTGGCAAGAAGGCGGCAAAGAGGGGATTTGATCGAGACATACAAGATGATCAGAGGATTAGATAGGGTAGACAGTGAAAGTCTTTTTCCTAGGATGATGACGTCAGCTTGTACGAGGGGGCATAACTACAAATTGAGGGGTGATAGATTTAAGACAGATGTCAGAGGCAGGTTCTTTACGCAGAGAGTGGTAAGGGTGTGGAATGCCCTGCCTGCTAATGTAGTTAACTTAGCCATATTAGGGCGATTTAAACAATCCTTAGATAAGCACATGGATGATTTTGGGATAGGGGGACCAGCTGAGAATAGTTCACAGGTTGGCACAATATTGAGGGCAGAAGGGCCTGTTCTATGCTGTATTGTTCTATGTTCTAAAAAAGGTGTAACATTTGCAATTCTCCAATCTTCTAGCAACAAACCTGAGTCTAAGCAAGACTGAGTAATTGTGGTCAGTGTCATCTTGGATACTACTTATCAGCTCCTGATCAATTTTAAGGACAGACAGTCAATCCAGTAGTTCCTCATTATCAATTTTAAGCTCTTCCAGTGTCTGAATTACACTTTTTTTACCATTACCTGGTTAGCACCGCCTTCCTGAGGAGAAAGAGATGCAAAGTATTCATTTAATAACTCAGCAATGCCCTATGCCTACATTCACAAAGCCCTTTTTGGCCTCTAATCATCCCCACACCTTCTTTTACCACGGCAGCATATTGGATATACATTGGCAGAAGGATGATGAAACATAGACTATCTTCTTTTAGACTGGAAGGAGGTAGTGGGTGGAATTCCCCAGCATCAGTACTTTGAAATGGCAGCTGTAGTCACAGTGGCTGAAAGAACATGAACACCACCAGATTCTACTTTGATATCTAGAAATTACTTGACTTTGTGGATTTTGAAACTTCCGCTTTGAAACTTTCAGACCATGTGAATGTTGGCTGCAAGTTGAAAGCAGCAACAGATTTCAAGAGGACAGTGGATAATGGAAATAGCAGACATGAGGCAGATAAAATTCACAGCAGAAATATTTGATAGAAAGAATGAGCAGAATCAAAGCAGCTCAATTGTACCATCAGCAACAGGATGAGAAGAATCATACTGGACTGAGGGAAGTGAGACTGATGTTAGGGGCATAGAGGTAAGGAACCTCTATATTCTAACAAAGTCCGTAACCTGACGTATTGATTCTGCTTCTCTTGTGTGGTGGTAATGCCAATAATCCAGAAACCCCAAAGCAAACATTTCAGGGGCATTTGTTTGAATCTCACCAAAGCAGATGGTGAAATTTGAACTCTGTAACAATGTTTGGGGTGGGGGTAAAGAGGGTGGAATGGCAACTATGTAATCATTGTCAATTATTATTTTAAAACCCCATCCGGTTCCTTCAGCCATCTGAGTCTGTCTGCCAAAACATTAAATCTACTTTCTGAAATTCACATAAACTGCATCAACTACACTACCCTCATCTAACACTTGATCACTTCAAAATTCAACCAAACTTGTTAGACATGATCCCCCTCTGATAAAGTCATGCAGACTATTCTGGATTAAACCTTGCTTCTCGAAATTAAAGTTAATCTTCTTCAGAATTTTCTCCATAAGTTTCCCTGTCACTGATGTGAGACTGACTGGTCTACATTACCTGGTTTATCACAACCACCCTTTTTGTAATGTGGGACCACATTAGCTGTCATACAATGTGCTGGCCAGAGACAATTTAAAAGTTTGGGTCAAGGCCCATGTAATTTCCTTCCTTGTATCCCAGGTTTCTGTAGGAGACAAGTCATCTGGACCTGAAGGTCTGTCCACTTTTAAGTATGTGAAAACCTTCAATTCCTCCTGTATCAAACTGCTCAAGAACCTCACAGCCTCACATCTTCTTGAATTCTGTACTTGCATCTCCCTTCTCCTGAGGAAAGACAATTGTGATGTACTTGTTTAAACGTTCTACTATTGTTCTCTACTTCGGCAATCGGTGGTCGACACCCCAGAGTAGCAATCAAGCTATGTATCATTAACAGACCATTAACAGACCTCTGATCTCTAACATGAAAGCAATATATTTTATATTTTTCATGTGTGTGACTAATTCACTTTTGTTTTCATTCCAACATGATTGAATGTTACTACCTCTCGAGTTCTCATAAGTCAAAGATAGATAAGCAAAGCAATTGATTTAAATGTAACTACATCTAAAGCTGTTCACATAAGTCAAAACAAAGCTATTGACTTAAATGTTACTACATCTGGCATTGTTCTCATAAGTAAAAAACAGATAAAGCAAGGGAGTTAACAATGTTCTATTGATTAAAATTGAAACAGCCGTGTCCTATTACTGGGAAAAAGCATACACAGGAACATCTCCAAGGTTATATAGAGGCGCCTGCGTTCTTGGTGTTCATGTTCTTGCAGCCACTGTGACTACAGCTGCCATTTCAAACTTGTAAGACAAAAAATTATTGCAAATAGAGACTTTTAACCATAGATTTCCCCAATACCCCAATACCTTATCATCACTGTTCTGCTGTGGATTTATCTTCAGGTAGCTGTTCCAGTCTATTTTGGCTATATCCTGCCTTTGCTTTATCCCAATCCAAAACCCTTTCTTGCAAATTACTTTATCTGTTTCAATAACAAACTTAAAATGCAACCCACCCCCCCCCCCCCAACTCTGCAACCACTGTCACCTTGAACACCTGTCCAGCTTTGTTCCCCAGAATTAGATAGAGCATTTCACCATCCCTTGTAGGATAATTTTGATATAAAAAGAACTCTTCTGAAAACATTTCAAGAATTCCCCACTTTTTGTACTGTGACTACTCCATTTAATATTGAGGTAGTTGACATCCTCTAATATAATCATTATTTTTATGCATCTCAGTGAATTGAAGGCATATCTGCTCAGTTGCCTGCTGACTGTTTGGGGGCCGATAATGCACTCCTATTAGAGTGACTATTCCTTTTTTAATTCCTAACTCTTACCCATAAAGCCTCCTTGACAGGCTGAATACCCTTGTATGTCGTAACATTGTAGGATTCTATGAATTTCCCTTCGGTCTTGCTGAATTTAAGGAAGCCATTTTTGAACACTGTTTACCAGTTGCAGCAAATCACTTTGAGGCTCTGACTTGATGTCAGCCTTGTCAGCTTGTATCAAGGGAAAGAAGGGAGAGAGAGAGATCATGGGTGGGGGGGATAAACTTCAGTGATCGGGGAGGGGCATCTGGAAAAATCATGAGTAGGGTTCGACTTGAAACTTTTACATATTTTGGTCAGTACTTGGAACTATGATGTTGTGGCCATAACGGAGACATGGATTTCACAGGGGCAGGAATGGTTGCTGGATGTTTCAGGGTTTAGATCTTTTAAAAACTACGGGCGGGAATTAAAAGAGGAGGGGGAGTAGCATTGTTAACTAGAGTGCATCACAGCTGCAGAAAAGGAGGTTGTTGAGGAGGATATGTCTACTGAGTCAGTATGGGTGGAAGTCAGTAACCAGAAAGGAGCGGTCACCTGTTTTCTATAGACCCTGCTCTTTTCCCTCTCTTTCCCCCACGCCTCCCCCCCAAAAAAAAGCAGCATTTAGATGGAAGAACAAATTGGACAGCAGATCTTGGAAAGGTGCTGATGTAACAGAGTTGTTGTTATGGGTGACTCAACTTCTCCCAATATTGACTGGACCCTCCCTAGTGCAGATGGTCTGGATGGAGCTGATTTTTGTCAGGTGTGTCCAGGAAGGATTTCTGACTCAATATGTAGATAGGCTGACTGGAGAGGGAGGCCATATTGGATTTGCTGCTAATCAACATTCCAGGCCAGGTGTCAGATCTTTTGGGGGGAGAGCATTTCGGTGACAGTGACCACAACTGTCTCACCTTTACTATAGCCTGGAGTGGGATAGGAACAGACAGTATGGAAAGGTTTTTAATTGGGGAGTGGAAATTATACTGCTTATCAAACAAGAACTGTGAAGTATAAATTGGGAACAACTGTTTTATGGGAAACGGACAACAGAAATGTGGAGGAGCACTTGTTGCGAGTGTTGGATAACTTTGTCCCACTGATACAGGCAAGGAATGGTAAGGTGAAGGAGCCTTGGATGACTAGAGAAGAGGAGCTTCTCGTCAGGAGGAAGAAGGAAGCTTGCTTAAGGTTGAGGAAGCAAGGATCGGGCATAGCTTTAGAGGATTACAGGGTAGCAAGGAAAGAACTTAAAAATGGACTGAGGAGAGCCTGGAGGGAGCAAGCAAAAGCCTTGGTGGGAAGGATTAGGGAAAACCCAAAGGCGTTCTCCACTTATGTGAGGAATAACAGAATGATCAGAGAGAGGGTAGGGTCAATCCGGGATAGTGAAAGCAAATTGTGCCTGGAGTCTTGAGGTAAGGGAGGCCCTAAATGAGGCTTTTGCTTCAGTATTCATGAAAGAGAGGGACTTTGATAGTAAGAACACCATGGACCAGGTTAATAGACTTCAACGGATTGATGTTAAGAAAGGTGGAACTGCTGGAAATTCTGGGAAGCATCTAGATAGATAAGTCCCTAGGGCTGGACCAGATATATTCAAGGTTACTACGGGAAGTGAGGAATGAGATTGCTGGGCCTCTGGCGATGATCTTTGCATCCTCGCTTTCCACAGGAGTAGTACTGGATGATTGGAGGGAGGTGAACATTGTTCCTCTGTTCAAGAAAGGGAATAGGGAAATCCCTGGGAATTACTGACCAGTAAGTCTTACGTCTGTGGCAAGCAAGGTACTGAAAAGGATTGAGGGATAGGATTTATGACTATTTGGAAAAACATGGTTTGGTTAAAGATAGCGTAGCTTTGTGAAGGGTAGGTCATGCCTCTCAAGCCTTATTAAGTTCTTTGTGGATGTGACGAGACAAGTTGACAAATGTCGAGCTGTGGATGTGGATGTATATGGATTTCAGTAAGGCATTTGATGAGGTTCCCCAATGTAGGCTCATTCAGAAAGTTAGGTATGGGATACAGGGAAATTTGGCTGTCTGGATACAGAATTGACTGGCCTATAGAAGACAGAGGGTGTTTGTGGTTGGAAAGTATTCTGCCTGGAGTTCGGTGATCAGTGGTGTCCCGCAGGGATCTGTTTTTGTGCCTCTGCTCTTTGTGGTTTTTATACGTGACTTGGATGAAGACATGTCCGGGTGGGTTAGTAAGTTTGCTGGTGGTGTTGTAGATAGTGTCGAGAGCTGTTACAGGCTGCAACAAAACAGCTGACAGGATGCAGAGCTGAGCTGAGAAGTGGCAGATGGAATTCAACCTAGATAAATGCAAAATGATTCATTTTGGAAGGTCAAATTTGAATGCTGGACACAGGGTCAAAGGCAGAATTCTTGGCAATGTGGAGGAATAGCAGGATCTTGGGGTCCATATACATAGATCCCTCAAAGTCTCCAATCAAGTTGATAGGGTTGTTAAGAAGGCATATGGCGTTTTGGCTTTCATCAACAGGGAGATTGAGATTCAGAGTCGCAAGGTTTTACTGCAGCTCTATAAAACCCTGGTTAGACCACACCTGGAATATTGTATCCAGTTCTGGTTTCCTCATTATAGGAAGGATGTAGATGCTTAAGAGTGAGTGCAGAGGAGATTTACCAGGATCCTGCTGGGTTGGAGGACATCTCTTATGAAGAGAGAGTGAGTGAGCTAAGGCTTTTCACATTGGAGAGAAGAAGGAATGAGAGACATAGATAGGTCGCCGGAGACTTTTCCCCTGGGCAGAAATGGCTGTCATGAGGAGTCATAATTTTAAGGCGATTGGAGGAAGGTATAGGAGAGATGTCAGAGGTAGTTTTTTTTAACGCAGAGGGCGGTGGGAGCATGGAAAGCACTGCCAGCAGTGGTGATGGAGTCAGAGCCATTAGGGACACTTAAGCGACTGCTGGACAAGCAAATGGATGGTGGTAAATTGAGAGGTATGTAAGTTAGGTTGATCTTCGATTTAAGATAAATGCGCTGCACAACATCGTAGACCAAAAGAGGCACTAAACAAAAGGGGCATGGGACTGCGGGCAATTTAACAGTTTGGATCAGAAATTGGCTAGCTGAAAGAAGACAGAGGGTAGTAGTTGATGGGAAATGTTCATCCTAGAGTTCAGTTACTAGTGATGTACAGCAAGGATCTGTTTCGGGTCCACTGCTGTCTGTCATTTTTATAAGCGACCTGGATGAGGGAGTAGAAGGATGATTTAGTAACTTTGCAGATGACAGTCAGGTTAGTACAGTTGAGGATAGTGCTGAAGGGTGTTGTAGGTTACAGGAGCATAGGTAAGCTGCAGAGCTTGTCTGAGAGGTGGCAAATGGAGTTTAATGTAGAAAAGTGTGAGCTGATTCACTTTGGAAGGAGTAACAGGAATGCAAAGTACTAGGCAAATGGTAAGATTATTGGTAGTGAGCAGAGACAGCTGTATATAGATCTCTCTATGCCACCACCCAGGTTGATAGGGTTGTTAAGAAGGCATACCGTGTGTTAACTTTTATTAGTAGAGGGATTGAGTTTTGGAACCATGAGGTCATGCTGCAGCTATGCAAAACTCTGGTGCAGCTGCACTTGGAATATTGCGTACAGTTCTGGACACCGCGTTATAGGAAGGTTGTGGGAGCTTTGGAAAGGGTTCAGAGGAGATTTACTAGGATTTTGCCTGGTATGGAGGGAAGGCCTTACAGGGAAAGGTTGAGGGATTTAAGGCTGTTTTTGTTAGAGAGAAGGTTGAGAGGTGACTTAATTGAGACATATAAGATAATCAGATCAAGTGGACAGTGAGAACCTCTTCGCTCAGATGGTGATGGCTAGCATGAGGGGCATAGCTTCAAATTGAGGGATGATAGATGTCTGAGGTAGTTTCTTTACTCAGATAGTAGTAGGGGCGTGGAAAACACTGCCTGCAACAGTTGTAGGCTTGCTGACTTTATGGACATTTAAATGTTCATTGCATAGGCATATGGACGAGGATGGAATAGTGTAGGTTAGATGGGCTTCAGGCTGGTTTCACAGGTCGGCGCAACATCGAAGCCATGTTGCCTGTACTGTGTTAAACTGTTCTATGTTCTATGCGTTTAAATCCTCACCAATGAAAGCCACTCATTTTGTGAGATTAAATGACCATTGAATCGAATAATATGTTCCTTTCAGCCAAACGTTGTTGGTTAATGTCACAGGGCACAGCATCAGCTGCACACGCACATGATTTATGTATCTCATAGACCTAGAATAGAATTCCTACAGTGTGGAAACAGGCCATGTAGCCTAACAAGTTCACGCCAACCCTCTGAAGAGTAACCTACCCAGACCCATTCCCCTATCATTCTACATTTACCCCTGACCAATGCACCTAATCTACCCATCCCTAAACATTGTGGGTAATTTAGCATGGTCAATTCACCTAACCTGCACATCTTTGGACTGTCTGAGTAAACCGGAGCACCCAGAGGAAACCCACACAGACATGGGTAGAAATGCAAACTCCACATAGCCAGTTGCCCAAGGCTGGGATCAAACCCAGGTCCCTAGTGTGTAAGGCAGCAGTGCTAACCACTGAACCACAATGCCAACTTCATTGTTCTGATGTCTTCAACAAGATGTTACTGCATCTCCCTGCAAATGACACAACACATACATGGCACTTTGTAATTTTGGCAAAATTCTCAAATAGCTGATACAATCTGAACACCTTCATGCTTCTGGCAGAGTGATTTACTAGAAAGGTTATGAACCTGTTGACCTGGTTGGTGTTGTCACTGGAGTGTTAAAAAGAATGATGTATATGCACCTGAACAGATAGTGTTTCAACGAAACGTGCCTCTGTACATTTAAGCCAGTAACCTGTTTCAACATTGTTGCTTTGGGCAGAGCTGCTTCTGGTGAGGTTATCTTTCAAAGATATAGTCGGGACTTTTAAATGATATGTGATTACTGTTAGGATGTCCAGAGCCATAGACTTATTCCCCAGGAACATGAGTGCAAATCCCATTGCAGCAGATGGTGAAATTTGAATTCAAGAAAATCTGGAATTAAAAGCTGTGTAATAGCTGTCTCACTAACACTGTGGATTGTCATTAAAATTCATCTCATTCACTAATGCCCTTTTTCGGGAATGAAACTGCTATCCTTACCTCGTGTGGTCAATATTTGCCTCCAGACCCACAGCAATGTGGTTGATTCTTAATTGCCCTCTGAAATAACTCAACAAAAACCCCTCAATTGCGTCAAAATGGTATGAAGTTTAAACAAAGATGATCAACCTGGGTATCAGATATGACAAAAACGACAAAGGCAAACACACCCCGCCTGACCCTTCAAAGTCCTCCTCAAAAACACCTGGGAGCTAGTGCAAAAACTGGAAGAGGTGTCTCACAGACAAGTCAAGCTACAGCCTGACATAGTTGGACTCTCAAAATCATTCCTTACACATAGAGACCCAGACACCACCATCTCCATTCCTGGGGTATGTCCTGTCCTACCGGCAGAATAGACACCTCAGAGGTGGAGGCATGTTGGAATACAGTGAGGAGATTATTGCCCTGTGAGTCCTCAACATTGACTCTGAACCCCATGAATTCATGGCACCAGGTCAAACATGGATAAGGAAAACTCTTGCTATTACAACTTAACATCCAATCAGTTGATGTTTCAGTATTCCTGCAAGATGGACACCACTTGGCAGAGGCACTCGGGGTGCAAAACAAAATGTATTCTGGGTGGCGGACTTCAATGTACATTACAAAGAATGAATTAGCAGCATCACTACTGATCAAGCTGGACGGATTCTGAAGGACAGCTGCTGACTGGGTTGGCTGCAGGTGGTAAGAGAACCAACGACAGGGAAAAACATGTTTGACCTCATACTCGCCAATCTGACTGCTGCAGGTGCATCCATCCACTGCCCAGTTCTTGTGGAGATGAAATCTGGGTATTCTACAGTGAACAACTCACTAGTCCCTGCCCATCATCTACAAGGCATAAGTCCAGAGTGTGATGTTATATCCCCTTCTTGCTGGATGAGTAGAGGTAAAACTGTACTCAAGAAGGTTGTCACCAGCTGTAATCTGGAGCAGATCAAGATGGCTCACCATCACCTCTGCCTGAGCAATCAGGAATGGGCAACAAACACTGGGCCTACCATTGCTGCCCAAATACTAGCAACAGATTACCCTAATCCAGCTGAATAGCATAATTGACTCGTGTCTGAAAAGTGCAAAACTCTGTCTGATCTTTCATGTGACTAATTGAGTTTATTGCAGCTTAACATCTGAACTGCATTACATCATTACATTCAGTGTACTAGCAGCTGTCTTAGCAGATTGTGGAACTGCTTCATAATTAATGTATAAACATCAGATGTTGGATATTTGGAGTTTTGCCACAGGCTGATAAATCGCTCAAATCCTACCTAGTACAGAAAAGAATCTGACCCGAAGACCCACTACAGCTTTATTGACTACAACATCCAACTGAATTATTAATCGGTTTACATCAATGTATTATATTTACCTCCACAATCTTCTGGGTCTTCCAGAATCAGTACACCCTAGATAATAGCAGGAGAGGACATGTCCATTATCTACTTTATATAGAATTGACAAAATTATATTTCTTAGTGAATTGGTCTGCTTCCTGTTGATTTCACTTTTACTGTAAAAATATATTGTAAACTTAGTATGTTTGTTCAGTGATTTTGCTAATTCAGTCATCTGCCGACCTGATAGCTTACTCCATTGTGTAAAATATGGTTTTCCATTTTATAGCAACAATATTACGATGGCCAAAGTTGACAAAATGTGTGTAGGCACAGGACCCACAGAAACATAAAAGTTATGAGCAGGCGCTGGCTATTGGGCTCTTTGTTCTGCCATTCGGTGTGATCATGGCTAACTACCCTGTTTCCACTTCCATTGATCCTTTTAACCCTGAGAACTATATCTAATTTGTTCTTGAAAACATTCAATATTTTGGCCTCAAACACTTTTTCTGTGGCAGAAAGTTTCACAGGCTTGCCATGCTCTGGGTGAAGAAAGTTTGGATTGCCAACTGCCATTGATTGAATATCATTCTAAACATTAATCAATATTCGTTAAGGACAAAAACCTTATTTTAAATGATAGTTGCTGAATTCTGTTGTATAATTGATCAGAGTGTAGTGAGTACAGAGAAGACAGGGATTTATTTTAAAATGTCTTTAGGTAATTTCATGTACTCATCCAGAATGCATTGATTAGTGGATTGACACATTATCCCTTTTAATGTGGCCTGTTTCTCATGTGGTTTATTTCTACTGGAAAGTCATTCTCAGATGCTGATCAGTCTTTGCTGTGTGTCCATGTTTTATTTCAAGTTGGGAAAGGGAAAAAGCAAAGCGTGCTCGGAAGTGGTGGGAAGAGAAATGGAGTGAGAAGGATGATAAAGAGGAAGATGATGATGAGAGGGAAGTTGCAGCAGCAGATGAGCTGGATATGACTGAACCACTGGAGGTTGCTATGGCACGAGAGGAAATTGGCATGCTCCAAACTGAGCAAAGAAAAACGGCAGCACTCAAGGTAAGGAGAGGAAAGTACCTAAAACTGAGAAAAGTTAGAGTCAAAGTGTGGCGCTGGAGAAAGTACAGCAGGTCAGGCAGCATCCTAGGAGCAGGAGAGTCGAAGTTGTGGGCTTAAGCCCTTCATCCTGACTCTCCAACATCAGCAGTCCTCACTTTCTCCCAAAAGTGAGAGTTAGCCTTGTAGATATTTTGTGCTTATTTGCTCCCTCTGTAATTGTTTCTTTAGAAGAGAAGGGATATTATTTCCAGTTGAGAAAGAAACATAGGCAGGTCAATAACTTGAAATTTGTGTGATTTTTTTTGAGAATTGGGTTGAAAGTTCCGTCAGTCTGTGGTTTTAAAAACTTTAATTACACTATAGCTTGAAGATCATCATGGTAGTAAAATACTTAAATGGATTATCTTGAACGGATGCTGGTATTGCAAAAAGAAAGGAAACTATTCTAACCCTGACTCTAACCATGCAACTGTGAAAAGCATTAAACAAAGAACAGTCAATTACTCTCATTTCTTCTTTCCTCTGCCTAACATTAAATTTTGCCTATCATTTGTCTACAGATATATTTGTTTTGTTCATCTACTTCTCAGCTGTTTCTTTTTGATGCTTCTGCCCCTAATGCATTGGAATCATCTGAGAAGTCGACTAATTTGCATTGAGAGGCAATGGGAATTACCTAACTTTACCTATCACCTTTTTATGACCTCAAATGTCAAGTTGTTTTACAGTCAATGTAGTCAAATTGCAACCGCTGTTAGAAACATGGAAACACAGGAAATAGGAGTGGACCATCAACTCTCTGAGCTTGCTCCACCATTCAATAAGATCGTGGCTGATCATCCGATGCAGTGCCCTGTTCCTGATTTCTCCCTATAGCCTTTGATCCCTTTTACCCTAAAACTAGAAGAGTCATAAAGCATAGAAGAGTCCATTTGGCTCTTTGAATCTGTGTTGATTTAACTGCACTAATCCCAGTTTTCAGCATTTGGCCCATAATTTGAATGTTGAGACATTTCAAGTGCTCAGCCACAAAAAGTTTGTATGGTTTCTCACCTACACTGACCAGTCTAAGGGCACATTCATCAGGTCTCCCCATAACAAATTCCTGTAAGAAGTTCTGTTGTTTTTGACCCAAGCCCCAATTTTCAACCCATTCCTAAGTTTTAGCTAGATATAGTCCTCAGTGTAACAACTAATATGCTGATCTTTTTAAAGTGCATTTGGAAGACTAAGTATGGACATAAAAAGTACTATGTTATAGACTCCTACAGAAAATAGGAGCATTTAGTGTTAAAGGGAGGACAATTTTTGAAGTTTGCAAATTATGGAAAAGTTTGCAACATAGTAAAGGAAGAATGGTATAGTAGGCATCAAGAGGACATTGAGAGATTGGTGAAATAGACAGATAGAATTTAGTGCAGATACTTGTGACCTTGTGTATAACAATAGTATAAACAAAATCAGAACATTCAATAAAAAATCTTGGTCAAGCTTCTGGAACTCCTTCCCTAACAGTACCCTACACCCAGAGAACTGCAATGCTTCAAGAAGGCAGCTCCTCACCACCTTCTCAAGGGTGACTGGGAATAGGCAATAAATCCAGGCCCTGCCAGTGATGCCCACAGCCCTTGAATGAATGAAAAAGACAAAATGATACTAAGTCGAGGAGGTGCAAGAGCAAAACAATTTAGAGTGCATAGCCACAATATTTTAAAACTTTATTGCCCATCTCTAAATATTTGAAGGTACAATTGCAAGTTGTTCAGGTCGTCTATAAGATACTTGGCTTTGTAAACAAGGAGCATTGAAGACAAAACAAGGAAGTCACACCCAAACCTTTCAAATCATTAGCTGGACTCGAGTTGGAGCAGTGTTTCCAATTCTGGGCACCATGGGTTTACCAGGATGGTATCAATGATGAGGCACTTCAGTTATGAACAGAGAATTGAGGAGGTGGGGCTGTTCTCCTTTGAGAAAGACAAAGTTATTGGAAGATCAGAAGGTATTCAATAAATTGTCAGGAGTTTTGAGAGAGTCCTAGAGATGTACAGCATGGAAACAGACCCTTCGGTCCAACCCGTCCATGCCGACCAGATATCCCAACCCAATCTAGTCCCATCTGCCAGCACCCGGCCCATATCCCTCCAAACCCTTCCTATTCATTTCCCCGTCCAAATACCTCTTAAATGTTGCAATTGTACCAGCCTCCACCACTTCCTCTGGCAGCTCATTCCATACATGTACCACCCTCTATGTGAAAAAATTGCCCCGTAGGTCTCTTCTATATATTTCCCCTCTCGCCCGAAACCTATGCCCTCTAGTTCTGCTCTCCCCAACCCCAGGGAAAAGACTTTGCCTATTTACCCTATCCATGCCCCTCATGATTTTGTAAACCTCTAAAAGGTCACCCCTCAGCCTCCGACCCTCTAGGGAAAACAGCCCCAGCTTGTTCAGCCCCTCCCTATAGCTCAAATCCTCCAACCCTGGCAACATCCTTCTAAATCTTTTCTGAACTCTTTCAAGTTTCACAACATCTTTCCGATAGGAAGGAGACCAGAATTGCATACAATATTCCAACAGTGGCCTAACCAATGTCCCGTACAGCCGCAACATGACCTCCTAACTCCTGTACTCAATATTCTGACCAATAAGGGAAAGTATACCAAACGCCATCTTCACTATCCTTTCTACCTGCAACTCCGCTTTCAAGGAGCTATGAACCTATGCTCCAAAGTCTCTTTGTTCAGCAACACTCCCTAGGACCTTACCATTAAGTGTATAAGTCCTGCTAAGATTTGCTTTCCCAAGTAGAGGAAGATTGTTTCTACTAGCAAACTAGATGGACAGCATATACTTAAAATAATTGGTAAAACCACGTGACGTAAAGAGAAATATTTTCATACAGCAGGTTGTTAAAATTTGAATTGCACAGTCTAAAAAGATGGTGGAAGCAAATTTTCAGAGAGCATTCCAACAGGATCATAGCCATGAAGAGGATTTAAGACTGTAGGAAAATGCCAGGATATTGAACTAATCATTTTGAGATATTTTTAAATAACCTGTATAGACTGGTTCAGACATACCTCTGGAGCAGGTGGGACTTGAACACAGACCTTTAGAACCAGAGGTAGGGACATCATCACTGTGCCACAAGAGCCCTCTTTCATTAGATGTGAGCCCATCCCTAATTGCCACTGAATTTAGAGTCTTGCTTGGCCCATCTCAAGGGGGCAAGTTGAAAGTCAACCACATTGTTGTGGGTTTGAAGTCATATGTAGGCCAGACCAGGTAAGGAGTGCAGATTTCCTTCTCTAAAAGGACATCAGTGAATGGTTTTTACCACAATTGTTGGCGGTTTCATCGTCACTATCACTAAAATTAACTTCAATTACAGGTTTTATTAATTGAATTTAAATTAAGCCAGCCACTATGGTAAATGTTAAAGCTATACTCCCACAGCATCATTCGGGTTTAGAACATAGAACATAGAACAATACAGCGCAGAACAGGCCCTTCAGCCCTCGATGTTGCACCGACCTGTGAACTATTCTCAGCTCGTCCCCCTACACTATCCCAAAATCATCCATGTGCTTATCTAAGGATTGTTTAAATCTCCCTAATGTGGCTGAGTTGACTACGTTAGCAGGTAGTGTATTCCATGCCCTTACCACTCTCTGCGTAAAGAGCCTGCCTCTGACATCTGTCTTAAATCTATCACCCCTCAATTTGTAGTTATGCCCTCTCGTACAAACTGACGTTATCATCCTAGGAAAAAGACTTTCACTGTCTACCCTATCTAATCCTCTGATCATCTTGTATGTCTCATTCAAATCCCCTCTTTGCCGCCTTCTTTTCAGTGAAAACAGACCCAAATGTCTCAGCCTTTCCTCAAAAGACCGTCCCTTATAAGACCTTCCCTCCAGACCAGGCAACATCCTGGTAAATCTCCTCTGTACAATTTCCAATGCTTCCACATCCTTCCCGAAATATGGGGACCGGAACTGTACACAATATTCCAAGTGTGGCCGCACCAGCATTTTGCAGCATGATATTGCGGCTCCGGAACTCAATCCCTCTACGAATGAAACCTGTATGCCTTCTTAACAGCACTACCCACCTGGGTGGCAACTTTCAGGGATCTATGTACATGGACTTCAAGATCTCTCTGCACATCCACACTACCAAGAATCTTTCCATTAATCTGCCTTCCTGTTATTCTTCCCAAAGTGCATCACCTCGCATTTAGCTGCATTGAACTCTATTTGCCACCTCTCAGCCCAATTCTGCAGTTTATTCAAGTCCCCCTGCAACTTGTAACATTCTTCCACACTGTCCATTACTCCACCAATTTTAGTGTTGTCTGCAAATTTACTAATCCATTAGCCTTTGTCTAAGTCATTTATAAAAATGACAAACAGCAGTTGTCCCAAAACAGATCCTTGTGGCACATCACTAGTAATCCGACTCCAGG
Organism: Chiloscyllium plagiosum; assembly: GCF_037043375.1. Taxonomy (NCBI): domain Eukaryota; kingdom Metazoa; phylum Chordata; class Chondrichthyes; order Orectolobiformes; family Hemiscylliidae; genus Chiloscyllium; species Chiloscyllium plagiosum. Next base: position 66,101,586 of record NW_028270158.1, on the reverse strand, counting down.
CTGAATGTTTTTCATCAACCACCACTCGCTGCCTTATTTCAGAAAGCCAGTTTCTAATCCAAACTGCTAAATCACCCTCAATTCCACGCCTCTGCATTTTCTCCAACAGCCTACCATGTGGAATCTTATCAAAGGCTTTACTGAAGTCCATGTATACCATGTCAACTGCCCTACCCTCGTCGACATGCTTGGTCACCTTCTCAAAAACCTCAGTGAGGTCTGTAAGACACGACCTGCCTTTGATGAAACTATGTTGAGTATCTGAAATCAAATTGTTGCTTGCTAGATGATTATAAATCCTTTCCAAAACAGAAGTAAGGCTCACTGGTCTATAATTACCTGGGTCATCTCTACTGCCCTTGAACAAGGGCACAACATTTGCAACCCTCCAGGCCTCTGTCTACAGGTTTGGTACCAATGACGTCTCCAATATCAAAGCCAAAGGCTCTGCTATCTCTTCCCTAGCTTCCCTAGTTTACTCATCTAGTGCTGTTCCCACTACACCACCATCCTGTCATAACTCACAGGCTTGCAGTTTCAAGGAGTCAGCACATCCAAGATGGACCAAATTACCTCTTCTATGCTATTAAATGTTGAGGACAAGGGAGAGCGAAGACTAGTGAGCAAGTTGGAGAATGAAGTGATCAAAGCAAGTGAAGTATTCTCTAATCCACAAACTGTTAGGTTTTACCCCCTCAGGAAATGGAACTGGCAATAAACGTATGTTCTTTACTCAGAGAGCAATACCAAGGTCAACCTTTTCCAGTTCATCCTGAAATCCTTTAGGCTTTCTGAAACTTCCAATGATATCAAGATAAGAGCACAACAACAGCTGAGGTGCTTGTTGCTGTCTGGGAAATGTGGCACCAATGCTCAGTCCTCAGAACTACTTCTACACCAGATTATGGAAAAGGGTGTCCACAATCATTTTGTTGAAAGGTTGTTTTCTCAGAATTGGAGGTTTCCTCCATCAGACTGGTCGCAGCTTACGCTGCCTGAGCAGTATCTTCTCCTGGACTGAAACAGTTGCATGAGGTATACCTTGTGTGGAACTTGCAATGTTACAGCAGCAGGAGACAGCAATTCAGTTACTCAGGAACTTCCAACAGGAGATAAAATGTATGCATGTTTACGTAAGGTGCTGGCTACAGTCTTGAAGTAGACAGAGGTGCTGACAATGCAAATGAAGAAAGTGGCGGCTAGTTGTGCAGATACGACTACAGATTACAGTGGCACGGTGGCTCAGTGGTTAGCATTGCTGCCTCACAGCGCCAGGGACCTATGTTCAAAGCCAGCTTTGCACAACTGTCTGTGTGGATTTTGCACATTCTCCGTGTCTTGCATGGATTTCCTCTGGGTGCTCCAGTTTCCTCCCACAGTCCAAAGATTAGGTGAATTGGCCATGTTGAATTGCCCATAGTGTTTAGGGATGTGTAGGACAAGTGCATTACTCAGGGGAATTGGTCTAGGTGGGTTACTCTTTGGAGTGTCAGTGTGGACTTGTTGGGCGAAATGGACTATTTCCACACTGTAGGAATTCTATGAAACTTCTATGAAGCACCACCAAGCATAAGACAGTAGATTGAAATACCAACAGGTTGAACTTTATTGAAGAATCACAGTTAGGAATCACAAAGTGTCTAAGAGCAATACCCTCCTTTTTTTTCTTTAGCTATATGAAAATTCACTCCTGAGTTTCAAAAACAACACTATTATCATTGAGAAGGTGATGGGGTCACTGGGCTCATAGTCCAGAAGCCTGCGATAATGTTTTGGGTCATGGGTTCAAATCTCCTCATAGTAGATGTTTAAAATTTGAATTTAATAAAAGCCTGAAATAGAAATTAACCTAATCATGACCATGTAACCATTATCATTTAAAAAAAATACACCAGGGTAGATTTATCTTTTACGAAAGGAAAATCTGCAATCTTTTTACCTGGTCTGGCCTGCATTTGAGTCCGGATCCACAGCAATGTAGTTGACTGTTAACTGTCCTCTGTGCATTTAGGGATGGACAATGTCAATGACACCCACATCCCATGAAAAAATACAAAAAAGATTCTTTTTTTTCCCCAATAATCTTTTTTTGTAGTGCATCTTCCTGATATGGTAGACAGTTTGTAAACTGTGGTTTCTGTTGTTAGCATCTTCTGCACAGATGATAGCTGATCCTCTGGGTGTTTCTGTTTTGAAATTGGTTTTGGGTGTTGTCAAGGGTTAGGTTTTGACAGGATAACAGAACACCCCTGCTCATCTTTCAAACTGGAATGGGACATTTCCCAGTTCTAACTGATAGACCAGAGACTTTGGTAGGTTACCAACTAGGTGTTAAAAGAGAAAGTTCACCTGTATTGTGAACAGAGATCGCAGGAGTGTGCTTAGCTATACATAGGTTAGGACAGGAGCAGTGCATTCAGGAATAACTTGTGCTTTTAAGTCAATTCATTGGAGGTTAAAATATACATCTTCTCATTATTTTAGGACATATACCCCTGTAAAACATTTCAGAGCCTAGAAAATAAAGGTTTTGTTTCCTGTCTTGTTTCTAGTGTGAGTTGGAACAGAAGTTGATAGACACGAAAGCCAAAGTCATAAAGCTGGAGGACCTACTGCCAAAGTGGATTAATAACCAGGATCAACAAGAGATCATCAGTTTGCTCTGTAGAGTTCATGAGCTGGAGGTGGAGAACACAGAGATCCAGTCTGTTATGCTGCGAAAAGAAAACATCCTACAACAAAAAGACTTTGTCATCCAGCATTATGAGCAACACCGAGCCCTTTGTGATGAGATCATACACCAGCAGAGACAACTGATTGAGGGTACAGTAACCACAGCTTGAATGTTATTCTGCATATCAATTCTTGTGTCAAGCTCAATGGTACCAGGGTCAAGTCCTGACTGCATTCATTTTACCAATGAGCCACAATACCCTGAGGTCTCCAATTCAACACACCCTTTATTGGGTGTAACTTGATGCCAGAACCCTGCCACAGCACTCTCACCAGCATAGAGATGTTGCGCCCAGTGGCAGAAAGGTGAATACCTATTGTTGCCTTTATCACCGGTGTCAGCATTAGTGGCAACAATGGTTTCTACCTTTATGCCTGTAGGATATCAAGACAGTTGGATAAAGGAAAAAATCAAATTTACTGTGGTAAAGAAATCAAATATGATTCATTGGTGTACAAGATGGTAATACAATTCTGAAATTCCCCCTTATCATCCAGTGTGGTCAATTTCAGTAGCACTCTTTTCTGTGAAAAAGGAATTGGAAAATCTTTGCCATCAGTCTTACAGTCTGAAAGAATAAGCAGAAACTCATGCAGCATTCCTATGCTTACAGAGAATACAAAGAGTAACACACTGTAAAATGTGTTCCTAGGCAGTAGCTTATCACTGGGGTTGAGATGACATTATTCATCTTCTAACATTGCATTATTTGTCAGTGTTTCATTTAGTAACCCTCCCACATCACTCATAAATGCTGAGTCATTGTTCAATGCATTTACTTGAAGGCAACACTAGATCAGCTCAAAAGAAGGTAAATGGAGTCACCCTGGTAACTTACCTAGCAATTGCTTGACCATAATCTCCAGGAGTAGAAACATAGAATGCCTACAGTGTGGAAGTAGGCCCATTGAGTCCACATTGACCTTCTGAAAATTATCCCACCCTATAACCCTGCATTTCCCATGCTTACCAACATAACCTGCATATACCTGGACGCCTTTCAGTAATTCCTCATGGCCTATCCACCTGACCTACACATCTTGGAATATGAGTACGCCATTCACCCCTTCAAACTTGTTTTGCTACAGGTTAATTAGATCATGGGCTAATCTGCATTTCAACTCTTATCTACTTGCCTTGGTTCCACATCCCTTAACAACTCCAAATGGAATCGATCCATCAATTTTAATATTGAATTTTTAAATTAGTCCACATTTCTATACTCCCAGCCTCAATAGCTTTTCACTGGTGGTACCAGATTTTCACTACCTTTTGTATAAAGAATATCTTCACAATAACTAACATTATGGACTCTCACAGTATAAGCAATCATTTCTGTTTCTCCCTGCACCAAATGCTTTATCCATCATAGAAACCTCAATTAATTATCTCATAAGCTTCTGTCCACACAGGATTACAAGAGTAGTGAATGGGACTTTTGTGGTGCAATAGTAATGAAGTCAGAAGTTTTCACGGATTAGAATCCCTACAGTGTGGAAATAGCCCTTCATCCCAAAAAGTTCACACGAATTCTCCGAAGACTAACCCACCCAGATCCATTTCCCTATCCCATATTTATGTCTGACTAATGCACCTAACCTACATATTCTTAAACATGGCCAATTCACCTGCAAATCTTTGGATTGTGGGAGGAAGCCCCCACAGACACAGGGATAATGTGCAAACTCCACACAGTCAGCCAAGGTTGGAATTGAACCCAGGTCCCTGGCGCTGTAAGCCAGCAGTGCTAACCACTGAATCACCGTACTGCACATTCTCAACAGTGGCGAATGTCCTTAGATTTCTCCTGTGAACTGGAAGATGAAACCGGTTAAAGGCAAATTCTCTTTCAAGACATTGCAGGCTGTATCTTGACTGCTTAGCTAACCACAACAATGTGACAGGTTTTTCCTGCAGAATTTTCTCTCCAGTGAGAAACGGGAGTGGGCGGCACGGTGGTTAGCACTGTTGCCTCACAGCGCCAGAGACCCGGGTTCGATTCCCGCCTCAGGCGACTGACTGTGTGGAGTTTGCACATTCTCCCCGTGTCTGCGTGGGTTTCCTCCGGGTGCTCCGGTTTCCTCCCACAGCACCAAAGATGTGCAGGTCAGGTGAATTGGCCATGCTAAATTGCCCGTAGTGTTGGGTATAGGGGTAAATGTAGGGGTATGGGTGGGTTGCGCTTCGACGGGTCGGTGTGGCCTTGTTGGGCCGAAGGGCCTGTTTCCATACTGTAATGTAATCTAAAAAAAAACCTATTTGAATTTCTGCCCAAAATCTTTTAGTGGGGAGTAAAAGTAGCTGCCTTCAAGTGACCTGTCATGAAATATGAAAGTCTGATTTTTTTTTTGCACTGTGGTTTTATTCAACCAAGCCTTTTATGTTTGTAAAGATCAATCTGTACGTCAAAGGTGTCAAGGGGCCTCATCGACACCCCCCCCCCCCCTCCCCCAGTCTAGTCCAGAGTTACAGTCTGAGCTAAACCTATCCCTTCAAGAGATAAGACAATTCAATCTACAAAAAATTTGATAATCCTTGGAAGCCATCTTGACTAGGCGATTTTATTTTAAGTGTAGTTTTTTACAATTCTAGTTCTTTTTCTCCATTATAGTTCTGATATTGGCATGACACCTTATTAAAAACCTCAATCCCACATCAAAAACAATTAATCTTTTTAATAACCTCCTTGAGCAATCATTCAAACTATGAACATTTAATCCCCTACTAAAATAACGGCTATATTTTTGCTACCGAGGCAAATTTCCTGACCTGGCTGGAAATCCAGCTTTCACTCCAGAGGAGCAGGTGCGAGAGAGGGTCAAACGTCCCATCCCAGAAACAGATCAATGACAGCCAAAGGGAGTGTCGACTACTGAGGTGACCTGGCTGAAAACACTCTCTTCAGTTCTCAGAGACTGTTTTGTTAAATTTCAGACTCTTAAGCCCTCATATGGGGTCATTTTAATTTTAATTTAGTGGCATATCTCAATATCACCAAGTCTGAATGAAATATATCACTATTTGTTTAATTATGAGATAAATACCGTTATTTATAAAGCCACAAAATGTAGAATAAGGAATATTTTAAAAATATATATTTACACTATCAATTGAAATCAAAATCACTAAATTCCAGGGATTCAACAAGAACTTTATATGAACCTTCTAACTTCAATTTTCATGTAGTTCCATTAAGAATAATAAATAAAGCTAAAACCAGACTTAATTCAATTAATTGACTCCCATTCTTTTCTTCAGATGCTTCACTGCCTAACATGACCTATTCTACAATTTAGTGTACATCACATCACTTGGAGTGGCACGGTGGCTCAGTGGTTAGCACTGCTGCCTCACAGCACCAGGGTCCCAGGTTCAGTTCCAGCCGTGGGCGACTGTACAAACTCCACACAGACATTCTCCCCATGTCTGCATGGGTTTCCTCTGGGTACTCAGGTTTCCTCCCATATTCCAAAGATGTGCAGGTCTGGTGAATTGGCATGCTAAATTGTCCATTGTTGTTAGGTGCATTAGTCAGAGGGGGGTGGGTTACTCTTCGGAGGGTCGGTGTGGACTTGTTGGGCTGAAGGGCCTGTTTCCACACTGTTGGGAATCTAATCGCAGTCATCATTAGTACTCTTCGTCTCCAGTCTATGTTGCTTTCCCTAGTTTGTATTTCACTCCCTCCCTCACACAACTTGTGTGACTTCAGGGGAGTATTATCAGTAAACCATTACCCCAGAGATTTGGGTCTCCAGTACATTACCTGGGTTCAAATCCTGCCATGGTGGAATTTGAATTGAATAAAATTTGGAATTTTTATGTCTAACGATGACCATGAATCGGGCAGTACAGTTGCTCAGTGGTTAGCATTGCTGCCTTACAGAGCTTGGGACCAGGTTTGATTCCTTGTGTGACTGTGTGGAGTTTGAACATGCTCCCAGTGTGGGTTTCCTCTGGTTACTCCAGTTTCCTCCCACAATCCAAGGATGTACAGGTTACATGAACTGGCCATGCTCAATTGCCCCTAGTGTTCAGGGATGCCTAGTTAGGGATAAATGTAGGATAATAGGGGAATGGGTCTGGGTGGGTCGGTGTGGACTTGTTGGGCCAAAGGGCCTGCTTCCACACTGTAGGGATTCTATGATTATTGGAAAAACAATCTGATTCGTTATAGTGCTCTGGACAATATATGTTGGCTTAGGCAGTGACGCCCTTATCCCATGAATGAATAAAAACTTCCTTTTTCTAAGTCAGGAAATGTCTGCTTCAGTAAAATGTGCCCCAGCAGAACCAGTTCCTAGTCTGGGGGGTGCACGGTCTGTTCATCCTCAACCCTCCTCCCCAAAAGCAGATGCAGGCAGCCATTTCATTCTGGTTGTATCATTAAATGTTAGGCCCTCTAGCCCTCATGGCCAATCTTACTCCCCTTTCACTTGCATCATCACCCCAATAGCCCCTCAAATCCTATGCCCCATACCCATCCACTGGCTCCTTAATTCTGCTCACTCACATCCTTGGTGATTAGATTCCCTACAGAGTGGAAACAGGACCTTCGGCCCAACAAGTCCACACTGACCCTCCGAACAGTAACCCACCCAGACCTTGGGAAGATGTCAACAAACAGCTATTCCAACTTTTCTAATGAGAGCTTTTCAGCTTTCTTTTAATTTTTTAAAAGATTGAGGATTTAATTAACCTCACATGATGACAGTTTATCTGCTCTTCATGAGCACGTGGAAATAACAGCCACAACGGGCTCTGTTGGAACTCAGCGAACTCAAATAACCCTGCATCGGAGGCCCCTTATGTTAGTCACAGTCTTTCCAAAAACAGTCAGAATAGAATGTGTCGGAAACGGGAATTGAGACTTGCACGTCACGACATTTTAAGAGCGGCAGCGTCGGTTGACATCAGCACCGAACGGAGCCGTCACAATGCACCGCGCATGCGCAGAAGCCGGGGGGGGGGCGGGGTATTGCGCAACGATCACGTGGCGTTTCCATAGAAACCGTGTGCATGAGGACAGTAAGGCTGTCGGTCGGACGGTGTTGGGTGTGCCTTGATAACGTTCCCTTTGCATGGATTTTACAGTGAATACTTTCTAAGATTTTGAACTTAATATTTTCTTAATAATAATTTGCATTAGCACAGATTTTAAACTGGTTTGTAATTGAGCAGTGCTGGTCCTGCCGAGACTTGGTTTTGTACAGACTTTAAAGAACAATTTTGTTACCTAACAACTATAAGTCTGGGATAATAATTAATCACTGATTGTAACTCGTCGCATGCTGGGTCCACCACTCTACTCATAAACATCAGATGCTGACCAGAACGCCTTTATTTTTATTTTGATGACCAGCCCAGTAAGAGAGATGCACATGTACACACTTTTCAATTAATCTCATTTCATTAATGCATATCTAACTCTCTCCCTAGAGCATACTGCAAATGGCCTTCACTGTTAGCAAAGACACCCTAGTAGGAATAGACTATTCAGCCCCTCCAGCTTGCTGTGCCATTCAACAAGCTCTTGGCTAAGCTCCTACTTCAACACTATTTTCGTATCTCTTGATGTTTTTAATATGGATCTTTATCTTGAACATAATTCAATGACTGACTTTCCATAGCCCTCCAGGGCAGAGAATTCCAAATGTAACTTCTCCCTCTGAATGAAGAAATTTCTCCTCTCACTTGTAAATGGCCTACCTTTTACTGAGAGTTGAAAAGTGTGGTGCTGGAAAAGTACAGCCGGTCGGGCAGCATCCGACGAGCAGGAGTGCCTGCGACCTACTTCAAACCCACTGACTCCCACAGCTACCTGGACATCACCTCCTCCTATCCTGCCCCTGCAAAACACTATCCCTTACTCCCAATTCCTCTGCCTCCACCACATCTGCTCCGGGAAGACCAGTTCCACCACAGAACATCCCAGATGACCTCCTTCAGAATCTGCAATTTCCCCTCCCACCTGCTCAATGATGTCCTCCAGCACATCATATCCACTTTCCGCACCTCCGCCCTTGAAACCCATCCCTCTAATTGCAACATGGATAGAACCCCTGGTCCTCACCTTCCACTCTACTAGCCTCCGGATACAAAACATCATCCTCCACCATTTCAGGTACCTACAAACAGACCCCACCACCAGGGATATAGTTCCCTCCTCACCCCATTTGCATTCCGCAGAGACCATTCTATCTGCGACTCCCTTATTAGGTCCATGCCTCCACAAGTACACTTTCCACTCCTGGCACCTTCCCTTGCCCACCGCGAGAAGTGCAAAACCTCTGCCCAGACCTCCCCACTCACCTCCATCCAAGGTCCCAAAGGATTCTTCCACATCAGACCTGTACTTCCTCACACATCATCTACTGTGTCCTTTGCTCTCTGTGTTCTTCTCTACACTGGGGAGGTAGGAAACCAACTTGTGGAACATTTCAGAGAACATCTCTGGGGGACACGCACCAATCAACCCCATCACCCTGTGGTCGAACACTTCAACTCCCCCTCCCACTCAGCCAAGGACATGCAAGTCCTTGACCTCCTCCATTGCCAAACTCTAGCCACCCGATGCCTGGAGGAAGAACGACTCATCTGATGCCTTGGGACCCTCCAACCACACAGGATCAATGTTGATTTCACCAGTTTCCTCATTTTCCCTGCCCCCACCTTATCCCAGATCCAACCCTCCCACATGGTACCACACTCTTGAACTGTCCTACCTGTCCATCTCCCTTCCCACCTATCCGCTCCACCCTCCACTCCGACAGGTACCTTCTCCCCAACCCCCCATTTATGTCTCAGCCCCCATGGGCACCTGCCCCACCCCCCCCACCCCCCCACCCCCCCCCCCCCCCCCACCCCCCGCTCCAATTCCTGTAAAGAGCTTATGTTTGAAACGTTGACTCTCCTGCTCCTCAGATGTTTTTCCAGCACTGTACATTTCGACTCTGATCTCTAGCATCTGCAGTCCTTACTTTCTCCCACCCCTTATTCTGAGACTGCATCCACTGGTTTTTGACAACCCCTCCAAAACCTACCCCCCCCCCCCCCCCCCCCCCACCTCCACCGGCCTCTCTCAGCCAGGGAAAATATCATTCCTGCATCCAAACTGCGATTCCTGTAAAAATAGTTTATGTTTGAATTCATTCATTCTTCTATATACAATATATTTTATCTTTTCCTCTGGATAATCCCTCTGTGCAAGGAGTTTGTTTGGTGAACCATATGTTGCACTCTCTCTTAATCAAAATTCCAATTAACTTGTCCAGAGATGGTATGACACATCCTGAATGAGGTAGAACTTGAACCTGGGGTTCCTGGCCTAAAGATTGGGACACTACTACTGCACTACAAGGGCCCTGATTGATTGATTCCTAAAGGCGAGCAAATTCCTACATAAGGAGAGCAGAGCTGCTCATAATACTTCACTGTTCTTTCACAAAGGCTCTATACAATTGCAGAAAGATTTCTGTGCTCAAATCCTACTGAAGCAAACTTAAACAAATCATTTGCCGGACATGCATGTTAACTTTCAGTGACCCATGATAAAGATCACTCTTTGAAGTTCTAGACTTCCCAGCCTTTCTCCATTTAATCAAAATTCAGGCCTTTTTTTCCTCTCTCCCTCCCTCATGTGTACTTTTCTCCTGTTAGTGTTATCTCTCTCCTTCCAAGATTTCTATTCCTGCCCAGTTTGACTTTCTGTCGTCTTCTGATTTCTGTTTCTCTTCTTCTCTGTCACTAGTTTGTGTTGCTCACTCCCTCATGCAGTGACACTCTCTATAGCTATGGAACTTTTCAGAAATTTTCATTGTCACTGAAGCCATATCCTGACAAAAGGTAATGATGCAGTGTGTCTGAATGGTGGGAGGATCAACAAACATGGCTTTTGGTTGGCAGGCTTGACATGCTAGGCACTCCATTGGTGCAAACCTTTCTAGTATTTGGGAGATTAATTTGCCATTGCAGTGAGCTCCCAATAAAATCTGGAAGGTTGGAAGCCCTTAATTTGCAGACATGAACCTCCATCAAACCACTGACTCAGCAATTTGGGCAGTGTGCAAATGTTGGTTTCTAATTTATAAATGTCGGTTTTAGTTTCCAGCTCCCGACTATTTTGATGAACAAGTCTTATCCCTGCTGGGTCCCCAGTGGGTTAGAGAGTTTAAAGAGTTCACCTTGATGATAGGGACCAAACTCAGCTATAACACCAGTCTGTTCTCAGCTGAGTAGCACTAGGATATCAACCATTGCCCACGCAACCTGGGTGAGGAAGGAACTAGTTAAATATGGTACCCAACAGAAACGAACATATCTCTTGGTGTTTTAGAATCGGTTTTTACTCTGTGCTTATAGCAATTATTTTCTTACAAAGTTGGATGTAATTTCAGCTCTACATCATTTTGTGATTTTAAACTGTGCTTGATTTTAAGTACTTCTCAACTTTTTTTGGTGCCTAAAGCACTGTGTCACCCTTTTGTCCAGCTGGCTATGATTTTTTGTATCTGTACTTGCCTTTCATTTTCAACTTGTTCATTAGTTATGAAAACATTAGATAAAAGAAAGAGAGTCTGATTGACTAGGTGGAGCAGTAGGGAGCAAGAAGGTAAGTTTAAAAGCCTCAAGATTAGGTCTCCAGAGTTGACAATCCAAAAGAGTACCTTTTGGAACTATACCTGAGGGGAATTAGATGTGAGTGAAGTATTCCCTCATGGTGCAATAGTGAGTCAACCTTATAAAGATTCACATAAAAAATGACTGCTGAGGCTGTCAGGCAAATAATTCAAATAATCGGACAAATTAAATTTTATACAGCTATTTGACCAAACATTCACATTTAATCTTGTGTCCTAATTCCTTTTGGTATGTATATTTTGTGCAGGAGAAAGAAACTTTGCAGTTCAGATCCCTTCAGTCTATACACAATTGCTGGAATGTTCTATCCTATGCAGCACTGTTTTGTCCTCTGGGAATTGCTCTTGTTATATGGTCTTGTTGAAAATAGTTTGGTTCATGCCACTTAAACCTTATAAGTGACTTTATTCTGCTCAACAAGAGTATTACAATCCTAATTATCCGTATAAAATTTCTGAGTTATGAAATATGTCCAGTAATTTATCAACCTACGCAGCAGAGCTTGAAAAGATATTTATGCTGTTTCCTGTTAATTCTATTGGCAACAATAAAACACAGGCAAAGAGTACAAATAAAAGTTAACATGTCTCAAGCCTCAAAAATGTAAAAGTTGGTTCACAAGCACAGTTGCTTCCTTCTGTGTTGAGCTTACATCCTGTTTGGCTGTGATATTGTTAATATTGTATCAAGCAAAAAAGCAAGGCCAATTTTTTTTCCACTTCCTTCACCAGAGATACTGAGGCCAGCTTTTAGGATGTTAGCCATAACCCTGGTGAGATCGCAGCATGGACCATGGTCTGATCGATTCTGTGCCCCTCCTGAGATTTTTGTTAAGCTTGCAGTTGCTATAAACACTGATGAACAGTGTTCTAAACCAAGCTGATGATAACACTGAATGAGTCCAATAAGAGTGAAAGGTGCCTTGGGAGACTATAAGTTTTATTTTGGAAGTTAGTTCCCATGATGGGCAGTCACTGAATGTATTCACATAAAGCTGTAAATGTACTTTTACAAAAGAACATGAATTTATTACTAAAAGGAGTAATATATATCAATAAAAATTTTGGAAAATCTAATCTTAATCAGTACAGAGAAAGATTCAATCCAACATTCTCAGCAATATCCTTGACAGGTGCTCAACCCCAATGAAGTATCACTCTGATCTTCACTTTAACATTTTTTACTCAGCTGATTAACTTGCAGTTTTTCTTTTCAATGTCTTTCTGCACATTTACCAAATGTGATTTCCCCTGCCTCTCCCAGAGACACCCAGACACTAACTGACTTTTTCTAGCCTTGTCTTCTCAAATGCGATGATGTGGAAGTGCCGTTGTTGGACTGGGTTGGACAAAGTTAAAAATAACACAACAGCAGGTTATAGTCCAGCAGGCTTATTTGGAAGTACAAGCTTTTAGAGTGCTGCTCCTTCATAAGCTAGCTAGCAGGGCAGAATCATAGTGATCCTGCCCCTGTAGCTACCTGACGAAGGAGTAGCGCTCTGAAAGCTTGTACTTGCTAATAAACCTGTTGGACTATAACCTGCTGTGTGATTTTTAACTTTCTGAAATGTGAACATAGCTTAAGATTGCTGTCCAGCTGTGATGGCCTGGAGTCTGCCAAAACTAACCTACTGGATGGAATCTTTTATTCTTCAGAATTAAACTTACCTGTGACCTTAGCCTGTCTCTCTGTAGGTTCTGAAAGCTCAGCAGTGTAAATACTTCAATATTTAGCTCCCTCTGCCCTCTTTAGCTAAAGTGACATGACTTTTTGGAAATAATATTTTGAGCTCACTGTTCAAAAATTGCTTTCTGACATTTAAAAAAAACGCATTGAATCCTCTTCACAGCCCTAAATCCAAATCCATTCTACTTCTACTTCAAAATCCAAGTGCCCAAATAATCAGATGAAACATTCCACACTAGTGCATTGTGGGGTTTGGAGTTTTTGATCTTCTAATGTCTCCAGAGTAGAATTCCTGGAACCAAATCATATTTGAACTTCAGAATTTTCTGGATTATGGAATGATATTAGACTGCCTCATGTCAAGGGCCTGAACCCAAACACCATAGATATAAATATTTAACTGAAGGATAAAACTGAATCAAATATGAAAAGACAGAAGTAGAAATTTAATTACATATCCAAATATCTTATCTTCCATGTTCCAACTCTTAAAGCGCAGTCCATTTCAACCAGTTGAGTGAGCCTGAGAGTTTCTTGAAACTGCTGAGTGTCCAAACAACTTGTCCAAAATACTAGAAAGTTTTGAAAACGGTGACAAAGACTCTACTGCTCCTTAGAGAGCTGGTGAGAAACCTTTTTCAGGTACACCACTGAATTAAGAAAAAAGATCAGGCTTTTTCTGGATCAGGAACCTCAGCAGCTGAATCCCAACTGTTTCTCGGCAGCACCACTAGAGCTGCTGTTGGTATAATCTACTGAATTGCCATGGGACTCAGGCACAGGTGGATGGTGGTGACTGGGGACATGGGGAGGGGCTGGCAACAAAGCCAGGGGGTGGATCTCACTGGAAACCCTTCCCCTCAGGGCTTTTTGCTTGCTTTTTGAGCAGTCACTCACTTGGTGTTTACTTGGATGCTCACAGAGTTTCTGACTTCCTTGCCTTTTAACACAGCTAGAAAACCAGTTAGCTTCTAATGACTGCCAGCAATGATCAGTCAAGGGGAAGGTATGTCACTTTAGTGTACTGTGCTGTATCAATGTGACATCTACAGCAATATGCTTAAACCATAAACACACTGCATGTACTTCAATCAAATGTCCATGTCTGAAATTCTAAGGGAGGGTTCTTCAGTACTACAGTCGATCATAGTCAGTTGAGACATCGTCCAATCTCAGTCTGAGATTTCAGGTGGGTCATAGAACATAGAACAATACAGCACAGGAATCTATGATGTTGTGCGGAATATGACACCAAATTAAACTAATCCCTTCTGCCGCCCTTAGTCTGTATCTCTCCATTCCTTGCATATTCATGTGCTGATCTAAAAGTCTCTTAAACTTATTGCATCTGCCTCCATCACCACCCCTGGCAGCATGTTCCAGACTCCTACCACTCTGTCCAAAAAAAAGCCCCACATCTCCTTTGAACTTGGACCTTCTCATCTTAAATGCATGCTCTCTAGTTTTGGACATCTCAACTCTGCGAAAAAATTTCTGATTGTCAACGCTATCTATGCATCTCATAATTTTATAGACTTCTATCAAGTCTACCCTCAGCCTCCGCCACTTCAGAGAAAACAACCCAAGTTCTTCTAGCCTGTCCTAATAGCTCATACTCTCCAACCCAGGCAACATCCGGGTAAACCTGTTCTGCACTCTTTCCAAAGCTGCCACATCCTTCCTGTAATGTGGCGATACTCGAAATGTGGCCTAACCAAAGTCTTATAAAGCTGCAACGTGACATCCTGACTCTTGTACTCAATTCTCGAGCAAATAAAAGCAAGCGTGCCAGTCGCCTTCTTTACCACGTTATCTATTTGTGTATCCACATTCAGGGGGCTTATGGATTAGAACCCCAATTCAGAGTCCTGCCATTAACTCTATACTTTTCCTTAACATTTGGTCTCCCTAAGTGCAGCACCTCACACTTGCCCAGATTAAACTCCATCTGCCATTTCTCTCCCCATATCTTCAACTGATCTATATTCCACTGTATCCTTTGACAACCTTCTACACTATGCGCAACTCCATCAATTTTTGTATCATCTGCAAACTTACTAATGCATCCATCTACATTTACATTTTCATCCAAGTCATCTGCTAAGTTGGGGTGTTGTGGAGAAGTCAGTTCAGGGATGGGTTAGTTCTTCCTACAGTGTGACAAAGGGAGAGTTGAATAAGATGGAGTGGATGGAAAAGCAGGTGGTGGTGCTGGAGCAGGAGAGGTGGTGATGTGTCCTCAGTGGATGAGTAGGAAGAGCAACGGGCAGAAAGGCTGTGTAATCTGATAGGCTGATGTGGGTGAAAGCCGTTGAAGGAAGATGCTGCATGTGACAGTGAAAGTGATAGATCATGAGTCTTCATGGGAGATGGATAGCAGAGAGGAGATACTTACCCTTGAGAATGTACTCACTATTGAGGAGTGTAATTCTTGCAGCATTACTGTGCACCTCTGGAACGTAGACACCTCTGACCCAAAAGAAGCTACCACCCAACCTGGCTGGCAGTGTTTAGTACTATAGTAACCATTGGTGGACCTGAGAAAAGAGACCATCCATCCTCCCTGCCAGGACTCCAGGTGCCTGTTCATGAATCTGGGTTCCAACCTCCCTTTCAACAACTGTTGAACTGTGGTTGAGCTCCACACTTGGTGTGTTTCTGGCTTGCAGTGTTTGAAATGGTACACAGCTGGCAGTTTGCAGAAGGACATCAAAAGGTTAAGTGAGTGGGCAAAAATCTAGCTGACTAAGTATAATGTGGCAAAATACTAGATAGTTCACTATAGCAAGAAAAATGAGAAACAATGATTGTGGAATACTGATGTACCAAATCACCTAGATCCCTCAGCACATCAGTCACAATAAGTTAGCATGCAGGCAGCATGTAATCAAGACAACTAAGGAGATACTAGCATTATTTATGAGAGCAACTGAACATAAAGGAACGGTGTTTTTCTTCAGTTATGCATGGCATCTTGAATAGTGCATACAGTTTTGGTCTCCTTATTGAAGGAAGGAAATAAATTATTTGGAGGCAGTTCAGATGAGTTTTAACAGGTTAATACCTGAAACAAGCAGTTTATCTTATGAGGAAAGTTAGATAAGCTGATTTGTTTCTGTTGGGAGTTTAGAAGAGTGAGGAGTGACTTGATTAAACATTTTGAATAGTCCGTGGAGAGTTAGCCAACAGGATACAAAATTGGCTTGATAGTAGAAGACAGAGGTGGTGGTAGATGGTTGTTTTTCAGACTGGAGGCTGTGACCTGTAGTGTGCCAGAGGGGTCGGTGCTGGGTCCACTCATTTATATAAATAACTTTGATGAGAATTTAGGAGGTATGGTTAGTAAGCTTGCAGATGATACCAAAATTCGAGGTGTTGTGGACAGTGAAGAAGGTATCTAGAAATGCAGCAAGATCTTGATCAACTGGGCTAGTGGGCAGATGGAGTTTAATTTAGATAAATGCAAGGTGTTGCATTTTGGCAACCCAGGGGAGGATGTACACAGTCAGTGGTAGGACCCTGGAGAGTGTTGTAGAACAATGAAATATAGGGGTACAGGTTAATAGCTCCTTGAAAATGAAGAAACAGGTAGACAGGGCCATGAAGAAGGCTTTCAGTGTGCTGGCTTTTATCAGTCAGTATATAGGACATCTTGTTGCAGCCATACAAGACATTGGTGAGGCCATATTTGAAGTACTGCATGTAGTTCTGGTCACTCTACTATACAAAGGATATTATTAAACAAAAGGAGTGCAGTAAAGATTTACTTGCATGTTACCTGGACAGGAAGGTTTGAATTGTAAGGAGAGCTGGATAGGATGGGACTTTTTTTCCCTGGAGCATTGGAGACTGAGAGGTAACCTTTAAAGAGGGATGTAAAACCATGAGAGACAGAAATAAGGTAGATAGCCAACAGTTTTTTTCCATGGTAGAGGGGAGTCTAAAACTAGAGGGCATAGGTTTAAGGAGGGAGGGGAGAGAAACAAAGGGTTCAGAGGAGCAATCCTTTCACACACAGGATGCTAGGTGTCTGGAATGGGCTGCCAGAGGTAGTGGTGAAAGTGGGTACAATTTGTCATTTGAGAAACATTTATGGATGGGATAGGTATGGAGGGGTGAGGACAAATGCAGGCAAAAGTGACTGGCTTAAATTGTGAAAACCGGGTGGCACAGGCAAGTTTGGCCTAAAGCATGTTTTCGTGTTGTAAATCTCTATGGTTCTAAATAAATGTGCTTTTTTTATATCTCTATCCCTTGAAAGCACTAAAGTTATAATCACACTAAATCAGTTTTGTCCTTGAAATTCTCAATGCAGTCATTTATTATTTTGTTAAAGTGTACTTTCAATTAATCTTACTGTCCTCTGTACACAATGTTACAAGCAAGTCTGGAGGAGTGCACAATCACTCTAGTCCTACTACTCCAGGAGGCGCAATATCATATAAAGATCATTATCCCAGTTAAATATTGTGTCTAGCTCAGGTTTTAAACAAGATCGAAAATAGAGTTTCTTTATAGACACAATTGTGAATTAATTATCATTAAAAAAAAATTCAATAAGGTGGATTAATAGCTCATTGGAAAGAGATAGAATAAACAAATTCCTCTGCCGAGGTTGGTTTTCTGAAAGAAAATAAATACTTTGTCCAATGATATTCTTGAAGGCAAGAAGATTAAAGCATTCTCCACTTGATGGGGTCAAGTCAGTAATCAGATATGGTTGTCTCTGAAGTCTTGCAAACATGCCTTGCTCAGGGACACAGTCTTCAGATGTACTTTCAATCACATTCTAAAGAACAAATGGGTTTTACCCTGAAATGATGTAGAAGTTCTCTTTTAACAAATAGGACAGATCAGCTGGGTAGCTTGTTTGTACCAAACTATTATTCAAATAAGCTTGCTTTTAGCAGGCATCCCTCCAACTGAAGCATAGAATCTCAGAATTGTTTAAATGCAGAAGGATACCTTTCAGCTCATCATGCCTTCACCAGCTTTCAATGAGTGCCATGCTCCTCCTGCCTTTTTCCCAAACCCTTGTATATTGTATCTATTTAAGTAACAACCTAATGCACTCTTGAATGCTGCAGTTGACTCTGCCTCCACAATACTTGGAGACAGTGTATTTGAGGCTTAAACCACTTGTGTGAAAAAAAAGCTTTTTCTTACCATGCTTTGCTTCTTTTGCAAATCAAATCAAATCTGTTCCTTATCATTCTCACTCCTTTAATAGCGGGAACGGTTTCTCCTTATCCACTTGATTCAGACCTCTTGTGATTTTTGTAAACTTCAATCAGATTTCATGTTTCCCTCCTGAAGAGAACAATCCCAACTTTTTCAATCTATTCTCATCCCTGGTGTCATTTTCCTAAATTGCTTCTGTCTCCTCTCCAATGCATTCATATCCTTCCAATAATGTGGCATCCATAACTACACACAATATTCCAGCTGAGGCCTAACAGGCAAAACAAGGGTCCAGTACTGACTCCAAACGTTCTTCCAGCCTGATAAATATCCATCCACCATTTCTCACTTACTGACCCTCTGATGTGCAACACTCCCTTAGTACCAACCCTCTGATCGTGCAGTGCTCCCTCACTCCTGACAGTCTGATAGTGCAGCACTTCTTCAGTACTAACCGTCTGATAATGCACCTCTCAGTACTGACCCTCCACTAGTGCAGCGCGCCCTCAGTACTGAACCTTCAATAGTGCATGACTACCTGAGTACTGACTCTCCGAAAGTGCAGTGCTCCCTCGATACAGACCCTCCCACAGGACAGCATTCCCTCAGTACTGACCTTCCAACAGTGCAGGATTCTATCAGTACTGACCCTCTGCCAGCACAACACTACTTCATTATTCACTCTCTGAAGGGTGACACTGTCTCAGTACTGTCCCTTCACCAATGTGGCACTCAGTATTGACCCTCGGTCATTGTGGTGCTTACTCAGTATGACCTTCTGACAGTGAGACCCTCCCTCAGTACTGACCTTCTGACAGTGCAGTGCTCCCGCAGTATTGACCCTCTGACACTGCAGCACACTCTTAGTATTAAACCTGGATGATAGGAGGAGGAATTGGCCATTTGACCCCTCAAACCTACTCCGCCTTTCAATATGATCATGGTTGATCATCGAGTCATAGAAATCATTGAATCCCTGTTGTGCGGAAGCAGGTCATTTAGCCCATTGAGTCTGCAATGAACGTCCAAGACCATCCCACATAGACCCAGCTCCACACCATATACCCATAACCCCGCATTCACTCTGGCTAATCCATCTAGCCTGCATAGTCTTGGACAATGCAATTTAACATGGTGAATCCACCTCAACTATGCATCTTTGGACTGTGGGAGGAAACTGGAGCACCCGGAGGAAGTTAACAAACGGATGTGGGTATGCAGGTCCACAGTTCCCTAAAAGTGTCAACACAGGTGGCCAAGATGCTTAAGAAGTCATATCGCATGGAGTACAAGAGTTGGCAAGCCATGTTGCAGCTATATAAAGACCTTGTTAGGCTGCATTTGGAGTATTATGTGCAGCTTTGGTCACCACACTACCAGAAAGGCATGAAAGCTTTGGATAAAATGCAGAGAAGGTTCACCAGGATGTTGCCTGGACCCGAGGGCATTGGCTATGAGGAAAGGTTAAAAAACCTAGGATTGTTTTCACTGGAAAGACAGCAGCTGAGAGGAGGCCTCTACAAAATTATGAGAGGCATAGATAGGGTAGATAGAAGTTTTTCACAGGAGTGAAGTTTCTATTACAAGGGAGCACAGGTTCAAGGTGATAGGAGAAAAATTTACGGGAGGCGTGCAAGGGAAGTTTTTCACGGAGGGAAAGGTTTGAATCGAAACCGGGTCCATGGCACTGTGAGGCAGAAGTGCTAACAACTGATTTTCCATGCCACCCTCCACTCATATCCCTTGATCCCTTTAGCCACAAGATCTATATCTACTTTCTTCTTGAAAACACGTAATATTTTGTCCTCTGAGGTAATAAATTCCACAGGCTCACCTCTCTCTGGTGAATACATTTCTCCTCACCTGAGTCCTGAAAGCTTTACCCCTTATTTTTAAACAATGATCGCTGGGTCTGGACTGCCCCAGCATCAGGAATAACCTTCCTGCATCTAACCTGTCCAGTCCTGCTAGAATTTCATAAATATCTATGAGATCACCCCCATTCTTCTAAATTCTACTGACTATGTTCCTGACTGACTTAATCTCTCCATATACCTCAGCACTGTCATCCCAGGAAACAATTTGGTAAACCTTCACTGCACTCCCGTTACAGCAAGAGCATTCTCCCTCAGATAAGGAGATTAAAACTGAACACATAACTATTCCAGGTGTGGCCTCACCAGAGCCCTGTATAATTGCAGCAAGACATCCATATTCATATTCTCAAATATTCTTGCTATAAAGACCAAAATACAGTTTGCATTTTTTTTTATTGTCTGCTACACCTTGCGTTTACTTTCAGTGACTGGAGTACAAGAACACCCAGGTCTCACTTAACATTCCCCTTCTCAATTTTTAGCCATTCAGGTAATATCTGCCTTCTTATTTTACCAAAGTGATTGACTTTACATTTATCCACATTATGCTGTGTCTGCTATACATTTGCCCACTCACTCACTCTGTTCAAATCACACTGCAACATCTCTACATCCTCCTTACAGCTCACCCTTCCACTCTGTTATCAATACATTTTGAGATACTATATGTAGTTCCCTTATCATTTATTGTGAATAGCTGGGTCAAAGAACATAGAAGAAAGTGAGGACTGCAGATGTTGGAGATCAGAGTTGAGAGTGTGGTGCTGGTAAAGCACAGCAGGTCAGGCAGCATCCGAGGAGCAGGTGAATCGATGTTTCAGGCATAAGCCCTTCGTCAGGAATGGCTTCATAAGCCACTCCTCATGAAGGACTTATGTCCGAAACATCAGTTCTCCTGTTCCTCAGATACAGTCTTACCTGCTGTGCTTTTCCAGCACCACACTCTCGAATATAGATCAGTAGAGCACAGTACAGGCCGTTTGACCCACAATATTTTGCCAAACATTTATCTTAATCTAAGATCAACCGAACCTCCACACCCTTCAATTTACGGCCTTCCATTTGCTTGTCCAGCAGTCGCATAAATATCCCCAATGTCTCTGACTCTACTACCACCGCTGGCAGTACATTCTATGCACCCATCACTCTCTGCATAAAAAAACGACCTCTGACATCTCCCTTCTACCTTCTTCCAATCATCTTAAAATTATGACCCCTAGTGATAGCCATTTCTGCCCTGGGGAAAAGTCTCTGGCTATCTACTCTACCTATGCCTCTCATTACTTTGTACACCTTTATCCTCTCTTCCTTCTCTCCAGTGTGAAAAGCCCAAGCTCACTCAACCTCTTTTCGTACGACAAGTCTCCCATTCCAGGCAGCACCCTGGTAATTCTCCTCTGCGCCATCTCTAAAGCATCTGCATCCTCCATATAATGAGGCGAACAGAACTGAACACACTATTCCAAGTGTGGTCTAACTAGGATTTTACAGAGTTGCAACAAGACTTCATGGCTCTTAAATGCAGTCCTCCGTTAACGAAAGCCCAAACATCATCTGCCTTTTTAACAACTCTATTGACTTGGGTGGCAACTTTGAGGGATCTATGTACATGGACTGCAAGGATCGCTACTACCAATGCCTGTGGTAACCCATTAGTCATTGACTGCCATTCAGCCAAAGACGCATTTATTCCTATTCTTTGTTTCCTATCTGCTAACCAATTTTCTATCCATCTTAATACACGACCACCAATCCCATGCGCTTTAATTTTACAAATTCATCTCTTATATGGACTTTATTGAAAGCCTTCTGAAACTCCAAATGTGTAATGCATAAAGAGACAGACTTGATTAAGGGGCTTAAGAAAAAAGGAGAAAGTGAGGACTGCATATGCTGGAAGTCAGAGTCAAAACTGTGGTGCTGGAAAAGCAGAGCTGATCAGACAGGATCTGAGAAGCAGGAGAGTCAATATTTCAAGCACAAGTTCTTCATCAGGACTGTTGATTGATGAAGAGCTTATGCTCAAAACATTGACTCTCCTGCTCCTCAGATGCTGCCTGACCAGCTCTGCTTTTCCAGCACCACATCTTTTAATTTGGGTTTAAGAAGATAGTACACTTAGGGGGAATGATCATAATATGATAGAATTCACCCATTGTTTGAGAGGGAGAAGTTGGAATTAGATGTAACGATATTACAATTGAGTAAAGGGAACTAAAAAGAAATGAGAAAGAGCTTGGTCAGAGTTGAATGGAAGGGGAGCTGAGCAGGGCAGATGGAACAGCAACAATGTCAGGAGTTTCTGGGGGTAATTTGGGAGGCACAGGAGAAATTCATCCCAAGGAAGAGAAAAGAAATTAAGGAGGCAACCATGGCTGACAAGGGAAATCAGGAGCAGCAGAAAAGAAAAAGCACCCACTGTGGTGAAGATCAGTGGAAAGTTAGAGGATTGGGAAACCTTTAAAAACCAGGAGAGGACAAATAAAAAAAAGGAAGATGAAATATGAGGACAAGCCTGCTAGTAATATAAAGGACGATTGCAAGAGTTTTTAGCTATATAAAAAATAAGAGAAAGGCAAGAGTGGACATTGGACTGCTGGAAAATAAGACTGGAGAAATGATGGGAACAAAGGAGCTGAGTAGCTACTTTGCATCAGTCTTCATTGTGGAAAACACCAGTAGCATAACGGAACTCCAGAAGAGTCAGGTGGCAGAGATGAGTGTCGTGGCCATCACTAAGGAGAAGGTGATGGGGAAGCTGTAAAGTCCAAAGGTGGTTAAATAACCCAGACTGGATGGATTACACCCAGAATTTTGACAGAGATAGCTGAGGAGATTGTGGAGGCACTGGTGGTGATTCATAAATCATCAGTCAGGGAGGTTGCCAGCTTACTGGAAAGTGGCTAATGCAACATCCCTGTTTAAGAATGGAGGGAAGCAGAAGACAGGAAATTATAGGCCAGTTAGCCTGACCAGATTCATTGATAAAATTTTATAATCCATAATGAAGAATGACATTGCGGAGTATCTGTAAGTGCTTCATAAAATAGGGCAGAGTGAGTGCGACTATGTCAAGGGGAGGTTGTGCCTAACAAATCTACTTGAAATTTTTAAGGACATAAGAAGCAAATTAGGCAAAGGACAATCAGTGGACATGGAGTCATAGAGATGTACAACATGGAAACAGACCCTTCGGTCCAACCCGTCCATGACCAGGTATCCCAACCCAATCTAGTCCTACCCGCCAGCATTTGTGGGCGGCACGGTGGCACAGTGGTTAGCACTGCTGCCTCACAGCGCCAGAGACCCGGGTTCAATTCCCGCCTCAGGCGACTGACTGTGTGGAGTTTGCACGTTCTCCCCGTGTCTGCGTGGGTTTCCTCCGGGTGCTCCGGTTTCCTCCCACAGTCCAAAGATGTGCAGGCCAGGTGAATTGGCCATGCTAAATTGCCCGTAGTGTTAGGTAAAGGGGTAAATGTAGGGGTATGGGTGGGTTGCGCTTTCGGCGGGGCGGTGTGGACTTGTTGGGCCGAAGGGCCTGTTTCCACACTGTATGTATGTAATCTAATCTAATCTAATCTAATCCCTCCAAACCCTTCCTATTCTTATACAAATCCAAATGCCTCTTAAATGTTGCAATTGTACCAGCCTCCACCACTTCTTCTGGCAGCTACCTCCATACACGTTCCATGCATGTACCACCTTCTGTGTAAAAACGTTACTCCTTAGGTCTCTTTTATATCTTTCTCCTCTCACCCTAAACCTGTCCTCTCGTTCTGGACTCCCCGACCCCAGCTAAAAGACTTTGGCTATTTATCCTATTCATACCCCTCATAATTTTGTAAACCTCTATAAGGTCACCCCTCAGCCTCCGTCGCTCCAGGGAAAATAGCCCCAGCCCGTTCAGCCTCTCCCTGTAGCTCAAATCCTCCAACCCTGGCAACGTCCTTGTAAACCTTTTCTGAACTCTTTCCAAGTTTCACAACATCTTTCCGATAGGAAGGAGACCAGAATTGCATGCAAGATTCCAACAGTGGCCTAACCAATGTCCTGTACAGCCGCAACATGACCTCCCAACTCCTGTACTCAATACTCTGACCAATAAAGGAAAGCATACCAAACGCCTTCTTCACTATCATATCTACCTGCGACTCCACTTTCAAGGAGCTATGAACCTGCACTCCAAGGTCTCTTTCTTCAGCAACACTCCCTAGGACCTTACCATTAAGTGTATAAGTCCTGGTAAGATTTGCTTTCCCAAATGCAGCACCTCGCATTTATCTGAATTAAACTCCATCTGCCACTTAAGGTGGGGGGGAGACCCAGGGAGATAGTGAGGAAAGAGATCAATCTGAGACTGGTACAGTTGAGAACATAAGTGAGTCAAACACTCAGGGCAGGCAGGCACAAGGTAGGATGAATAAATTAAACTGCATTTATTTCCATGCAAGGGGCCTACCATGGAAGGCAGATGAACTCAGGGCATGGTTAGGAACATGGGACTGGGATATCACAGCAATTATAGAAACATGGCTCAGGGCTGGGCAGGACTAGCAGCTTAATGTTCCAGGATACAAATGCAATAGGAAGGATAGGAGGGGGAGTGGTGTTTTTGATAAGGGATTATATTATAGCTGTGCTGAGGGAGGATATTCCCAGAAATACATCCAGGGAAGTTATTTGGGTGGAACTGAGAAATAAGAAAGGGATGATCACCTTATTAGGATTTTATTATAGATCTCCAAATAGTCAGAGGGAAATTGAGAAACAACCTTGTAAGGAGATCTCAGCTATCTGTAAGAATAATAGGGTGGTTAAAGTAGGGGATTTTAACTTTCCAAACATCGACTGGGATTGCCATAGTGTTAAGTGTGTACAAGACAATTTTCTGATTCAGTATGTGGATGTACCTACTAGAGAAGGTACAAATCTTGACCTACTCTTGGGAAATAAGGCAGGGCAAGTGGCTGAAGTGTCAATGGGGGAGCACTTTGGGGCCAGTGTTCATAATTCTTTTAGATTTAAAATAGTGATGGAAAAGGATAGACCAGATCTAAAAGTTGAAGTTCTGAATTGGAGAAAGGCCAATTTTGACGGTAATGGACAAGAACTTTCAAAAGCTGATTGGGGGCAGATGTTCGCAGGTAAAAGGATGGCTGGAAAATGGGAAGCCTTCACAAATGAGATAATGCAAATCCAGAGAAAGTATATTCCTGTCAGGGTGGAAAGAAAGGCTGGTAGGTATAGGGAATGCTGGATAACTAAAGAAATTGAGGGCTTGCTTAAGAAAAAGAAGGAAGCATATGACAGGATAGATTGAGTGAATCCTTAGATTTTAAAAGCAGTAGGAGTATACTTAAGAGGGAAATCAGGAGGGCAAAAAGGGGACATGAGATAGCATTGGCAAATAGAATTAAGGAGAATCCAAAGTGTTCTTACAAATACATTAAGGACAAAAGGGTAACTAGGGAGAGAACATCTGGATAGGAATAATGTGATCAAGGATAGTCAGCATGGTTTTGTGAAGGGCAGGTCGTGCCTCACAAACCTTATTGAATTCTTTGAGAAGGTGACTAAGGAGGTGGACGAGGGGAAAGCGGTAGATGTGGTGTATATGGATTTTAGTAAGGCCTTTGATAAGGTTCCCCATGGTAGACTACTGCAAAAAATACGGAGATATGGCATTGAGGGTGAGTTGGAGGTTTGGATTAGGAGTTGGCTGGCTGGAAGAAGACAGAGGGTAGTAGTTGATGGCAAAGGTTCATCTTGGAGTGCCGTCACTAGCGGTGTTTCGCAAGGATCTGTTTTGGGACCATTGCTGTTTGTCATTTTTATAAATGACCTGGAGGAGGGGTTAGAAGGTTGGGTGAGCAAGTTTGTGGATGATACGAAAGTCGGTGGAGTTGTAGACAGTGAGGAAGGATGTGGCAGGTTACAGCGGGATATAGATAAGCTGCAGAACTGGGCAGAAAGGTGGCAAATGGAGTTCAATGTAGCTAAGTGTGAGGTGATTCACTTTGGTAAGAGTAACAAAAAGATGGGGTACTGGGCTAATGGTCGGATACTTGGTAGTGTGGATGAGCAGAGGGATCTTGGTGTCCATGTACACAGATCTTTGAAAGTTGCCACCCAGGTAAATAGTGCGGTGAAGAAGGCATATGGCGTACTGGCTTTTATTGGTAAAGGAATTGAGTTCCGGAGTCCTGAGGTCATGTTGCAGTTGTATAAGACTCTGGTGCGGCCGCATCTGGAGTATTGTGTGCAGTTTTGGTCGCCATACTATAGGAAGGATGTGGAGGCACTGGAACGGGTGCAGAGGAGGTTTACCAGGATGTTGCCTGGTATGGTAGGAAGATCGCATAAGGAAAGGCTGAGGCACTTGGGGTTGTTTTCATTGGAGAAAAGAAGGTTTAGGGGTGACTTGATAGAGGTGTACAAGATGAATAGGGGTTTAGATAGGGTCGACAGTGAGAATCTTCTTCCACGTATGGAGTCAGCTATTACAAGGGGGCATAGCTTTAAATTAAGGGGGGGTAGGTATAGGACAGATGTTAGGGGTAGGTTCTTTACTCAACGAGTCGTGAGTTCATGGAATGCCCTGCCAGTAGCAGTGGTGGACTCTCCCTCATTATGGGCATTTAAGCGGGCATTGGATAGGCATATGGAGGATAGTGGGCTAGTATAGGTTAGGTGGGCTTGGATCGGCGCAACATCGAGGGCCGAAGGGCCTGTACTGCGCTGTATTCTTCTATGTTCTATAGAACAGGGTTCCTCAAAGATCAGCAAGGTGGCCTTTGTGTGGAGCCGCAGAAAATGGGAGAGATACTAAATGAGTATTTTGCATCAGTATTTACTGTGGAAAAGGATATGGAAGATATAGACTGTAGGGAAATAGATGGTGACATCTTGCAAAATGTCCATATTACAGAGGAGGATGGATGTCTTGAAACGCATAACAGTGGATAAATCCCCAGGACCTGATCAGCGTACCCTAGAACACTGTGGGAAGCTAGAGAAGTGATTGCTGGGCCTCTTGCTGAGATATTTGTATCATCAATAGTCACAAGTGAGGTGCTGGAAGACTGGAGGTTGGATAACGTGGTGCCACTGTTTAAGAAGGGTGGTAAGGACAAGCCAGCGAATTATAGACCAGTAAGCCTGATGTTGGTGGTGGGCAAGTTGTTGGAGGGAATTCTGAGGGACAGGATGTACATGTATTTGGAAAGGCAAGGACTGATTCGGGATAGTCAACATGGTTTTGTGCATTGGAAATCATGTATCACAAACCTGATTGAGTTTTTTGAGGAAGTAACAATGAGGATTGATGAGGGCAGAGTGGTAGATGTGATCTAAGGCGTTCGACAAGGTTCCCTAAGGGAGACTGATTACCAAGGTTAGATCTCATGGAATACAGGGAGAACTAGCCATTTGGATGCAGAACTGGCTCAAAGGTAGAAGAGGGTGATGGTGGAGGGTTGTTTTTCAGACTGGAGGCCTGTGACCAGTGGAGTGCCACAAGGGCCCTCTACTTTTTGTCATTTACATAAATGATTTGGATGCAAGCATAAGAGGTACAGTTAGTAAGTTTGCACATGACACTGAAATTGGAGGTGTAGTGCACAACGAAGAAGGTTACCTCAGATTACAACAGGATCTTGACCAGATGGGCCAATGTGGCAGATTGAGTTTAATTCAGATAAATGTGAGGTGCTGCATTTTTGGAAAGCAAATCTTACCAGGACTTATACACTTAATGGTAAGGTCCTAGGGAGTGTTGCTGAAGAAAGAGACCTTGGGGTGCAGGTTCATAGCTCCTTGAAAGTGGAGTCGCAGGTAGATAGGATAGTGAAGAAGGCGTTTGGTATGCTTTCCTTTATTGGTCAGAGTATTGAGTGCAGGAGTTGGGAGGTCATGTTGCGGCTGTACAGGACATTTGGTTAGGCCACTGTTGGAATATTGCGTGCAATTCTGGTCTCCTTCCTATCGGAAAGATGTTGTGAAACTTGAAAGGGTTCAGAAAAGATTAACAAGGATGTTGCCAAGGATTTGAGCTATAGGGAGAGGCTGAACGGGCTGGGGCTGTTTTCCCTGGAGGGTCGGAGGCTGAAGGGTGACCTTAGAGGTTTACAAAATTATGAGGGGCATGGATAGGGTAAATAGGCAAAGTCTTTTCCCTGGGGTTGGAACTAGAGGGCATAGGTTTAGGGTGAAAGGGGAAAGATATAAAAGAGACCTAAGGGGTAACGTTTTCACGCAGAGGGTTGTACATGTATGGA
The DNA here is from genome assembly GCF_037043375.1 of Chiloscyllium plagiosum. Classification (NCBI taxonomy): domain Eukaryota; kingdom Metazoa; phylum Chordata; class Chondrichthyes; order Orectolobiformes; family Hemiscylliidae; genus Chiloscyllium; species Chiloscyllium plagiosum. The sequence continues at coordinate 66,073,195 of NW_028270158.1, read as the reverse complement.
ATGAGCTGCCAGAGGATGTGGTGGAGGCTGGTATAATTGCAACATTTAAGAGGCGTATGGATGGGTATATGAATAGGAAGGGTTTGGAGGGATATGGGCCGGATGCTGGCACATGGGACTAGATTGGGTTGGGATATCTGGTCGGCATGGACGGGTTGGACCGAAGGGTCTGTTTACATGTTGTACATCTCTATGACTCTATGACTATCTGTCTGGACTTTTTGGGTTATAAGGGGTAGCTGGATAAGCTGGGACATCTTCCCCTGGAGTGTAGGATGTGAGGGCTGACCTTATAGAGGTTTATAAAATCATCGAGAGCATAGATAAGGTGAATAGCAAAGGTCTTTTCCCAAGGATAGAGGAGTTCAAAACTAGAGGGCACACTTTTTAGGTGAGAGGAGAAAGATTTAAAACAGATCTGAGAAATAACGTTTTCACACAGAAGGTAGTTCATATGTGGAATGAACTGCCAGAGGAAGTGGTTGATGCATGTAAAACACATTTGGACAGGTACGTGAATAGGAAAGGTTTAGAGGGATATGGTTGAAACTTTATTGCTGGAACAGCACAGCAGGTCAGGCAGCATCCAGGGAACAGGAGATTCGACGTTTCGGGCACAGGCCCTTCTTCAGGAATGAGCAGAGAGTGTTCAGCAGGAGAAGATAAAAGGTAGGGAGGAGGGACTTGGAGGAGGGGCGTTGGAAATGTGATAGGTGGAAAGAGGTCAAGGTGAGAGTGATAGGTCGGAGTAGGATGGAGGCGGAGAGGTCAAGAAGAAGACTGCAGGTCAGGAAGGCGGTGCCGGGCTGGAGGGATCCGGCTGAGACAAGGTGGGGGGAGGGGGGATGAAGAAACTGGTGAAGTCCAAGTTCATCCCCTGCGGTTGGAGGGTTCCCAGTCGGAAGATAAGACGCTCCTCCTCCGACCGTCGGGTTGTTGTGGTTTGGCGGTGGATGAGTCCAATGACCTGCATATCCTCGGTGGAGTGGGAGGGGGAGTTGAAATGCTGTGCTACAGGTTGGTTGGGTTGGTTCGTCCGGGTGGCCCAGAGGTGCTCTCTGAATCGCTCCGAAAGTAGGCGGCCTGTCTCCCCAATATAGAGGAGGCCACACCGGCTGCAGCGGATGCAGTAGATGATGTGGGTGGAGGTGCAGGTGAATCTGTGGCGGATATGGAAGTTTCCTTTGGGGCCTTGGAGAGAAGTGAGGGGGGAGGTGTGGGCGCAAGTGTTGCACCTCCTGCGGTTGCGGTTAGAGGGATATGGGCCAAACAGAAGCAGATAGGACTAGTTTAGTTTGGGAAATCTGGTCAGCATGGATGAGTTGGACTGTTTCTGTGCTGTATGATTCTATGACTGTATCACTGTTCCAGAGTCTGAAGAATCTTGTAAGATGACTACCAATGCATCCACTATTTCTAGGACCACTCCTTTTACGTACTCTGGCAAGTAGATTATCAGGCCCAAGGATTTTTCAGCCTTCAATCCCATCAATTTTTCCAAAACTATTTTCTTAATAGTCTAGATTTACTTCAGTTCCTCCCGCTCACTAAACCTTGTTTTTCATTATTACATTATTCATGTCCTCCTTTGTAAAGACAGAAGCGACATATGAATTTACTTCATAATCCATTTCTTTGTTTCCAGTTATAAATTCCCCCATTTCTGACTGTAAGAGACCTGCAATAGTTTTCACCAATCTTTTTCTCTTTACATAGCTTTAGAAACTTTTACAGTCAGTTCTCATGTTCCCTGCAAACTTACTCTCATACTCTATTTTCCCTTCTTAATTAATCCCTTGGTCCTCCTAAACTGTTCCCAATCCTCAGGTCTATTGTTTTGCCTTGCCAATTTCTACACTTTCTTTTGCATCTAGTATTATCTCTAACTTCCCTCATAAGCCATGGTTTGGCCATAGTTCTCTTTGCACTCTGCCAACAGACAGGAATAAATAGTTTTTGTAGTCTTCCCGTTTGCTCTTTGAATATTTGCCATTGTCTATCCATGGATGTTTCCACCAGTAGTAGAGATGAGGATCTGAGGGCACAGCCTCAGAGTGAACCTTTGAATAACATTTCCCAGTCCTTCATAACTCACGCCTCATATCATCAGAGTTTCCCTTATTAAGATTTAGGATTCTCGACTTGGAAGTAACTGCCTCACTTTCCACCTTGACGAGGAATGCTATCATATTATATCGCTCATCTCCAAGGAGTCTGTTACAACTACATTACCAATTACTCTTTTCTCATTGCATAACAGAAAAGATGGCCTGTTCTCTAGTTGGTTCCCCAACATATTGCTCCAGAAAACCACCCAATCTGCACTCTAGGAATTTTCCTCTATGGTATTGTGACCAATTTGATACATATAATCTATTTGCAGATTAAAGTCATCCATAATTGCAGATGGTCGTTTACTGCATGCATCTCTGATTTCCTGCTTAATGCCGTTTCCAAATCACCAATTTAATTTGGTGGTCTACACACCACTGCTACTAATGCTTTTTGCCCCTTGATATTTCTCAATTCTACCCGATCAGATTTTACATTGTCTGAGCTAATATCTTTCTTCAATATTGTGTTTGTACTCTTTTTAACCAGTAATGCATCTCCACCACCTTCACCTTTTTTGTCTGTCCTTTCTAAATACTGAATCCCCAGATGTTCACTTGCCATCCCTGGTCACCCTGCAGCAATGTCTCCGTTATCCCAACTATATTATACCTGTTTGCAAGATTAATTCATCCACTTTATTTCAAATGCTCCTCACGCTCGAGCATAAAGCCTTAAGGTTTGTCTTTTTAATATTCCTTCTTCCATTATCATTTTTTTTTACTGTGGCCTTGTTTGATTCTCACTTTTGATTTTTCTATCCCTTCTCTTATTTTCCTTTCTGCCATTTGTTTTTGACCCTGATTCCCCTTCCTGACTCCTTACAAAAGTTCACATTCCCCTGTCAATGTAGTTTAAAACCTCCCAAACCACTCTAGCACTCTAGCCCCACTCCTATCTAGTTTGTATTAGGCCCAACTCCCCTAGAATTGGCTCCAGTGCCCCGGGAATCTGAAACCTTCCCTATCACATGTTCATTCAATATATCCTGCTATTTCTACTTTGATTGGCTCATGGCACTGGTAATAATGCTGAGATCACTATCTTTGGGTTCCTACTTTTCAGCTTGCTTCCTAACTCCCAGTATTCTGCTTTTAGGTCCTCATCTTTTTTTCTTTAACCTATATCTTGTACCTTGATCACTGGCTGTTCTCCCTCCTCCTCCATGATGTCTTGTAGCCACTCCTTGATCCTGGCACCACGACAGCAACATACCATTCTGGAGTTTCATTTGTGGCTACAGAAGCACCTATCAACACTCTTACAATTTAATCTTCTATTGCATTTCTACGATTTTTGCTCCTCCCTTGTGCAACAGGGCCAACCCAGGTGCCACAAATTCAGCTGTTGCTGTTTTTCCAGAAAGGCCATTCCCCTTAACAGTATCCAAAGTAGTATATCTATTTTGCAAAAAAATGGCCACCGTGGATTCCTGCACTGCCTGCTGAGTCCTCTTACTTTGCCTGATGGTGCCCCATTCCTTTTCTGCCTATGGAGTCTTAGCCTGCAGTGTGACCACCTCTCTGTCCATGCAATCCATGATTCTCTCAGCTTCGTGATTAGATTAGATTACTTACAGATTACTTAGATTAGATTACTTACAGTGTGGAAACAGGCCCTTCGGCCCAACAAGTCCACACCGACCCGCCGAAGCATATAGCACCCAGACCCATACTCCTACATTTACCTCTTCACCTAACACTACGGACAATTTAGCATGGTCAATTCACCTAACCTGCACATTTTTGGACTGTGGGAGGAAACCGGAGCACCCGGAGGAAACCCACACAGACACTGGGAGAATGTGCAAACTCCACACAGAGAGTCGCCTGAGGCGGGAATTGAACCCGGGTCTCTGGCGCTGTGAGGCAGCAGTGCTAACCACTGTGCCACCGTGCCGCCCACCGTGATGTTCTACAACCTCTGCTCCAGCTCCAAAACCAGGACTCCCAGGAGCTGCAGCTTGACTCACTGTTTGCACACATGCTGGTTCAGGGCACCTATTTTCCCACATTGAGGAAAACTACATTGCTGCTTTGGGCTCTCCTGTCATGACTTACCCCTTTAAGTTAAACCTTTTGGAAGATGCTTAATATCAAATAATATCAATTTCACTAGGGCCTTTCTTTCCTGTTCCTTGTTTCTACAGAGTACAGCTTTAGAAACTACGAAACACAAAAAAACTCACAAACTACGTGATAAAAGTTGTAAATATTTACTTGCACTTATGTACTTCTTACCTATCAGCCCTCTCCCTTGGAAACTCTACGCCTACAGTCAGGTAAGACCATTCCAGTTTTCCTGTGATCTCACTCACAATACTCCTCTGTTGACTCTCTGACAGTGCCACACACTGTCAGTACTGACCCTCTGACAGTAAAGCAAATTCTCAGTACTGAGCCTCCAACAGTGCCACACATTCTCAGTACTGACCCTCCGGTATGGAGTGCTTCCTCTGTGCTGACCCTCCCACAGTTCTGCACTTCCTCAGTACTGACTGCCTGATAGTGTGATACTCCTGCTGCACTGATCTTCCAACAGTGTAGCACACCGTCATTACTGACCCTCCTGTAGTGAAGTGCTCTCTCCCTGTTGACCCTCCTACAGTTCTGCACTCCCTTAGTACTGACCCTCTGATACTGTGATACTCCGTCTGCACTGACCTCCTCCCCCCTCCCCCAAACAATGCAGCACTCCCTCTGTATTGACCCTTCAACAATTGGCACTCACCCAGTACTGAACCTCTGACAGCAAAGCGCATCCTCAGTACCAATTCAATGATATGCAGTATACCCTCAGTATTGACTTTCCGACAGTGCTGGTCTCTGGGAAGCATTGGTGTGCATGTCCATCAGTCCCTAAAGGTATCAGGATAGGTGGGTAAAATGTTAAGGCGGCAAATGGTATACTTGCCTTTGTTAGTCAAGACTTAGTTTAAGGGCAGGGAAGTTATGCTGGAACTGCATAAAATGCCAGTTAGACCGCAGTTACAATATTATGTGCAGTTCTGGAATCCACATTATCAGAGGGATGTGATAGCGCTAGAGAGGGTGCAGAGAAGATTGACTAGGATGTTGCCTGGACTGGAGAGTTTCAATTATGAAGTAAATTGAACAGACTGAGTTCGTTTTCCTTCGAACAGAGGAGTTTGAGCGAGGATATGATCAAATGTATAAAATTATGAGCTGCATAGATTGGGTATATAGGAAGAAACCTTTCCTCATTGATGGAGAGATCAATGATTATAGATTTAGGGTGAGAGGCAGAAGGTTTTGAAGCGACGTGAGGAAAAACTTTTTCACTCATTGGGGTAGAGTCTGGAACTCACTGCCTCTAAAAGTGGTAGAGGCATAATATTTCAGAAGTATTTAGATGTGCATTTGCGATGCCAAGGCATACGAAGCTATGAGACAAGTGCAGGAATTAGAATAGTTAGCTGCTTGTTTTTGGTTGGCATGCACACGATGGGCTAAAGTACCTTTTCCTGTGCTGACCTTCTGACAGTGCTGTGTTCCCTCTGTACTGACTTTTGGAATGTGCAGCATCCTCTCAGTACTAACTCTCCAATTATACAGCACTCCCTTCATACTGACCTTCTAACAATGCAACACAAACTCAAATACTGACCCTCTGACAGTGCAGCATTCTTGTAGAAATGATGTTCTAACATTGCAGCACTCCCATTGTGGGGGTGTCTGTGCCCTAGAAACAAGGACATGACTAAACAACGAAGTGTTGAACTGCAGAGTTCGCTGGTGTTAGCGGTTGAAGCAGAATGTCTGGGAATGTGAGAAGTGCAATGTAGTGACTGTACATAGAACAAGTACATTATCTGGACTGGAAAGTGGGAAAGAGGAATGTAAAGATGGTATTGCTGCTGCCATATTTTTATGGCTGTGTGATTAAGTCTCACATTGGCATGACACATTAATCTGCAGATGTACCCCAAAAGGCAAATGTTTTGTACAAAGCGAATAGAGACTTGTAAAGCTAAGAATCTCACCATTGTAATCTCACTTAAATTCAAGAGTTATGGTTAACTGAATGATTAGCCACTCTCTTAAAATTGTTCAATTTCTACAATCTCAAAGCTTTATTGTTACGATTCAATAATTTTATAACTTGTTTCAGTGGGATGAAATCCTGCTGGGACTCAAGAGGATTGGAGGCTAAGTACATGTTTAAAGCTGTCAAATTACGTGGCAGTGCTTCTCCCAATGTTAACTTGTCTGTGGCTGGATATCAGACTTAAAAATAACCCACTATATATTAAATATAAAGTAACAGAGAAGCTAAATTATTGATTGGCAGAGGCATAATCAGAGATGTATGCCACCAGTGATAGCATTCATAGGAAACCACAAGTCTCATGATATCATTTTGATTTGATTTATTACTGTCATGTGTATCGCAGTGCAGTGAAAAGTGTAGTCTGATGTGCTTTATGGGTAGTTCATACTGTACTGCATCGGGGAACAAAACATTGCAGGGTATAATGTTACAGCTGGTGCAGAGAGTAACAGCAAAGAAGTCCATTCAAGAGTCTGATAACAGCAGGGAAGAAGCTGTTCCTGAGTCTGTTTGTGCGTGTATACAAACATTTGTATCTTCTACCTGACGGAAGAGGGTGGAAGAGAGTTTAACCGGAGTGGGAGGGGTCTTTGATTACATTTGTTACTTTCCTGATGCAGTAGGAAATATGGATGCAGTTAATGGATGGGAGACTAGTTTGCGTGATAGAATAGGCTATGTTCACAACTCTCTGTTTTTGCTAGCTGGGCCAGCAATTTAATGCCCATCCTGAGTTGCCCTGGGGAATGTGGTGGTGAGCTGTTGTTTTGAACCTACTGGAGTCCAAATAGTGTGGGTACATTCTCAATGCTATAGGGAGTGTGTTCCAGAATTTTGACCCAGCAAAACTGAGGGAGTGACAACAGATTTCCAAACGTTTTAGATAGACAGAGAAATAATTTCTGCTAGTGAAGAATCTAGATGCAGAAGTCCTCACAGTGGCAATGGGCTCTTTAGGATTGGATTACATTAGGGAGATATCAGAGAATATGATGGAATAGATAGGGAATATCAGAGATATATCAGGGAATGTTGGCATACATCAGAGGTAAACACTTGCTGTCAGAAAGTGTAACAGAATCTCTTTTACCCTAAAATGCTTCATCAATTGACATTTTCAAAACAGAATGAAACAGTTTTATTAAACAAAGTTTTGCATTTACATAGCACTTGTCACAATCCCAAGCTGATTTTCAGCCACTGAAATACCTTTGAAGCTTTGAGGTATTACTTAAGCACATCACCCCAAATACCAGCCTAAACAATGTATTTAAATATTAAGGGAGGAGCTTGAACTCTTAATGTCCTGATCCAAGACAGCAATGAGTTGCAGCTCTTGATACTTGAATGTGTGTTTATCAAAGGAACTGGATCAAGGATGTATTAATGGAGTTGAGGTGCAGATGAGCAGTGATCTAATTGAATGGAGCAACAGGCCTGATTAGATTAGATTACATTACAGTGTGGAAACAGGCCCTTCGGCCCAACAAGTCCACACCGACCCGCCGAAGCGCAACCCACCCATACCCCTACATTTACCCCTTTACCTAACACTACGGGCAATTTAGCATGGCCAATTCACCTGACCCGCACATCTTTGGACGGTGGGAGGAAACCGGAGAACCCGGAGGAAACCCACGCAGAAACGGGGAGAACGTGCAAATTCCACACAGTCAGTCGCCTGAGGCGGGAATTGAACCCGGGTCTCAGGCGCTGTGAGGCAGCAGTGCTAACCACTGTGCCAACGTGCCGCCCACCGTGCCTGCTTCTGTTTTTATGTTGTTTCAATCATTAAATCAAAGAATAGAAAAAGGCTAGTTGGCCAATCATAAGAGCTATGAGCAAGCAATGCAGCCCCTCAAGCCTGTTCTGCCATTTAATGCAATCATAGCTAGTCTCATTTTGACCTTGACTTCATTTTCCTGTCCACGTTTCATAACCCTTCAACCCATTGTTAATTAAAAATCTGAATGTCTCTTCCTTAAATATATTAGTGTCCATCACACTCTGGCTTAGTGAATTGCACAGATTCACTACCATTTCAGAGATGAAATTTCTCCTCATCTGTGTTTTAAATATACCACCTCTTAGCCTAAAACTGTGAACTCTCATTCTAGATTGCCCCATAAGGGGAAACATTTGCTCTGTATTTATCTTGTCAATCCCCTTTAGCATCTTGTAATAGATCTCCTCTCATCCTCCTAAATGCTGGTGAGTGTAGATCTAAAGTGCTCAATTTCTGGAATTAATCAAGTGAACCTTCTCTGAAGTGCCTCCAGTGCAATTACATCCTTCCTTATGTGGATCAAAACTGTGTAAGCAGTATTCCAGATACAGTCTCATGATGTACAATTGCAACACTTCCCTGCTTTTATTCTCCATTCCTTTCGCAATATATGCCAAAATTCTCCTTGCTTTCCTTTTTACTTGCTGTCCCTGTATACTCCCTTTCTGTGACTCATACGCGTGGTCACCCAGATCCTTCTGAACTGAAGCATTTTGAAGTTTCTCTCCATCTAGATAATGAGTTGTTTTTTTTAAATTTTCCAATCAAAATGGGTAACTTCACACATTTGCAATCCAAAGATGTTAGGTGGATTGGCCATGATAAATGGCCAAAAGGGATGTATAGACTAGGTGGATTAGCCATGGGAAATGTAGAAATACAGGGATGGGTTGCTGTTTGGAGGGTTAGTGTAGACTTGACAGGCCAAATGACCTGCTTCCACACTGTAGGGGTTCTATAATACCCATGTGCCTAATTTTGGCCCAATCACCTAATCTATCCCTATCCATTTTTAAATTTCTTATTTCTTCATTGTACCTTACTTCCAACCTATTTCATTGTCATCTGCAAATTTGGTTATAGTACCTTCTATCCCTACATGCAAGTCATCAATGTAAATTATAAGCTGGGGCCCAAGATTGAACCCTGTGGTACCCGACTAGTTACAGCTAGTTAGACCTTCTCGATATGCAAGGTGAATGGTCATGCATAGAATTAGATACTTATAGCCAAAGTAATTGACACCAACTGAGAATGGATAGACTGCTCAGAGTATAATAGAAATAATAACTGATAGAATATAAAGATAGAGAAAGACACAGTGGCTATATTAGGAAGCCTGTTTGATGATTTGTGGTTTTTATGAAGTTTTACGTTTTTTATATTGATGATGTAAAATTCATGTATGGGATCAATTTAAGTTCTTAATTTTCTTTTGAATATTGACAGAATTCCTCCTTGTTCAAATATTGTGACCATCCTTCAAAACCCCTCAACTAATTTCACCAAAATTAATCAAAGTACTGGGTTTGGGGATAGTGTGTGCATGTGTATACAACTGCTGATGCTACTTCTGTTTTCCTCCAGATCACAACATCCAAATTCCACAGCAACTGCACAACCTCTACACCATGTATTCGCAAGAGATGGAAGAGGGGACACTAGACAGCCTGATCACCCTCCACAACATCACCTCCAACACATTGAGGGTAATTTAACTGCTGTAATGTCCACATCAACAACTTGATCCTTTAGGATCAATGCGATCATTTAGGCTCTAAAGAATAAATAAAGCAGCTACTAGATCTTTAGCGTGCACCATAATTCCTGAATTGTTAGGAGAAATGCTAATATTTCAAGATGATGCGATGTTTATGATTATGCACCGTGTTAATAATCCGGAGCATAACCAAAAGTACATCAACAACATATATCAATAGATTTTCAACTGCACCAATTAGCATTTATATTTTTATTTGTTCATGGGACCTTGCCGTTGCTGACTGAGCCAATATTTATTGTCATATTTGCCCTGGAGATGGTTGTGGTGAGTTGATTTCTTGAACCTCTGCAGTCCTTGGTGTAAATAGACCCACAATGCTATTAGGGAATGGGTGCCAGGATATTGATCCAGCGATATTGGAGGAACAGCAACATATTTCCAAGTCAGGATGGTGTGTGGCTTGGAGGAGAACTTGCAAGATGTGGTTTTCCCATGCCCTTGTCCGTTTAGGTGGTATGTGGTTTTCCCATGCCCTTGTCCGTCTAGGTGGTAGAAGTTGCAAGATTGAAAGATGACGCCAGAGAAGCCGCCTTGAGTTACTGCAATGCTTCATAATGAAATGGTCAATAAAGTGTAGAACTGGAAAAAGTACAGCAGGTCAAGCAGCATCAGAGGAGCAGAAGAGTCTATGTTTCAGTTTGGGACCTTTTATCAGGACTCTTAATGGAATATACTACTGCTGCTGTGACGCAATTGTGGTGAGACTGAATGTTGACCGTGGTGGCTGGGGTGCCAATCAAATTGTGTTGAGCTTCTTGAGTGTTGTTCAAGCTGCACTCATTTGGGCAAGTGTGGAATATTCCATCACACTCCTGACACATGCCTTGTTGATGTTAGACAGGACCTAGGGAATCAGGAAGTCATAAATCGTAGACACAGAGATCGACAGCTCAGGAAAAGCCCCTTTGGCCATCAAATTTCAACCACCTAACTATTGTCCAGCATTTGGTCCATAGCCTTGTACACCTTGGCATCACCAGTACATCAAAATATTTATTCAAAGTTATGAGGGTTTCTGATTCTACTGCCCTTAAAGACAGTCATTTCCAGATTCTTACCATTTTCTAGGTTAAAAAAAAACTTTCCTTCACATTTCGTCAAAACGGTCTGAGCCTTACCTTAAATCTGACCTCTGGTCATTTGTCTGTTTATCAAGGGGAAATCCTGTCCACCCTATCTATGCCCCTCATAATCTTATACATCTCAATCATGTCTCCTCTCCATCTCCTGTGCTCTAAAGAAAACAACTCTACTCTGTCTAATCTCTCTTTGTAACTGAAATTCTCTGGTCCAGGCAACATCCTGGTAAATAACCTCTCCGCCCTTTCCAATATTATTACATTCCTCCTACAATGTTGATTCCAGGCTGCACATAATACTCTAGCTGTGGCCTAACCAATATTTTACACAGTTTCAGTATAACCTGTATGTTCTTAAGTTCTTGGCTTCGACTAAGACAAGTATCCCATATACCTTCTTAACCACTTTGTCCACCAGTCCTGATATCTCAAGACACTGGTGTACATGCACACGAAGGATCCTGTGATCCTCAGTGCTTCCCAGGGTCCTACCATTCATCATATATTCTCTTGCCTTGTTTGTCCTGCCCAAATGGACCCTATTGGACATAGACGTCCAGCCAGAAAAACACCCTTCAACCATCACTTCTGCTTTCTGCCACTCAGCCAATTTCAGATCTGATTTGCCAAATTTGTTTGGATCCCATTGGCATTTACCTTTGCTATCGGTCTCCTGTGTTGGGCCCTTATCAAAAGCCTTGCTGAAATCTGACTAGAGAATATCGAACACCATCTACACACCTGGTCATCTTTTTAAAAAATTCAGTCCAGTTCGTCAGACATGATCACCATGTACCAACACCATGCTGACTATTCTTGAAAAATCCCTGCCTCTCAAAATTCAGATTAATTCTGTCCCTCAGAATTGCTTCCAACAGATTTCCCACCACTGTGGGTAGACTGAGTTAAGAGTTACTTGCTGTAAGATTCGACCTATTAAATTCCATTGCAGTCTCTTCCTCAGTTTTTATACATTCGTCAAGATCTAACCATTCATCATAATCAGCTGATAAATCTGTGTTGCAGACATTTCGTCCCCTGTCTAGGTGACATCCTCAGTGCTTGGGAGCCTCCTGTGAAGCGCTTCTGTGATCTTTCCTCCGCCATTTGTAGTTGTTTGAATCTGCTGCTTCCGGTTGTCCGTTCCAGCTGTCCGTTGCAGTGGTTGGTATGTTGGGTCCAGGTCGATGTGCTTATTGATTGAATCTGTGGATGAGTGCCATGCCTCTAGGAATTCCCTGGTTGTTCTCTGTTTGGCTTGTCCTATAATAGTATAGGTTATACTTCTTTTGCATCAGGACACTATTTAAAAGGGCCACAACACACTGCAGTACACCAGAAATGCAAAAAGAGGAAGAAGAACACCTATACAATGTATTCGCCAAAAATGGATACCTGCACAATTTCATCAACAGATGCCTAAGGGAAAGACAACGGAACGAGGACATGCCGCAACCCAAAGGACTAGCCACACTACCATACATCAGGAGCATTTCCAAACTGACAGCCAGACTACTGCGACCACTAGGACTCATAACAGCACACAAACCAACAGCCACTCTCAGACAACTCACCAGAACGAAGGACCCGATACCCAGCATGAGCAAAACCAATGTAGTGTACAAATACCCATGCAAGGACTGCACAAAACACTACATAGGACAAACAGGAAGACAGCTAATGATTCGCATCCATGAACACCAACTAGCCACGAAACGACACGACCAGCTATCCTTAGTAGCCACACACGCAGATGACAAGCAACATGAATTCGACTGGGACAACACTACTATTATAGGACAAGCCAAACAGAGAACAGCCAGGGAATTCCTAGAGGCATGGCACTCATCCACAGATTCAATCAATAAGCACATCAACCTGGAACCAATATACCAACCACTGCAACGGACAGCTGGAACTGACAACCAGAAGCAGCAGATTCAAACCACTACAAATGGCGGAGGAAAGATCACAGAAGCGCTTCACAGGAGGCTGCCAAGCACTGAGGATGTCACCTAGACAGGGGACGAAACGTTTGCAACACAAATTCCCAGCTCGGCGAACAGAACCACAACAACGAGCACCCGAGCTACAAATCTTCTCACAAACTTTGAACAGTTGATAAATCATCTTTTTGATAAATTATTTCCATGAAGGTTAACAACCTGACCAAACCTTCAACCATGTTAAAATAATAGAGCTGCAATTTCAAAATAAAACATTGTTTCCTATCTGGCCTCTGTACAGTAACAAAATTGCTGAAGACCGCACCTTCATTCCTTTTTAGTAAAAAGTGTTCCTTTTGGTAAAAAAAAATAGATGCTATAGAAATAATAGTGGAGCAAGAGAGGAGGAGGAGAAGCATTTTTGATTAGGGATAACATTATAGCTGGACTTAGGGAGGATATTCCTGGAAATACATCCAGGGAATTTATTTGGGTAAAACTAAGAAATAAGAAAGGGATGATCACCTTATTGGGACTCCCTCCAATAGTCAGCAGGAAATTGAGAGGCAAATTTGTAAGGAGATCTGTTATCTGTAAGAATAATAGGATGGTTATGGTAGGGGATTTTAACTTTCCAAAAATGGTCTGAGACTGCCATAGTGTTAAGTGCTTGGATGGAGAGACATTTGTTAAGTATGTAGAAGAAAATTTTCTGATTCTGTATGTAGCTGTACCTACGCGAGAAATTGCATAACATGACCTACTTGTGGGAAAAAAAGCAAAGCAGGTGACTGAGGTGTAAGTGGGGGAGGAGACTATTTTGGGATGAGTAATCATTATTCTATTAGTTTCAAAACAGTGATGGAAAAGGAAGACTGGATCTAAAGCTTAAAGTTCTAAATTGGAGGAAGGCCAATTTAGATTGTATTAGTCAAGAACTTTCAAAAGTTGATTAGAGGTAGATGTTTGCAGGAAACGAGACAGCTGGAAAATGGGAAGCCTTCAAAATTGAGACAGCAAGAACCCAGACACTATATGTTCCTGTTAGGGTGAAGGGTAAGGCTAGTAGGTATAGAGAATGCTGGATGACTGGAGAAATTGAGGTTTTGGTTAAGGAAAAGAAGGAAGCATATGTCAGGTATAGACATCAGAGATTGAATGAATCTCTAGAACAATATAAAGGCAGTAGGAGTATACTTAGAGGGAAATCAGGAGGGCAAAAAGGGGACATGAGATAGCTTTGGCAAATAGGGTTAAGGAGAATCCAAAAGGATTCTAGAAATATGTTAAGGACAAAAGGGTAACCAGGGATAGAATAGGCTCCTTAAAAATCAGCAAGGCCACCAATGTGTAGATCCACAGGAGATGGGGGAGATACTAAATGAGCATTTTGCAACAGAGTTTACTGTGGAGAAGGATATGGAAGAGTGTGAAACGGACTGGTAAGCTACAGGAGATACTTGTTAGGAAGGAAGATGTGTTGGACATTTTGAACAACTTGAGGATAGACAAGTCCCCCGGGCCTGACGGGATATATCCTAGGATTATGTGGGAAGCAAGAGAGGAAATTGCAGTACCGTTGGCAATGATCTTTTCGTCTTCACTGTCAACGGGGGTGGTACCAGGGGACTGGAGAGTGGCGAATGTTGTGCCCCTGTTCAAAAAAGGGAATAGGGATAACCCCGGGAATTACAGGCCAGTTAGTCTTACTTCGGTGGTAGGCAAAGTAATGGAAAGGGTACTGAGGGATAGGATTTATGAGTATCTGGAAAGACACTGCTTGATTAGGGACAGCCAGCACGGATTTGTGAAGGGTAGGTCTTGCCTTACAAGTCTTATTGAATTCTTTGAGGAGGTGACCAAGCATTTGGATGAGGGTAGAGCAGTGGATGTAGTATACATGGATTTTAGTAAGGCATTTGATAAGGTTCCCCATGGTAGGCTTATGCGGAAAGTCAGGAGGCATGGGATAGAGGGAAATTTGGCCAATTGGATAGAAGACTGGCTAACCGGTCGAAGTCAGAGAGTGGTGGTAGATGGCAAATAGTCAGCCTGGAGCCCAGTTACAAGTGGAGTTCCACAGGGATCAGTTCTGGGTCCTCTGCTGTTTGTAATTTTTATTAATGACTTGGATGAGGGAGTCGAAGGGTGGGTCAGTATATTTGCAGATGATACGAAGATTGGTGGAGTTGTGGATAGTGAGGAGGGCTGTTGTCAGCTGCAAAGAGACTTAGATATGATGCAGAGCTGGGCTGAGGAGTGGCAGATGGAGTTCAACCCTGCCAAGTGTGAGGTTGTCCATTTTGGAAAGACAAATAAGAATGCGGAATATAGGGTTAACGGTAGGGTTCTTAGTGAGGTGGAGGAACAGAGGGATCTTGGGGTCTATGTTCATAGATCTTTGAAAGTTGCCACTCAGGTGGATAGAGCTTGTAAGAAGGCCTATGGTGTATTAGCGTTCATTAGCAGAGGGATTGAATTCAAGAGTCGTGAAGTGCTGTTGCAACTGTACAGGACTTTGGTTAGGCCACATTTGGAGTACTGTGTGCAGTTCTGGTCGCCTCACTTTAGGAAAGATGTGGAAGCTTTGGAGAGGGTGCAGAGAAGATTTACCAGGATGTTGCCTGGAATGGAGAATAGGTCGTACGAGGATAGGTTGAGAGTGCTAGGCCTTTTCTTGTTGGAACGGCGAAGGATGAGGGGTGACTTGATAGAGGTTTATAAGATGATCAGAGGAATAGATAGAGTAGACAGTAAAAACTTTTTCCCCGGGTACAACAGAGTGTTACAAGGGGACATAAATTTAAGGTGAAGGGTGGAAGGTATAGGGGAGATGTCAGGGGTGGGTTCTTTACCCAGAGAGTGGTGGGGGCATGGAATGCGCTGCCTGTGGGAGTGGTAGAGTCAGAATCTTTGGTGACCTTTAAGCAGCAATTGTATAGGTACATGGATGGGTGCTTAAGCTAGGACAAATGTTCGGCACAAAATCGTGGGCCGAAGGGCCTGTTCTGTGCTGTATTGTTCTATGTTCTATGTTCTATACAGAACATTGGGAAATAAATGGCTCCATCTCGAAAATGTCGATATTACAGAGGAAGAGGTGTTGAATGGCTTAAAATGCATAAAGGTGGACACATCCCTGTGTACACTAGAACTTTGTGGGAAGCTAGAGAAGTGATTGTTCGGCACTTTGCTGAGATAATTGTATCATCAGTAGCCACAATGAGGTGTCGGAGTTTGGCTAATGTGGTACAACTATTTAAGAGAGGTAGTAAGGAAATGTCAGGGAACTAAAGGAGTTGTACTATAGGCCCCCAAATACTCAACAGGAATCAGAGGAACAAATATACAGGGAGTCTGGGGAGACTTGCAGGAGCAAGAAGGTTGTCACAGAACATCGAACAGTACCGGCCCTTCAGCTCACAATGTTGTGCCAAGTATTTGTCCTATTCTAAGATCAACCTAACCTACATACCCCTCAATTTACTACCGTCCATGTGCTTGTCCAGCAGTTGCTCAAATGTCCCTAATGTCTCTGGCTCTACCACCATCATTGCCAGTGCATTCGACGCACCCACTACTCTCTACATAAAGAACCTACCTCTGACATCTCCCCTAGACCTTCCTCCAATCACCTTAAAATGATGCCCCCTCGTGACAGCCACTTCTGCCCTAGGGGAAAGTCTCTGGCTATCTACTCTATCTATGCCTCCGATTACCTTGTACACTTCTATCAAGCCATCTTTCTTCCTTCTTCTCTCCAATGTGAAAAGTCCTAGCTAACTCAACCTTTCTTCATAAGACAATCCCTCCAATCCAGGCAGCATCCTGGTAAATCTCCTCTGCGCCCTTTCAAAAGCATCTATATTCTTCCTATAATGAGGTGACCAGAACTGGACACAATATTTCAAGTAAGGTCAAACCAGGGTTTTATAGAGCTGCAGCAAAACCTCCCAGCTTGTAAACTCAATCCCCCTGTTAATGAAAGCCAAAACACCATATGCCTTCTTAACAACCCGATCAACTTGGGTGGCAACTTTGAGAGATCTATGTACATAGAGACCGAGATAGAACATAGAACATAACAGTGGAGTACAGGCCCTTCGGCCCTCGATGTTGCGCCGACCTATGAAACCAATCTGAAGCCCATCTAACCTACACTATTCCATTATCATCCATAGGCTATTAAATGACATTTAAATGCCCTTAAAGTTGGCGAGTCTACTACTGTTACAGGTAAGGTGTTCCACGCTCTTAACTACTTTCTGAGTAAAGAAGCTGCCTCTGACATCTATCCTATATCTATCACCTCTCAATTTAAAGCTATGTCCCCTCATGCGAGCCATCACCATCCAAGGAAAAAGACTCTCACTGTCCACCCTATCTAATCCTCTGATCATCTTGTATGTCTCTATTAAGTCACCTCTCAACCTTCTTCTCTTTGACAAAAACAACCTCAGGTCCCTCAGCCTTTCCTCATAAGGGAAGCCTCCATACCAGGCAACATCCTGGTAAATCTCCTCTGCACCCTTTCCAATGTTTCCACATCCTTCTTATAATGCGACAACCAGAGCTGTATGCAATAATACAAGTGCGGCCGTATCAGTTTTGTACAGCTGTAACCTAACTTCATGGCTCTGAAACGCAATCCCTCTACCGATAAAAGCTAACACGCTGTACGCCTTCCTAACAACCTTATCAACCTGGGTGGCAATTTTCTGGGTTCTATGCACATGGACACCGAGATCTCTCTGCTCATCCACACTACCAAGAATCTTACCGTCCTGCTGTTCGTCCATACTGCCAAGAATCCTGACTTTAACCCAAATTCAAATTCAAATTCAACCTGGTAAAGGATCTTTCATTTTCCAAACAGACTGGGATTGCCAGAACATTATGGGCATATCATACAATCATAGAATCCCTACATTGTGGAAATTGACCATTTGGACCAACAAGTCCGTACCAACCCTCCGAAACAAATCCCACCCAGACCCATTCCCCTACCCTTTCTCTCTATATTTCCCTGACTAATGCACCCAGCCTACACATCCCTGAACACTATGGGCAATTTAGCATGGCCAATTCACCTAACCTGCACATCTTTGGATTGTGGGAGGAAACCAGAGCACCCAGAGGAAACACACACACACTGGGAGAATGTGCAAGCTTCATAGACGGTCACCCCAGGAAGGAATCAAACCCAGGTTCCTGGCACTTCAAGGCAACAGTGCTAACCACTGAGCCACCATGCTGGATTAGATGGAGTGGAATTTGTTCAGTGCGTTCAGGAAAATTTCCTCAAGCAGTATATAGAGGGTCCTACTTGGGAAGGGACAAAACTTGACCTACTCTTGGGCAGGATAGGTGACTGAGGTGACAGTGGGGAAGTACTTTGGGGCCAGTGAGTATAGTAGTATGAATTTTAAATTATTTATGGAGAGGGACAAAACTGGCCCACAGGTTCAAGTCCTAAATTGGAGCAAGGCAAATTTTGATAGATTTACACAGGGGTTGATTGGAGTGGTTTCTTTTCAGGCAAAGGGACCTCCGGCAATGAGAGACCTTTAAAAGTGAGATAGTTAGAGTTCAAGGTCCATATGTTACTGTGAGGGTGAAAGGCGAGGTTGACAGGAATATGGAACCCAGGATGACAAGAGATATTGAGGGTTTAACCTGAAGAAGGAAGGAAGTATGGTTCAGGTACAGGCAGCTGGGATCAATGGAATCCCTGGAGGTATGTGTGGGATACAAGCATTTACTGAAGAAGGAAATCAGGAGGAAGAAAAGGGGGCACGAGATAGCCTTGGCTGAAAGGATTAGGGTGAATCCAAAGTGGTCCTTTAAGTATACTAAACGAAAAAGAATAACGAGAGAGAGAATAGGACCCCTCAAAGACCAAAGTGGACATGTTTGTGCAGAACCACAGGAGAAGGTGAGGTTTTCAATGAATATTTCTCTTCTATTTTTACTGTGGAGAAAGACATGAAATCTTGGGAACTTGGGGAAGTTAGTGGTGGTATCTTGGGGACAGTCCATATCACAGTAGAGGAGATGTTAGATGTTAAATGCGTTAGATGTTAGATGTTAAATGACAGAACAGTTAAATGCGTGGCTACAGGGATGGTGCAGGAGGGAGGGATTCCGCTATTTGGATAACTGGGGTTCTTTCTGGGGAAGATGGGACCTCTATAAACAGGATGGTCTACACCTGAACCTGAGGGGCACCAGTATCCTTGGTGGGAGGTTTGCTAGTGCTCTTGGGGGGGGTTTAAACTAACTCTGCAGGGGCATGGGAACCCAGACTGTAGCTTTAGGGTGCAGGACCTGGAGTGTAGGGAGGTTAGGAACATGGCATCAATTTCAAAGGAGGGTGCCTGTAAACAGGAAAGTGGTTTGAAGTGTGTATACTTCAATGCAAGAAGTATACGAAATAAGGTAGGTGAACTTGCAGCGTGGGTTGGTACCTGGGACTTCGATGTTGTGGCTATTATGGAGACATGGGTAGAACAGGGACAGGATTGGCTGTTGCAGGTTGCAGGGTTTAAATGTTTTAGTAGGGTCAGAGGTGGGGGTAAAAGAGGGGGAGGTGTGGCATTGCTTGTCAAAGATAGTATTACAGCTGCGGAAAGGACGATGGATGAAGACTCGCCATCTGAGGTAGTTTGGGCTGAGGTTAGGAATAGGAAAGGTGAGCTCACCCTGTTAGGAGTTTTTTACAGGCCTCCTAATAGTCCTAGAAACGTAGAAGAAAGGATTGCGAGGATGATTCAAGAGAAGAGTGAAAGTAATAGGGTGTTTGTTATGGGGGACTTTAACTTTCCTGATATTGATTGGGAAAGCTATAGCTCAAGTTCGTTAGATGGGTCAGTGTTTGTCCAATGTGTGCAGGAGGGTTTCCTGATACAATATGTAGATAGGCCAACAAGAGGTGAGGCCATACTGGATTTGGTTCTGGGTAATGAACCAGGCCAGGTGTTAGAATTAGAGGTAGGTGAGCACTTTGGGGACAGTGACCACAATTCGGTGACTTTTACTCTAGTGATGGAGAGGGATAAGTGTGCACTACAGGGCAAGAGTTATAGATGGGGGCAGGGAAATTATGATGCTGTGAGGCACTTAGGATGTGTGGCCTGGAAAAGTAAGCTTCAAGACAAGGGTGTAATTGATATGTGGAGCTTGTTCAAGGAGCAACTATTGAGTGTCCTTGATAAGTATGTGCCCGTCAGGCAGGGAGGAAAGGGTCGTGTGAGGGAGCCGTGGTTTAATAAGGAATTGGAATCCCTTGTTAAATGGAAGAGGGGGGCCTATGTAAAGATGAGGCGTGAAGGTTCAATTGGGGCGATTGAGAGTTATAAGGTAGCCAGGAAGGACCTGAAGAGAGAGCTAAGAGCAGCAAGGAGGGGACATGAAAGGTCCTTAGTTGGTAGGATTAGGGAAAACCCTAAGGCTTTCTATAGGTATGTCAGGAATAAAAGAATGACTAGGGTAGGAATAGGTCCAGTCAAGGATAGTAGTGGGAAGTTGCGTGTGGAGGCTGAAGAGATTGGGGAGACACTGAATGAATACTTTTCGTCAGTATTCAATCAGGAACAGGACATTGTTGTCAATGTGAGTACTGAGTCACAATTAAGTAGAATGGATGGCTTTGAGGTATGTAGAGAAGAGGTGTTGGAAATTCTGGAAAGGGTGAAAATAGATAAGTCCCCTGGGCCTGATGGCATTTATCCTAGGATTCCCTGGGAAGCAAGGGAGGAGATTGCAGAGACATTGGCCTTGATTTTTATGTCCTCGTTGTCTACAGGAGTAGTGCCAGAAGATTGGAGGCTAGCAAATGTGGTTCCCTTGTTCAAGAAGGGGAGTAGGGATAACCCTGGTAACTATAGGCCGGTGAGTCTCACTTCTGTTGTGGGCAAAATCTTAGAGAGAATTGTAAGGGATAGGATTTATGAACATCTGGATAGGAATAATGTGATCAAGGATAGTCAGCATGGTTTTGTGAAGGGCAGGTCGTGCCTCACAAACCTTGTTGAATTCTTTGAGAAGGTGACTAAGGAGGTGGACGAGGGGAAAGCAGTAGATGTGGTGTATATGGATTTTAGTAAGGCGTTTGATAAGGTTCCCCATGGTAGACTACTGCAAAAAATACGGAGGTATGGCATTGAGGGTGAGTTGGAGGTTTGGATTAGGAGTTGGCTGGCTGGAAGAAGACAGAGGGTAGTAGTTGATGGCAAAGGTTCATCTTGGAGTGCCGTCACTAGCGGTGTTCCGCAAGGATCTGTTTTGGGACCATTGCTGTTTGTCATTTTTATAAATGACCTGGAGGAGGGGTTAGAAGGTTGGGTGAGCAAGTTTGCGGATGATACGAAAGTCGGAGGAGTTGTAGACAGTGAGGAAGGATGTGGCAGGTTACAGCGGGATATAGATAAGCTGCAGAACTGGGCAGAAAGGTGGCAAATGGAGTTCAATGTAGCTAAGTGTGTGGTGATTCACTTTGGTAAGAGTAATAAAAAGATGGGGTACTGGGCTAACGGTCGGATACTTGGTAGTGTGGATGAGCAGAGGGATCTTGGTGTCCATGTACACAAATCTTTGAAAGTTGCCACCCAGGTAAATAGTGCGGTGAAGAAGGCATATGGCGTACTGGCTTTTATTGGTAGAGGAATTGAGTTCCGGAGTACTGAGGTCATGTTGCAGTTGTATAAGACTCTGGTGTGGCCGCATCTGGAGTATTGTGTGCAGTTTTGGTCGCCATGCTATAGGAAGGATGTGGAGGCACTGGAACAGGTGCAGAGGAGGTTTACCAGGATGTTGCCTGGTATGGCAGAAAGATCGTATGAGGAAAGGCTGAGGCACTTGGGGTTGTTTTCATTGGAGAAAAGAAGGTTTAGGGGTGACTTGATAGAGGTGTATAAGATGATTAGGGGTTTAGATAGGGTCGACAGTGAGAATCTTTTTCAATGTATGGAGTCAGCTATTACAAGGGGGCATAGCTTTAAATTAAGGTGGGGTAGGTATAGGACAGATGTTAGGGGTAGGTTCTTTACTCAGCGAGTCGTGCGTTCATGGAATGCCCTGCCAGTAGCAGTGGTGGACTCTCCCTCATTATGGGCATTTAAGCGGGCATTGGATAGGCATATGGAGGATAGTGGGCTAGTGTAGGTTAGGTGGGCTTGGATCGGCGCAACATCGAGGGCCGAAGAGCCTGTACTGCGCTGTATTCTTCTATGTTCTATGTATTAGAATGTATGAAGGTGAATAAATCTCTTGGTCCTGACCAGATATATGTGACCAGATATGACTGTGTGGAGTTTGCACATTCTCCCCGTGTCTGCGTGGGTTTCCTCTGGGGGCTCCGGTTTCCTCACACAGTCCAAAAATGTGCAGGTTAGGTTAATTGGCCGTGCTAAATTGCCCGTAGTGTTAGGTGAAGGGGTAAATGTAGGAGAATAGGCCTGGGTGGGTTGTGCTTCGGCGGGTCGATGTGGACTTGTTTGGCCGAAGGGCCTGTTTCCACACTAATTAGTCTAATCTAATCTAATCTATATCCAGAAACACTGCAAGAGGTGAGAGAAGAAATTGTGGGGTCCCTGGCTAATATTTTTTCATCAGGTGAGGTCCTGGAAGATTGGAGATTAGTGAATGTTGTGCCCTTATTAAAGAACGGCTGCAAAGAAAAACCTGGAAACTGTAGACCAGTAAGCCTAACATCTGTGGTCGGTAAGTTACTTGAGAAGATTCTGAGGGATAAGATATACATGCATTTGGAAAGACAGGGTTTGATTAGGAATAGTCAGCATGGCTTTGAGTGTAGGAGATCATATCTGTCAAATTTGTTAGACTTCTTTGATGAAGTAGGAGAAAATGAGGACTGCAGATGCTGGAGACCAGAGTTGAAAAATGTGGTGCTGGAAAAACACAGCAGGCCAGGCAGCATCTGAGGAGCAGGAGAATCAACATTTCGGGCATACACCCTTCTTCAGGAAGGGCTTGACAAACTCACTACTACAGCTACATCTCTTTCTTCTTCTTTGATGAAGTGACAGGAAGGTTGACGAGGGCGGTAGACCTATATGGATTTTAGTAAGGCATTTGATAAGGTTCCACATGGTAGGCTGCTTGGAAGGTTAGATCCATGGAATCCAGAGGGAGCTGGCAAATTGGCTTGATGGTAAGATGCAGAGGGTAACAATGGAAGGATGGTTGACGGATTGGAGGCCTGTGACAAGTGGAGTGCCTCAGGATTGCTGTTGGGCCCATTGTTGTTTGTTACCTATGTCAATGATTTGGATGAGACTGTATAGTAAGTTTACAGATGACACTAAAATAGGAGGCATCATGGACAGTGAGGAACGTTGTCAGAAATTGCAGCAGAACCTTGATCAGCAGGGGAAGTGGACTGAGAAATAGAGTTTAATAGAGATAAGTGTAAAGTCTTGCATTTTGTAAAGTCAAATCAAGGCAGGAAGTTTGTGATGTTAGGCCTTAAGGAGTGTAGTGAAACAGAGGAATCTTGGGGTTCAGGTGCACAGTTCTCTGAAAGTTCAGTCACAGTTAGACAAGGCAGTGAAAAAGGCTTTTGGCACACTGACCTTCATCAGTTAGGACATTGAATATAGAAGTTGGGAAGTTATGTTGCAGTTGTATATGACGCTGGTAAGGCCACACTTGGAGTATTGTGTTCAGTTTTGGTCACCTTGCTATAGGGAGGATGTTATTAAATTGGAAAGAGTACAGAAGAAATTTACAAGGATGTTGCCAGGTCTCTCGGGTCTGAGTTAGATGGAGAGGTTGGACAAAATAGGACTTTTTTCTTTAGCGTGTAGGAGACTGAGGGGGGATCTTTTAGTGTATAAGATCATGAGAGACATGGATAGGGTGAATGCACTCTCTTTTTTCCCATGGTTGGGGAATCAAGTACTACAGACCTCTAGTTTAAGGTTAGAGAGGAAAGAATAAAAGGGAACCCGAGGGGCACGTTTTTATATAGAAAGTGGTACACATATTGAATGAGCTGCCAGTGGAAGTGGTTGCGGCGGGTACATTAACAACATTTAAAAAGCATTTGGACAAATACATTTGGAAAGGCTTAGAAGGATATGGGCTAAGTGCAGGGAAATGGGGTTAAAGTTGATGAACATTTTGGACGGCATGGACAGTTTGGGCCAAAGGGCTGTAAGACTCTATAGACTGGTGAACCTGACATTGGTGGTGGGCACATTGTTGAAGGGAATCCTGAGGGACAGGATTTACATGTGTTTGGAAAAACAAGGACTGATTAGGGATAGTCAGCATGACTTTGTGCATGTGAAATCGTGTCTCACAAACTTCAAAAATTTTTTTGAAGAAGTAACAAAGAGGATTGATGAGTGCATCAGATTGGATGTGAACTATATGGACATCAGTCAGGTATTCAACAAAGTTCCTCATGGTAGACTAGTTAGCAAGGTTAGATCACATGGAATACAGGGAGATCTAGCCATTTGGATATAGAACTGGCTAGAAGGTAGAAGACTGGGAGTTGTGGTGGAGAGTTGTTTTTCAAACTGGAGACCTATGACCAGCCATGTGCCACAAGGATCGGTACTGGGTCCACTGCTTTTGTGATTTATATAAATGATTTGGATGTGAACATAGGAGGTACGGTTAGTAAGTTTGCAGATGACATCAAAACTGGAGGTGTAGTGGACAGCAAAGAAGGTTACCTCAGAGTACAATGGGATCTTGATCAGATGGGCCAATGGGCCGAGGAATGGCAGCTAGGGTTTAATTTAGATAAGTGTGAAGTGCTGCATTTTGGAAAGGCAAATCAGGCAAGACTTCTACACTTACAGGTAAGGTCCTAGGGAGTGTTACTGAATAAAGAGATCTTGGAGTGCAGGTTCATAGCTCCTTGAAAGTGGACTTACAGGTAGATAGGATAATGAAGAAGGTGTTTGTATGCTTGCCTTTATTGGTCAGTGCATTAGTATAGGAGTTGGGAGGTAATGTTGCAGCTGTACAGGACTTTGGTTAGGCCATTTTGCACCTGCATGCAATTCTGTTCTCTTGCAGGAAAGACATTGTGAAACTTGAAAAGGTTCGGATAGGATTTACAAGGGTGTTGTGAGGATTGGAGGGTTTGAGCTATAGGCAGAGGCTGAAGAGGCGGGGGCTATTTTCACTGGAGCATTGGAGGCTGACGGGTGACCTCGTGGACGTTCATAAAATCATGAGGGGCACAGATAGGGTAAATAGACAAAGTCTTTTCTCTGGGGTGGGGGAATCCAAAACGAGAGGCAATCCAAAACGATTAGATTAGATTAGATTAGATTACTTAGATTAGATTACTTACAGTGTGGAAACAGGCCCTTCGGCCCAACAAGTCCACACCGACCTGTCGAAGCGCAACTCACCCAGACCCATTCCCCTACATTTACCCCTTCACCTAACACTACGGGCAATTTAGCATGACCAATTCACCTAACCTGCACATTTTTGGATTGTGAGAGGAAACTGGAGCACCTGGAGGAAACCCACGCAGACACAGGGAGAATGTGCAAACTCCACACAGAGAGTCGCCTGGTTTAAGGTGAGAGGGGAAAGATTGGAAAGTAACCTAAGGGGCAACTTTTTCACACACAGTGTAGTGGACTATGGAATGAGCTGCCAGGAGATATGGTGGAGGCTGCTACAATTGTAACGTTTAAAAGTCATCTGGATGGGTATATGAATAGGAAGGGTTGAGAGAGATATGGGCCAAGTGCTGGTAAATGGGACTAGATTAGTTCAGGTTAGTTCTTATCGGCATGGTCAAGTTAGACCAAAGGGTCTGTTTCTGTGCTGTACAACTCTATGATTCTAAGTAACCCACGTCCACACTATAACTTAATTCTTCCACAGATCACAAAGCTTGTTTTCAGAAAACAGGGGCGGATAATCATGCTTTGAAACTTTACATTTCAACTAACTTATGTCACCAAAGTTATATTCCGGAAGATAACTGTATTTAAATAGAAGAAACCAAACCAAAGAACTGCATCAGAAACAAAAACCAGAAACTGCCAGGAAAACTCTGGCAGCATTTGTGAAGAGTGGGCAGAGCTAATATTTTGGGTCCAGTGCCCTTCTTTCATTTGATTTTTATATCCAGCACTCATCCCTCATTCCATTAGTTCTAAGGCATTCCCTCAGGCCATATTAGATGAAAACAACAGGCTGCGGACAGGACAAGGCTGGGCCATACCGGAGAAGCAGAAGTTGAGGATAATTACTCTGCAGACACCATCAGGACAGGGAAGTTCCTCTTTATTAGTCCCAGCCTCCACTTCCACCTTCCCAAGTCTGGCATCCCATGGAATCTCCAACATACTATTTCATCAGAACTTCTGACAGTGACATCTTTGAGACTGGCTGCTACTTTCCATTACTTCTCAATGATAGCGGTGCCTCTTTTCACATGTCCATCACAGTATACCAGCATCCTGAGAAAGTTTGAATGACAAAAGATAGGCGGGAACTGATATGAAGCATAGATTAGATTAGATTCTTTACAGTGTGGAAACAGGCCCTTTGGCCAACAAGTCCACACCGCCCTTCTGAAGAGAAACCCACCCAAACCCATTTCCCTACCCTATATTTACCCCTGACTAACACACCTAACACTGTGGGCAACTTAGCATGGCCAATTCACCTGGCCTGCACATCTTTGGATTATGGGAGGAAACCGGAGCAGACACAGGGAGAATGTGCAAACTCAACACAGACAGGCAGGCATCGAATCCAGGACCCTGGTGCTGTAAGGCAGCAGTGCTAACCACTGAGCCACCCAAATCTCTAATCTAATTCAGTGCTGGAAGTCTATTTAATTCTCCATAATTATAACCACTGCAGTGATTTAAAAATTAAAAAAAGGCACTCCTTAAATGCTTAGGTAAACAAGTTTTGAAATGATTTTCTTTCTAACCATTTAGATAACTTTTATCTGGTATTATTGAACAGAGGAAATCAGATTAATTTCTTTTTACAATCAGAGTGGAAGCACCTTCAGTGGTAAGTTCCAAAAGAGAATTTGGATATATATCTGAAATTGAGAAGCCTGTAGGTCAATGAGGAAAGTACAAAGTATTTGAAGCTATAACAGGCACAATGGGTTGAATGGCCTCTGTGCTGTGACAGTTTCTACAGCAATTACAGAGGAGGAATGATGTTGCAGGGTATCATGAAGTAACAGTTATTTCCTCCCTTGACATTCACCCTGCAGTTTAATGTGGATAAATGTATGGTTATCCACTTTGGTGGCAAGAACAGGAAGACAGATTACTACCTAAATGGAATCAATTTAGATAAAGGGGCAGTACAAAGAGATCTGGGTGTTCTTGTACACCAGTCAATAAAGGTAAGCATGCAGGTACAGAAGGTAGTGAAGAAGGCTAATAGCATGCTGGCCTTCATAACAAGAGGGATTGAGTATAGAAGCAAAGAAGTTCTTCTGCAGCTGTACAGGGCCCTGGTGAGACCACACCTGGAGTATTGTGTGCAGTTCTGGTCTCCAAATTTGAGGAAAGACATTCTGGCTATTGAGGGAGTGCAGCGTAGGTTCACGAGGTCAATTCCTGGAATGGCAGGACTACCTTACGCTGAAAGACTGGAGCAACTGGGCTTGTATACCCTTGAGGTAAAAACAATGACTACAGATGCTGGAAACCAGATTCTGGATTCGTGGTGCTGGAAGAGCACAACAGTTCAGGCAGCATCCGAGGAGCAGTAAAGTCGACGTTCCGGGCAAAAGCCCTTCATCAGGAGTTTAGAAGACTGAGAGGGGATCTGATTGAGACATATAAGATTATTATAGGATTGGGCACTCTGAAGGCAGGAAACATGTTTCCGCTGATGGGTGAGTGCTGAACCAGAGTACACAGCTTAAAAATACGGGGTAGACCATTTAAGACAGAGATGAGGAGAAACTTCTTCACCCAGAGAGTGGTGGCTGTGTGGAATGCTCTGCCCCAGAGGGCAGTGGAGGCCCAGTCTCTGGATTCATTTAAGAAAGAGTTAGAAAGAGCTCTCAAGGATAGTGGAATCAAGGGTTATGGAGATAAGGCAGGAACAGGATACTGATTAAGGATGATCAGCCATGATCATATTGAGTGGTGGTGCAGGCTCAAAGGGCAGAATGGCCTACTCTTGCACCTATTGTCTATTGTCAGTCCTTTCGAGTCATAGAGCTGTACAGCACGGAAACAGACCCTTCGGCCCAACTTGTCCATGTCGACCAGATATCCTAAACTAATATAGCCTCATTTGCCAGCACTTGGCCCATATCCCTCTGAAACCTTCTTATTCATAAATCCATCCAGATGCCTTTTAAATGTTGTAACTGTACCAGCTTCCATCACTTCCTCTGCTGCTCATTCCATAGTCCACCACCCTCTGCATGAAAAAATTGCCCCTTAGGTCTCTTTTCAATCTTTCCCCTCTCACCTTAAACCTATGCCCTCTAGTTTTGGACTCCCCACCCCGAAGAAAAGACCTTGTCTATTTACCCTATCCATGTCCCTCATGATTTTATACAGATGAGGTCCTCTCACGCTCCAGGGAAAATAGCCCCAGCCTATTCAGCCTCTCCCTATAGCTCAAACCCTCTAACCCAAGCAACATTCTTGTAAATCTTTTCTGAACCCTTTCTTTATTAAACTTTATTTCAGCAGTTGATTTGCTGGCCTATGCGTGTTAAAAATACAAGTTATTTCTGTCATATGTTTACATGGTAACAAAGCAAAGGAAGTTCTGCTCAGCCAACTTGAGAGTTTCTGCTGGTTGCAATCATTATAATAAACTGAAACAGTGTCCCAAGACAGAAATGGAAATGGAATCTTGGGTTTTATCTTGATCATTTATTTCCAGACAGGATTTAGAAGGAATTAATGGTCATTAATATGCTGGGTGACAGTTGTTTTTCCCAAAGTTTAAACAATAAGTGGTTTATTGGCTTGTCTGAATATTCGGAAGGAAATCATTGTTTTGGAATCAATGTTCCCTGGCAGGCAAAAGTGAGAATGCAGATGCTGGAGATTAGAGTGCAGTGCTGGAAATGCACAGCAGGTCAAGCAGCATCCGAGCAGCAGGAAAATCAACGTTTCAGGCAAAAGTCCTTCATCAGGAATCCTGGTGGTCCCTGGCAGTTAATCACCCAAGGGAAGACAGATCTGCATTTTCAAACAGAGTGCCAGAATGCTATGGGTGGAACGGAAGACTGTTTACTCCTTCCTGAAGATGAAACAGCATTGGGCCGGCTAACAGACTGATCCACACTCTACATAGCCATAACAAACTGTGTATAGCTAAATTAGTGAAGTTCCAACTTCAAGAGCTCTGGGGTGGGCACTGTGAGGATTGCAGGCAGATTACGAATGAAGGACCCAGTGGGTTCCTTACCTGGGTAATTGGGGCTGGTGGTAGGCAATAGGCAGGGAGGGTTTAAGCAGCTTAAGAACGGGAACAAGGTGGGTGTAGAACCTGTTATAAAGTCCAGATCAAGAGGTAGGAGGGGATGTTTCATTTCTTTGGGGTGGGGTTGTGGGGGGGCATTGTTTTGATGATTGTACCCAATGGTCAAAATGACAACCTCCAAAGAAAGTACCCACATTCCTTGCTGCACTTTTAAAAATGTTTAAAAGGTGCAATTTGTCAGCACCAACCCTGTTCTTGGTGTAGCTCAAGAATAAGTGACAAGGTACTGGATTAGAAAGCATCCCTATTTGGCATAGCTTGCAACCCAACACCCAGAGTGAAAATCCACCCAGCAAGATCTAGCCAGAAAAAGGGCATTCAAGCACCAATGTGCTGCCTGATAGTTAAGTCAAGGTAGACTACAAAGAGCTGGCACTCAATCCTGAATGATAGGACAAGATGCCAAGGAGTAATTCTGTTTAATCATTGAAGCTGAGCAGAAATTCACCAACAATCCTTAGACAGCATCTTCCAAACGACCACTGCCAAGTAGAAGAACAAATGTACCAAATACATGCACCAAAAACCACCACTTGCAAGTTCCCCTCCAAGCCATTTACTATCATGTTTGGAAATATATCACTGTTCTTTCAGTGTTACTGGGTCAGAATCCTGAAATTCTATCCATAACAGCATTTTAAGTCAGCCTACAGTACTTCAATGTTGTAGCTCATCATCACCTTCTCAAGGACAAATTGTGGTCTATAATAAATGCTAGCCTAACCAATAATGCCCATATCCCAAGGATTAGTAGAAGAAATGCAGATTGAATACAGCTTCAAGTTCTGAACTCAGTTGATGTTATTATTGGATAAGTCAGATCCAGTCCAAAACCTGGCTTGGTGGATCATTTTATTTAGTTTTAATCAGGTTGTCTCTCACTTAAACACAAGCACACAGTGCTGAAGATTTGATTTGGACAATGAAACTATGTTTATTATATAAAAGAAATGAACGGAAAAAACAGAATATACCAAACAATATACACAGAAACAAATTTAAAGATTTCAAAACGCATGGTAAAATACAATCCCATGGAGCCATTTTATGGTACTCATTCCAGAGAGAATTCCCTGCTCTGTCACATCCATACATCTTAATTGTGGCTTCAATCCCCATTCTTGAGAATCTGATAGGAGTTTCCATGAGTCTTCATATAGCTGTGCTAAAACATTTTCAACTTCAAATTACCCTTTGGGATTTGAACCAAGCACTTCTGGCCTGGAACTTACAAAATAAACCGTTTACACTGAAGTAATCTATTCATTAACAGTTTTAAACAATCTCCTTTTTTTTAGGAGAGATTGTTTTACATATCCAGTGTCACCCAGGACTTCTGCAAACTGAAAAGTCAAAAGGTTTTTCCAAGCTTTGGATGTTTTATTCTAAGTCATAAAAAGATTACAGTCTTTGAACTTAAACCTAATGCATATCTGTTTACTTTGTTTGTTGATAAAATTCTCTCAATTAAAATAAAACCCCATTGCATTCCAGGAATCAGGAACACTCTCTTGAGTATTGTATTATAAAAGAAATGATCATGACTATCAAGATCTTACAAGTTAATAGTTAAACTCCCTTATTAAAATACAGACCAAAACCCACATGCCATTTCTTTAAAATATATGTAAATATATTAATCCCACACCTTACATCACAACTCAGCTGTTCATACTTCCTTTTCCTTAAATGCTTGCAATATTTTTTCTCTTCAGTTAATTATCTAAATATCTTTTGAAAGCCACAAACAACTAAATCTGCTTCCACCACATTCTCAGGAATTACATTCCCTTGGTTCTCCACCCGATCGACAATGGGAGCAGTTTCTTTAAATTTACTCTATAAACCACGCCTGAGATTTGCATACCTCAAACAGTTCTCTTTTTAACCTTTTCTCCAAGGAGAACAGTCCCAATTTCTCTCATCCATCACGTAGGAGGGATAGCACAATGATGATTGTTACTAGACTAATAATTTACAGGCTTGAATAATACTGTGCCACTGGGAGTTCAAATCTCACCCTGACAGCTAGGGAAATTTAAATTCAATCAAACAATGTTGAAAGAACCCTAGGTTTGGAGCAATGACAATAAAGCGATTGGGTTGTGAAATCTAGTTCATTGATTCATCCTTATGTGACTCCAGACCCACAGCAATGTAATTGACTCTTAATGGCCCTCTGAAATGGCTGAGCAAACTGCTTGGTTGCATCAGGCTGATATAAAAATGTTGATTAAGAATCACATTTTCCACATGGACTGCAACAGTTCAAAAAGACGGCATGTCACCATCCTCTCAAATGGCATTTAAGGATTGACATGAATTGCTCGTCTAGCCAGTGATGCTCACATCCCACATTCAAATTAAAAACTTAAGTATAAGATTTTAATCTTCTCCATTGCAAAACCCAACAACTTCCATCATACTAATGCTTCCTGACTTCTAGCCTACAACCTAAACTCCTCACCTGCGCCTCTCCCAATGTTCAGATTATTCTAGTTCTCATCAGTCTCCTGTCTTCTACCCTTAATAATCTTCAGCTCAGCCAAAACTTTGCCGCCTGTATCTGATTCAGCACCAAGTCCCAAATGCCTATTATCTGTGGCATACAATCACTCAATTCCCAGTACCTGAAAATTGATACTCTCTATTCAAACCCTATCATGCCGATCCTTAACTCTAGAACTTTCCCCAGAACTGCAACAAATCAAGATCTCTGCATTTTTCCAATGTTGTGCATTCCAAAGTCCTTTGTTACATCTTTGAGTCCTCAGCTTCTAAATACTTTCCTTCTTACACTTCTCCAGCTCCTGAGAAACCATCTGTTTGACCAGGCCTTTTTGCTCCATTCTAACAACTCTTTCATTAGCTCAGTGCAGATTCTTGTCAGATTGCACAACTTTGGAGTTCCTAAGGGGTGTTTTTCTGTATTAAGGGTGCTCCAGTATTGTATGTTGTTGTTGCAGCTGTATCAATTGACCTGAGAAATTCTGGTTTAGTCTGATAATTTTCACCTAACGGTGGATCACCCTTCCTCACAAAAAACTGAGCTTGGTCTGTTCTTATGTTGTACCACCTTTAGACCAGCTGGAGACACACACACATATGGAAGTCACAGCAATAGAATCTGAATCTCAAAACAGTTTCATTGTCAAGATCTCTAGGTTTCCCTCTCACCCCATTCGTAAAATAAGTGTGGATAGTGGGCAATCAACATGATGGCTTAGTGGTTAACACTGCTGCCTCACAGCCAGGGACCCAGGTTCATTTTCCGCCTCGGGCAACTATCTGTGTGGAGTTTGCACATTCTCTCCATGTTTGTGTGGCTTTCCTCCGGGTGCTCCGGTTTCCTTCCACAATCCAAAGATGTGCAGGTTAGGTGAATTGGCCATGCTAAATTGTCCATAGTGTTCAGAGATGTTTAGGTTAGGTGCATTAGGTAAA
Organism: Chiloscyllium plagiosum; assembly: GCF_037043375.1. Taxonomy (NCBI): domain Eukaryota; kingdom Metazoa; phylum Chordata; class Chondrichthyes; order Orectolobiformes; family Hemiscylliidae; genus Chiloscyllium; species Chiloscyllium plagiosum. The sequence continues at coordinate 66,040,483 of NW_028270158.1, read as the reverse complement.
TGTAGCGTAATTGGGTAGGGGAATGGGTCTGGGTGGGTTACTCTTCGGAGGGTAGGTGTGGACTTGTTGGGCCAAATGACTTGTTTCCACACTGTAGGGATTCTATGATAAACACAAAATGTTCCAATGATACAATTATAACATTTAAAAGGCATATGGATGGGTATATAAATAGGAAGGGTTTAGAGCAATATGGGCCAAGTGCTGGCAATTGGAACTAGATTAAGTTAGGATACCTCGTTGGCATAGACAAGTTGGACCGAAGGGTCTGTTCCCGTGCTGTACTTCTCTAAAACTCAATGATACGCAGCTGATTGCACTGAACCTAGGATAGACCTAAATCTATTTCCAATCAATAGCACAGAGTGTTGCTCAGATTGTTTCTTAGTTATTCTCCTGATATTCTGTCTGTATTAAATGACAGTTAGCTTAATAAAATCACAGACACACTTCCCAGTAATGTTGTAAGCCTGCTCATTTTATCATATAGGATCCTCCTCTTCTGAATGTTGCCCGACAGCTGAATTTAGAAGATTATGTGTTGGCGCTGGAAGGAGGTAAAGAGGATATAAGACCAAGGACAGTTCATGAGAACAGGAAACTACTTCATGCTCGAGTCAAAGACTCTCTGCCTCCAATACTCCCTGATCATGACAGGTAATGTTGCAGCACTTTTTCATGATAATTAGTATATTGCTGATTCAAACCAATATGAGCATAATGCACACTGGGCAGCAGTGTAGCAATGGGGAAGTGGTAAACATTTGAATAGGAATTTAATTGCAATCTTTGAAAAGACCCATGCTAGAGGTCTGTTAGTGTATTTAGATTGTTGGGGGATAGTTCGTGAAATTGTTTTTTAATTTTGCTGTTGTCAACTCCACTGAAGTGAAGATCGTTAAGATTTAGAAGTTACAAGCCATATTCCAACTACTTAATTAGATTTATATTTCTTAATTAATAATTTGTTATTTTCATGTGTGTTTTTTTTCCTCCAAATTACAGATGGTGCAATCCAAATCACACACAGTCACCTTCTGCATAATTTATTTGCATACATTTCCTAATGAGTGAGCAAAGAGCTTATGCAGAAGCAATTGCTGCAGTTCTCCCAAGATAAAGAGACTGCTCAAACTCCAGTTGCAATTACTTCGCAGGATTTCTCTGACAGGCACTCTATGAAGTTGGCAATTGTGACAATACTATGTAGCCAAAGCACCATATTTCTAAGACCATAGGAGCAGAGAACAAAGAACAGAACAGGACAAGAACAGGCCTTTTGGCCCATCGAGCCTATGCTGACACGTGCGTTTTTAAACTAAAAACCTTTTGCCTCTTCACACTCTGAATCCCTCTGTTGCCTGCCTATTCATATTTCTTAAATATTACTATTGTATCTGCCTCCACCACCTTCTCTGGCAGCATATTCCAGGCACTTACCAACCTCTGTGTAAACAAACGTACTTCTCACATCTCCTTTAAACTTACTTCATTTTACCTTAAACCCATGTCCCTTAGTAATTGACATTTTTACCCCAGGAAAAAGACTTGGACTATCCATTCTTCCTCTTGTAATGTTGTAAACCTCTCTCAGGTTTGCCCCTCAGCCTCTGACATTCAAGTGAAACAAATCAAGTTTGTCCAAACTCTCTACTCAGCTGACATCCTTCAAACCAGGCAACATCCTGTTAAACTGTTTCCATACCTTTTCCAAACCCTCCACATCCTTCAGGGACTGCGGTGACCGGCACTGTACACAATATTCCAAATATTCCTTACTCCTGGATTTCTCTCTATGTTGTTGCTTCTAAGATTTCTGCAATTTACTGTATATTCCCTCCAGTATTAGATCTCCCAAAATGTATCACCTCACATTTGTCTGAATTAAACTCCACCTATCTATATCCAGGTGTATCCTCTGGAAACCTCCTCACTATCTGCAGGCGCCCAATCTTTGTGTCATCTACAAACTTTCTAATCAGGCCACCTACATTCTCCTCCCAACCGTTTATATGTACATAGCGCTGCTTCACCGCTACTCTGTGTCTGCTATGACCAAGCCAGTTCTATATTCATCTTACCAGGTCACCATAGATGTTATGTGACCTTCTGTGTCAGCCTCCCATGAAAAACCTTCTCAAAGGCTTTGCTAAAGTCCAGTTAGACAACGTCCACTACCATCATCGATCATCTTTGTCGCTTTCTCAAAAGACTCAGTCCAGTTTCAGAGACATGACCTTCCCTGCGCAAAGCCATGCTGACTATTGCTAATAAGCCCAAATTTTTCCAAGTGTTAGCAAATCCTTTCCCTAAGAATCTTCTCCAATAATTTCCCTACCACTGATACAAAGCTCAAATGCCTGTAATTTCCTGGATTATCCCTGTTGCCCTTCTTAAACAAAAGCAAAACATTGGCTATTCTCCAGTCCTTGGGGACCTGTCCTGTGACTAAAATGGATACAACGATTTCATACAAGCCTCAACAGTTTCCTCCCTCACTTGCCTCAATATTCTGGGATAGATCCCAGCAGATCCTTGGGACTTGTCTGCCTTAATGCTTGTCAAAACACCCACCATCTTTTTTATATTGCCATGCACTACAGTATCAACATACTCTCCCATTAGATTCCCTATTCATCATGTCCTTCATCTTTGTGGATACTGATGTAAAGTATTTGTTGAGGACCTCACCCACGTCCTCTGGCTTCATTCTTTCTTTTGTCCTTGGGTGGACAGACCCTTTCCCCTGCTACCCTCTTGCCCCTGATATATGTTTAAAACACATTGGGATTTTCCTTAATCCTGTTTGCCATGGAGATTTCACGGCCCCTTTTCCTTATTTCAGTGCCTCCAGATTCCTTATTTGAGTTCTTTCCTGCATTCTTTATTATTTTTTAGGACTCTATTTGCCTTCAGTTTCCTAAGCTTCACCTATGCCTCCTTTCTCTTTTTGACTGAGCTCACGATTTCTCTTGTCATCCAAGGTTCCCGTGGACATTGGGGAGGCCACTTTTTGAGTACTGTGTACAGTTCTGGTCGCCCTGTTATAGGAAAGATATTATTTAATTAGAAAGGGTGCAGAAAAGGATTTACAAGGATGTTACTGGGACTGAAGCGTTATAAGAAGAGCAGCATGGTGACACAGTGGTTAGCAGTGCTGCCTTGCAGCGCCAGAGACTTGGGTTCAATCCTACCCTCAAGTGACTGTCTGTGTAGAGTTTGCACATTCTCACCATGTCTGCCCAGGTTTACTCCCACAGTCCAAAGATATACAGGTTAAGTGGATTGGCTATGCTAAATTGCCTGTAGTGTCCAGAAATATGTAGGTTAGGTGCATTAGCAAAATGCAGGGTTATAGGGTAGGGGGTGGGTCTGGGTGGGTTGCTGTTAGGAGGTCAGTGTGGACCTGATGAGCCAAATGGCCTGCTTCCACACTGTAAGAATTCTATGAAAGGCTGAATAGACTGGAGCTTTTCTCCCTTGGAGTGTAGGAGGTTGACGGATGACCTTATAGAGGTTTATAAAATCATGAGGGGCATAGATAAGATGAATGGATAAGCTCTTTGCCCTAGGATAGTGGAGTTCAACACTCATGGTTTAAGATGAGAGGGGAAAGATTTAAAAAGTACCCCATTGACACAGAGGATAGTTGGTATATGGAATGAGCTGCCAGAGGAAGTGGTAGATGCAGTTAAAGTTATAACATTTAAAAAAACTTCTGGACAGGTACATGAATAAGAAAGGTTTAGAGGGATATGGACCAAAGGCAAGCAAATAGGATTAGCCTAGTTTTGGAGACCTGGTCAACATAGACCAGGTGGAGTGAAGGGTCTGTTTCTATGCTGTGTGACTGTATGACTCCTCTGCCATTTCTTGGTTGCCATTTCTATTTCTCCACCTCCTTCTCTGACGTACCTATATTTCCGTTGGCGCCTCTCTTTAAATATTCAGTAAAAATGTTACTGTTTTATACTATTTGCCATTTTGCCATCACAGTTTACTTTCTTCTCCATTAATGTTCCTCTTTAATTGTCTCATTTACCACTAATCTTTGCCACTAACCTTTGACTGTTTTCTGTTTCAATTTGATACTATCCTTAATGTCTGTTGTTAATGATGGTCAGTATTTTGGTGGAAAATGCTTGTGGCATTGCTGACAGAACACCAAAGTTTTGGGTAATTCCCTCAAAGACACAGTGAACAAAGGCCGTAATGCAGGACAAGCTGGAAGCTGTGAAGAATCTCTCAATTTGTGATAACTCTTCTTTATTCATTCATGGGAAATTGGCTCTGCTAATAAGAACCAGCCTTTGTTGCCCATCTCTAATTGCTCTTGCACCAAGTGGCTTGTTAGACCAGTTCAGACAGCAGTTCAAAGTCGAATGCTGTTTGTGTAGAGTTACACTTAGGCCAGACAATGTAAGGACAGAAGTTTCCATACTCCAAAGAGTATTAGTGAATTAGATGTGATTTTTACAATAATTGATTATAGTTTCATGGTCACCAACACTGACAGTAACTTTCAATTCCAGAGCCTCCCCAGGTTTCTAGTCTGAGTCTCCAGATTGTAGTCCAGTGACATTAATCTTTACAGCACGATCTCCCTCAAAAATTAACTGTATTTGTAGATATGATGAGTAGCACACCTAATTGGAAGAAACTGATTTGATTTTGTACCTTTTAATGTCAATTTTGACCTGTCATGTGATGTAATTTTATATATTTTACGAATAAAGGATAATTTTGGCAAAAAGAAACAGCAGAGTATGATTCACCACGTTGATCTGATTTGATTTAATTTTATTTATTACTGTCATGTGTACCAAGTTACAGTAAAAAGTATTGTTTGAGTTTTAAAGAATGCTAGCCTTTTGTATAGGCTAGTGATGCCGTGATGCCCACATTTGTGGGCCTGGACTTTTTAGAATGTTGCATAACATTGTCAAAGTCTGCTTGAAGATTGAAGTGTCAAGTGTTGTTTGCAAAAGCAATTCTTCCCTCACTGTAGTAGAAGGAGGACAGCTTGCGCTCTGTAACATTCCTTGTTCCAGTCCTATTCGGGCCTCCCCTCACAACTGTTTCTCTGATTTATCAATGTTGCTTACCTCTCTCGTCTGGAATTGGAAAAGTTCATCGATTTTGTTGACAATTTCTGCCCTGCCCTCACTTTCACCTGGTCTATCTCTGACTCTTCCCTTCCCTTCCTCAACATCTTTGTTTCCATTTCTGGGGATAGACTAGTCACTAATATTCACTATAAACACATAAATATTCACTCCCACAGCTACCTGGGGTATACATCCTCACATCCTGTTTCCTGTAAAGACTCCATTCCATTTTCACAGTTCCTCTGTCTCAATCGCATATGTTCCAAAGAGGCCAACTTTGAAAAGGGAGCCTCCAAAATGTCCACCCTCTTCCTCAACCAAGGATTCCCTGTCACCATTGTCAACAGGGTCCTCAACTAGGTCCGACTCATCTCCCGTAATTCTGCCCTCAATCCCTCTCTTCCCTCCTGCAACAGCAATAGGGTTCACCTTGTCCTTACCTACCATCCCACCAGCATCCACATCTAGAAGATCATCAGGCACCATTTCCACCAGACACATATTCCCCTCCCCTCCTTTGTCCGCTTTCCCCAGGGACTGTTTCCTCTAGGACACCCTGGTCTACTCTTCCTTCACTCCCAATGTACCCCCACAGCCCCTTCCCCTGCAACCGCCGAAGGTGCAACACCTGCCCATTTACCTCATCCGTCCTCAGTATCCAAGGGCCTAAAATTACCTTCCAGGTAAAGCAGCACTTTACTTGCACTTGACACAATCTAGTCTACTAGGCGACAGTGAGGACTGCAGATGCTAGAGATTAGAGCCGAGAATGTGGTGCTCAAAAAACATGTCAGGTCAGGCAGCATCTGAGGAACAGGCAAAAGCCCTTCATCAGGAATCTAGTCTTCTGCATTCACTCCTCACAATGTGGTCTCCTGTATGTTGGGGAAATGAAGTGAAGACTGGGTGATCACTTTGCAGAAGTGGTCTACATTCTGCCTGTGTGGGAGATCAGGAGGGTACATATGTCTCCCACTTTAACACACCATCCTGTTCCCTGACCAGATTTTCTGCACAGGCTGGAAGAACAACACCTCATTTTATGCTTCTCATTGCAGTCCTCTGGACTCAATATCAAGTTCAATAATTTTAGGGCCTGAACTACCCCATGTCCTAACCCCCTACCACACACGCCAGGGCCTTGTTATCACATAGTCTGCCATTACGCGCTGCCTATTGTTAGCCACGAACAAACTCCATAACAGCTATTCACCCTCCCAGCCAGATCGTTATCAACCCCTTTGCCCAACTGTTCTCTCTCTTTGGGCTCCATCCCTACATATCATTGACTCCTTGCCCCCTTCCCCCCCACCCTATCTTCTCCATATAAATCAACATTTTCTGAGCTACCATCAGTTCTGAGGAAGGGTCACCACACCTGAAATGTTAACTTTAATTTCTCTTCACAGATGCTGCCAGACCTGCTGAGCTTTTCCAGCAACTTATATTTTAGTTTCTGAATTACTGTTTTTTTGTTAGTTTGTGTATTAGAGTATGAGTGAAGCCAAGGTGCAGTCAAACAACTGCATGAAAGAAGCAAAATTGAATGTAAATTTATACAATGAAGGTGCATATGTTTCATGTTTGATGGTAAAACTAGAAATTTTCACCTATGTTTATTCACAGTGATAACAATAAGGTGTTTAAAGTCACTGCTCAGTCAAGGTACATGAAACCATTGCCAAATCTAACTCCACCTCCCATCCGTCTGGCTGGACCTCTGTTGTTGCAGGTTAGTGGGAAACCATCATCACCTTCTGATCAGAAAGACAAATAAGGCCAATAATACAAACCTCAAGTAAAGACAGTAACTGCCAGAAAGACTGAGCAGCATCTGTAGGGAGAAGACATTGTGTTAACTGGGGCAATTTCAATCAACGTACTGGACAAGAATAAAGAAAGAAAGAAGGCATTCGACTAGGTTCCACATTGTAGGCTGGTTAGCAAGGCTATATCAGATAATCAGAGGGTTAGATCGGTTGGACAGTGAAAGCCTTTTCCTCAGATGGCGATGGCTAGCACGAGGGGACATAGGGGTAATTGAGGGGTGATAGATACAGGACAGATGTCAGAAGTAGTTTCTTTACTCAGAGAGTAGTAGGGTCATGGAAGACCCTGCCTGCAACAGTAGTAGACTTGCCAACTTAAGGCCATTTAAGTGGTCATTAGATAAACATATGCACAAGAATGGAATAGTGTTCCATTAGCCTTCAGATTGGTTTCACAGGTTGGCGCAACATGGAGGGCTGAAGGGCCTGTAATGTTCTGTGTTCTAGATCACAAGGAATACAGGGAGAACTACCCACTTGGATACAGAATTGGCTCGAAGGTAGGAAACAAAGGGTGGTGGTGGAGGGTTGCTTTTCAAACTGGAGGCCTGTGGCCAGCGGTATGTCACAAGGATTGGTTCTGGGTCCATGGCTTTTTGTCAATTATATAAATGATATGGATGTGGACATAGGAGATATGGTTAGTAAGTTTGCAGATGACTCCAAAATTGGAGGTGTAGTGGACAGCGATGAAGGTTATCTCAGAGTACAATGGGATCTTAATCAGGTGAGCCAATGAGCGGAGGAGTGGCAGATGAAGTGTAATTTAGATAAATGTGAGGTGCTGCATTTTGGAAAGGCAAATCAGGCAGGACTTATGCACTGACTGTTAAGGTCCTTGGGAGCGTTGCTGAACAAAGAGACCTTGGAGTGCAGGCTCATAGTTCCTTGAAAGTGGAATTGCAGATAAATAGGATAGTGAAGTAGGCATTTGGGATGCTTGCCTTTATTGGTCAGTGCATTGAGTATAGGAGTTGGGAGGTCATGTTGCAGCTGTACAGGTGGGCCTCACTTGTGGAATTCTGTGTGTAGTTCTGGTCTCTCTGCCAAAGGAAGGATGTTATGAAACTTGAAAAAGTTCAGAGGAGGTTTACAAGGATGTCGCCAGGATTGACAGGTTTGAGCTACAGGGAGAGGCTGAAAATACTGGGGCTATTTTCCCTGGAGAGTTGGAGACTAAGGGGTGACATTATAGAGGTTTATAAAATCATGAGGGGCAAGGATAGTGTAAATAGACAAGGTCTTTTCCCCAGGGTGGGGGAGTCCAAAACTAGAGAGCATAGGTTGATGGTGAGAAGGGAAGGATTCAAAAGGGACTTAAGGGTTTTCATGCAAAGTATGAAATGATTTGCCAGAGTAAGTGGTGGAGGCTGGTACAATTGCAACATTTAAACAGCCTCTGGATGAGCACATGAAATGGAAGGGTTTAGAGGGATATGGACTAAAAGCTGGAAAATGGGACTAGGTTTATCTAGGATACCTGTTCGGCATGGACGAGTTGGACTGAAGGGTCTATTTGCGTGCTGTACACCTCAATGACTCTATGATTTCCCTTTCACAAAACCATGTTGATTCCCAATTGTGAAGGAGTGTCACTGGACCAGTTCACAGGTCAGCGCAACATCGAGGGCCGAAGGGCCTATTCTGCGCTGTATTGTTCTATGTTCTATGACTCAAAACATTAACTCTGTTTCTCTCTCCACAGATACTGCCAAACCTGCTGAGTTTCTCTGGCTATTCCTGTTTTTAACCATGTGGAGACTACCTCATTACCTTAAACTTATCCAAGTGCCCTGCTATAATCTACTTAAAAATAACTTCTAACATTTTATATGTTTCAAATGATAGATACCAAACCGTCATGAAATCCTTAGACAATGGGTTATTCACAGGTACTACATATCCAGCTTGAATTCTCAAGTCACTGGTTAACACAAAGTGTTTCAGCAACTATCCAGAGAAATGTACTTATTTTTTAAGACTTTTCCCACCTTAGGCGAATGTCTGTGTGGAGACTGCACATTCTCCCCGTGTCTGGGTGGGTTTCCTCCGGGTGCTCCGGTTTCCTCCCACAATCCAAAGATGTGCAGGTTAGGTGAATTGGTCATGCTAAATTGCCCATAGTGGTAGGTGCGTTAGTCAGGGCTAAATATAGGTTAGGGAATGGGTCTAGGTGGGTTACTTTTCGGAGGGTTGGTGTGGACTTGTTGGGTCGAAGGGATTCTTATTACAGAGCATTCAACAATTCAATAAAGGGAGAGAAAATAGAGAGAGCAGAAAACAAAGCAGCACAGCTTTGTTTTCAAAAATCACACTGTTTCTTGCCAAAACCCAGTCATTTCTCCTTTTTCTCTTTTTAATCAGCATTCTTTGTGGTTGGCTGGTTAGCACCGGTCTTCCTTTGATCCACCAACAGCTGCCAGCCCTGAGCATAGCAACAGCTCAGTGTTAGTTCATCTACAGTGTCCTTAGATCAGTAATTAAGTTTTTCAGACCAGTTCCCAACAGAAAACATCTGTCTTTGTTCCCTTCTCTTTACTTCAACTCACAGTTCCAAAAACAACTATTAACAATTTTAAAAAAGTGATAATTCGACAGTTTTTACAGGATCAATGCACTGTTAACATTTTTCTTATTACTATCTGTTTTATATTTCTGCTTGCTTTCTCTCAGGCTCTAATTTTTCCCTTCTTATTAATCTTTTAATCATACTTTTCTGTTCTTTTCAAAATTCTGACTGACAACTGTCATTGTGCAATTATACTCTTTAAATTTGATTTTTTTTTAAAGTTCCTCAGTAGCTCTGAAGTACACTCAACATTTCCAACAGAGACAAGATGAGAGTGGTGCTGGAAAAGCACAGCCGGTCAGGCAGCATCCGAGGAGCAGGAAAAAATCGACGTTTCGAGCAAAAGCCCTTCATCAGCTTTTGCCCGAAACGTCGATTTTTCCTGCTCCTCAGATTTGCCTGACCTGCTATGCTTTTCTAGCACCACTCTAATCTTGACTCTGATCTCCAGCATCTGCAGTACCCACTTCTGCCTACTTCACACAGAGAGGTCTCTGTAATCTTGCTGCAACTCTCTGTGGACTTCACTGCAGCCAGAGAGTACACCAAACATATGTAAGTAACCTTAAGGTCAGAAACATTGACCAGGGTGAGGAGCAACAAGACACCCTATTCCATCTTGAGAGGGTCTCGATACTGCACAACGAGACAATCTAGACTATTCTTCTGTATCATAACCCAAGTTTTCTGATCATTATTATTTCTAGTTCAGATTCTAGGAAATCCGGGGGATCAAATTTTTGACTGTTTAATTTTCACCCAACTAATGCTTGCATTGCAGGAGTCAGCAGTTATAAAAACATGATCATTCTTTCCCCGACAGTCATAAAGTAGCAGTGGACAAGAGAAACCTTTTGCCAGTTTTACCAGCAAAATCGAACTTCACTGATTTGTCTGTTTATTCAAATATTAATCTGGTGATTATTTATACATTTATTTTGTGTGGTTTCCCAGAGCATTATTATTTTATCAGTTCAGCAACATATTTTGCCTGGGAAATAAATCTTTCTGTCCAGATCCTGTTGCTCAGATTCTATTGTATGAGCTTTAGATAAATATCCCGCTCAATCCAGTTCAATAAGTTATGGTTTTGTTTGCAGCCAACGGTTCCATTTTCAAACTGGAGCTTTCACTAACACAAGATGCTCTGGAAATTGATGGCAGGGAGTCTTTAAGTACGAATATAAATCAGGTTCCCCTTGCCTATAAACAGCAGAGTGTCTGGAGTTAAGAGCTTCTTCCACAACGCATTGAGCAACATTTCTTCCAGTCTTACAGAGTCATAGAGTTGTACAGCATGGAAACAAACCCTTCAGTTCAAATTGTCTATGTCGACCAGATATCTGAGATAAATCTAGTCTCATTTGCCAGCATTTGGTCCATACCCCTCTAAACCCTTTCTGTTCATGCACCCATCCAGATGCCTTTGAGTGTTGTAATTATACCAGCCTTCACCACTTCCTCTGGCAACTCATTCCATGCATGTATTGTCCTCTGCATGAAAAAGTTGCCCCTAAGGTCTCTTTTAAATCTTTGCCATCTCACCTTAATCCTATGCCCTCTAGTTTTGGACTACCCTATCCTAGGCAAAAGACCTTGACTATTCACCATGTCTAGGAGACAGTGAGGTCTGCAGATGCTGGAGATCAGAGTTGAGAGTGTGTTGCTGGAAAAGCACAGCAGGTCGGGCAGCATCCGAGAGCAGGAAAATCGGTGGTTTGGACCGGATGAAGAGCTCTGGCCCGAAACATCGATTTTCCTGCTCCTCAGATGCTGCCTGACCTGCTGTGCTTTTCCAGCAACACATATTCACCCTATCTGTTTTATAAACTTCTTTAAGGTCACCTCTCTCCTACCCTGGCAACATCCTTGTAAATCTTTTCTGCATCCTTTCAAGTTTCATAACATCCTATAGCAGAAATATCAGAATTGATCACAATATTGCAAAAGTGGCCGAACCAATGGAGTGAGTAACAATGTCACTACGAAGTGAATGTTATCTTTGATATTTTTGTCTGTTTGACCTTGACAGAAGCAGAGTCTGATCAGCTTGAAAGAACGGAGCCACAGTAGGCAGTCCAGCACACCATCTGAAGCAGGTAGCAGTAAATCAGAATTCCATATTGTGGACAGGCAGCAAAGCCCAGGAAAGCTTCAAGAGATTGTCACAGGGACAAAGAGCATCGCTGTCATAGCAGCTAAGCGGCGATCACAAGCGAATGTGGCTGACTTGGCGCTGGTACCCACAAGAGAAAAGGAAAGGAACATGCTGTCCACTCACTCAGCAGAGGAGACCGAGGAGAACCCAGTTCCAGTAGTTGCAAAGACTAACATACTAAACACTGAGTTGAGGTCGGTAGTCAACTTTGATCATCTCATGGTTGAGATGGGAGTGAACACCTTCAGGAACAAGCAAGAGTACAGTAGTCCCCCTACCCCCTCCCCATCTGAGTCTTGCACCAAAATAAAAGGACTGAGAAAGACCAAACAAATGGAAGATTCCACCGAGAGAAATGCAAGGAAGAATCAATCCCAATCCTTCGAAGTGAATTCCCAGGGGGTAAGACTTAACTGACAGAAATATTTGTTTAAAGCTTTGTCATCATTTTTCAGGAACTTGATGTCTATCGTACAGTAAATTAAACTTAAAGAAGGACTTATGAATCTAAATCCCCCAGAGAGATGAAAATGGGGCATTATTAATTTTTATCCGGCATTTTATTAAAGAATATTGAAACATTTTATGTAAGAAGCCACACTTTTAGCCAAGTAATCTTCTTACAAAGGTGAAGCATAGAAACTAATATGCCTTAAGCAAATATGAGATGAATGATTTGAAGGAAGACTCTTAGTCCCAATAATTAAAGGGAATAAGTTATACATTGACAATTAAAGATCTGATGGATTTGTTGTTGGACACATAGAGAGGGGTTGGTTGGCTCAGGTGTAATGCAGAACGACACTTAAAGAACTGGTCTGCACTGGCTGAGGTAGCTCCTGAGGCCTGCATCCTTGTCTTGCCTCACCTCTTAGTGACATAATGACATAAGCAATGATGGCCAACTTTCAGGCAACAAGGACCATAAGTGGAGAACAAGTAAAACAACTGCTGGAAGGAATGGGATATGTGGTCATCTGGACAAAAAGCATTTGTTAGAAAACCCCTGGGTCACTTCAGACTCTTAGTGAACTCATTTGGTTTCAGTGAGGAATTGACCAGGTTAAAAGGCATCTGGATGGGTATATGAATAGGAAGGGTTTGGAGGGATATGGGCCACGTGCTAGCAGGTGGGACTGGATTGGGTTGGAATATGTAGTCAATATGGACGAGTTAGACTGAAGGGTTTGTTTCTGTGCTGTACATCTCTATGACTCTATGAATTGTGGATGAGGGCATTGCAGTAGATGTCAGGCTCTTCAACAGGCAGAAAGCCTTAAAAAAGGTGTTGCATTGCCGACTGTGGTGGAAGATTCCCTTGTGAAATTGCTGGATATATGTTTTAATATATAATATTATAATATATTATACTAGGTCCTATTTTCGAATGTTGGAGACTATGGAGCATTATAAATGGTTTGAAAGGAGCCGTGTTGTGAGTCTAAATGGACTCTGATGCCTCTGTGGAAGTTTATCATCATCATTCATAAAATGAATGAAACATTGATGGAACCGTTCACAAATTTGCAGATGCATATAAAAATATACATGCATGTTTGGAATTTGGAGCTATGAAATAAGCTGATTAGATATTCTGGAAGAATTAACTTTTAATCATTCAAATGTTACATCAGACATCGGTGTCGGGGAAACTCCAGAACTGTATATGCAATGCGTTGAAGTTACAATAGAAATCCCGTGTCATAAAACATTCATGTGGTATCATGAGACTATTGAAAAAGTAAGTAGTTTCAGATAATGTTACAAGAATGGATATAAAGCTACAAATGTTATACTTAGTCTGCTTGGCTTTGGTATCTATTGCTATGGAGTATCATGTCCTGCTTGGCAGAAGATAATTAGGTTCTGGAGAAAGTTCAGAGGTGGATAATTAAAATATGTTCTGGAGAAGCATCATATTGGACCTAAAACATTAACTCTGTTTCTGTCTCTACAGTTGCTGCCAGACCTGCTGAATTTCTCCAGCACCATTTTTATTTATAATTGAAATGATGACTAATATTTTGACTCTTAATTTTCAGGACAGCCAAACTACATTGGAAATATTTTCATTAGTGAAATGAAGACTTTAAGAATGGGATAAAATTCTGTTCAAACAGAAGTTCTATAGGAAGGATATTGTGAAACTTGAAAGGGTTCAAACAAGATTTACAAAAGATATTGTCAGGATTGAGGGTTTGAGCTGTAGGGAGAGGCGGAATGGGCTGGGGCTGTTTTCCCTGGAGAATCGGAGGCTGAGGTTTAGGGTGAGAGGGGAAAGATTTAAAAGGGACCAAAAGGACAATTATTTCAGGCAGAATTTAGTGCATGTATGGAATGAGCTGCTAGAGGAAGTAATGGAGATTGGTTTAAAAGGCATCAGGATGGGTATATGAATAGGAAGGGTTTAGAGGGATATGGGCCAAATGGGACTAGATTAGTTTAGGATATCTGGTCGGCATCGATGTGTTGGACAAAGGGTCTGGTTCTGTACTGCATATCTCTGTGATGAAGTTTGCTAATTCTGGGACAGTAAAAGATGAACTGAGAATAGTGATAATACTCACTTTGCTTACTCTATTCAGTTGGAGAAGCCAATTAGGATGCCATAGAATTCCTATAGTGTAGAAGCAGGCCATTTGGTTTGTCAAGTCCACACTGACCCTCTGAAGAAGATACTCTTACCTATCCCTGTACTTCCCCCAGCTAACCCTCCTGTGCCAAGACACTGTGGGCAATTTAGTATGGCCAATCCACCTAACCTGCACATCTTGGCACTGTGGGAGGAAACCAGAGCATCCGGAGAAAACCCACACACACACATGGAGAATGTGTAAACTCCACACAGACAGTCACCCAAGAATGGAATTCACTGGTGCTGTGAAGCAGCAGTGTTAACTACTGTGCCACCAAACTGGATGGGATGGGGATGGGTGGGAACAGGCAAATTAAAGAACGTAGAGTTTGTTAGATGTTGGGAAATACCTTTTATACAGAAACTTATTGTTCCCACTCTTTACTGAAATGTTGAGGATTATCTGCATCTTTTCAAAAGCTGGATTAATCATTTTACAGGAGAGGAAATAAACTTTCCTTCCTGCTACAGACACTTCTGTGATTTATTGTCTGTCCTGTACATGATTACAGCTTAAGTTGATGGTTTATATGTGCACTATGTCAGGACATGGTATGGCTTGGGTTGGTTTGTTAGAGCCCTTAGGAGAAAGTGAGGACTGCAGATGCTGGAGACCAGAATTGAAAAGTGTGGTGCTGGAAAAGCGCAGCAGGCCAGGCAGCATCCGAGGAGCAGGCGAATCGACGTTTTGGGCATAAGCCTTCATTCCTGAAGAAGGGCTTATGCCTGAAACGTCGATTCTCCTGCTCCTTGTTAGAGCCCTTGCTGATTTTTCCATTATTTTTCTTTTACTCTTTGATCAATTTTAATTTGGAGCTGTTAATTCACAACAGTATGTTAAGCGTGACTTTTGGACTGAGGGTGATAGCTTGTGTTAAAAGGTAAACAAACCAAACAAACTTTTGGATTCAGTTTAAAAACAAACTTCAGGATTCATGAAGCCAGGCCTGGAAATTAATTGCAGATTGGTTCCTGATCAAAAAGTTCTGCAGATGCTTCATTAATGGGGAAGAGCATTATGTTTAAACAGACAGCTGAACCTTTTTAATAATGATGTGTGTACCTAGGAATTGGTTCTGCAAAATCTGGGGAAGACCTTACACTCAAACAGATGACTGATGCTGAATGGTAACTGGGACCTTGTGGAGAAGAAGGTTGGTCTGTCAGGGAGTGGTCAGAGTTTGGATTGGGCTTTGGACTGTGTTTTCTGTGAAAAGAAATGTGGCTGTTGATTCTACAGCATGAAGATTTGAAAGGTTCCTGACCAACATTCCCATTTGCAGCTTTTGGAAGCTCAGAGAATGGAAAACTAAATTAGCAGTATTAATTCCTTGACTGGATGAGCTGAACAGGTGATCCTGATCAACATTTTCAGAAAATCAACAAGAAACTGTCATCTGTAGAACAACATATTGTGAAAACCAATTAATTAATCTGGCCAGTTTTGTTATTTATCCCCTAACTGTGTCTGTCTTTTGTGTGAATAGGACTGAAAACAAAATTTTTTGGTTTGTTTGTCTGCCTCCATGTCATAACAAGTTACATTATATTTTCCCAGCTTTAATCTTGTGCAAGGTCAATTTGTATATTGTGTTCATAACTTCCTACTCCTTTTCAAACTATTGTGTGATATCTAACATCAAATCAATAAAAAAGCCCCTTAATTCAAAGCTCATCTGAAAGTTCATTTACAACTATTCATTTAGGACTCTGTCTATGTAAGGCTTTAAACTCATAATTGTTTCATTGTGAACTAAGGGTTTAACCCATACTGAAGAGGACCAGCTCGAATTATAATCAGAGCTGAGCTAAGAAACCATTTTCTCAAGGGCTGTGAATTCCCTTGAACTTAGGCTTTTTCATTGTCTGAAGTCTACACATCACAAACTTTTATTTTGTTCATTCTTGGGAATGTGGGCATTGATGACTGGGCCAGCTTTTATTGCCCATCCCTAGTTACTCTTGAGAAAGTGGTATTGAGCTCCCTTCTTGAACAGCTGCAGTCCATTTGCTGTGGATAGACTCTCAATCCCATTAGGGGTGGAGTTTCAGGATTTTAATCTAGCAATGCTAAAGGAACAGTGAGATATTTCCAAGTTAGGATGGTGAGTGATGGGCGAATTTGAAGGTGGTGGTGTTGCCATGTATATTCCAGTGTTCATGTGACTACATGTTGAGCTGCAGCTCCTGATTTTCCACATGAAGCGTCTGGAGCTGCAGGTGGACTCAGTATGAGGCTGGGGACATTGTGGATAGCAGGTATAGCTAGCTGATCACACCACCAGTAAGGACTACACAGACTGAGGAGAGTTGGGTGACCACCAGGGCGATAGTGTGGGCAGGCAGTTCTGGAGTATCCTGTGACCATTCCCCTCTCAAACAGGTATACCATTTTGGATACTTTTGAGGGAGTGGCCTCTAGGGGAAAAACAGCAGGAGCAGCCAGGTCAGTGGCACCACAGCTGGCACTGTTGTACAGCAGGGAGGGTCAAAATGTAGATAAGCAGTAATGATGTAGGACTCTATAGTCAGAGGCACAGATAGGTGTTTCTGAGGCTGTGAGTGATACTCCAGGATGATGTGTTGTCTCCCTGATGCCAGGGTCAAGGATGTCTCTGGTTGAGCACAGGATATTCTGAAAGGGAAGAGTGAGCTGCCAGAGGTTGTGTCCCATATTGGTACCAATGACATAAGCAGCAAGAAAGATGAGGTCCTTCAATACGAGATCATGGAAGAGGTAGGAAGTTGGAAAGCAGGACCTCAAAGGTTGTACTCTCAGAGTACTAGAAGGCATGCATTTAAGGTGAGAGGAGAAAGATCAAAGGAGACATATGGGGCAATTTTTTTAGACAGAGTGTGGTAGGAGTCTGGAATGCACTGCCAGAGTGGAGACTGAGGCAGATACAAGAAGGGCATTTAAGAGACTTATAGATAGGCACATGAATATGTAAGGAACGGAGGGACATGGGCCAAAGGCAGACAGAAGGGATTAATTTCATTTTGTGTCATTTTTGGCACAACATCGTGGGCTGAAGGGCCTGTTCCTGTGCTGTACAGTTCTGTGTTCTATATATTATTCCCTGTGCCACATTCCAGTGAAACTAAGGAAGATAGTACATGGCTAAAGAGCTGCTAAAGGAGGAAGGGCTTCAGGTATGTGGATCATGGGATGTCATCTGGGACAGGTGGGACATGTACAAGAAGGACAGATTGCACCTAAACTGGAGGGGCACCTGTATCCTGGCAGGGAGGTTTGCTAGTGCCACTCGGGAGGGTTTAAACTAGAGCAATAGGTCAGTTAGTAAAATTACTGAAGAGAATTCAGAGACTAAGGCCAATAAGAGTAAGAGGAAGCACAGACGAGCAGAGGTTTCCTCAAATGTATTTGTTTTCCTGTGAGGAGTATGACAGATGAGGCAAATGAACTTGGATTAATACATTTAATCATTGGCTATTACCGAGACTTGTTAGAGGGTCAAGCCTGGCTGCTTAATGTTCTGGGATTTAGATGTTTCAGGTGAGTTAAAGAGACATGTAAAAGAGGTGGGAGAGTTGTGTGACTAATTCAGGAGGATATCGCAGCTATACTGAGGGAGGGCACCTTGAAGCGTTAATCCAGCAAGACCATATGGGTACAGCTCAGGAATAGGATGGGATTATACTACAGGCCTCCCAACAGCCAGTGGGAGATAGAGGAACAGATATGTGAACAGATTATGGGAAAAAAGTAAGAACAACAGGGTTGCTGTGGTGGGGGATTTTAACTTCCCTTGAATTGACTGGAGCTCTCTGCCAGGTTTTTGGATGGCGGTAGAATTTGTTGCATGTGTCTAGGGAGCTTTTTAGAAATAGCCCGAGTACTAGACCTAGTACTGGGAAAAGAGCTTGGCCAGGTGATAGAGGCAGCATTTTGGAAACAGTCATCATAAGTCTGTAGGGTTTAAGTTACTTATTGTTAAAGACAAAAGTAGTCTTTGGTGAAAGTAATAATCTGGGGGAAGGCTAACTTCCACAGTGTTAGGCAGAAACTGGGGAATGTAGATTGGGGGCAGATGTTTCAGGATAAATCCACATCTAGAATTTGGGAATAACTTAAAGGCCACCTGATTAGAGATCAGAATCAGTATGTTCCTATGAAAATACGGATGCCAAAACCTGGAAACCTTGGAGGATAAGAGAAATTAAGAGCTTAGTCAAAAAGTAAAAGGAGGCGTACATAAGGTTTAGGAATCTGAAGACAGAGAAAACCCATAAAGAATACAAAGAAAGCAGGAAAGAACTTGAGCAAGGAATTAGGTGGGCTTACACGGGCGCGGAAATGTCTTTGGTAAACAGGATTAAGGAAAACACCAAGGTATTTTATAAATACAAAATGAAGAAGAGGGCAGCTAGGGAAAGGATGGGTTCACTCAAGAACAAAGGAGAGAATTTATGCCAGGAGATGGAGGAAGTGGGTGAGGACCTTAATTTTGCATTGGTATTCACAAAGGAGGAGGTCTTAGAATAGGATCCCCACAGTGTGGAAGCACGCCATTTAGCCATCAAACTCACACAGACCCGTCTCCTCCCTGTAACCCTGCATATCCCATTGCTAATCCACCTAGCCTACATATCCCCAGACACTCCAGCATTGCCAATCCACCTAACTTGCACATCTTTGGACGGTGGGAGGAAACAAGAGCATGCAGAAGCCCATGCAGATGCAGGGAGAATGTGCAAATCCCACACAGTCACCCAAGGATGGAATCAAACCCCGGGTCCCTAACACTGTGAGGCAACAGTGCTAACCACTGAGCCACTGTGCCGATATGGTGGAGGGTGAGTCTTGGGAGGAGTATGTAGATATTCTAGGCCATGTCAATATGTAGATATTCTAGGCCATGTCAATATAAAATGGGAAGAGGTATTGAGTGTTTTGAAAAGCAGGAAGGTAGACAGGTTCCCAAGGTCTGATGGGATATATCCCAGAATGCTGAGGGAGGCAGGTGAGGAAATTGCTGGGACCTTTTTGAAATCTTTGAATTCTGTTCAGGCACAGGAGAGGTGAATAGCCAATGTTGTTGCTTTGTTTAAGAAGGACAACAGGGATAATGGGAGAAAGTACAGTCTTTTGTATGGTAGAAAAATTATTGGAGAAGATTCTTAGGAACAGGATTTACTTGCATTTGCACTTATTAGCAATAGGCAGCATGGCTTTGTGCAGGGAAGATTGAGTTTTTTGAGGAATTGATTGAGTTTTTGAGGTACTGACAAAGATGATCAATGAGGGCAGCACTATAATGTTTTCTATATGGACTTTAGCAAGGCCTTTGACAAGATCCCTCCTAACAGGCTGATACAGAGGATGAAGTCACAAGGACTATGTGGTGAGCTACTCAGATGGATACAAAACTGGCTTAGTCATAGAAGACAGAGAGCAGTAGAAGAAGAGTGTGTTTCTGACTGGAGATCTGTGACCAATGATGTTCCGCAGAGATCAGTGCTAGGATCTCTGTTTTTTGTAATATTTGTTTAAGTGATTTGGAAGAGAATGTAGGTGGCCCAATTAGTAAATTTGCAGATGACACAAAGATTGGGGGAGCTGGGGATAGAAAGGATGATTGCCAGAGGATACAGCAGGGTATAAATGGACTGGAGTCTTGGGTGGAGAAATGGCAGATGGAATTTAATCTGGTCAAGTGTGAGATGGTGTATTTTGGGATGGTCCAATACAGGAGAGAAATATGCAGTAAATGGCAGAATCCTTATTGGCAGCATGGTGACTTGATGGTTGGCATCACTTTGTCTCTGTCCACTGAGCTCGCCAGTAGAGTCATGGTAACATGGCTGAGTGGTCTAAGACGTTGGACTCAAGTTCCAGTCTCTGTGGAGGTGTGGGTTTGTAGCCCATTGCTGCTAAGTATATAATTATGCTCACAGCTTACCATTTGAAGGCTTCAATTTCTAGGGCAGCACAGTGGTATGGTGGTAAGCACTGCTGCCTCACAGTGCCAGGGACCCGAGTTCAATTCCAGCCTCGGCTGACAATGTGTGGAGATTCTCCCCGTGTCTGCATGAGTTTCCTCCCAAAGTCCAAAGATGTGCAGTTTAGGTGGATTAGCCATGCTAAAATTGCCTGTGGTATCCAGAGATGTGCAGGCTCAGTGAGTTAGCCCTGGGAAATGCTAAGGGATGGAGTAAGGGAGGTGAATCTAGGTGGGAAGCTCTTTAAAGGGTCAGTGTGGACCTGATGGGCCAAATGGCCTGCTTCCATGCTGTAGGAATTCTATGATTAACAACAAAGGAACCAAGGAGTAGAGGTCCACAGTTCTCTGAAAGGGGCAACACAAGTGGATAAGATGATCAAGAAGACATATGGCATGCTTGGCTTTGTCGGTTGGGACATAGAGTATTTAAATTGGCAAGTCATGCTGGTCAGCTTTAGTTAGGCTACATTTGGAATATTGTGTACAGTTCTGTTCACCACACTACCAGAAGGATGTGGAGGCTTTGGAGAGGGCGCAGAAGTGGTTTACCAGGATGTTGCCTGGTGTGGAGGTAATTAGTTATAAGGAGAGATTGGACAAACTTGTTTTCACTTGAATGTTGCAGAATGAGAGACAACCTGATAGAAGTTTACAGAATTCTGAGAAGCATGGAAAGAATGGACAGTTGGAGTTGTTTTCCAAGGGTAGAAATGGGGATATAGGCTTAAGTTAAAAGAGTTTAAAGGAGATTTGAGAGGCAGGTTTTTAACACAGAGGTTGGTAAGTACCTGGATTGTGCTGCCAGTGGAGGTGGCGTAGTGTTTTAAAAAATTCTCAAGGTCAGGTTCGTAGGAGAGTAGTCTGACACAGAACAAACGACCAAGAGGCGGGTCTGCTAGAATATGAGCATTTTATTCCCCGCAGCGTCGCCACAACCAGGTCTCATACTTACAACGGGTCTGGCTTATACTCACTCTACATGTTACCGGAACTGGGAGCCGTCAGTTCTCGTAGAGCGGTTGCCAACAACCCACGCTCGGCGGTTAAACGTAACCCCGGAGCAGACTCACCGAACTGGAGACTTTTCCAGCTGATCATGCCAACGGGTCTGGCTTATACTCACTCTACATGTTACCGGAACTGGGAGCCGTCAGTTCTCGTAGAGCGGTTGCCAACAACCCACGCTCGGCGGTTAAACGTAACCCCGGAGCAGACTCCCGGGTCTGGCTTATACTCACTCTACATGTTACCGGAACTGGGAGCCGTCAGTTCTCGTAGAGCGGTTGCCAACAACCCACGCTCGGCGGTTAAACGTAACCCCGGAGCAGACTCACCGAACTGGAGACTTTTCCAGCTGATATACTCTTTTCCAGATATAAACATTCATGTGAACAGCAGAGCAAGGCTAAAAAACACATTCCATTCTGGTTACATACAGATAAGAAGATTCACACGGGGAGGTGTGTAATAAGATTCACACGGGACTAAGCAACACCTCCATTCCGGTTAGATTCACACATGTATTGGGACATAATTTTAACCCTTTCACCACATTCCACTGCTTGGCCCAATACATGTGTTACATTATGATTCACACATGTGTTGGGACATAATTTTACACCACACGTAGGCACATACAATAGCAATGTTGAGGAGGCATCTTGACACATGCATTAATAGGCAGGGAATAGAGGGATATGGACCATGTAGAAGCAAAACGGTTTTAGTTTAGAAAGACATCATGTGTCGATGCAGTCATGGTCGGCTGAACACTCTGTTCCTGTGCTGTATTGTTTTGTTTATGTCTGCTGGCCCTGTGCCTTCTAGAGTTGATGGTCATAGGTTTGGAAGGTGCAATATAAAGAGCCTTGGTGAACTTGTGCAGTGTACTTGTAAATGGTGTACATCTGCTGCTACTGAGCATTGGTGGTGAAGAGGTTAAATGTTTAAATGGAGAATCGGGTGGCAGCCAAGTGGGCTACTTTTTTCTGAATGGCATTGAGATTTTTGAGTGATGTTGGAGTTGCACCTATTCAGGTAAATGGCCTTATAAACAGCCAACAGACCTTGAGAGTCAGGGGGTCGGTTACTCACTACTAAATTCCTAGCTTCCGATTTGCTGTTGTGGCTACTATATTTATATGGTTAGTCCAGTTCAGTTTCTGGTCAAAGGTAACCTCGAGGATGTTGGTAGTGAGGAATTCAGCAAAGATAATGCCATTGAATGTCAAGGGGCGATGGTTAGATTCTCTCCTGTTGATCTATTCCATAGAAACAAGTTAATTATATCCTGGGAGTTCCCTGTGTCCAAACTCAATGAATTAAATTCTGGATGATTTCTATCTATAGTTTGCTGGTGGACTCAGATGATATTGGAAATAAAAATATAATTTGTTGCTTCCGGTAGGAAACACTTGTATTCAGTTCTGCTCAGGTAAGTGGAGCTGAATACATGTTGCAAAGTACGTAACATTACGGTATCTGTTTAAAGTAATACCACTCAGATTACATTTCTGTCATGCGCAATTTCGCCCCTCATACTCAGAGCTCCTGTGGTTTTTTTTCAGTTCATCTCATTACGGTCACTCACTTCTAATAAGCGTTATTTTCTTTTGCAGCTTCCCAAGCTCAGACCAAGCTTCTCACGGCCTCACAATCTCAAAAGCATTTCTGACCATCGGTTTTCTGTTGCTCCACGCCTTTTCCAGAACTCCAACCTCAATCTGCAGCCAAAGGTTCTACCAGCAACAATTGCCAATCTTCCAAATGCCAATGTACCTCCTGCAACAAAGATCAAATTCCCACTCAACTATCATTCAGGTGATCATCAATCTGATTCATGGTACCTCTCGTTTTACCACCTCTGTGGGCAATGCAGCTCTCCACTGCTTGTTAAAGTTTCACGCAATTTAACAGGTCATGAAACCAAAGAACTCAAACCAAGTTCTCTGAAATATGTAAAGTACATGGATTCAAAAAAGAAAATCTGTACAAGCTTTATTTTTAAATAATCTATGATATTTCTTGCAGATATTGTTTAAAAATGCTTTGATAAAATATGTCAGCTAAATTTTAAACAAAACTTGGGTGCACTAAGAGATAAACCAGTGAGTAGGTAATCCAATTCCTGAATATATGCTAAATTAGCATATTAGATTAGATTAGATTAGATTACTTACAGTGTGGAAACAGGCCCTTCGGCCCAACAAGTCCACACCAACCCGCCGAAGCGCAACCCACCCATACCCCTACATTTACCCCTTACCTAACACTACGGGCAATTTAGCATGGCCAATTCACCTGACCTGCACATCTTTGGACTGTGGGAGGAAACCGGAGCACCCGGAGGAAACCCACGCAGACACGGGGAGAACATGCAAACTCCACACAGTCAGTCGCCTGAGGCGGGAATTGAACCCGGGTCTCTGGCGCTGTGAGGCAGCAGTGCTAACCACTGTGCCACCGTGCCGCCCACGAAATGTAAACTTTAGCCTCATGGGGTTGAAATGGATGATGTTGCTGCACCTGTTGCTTTACAGTAGACTGGGAAATGTGTTCATATTGACTCAAGACAAATTTTAGCTTAGCTGAGATGTTCTTAACATGTGACCCACAGGTTGACAGTCATTGTCTAAACTGGATAAAGGGGCAAAATGGTGACATAGCAGTAATGTAACTGGAGTCTAACCCAGAGGTCTGGTTAATGCTGGGGAGTGTTGATTCAAATGTAACCACAGCAGTTGCTGGAGTTTAATATACTTGTATCAGTGTTGGTGGCTACAGAGCTATCATTGAATGTCATAAAAATCAAGTTCACTAATGTTCTTTAGGGAAAATAATGTGCCTTCCTAAATCCAGCCTGAAATGGCCTGGGAAGCTGCTCAGTTCAAGAATAATTAGGGGTAGGCAACAAATCCTAGCCATCTCAATGATGTCCGCATCACATTAAATAAACTTTGAAAATATAAACCAAACATAAGTGTTTATGGGACAGTCCCTTAGTGAGACAATACTTCAGGAGAGAGGACAGGAGAGAATCATTAACAATTATTGAATATTTTTGTTCCCTGTGCTCCTTTATTTCTAGTTTTCCAATCTTTGTCCATAGAGTCTGTCTAGTGAAGCGGCCCAGTGTCTGAATTAACATGCAGTTGCAAGCCTAACTCTGATGGATATTGATGCTTTCCCATTCATCTGCTTCATTTCCTCAATCTTCCATATGGTAGCACATTATTACATCTTGAGGAGAACCAAACTTATGAAAGGATTGTCTGACCAACTAAAGGTTTATGGAAGTAACAGCCAGAATTTACCATTTTCCCATTTAAGGATTAAGCGTGGTTCCTATAGGAAGTCCAAAGGGATTGGAAGCACAGGGGCTGCCAACACACTGTCCGCACAGTCAGTTAAATAAAGATAAGACAGACTTCAATATATTTATAATGTGTAAAGTCACAGTCAATCGACCAATGATTTTTACTGCTTCACAGGTGAAAGCCAGTTACAGAAGATAGAAGTGGGTAACACTACCCCAAGTACCATTCACCAGAGAAACGCAGAGGGGAACAAGGGGTTGATCTTGCACAAGCGTGTTAGAGGTCAGAAATTCATGTTTCTACAGATTAACAGGTGTGGAATATCCAAAGCACAGAATTACTTTTTCTCATTGACCTGTAGTTTACTGACCTGATTTTAAGTGCTGACTATATCCATTATATTCCAATACATAGCAAATATTATAAGAGATCAGATTGCAGTTCTGCACATCATCTTTGGAAATGAAACTCAACAGAAAACTTTTTTAAATTTATTAATGGGAAAAGGGCATCGCTGGCTCGGCCAGCAATTATTGGGCCATCTCTAATTGCTCAGAGGGCAATTTAAGTGTCAACCACATTTCTGTAGTTCTGGAGTCAAATGTAGGCCAAACTAGATAAAGTTGGCAGTTTCCTCCCCAAAGGACATCAGTCAGAGAATATTTTGTTTGCTATCAATCATATTTCAGTTAGATTTTAGCATAGCTAATGAAAAGAACAGAGCAGGAAGAGATGGAGAGGCTTTTTTAAAAAAAAATCATTCATAGGACGTGGCCATCCAGCATTGGACCAGCATTAATTACCCATTTCCGAATTGCCGTGGAGAAGGTGGTGGTGAGCCGCCACTTTGAACTACAGCAATCCATATGGTGTTGTAAGGAAGGGAAATCGAGATCTCTTTGAATGTTCAAGAACATAGAGTAAGATATGGTGATGTAAATTTATGTTGGGTACAGAGCTGCAGACATCCTGGAGGAATACAGACTGCATGGGTGAAACTCAAAAGAAAACTAAGGAAAACACGAGCAGCACGGTGGCTCAGTGGTTAACACTGCTGCCTCACAGCGCCAGGGACCCAGGTTTGATTCTAACCTCGGGTGGCTGTGTGGAGTTTGCACATTCTTCCCGTGTTTGCGGAGTTTCCTCTGGGTGCTCCGTTTTCCTCCCACAGTCCAAAAATGTACAGGTGAGGTGAATTGGCCATGCTAAATTCCCCATGATGTTAGGTACATTAGTCAGGGGTAAACTGAAGGATTTGGGTGGGTTACTCATCGGAAGGTCGCTGTGGACTTGTTGGGCCGAATGGCCTGTTTCCATACTGTAGGGAATCTAATCTAATCAAGAGAATAAATGAATAGAAATTCGCAAGCAAAATTGAGGTGAATGAAAAATCTATCAGAAGTACTATATCAAAAACCAGCAAGAGGAATAATGATCAAAAAGATAATTTGTGTGTGGGGATGGAAGGCATGTGCTTGGTTATGAATAAATCCTTCATCCAATCTTCACAAAAGAAAAGGTAATGGAGGCATTGTAGTCAAGATGAAATGTGCAAGGTATTCAAGGGATAAACGGTGAGGGAAGAAATATTAAGGTGTTCAGCATTCTTGAAATTGGTCAAATCATAAGGCATGCATGAAGTATATTGCAGTCTCCCAAAAGAAATGGAGAGAACCTTGACCATTGATTCTTAATCCTGTCATAGGTGTGGTTATGGAGCTGTTCCTATTCATATATCCATCCAAATGCCTTTTAAATATGGCAACTATACCAGCCTCCACCACTTCCTCTGGCAGCTCATTCCATTCACGTAGCACCCTCTGTGTGAAAAAGTTGCCCCAGGGGTCTCTTTTATATCTTTCCCCTTTCACCCTAAACCTATGCCCTCTAGTTCTGGACTAGAGGGAAAAGACTTTGCCTATTTATTCTATCCATGCCCCTTATAATTTTGTAAACCTCCATAAGGTCACCTCTCAGCCTCCGACGCTCCAGGGAAAACAGCCCCAGCCTGTTCAGCCTTTCCCTGTAGCTCAGATCCTCCAACCCTGGCAACATCCTTGTAGATCTTTTCTGAACCCTTTCAAGTTTCACAACATCTTTCCGATAGGAAGGAGACCAGAATTGCATGTCATATTCCAACAGTGGCCTAACCAATGTCCTGTACAGCCGCAACATGACCTCCCAACTCCTGTACTCAATACTCTGACCAATAAAGGAAATCATACCAAATGCCTTCTTCACTATCCTATCTACCCGCGACTCCACTTTCAAGGAGCTATGAACCTGCACTCCAAGGTCTCTTTGTACAGCAACACTCCCTAGGACCTTACCATTAAGTGTATAAGTCCAAAGATTTGCTTTCCCAAAATTCAGCACCTTGCATTTATATAAATTAAACTCCATCTGCCACTCCTCAGCCCATTGGCCCATCTGGTCAAGATCCTGTTGTAATCTGAGGTAACCCTCTTCGCTGTCCACTACACCTCCAATTTTGGTGTCATCTGCAAACTTACTAACTGTACCTCTTATGCTCGCATCCAAATCATTTATGTAAGTGACAAAAAGTAGAGGGCCCAGCACCGATCCTTGTGGCACTCCACTGGTCACAGGCCTCCAATCTGAAAAACAACCCTCCACCACCACCCTCTGTCTTCTACCTTTGAGCCAGTTCTGTATCCAAATGGCTAGTTCTCCCTGTATCCCATAAGATCTAACCTTGGTAATCAGTCTCCCATGGGGAACCTTGTTGAACGCCTTACTGAAGTCCATATAAATCACATCTACCCTCATCAGTCTTGTTTGTTACTTCATCAAAAAACTCAATCAATTTTGTGAGACATGCTGACACTCAGGATTCCCTCCAATAACTTGCTCACCACCGAAGTCAGGCTCACTGGTCTATAGTTCCCTGGCTTGTCCTTACCACCCTTCTTAACCAGTGGCACCACGTTTACCAACCTCCAGTCTTCCGGCACCTCACCTGTGACTATCGATGATACAAATATGTGGGCGGCACGGTGGCACAGTGGTTAGCACTGCTGCCTCGCAGCGCCTGAGATCCGGGTTCAATTCCCGCCTCAGGCGACTGACTGTGTGGAGTTTGCACGTTCTCCCCGTGTCTGCGTGGGTTTCCTCCGGGTGCTCCGGTTTCCTCCCACAGTCCAAAGATGTGCAGGTCAGGTGAATTGGCTATGCTAAATTGCCCGTAGTGTTATGTAAGGGGTAAATGTAGGGGTATGGGTGGGTGGCGCTTCGGCGGGGCGGTGTGGACTTGTTGGGCCGAAGGGCCTGTTTCCACACTGTAAGTAATCTAAGTAATCTAATCTAAAAATATCTCAGCAAGAGGCCCAGCAATCACTCCTCTAGCTTCCCACAGAGTTCTCGGGTACACCTGATCAGGTCCTGGGGATTTATCCACTTTTAACCGTTTCAAGACATCCAGCACTTCTGCCTCTGTAATCTGGACATTTTGCAAGATGTCACCATCTATTTCCTTACTGTCTATATCTTCCATATCCTTTTCCACAGTAAATACTGATGCAAAATATTCATTTAGTATCTCCCCCATTTTCTGTAGCTCCACACAAAGGCTGCCTTGCTGATCTTTGAGGGGCCCTATTCTCTCCCGAGTTACCCTTTTGTCCTTAATATATTGTGTAAAACGATAAGGCTGGTCTTCCAGTAAAATGCTAAATTGGGGGAAGGCCAGTCACAACACTATGAGGCAGTAACAGGAGAAATTGCCAGGTATTTGAATGTAAATTTTAAAACCTAGTTAACCTGAATTCAGATCTAGCATGTTCCTTTGAGGATGAGAAATAAGGATGGCAAGATTCTGGAATCTTGGATGACAAGACATATTGTAAACTTAGTTACGAGAGAAAGAAAGCATATTAAGGTTTCGGAAACTGAAATCAAACGAGGTCCTTGGGGAAGAGAGGAAACAAAAATAACGTAGAAATTAGGAGGGCTAGAATGTGCCATGAAATAACCTTGGCAAATAGGATTAAGGAGAATCCCAAGGAATGTTATATGTATATTAGGAGAAAGAGGGAAGCTAGGAAAAGGATGGTTCCATTCAAGGACAATGGAGGGAATTTATGAATGGAGCCAGAGGAAGTGGTAAGGCCCTTAATGAGAACTTTGCATTGCTTATTCACAAAGGAGAAGAACATGGATGATGGTAAGATTAGAGAGGGGTTTGTTGGTTCTCTAAAACATATCAATATAAAGGAGGAAGAGATGTTGGGTGTCTTGAAAACCATTAGGGTAAATAAGTCCCCAGTCCCAGGAGACTAAAAGAGGCAAGGGAGGAGATTGCTAGGACCTTGACTTTTGTATCTTTGCAATCTCTTTAGCCCCAAGCAAGATCACAGAAGGCTGGAGAATGGCCCAATGTTGTTTCTTTGTTCAAGAAGGGCAACAGAGAAAATCCAGGAAGTTATAGGCTCATGAGCCTTACATGACTGGTAGGGAAATTATTGGAGAAGATTCATTGGGACAGGATTTGGTTGTAATTGGAGAAGAACAGACATTATGGTTTTATGCAAGTGAGGTCTTGTCTCACAAACTTGATGGAGTTTTCTGAGGAAGAGCTGAAGATGTTTGATAAGGGTAAGGCAGTGTTTGTTATCTACATGGACTTTACCTAATGCATTTGACCATGTCCTTCATGGTAGGCTTGTCCAAAAGATCAAATCTTAAGGAATCCATGGTGAGCTGGCAAGTTAGATACAAAATTGATCTGGATATAGAAGATAGAGGGTAGTTGTGGAACGTATTTCCTAACTGAAGGTCTGTGACCAGTTTGTAATATATGTACATGATTTGGATGAAAATGTTGGTGGTCTGATTACTAAGTTTGCAGATGACTTGAATGTTGGTGGAGTTGTTGATAATGAGGAAAGATGGTCTGTGACCAGTTTGTAATATGTGTACATGATTTGGATGAAAATGTTGGTGGTCTGATTACTAAGTTTGCAGATGACTTGAATGTTGGTGGAGTTGTTGATAATGAGGAAAGATAGCAAAGGTTGCAGCAGGATATATCAGCTGGAAAGTTGAGTGGATAAATTGCAGATGGAGGTGAATCGGACAAGGTTGAGGTGATACATTTTGGGAGGTCAAATGCAAAAGGAAAATATATAGTAAATGGCAGGACTCTTAGGAACATTGATATACAGAAGGATCTTGGTGCCAAAGTACATAGCTCCCTGAAGGTGGCAACACAAAGTGGATAACTTGGTAAAGAAAGCATATGGAATGCTTCCCCTCATTGTTCAGGACATTGAGACCAAAAGTTGTCATGCTGCAACTGTATAAGGCTTTGGTCAGGCCGCATTTAGAGTGTTGTATATGCAGTTCTGGAAGGATGTAGAAACTTTCAAGATGGTGCAGTTAGCTTTACCAGGATGTTGCCTGGATTGGAATGTATTCGCTATAATGAGAGGTTGGGCAAACTTGGATTGTTTTCACTAGAGAATTGAAGGCTGAGGGGGCAACCTGATAGAAATATATAAAATTACGAGGGGCATGGATCGGATAGATAGTCAGCCTTTTTTCCCAGGGTGGAAATGTCAAATATTAGGTGGGCATGGATTTACTGTGAGAGGGGGTAAGTTTAAAGGAAAGTCTTTAACATAGAGGGTGGTAGGTGCCTGGAATGCACTGATATGGGAATTGTCAGAAGCAGATACAGTAGCAATATTTAAGAGATGTTCAAACATGTGTATAGGCAGGGAACAGAAGGATGTGAATCATGTGCAGGCAGATGGGATTAGTTTCAGAATAGCATCATAGTTGGCACAGACGTGCTGGGATAAAGAGCCTGTTCCTTTGCTGTATTGTTCTACATTCAATGTTATCCTAAACCTGGATGAAATACTAATTAGCGCATAGCAAGAATACAATTCTGGTTACTCCATTCCAGCAAGCATAAGAGCGAACAGATGAGATTTAAAAGGATGTTGCCAGGAATGAAGAATGAGGAGAGATCAGATATGCTGGAGTTGTTTCCTCTCAAACAGAGGAAGCTGATAGGAGAGTTCATTGAAGTATATCCAGTTCTGAGTGATTGGGAAGGAATATTTCTCCCAGCATAGAGGTCAGAACCAAGAAATATAAATTGGAAGTAATTTGTAGGAGGATTAAAGGGAAATTTAGCAGCATTGTTTTTGCCCAGAGGATAGTGGGGTTTAGAGCTGAAAGTTAGGATTGCAGATGCTGGAGATCAAGAATCTAGAGTGTGGTGCTGGAAAAGCACAGCAGGTCAGGCAGCATCCAAGGCGCAGGAGAATCGACGCTTCAGGTATAAGCCCTTCATCAGAGGGGTTTAGAGCTCACTATCTGAAACCCTCAACATTTAAAAAAAAAATGCTTGAAAATGCATTTGTAATTCTGTAACCCACAAGGCCCTGGACCAAGTACTGGACAGTGGAGTTAGGCTGGATCACTCTTTTTAATCGCTCTTCATGCTGTAACAAAACCCTGTTGAAAACATAACTAATTTTCCTGTGAAATATGCTAAAATGGAGGATAATTTCATAATATAAATTAGGCACATAAATCAATTCTAGTTGTTTATAACAGCTTGGTTACAAATTGTGATTATTGGGGAATACTTAATCGGTTTGGTCTTGGCTGTGATTTGAAATGTCCCAATTGTTTGTTATATTTGGACAAACCAAACAGTCCCAGAGGCAAGAAGGTGATGCATTTTGTAGGTTTTTTTAATATGCTAGCTTAGGTATCGATATACCAAAGTTTGGTCTTTATTGACTTGGATGTCTTGAATTTTATTAACAATGTGTTTATATGGTTACAAAAACACAGCCTTACGTGCGTAAGTCTGGGCTCTGTGCTTATTGCTGTTACTGTACAATGCACATCTATAACTGACTGACTGAACAGTAATCTCATTAGACTGCAACAGTTATAGAGATGTACAGCATGGAAATAGACCCTTTGGTCCAACCCGTCCATGCCAACCAGATATCCCAA
Source organism: Chiloscyllium plagiosum (assembly GCF_037043375.1). Classification (NCBI taxonomy): domain Eukaryota; kingdom Metazoa; phylum Chordata; class Chondrichthyes; order Orectolobiformes; family Hemiscylliidae; genus Chiloscyllium; species Chiloscyllium plagiosum. The sequence goes on along the minus strand of NW_028270158.1, from coordinate 66,008,903 downwards.
CCCAATCTAGTCCCACCTGCCAGCGCCCAGCCCATATCTCTCCAAACCCTTCCTATTCATATACCCATCCAAATGCCTCTTAAATGTTGCAATTGTACCAGCCTCCACCACTTCCTCTGGCAACTACTTCAATACACGTACCACCTTCTGTGTGAAAACGTTGCCCCTTAGGTCTCTCTTATATCTTTCCCCTCTCACCCTAAATCTATGTCCTCTAGTTCTGGACTGCCCGACCCCAGGGAAAAGGCTTTGCCTATTTACCCTATCCATGCCCCTCATAATTTTGTAAACCTCTATAAGGTCACCCCTCAGCCTCCGATGCTCCAGGGCGAACAGCCCCAGCCTGTTCAGCCTCTCCCTATATCTCAAATTCTCCAACCCTGGCAACATCCTTGTAAATCTCTTCAGAGAGAGAAATTGAGGACTGCAGATGCTGGAGATTAGAGCTGAAAAATGTGTTGCTGGAAAAACGCAGCAGGTCAGGCAGCATCCAAGGAGCAGGAGAATCGACGTTTCAGGAAGAAGGGCTTATGCCTGAAATGTCAATTCTCCTGCTCCTTGGATGCTGCCTGACCTGCTGCGCTTTTCCAGCAACACATTTTTCAAATCTCTTCAGAACCCTTTCAAGTTTCACAACATCTTTCCGACAGGAAGGAGACCAGAATTGCATGCAATATTCCAACAGTGGCCTAACCAATGTCCTGTACAGCTGCAACATGACCTCCCAACTCCTGTACTCAATACTCTGACCAGTAAAGAAAGCATACCAAACACCTTCTTCACTATCCTATCTACCTGTAATTCCACTTTCAAGGAGCTATGAACCTGCACTCCAAGGTCTGGCGAGGCAAATACCATGTTCTGATGTCATGTAAATGTATTAAAAGCACAGTCCTGTTTGGTCTGGAATCTATATTATAATAAATCAATAGGAACATAGAAATTAGGAGCAGGAGTAAGCCATCTGGCGAATCAGTGAGATCATGATTGATCTATTTATTGTCTCAGCTCTATTTACATGTCTATCGCACTTAGCCCTTGACTCCATTGTTCATCAAAAATCTAGCTCAACCCAGAAAAAGTCGAATGATCCAGTCTCTACTGCTCTCCGGGGAAGAGAATTCTCCAGGCAAAGAACTCTGAGGCAAAATAGATTCTCCTCAACTTCATCTTAAAAGGGGAACCTCTTGTTCTTAAATTAGATTGGATTGAAGGGCCTATTTCTGTGCTGTACTGTTCTATGTTGTATGTAGGTCCCCTAGTTTTAGTTTCTCCCACAAGAGGAAATGTCCTCATGGTACCCACCCTAACAAGTCCTCTCACGATCTTAAAAAATCTGTTTAAGTAAAATCCAATGGCTACAAGCCTGCCCTGTGCAACCTTTCGTTCAGATTTTGCATATAATCTCTGAACAATAGTCACTGTCACACACTATACTGTTAATTAATAACTGGTGAATGTTTCTGCTGATCAAGGAGGATTCTGCAGGAAATGGAACACTTTGCCTAATTCAGGTTAGCATTCCCAAGTCAGATGTATTAGATCCAGCTGCAGAGCAAAGCTCGCCATTATCATTCATACTGTAGTGCTTTAGTGGCAACTTCTGAGGAGCATCTACTGCTGTACACTGTGACACTGGCTTTTCTATACTCTAATTTCATCTTCATGACTTTATTCAAACTTCCAGTTTAATGCCAAATAAATGAAGGTGTCTGAAGCTTACATTACTGCAAATTGTTTAAGATCAGGGTTTTCCCTGGATTGTCTCTCATCCTATAGGGTACACAATGAATTCCAATTGTGGTTTTAAATGGAAAAGGCAGTTTCTAAATCCATCCATCCCCAGTCTCACTGAGTTGATCTTTTAGTCAAATTGTTGATTCATTATGGTCAGTGAATAGAGTCATGTAACAACCTCGAGGGAGAGAAAGATGTGAAGGTTGGTGGATAATAAGGTACGAGGAGGTGAAGGAGGGGTGATCTGTTCTGCACCATTTAATCCCTGTTCGGTGGGCAGAACTTGTATTTTTAATTTTTTTGAGCGTACAGCTTTCACACTTCAATTGAAATTTTGTTAGCCCAATCAAAACAAAGGAGATAATTATACAGTTACCTTGAATGAAAGAAAGAGGGGTTTTATTACCTACTTCCCTGGAAGGAGATAATAAAAATGCAACATAAATCTTGCACATAAACACAGGTAATAAACTTATAAAGAATGAAGAGGATAATGATATCTTGTCCACATCAGAAGATAAAGACGAGGCAATTACAGTTAAAAGCTCTTAGAATCCTTGTGTTGTGAGAATGACTGAGAACTGTTTAGCTGTTTTGGTTCTTCAGAGTGGTGAAATTTAGATTAGATTAGATTACAGTGTGGAAACAGGCTCTTTGGCCCAACAAGTCCACACCGACCCGCCGAAGCGAAACCCACCCAAACCCCTACATTTACCCCTTATCTAACACTACGGGCAATTTAGTATGGCCAATTCACCTGACCCTGCACATCTTTGGACTGTGGGAGGAAACCGGAGTACCCGGAGGAAACCCACGCAGACACGGGGAGAACGTGCAAACTCCACACAGTCAGTCGCCTGAGGCGGGAATTGAACCCAGGTCTCTGGCGCTGTGAGGCAGCAGTGCTAACCACTGTGCCACCGTGCCGCCCTTGGTTTGGTTCTCAGTAAATGTTATTTTTCTCTCATGCACTTTTTTAAAAGTTTGTATTCAAGAGGAAGAAAAGAGTATCCTTGCTGTTATCAGTGCATGTTACTTACTTTCTCTGTCTGTTGTCCAAAGCAAGCTACTGAAATATTTAATTTAAATATTCTAAATCTAGCTCCATTCTAATATTCCTCAAATGACCTTACACGTCCAATATGTGAATTTACTATGTGAGTAAAACCCAATATGCAAATGTTTGGAGACTTCGCTGACTTGCAATACCTTTGGCTTAAAATTGTAATTCCCAAAGTAGCCATTTTTGTATATTTCATGTGGGTTGCTTCAGTTTGCCAGTTGATCATAGCAGCCATTAGTATCCTTTCGAGTTAGTAACATTCTTTTTAAAACCATTTTTAATCCAAGCAAGTCTCTGGTATTAAAAGTAAATGATGAAAGTTGAAGATTGATAGTGTATTTTTATTGCCATTAATACAGCATACCTGAATATAATTTATCCTGCAATTTACAACAACTTTATTGAAAATATTCTTTAGAATCTGATCAGGCAGGCAGAACTTTATGTTGTGAAGAGGGCCTCACCCACTAGTTTGAAAACAAATGAGAGATTTGCATCCCTGTTATACAGCACTGTATTCTATTGTGTAGATTAGATTAGATTACTTACATTGTGGAAACAGGCCCTTCAGCCCAAGAAGTCCACACAGACCCTCCAAAGAGCAACCTACCCAGACCATACCCCTTCATCTAACACTACGGCTAATTCACCTAACCTGCACATTTTTGGACTGTGGGAGGAAACTGGAGCACCCGGAGGAAACCCACGCAGACACTGGGAGCGTGTGCAAACTCCACATAGACAGTTGCCTGAGGCGGGAATTGAACCCGGGTCTCTGGAGCTGTGAGGCAGCAGTGCTAACCACTGTGCTGCCCCGGTGATCTGAAAACACTGAAAAGGTTAATACTGGAGAGCACCCTCTGTGATGAAAACATATAGAGTTGTGGGCAGAGCAGCTTGAAAGAGTGAGACCTCATGTCTAGTCCTCCTCTAAATTACATCAGAATAATGTAATCCTGTCAGACTAGTAACCTATAACTAGTTGCCATCATGGAATAAACTAGACCTTGTTAACTACGACCAACTCTTCCGGTTACACAAGTAAGTGGTTTTCCTCAGTCACATGGAGGACGGGAAAAATTTCTGGCTGTAACGGCTGCTCCTTTATTGAGGTATTTTAGGTGTTGGAGGTGATTTCCTCCAATTCCAGGAGCAGCAATTACTGTTTTATATGCTGTTGCATTGTTTTGAAACTTTGGGAAAAAATGTCAAAACAACAGCAGTTTTACAAGGGAGAAGAACAGACATGGTGAGGACAGTGCAGGAGAGAGAGAGAGAGGACCTGCACAGTTACTGCCTTTGCTGTTTTGAATTCATGTATCGCCGGATGTCGGAGTGATTAGATTAGATTAGATTAGATTACTTACAGTGTGGAAACAGGCCCTTCGGCCCAACAAGTCCACACCGCCCCGCCGAAGCGCAACCCACCCATACCCCTACGTGTACCCCTTACCTAACACTACTGGCAATTTAGCATAGCCAATTCACCTGACCTGCACATCTTTGGACTGTGGGAGGAAACCGGAGCACCCGGAGGAAACCCACGCAGACACAGGGAGAACGTGCAAACTCCACACAGTCAGTCGCCTGAGGTGGGAATTGAACCCGGGTCTCTGGCACTGTGAGGCAGCAGTGCTAACCACTGTGCCACTGTGCCACCCACAGTGCGTCTGGGAAAATTAGCAAACAGTGAAATTTACAACTAATCTTGGAGGAACTGTTTGGGCAAAGTTCACAGCACAGAATCAGACAAGTTAATTGTTGTTTTAAGTGTGTTCAATAGAAAGGCTGCAATAGTAAGTCGAGTGGGTTCTTTCTTGATTATATGTTTTTGGAGATATGTCTCTTGATTAAACTTAAAATATAAGCCATAACTATTAATTTAACCTGGGGCAGTGTTTTGTAGAGGAATAAGACGGTGTTATTTTCTGGGTCTGTAAATTGTGAAGGAGCAAAAATGGCCTTTAGTACAGTGATATGTACTTCTTGTCAGATGTGGGAGTTTAAAGAGAGTTTAAGGGTTACTGCGGATTATATCTGCCATAAATGCTGTTGGATGTGAATCTTATTAGATCGAATGGATCAGTTAGAGAGACAGTTAGAAGCAATGAGGAATTTGCAACAGCAACAGTATGTGATGGATGGCACTTATAGGAAGGGGGGAAAGTCTCAGATACAGTCACATAGATGGGTTAACTCCAGGAAGGGTAAGAGAGGTAGGCAGCTAATGCAGGAGTCTTTTGTGGATATACCCATTTCAAACAGGTATGCTGATTTGGAAAATGTAAGGGGTGATGGATTCTCAGGGGAACGTAGCACAAACAGCCAAGTTTCTGGTATTGAGACTGGCTCTAATGCAGCGAGGGGTACGATAGCTTCCAATAGATCAATTGTGTTAGGGGAATCTGTAGTCCGAGGTACAGACAGACGTTTCAGTGGCCAGCAGTGAAAAAGCAGAATGGTGTGTTGCTTCCCTGGTGCAAGGATCAAGGATGTCTCAGAGTGTTCTCACGGGGGAGAGGGGCTAGCAAGATGTCATTGTCCACATTGAAACCAACGACATAGGAAGGGAAAAGGATGAGATTCTGAAGGGAGATTATAGGGAGTTAGGCAGACATTTAAAAAGGAGGTCCTCGTGAATACTAATTTCTAGATTACTCCCAGTAAGAGCAGGAATAAATTACTTACAGTGTGGAAACAGGCCCTTCGACCCAACAAGTCCACACCGACCCGCTGAAGGGCAACCCACCCAGACCCATTTCCCCTCCAGTTACCCCTTCACCTAACACTACAGGCAATTTAGCATGGGCAATTCACCTAATCTGGACATTTTTGGACTGTGGGAGGAAACCAGGGCATCCAGAGGAAACCCACGCAGACACGGGGAGAATGTGCAAACTCCACACAGTCAGTTGCCTGAGGCGGGAATTGAACTCTGCGGCTGTGAGGCAGCATTGCTAACCATTGTGCCACCGTGCCGCCCATTGTGCCACCGTGCTGCCCATAGAAGGATAAGGCAGATGAATGCATGGCTGAGGAGCTGGTGTATGGAAGAAGGATTCACATTTTTGGATCATTGGAATTTCTTTTGGGGTAGACGTGACCTGTAGAAGAAGGACGGATTGCACCTAAATTGGAAGGGGACTAATATACTGGCAGGGAAATTTGCTAGAACTGCTTGGGAGGATTTAAACTAGTAAGGTGGGGGGATGGGACCCAGGGAGATAGTGAGGAAAGAGATCAATCTGAGACTGGTACAGTTGAGAACAGAAGCAAGTAAAACAGTCAGGGCAGGCAGGGACAAGGTAGGACTAATAAATTAAACTGCATTTATTTCAATGCAAGGGGCCTAACAGGGAAGGCAGATGAACTGAGGGCATGGTGAGGAACATGGGACTGGGATATCATAGCAATTACAGAAACCTGGCTCAGGGATGGGCAGAACTGGCAGCTTAATATTCCAGGATACAAATGCTACAGGAAGGATAGAAAGGGAGGCAAGAGTGGCATTTTTGATAAGGGATAGCATTACAGCTGTGCTAAGGGAGGATATTCCCGGAAATACATCCAGGGAAGTTATTTGGGTGGAACTTAGAAATAAAAAAAGGGATGATCACCTTATTGTGATTGTATTAGTCAGAGGGAAATTGAGAAACAAACTTGTAAGGAGATATCGGCTATCTTTAAGAATAATAGGGTAGTTATGGTAGGGGATTTTAACTTTCCAAACATAGACTGGGACTGCCATAGTGTTAAAGGTTTAGAGGGAGAGGAATTTGTTAAGTGCGTACAAGACAATTTTCTGATTCAGTATGTGGATGTACCAACTAAAGAAGGTGCAAAACCTGACCTACTCTTGGGCATAAGGGAGGGCAGATGACTGAGGCGTCAGTGAGGGAGCACTTTGGGGCCAGTGACAATAATTCTATTAGATTTAAAATAGTGATGGAAAAGGATAGACCAGATCTAAAAGTTGAAGTTCTAAATTGGAGAAAGGCCAATTTTGACGGTATTAGGCAAGATCTGGAGTTCAACCTGGATAAATGCGAGGTGATGCATTTTGGAAGGTCGAATTTAAAAGCTGAGTACAGGATTAAGGATAGGATTCTTGGCAGTGTGGAGGAACAGAGGGATCTTGGTGTGCAGGTACATAGATCCCTTAAAATGGCCACCCAAGTGGACAGGGTTGTTAAGAAAGTATATGGTGTTTTGGCTTTCATTAACAGGGGGATTGAGTTTAAGAGTCATGAGATCTTGTTGCAGCTCTATAAAACTTTGGTTAGACCGCACTTGGAATACTGCGTTATAGTCACCCTATTATAGGAAAGATGTGGATGCTTTGGAGACGGTTCAGAGGAGGTTTACTAGGATGCTGTCTGGACTGGCGGGCTTATCTTATGAAGAGAAGTTGACTGAGCTCGGACTTTTTTCATTGGCGAAAAGGAGGAGGAGAGGGGACCTAATTGAGGTATACAAGGTAATGAGAGGCATAGATAGAGTCGATAGCCAGAGACTATTTCCCAGGACAGAAATGACTAACACGAGGGGTCATAGTTTTAAGCTGGTTGGAGGAAAGTATAGAGGGGCTGTTGGAGGTGGGTTCTTTACACAGAGAGTTGTGAGAGCATGGAATGCGTTGCTAGCAGCAGTTGTGGAAGCAAGGTCATTGGGGACATTTAAGAGACTCCTCGACATGCATATGGTCACAGAAATTTGAGGGTGCATACATGAGGATCAATGGTTGGCACAACATCGTGGGCTGAAGGGCCTGTTCTGTGCTGTACTGTTCTATGTTCTATGTTCTATCTTTCAAAAGCTGATTGGGGCAGATGTTCGCAGGTAAAGGGACGGCTGGAAAATGGGAAGCCTTCAGAAATGAGATAACAAGAATCCAGAGAAAGTATATTCATGTCAAACAAAAAAACTAGGTAAAAACAATGACTGCAGATGCTGGCAACCAGATTCTGGATTAGAGTGGTACTGGAAAAGCTCAGCAGTTCAGGCAGCATCCAAGGAGCAGGAAAATCGATGTTTCGGGCAAAAGCCTTTCATCAGGAATAGAAGCAGAGTGCCTGCAGGGTGGAGAGATAAATGAGAAGAGGGTGGGTGTGGGGAGAAAGTAGCATAGAGTACAATAGGTGACTGGGGGTGGGGATGAAGGTGATAGGTCAGGGAGGAGGGTGGGGGAAGGTAGCAAAGAGTACAATAGGTGAATGGGGGTGGGATGAAGGGGGTGGGATGAAGGTGATAGGCCAGACAGGAGGGTGGAGTGGATAGGTGGAATGGAAGATAGGCAGGTAGGACAGGTCATGGGGACAGTGCTGAGCTGGAAGTTTGGAACTGGGGTGAGGTGGGGGAAGAGGAAATGAGGAAACTGGTGAAGTCCACATTGATGCCCTGGGGTTGAAGTGTTCCGAGGCGGAAGATGAGGCGTTCTTCCTCCAGGCGTTGGGTGGTGAGGGAGCGGCGGTGAAGGAGGCCCAGGACCTGCATGTCCTCGGCTGAGTGGGGGGGGGGAGTTGAAATATTGGACCACGGGGCGGTGTGGTTGATTGGTGCGGGTGTCCCAGAGATGTTCCCTAAAGAGCTCTACTAGGAGGCGTCCAGTCTCCCAAATGTAGAGGAGACCGCATCGGGAGCAACGGATACAATAAATGACATTGGTGGATGTGCAGGTAAAACTTTGATGGATGTGGAATGCTCCTCTGGGGCCTTAGATGGAGGTGAGGGAGGAGGTATGGGCACAGGTTTTGCAATCCCTGCGGTGGCAGGTGAAGGTGCAGGACGGGAGGGTGGGTTGTTGGGGGGTGTGGACCTGACCAGGTAGTCACGGAGGGAACGGTCTTTGCGGAAGGCGGAAAGGAGTGGGGAGGGAAATATATCCCTGGTGGTGGGGTCCGTTTAGAGGTGGTGGAAATGTCGTCGGATGATTTGGTTTATGCGAAGGTTGGTAGGTATAGGGAGTGCTGGATGACTAAAGAAATTGAGGGTTTAGTTAAGAAAAAGAAGGAAGCATATGTAAGGTATAGACAGGATAGATCGAGTGAATCCTGAGAAGAGTATAAAGGAAGTAGGAGTATACTTTAGAGGGAAATCATAAGGGCAGAAAGGGAACATGAGATAGCTTTGGCACATAGAATTAAGGAGAATCCAAAGGGTTTTTACAAATACATTAAGGACAAAAGGGTAACTAGGGAGAGAATAGGGCCCCTCAAAGATCAGTAAGGCAGCCTTTGTGTGGAGCTGCAGAAAATGGGGGAGAGACTAAATGAGTATTTTGCATCAGTGTTTACTGTGGAAAAGGAAATGGAAGATATGGAGTGTAGGGAAATAGATTGTGACATCTTGCAAAATGTCCATATTACAGAGGAGGAAGTGCTGGATGTCTTGAAACGGGTAAAGGTGGATAAATCCCCAAGACCTGATCAGGTGTATCTGAGAACTCTGTGGGAATTGGAGTTCAATGCAGCTAAATGTGAGGTGATGCACTTTGGGAAGAATAACAGGAAGGCAGAGTACTGGTCAATGGAAAGATTCTTGGTAGTGTGGATGTGCAGAGGGATCTTGGAGTCCATGTACATAGATCCTTGAAAGTTTCTACCCAGGTGGATAGTGCTGTTAAGAAGGCATACGGTGCGTTAGGTTTCATTCTTAGGGGGATTGAGTTCCAGAGTTGCAATATTATGCTGCAACTATACAAAAAGCTGGTGCGGCTAATGCTTGGAATATTGTTTACAGTTCTGGTCCCCTTATTTTGGGAAGGATGTAGAAGCATTGGGAAAGGTGCAGAGGAGATTTACCAGGATGTTGCCTGGTCTGGAGGGAAGGTCTTATGAGGAAAGGCTGAGAGACTTGGATCTGTTCTCATTGGAAAGAAGAAGGCTAAGAGGGGATTTGATAGAGACATGCAAGATGGTCAGAGGATTAGATAGGGTAGACAGTGAAAGTGTTTTTTCCTAGGATGATGACGTCAGCATGTACAAGGGAGCATAACTACAAATTGAGGGGTGATAGATTTAAGACAGATGTCAGAGGCAGGTTCTTTATGCAGAGAGTGGTAAGGGCGTGGAATGCACTTTCTGCTAATGTAGTCAACTTAGCCATATTAGGGAGATTTAAACAATCCTTAGATAAGCACCTGGATGATTTTGGAATAGTGTAGGGGGACGAGCTGAGAATAGTTCACAGGTCACCACAACAGCAAGGGTTGATGGGCCTGTTCTGCGCTGTATTGTTCTATGTTCTAAGCTAGAGAAGTGATTGCTGGGCCTCGCTGAGATATTTGTATCATCGATAGTCACAGGTGACGTGCCGGAAGACTGGAGGTTGGCAAACGTGGTGCCACTGTTTAAGAAGGGTGGTAAGGACAAGCCAGGGAACTAAAGACCTGTTGGCCTGACCTCAGTGGTGGGCAAGTTGTTGGAGGAAATCCTGAGGGACAGGATGTACATGTATATGGAAAGGCAAGGACTGATTATGGATAGTCAACATGGCTTTGTGCGTGGGAAATCATGCCTCACAAACTTGATTTGGTTTTTTGAAGAAGTAACAAAGAGGATTGATGAGGGCAGAACAGTAGGTGTGATCTATATGGATTTCAGTAAGGCGTTCGACAAGGTTCCCCGTGGGAAGCTGATTAGCAAGGTTAGATCTCATGGGATACCGGGAGAACTAGCCATTTGGATACAGAACTGGCTCAAAGGTAGAAGACAGAGGGTGGTGGTGGAGGGTTGTTTTTCAGACTGGAGGCCTGTGACCAGTGGAGTGCCACAAGGATCGGTGCTAGGTCATCTACTTTTTGTCATTTACATCAATGATTTGGATGCGAGCAAAAGAGGTACAATTAGTAAGTTTGCAGATGACACCAAAGTTGGAGGTGTAGTGGACAGCGAAGAGGGTTACCTCAGATTACAACAGGATCTTGACCAGATGGGCCAATGGGCTGAGAAGTGGTAGATGGAGTTTAATTCAGATAAATGCGAGGTGCTGCATTTTGGGAAAGCAAATCTTCGCAGGACTTATACACTTAATGGTAAGATCCTAGGGAGTGTTGCTGAACAAGGAGTGCAGGTTCATAGCTCCTTGAAAGTAGAGTCACGGGTAGATAGGATAGTGAAGAAGGCATTTGGTATGCTTTCCTTTATTGGTGAGAATATTGAGTACAGGAGTTGGGAGGTCATGTTGCGGCTGTACAGGACATTGGTTAGGCCATTGTTGGAATATTGTGTGCAATTCTGGTCTCCTTCCTATCGGAAAGATGTTGCGAAACTTGAAAGGGTTCAGAAAAGATTTAGAAGGATGTTGCCAGGGTTGGAGGATTTGAGCTATAGAGAGAAGCTGAACAGGCTGGGGCTGTTTTCCCTGGAGCGTCGGAGGCTGAGGGGTGACCTTTTAGAGGTTTACAAAATTATGAGGGGCATGGATAGGGTAAATAGGCAAAGTCTTTTCCCTGGGATCGGGGAGTCCAGAACTAGAGGGCAGAGATTTAGGGTGAGAGGGGAAAGATATAAAAGAGACCTAAGGAGCAACGTTTTCACACAGAGGGTGGTACGGGTATGGAATGAGCTGCCAGAGGAAGTGGTGGAGGCTGGTACAATTGCAACATTTAAGAGGCATTTGGATGGGTATGTGAATAGGAAGGGTTTGGAGGGATATGGGCCGGGTGCTGGCAGGTGGGACTAGATTGGGTTGGGATATCTGGTCAGCATGGACGGGTTGGACCGTAGGGTCTGTTTCCATGCTGTACATCTCTATGACTCTATGACATTAGTTAAGCAGCCCCTGGTGTTTCCTACAATTAAAGAGGAAGGTGGCAGCAACCTCCATCATGAACAGCAGCTCAAACAGCACAGTCAGCAGGCCCTGCCCACACAACATGGTGGCAGCAATGTGCATTTGAATTGATTGCTTGTTGACTCAGACCTAACTTGAAGTTGCCTGTTAATACAGTATAGTCAGCTGCAAAAAAGAACTGAAGATTTAAGATCCTTACAGAAGAAATTCTCATGACATTCCTCAACAAGAAGGGATACTCCAGATGCTCAAACCTGGTAAGAGACATACTGCAACAGGAAAATTAGCAACTCACAGGAGGAGGAATATTAGGAACATCACAGCAGATACGGGGTCTTTCGTGAAGCAGTGGTCAATGGGAGATGTCCTGAATTGGGGTTCAGCAGTGAGTGAACTGACATTGGAGTCTCTGTGGGTATGGCTTAAAATCCCCGGTGGGCTGGGGAAATTTTAAAATGGTGCAACAATCCACACTGGCAACTGAAGTTAAAAATATTATTTACAGCTCAGATTGAACATCAGATTAGATTAGATTAGATTACTTACAGTGTGGAAATAGGCCCTTCGGCCCAACAAGTCCACACCGCCCCGCCGAAGCGCAACCCACCCATGCCCCTACATTTACCCCTTACCTAACACTACGGGCAATTTACCATGGCCAATTCACCTGACCTGCACATCTTTGGACTGTGGGAGGAAACCGGAGCACCCGGAGGAAACCCACGCAGACACGGGGAGAACGTACAAACTCCACACAGTCAGTCGCCTGAGGCGGGAATTGAACCCGGGTCTCTGGCGCTGTGAGGCAGCAGTGCTAACCACTGTTAGTCAATGCTAATCAATGCCTTATCAGCCAGATACCAGAAAAAGAAGAAAGCCACCATGAAAGGAGTTTTCATCTGACTATGAGGATCACCAAGGCAATAATAACTGATAATATTGGGCAGATTAAAAACCTAAACCCATCTAGTCTAGTGGGAATAGGACAGTTTCTTCAGGACACAGGAAAATCAGAGGTTCCTTCAAAAAAGCAGCAAGAGCAGGAATCATTTACTTAGATTGCGAGGAGCAAAAATCATTTCGTGAAATAGAGATTAAGCGGGAATTGTTTATTAAAGTTATGAACAGCAGGATTCATACAATGAAACCTCAAAAAAGACAGGACCTTTCCAATTTGCCTGTGAATGGTGGGAAGCTGCAAAACATTGGAAACTCCCTGTACAGCAGCAAAGCAACAAGCCTGCTGTTACTGTGAAATAAAATCTTCCAAGCAAGCATTGGTAATAAATAGATTCAGGGTGACCTGATAGAAATGCCTGTATACAAAATTATGAGAGGTATGGATAAGGTGGATAGTTGGAATCTTTTTCTCAGAGTGGATTTGTCAAAAACTAGAGGACATAGTGTGGTGGGGGAGGGGGAAGTGGAATTTAAAGGAGATGTGTGAGGCAGTTTTTTTTAACACAGAGTGTTAAGTTCTTAGAATGTGCTGCCGTGTAGGTGGTAGAAGCAGGTATGATAGCAACATTTAAGAGGCATTTAAACAGATGCATGAACAGGCAGGGTATCGAGAATAGGAAATATAGGGATACAGACCAGAGCAATAGGTTGTTCCGATTTGAAGTACATGATGTTTGGTACCTCGCCTCCTAGCTTAGAAGGGTTTATCACATTCGAAGGTCCAGAATTGCCAGAAGAGAACTTAATGGAGAGAGAACATACAGATACCTTGCGACACCTGAATACAATGCTGATATTTGCAGAATGCATTATGGTAGTTGGACCTAGATACCTCTGCTGCCTCTCTCTCTATCAAATCCAGGAGAGTGTTCTGGTTGATCAGATTAGTCGTCTCAACAAGGAGTGGGGACAAGTGGAGTAACTTGTACCATACATGAAAGGACCTCAGCTGTTGGCATCTTCTTTGCATCTTACAAAAGACCAGGTTAAGTCAGACAAGCTGAACCCATCGACAGCAGTTAAGCAAGTTGTTAAAAATTTGAATGATCTGTACAAGTGCTGCATCTCCTTTTGCAAAAAGCTTACTGAAAAACTGAATTGTTCCTTCTCTGATAAACAGAGATTTGTGGATGAAATCAACAGTGTTACTGCAGAGAAACTGATCTTCAGCTATGCGATGGAAATGGTGCAGTCAGCTGCACTTGATGAAATGTTTCAGCAAACAGAGGACATCACATAAAGGTACCACAAAGCAGCATTATTATTGGAAGACTTGACAAAGACTCTGCAAGATCCTGCTGATATTGACAACACCCAGAAATACAAGATCAATGTTGAACGCAGACTGTCTGCACTGTGCCATGGCACAGTGGCTCTAAATGAAAACTAGCCTTCTGAAATGGACCACTTGCAACAGGGCTGGGACCACCATCTTTCCTAGATCACACTCGAGTGTTGGAGATACCTTTTCCCTTTGTGTTTAATGTTTATTTCCCCGTCTCTATTGTGGAAAACTGTTCATACTGAGGCTGTTTCTTTTCACCACCAATACCAATCCATGTATGGAAATCTTTTTCCACGTATGGAGTCAGCTATTACAAGGGGGCATAGCTTGAAATTAAGGGGGGGTAGGTATAGGACAGATGTTAGGGGTAGGTTCTTTACTCAACGAGTCGTGAGTTCATGGAATGCCCTGCCAGTAGCAGTGGTGGACTCTCCCTCATTATGGGCATTTAAGCGGGCATTGGATAGGCATATGGAGGATAGTGGGCTAGTGTAGGTTAGGTGGGCTTGGATCGGCGCAACATCGAGGGCCGAAGGGCCTGTACTGCGCTGTATTCTTCTATGTTCTATGTTCTATGTAGCGAGGAACGTTTGATTTTTGTTTTAAAGAGTTACCAAAGAGGAGTTCTTATTTCAAAGGAAAGGAAATTTATGTATAAGTATAGATTAAAACTATATATATATAAATATTTGAATATTGTGTCCAGATCTGGTCACCCTATTATATACGGAGGCTTTGGAGAGGGTGCAAAGAAGGTTTACCAGGATGCTGCCTGGACTTGGAGGGCTTGTCTTACAAAGAGAGGTTGACTAAGCTCCAGTCTTTTCTCTCTGGAGAGAAGAAGGAAGAGAGGTGACCTGATTGAGGTATACAAGGTAATGAGAGGCTTGGATAGAGTCAATAGCCAGAGACTTTTCCCCAGGGCAGGATTGACTGGCACGAGGGGTCATCATTCTAAGGTATTAAGAGGAAGGTATAGATTAGATTAGATTAGATTAGATTAGATTACTTACAGTGTGGAAACAGGCCCTTCGGTCCAACAAGTCCACACCGACCCGCCGAAGCGTAACCCACCCATACCCCTACATTTACCCCTTTACCTAACACTACGGGCAATTTAGCATGGCCAATTCACCTGACTTGCACATCTTTGGACTGTGGGAGGAAACCGGAGCCCCCGGAGGAAACCCACGCAGACACGGGGAGAATGTGCAAACTCCACACAGTCAGTCGCCTGAGGCGGGAATTGAACCCGGGTCTCAGGCGCTGTGAGGCAGCAGTTCTAACCACTGTGCCACCGTGACATCTCTTCTGTATAGAGGAGATGTCAGAGGTATGTTCTTTACACAGAGAGTTGTGAATGCATGGAATGCGTTGCCAGTGCTGGTGATGGAAACAGAGTCATTAGGGACATATAAGCACCTGCTGGAAATGCACATAGATAGGGGTGCGAAGGTTAGGTTATTTTATTTTAGATTAGGAATAATCCTCAGCACAACATCGCGGGCCATAGGGCCCTGTTCTGTGCTGTAATTTTCTATGAACTATGTTCTAGACCATGAGTAGGCCAGTAGGATTAGTTTTAAAAGATGGCATCATGCTAGACACAGACACAATGGGCCAAAAGGCCTGTTCCTGTGCTGCACTGTTCGATGATCAGAATCTAATTTTAGAGGTGGTCAAATGGAATGCAGAATTAGACATCTTAGAGAAAACAGTTTCTGTGATACAGAATATCTTCCAGATCAGCAATTAAATAGAGTAGTGAGCTTGTGTCCCCATACAGTTGTCTCCACTGGGGAAACTGGCCAAAATTAAGTGCCCATTAGACACTTAAGTAGTCAGCAGTGGACTTTACCCAAGACTCCATCATTTCTCTGCCTCATTACCCCAATGCTTTTAGGATTGCTGAGCAAAAATTGAGCCCTGACATTCCACCCATCACCCAGACACCCAGCCAACCCCAAACAGCACCTGAGTATTGTTACCCCAGTAGACAGGAATTTTCTGGGGTGACATGAATAGCTGAGGATCCTGGGATTGAATTCATTAGAGTTTAAAAGGTTGAGGGGAGAGCTAATAGAAACTTACAAGATAATGCGTGGTTTAGAAAGGGTGGACGCTTCGATATTGTCTATCAGGCATGGATACTAGGACTCCTGAAGATAACCTTAGAATTAGAGGGGGGGGGGTCAATTTAGAACAGAAATGAGGAGACATTTCTTCAGCCAGAGAGTGGTGGCCCTGTGGAATTCATTGCCGAGGAGAGCAGTGGAGGCTGGGAAGTTAAATGTCTTCAAGGCAGAGATTAATAACTTCTTAATCCCGCAAGGAATTAAGGGATACAGGCAGAGTGCGGGGGTGGTATTGAAATGCCCATCAGCCATGTTTGAATGGCGAAGTGGACTCATTGGGCTGAATGTCCTTTGTTCCACACATATTTCTTATGCCGGACTGTAGCCTCCTCTGAAGAGAAAATGAGGTCTGCAGATGCTGGAGATCAGAGATGGAAATGTGTTGCTGGAGAAGCGCAGCAGGTCAGGCAGCATCTAGGGAACAGGAGAATCGACGTTTCGGGCATTAGCCCTTCTTGTGAAGTCAAAGAATCCACAGGGAGATGGCACAGTGGTAAATGTGATCATACAATCACACATTACAGATGTAGCCTCCTCTGGAAAATTAAGAGACTGCTTAGAAAATCTCTCCTTTCACCCAACTACAACCCCACTCAGAAAACCTACCCCAGTCAAGTTAGCCAAAATCCAGATGCCATCAACCTCTTGCGAAAAAATGTTAAATGTTGAAGTATTTATGAGCAGATAGAGGATTGGACACAATAGTCCAGAAGGCATGCTATGTTGTTTTCCAGTGAGGCACAGACACTTTAGTGCAGCAGGAAGGTAATCCTTACGGAGCCAAAGGAGGAAATCCAAGAGATAAAATGTCCCACCAGTTTAAATGGATTTACAGACCTTAGACTCTCAGGTAAAGAATCAGCCAACAGTCTTTAGACATACCAGTCTTCCAATTCTGAAGAGAATGGAGGATAACGAATTGATCGTGCTGCTTAAATTTGTGAAGTCAAAGAATCCGCAGGGAGATGGCACAGTGGTAAATGTGATCATACAATCACACATTACAGATGAGGCCCTTTCGCACATTGATTCTATATTGCCAAAAATACACTATGAGTTACACTAGTTCCACATCTATGCACTTGGCCTATAGTCATAGAGTCATAGAGATACACAGCATGGAAACAGACCCTTCGCCCCAACTCATCCATGCTGACCAGATATCCCAACCCAATCTAGTCCCATTTGCCAGCACTTGGCCCATATCCCTCCAAACCCTTCCTATTCATATACCCATCCAGATGCCTACTAAATGTTGCAATTGTACTAGCCTCCACCACTTCCTCTGGCAGCTCAATCCATGTTGTAGGGATTCTATGATTCTCTGTCTACTGATCACGAAAGACTTTCAAAGTGTTCAATAAACCTTATTTTTAGTTAGACACTCCGGTAATTTTCCAATAGCACATGCTCAGCAACTGGTTCCTTTTCTACTATGTTAAATTGAAGAACAACGTGCGATTTTTCAATTAAAGGAGATGGTTCTTGAATGAGGAGGATTATAGTTCAGGTATCTGTGATGTTCTCACCTGCTTCCTTTAAATCTCTGGGCTAGAAATCGCCTGGTTCTGGCCTCCTTGTCACTCTTTAGCAGTAGCAGTTTTGCGGGCCAGGTAGGGAGGTACAATGAGGGGGAATGTTAATGTTTGGTTAGTTATATTGTTGAGTTTGCTAATGTCTTTATTTAAAATTAGGAGGTGGCTGTTAATTATCTGATCACATATAAATATAGTCAGACATAGAGAGGGAGCACCTAACCTGGGTTGAGGAGCTGCAAGACTGCATTGTCAATAAACTTTCTCCACAAACAAAGATATCTGTACTCTGTCTCACTGATTAGCTTGAATTCTATTTCAAAGGGGAATAATTATGGGAGGGTCTACCCCTGATGTGCACAGGGTACCTCTAAATGATTTACCCGCTCCTTCATTTCTTCTTTTTCACCTCAGATGCTGATGAAGTGGACTCCCCACTCTCACCTGCCTGTTCATCTGCTCACGCCAACCACATCATGGCTTGCAAAGCATAATATTTGGGTCAAATTCTTTGTTAACACCTCAGTTACCCTTTAATGAATCTTTTTTTAAAATGATGTGCGGGTATCCAATTTTAATACCTAGCCACTGTGGGAAGGCAGTTAGTTGACATCAGATTTGTAACTTAGCATCAGCATGTTATCCCATCATCATACTGCGAATTGTCTAGAATTGCAAACACATAACCCTACCATTAATTGGGTTGAATTTTGAGTTTCAGTTTGTCCTTTTTCATGCTGTATCTAAAGAAGTTTAGCAGGATTTGTTCAGATGTATTCTACCGGCCATATGTATTCAAGCTACATCTTCCAGTAAAAGAGCATGACAATTTGCTTCCAATAGTTAATGAGATTTTCATGGGACACAGGCACAGAATAGCAGTTAAATAGCAACTGACAGCGCATGAATCTTTTATGACTCCCAAAAGTTAGATTAATGCTTAGGTTAGAACAGATTTAAAGCTGAAATATTGATCATATTAAATATGAGGCAAAGGAACTGATGCAGAAAATGAAAGACCACAAATGGTTGAGTGTTATTGATGAACCTTAGTGACTGTACTCCTTGTTTTATGAGCACACTTTGGATCAATGTGGCAGATAGTAACTGGAGGTTAACTTGGAATAAATTATTCAGGTTTGGTCATTGTAACATCTAAAATAAAAACAAAATTCATGACTTGAATGCTTTATCTCTATAAATTCGGGCTTGATTTGTTAGACTTTTTCAATGGCTCATCTGCTCTGTGCTGTTATCACATGAACACCTGAATAATTTTATTGTGTGACTGCTCAGTCGGGGTGACTCCAGCAGTTGTGATGGAAGACTGGTATTCCAGGCAGTGCACAAGGTCTGTCATGAGTGAACGTGTTCCTACTGCTCTGGATAGGACTGAGAGTGTGGCTCTTTGTAACAGCAAAGGGCTTTCTGTGTAGTTGATCAAGAATGTGGTTCAGCAGCAATTCCAGATCTGTACTTCACGTAGGTTCCTAGAACCAGCATCAGAGTGAGAATATTCAAGGCCCAGCCACTGGTGGCTATTTTGGGATGGGGGAGTGATCTGGGCAAGAGAAGGGAACAAAATTCTATTTCACTCTTCCAGAGCTGACTTCGTTCATATGTGTGCTCTGTACATATATTTTTCAGGTTTGGTCATTGTAACATCTAAAATAAAAACAAAATTCATGACTTGAATACTTTATCTCTATAAATTCGGGCTTGATTTGTTAGACTTTTTCAATGGCTCATCTGCTCTGTGCTGTTATCACATGAACACCTGAATAATTTTATTGTGTGACTGCTTTTATTTTGCCATTTATTTTTATGAGAATTCTGTTCTTGAAAGTATTTATTTAATTGTTGCATTATCCCATTGATGCTAAGTTCCAATAAATTGCTAGCCTACCAAAGTTTATTAAAAGTTGCTTTGATGATATAAATGACAAAACCATGTAGTCTAACAAAGCTGTTGACAAACCATATTGCAGAATTTTTTAATCAAGTGAGGAATACTCAATTTGAATCTGTGAAAATGTAACAGGGATGCGGGGCCTGATTTTTGATCGCTACCAGGTTGGGACTAGGTACGGACACGATTTCAAAATCATCATCACAACATCCCTTGGCATTCAGAGCAGTTTTTTAAGGGAGGCCATTCGGTGATTGCTAATGGACTGAGGGGCCTGGAGCAATATTTTTAAAGAGGATTTGACAAACCCAAACAGTCTGCTGTGCATCTGTGTTTAGGCCAGTCACCTCCATATTACTCTTTTATGCTGCTGACTCTCTGAGGCCATGCCTGCTCCCTTCAACATGACAATGGCAGGCTCTAATATCGTGGTAGCTTGCTTTTGCCAGTAGGGCCAGGCAGGCAGCTGTCACTTCCTGTTGAGCTTGACCTCTGCAAGATTAGGGCACCAGCACTTCTCAGTAGCGTTGCATGAACAACATGGTTGAGGCACATGGAATCGCCAAGTCCTACATTGAGCATGCAGCTCACAGAGGAGCTAATCAGGTGGTAACATGCCTGCTACATTGAACTGGGACTCAAAGTGTTATTGTGAGAGTGAGTACCAGATCCTCTGAGGTGGGATATAAGTCAACTTTTCTGGCATGAAAGCAATACTGCTGTGACTATACAAGCACCCAATGATGAAATGCCATTGTCAAAGGTATCCATCTATGCTCTTTCTTGAGGCTTAGCATGTCACTTTATGAACTTTATGCTGTGGAAGATGGCAGAGCAATTTTCAACCTTCCACAGTCTCTGAGAAACCAGGGAATTATAGGCAGACCTCTTGGGCTGAATGGCCTACTTTTGTTCCTACAGCTTCTGGTTTTAAAGCTTGCTGCCTAAGTTCTGTTGGCAGAGAGGTAGTCCACCGAATTGATAAAAATACAGCAGTTTTAAGTGAAGACGCTCATGATATTTGCCCTTTGTTTACAGTATAAATGCACAATTGGAATGATTTTTGACAAAATAAGCTTTGAAATGTGATTCTAATTATCAATTATTCATTGTTGAAGTTTTTAAAATATTTAAGGTTGGAATTCATCTTGAGCTGTAAAATAAAGTGAGCAAAATAGCAGCATATTCAGTTCCACTGATATTTATAAAAGTGCAATACAGCCCGTTCTGTGACGACACCAAGAGAGACATTACAGCCTGTCAAATCAAATCACATCACAACTCAAAGCAAAGCAGTTGTTCTCCTCCTCCTTTGCATTGTAACCACCTGCTTTATGTTTTGCCTCAGTTTAGAATACCTGTTCCTCGGATGCTGCCTGAACTGCTGTGCTCTTCCAGCACCACTAATCCAGAATCAGAATACCTGTAGCCCATTGGTTTCAGTGAGCAGTGGCGTGGATGATTAATTGATTTATTGTTGTCACATGCACAGAGATACAACAAAAAGCATTGTTTTGCGAGCTATAGAGGCGAATCATACCATACAAAGTACATTAGGATAGCAGAATAGAGTGTAGAATACAGTGTTAGAGCTGCAGAAATGCACAGAGAGAGAGAAATTAGAATTAATATTTGAGAGGACCATTAAAAAGTCTGATAACAGAGAGAAACAAACTGTCCTTGAGTCTGTTCATACATATATTCAAATTTTTATATCTTCTGCCAGATGGAAGAGGGTGGAAGAGAGTATGTCGAGGGTGGGAAGGATCTTTGATTATGTTGGTTGCTTTCCTGAGGAAGTATCGTTGGAGTCAATGGTGATGCTCAGGCTTCAGCAATAAAGTGTCACAAAACTATGATCAGAAATTCTCCATGATGGCGACCTGTCTAGTAGACCATCAAAGGCCAGTTTATAAAATAATATGGGTGACACTTTGCTTTTAAACTAGCTTCTATGTATGTTTGGAAGTGGTGGAAGCTGATACAATTCCAACATTTAAAAGGCATCTGTGTAAGTATGTGAAAAGGAAGGAATATTGATATGGGCCAAATGTTAGCGAATGGGATTAGATCAATTTAAGATATCTGGTTGGCATGGATGACTTGGACCAAAGAGTTTGTTTCCATGCTGTACAGCTCTATTACTCAATGACTCCATGTTTGCCTCACAAGAAGTAAACACATTTTTCAGGGCTACCTCTGACATATTACTTAAAGTATTTGTGTAGATCTTTATCCATATGAATAAGTTCTTTCTCTCATTATCATTGGTATAGGCCCAGGTGATGGTACCAACACACAGCAGCTCCGAGCACATCTTGGAAACTTCAAAAAGGGAAATCATTTGCCTGTAAGGTCCCAGAGATTGACTGGCACCAACCCACATATCAGACCAGATGGTAAATATAGGAAATGACCACATGTAAAAAAACATTTGGATGGTATGATTGGTGGATTTGTGAAAAAGAACAGGATTGAGAATAACCCGCAAAGAATAACACCCAGGATGACAATCTTCAGCCGAGCTATTAAATTGCAAAGGATTGAGAATTTTTTACATTTTTTCTTTCTTAAAAACAAAACAGCAGAACCTAAAGAGAATGGTTATTTTCGACAATTTTACTGCTGCCAAGCACCCAGACAGGTGAAAACATTGCATCATTTTGTGTTTGTATGCAAACTGTTAGTGAGGATTGTACAAGGAGAGTATGTAAACTGTAATTCAGTAAAGGTGCAAATCCTTTGAGTACAGTAAAGCATTGAGAGCCAGCTTGTTGAATAAGGAAGACCATTGGCAACTTTCAGAATCTGCATTATTGTATCATATGATTACCAACAAAATATTTTGTAAATTTCTCTCACAAATGTATAATTACATAATTAAAAACTGGAAAAAACAATGGCATTTTTATTGTCTCATCTCATTGGAGCAATGTGCTGGAAGTCAAACCTGGCATCATGATGAATAAGATTTATTCGAAAGTTTCAAAGGTAATTCTAAAAAGCAGGAAAGTATATCTTAGGTATGGAGTATGGAGAAGTACAAGGTCAATATGTTCCAGTAAAGAAAAAGTATGGGATTGTCAGATCCTGTGAACCCCAGATATTAAAGGATAAGCAGTATTGGATTAAGAGAGGAAGGGAGGCTTTTGCAAATATGAGGGGCTCATCTGGGAATAAGCTGGCCACCAATATCATCTGCAAACCCACTCACTCTCACAGTTACCTTGACTATGCATCCTCACACCCTACTTCCTGCAATGACTCAATTCCGTTCTCCCAGTTCCTCCTTCACTGCCACATCTATTCTGATAACGCCAACTTCAACAAGGGAGTTTTTCCGAAATGTCCACTTTCTTCCTCAACCGAGGATTCCTCAGCACCATAGTTGACAGGGCCTTCAGCGAGTCCAACCCATCTCCCACACTTCAGGCCGCAATCCCTCTCTTCCCTCCCACATCAACAATAGGGTCCCCCTTGTTTTCATCTAATATACCACGAGCATCCACATTCAGATCATTAGTTGTCACCTCCAGACACACTCCCTTCTTCCTTGTCAAGCTTCCGCAAGGATTGTTCCCTCCGGGTCACCCTGATCCATTCCTTCTTCACGGTCAATAAACCCTTCCCCGCCCCTTGCCGCCCAATAACTCCACAGCAACTTGCCCTATAACCACAGAAGGTGTAACACCTGACTTTTACTTCCAAGCGTCCAAACACACCTTGCAGGTTAAGCAGCATTTTACCTGCACATCACTCACTCTGGACTACTGCTCTCAATGTGCTCTCCTGTACATAAGACATAGGAGCAGAAATTAGGCCATTCAGCCCATTGAGTACGCTCCACCATTCAATCATGGCTCATTGGTTTCTCAACCCCATTCTCCCATTTTCTGTCCATTACCTTTGATCTCTATGACAATGAAGAACCTATCTCTGTCTTAAATATATTCAATGGCCTGGCCTCCATAGCCTTTAGTGGCAATGAATTCCATAGATTCACCACTCTCTCGTTGAAAAAAATTCTATCATCTCTGTTCAAAAGGGTTTCCCTCTACTCTAAAGCTGTGACTGTCGGTTCCTGGTCTCTCTTGCTAACGGAAACATCTTCCTAATGTTCACTCTGTCCAGGCCGTTCAGTATTCTGTAAGTTTCAATTATCCTTCTAAATTTCATCAAGAATAGACCTGAACTCCTCAAATGTCCCTCATATGTTAGGCCTTTCATTCCTGGGATCATTCTCATGAACTTCCTCTGGACCCACTGTAGGGCCAGTACACCCAGATATGGGGTCCACAGTTGCTTACAATGCTCTACATGTGGTCTGACCAGAGCCCTACACAGCTTCAGAAGTACATCCCTGCTTTCCTAATGAAGGGTTTACGCCCAAAATGTCAATTTTCCTGCTCCTTGGATCCTGCCTGACTTGCTGTGTTTTTCCAACATCACACTCTAAACTCTGATCTCCAGCATCTGCAGTCCTCACTTTCTCCTCTCAAAATAAATGCCAACATTGTATTTGCCTTCAGAATTACCAACTCAACCTACACGGTTACCTTAAGAGAATCCCAGACTAGGACTCCCAAGTCCCTTTGCAATTCAGATTTCTGAAATTTCTCCCCATTTAGAAAATAGTCCATGCCTCTATTCTTCCTACCAAAGTCTATGCCGTCACACTTTTATCTGCCACTTTTTTGCCCAGTCTTCTAGCCTGTCTAAATGCTTCTGCAGTTCCCCACCTCCTCGATACTACCTGTTCCTCCAACTATTTTTGAATCATCTGCAAACTTAGCTAGAATGCCCTCAATTCCTTCATCTAGATCACTAATGAATAAAATGAAAAGTTACAGTCCCATCATTGACCCTGGTGGAACACCACTTGTTACCGGCTATCATCCAGAGAAGGATTCTTTTATCCCCAGTCTGTGCCTTCTGCTAGACATGCTAGTAACTTGCCATTAATACCTTGGGCCCTTATCATACTCAGCAGCCTCCTGTGCGGTACCTTGTAGATGACATCCATTGGCTGTCCTTGGTCTAACCTGCTTGAAGAGTTCTAACAGGTTTGTCAAGCATGACCTCCCTTTAATGAGACCATACTGACTTTGCCCTATTTTACTTCCAAGTATTCAGAAATCTCATCCTTCACAATGGTCTCCATAATCTTCCTATGACTGAGGTCAGGGTAATTTTAAGGGCATTTAAATAGTCATTGGATAAACATGTAGATGATAATGGAATAGTGTAGATTTGATGGATTCAGATTGCTTTCACAGGTCGGTGCAACATCAAGGGCCAACGGGCTTGTACTGCGCTGTAATGTTCTATGTCCTATCTTCTAATTGGCCTGTAATTTCCTGTGTTTTGCCTTATTCCGTTCTTAAATGGGAGAAGGGGTGGGGGTGGGAGTGGGGGCGCGGTTACACTAGCAATTTTCCAGTCCTCTGGGACCCTCCCTGACTCCAGTGATTCATTAAAAATCACGACTAAAACCTCTACTACTTCTTCAGTTAGCTCCTTCAGTACTCTGGGTGTAGCCATCTGAGCCAGGTGGGTTATCCACCTTCAAATCTTTCAGTTTTTCTAGCACCTTCTCCTTGGTGATGGTTCTATACTCACCTCTGCCCCACAATCCTCCTGAATTTTTGAGATATTACTTGTGTCATCCACCATGAAGACTGACTCAAAATACTTGTTCAATTCCTCTGCTATTTCTTTGATTCTCATTACTACGACTCCTCCAGTGTCATTTTGCAGTGGCCCAATGTCCACTTTTGGCTCTCCTTTGGCCTTATTATATCTAAATAAACGTTTGCAATATTTTATATTACTTGTAACTTACCCACATATGTAATCTTCTGCCTCCTTATTTCTTTTTTTGTTGTTCTCTGTTGGTCCTTGTAGGCTTCCCAAGTCTCTGGCTTCCCACTTTCCCTTCACCACATTATATGCTTTCTGTTTTGCTTTTATGCTATCCCTGACTTCCCTAGTCAGCCATGGTTGCATCATCCTTCCTGTACCATCCTTCTTTTTCCTCCGAATGAATCTCTGCTGTGTCTCCTGAATTACTCCCAGAAATTCCTGCCATTGCTGTTACGCTGTCTTTTCTGCTAGGGTCCTCTCCCAGTCAATTCTGGTCAGTTCCTCCCTCATGCCTCTGTAGTTATCTTTATTCAACTGTAAGACAATTACATGTGATTCCACCTTCCCCCTCAAATTGCAGAGTAAATTCTATCTTACTATGGTCACTGCCTCCTAAGGGTTTCTTCACCTTAAGCTCCCTTGTCAAGTCTTATTGCACCACACTCAGTCCAGTATTGCCTGTTCCCTAGTGGGCTTCACCACAAGCTGCTCCAAAAACACATCTTTTAGACATTCCACAAATTCCCTTTCCTGCGATCCACTATCAACCTGATTTTCTCAGTCCAGCTGGACACTGAAATTCCCATGATCACTTAAACCTTGCCTTTCTTATACACCTTTTCTATCTCCTGGTGTACCTTGTGTCCCACATCCCACTACTGTTTGAAGGCCTGTACAACTCCCATTATGTTTTTTCTTATTTTTTGGTTCCTCAACCCTACCCACATAGATTCTACATCATCTGACCCTACATCATCATTTCTTGCTATTGATTTAATTTCATTTCTTACTTATAAGGAAAACCCAACCCCTCTGCCCACCTACTTGTGTTGTCAGTAGGATGCATATCCTTGGATATTTAGTTCCCTGTCCTAATCCCCATCAGCCATATCTTTGTGATGCCCACCACACCATACCTGTCAACCTCAATCTGTGCAACAAGCTCATTATTTCATATGTTGCATGCATTCAGATACAGCACTTTCAGTCCAGTAATCATCGTACCTCATCTCATTGTCATCCCTTTATCCGATGTGCTTGATTCCTAATTCTTTCCAAACACTCTGTCCTATTCTGGAGACTTTAATAACTTCTCCTGAGTTTTCTTTTCATTTTTTTCTCATACTTTTCCATGCAGTTGAATCCACCCCCACACTTGTTGACTTGCTTTTAGTTTTGTTTCCCATTGGCCATTATACTTCTTTACTACATAGGGGAAATGAGCATAGACTGGCTGACCACTTCACAGAACACCTGTATTCTGTCTGCAAAAAAGGCCCTGAACTTCCAGTTGCCTGCCACTTCAACACACTGCCTTGTTCCCTGGCCAATATCTCTGTCTCAGACTTGCTGCAGTCCTCTAATGAAACTTAGTGCAAGATGAAAGAACAGCACTTCATTTTCCACTTGGGAACTCTGCAGCCTTCTGGACTCAATATGAGTTCACATTTTAGCGTTTAAGGAACCTTCTCCCATGTCCTTACCCCAATCTCCACACACCAGGCTTTGTTATCACTTGGTCTGCTATGACACACCATCCATTGTTAGCGACTAAGCGTACCTATTAACAGCCATTCATTCTCCCAGGCTGATAGTTATCCACGCCTTTGTCTGTTCAATTGTTCTTCTCTCTCTTTGGACACTATCCCCATCTGTTGTTTACCCCTTATCCCCTCTCCTAAGAAAGCTATCCCAAAAGTGGCCTCACCGATATCCTGTACAATCACAACATGATGTCCCAATCCTGAACTCAATGGTCTGAGCAATGAAGGCAAGCATGCTAAACACATTCTTTATCACTTTCTCTACCTGTGATGCAACTTTGAAGGAACTATGTACCTGAACACTCCTCAAGGCCCTTCCATTAACTGTAAGTCCTGCCCTTATTTGTCTTACCAAAATGCAACACTTTGCATGTATCTGAGTTAAACCCCATTTGCCACTCCTAAGCCAGGTCACATTTGGAGTATTGTGTGTTGATCTGGTCATCACACTATAGGAAAGATGTGGACACTTTGGAGAGGGCACAGAAGAGGTTTACCAGGGTTGCCTGGATTGGAGAGTATTAGCTGTCAGGAGAGGTTGGACAAATTTGGATTATTTTCACTCGAGCATCAGAGCACTCGACTTGATAGAAGTATATAAAATTATGAGAGGAATGGTTAGGATGGATAGTCAGAGTCTTTTTCCTCGAGCGGAAATGTCAAATACTAGGGGGCAAAGGTTCAAGGTGAAAAGGAGAAAGTTTAAAGATGTTTGCAAGGAAAGTTTATTGTTACACAGAAGGTAGTTGGTGTCTGGAATACACTGCCAGGGAAGGTGGTAGAAGCAGATACAATAGTAAAGTTTAAGAGGCACGTGCAGGCAGGTGGGATTAGTTAGAATAACATTGTGGTCGGTACATATATGGTGGGCTGAAGGGTCTGCTCCTGTGCTGTACTGTCCTATATTCTGAAGTCCTATGTTGTTTTATTGGTATACTAAGGGAAAAATGATAACTAGGGAAAGAGTAGGGCACATTTAGGACTGCAGTGGTAATTTGTGCATGGAGCCATAGGTGTTTTGAATAAATGCTTTGGGTCAGTATTCATTCGTGAGAAGAAAGATATGAGTATAAAAATCAGGGATAGGAGCTAGACAGAGAGGAGGTTCTGATTGGCCTGACAGGCTTGAAAGTACATGAATCTCTAGGCCTGGATGAAATGTATCACAGGTTGTTGAGTGAAGCAAGGGAGGAAATAGTAGGGGTGCTTGCAAAACATTTCAATTCCTCTCTGCCCACAGGTGAGGTGCCAGAGGACTGGAGAACAGCCAATGTTCAAGAAGGGAGCAAATGATTGACCAGGAAACTACTGGAAAGTCATTCTAACCTTCAAGATGGGGAAACTATTGGAGGCAATTCTGAGGGATTACATTAAACGGCATTTGGAGAGGTAAGGATTAATCAAGGACAGACAGCATGGTTTTGTTAAGGGGAGGTCATGTCTGACTAACTGGAGTAAATTTTTCGAAGAGGTGAGGGCAATATTTTTCATGTAGTCTACTTGGACTTCAGCAAGGCTTTGATAAGGTTCCACATGGAAGGCTGATAGCAAACAGTAAGAGCCCAAGTGATCGAAGGAATTGACAAATGGATCCCGAAATGGGTGAATGGCAGGAAGCAGAGTGTGATAGTTGAGGGATGTTTTTCTGACTGGAAGTTTGTGCTAAGTGGGGTCCCACCTGTGGGACCCCACAGGTCCCACATTGGGCCTTTTTTTATGGTTTATGCAAATGATTTAGACTTGAATTTGGGTGGGTTAATGAGTAAGTTCACTGATAATACAAAACTTGGTGGATGGAAAATTATAAAGAGGATAATATTAGTGTACTAGAGGATAAAGATAGGCTGGTCGGATGGATTGGTCAGTAGTAAATGGAATTCCATCCAGATAAAAGTGAGTTGATGCACTTGACAAGACTAACAATGGACAGGAATATGTGATAAGTGGTAGAACCCTTTGAAATAATGAGGATCAGAGGGACCTTGGTGTATATGTACACTGGTCATTTAAGGTATCAGTCAGGTGGATAAAATGGTTAAGAAGTTATATGGAGTACTTGCCTTTATTAGTTGAAGTATAGAGTTTAAAAGCAGGAAGATTATGTTGGAACTGTGTAAAATGTTGGTTAGACAGCAGCTAGAGCATTGTGTGCGGTTCTGGAATCCACACTATAAGAGGGATATATTAGCACTGGAGAGAGTAAAGGAGAGATTTCCCAGGATGTTGCCTGGGCTGGAGATTTCAGTTATGAAGAGAGATTAAACAAACTAGGGTTGTCTTCTTTAGAGCAGTGGGGACATAATTGAGATGTGTAACTTTATGAATTAAAATGTGTACGGGACGGTGGCACAGTGGTTAGCACTGCTGCCTCGCAGTGCCAGAGACCCGGGTTCAATTCCCGACTCAGGCGACTGACTGTGTGGAGTTTGCACGTTCTCCCCGTGTCTGCGTGGGTTTCCTCCGGGTGCTCCGGTTTCCTCCCACAGTCCAAAGATGTGCAGGTTAGGTTAATTGGCCATACTAAATTGCCCGTAGTGTAAGGTAAGGGGTAAATGTAGGGGTATGGGTGGGTTTCGCTTCGGCGGGTCGGTGTGGACTTGTTGGGCCGAAGGGCCTGTTTCCACACTGTAATCTAATCTAAAAAAAAAATCAGATAGGTTAGACAGGAATAAACCTTTCCTCTTGATGGAGGAGTCAATGACCCCCCAGGAGTCATAGATTTGGATTGGCAGCAGAAAATTGAGAGGAGATGTGAGGGAAAGCCTTTTCACCCAGAAGGTGGTGGGAATCTGGAACCCACTGTTTGTAGGAGAGGCAGAAACTCTCATAACATTTAGGAAATATTTAAATGTGCACTTACAATACGTAGGCATACTGCCATAGGCATAGGATTCTGCCATTTACTGTATACTTCCCTCCTGCATAAGACTTTCCAAAAAGCATCACTTCACATTTGTCTGGATTAAATTCCATCTGCCATTTTTCCACCTAAGCCTCCAGTCTATCTATATCCTTCTGAATCCTCTGGCAATCCTTCACACTCTCTGCAGCTCCACTAATCTTTGTGTCATCTGCAAGTGTACTAATTAAGCCACCCACATTCTGCTCCAAATCATTTATATGTATGTATTACAAACAACTGGTATCCAGCACTGATCCCTGCGGAACACCATTGGTAACAGATTTCCAGACTGAGAAACACCGTCCCACTGATATCCTTTATGACCATAAAGGATGACCATAACTGGTTTGGCTATCTATGACCAAACCAGTTTTGCATCCTTCTCACCAGCTCATTGCAGATCCTATGTGATTTCACCTTCTGTATCAGTCTGACATGAGAGACCTTATCAAAGGCCTTGCTAAAGTCCATATAGACAACACCTACTGTCTATCAATAATTTTTGTCACTTCCTCAAAGACCTGAGTAAAGTTATACAGTTATAGAGTCATAGAGATGTACAGCATGGAAACAGATCCTTTGGTCCAACTCAACAATGTCAACAAGATATCCTAGATAAGTGTAGGTCCATTTGCCAGCATTTGGCTCATATCCTTCTAAACTCTTCCTATTCATATGCCCATACAGATGCCTTTTAAATGTTGCTATTGTACCAGTCTCCACCATTTCTTCTGGCAGTTCATTCCATGCATACACAACCCTCTGCGTGAAAAGGTTGTTCCTGAAGTCCCTTTTAAATCTTTCCCCTCTCACCTTAAGCCTATGCCCTTCAGTTTTGGACTCCCCCACTGCAGAGAAAAGGCCTAGGCAATTTACCCTATCTATATCCCTCATGATTTTATAAACATCTAAAAGGTCACACCTTAACTCTGACCCTCCAAGGAAAATAGCCCAAGCCTATTTAGCCTCTCCCTATAACTCAAACCCTCCAACTCTGGCAACATCCTTGCAAATCTTTTCTGAACCCTTTCAAGTTTCACAACACACTTCCTGTAGCAAAGACACCAGAGTTGCACACAATACTCCAAAAGTGGCCTAACTAAAGTCCGGTACAGCTGCAATATGACCTCTCAACTCTTTACTCAATGCAATGACCAATAAAAGTAAGCATTCCAAATGCCTTCTTCACTATCCTTTCTACCTACAACTCCACCTTCAAGGAGCTATGAAACTGCACTCCAAGGTCTCTTTGTTCAGCAACACTCCCCAGGACCTTACTATTAAGTGTATAAGTCCTGCCATATTTGCCTTTCCAAAATGCAGCACCTTGCATTTATCTAAATTAAACACCATCTGGCACTCCTTCGCCCATTAGCTTATCTGATCAAGATCCCGTTGTAGGCTGAGGTAACCTTTCTTCACTGTGCACTACAGCTCTAATTTTGGTGCCGAAAATGTGCTGCTGGAAAAGCTCAGCAGGTCAGGCAGCATCCAAGGAGCAGGAGAATCGATGTTCGGGCATGACCCCTTCTTCAGGAATGAAGAAGGGCTCATGCCCGAAACGTCGATTCTCCAGCTCCTTGGATGCTGTTTGACCTGCTGTGCTTTTCCAGCAACACATTTTCAGTTCTGATCTCCAGCATCTGCAGTCCTCTTTTTCTCCTAGAAGCTCTAATTTTGGTGTCATCTACAAACTTACTAACTATACGTTCTATGTTCACATCCAAATAATTTATATAAATGACAAAAAGTCATGGACTCAGCACTGATCCTTGTGGCACTCCACTGGTCACATGCCTCCAGTCTGAAAAGCAATCCTCCACCACCACACTCTGTCTTCTACCTTTGAGCCAATTCTGTATCCAAATAGTTAGATCTCCCTTATTCCATGTGATGACACCTTACTAACCAGTCTACCCTATGCTTCCTTCTTTTTCTTTATCAAAACCTTAATTTCTCTAGTCATCAAGTATTCCCTTGCCTTTTGCCCTCGCGGGAACATACTGTCTCTGGACTCTCGTTATCTCATTTTTGAAGACTTCCCATTTTCCAGCCAGCCCTTTCCCTGCAAACATCTGCCCCTAATCAACTTTTGAAAATTCTTGACTGATATCATCAAAATTTGCCTTTCTTCAATTTAGAACTTTAACATTTAAATCTGGTCTATCCTTTTCCATCACTATTTTAAAACTAATAAAATTATGGTTGTGCTGGCCCCAAAGTGCTCCCCCACTGAAACCTCAGTCACCTGTCCTGCCTTATTTCCCAAGAGCAGGTCAAGTTTTGCACCTTCTCTGGAAGGTACACACACAAATTCTTCTGCATCAATGCATTTATGGCAGTCCCATTCTATGTTTGGAAAATTAAAATACCCTACCATAACCACCCTATTATTCTTATGGATAACTGAGATCTCCTTACATATTTGTTTCTCAGTTTCCCATTGACTGTTGGGGGATCTATAGTACGATCCCAACACAGTAATCCTGCCATTCTTATTTCTCATTTCCACCCAAATAACTTCTCTGGAATATTCTCAGGAATGCCCTCCCTATGTATAACCGTAATGTTATCCCTAATCAAAGATACAGCAGGTCAGGCAGCATCCAAGGAACAGGAGAATCGACGTTTCGGGCATAAGCCCTTCCTGAAGAAGGGCTTATGCCCGAAACGTCGATTCTCCTGCTCCTTGGATGCTGCCTGACCTGCTGTGCTTTTCCAGCAACACATTTTCAGCTCTGATCTCCAGCATCTGCAGCCCTCACTTTCTCCTCCTAATCAAAGATACCACTCCTCCTCCTCTCTTGCACACCTCCCCTCCTTTCTATACTTCCTGTAGCATCTATACCCTGTAATATTAAGCTGCCAGTCCTGTCCATCCCTGAGCCATGTCTCTGTACCTGCTATGATATACTGGTCCCACATTCTTAATCATGCCAAGTTCATTTGCCTTCCTGTTATGCCTCTTGCATTGAAATAAATGCAGTTTAATATATCAGTCCTACTTTGTTCTCTGACTGCCCTGACTGTTTGACTTACTCCTTTTCTCACCTGTACCAATCTCAGACTCATCTCTTTCCTCACTATCTCCATCCCCCTTACTAGTTTGCAGCAAATCTCCCTGCCAGTATATTAGCACCCTTATAATACAGGTTACTTCTACCCCAAATGAGATTCCAATGATCCAAAAATGTGAATCCTTCTTCCCTGCACCAGTTCCTTAGCTATGCAATTATCTGCTCCATCTTCTTATTCCTACCCTCAATAGCTCATGGCACTGAGAGTAATCCAGATATTACTACCTTTAAGGACCATTTTGAATTCCTGCCTAACTTCCTATATTCTCCCCTCAGAGTCTCATCCTTTTCTCTTCCTATGTCATTAGTTCCAACGTGTACAATCACCTCCTGCTGGTCCCTCTCCACTTTGAGAATATTCTTCACCTTCTCTGAGATATCCTTAATTCTTGCACCATTGTGGTTTCTCGTTGTTGACTATAGAAACGTCTGTTTGTGCCTCTGACTTGGAGAGTCCCCCACACCACAATGGAGTGCTTTAAACATGATGTACCCCTCGTTGCATTAGGACCAATCTCCGTACAAAAACCTAACTGTCAGTGCTACTACTTTCCCTTGAGAATCCATTAACCCCTACATTTTCTAAAACTTGTTTGAGATGGCGTTGGTCACAAGAGACTCTGCACTACCTGCCAGCCATCCTACCTTTCCTGGTGTTAATCCCATCTACCTGACTGTTTATCTCCCTTCCTGCAACTGCCATCCATCACGCCCCCTATTTCTGTAAATTCCTCATTGCCTCGAACTGCTGTTCCAACTAATCCATGCGATCCAATAGGATTCGCAACCAAACACACTGGCTGTAGACATAATCATCAGTAACATGGAAATTCTCCTTAACCTCCCATATCTAACAGGAAGAGCACATCACTCAACTAAACATCAACTTTGTAATTTAACTATCCACAGACCTGGAAAATACTGCTCTAATAACAGGCTAACTTAGTACCTACGCTTTATATTTTTAAAGTTTAATCAAGAGATAGCTCTCAATAAAACATATAATCAAAAAGAACCCACTCTACTCCCTGTTGTATCTTTACAAAATAAACAGCAAGGTTACACTTTAAAAAGCCACTTACCTGCTCCTGAGCTGTGAGTTCCCCCACACAGGGTCCTCCAAGGTGAACTGTGAACTTCTCTGTTCATTTCTTCTATGAACTCTGATGAAATTAAACAGCAGAGGCACTAGCTACGCAGATTCACTGCTGGATCAGACAACATTGCAAGTTTCTTTCTCAGCGTGGTCACTGCCACTGCCTTTGTTTATCTTCCTTCTTTTTTAAAGTGCTGTTATTTTCATCATTTTTTACCCCAAAGTTCCAAAACAATGCTTATAAAGCAGTAATTTCTGCTCCTAGAATTTGAGGAAATTAGCTCCAACACTGAAAATACCTCAGAAAAGGAGCAGCTCTTGCAGCCACATCTTTCTTCCGGTCCTCCACAGACATGAATTCTCTCACAAAAGCCATGCTCCTAAGTCCACATTTTTCCAATGTGAGTAAACCCTATGCTTAAGAATTTTCTCCAATAGTTTCCCCACCACTGCTGTAAGACTCACTGGCCTTTAATTTTCCTGATTATCCCTGTTACCCATCTTAAACAAAAGAACAACATTGGCTCCTCTCCAGTCCTCTAGGAGCTTTCCTGTGACTAAAGAGGATACAAAGATTTCATACAAGGCCCCAGCAATTTCCTCACCAGCCTCCTTCAGCTTTCTTGGATAGATCCCATTAGGTCCTGGGAACTAAGGAGGATTATATCTGCAATAAATGCCATTAGTTGTGAATTCTATCAGATTGTAGATTGGTTAAAACAACAGGTAGAGGCAATGAGGAATTTATAAGAACAATGGGGTGTGATGGATGGCAGTTATAGGAAGGGGGAAAAGCTGCAGATACAGTCAGGCAAATAGGTTAACTCCAGGAAAGGTAGGAGGGGTAGGCAGGTAGCGCAGGAGTCTTCTGTGGCTATCCCCATTTCAGACAAGTATGCTGTTTTGGAAAATGTAGGGGGTAATGGACTTTCAAGGGAACGTAGCATGAACAGCCAAGTTTCTGGTATCAAGACAGGCTCTAATATAATGAGGGGTACATTGGGTTCCAAGCGATCCATTGTGATAGGGGACTCTCTCGTCCGAGGCACAGACAGGCGTTCCTGTGGCTAGCAGCAAAAAAATTAGAATGGTGTGTTGCTTCCCTGGTGGCACGATCAAGGATGCCTCAGAGAGGGTACAGAATGTTCTCAAAAGGGAGAGGGTCCAGCAGGAGGTCATTGTATACATTGGAACCAATGACATAGGAAGGGAAAAGAATAAGATTCTGAATGGAGAATATAGAAAGTTAGGCAGGAATTTAAAAAGGAGGTCCTCAAGGGTAGTAATATCTGGATTACTCCCAATGCTACGAGCTAATGAGGGTAGTAATAGGAGGATAGTGCAGATGGGGTGGCATGGTAACTCAGTGGTTAACACTACTGCCTCACAGTGCCAGGGACTTGGGTTAAATTCCTGCCATGGATGACTGTCTGCGTGAAGTTTGCACATTCTCGCCGTGTCTGCGTGGGTTTCCTCCCACAATCCAAAGATTTGCAAGTTAGGTGGATTGGCCAAGCTAAATGTGACATGGGTCCATCATTTAAACTTTGCATGTTTTTCTCAATTGGCAACTCAAGGATTATATTTGCATTAGTGAAAGTGGATGGTGACTGAGAAAATACATTCAGGAACGGTGGAAAGGTGTGCTGCTCTGCTTGATCTATGTGGTTTCTACACTGCCATCCCTGATACTTTCTCTAAAAAGATTGCAACAAAGACAACCTAGACTGTGTTTCTGTTGAGGCATTGTCCTATGAGGAGGGATTGCCTAACTCTGCGGTTCAAAAGAATAATATGTGATCTTGTTGAAACATAGAAAAGTTTTGAGGGCTTTGATAGGGAGGAAGCTCAGGAAGTAATTCCTCTGGCTGGGGAACCCAGAAGAAGATCACATTCGAAGGTCATCCATTTAGAACTGAGAGAAGAAGAACATTCATCTTTCCAGTGATTAACAATCTTTGGAATTTGTGTCTCCAGAGGGACATGGTTGTTCAGTTGTTAAGTGCATTCAGGTCAGAGATCGAGATCATTTTGAGTGAAGGCTTTTGCTGGGAGATCATAGAGGCCTGCCTTGGGACAGTGGAGTCCTGCACTGGAGTGCAGAGGCCTTCACTGGAAGAGCGTGCAGCCTTGCTGGAAGAACATAGTGGCCTGCGCTGGGAAAGTGTGCAGGCTTGTAGAGAATGAGTGCAGAGGCCTGTGCTGGGAGAGTGGAGAGGCTGCACTTCGGAAGTGTGGAGGCCTGTTCTGGGACAGCATGCAGTCTTGTGCTGGGAGAATGTAGACACCCGCACTGGGAGACTGTAGAGGCCTGCACTTGGAGAGTGTAGAGGCCTGCACTGGGAGACTGTAGAGGCCTGCACTGGGAGACTGTAGAGGCCTGCATTGGGAGAGTGTAGAGGTCTGCATTGGGAGAGTGTGGAGGCCTGAACTGCGACACTGTAGAGGCCTGCACCAGGAGAGCGTAGAGGCCTGAGCTGGGAGAGTGTAGAGGTCTGCGCCGGGAGAATGCAGAAAGGGGTACAGTTGGTTCTGGGAGCCAGACTTTGCTTTGTATGGTGGTGCTGAGGGGACAAAATTAGTTAGATTTTACAAAAAGAATATTTTTAAATGTGAAGAATGTTTATAAACACTCACTTCCTCCAGTGCTGTATTTGAGCCTGCCTGCCCCTCCTGTCTCGTACCAATAACATCAGCTTTCTCTGCCTAAAACCGCTAGCTCACTTCACCAGATCACATCTCTGATCTCACTTCTTTAAGGTGCCATTTTTTTTTACAATTCTGCATTTTTTTTTTATTTCCAGTAACAAATATGTTTCACAGGGCTTCCTACATTCTTCCTACATTTGAAATGTTTCTGGCAGCATCTCTGGAGCGAAACATTTCAAGTCCTGTGAGCCTTTTCACAACTGAACTGGTCATTGAACTCCTGTTTTCCCTCCACAGATGCTGCCAGACTGCAGAGTTTCTCCAGTGTTTTCTGTTTTTATTTCTTTCAAATCTCCAGCATCTCTGTAGTTGGGTGACACGGTGGCCCAGCAGTTAACACTACTGCCTCACAGCACCAGGGACCTGAGTTCAATTCCAGCCTCAGGAGACTGTCTGTGTGGAATTTGCACATTCTCCCTGTGTCTGCATCAGTTTCCTTCCACAGTCCAAAGATGTGCAGGTTAGGCAAATTGGCCAGGCTAAATTGCCTATAGTGTTCAGGGATGTGTAGGTTAGGTGCATTAGTCATGGGAAATGTAGGGGGGGGGGGTAGGGCTGGATGGGATACTCTTCAGATGGTTGGTATGGACTTGTTGGGCCAAATGGTCTGTTTCCACAATATAGGGATTCTTAGTTGCTACAAACGTCTCTGATGCCTGATCTGGTTTTGGTAACAAATCCCAATTTGTGAATCAGAAGCAAATCATTAAAGTTCTGCCTTCATAAGTTCCTACTTTCATTGCCTCAGAATATCATTTTCAAAGTAACTGGTAATTGCCTGAAATAAATCAATTGTTTCATCCCTGGAAATAAAAGATAAATTTCAGAGTCCAGCAGGACCATGCCACATGGTACTGAAAATCTTGTTGTGTTGAATAAAACATTTGAATACACAATAACTGCCATCTATCTATTCAATTCTATTCAGAAATAAAGAATGACATGCATTTACAGTAGATCACACTATTCATGCTTATAGGACATGCTTTACAAATAGAAGTTTAGTCACTCTAAAGGTAGGAAAAGTGACAGTCAGTTGGTAGGCAGCAAACTCCCACAAATGAAAATGTGATAATCTGTTTTTGTGATGTTTTATTGTTGGACAGAACATCAGGACAAGCTCCTCTTGCTCTTTCTCAAACTATAAGGCCCTGAGCTTGTTCATGTCTACGTGACAAGATGCCAGACCTTGGTTTAAGGTCTCGCCTGAGGATAGCACCTCCTTTCTCCGCACTGGGACTGTGTTGAACAATCAATCTCAATCTCTATCCTGGGTTGGGAGCTGAAACACTCAGCTGGCTGAGATACCAACGGAGCCACAGCTCCCATAAGGAAGTCACAAAATTCTCCCGAAGAAGTGAAGTTTTCTCCTGCTGTTACAGCTTTCCCACCGGCCTGCCCCACGTTGCTTGCCACCTCTAACATGTGGTCACTCAAGTATGACACCAGTGACGGTTGGCAGCTAAGAACCCAGATACTGGTGTGCTGTTGTAGATGATGTGGAGGAGCCAATGTTGGACTGGGGTGGACAAAGTTAAAAATCACACAACACTAGATTATAATCCAACA
Source organism: Chiloscyllium plagiosum (assembly GCF_037043375.1). NCBI lineage: Eukaryota > Metazoa > Chordata > Chondrichthyes > Orectolobiformes > Hemiscylliidae > Chiloscyllium > Chiloscyllium plagiosum. Next base: position 65,970,727 of record NW_028270158.1, on the reverse strand, counting down.
GGTTCTATGTGTCATATGATCTTGCCCCACTAGCTACTTGATGAAGGAGCAGAGCTCTGAAAGCTTGTACTTCCAAATAAACCTGTTGGACTTGTGTGATTTTTAATGTTGTAGATAATAGAGTTGCATTTTCACTGCTGGGCTTCTTTAGCTTCAGTTGAAAGGAAGCTCCTGTAGCCTGGATTACATACTTTATTAAAACCAAGCTTGAAGTTCATTTTAGCCTCACTTTCCCTCAGTACACAAATCTCTTCCCTGATCAATTCCAATCAACGTTAACCAATTACCTTATGCCACTACACAGCTTTCCATTACCCCGTTCCCATCATTCAACAGCCCTGCTGCTTAATATCATTCTCATTCATTTTAAAGTTAAATGAATCATTGATTTCTATTTCTTTGATTGGATTATGGATAGAAAATTCAAACACAGATGCAATGATAATGAGAACTTGTAAAGAACAAATGCACAGTCATTTTCAGAGGCTTTCAGTGCAGTTTATAAAGGACGCTGGGAAAGCGAATACTGAATGGAATCGACTGCATAAATAATGTCTTTTTAATCTTCAGATATGATTGGTAGGGTGCCACGTCAGTAGATTTAATTTACTGCAGTAATCTCATTTGAAGCTGGAAAGGGAGATAGCTCTCCCAACAATGTATGGTTTGCTCTGCATCCTAGCAATTCTTCACATAATACCTTTTCTAAACTAGTCAAGGCCCTTTTTTTTGCAGAAATATTTTCTTCAGCAGTGGGAAATAAAGTTATGGTTATATAGATGTTCAACCTGGGATTTTTCAGTGAAGCTCAGTTTTAACCTTCATTGCCTGTACCCTCGACCATTGATAATGGCAGGGTCACTTCCTCAGCTTAATTTGAACTACTCTCCCCACAACTAGCAGAAACCAGGAGGAGAGGGAACTGACACATTCTATTACACCACCCTTCCCACTGGCTGGTGCTGTTTAATTTTTCAGGCAACAAAAACACTCTCCCCATGCCAGCAAATCCTCTTTGCAGACTGAGATCTGAAGGTGGAATTGTGGTGTCACCTGCTTTTTTAACCCAAGGCTCAAGCAGACTGTCAGCCAACCAGGAGTTGCTTCAGTAGCCTGACAAGGTTAGCTTTCAATAACAAGCCAATTCTTCTTTTTGGCTTTGGCTCACACATTACCACCTGGCCCTTGCTTCCCCTCTCCCAAGTTTTAATTAACTTTGCCAGCATCTCCTGCACTATTTTATCATTTATCTAACAGAGTTGTTCTGCTGGGTGACTCCTGCAGCTACACAAATCCTGTTTCTACTTACTGGCTGGTGATTCCTGCTGGGAGAAAGCAGGGATCAGAGACTAAATATAGGAATGATATTACCCATGAGGTAAAAACTCCTGTTTGCCCTGATTCCACTCAAACCATTGGTCCAGCCCTGACTTCACCTTTATCTATTGACACGGAGGAAAATGTCTTCTTCCCACGCTGACAGCATGAAGACCTGAGAGGGAGGAACCCTTCACACTGGCAAAAGGGTTGAGAACTGAGGGACACTGGCAGAAGACATCAGCAGAAACTGGGAGTGATTAGGATCAGACAATGTACTGACTGACTGCATGATGGAGGTATGTTCAATGGTTTTCAAAAGAGAAATGAACAATTACTAAAAGAGAGAAAATTCTCATTATGAATAATGAGATATAGTGTGGCTCTGATGCTCTGCACTGAACTACGTGGTGCCTGAATCATAAACTCAGAAAGTACAGCACTCCTTGTTGCAACATGATATTTTTGTGATTCATATTCAGTTTCAGTTAGTATCAAACTCTCTGCCCCAGGAGCTGGTCTAAATGTGGCCCTACATCCTGATCCATGTGGGACAGGAGGTCATCTTACATTCTGTCTGTATTTGTATCAACTCCAGTTCAAGAGGAGGGAATTATGCAGAAGACCATTTATTCTGGAAAGTGGTGCTGTGATTGAGGCTGTATATAAGCTGGGAATGCAACAATTTCTACTGATTGCCAGACTGCAGCAAGACACATTCAGATCTGCAGTTTAGTTTCTGTCTGCACCACTGCATATATTACATATGTACTTGTTAGACCCTGCAGGCAGTGATAGTTTAATTAAAATGCAGCCTGACCAAGATGGTGCTGACAGACAGGTGCTCTAGGCAGTGTCGCTTACAGATTAGAGCACACACAAATAAAATCCACCCCCAGTTTAAGCTGTCACCCATCTGGCAGAGAACTAAAAATACCCAACATCCAGAATCATCTTCAGAGACCTTCATGACACGTGTCATAATGGGGGAGATGCTAAAGTGTTAGAACAAGCTAATGCCTGTTTAAATCTTCTTCAAGTCAGACAAGAAAATTGAGGAAGTAACTGGCAAAGCACTTACTTCAACACAAATAGCACCCACTATCATAGAAGATGCAGCAATTCCAAAAGGAGCTGTTCACATCAAAAACACCAGCTATTTCATGTGTTGTGGTTCAGCACACCAAATAAATCTTTGCAAAATAGTCTTTCAGCATAGCTGTGATGAACTACAATTCTGTGATGAACTACAAACTGTCAATTCTGTCCTTCAGGATTCCCTCCAACAACAACTGCCCATCACCAACGTCAGACTCACCAGTCTATAGTTTCCTGGCTTGTCCTTACCACCTTTCTTAAATAATGGTCCCACTTTAGCCAAACTCCTGCCTTCTCGCACCTCACCTGTGACTATTGATGATACAAATATCTCAGTAAGGGACTCAGCAATCACTTCTCGAGCTTCCCACAGAGTTCTAGGTACACCTGATCAGGTCCTGGGGATTTATCCACTTTTATGCATTTCAAGACATCCAGCACCTCCTCCTCTGTAATATGGACATTTTTCAAGATGTCACCATCAATTCCCTACATTCTATATCTTCCATGTCCTTCTCCACAGTAAATACTGATTCAAACACCTCCGGGTGCTCCGGTTTCCGCCCACAGTCCAAAGATGTGCAGGTCAGGTGAATTGGCCATGCTAAATTGTCCGTAGTAGAACATAGAACATAGAAGATAGAAGAATACAGTGCAGTACAGGCCCTTCGGCCCTCGATGTTGCGCTGATCCAAGCCCACCTAACCTACACTAGCCCACTATCCTCCATATGCCTATCCAATGCCCGCTTAAATGCCCATAATGAGGGAGAGTCCACCACTGCTACTGGCAGGGCATTCCATGAACTCACGACTCGCTGAGTAAAGAACCTACCCCTAACATCTGTCCTATACCTACCCCCCCTTAATTTAAAGCTATGCCCCCTTGTAATAGCTGATAAGGTAAGGGGTAAATGTAGGGGTAGGGGTGGGTTGCGCTTCGGCGGGGCGGTGTCCTATACCTACCCCCCCTTAATTTAAAGCTATGCCCCCTTGTAATAGCTGATAAGGTAAGGGGTAAATGTAGAGGTATGGGTGGGTTGCGCTTCGGCGGGACGGTGTGGACTTGTTGGGCCGAAGGGCCTGTTTCCACACTGTAAGTAATCTAATCTAAAGTAATCTAATCTAATCTAAAAAATACTTGGTTAGCATCTCCCCCATCTACTGCAGCTCCACACAAAGGCTGCCTTGCTGATCTTTGAGTGGCCCTATTCACTCCCTAGTTACCCTTTTGTCCTTAATATATTTGTAAAACCCTTTGAATTCTCCTATCCCCTTTTTGCCCTCCTGATTTCCCTTTTAAGCACACTCCTTACTGACTTTATACTCTTCCAAGGAATCAATCGATCTCTCCTGTCTATACCTGACATATGCTTCCTTCTTTATCTTAACCAAACCCTCAATTTCTCTAGTCATCCAGCATTCCCCACACCTACCAACCTTTTCATTCACACTGTCTCTGGAATTTCATTATCTCATTTTTGAAGGCTTCCCATTTTCCAGCTGTCCTTTTACCTGCAAACATCTGCTCCTAATCAGCTTTTGAAAGTTCTTGCCTAATACCGTCAAAATTAGCCTTTCTCTAATTTAGAACTTCAAATTTTAGATCTGGTCTATCCTTTTCCATCACTATTTTACAACCATTAGAATTATGGTCGCTGGCCCCAAAGTGCCCCACCACTGACACCTCAGTCACCTGTCCTGCCTTATTTCCCAAGAGTAGGTCAGGTTTTGCACCTTCTCTAGTACCTACATCCACTTAACAAATTCCTCTCCATCCAAACCCTTAACACAATGGCAGTCCAAGTCTATGTTTGGAAAGTTAAAATCCCCCACCACAACCACCCTATTATTCTTATAGATAACTGAAATCTCCATATAAATTTATTTCTCATTTCCCCACTGACTATTAGGGGGTTTATAATACAATCCCAATAAGGTGATCATCCCTTTCTGTTTTCTAGTTCTACCCAAATAACTTCCCTGGATGTATTTCTGGGAATATCCTCCCTAAGTACAGCTGTAATGCTATCCCTTATCAAAAATGCCACTCCCCCTCCTCTCTTGCCTCCCTTTCTATCCTTCCTGTAGCAATTGTATCCTGGAACATTAAGCTGCAAGTCCTTTCCATGCTTGAGCCACATTTCTGTAATTGCTATGATATCCCAGTCCTGCATTCCTAACCATGCCCTCAGTTCATCTGTCCTCCCTGTTAGACCTCTTGCATTGAAATAAATACAACTTAATTTATTAGTCCTACCTTGTTCTCTGCTTTGTCCCTGTCTGCCCTGACTGTTTGACTGGCTTCTTTTCTCAACAGTACCAGTCTCAAATTGATCTCTTTCCTCACTATCTCCCTGGGTCCCATCCCCCCCATCATAATAGTTTAAACCCTCCTGAGCAGCTCTAGCAAATCTCCCTGCCAGTCTATTAGTTCCCTTCCAATTCAGGAGCAATCCGTCCTTCTTGTACAGGTCAATTCTACCCCAGAAGAGATTCCAATGATCCAAAAATGTGAACCTGTCTCCCCTGCACCAGCTCCTCAGCCATGTATTTGAGAATCCGTACAGTGTGGAAACAGGACCTTTGGCCCAACAACTTCACACCTAGCCTCCCCCTCCTAAGGGTATCCCACCCAGACCCATTCCCCTAGCCTATTATCCTAGCTTAACCCGTGACTAATGCACTTAACTCACACATCCCTGAACACTATGACCCATGTCACAAAGAGCTGAGTCTATTGCCCTCACTTGACATCCATGTCCAATTCATTTCCAGGATGGGCCTCAGAGTAAGGATTGACAATCCAGGAGAGTGGCCAGTCCACTGGGCATAGATTTTATACCAGGACTATGACTGCAATCTTGGCAGTAAAGACTGAACCTACATAAAAGTTTGGCATGAAAATGCCTTCTATTGCACTGGCTGCTGCCTGTGATGGCATGTGGATGAGACAACTTTTGCAATTATGCAGATTACTATTTCCTTCAGTTAAATGATGTCATTTCAGGATCACTTTGAGTTCTTAGAACTTAGAACATAGAACAGTACAGGACAGGAATGGGCCCTTTGGCCCACAATATTGTGCTGAAACATGACGCTCAAAGAAACTAATCTCTTCTGCCTGCTTTTGGTTCAGATTCCTACATTCCTTGAATCTTCATGTGCTTATCTGAAAGTCCCTTAAACACCATTATCGTATCTGCCTCCATTCTCAACCCGGCAGCATGTTCCAGACTCCTACCACTCTCTGTAAAAAGATTTGCCTCTCATATCTCTTTTGAACTTTTTCTTTCTCACCTTAAATACATGCCCCCAGTTCAGTTTCCTGTGTGAGGCCAAAGTAGGAGTTTGTTCTCAGCTGTAGTGGGAATCTCACCTACAGCACAAGGTTTCTGAGTATAACCATGCAATTGCCAGCACTCAACCACTCCTCCATCTGAGATCAGATATCACAGTGACATTATGTGGTGTTGATCCAGCTATGCTGATGTGGTATTTCTGATCAAGACATGTATTTCAGCAAGTAGCTGCTTTTGTCTGCTTGCATTGCTGTTCACTATTGAAGTTGTAAAAGTCAGCTCACTGCTGATCTGTATGTGTAGGAGGATGCAGGGAAAGCTGTTCAGTGCTGTTATATAAAGTCAATGGATCTTGTAATAAAAATAGGTAAGAGAACGAGCCAATGGCAAATAGGGAAAAACGTCATTGGCATGGAATTGGAGGATAATGATCTGACTCCACACAGAAAATGTTTGTGAATCTCTGACTACAGATCCCTTACTTAGGGAAAAGGAACTTTCAAAAATGAAAACCCCTTCAAATTATAGTTTAGTGTCTTTGGGATTACAGCTGTGCAATTCAATATTTAATCTTAGTTTTTGATAGTTAATATAATTAAAACTGAATCTGTTATCTTTGAGACATGTGTACCTGCTAAACATTTCAGAGACAAAATAATTTTAGTTTAATTAATAGTGAATGAAGTTCTTCAGATTGCTATTAGGGAACAAAGTGGCCAGCAAGCATTGACTGAAACCCAAAACTTCCTCTGAAATTGACCCAAGGCATAATGATGATGATTCAACAAAATGTAAATCCTTATGAACATTTGGTAAGGATTTGTGCAAGTTATTGTTGAATATACCTTTCTACAGCATGTTACTTACTTCATGTATACCATAAGCACATTTACAGGCATAGGTATATTTTCTCTCTTTGCATTCTGGAGGATAGCAGGCTATGCGATTCACTTTTAAAGTGATGGCATTTTGTAAGATACATTCTCTCTTCATACCACAAAAAAGCCAACTTCTCAAAGATCTTCCAGTCCTGATGTGTATTTAACTTAATGTTCCTTGTCAATTTAAAAGAAATCTTCCTTACGTATTGGGACAATGTCAAAATGAATTCCACCTATTTTTGAAATGGATTCAAAAACAGAAGTATCACATCACAATCACCCCACATTTTAAAATGACAGAAGTCATTATAATTTAAGAGATTTGTTTTGTAAAGGGTTTTGAGATCTTTCAATGTGATACGGTACGAAATAAAGGCAGACTCCTATGTTTTCTATTTAGTTGTTAACGTGTCCTGTCTGTTCAATTGCTTCCAAATTTCTTTCTTTTAATTGTCTCATTTTTTCAATTCAAACTGATTTGCTAAATTCAAATTTCTTCCACCTCAGTGGATCATATGTTTATTAATTGCAATTGAATTTTTTTACAGTTTGATTAATAATATTTCATGGTATTATTACTCTACAATAACTATATTATCTATACAATTACTATACTATCTTCTTAAATTTATCATCCTCTTAAGCGCCAGCAAATCCTTCCCTGTCTGCTATCTACATAATACCTCCACCTCATTCAGGTAGCTCCTCTCCTTCACACATTCACCATCCTCCTAGTCAGCTGCTCACCAAGATCAGATTTCCCTTGCACTGACTCTGAGCCTTTCATTACTAATAATGTCATTCCATGCCCTCAGTTACACTGTCTTCAGGCATTATCCACGTGGGCAGTGTTGACTTCACCACCAGGGCTACATTTTATCTTGGTTACCATGGCAGCCTCCTTTACAATGTTAGTCAAACCAGCTCTATAATACATGATTCTTTAATGTCTCCTGCTTGACTGCTACAGCTCCTTACAACACATTTTCAGATCATCCGTAACACATCACAGCTTTAAAAATAAATGCTTTGGCTGCACTAAGCATCTATTCTCTCCTCACTCTTCTTCAGATGTAGTTCCTCAATATCCTCCTCTTCCTTGGAACACCCTATTCCCTCACAACACCCTGCTCCTTTCTCAGCATTTTCAAGGAATCTTACACTTCTTCTCGAGCAGACATTCACCATGGTTTGTCTATTCCTTGTTGCATTCCCATTCTTCTAAAGCCTATTCCTTATTTCCAGTGCTTCCCAATTGTTTATAATCCCATTTCCCACCATTCCCCAACTTACCTGCTCAAGTGGATCTTTCCACATTGTTGGGAATGACCACCATACAGTCCTTGTAGAGATGAAGTCCCACCTTCGCATTGAGAATACCCGACATAATGTTGTGTAGCACTATCACAGTGATAAATGAGGAAGTCTTTAAACAGATCTATCAACTCAAGCCTGGGCATCTATGAGGCGCTGTGTACTCCAGCACAATCTGCAATCTTATGGCCCTGCACATCTTTTATCATTACTTTCAAGCTGTTGGAATATTGTGTGCAATTCTGGCCTCCTTCCTATTGGAAAGATGTTGTGAAACTTGAAAGGGTTCAGAAAAGATTTACAAGGATGTTGCCAGGGTTGGAGGATCTGAGCTACAGGAAGAGGCTGAACAGGCTGGGGCTGTTTTCCTGGAGTGTCAGAGGCTGAGGGGTGACCTTATAGGTTTACAAAATTATGACAGGATAAATAGATAGGATAAATAAACAAAGTCCTTTCCCTGGGATTGAGGAGTCCAGAACTAAAGGACATAGGTTTAGGGTGAGAGGGGAAAGATATAAAAGAGACCTAAGGGGCAACTTTTTCACGCAGAGGGTGGTACGTGTATGGAATGAGCTGCCAGAGGATGTGGTGGAGGCTGGTACAATTGCAACATTTAAGAGGCATTTGGATAGGTATATGAATAGGAAGGGTTTGGAGGGATATGGGCCAGGTGCTGGCAGGTGGGACTAGATTGGGTTGGGATATCAGGTCGGCATGGATGGGTTGGACCGAAGGGTCTGTTTCCATGCTGTACATCTCTATGACTCTATGACTCTGGTACAATGGGGAGTGCAGGAGAGTATACCAAGTGCAGCACTAGACGTATCTAAAAATGAGGTGTCAACCTGGTGAAGTTACCAAGCAGGACTATTGCATGCCAAACAGCATAAGCAGCAACTGAGAGACAGAGCTAAGCAATCCTACAAACAACAGATCAGATCTAAGGACGTTGTAGCAATATAATTAAATTTGACAAGTGAATGCAAATGGAGAAATGATATAAAGGCAATTTTTCAGTACTTGCTTTGCAGATGAATCTGAATCAAGAGGAACATACTGCTCGACTATGATTCAGCAACACCCCACAGAAATAAAACACTGCTTTGCTTTGTTCATAAGGATTTTGGAGATAACTTTAACTGTATTATTTTCAATTAATGTTGGATTTTAATCTATGTTCACATTTTGTCAAATAAAGCCTGTAATTGTCCATAATCAAGATGGGTGTGATAAGTGTAAACAGCAGATGTTGTCTGTTCTTTCCCTGGAAAGACATTAGCAGTCTGCTGGCTTTACATTAGATGCATCTGTAAAAATGCCCACAGCACTGTACTAGCTGGGCATTGACTGAGAATCCAGTTATAAATCAATCACCAAACATAGATACAGCTGCCAATACATTGTATAATTTGAAACAAGGAAGCAATGAATCTCTTAATTTCCAATAATTGGTGCTGTTTTCGTAATAATTTATACTTTACTTCTGCTTGAAATTTTACACGTTTTGATTGCAGTTAATTTCTTATTTATTACCAACACACTACTGCAATTATTATCATAAATGTTTCTGAGGAACCATCAGTGTGTTCCTGATGTGTTCTCATTCATCTTGTTTATGCCTGTGCTGCTAGTTTATTTCCCTGCAAAGGCTTTTACTCTTTCTCCTGCCTTTCTTCTGACATCACAACTCTTTGCTAGAGCCCCTTCTCCTCTCACAATCTGCTGCATGAGAAACATCACTAGGACCACACCAGTTTCTCATTCACTCGCTATCTCTCTCAGAACCTGCAGTACTCAGTGCTCTCATCTGCTGTTGTTGTTTGGTGAAGCAGCCTCCACACAGCAGAGGCTGAACTCTCTGACTCTTCCTTCTCACCTCCCTAACTACAATTCCAAACCACACAGACCAAAGCATCCTTCAAAAGCCTATCACTGACATCATCGGCTCTGAGGGTGTTCCCTTCACAGCCTCCAATCTCATGTCCTACTATCCTACACTGTTTTCTTCCAACTCCTTCCCAACAAGACTACGCTGGCAGAACCATTCTTTCAGCCTGTTCATGCCCCATGGGTGGCACGTTGGCTCAGTGGTTAGCACTGTTGCCTCACAGCATCAGGGATCCCTGTTCGATTCCAGCCTCAGGCAATTGTCTGTGTAGATTTCGCACATTCTCCCCTTGTCCGTGTAGGTTTCCTCCGGGTGTTCCACTTTCCTCCCACAATAAAGATGTACAGTTTAGGTGAATTGGTCACGCTAAATTGCCCACAATGTTAGGTGCATTAGTCAGAGGGAAATGGGTCTGGGTAGGTTACTGGACTAGTTGGGCTGAAGACCCTGTTTCCACACTTAAGGAATCTAATCTAATTTCCTATATTGATGCTATGTCCTTAATCCCATGTTTAGCACTTTCCCACCTTCATTCTCAGCCTGGTTCAATTTTCAGGCCTGATTGTGGAGATCCAATCATCTACACCTCCATCCTGCAGCAGGGCACTCTGACTCCTCCCAACGTCAACAAAGGCACAACTAGTTCCCATCAGACATCTCCCCAAAACTTACCTTAAAAGTTTGATACCTCATGATAGCCATTTATGCCCTGGGAATAAGTCTCTGGCTATCCACTCGATCTATGCCTCTCAATATCTTGTACACCTCTATCAAGTCACCTCTCATTCCTCTATACTCCAATGAGAAAAGGACTAGCTCCCACAACCTTTCTTCATAAGACATGACCTCCACTCCAGGCAGCATCCTGGTAAATCTCTCTCTGCAAAGCTTCCACATCTTTCCTATAATAAGGTGACCAGAACTGAGCACAATATTCCAAGTGTGATCTAACCAGGACTCTAGACAGTCATAAAGTCATAGAGTCATAGTGATGTACAGTATGGAAACAACCTGTCCATGCCAACCAGATATCCCAACCCAATCTAGTCCGACCTGCCAGCACCCAGCCCATAACCCTCCAAACCCTTCCTATTCATATACCCATCAAAATGCATCTTAAATGTTGCAATTGTACCAGCCTCCACCACTTCCTCTGGCAGCTCATTCCCTACACATACCAACCTCTGTGTGAAAAAGTTGCACCCTAGGTCTCTTTTATATTTTTCCCCTCTCACCCTAAACCTATGCCCTCTAGTTCTGAACTCCCTGACCTCCTATCCATGCTCCTCATGATTTTGTAAACCTTTATGAGGTCACTCCTCAACCTCTGACGCTCCAGAGAAAACAGCCCCAGCCTGTTCAGCCTCTCCCTGTAGCTCAACTCCTCCAACCCTGGCAACATCCTTGTAAATCTTTTCTGAACCCCTTCAAGTTTCACAACATCTTTCTGATAGGAAGGAAACCAGAATTGCACGCAATATTCCAACAGTGGCCTAACCAATGTCCTGCACAGCTGCAACATGACCTCCCAACTCCTGTACTCAATACTCTGACCAATAAAGGAAAACAACCTGTCCATGCCAACCAGATATCCCAACCCAATCTAGTCCGACCTGCCAGCACCCAGCCCATAACCCTCCAAACCCTTCCTATTCATATACCCATTCTTTGAAAAGGTGACGAATTCTTTGAAAAGGTGACGAAGGAGGTTGATGAGGGGAAAGCGGTAGATATGGTATATATGGATTTTAGTAAGGCGTTTGATAAGGTTCCCCATGGTAGGCTACTGCAGAAAATACGGAGATATGGCATTGAGGGTGAGTTGGAGGTTTGGATTAGGAATTGGCTGGATGGAAGAAGACAGAGGGTAGTAGTTGATGGCAAAGTTTCTTCATGGAGTGCCGTCACTAGCGGTGTTCCGCAAGGATCTGTTTTGGGACCATTGCTGTTTGTCATTTTTATAAATGACCTGGAAGAGGGGTTAGAAGGTTGTGTGAGCAAGTTTGCGGATGATACGAAAGTCGGAGGAGTTGTTGACAGTGAGGAAGGATGTGGCAGGTTACAGCAGGATATAGAGAAGCTGCAGAGCTGGGCAGAAAGGTGGCAAATGGAATTCAATGTAGCTAAATGTGAGGTGATTCACTTTGGGAAGAATAACAAAAAGATGGGGTACTGGGCTAATGGTCGGATACTTGGTAGTGTGGATGAGCAGAGGGATCTTGGTGTCCATGTACACAGATCTCTGAAAGTTGCCACCCAGGTAAATAGTGCGGTGAGGAAGGCATATGGCGTACTGGCTTTTATTGGTAGAGGAATTGAGTTCCGGAGTCCTGAGGTCATGATGCAGTTGTATAAGACTCTGGTGCGGCCGCATCTGGAATATTGTGTGCAGTTTTGGTCGCCATACTATAGGAAGGATGTGGAGGCACTGGAACGGGTGCAGAGGAGGTTTACCAGGATGTTGCCTGGTATGGAAGGAAGATCGTATGAGGAAAGACTGAGACACTTGGGGCTGTTTTCATTAGAGAAAAGAAGGTTTAGGGGTGACTTGATTGAGGTGTACAAGATGATTAGGGGGTTAGATAGGGTTGACAGTGTGAACCTTTTCCCGCGTATGGAGTCGGGTATTACAAGGGGGCATAGCTTTAAATTAATGGGGGGTAGATATAGGACTGAAGTTAGGGGTAGGTTCTTCACTCAGCGAGTCGTAAGTTCATGGAATGCCCTGCCAGTAGCAGTGGTGGACTCTCCCTCTTTATGGGCATTTAAGCGGGCATTGGATAGGTATATGGAGGATAGTGGGTTAGTATAGGTTAGGTGGGCTTGGATCGGCGCAACATCGAGGGCCAAAGGGCCTGTACTGCGCTGTATTCTTCTATGTTCTATGTTCTATACCAAACGCCTTCTTCATTATCCTATTTACTCCACTTTCAAGGAGCTATGAACCTGCACTCAAAGGTCTCTTTGTTCAGCAATGCTCCCTAGAACCTTACCATTTAGTGTATAAGTCCTGCTAAGATTTCCTTTCCCAAAATGCAACACCTCGCGTTTATCTGAATTAAACTCCATCTACCACTTCTCAGCCCATTGGCCCATCTGGTCAAGATCCTGTTGTAATCTGAGGTAACCCTCTTCGCTGTCCACTACACCTCCAACTTTGGTGTCATCTGCAAACTTACTAATTGTACCTCTTTTGCTCGCATCCAAATCATTGATGTAAATGACAAAAAGTAGATGACCTAGCACCGATCCTTGTGGCACTCCACTGGTCACAGGCCTCCAGTCTGAAAAGCAACCCTCCACCACCACCCTCTGTCTTCTACCTTTGAGCCATTTCTGTATCCAAATGGGTAGTTCTCCCTGTATTCTGTAAGATCTAAACTTGTTAACCGGTCTCCCATGGGGAACCTTGTCGAACGCCTTACTGAAGTCATATAGATCACATCAACTGCTCTGCCCTCATCAATCCTCTTTGCTATTTCTTTAAAAAACTCATTCAAGTTTGTGAGACATGATTTCCCACACACAAAGCCATGTTGACTATCCCTAATCAGTCCTTGCCTTTCCAAATACACGTACATCCTGTCCCTCAGGATTCCCTCCAACAACAACTGACCACCGATGTTAGGCTCACTGGTCCATAGTTCCCTGGCTTGTCCTTACCACCCTTCTTAAACAGTGGCACCATGTTTGCCAACCTCCAGTCTTCCGGCACCTCACCTGTGACTATCGGTGATACAAATATCTCAGCAAGAGGCCCAGCAATCACTTCTCTAGCTTCCCACAGAGTTCTCGGGTAAACCTGATCAGGTCCTGGGGATTTATCCACCTTTATGCATTTCAAGACATCCAACACTTCCTCCTCTGTAATATGGACATTTTGCAAGATGTCACCATCTATTTCCCTACATTCTGTATCTTCCATATTCTTTTCCACAGTAAATACTCGTTTAGTACCGAGCTGCAGCATAACCTCGCAGCTTTTAAACTCAATCTCCCTGCTAATGAAATCTAACACAGCATGTGAATTCTTAACAACCCTATCAACTGAGTGGCAACTTTGAGGGATCTATGGACATGGACACCAAGATCCCTCTGTTCCTCCTCACTGCCAAGAATCCTGCCTTTAACCCTGTATTCTGCATTCAAATCCAACCTTCCGAAATTAACTACTTAACCTTTGCCCAGGTTGAACTCCATCTGCCACTTATTAGAACAGTTCAGCATCCTGTCAATGTCCTGTCGCAACCTACACAGCCCTCCATACTATCCATGACTCCATCAAGCTTTATGTTATTGGCAAATTTACTAACCCACCCTTTCATTTCCTCATCTAAGTCATTTATAAACACAACACAAGACAAGGGGTAGAGGCCCCAGAGCAGATCCCTACAGAACACGACTGGTCACCGAGCTCCAGGCTGAATACTTTACATCTAATACCACCCTCTGTCTTCTACAGGCCAGCCAATTCCAGACAGCCAAATATCCCTGTATCCGATACCTCTTTATTTTCTGAATGAGCCTACCATGGAGAATCTTGTTAAATGTCTTGCTACAATATGTACATCCACATTCATTGCTCTAACTTCATCAATGTGTGTTGTCACCTCCTCAAATAATTCAATAAGGTTTGTGAGGTATGACCTGCCCCTGCCCCCATGCTGACTATCTCTATTCAAACTATGCTTTTCCAAGTAATCATAAATCGTGTCACTCAGAATCCTATCCAATAATTTGCCCACCACCGACGTAAGATTGACTGGTCTGCAATTCCCAGGGTTATCCCTAATCCCTGTCTTAAATATGGGAATGACATTTGCCATCTTCCAATCATGTGACACTAGTCCAGTGGATAGTGAGGATGCAAAGATCATTGCCAAAGGTGCAACAATCTATTCCTCGCTTTCCATAGTAACCTTGGGTATCCTGTCTTGACCAGGAGACTTACCTATCCTCACGTTTTTCATAATTTCCAGCACATCCTCCTTCTTAACATCAAACTGTTCGGGCATATCAACCTATTTCACACTGTCCTCACAAACGAAAATGTGACTAAATATATTGAGATTACTCAGTTGTGACTTACACAGACTTCAGTAAGGCCTTCAGTAAGGTCTCACATTGAAGGTTGGTCCAAAAGGTATGCCTATGGAATTCAAGGTAAGTTGACAGACTGGATCCAAAATTGGTCACAAATCAAGGCTATTTGTAAATGGAAGCCTGTGACCAGCAATGTACCACAAGATTCAGTTCTGGAACCGCTGCTCTTTGTTATGTACATTATTTGAATGTAGAAGATATAATTACTAAGTTTGCAGATGATCTCGAAAGTTGGTGGTGGTGTTAATAGTGAGGAGGATGGTCCCAGACTACAATCTGTTATTGACCCACTGGTAAATGGGGCAGAGCATAGCAGATGGATTTTAATCCTGATAAGTGCAAAGTGATACATTTTGGATGATCTAATAATGGAAGGACATACACAATGAATGGTAGGTCTCTAGGGAGTATGGAGGAACAAAGAAATCTTGGTGCACAAGTCCACAGATTCCTGAAGGTATCAGCACATGGTAGACAGGGTGGGGAAGGCAGCATACACCATGCTTACCTTCATTCACCAGGGTGTAGAATGGAGGAGGAAGGAAGTGTTGTTACAACTTTATAAAACTTTGGTTACGGCACAGATGGAATACTGTATGCAGTTCTGATCGCAACACTATCGGAAGGACATGATTGCAATAGAGAGTCACCAGAATGTTGCCAGGATGAAAAGTCTCAATTATGAGGAGACCGGATAGGCTGGGCCTGTTTTCCTTGAAGCAGAGGCAGCAAAAGAGGGAGATCTGATTGAGGTGTACAAAACTGAGAGGTATAGACAGAGTAGATCATGAGAATCTCTTCCCCATGACATACATGTCTAAGACCAGAGGGCACAAGTTTAAGGTGAAGACCAAGTGGTTTAGATTAGATTGCCTACAGTGTGGGAAATCTAATCAGTCCACACCAACTCTCCGAAGAGTAACCCACCCAGTCCCATTTCACTCTGACAAATGCACCTAACACTACAAACAATTTAGCATGGCCAATTCACCTGACCTGCACATCTTTGGGCTGTGGGAGGAAACCCACGCAGACACTGGGAGAATGTGCAAACTTCACACAGTCACCCAACGCTGGAATCGAACCTGGGACCCTGGTGCTGTGAGGTAGCAATGCTAACCATTGAGCCACTGTGCCAGCTAGGTTAGAGGAGTTAGAAGGATGTGGAGGCTTTGGAGAACATGCAGAAAAGCCCTCATCCTGTGAATGAAAAGAAGAGAACCCCTGACAAGGGCAGCAGCTATATGAAGACATCACTACCTGGAAGGTGGACGGACGTGGATTATAAGAGCAGGGTGATCATGTTGGAGCTGTACAGAATTTCAGTTAGGTCATAGCTGGAATCATGTTCACCATGCTATAGCAAGGATGATATTATTACTTGGGGAGGAGCAAAGCAGATTCACCAGGGTGTTATCTGGGATGGAGTAGTTCAATAATAAACAAGGCTGGACAATCTCATGTTGTTTTCTTTGAAGCAGAGTAGGTTGGGGGGGAACCTGATAGAGGTGTATAAGCGTGTAAGGGGCATAGACAGTGTGATAATGCTGCTCCTTTATCTGTCCTTTTTTTCAGAGCACTCATAAAGTCACAGGTTCTGAGAAGTCTAGGTTTGAAGGGTTTAGGGCCAGTTTGATTGTAGCTAACAGATACTGCCTCAGGCAAAAGTTAAAAATCACACAACACCAGGTTATAATCCAACAGGTTTAATTGGAAGCACACTAGCTTTCAGAGCGACGCTCCTTCATCAGGTGATTGTGGAGGGCTCGATCGTAACACAGAATTTATAGCAAAAATTTGCAGTGTGATGTAACTGTAATTATACATTGAAAAATTGATTGTCTGTTAAGCCTTTCATCTGTTAGAATACTGTGATAGTTTCACTTCTTTCATGTGTAAATCACAAAACCCTTTGTTTTAAAGTTGCATTCTCGGATTAGCTGTTAACAATGGTGATAGCTAGACAATATGCTGAAGGTGTTAGTCCCCTGTGTTCTCTGTCTAAGACCTGATGTTTAGATTGATTCGAATCTAAAAAGTGAGATAACAGAGTTTTACATAGATTCATGCAGTTTTTGAGCTCAGAGTTCTACATGAATGTATGCAGTTTTTGAGCAAAGTGCAATGTAACTCTGCAAGTACAAATTCACCACACAAAATATATGTGTGCATGTGGGTCTTTGTCTGTCTGTGTGTGTGTGTCTGTCTGGGGTGGGGGCTGTGAGTGTGAGAAAATGTGTGTGTGTGTGTGTGTATGTAGTGAGTGCAGAGTGTCTTAAGTCTGTGAGGGGGTGCATGTGTCTGTGTGCGCGTCTGTGTGCGCGTCTGTGTGTACCTGTGTCCATGTGTATGTGAGAGTGTGTGTGTGTAGGAATATATGTGTGTGTGTGTGTCCACACACACACACACACTTTCTCACACTCACAACCCCCACCCCAGACAGACAGACAGACAGACACACACACACACACACACACACACAGACAAAGACCCACATGCATACATATATTTTATGTGGTGAATTTGTACTTGCAGAGTACCTCCACCTCCAGCGAGATGTCACCACCAAAAATATATTCCCCTCCCCTCCCTTGTCAGCCATCCACAGGGACTGTTCCCTCTGGGACAACCTGGTCCACTCTTCCTTCACTCCCAATACTAGCCCACAGTCCAACAGTGCCTTCCCCTGTAATTGCAGAAGTTGTAACACATGCCCATTTACCTCCTCCCTCCTCAACATCCAAGGGCCCAAATACACCTTTCAGGTGAAGCAGCCATTTACTTGCACTTCACACAATCACTGCTCACAATGTGGTCTCCTCTACACATGGGAAATGAAGCATAGGTTAGGTGACTATTTCACAGAACATCTACATTTTGCTTGCAAAAAGCCCTGAGTTTGCAGTTGCCTGCCACTTTAACACCCCAACCTGTTGTCTGGCCAACATTTCTGTCTCAGCTTTGTTGTAGTGCTCTAGCAAAGCTCAGGACAGGCTGGAAGAACAACACTTCATCTTCCACTTGGGGACCCTGTAGTCTTCTACAATAAATATCAAGTTCAACAAGTTTAGGGCTTAAATTCTACCATATTCTTACCCCAACCCCGACACACCAGGCCTTGTTATCGTAGTCTGCTATTACACACAACCTATTGTTAGCCAATAGAAGTCTCCATTAATAGCCATTCATGTTTCTCCTAGCCAGATCGTTATTGAAATAGAACATAGAACAATGCAGCATAGTACAGGACTTTCGGCCCTCAATGTTGTCCTGACCTTTATCCTCCTCTAAGATCAGACTAACCTATCTTCTATGTGTCTATCCTGGAGTCACTTAAATGTCCCTAATGTATCTGACTCTACTACTACTGCTGGCAGTGCATTCCACACACCCACCACTCTCTGTGTAAAGAACCTCTGACATCTCCTCTAATCACCTTAAAATTATATCCCCTCATGATAGCTATTTCCGTCCTGGGAAAAAGTCTTTGGCTATCAACTCTATCTATGCCTCTCATCGTCTTGTACATCACAATTAAGTCACCACTCATACTTCTTTGCTCCAATGAGAAAAGCCCTAGCTCCCTCAAATTTTAAGACATGCCCTCCAGTCCAGGCAGCATCCTGGTAAATCTCCTCTGCTCCCTTTCTAAAACTTCCACATCTTTTCTATAATGAGGCGACCAAAACTGAACACAATATCCTAAGTGTGGTCTAACCAGCACTCCATAGAGCTGCAGCAAAACCTCGCAGCTCTTAAACTCAAACCCACTGCTAATGAAAGCCAACACACCAAATGCCTTCTTGACAACTTAGGTGTCAACTTTGAGGGATGTATGGACATGGACCGATCACTTCACACTTTTCCAGGTTGAATTCCATCTGCCACTTATGTGTATCCTGTCAATGTCCCGTTGCAATCTACAACAGCCCTCCACACTATCCACAACTTCACCAACCTTCCTGTTATTGGCAAACTTACTGACCTACCTTCCACTTCCTCATCCAAGTCTTTTAGCAAAATCACAAAGAGCAGAACACCAGTGGTCATTGTGCTCCAGGCTGAATACTTTTCCATCTACCATAACCCTCTGTCTTCTATGGGGCAGCCAATTCTATATCAGGATAGCCAGATTCCCTGTATCCCATCTCTCCTTAACTTTCTAAATGAGCCTACCATGGGGAACCTTATCAAACACTTTGCTGAAATCCATGTACACCACATCCACTGCTCTACCTTCATCAATGTGTTTTGTCACATCCTCAAAGAATTCAATAAGGTTTCTGAGGCTGACTATTTCTAATCAAACTATGATTTTCCAAGTATTCATAAATCCTGTCTCTCAGAATCTTCTCCAATATTTTACCCACCACAGACATATGACTGACTGGTCTGTAATTCTCAGGAGTATCCCTATCCCCTTTCTTGAACATGGGAGTAACATTTGCCATCCTCCAATCATCTGGTGCTACTCCAGTGGATACAATGAAGAAGCAAAGATCATCACCAAAGGTGCAGCAATCTCTTCTCTCACTTCCTGTAGTAACCTAGGGTATATCTCGACTGGCCCAGGGGATTCATTTATCCTTATGAATTTCAGCCTTTCAGCACATCCTCCTTCTTAATATTGACCTTTTCGAGCGTAACAATGTGATTCATTCTGTCCTCAGAAACATCAAGGTCCCATTCAGTAGTGCAAAATGAAGCAAAGTTTTCTTTCAGGACCTCCCCTACCTCCTCCAACTCCAAGCACGAGCTCCTCCACTGTCCCTGATTGGCCCTACCTGGCCATCCTTTTGTTCCTCAAATCAAATGTAGAATGGCTTTGGGTTTTCCTTAATCCTACCCACTAAAGCTTAATCATGCCCCCTTCTAGCTCTCCTAAGTCCATTCTTCAGTTCCTTCCTGGCTGTCTTGTAACCCTCAAGAGCCCTATCTGATCTTCATCTCCTCAAACATAAGTACTATTCTTTCTTCTTCTTGATTAGATAGTCGACATCCCTTGTCACCCAAGGTTCTTTCAAACTACTATCCCACCCTTGCCTCAGTGGGACAAACCTGTCTAGAACTCGCAGCAATTGCTCCCTAAACAATCTCTACATTTCTGTCTTATATTTCCCTGAGATCATCTGTTCCCAATTTATGCATCCCAATTCCTGTCAAATAGCTTTGTAATCCCCCCTCCCCCAGTTAAATACTTTCCCATACCATCTGTTCCTATCTCTCTCCATGAGTATAGTAAAGTCAGGGAGTTGTGATCACTATCATGAAATGCTCTCCCATCAAGAGATCTGACACCTGGCATGGTACGTTGCCAAGCACCAAATCTAATATGGCCTCCCCTCTAGTCAGCCTATCTACATTTTGAGTCAGGAACTCTTCCTGGAAACACCTGTCAAAAACTGCTCCATCCTAACTATTTGAATTAAGCATGTTTCAATCAACATTGGAGAAGTTAACGTCACCAATGACAACAACCCTGTTACTTCTGCACCTTCCTCTCAATCTGATCCTCTGTGTCTCTATTGGTATTGAGGGTGTCTGTAGAAAACTCCCAAAAAGGTCCTTCCTGACTTCTACCCATACTGACTCAGTAGACAATCCCTCCTCAATGATCTCTCTTTCTGCTAGCTGATCAGCAATGCCACTCCTCCACCTCTTTTATCTCCACCCCCCCATTCCTTTTGAAACATCTAAACCCTGGAACATCCAACAAATCATTCTTGCCCCTATGACTTCCAAGTCTCTGTAATGGCCACAACATCATAGTTGAAAATGTGTTGCTGGAAAAGCGCAGCAGGTCAGGCAGCATCCAAGGAACAGGAGAATCGACGTTTTGGGCATAAACCCTTCTTCAGGAATGAGGAAAGTGTGTCCAGCAGGCTAAAATAAAAGGTAGGGAGGAGGGACTTGGGGGAGGGGCTTTGGAAATGCGAGAGGTGGAGGGAGGTCAAGGTGAGGGTGATAGGCCGGAGTGGGGTGGGGGCGGAGAGGTCAGGAAGAAGATTGCAGGTTATGAAGGTGGTGCTGAGTTCAAGGGATTTGACTGAGACATGGTGGGGAGAGGGGAAATGAGGAAACTGGAGAAATCTGAGTTCATCCCTTGTGGTTGGAGGGTTCCCAGTTCCAAGTACTGATTCATAGTTCCAAGTACTGATTCATGCTCTGAGTTTGTCACCCTTATTCATGATACTTCTTGCATTAAAATAGACACACTTCAACCCATCACACTAACTGCATCTTTGCCCTATCAAGTGCCCATCCCTACTCACAAACTCTCTGCATGCAGTATCTGGCTGTTCACTACCTACTCCCTTATCTGATCCGTAGCTCCGGTTCCCAACCCCTAACAGTCTAGTTTAAACCGTCTCTAAATGCTCTAGCAAACCTCTCGCCCAGGATATTGGTGCACCTCCAGTTAGGGTGCAGATCGTCCTTCTTGTACAGGTCCCACCTTCCTCAGGAGGTATCTCAATGATCCACATATCTGAAGCCCTCCCTCCTAAACCAGCCCTGCAGCCACCTCTTCACCCGCACTTGTTCTCTATTCCTAGCCTCATTAGCTCAATGGCACTGGTAACAATCCTGAGATTACTAGTTCTAGCTTCCACCCTAAGTCCCTATATTCTCTTTTCAGGTCCTCATTGTTTTTCCTACTTATGTCATCGGTACTGATGTGTACCACGACTTCTGGCTGCTCTCTCTCCCCCTTAAGAATCCTATGGACTCAATCCAAGACATCCCTGACCCTGGCACTCGGGAGGCAACATACCATCTAGGAGTTTTGTTCGCGCACACAGAATCTCTTGTCTGTTCCTTTCACGATTGAATCTCCTATCATTATCACTCTATTCTCTCTCCTTCCCTTCTGAGCCGCCACAGCACCAGGCTCAGTGCCTGAAACCTGGTCACTGAGGCTCCCCCCCCCACCCCATACCCACTGCCAACAGTATCCAAAAGATATACTCATAGTTATCCACTCCTTTGTTTAACTGCTCTTCTTTCTCTTTAGGCTCTATCCCCACCTATTGTTTATTTCTTACCGCCTTCCCCCACCCTATATTCTGCATATAAACTGACATCTTCCTAGTTACCATCAGTTCTGAGGAAGAGTCACTGGACCTGAAATTTTGGAGTACTGTGTACAGGGAGGACTGCAGATGCTGGAGATCAGAGCTGAAAATGTGTTGCTGGAAAAGCGCAGCAGGTCAGGCAACATCCAAGGAGCAGGAGAATCGACATTTCGGGCATGAGCCCTTCTTCAGGAATCTATGTACAGTCCTGATTACTCTGTTATGGGAAGGATATCATTGAACTGGACATGTTTCAGACAAAATTTAGAAGAATGTCACCAGGAAGGACAGTTGGAGGTAGACTGGAAATCTTGGAGTTTTTTCGCTGGAGCGCAGGAGGTTAAAGAGTGACCCAGTTGAGGTTTAGAAAATCATGAGAGGCACAGATAAGGTGAATGACAATGGTTTTTCCCCCTAGTGTAGGGAAGTTCAAAACTAAAGGGCTTATTTAAAAGTCAGAAATCACATCATACCAGCTTATAGTCCAAAAAGTTTATTTGAATTCACAAGCTTTCCAAGCACAGTCCTTCGTCAAATGAAGTGTTATTTTTAAGGTGAGAGGAGAAAGATTTAAAAAGTATATGAAGGGCAACTCTTTTACACAGGGAGTGGTTTGTGTCTAGAATGAACTTCCTGAAGACGTAGTGAATGTGAATACTGTTACAATGGTTGAAAGTCATTTGGATAAGTTCATGAAAAGGAAAGGTTTGGAGGGATATATGCCAAGCGCAGAAACTAGTTTAGTTTCGCATTATAATTGGCATGGACTGGATGGACCGAATGGTCTGTTTTCCTGCTGTATGACTGACTCGACCTGACAGTGTGGGCGGAGCTCTCTGATTGACAGAATGGTCGGGGCGGGTATCACCAACATCTTGGTGGGGGAGAAGTATCACTAATTACCAGAAGGTGGGGCGGGAACTTTCTGATTGACAGGGAGAGGGCGGGGCTCCGTCGGTAGCCTGGAAAGAGGCGGAGCGGTATTGGTCGACAGAAATGGGCGGGGCACTCTCTGATTGACAGGGGAGGATTGGGTTCTCTCTGTTTGACTGGGGAGGGGCGGGAATTTCCCTGATTGGCAGATCGGCAGGTCTTTCCCTGAGTGAAGTGAGGGGCGGGAAACCATTGATTGACAAGAGGGAGGCGGGGCGTTCCCTGATTGGTCGGAGCGGGACCGCCCTTTTATGATTCCTCATCTCAAATGCTTCCTTTTCTTCACTGTCTTGGTGTTACAAGTAAACCAACTTCAGGCTGACCCGCGGCTGTGGTCGGGGACTATGTTGTTCAATTTTGGTGTTTCAGAGTGTTTCAGAGTGTTTCAGAAATGGATTCAAAATATTAAAGTATTTTCTGATCGTGTAATTCCTTCACATTCTGCTGCTAAATGAGTAAATACAGGGATGGTACAAGTAAATATTAACACGATACAGGGCTGGAGAGTTGGTGGGGGAAAGGTCCGAAATGTCGATGTTCCTGCTCCTCGGACGCTGACTGACCTGCTGTGCTTTTCCAGCACCACTCTAACCTTAACATTATTGGAAGTTGGATAAAGCAACAAATTCACGATGACCGACAGGAAGAAAGGAAGCGCAGCAAATTGGTACTAAGGTTCTAACTTTTTTTTTGAAAGTGTGTAGCAAGTTGAAATATTTGGCATACCAGCAAGGAATGAAGCAGTTTTGATGACGAGTGTAGTAGGTGTCTGTCGATGAATCGTCCAATTACAAACAGAGACCACACAAAAATCTTATGAAATTGAATACTGGTTGATTTCTCAACATATCGTGGCGAAGAGAAATTGACAGGACTGGTACAGAACAAACACTCTGCACAGTAAAGTCAAGGATTATCTTCCCCGAGCTGCAGATACAGACGGTTTTTATATTGTTACAGTAGTGTAGTGTTAATTATAAGACAGTATGAATTAAATTATATTCAATGGAAAACAATCGGTTGGCCGGTAGTAGCAATCAGGTAATAATTGTAACAGGAGGTTTCGTTCCTCTGCTAGAGCAGATGCTAATGTCCGTGGGCGGCACGGTGGCACAGTGGTTAGCACTGCTGCCTCGCAGCGCCAGAGACCCGGGTTCAATTCCCACCTCCTGAAGAAGGGCCTGTGCCCGAAACGTCGAATCTCCTGTTCCCTGGATGCTGCCTGACCTGCTGTGCTGTTCCAGCAATAAAGTTTCAACTTTGATCTCCAGCATCTGCAGACTCACTTTCTCCTCAATTCCCACCTCAGGCGACTGACTGTGTGGAGTTTGCACATTCTCCCCGTGTCTGCGTGGGTTTCCTCCGGGTGCTCCGGTTTCCTCCCACACTCCAAAGATGTGCAAGTCAGGTGAATTGGCCATGCTAAATTGCCCGTAGTGTTAGGTAAAGGGGTAAATGTAGGGGTATGGGTGGGTTACGCTTCGGCGGGTCGGTGTGGACTTGTTGGGCCGAAGGGCCTGTTTCCACACTGTAAGTAATCTAATCTGTAAGTAATCTAAAAATGGTTTCAATGGGTCTCCTGGGTAGTGTGTATTCTTGTAAGGTGCCTCTCAGTCTAGGTTGGCTTTGTGGGGCTTCAGTACCTGAGGAGACCGGGCATGCCCTCCGGCTGGTGGAACGGTAATGCTATTGTGAGGTAGGAAGTCTGTTATCAGGTCATCTAAGGTGTGTATTCCTTTAGTCTGGAAGTTGTTTAGGTTGTTTTGATGTTTAGTTCTGAGCTGGTTGTGGTCAAGTTGAGGTATTATGGGTCTGTGAACAAGTAGTGGGCAGGCAGAGTGGTTTATTTTTTCTCCCACAATTTCCATTTGCTTTTCTTCCAGTGTTGTAAATCGTTGATAGATTAATAATAAAATAGAACATGCTGGAAACATTCAGCACATGGAATACAGGGAGAGTGAGCCATTTAGATACAGAACTGGCTCGAAGGTGGAAGACTGAGGGTGATGGTGGAGGGTTGCTTTTCAGACTGGAGGCCTGTGACCAGTGGTGTGCCACAAGGATTGATGCTGGGTCCACTGCTTTTCGTCATTTATGTAACTGATTTGGATGTGAACAGAGGAGATATAGTTAGCAAGTTTGCAGATGGCACCAAAACTGGAGGTGTAGTGGACAGCGAAGAAGGTTACTTCAGATTACAACGGGATCTTGATCAATGGACCAATGGGCTGAGGAATGGCAGATGGAGTTTAATTTAGATAAATGCGAGGTGCTGCATTTTGGAAAGACAAATCAGGGCACGACTTATACACTTAATTGTAAGGTCCTGGGGAGCGTGGCTGAACAAAAGAGACCTTGGAGTACAGGTTCATATTTCCTTGAATGTTTAGGGTGTAGGTTTGCTCGCTGAGCTGTAGGTTTGATATCCAGACGTTTCATTACCTGGCTAGGTAACATCATCAGTGGCGACCTTCAAGTGAAGAGAAGCTGTTGTCTCCTGCTTTCTATTTATATCTTTCTCCTGGTGTTTGTGGTGATGTCATTTCCTGTTCATTTTCTGAGGGGTTGATAGATGGCATCTAGATCTATGTGCTTGTTTATGGCGTTGTGGTTGGAGTGCCAGGCCTCTAGGAATTCTCTGGCATGTCTTTGCTTAACCTGTCCCAGGATAGATGTTTTGTCCCAGTCAAAATGGTGGTTTTTTTCATCCGTGTGTAGGGCTATGAGGGAGAGGGGGTCGTGTCTTTTTGTGGCTAGCTGGTGTTCATGTATCCTGGTGGCTAACTTTCTTCCTGTTTGTCCTACGTAGTGTTTGTGGCAGTCCTTGCATGGAATTTTATAGATGACGTTGTACTTGAAAGTAGAGTCACAGGTAGATAGGATAGTGAAGAAGACATTTGCTATGCTTTCCTTTATTGGTCAGAGCATTGCATTTTGGAGTTGTAAGGTCATGTTGCGACTGTACAGGACATTGGTCATGCCGCTTTTAGAGTATTGTATGCAATTCTGGTTTCCTTCCTACTGGAAGAATTTTGTGAAACTTGAAAGGGTTCAGAAAAGATTCAAAGGATGTTGCCAGGGTTGAAGGAGTTGAGCTATAGGAAGAGGCTGAATAGGATGGGGCTGTTTTTGCTGGAGGCTGAGCGATGAACTTATAGAGGTTTATCAAATAATGAGGGGCAAGGATAGGATAAATAGACCAGGCCTTTTCCCCAGGGGTGGCCAAGTCCAGAACTAAAGGGCTTAGTGAGCCCTCTAGTTTAGTGAGAGAGGGAAAAGATATAAAAGGGACCTTCCTGCAGAGGGTGGTGCCTGTTTGGAATAAGCTGCCAGAGGAAATGGTGGAGGCTGGTACAATTACAACATTTAAAGTTAAAAATCACACAACACCAGGTTATGATTGGCTTGGAGATGCTGGTATTGGACTGGGGTGGACAAAGTTAAAAATCATACAACACCAGGTTATAGTCCAACATGTTTAATTGGAAGCACACTCCTTCATCAGGTGGTCATTTAAAAGGCATCTGGATGAGTATATAAATAGGAAGAGCTTATACGGATATGGGCCAAGTTCTGGCAAATGGGACTAGGTTAGGATTCCTGGTCAGCATGAACGAGTTGGACCCATAGCGATAACTCTGTGATTGATAAGAGAGGGGCGAGACGGTCCCTGATTGGCAGGTGAGGGGCGGGGCTTTCCGTGATTGGCAATAGAGGGGCGGGGCTTTCACTGATTGGCAGGATATGGGCGGGGCAATCTCCTGATTGGCAGGGGAGGGGAGGGGCGGGACAGTCTCCTGGTTGGCAGGGGAGGGGCGGGACCGTCTCCTGATTGGCCGGGGAGGGGCGGGACAGTCTCCTGATGGGCGGGACAGTCTCCTGATTGGCAGGGGAGGGGCGGGACCGTCTCCTGATTGGCAGGGGAGGGGCGGGACCGTCTCCTGATTGGCAGGGGAGTGGCGGGGCAGCCTCCTGATTGGCAGGGGAGGGGCGGGGCAGCCTCCTGATTGGCAGGGGAGGGGCGGGGCAGCCTCCTGATTGGCAGGGGAGGGGCGGGGCAGCCTCCTGATTGGCAGGGGAGGGGCGGGGCAGCCTCCTGATTGGCAGGGGAGGGGCGGGGCAGCCTCCCGATTGGCAGGGGAGGGGCGGGGCAGTCTCCCGATTGGCAGGGGAGGGGCGGGGCGGTCTCCTGATTGGCAGGCGAGGGGCGGAGCAGTCTCCTGATTGGCAGGGAGGGTGTGGTTTTCCCTGATTGACAGCAGGGGAGGACTGAAGCCTGGGATCTATGAGCCGAAAGTGGCGGCGGGCAGCTGATCTTTGGATTTTATTGTTTTGTGTTGTCGGTCGAGGCGGCTTCCGGAGCCCCGGGAATTTGCTGTGGAGTTGTGCTCGGGAGGGTGGTCAGTGCGGGTACACAGATACCCCTGGCCCGAACCGGACCAGCTCTCCACCGCGGAGAAGACTTCGGGCGAAGCCGGGGATGGAGTGAGGGTCGGGCTGGGCCCCCGAATCGCCGACACTCGGCTGTGGCCCGATGGCTGCGGTGAATTATTCTCCTCCCTGGTGGGTGACCCTCCTGCACCGTCTCCCCCATCTCAACATCCAACTGGAGACGGTCAGCAGCGAGTTCCAGCCTGAAGACAGGCAGTACCAGGAGGTAAGAGCCCGTCCCGTTGTCTCTGTCCTCTCACGCCCCACTGTCATATATCTCCTGATCACACCCCCCTCCAAACCCCCCAAACCCCCCGATCCCCTGATTCCCCTCACCCCCCTCCGATCTCCTCACCCCTCACCCAATCCCCTCACCCGTCCCCTCACCCCCCCCGATCCCCTCACCCCCCCCCGATCCCCTCACCCCCCCCGATCCCCTCACCCCCCGATCCCCTCACCCCCCCCCGATCCCCTCACCCCCCCCCGATCCCCTCACCCCCCCCGATCCCCTCACCCCCCCCGATCCCCTCACCCCCCCGATCCCCTCACCCCCCCCGATCCCCTCACCTCCCCCGATCCCCTCACCCCCCCCGATCCCCTCACCCCCCCGATCCCCTCACCCCTCCCCTCACCCCCCCGATCCCCTCACCCCTCCCCTCACCCCCCCGATCCCCTCACCCCCCCCCGATCCCCTCACCCCCCCCGATCCCCTCACCCCCCCCCGATCCCCTCACCCCCCCCCGATCCCCTCACCCCCCCCGATCCCCTCACCCCCCCCCCGATCCCCTCACCCCCCCCCCGATCCCCTCACCCCCCCCGATCCCCTCACCTCCCCCGATCCCCTCCTCCCCCCTCCTCCCCCCTCCACCCCCTCACCTTCACCCACCCTGATCCCCTCCCCCTCCACCCACCCCCCTCACCCTGATCCCCTCTCCCTCCACCCACCCCCTCACCCTGATCCCCTCCCCCTCACCCCTTGATATCCCTCACACGCCTCCCTGATCCCCCACCCCTTGATTTCCCTCACCCCCCTGATCCCCCACCCCTCGATTTCCCTCACCCCCCGATCTCCCACCCCTTGATTTCCCCGACCCCTTGATCCCCAATCCCCTAATTCCCACGTCCCCAATTCCCCCACCTCCTCACTCCAACCCCTCAAACCCTCTCCGTCTCCAAGTCCCCTCATACCCCTTCCCCTGCACTACCCCAACGCCTCAACCCACAACCCCACTCCTCACATACCGTTACCCTGACTTCATCCCTTTCTCGCCTTTCTCCAGTTTGGCTCATTGCCATTATAAGTTGCTGCCCTCAATCATTATTGGGTTTCTGCATCGCCTAGCCCCTCCTCACTGGAAGTCACTGAGAACAACCGTGCAAAACCTGCTGTCGCTCGGGCGCAGCAAAATGTTGAGTTCAAAGCAGCTATTTAAAGATTATATCTGCAACTTTTTATTTTTGAAAATGCTGCTTTGCTTGACTGCGGCATTTCTTTGTGTTGGTAAAGGCAGGAGCAAATTGTTTTGTTGAAGGTGATGTTTTCAGCACCATTGGTAGATTGTGAATGCAAAGAAAAATTGCAAGGCATGGTCAAAATGCATGTGTTTTGCCTTCAATTTGAAGGTGCCAAATGGTTTTAAGAGGAGAAATGCCGAAGTGTCACCGGTACCCTGTCACCGATAGACTTGATATTGAGCTGAAGAAATGCACAACACTCTGACCTAGAGTTCAGACTGCTTGTTGAAATGTGAAGTTGTATGTGGGTGACAAGAATATGGCCTTTGTATTTGCATCACATTACTTCTTGTAGTAATTTTTTTCAGAAGAGCTGTTAAATAATATTTAATGTCTTAGCTAGTGCTCTTTTTTTATAAAAAGTTAGAACATGTTTTCTCTATATTTGAATTATCTTTCTTAGAATTTCAGTGAGAAGAGTGTTGGAAAAATAATCACAATGTTTATGCTGATTTCAGTATGGTATAAGGAAATGTAAATGAAGTCATTTTTAATATGTCAATAAAAACAACAAAAATGTAGTTCCATATATCTACTGTATCTCTCAAGTACTTGTCTTTTGGGGATTTGGCTTTTAATTTGCTCCCATTGCCAATGTATTGTTGCTGTATTATGTGGTTCAAAATGCTTTCTCCAGACATAACCCAGGAGGTGAGAGTACAAAACCTGTAGTTGTATAATTGGATGTTGTTCACAATTAATCTGGATACTAAAAGATTTACATACTCTCAATTATACTTCAGCAAAACCCACCTCTGAGGGAAATGTAAATATGTGAAATATTTACTTTACTGACTGTATTCAGTGCTCTAAAAAGTCATTTGGCAACATAGTTTATCATGTATTACTTGGATCTACCTTTCATTGATTTACTTTACAAAACTTGCAGTTCTTGCAGTTAAGTCAGTGTGTATCCTGACAGAACCATAACATTAGAACAGGGTGGACATGATTAAGGTGGAAATATTTCTTCAACACAATGTAATGATTGAGTAACAATTTTTCTGTACTAAATTGTTTGGGGGAGAAGAAAAGAAGAATGATCTGGTAGGGTGCTTGGTCTTAGGGAAAGAAAGCAAATATACTTTAAAATAATTTTTGATTTGAGCTACTGCGTTGAAGTGAATTTGGAAGGTTAGCTTTGCTTCAGGTTTTTTTTTTATATTAAATTCCCATTATCTAATGGGTTGGATAGGTTAACTTGTGATCCTTGACCAGTAGAACAATATTTGAGCCAGTGGTTCATTGCCACAACATAGTAGATATTTAAGCCAGATGTGTGGGCAAAGATATTTCAAATGCTAGATTGCTTTGGTAACTCACCCCATATACAATATCTAGCAAATTGAGAGTGAAAGAATTTGCCACTTTCTAAATCATGCATTAGAGAGGACAATACAGCACAGAAACAGGCCCTTCGGCCCTCCAAACCTGCGGCGATACATTTTGTCTTCATTACAGGAGCCATATTCCTTCATTCCCTTCCTATTCATGTATTCGTCCAGGTGTTTCTTGAATGCTGCTGTAGTGTCTGCTTCCACCGCCGCCTCTGGCAGCATGTTCCAAGCACTCACCACCTTTTGTGTGAAAAACAGGTCTCTTACATCTCTCTTTTTTTAGAAAGCTCTTTTACCCGCACCTTCTCTCTCTCCCCCCCCCCCCCCCCACTAGAAATTGACCCTTCAACCTGAGGAAAAAAAACCTCATACTCTAGCCATGCCATTTAAAATCTTTTAAACTTCCTCAACCTCCTGCGTTCCATTGAAAACAAATCCAATCTGTCCAACTCTTTGTCAGAGGAAAATCCCCCATACCAGGCCACATTCTGGTTAAACCTTTCTGAACCTACTCTAAAGCATCCACATCCTCCTGGTAGTATGGAGGATCTGGGAACTTACCTACCTTAAGTGTGGTTACCTACCTTAAGTGTGGCTTAACTGAAGTTCTATAAAGCCGCAGCATAACTTGTCTATCCTTATACTCAATGCCCCTTCCAATGAGGGCAAGCATGCCACAAGCCTTTTATACTCCCTTATCTCCCTGTGCTGCCAGCTTCAGTGATCTGTGACCTGCACACCCAGATCCCTCTGCATATTAATACTCCTAAAATTTCTGCCATTCACTGTTTTGTTTCCAGCTGTACTTTACCTTCCAAAACCTCATGTTTATCTGGATTAAACTCTATCTGCCAGTTTTCTGCCCATGCCGCCAACTGATCTATCCTCTGAAATTCCTCCTCACTATCCACAACTCCACCAATCTTTGTATTGTCTGCAAACTCACTAAATACACCAGCCATGTTCTCCTCCAAATGATTTATACATACAGCAGAGTTCCCAAAACTGGCCTCTGTGGAACACCACTTGTCACGACCCTCTGCCGCCATTTGTCTCCAATGACTAAGAGAAAGTGAGGACTGCAGATGCTGCAGAACAGAGTTAAAAAATGTGGTGCTGGAAAAACACAGCAGGCCAGGCAGCATCCGAGGAGCAGGAGAATCGACGTTTTGGGCATAAGCCCTTCCAATGACAAAGCCAATTCTGTATCCATCTTGCCAGCTCAACCCTGATACCTTGTGACTTCACCTTTTGTACTAGTCTGCCATTAGGGACCTTGTCAAATGTTTTACTGAAGTCCATATAAACAACATCAATCATATTCATTGCCCCCTCAAAAACCTCAAAATCAAGTTAGTGAGGCACGACCTCCCCCGCACAAAACCATGCTGTCCCTTGCTAATAGGTCCATTTGCTTCTACATGTGTATAGATTTTGTTCCTGAGGTTCTTTTCCAATAATTTTCCTACTACTGACATGAGGCTCATAAACCTGTAATTTCCTGGATTATCCCTGTTACCCGTCTTAAACAATGGGACAACGTGGGCTATTCTCCAGTCCTCTAGGACCTCACCTGTGGCCAAAGAAGAGACAAAGATGTCTGTCAATGTTCTAGCAATTTGTTCCCTTGCCTTCCTCAATGTTCTGGGATAGATCCCATCAGGATCTGGGAACTTATCTACCTTAATACTTTTTAAGACGCACAATACCTCTTCCTTTTTAATAGCAATTTGGTTTAGAAATTTGCCACTCCCTTCCGAGATTATAATTAATCAATTCCTTCTTTGGTGAATACCGACACAAAGTATTCATTTCAGGTCTCATCTAGCTCTTCTGGCTTCACATAGATTCCCTTCTTTCTCCTTGATTGGACCAACCCTTTCCCTGGCTACCCTCTTGTTTTTTATGTATAAAAATCCATGGGATTCTCTTTAATCCTGTTTGCTAATGACTTTTCAGCACCCATTCTGGTCCTTCCAATTCCTTGGTTAAGTTCTTTCCTATTTTCCTTATATACGTCAAGGACATAGTTAGTGCCCATACTCTTAGACCTAAGTATGCTTCCTTTTTCTATTTGATAAGGCCATCACCTCCCTGGCCATAGCTATCCTTCATTCTCGCAGGAACATGCCACTCCTGAACTCTTAACTGTCGTTTGAAGTACTCCCACATGTCCCATGTGAATTTACCATCAAACAGCCACCTCCAATCAACATTCTCCAGTTTCTGCCTATTGTTGCTGTAGTTCTCCTTCCCCCGGTGAATATCTTCACCTGAGAACTGCTGTTATCGCTATCCATGAGTATCTTAAAACATAGTATTATGGTCACTACTCCCAAAATGCTTTCCCAGTGAAACTTCATTCACCTGACCAGGCTCATTTCCAAAAACCAGGTCCAGTATAACCTGGTTACCCTCTTGAATGGCCCTTACAAACTCTGCTCCATCCCTATAGTGAAGCGAGTCCCAGTCAATGCAGGGAAGTTAAAATCACCCACAGTAACAATCCAGCTGTTTTGGCATCTTTCCAAATCTGTCTAATATTTCTCCTCTATCTCCTGCTGGCTGTTGGGAGGTCTGTAGTATACCTCCACCACTGTGATTTCACCTTTCCCATTCCTGAATTCTACCCATTTTGCCTCGTTGCACAAGTCCTCTGATATATCCTCCCTCACTATAGCTGTGAATGATTTGTGCTTCCAATTAAATGTTGGACTAAAACCTGGTATTGTGTGATTTTTAACTTTGTACAGCTGTGAAATACTCCTTTACCAGTAATGCAACTCACTCACCCCTGTTATATTCCCTTTCATCATACCTTAAACATCTCAATCCTGGGATATCCAGCTGCCAATCCTGTCCCTCTTTCAGCCACGTCTCCATACTTGCAATAATGTCATAGTTCCAAGTATAAGCCACAGCTCTAAGTTCATCTGTAGGGAGAGGCTGAATAGACTGGGGCTGTTTTCTCTGGAGCATCAGAGGCTGACCTTATGGACGTTTATAAAATCATGAGGGGCATGGATAGGGTAAATAGACAAAGTGTTTTCCCAGGAGTGGAGGAGTCCAGAACTAGAGGGTATAGGTTTAGGGTGGAAGGGGAAAAATTTTAAAAGGGACCTAAGGGGCAACTTTTTCACGCAGGAGGTGGTGCTGTATGGGATGAGCTGCCAGAGGGAGTGGTGGAGGCTGGTACAATTACAACATTTAAAAGGCATCTGGAAGGGTACATGAATAGGAAGGATTTAGAAGGATATAGGCCAAGTGCTGGCAAATGGGATATCTGATCGGCATGGACGAGTTGAACCGAAGGGTCTGTTCCATGCTATACCTCTGTCTCTACCTCGCCTATTATACTTTTCACATTGAAATGTATGCATTTCAGACTATTTCAGCATTTTGATTGGATGCCAGTTTCTTTTTTATTCTAGAAGGACCTGGATACCTTATTAATGAATGGTGCCAATGTTATGTTTATTCTGTGTTTGAAATCAGAGAAGTTCCACACTTGTGCTGCCTACTTCATTGTGGTGTATTGCTGCAGTCTGCTTATTCTACTTGAATAGTGCATAAAATTATGAGTTGAACAAAACCAGTAAGATGTATTTCAGTGGATTATCAACATATTGCATATTAATACTAATATCAAAATTTGTGAGGAATTGTTAAAAGTTTAATCATGTTTATGAGGGTTATCCAATAACTGCAGTGAAATAGTAAAAAAAAATCAGATTTTTCTGAGTAACGAATAGAATAATACTCTGCAGAAGTTTGCACTTCATCCTGTGTAATGTTTATTTTCAAATTGATTAGCTATTTCTGCCATGCTTATTATATTTCAAATATCAAGGTGTGAAAAATCAAGGGGTGGTGGTGTATTACCGAAGGTTGCAAAATTTTGATCACACTTAAGTGTGCAAACTGAACAGATTACATTTTAATTCGACTGGGACAGATGTCCAAGTGAGATTTGCTAGTACTGTTGGGATGAGTTTAAACTTATCAGGAGATGGAAACTTGAAGAGTGACCAAATTTGGAAGGAAGTAAAATAGGTACAGGAAATTGTAAAGATGCCAGGGTCTTGAGAAGATAAGAGCCACAAAACCAAGCATCAAGTATGCTTCAAAAATGGAATGTTGTCAAAAAGACACAGTTAAGGGTACTCTACTTGAATCCATGCAGCATTCATAAGACGATACACTCATTACTGATGAGGTTGGCCCAAGGCCCAATTCTTTTCTATTGATGGCACATTGGATCACAAAGACCTTCGTGGTGGATAGGGGATTTCCATTATAGCAATATCTGTTATTCATTGGTGGCAAATGCTCCTGTCACCTTTGTATAACAAGAATGATGTGCAGATAATCTAAAAGCACTAATAGAGATGCATGAGTATGATCTAATTGCCAATGCAGAATCATGGCTACGTGGTGGCCAGGAATGGGAATGGAATATTCAAGGATATTTGACATTTAGGAAGGACAGACAAGAGGAAAAGGATGTGGAGTTGTGCTGATAAAGAATGGGATTAGGACATTAGAAAAATGGGGTTGGGGTCAGAAGAACAATGGTGGAATCTGTTTGGGAGCTAAGAAACAACAGGGGGCAGCAGACATTGGGTGAGTTCTAAGTAGTGATAGTGTGGGGCATAATGTTAATCAGGGGATGAGAGAAGCATGTAGCATGGCCAACACAGGCATCATAGGTGACTTCAATCCACATATAGTATGGGTAACCAATTGAGTACTAAATCTGTTGAGTAGAGTTTCTGATGTTACGTTAGGAATGGTTTTCTAGACCAGTATGTTGAGGGTGAGAGGGCAGGCTGTTTTAGATTCAGTGTTATGTAATGAGAAAGAGATAATTAACAATCTTATTGTAAAAGAACCATGGATATAGCAGGGTGAGGAATGGATGTTGCAGGTTCCAGGGTTTAGATCTTTCATGAAGAACAGGCAAGGCGGTAAAAGAGGGGAAGGTGTGGCCTTGTTAGTCAAGGATAGTATAGCGGTGGCTGAAAGAACTTCTGTTGAGGACTCGTCTACTGAGGTAGTGTGTGCTGAGGTTAGAAACAGGGGAGAGGTAACACTGCTTGGAGATTTTTATAGGCCTCCGCAGAATTCCAGGGAGGTGGAAGAGCGGATTAGCAAAATTATTCTGGGTAGGAGTGAAAGGAACAAGATGGTCATTATGGGGGAACTTTAACTTCCCCAACATTGACTGGAAGTGCTATAACTCCAGTATGTCGGATGGATCAATTTTTGTCCAATGTGTGCAGGAGGGTTTCCTCACACAGTATGTTGAAGGGCCGACAAGAGGGGAGGCCACACTGGATCTGGTGCTTGGTATTGAACCAGGCCAGGTGTTTGACCTAGTTGTAGGTGAGCACTTTGGAGAGAGTGACCATAATTCAGTTACGTTTAGTTTAGTGATAGAAAGGGATAAGTACATGCCACAGGTCAAGAGTTATTGATGGGCAAGGGCAATTATAATGTGATTAGGCAAGAATTAGGATTCATAGAATGGGGTAACAAAATGCAGGGGATGCAGACAATGGAAATATGGAGCTGGTTTAAGGAACAGATATTGTGTGTCCTTGACAGGTCTGTCCCTGTTAGGCAGGGAGGAAGTGATAAGGTAAGGGAACCATGGTTTACAATAGAAATCGCATCTCTTGTTAAGCAGAAGAAGGAGGCTTATGAGGCAAGATGGTTCAGATGAGGCGATGGAGAGTTACAGGTCAGTTAGGGAGGATTTAAAGAGAAAGTTACAAAGAGCAAAGAGAGGACACGAGCAGACTTTAGCAAATAGAATAAAGGAGAGCCCTAAAGCTTTCTATAGGTATGTGAGGAATAAAAGGAATCGGGCCAATCAAAGACAGAAATGGGAAGTTGAGTGTGGACCCTGTGGAGATTGAATGAACATTTCTCATCAGTTTTCATCCAGGAAAAGGATGATATTGTTGAGGAGATGAATGAAGTACAAGATATTAGACTCGAAAGGATCGAGATTAGTTACGAACAGGTGTTATCAATTCTAGAAGGAGTGAAAATAGACAAGACCCCTAGGCCGAATGGGATTTATCCGAGGATTCTCTGGGAAGCTAGGGAGGAGATAGCAGAGCCTTTGGCTTTGATATTTGAATCGTCATTGTCTACAAGTTTGGTACCAGAGGACTGGAGAATTGCAAATGTTGTGCCCTTCCTCAAGAAGAGGAGTAGAGATGACCCAGGTAATTATAGACCAGTGAGCCTTACTTCTGTTGTAGGAAAGGATTTGGAAAGGATTATAAGAGATAAGATTTATAATCATCTAGCAAGCAACAATTTGATTTCAGATAGTCAACATGGTTTCATCAAGGGCAGGTCGTGTGTTTTTTGAGAAGGTGACTAAGCATGTAGATGAGGGTAGGGCAGTTGACGTGGTATACATGGACTTCAGTAAAGCCTTTGATAAGGTTCCACATGGTAGGCTGTTGGAGAAAATGCAGAGGCTTGGAATTGAGGGTGATTTAGCAGTTTGGATTAGAAACTGGATTTTTGAAAGAAGGCAGGGAGTGGTGGTTGATTGAAAATATTCAGCCTGGAGTCCGTTTACTAGTGGTGTGCTACAAGGGTCTGTTTTGGGACCACTTTTTTTTTGTCATTTTTATACATGACTTAGACACAGACATAGGTGGATGGATTAGTAAATTTGCAGACAACACTAAAGTCGGTGGTGTAGTGGACAGTTTGGAAAAATGTTACAGGTTGCAGGGGGACTTGGATAAAGTGCAGAATTGGGCTGAGAGGTGGCAAATGGAGTTCAATGCAGCTAAATGTGAGGTGATGCACTTTGGGAAGAATAACAGGAAGGCAGAGTACTGAGTCAATGGAAAAATTCTTGGTAGTGTGGATGTCAGAGGGATCTTGGAGTCCATGTACCTAGATCCCTGAAAGTTGCCACCCAGGTGGATAGTGCTGTTAAGAAGGCATACGGTGTGTTAGGTTTCATTGGTAGAGGGATTGAGTTCTAGAGTCGCAGTATTATGCTGCAACTATACAAAACGCTGGTGCGGCCAAACTTGGAATATTGTGTACAGTTCTGGTCCCCATATTTCGGGAAGGATGTGGAAGCATTGGAAAAGGTGCAGAGGAGATTTCTGAGGATGTTGCCTGGCCTGGAGGGAAGGTCTTATGAGGAAAGGCTGAGAGACTTGGGTCTGTCCTCGTTGGCAACAAGAAGGCAAAGAGGGGATTTGATAGAGACATACAAGATGATCAGAGGATTAGATAGGGTAGACAGTGATAGTATTTTTCCTAGGGTGATGACGTCAGCATGTAGGAGGGGGCATAACTACAAATTGAGGGGTGATAGATTCAAGACAGATGTCAGGGGCAGGTTCTTTATGCATAAAGTGGTAAGGGCATGGAATGCCCTTCCTGCTAATGTAGTCAACTCAGCCACATTAAGGAGATTCAAACGTTCCTGAGATAAGCACATGGATGATTTTGGGATAGTTTCGGGGGACGAGCTGAGAATAGTTCACAGGTCGGTGCAACATCGAGGGCCGAAGGGCCTGTTCTGCGCTGTATTGTTCTATGTTCTAGCCTTGAGGGATGAGTGACCACAACATAACAAAGCTTACATTATGTTTGAAAGTTCAGTGGTTCATTCAT
This sequence comes from Chiloscyllium plagiosum, assembly GCF_037043375.1. NCBI lineage: Eukaryota > Metazoa > Chordata > Chondrichthyes > Orectolobiformes > Hemiscylliidae > Chiloscyllium > Chiloscyllium plagiosum. The sequence continues at coordinate 65,932,874 of NW_028270158.1, read as the reverse complement.
AGAATCCCTACAGTGTGGAAACAGGCACCACAAGTCCACACGTGCCCTCCGAAGAGTAACCCATCTAGAACCATTCCCCTACCCTATTACTCTACATTTACCCCTGACTAATGCACCTAATCTACACATCCCTGAACACTATGGGCAATTTAGCATAGCCAATTCACCTTACCTGCATGTCTTTGGATTGTGGGAGGAAACCCACGCGGATATGGAGAGAATGTGCAAACTCTATACAAACAGTTGCCTGAGGCTGGAATCAAACCCTGGCGTTGTGATGCAGCAGTGCTGACTGCTGAGCCTGCTTGAACTGAGTGTTAAATTTGAATAAGGGAAATTATGAAACTACGAGGTGCAGATTGGCTGTGGTGGATGGGAAAATACACTAAAAGGCATATCTGTACAGAGTCAGTGGATGGTCTTTAAAGAATTATTGCATGACTTACAGCAAATTTATGTGCTTTCAAGATGCAAATACTTAATGTTCATGCATCATGACGAGAAAAATTCAGGATTGAATAAGTTTAAAAGAAAAGGCTCATAAATTTGCCAGAAATAGTAATAAATCTGAGGATTGGGAGAATTTTCAGAAAACAGCAAAGGACAACCAAAAAATTGATAAGGAAAGGGAGAGTTGCATAAGATTTTGGGGAAAAAACATTAGAAATGGATTGTAAAGGTTCTATATGTACATTAAAAAGGGATTTGTTAGGCTGAGCAAGGCACCGTTAAAAAAGTATGTAATAGGAATTAGAGAATTGACAGAGAGCTAAATGATTACTTTGTTTTTGCTGAGGAAGATGCAAGGAATTTTCCAGAACTGGAATTCCAAGTGAATGAAGAGTTGAAGGCTATTAGTGAGAGAATTTTTACTGGAGTAAAATTAATAGGCTGAAAGTTTATTAAATTCTCAGGATCTGATATTCTTCGTGTCAAAGAGGTAATTATAGGGATAGTTGATACGTTGATGATTCTATAAATTCTATAGAGTCCGGAATGATTCCTGCAGATTGGAAGATAGCAAATAACACCCCACTATTTAAGAAGGAACTGAGGGAGAAAAGAATTGCAGACCTGTCAGCCTTCTATTAGTGTTAGGGAAAATGCTAGAATCTATTAAAAAAGATTGGATGAGTAGACACTTGGATCATAATGATCTGGTTGGGCACTATCAGCATGATTTGTAAATGGGAAATCATGTTTGATGGACTTGTTGGAGTCTTTTGAACAGGTTATAAACAAAATTGGTAAAGGAAAGTTCGTGGACATTTTGTAGAGATTTTTTGATCATCCTGTTGAGAGACGTTACTGCACATCACTGGAGCTGGTGGGGGATACTACCATTGCATCACCTTTCCCTTATTTTCAGTCCACCTGTTCAGGCATGTTATGACACCCCCGGACCAAGTGGGATTGAACCTGGCTCTTGTTGTGTTAGTTGTGTTATCAATATAGCTCAAGAGCCCCAAAGTACACGCTTCTTTGTGCACAGTGATGAGCCAGGTGAATGTTGTAGATATTGTGCAGAGATACTGAGATACACCTCAGGACCCGGGTGAATTTTGAACACTGCACCACAAGAGCCCCATCAGATGGACATTGGATACTTAGTTTTTCGGGGACTGAGTAGATAGGAGGTAATGTTAGTTTGGCATGGATTAATGATTGACTCCATTCTTTGTGATCTCCTCTACATTGGAGAGACCAAGTGCAAACTAATGGAGCGGTTCAGGGAACATCTCTGCTTCATACGCATCAACCAACCCCACCTTCCTGTGGCCATCCACTTCAACTCCCTTGAGGACATGTCCATCATGGATCTCCTGCACTGCCAAATCAAGGCCAGCAGCAAATTGGAGGAAGAACACCTCATCTTCCACCTTGGGAGCCAACGACCACACGGCCCCAACACTGATTTCACCAGTTCCAAATCTCCCCATCCCCACCTCATCCCAGATCCAACCCTCCAACTCGTCACCCCCCTCATGATCCAACCTACCTGTCCATCTTCCTTTCCACCTATCCGTATCCAACTATCAGCATCCCACCCACCTTGCCCCCAGCCCCACTCCCACTCCTTTAATTATCTCTCAGCCTCCTTCCCCCTCTCTAGTCCTGATGAAAGGCCAGCATGAAACATCGACTCTCCAGCCCCTTGGATGCTGCCTGACCTGCTGTACTTTTCTCCAGTGCCATGCTTTTCGACTCTGACTCTCCAGCATCTGCAATCATCACTATCTCCATGGATTAATGATTTGGCTAACAGAAGGAAAACAATGTCATTCCTTCTGTTGGCAGGTTGTGACTATTGAGGTACAGCACTTGTACCCCAGCTGTTCACAACGTATATTAATGATTTAGAGGTGAGGGTTAAACGTGACATTTCCAAATTTGTGAATGATACAAAATCGTGCAAGAATGTGTGCTGTGAGGAAGATGTACAGTGACTTCAGGAGGATTGGGACGGGTCAAGAACATATCAATTTAGAACATCATGTAGAAAAATGTTAGGTTATTCATTTCTGTTGGAGAAATAGATGTGCAGAGCATTCCTTAAATGCTAAGAGGCAAAACGGTCCTTGTTGGTAAGTCACTGAAGGCTCACATGCAGTTGAAATGTTAGTCTTTATTGCAGGAGGATTTGAGTACAAGTGTAGTGAAATCTTGCTTCACTTGTATATGAACTTGATTAGACCACACCTGGAGAACTGTGTGCAGTTTTGGTCTCCTAATCTGAGGAATTCTATTAAAGCCAGAGAAGGTGGGCAGTGAAGTTCACAGGGGTGTTCTTGGAATGGCTGGACTATCCGATGAAGAGAGTTTGATAAGCTGGGCTTGTATTCTCTGTTGCTTCAAAGAATAAGTGGTGATCTCATTGACACTAGCAAAATACAGTATTTTTAAAAAATTGACATGGTAGATGGAAATAAGATGTTTTTCCAGGCTGGGGAGTCCAGACAAGGGGCTGCAGTTTAAAAATATAGGGCATTCCACTTTGTTCTGAGATTAGGATTTTCTTTTGTTCAGAGGGTTGTGAAGCTTTGGAATCCCAATACCCTCTGTGATACAGGAAATCAGAATTTGTTTAAGGTAAAGATTGATAGATTTCTGATTACCAGTGGCATATAGGGTTATGGCGATTGGGTGGATAAAAGCCATTCAAGTTTAATTGACCATTATTACACTAAGTGGTAGGGGCAGGCTTGATGGGCTAAATTACCTATCTCTGTTACTATATTCCTACTCTGAGGGCAATGTTCACACACTGCCCTGCCTGGTCTTAGTGATAACCTTTTCCATTTTTTTGTATTGGGGTCTCAGAGTCAGAGAGATCTATAAATATCAAAAAATGCCCTTCAGCTCATTGAATCTGCGCCAGTCAAAAACTGCTGCCTAACAGTTCTAATTCATTCTACAGCACTTGGCCTGTATCTTTGTATGCCTTGGCAGCACAAGTGTATACCTAGTTGAGAGTTGAGGTTTTCTACCTCTATCACTTACGGGCAGAGAATTTCAGATTCCCACTAGCCTCTGATTGAAAAAGAATTTCCTCGCATCTTCTCTAAACCTTGAATCTGTGTCCCTGATCATTGATTCCTCAACTAAGGGGGAAAAGTTTCTTCCTGTCTACATTGTCTGTGTTTCTCAGTTTTATAGATCTCACTCCGAGTCTAGATTAGAGTCTACCATTCCTGATGAAGGCCTTTTGCCTGAAATGTCGATTCTCCTGCTCCTTGGATGCTGCCTAACCTGCTGTGCTTTTCCAGCACCACTCTAATCTAGACACTGATTTCCGGCATTTGCAGTCCTCATGTTTGCCCAGATCCTCATTCAGTCTCCTCTGCTCCAAAGAAAATAACCCCAGTCTATCTAGTCTCTCTCTTCAGAACTAAAACCCTCCAGCCCATGCTACAACCAGGTAAATCCTCTTTGCACCGTCTCCAGTGCATTCACATCCTTCCTATAATGTGAATTCCAAAACTGCGCACACTACTCTCGCTGTGGCCTAGCCAATGTTTTATATAGTTTCAGCAGCACCTCACTAATTTTTACACTTGTGCCTTGACTAATGAAGCTGAAAATGTGTTGCTGCAAAAGCGCAGCAGGTCAGGCTGCATCCAAGGAGCAGGAGAATCGACGTTTCGGGCATGAGCCCTTCTTCAGAAGGGCTCTGAAGAAGGGCTCATGCCCAAAACGACGATTCTCCTGCTCCTTGGATGCTGCCTGACCTGCTGCGCTTTTCCAGCAACACATTTTCAGCTCTGATCTCCAGCATCTGCAGTCCTTACTTTCCCCTTGACTAATGAAGGCAAGTATCCCATATGCCTACTTAACTACTTTGAGGTAGCGGGGCAGGCAGACAAAGTTGATAGACCTGCACACCAATGTTCCCCTGATCCTAGGTGTTTCCCAGGGTTCTACCATTCTTGTTTATCACCTAATGTTATCCAAACTGAATTTCATTTGCTGCTGATCTGCATTCCCCTACAATCTAAGGTTATCCTTCTTACTATTTATTACCCTATCAATTTTTGCATAATCCATGAACTTACTGATCAACTCTTCCACATTCAAGTCTACATTAATCACAAACCATAAGGGCCTGACGGTGATCCTTGTGGAACTCCACTGGACAGAGGCTTCCAGCTCCAAGATACATCTCAACCATCACTCTCCGTCTACTTACACCCAGCGAACTCTGGATCCAAATTGGCAAATTTTGTCAGCGCCCTTGGATTCTTACTTTTGCTATTAGTCTCGCATATGGGACATTATCAAAAGTCTTAATGAACTTCACATAGACTAATGTGTTGTCCTCATCTACACACCTGGTTACCTCTTTGAAAAATTCAGTCAAGTTGTTCAGACATGTTCTTCCCTTAACAAAACCGTGCTGACTATTCTTGATTAATCCCTTCCTCTCCAAATGCAGATTAATTCTCCTTCTCAAAATTGCTTCGAATAGTCTCCCCACCACTGATCTTCGACTTACTGGCCTGTAGTTTCTTGGTTTGTCTCCTACTTTGGTCGTGCAGTTGGTAGATCCGGAGATTAGATGAATCCAAGAAATGCCATTTGGGAGCAGATCAGCAGGAGCTGAAATGGCCGACTTGGGACTGAGCAATGTTCGGGGAAATGAAAAACCAAATAGTAAATGACAGTGGGAATAAGAAATGTACATTTGAAAGAATTGCCATCTGATAAGATTGGGGAAAAAAACCACTTGCATCAAAGAAAAGCTGAACCGTGAAAGAAGCACTTAAATAAAACACCTGGAAGAACATTAAGGATATGTGCAGAGGTATGACAAACCCTGTACAGTAGAACTTTGACTTTCCAAACATCAATATTCCGAATTTCAGATTATCCGTACAAGATCTTAAGATCCTGTAAAAACTGAATTCGGCAACTCAGCATTCAGCTATTAGTTAAACAGCATAATGGTATGTATTGCCAGATAACCGAGAAATCTTTGGATAACTGGCACTCATCAATTATTGGAACAAAATACTCCCTGCCTGTTTTGTTCAGATAATTGAGGTTCTACTGTACACGTTATTGCAAAAGTTATGGTTTATGATCAGTGTTAGATAAAAAGCTACAGAAGGAATATTGCATGCAATTCTGGTCTCCTTCTATTGGGAGGATTCTATGAAACTTGAAAGGGTTCAGGAAAGATTTGCAAGGATGTTGCCAGGTTTGGAGGATTTGAGCTACAGGGAGAGGTTGAATAGGCTGGAGCTGTTTTTGCTGGAGCGTCAGAAGCTGAGGTTTATAACATCATCAGGGACAGGGGTAACATAAATAGAGAAAGTCATTTTCATGGGGTGCGTGAGTCCAGAATTAGTGGGCATAGATTTAGAGTGAGAGGAGAAAGATATAAAAGGCACCTCAGGGGCAACCTTTTTACGCAGAGGGTGGTGCGTGAATGGAATGAAGTGGTGGAGGCTGGTACAATTGCAGCATTTAAAAGGCATCTGGATGGGATTTCAGTAAAACCTTTGACAAGGTCCCTCATGGCAGACTAGTACAAAAGGTGAAGTCACAAGGTATCAGGGGTGAGCTGGCAAGATGGATACAGAACTGGTTTAGTAATAGGAGATAGAGAGTGGCAGAGCATCGTGACAAGTGATGTTCCACAGGGGTCAGTACTGGGTCCACAGGGTAATTACATTACCTGTTTAGATTTGCTTATTGCTAAGATATGGCCCAAGAGTTAGTGTATATTTCCAAAGTGAGTCTCCTTTCTCTCAATACTGCACAAAATGTTAAGAGGAGTGGCAACTATTTATCTGAATTTTGTGTTGATCACTTGACATTTAAGTGAGGAACTGGGATTGTGCTATGCATTCAATACGTAGGTATAAAATGATGGAGGGAAAGGTTTTGCATATTCACTTAACAAGACTGCACATGTTGGGATTTTGAGATTAGTACACAATGCTGCAGAGCAATTTATCAGGTTTGTCCAGAGGAAGTGTTGGTAAAAGGGTTGTAGTATAGATTTGAAAAGAATACAGACTCAGCAGGTAATAAGTCATGATTCGGAGATGCCGGTGTTGGACTGGGGTGTACAAAGTTAAAAATCACACAACACCAGGTTATAGTCCAACAGGTTTAATTTGACTATAACCTGGTGTTGTGTGATTTTCAACCAGGTAATAAGTGATTTTTACAACCTTGACTTTCAGAGACCTGATCTTCATAGCTTTGCGAATAGATTTTCTACAGTATGGAAACCGGCCCTTCGGCTCAACCAGTCCACACCGACCCTCCAAGAGTAACCCACCCAGATCCATTCCCCTACTCTATGTTTACCCCTGACTATTTTATCTAACACTAGGGGGAGTTCAGCATGGCCAATTCACCTGACCTGCATATCTTTGGATTGTGGGAGGAAACCGGAGCACTTAGAGGAAACCTGCGCAGACACTGGGAGAATGTGCAAATTCCACACAGACAGTCGCCCAAGGTGGGAATTGAACCCAGGTCCCTGGCGCTGTGAGGCAGCAGTGCTAGCGACTGTGCCACCCGGTGTCTCTATAATAGCTGATTGAATTTTCACTTGACATTCAGTACTGTTGTTTTCATTTCAAAAACATACCATTCAGTATCTTTTCATTGTAAAGTGCATGTATTGAAAGTTCTTTTTTTTAGTACCTGTTCTAATAAAGTGTACAGCTGAAAGTTGCTTCTCTTCCCTCAGTAGAAGTTGCTATGTTATCAATAATCACCATTGCAAAACAAAATACAACTAGTAGATCTTCTGAGGAATGTGTGGTACAATGGAATTATAATTTCTCTTTTAATTCAGACACTTAAAAAACTTTTTGGAGCTAGACAGGCCTGGTGCATATAGGATGTTTGCCCCAGTGAGATGAGTTGTCGCAGATCAGAGGACATGCACTCAAAATTAGAGGCAAGCTGTTTAAGACTGAGATGAGAATGAACATCTTAGCTCAGAAGGTGGTGAATCTTTGTAACATTCTACTCCAGAGATCTGTAGATGTACAGTTATTAGGCAAGTTCAAGACCAAGATTAATATATTTCAAGTTACTAATGACAAAAGGTTATATGGAGAATAGTGCAAGAATGTGTGGGCGGCATGGTGGCACAGTGGTTAGCACTGCTGCCTCACAGTGCCAGAGACCCGGGTTCAATTCCCGACTCAGGAGACTGACTCTGTGGAGTTTGCACATTCTCCCCGTGTCTGCGTGGGTTTCCTCCGGGTGCTCCGGTTTCCTCCCACAGTCCAAAGATGTGCAGGTTAGGTGAATTGGCTATGCTAAATTGTCTGTAGTGTTAGGTAAGGGGTAAATGTAGGGGTATGGGTGGGTTGCACTTCGGCGGGTCAGTGTGGACTTGTTGGGCCGAAGGGCCTGTTTCCACACTGTAAAGTAATCTAATCTAATGTGGTGATGAGGTGATGATCAGCCATGATCTAGAATAGCAGAGCAGGCATGGGGCTGAATGGCCTACGCCTGCTCAAGCATTTCTGCCTGTCTTTGCTTTCTGCAATGCTGGATCTATCATTCACACCATCTGCTTCTATCTCTTTTTAATGTACTTTAATTCTTTGCTTCTCTTTCATTTGTTTGGAAATACTGATTGTATGGCTTGGTGGGGAAAGGAACCATGAACTCCTGCTTTTCATTGAAGATAATTTTAGGAAATTTTAGATTAGATTAGATTACTTTATAGTGTGGAAACAGGCCCTTCGGCCCAACAAGTCCACACCGACCCGCCGAAGCGTAACCCACCCATACCCCTACATTTACCCCTTACCCAACACTACGGGCAATTTAGCATGGCCAATTCACCTGACCTGCACATCTTTGGACTGTGGGAGGAAACCGGAGCACCCGGAGGAAACCCACGCAGACACGGGGAGAACGTGCAAACTCCACACAGTCAGTCGCCTGAGGCGGGAATTGAACCCGGGTCTCTGGCGCTGCGAGGCAGCAGTGCTAACCACTGTGCCACCGTGCCACAAATTCTGATCATTTGTGGCTCCCAATTCTAACCATATATTTTCCCTAATATCCCCTCATCCAATCAATCACCTTTCGATATTTAGAAACCATTCTGTTTTTTTCCAATAACGGTTCTTGTTTTGGAGCCTACCTGAAAGCTTTTAAAATGTTTGTACTTGTTGGTCCAAAATGCATGGAAGAAGGGCTGGTGAGTCGAAGTGCTAAGAGGAGATACACCCTCAGCATGTGCATTGATAGTATGGCTGCAATCTTGGAAATTAGGCAGACTCACATGCTCAGACTGAAGAATTCAATTCCGTTCACGTCACTGCTCTAGTCAAAATATCAAGTCCAATTCCACGCTACTGTGAGAGACTGTTTTAATAAAGCCATTAACAGATGCAAACTTTTGCAACAGATAAATATAATCACATTATTGTAAAATTTGCAATGTTTTACCTTTGAAACTTTTATTTTGGATGTTAGAAATTTCTGCCACTCAGAGGAGAAATAATGGAAATAAGCAATTGCTAATGGTTTTTTTGTGAATTCTGACTATATTGCCCAATCATGGAATAATGTTCACTAATTTAAAGAATAACTCTTGTATATCTTGCAGTGTAACATCTTTAACATTTGAAAAGACTTATAATGATTGTATAGGAATATAATAATGCTTGTTTTTAATGTAATGTGTTACATATAGCATATCTAATGTACAGAGCATGACTTGATGATTATAGCAGGAATTTGATTGTATCTGCATAAATGTCCTCCGCAGTTTTCATCTCTGAATAGTTTTGACTTAAAACTGCTGAAATCCTGAGCTGCTGATAATATGGCCAAGGAAATGGGCATCTGGGACTTGAGTGAACAAGGTGACCAATGCTATATTTTCTTAACCACTTAGATTTTTAAACATTGCAGGACTGAGACGAAGAATTAAATCAGATGTAGAAAAGCTAATGCAAAAAAGGAATGAATGATGAAGAAAAAATAAGAATTTTGTTTTCAAATCTTTATTTCAAGCTTTTAAAGCTTCTCTGACATTCAAAACTGAGACTCAGCCCTTGTAATTAATTTGGCAGTTATTAACAGTTATCATTTCATTTAAAGGATAATTGTCCTGCTAATTAGGTATCTCAAATATGCGTTGTCTTAGTTGCTAGCTACCTTTCAAATAAGACAAATTCATGACATTCAGTATGTTTCATGAAGTTACTGAAGGGCCATTACATCTTGGACAGCACCTTTTTGGATATTGGCTTTTTCATCGTATTCGCCATTTACCTGTAGTTGCATATAATTAATGATACAGGCCATTAGCTGCAACATTGTTTTGGTAGCAGCCTTTGGCCTATAAATTTTAAATATCCAAAATTTTGTTCCTTTTTTTTAACCAATGGAATTTTAAAACTTCATTTTTTTGTCTTTATGCTGAGTTGATACTGTATATACAAAACTTGTTTTGACTTGCAAAAGCTTTCTTCATGGGAACATGATCTATGTTAGTTTCAGAAGTTCATATTTGCTTGGAGCTACTAACGTTTCATTACAATTAATCAGAATTAAAAGCTTTGAAAGAGTGTAATATTGTGCTGGAGTGGAAAGTCCTGGAGCATCTTGGTGGCCTTTGTGGCTTGATGCTATTAAGGTCAGTGATATCAGGGTGTGCAGGGCAGTTGACTATAATGATTTTTTTCCATTAACAAATTCTCTCCACTTTCCTGATCCACATCTCAAAAATGCTGGAGGTAATTCAGGTATTTTGTTTTTATCCTACTGTTTGGGTAGTGACTTGATATTTGCAAAGCAGTGGTGTCTTGCATTTTCCTACTAAAAGAAGCAGCAGCTTTATAGTGTTGTCCATTTTTCAGAGACCATAGCTGTAACCCTTTCCTTGCTTTAAACATCAAGCAGCAATCCTGCAAAATAGTCCAATTTCATCGGTGTTATAAATTGCTTCTTGGCACGTACGTTCAGAACATGCGTGAGGCTATTATGCAGCTAGTCATCTGTCATTGCTGCTGTAACTACCATACACTTCCCGTGCAGAAAATGTTGCTGTGTTCTGCCTTGAATCAATCCAAACATCCATCTCTGTAGGTGAACTTACTGTGGCCCAAGCCTTTTGCCAGGCTACTCCCTTTTCCTGCAGGATTGGATCAGAGATGAGAATGTTCTGTGCTTGGATTCTATGAGCCATGTTCTTCGGTGTTAGAATAAGCAACTCTTCCTTGTTGGAGAGAATGCCAGCTCATTAAATTATTCCAAAAGATTCGTCTTGTGTTTCAGAGTGGGTGACCATTTGGATGGTTGAATTTCCCATTTCTGGTGTTTTTCTGTATGCACCATTATTTTCCACTCCTGTATCAATTTCACTTTCTCCAATCAATGGCATTTTTAATTTCCTTATAGATATAGGTTTAGCTGTATCTGCAAGATTTGGACTTGCTTTCACAGGGCGATCTTGATGCCAAATAGTGGCTTACCCAGAATGCCTTGATTTTGCTCTTCAATGTGGCCTAACCCCACTTCAGTTGATTGGTATGGTCATATGACTAGTTCAGATGAGTTGGCTAATCCGGAGTCACCAGTCTGAAATTTTGGCCAATTGTTAGCGTCATTCTGTTAGATTTGCTTTATTGCTGGCAGGAACGGCTGACAACTTCGCTGCCATATCGAGCTGTTTGATTTTGATTCATCATGGGTCTGAGTGGGTTACTCTTCGGAGGATTGGTGTGGACTTATTGGGCTGAAGGGCTGTAGGAATGATTCTATGATTTTGCTCAATGATTCATAAACCCCATTTGCTATATTTTTATTCTTATGTTGGCTGGCCAGTTGTGATTTTAAGACAATGATCATACACTTTGATTAACCTTGCGGGCTGTTTATGACTTTTTTAAAGCCTTTCTACTACTTTATGTGCTTTATGGATACCCACTACGTAATGGCAGTTGCTGTATTCAGTGATTTATTTCTTAGTGCAGAACATGTGGTTTTTCATAACTGGCTGTAATAATGTACATCTTTGGATAAAGTAGAATCTTCTGTTATGTTTGCCAGCTTCCAAGATGCACAGTTAATTTATTTGTACAATCAAGTATGAGTTCTAGGAAGCAGCACCAGATTTGCAAACTGACATGTTTAAAATTGTGCTTCTTTTCATGGTCAAAGAGCATAAATTACATAATGTAAAGTGATGATACAAATTTCATTCACACACACTGGATGAGTTTTCCAGTATCTGAACGGTGGAGGCTGAGGTGACATTTGTGTTTTCTAGTTTATTTGTAACTTGACCTTTATTTCCAGAGGGCACATGGTGAATTGACTTCAGTGGAGCTGGAATGAGATTAGAGGACGACAAGGCTGACTCAATTGTTCCACATGGTTTTTTATGCTGGAATCTGTTTCCAATATGGCCTTTTTTGTTCTTGTAAATAATTAGGTTAAGTTTGAACTTTTTTAAGTGAGCCTCTGAGCTCTCTTAAAGTTATCTTTTATTGTGTTGATGCAATTGGGCAAGAAATGCCAACCTCTAGATCTGTTATCGCCAAAGCTAAGGAAGTGATTTTTGTCTCTTTAAATCAAACTATTTGGGCATGTTATGAGACAGATGGGACTTGAACCCAGATTTTTCAGGCCCACTGATGAGGACACTACCACTGCACTATAAGATCTTGCTCCAAGGGAGCATCAGTTCATCAGATGGGATAGATAATTTAGACTTTAACATTTTGCGGAAATCGGTGAAAGGCTGACGGTCAATTTTTTTTTACATAGTCTTAACCGATCGAGTTACTCTTCATACAGCAGTCCTGCCATCCAAGAATCAGTCTGGTAAACCTTTCTCCAGAACATGCTTCTTCAGATAAGGTGATCAAAACTGCACACCACGTCCAGCTGCAATTGCACAGGGCTATCATCCTGACTGCTGCACTCAAATCCTCTGGTTATGAAGGTCAACATACCATTTGCCCCCTTTACTGCCTTCGGTACATGCATGCTTACACTCAGTGACTGGTGTACAAGGCCTGCCAAGTCTCTTTGTGCCTACTCCTTTCCCAATCTGACACCATTCAGATAATCTTGCCTTCCTATTTTTGTATGGATAACCTCATTTATTTTTCTGCCATGCATTTGCCCACCTGTTTGACTTGTTTAGATTACACTGCAATATCTCTGTATCCTCTTCATAACACCCTTCCAGCTTGTACTGTCTGCAGACTGAGATATTGCATTTAATACCCTCATCTAAATCATCCATTTGCCCAATTTCCCTCATTTTACGATCAAAAGAACTTTTAGTCTTGCCCATCCAATATAAACTTTGCTCTAGGCAATGGAAATACATTGAGGGAATCAAAAGTTGTGTGTAATTTCATCTTAATTTCTCCATTTGAAAAAAATACAGGAGTTTGCTTACTTGCACCATTCAAAAGTGCATGGACATGTAAAGCAGAGGGGCGAGGATAAAAAAAGGCCGAGGTGGGCAGTGAATGTACTATTAGTTAGCAGTTTATATTGATTAAAATAAAATAACTGTTAGCCAGACTGCTGTAGTTTTTGATGCTCAGTACAAAGCTCACCTCCATTTCTTTTCCACATCATCTCTGTGCCTCGTGCCCCCCAAACCCTAAAACCGTGACTTTGAAGTATTAAAATAAATATCTGTGCTGGCAGCGTGTCTTCTGGAGCCTGACGAATACTGATTACTTCCAGCAATTTAACTGTGATCAGAGCCATCCCTGCTGTTATTTAAGAAAATGGCTGCAAATGTTTGGCAGTGCTAGGAACGGGGACAAAAGAGCACTACTGTCAGATTGTCAAGCTGCAGCATATCTGAAAATAGCCATGTGCGCTTATTAAAATTTAAACTGTGCAGTAGTTTATAAATTTCCTGATCCTTTGACTTTCCCATCATTCTCTTCAAGTGTATTTGGGTAAGCAGTGAGCATAACGAGTATTATAATGTTGAATATTTTGCTGGAAAATGTTGTCAGTATTTAAGTTTATGTCTTGAATAATGTGCAAGATGATGAAGTCTTTTTATGCTCTGGTAATGTCACTTTATAAAATTAAAACAGATTCGGAGTTAATGTTTCACATTGACCTTTCATCAGAAATAAAATGCCAATCTGAATCATTAACTGTTTCCCTTTTGACTGATGCTGCCTGATCTATTGAGTGTTTCCAGCATTTCAAATTTTATATTTTGAGCAACTGCAGTATATCTGTTTTAAATGATAAAATATAAATTATTTGTAAGGAAACTATTGAAATTGACTGTGGCTGTGTTTATTTTCCTTCCTTCTTCTGCATTTAAATCTGAGGTGTCGTGTTTCTCAGGAAAACATGTCTTATTTAATTTTCAGTTCGCATAATTTCTAGTTACATGAGTGTACATCAGACATTACTATCATCTGCATATCAAATTTCTGGGAAGCTTCAATAGAGGAAAGATTAGTAGATGCAATGGTGGAAGGGTGATTCTGGCAACATTTTTATAGTAACATACACTTCTTAAGAGACTTCCATCACCTGCATGATGCATTATTTAAAAACAAAACCTGGTGATGAATTAAAGACTTTCTGTGATGTGTTATAAGATGAGGGTTAGGTAATATTTCACTGCATTGTGAATATTAGTAATTTTGTCTTCAAAGCTGTTTCTCAGTGGCTATTTTCTTTTAACCAACAAGCAACTCCCAATACTAAGGTGTACAGTCAAGTTGTTTCCAATCGTTAATTATCAGTTTAAGTGATATAATTTAACATTTGACTTCAGTTAGCTGACACGTAAACACGTCCTTCTGATCCATCATTCATATTCTTTTTAGAATGAGAATGGAAACCTGGTAGCAAGCAGAAACAGTAAAAGATTGTGGAGAGTAGTATTCGAATTCTTTTGTGAACAGGAGAGTCTGAGGCACAACACGTACTGGGTGGGAGAGTAAGGTCAGAATTGTTTGAATGACAACCCAGAAAGGAAGGCGTATACCTGTAACAGGTAGCAAGTGATAGTTTCGGGCTGACGTCTGGTAGATCAGTAAGACTTTGGAGTTGTGATTGGAATAGAATTCAGGTTAGTTCTTAAGTGGAATAAAAACAGAAAATGTTGGAGAAATCCAGCAGGTCTGGCAGTATCTGTGGGAAACAAAGCAGATTTAACATTTCAAGTTCAATGACCCTTCTTCAGAGCTGTCTTTGGACTCAAAGCATCAACTCTGTTTTTCTTTCCACAGATGTTGTCAGACTTGGAGGTTTTTCAGCGCTTTCTGTTTTTATTTCGGATGAGTTCTGGTGTTAGTTGGGTATGGAACTGATTCACTGGCTTTGATAATTTTTTTTTGTCTCTTGACTGTGTTAGGCTGAAAACAGTGACCATGAAGGACCTGAATGTTTTCTTCAAATAGTTTATTCAATGATATCTTCAAAGACAATGAACAAACAAAAACATTGGAACAAGTGTCCACAATGACCAAATCAGTTAAATTGCATGAGGCAATAATTTTCACAAATCACACATCTTTGGTTTCACAATTTTCTTTTGTTCCCTATGCTAGAATGTGATCATTCTTGTGTTGACTTGGATATTGTGACCTGGAATGTATTCCCTGAAAGATGTTGGAAGCATTTTCAGTAATAACATTCATGTGAGAGTTCAGGTGAAAATAAAGTGGCTTTGAGGAAAGGGCAGGATAGGAGGATAAATACAATGACTTTCCAAAAGACTGGCATAGGCATGATTAACCATTCTATGATTTTCATTTGCAGCATGTAAAAATAAAAATAATTTAAAGTGTGCATTTTTATGCTGTGGTGTTTGAGCTTGTATAGTGTGGTGTATGTATATTTAAACTACAGAAATCTTCTTCAGATTGTAAGTTTGCTTGCTGAGCTGGCAGGTTTGTTTTTTTAGATTAGATTACTTACAGTGTGGAAACAGGCCCTTCGGGCCAACAAGTCCACACCGACCCGCCGAAGCGTAACCCACCCATACCCCTACATTTACCCCTTTACCTAACACTACGGGCAATTTAGCATGGCCAATTCACCTGACTTGCACATCTTTGGACTGTGGGAGGAAACCGGAGCCCCCGGAGGAAACCCACGCAGACACGGGGAGAACGTGCAAACTCCACACAGTCAGTCGCCTGAGTCGGGAATTGAACCCGGGTCTCTGGCGCTGCGAGGCAGCAGTGCTAACCACTGTGCCACCGTGCCGCCCATGTTCTCAGACGTTTAGTCACTGTGCTAGGTAACATCATCAGTGAGCCTTCGCTGAAGTGCTGGTGTTCTGTCCTGCGTTCTATTCATGTCTTGGTCTCTTAAGGTGGGTGATATCATTTCATAGAACATAGAACATGGAACAATACAGCACAGAATAGGCCCTTCAGCCCACGCTGTTGTGCCGACCACTGATCCACATGTATGCACCCTCAAATTTCTGTGACCATATGCATGTCCAGGAGTCTCTTAAATGTCCCCAATGTCCCTGCCTCCACAACTGCTGCTGGCAACGCATTCCATGCTCTCACAACTCTCTGTGTAAAGAATCCGCCTCTGACATCCCCTCTATACTTTCCTCCAACCAGCTTAAAACTATGACCCCTCGTGTTAGTCATTTCTGCCCTGGGAAATAGTCTCTGGCTATCGACTCTACCTATGCCTCTCACTACCTTGTATACCTCAATTAGGTCCCCTCTTCTCCTCCTTTTCTCTAATGAAAAAAGTCCGAGCTCAGTCAGCCTCTCCTCATAAGATAAGTCCTCCAGTCCAGGCAGCATCCTGGTAAACCTCCTCTGAACCCTCTCCAAAGCAATCAACTTCTTTCTTATAATAGGGCGACCAGAACTGGACGCAGTATTCCAAGTGCGGTCTAACCAAAGTTTTATAGAGCTGCAACAAGATCTCACGACTCTTAAACTCAATACCCCTGTTAATGAAAGCCAATACACCATATGCTTTCTTAACAACCCTGTCCACTTGGGGTGGCCATTTTAAGGGATCTATGTACCTGCACATCAAGATCCCTCTGCTCCTCCACACTGCCAAGAATCCTATCCTTAATCCTGTACTCAGCTTTCAAATTTGACCTTCCAAAATGTATCACCTCGCATTTATCCAGGTTGAACTCCATCTGCCACCTCTCAGCCCATCTCTGCATCCTATCAATGTCTCGCTGCAGCCTACAACAGCCCTCTACACTGTCAACGACACCTCCAACCTTTGTGTCATCTGCAAACTTGCTGACTCATCCTTCAATCCCCTCATCCAAGTCATTAATAAAAATTACAAACAGTAGAAGCCCAAGGACAGAGCCCTGTGGAACACCACTCACTACAGACTTCCAGGCAGAATATTTTTCTTCTACTACCACTCGCTGTCTTCTGTTGGCCAGCCAATCCTGTATCCAGACAGCTATGTTCCCCTGAATCACATTCCTTCTGACCTTCTGAATAAGCCTACCATGGGGAACCTTATCAAATGCCTTGCTGAAGTCCATATACACCACATCCATAGCTCAACCCTCATCAACTTTTCTAGTCACATCCTCAAAGAACTCGATAAGGTTTGTGAGGCATGACCTGCCCCTACAAACCCATGTTGACTGCATTTAATCAAGCCATGCTCTTCCAGATGGTCATAAATCCTATCCCTCTATCCTTTCTAACACCTTGCAGACGACAGACGTGAGACATACTGGTCTGTAATTGCCTGGGATTTCCCTATTTCCTTTCCTGAAGAGAGGAATTACATTTGCCTCTCTCCAGACCTCAGGTACGACTCCAGTGGAGAGCGAAGATGAAAAGATCTTCGCAAGTGGCGAAGCAATTGCATTTCTTGTTTCCTAAAGCAGCCGAGGATAAATCTGGTCCGGGCCTGGCAACTTGTCAATCTTAATGTTTGACAAAATATTCAGCACATCAGCTTCCTCTATCTCTATCCATTTCAGCATGCACACTTGCTCTTCAAAGGTTTCATTCACTACAAAGTTCGTTTCTTTCGTAAAGACAGAAGGCTTCCCCTACCTCCTCAGACTCCACACACAAATTCCCTATGCTATCCCTGATCGGCCCTACTCTTTCTTTGACTATTCTCTTATTCCTCACATAAGTGTAAAATGCCTTTGTGTTCTCCCTAATCCGTTCTGCCAAGCCTTTCTCGTGCCCCCTCCTGGCTCTCCTCAGACCATTTTTAAGCTCCTTCCTCGCCTGCCTGTAATTCTGTAGAGCTGAGCTTGACCCTAGCTTCCTCCACCTTAGGTAAGCTACCTTCTTCCTTTTGACGAGAAGCTCCACCGCTCTCGTCATCCAAGGTTCCTTTATCTTACCACTTCTTGCCTGTCTCAGGGGGACATATTTATTCATCACTTGCAACAACTGTTCCTTAAACAGTTCTTTTTCTCAGAGGTTGGTAAATGGGGTCCAAATCGATGTGTTTATTGATGGAGTTCCGGTTTGAATGCCAAGCCTCTAGGAATTTCTGTGTGTCTCTGTTTAGCCCGTCCCTAAGATAGATGTGTTGTCCCAGTCGAAATGGTGTCCTTCTTTGTCTGTATGTAAGGATACTAGTGATAGTGGGTTGAGTCTTTTGGTGGCTAGTTGGTGTTCGTGAATCCCGGTGGCTCGTTTTGTGCCTGTCTGTCCAATATAGTGTTTGTTACAGTCCTTGCATGATATTTTGTAAATGAGATTTGTTTTGCTGGTTGTTGATATAGGTCCTTAGCTGTTTCAGTGTGTTGATAGATTTGTGGGCTACCGTGATGCCAAGGGGTCGGAGTAGTCTAGTAGTCATCTCCGAGACGTCTTTGTATGGTAGTGTGGCTGGAGTTTGTGGGTGTGCTGTCTCTACTTGTTTGGATTTGTTGTTTAAGAAGCGGCGGACTTTGTTCATCAGGTACCTGGTTTCCTTGAATACGCTGAATAGATATATTTCTTCTAGTTCCTGGGTGCTAGTGTGTGGCCTGTTTAAATAACATCCTGATTAAGCTCTGTTTGTGGGTCTTGGGATGATCACTCCTGTAGTTGAGTATTTAGTCTGTGTGTGTTTGCTTTCCTGTTGAAGCTGGTTTTCCATTAACTGTTTGTTCCACTGTGATATCTAGGAAGGGGAGTCTGTTATTGTTCTCCTGTTTTGTGAAATTTATCCCAGTTGTTGATGTTGTAGGTTTCCTCTAATTTGTTCCATTTTGTGGTGACAAAGGTATCATCCACACGGACCCAAAGTTTGGGTTGGATCGTGGGGAGAACTGTTCATTCTAGTCATTGCTTCTTTTAAGTTTATTGATTCCATGTATGTCCTGTTGATTTGTTTATAGATCTTCTCATTGAAGGTGAAGTGGTAGTGAGGCACATTTAGCTTGAGGATGTTGTCCTTGCTGATGGAGTTGGTGCTGTCTGATGTTTGTGTCCTTGGTTTGTCTTGTAGTGCGGTCAGTGTTTCTTTGGCCAGGCTGATGTTAATTGATATGAATAGGGCCATTACATCAAAGGAGACTATTACTTCATCCTAGAACATAGAACGTCGAACATTACAGCGCAGTACAGGTCCTTCAGCCCTTGATGTTGTGCCAACCTGTGTAACCAATCTGAAGGAGAAAGTGAGGTCTGCAGATGCTGGAGATCAGAGCTGAAAATGTGTTGTTGGAGAAGCGCAGCAGGTCAGGCAGCATCCAGGGAACAGGAGAATTGACGTTTCGGGCATAAGCCCCTCTTCAGGAGGGCTTATGCCCGAAACGTCGATTCTCCTGTTCCCTGGCTAACCAATCTGAAGCCCATCTAACCTACACTATTCCATTCTCATCCATATGCCTATCCAATGACCATTTAAATGCTCTTAAAGTTGATGAGGCTACTATTGTTGCAGGCAGGGTATTCCACGCTCCTCCCACTGAGTAAACAAACTACCCCTGACATCTGTCCTATATCTATCACCCCTCAATTTAAAGCCATCTCCCCTCGTGCTGGCCATCACCATCCGAGGAAAAAGGATCTCACTGTCCACCCTATCTAACCCTCTGATTGTCTTATATGTCTCAATTGAGTCACCTGTCAACCTTATTCTCTCTCACGAAAATAGCCTCAAGTCTCTCAGCCTTTCCTCATAAGACCTTCTCCCCACATACTAGGCAACATCCTAGTAAATCTCCTCTGAATCCTTTCCAAAGCCTCCACATCCTTCCTATAATGTGATGACCAGAACTGTACGCAATACTCCAGGTGTAGCTGCACCAGAGTTTTGTACAGCTGCAGCATGACCTCATGGTTCTGAAACTCAGTCCCGCTACCAATAAAAGCTAACGCACTGTATGCCTTCTTAAAAACCCTATTGACCTGGGTGGCAACTTTTAGGGATCTGTGTACATAGGCACTGAGATCTCTCTGCTCATCTACACGACCAAGAATCTTACCATTCGCCCAGTATTCTTTATTCCTGTTGCTCCTTCTAAATTGAATCACCTCACATTTTTCCGCATTAAACTCCATTTGCCACTTCTCAGCCAGGGTCTGCAGCTTATCTCTGCCCCCCCACCGCAACATCCTTTGGCGATATCTGCACCTCCACTGACCCTAGTGTCATCCGCAAATTTACTAACCCATTCTTTTATGCCCTCATTTATAAAAATGACAAATGGCAGTGGCCCCAAAACACATCCTTGCGGACACCACTAGTAACTGAACTCCAGGATGAACATTTTCCATCAACCACCACCCTCTGTCTTCTTTCAGCTAGCCAATTTCTGATCTAAACTGCCAAATTGCCCTCAATCCCATACCTCCGTATTTTATGCAATCGCCTTATGTGGGGGACCTTATCAAATGAAAACCATTTACACCACATCAAATGCTTTACCCTCATTCACCTGTTTGGTCGACTTCTCAAATAACTCAATAAGGTTTTGTGAGGCATGATCTACCCTTCACAAAACCATGTTGACTATCCCTAATCAACTTATTCCTTTCTAGATGATAAATCCTATCTCTTATAACCTTTTCCAACATTTTACCCACAACTGAATTAAGGCT
Source organism: Chiloscyllium plagiosum (assembly GCF_037043375.1). Taxonomy (NCBI): domain Eukaryota; kingdom Metazoa; phylum Chordata; class Chondrichthyes; order Orectolobiformes; family Hemiscylliidae; genus Chiloscyllium; species Chiloscyllium plagiosum. Next base: position 65,912,361 of record NW_028270158.1, on the reverse strand, counting down.
AACTGGTCTGTAGTTACCAGAGTTGTCTGTACTCTCTTTCTTGAACAAGGGGACTACAGTTGCTCTCCTCCAGTCTTCTGGCAATATTCCTGTGGACAATGACAACATAAAGATCAAAGCCAAAGGCTCTGCAATCTCTTCTCTGTCTTCCCATGGAATCGTAGGATAAATCCCATCCAGTCCAGGGGACTTATCTATTTGCATACTTTTCAAAATTGCTAACACCTTCCTCCTGTGAATCTCCATTCTATCTAGTCTGGCAGCCTGTATCCCAATATTCTCCTTGACAACATTGTCATTTTCCAGTGTAAATACTGATGAAAAGTATTAATTTAGCGCTTCCCCTATCTAAAGTCATAGAGTCATAGAGATGTACAGCACGGAAACAGACCCTTCTGTCCAACTTGTCCATGCTGACCAGATATCTCAACCTAATCCAGTCCCATTTGCCAGCACTTGGCCCATATTCTTCCTGTTCATGTACCCATCCAGATACCTTTTAAATGTTGCAATTATACTAGCCTCCACTACTTCCTCTGGCAGCTCATTCCATACACTTACCACCCTCTGTGTGAAAAAGGTTGTCCCTTAGTTTCCTTTTATTACTGTCCCCTCTCACCCTAAACCTAGGCCTTCTAGTTCTGGATTCCCTCACCCCGGGGAGAAGACTTTATCTATTTATCCTATCTATGCCCCTCATGATTTTATAAACATCTATGAGGTCACCCTTTAGCCTTTGACGCTCTGGGGAAAGCAGCCCCAGCCTATTCAACCTCTCCCTGTAGCTCAAATCCTCCAACCCTGGCAATATCCTTGTAAATCTTTTCTGAACCCTTTCAAGTTTCACAACATCCTCCCAATCGGAAGGAGACCAGAATTGCATGCAATATTCCAAAAGTGGCCTAACCAACATCCTGTATAGTCGCAACATGACCTCCCAGCTCCTGTCCTCAATGCTTTAACCAATAAAGAAAAGCATACCAAACGCCTCCACGCATAATTTCCCGCTACTATCCTTGATTGGCCCTAATCTTTCTGTCGTCATTCTTTTATTCCTGATATACCTATGGACCAAGGAAGACCCTAAAGCTTTCTATCTGCTAACGACTTCTCATGTCCCCACCTGGCTCTTTTTAGCTCTGTCTTTAGGCTTTTTCTGGCTAACTTGTAACTCAAGCACCTTAACTGAGCCTTCACGTCTCATCCTTACATAAGCTTTCTTCTTCCTCTTGACAAAAGATTCAACTTCTTTAGTAAATCACGGCTCCCTCGCTCGACCACTTCCTCCCTGCTTGACAGGTACATACTTATCAAAGACACGCCTCTATCTTGGTGTCTTTGATGTTCAGGAATTCTTGGGTGGAGTGGATGGAGTGGTATGAGTCTTCTACTGGGTATTTCAGTTTTCTATGAAGTTCCTTTGCTAGTCTATATGTCGGTGTGCCAGAGTGTGAGACTGAGTCTGAGGGGGGTCCTTGGTTTGCATACCTTCGGCAATACATAGAAGTGGGGTGTGTTGGATCCATCAGGTTTCATTTATTTGGAGATCTGTCTTGTTAATTTGTCCTGATTTTATGAAGCTTCTTCAGTGAAGCTGTGATACGGTTTTCGAGCTGTGGAGTCAAGTCTATTGCCACCTGTTGGTAAGTGCCAGTATCTGTGAACAGTGAGTTCGCCCTTTCAATGTACTGTGTTCTGTTTCGGATGACGAACATGCTCCCTTTGTCTGCAGGTAGGATTACAATGTTTCTGTCTTTTCTGAGTCCTTCTAGAGCTTTCCTTTCCTATGTTGAGGGTGTTCCCTTCCTTCCTTCCTGCATAGTGTTGGTGCAACTGTCTGTCTGATGGTGTGCTGGGTTTGTTCTGTCAGTCTGTTGTCTTTCAGGGTTGATTCTAATGCTGCTAAGAAGTCCTTTATGTCTGCGTCTCTGTAGTTTATCCCTCTTACTAGGACAACTGTTTCCATGTCTGTTAGTGTTTCGGCAGATAGGTTTTTAATCTAAGCTTCTGAACTGTTTGTGTTCTTTTGTGTGAGCTTGTCCAGTTTTTCTTGTAGAAACATATTTTTCTTTTTCTTGGTGTGCTGATGGCTTGTTCTAGTGTGCTTGTCCATTCATAATCTCTCGTTGGTGTATAAAGTCTTTTGGCGCAAAATGGGCTCATTGTATCTGTAGAGTCACTTGTACTACCTGGGTCCACTACGTGGATGACACCTTTGTCATCACAAAATGGAACAAATTAGAGGAAACTAACAACATCATCAATAACATCTTTTCCTGGCATAAATTTCACAAAAGAGAAGGAGAACAACAACAGACTCCTCCTCCTAGATGTCACAGTGAAATGAACAGTTAATGGAGAAAAAGCATACAGACAGACACAGACAGACACCCCGGATACTCAACTACAGGAGCAATCATCCCAATACCCACAAACTGAGCTGAATCAGGACATTATTTAAACGGGCCACAACACACTGTAGTACCCAGGAGCTACGAGCAGCAGAGGAAAAATACCTAGACAGCATATTTAAGAAGAATGTGTATCCGATAAACACAGTCTGCCGATTCTTAAACAACAAACCCAAACAAGTAGACAACACTCCCAGAAACTCCAGCCACCCTACCATACATCAAAGACATCTCTGAGATTGCCAGACTACTCTGACCCCTTGGCATCATGGTAACCCACATATCTATCAAAACATAGAAAGTTACTAAAGGACCTTATACCAACAACCAGCAAAACGAATGCCGTTTACAAAATACCATGCAAGGACTGTAACAAACACTATGTTGGACAGACAGGAACATAACTAGCCACCAGGATTCATGAACACCAACTAGCTACCAAAAGACATGACCCACTATCACTGGCATCCTTACATCCAGACAAAGAAGGACACCACTTCGACTTTAGGTTAGACCAGGGTATCAAGTAGGTTAGACCAGGGAAACCCAGTGGATGTCATCTATCTAACTTCCAAAAGGCTTTTTGATAAGGTGCCTCATGGGAGGCTGTGAGGGCCCATGGTGTTCGAGGTGGATTGGGGATTGGCTATCTGACAGAATGCAGGAAGTTAGGATAAAAGATTCTTTTTCAGAATGGCAGCTGGTGACAAATGGGGTCCCGCAGAGTTCAGTGTTGTGGCCACAGCTGTTCTGTTTATATATTAATGATCTGGATGAAGGGACAGGGGGCATTCTAGCGAAGTTTGCCGATGGTACGAAGTTAGGCGGATAGGCAGGTAGTACTGAGGAGGTGGGGAGGCTGCAGAAAGACTTTGACAGTTTAGGAGAGCAGTCCAGGAAATGGCTGATGAAATTCAACGTGAGCACATGCGAGGTCTTGCACTTTGGGGAACAAGAGTACAGGCATGGGCTGTTTTCTAAACGGTGAGAAAATTCACTAAGCCAAAGTACAAAGGGATCTGGGAGTGCTAGTCCAGGATTCTCTAAAGGTTGATTTGTAGGTTGAGTCCGTGATTAAGAAAGCAAATGTAATGTAATTTATCTTAAGAGGGTTGGAATATAAAAGCAGCAATGTGCTTCTGAGACTTTATAAAGCTCTGGTTAAGCCCTATTTAGAATACTGTGTCCAATTCTGGGCTCCACACCCCTGGAAGGACATACTAGCACTGGTGCATGTCCAGCGGAAATTCACATGGATGATCCCTGAAATGGTATGCCTAACATATGATGATTAGCTGAGGATCCTGGGATTGTATTCATTAGAGTTTAGAAGGTTCAGGGGAGATCTAATAGAAACTTACAGGATAATGCATGGCTTAGAAAGGATGGACACTGGGAAGTTGTTTCCAATAGGCAGGGAGGCGAGGACCCGTGGGCATAGCCTTACAATTAGAGGGGGTCAATATAGAATGGAAATGAGGAGACATTTCTTCAGCTACAGTGGTGGCCCTGTGGAATTTGTTGCCACGGAGCGCAGTGGAGGCCAGGACATTGGGTGTCTTCAAGGCAGAGATTGATAAATTTCTGATCTTGCAAGGAATTAAGGGCTACGGGAAGAGTGCGGGTAAGTGGAATTGAAACACCCATCGGCCATGATTAAATGGTGGATTGGAATTGATGGGCCGAATGGCCTTGCTTCCACTGCTATGTCTTATGATCTTATGGACTGGGACAACACATCCACCCTAGGACCGGCTAAACGGACACGCACAGAAATTCCTAGAGGCCTGGCATTCAGACTCCATCAATAAACACATCTATTTGGACCCCATTTACCAACCTCTGAGAAAATGAACTGGAAATGATACCGCCCACCTTAAGGGACCAAGCCACATTAATGAAAGTGGGACAGAACACCAGTGCTTCACCGGACGCTCACTGATGATGTTTCCTAGCATGGTGATGAAATGTCTGAAAATCAACCTTCCAACTCAGTGAGCAAACGTACAATCTGAAATTCAACCTGAGCTAAACATCTTCTCAAAAATTACAGAAATGTTATTACTGGAGTACAACACTGTGGTGCTATTGAGTGAAAATCCATCACAGTGACATTTTTGGCACAGGGAAACAAATTTGACACCATTAATTACCTTACTGGTGCTTGGTATTAGGTGCCTGAAATAGGCAGTCTCTTTTACAAAATTACAGTTTTGTTACTGATTCCAGTCTCTTCTGTTCATCCTCCAAAGCAAAATTCATGTTGAATATTTGGTAGGGTCCCACTGGGAGGTTAATGCTAAGGCTGCTCTGTAATCTGAATACTCTGCTGTATATAGGGCAGGAGACCACAAACAATTGAATTTTGGATGAGTAATTTGTTTAGGATTTCCTCTGCCTGTTTTCTCTCTGCCTCTGATATTCCTTCCAGCACATCCTAAAACTGCTGTGAGAATGCACCCTGAATTCCAATGTCTGATCTAAGATTCGCTTTGGTGAGCAAATATTAGTTTGCTGTAAAATGTCTAATAGACTGTACCAAACTCTCAAAATATGTTAAGATCCTAACATTTTCTTATTTTAAAGGTAAGTGTAAGGCATTGTGTTCCAGGTGTAATTCAATTGGCTTGAAACGAAGCATGTATTATTTATATAATATAATTAAAATACAAATAAAATAAACTAAAAGGAAATTGGCTTAATTGTAACTCTATCAAAATGCTTAACAAAATTTTTATATATATATAGTACCTATCACTAATTAACTGCTCCAATATAGTAACATCCCAAAAACATGCCCTTGGCAAAGGCAAATTCAGTAAAATAGATTTTACAGGAAAGGAGCCGCGGCTTTTAGCTGTAACAGGAGATGAATAAGAGCTTCCACATCCAGCTTCAAGACCCCAGCAATTTCTACTAAAGCGTAAAACTAAAAAAATTCCTGGTTCTTGACTCCAAACAGGCCTCACAAGCTTTTCTGTGGAAGGGCAGCGGACTGAAAACAGTCTGATTTCTCTCTTCAGCAGGTCTGGCAGGGTCGAGCAGCTTGTCCAGAAACTTCTGTTTGTTAGTGAATCACAGCATCCACAGTTCCTTTGGTTTATATTTCGTATTTAATTCACTGCCACATCTCTTCTAGCTCTTCTGCTCTGCTCTCCGGTGGGATTTCCATTCCAATCTTTTTTCTTCCTTCTGAGGAAGTGTCACTGGACCTGAAACGTTAACTCTGATTTCTCTTCACGGATGTTGCCAGACCTGCTGAGCTTTTCCAGCAACTTCTGTTTTCAAAGCTGTTTACTTCATTAGCTTTGGAGCAGATGGCTCATCATCTCTGTCTCAACCTTTCTTCATGAAAGAAGACAGGACAAAATATACATCTTAAAGCCATTGTATCTTCAATAAGGGGTATGAATAAATCTCTTGCAGTGACTAGAGATTTTGCCATTATTTAAATAAGATCTGCATTGTCTTTTCTTGCTTTTTTCCATCTTGCTTACTTCTGGTAGTTCTATCTTTTCGCCTGTGTTTGATTTTTACTTACTTCGTTCTCCATTAGTAAATCTGAGATTGGATAGATACATTGAAACACCAAAACAGATCTACAACCCCTCCGTTCAATCGACGGACAGACAATCAATCAAGGACAAAAGGGGAACTAGGGAGAGAATAGGGCCCCTCAAAGATCAGGAAGGCGCCCTTTGTGTGAAGCCGCAGAAAATGGGGGAGGTATTAAATGAGTATTTTGCAACAGTATTTACTGTGGAAAAGGATATGGAAGGTATAGACTGTAGGGAAGTAGATGGTGAGATCTTGCAAAATGTCCATATTACAGAGGAGAAAGTGCTGGATGTCTTGAAACGCGTAAAGGTGGATAAATTGCCAGGACCTGATCAGGTGTACCCTAGAACTCTGGGAAGCTAGAGTAGTGATTGCTGGGCCTCTTGCTGAGATATTTGTATTATCAATAGTCACAGGTGAGTTGCCGGAAGACTGGAGGTTCGCTAATGTGGTGCCACTGTGTAGGAAGCGTGGTAAGGACAAGCCAGGGAACTATGGACCAGTGAGCCTGACGTTGGTGGTGGGCAAGTTGTTGGAGGGAATCCTGAGGGACAGGATGTACGTGCATTTCAAAAGGCAAAGATTGATTAGGGATAGTGAACATGGCTTTGTGCGTGGGAAATCATGTTTCACAAACCTGATTTTGTTACTTCTTCAAAAAAAACTCAGAGGATTGATGAGGGCAGAGCGGTAGGTGTGATCTATATAGACTTCAGTAAGGCGTTCGACAAGGTTCCCCATGGGAGGCTGGTTAGCAAGGTTAGATCTCATGGAATACAGGGAGAACTAGCCATTTGGATACAGAACTGGCTCAAAGGTGGTGGCGGAGGGTTGTTTTTCAGACTGGAGACCTGTGACCAGTGGAGTGCCACAGGGATTGGCACTACTTTTTGTCATTTACATAAATGATTTGGATGCGAGCATAAGAGGTACAGTTAGTAAGTTTGCAGATGACACCAAAATTAGAGGTGAAGTGGACAGCGAAGAGGGTTACCTCAGATTACAACAGGATCTGGATGAGATTGGCCAATGGGCTGAGAAGTGGCAGATGGAGTTTAATTCAGATAAATGCGAGGTGCTGCATTTTGGGAAAGCAAATCTTAGCAGGACTTATACACTTAATGGTAAGGTCCTAGGGAGTGTTACTGAACAAAGTGACCTTGGAGTGCAGGTTTATAGTAGCTCCTTGAAAGTGGAGTCGTAGGTACATAGGATAGTGAAGAAGGCGTTTGATATGCTTTTGTTTATTGGTCAGAGTATTGAATACAGGAGTTGGGAGGTCATGTTGCGGCTGTACAGGACATTGGTTTGGCCACTTCCTATCGGAAAGATGTTGTGAAACTTGAAAGGGTTCAGAAAAGATTAACAAGGATGTTGCCAAGATTGGAGGATTTGAGCTATAGGGAGAGGCTGAACGGGCTGGGGCTGTTTTCCCTGAAGCGTTGGAGGCTGAGGAGTGACCGTATAGAGGTTTACAAAATTATGAGGGGCATGGATAGGGTAAATAGGCAAAGTCTTTTCCCTGGGTTGGGGAGTCCAGAACTAGAGGGCAAAGGTTTAGGGTGAGAAGGGAAAGATATAGAAGAGACCTACAGGGCAACTTTTTCACACAGAGGGTGGTACATGTATGGAATGAGCTGCCGGAGGAAGTGGTGGAGGCTGGTACATATGTAACGTTTAAGAGGCATTTGGATGGGTATATGAATAGGGTTTGCTGGCAGGTGGGACTAGATTGGGTTGGGATATCTGGTCGGCATGGATGAGTTGGACCGAAGGGTCTGTTTCCATGCTGTACATCTCTATGACTCTATAACTGGTAAATCTTTTCAGTTTTCCTTGTGATACTTACTGCACCCTTAATGAACACCTTTAAGTGGATTATAGCTAGTAAATTAGTCTTTGGTTTTAACTATGTAACTTAGTGCCCCACTGAATGTTTTTCATAGAATCTTCAGTTGAAGTCAACTGCTACATGTTATAAATTCTAACTTGGGATCTATTTAAATCACAAAACCGTTAAACACTTTGTGTTTGCCATGGCAAAGACATCAAAATTAGCTGATAACCATATTCATAAATGCCAAATCCATTCTTATCAAGAATCACTGGACTCAAGATGTTGAGTCAAGAGTGTGGTGCTGGAAAAGCACAGCAGCATCTGAGGAGTAGGAACATCGACGTTTTGGGCAAAAGGCCTTCAAGAGGAAGGGTAAATGTTCTGCTTTTTCCCCCACAGATGCTGCCACACCTGCTGAGTTTCACCAGCCATTTCTGTTTTTTGTTTCAGGTCTCCAGCAGCCTTTGTTTTATTTTTATAAATTACCACTTGATCTTCTTAACATAGTCATTGTTATTTACATTTGGCTTAGGGGAGGATCCTTGGTATTAGATATATGTTTAATATGTGAATCTGAAGTGAATAAGATGGTTGATTGAGTTTGTTTTTAGAAATACAGAGTTACATTGCAAGATGTATTGTGACCCTTGCTGATGTTATTATTTGATAAGTCAGATCCCAGACTGAAACCTGGCTTGATGGATAATTTTTGTTTTGAATGAAGTGGCCATTCATTGAAACGCAAACATGTATTACTGCAGATTTGGTTTTAACAATAAAACAGAAGTTTATTGCAAAAACCAAATGAAGAAAAAGTATAAAGATTTCAAACCATGCAGTAAAGTCCAATCCTATTAATCCCAACAGCAATCTTTCACATTATTCACACCGGAGATAATTCCCTTCTCTATCGACCTAAACTGTGATTTTAATTCCCTGTCATGAGAATATTGATATCGTTTTCCTTCGTTCTTCATCTGTCTGAGCTTAGATGTTCTCCGCTTCAACTAACTCCTGCAGGATTTTTAGCTAAACACTTCTGATCTGGATCCCTGGAAACTGAGGTAACCTATTTCTTAGCTTTTCAAAATAAACTTCCTCTGGAGAAACTGTATTACATATTCAGCTCAGCTATAACTTCTGCAAACCTGAAAGGGCTTTCTTCAAGCTGTGGGTGTTTTCTCTAAGCCAAAGAATCTAATCCAAAACCTTCCAACCGAAGCCTAATGCACTACTATTTATTCTGCTTGCTCCTAAAACTTGCCCAAAGAAAACAAAATCATATTACTCTCCTGGAAGGCCTTTACTCATCCTGTGTTTTAAGAAATGACCATGGCAACAGAAATATTTACAAGTTAATCTTTAAAGCCCTTCAAATACATGGATCAAATCCCACATGCCACTAGTTCAAATCCAAATTCAAAAATAAATGATATTAAAGTATAGATAAAACATGCATCTTGTATTATAGAAACAACACAATTTGCCGTCATCTATAGCTGGATAAATGTTGTCATTCTAGGCTGAAATATATTTTTCTTCCTCAATTTTGTCTGTCAAGGTTATTTGAACTAATATCTAAATTACTTGAAAAAGGAGCTAAAGTGTACTGTTTTCAAGCAAACTATCCATGCTCATCAAAGTATAGACACACTCATTGAACTAATGATTAGTTCCTTTTCCATGCTGAAAAATCACACAACGCCAGGTTATAATCTAACAGGTTTATTTGGAAGCACTATTATTGACAACCACCTGATGAAGAAGCAGCAGACCGAAAGCTAGTGCTTCCAAATAAACCTGTTGGACTATAACAATGTGATTTTTAATTTTGTAATTCAAGTCCAACACTGGCATCTCCAAATCATTCCTTTTCCATGTAATTATTAAATGCAGTCATTTGCTTGTTGATTGAGTGTGCATATACTTTGATGTACATCGATAGTTTGCTTGAAAATATTACACTTTAGTTCCTTTTTCCGTGTACTTATTAAATCCAAAGTGTTGTTGCATCACAGTGACCACAGGTTAGTTTCAATGCACACTATTTTGAGTAATTTGCAGATTATCTTGATTAATGCTGAGAGGGTTATTTCAGTCCTGTATTTCATGGTTTCTGTTAAATTGCTGACATAGCAAATTGCATAGACCTCCATTTGCAAAACATGGGATAGAGTTTCCAGATTATCCCCAAGAGTATTTTCAATCTACAGTTTTGGGCTTCATTCTGTTTCTTCAGATTGAAACAACAAGCAACATTTGTGGAAAAATATGCAATAAATATTTGCTGCATTCCTATGAAATATGTTCCCTTTAAATTTATAAGTAAGATTGCCTAACCTTCGGGTAATACAAGCTTAATTGGGAAATTATGATTGTATCTGTATCCCTCACTTTTGCGCAGGCTGCAGCATACTCCAGTTTTGTAATTTTATAAATATAGGTCAGAATGTTTTGGTAATGATCTGGAATGGTGGATATTTTGAAAAGGTACATTGGACTTTGTTAATCATCTCAGCATGTTTTTGCATAGGATATGTAAATGTGAAGACAGAAGCTTAGCCTGCTCCATTTTTATTTAGTAGAGGCTTTTCCTTGTTCCGCTTGAGTACTTTGATCCATTTTGCGCCACTCCTGTCTTTTATATATATTTATATATTTAAAAAATCAGTTTTTTAGAGTACTGTTTGTGACATTCTCAGAATAAATAGTAGCTTACATTTCAAAATAGTATATCTTTCATTCCATCTAAATAAATTATTTAAATGTTCGGCTTCAATATCAATGAGGTATTCTAATTTGTTTGGTTAAAATGTGAGCACAACAACTGTCCCCTTTCTTCAATTATTCAAGGGTCTGCAAATTTGTTCTTGAAAGAAATAGCTTAAGCTCTGAGGAAGAATCCTGATATGAATGTCTTTGGTATTTTCCAATTGACAGATTAAATTTAAAACAAAGTGTGTCAAAATGATGACATTGAAATAAGTTGACAGTGAATCAAATGAAGAAGAAGCCTGTCTGAATATTTTGATTTTCTAAAGAGAATTATCTCAAATATTCTTAAAGGAAAAAGTTGACAGAAAGCACTGGTTGTGATTACAGACTTTGGCATTGTGGCTTTGTGTAGAAATCATGTAGTTAAAATCTTACTGATGCCCATGATCTTTAAGTTTTTCTAAAGTATTTTTCTAGCTTCCAGTTTTAAAATTTCTTGTGCACAATAAAATTTTTACCAATAACCTGTAAGAAATAGGACACCACAGCTTTAGCAGACATCAGAATATATCATAATGAAACATTAATATGAGAGCAGATTGTCAACATTTAAACTGGGAAAGCCGCTGCTTTGATATTTGATTATAACTGCAGAGTTTAAAAGTATATTACTTTTATTTCTTACGAATGTAATATTTAACCACTATCATGCATGGTTTAGAAACGAGCTCATGAATGTTTAGGGCTGAACAATCATTTATTCTTTCATGGGATGTGAGTGCAACTGGCAAGGCCAGCACGTTTTGCTCATCCAAATTTCCATTGTTAAGGTATTGGTTATTTATTGTTTCAAGGCTCTTAAAATCAGAAATGTATTTTACCTGGACTTAACCTGTTTTTAATTTCCTTTCTAGTTTAAATTGGATCTTTTCTCCTAGCATCTCTTGCCCATCCTCTTACCCCAGGAGTGACTTCTCCTTTCTCCTTTACCAAAGCTATTCCATAGCTGTGCATGCAAAAGGAAGGTGACTTGCATTTATAGAGTACCTTTGATGTCTTCAGGGTGCTCTCAAACCAACAAATCTAATAATATATAGTCATTGCTATGATCCAGGGAACATAGCCGATTTGCACATAGCAGAGTCTCAATCAGAAATGTCCAATTGTCCTGACTATTTTATATTTAGAGATGTTGGTTTGGGATAAATATTAGCCAGAATAATGGAGAAACTTCCCTGCTCTTTAAATCAGTGTCTTTTACACATGCCCAAGTGGCAAGATGAGACCTTACTTTGGTATCTCCTGTGAAGGATATATCTCTGGCAGTGCACCAGTCCATTAGTAATTGTACACAAGTACCTGGAGTGAGACTTGAACCTACACTCCCTTTTGCATCCATGTCAGCCTGACAAAGAGAACCTGACCTGTGCTTGGCATCTTCATATGAGTCTAAGGCTAATTTTTTTGCAATGTAAATTCACTACCACAGCTATTACCTACTCTGATGAGGTTTATTGCTGCACGGATCGATGGTTTCCCACACCTTTCATGTTTTGCAGCTGTTACAGTGAGCTCAGTGATCTCTGAATCAATGCAGACGTGGTGCAGTTGATACCAAGGCGATTGCATTGACCCTTTACTGATGTGGTCCTGAGGGCAATCCCAAGCCTATGCGTATCAGCCCATGTTAAATGACCTGCGAGATGTAAAACCAACTTCAGTGCAACATCTACAAAATCTCTTGCAATTTCTTCTGGCTAATATTTATCCCAAACCAACATCTCTAAATATAAAATAGTTGTGTACAGAGTTGGGTGCTATTGTTAATGTAGAATTCAAGTCAATTGAGTTTTTATAGGACATACAAATACATCTGTGGAATCACTATTAAATTTTGACATAATGTCGAACTGAATGCAGATTTCAGCCTTCAGTTTTGTGTCTTGATGATAATGAGTACTGTATCATTATAACTGAAACTTTGAGACCAATATAGAGGAAAAATTGAGCAACTAGTAAAGAAAGAAATAACTTATAACAACACATCTTTTACACCAGAATGCTCTGATAAGCTCATTAGTCCAGTAGGTGCTATTTTGCAGTAAGTGTTGGGAGGTAGCTCTGTACAGAACAAGGTCTAGCCAACAAAATTGAGATTAATGATGAGTTATTTAGACTTGATTTGAAGAATGGCAGTTGTCAGGATGGGAGAATCTGGTCAGTTTGAATGCACTGGGGATGTCTCTTGTTTTAAAATATTATCTGAAAATCTCTGACTATCTACTGACACTATCAGTACTGTACAGCCCACAGAAAAGTTACAATATGGATGAGGCCATTCAACTCATTTAGTCTGTGCCAGTTGAATAAACTAGACAGGCCGGAGGCTGAAAGAATATAGCAAACCAGGCAGCATCAGGAGGTGCAGAAGTCTAGACGTTTCAGGTGTAACCCTTCTTCAGGACTTGGGGGTGGGTGTGGGGAGAGCTGCAGAAATAGGGGGTGGTGGGAGCAGGGTGGTGAAGTGGGGATAGGTGAAGACAGGTAGAGGATATGACCTGGTTGGTCAATGAGAGGAATGAATCAGATTGGTGGGAGGGAGCAGTGCCAGTGAGGGGGTAGGGCTGAGAAGGGAGTCGGAGGATGGGGAGGGAGAGTATTTGAAATTGGAGAACTTGGTGTTGAGTCCTCTGGGCTGCGGGGTGCCCAGGCAGAAGATAAGGTGTTGCTGTTCCAATAGGCCTTACGGTTTGTTTTGGCAATGAAAGAGGCCACGGATGGTCATGTCAGAGAGTGGGAAGGGGGATTATAATGGGCGGTGACTGGGAGGTTTGGTTGGTCCCTGTGGATCCGGCTGTGATGCTCGGCGAACCATTCCCTAAGCTTGTGTTCAGTCTCCCCAGTGTAGAGAAAAACATCCTGGGAGCACCTGATGCAGTAAACTTGGTTGGAAGAGAGGCAGGTGAACCTCTGTCTCACCTGGAAGGACTGTTTGGGACCCTGGATAGAGGTGAGGGGGGGTGGTGTACTGGCAGGTTTTGCATTTTTTTTCTGGTTGCAGGGTAATGCATCATCTTCAAACACTTCCACTAACTCCAAATAGACCTAACCACCAAATAGACCAAACAGCAATAGGCCCAGCACTGACCCTGAGGCACTCCACTCGTCACAGGTCTCCAGTCCAACAAGCATTCTTCCACTATTATCTTCTGATTCCTACTATCAAACCAATTATGTATCCATTGGGACGCTCTTCGCAGAGTCGATGTGGACTTGATGGGCCAAATGGCCTGGTTCTATACTGTTGGGATTCTGTTCCGTGATCGAGAGACTGAAATTCTGGGAGCAGAGAATGAGCCCTTCTTTTAATTAAGTTGGAGATCATAAATTGAAGACTGTTATGATCGTGCCAATTAGTTAATCTATAAAAGAATTAAAATGAATTCTGGAGTTATTTATGGATTTAGAATGCCTTCAGTTTATGACCTGTTAGTGCTTTGTAGGAAAGCATTGTGGCTTACTGTGGCCATACCCAATGTTGGCTGCACTCAGTGTGAAGCAGCCTTTGCTCATGCTAGTGAAGATTGCCCACAGTAAAAATGGTGTTGTTTCCTCACCAATTGTAGGTATTTATTAATCTACATGCAGCATTTTTTTAGATTAAGTTGGAACAATAGAGCATTTTTGTTTATAAAATCTTTGTTTAATTATGCTAGATGTATTCTGTTTAGTTTTTTTGCGAAGTAAAAAGCATGTAGTGAAACTTGAAAGGGTTCAAAAATGATTTGCAAGGATGTTGCAGTGTTGGAGGATTTGAGCTACAGGGAGAGGCTGAATAGGCTGGGACTGTTTTCCCTGGAACGTCGAAGGCTGAGGAGTAACCTTATAGAGGTTTACAAAATCATGAGGGGCATGGATAGGAAAAATAGACAAGGTCTTTTCCCTGGGGTGGGAGTGTCAAGAATGTGGCGCTGGAAAAGCACAGCAGGTCGGCCAGATTTGAGGAGCAGGAGAATCATCAGGCTTATGCCCGAAACGTCGATTCTCCTGCACCTCGGATGCTGCCTGACCTGCTGTGCTTTTCCAGCGCAACACTCGAGACTCTGGTTTCCAGCATCTGCAGACTTCACTTTTCCCCTGGGGTCGGGAAGTCCAGAACTAGAGGGCATAGGGTTAGGGTGAGAGGGGAAAGATATAGAAGGGACCTCAGGGACAACTTTTTCTCACAGAGGGTGGTGTGCGTATGGAATGATCTGCCAGAGGAAGTGGTGGAGGCTGGCACAATTACAACATTCAAAAGGCATCTGGATGGGTATATGAATAGGAATGGTTTAGGGGCCTTAGGGGCCAAGTGCTGGCAAGCAGGACTAGATTAGGTTAGGATATCTGATCGGCATGAATGAGTTGGACCGAAGAGTCTGTTTCTGTGCTGTCCATCTGTTTGATTCTATGACTCTAAATTAGGACCATGTCAATGTTTACTGTAAATGAAATTAACTATTCAGAATTCTGCTGTATATGAAACTGAAGAGTGTTTGTTTTTTATTTAAATAAGAAAAAGTGCAGTCTTTGTTAGCTGGAAAGAAAGTGATTTGCCTCATTGAAATGTTAGTCTGGGGAGATAAGTATTTGCTTTATTGCATAGTTCTGAAGTACAAAGTGGACTTCAGTTGAACGTGACAGTGGTCTCTTCTGGTTCCTAAGCTTTCTGCATTTTTTTTGTGTGATTTTTAAGTTGCTTGTTTTGCCTAATTGGCTAGGCATGTTGGTTTAGTGGTTAGCCCTGCTGCCTCACTGCGCCAGGGACCCAGGTTCAATTCCAGCCTTGGGTGACTGTCTGTCTGTGTGGAGTTTGTACTTTTTCCCTCTATCTGCGTGGGTTTCCTCCAGGTGCTCCGGTTTCCTCCCATAATCCAGAGATGTGCAGATTAGGTGAATTGGCCATGCTAATTTGTCCATAGTGATCAGGGATGTGCAGGGTTAAATGTAGAATAATGTGGTAGGGGAATGGATCTGGTTAGGTTACTCTTCGGAGGGTCCATGTGCCTTGTTGGGACGAAGGGCTTGTTTCCATACTGTAGGGACTCTCTGATAATTTTGGAATTTGAATTTGGTGGGTATGGTTATAAGAATTAAGTTGCCTCTAAAATTGATAACAATGCTTTTCGTTTTGGTAAATTAATAGGAGCTTACTCTGTACAGAAGTTTGATTTGAATGGTCTTTAATTATAATAACTACTTGGAGAAAAAATTCAATGTAATGTATTTAACCTGTACATTTCACAACATTAGGATTTCATTTTTTACAATACCAAGTCACCTTTGTCAAGTGAAGAATTGATGTTTGAAGATTATATCAATTTTGTTGATGGAATTGACTGGCCATGATGTTAGCCAGAGGCATTCTAATCCACTGTATTCCCTGCCTCAATATTTCAACTAATGTTAGTGTGCTAAATGATGACAGTAACATGTTGCCACTTCATTTTCTGCAGATTTAGCATGGCCAGTTCACCTAACTTATACACCTTTTGGATTGTGGAAGGAAACCAGAGCACCAGAGGAAACCCATGTTGACACAGGGAGAACGTGCAAATTCCACACAGTTGCCTGAGGCTGGAATCGAACCCAGATCTCTGGCACCATGAGGCAGCAGTGCTAGGTTAGGTTACTCTTCGGAGGGTCCATGTGGACTTGTTGGGACGAAGGGCTTGTTTCCATACTGTAGCCACTGTGCCGTCCCTATGTTCTGGTGTTAGCTGGGTAAACAGCACAAGTTTAGTGTATTCTTACAAGAAGAAAATTGTATGTTGATATTCACCAGAGATATTCGGTGCATATTTACTCAATAGGTTTTACAGGGGATACTTTGTAGGCTGTACAGCTACTGATATCAACCTGTGACTGACCTTTCCAGTGTGTGTGCTGTGGCCTTAGTTGTTTGCAGAGCATCGGCATTATATGCTCTAATTGGCATATGTCGAATGGATACATAATGCTCAACCATGTGTAAGTGTGGTGATTTCAGTTGTGGAGAATGCTGCTGCCAGCTGGTACAAGTGAGAGTTGTGCTGGTCTGTACACCTTAGGGGATCTCTCATCTCTAGACTCAGACCCGATAACCAGTGCCCTCTTTAAAAGAGAGCCTGTAAATGTACTGGATTATTTATCTAATATATATTCACAAGCCAGGTTTGTGTCTGGATTACTGGCAGGAAATATGAGCCAGTTGCTGAGGCAATGGTCCCAGCGGCCAATTTCCCACCTATTGGTTGGAAGACAAAGGGTGTTGAGGACTAGCACAGCGTAAACCTTGGGATTGTAATATCATTCAACAATACAAGTAGTTTATAAGGCAGAAATGTGTTCTGTCATGACATGGAATAATATGGATAGGAACTTGGGTAAATTGAGTTTCTAATTTAGTTATTCAATGAGAACACATTTGAAAAACCCTCCATTTTTTCCTTTAAACTAAATTGAATATAAAGTAGCTTTTGTGTTTGAACAGCAGTATTAAACGAAGTGCAAATAACTCAGCCGTGAACCACAGTAGTTAATTATTATACAATTACAGTTACTGCTCTCCATCTGTTGGTGATGCTTGAGACAAAAAGAAAATTTTTTTGATGCTCTCCTTCAATTGAAGCCAACCTGACTCTACAATAAATTCATTTGATTTTTTGTGAACATTTTTCTTGTCGATTTTCTTTCTTTTAATGTTTTTGAAAAAGGCAATGTAATTATCAAATTCTTTGCAGTCACTTGGTAAAATTGATGGACAAATTTCACGGCTGCTTTTTTTTCCTCTAAAGTAAGGCAATTTTCTGGTATGGGTATACATTTGAGTACCTCCTAAACTTGATTTAGAAATCGGTGATAATGAGAAATTACATAATGCAAATGTAAAGTTTGATCAGTTGTTGAAGCAGTGTTTGATTGTACTTGCTCCCCTTTTCTCATTTGTCTTCTCTTTCCCCCTTTTTTACCCACTTGCTGTCTTGTTTCCTTGCTCTTCCTCTGTTTAAGAGTCAGACAGTGAATATTAATTTGCAATTGTTAATAATCTGCTCCTTAAATTGCCAATTCCTGTTGGGAATTGGAAGACTTTCACCTCATGACTTTATAAAGCTAAAGACTTTTGGGTGTGTTGGTGAACTTTAGGAAACACATTCTGTACCATCCTCATTTTGATGCTCACAATGATTTATTAATCAGTCACTGAGTACAAAATTTCAGTTTTCTTAACATTCGCCACTAATTACAAACTGAAGCAATTCTTTTACATTATGCTAAGTCTTTTTTCAATCACTTTTTTTTTCTCCTCTGTTTTTATCTGATTGTCAAACACTGTATAGCTGTCATCAAAACTACAGGAACTGATCTGAGTACAGAAAGGAATCCTGCTGTTGACCTCCCCCCTCATTCTCCCAGGCAACTTGGTCATAGGAAGCAAATATGCCCTCTGAAAATGCCAGTTCAAAACTGTAATTTCAACTCTGGCCCCCAACTACAATTCCAGGCTGAGAACAGTGCTGTTTCTTAACATACTGGGATAGCTTTTTTTCTTTAGTTCGTGCATTACTATCAATCTTATGATGGCTGCTAAGATTATGCTTCATTTAAGGCAGTAATTTCCTTTCCCATCTAAAAGATGGCCAACATAAGAACTAGAACACGGAACAGTACATTAACAATGTTTAAAAGGCATTTGAACAAATATATGAATAGAAAGTCTGAGAAAGATATGGGCCAAGTGCAGGGAAATGGGATTAGTCGGCATGGGCCAAAGGGCTTGTCTCTGTGCTGTAGGACTCTAGGAATGGGCCCTTTGGCTCACAATGTTTTGCCAAACATGATGCCAAATGAACCGAATCCCTTCTGCTTACCCTCGGTCCATATCCCTCCATTCCTTGCATATTCATGTGCTTATCTGAAAGGTCCTTAAATGACATCACTGTATCTGCCTCCACCACCACGTCTGGTAGTGCATTCCAGACTCCGACCACTCTGTGTGAAAAGCCCTGCCCCTCCTATCTCCTTTGAACTTTCCCCCTCTCATCAGACATGCATGCCCCCACATTTCAACTGTGGGGAAAAAGATTCTGACTGTCAACCCTCTCTTTACATCTATGCATCTCAATTTTATAAACTTGTATCAAGTCTCCTGTCAGCTTGTGCCACTCAAGAGAAAACAGCCTGAGTTTCTCTCGACTCTCTATAGCTCATTCCCTCGAATACTCTTCTGCATGCTTTCCAAAGTTTCCACATCCTTCCTGTCGTGTGGTATTAAGTGTATCCTAACCAAAGTCTTATAAAGTTGTAACAAGACATCCTGACTCGTACTCAATTCCTTGACCAATAAAATTAAGCATGCTATATGCTGCCTTTACCTCCCTATCTACTCACATGGTCACTTTCAGGAAGTTATGGACTTGGACCCCGAGATTCTTCTGTACACCAATGCTGTTCAAGAGTCACACCATTAACTGTATACCTTTGCTTAACATTTGATCTCCCAAAGCGCAACACCTCACATTTAACTGGATTAAACTCCATCTGTCATTTCTCCACCCATATCTGCAACTGATCTATATCCCGCTGTATCCTTTGACAAACTTCTACACTATCCACAACTCCACCAATCTTTGTATTGTCTGCAAACTTACTGCAAACCCATATACATTTTCATCTAAATCATTGAGATATATATATTACAAACAGTAGAGGTCTCAGTACTGATCCCTGCGGAACACCACGAGTCATGAATCTCCAGCGTGAAAAACATCTTTCCACCACTACCCTCCATTTCCTATGGGGCAAGCCAATTCTGAGTCCATGCAGCCAAGTCACCATGGATCCCAAGCATCTTAATCTTCTGAATGAAACTAACATGAGGGACGTTGTCAGAGGTCTTAGTAAAATCCATGTAAACAGTATCCACTGCTCTCTCCTTAGCAATCTCTTTCGTCACCTCCTCCAAAAATGCATTCAAGTTAGGAAGAGCCATGCTGACTGTCCCTAATTAGGCAATGATTTTCCAAATGTGTATAAATCCTATCCCTAAGAAATCTCTCCAATAGCTTCCCACCACCGATATGAGACTCACTGGTCTATCATTTCCAAGATTATCCCTATTTCCCTTGAAGAGAGGAGCAACATTAGCTACTCGTCAGTCCTCTCCAGTGGCTAGTAAGGTTACAAAGATCTTCGTCAAGGCCCCAGCAATCTCCTCTCTTGCCTCTCAGTAGCCTGCGGTAAGTACCATTGGACCTGGGGACTTATCCACCTTAATGCTCTTCAAGAGATCCAACACCACTTCTTGATCTCAAAATGCCCTAGCATATTAGAATGCTCCACACAAATTCCACTTTCCTCCAAATCCTTTTCCTGGGGAAATATCGATGCAGAATACTCATTTAGAATGTCACCCACATCCTGTGACCCTAAGCACAAGTTCTTTCTTTTATCCTTGAGTGGTCCTAACTTCTCCCTCATTATCCTTTTATTTTTAATGTATCTATACAATACCTTGGGATTCTCCTAAACCCTACTTGCCAAGATGATTTCATGGCCCCTTCATGCTCTCCTAATTCCCTGCTTGAGTACTTTCCTGCTTTCCTTATATTCCTCACAGGGCCTGTCTGATTTCAGCTTCCTGAACCTTACAAATGCTTTTTTTCCTTTTTGACTTTCCTTTTGGATGGATTAGAAAATTTGCAGATGGCACTAAAGTCAGTGGAGTAGTGCACAGTTTGGAAGAATGTTATCAGGATGTTGCCTGGTCTGCAGGGAAGGGTCTTATGAGGAAAAGCTGAGAGACTAAGGTCTATTCTCGTTGGAAAGAAGAAGGCTAAGAGGGGATTTGACAGAGACATACAACATGATCAGAGGATTAGATAGGGTAGACAGTCTTTTCTCCTAGGATGATGACGTCAGCTTGTACGAGGGGGCATGCCTACAAATTGAGGGGTGATAGATTTAAGACAGATGTCCGAGGTAGGTTCTTTACCGAGAGAGTGGTCAAAGCGTGGAATGCCCTACCTGCCAATGTAGTTAATTCAGCCATATTAGGGAGATTTAAACAATCCTTGGATAAGCACATGGATGATGATGGGATAGTGTAGGGAGACGAGCTGAGAATAGTTCACAGGTCGGTGCAACATCGAGGGTTGTAGGGCCTGTTCAGCGCTGTATTGTTCTATGGTCTATGTTCTAATTCTCAACCTCTCTCGTTATCCTAGGTTCCCTTACCCAGTCATCCTGTCCTTCCTCTTTACTGGAACATGCCGGTCTTGAACTCTCCCCAGCAGATCTTTAAACAGTCTCCACATATCAAACGTGTACTTGCCTGAAGACAACTCCTTTGAATTAACACTCCCTAGCTCCTGCCTAATACTGATGTAATTTGCTGACCCCCAGTTTACTACCTTCCTGCAAGGTCCTGATTTATCGAGAACATAAACTATATTAAACGTCTTTAGCACAGTCTTGCTTTTTTGTGAGAAATTTGAAGCTGCAGGTTGTTGGGTTTGAGTGTTTTATTTGGTTTTTCTTTCACTTGACCTCTGTTTCATTCTATGGAAATTAGAAGACACCCAGATCACACCCACTATGTTTCCTTTTTAGTCCTTTTCATGCAGATGCAGGAGAGGTAACACTTGCCCTTTTATCTCCTTCCTCCTTACTGCCCAAGGCCCCAAACATTCCTTCTGTTTTATGTGTGCTATTTTTAATTTGGTATACGGTACTGTCTTTTACTCATTGTGGCATCTGCTGTACACTGGAGAGTCCAAAATCTGCTTGGAAAACCACTTTGTTGAACATCTTCACGCAGTCTACAGACATAAACCAGTTTAAGGATTTGGGGTAAAGAGAAGATATATATTTGTCCAGAATGGTAAGCCTTGGGGCTCTTCCTTTTGAAGGGCTTATGCTAGAAACGTTGATCCTCCTGCTCCTTGGATGCTGCCTGACCGCCTGCGCTTCTTAAACACCACACTCTTGACTACCACGGAGAGCAGTCAAGTCCAAAACGTTACATGACTTAAAGAATGAGTTGGATGTAGCACTTGAAGCTCAAGGGATCAAAAGATTGGACAGAAGCTGGACCAGACTATTGCGTTGGATGATCAGCCATGATCGTAATGAATGCAGAGCAGGGTAATGAAGGGTTGAAGTGCCTA
The DNA here is from genome assembly GCF_037043375.1 of Chiloscyllium plagiosum. Classification (NCBI taxonomy): domain Eukaryota; kingdom Metazoa; phylum Chordata; class Chondrichthyes; order Orectolobiformes; family Hemiscylliidae; genus Chiloscyllium; species Chiloscyllium plagiosum. The sequence goes on along the minus strand of NW_028270158.1, from coordinate 65,890,654 downwards.
CTACTACTTCTGTTTTCTGTTTCTTTATATTATTTTATTTTGTACCATGAAATTCTAAGCCAGTTAATTTCTTCAGCCTTCTACTTTATCACAACCCTCCTCTTTGGGTCTTCTGCTCTTCCCATCACTACCTCATCCTCATTCCAGCCTTTCAACTTACTTACCATTCGCTAAGCTTTTATTACCTGTCATTTCTGAAGAACGGCCCTTGACATGAACTTTTAGCTTTTTTGGTTCTGTCTCCACAGTGCTACATTGTCAGGCAGTGGCTTTTCAGATGAATTCTGCAGGCTCATCATCATGCTCAGGTGGACATTGAAGATCGCACCTGTTTTAAGAGTAAAGAATCTGATGCTCCTGGGCAACGTTCCTCCCTCAACTAACCCAGCTAAAAGTGGATTATAAGATTATAAACAATTGGTGTCTATACAATCTCAGTGTGAAAATGATCTATAGATAAAATGTCAACAGCTACCCATTTTATTTGCATTTTAGACCATGATGAGGATGTGAAAGTTAGTGTGTACTTGTAAGCTTGTTATGGTTTTACCCTGCTTCCTGAAGTCTAACACATGAAGGTACACCATTTTCAGGTGCTTACCAGCCTCTGATTGAGAGGCATGAGACCAGTTTTGCAAGCTCCTAAGTTTCACTCATTCATGCATCATAGAATCAGTTTGTGTGAAATGAAGATCTTGAGAATGTTCAAGAAGACTAGGGTTTGGTGAGGCAGGGGACGTTTTACAAAGATTGTCTCAATTGTGTATTTTCTTGACTCCAGAGAGTTCATGTCAAGTATTCAGAAGGTCAGTATTGAAATTTTATTTTGTGCAGTAATCAATCAGTAAGAAGGGGCATAAACAGAAGGGTTTCATGGAAGAAAAATTTGAAGAATTTTCCTATGAGATCAATAGGATACAGAGGGCCCCAACTTATGATTGCTCATACTTAAGAACAAGTTCTCAAAGTACAATTAATTTTAAGGATCTGACGTGCAAATGTTCACTTGCACTTATGAACTGATATTATATTGCACCAGATCGTGTTTCAACTTGTGGACAAATTGACTTACTGCACCCATTCATAATCTGAGGACTGCCTTAATTTCCTTAGCTTCTAATTCAGAGAGCCAATTGTGTAATTATGAAATATTTGTAAAATTGAATTAAAAAGGAAGAATGCCAAATAGCTATACTTACGAAGGACTAAATGGCCTCATGTTGTGCTCCAATAGCAGGGATTCTGCAGAAATAGTATTTAGCTTGCCAACACAATGCAATGGCAGGAAGTAGTGAGAATATTTGGATATTTGTTTAAAAACGGGCATTTGTACCTTCTCTTCGATGTGTGCAATGTGACTCATCAATGTGTAAAGAACATCAGAGCCCATGAGTTATGGTGCTTTGACATATGCCTTCAACATCATAATTCCAACCACATTAATCTTGAGGATGGCACGGTGTCTCAGTGGTTAACATTGCTGCCTCTCAGCACCAGGGACATAGGCCAATTCCAGCCTCTAGTGACTGTACAAACTCTATACAGAAATCTACCCCTGTCTGGGTGAGTTTCCTCCGGGGGCTCTGGTTGCCTCCCACAGTCCAAAGATGTGCAGATTAGGTGACTTGGCCACGGCAACTGCAAGGTTCAGGGATAGGGTAGGGTGGGATGCTCTTCAGGCGATCGGTCTGGACTCTGGTTGAATGGCTTGCTTTCACACTGTAGGGATTCTATATTTCTATGATTCTGTGAGTCTTCAAACTCCAAGACCTTGGTCTCTGACCGCCCTTTGCAACTGGATCCTCAACTTTCTGATCCACAGACTGCAATCAGTGAGCATAGGTGACAATACCACCTCCATGATAATCCTTGTGCCCCACAAGGCTACTTACTCAACCTCTTACTATAGTCCCGATATGCTCATGACTATGTGGCCAAATTTTGTCCTAATTCCATCTGATGACACAACCGTTATAAACTGGATCTCAAACAATGGCGAGGCAGAATACAGGAAAGAGAGTGCTTGGTGGCATGTGTAAAGATAATCTTTCCCTCAGCAAAACAAAAAAGCTGGTCATTGACTGCAGGAAGTAAGATGGAGGGCATATCCCTGTCTATGTCAGTGGTGCTGAGTTGGAGATGGTAGAGAACGTCAAGTTCCTAGGAGTGATGATCACCAACAATCTCTCCTGGTCGACCCATGTCAAGACAGAACATCCACGCCTTTCCTTTCTCAGGAGGCTAAGGAAATGCAGCATGTTCGTAAAGACCGTGAGCACAGCCCAGTCCATCTTGCAAGCCAACCTTCCAGCTGTTGACTTCACTCTTGCTTCTTGCTATCTTGGGAAAGCAGTCAACACAATCAAAGACCTTCCCAACCTGGTTATAATCTCCTGTGCCGTCTTATTGGGCAGAAGATACACATGTCACAACAGATTCAAGAACAGCTTCTTTCCTGCTGTTATTAGACTTCTGATGGCCTTCTCAACTTTTAAATTTAATGTTGATCTCACTCTTTGTGCACTTTTTGCAGCCATAATATTGTATTCTTCCTCCCTCCTACAAGCCGAAGTCTCCACCTGCTTGAACAGAGTGAGGCATACAGGTTACACTGCACAGAAAGTGCACGAAACAGGATCAACACTATTTGAGAGTCCATTCATCAGTCTAATAATAACAGGGAAGATGATGCCTTAATGACTACCGCCCAGTAGCTCTGACCTCCATAATTGTAAAGTGCTTTGAGAGGCAGGTCATGGCCCACGTTAATTCTAGCCTCCCAGCCTGTTTCAAGCCCCTGCAATTTGTCTTCCGATGTAACAGGTCCTCAGCGGACACCATTTCCTTAACCCTATTACTCATCCCTGGAACATCTGGACAACAAAGACACCTACATCAGGCTCCTGCTCATCGAATACAGCTCCGCTTTCAATACTATTATCCCCTCCAGACTGATCTCAAAACTCCCAGACCTAGGTCTTGGCTCCACCCTCTGCAACTTGATCCCTAGTTTCTTGATCCATAGACTGCAATCAGTGAGGACTGAACCTTCCCCACGATAACTGTCAACACTGGAGCCCCACAAGGATGCGTTCTCAGCTCCCTATAGTTCTTCCTGTTCACCCGACTGTAGCCAAATTCCAGATCTACACAATCTACATGTTTGCTGGTGACAGCCCATGGTAGGACAGATATCAAACAATGATGAGTCAGAGTACAGGAAGGAGATAGAAGGTTTGATGTCATGGTGCAATGATATCAACCTCTCTCTCATCATCGGCAAAACAAAAGAACTGATCATCGATTTCAGAAAGAAAGGAGAATATGACCCCATCTACATCAACAGAGCAGAGGCTGAGAGGGTTGAGAATGTCAAGTTCCTAGGAGTGGCAATAACCAGCAACCTGTCTTGGACTTCCCACGTAGATACGATGGTCAAGAAGGCACTAAAATGCCTTTTCTTCCTCTGGCAGTTTGGAAAACTTAGCATGTCTGTAAGGATCCTCATCATCTTTTACAGATGCACCATAGGAAGCATTCTATCCGGGTGCATAATGGTCTAGTACAGCACTGCTCAGCTCGGACCATCATGGAAGCCAGGTAAAAACAATGACTGCAGATGCTGGAAACCAGATTCTGGATCAGTGGTGCTGGAAGAGCACAGCAGTTCAGGCAGCATCCGAGGATAGGCAAAATCCGAGGACAGGCAAAATCGACGTTTCGGGCAAAAGCCCTCCTGATGAAGGGCTTTTGCCCGAAACGTCGATTTTGCCTGTCCTCGGATTTTGCCTATCCTCGGATGCTGCCTGAACTGCTGTGCTCTTCCAGCACCACTGATCCAGAATCATGGAAGCCAGCCTCCCATCTATGGACTCCCGTTTACGTTTCTCATTACTGCAGAAAGACTGCCAACACCATCAAAGACCTCTCCCATCCTGGTAATGCTGTCCCATAACCTCATGTCAGGCAGCAGATACAGAAGCTTGAACATGTACACGGACAGGTTCCAGAATATCATCTTCCCTGTTGTTATTAGACTGATGAATGGACTCTCAAATAGTGTTGGTCTTGTTTTCTGTACTTCCTGTGCAGTGTAACCTGTATGCCTCATTGTGTCCAAGCATCCTATGATCTGTGTGATCCGCCTGTACTGTTCGCAAACAAAACTTTCACTGTCCTTAGGTACACATGACAATAAATCAAATCAAATGACGTTCATTGTTCTGTTCTATTATCCTAATGTACTTCATGTGGTATGATTTGCTTGTATGCAAAACAAAATGTTTCACTGTACCTAGGTTCATGTGACCATAATAAATCAAATCAATGCACGTTCTCCCGCTCAGTATTTCTCTTTAATTCTTTGTTAGATTCCCTACAGTGTGGAAGCAGGCCACTTAATCCATTGATTCCACACCGATTTGTTTCAAAGATCATTCCACCCAGACCCACTACCCTTTCCTGTCACTGTAACCCTGTATTTCCCATGGCTAATCCACCTAACCTGCACATCCCTGGACACTATGGGCAATTTAGAATTGCCAATCCACCTAACCTGCACATATTTGGACTGTGGGAAGAAAGCTGAGCAGCCAGAGGAAACGCACACCGACACCGGGAGAATGTGTAAATTCCACACAGACAGTCGCCTCGGGTGGAATTGAAACCAGGTCCCTGCAGCAGCACTAACCATTGAACCACCATGTCTCTCAGTAATTCTTTACAAATCAACAAAATACAGGGGAAAAGCTATTCAAACTTCAATTGGATCAACTTTCTTCCAGGTCATGTATGTTCTTTTTGGGTTGTTTTAATCGGTGTTGACATTCCTGTATTTCCATGAATTCATCTACCCACACACAATGTTGAACCTTCTTTGGAAGAAACTCACTAAAATAGCATAAAGTCTATTCAGTAATTCTGTAGCAGCCCACAGCTTTAGTTGTGTCAGCAGGCAGTGATGAAGCATTTGTTTTATTTATTGTGATTGTCAAACAGACAAGTTATGTGTTACTTGGTGAGTCAGCTGCAAAACATCAATTACATTATCTCCTCTTCAATCACACAAAATGCTATACATACACTCTGCTTATCAATTTAACTGGATAGGCTGAAAAATACATTTCGATTTTTATGATTTATTTCAACAGAAAGCAATATTTTTGAGTTTTGCAAAAATGAATGAATATTTGATTTCTGGAGAAGTTACCAGAGTCAATTAATATTTATATTTTACTGGACACAATAAACTAGATCATGTAAGGTTAGATATTTAGGATTTCAGTTTAATTTGTCACTGTTTTTCTGAAATTTTTCAGATTCTGGCTGTTGACTTCATCCCTTTTATTTCTCTTTCACTACTTTTCCCCTGTTCTTTCCCATGTGAATATTGCCAAGATTCCTGGCACATGAGTGATTTGGACACATTTGCATTGATCTTCTTAATTGTTTACGTGTTGAAGCCTACTTGCAGTATTTAACTAGAAGTTATCTATTAAAGGGAGCATCTGACAAATTACTAACAAAAGCAAAGTCCATATTTTCGTTGCTGTTGTACGTGGAATGCTATTGAGTGGAGAGTGTGATTTGCATTCCTAAAAGTTGGAGCACTCCCTATCTTACATTCAGAGGCTGGAAATGGAAAGGAGCAGTGAGGGTTAGGATGAGGAAATCCACACAGACACTGTGAGAGTGTGCAGACTCCACATAGACAGTCGCCCAAGGCTGGAATCGAACCCGGGTCCCTGGTACTATGAGGCAGCAATGGACTTCTCTTCCCAAGCAGGCTGTGGAAGATCAGTCATTGAACATCCGTCATTGATGGATTTCTAGACATTAAAAGTACTCCGAGATATGTGGATTGAGGTAGAAGAGCAGGTGTAGGGGCCGAATAGCAAACTCCTCCTATTCCATACCTTGATTACCCCTGCCTTGATGATCTTGAAGATGATTGTGGTTAACTCTAAAATGCCTTCTATCTGTTCAAAATTTTATGATTTTAAGCTAAGTAGTAAGCATTTTGTTTTCTAAAAAAAATGTTGCCTCCCCCTTTATAATTTCTTCTTTCCCAGTGATTTTACACTTTGAGGTTAAGTATTTCAGAATATTTCAGCATTAACATTCTGAATAACTTGATCTAGAAATAAACCTGCTTTAAGAAGGTTGAAATTGACAAGCTGACAATGCTTTACATTCCTTGGGGCAGGAGATAGGTGGTTCATAAAGCAATTTTTTTTTGTTGGGTCTCCGTTCATCTTGACATGGTGGAAAGCAAATTTTAAATGCAAAAATCACAACAGTTTTGCCTCAGTTAGCCAATTGTAGGCATGTTGTGTACACTACCCATGACTTGTGTACATTTTGTGTACTTTGAAACGTTTGTGTGTATTTTGCATGAGTATTGACCCCACTATCAGCCAGTTGAATTATAGAGACAAACAAACTGCAGATGCTGGAATCCAAAGTAGACAGACAGGAGGTTGGAAGAACACAGCATGCCAGACAATGTCAGGAGGTGGAGAAGTCGATGTTTCAGGTGTTACCCTTCAGGACTGAGGGTGGGTGTAAGGGGAGCTGCAGATAAAGGGGCTGGGGGGGTGGGGGGGGGGGGTGCGCGTGTGGGGATGGTTTTGCATGGGGAGAGGGGCTGAGTGGTGAGGTAGGGATAGGTGAACACCAATAGAGGGTACGACCTGGTAGGTCGATGGGAGGAATGAATCAGATTAGTAGCTGGAAGGAAGGTTCAATCAAAGCAATGGAAGGGAAGGGGAGAGACTGAAAAGAGATGGGAATAGACAATATGTGCAGGAGTAGGCCTTTCTGCCCTTCAAGCCAGCACCACCGTTCATTATGATCATGGCTAATCATCCACAATCAGTATCCTGTTCCTGCCTTATCCCCATAACCCTTGATTCCACTATCCTTAATAGCTCTATCCAACTCTTTCTTGAAAGTATCCAGAGACTTGGCCTCCACAGCCTTCTGGGGCAGAGCATTCCATACAGCCACCACTCTCTGTGTAAGACGTTTCTCTACAACTCTGTTCTAAGTGGCCTACCCCTTATTTTTAAACTGTGTCCTCTGGTTTGGGACTTGCCCATCAGCGGAAACATGCTTCCTGCCTCCAGAGTGTCCAATCCTTTAATAATCTTATACATCTCAATCAGATCCCCTCTCAGCCTTCTAAACTCAAGCGTCTACAAGCCCAGTTGCTCCAATCTTTCAGCGTAAGATAGTCCCGCCATTCTAGGAATTGACCTCGTGAATCTACGCTGCACTCCCTCAATAGTTAGAATGTCTTTCCTCAAATTTGGAGACCAAAACTGCGCACAATATTCCAGGTGCAGTCTCACCAAGGCCCTGTACAGCTGCAGAAGGACCTCTTTGCTTCTATACTCAATTCCTCTTGTTATGAAGGCCAGCATGCTATTAGCTTTCTTCACTACCTGCTGTACCTGCATGCTTGCTTTCATTGACTGATGTACAAGAACACCTAGATCTCGTTGTACTGCCCCTTTACCTAACTTGACTCCATTTAGGTAGTAATCTGCCTTCCTGTTCTTGCCACTAAAGTGGATAACCACACATTTATCCACATTAAACTGCATTTGCCATGCATCCGTCCACTCACCTAGCCTGTCCAGGTCACCCTGTATTCTCCTAACATCCTCCTCACATTTCACCCTGCCACCCAGCTTTGTGAGATCAGCAAATTTGCTAATATTACTTTTAATACCTTCAACTATATCATTAATGTACATTGTAAAAAGCTGCAGTCCCAGCACTAATCCCTGCGGCACACCACATGGTCACCGCTTGCTATTCCAAAAGGGAGCCGTTTATCACTACTCTTTGTTTCCTGTCAGCCAACCAATTTTCAATCCATGTCAGTATTTTGACCCTAACTTTGCTCACTAACCTCCTATGTGAGACTTTATCAAAGGCTTTCTGAAAGTCCAGGTATACTACATCCACTGGATCTCCCTTGTCCATCTTCAGAGTTACATCCTCAAAAAAAAGGGAGGTTATTTGAAATTGGAGAACTTAATGTTGAGTCCTTTGGGCTGTAGTTGAGTTAGTCGTAGAGAAGTGCAGCACCGAAAACAGACCTTTTAGTCCAACTCGTCTGTGCTGACCAGATATCCTAAATTAATCTTGGCTCATTCTGCCCATATCTCTCTGAGCCCTTCCTATTTGTGGACTAATCCAGATGCCTTTTAAATGTTTTAATTGTACCAGCCTCCATCACTTCCTCTGGCAGCTCATTTCCATACATACACCACCCTCTGTGTGAAAAAGTTGCCCCTCCGGTCCCTTTCAAATCTTTCCCCTCTCACCATAAACCTTTGCTCTCTTGTTTTAGACTCCCCTGCTCTGGGGAAAAGACCTTGACTGATTATCCTATTCATGCCCCTCATCATTTTATAAACTTCTATAAGTTCACTCCTCAGCCTCTGACGCTCCAGGGAAATAGCTCCAGCCTATTCAGTCTCTCGCTATAGTTCAAACCCTCCAACCCTGGCAACATCCTTGTAAATCTTTTCCTAACCTTTCCAAGTTTCACAACATCATCTTTTCTATAGCAGGGAGATCAGAATTGCATGCAGTATTCCAATAGTGGCCTAACCAGTGTCCTGGACAGCTGCAACATGACCTCCCAAGTTCTATACTCAGCGCACTGACCATTAAAGGCAAGCATACCAAACGCCTCCCTCACTACCCTTTCGACCTGCGATTTTACTTTCAAAGAACTAAGAACCTGCACTCCAAGGTTTCTTTGTTCATAACATTTCCCAGGCCCTTACTGTTGTGTGTATAAGCTGCACTATCTCCGATACATTTTATTGATCAAGTGTGCATCAATCCCTAAATCTCTTTTGAACTCCATTTTTACTAACTTTGTATCACTTGGAAGTGCCCAGATCTAAGTTTTATTGATTGTGGATAAGTTATCCCACATTTAACCTAAACTGTGATGGTAAGGATATAGGATAAGGGGGAAATGAGAAGTTCATAATCATCCAACTATGTCTTCGCACCAGTGCTGTTGGTATTTACAGCGTTTTTGTAGAATGCAAAATTGTATTGCATGTATTAACTGAAATCTATATGTGGTTAACTGTGTTTACTGGGAGTGATGAATCTAGTAGGATGTGATAGATGGAGCTACTTCATCTCAGGAATGAGAGAACCTGAGGAAAACAAACTGTCACTAGGGAGTGTTGTAGCCTTCAGGTAATACAAATTTTATTCAAATTTTACATTAAAGAAAATTGAATTGTTACTTTTATTGGAGAAAAGCAGCAAAAGTATCACTGCAAAATGGGTAGCGTATTAAGCATTGCATTATCCAATAATTCAAACTGCCACTTTGAATAAAGAATTGATTGCACCTTGCATTATGTTGAATTAATTATTTGGAAGAAGAACCCTACAGATGCTGGAAATTGCAAAGAAGAATGTTAAGAATGCCCAGCAGATTAGTCGTCATCGAAAAGTGAAACAAATTGCACATGCTTCAGTAAGGTTGCTTTGTACATTCTCTTTGAGATATTCTTCACTTGTGTTTTAGTAATCAAAACTGACATATTGCCAGAATTTAGTTGCCACCTTGTAAAAATTCATCAGGTGTGTCAAGTTCAAATCCATTAGGATAACTCTTTCATTAATGGCACTTTAAGTCAATAAAAGAAATGGATCGCCTAATTCTGCATGTCTTTGAAGTTACATAAGCTGTTAAATAGGACCATTAGTTTTCAGTTAGGGAACCAAAGTGAAGTCTTGAGAGGTTTTAACATTTCTTAATCGGTAAATTTATTTTGGCTTATGAAACTTTGTTCCCTTTTGTTTAAGGTTAATATGATCTTTCAGGTGTTATTCCTGTCATAAAAATGTTATTGTGATCTCTAAGAACTATATTTTGTTCCTAATTCATGCCGTACCCACAAGTAACAGACTTTTGGATAATGTTAGAGATTGTGCGTTGCAACTTGGAAACTAGCTAATCTGGAATGCGAGGTATATTGAAACAGCACCTAGTATTCACCCAATACAGATGTGATCACTAGGCAATGTGTCAGATGGAATGTTTTGTCAGGAATCTTTTGTAATTTAGCAAATTTTATTACTAAGTGTTTGCTATGCAAGGTCATTAGTATACAGAATACAGCAATAGCCTTTTCTAGTTATCTCACACAGCAGGTGGTGTCTGTGAGGCCAAAATCACTGAAATCTTGCTTGTTGTGGAAGTGCGTACTGCTTTTGATTTTTCCCAGAATAAGGTGGCAAGGAAACACTGTTTGGTCAGGGCTATGAAAGGGCTATGAAAATAGCAAAATTTGTTACATACCTGTGGTGACATGCTTGCCATCTGCTTATTCCTCAGAAAAATGAATGAAATGCCAGCTTCACTGTTGGGTTTTCTCGTTCTCTGCTTTGCAATGCTGCATGGGTGATACTTGTTATAAATCATCATGAAGTTGTAATTCTTGCAAAGTTCAATGAAAATCAGAACTATACAAAATAAAAATTAATGGTTTTCACAATGTCAAACTGAGGAATCTTTAACAATCTTTCACTTGAGGACAGTATTATTCTGAACTTCATGGCAATGGTAGCAAAATAAATCTCAGCATCAGACTCTGACTAAATAAATAAGAAAGAAAACTCAATAGATTATTGTCTTGTTTATTAAAAAAAAATCAGTCTTCATTCTAAAATTGTGCAGAGGCTTTCCACGAAGACCACGAAGAACATAAGAGCATAATTTGGCCATTCGGCCCATAGAGTCTGTTCTGCCATTTGATCATGGCTTATATATTCAAGCTCCTCCTTTTGCCTTCTTGCTGTAACTCTTGATCCCTTTACCTAGGAAGAACCTGAAGGCTACAACAGCGACAGTTTTTCCTCAGGTTCTCTCATTCCTGGGATGAAGTAGCTCCATCTACCACATCCTGCTGGATTGATCGCCCCAGTAAACAGTTAGCCGCATATTACAGATTTCAGTTATTGCATGCAATATTCAACAAAAAAGTTGTAAATATTAAACACCATTGATGTGAAGATGTAGTTGGATGATTATGATCTCATTTCCCTCTTACCTTATATCCTATAAGATAGATTAAATACAGTCAATGACTTAGTCTCCACAGTCCTCTGCGGCAATGAGTTCCTCTATGGCTGAAGAAATTCCTCCTCTTCTCAATTCTGAAAGGTCTTCCCTTCACTCTGAGGCTGTGCCCTTGGGTCACTTACTGGTGGAATCGTCATCTTTAGGGCCAGTCTATCCAGGCCTCTCAGTATGTTTCTGTAAGTTTCAATAAGACTCCCCCATCATCCTTCTAAACACTATCAAGTATCGACCCAGAATCCTCCTCATATGATAAGTCCTCCATCTCTGGGATAGTTCTTGTAAACCTCCTTTGCACTCACTCCAACGCTAGCACATCCCTCCTTCGATGCAGAGCCCAAAACTACTCTCAGTACTTCAAAAGCAGTCTGACCAGAGCTTTATACAGAAATACACTATTTCTGCTTTTGTATTCGAGCCCTCTTGAAATGAATGCTAACATTGCATTTGATTTCCTAACAACCAACTGAAACTGCATATTAACCTGAAGACAATCCTGAATTAGGACTCCCAAGTGCTTTTGTGCTTCAGATTTCTGAAGCCTTTCCCCTCTCCACCTCTACTCTTCCTACCAAACTGCATAACCTTATACATTCCCACATTGTATTCGTCAGCCACTTCTTTTTCCCAATCTTCTCACCTATCCAAGTCCTTTTGCAGCCTCCCTGCCTCCTTAACACTATCTGTCCCTCCTCCTATCTTTGTTAATAAGTTTGTAGGTGACTCAATGCCCTCAATTCCTTTGACAAGATTGTCAATGAATAAAGTGAACAGTTGTTGTCCTAACATTGACCCCTACAGAGCACAGGATGCTGTCTTGCAAAATACTCTTTTATTCCATCTCTGCCATATGCTATCAGCCAACTCTCTATCCATGCCAGTGCCATGCCCCTAAAACCATGGGCTGTTATCTTATTTCACAGCCTCCTTTGTGACACCTTGTCAAAGGCCTTATGGAAATCCAAATAGTTCATGTCCACTGTTTCGCCTTTGCCTAACTTGCTTGTTATCTCCTCTGAGTTCTGTCAGATTTGTCAGGTTTTACCTCCCCTTGATGAAGCTATGCTAACTCAGCCCTATTTTGCAATGCATTTCCCAGTACCCCACAATCTCATCCTTAATAATGGACTCTAAAATCTTACCAATGACTGATACCAGACGAACCAGCGTACAGTTTTCGATCTTCTACCTTCTTTCATTCTTAAACATGGGTGCTCATTGGCTATTTTCCAGTCCTCAGGGACCTTCCCTAACTCCACTGATTCCTGAAAGTTCACCACCAATTCCTCCACAATCTTCTCAATTATCTTAAAGCTCCTAGGGTGTAGTCCATCTGTTCCAAGTGATTTATCCACCTTTTAGACCTTTTCAGTTTGCTCAGCACCTTTTACTTATGATGGCCACTTCGCTCACCTTTCTCACCTGACTCTCTTAAATCTCTGGTATGCTGCTGGTATCTGTGAAGACTGATGCAAGGTACTATTCTGGTCCTCTGCCTTTTCTCTTTGTTCTCTGGTAATACTTTGCCAGCCTCATTTTCCAGCGGGGTTCAATGTCCACTCTTGTCTCTCTCTTATCTTTTATATCTGTAAAATCACAACTCTTGCAAACTTCTTTGAAATTACTTGCCAGTTTACTATCACATTTCATCACCCCCCATTGCTTTATCAGTTATTCTCTACTAGTTTTTAAAGGCTTGCGAATCCTCTGGCTGCCCACATGGTATGCTTTTTCTTTTGCTTTTATGTGGCCTCAACTTCTGTAGTCAGCCATGGTTGCCTCATCGCCCTGTTAGTATGTTTCTTCTTCCTGGCGATGAATTTCTGCTGTGCCTCCCGAGTTACCTTCAACCTCCTTGCAGTTGCTGCTCCACTGTCTTCCCTGCTAGGCCCCCCCTTGCAGTCAACTCTGGCCAGCTCTCTCTCTCTGTGCTGGGGAAAGCAGGTCCTGTATGATGTGATGGTCTCTACCTGAACTATGCTGGAGTTGGTGTACTTGCCAACTGGATAACTAGGGAAGGAGAGAAGATTTTCAGTTGATTTTATTGCAGCAAGGAATCAAATTTGAGAAGATGTAAATCAAGGAGTTGAGTCAAGGCCAAAATTAATATTATTAATATGGGAAATGACAAACCGGCTCTGACAGGAAGGGCTGGACAGTACAATTTAAGTCAGTGAACAGTTCAGACTGCAATTTACAGAGAGAGTAAAGTTTACTATTCAAAACAAAACAGATGAATTAAGTGCAAATAGAAATGAACAAGTAGAATCTTATAGCCATTATGGATTAGGAGCTGAATCCTGAAGGGTATATGACTTTTGGGAATGATGGCAATGTAGAAAAGGTGGAGTGGTGCATCTATTAGTTGATGACTATATTAACACAGTAGTGTGTGATGATCTAAATTCAGGAAAGTGACATGTGGAAACGATGTTGAAATGATGAAAGCAAGACATTGCTTGAGAGAGTGATGTGCAGGTCTCGTAATGGTAATTGCACTGTAGGGTGGGGCCATAATGGAAGAAATAATGAGAGCTTATCAGAAAGGCACAATGATAATTATAGGAGATTTTAATCTGCATATCGACAGGAAATGACAGGTAGCCTCAATGAGTTCACAGACTGTGTTTTCAGGATAGTTTCTGAGAACAGCAAGACCTGTATCTGACCAGAGAGTAGGCTATACTGGACCTAGTATTGTGGAATGAGATATGATTAATTAATGATCTGATAGTGAAGGTACCCCTTGGTAGCAGCGACTATGGTATGGTTGAATTTTATATTCAGTTTCAGGGAGAGAGGAGCAGGACCCAAGAGTATAAAGTTTTGAAAATTTGAATAAGGCCAATTACAAGGGTATGAAAGCACAACTGGCTAAAGTGAATTGCACCTTAGGTTAAATGATAGGTCAGTAGAGATACAGTGACAGATATTTGAGGAGATTTGTCAGAAGATACAGAATAGGAGTTCGACTGTTAGAAAAATTCCAGACATGACCTACCACTTGTGGTTAACCTGAAATGTTAAAGAATGTAACAAACTTAGAGGAAAAGACATACTTATCTAAAGATAGGTGACAAGTCAGAAGGTTGGATGGAATGTTTTTAAAAGAAAGCAAAGAATGACAACAAAAATAATAGGAAGGAAAAATTAGACTAAGAGAAAAAATAGCCAGAAATATAAAAACTGTGCGTATAAATAGTTAAAGTCATAGAATCCCTACAGTGTGGAAGCAGGCTTTTCGGCCCATCAAGTCCACACTGACCCTCCAAAGAGCGTCCCACCCAAACCCACCCCTTTACCCTACCCCTGTAACCCTGCACGTACCATGGCTAATCCACCTAGTCTGTACACCTTTGAACACAATGGGCAATTCAGCATGGCCAATCCATCTAATCAGCGCATCTTTGGACTATGGGAGGAAACCAGAGCACCCAGAGGAAACCCATACAGACATGGAGCGCGTGTGCAAACTTCAGACAGTTGCCTGAGGCTGGAATCAAATGCAGGTTCCTGGTGCTATGAGGCAGCAATGCTAACCACTAAGCTACCGTGCCCCCTCAAAGGAGTGAAAAGGGTTAACAAAGTGTGGTTTTGTAGAAAGTGAGACTGGAAAATTACTAATGGAAAATAAGGAAATGACAGCTGATTGAACAGGTGTTTTGCATCAATGTTCCTTGTAGAGGATACAGGTAAGAGCCCAGAAGCAGCAATAAGTTAGGAAGACGGAGGAGGAACTCCGAAGAATTGGAATAGGTACTGAACGTAAGGATGAAAATGTCCATGATATCCATACTGAAACCAAGATTCTTGGGCATCAGTCATTCTTCCGATTCTTTTATATGGCTCTGAATGTGGGACTACATGGATATGCCACCTCAAGGCCCTTGAGGTACCATCAATGTTGTTTAAGATGGATTCTGTGCATCAGCTGGGAGGACAGGTGTCCTAATATCAGCGTCTTTGAAGGAGCCAAAAGCGTCAGTGTCAAGGCCATTGCTTAGTTTGCCTGAGTTCCCATAGCAAATCAATTTCAACCAGCTCAGGGAAGTAACTCAAATGAGACAACGGCAAAAGTAACATTTTGAAGACTTCCTGAAGGCCTTTCTCAAGAAATGCAACATCGATGTTAATGTGTGGGAGTCCGTCCTTCAGAAGAAACTGATTTGGAGAATCTCCCGTATACGAAGGGACATAATTCTTTGAGAGCATTCATCAGCCAAAGGAGGTACAGAAAAGGAACCAGAGAAAGGAATGTCAGTGATCTTGAGACCAAGAATCAATTCTGTCTCCCAGATGCACTTGTCAAAAGTGTGGTCAGAAATGTGGCTCGAGGATCAGGCTCATCAGCCACATGAGGACCCGTAGAACCCTGGATCAGTGACACAATATTTCTTCGGTGATCCATCACACTCGTTAGTGAATGGTTGCCAACAAATATACTGAGAAAGTTGTTAGTTCTTCAAGCTGACAAGTCCTGAATGACTGACTGATGCTGGTGGTCTTAAACAAAGTGGCTATTGAGACAATTGAAGCATTGGTTATGATTTTCAGAAGTTCCCTTGATTCCTGAATGGCTGTAGTAAATTTGAAGAGAATAAATATAACTCCATTATTCAGAAGGAGATACAGGAAATCAGAAAGCTACAGGCCAGTTAGCTTAACTTATGTCAGAGGGAAAATGTCAATAATTATTAAAGAAGTGCATGGCACTTTTATAAGTTAAAATGATCAGGCAGAGTCTGTGATTATGTGGAAGACAAATTGTTTGATCAAACTATTTGAGATCTTTGGGGAGTTAACTTGCGCTGTGGATTTTCAGGAGACCTTTGGTTAGGTGCCACATCAAAGGGTATTGCAGAAAATAGAATTGATAGATAGAATATTGTGCCTAACAGAAAGTAGAGAATAGGTGCAATTGGGTCTTTTTCAGGTTGGCATGTTATAAATTGTGTTGTGCTGCAGGGATTGGTGTTCAGTCCTCATGTTTACAATGTATATGAATGAATTAAAAAAAGAAACGAAAGGTATGGTTACTAAATTTGCTGCTGACAGAAAATTAGGTAGAAAAATAAGTTGTGAAGAGAACACAATGATTAGAGAAAGATATTAGCTTAAGTGTGTGAAAAACTGAGTATCATGTGGAAAAATGTGAAATTGTTCATTTTAGCAATGCAAAATAAGAAAGCATCTTATCTAAATGATGAGAGATTGTAGAGCTATGAGATCCAGAGGAATCTGGATGTCTTAAGGAATGAGTCGCAAAAGGTTAGTACATATTCAGCAAGTAATTAGGAAAGCTCATAGAATGTTATCTTTTATCATGAGAGAAAATGAATACAAAAGTCAGGAGGTCATGCTTCAGGGCATTGTTGAGACCACATCTGAGGATTGTTGATAGTATTGATCACCATATTTCAAGAAGATTGTGAATAATTTGGAGGCAGTTCAGAGAAAGTTCACTTGACAAATACCTAGAATGGTTGGGCTATCCTGTGAGGAAAGTTGGACAGACTAGACTTGTACCAACTGGTATTTAGAACAATAAAAGGAGGCTTCATGGAAATATAAAATCCTGAGGGGTCTTGATACAATAAATATGGAGAGGCTGCTTCCTCTTTTGGGAGACTCTGGAACGAGGGGTCATTGTTTAACGATGAGCGGTCGTCCATTTGAAGTTGAGATTTGGCAACTGTTTTTCTCACTGTGTTGTTCACTTTGAAAAAGTGGTGGAAGCAACATTCTTAAATATATTGAAGATGTGAAGGTGCCGGAGTTGGACTAGGGTGAGCAAAGTCAAAAATTACATAACTCTGGGTTACAGTCCCAACTGGTTTCAAATACAGATATTTAAGGCAGTGGTTCTACTTAAGGAGTTGAAATTTTATCATGGTTGGGCAGTAATGTGGTTTTGAAGTTCCAATCAGGCCAGCCATGATCTTATTGAATGGCAGAATAGACTTGAGACTTACCTATTCTTGCTCCTGATTCTTATACAAATACTCAGTTAGCCAGCAACACCCACTTTCCATGAATGGAAGAAAGAAAAGTCATTGAATATCATCAGTCTGACAACAATGCTTATTACCAAGAATCTTCCTTATAGCGCAGAATAAGATTCTAGTGTAGCAACAAATATCGAATTTTACTTCACTTGTTTGAACAGCATCATGATAACATCACAATATTTTGGAATGACTGAATATAAACATGTTTCAGTATCATAAACAAAACAGTTTTGGCATCAGAGTCCACAGGGGATTGTTGATGAATTTTACAGAAGAGAAACATATTTAGGTTCTGTTGAGTAGATTTGCAAGTGCCAAGGATTCAGCCATATTTATCTCAACAGCTTATATTAAGTTCACTCATCAACTACCTTTATCTATCTGTCAGCATGCTGTATGAGTCTTTTAAAAAAGTAAATCTGTCATCACAGTCTTGCTATGCTGGCATCATTATTAAAAGTGCATTTACACTTGATCTAGAGCGCCATCATATCAGAACTGCTGCTTTCCTGTCAGACTTCAATTACTGTTGATTTCAGTGTCCTATTGTAAGAACCCTGCTGAAATAAAGACTTGTATTTCAAAATGTTTTTCACAAACCTAGTCAATAAATGTATTTTCAGAAATCACTGTTGTAATGCAGTACAGGTAAATGACACAGAATACTGGGTCCCTCAAACAATGTCATGTTCTTAACCAAATAATGATGAAACTGGGTGATCGAGACATTGGACAGAGTGCCCTTTGAGGAAGTAATATTGCCTGTATATCACGTGTGTAACTTAGAGTGTAGAGAAAGGTCTGGTGTGGTGATAACTATGGAAAAATCTACACAGATCTCTGCCTTATTGCCAGAATATTTATGTAAGCCCACCTAGAAATGTTTGGAATGAGAGAGTGTATGCACATTTATCTTATATACATATCAAAATTCATATGTATAAATGTTTCATATATTTTTCTGTTAAGATGTGAGGAATTGTGGCTGAACTGCAATCTGCAAACTGAAGTGCAATTAGCAGAATGTGCACAATTAGAGGCAACATTATTGATGACTTCTTTTAATATTAGAATAGTCTTCAGATATGTCTACATTTATGATGTAATGTGTATTGTGGTTTTATTGATAATGTATCTTTTACAAGATATTAACATCACTAAACCGCTTTAAAACAAAAATTGAAAAATTTTGAAATACCCAGGTCAAGTAACATTTCCAATCCTCCCACTTCCTCCAAACCAAAGGAGTAGCCATGGGCACCCGCATGGGTCCCAGCTATGCCTGCCTCTTCGTAGGATATGTGGAACAGTCCATCTTCCGCAGCTACACGGGCACCACCCCCACTTTTTCCTCCGCTACATCGATGACTGTATCGGTGCTGCCTCGTGCTCTCACGAGGAGGTTGAACAGTTCATCCGCTTTACCAACACCTTCCACCCCGACCTCAAATTCACCTGGACCGTCTCAGATTCCTCCCTCCCCTTCCTAGACCTTTCCATTTCTATCTCGGGTGACCGAATCGACACGGACATTTACTATAAACCGACCGACTCCCACAGCTACCTAGACTACACCTCCTCCCACCCTGCCCCCTGTAAAAACGCCATCCCATATTCCCAATTCCTTCATCTCCGCCGCATCTGCTCCCAGGAGGACCAGTTCCAAAACTGTACAACCCAGATGGCCTCCTTCTTCAAGGACCGCAATTTCCCACCAGATGTAGTCGACGATGCCCTCCACCGCATCTCTTCCACTTCCCACTCCTCCGCCCTTGAGCCACACCCCTCCAACCGCCACCAGGACAGAACCCCACTGGTCCTCACCTACCACCCCACCAACCTCCATGTACAACGTATCATCCGCCGTCATTTCCGCCACCTCCAAACAGACCCCACCACCAGGGATATATTTCCCTCCCCTCCTCTATCAGCGTTCCGAAAAGACCACTCCCTCCGTGACTCCCTCGTCAGGTCCACACCCCCCACCAACCCAACCTCCACTCCCGGCACCTTCCCCTGCAACCGCAAGAAATGCAAAACTTGCGCCCACACCTCCCCCCTTACTTCCCTCCAAGGCCCCAAGGGACACTTCCATATCCGCCACAAATTCACCTGCACCTCCACACACATCATCTATTGCTTCCGCTGCACCCGATGTGGCCTCCTCTATATTGGGGAGACAGGCCGCCTACTCACGGAACGTTTCAGAGAACACCTCTGGGACACCGGACCAACCAACCCAATCACCCCGTAGCCCAACAATTTAACTCCCCCTCCAACTCCACCAAGGACACGCAGGTCCTTGGACTCCTCCATCGCCAGACCATGGCAACACGACGGTTGGAGGAAGAGTGCCTCATCTTCTGCCTGGGAACCCTCCAACCACAAGGGATGAACTCAGACTTCTCCAGTTTCCTCATTTCCCCTCCCCCCACCTTGTCTCAGTCAAATCCCTTGAACTCAGCACCGCCTTCCTAACCTGCAATCTTCTTCCTGACCTCTCCGCCCCCACCCCACTCTGGCCTATCACCCACCTTGACCTCCCTCCACCTATCGCAATTCCAACGCCCCTCCCCCAAGTCCCTCCTCCCTACCTTTTATCTTAGCCTGCTAGACACACTTTCCTCATTCCTGAAGAAGGGCTTATGCCTGAAACATCGATTCTCCTGCTCCTTGGATGCTGCCTGACCTGCTGCGCTTTTCCAGCAACACATTTTCAGCTCTGATCACCAGCATCTGCAGTCCTCACTTTCTCCTCAAGTAGCATCTGTAAAGGAAGAAACAGTTTTCTTTTGGAACTGTGACCTTTCATCAAAACTGGGAAAAGAAATGAATTAGGTTTCAATCATGGTATGTGGGGGACAATAACAAATAGTTGGTCTATGATGGCATAAGATAGGAGAGATTGAATGACAGAAAAGCTGCAGGAAAGGAAATGGTGAAAGTGAAAGAAAAGAAACAAACAAAAAAAAATGTGCTTAGAGCAGGATTGTTCTTTTAATCACTTGCAGATGTGAATGATGTTGGCTGGGCCAGCAATTTTTACCTATTCTTAGTTGTTTTTGAGAAGGTGGTATTGAGCAGTCTTCTTGAACCACAGCAATTCATGTGAGGCGATGCACATGGGCAACAAAACAAGGTAAGAGAATGTGATAAACAGTAGGATCCAGGAAGTACCTAGGATCAGATGGACCTTGACGTGCATGTGGCAGAGTGACTCAATTGTTACGGCACTGGGTAAACCCCTCTGCTAATTTAAACCCGACAAACAGATAAGCTCACCTCGCACCGTAGTCTGTTAAATTCCGAGAGGCAAAGAGCCATCCCAGATCGCACTATTTAAAGTAAAAGTTATCAATTTTATTCTTTCAAACCCACTTGTTGTCTTCAATGTCGAGTTACCTCTGTAGATTTCTCTAGGTTGGCTTTGGTGTTCTGCTGCACAAATTTCTTATGGACAGGTACCTTTCAGAGAGTTATCTTGTTGGCCTGTTTGGCTGCTCTTTGCTGTTCTCCACCTAACTGTTCAAAACATCTGATTTTATACCCCAATACATTTCATTTCATTGATTTGATGTCATCCAAAATAGTAAAATTCAAATTTGATTGGATTTTAGTATCTGGGGCATAATGTAAACTGGCCAAATTTAAAGTTGTTTTGTACCGTGGCAATGCAGCTGCAGCTATTTGTTTCACCAAGTGTTACATTTTTAAATTATTTAGCATGCTCTGTGCCTCTCTAGGCCTCTCTAGCTTCCAATTTCCTTAAAGGTACAGTACACACCTACACCTTCATAACTCACTGCTTGTGGATATAGTACCAAACAAAGAGCTGTTTTGTCCTAGATAATGTGAAGCATCTATGTTATTGGATCTGCACTTATCCAGGCCAATGGGAAATATCCCATCAAGTCCTGTCTTGTGCCTTGTCAATGGTGGGCAAAATTTGGGGAGTCAGGAGTGGAGTTATTTGCTGTAATGTTCCTAGCATCTGACCTGTTGTTGTAGCTATGGCATTTATATGGCTAATCCAGTTCAGTTTCTGGTCAAATGTATCCTCTAGGATGTTGATGGTGGTGAATTCAGTAATGCTTTTGAATATCGAGGGGCAATGGATAAGTTCTTTGTTGTTGGAGCTGGTGGAACTCAGACTATGCTGCTGCCAATGGAAATATAGATATTGAAGCACTCAAAGCAAAGGAAGCAACACAAAGGGGCAAGGTTAGAACCTGAAATTGTTGTGCTCTGTATTGGAATTCAGAAAGCTGTGAAGTATTAATTGAGAAGTAAGGTGCTATTCCTCAAGTTTATGTTGAACTTCACTTAATTAGTGCAGCAAGCCAAGGATGCAGATAAGAATGAGAAAAAAATGGAGAATTAAAATAACAGATCACTGGAAGCGTGGAATCATCTGACTGAATTGTGATGTTCCAAAATGGTCACCAAATCTGCTTTTGGCCTTCCCAATGTAGTGAAAGCATTGCACTGAAATTGCTGTTTTACCAGAAAGGAAGTTATTTTGAGCCTTGGATAGTGGAGAGAGAGGAAATAAAAGGGCAGTTATTCCGTCTCTTATATCTGCCTACGGCACATTTGGGCGGTTGGAGAATGGACCAGGTCTGCTAAAAGGAGGGAGAAAGGATGTGTTTGGCAGGGAGGATGTTGAGATGGAAGGTGAAGACAAGAAAAACCCTTACTGTGACCTAGGAGGTAGTGGAAGTGATGAAAGCACATGTGGGAAGTGTGGTGGAAATGATTGAAGCTCCTGTTAACTAGGGGTGAGAAGTTATCTGTTGAAAAGTGTAGATTTGGTTGGATTCAGATTTGGTGACCTCTTTCTAGTTCAGTGTCCAAGCATGAACTTCTGCTAACCTTCCATGTTAATTAGACAAAAGTGAGGACTGCAGAAGTTGGAGATTAGAGTCAAGAGTGTAGTGCTGGAAAAGCACAGCAGATCAGGCAGCATCCGAGGAGCAGGAAATTTGATATTTTGGGCAAAAGTCCTTCATCAGGAATGAGACTGGGAGCCTTGGGGGTGGAGAGATAAATGTGAGGAGGGTGGGACTGGGGGAATGTAGCTGAGAGCTGGATGGAGGTGGAGGTAATAGTGATGAGTCAGAGGGGAGGGTGGAGTGGATCGGTGGGAAGGAAGATGAACAGGTGGGACAGGTCATGAGGGCGATGCTGAGCTGGAAGGTTGGAACTGGGGTAAGGTGGGAGGAGGGGAAATGAAATCTACATTGATGCTATGGGGTTGAAGGGTCATTAGGCGTTCTTTCTCCAGGCATCTGGTGGTAAGGAAGTGGCAACAGAGGAGGCCCAGGACCTGCATGCCCTTGACTGAGTGGGAGGGGGAGTTGAAGTATTCAGCCACGGGGCATGGGGTTGATTGGTGTGAATGTCCCGGAGATGTTCTCTGAAGTGCTGTGCGAGTAGGCATCCTGTCTCCCCAATGTAGAGGAGATCGCTTCGGGAGCAACGGATACAGTAAATGATGTGTGGAAGTGCAGGTGAAACTTTGATGAATGTCGAAGGTTCCTTGGGGGCCTTGGATGGAGATGAGAGGGCAGGTGTGGCTGCAGGTTTTGTCATTTCTACAGTGGCAGGGGAAGGTGCTGGGAGAAGAGGGTGGGTTGT
The DNA here is from genome assembly GCF_037043375.1 of Chiloscyllium plagiosum. Lineage (NCBI taxonomy): Eukaryota > Metazoa > Chordata > Chondrichthyes > Orectolobiformes > Hemiscylliidae > Chiloscyllium > Chiloscyllium plagiosum. The sequence goes on along the minus strand of NW_028270158.1, from coordinate 65,867,881 downwards.
GCCGGGGTGGGGGTGAGGTATGGACCTGACAAGGTAGTCACGGAGGGAATGGTCTTTACGGAAAGTGGATGGGGGAGGGGAGGGAAATATATGTTTGTAGGTGGCGGAAATGGCGGATACTGTCTTCGATACTGTCCTATCTGGCCTAGTCCAGGAACTCGCCGCATATGTTCAGGATACCAACCATGTCATCCACCTCCTCGAAGACCTTTGGTTTCCTGGCCCCCAATACCTCATCTTCACTATGGACATCCAGTTCCTATACACCCCGATCCACCATGACCAGGGCCTCCAAGCCCTCCATTTCTTTCTCTCCCAACGTCCCCACCAGTACTCTTCCACTGACACTGTAATTCATTTGACTGAACTGGTCCTCACCCTCAACAATTTCTCATTTGAATCTTCCCACTTCCTCCAGACTAAAGGGGTGGCCATGGGTAACCACATGGCCCCAGCTATGCCTGTCTCTTTGTCAGCTACGTGGAACAGTATATTTTCTGCAGTTACACCGGTACCACTCCCACCTTTTCCTCCACTACATTAATGACTGCATTAGTGGCACCTCGTGCTCCCACGTGGAGGTTGAACAGTTCATCAACTTCACCAACACATTCCACCCCAACCTTAAATTCACTTGGACCATCTCTGACACCTCCCTCCCCTTCCTGGACCTCTCCATCTCCATCAACAGTGACCAACTCAACATTGACATTTTCTACCAACCCACTGACTCCCACAGCTACCTGGATTACACTTCCTCCCATCCTGCCTCCTGCAAAAATGCTATCCCTTATTCCTAATTCCTCTGCCTCTGCCACATCTGTTCCCAGGAGAACCAGTTCCAGCATAGAACACACCAGATGGCTTCCTTCTTTAAAGACCACAATTTCCCCTCCGATGTGATTGATGATGCCCTCCAGCGCATCTTATCCATTTCCCACACCTCCGCCCTCGAACCCCACTCCTCCAACCGCAAAAAGGACAAAACCTTCCAGTCATCACTTTCTTCCTCACCAACGTCTGTATACATCGCATCATTCTCTGCCATTTCCACCACCTATAAACGGACCCACCACTAGGGGATATATTTTCCCCCCTCACCCCTATCTACTTTCCGTAAAGCCCGTTCCCTCCATGACTACCTTGTCAGGTCCATGCCCACAACAAAGGGAACCTTCCCCTGCCACCACAGGAACTGTAAAACCTGTGCCCACACTTCCTCCCTCACCTCCATCCAAGGCTACAAAGGAGCCTTCCACATCTATCAATGTTTCACCTGCACATCCACCAATGTCATTTATTGTATCCTCTGCTCCCGATGCAGTCTCCTCTACATTGGGGAAACAAGACACCTATTCGCAAAGCACTTCAGAGAATATCTCCACGGCACCCGCACCAATCAACCCACCGTCCCATAGCCGAACATTTGAACGCCCCCTCCCACTCTGCTGAGGACATGCAGGTCCTGGGCCTCCTCCATCACCACTCCCTCACCACCCGACACCCTCTTCTGCCTTGGGACCCTCCAACCTCATGGCAGTTTCCTCATTTTTCCCGTCCTCCACCTTACCCCAGATCTAACTGTCCAGCTCAGCCCCGTCCTCATGACCTGCCCCATTGGTCCATCTTCTTTCTCACCTATCCATTCCACCCTCCTCTCCCACCTATCACCTTCCACACCACCCCCCTCCCATTTATTTCTCCATCCCCACCGAGGCTCCTAGCCTCATTCCTGATGAAGGGCTTTTGCCCAAAACATCGATTTTCCTGCTCAGATGCTGCCTGACCTCCTATGCTTTTCCAGCAGCACACTCTCGACTTCCATTTTAATTCCCCACCTTGGTCTTACACTAACATCTCAGTCCATGGCCTGCTACAGTCTTCCAGTATGAATCAACACAAGCTTTAGGAACAGCAGAACCTCGTTGCATTAGGCACTTTACAGCCTTTCGGAATTCAACAATTTCAGCCTGTCAACTCTGTCCCCCATATTTCATTTCCATTCCTTTTCAGTTTTTCACACTCTTCATATCTTGTAATTAAGGATGAGAGGCCACCTTGTCCTCATCTACCACTCCACCAATCTCCGTATCCAACGCGACATCCTTAATCACTTCTGCCGGCTCCAAATAGACTCCACCACCAAGAACATCCTCCCTTCCCCACCCCTCTCTGCCTTCTGCAAGGGTTTTCCCTTCGACAGTCCTTGGTTTGCACCACTCTTGCCAACAAGCCCCCAAACCCCCAGTTACCTTCCCCTGCAACCAGAAAAAATGTAAAACCTGCCAGTAGACCACCCCCTTCACCTCCATCCAGGGCCCCAAACAGTCCTTCCAAGTGAGACAGAGGTTCACTTGCCTCTCTTTCAACATAGTTTACTGTATTCATACTCCCTGTGTGGTCTTCTCTACACCCAGGGAGACTGAACGTAAGCTAAGGGAATGGTCAAGCCTGCAGGGGCCAACCAGACCTCCCAGTCACTCCCATTTCAATTCCCCTTCCCACTCCCTTTCCGACATGACCATCCTTGGCCTCCTCCATTGCCTCAATGAACCACAGTGCAAATTGGAGGAACAATGCCTCCTCGTTTACTGGGCAGCCTACAGCCCTGAGGACTTAACATTGACTTCTCCATTTTCAAATAGCCTCCCTTCCCATTCCCCCGACTCCCTTCCCAGACCCTCACACTGCTCTCTGCCAACAACCAGATTCATTCTTCCCATTCACCAACCACGTCGTTCCCTCGACCTGTCTTCACCTGTCCCCACTTCACCACCCTGCCCCCGCCACCTCCTTTTATCTACAGCTCCTCCTACACTCACCTCCACTTCCGAAGAAGGGTTGCACCCAAAATGTCGACTTCTCCACCTCCTGATGCTGCCTAGCTTTTGCTGTGCTCTTCATTAATTCATTAAGGCAATGGCCATTCTGATCATTTCACATTTCTGCCCACCGCGAATAAACTTTCATCCTCTTGTTTACCAGGGATTTGTCTACACCTATCTAAAAATGTTGAACTATTCTGCTTCCTCCACCTACTAATGGAAAGAGTTCCATCGACAAGAGTTTCAGATTTCTCAACTCAATAAATTCTGCGTTAGAAATTTGCAGAAATTATTTTGTCATGGAATTAAGGAGACAAAAAACTGCTGCATCTGAACAAGAATTTTAATGGAATATTGTGCTCATTCTGTTTGATGAATAAGAATCTGATAGATATGAATAGTGAAATTCCATTTGGAAAAAAAAGGCCAATTTATTGAGGAAATACTGGACGCATATTGAACAGTAAGGCTCCAAGTCTCCTCTGTGCTAAGTTGAGTTTTCTCAATTTGTTTTGTGGTCATGCAGTCGGAACTCTTGGTGTAGGTGCGCATGTGGACATTTCACCAACAGTGACTCTGTGTACAACCTGTTGATATTTAGTCTTAAACTTTATGCGTGAGTAATGAGAAGATTCTGAAGGATTCAAGCCAATTGAGAACAGGGAATTAAATCATTGAGAGAATGGGAAAAAGAAGCTGCAACGGTTACCCGTTGCCTAGCAGTAAAACAGTGACATTCTCCATCCTGCAGTTCATTGTATCAATCCTGAAATAAACAAAAGAGCAGGAGAAGAGCTGAATAAGGAGATATAGAAAGTGTTTTTTTTTTCCTCGTCCTCGTCCTCCTCCCTCCCGTTGTCCTCCCTCCCTCCCGTTGTCCTCCCTCCCTCCCGTCGTCGTCGTCGTCCTCCTCCTCCTCCTACTCCTACTCCTACTCCTCCTCCTCCTCCTCCTCCTCCTCCTCCTCCTCCTCCTCCTCCTCCTCCTCCCTCCCACCCGTCGTTCTCCTCCTCCTCCTACGTCCCTCCTGTCGTCCTCGTCTCCCCAGTTACAAGGACTTAATTGGGGCCCTCTTGTGAAGCAGTGGTAGTGTCCCTACCTGAGGGCCAGGAGACCTGTCCAAGTCTCACTTGCTTCAGAGATGTGTAATAACATCTCTGAAAAGGTTAATTGAATAAAATGGTAAAAGTAACAGTTATATAATAATTTACACCTGTATGATTCCGGGATATATAATATACATATATCCAAGTCAGGACAGTGAGCGGCTTGGAGGGCAACTTGTAGGAGGCGGTATTCCCCTATATTTGCTGCCCCTTGTTCTTCTAGATGGAAGTGGTTGTAGGGTTGGAAAGTTCTCTTCATGGATCGTTGATTAATTTCCATTGTGCATCTTGTCGATTGCACACACTGATGCCACTGAGCGCTGGTGGTGGAGGGAGTGGATGCTTATGGATATGGTATCAATCCAGTGGATTGGATGATGTCAAACTTCTTGAGTGTTGTTGCATCCATCCAGGCAAGTGAGGAGTGTTCTATCATACTCCTGAATTGTGTCTTACAGATGATGGCAGTCAGGAGGTGAGTTACTGCTGCAGTATTCCCAGCCTCTGACCTGCTCTTGTACCCACTATGTTTGTATGATAGGTCCAGTTGCTTTTCTGGTTAATGGTAACCCCAGGATGTTGATAGTGGAGGATTTAGTGATGGTAACACCACTGAATGTTGAGGAGCAGTGGTTGGAGTGTCTCTTATCGGAGATAGTCATAGTCTGGCATTTGTGTGGTGCGAATGTTACTTGCCACTTTTCAGCCCAAGCCTGGATATTGTCCGTATCTCATTGCACTTAAACATAGGCCACTTCATTATCTGAGGAGTCACGAGTGGTGCTGAATAATGTGCAAACATCGGCAAACATATCCACTTCTTCCTTACGATGGAGTGAAGGTTAGGTTTGGTTGAAGCAGCTGAAAATGATTAGGGCTAGGACCCTACTCTGAGGAACTCCTGCAGAGATATCTTGGAGCTGAGATGACTGACCTCTAACAACCACAACATACCATCTTCCTGTGGGCTCGGCATGACTCCAATGAGCAGAGATGCTCCCTGATTCCCATTGATTCCAGTTTTGCTTGGGCTCCTTGATGCCACACTTGGCCAAATGTGGCCTTGATGCCAAGGTCACTGTTCCTTCACCGCTGGAATTCAGCTCTTTTGTCCATTTTTGAATCAAGGCTGTAATGAGGTCAGCATAGAGTGGCCCTGGTGGAACCTAAACCAGGCATCACTTTACTGATGATTGAGAGTAGACTGAGAGACAGTAATTGGCTGAGTTGCATTTGTTATGTTGCTTGTATAATGCATGTTTATTAAATGAGGTTTGTCTGTAACACGATTTGTGAATTGCTGACTTTTTTAATGAAGAGAACTCCTGTTTGCTGTTATGATTCTCATCCCCGGCATTAGGTGTTGCGTGTGCGGAGGACTGGACTCTGTGTCGGCTTGTACGCTTTCTCCATGCACTGGCCTGAATGGTAACCCTGGTCCAGGTTGGAGTGGTTCCAGTAGAATGTTTTCTCCTAGGCCAACAGAGGACACCAATGTCCTGCCTTTGTGCTCGTGGACTTGGAAAAGCATCGTGAAAAAGTCTGTACAGCCTGAGAGACTGGGAGCAATCTGTTAATTTAGAAACTTAAGAGTTGAGATAAGAGTGACATTTCACTGGAATTGACGAACAGTAAAAGGACAGTGTTGAGGAGCAGGTTGAAACTTGGTTTTGTTGTTCATATTAAGAGCTTTTTTTCTCTCTTTTTGTTTAAAAAATCTGTTTGGATGTTAAAAAATGTCTGCAGACTCATGTGAATCTGTTTCAGTGACTAAGCATTATGGTAACCAACTGCAAAAAAATACCAATACAGGGGCTTGGACATGGTCAGTCAGCTGCTCAGGGTGGTCAGAGTCAGGAAACTCTGCACACAGTGGGTGAGGGAGAGAAAGGTGGGTGGCACACTGTTACTTTTGGTGCATGTATGGAGATGTCCTGAGTGGGTCAGTAGGTTGTATAGAAGCGATTCAGGGTTAGTCAGGATCAGATGTTAGTGAGGATGAGAGTGAATGGAGAAAATGTTGCAGGAACTGGTGGGTACTGTAGCAGAGATAGTGAATGAAATATCAATGAGAAGTTGGTGGCTCTTTCACTGGCAGAATGGAGAAGGTCATTGATCATCTTCCTACATTCTGTGCATTCCTTCAGATGGTTGAGACTGCACTGGCCTGAATGGTAACTCTGGTCCAGGTTCGAGTGGCTCCAGTAGAATGTTTTCTGCCAGGCCAACAGAGGACACCAATGTCCTGCCTTTGCAATACCTCATCCCCATCAGCAGTATTTCCATATTCCTGCCCACAAAGAGAGGCACCGATTTTCCATTGTCTGCTCCATCCAGGGCCAATGTCGGGAACCATGTAGGGCAGCTCCGGACTGACAGCTCTTGTCTGGGTGCACAATATCTTTTTAAAGCTGGTGCTGTATGAAGGATGTTGGTCAATTTTGGGATATCTAAGAAGTGGTGAGTTGTTTTGGAAATGGTGCTAGAATGTGTGAGGGGGCAACAAAGAGTCGGCTTTGTGAAATAAAGTGTTTGAGGTCTCCAAGCATCACGATGTGAAACTCTACGATAAACTTGACACTGGCACTTAATGAAAGAAATTAAGATTCAGGCCTTGACCTTTCATGGCAGGTTTCATTCTGGGATCTGACTTGTGCATTGGATGGGATCAGAAGAAATGCAGTCAGCAGGTATAGACGCCAATGGAGAAGTTTCTGATGAATTGCACCATACAGTACCATATAACAGTTCAGTTACAATAGGTCAAAATTTACTTACACTGCGCATTTGTTGGTGTTCTGCTAACTACTACTTTTATTTTGATATTTACAGGTAGTTTTGGTGGTTTGCCTCTGACCCTGTTTTTCCCATTGGCCCCATTATTTCCATTGCACAATTTTCTATCACATGGTATCACACGGGAACACAGCTACGGCATTATAGGAGAACTACTTGCATCTATCCACCATTGTGGAAAAGTCACCCAGGTATGCCCGATACAAGTGTAATAACTGTACTGGAAGAGCTTGGCTAGGGAAGCAGCATTTCTGGAGAACGAGTCTTCATTATTAGTATGCAGTCTTCAGTCTTTTCAGTCTGCAGTGCCTCCAACCATTTCTTGATATCACATGGAATACATCAAATTGGCTGAAAACTGGTATCTATGATGCTGGGGAGCACTGGAGGAGGCAGAGATGGATCATCCACATGGCACTTCTGGCTGAAGATTGCTGCGAATATCTTTTTGTACTTGTGTTGATCTCTTCTATCATTGAGGATGGCGATATTTGTGCTTTCTCCTGCAGTGTATTGTTTAATTGTCCAGCATCATTCACGACTGGATGTGGCAGGTTTGCAGAGCTTAGATCTGACCCGTTGGCTGTGGGATTGCTTAGCTCTGTCAATCACTTGCTGCTTATGCTGTCTGGCATGCACGTAGTCCTGTTTGGTAGCTTCACCTGGTTGAGACCTCATTTTCAGATATGCCTGCTAGTGCTCCTAGCATGCCTTCCTGCACTCTGAATTGAACCAGGCTTGATCTCCTGGCTGAATGGTAATGGTTGAGTGAGGGATATGCCAGGCCATGACGTTACGGATTTGCACCGAAGTACAATTCTGCTGTTATCGTGGACGCACACTGTTGAGTTGCTAGATGTGTTTGAAGTCTATCCCATTTAGAACATAGAACATAGAACAATACAGCACAGAACAGGCCCTTCGGCCCACAATGTTGTGCCGAACTTCTAACCTAGATTAAGTACCCATCCATGTACTTATCCAAATGCCGCTTAAAGGTCGCCAATGATTCCGACTCTACCACTCCCACGGGCAGCGCATTCCATGCCCCCACCACTCTCTGCATAAAGAACCCACCCCTGACATCTCCCCTATACCTTCCACCCTTCACCTTAAATTTATGTCCCCTTGTAACACTCTGTTGTACCCGGGGAAAAAGTTTCTGACTGTCTACTCTATCTGTTCCTCTGATCATCTTATAAACCTCTATCAAGTCACCCCTCATCCTTCGCCGTTCCAACGAGAAAAGGCCGAGAACTCTCAACCTATCCTCGTACGACTTCCTCTCCATTCCAGGCAACATCCTGGTAAATCTTCTCTGCACCCTCTCCAAAGCTTCCACATCTTTCCTAAAGTGAGGCGACCAGAACTGCACACAGTACTCCAACTGTGGCCTAACCAAAGTCCTGTACAGCTGCAACATCACTTCACGACTCTTGAATTCAATCCCTCTGCTAATGAACGATAATACTCCATAGGCCTTCTTAAAAACTCTATCCACCTGAGTGGCAACCTTCAAAGATCTATGTACATAGACCCCAAGATCCCTCTGTTCCTCCACCTGACTAAGAACCCTACCATTAACCCTGTATTCCGCATTCTTATTTGTTCTTCCAAAATGGACAACCTCACACTTGGCAGGGTTGAACTCCATCTGCCACTCCTCAGCCCAGCTCTGCATCATATCTAAGTCCCTCTGCATCCTACAACAGCCCTCCTCACTGTCCACAACTCCACCTATCTTCGTATCATCTGCAAATTTACTGACCCACCCTTCGACTCCCTCATCTAAGTCATTAATAAAAATTACAAACAGCAGAGGACCCAGAACTGATCCCTGCGGAACTCCACTTGTAACTGGGCTCCAGGCTGAATATTTACCATCTACCACCACTCTCTGCCTTCGACCGGTTAGCCAGTTTTCTATCCAGTTGGCCAAATTTCCCTCTATCCCATGCCTCCTGACTTTCCGCATAAGCCTACCATGGGGAACCTTATCAAATGCCTTACTAAAATCCATGTACACTACATCCACTGCTCTACCCTCATCCACATGCTTGGTCACCTCCTCGAAGAATTCAATAAGACTTGTAAGGCAAGACCTACCCTTCACAAATCCGTGCTGGCTGTCCCTAATCAAGCAGTGTCTTACCAGATACTCATAAATCCTATCCCTCAGTACCCTTTCCATTACTTTGCCTACCACAGAAGTAAGACTAACAGGCCTGTAATTCCCGGGGTTATCCCTATTCCCTTTTTTGAACAGGGGCACAACATTCGCTACTCTCCAGTCCCCTGGTACCACCCCCGTTGCCAGTGAAGACTAGAAGATCATTGCCAACGGCTCTGCAATTTCCTCTCTTGCTTCCCACATAATCCTAAGATATATCCCGTCAGGCCCGGGGGACTTGTCTATCCTCAAGTTGTTCAAAATGTCCAACACATCTTCCTTCCTAACAGGTATCTCTTCTAGCTTACCAGTCCATTTCACACGCTCCTCTTCTACAATACGGTCCCTCTCGTTCGTAAATACTGAAGAGAAGTACTTGTTCAAGACCTCTCCTATCTCTTCCGACTCAATACACAGTCTCCCACTACTGTCCTTGATCGGACCTACCCTCGTTCTCGTCATTCTCAGGTTTCTCACATACGCATAAAATGCCTTGGGGTTATCCTTGATCCTATCCGCCAACGATTTTTCATGCCCTCTCTTAGCTCTCCTAATCCCTTTCTTCAGGTCCCTTCTGGCTATCCTGTATCCCTCCACTGCTCTGTCTGAATCCTGTTTCCTCAACCTTATGTAAGCCTCCTTCTTCCTCTTTACCAGACATTCAACCTCTCTCGTCAACCAAGGCTCCCTCACACGACCATTTCTTTCCTGCCTGATAGGTACATACATATCATGGACACGTCGTATCTGCGCTTTGAAAAAGTTCCACCTTTCCACCACATCCTTCCCTGACAGCCTATGCTCCCAACGTATGCTCCTCAAATCCTGCCTTACAGCATCGTAATTTCCCTTCCCCCAATTATAAAATCTACCTTGTTGTGCGCACCTATCTCTCTCCATAACCAAGGTGAAAGTCACAGAATTGTGGTCACCATCACCAAAATGTTCACCCACTAACAAGCCCACCACTTGTCCCGGTTCATTACCATTTAGCACGGCAATAGTGAATGCCACACAAAACAGCAGTGGAGGGTATTTTCAATGTGAAGGCAGGACTTCATCTCCAAAAGGACTGTGTGTTGCTCACTCTTACAGATACTGTATGATACACTCTTAGCATGCATGTTCAGCTGGCATGTGACAATCTTAAAGGCACTCTATAATGAAAAACGCAGGCTGCATACTGCAAACAAAGGTTAAAGGAAACATTGTTTATGACTGCTAGTAAGTATTTTTTAGCTTAAAGATGACACCGATCATTCTGTGTTTCTGGTCATAACTCGCTAAGTACCTTCAGATTTGAGGTCACCTAAACATATAATATATGTACACATATGTACTGACTATTATAATCATTAGATTACATTGCTGACCAATTAAATCGCTTGATGGATACTATTGTAGATATACCCTTTTGATTCAAAAGCTGCATGTTGAATTGGGCAGACGTGACATCTGTTCCTGGAATTTGAAGTTTGCATGCAATGGAGTAACCCCAAATGGCCAGGATTTCCTCTCTAAACTGTGTATGGGATAATTAAGCATTTGTTCCTGATCCTGGGAAACCAAGCCAAGTGTTATTAAAGTACACAGTCTTCTGGCTGGAGAAATAAACCAGACTCTGAACTACAGATCCTAAATTTCAAGCCCTTTCAGTGTTCATTATTCCGCAAACCTATTGTTCATTTTGTCAAAGTTTCAATAGGCATGAGTGTGGAATTTAGGTTTTGAAAATATGAATTCACTTTGAGATGAATATATATGGTTGTGAATTAACTATACAGTTGATTCTGCTAAAACGTGTGTTTCTTCAACACAAATCGGCTATAACAAGGTTGAAGGATTTAGACTGTTATTTGTAGAAAGTGAACTTTGCTTACCTGTTGGTGATAGGGTGATTCCAGTCTCACTGGTTTAAATGGTGCTGCTATTATGCGATTTTCTTTTAACACAGGAACGCATGGGAACTATTGCAATATATCAGAACAGATTGTATTCCATTTGTTTGTACAATTAAGATCTGATCTTGTGTTTATTCCCTTAAGGCAGAAATTGCATTTATGTAATGTTGAATCTATGTTGGCAGGAACACCTTCAAATATAATATATATATATGGCTGCATTTATGTGCTTTGCAAGTCTGGGACAGAATAGACTCCAGCATTGATGTGTAGGAAAGGGATCATGCATTCTGCTGGGGTTGTTGTTATAAGTTTTTTTTTTGCAACCTTACCAGTTGGCACTTCTGCAGATCTGACCATTTTTCACCAAGGCTGCAAATGAGTGCAGCAGCCAGGATTCAATGGCCCAGAATGCGATGTTGCATGTCATGGTGCTGTGAAGTGAATTGTTCTTATCTCCACCTTTAGACTTTTTTTGCCACAAGTTTCTGGAAGTGTGAATTGGTAATTGGACATCTCAGACTGTGTGATTGTTTGGTCATTCTGTTTAACCACCAGAATTAAGGCCAGGGAATGAAACAAAGTCAGTGACAAAGAAGGGGCTAGTGTCATTTGGATTCAAATTAAATACAGAAAAAGTGAGTAAAAAATGTAGAAAGCCAATGTAAGCAAAATCTTTTTAAAAATAATCATGCAGGAATAATAATTCACTTCCATTGTTCCTTTCTGAGCTTCCAATGTCAGTATTTCAGAACGATTATTCACATAATTAACCAAATATTTCTACATGAATTCCCAGTCTTAAATGGTTGCAGTGAAATAAATTTGTATTATTGTTACAAATCCAGCAATCTTTTTGGTGCCCAATGAGAAGCTCTGCATCGAGATCATTATTTTCTCTGGCTTTGGCAAAACGTTGGAAATGGTCAAGCAATTTGTGGAGAAGCATGATATATTTCCTGTTCACTACAAATTACTATCTTTTCAGCATGAATAATGGAGAACACTGCACTCAACATAATTTTTCTAACAATATCTGTGTTAGTAGTTAAATGGAGCCTCCATTCATTTCAGATATCACCAAAGAAAGACTGTGCTGAATGGCTCCAAAGGTGCCCAAGCTCTTCCCACGATCAAATTTGTTGTTTAGTTCAGTTCATGTGAAAGAGTCTTGATTCATGTTGATCTTCATTCACCACCTAAACCTTTGAGACTCTTATGAGCAATTAAAATTTTGATTTCATTGAGAGATGTGTACTGTAATCAAATTGCAAAAATTTATAATGCAGCTTCCCTTTAAAAAATATAATAATTGTTGATGCAATTTGAGCCAACCCCGACAGCCCAGAAAGAGAGCTGTTTTAATCATTCAATCTCGTTCCTGTATGTTGCCAAATGTGAGATTTTAAGTTATTTTCTTTGTCTCTTCCTTGTTGTCCTTCCCACTGCTATCTCTTACTACTCCATCTATTTTTCTTGATCCATATTTTTTAACCTTTCTTCAGTCTGGAATTTTCATGGCCGAATAGTCATTTTCTGAAATGTGCACATGGAATCCCATCATAACAGACTTCACCTAACAGACTTAAGGCTTGTCCTGGGAACTTGAAGAAATCTATTGGGCAGTTCTCCTGTATCTTCTGAAAGTATCCATTTAAATTAAAAAATTCAAAGATGTCTGCATGCACATCGTTCCTCAGAAAAGATTAAACTATTAAAAACCTATTCGAACTCCTGACCCCAGCTGATCAGACACCCCCTCAGGGAACACTTCCAATGGCCAAAATTCTTCATTTCTCACCATTGACCTGATGTCCTACTCTCCTCCATCACTGGATCCAATTCATTTGTCTTTCCTCTGCTGCCAGACCTCCTCAGGCCTTGCTGATCTGCCTGACACATTGCATCAGTTACCTGTCCATCTAGCCACCTTGTGGCCTGGCAATTTATCTTGCTCAACCTAGCAGTCTATCCCAATCCATCTGGCACTTTATCTTACTTGATATCCTACTTAACTATCCCTCCAAGCCATCTGGCACCCGAATTTCAGATTTGCCTTGTATGTTTGGTGTTTCACTGGACTGGTCAAAATAGCTGTTTGTGATGCTGAATACAGAATGTGGCATCTGACTGGATGAAAAAGGGCCTATTTTGCTTTCTCCAGACTGTTCCATGCCAAGAGAGACTTGTTCGAATGCAACTAAAGCTTCATATTTCTGATGGAGCTCTAATCTCCTGTTAGGAATACGTCGATCTTTCACTTCATGAAAAAGGAGTGGAGTGGGGATCTGTTTGTGATTGCCACTACTTAGAAAAATACAGCATTTTATTTCTCATTCTGTATTTGATTTAGTTCTAATTCACCTTTCTTCTGATTAATTACATTTGTTCCCTGATGCTTAAATGCCTCTAGTTGAGCTTATACACTTTTAGTTTCTCAGTTTAATTGGGTCCCAGATGCTAAGGTGCTTTTGCTGAGCTGTTATTCCCCCCCTCAATCATAGCAAAAATGTGGTCCAAAATTATTTGAACTAAAGTGGTGGAGTGGTGCACTGCTGTGGTGGAATTTTGTTCTGTCTGTCTTTCATATTAGTTTGTACCTCAGGGAGAAGCAGTTAGTTGCATATTCTTGATATTCCCTTTCTCTATCCTTTCGCAGGTGGCCGGTAATGCATTCTATGACTCTGATTTTTCATACATACATTTTCAACTCAGATTTATAGTTAACTGTGCTAAAACTTAGTCTTTTTTTAGTCTGCCAAATCATTCTTTTTCGGTTTGAATAATAACTTCATCCTAAGGCAGTCTGTCAAATTGGTGCTTTCTATAAATTTTGAATTATTTGGACTGTTATACAGACTGTTATTCCTGGAGAATGCCCAAGTGGTAGAAAGGGTTTTTGTTTACCTTGTACAATCTGTGTGCCAGATGTTGAGTGCATAAGGTCACATTTTGGTTTGTAAGAAATGTGTGCTTGCCTGAAGAAGCCACAATTTCTGAACAGCATATTTAAAAGAGAGTATTTCTAAATACTCTAATTTGATAGTTTTCTTTTTATTTCTTTCTATTTCTCATTGTGTTTTTCTTCTCTGGATTTCTTTGACTGGCTGTCTTTCTCTCCTTCCTTCTGGCATATGTCTTTTCCACGTAATTCCTTGCTTGCCTCAGCACGCTTGTGTCTCAGTCTTCCGTGACTACGTTCCCTCTTTCCCCTACAAAGCCTTCAGAACTCCCTCTTGCCCAGTGGTTTATTTCATTTTCCCAGCTGGTATTAGTCATTATGATGGTTCAGAGTGATGATATTTCTTCTGATTATTTTTTTCCTGTTGGATTTGTACAGAAGAATAAGTTTACAGTTGTGAGTCACGAGATAACTTAAGCCAACAGTTTTCCATCAGTGTGCACCTTTCTCTGCTATCTGATAAATGGTAAACACATTTTATTAATGGTGCGCCTGGGGAGTGCTGTTTTCTGGCAATGGCTTATTTTATCTACTATAGACCCTTTGCTATTTGCTGGTTCTATCTGTTGCTTACCAGATAGTTGGGCCCTGGTATCAGGTATGAAAAAGGGAACGGAATATGAGCGAGATAGTTATCCATACAAGAGTGAACCTGCAGCAATCATATATTGTCCGTACTACTGCAGGAGTTGTATAAAGACATGCAGAGTTTGAAATATAATAATAGACTGGAATGGCTGGGACATTTTTCATTGGAGTGTGGGAGGTTGAGGGGTGACCTTATTGAGGTTTATAAAATCTTGAGTATAGAAAAGGTGAATGCCAAGGGTCTTGGGTTTTTTCCTTGGAGAAGGAGAGTTCATATTTTTAAGGTAAGAGGAGAAAGATTTATAGAGCACATGAGAGGCAGTTTCTTTTTAAAAACTGGCTCAAGTGTGGAATGCCAGAGAAAATGGTGGAATCAAGTACGGTTACACAGTTTAAAACACGTTTGAAAAACTCATGAGTAGGGAAGATTTAGAGGGATATGGGTTAAGTGCAGACAGGCTGCTTTAGTCCGGGAACATGATCAGCATGGATTGGTTAGACTGAAGGGTCTGTCTCCATGCTGTAAGACTGTATGACTCTAAATCTTGTCTCATTGCAGAACAATCATCCAGTAATACTTGATTGAGACACACCCAGTGTGGAATGATACACTGATAATGGTTGATAGACCAAGCTGCAGTCAAGACTAGAATCAAGGTCGACAGACTTTTAGCTTGAGGACTATCAGTCTGTCATGTCTGAAGAGAATGTGCTTACAAAGAACAGTGAAACCTTCAAAGAGCCTAAATTTGTGAAATCAGAGAATTTGGGGGGAGGGTGTGGGGATTTTGGGGAAAGATGGGGTAATGGTAAATATGAAGGTCGTTATGAGCTTGAATGTATAATTACTAACTATGGGGCTAAAATGCTTGCAGGGAAGCTGTGAAAGATAAAAGTTCTGAGAGTTAATATTGAGTTGGATTAGCTCCAGGATAATGTAACATAGTCTTTGGGTAATAATTAGACAGGCAGGAGACCCGTGTTCAAGTTTCATCTGCTCCAGAAGTGTGTAATAATGTCTCTGAACTAGTTGATAAAATATCTGGGCTGGATAACGCCAGCTCAGTCAGCTGAGGTTAAGCAATGCCTCATGGCTAAGGCACTCAGCCCCGAGACTACACTGAAAATTGAGGTCGCTCAGCTGTGCGGTGAGCTTCTGAATGAACTGACCCCTGTCCTTCCGGAACTCGAGATCGACTCCGTGCACTGGATCCTTCCTTTGGATGTGACGCCCCGTGATCTGAATCACCTCTGAGGAAATTACCACATGCCCTTCAAAACTGCATGGAGGCATTTCCTGGATGGACTGCTGCTGCCCACTCTCCACTTCATCACCTTTGTTCACTGCTGAGCTCTGCCCTTGTGTAACTTTCTACCCTCCGGCAGAGCAGATCCCCAGAGGAGAGCCTTCTATAAAGAGGTCTTTCTCTTTTCCATCAGGGATTTTGGGTGGAGAATACTATATGCAGCAGTCTCATGCAGTAGTAAATTAAGCTCATTCACTTGGTGCCAGGCTACTGGTTGTTTTTGTGGCTGGGGTGAAACAGGTTTCACAGTTGAATGTTTTCATTCACTGCCCCTCTTTAATTTCTTTGCAAGGGCTTTTCTTAAATTTTTGATTGCATTTCAGCCCCACGTTCAATCTGTGAGCATTCTGTGCAGGAAGGAGTGGGCAGCTTGGGAGGGCCGTATAGTGGGCCTGTGCCTGGACTAGCTCAAAGTGGCCTTTAATAGGTCCAGGCAATGGACCGTAGACTGTGCCTTACCACCAGTCCCTATCTTGCATGATTAAGGATGAAGTTGTGGAGTACTTTGAAAGGTAAATTAAGGCTGATTCAACAGGAAAGATCGTACCTGAAAATCTGTTGGGATTCTTTTGAGAAGGTAATGAGCACGTTAGACAAAGGAGAACCAAAGTAGGTGATCTACTTGGATTCTAGATGGACCCCAGGAGGCTGCTGAGTAATATAAGAGAATATTGGCTGACTGATAGAAAGCAGAGATGGTGATAAAATGGTATTTTTCAAGATAACATCCAGTGACTAGTGGTGTCCTGCTGGGTCAGTTTTGGGACCATAACAGTTCACATTATACTTTAACGATCTGGATGAAGGAACTGAAGACATTTCTGTTAAGTTTGCACATGACACAAAGCTAGATGGAGGGGCAGATAGAGTTGAGGGAGTGGGGAGGCTGCAGAAGGACTTAGACAGGTATGGAGAGTGGACAAAGAAGTGACAGGTGGGATAAAACGTGGGAAAATGTGAAGAAGTCATGTACTTTGGTAGGAAGAATAGAGGAATAGAATAATTTCCAAATGGGGAAAGGCATTGGAAATCTGAAGCACAAAGACACTTAGGAGTCTGAGTGGAAGATTCTCTTCAGGTTAACATGCAGGTTCTGTTGGCAATTAGAAAGGCAAATACAATATTAACATTCATTTCAAGAGGGCTAGAAATGTACTCGTGAGGCTGAATGATTCTATGGTCAGACTACATTTGGAATAATGTGAGCAATGTTGGTCCCCATATCTTAGGAAGGATGTGCTGGGATAGGAAGGGATCCAGAGGAGGCTTACAAGAATGATGCCAGGGATGACTGGCTTGTCGTATGTGGAGCGGCTGAGGACTCTGGGTGTTGCATCGTGGTCCTGAGCTTTTCACTTAGACTTCTCTGGGGAAGGTGGGACCTGGACAAGAAGGACAGGTTGCACCTGAACTGGAGGGGCATCAAAATCCTGTGCAGGAGGTTTACTATAGCTGTTCGGGAGGATTTAATCTAGATTGGCAGAGGAGTGGGAACCAGAACTATGCATCAGATAATGGAGAAGGTAGTGAACAGCGAGATACAGCATGCAGAGAGTCTGAGAGGTGGGATAGGCATTTGATAGGGCAAAGGTGCAGTCAGTGTGATGGGCTGAAGTGTGTTTATTTTAATGCAAAAAGTATCAGGAATAACAAACTTAGAGCATGGATCAGTACTTGGAACTATGATAAAACCAAATTACTGCAGAATCTGGAATCTGAAACCAAAAGAGGAAATGCTGGAAAATCTCAGCAGGTCTGGTAGCATCTGTAAGGAGGGAAAAGATTAAGAAAAAAGCTCAAAGCTTTGTCAAAGGGTCAGTTAGACTCTCAATGTCAGCTCTTTTCTCTCCGTACAGATGCTGGCAGACCTGCTGAGATTTTCCAGCATTTTCTCTATTGGTCTTGGAACTATGCTGTTGTGGCCATTATGGAGACTTATCAAAGGAGCAGTAACGGTTGTTGGATGATACAGGGTTTAGATGTTTCAAAAGGAATGGGAGGGACGGAAAAGAGGTGGTGGAGTGGTATTACTGATCAGGGATAGTATCACAACCGCAGAAAGGGAGGTTATTGAGGAGGTTTATCTCCTGAGTCAGTATGGGTGGAAGTCAGAAACAGGAAAGGAGGAGTCACTTATTGGAAGTTTTCTACAGATCCCCCCCCCCCCCCGATAGCAACTGAGACATGGAGGAGCATATTAGGAGGCAGAGTTTGGAAATGTGCAGAAGTAACAGGATTGTTGTGGGTGACTTTAACTTCCCTAATATTGATTGGAACCTACTTAGTTCAAATAATTTGGATGGAGTAGTTTTTGTCAGGTGTGTCCAGGAAGGATTCCTGACTCGATATGCCGACTAGAGGGGAGGCCATATTGGATTTGATGTTTGGCAATGAACCAGGCAAGGTGTCAGATCTTTCAGTGGGAGAGTATTTCGGGTGATAGTGATCACAACTCGCTGGCCTTTACTTTTCTCATGGAGAGGGATAGGAGCAGACAGTATGGGAAAGTATTTAATTGGGGGAGGGGGAATTACAATGCTATTAAGCAGGTGCCTAAATTGGGAACATATGTTCTCAGGAAAATGCACGACAGAAACGTAGAGGTTGTTTTGGAAGCACTTACTAATAGTGTGGATAAGTTTGTCCCATTGAGACAATGAAGGGATGGTAGGTTGAAAGAACCTTGGGTGACAAGGGATGTGGAACATCTAGTCAAGAGGAAGAAGGAAGCTCGCTTAAGGTTGAGGCAAAGATCAGACCGAGCTCTAGAGGATTACAAGGTATCCAGGAAGGAACTGAAGGTTGGACTTAGGAGTGCTAGAGGGGGCACAAAAAAGCTTTCGCCAGTAGGATTAAGGAAAACCCTAAGGTATTCTATACTTACGTGAGGAACAAGAGGATGGCCAGAGTGAGGATAGGGCCAATCAGTGATGATGGAGGGAACTTGTGCCTGGAGTTGGAGGAGGTAAGGGAGGTCCTTAATGAATACTTTGCTTGAGTATTTTCTAGTGAGAGGGACCTTGACGTTTCTGAGGATAATGTGAGAACAGCTTGATGTTACTAAAGAGGATGTGCTGAAAATTTTGAAAATCATAAGATTAGATAAATCCCCTATGCCAGATAGGAGATACCCTAGTTACCCCTGCAGGAAATGAGGGAAGAGATTGCACCTTTGGCAACGATCTTTGCATCCTCACTATCCACTGGATTTGTGCCCGCTGATTGGAGGGTGGTAAATGTTATTCCTTTTTCAAGAAAGGCAATAGGGTTAATCCTGGGAATTACAGACCAGTCAGTCTCACGTCTGTGGTGGGTAAAGTATTAGAGAGGATTTCGAGAGACAGGATTTATGATTACTTTGAAAATTGTAGTTTGATTAGAGATAGTCAGTAAGGCTTTGTGAAAGGCAGGTCATGCCTCACAAACCTTATTGAATTCTTTGATGTGACAAAACACATTGAAGGTAAAGCAGAGTGGATATGTGTACATGGAGTTTAGCAGGGTATTTGATAAGGTTCCCCATGGTAGACTCATTCAGAAAGTAAGGAGAAATGGGATACAGGGAAAACCTGGCTGTCTGGATACAGAATTGGCAGGCCCATAGGAAACAGAGGATGGTGATAGATGGAATGTATTCAGCCTGGAACTTGGTGACCAGTGATGTTCTGCAAGGATCAGTTCTGGGAACTCTGCTCTTTGTGAATTTTATAAATGACTTGGATGAGGAAGTTTGGTGGGTTAGTAAGTTTGCCGATGACATGAAAGTTGGTGGAATGGTAGCTAGTGTGGAGGGCTGTTGTAGGTTGCAACGGGACATTGATAGGATGCAGAGCTGGGCTGAGAAGTGGCAGATGGAGTTCGGCCTGGAAAAGTGTGAAATCATTCACGTTGGAAGGTCGGATTTGAATGCAGAATACCGAGTTAAAGGCAGGTTTCTTGATAATGTGGAGCAACAGAGGGATATTGGGGTCCATGTCCACAGATCCCTCAAAGTTGCCACCGATGTTGATAGGTTTGTTAAGAAGGCATATGGTGTGTTGGCTTTTATTAGCAGGGGGACTGAGTTTAAGAGCCACGAGGTTATACTGCAGCTCGGTAAAGCCCTGGTTGGACCACACTTTGAATACTGTGTCCAGTTCTGGTCACCTCATTATAGAAAGGATGTGGAAGCTATAGAGGGTGTGCAAAGGAGATTTACCAGAATGCTGCCTGGACTGGAAGGTATGGTGGAGGGAGCTAGGGCTTTTTTCACTGGAGCAAAGAAGGATGAGAGATGACTTGATAGAGGTACAAGATGATGAGAAGCATAGATAGAGTGGATAGTCAGAAACTTTTTCCCAATGTGGAAATGGCTATCACGAGGGGGCGTAATTTTAAGGTTATTGGAGGAAGGTTTTGGGGAGATGTCAGAAGTCGTTTACTTACTCAGTGGTGGGTATGTAGAATGCACTGCTAGCAGTGGTAATAGAGTGATAGGCACATGGACAATAGTACAATGAAGGGTATGTATGTTAGTCTGATCTTAGAGGAGGATAGCAGGTTGACACAACATTGAGGGCT
Organism: Chiloscyllium plagiosum; assembly: GCF_037043375.1. Taxonomy (NCBI): domain Eukaryota; kingdom Metazoa; phylum Chordata; class Chondrichthyes; order Orectolobiformes; family Hemiscylliidae; genus Chiloscyllium; species Chiloscyllium plagiosum. Next base: position 65,847,666 of record NW_028270158.1, on the reverse strand, counting down.
GAAAAGCCTGTACTGTTCTGTGTTCTATGTTCTCCATGCTTAGTTTTTAAATTAACTGTCTAAAGTATTTTGAAAGGTATAACATGGAAGGTTAAGGGCGGGGATGAAGGTTTGTCATATGAGGAGCGGTTGAGGACTCTGTGTGTACTCAATGGAGTTTAGAAGGAATTGGGGGGGAGGAATTTCATTGAAATATGCAAAATATTGAGAGGTCTGGATTATGTGGACGTGGAGAAGATGTTTCCACTAATAGGAGAGAATGGGACCCAAGGACGTAGCCTCAGAGCGAGGGGATGAGCCTTTAGAACTGAAATGAGGAAATTCTTCAGCCTGGGGAACTCACTGTCACAGAGGGCTGTGGAGGCCAAGTCAGTGAGTGTATTTAAGACCGAGATAGGTTCTTGAGTGGTAAAGAGTCAAGGGTTACGAGAAAAATGTAGAAGAATGGGCTTGAGAAATATTTTAGCCATGATCGGATGGTGGAGTAAACTCGATGAGCTGAATGACCTAATTCTGCTCCTGTACCTCTGGGGTAATGGTTGCATCAGTGCTAAAGTGTCCATTGAGTGGAAGCATGGTGTGTCTGCTGCCAGGATTGAGACCTTCAGAGACCAACGTGCATCACAGGGGCTGACGTGCATCATTTCACCAGAGAATGTTATTTTGGTTTATAAATTATCATTAACTGTTTAATTATGTTTTTGTTCCAGTGCCCGATAAGGAACTGTCTAACCTGATTTAAAAACTTGCTTAAAGTAGAAAGCAGAATTTATGGGCTCATGTGCAACAGTGGTAGTGTCCCAACCCTGACCCATGAGGCCTGGATTCAAGCAACACCTGCTAAAGAGTGTGTTATTGTGTATCTGAACAGGTTGATGAGAAAATATCTACACTTGGCTCCAGGAGATTTTAGAAAGGCTCCTATGGTGTAGCGGTAGCGACCCTGTCTCTGGGCCAGAAGGTTCAAGTCCAACTGGATGGGCATATCAAAATGTGTTTGAGCAGGTTGGCTGGGCACTCGTGTCATGTTGGCACTGTCCCTATCTTAGAATCAGGAGGCCAGGGTTCAAGTTCAACCTACTTTAGAGGTGTATGTTATAACTTTGTGGAACAGCTTGATTAAAATAATCTAAAACCAAAACCTAAATTTGATAGATAGCAGTTTACTTACAGAGGGTCTTGTGACACATTGATAGTGACCTCCCTCTGTTCCAGAAGGTCTGGGTTCAAATCCCACATTCTTCAGTCGGGTGTCATTACAGATTTGAATAGATCGAGTCAGAATACGTATCCTCCTTATGAGGTGTCATACGATCTCTGGACAGGTTCATTAGAAAATAGCTAGAAAGGGGATGGGGTGGGGTGGGGTTGGGTCTTGTTTTGCAGTGGAAATGCTACTATCTCTGTGTTACGTGGCCTGGGCCCAAGTCCCATCTGCTCCAGAGGTGTGCAATACTATGTCTCAACAGTTTGAATGGAGAAGGTTTTTGAAAGGAGAATTGAAGGCTGTTATGATGCCCTGGTCATGTAAGGGCCAGACCTCTAGGCCAGATAGCTTGGGTTCACATTTGACCTGCCTTGGAGGTATGTCATAATATGTCTGAACAGGGTTGGTTGATTTTCTTTTCAAAAGATGAATTGGTGACAGCGAATTACCTAACCACCATTTGGCAGTAGTTGGTACCTGGGGCCCATACTATGTCCAGGATTGGCTATTGCTAATCCCATTGTTTTTGCTTGAAATTTTTAGCTTTGTGTTTGGATGTTGGTCTTTTATGAAGATTAAATAAACAGCAGGAGATGGTCACTTATGAAAAGATCTCCCTGTTTCAACAATGAAAATCAGACAGTTTCTCTCTTTTTTTGTTGTTAAAATCTGAAAAACTGCCTGACCTGTTAGAATTCTCGTCATCGATTTGCCTTTCGGTTGATTGAGTCAGTCCTATTTTTGTATGAATTGAACAGTATTGAACATTTAGGATGTCTTGAGCCTGTTCTTAATGGAGTCGATGTCATGTCGCAACATCAACCTGACTTCTTTTGGAATAGTTCAGCAAATATTTTTATAATTATCAATTTGTAATATAAATTATATTTTGGAAAATATGTTTTTCATAATCATCCAGCATAGACAAAGGCTTTTCAGCCCTTCAGGTCTCTGCAGGTTGTTTGAAAGAGTTATCCAATTTACAGCCCATCTACATAGTAGTGATTAGCCTTCTGCCATTTCAGCCGTTGGTGACAGTTATTGGATTACTGCCTCAGTGTTTATGATGAAATGGTCTACATCTGGACATGGGTATGTCAAGCATTATTACAAAGTTTGCATGTGATGCAAATCTCAGAAATTTAAACAGTGAGGAAGATAGTAACATGTTTGAGGAAAACATTTGCTTGCAAAATGGGCAGGCACGTGAACTTAATCTAAGGAAGATTTGTTACAGGAGTTAAAATCATGAAGGGTTTTCACAGAATAAATGAGGAGAACTTGTTTTAGTGGGAGAAGGATCATGCAGTTTGAGAAGAATAAGAGCGTGATCTCATTCAAGCAAACAAAATTCTTACAGGGCTCAATGGAGGAAGATGTTTCCCCTAGCTGGAGGACCGATTCAGAGGATATGGTCTAAGAATAATTATTAGCCCTTTTGGACTGAGATGGGGAGGAATTTCTTCACTCAAAGGAATCATTGGAATTCTTTACCACTGAGTGCTTGTGGAAGTTCAATTATTGAGTATATGTGTGACTGAGATGGAAATATTTGTACACATCAAAAATTTCAAGGGATAGTGCAGGAAATTGTTGTTAAAATGGAAGATCAACCAAGCTCTCTGAATGGCAGAGCAGGTTTCAAAGGGCTGAATGGTTGTACTTAAAGTTTTCATGGCACAGATTGAAAATGATTGGCCAAAGGTTGGCAAAAACAAAAGAGGGGAAAGAAATGTGTCCAAAATGACCAAATATTTGGTAAACGAAGGAGCACCTTCAAAGAAAAAAAGGTACTGAGGAGCAAATGCTGATGTATCTTTTTTAAGTTAATGAGAGATTTCTGAAGTGTCTTGGTTTCATTCAGTAGCAATCTTGTATTCATACAGCCTTTTAATGACCAGTTCCCTGGAGTCTTTTTCAGATAAGGTTTGGCATGTAAAGAAGAGATTCAAGGTAGGCCAGGTAGTAAGGAGTATAATAAAGTAGAAATGAGTAGTGAAGAAATTTAGGAAATTAGCTTCATTAACCAATAGTGGGATGAAAGAAAGTGAAGATGCGCAAGAGTCAAGAATTGGAACACACTGAGTTCCCAGAGGGGATGGAGTTAGAGAAGTCTACAGAGTTGATGAAGAGTGAAATCATGGAACAATTTGAATGTGAAATTGTGTCAATTGCAATCACCAGGAATATAGCACTTTTGTTTGTTAGAGAAAAACATATTAATCTAGCCAGGAGAAGGAATATTCGAAATTGTGTCTTGGAAGGAAATATCCTTGTAATGTAGGTAGGGAACTAGACGAGAGCATATCGCACTAATATTCTTAGTTTCATTTTTGAGTTCTGTCACTACAGTAGCAAAGAGAAAAATATTTGTTGCTTTACAACAAGGTGCTCAGTGACGAAGGGAGACAAATACTGAACAAGTTTCCTTTCAGAGCGAAACAATCTGGAAGGTTAAGCAGTGTCAGAGGTGACAAGGTTATGGTAGCCAAAGGTATTGGTAGCTGAGCTATCTCCAAAGCAGGTTGGGCTGAAAAGAAATCTTGAGTCATTTAATTTTGGTAAGCATGTTGGACTGGTTCCTAAAGTTAGATTATGTGGGATCTGGAGGGAGCTAACCAATTGAATACAAAATTGGCTTGAAGGTAGGCAGAGGGTGGTGGTGGAGAGTTTTTCAGACTGGGGACCTATGACCATTGGTTTGCCACAAAGAATGGTTCTGGGTCCACTGCTTTTTGTCATTTATGTCAATGATTTAGATGTGAAAATATAAGAGATATGGTTAGTAGATTTGCACATGATACCAAAATAGGTGGTGTAGAAGACAATGAAGATGATTATCACAAAGTCCCATATGGAACCTTGATCAGGTGGGTCAATGGCAGATGGAGTTTAATTTAGATAAATGCAAGGTGCTGCATTTTGATAATGCAAACCAGGGCAAACCCTGGACAGTTTGTGGGTAAAATTGAGGACACTGTACAGAGGTGCATCCCCAAGAAGAGAGAGATTATCCGGGGAGGGATTAGACAGCCATGGCTGACAAAGGAAGTCAGGAAATCTATGAAAGAAAAAGAGAGAGCCTATAAAGTGGCCAAGAGCACTGGGAAATCAGAAGATTGGGAAGGCTACAAAAACAACAGAGGATAACAAAGAGAGAAATAAGGAAGGAGAGGATCAAATATGAAGGTAGGCTAGCCAGTAATATTAGAAATGATAGTAAAAGTTTCTTTCAATACATAAGAAACAAACGACAGGCAAGAGTAGACATTGGGCCACTTCAAACTGATGCTGGAAGCCTAGTGATGGGAGATAAGGAAATAGCAGGAGAACTTAATAAGTACTTTGCGTCAGTCTTCACAGTGGAAGACATGATTAATATCCCTGAAAATTCCTGAAGAAGGGCTTATGCCCGAAACGTCGATTCTCCTGTTCCTTGGATGCTGCCTGACCTGCTGCGCTTTTCCAGCAACACATTTTCAGCTCTGATCTCCAGCATCTGCAGTCCTCACTTTCTCCATGAGTAATATCCCAACAATTAAAGGGAGTCAGGAGGCTGAGTTGAGTATGGTTGCCATTACAAAAGAGAAAGTGCTAGAAAAGCTAAAAGGTCTTAAAATTGATAAATCTCCTGGCCCTGATGGGTTACATCCTAGAGTTCTGAGGGAGGTGGCTGAGGAAATAGCGGAGGCGTTGGTTGAGATCTTTCAAAAATCACTGGAGTCAGGGAAAGTCCCGGATGATTGGAAGCTGTTGTAACCCCCTTGTTCAAGAAAGGATCAAGGCAAAAGATGGAAAATTATAGGCCAATTAGCCTAACCTCGGTTGTTGGTAAAATTCTAGAATCCATCATTAAGGATGAGGTTTCTAAATTCTTGGAAGAGCAGGGTCGGATTAGAACAAGTCAACATGGATTTAGTAAGGGGAGGTCGTGCCTGACAAACCTGTTGGAGTTCTTTGAAGAGGTGACAAGTAGGTTAGACCGGGGAAACCCAGTGGATGTGGTCTACCTAGACTTCCAAAGGCCTTTGATAAGGTGCCTCACGGGAGGCTGCTGAGCAAGGTGAGGGCCCATGGTGTTCGAGGTGAGCTACTGGTATGGATTGAGGATTGGCTGTCTGACAGAAGGCAGAGAGTTGGGATAAAAGGTTCTTTTTCGGAATGGCAGCCGGTGACAAGCGGTGTCCCGCAGGGTTCAGTGTTGGGGCCGCAGCTGTTCATATTATATATTAATGATCTGGATGAAGGGACTGGGGGCATTCTAGCGAAGTTTGCCAATAATACGAAGTTAGGTGGACAGGCAGGTAGTACTGAGGAAGTGGGGAGGCTGCAGAAGGATCTAGACAGTTTGGAGGAGTGGTCCAGGAAATGGCTGATGGAGTTCAATGTGAGCAAATGCGAGGTCTTGCACTTTGGAAAAAAGAATACAAGCATGGATTACTTTCTAAACGGTGAGAAAATTCGTAAAGCCAAAGTACAGAGGGATCTGGGAGTGCTAGTTGAGGATTCTGTAAAGGTAAACATGCAGGTTGAGTCCATGATTAAGAAAGCGAATGCAATGTTGTCAATTATCTCAAGAGGGTTGGAATATAAAAGCACTGTTGTGCTACTGAGACTTTATAAAGCTCTGGTTAGGCCCCATTTGGAGTACTGTGTCCAGTTTTGGTCCCCACACCTCAGGAAAGACATACTGGCACTGGAGCGTGTCCAGCAGAGATTCACACGGATGATCCCTGGAATGGTAGGTCTAACATACGAGGAACGACTGAGGATCCTGGGATTGTATTCATTGGAGTTTAGAAGATTTAAGGGGAGATCTAATAGAAACTTACAAGATAATACATGGCTTGGAGAGGGTGGACGCTAGGAAATTGTTTCCGTTAGGCAAGGAGACTAGGACCCGTGGACACAGCCTTAGAATTAGAGGGGGTAAATTCAGAACAGAAATGCGGAGACATTTCTTCAGCCAGAGAGTGGTGGGCCTGTGGAATTCATTGCCACAGAGTGCAGTTGAGGCTGGGATGCTAAATGTCTTCAAGGCAGAAATTGATAAATTCTTGATGTCACAAGGAATTAAGGGCTACGGGGAGAATGCAGGTAAGTGGAGTTGAAATGCTCATCAGCCATGATTGAATGGCGGAGTGGACCCGATGGGCCGAATGGCCTTACTTCCGCTCCTATGTCTTATGGTCTTAATGGTAGGGCTCTGGGAAGTGTTGCCGAATAAAGAGACCTAGGGGTACAGGTGCATGATTCTTTGAAATTGGGATCCAGATAGACAGGATAGTGAAGAAGATAGTTGGCAGACTTGCTTTCATTGGTCGGAGCAATGATTATAGGAATTGGGATGTCATGTTGCAGCTATACAGGACATTGGTGAGGCCACTTTTGGAATACTATAAGCAATTCTGATTGCCCTTCTATAAGAAGGATGTTGTTAAACTTGAGAGGGTGCAGAAAAGGTTTACAAGGACGTCGCTGGGACTGGAGGATTTGAATTATAGGGAGAGGCTGAATAGGTGGGCCTCTTATTTTCCCATGCAGTGTCAGACACTGAAGGATGACCTTGTCAAGGTTTAGAAAATGATCAGGAGCGTGGATAGGGTGAATAACTAATGTCTTTTTCCAAGGATGGGAGAGTCTAAAACTAGAGGACATAGATGTAAGGTGAGATGGAAAGATTTAAAAAGACCTGAAGGGTAACTTGTGGTGAGTATTATGGAATGAACTGCTAGAGGAAGTGGTAGAGGCGGATACTACAATACAGTGTTTAAAAGGCATCTTGATGGGTATATGAATAGGAAAGGTTTAGAGGGATATCGGCCAAATGCTGGCAAATGGGACTCGGTCGGATTGGCATGACTGGTTGGCATGGCTGAGTTGATTTATGCAATATGACTGGCTCTAAGAGAGTGCTTCAGAAACAGAAGAAGAGTTTCAGGACTCCGTGTCAAGAAATAAGTACCTGTTGATAAATTTGTTTAATGGTCCCAGGAAGAGACATTGAACAAAGAATTCGCACCAATATATGTAAAAGTTTGTTGGAAAGAAACAAAGTATATGCATGTCACTGAACCAGAAATTTCAAAATAGAAACAGGATAACCCTTCACTGAGGTTTATCAAGTTGTTGTTGATGGTAAAGAGGTTGAAACCTTTGTCCTAATACTTATTATAAGACTCTTCCAATTCCTTGTATACTGTAAAACTATTTATTATACAGAAAAGGAAAAAGCAATTTGTGCTTTTGTTAAAAGAACATTGTGAATACATACACTGACCGCAATAACAAAATTGCAAAAATTAAACTAATGCTTTGTCCAAACATGTTTCAAACTAGAATTCCACTTGCCTGGTATTAACTTCAACTGCAGTCACAGCAGTATAATGAAAGGGAATTGAGAATACTATTACAAAGACATTCAGATCCCTGGTTTTATATACATTTGAGACAGTTGACAGAAGTATGAATTCTGTACGAAATCTTCATAGAATACTGGTGTGATGAAGCTTGGGTACTGCATTTCAGAGTGGATGCAGAAGAATTTAGTAGAGTGGTATCAGGGATGAAAGGCACTGGAGTTACTGAGCTCATTTGCTTGGAGCCAAGAAGGGTAAGCGGGAAGATTTGATACTTTTGAATCTTTTAAGTTTGATCGAATAATTGCAGAAAAGCTGTTCCTTATGGAAGAAGAGTTTTTAACTGGAGGAAACAGACCTGAGGGACATGCCAACCTTCCAATTTCAAAGGATTTACAGGTGTTAGCACTTGTTAGTTATAGAGAAAAAGGAAACTCTGAAACAAAGAAACGGAAAATGCAGGATGTTCCACATTTGCAAGGAGCAAAAATAGGCCAGCGTTTGGGTTTAACCCTTTATCTGAAATTAAAACAATACAATGGAGGTTAGCATTGGAAAATAAAGGACAAAGAAACAGCAGCTATTGTAATCAAGAGAAATTGTCAATGAATTGAATGACTTTACTTTTCATAGAGAGCCAGGAAAAGATCTGATCAGTCAGCCAAAGATTTTAAGTTTTTTGGATAATAAAGCCAATGGGAAGTGCTAATAAGTAAACGGCAAATCAGCTTTCCAACCATGTTACTCCACTGCTGTTTATGTCGTACTAAATGGCCTCTTATAAAACATTTGTGTTTTGTTCCAGCCTTGATCGAATGGTGGCATTCTATCCTCCAGGTTTGAAAATCATGGGTTTAGGCTCCATTCTCAAATTACTATTTGTACGGTGATATTGGAGGTTGCAACTCTGATGAGTAAAACTTTGATTACAGGTCTCCTGCAGAGTAATGACTCCATAGCACAATGAGAACAAGAGAAAGACAGTTCTCCCTGTGTTCTAATTATTAGTATCCCTCAAAACAGAATATTTGCCCACTAACCAAATGACAGTTTGTGGGATTTCTACTGTTTTTTTGACTGGTTACAGTGCTTACTTTCAAAACAGTAGTTGCTGGACTTGAAAAATATTGGTTGGAGAATGTTATAGGCAATTAATGAATGCAAATGCAAGTGTACATGCTTGCTGTCTTAATTGATTCATTAATATCTCTGCCAGAATTTACATAAAACTCCATATGCACCAGCTGTTTCTGTTTCTTTGTGCTCTGATAAAAACAGTGAAAATGAGTCAACGTTTAATTATTGCTTTTTGGATGTTAACTTCTCTGATTCCATCATTATTGATAGACTAGTTTCCTGCCCACATTTAGAGCATTGTTGTCTGTGGGTGATCTCTCACTATTATAATACATGGCTTCTGGTTGTATAACAGCTCCATTTCAGTAAAAAAACTAGAAAACAGTACAGCGCAGACACAGGCCTTCCAACAGTACAGCGCCGACACATGATGCCTTTCTGAACTTAAAAACCTTTTGCCTCTACTCAGTTTGTTTTCCTTTAGTGTTTGCTTATTCAAGATACAATAGCAATGTTTAAGAGGCATCTTGACATATCTGTTTCATTAGCTTCCGTTGGCTATTGGGAGGACTGTAATACAATCCCAAGAAAGTGATTCCTATTCCTGAGCGCTACCCATGTGGCCTTGCTGGATCAACCCTTCAAGGTGCCCTCCCTCTGTATAGCTGTGATATTCTCCCGAACCAGTCACCCAACACCCCCACCTCTCTTACATCCCTTTCTATTATGCCTGAAATATCTAAATCCCCGAACATTAAGTTGCCAGTCTTGTCCTTCTCTTTGTAACAGCACTATAGCTATATAGTCCAGGCTCTAATTCATCTGCCTCACCTGTCAAACTCTTTGCATTGAAATGGATACACTTCAGACTACTAGTCCCACTGTGTTGAGAAACCTCTCCCTGCTTGTTCTTCCTCTTATTGGCCTTAGTCTCTGTTTCCTCTTCAGTCATTTTATTTGTTAACCTGCAGTTCTGGTTCCTGTCCGCCTGCCAGATTAGTTTAAATCCTCCTGAGTGGCACTAGCAAACCTTGCTGCCAGAATATTTGTGCCCCAATTTAGGTACAGCCTGTCCTTATTGTAAAGTCTTCACTTGTCCTGGATGACATCCCAATAATCCACATAAATGAAGCCCTCCCTCCTATGCCAGCTCTTTAGTCACATATTTAACTATTGTCTTCCTATTCCTAGCCTCACTGCCATGTGGCACAGGCAGTAATCCCAAGATTATGACCCTGCAAAAATGATGCATTTTGCAACAACTAGCTGTTTGGTAAGGTTGCAGCTTATGTCTCTAGATGTTTCTGACCTATGCATTTTATTTTTGTTTTCTTGATACATTGGATTTTGTACTTTCATTTCCTGATCTTGGTTCATTATGTAGCAACTTATCCTGTGACAGGAAGAAACTGGTTTTACCAAATGAATAAGTGCGATCTTTTCAAATGGTATTGTACTCCAGCACTTCACTTTGGTTCAAAAAAATATATTTTTAGGTTGTTTTTACTGAGTTGTACCTAGTAGTTGGGGAGTGGATCTGGATGGGTTGTTCTTCAGAGGGTCGGTGTGGACTTGTTGGGCCAAATGGCCTGTTTCCACACTGTAGAGATTCTGTTAAAATAATTATTATTCTTATTTCACCTGTTTTTCTAATCGGCCTGTTCAGAGATGTTATGACACATTTGGACTAGGTGGGACTTGAACCCGCGCCTCCTGGCCCAGGGGTAGAGATGGCACCACTATGCCACAAGACAGCCTTTAAGTGTTTTCAAATCACCTTGTTCAGGGATGGAATTATGTACATCTAGAGCAACTGGGGTTTGAACCTTGTTCCAGGAGGCTTAAGGGGAGGGACACAGTCTGAAAAACAACCCTCCACATCAATCTCTGTCTCCTGTCAAGCCAACTTTGTATCCAGTTGACAAACTGACCCTGAATCCCATGTTATCTAACTTTACTAATCAATCTGCCATGCAGAACCTAGTCAAGGGCTTTACTAAAGTCCATGGAGACAATGTCTATGAGTCTGCCCTCATCAAATGTTTTGGTTACATCCTCCAAAAACTCAATCAAGTTTGTGAGACATGGTATCCCATAGCCACACTAAATAACCCCAAACAGACCTTGTCCCTCCAAATTAATGTAAATTTTATCTCTAAGAATTCCTTCCACAATTTAACAACCACTGATCTCAGACTCCACGGTCTATAGTTCCCAGGCTTCTCCTTACAGCCTTTCTTTATTAAACGCACAACATTAGCCACCCTCCAGTGCTCCGGCATCTCAGCCATGGCTTAAGATGAATTAAATACATCTGCTAAGGGCCCGCAATTTCTTCCCTAACTCCCCACAACATCCTAGGATATACTTGATTAGGTTCCAGACATTTATCCACCGTTATTTTTTTTTAAAAAAGACCTCCAGCACCACCTCTTCTGTATTGCTGACTGTTTTCAAGACATCAGTATTTATTTAATTTTTTTAGAACAGTACAGCACAGAACAGGCCCTTCAGCCCACGATGTTGTGCCGACCATTGTTCCTCATGTATGCACCCTCAAATTTCTGTGACCATATGCATGTCCAGTAGTTTCTTAAATGTCCACAATGACCTTGCTTTCACAACTGCTGCTGGCAACGCATTCCATGCTCTCTCAACTCTCTGTGTAAAGAACCCGCCTCTGACATCCCCTCTATACTTTCCTCCAACCAGCTTAAAACTATGACCCCTCGTGTTAGCCATTTCTGCCCTGGGAAATATTCTCTGGCTATCTATGCCTCAAAATATTTTCCTGGAGTTTTTTAGCCTTCATGTTTTTCTCCACAGTAAAATCTGATGCAAAATATTTGTTTTATATCTCTCTCATTTCCTGTGCTTCCACACATTGATGACCTCGTTGATCTTTAAGGGGCCCTATTCTTTCTTTAGTTGCATTTTTGCTCTTAACGTATTTGTGGAATCTTTTTGGATTATCCTTAATTTTATCTGTCCAGGCTATCTTGTATTCCCTTTTAACCCTCCTGATTTAACTCTGAAGAATGTCTGTGAACCCCTTATACTTGTCAAGAGATTCACTTGATCCCAGTTGTCATAGAGTCACAGAGATGTAGAACACGGAAACAGACCCTTCAGTCCAACCCGTCCATGGCGACCAGATATCCCAACCCAATCTAGTCCCACCTGACAGCACTTGGCCCATATACTTCTAAATCCTTTTAAAAGTTGCAATTGTGCCAGCCTCCACCACTTCCTCTGGCAGCCCATTTCATACACGTATAACCCTCTGCGTGAAAAAGTTGCCCCTTAGGTCTCTTTTATGTCTTTCCCCTTTCACCCTAAACTTATGCCCTCTAGTTCTAGACCCCCACCCCAGGGAAAATATTTTGTCTATTTATCCTATCCATGCCTCTCATAATTTTGTAAACCTATAAGGTCACCCCTCAGCCTCCGACGCTCCAGGGAAAACAGCCCCAGCCTGTTCAGCCTCTCCCTATAGCTCAAATCCTCCAACCCTGGCAACATCCTTCTAAATCTTTTCTGGACCCTTTCAAGTTTCACAACACCTTTCTGACAGGTAGGAGACCAGAATTGCACGCAATATTCCAACAATGGCCTAACCAATGTCCTATACAGCTGCAAAATGACCTCCCAACTCCTGTACTTAATACTCTTGACTAACAAAGGAAAGCATACCAAACGCTGCCTTCACTATCCTATCTACCTGCGACTCTATTTTCAAGAAGCTATGAACCTGCACTCCAAGGTCTCTTTGTTCAGCAACACTCCCTAGGACCTTACCATTGAGTGTATAAGTCCTGCTAAGGTTTGCTTTCCCAAAATGCAGCATCTCACATTTATCTGAATTAAACTCCATCTGCCACTTCTCAGCCCACTGGCCCATCTGATCAAGATCCTGTTGTAATCTGAGGTAAGCTTCTTCTCTGTCCACTACACCTCCAATTTTGTTGTCATCTGCAAACCTACTAACTATGCCTTTTATGCGCACATCCAAATCATTTATATAAATGATGAAAAGTAGTGGACCCAGCACTGATCCTTGTGGCACTCCACTGATCCTTGTGGCACTCCAGTCTGAAAAGCAACCCTCCATCACCACCCTCTGTCTTCTACCTTTGAGCCAGTTCTGTATCCAAATGCTTAGTTCTCCCTGTATTCAGTGAGATCTAACCTTGCTAACCAGTCTCCCATGGGGAACTTTGTCGAACGCATTACTGAAGTCCATATAGATCACATCTATCGCTCTGCCCTCATCAATCTTCTTGTAACTTCTTCAAAAAACTCAGTCAAGTTTATGAGATATGATTTCCTATACACAAAGCCATGTTGAACTATCCCTAATCAGTCCTTGCCTTTTCGATTACATATAATTGAATCATGTCCCTCATGATTCCCTCCAACTTCTTGCCCACCACCTACGTCAGGCTCACTGGTTTATAGTTCCCTGGCTTGTCCTTACCACCTTTCTTGAACAGTGACACCACGTTAGCCAACCTCCAGTCTTCCGGCACCTCACCTGTGACTATCAATGAAACAATATCTCAGCAAGAGGCTGTCTATACCTAACATATACCTCCTTTTTGTTTTAGATCAGAACATCAATATCTTTATTCATCTTTTTTCCTTCTCTTTCCAGTCGTATCCATCACTGTGCTGCAAAAATCCCAACAGTTGTGTTTACAAGTAACTGTGAAACTTCTTTCATTGTGTGACACTTTACTTGAAATGAGGGCCCTATTTACCCGTTCTGCATATTTTATGGTTCCTCATGTGCATTTACATTAGAACAGGAGCAGGAATAGGACACTCAGGCCCTAAGGTAAGGTTTTTTTAATATATCTCTTTTGGCAATTTAGAGCAGAGGGGATGGAATCTAGGGCAGTTGCATGTTCCTTTTGCAGGATGTGGGGTGTAAGGGTTACCCCTGGTCTCCCTGCTGACTTCACCTCTGAGAAGTGCCCCCAACTCCAGCTCCTCACAGGCTGCGTTAAGGAACTGGAGCTGAATGAAGTTCGGATCATTCGGAAGACTGAGGGGGTGATAGAGGGGGGTTATAGGGAGGTAGTCAAACCTAAGTACAGAATAGAGGTATCTGGGTGACCGTCAGGAGAGGGAAAGGGAATAGCCAGTGAGTGCAGGTATCTCTGTGGTTGTTCCCTCACTAATAAGTATACTGCTTTGGATGCTGTTGTGGGGGGTGGGGGGATCCTACCAGGGGAAAGCCACAATGGTCGGGTTTCTGACATTAGGCCTGGCTCTGTAGCTGAGAAGGGAAGGGGGCAGAGTAGCAAAGCGATAGTGATAGGAGATTCAATGGTGAGAGGAACAGACAAGAGATTCTGTGGTCGTGACCGAGACTCCCGAATACTATGTTGTGTCCTGGGTGCCAGGATCAGGGATGTCTCGGATTGAGTCTACAGGTTTCTTAAGAGGGAGGGTGAGTAGCCAGAAGTCGTGGTACACATCGATACCAATGACGTAGCTAGGAAAAGGGATGAAGCCCTGAAAAGTGAATGTAAGGAGTTAGGTTGGAAGCTAAAAGGCAGGAGAAACAGTAGTAATCTCAGGATTGCTACTGGTGCCATGTGCTAGTGAGGCTGGGAACAGAGAGCGAGTGCAGCTGAACACATGTCTGCAGAGCTGGTGTAGGAGTGAGGGCTTTAGATATGTGGATCATTGGGATATCTTCTAGGGAAGATGGGACCTGTACAAGGAGCCGGGTTGCACATGAAAAGGAGTGGAACCAATATTCTGGGCGGGACGTTTGCTAGAGCTCTTCAGTAGGGTATAAACTAATTTGGTGGGGGATGGGAACCAGATATACAGATCCGAGGGTAGGGTAGTTGTGAACAGGCAAATAAAATGTGCAGAGAGTCTGTGAGGGAGGAGAGACTGTTGATAAGGGCAAAGTTGCAGTCAGTGTGATGGGTTGAAGTGTGTCTATTCTAATGCAAGAAAGGTCAGGAGAAGGGTGATGAACTTCGAGCATGGATCAGTACTTGAAACTATGATGTTGTGGCCATTACATAGGCTTGGCTATCATAGGGCAGGAATGGTTGTTGGATGTTCCAGGGTTTAGATGTTTCAAGAGGAATAGGAGGGAGGTAAAGAGTAATGGTATTGCTAATCAGGGGCAGTATCACAGCTGCAGAAAGGGAGGTCGTCTAGGAGGGCTTGTCTACTAAGTCATTATGGATGGAAATCAGAAACCGGAAAGGAGCAGTCACTTTATTGGGAGTTTTCTATAAGTCCCCCAATAGCAACAGAGACACAGAGGAGCAGATTGGGAGGCAGATTTTGGAAAGATGCAGATGTAACAGGGTTGCTGTCATGGGTGACTTCAACTTCCCTAATATTGATTGGAACCTCCTTAGTTTGAATGGAGTAGACTTTGTCAGGTATGTGCAGGCAGGATTCCTTATAGTCGGCCATATTGGATTTGGTGCTTGTCAACGAACCAGGTCAGGTATCAGATCTGTCAGTGGGAGAGCACTTCGGAAATCGTGATCACAATTTCCTGACGTTTACTGTAGTCGTGGAGAGGGATTGGAGGAGACAGTATGGGAAAGTATTTAATTGGGGAAAGGGGAATCACAATATCAAAAGGCAAAAACTGTGGAGCATAAATTGGGAACAGATATTCTGAGGGAAATGCACAACAGAAATGTGGAGGTTGTTTTGGGAATATTTTCTGCAATTGCTGGATAGGTTTGCCCTACTGAGACAAGAAAGGGATGGTAGAGTGAAGGAACCTTGGATAACAAGAGATATGCAATATCCAGTCAAGAGGAAGAAGGAAGCTTAATTAAGGTTGAGGAGGCAAGGATCAGACAGGGCCCTAGAGGGTTCAAAGGTAGCCAGGAAGGAATGGATGAATGGACTTAGGAGAGCTAGAAGGGGGCATGAAAAAGGTTTTGTGAGTAGGATTAAGGAAAACCCCGAGGCGTTCTCGTGAGAGTAATCTTGTAGTTTGTGAGGACAGCATGAAACAGGCTTGATACGCTTGAACAGCTTCATGTTAAGTAGAAGGATGTGCTGGAAATGCTGAAAAACAGGAGGATAGGTAAGTCCCTGGGCCAGACAGGATATGTCCAAGGTTTCTACGAGAAGCGAAGGAGGAGATTGCTGCACCTTTGGCGATGGTTTTTGTGTCCTCACTGTCCACTGGTGTAGCGCCAGATGATTGGAGGGTGGCAAATGTTATTCCCTTTCTTGAACAAGGGAATAGGGAAAAATCTGGGAATTACAGACCAGTCAGCCTTACGTTGGTGGTGGGCAAATTATTGTAGAGGAGAGACAGGATTTATGATTACTTGGAAAAGCAGAGCTTGATAGTCAGTCTGGCTTTGTGAGGGGCAGATCATGCCTCACAAGCCTTATTGAATTCTTTGAGGATGTGACAAAACATATAGCTGAATGTAGAGCAGTGGATGTGGTGTATATAGATTTTTAGCAAGGTGTTTAAGGTTCCCTATGGTATATTAGATTACTTAGTGTTGAAACAGGCCCTTCGGCCCAACAAGTCCACACCGATCCGCTGAAGCGTAACCCACCCAGACCCATTTTCCTACATTTACCCCTTCACCTAACACTATGGGCAATTTAGCATGGCCAATTCACTTAACCTGCATATTTTTGGATTGTGGGAGAAAACCCACGCAGACACGGGGAGAATGTGTAAACTCCACACAGAGAGTCGCCTGAGGCGGGAATTGAACCCGGGTCTCTGGCGCTGTGAGGCAGCAGTGCTAACCACTGTGCCACCGTGCCGCCCGGTAGGCTCATTCAGAAAGTAAGGAGGCATGGGATACAGGGAAATCTGGCTGTCTGGATACAGAATTGGCTGGCCCATAGAAGACAAAAGGTGGTAGTGGATGGAAAGTATTCAGCCTGGAGCTCGGTGACCAGCAGTGTTCCGCAGGGATCTGTTCTGCAACCTCTATGCTTTATGATTTTGATGAATGATTTGGATGAGGAAGTGGCAGGGTGGGTCACTACGTTTGCCGATAACATGAAGTTTGGTGGAGTTGTAGATAGTTGGAGGGCTGTTGTAGGTTGCAACGGGATATTGATAGGATGCAGAGCTCTGCTGTTAAGTGGCAGATGAGTTCAACCTGGAAATGTGTGAAATCATTCACTTTGGAAGGTCGGATTTGAATGCAGTATACAGGGTTGAAGGCAGGATTCTTGGCAGTGTGGAGGAACCAACTGATCTTGGGGTCCATGTCCATAGATCTCTCGAAGTTGCCACCCAAATTGATAGGGTTATCAAGAAGACATATGGTATGTTGACTTCCATTAGCAGGGGGATTGAGCTTAAGAGCTGTGAGGTTATGCTGCAGTTCTATAAGAGTCCTGGTTAGACCACACTTGGAATATTGTGTTCAGTTCTGGTTACCTCATTATAGGAAGGATGTGGAAGCTTTAGAGAGTGTGCAGAGGAGATTTACCAGGATGCTGTCTGCACTGGAGAGCATGTCTTAGGTTGTGGGAGCATGTCTTAGGTTGTGGAGTGAAGAAGTGTAAAAGGTGACTTGATCGAGGTGTACAAGATGATGAGAGGCCTAAATAGAGTGGAAAGCCAGTGACCTTTTCCCAGAGCAGAAGTGGCTATTAGGAGGGAGCATAATTTTTAGGTTATTAGAGGAAGGTTTAGAGGGGATATCAGAGGTAGGTTCTTGGCACAGAGAATGGTGGGTGCGTGGAATGCACTGCCAGCAGTGGTCATGGTGTTAGAGACATTAAGGACATTTAAATGACTCTTGGATAGGCGCATGAATGATGGAAAAGTGTGGATATGTAGGTTAGTTTGATAATAGAATACAATAAAAGGTTGGCACAACATCGAAGGCTGAAGGGCGTACTGTTCTATGTTCTCTGTTTTATTTCAGGTAGCCATGCCATTCTGTAAAATCATGGCTGATCTGCCGATAAGATTCAACTCATCTTTCATGCCAGCTCCTCCTCACCTTCAATCCTCCGTTTTAAAACTCTTTCTACCTCCTTTTGAAATACTTCATGAGTTAGACCCCAAAGCTTTCCTGAGTAGAGAATTTCAGACATTCTGAGAAGAAATCCTTTAGTATGTTAGTTTTAAATAAGTGGTCTGTTATTCTGTTACTGTTGAGATTCCCCAATGTCTTCTCAACATCTGCTCTGTGAAGCTGTCTCAGAATCTTGAATGATTCAATAAAATCACCCCTCATTCTTCTAGTACTAATGAGCAAAGTCTAACTTGTTCAGCCACTCTTGATAATTCAATCCTTTGTCCCAGGATTCAGCCGAGTGAATCTCTTTTGAACTGTGTCCAATGCCAGAATATCCTTTCTTACATATGACAATCAGTACTCGAGGTGGGACCTCACCAACACCTGCATATTTGTAACACCACTTTCAAGTTTTTAAATTCCGAAACCCTAGTAATAAAGGCCATAATTCCATATGATGTCTTAAGTATTTGCTGCACCTATATGCTAACATGTGTTTTTCATGCAAAAGAACAGTGCTGAGCTGCTGCGTTGTACTTTTATTAAGTCTCTCTCGATTCAAGTAGTAATCTGGATTTGGACTTTTATTACCAAAATGCATGACCTTGCATTTTTCATACAATAAACTGAGTTTTTGCAGATTATTTCAACTCTTATGTCCTCATTACAACATGCCTTCACTTTTTTTCTGCATTGTCAGCAAATTTGCATTACATGCTGCTTCATTCTTAATCATTAATATAGGGAGTGAATAATTAAGAGGTTAGGACTAATCGTTGTGGGACTGAACTTGTTAGGTCAAACGTGAAAACGACCCATTAATTCCAACCCTGCCTTCTGTGTATTAACCAATCCTCAATCCATGCAAATACATTACCTCCAATACCATGAGCACCTATCCTGTTCAATAAACTTTAATGAGGAACCATATTGAAAGTCTTCAGACAATCCAAATTCCAGGAGGCCCAACTTACAAATGTTCATACTTATGAACCCAGTCACAGGGGTGTAATCTTAAACATCCGACATGAACATTTCCTCTACCTATGGATGGCTGCATTGTGTTCTGACTTGCGTACAAATCAGCCTACTAAGGGACTGAAGAATTGAATCTGTTTGCAATCCAAGCCTGTTTTGCTTTATCAACTCTGCTTGTTATATTCTCAAAAAACTCTAGCAAATTTAGCCAACATGACTTCCAGAAAACCATGTTGACTCTTTGATTGTTAACTTTTCTAAATGTCCTGATAATTCTTGCTCAATAATGAAATCCAGCATTTTCTCAATGACAAATGTTTTGGCTGTCTGGCTAATAGTTTCTGTCAGTCTCATTTTTTGAATAGGAGTGTCATGTTGGTGATCTTCCATCTGTCCTCTGGAATATTTTGACAAGTACTTCCATTAACTCTACAGTCACTTGCATTAAGACTCTTGCATGCCATTAGGTCCTACCGACTTGTCTGCATTCAGTCCCAGTAGCTTGTCAAACACTTCGTTCCTCGTGATCGAGACTGTTTCTAGACTTTTCCACTCAATGATACCTTGCTTATCTGATATCTTTAGTTTAATTATTATGGCCTTCACTGTAAAGACCATTGCAAAGTAGTGGTTTTAATTATCTAACATTTCCTTATCCCCTGTTATCGATTCCTTAGTTGCATCCTAGAACAGGAACAGGCCATTCGGCCCTCCAAGCCTGCGCCGACACATTTTGCCCTTCCATACTAAAATTGTCTTTACTTACGTAATCCGTATCCCTCTATTCCCTTCCTACTTAAGTATTCATCCAGGTGCTTCTTGAATGCTACTATTATTCTGCTTCAACGACCTGGAGGAAACCCACGTAGACACTGGAGAATGTCGCCCGATGCTGGAATCGAACCCAGGTTCCTGGCACTGTGAGGCAGCAGTGCTAACCACTGAGCCATCATGCTGTGACCCCCTGCCGCTGTGACCCTCTGCCACTGTGCCCCCCTGCCACTGAGCCACCATGCCGCCTATCTGAATGACCTATTTAAATGACTGCCAATGCTTGTCTATTGACTTTCCCCTTCGTCTATTTTCCCAGCCTGATTTAGACGATACTTTCTTCATACCTTCGTGATTGCACTTATTTAAATTGGTGACACTGGTTTGAGACTCACGTTGCTATCCCTCAGACTGACTTTGAAATTCCACCATAAGCTAGAGGATTGGGAATTCCTGAGATATCTTATTGATTCTGTTACGATCAGTCACATCTTGCTGTCTGTGACTGTGGAACAAATTTGATCTTGGGGGCAGAGGGAGATACTTAAATGTTAAAAAGATGGTTTTAAAAGTGAATTTTTTAACTGTAGTTGACTGCATTAAAATTCCCTGATTTAAACCACATGGTCAATCTAAAGATGCAGAACATCAATTTGCCAGTTTCCTTGGAGCATCACACTTCAGCTGTACAAGTAAAAGCAGGTTGAAGGGGTTGTCTGCTGTTAGTTTTTAATCCCCCACTATCACTGTCCTTGTCACAAAGGTCTGCTCTTCCAGTCTGCTTCACAGTAATGCTGAATTGTTGCATGCTCCTTCTTGTTGTACAGTGTGGGCCTTACAGTGTAACAGTATGAAAGTGCACATAGTTAAATGTATACCTTCTTTACAATGTTGCAAACATTAAGTATGCTTTTTTCAAAAGCCACCATTTAAGTACTTCTCTTTTTAGGAACAAAAGGCAAAAATGCTGTATATGAAATCTGGAATTGTTGATTGACTTTGGCCTACAGTAATAATTGAAATTCAAATTTGCTCAAATGCCAGCAATTTCGAGACCTTGTTTCTCTTAGTCTTATTTACTTAATTCCAGCACATTTCTAAAAATGAAGGTAACTTATCAGCGTGAATTAAAATTTGACTCTGTCCAGCTTGGGTTCATCCTCTGTAAAACTGTAAACAGTTTCTATTTTTGCTGTTATAATTTCCACGCCTGCTGTATGGTATAATGTGGTTTTGCAAATGCTTTAAAGCTGGGTTTTCCTGTACTCCTGTTTTCCATCACTGCATCCCCAGAACTTAGCAGTGATATACTGAACCAATATATTTGCCACAACTGCATGTACTCACTGATACACAGATAAACAAGAAACTTCTTCAGCCCTCTGTTAAGTGATTGCCTTAAATTCACTGCGAATATTTCTAAATTTAAGGGCTACAAGAAGTAGTTCTAGTTGATGCATTTAACTCATTATTAACTTTTTTTCCCTCCTCTTTTTCCTACAGTCACTTTTGCTGTTGGGTGGAGTTGCGCTGGTCTGCCTTTCCCTCAACCTCCTTTTCCTTCTCTTCTATTCCTTTTGGCTGTGTTGTCGGAGGAAGAATGAAGATCAGCCAAATGCAGACTGCTGCTGTACAGCATGGTGTGTCATCATTGCAACACTTGTGTGCAGGTAAGAAAGCTCCTCCAGCATGAGATTAGTGTCTTGCTTATAGACCCTTTTCAGAGTTTGAAAATGTTTTTAATCTGTGATGAAGTTTATATGTCCTGCTAACACAGCGAACTCCCCTCTGTTCTGATATATTTTGATATAACTTAGTTGGCTGGGTGGCTGATGTACGATACAGAATGATACCAGCAGCGCAGGTTCAGTTCATGCATCAGCTGAGGTGACAGTGTTGGTCCTGTCTTCTCAGCCTTGTTCCGCAAGTTAAACTCCCCTGCAATTGTCTCTCTCTAAACTGTGCCGAAAATGTGTTGCTGGAAAAGTGCAGCAGGTCAGGCAGCATCCAGGGAACAGGAGAATCGACGTTTCGGGCATAAGCCCTTCTTCAGGAATGAGGAAAGTTTGTCCAGCCTGCTGGACAAACTTTCCTCATTCCTGAAGAAGGGCTTATGCCCGAAACGTCGATTCTCCTGTTCCCTGGATGCTGCCTGACCTGCTGCACTTTTCCAGCAACACATTTTCGGCTCTGATCTCCAGCATCTGCAGACCTCACTTTCTCCTCTCTCTAAACTGTGGCAACTTTACCTTAACAACTCCAATTTGTGTGTGTTTTCCTGCATAGCAATTTTGAATTGCAGCCATGTTATGGGGAACACCAAATAAAGCTTTGTGCTTCTGCTACTTTGAAGCTTAGTCAGTCTGCATTACTGTTGTAATCTCTTCATATACAATTAATCAGTAGTATTTGCAGAAGCTTTGAACAGACCATCATCCTGCCTCTTCAGCAAATGTTGCAATGTGGAGTAATTAATACATGCCAGAAAAGATATTAATTAATTCTGGATATAGGTTTGCTCGCTGAGCTGGAAGGTTCATTTTCAGACATTTCGTCACCATACTAGGTAACCTCTTCAGTGAGCCACCGGACGAAGCACTGCCGATGTTTCCTGCTTTCTATTTATATGCTTGGATTTCTTTGAGTCGGTGATGTAATTTCTTGTGGTGGTGTCATTTCCTGTTCTTTTTCTCAGGGGATTGGTAAACGGGGTCCAAGTCAATGTGTTTATTGATCGAGTTCCGGTTGGAATGCCATGCTTCTAGGAATTCTGTTTGGCTTGTCCTAGGATGGATGTGTTGTCCCAGTCGAAGTGGTATCCTTCCTTATCTGTATGTAAGGATACTAGTGAGAGACGGTCATGTCGTTTTGTGGCTAGTTGATGTTAGTGTTTCCTGGTGGCTTCTTTTCTGCCTGTTTGTCCAATGTAGTGTTTGTGACAGTTCTTGCATGGTATTTTGTAAATGACATTAGTTTTACAAGTTGTTGGTATAGGGTCCTTGAGGTTCATCAGTAACGGTTTCTGTGTGTTGATAGATTTGTGGGCTACATGATGCCAAGAGGTCGGAGTAGCCTGGTACACATCTCCAAGATGTGTTTGATGTATGTTAGTGTGGCTGGAATCTCTGGCTATTTCAAATTCATGAGCTGCTGTTTTAGTGTGTTGGTAGGTTTGTGGGCTACTGTGATGCCAAGGGGTCTCAGTAGTCTGGCAGTCATTTCCGAGATGTCTTTGATGTAGGGGAGAGTGGCTAGGATTTCTGGATGTATTTTGTCTGCTTGTTTGGGTTTGTCGCTGAGAAGTCTGCAAACTGTGTTCATTAGGTACCAGTTTTTTTTTAATACACTGTATGGGTGATTTTCCTCTGCTCTGTGTAGTTCCTCTGCTCTGCAGCCTGTGGTGGCTTGTTGAAATAATGTTCTGATGCAGCTTTGTTTGTGGATGTTGGGATGATTGCTTCTGTTGTTCAATATTTGGTCTGTATGTGTTGTTTTCCTGTAGACGCTGGTTTGAAGTTCCCCATTGGCTGTTTGCTCTAATGTAATTTGACATTGAGAATGGCAGTTTGTTATTGTTTTCCTCCTCTTTGATGAAGTTTATACCAGTAAGGGTATTATTGATGGTCTTGAAGGTTTCCTCTAATTTGTTTCGTTTAGTGATGACAAAGGTGTCATTCACATAGCGGACCCAAAGTTTGGGTTGGATGGTTGGTAGAGCTGTTCGTTCGAGTCTCTGCAATATTGTATCTGCTAAGAACCATCCTAGAAGTATGGCATTCCAACTGGAACTCTATCAACAGACACCGTTTACCACCTCCTGAGAAAAAGAACAGGAAATACATCACCTTGGGAAATGATATCACCACAGGAAATTACATCACCGACCCAAAGAAACCCAAGCATATAAATAGAAAGCAGGAACCATCAGCAGTGCTACATCCGGAGGCTCACTGAAGATGTTACCTAGTATGGTGATGAAATGTGTGAAAATGAACATTCTAGCTCAGCGAGCAAACCTATATCCAGAACCTCAACCTGAGCTACAAATCTTCTCAAAACTCGCTCATATTTATTAATTCTCAAATACATTGGCTATCCAAGCACTAAATATTTTCTAGAACACGTTTACCTTCAGGCTTCATTAACAATTCCTTGTTTTTTTTTCAAAAGGCTTGCCCTCCAACTGATAATGAGCAATAAGATATGTTGCTGCAATTAAAAGGCCACCTCTGCGCTTTGAATGAAGTTCATTTTTATTTGAACTTTGTGGCATCATTAGGCATATTATAACACAGAAGCTAAGTTTCTATAAACAAATATCTGTCCATTCAGATGACAAGCAAATGGATTGTAGCATGCCCTCATGTGAAGCGATGTATGATGCTTTTCAAGAAGGACTTCAAAAGACTTAATTAGGAAAAATGGAGCTTAAATTGCGCAAATGTAGAATGACACAGTAACTTTGACACTAAGAAATTGATATTTGAAAAGGAAACCAGTTCAAACATGAGATTTTTTATAAACACCCTGATGTTTGCCCTGTTACTGAGTTGCAATTCAGGTTATTTCCAGATCGCATTTCTCAGGTCCATGCAGAAGCAAGGTAACTCCTCATTCCCTATGAACCAAATACTGACAAAGTATAGTGGATTTCACATCTCGCATGAAAACTAAACATATTTAGCTTCAATACATAGGAATTCCACTATGTCTGTCAAAATTTCATGAGACTGATGATGACAGTAACACCAGACACATAAATCATCATGCAGATTTTTATCTAGTTAGTTACAGACGTGGTTAAGGAAAAGTAAAGCTGGTATTACTCAGTAGGTCAGGCATCATCTTTAGAGAGAGGAGCCAAATTAAAGTTTTTGTTGATGCCCTTTTTATCACAACTGTCAGATCATCATCCTACATCATTAGTGTATTTCTATCTCCACAGATGCTTCCTTAGCTGCTATCTGTGGTTCTTTGCTGTTGTTTTGATAAAAGTGAGATGGATAAGATGAGCAGCCAGGAACCAGTTCATGAAGGTTTAAAAATACACTGGTCAGATTCTTTTGGTGACCTCCTTGAGATAAGATGAACATTGAACACAGAGGCAGTAACCTGACCCTTTAACAGAATTCACAAGGTTTATTGTGAAGCTATTCTGTCATCACACTTTGACCAGGCCAAATTGGGATAAGTAATGATGATACTTGAATTTTAGATACATAATTCTTCTTTGAACTAACTGCAGTCCACCTTGGTAAAAATTTCAAGATTGTTTGTGTTTTCCTTGGTTTACTGTAAGCATTACATCTCTTTAGCTAATTTGTCCAGTTTCTAGGAAGTGAAGAGAGTTCCTGGAGTTATCATCTTTCATATATTACTGCACAACATAATGCACTTGGATTAATGCTTTACGTCTTTTTCTTCATGGAATTGTTATGGAACAGGTCTGTTATTGTATTTACTGTGTGTACAGAAGAATTTTAAAGTACCTAGTAACCAGGGATGGCATGGTGGCTCAGTGGTTAGCACTGCAGCCTCCCAACGCTAGAGACGCGGATTTGATTCCAGCCTCTGGCGACTGTCTGTGTGGAGTTTGCACATTCTTGTCGTGTCTGTGTGGGTTTCCGCCAGGTTCTCCGGTTCCCTCCCACAATCCAAAGATCTGCAGGTTTGGTTAATTGGCCATGCTAAATTGCCCATAGTGTTCAGAGATATGTAGGTTAGGCGTAAATGTAGACAAATGGGAAATTGGTTTGGGTGGGATATTCTTCGGAGGGTTGGTATGAACTTATAGTGCCTGTTTCCACGCTGTAAGGATTCTAGCGAGTTTTGAGAAGATTTGTAGCTCTGGTCGAGGTTCTGGATGTAGGTTTCGTCACCACACTAGTTAAAATCTTCAGTAAGCCTCCGAATGTAAGGATTCTATTTATAAAAATCACACCACGGAAATGGTATGCCTTAACATGGTGCATCAATCCAATTCTTGTTGTTTTTTAAATTCTAAAACTAATTTTCTCCAAAGTTGGCTGCAATGCCTTCTGCCGTCTAGCCCTATGTCCTGAAATTTTTTATATATCTTCCACCTCAAAGATGCTTCATGAAACTTGTCTTGTGAAGCCCGTTGGAATTTTTCTCTGTGTCAAGCTTGTCAATGTAAGTGCAAGCTGCTGCATGCTTAATTTTTCTTTAATATATTTTAATTTCTTTTTGGATATGCAAGGGTGAAGATGTGCAAACAGTTGGAAGTGAAGCTTGATGCCCTTTGAATGGATATGTTTTCCTTGCCTCCCCAATTTACTGCCCTTTGTCAAGCTAGTGAATTCCACAGTCCATTTCATTTCCTGCTTTTCCAACACTGCCACTTGAAGATCTGCAGTTACAGTTGAACAGAAAGTTCTTGGAACAATAAATGCAGGATTTCTGATTGAAATGTTAAGATCACTGTTTATCTGATGTAGGATAAATGGTTTGAAGCCTGTGCTAAGATAATGCTGGTTTGAAAATTTAGGCTTATGATGTTGTTTATACTTAGTCTGCATTTGTTGTCAGTGAAATAAAATCTTGTGCAGTGCGGCTGAATAGGCTGTATTTTGGAATGCTTGGATTTGAATTTGCAAACCGGATACTTGGCAGTTGAGTATCTTGCGCCCTAACCTTGCTTCAAGATGGGTAAACTTAATGGACCCAGATGTCTCTATCATCAGATCACCGTGCTTTTCTTGTGAGGAATGGAGTAATGAAGGATAGTCAGCAGGTTCACCACCTAGTGCTATTTGGCACCTTTATCTTCTGGGTGAAACTTGGTGAATCTCCTGACTGTGATGTTCAATGTATGGATTGTGGTAAGGGAGGGAAAAAACATGATTTTCTTAAGGTTTTTGCTCTCTCGCTCACTTTCTTCTTCACTTTTTGTGATGCTCTGTGCAGCTATTGAGAGAACCAAGACTGTGGTTGATAAATACCTGTTCGGTTTTTATTAATGTGTAGTAACAGTTGCAAATATTTCATTTTAACAACTTATCCATTTGCTTATTAATAGAATTATCTTTACATGAACTGAACAATCTGCTTTGATCCTAGTAGCCCAAAAATCAAATAGTGATTATGGTCAACAGGGTGCAGAAATAATGGACACCACTGTTTTGGGGACACACATCAATGGTGAGACAACCACATCTTTTCAGGTCTTTGAAACTTGTGGTAGTACGTTGTGTGCATAATGCATTTGAATCCTAATTCTTAGGTGAGTAATATAGCTGGAGAGTCAGTATGGGGATGAGTGAGCAGCAGTCTGCCGTCAGCCATGTGTTTTCATCATCAATGACTTCACTTTTGTTACTTAAACAGTTGGTGGTGAAGTGAAATGTAAAGTGGCATTTGATACTTCAGCACAAAGATCAGACAGTGTTTTCTGGTAATTGTTGATTTTGTTATGTTTATAGTTGCAGACGGATGACATCAATTTCTATTAATTGCATTGATTAGGAAACTCAAAAAACTTTTGAAAACTTAATTAATTCCAGTTCAGAATTAAATATAGACTTGGTAAGTGTAACTGCGTGTACATTTCCTTCAAATAATTTTTACAACAACAGTCTTCCTTTAAGATTGTTAATTGTCCACACCAACGCTCCAAAGAGTATTCCACCCAGACCCACTTCCCCACCCTATTACTCTACATTTTCCCCTGACTAATGCACCTAGCCTATACATCCCTGACACTATGGGCAATTTCACATGGCCAATTCACCTTCATCTTTGGACTGTGGGAGGAAACCGGAGCACCCGGAGAAACCCATGCAGCTAGAGGGGGAATGTGCAAACTCCACAGAGACAGTCGCCTGAGGCTAGAACTGAACCTGGGTTCCTGGCGCTGTGGGGCAGCAGTGCTAACCATTGAGCCACCGATGTTTGTTTGTGGTATTTGTCTGGTAGTATTTATGATTAAGTGATGAGGATTCCTTCAAAAAGAGATAATCAGGCTGAATGGCCTCCACCATAACTTCTATGATTCCTGGCCTGGATGGGAAACTTTGTTACGGAGTAAAATTTGTTTGGCATCCAGCATTCTAGATAACAATTCTTTTGGCTTTTGTTTTCATGAATGGGCAGTAGTATTATATTCATTATGTTGTTAATCTGGCTTCGCCTTCATTTATGCTAGGTTTTCTTTTCCTTTTTACTTCAGTGTTGAAGAACTGCATCATATAATGCCAGTGCTGTGATTTAGGAAAGGGAGCATATTCTATTGCTTAAACATTCCTTAACATTTACAAATGTTTGAATTGCTGTGCAAAGAAGAAAAAGTACATGGAATCCCACCCTTAGTCTGCTCTTGTGACCATAATCCGAGTGTGAATGTTATGGTTGCTTCATGCGCACCAGTCATGATATGCAACAAGTTAAATAGAAACAGCCGCTTGTGGTTTAAAGACTGATCAGTTTAACCATTTAAGGCATTTTCATCTGTCCAGCTGTCATGTAAATCCATGAATGCTTTTTCTTGACCTCATAGCCATGTATTCATTTATCCAAAGGCAGCTGTGCCAAACATCCTAACTGATCTAAGCTACACAGCCTCAACTTAGCAGCATGTGCAGCATTTGGGAGCTATTAGAAGTAATTATTGTGTTTCAAGAAATGCATCCCATTTCTGGAGATGATGTGGCGAAGACCCACAAGGCTTAAAGGCAGTGTAGAGATAGCTATGATTCTTATATATCTGCCCAGAATGGCCGACAATAAGAGAAACTTGAACCATGATACCAGGCACTTGAGAGTGAATTCACAGAGTTGTGTCTAATGGTCAATACAGAAGAAGTAAACAAACATGGCATTAAGCAAATGGGTCACATGTCTGTCACCTGTTCTAATTCCTGGGATTAATCTGTGGCAGTAATACTGAGTTGAATCAAACGTTCTAACAGATTAAATTTATAATGGAAGCCCGATAGTTGTTAAAACACAGAAAGTTAGAATAAACTTCTAACTTGATTAGTGATAGCAAAACTCTTGCAATCACCAAATGTGGGCCTTCTGGATTTAATATGGAGAGAAGAGTAGAGCACTGGCCACTTCTATCTTGATAATCAAAGTTATTTGACCAATATCAATGTATTATCTTTAACCTTTTCGGTAGACTGATTGTATTGAAAGAAAGTCTCCTAATCTGTATAACCTCATCCTTTTACTGGGGTTCACAAGCATGAATCGCATCGTTGGCTGAAGAAGGGTCACTGGAACTTGATGTTAATTCTGGTTTTACTCCACAGACGCTGCGAGACTTGCTGAGTTTCACCAGCAATTTCTGTTTTTGTTTCAGACAGTTTCTTTTTTGTTTTAGTGTGAAACTACCTTATCTTACTGCTTAAAAGTCCAGTTTTTGTCGGCGGCTGATGACTTTTGACAGCTTCCAAAATTAATGTGCAATTAACTGAGATTTGTTGTGTATTTGAGGAATTCAGCAACACAACTCAGTTGACGTTTAATGAGATCAATTTGCATAGTTATGTGAACAGCATGATTAATATGTGAAATGAAACTATTGCTTTCAGCATCTACTCAAAACTGTTTTCAAGCGGTCAATTTCATCATACACCAGCGCAACAGATTCACAACCTCAAATAAAAGCAGATAGTGCTGGAAAAACAGAGCTGATCTAGCAGCATCTGTGGAGTGACATGCTTCAAGTCTGATATAACCTTTCTTGGGAACTAACCTGAACAAGAAATATATTGGACCCAAAACTTAACTCGTCTTTACAGATAGACCTACTGAGATTTTCAAGTGCTTTCCATTTTTATACTCCGCACCAACATTTACAGTACTTTGCTTTCATTTGGCTGTTCATATTTGATCTTGAGATGAGCTACTGACCACATTTGGCGATGCCTAAATCACCAATTTTGATTTCAGCATCACCTGGTTTCATCATGTCTCAATTGGTCTGTTTTTGAAACCCTCTTTCGTGCCTCCTTGGTTTTATCAATAGGGGTACAGAGTACAAAATCAAAGAAGTGATGTTGAACTTGTGCAAAACACATTAGACCTCTGCTAATGTACTGTGTAAAGAATGTGAACACATTGAAGAGAGTGCAGAATTGGTTTACCAGAATGGTTACAAAGATGAGGAACTTGAGAACAAAAAACAGAAACTGTCGGAGAATCTCATCAGGTCTGGCAGCATCTATAAGAGAGAAAGCAGAGTTAACGTTTTGTATCCAGTGACCTGTCAGAACTAATAGTAGCAAGGAAAGGGTTTTATATATCCTAAAGACAAGGGGTGGAAGGGAAAAGAAGTGATTGGACAGTGGAGAGCAGCCCAGAAAGAGAGAGAAAATGACAGTTGGGTAGATCACGGGGTGGATTGTATGCCAGCAAGAAAGAAAAGGCACCTTCCGGCTGAAGCAGCGATGTACCTACGCTTCAGCCTACTGTATTCGCTGCTCACAATGTGGTCTTCTATCCAAAGGAGAGAAGAAATGAACATAGAACATTACAGTGCAGTACAGGTCCTTCGGCCCTCGATGTTGCGCTGACCTGTCATACCAATCTGAAGCCCATCTAACCTACACTATTCCATGTACGTCCATATGCTTGTCCAATGACGACTTAAATGTACCTTAAAGTTGGCGAATCTACTACCGTTGCAGGCAAAGCATTCCATACCCTTACTACTCTCTGAGTAAAGAAACTACCTCCGACATCTGTCCTGTATCTATCACCCCTCAGTTTAAAGCTATGCCCCCTCGTGCTCGCCGTCATCATACTTGGAAAAAGGCTCTCCCTGTCCACCTTATCTAACCCTCTGATTATCTTTTATGTCTTTATTAAGTCACCTCTCAACCTTGGTGAAGACTTGGTGTTCCTCTTTTAAACTGCCAAAAGCCAGTACAAAGGTGGAATAGAGGAATGGGATGGGTTCCAGCTGAATCATGCTGAACCATCCATTTGCTTATTAATAGAATTATTTTTACATGACTGGAAATCCACTTTGCTCCCTGAAACCCAAAAATCAAATAGTGATTATAGTCAACAGAATTAGTGGATACCACTGTCTTGGGTGCATACATCACTGGTGAGACCACCACATCTTTTCAGATCTTTGAAACTTGTGGCAGTATGTTGTGTGCATAATGCATTTGAATCCTAATTCTTAGGTGAGTAATATAGCTGGAGAGTCAGTATGGGGATGAGTGAGCAGCAGTCTGCCGTCAGCCATGTGTTTTCATCATCAATGACTTCACTTTTGTTACTTAAACAGTTGGTGGTGAAGTGAAATGTAAAGTGGCATTTGATACCTCAGCACAAAGAACAGACTATGTTTTCTGGTAATTGTTGGTGAGTTGCATAACTGGAATGTGGAGTGAAGAAGCTGTATTCAGTTGCATGAAAAGTTTTTTAAAAATCATGGGTAAATGAGAAGGTATTATTGCAGATTAGTGATGGGGCTGATTGTTACCAGTGAATGAAAGGGAAGGACAAAATGTGTGAATGTCATATTCCACCAAGGAACGCAAAAGTATAGGGAAATTTGACAGAAGAACAAACATAAGGCTTTTGTATCTCAATGCACGAAGCATTCAGAATAAAGGAGATGAACTGATGGCACAAATTGAGATAAATTAATATGATCTTGTAACCATTACAGAAACGTGTTTACAAGATGATCAAAACTGGGAACTTATCATTCAGGGATATCTGACCTTTCAGAAAGACAGAACAGAAGGAAAAGATGGTGGGGATGCTATGTAAATGAGAGATGAAATAAGGACAGTTGTGGGAGATCTAGGTTTAAATGATGTGGAGTCCATTTTGATGGAGGTAAATAACTGCAAGGGAAAGAAGACATTGTAGGACCCCCAAACAGTAGCCACACTGTAGGAAAGGATTTAAATCAACAAATAATCGGAACATGTAAAAAGAACAGAGCATCATTATGGGTGACTTTAATCTACATGTTATTTGGGTCAATCAAGTTTGAAAGGGTGTTGCAATAGCTAATTCAAAGAGTGAATTAGTGATAGTTTTGTAGAGCAGTATGTCATGGAATCAGCCAAGGAACAGGTTATCCTAGATCTCGTGGCAGTTAATAAATGACCTGTGAGTAAAAGGTCCCCGAGGAAGTGGCGATCATAACACGATAGAATTTAATATTCAGTTTGAGAATGAAAAACTTAGGTCAGAAACAATAACTGTGTTTAAAATAAATAAAAGGAGTTACAATGAAATGAGGATAGAGTTGGCTAAAGTGGATGGGGAAGATAAGTGAGCAGGAAATATAACAAGCAAGCAGTGGCAGATATTTAAGGAGGTAATTCATGATTTTCAGCAAAATATATCCCAATAAGAAGGAATGTTTCTAATAGAGGAAAGATTCTAGAATAGAATCCCTACAGTGTGGAAACAGGCCATTTGGCCCAACAAGTCCAATCCTCTGAAGTGTAACCCACCCAGACCCATTCCCCTGCCCTATTACTCTCCATTTATCCCTGACTAGTGCATCTAACTTATACACCCCTGAACACTACGGGCAACTTAACATTACCAGGTCACCTAAAGTCTTTGGATTGTGGGAGGAAACCGGAGTACCCGGAGGAAACCCATGCTCATGGGCAGAATGTGTAAACTACACACAGACATTCACCTGAGACTGGAGTTGAACCTGGGTCCCTGGCGCTGTGAGGCAGCAGTGCTAACCACTGAGCCACCGTTCCACCCCTAAGAGAGGAAAGAGAGGAATTCTAACATAGAAATAAACCAACTATGGCGAACCAAGAAGGTTGAGGAGAGAATAAAGTTGAAATAAAAGCATATAAGGAGGCACAAGTCATAGTTCGAAAGACTGGGATAGATTTGGAATCCAGCAGAGGAGGAGTAGAAGATAATAGAAAAAAAACCTACAAGGGCAAATTTGTGGACAATATGAAAACTGACAATGAGCTTCTTGAAAAATAAAAAGGAAAGAAAAGTCCAAGTGAATGAATCTGGGTAGATAATTATAGAGGAAAAGGAAATGGTAGAGGAGTTACAGATATTTTGCATCAATCTTTAGTGTGGAAGGTACTTCAAACATGCAATTTCTACTAAAGAATAGAGGGGAGGAATTAGTACCATCTTCATCACTAGAGAAGTAGTAATTGACAAAGTAATGGGGCTAAATGCAGATAGCTCTCCTGGCCTCAATGGCTTGCATCCTAGGATGTAACTACAGAGATAGTGGATGCATTGGTTATAATTTTCCAAAAATCCTTGGACTCTGGAGAATTAGCAGAAGATTGGAAAACTGCCAATGTGACACTCCTTTTCGAAAAGGAGGGAGACAAAACATCAGCCTAACATTTATTGTTGGAAAAATATGGGAATCATTAATTAAGGAAGTAATAGCAGCCCACTTGAAAAATCACAATCTAATCAAGTAGAGTTAAAAATCATACAACGCCAGTTTTTATAAAAGTTACATTCTCAAGTGCACTTTAACAATTGGTGTCATGTCGGCCCAGATAAGGTATTGAAGGTGTTAACTCCCTGTGAGGTTGCCTGTAAAAATCCATTTTTAATCTTAAAAAAATGGATTTACAGAATCTTACATGGAATCATGCAATTTTTGAGCAAAAATAAAACTTAATTCTGCAAGTACAAATTCACCCCACAAACTTAGATGTGTGCTTGTGTGTGTGTGGTGGTTGAGTGTCTGTGAGAGGGTGTGAGTATGAGTGAGAGTGTAAAGGGCTTTAAGTCTGTGAGTGTGTGTATGGGAGTGTATGTGTGATTGTATGAGAGAGGGGTGTTTGTCTGTCTGTTTATATGTGTGTGCATCCATCTGTGGCAGGGTGGCTCAGTGGTTAACACTGCTGCCTCATAGCACCAGGGACCTGGGTTCAATTCCCGCCTTGAGCAACTGTGTTTGCGGAGTTTGCACATTCTCCCTGTGCCTGTGTGGGTTTTCTCCGGGTGCTCCAATTTCCTCCCACAGTCCAAAGATGTGCAAATTAGGTGAATTGGCCATGCTAAATTGCCCGTAGTGTTAGGTGGATTAGTCAGGGGTGAATGTAGGGGAATGGGTCTGGGTGGGTTGCTCTTCAGAGGGTCGGTGTGGATTTGTTGGGGCGAAGGGTCTGTTTCCACACTGTAGGGAATCTAATCTAATCTGTCTGTGTGTATGTATAGTTCAATGGGGTCACCTGTACTGTGACATGAACCCAAGGTTCATTGAGACCATCCCCATGGGTACCGAACTTTGTTATCAGCTTCTGCTTGGCCACTTTTTGTTGTTGCCTGTCCCAAAGTCTGCCTTGGAAGACGGTCACCCGAAGGTCCGAGGTCGAATGTCTCAGACCGCTGAAGTGTTGTCTGACTGGTAGAGAACAGTCCTGACTGTTGATTGTTCTGCAGGGACCATTTACATATGAAAGAACAGATACCAACATGGTCATTCTAAAAGATGAGAGACTTAACAAACAATCCAGGTCTTTTTCAATACATAATTTCAGTTACATCACACTGTAAACTTTTGTTATAAATTCTGTGTCTTACAATCTTATTCTCCACAATCACCTGATGAAGGAGCAACGCTCCAAAAGCTGGTGCTTCCAATTAAACCTGTTGGACTATAACCTGGTGTTGTGTGATTTTTAATTTAGTACACCCCAGTCCATCACTGGCACCTCCACATCATCGTCAAGCAGAGTCAACATGGTTTCATGAAAGTGAAATTGTGTCCAACTAATTTTCTTTTGAGAAAGTCCCAACCAGAGTAGATAGAGGAGAGTCCGTGTATATCAGTGTTATATTTGGACTTCCAGAAGGCATTTGACAAGCCATCTCACACAAGGTTAATCGTAAGATAAGAGACCATGGTGTCTTGGTGTGGGTAGAGTATTGGCTGGGACACAGGAAACTGAATGGGGATGAAGGGTTATTTTTCGGGTTGGTCGTGTGAAACCGGTGGGGTTCCACAGGGATCAGTGTTGCAGCTATTTGCAATATATATTAATGACCGGGAGGAAAGAAGCAAATATACTTTAGCAAAATTGCAGATGATACAAAAATAGGTGGAGAGGCAATCTGCGAAAAGGATACAAACACTTCAAGAGAGACGTTGATCTGTTAAGTAAATGGACAAAACGTTAGCAAATAAAGTTATTGTGAGAAAATCTGAAGTTCATTTTTGAAGGGAGCATAAAAGATCAGCATTACTTAAATGAAGAAAAACTGCAGAAAGCTGCAATACTAAAGAACTTGGGGATACTTGTGCTCGCTTTGTGTTTTGTACACAGGTGTGTCAGGGAATCAGGAAAGCTAATGGAATGCTGGCTTTTATTTCAAGGAGGTAGGAGTGTAAGAAAAGATGGTGGTGAGACCAACTTTGTGAGCAGTTTTGGTTCTATTAAATGGCAAGATATTGTTTAATCGGAGGCAGTTTAGAGAAGGTTCACTTGGATAATCTCTGGCTTGGAGGGATTGTCTTATCAGCAAAGGCTAAACAGGCTGGGTCTCTACTCACTGGAGTTTAGAAAAATGAGAGGTGATCTCATTGAGACACTTAGCATTTGCCACATCAAGCCGCTTAAGAATCCTAAAAGGATTTTTCCCCACATGGGAGAGTCTAGGACCAGCAGATATAATCTTAGAACAAAGGGTTCTAAAACTGAGATGAGGAGGAATTTCTTCTCTGAGTTAAGTCTTTGGAAGTTGTTGCCACAGAGCTGTGGCAGCAGAGTACCTGCATATATTTCAGGCTGAGATAGTTTCTTGATCAGCAGGGAAATTGATGGGTGCAGGCTAAAGGCAGGAAAGTGGACGGGAGGATTGTTACAACAGCCATGACCGTACTTAATGACGGAACAGGCTTGAGGGGCCAAATGGGCTATTCCTGTTTCTTTCCTGTGTTTTCATGGTCTGATGCAAAAGCAAAGAGAAATGTTACATTTCTGTAGGACCTTGGTAAGACCATTTTTGAATTACTGTGTGTAAAAAGATACTTGAGGCACTGAAACATATTTGCAAGGATATTACTTGAATTGTAGGAAACCAACATTTGAGAAAGATTGAGAAGATTCTTTTGTCTGTACAAGAAAATAAAAGGAAAACGGATCAGTATCTCATTCCAGATATTCAGAAGATTTCAATCATGGGCATTCAAGTTGATGATTGTTGAATTGAAAGTATCTGTTCAATGCATTTAATGAGAATAAGAACATGAAGGTGAAAAGAATAGAAGAGCATGGTTAACAGCATTAGATCAAGAGGTTGACCTGAGGCTGGTGTGGTGCATGAATACCAGCATGGACGAGTAGTTTTGTACTATTGACTTAATGTAGCCCACCAATTTTGGTCGTGAAGGGGTTTGATTGGTGGGGCCAGGTCAGATCAGTTTTCACTTGTGTGCCTAGAAGAAGGAGACAAATACAAGGTGGCCACTGATGGGAATCAAAATCAAGATTGAGGACTAATTTCATTCCACCCAGTGGCTAGAATGTGGAACTTGTCTAGAGTGGGCGAAGATTAAAAGGGAGGCTTGTAATTTGTGATGAACAAGGGAATAAATGGTTATCAAGGCATTATGATAAGACATTTTCGTAGGAAAGAATTGTAATTAGAAACAATTTGGGCTGTTCCTGTACTCTGCACCCTCAGTGAGAAAACTCGAAACTTGAGTCCTTAGTCTGGTTGAAGAAACTAATCATATTGTTCGTATAATGCTGAAACAGATTGTTGAGTTAACAATTGTTGTTTAGTGTTTCAGAACACTGGAAGCAATCTGGCATAGACAAAAGGTTTTGTAGCTCAGGATATTCGTCAAATGCTCCACATGCAACTATAACATGAACAAGAATTAATTAAGCTTGTTGTGCTGTTTCAGGGGCCGCAGAGCATCTGTTAGCTGCGTCTGACATTTTAAAACAATTTGCCCCTCATTTTTATCTTCCATCACCGAGTAATTTAACAACAAAGTAAAACTGGTATTCAATTTAAAAGAATCATTAGTGGACAAAGAATAAAAATGTGAGCTGTCTTGATTTGGGTCAGCAAGCCTTTAAGCATCTGGTAGCCAAATTCAGCACTGACTCAAAATTGATTTGACTGAAGCTAAAGTTTGAAATGAGAAAATTAAGAATTCTTGGAATTGCATAACCCTTTACTGAAGC
This sequence comes from Chiloscyllium plagiosum, assembly GCF_037043375.1. Taxonomy (NCBI): domain Eukaryota; kingdom Metazoa; phylum Chordata; class Chondrichthyes; order Orectolobiformes; family Hemiscylliidae; genus Chiloscyllium; species Chiloscyllium plagiosum. Next base: position 65,811,119 of record NW_028270158.1, on the reverse strand, counting down.
TGGGTTTACAGAGTTTAACTGTTTGGTATTTCTCAAGTTGGAGCAGATACCTTTATGGTTTGCACTAACATTGTACCTACTGAAAACATTTTGAAGCAAACAATATATCTCACATGTTGCAATGCAGCAAATGCTATGGAAGAAACGAATGATCTGTGGCAAAGCAGGCATATGGCATGCTTACTTTCATTGGTCAGGGCATTTGTTTGTAAAAGTTGGGAAGTCTTGATGCAACTGTGGTCAGGCCATGTGGAATGCTGTTTGCAGTTCTGGTGACAGCTCTATATGAAGAATATGGAGGCTTTGAAGAGGATCCAGAAGTGGCTTAACAGGATGTTGTCTGAACTGGAGTGTTTTAGCTACAAGGAGACGTTGGACAAACTTGGATTGTTTTTGTTGGAGCATCTTGTTTGAGGCACAACCTAATAGAAGTATTTAAAATTATGAGCAGCATGGAGAGGAAGGATGGTCAGAGTCTCCTTTTCCCAGGATCAAAATGTCAAGGGGGGGGGGGTGGCATAGGTTTAAGGTGAGAGAACTCACCTTGTGGGTGGCACGGTGGCACAGTGGTTAGCACTGCTGCCTCACAGCGCCAGAGACCCGGGTTCAATTCCCGCCTCAGGCGACTGACTGTGTGGAGTTTGCACGTTCTCCCCGTGTCTGCGTGGGTTTCCTCCGGGTGCTCCGGTTTCCTCCCACATTCCAAAGATGTGCAGGTCAGGTGAATTGGCCATGCTAAATTGCCCGTAGTGTTAGGTAAGGGGTAAATGTATGGGTGGGTTGCGCTTCGGCGGGGCGGTGTGGACTTGTTGGGCCGAAGGGCCTGTTTCCACACTGTAAGTAATCTAATCTAATCTAAAAAAAAAAAGAGTTTGAAAGAGGTGTGCAAGGAATGTTTTTCCCACAGAGAATAGTTGGTGCCTGGAATAGTTGGTTCCAGGGGAGGTCGTAGAAGCAGAGACAACAGCAAAGGTTAAAAGGCATTTAAGCAGACATGCAAACAGCTAGAGAATAGAGGGAGGGGCCATGTGCAGGCAGATGGGATTAATTAGAAAAGCATCATGCTCAGCACAGATGTAGTGTGGTGTCGGGACTGTTTCTATGCTGTATTGTTCTATGATTGAAATGCTTGCATCTTTAGCTTTACTGAATCTGTTATGAGGTGTGCATAGTTGTGATATTGTATAATTTGGTTGGAATTTGAGCACCTCTATACATTTAACTATAATGGTATTTATAGTCCAAGCGTTAATGATGGGTATAAAAAGATTGACTGAATCTTTGAAATTTGACAGGCCTTTTGTAAGAAGTAGTTCCATTCACTTAAAAAATGGTACTTTTGTCAGATTATCTCTTTACTAATTAACAAAACTATACAATTCCTGAAATTGTACCTTGAGATTTTGATGAATTTAACAGATTTGATTGTAATGTAATTTCTTGTCTTTTCAGTGCGGGAATAGCTGTTGGTTTCTATGGTAATGGTGAGACCAGTGATGGAATTTTCAGACTTGCCTACTCGATGAGACATGCGAACCGCACTATAACAGGAATTGATTACCTCGTAAGTACCGATTTCCATCTTTGCTAAAACAGTTGGGGGGGGATTCTCAATAACCTCATAGTATGTTCATTTGTAATCGTTGGTTCTAACTTTTCATAACCAAATGGTTGAAAGGTATATTTGCTTGAATTATATGTATTCTTTAATGAAAACAACTGAAAATATTAAATTTATTGAGTGAGTGCCTGTTGTACCTGACTTCATCTGCTTAGCAGTAGCTAAATAGGAGTTCTTGGGATCAATCTTATTTTCCAATTGATTGGATCACAGCCTAAATGGATGTATATACAAATTGGCTGACTTCCGTTCCTTATGGTTATGGAAATGATACAGGAGGAAGATGATTTATAGAGGAAACCTGACACAACAATGTTTCAGCCATTCATAATATAGAAGTGGAGCATGTGAACAGTATGTTTAAATTTATGCTACAGTGTCACTGAAGGAGAAAACTAATGCAGCCGATAGCAACTTTGGGCTATCAAAGTCAACTTTACAAAGTCAACTTTACAAAGTCAACCCTGACCCAGATCAGAGTACACCTTTGGGATTCCATTTGGATTCCACTACATAGGATTTTGCCCTCACAAAAAAAATCCCTCTGTAATATCATGACCAACATTGTCCATCACCTTGATAGTAGAACTAGTATAGTAATTTGTCTTCCACTACCATAACATGTTCTGTCAGTATGCCATCCCACACTAATCCTACTTCCTTTCTACATTCCTCTGGTTCGGTAACTCCCCCTTAAGATCCCCCTCTGGATTTTCATTTAGACTGCAGTAATGGGTAAGACCAGAAAATTCTAGGAATATGGAGACCCTGAGGAGGGCCCAAATACAGAAACTCGTCATTTTTTAAAAATTCCATTTCCTACCAGCTTTCTGAGAGCATTGTAATTTATTTTCAAAGCAAATCTATCGATCTAAATGCAGAGTTTATGACTTGTGTTCATCTTCAAAAGCTTGCATGGCAGCACCATATTTAAAAATAATCATCTACGGGAGGAATAAGTCTTCACCCTACCGTTGCTGATTGTAGCATTATCACAATGGTATGGTTTCAAGTATTTTGTAAGAGACTTCAGCTCCTATTATAATGTCATTGTCATTTGAGTTGTACAGCATGGAAAGAGACCTTTCAGTCCAACTTGTTCATGCTGACCAGATATCCAAAATTAATCCAATCTCTTTGCCAGCATTTGGCCCATATGCCTCTAAACTCTTCCTATTCAGGAACACATCCAGATGCCTTTTAAATTTTGTAATTGTACAAGCCTCCATCACTTTCTCAAGCAGCTTTATTGCATACACATGCCACTCTCTGCATAAAAATGTTGTGCTTCCGATCCCTTTTAAACCTTTCACCTCTCACAACACTCTAACTTAATCAAGAACCCACCCTCCCTCTCTGAGGAAGAGAATTTCATACATTGATAACCCTCAGCAAAGAGATTGTTCCTTATCATCATCTTAAATAGGAGGTTTTTTATTTTGAAACTGTGTCCTTTTATTTCTAGACTGCTGCATGATGCCTCATCTTCCGGCTAGGAACCCTCCAACCACAAGGGATGAACTCGGATTTCACCCGTTTCCTCATTTCCCCTCCCCCCAGCCTGTCTCAGTCAAATCCATCAAATTCAGCACCGCCTTCCTAACCTGCAATCTTCTTCCCGACCTCTCCGCCCCCACCCCAGTCTGACCTATCACCCTCACCTTGACCTCTTTCCACCTATCACATTTCCGACGCCCCTCCCCCAAGTCCCTCCTCCCTATCTTTTATCTTAGCCTGCTGGACCAACTTTCCTCATTCCTGAAGAAGGGCTAATGCCCGAAAAGTCGATTCTCCTGTTCCCTAGATGCTGCCTGACCTGCTGCGCTTTTCCAGCAATACATTTCCATGCATGATGCATCAACCCTGTCAAGTCCCCTCAGATTCTGCCTGATTGAATTGATTTTTTTTAAATGTCTGTGCTATTATCTCCTTAAAAATGGATTCTACCATATTCGTACCAGTGTGAGACTAACTGGCCTGTGCTTTCCTGTTTTCTGTGTCTCTTCTTTTAGCAATGCCTGAAGCTGTCCAGAATCTAGGGGAATATGAAATATTACAGACAATGCATCCACTACCTCTGTAACCATAGTTAATATTTTTGGATACAGGTCATTGTCAGCCTTTCGTCCCATTGGTACATTTTCTCAACTGATTGCTTCAAGTTCCTTTTGCTTCGTTTTCCTTGAAGCACTGTGCACTTTGTCTCTTCTACTGTGAACATAGATAAAAGTCCTCCAAAGATTCATTGAAGTTAGTAAGACATGACCTGCCCTGCACAGAGCCATGCTGACTGTCCCTAATTAGACAATACTTTCCAAATGTATGTAAATCCTATCCCTAAGAAATCTCTCCAATAGCTTCCCAACCACCGATGTGAGATTCACTGGTCTATCGTTTCCAAGATTATCCCTATTTCCCTTCTTGGAGACAGGAGCAACATTAGCTATTCGTCAGTCCTCTCCAGTGGCTAGTGAGGATACAAAGATCTTCGTCAAGGCCCCAGCAATCTCCTCTCTTGTCTCTCTCAGTAGCCTGCGGTAAGTACCATTGGACCCTGGGGACTTATCCACCTTAATGCTCTTCAAGAGATCCAACACCACTTCTTGATCTCAAAATGCCCTAGCAAATTAGCATGCTCCACACAAATCCCACTTTCCTCCAAATCCTTTTCCTGGGTAAATATCGATGCAGAATACTCATTTAGAATGTCACCCACATCCTGTGACCCTAAGCACAAGTTCTTTCTTTTATCCTTGAGTGGTCCTAACTTCTCCCTCGTTATCCTTTTTATTTTTAATGTATCTATACAATGCCTTGGGATTCCCTTTAACCCTACTTGTCAAGATGATTTCATGGCCCCTTCATGCTTTCCTAATTCTCTGCTTGAGTGCTTTCCTTATATTCCTCACAGGGCCTGTCTGATTTTAGCTTCCTAAACGCTACAAATGCTGCTTTTTTCCCTTTTTGAATTTTCTGTTGTGGTTCTGTTCGCCGAGCTGGAAATTTTTGTTGCAAACGTTTCGTCCCCTGTCTAGGTGACATCCTCAGTGCTTGGGAGCCTCCTGTGAAGCGCTTCTGTGGTGTTTCCTCCGGCATTTATAGTGACCTGTTCCTGCCGCTTCCGGTTGTCAACCCGAGCTACAAATCTTCTCCCAAATTTTGAATTTTCTTTTGGATGGATTAGAAAATTTGCAGATGGCACTAAAGTCGGTGGAGTAGTGTACAGTTTGGAAGAATGTTGCAGGGGGACTTGGATAAACTGCAGAATTGGGCTGAGAGGTGGCAAATGGAGTTCAATGCAAATAAACATGAGGTGATGCACTTTGGGAAGAATAACAAGAAGGCAGAATACTGGGTCATTGGAAAGGTTGCTGGTGGTGTGGATGTGCAGAGGGATCTTGGAGTCCATGTACATAGATCCCTGCAATTTGCCACCCAGGTTGATAGTGCTGTTAAAAAGGCATACGGTATGTTAGGTTTCATTGGTAGAAGGATTGAGTTCCGGAGCAGCAATATTATGCTGCAACTATACAAAACGCTAGTGCGGCCACACTTGGAATATTGTATACAGTTCTGGTCGCCATATTTCAGGAAGAATGTGGAAACATTGGAAAAGGTGCAGAGGAGATTTACCAGGATGTTCCCTCGTCTGGAGGGAAGGTCTTATGAGGAAAAGCTGAGAACTTGGGTTTGTTCTCATCGGAAAGAAGAAGGCTGAGAGGGGATTTGATAGAGACATACAAGATGATCAGAGGATTAGCTAGGGTAGAAGGTGAAAGTCTTTTTCCTAGGATGATGATGTCAGCTTGTACGAGGGAGCATAACTACAAATTGAGGGGTGATAGATTTAAGACGGCTGTCAGAGGCAGGTTCTTTATTCAGAGAGTGGTAAGGGCATGGAATGCCCTACCTGCCAATGTAGTTAATTCAGCCACATTAGGGAGGTTTAAACAATCCTTGGCAAGCACATGGATGATGATGGGATTGTGTAGGGGGACGAGCTGAGAATAGTTCACATTCTCAGCTTCGGCGCAACATCGAGGGCCGAAGGGACTGTTCTGCGCTGTATTGTTCTATGTTCTACTAGAATTCTAGAGGGGGTAACAAGCAGGATAAAGGGGAAACAGTGGATATAACATATTTGGATTCTCAAAAAGTGTTTGATCAAGGTATCACACCTTAGTCTACTTAATCAGATAAGAGCACATGACCTTGGATATAGCATATTAGCATGGATAGAGAATTGGCTAGCTAATAAATGACAGAGTTAGAATAAAGGGAGCATATAAGTGTGGCACAAGGATCAATGCTGGGGCCACAATTATTTATAATATACATTAATGACTTGGAAATGTGTATACTCTAGTAGTTCACACAAAAATAGGTGGAAAAGCAAATGGTAAGTATCACAGAGTCAGCAGAGGGATTGGGACAAATTAAATGAGTGTGCAAAAACTTGTAATGTGAGAAAATGTGAAATAATGCACTTTGGCAAGAAGAAAGGAGGAACAGAAAGTTATTTAAATGGAGAAAGACTGCAGAGAATCAGGAATCTCAAAAAAGCTAGCAGTGGATGAGTTTTGCATGGTATATCTGCAAGAAGCTGTCAGTTTGAAGAATTAAATTATCCCCACCTCCTTAATTTTACACAACATACTGTAACATGGTGTCTTAAAAGATTTATTTGGAACAGTGAACAAAGTATTGGTTTCAAGGTTGCATTGCCTTGAAGGAGAAAGTAGAGTCAATTTGTGTTGGCAGAGACATGGGGGCCTGTTCCCGTGCTGGATGACTCTCAGCAGAAGGACTTAGGCTTGAAAGTTGCCTTTTAATATTCACAATTTGATTGCTTGTTCATAATTATGTTGAAAGATTTGTTAAAGTGATTGTCAACACTTTTACACTGATTAATTTTCTGACTGGATAGGAGTTTGAAGTTCAATACATTTCATTGAAGTGGGGTCCTATGTTGCTGAGGTTTGTCTCTGCAGCACAAGTAACAATGTGGGCAGTAGTTAAACTGGATTGTGGAGGTTTGCTTGATCACCTCTAATTCAGAGTATTTGTGCAGACCTTAGTGACAATCAGTAATGTAGATTATATACTAATGGACCAGTTGACATTTATTCATTGCATTTTTCATTTCTGAATTTTTGTTGCATATTGGTGATTTGTTGTTGATGTAAATGCCATTTATTCAAACCGTTGAGCGGATACAGTATGGTAACTCAGAATAAGGTGCTTAATTTCAGGTATAGCAAGGTTGGATTTTGGAATAATACTGTAATTCAATTGTCTGATTATGTTATTGGAAATTAGAATGGCAAGTCTAAAACTGCACTTAATAAAGTTGAGAAATTCTGATATTTTGTTATTGAAGGTCATAAAATGGCAAGAATTTGCATTAGTCATCCGGTTTGTTATCGTCTGCCACAGAGTGTTGAACTTTTTACAGAGAGTTTTGATGAGAAGTTTATTTGTCAGATGAGTTGGTCATATTTGATATTGGTTAAAAGTTCCTCTGACTGTGATGCTAAATATTTAATTGCAAAAACATCACTTTTAGATGATGTTTCAAAGCTTCTGTTAGTTGCATTTTTACTGTTCCAACAGTACATTGAAGCTTAGTTCTATCGTATTGTACAATATGGAATTTCTATCAAAAATTAGTAACTGTAGTTTCTCTTTATTAAGGCATGCTTTATGATAGACATTAAAACCAGGATTAGTGCAGCATTGGATTGTTATGTAGTCATTTAATAATACTAGACCCATATTCAGTATTTTAAATTTGTTACTGTTTACATATAATCAAGTTACATAAACCTAGCAGGTACTGAAATAAGCAACATTTAGCAGTAGCAGAAACATTTACCTTTTAAACTCCATTTATTTTCTTGAGATATTAAAATAAAGAGCCTGCAAAATGAATTTTTCAATTTATTTTTGTATACAGTCAGTTCCGCTATAACATGGGAGATCTGTTCTCGTGCAGTCCCGTATTATAAGAAGATCTTGTCATTGCAGCACCTCTTGAACTAATGGGGCCGGGATCACTTTAAAACTTCGCGCTTAATAAACAGTGTACCTAATTCATCAATTGTGCTATGGCAAATGCGTGTTACAGCAGAACAACCTGTACAATCCTGCAAAAGTTTCAAAAGAGAGTTAAAGTTTTTTTTTCCCAGTAGTTAACAGACTTTTGAATCAAGAGTACTGTTGAAATAAGTAATCCTGAGGCTTGGTTAAAGTGAATAGCAGGCAAGAAAATTAACAAAGGAATATGATGCTCCTCCCAGTCCTAATGAATGGTGACTGAGAGACTAGTTGGTGTCTTGTTTCAGAATGAACATGTAACTGCAGTCGATCTCCTACAATATAGTCAGGAATAAGTCTATCCTGCTACCAATTACCTGGACTGCTTCTGCACTGTAGGGATTCTATGATTCGGTGATTCAGTGATTTGGATCTGCCATAGATATCTTCCCTGGTTCAGTCATTTTCTTAAGTAACCTATACTTATATCAATTGATTTTATCTAGTCTGTACATTATCTGAACAATAGCATAATCTGTGGATGAAATAAAACCATCTCCTATATATCTAGTAATTCAGAGGAAACGCACAAGGTGAGATGAAAATTAACAAGAATCATTAAGCTGCTTTATTTCATTCTGAAATCAACATTTTGAAGGGTTTTGCATATTCACATCAGTATAACTTAATATAAAAATGAGCAAGTTACAGTGTCCTGTTCTCAGGAGTCACCTGGCTGACCAAAATAGCTTTTCTCAGTTCATTTACCTGTGTTTCACCCATTACTCCCCTTTCCTGTCTGATTGCTCATTGCTTGGGCAGCTATTTAAATGGCTAACTGATCTTAATTTATAAATTTTAGATATGTAGCCTTATCCCTAAGCTTTGTTAAAATAATAAGTGTAATTATATTAGGGGATTTGAACTATCCCAAATAGTAATTTGGAGAACCAAAATATAAAGAGCAGAGGAAGTGGCTTTTTAAAAAATATTTAAAGGAAATACATATCTCTCAGTCTGGTGCAGTGGCCTCCTCCCATAGGGGCCTCCTGGCACGGCTTGGCGACCTCCTAGCCTGGCACAGTAGCCTCCGCAACAGCGTCTCAGCATGGTGTGGAGCCAGGGCCCAGTGTGGTCTGGAAGCTAGATGCCAGCGTAGTCTGCTTTACTGAACTCTTTTCTATAATGCTGGACATTTTATTTCTGTATTGTCTAAAACCTTGTAACCAAAGAAGCTGTGCCGAGGTACATTTTTTATTTAAGTTGGCACTACAATTGGTGACATATAAACTTTTCAGTATACCCAATAAGTATATGTGACAATAAAAGCTGTTCCGCTCCCCACTCCCCATTCCATTCCACTCCCCACCCCTTCTGATTAGCATATAGGTGGTATTACAAGGGATGGAGTAATGTGGAACCTGATTCAGAAATCACTATCCCTTTAGAGAGGCAAGGTTTGATCAGAGTAAGGTTATGCCTAATGAATTTCTTGAGGTGACCAAGTGTGTCAATGAGGGTAGTGCACTTGTTGTAGTTCATGTGTATTTCATCAAATACACATGACAAGATTCCACATGAGAGAATTGATAATGAAGATAAAAGCTCATGGGACCAGGGTAACTTGGCAAGTTAGATCCAAAATTAGCTTAGTAGGAGACACATGGTGGTGGTAGAAAGCTATTTGTGTGACAGAAGACCAATGTCCCGTGGCTTCCTAAAGGGATTAGTGGTAAGTCCCTTATTGTGTGTAATATTCATCAGTGACACAGATGAGAATATGGATTGGTGGGGTGAGGTGTGTGGATGACACAAAGGTTGGCGGGTGGTTGACAGTGATGAAGGAGGTCTTTGGTTAGAGGAGGAAAGGATCGGATTGATCAGATGGGCTGATCAGTAGCAGATGGAATTTAATCCTGATCACTGAGAGGTGATGCACTTGGGAAGAAGGAACAATGTAAGAGAGTACTCTGTGAATAGAACAACACTAGGAAACTCACAGGAACAGAGGGATTTGGTGTTACTTGTCCACAGATACTTGAAGATGGCTGGACAGGGTAATAGGGTAGTTCAGAGGAAGAGTTACCGGACCCGAAATGTTAACTCTGATTTCTCTTTACAGATGCTGCCAGACCTGTGCTTTTTCTAGCAATTTCAGCTTTTGTGTTTGTAGTGTGGTCGTTAAAATATGTGATAATTGCCTTTATTAATTGTTGCACAGATTGTAAGAGAAGGGGTGTTGTGCTAGAGCTGTACAGAACTTGAGTTAAACCCCAGCCGGAGCATTGTGTGCAGTTTCATCATGCTATAGGACAGATGTGATTGCACTGCAGGGCTGTCATAGAATGAAAGAGATCCACAGTTGGACAAACGGCCGTTCTGCCCATCACATCAGTCCACTCAAAAACAACCATCTAACTGTGGTAATTCTATTTTCCAGCATTTCATCCATAGTCTTGTAAGCCTTGGCATCACAAGTGCACATCTAAATATTACTAAAACATGCTGCGGGTTTCTGCCTCGCCAACCCTTTTAGGCAGTGAGTTCCAGATTCTCAACAGCCTCTGGGTGAAAAAGATTTCCTGCAGATCCCCTCTAAACCTTCTTCCCCTTGCCTTAAGTCTATGCCTTGATTATTGATCCCTTCATTAAGGGAAAAGATTTCTTTCTGTCTACTCGGTCTGTCTCCCTCATAATTTTAGACATCTCAATCATGTCCCTGCTCAATCTCCCCTGGTTTAAACATTACAGTCTGTCCAATTTATCTTTTATAACTGAAACTTTCCAGCCCAGGCAACATCCTGGTAAATCTCCTCTGCACCCTCTCGAGTGCAATCACATTGGAACTAAAGACATAGGAAGGGAAAAGGATGAGATCCTGAAGGGAGAATATAAGAAGTTGGGCAGGGATTTAAAAAGGAGGTCCTTGAGGATAGTATTAACAGGATTATTTGCAGTACTATGAGGGTAGTGAGGGTAGGAATAGGAGGATAGAGCAGGTGATGAATGTGTGGCTGAAGAGCTAGTGCAGGGGAGAAGGGTTCACATTTATGGATCATTGGAATCTCTTCTGGGCTAGAAATGACCTGTATAAGAAGGACAAATTGCACCTGAATTGGAACGGGACTAATATACTGGCAGGGAGATTTGCTGGAGATGCTCGGGAGGATTTAAACTAGTAATGTTGGGGGGTGGGGGGGCATGGAGGTGGGACTCTGGGAGATAGTGAGGAAAGAGATCAGTCTGAGACTGGTACAGTTGGGAAAAGGAGCAAGTCAAACGGTCAGACCAGGCAGGAACAAAGCAGAGAATGAGGTAAATGAAACTGCATTTATTTCAATGCAAGAGGCCTAACAAGGAAGACAGATAAACTCGGAGCATGGTTAGGAATATGGAACTGGGATTATTACAGAGACGTGGTTCAGGGATGGACAAGACTGACAGCTTAATATTCCAGGATACAAATGCTATAGGAAGGATAGAAAGGGGGACAAGAGAGGAGTTGGAATGGCATTTTTGATAAGGGATAAAAACATGAATGCATTATATATTTAGAGACGATATTCCTGGGAACACATCCAGGGAAGTTATTTGGTTGGAACTGAGAAGTAGGAAAGGGATGATCACATTATTCGGATTCTATTAGAGAAATTGAGATTTTGGTCAAGAAAAAGAAGGAAGCATTTGTCACATATAGACAACAGAGATCGAGTGAATCCTTACAAGAGTATAAAGACTGTAGGAGTATAAAGAGGGAAATCAGGAGGGCAAAAAGGAGCCATGAGATAGCTTTGGTAAATAGGATTAAGGAGAATCCAAAGGGATTTTAATAATACATTGAGGACGAAAGGGAAAGAATAGGACCCCTCAAAGATCAGCAAGGCAGCCCATGTGTGGAACTGCAGGAGATGGGGGAGATACTAAGCGAGTATTTCGCATCAGTGTTTACTGTGGAGAAGGACATTGAAGATATAGAATGTGGGAAAATAGATGGTGACATCTTGACAAATAGATTCCTGATGATCGGCTTATTCCCAAAATATCGATTCTCCTGCTTCTTGGATGCTGCCTGACCTGCTGTGCTTTTCTAGCACCATATTCTGGATGACATTTTTAAAAATGTCCATATTATGGAGGAGTTGGTGCTGGATGACTTAAAATGTACAAAGATGGATAAATCCCCAGGACCTGATCAGGTGTACCTGAGAACTCTGTGGGAAGTTAGGGAAGTGATTGCTGGACACCTTGCTGAGACATTTGTATCACCAGTCATCACAGGTGAGGTGCCGGAAGACTGGAGATTGGCTAACGTGGTGCCACTATTAAAGAAAGATGGTAAGGAAAAGCCACGGAATTATAGACCAGTGAGCCTGACAACGGTGGTAAACACATGGTTGGAGGGAATCCTGTGGGATAGGATTTACATGTATTTGGAAAGACAAGGGCTAATTTGGGATAACCGACATGGATTTGTGCATGGGAAATCATGCCTCACAAATCTGATTTGAGTTTTTTTGAAGAAATAAAAAAGAGAATTGATGAGGGCAAAGTAATGAACGTGATCTATGTGGACTTCAGTAAGGCATTCGACAAGGTTCCTCATGGTAGGTTGGTTAGCAAGGTTAGATCACATGGAAGAAATAGTCATTTGGATACAGAACTGGCTTGAAGGTAGAAAACAGAGGGTGGAGGGTTGTTTTTCAGACTGGAGGCTGGTGACCAGTGGTGTGCCACAAGAATCTGTGCTAGGTCCACTACTTTTTATCATTTATATAAATAATTTGGATGTGAACAACATTGGAGGTGTAGTGGACAGCGAAGAAGGTTATCTCAGTTTACAACAGGGTCTTGATTAGATGGGCCAATGAGCCGAGGAGTGGCAGTTGGAGTTTAATTTAGATAAATGTGAAGTGCTGAATTTTGGAAAAGCAAATCATGGCAGGACTTACAGTCATAGAGTCATACAGATGTACAGTACGGAAACAGACCCTTCAGTCCAACTCGTTCATGCTGACCAGATATCCCAACCCAATCTAGTCCCACCTGCCAGCATTTAGCCCATATCCCTCCAAAACCTTCCCATTCATATACCCATCCAGATGCCTTTTAAATGTTGCAATTGTACTAGCCTCCACCATTTCCTCTGGCAGCTCATTCCATATACGTGGCACGGTGGCACAGTGGTTAGCACTGCTGCCTCACAGCGCCGGAAACCCGGGTTCAATTCCCGCCTCAGGCGACTGACTGTGTGGAGTTTGCACGTTCTCCCCGTGTCTGCGTGGGTTTCCTCCGGGTGCTCCGGTTTCCTCCCACAGTCCAAAGATGTGCAGGTCAGGTGAATTGGCCATGCTAAATTGCCCGTAGTGTTAGGTAAGGGGTAAACGTAGGGATATGGGTGGGTTGCGCTTCGGCGGGTCGGTGCGGACTTGTTGGGCTGAAGGGCCTGTTTCCACACTGTAATGTAATCTAATCTAATCTACCACCCTCTGGTTGCCCCTTAGGTCTCTTTTATATCTTTCCCCTCTCATCCTAAACCTATGCCCTCTACCACCCCACGGAAGAGTCTTTCTCTGTTTATCCTATCCGTGCCAGTCATGATTTTATAGACCTCCATAAGGTCACCCCTCAGCCTCCGATGCTCCAGGGAAAGCAGCCCCAGCCTATCCAACCTCTCCCAATAGCTCAAATCCTCCAACTCTGGCAACAACCTTGTAAATCTTTTCTGAACCCGTTCAAATTTCACAACATCTTTCCAATGGGAAGAAGACCAGAATTGCACTCAATATTGTAAAAGTGGCCTAACCAATGTCCCGTACAGCTGCAACAGCAGCTTAGCAACCTCCTTTCTTGCTTCCCAGAGCAATCCAGGATAAATCTGGTCTGGCCCTTGGGGCCTTATCAATCTTAATGTTTGCCAATAGCATTCAAGGTGGGAAACTGGGACTACTGTAAATGACAGAGTATTTTTGGCGGTACATACTTGATACGAGCTTCTTCTGGTATTGTGTGTCTATGATTTTATATTTAAAGTAACTATTTCTCTTAAAAAGGGAATTCATCAGCTTAGCTTAACATTTGGCCCTGTAGAGTAGAGTGGATAAACATGCAATGAGTGTAAATCTCCAAAATGCCAGACTTTTATTTGTTGTCTCAACTTGTGTGCAGGCATCTTTTACAAGATGCGTCTGTGTGGTGTAAAATTATGTCCCAATACATGTGTGAATCATAATGTAACACATGTATTGGGCCAAGCAGTGGAATGTGGTGTAAAATTCCAAGCAGTGGAATGTGGTGAAACGGTTAAAAATTATGTCCCAATACATGTGTGAATCTAACCGGAACGGAGGTGTTGCTTAGTCCCGTGTGAATCTTCTTATCTGTATGTAACCAGAATGGAATGTGTTTTTTAGCCTTGCTCTGCTGTTCACATGAATGTTTATATCTGGAAAAGAGTATATCAGCTGGAAAAGTCTCCAGTTCGGTGAGTCTGCTCCGGGGTTACGTTTAACCGCCGAGCGTGGGTTGTTGGCAACCGCTCTACGAGAACTGACGGCTCCCAGTTTTGGTAACATGTAGAGTGAGTATAAGCCAGACCCGTTGTGGCGACGCTGCGGGGAATAAAATGCCCATATTCTAGCAGACTCGCCTCTTGGTCGTTTGTTCTGTGTCAGACTACTCTCCTACGAACCTGACCTTGAGAATTTTTTAAAACAGTCTGCTGCATTCATAATTATAAAGGTTAATGGAATGTTGTCCTTTATCTCACATGGACAATGGAAATCTAGAATACCCTTCTTAAAAATGTTGTTGTTAAAAATATCAGAATTGAAAGATGAAGTCAGTTTGCCAATCTGCAGTGATTTCTTTGAATGTTGGAACATGCTTGAGGGGCTGAATGGACTATTCCTGTTCTCTAACTTGTTGCGAGTTTGATTTGATGCAATAGTGATTTTCTTTTACATTATGCAATCGCCTCTGTTTGAGCAAATTCTAAATGTTAGTATGTGACAGAGTCTCATACTTCAGTATGTCGTTAAAATAATTTGGTTTTTACTTTTGGACTGCTGACATTTCAGACTCCCAGAAAATTGGAACCGACAGTGAATCTAGTCAGATTGGATTCAGTGTTCGAAGCAGCACTGTCTGAAATACCTTTGTGATTGCCTCAGCTCCCCACATGATTTCACAAAGCTCTTTCAAAATTCTTTTTTAAATTGCTTGGAAATATGTACATACTGATGTTTCATTAACATTGTCACATTAATAGGTTTTGTGAAGACCTCTTTGAGACAAATGGTGAACACGGCAAACCAAAATCGAGACTGTGGTGCTGGGAGGGGGCTGGGGGCAAGGTAGCTGAGGGTGTGAATGGTAGATGAAGGTAGAGTAAAGGTGATAGGTTGGAGAGGAGGATGGAGCTGGGAAGGAAGATAAGACAGGTAGGACAGGTCAAGAGAGCGGTGCAGAGTGAAAAGTTGGATCTAGGATAAAGTGGGGGGGGGGGAGAATGAGGAAACTGGTGAAATCCACATTGATTCCATGTGGTAAGGGTCCCAAGGTGGAAGAAGGTTGGATCTGGGATGCGTTGGCAGGAGGGGAAATGAGATAACTGGTGAAATCCACATTGATCCCATGTGGTTGGAGGGTCTCAAGGCCGAAGATGAGGTGCCTTATCTTCTGCCTTGGGACCCTCCAACCACATAGGATCAATGTGGATTTCACCAGTTTCCTCATTCTTCCACTTCCCCCCCCCCCCATCATATTCCAGATCCAACCTTCCAACTCGGCACTGCCTTCTTGACCTGTTCTACCTGTCCATCTTCCTTCCCACCTGCTCCACCCTCCTCTCCGACCTATCACCTTCACCCCCAACTTCATGTATCGCGTTCCCAGCTACCTTCCCCCCAACCCCCTCCCATTTAACTCTCAGCTCCATTGGCCCACAAGCCTCATTCCTGATGAAGGGCTTATGCCCAAAACGTCAATTCTCGTGCTCCTCGGTTGCTGCCTGACTGGCTGTGCTTTTGCAGCAGCACACTCTCGACTTTGTTCTCCAGCATCTACAGTTCTCACTTTTTCCATGGTAAATCCAATTTCATCCAAATACCAACAAACCCGACAATACTGAATTATTTAATGTGCAGTCAGTATGACTCTTAATTAAAGAAAAATGCATGAGTTACATCCATGTTGCAAATTCTGTTACATGGCTGTAAAGGGAGAGTGCAGGTCTATAGGAATGGTAGAAAAAAAACTAAAAGTACCTACTTTGAAAAGTTTTGTTTTTTTTTGAACTCATGTTTTGTTTATATGCAGGTTTCTGAGAGTACTCATGATCTGAATCGGACGGTAGATGGAAGCCTAAATACCTTGGAGGATTTGTTTACAAAGGAACCACGATATTTGGAGAGAGTGCAGAAGTCAAAAAGTCTGCTTGGAAACCTTGTTAGACAGCTAACTGGAATTCCATTTTGGGAGAAGAATGCTGTATCTCTGGAAGAGCTGGCTGTCTTTGTTGAGTTGTATGACTATTACAGGTATGTAGCTGGCTAGATATGATTCCCTGACCTTCTTTGTGCTCAAAGAATAGAATGTTGTCCTGGGAAATGAAATACATAACCACTTAATTTAATAACTGGCATTATAAGCCAGGATGAATTAGTATAGAGTGATATTTTGAGCCTTGAGAGTATTTCCATCTGCACTCTTATACAACATTATTTTTCAAGTTCTTTCAACAAACCACAACCTTGGTTTTATTTTTACTCTGGGATTGGAGTGTCTGTCTATCATCTGCTTTCAATGTTTTTGGGACATTCTTGTCACCAGTCTAACTGGACAGAGCAATTCCTTATCAATATGACTAACATGATCAATATTGGAGCTCAGTTCTTGGGACTAGAGCCTTTTTAAAAATGAAAGTTATCCACTCCCAAAGATCAGAGAACTGGGTTGCCAACTCTGGCTGGACATATTCTAGGGGACATCAATGTGAGTGCCATCACAGGAGGTGGTGCAGTGATGCAAGTTGGGAGCTTAGAGAAAAAGGAATTTAAAAAAAAAGTTGAACTGTTGAGGTTGAATAAAGTAGAGGGTCTTAACTAATTGAATTGAATGATCTTTTTCCTTGCTATATATTTTATATAGCTTAATGCAATGAATCTGAGATAGAGGAATAATACGTATTGCAAATAAATTGGTTCTGCTGCTTTGACTATTTTATTCAAACTGGTTATCATGTCTTGAGTTACATTGAACATGAAGCCTTCTCTGCTATTTTTCTATTCAGTCTGAACAATTCCTTCCCCTTGCTCTTGTGGTACTAGTCAGGTTGGCATGAAAGTGGCTTATGGAATTCAGCCAGTTGGAGCTGTGCAGAACTTTGGCTCAGCCACAGGTGAAATAGTGTGTGCAGATCTGGTCACCTGACTGCAGCAAGAATATGATTGCACTTGGAAGGGTGCAGAGGAGATTTGACAGAATATTGCCTAGGCCGGAGTGCTTTTGCTATAAAGTGAGTTTTTGGATAAGCTTGAGTTGTTTCATTTAAAGCAGAGAAGGTTGAGGGTGACCTGATTAAGGTGCATAAGTTTGAGGGAATGGACAGCATGCACAGAAAGTAGCTATTCCCCTTAAGCATAGAGTTGTACAGTACAGAAACAACCCTTAAGTCCAACTTGTCTAACCAGATATCCTAAACTGATCTCATCCTATTTGCCAGCATTTGGCCCATATCCCTCCAAAACCTTCTTATTCAGGTGACCATGCAAATGCCTTTAAATGTTGTGACTGTACCCACCTCCACCACCTCTTCTGGCAGCTCATTCCATGCACACATCACCCTCTGCATGAAAAACCTGCCCCTTGAGTCCCTTTTAAATCTTTCCAATCTCACTTTAAACCTATGTCCCCTAGTTTTGGATTCCCCTACCCTGGGAAAGGACATTGGCTATCCATCCTATTCATGCCTCTCATGATTTTATTAACCTCTATAAGGTCACCCTTCAGCCTCCTATGCTGCAGGGAAAAAAACCCCAGCCTATTCAGCTTCTCCCTATAGCTCAAACCCCAGCAACATCCTTTTACATCTTTTCTACACCCTCAAGTTTTACTTACATCTTTCCTGTTGCAGGGAGACCAGAATTGAATGCAGTATTCCAAGAGTGGTCTAACCAATGTCGTCTATAGCCACGACATGACGTCCCAAGTGCTATATTCAGTGCAGTGACCAATGAAAGCAAGCATGCTAAATACCGCCTTTACCACCCTGTCTACCTGTGACTTCACTTTCAAGGTTCTGTGTATCTGCACCCCTCTTTGTTTGGCAACACTACCCAGGACCCTACCACTAACTATATAAGTCTTGTCCTCGTTTGTCTAACCAATTTGCAACACTTCACCTTTATCTAAATTAAACCCCATCTGCCACTCCTTGGCCCATTAGCCTATCTGATCACTTACTAACCATTCCTCCTATATTCACACTAAAATCATTTACATAAATGATGAAAAGCAGTGGACCCAGCACCGACCCTTGTGACCAAAGGCCTCTCGTCTGAAAAACAACCCTGTGTCATCATCCTCTGTCTCCGATCTTCAAGACATAGTTTCTAGTTGCTTGGAGACAATAAGGACTGCAGTTGCTGGAAGGCAGAGTTGATGCATGTGGAGCTGGAAAAGCAGAGCAGGAGCTTTGCCAGGGTTTCTGCCTGAAACATTGACTTTCCTGCTCCTCTGATGCTGTCTGACCTGCGGTGCTTTTCCAGCTTCACATCTATTGACTTTACTTCCAGTCGGCCAGCTCTCCCTGGATTCCATGAGATATAACCTTGCGAACCAGTCTACCATGCGGAACCTTGTCAAATGCCGCGCTGAAGTCCTTGTAGACAACGTCAACCGTTCTGCTTTCTTCAAGTTTCTTGGTTGCTTCTTCAAAAAAACTGAATTTTAAAAAAAACTGATATTCCATGCACAAAGCCATGTAGACTATCTCTACTCAATCCTTGCCTTTCCAAATGCATGTAAACCTGTCCCTCAGAATCTCCTCCAGCCTCGGTCGCATGGTAGCTCGGTGGTCAGCACTATTGCCTCACAGTGCCAGGGACTCGTGTTGGATTCCAGCCTCAGGCAACTGTCTGTGTGGAGTTTGCAATGGATTACAATTGTTCAAATTTGCTGATCTAGCCTTGACAGCTCAACTCGAGCCATTCTATCATGGACTCCTTCAAATTGTTAGGATGCAGAGGTCGGATCCCTCTGTTAATTAAAACCAAACATCCAGAAAAACTTGCCTTGCCTCATAATCTGTTAACATGTGAGTGATATTTTCACTATTTAAAGAAAAACAACAATTTATTTTCCTAACAAAACACTAAACAAAACTATTAACAAACTGAACATACTCACATTAAAAAGAAAGATGACGACTCAGGAAGATCAGGGGACCGAAGATTGAAGATAGCAGAGAAGACAGAGACTGCGTGGACTTGAGATTAAGTTAATGTAATGTTTAATGTGTGTGTTATTGGAACAGCATGTTAATAGGATTGTGTTCAGTTCGGAGGAAACCCACGCAGACGCGGGGAGAATGAAAGATGTTAGCTGGACCGTTAGCTGTCCGGCTCCATAGCAGTTGCTTGGCTGATCAGTGACAGTTGCTCTGACCAATTTTCAAATGTTTGTTTTTTTTTATACCCCCAAGTTCTTTCCCTGTCTTTGTTTCGATGTTGCCAAAACAATACATTCAACTCAATTGGGTTTTAGTATCCGGGCATAATTTACACTAATTTGTTAAATTCGAATTATTGTCAAATAAGCACCCAAAACTCGGCTAAATGTTTAACAGCCAATTGTTACATATATCTATTTTGGAATAGCCTGTCTCCCAGCCTTTCCATTCAGGCAGCTGAGCCTGCACTTTAAGTTTACTTCAATATTCAGAAAACACTCTCTATTTTAAAGTGAATATACATGCTTTTGACTTCATAACAAAATATTCTAGTTAATCACCTTTTATGGGTCTGGACAACATTGGACTCCAGTAAATTATTCCAGCACTGACTTGTGAATACAATTCCAGCCCTTGACTGACAGGTAGCTTCACCAAGTCAGCCTGCCCCTGGGTTTTTCCTTCGGAACAACTGTACCAAGCAAATGGACATCACTGGCTGGCTAACATTTATTGTCCATCCCTAGTTGCCCCTGAGAAGGTGGTGTTAAGTTGCCGTCTTGAACTGCTGCAGTCCACCTGCTGTGGGTTGCTCCACAATGTCATTAGGGAAAGAATACCACAGTTCTGACCCAGTGACGATGAAAGAACAGCGATATATTTCCAAGTGGCTTGGAGGGAAACTTTAACGTGTTGATGTTCCCATGTTTCTGCTGCACTTGTCCTTCTAGTTGGAAATGGTCATGGATTTGAAAGGTGCTGTCTGAGGATCTTTGGTGAATCAGTACACACTGCTGCTGCTCAACATTGATGGTGGACAGAGTGGATGTTGCTCCAGTCAAGCTTACTGCTTTCTCCTGGATGATGTCAAATTTCTTGAATATTGTAGGAGCTGCATTCTTCCAGGCAAACAGAGACTATTCTATCATACACCTGACTTGTGCCTTGTAGATGCTGGACAGGCTTTGGGGAGTCAGGTGGTGAGTTACTCACTGCAGTATTCCTAACCTCTGACCTGCTTTTGTAGCCACTGTGTTTATGATTTGGAGATGCCAGTGTTGGACTGTTAAAATTGACAAAGTTAAAAATCATACCACACCAGGATGTAGTCCAACAGGTTTAATTGGAAGCACACTATCTTTCGGAGCGCCGCTCCTTCATCAGGTGGTTGTGGAGGACACAATTGTAAGGCACAGAATTTATGGCAAAGATTAACAGTGTGATGTAACTGAAATTATATGTTGACAAATACCTTCCATCAAAGTGCTCCGAAAGCTAGTGTGCATCCAATTAAACCTGTTTGACTATAACCTAGTGTTGTGTGATTTTTAACTGTGTTTATGTGGTGTGTCCAATTGAATTTCAGGTCAATGATAACCCCCAAGATGTTGGTAGAGGGGGATTTGGTGATGAGTTGAATTTCAAGAGATAGTGGTTAGATTGTCTTTTATTGGTAATGGTCACAGCCTGGCATTTTTGTGGCATGAATGTTACTTGCCACTTAACAGTACAAGCCTGGATATTGTCCAGATCTTGCTGCATTTGAACCTGGACTGCTTCAGTATTTGAGTCGCAAATGGTGCTGAGCATTGTGCAATCATCAGCGAACATCCCACTTCTCACTTATGATGGAGGGAAGCTCATTGATCAAGCAGCTGAAAATGGTTGGGCCTGGGGCACTACCCTGAGAATTACTTTGCAGAGATGTCCTGGAGTTGAGATGACTGACCTCCAATAACCAGGACCATCCTAAGCATCAGGTATGGCTCTAATCACAGGGAGTATGCTCCCTGACACCCATTGATTGCAATTTTACTAAGGCTCTTTGATGTCACAGGAGCTGAGTGTTCCTGGCGGAACACTGATCAGGTCATTGCCTGAGCAGGTATTTCTTGATAGCGCTATTGATGACCCCTTCCATCACAATTGAGAGGAGACTGAGGAGGGGGATGGAAATTGGCTGGATTGGATTTTTCCTGCTTTTTATGTACAAGACATCACTAGGCAAATTTCCATATTGTCGAGTAGATACCAGTTTTGTAACTGTACTGGAGATGTATTTGCACTGTTCTGAGGAAGGGATCTTCGAACCAAAATATTAACTCTGCTGTTTCTCCACACGTGCTGCCAGAGTTGGTGAGCTTTACCAGCAATCTCTGTTTTTGTTTGTAACTGCACTGCAACAGTTTGACAAGGGGAACACAAGCCTTCAGTAGTATTGCTGAAATGTTGTCAGGGCATGTAGCCTTTGCAGTATCCAGTTTCTCCAATAGTTTCTTTATATCAGGTGAAGTGAATTGAATTGGCTTAAGACTGGTATCTGTAATGTTGGGGACCACTGGAGCGTGACTAGAAGGAGGCGTAGAGTGGAATAAGAGGCCATGGGGATGTGAAGATTGGGTAGGATAAAAGTTGGGAAGAAAAGAGGAATATTGAGAGATTGAGGCCAGTGTGAGTTTATGGTTAAATGTTTGTTCAAGAGGGTTCTACTATCGGTGAAGCTGCACCCTGCAAGAATCAATGTCCTCTGGAGAGAATTTTGTAAGTGACAGAGATAAAGGACAAAAAGAAACTGAAGTGAATTATTTTACAGCGATGTATAGCTACTTGAAGACTGCTGAGTCTGTACTTCTTTTTGAAAGTTTCAGGATTACTATTCCTGACAGTTTTAGACAGACATCTATAACTGAAGCACTTCCATTTCAGATTTTTTCCAGTTCACTTTTGTTTTCCTTTAGACATGTTCTTTCTCTCTACTCCCCTTCCAATATTTTCTTTTTAAATTCAGCCATTATTCACATGGATCCTTGCCCAGCTGGGAGAACAAGGCATTCAGAAATGGTTTTCTCCATAACGACTGTCAGTGGCAGTGCTGTTCACTGGCAACAGCTTTGTATCAAACTGGGCAAGCAAATCCTGCTGCCAAATCTTTTGTATTCATTATAATTTCTTTCATTTGACAAGAGACTTGTTTCTTGCAGCAATGACAGCCTTTGTATATATTCTGCAGGCATAGGAATGATTGTTCTGGCTACTATCCTATTATGGCTTCTGTCTGTAACCTTTTACCCCTCCATGCAAAAATAAGAACATCAATTTCTAAACAAAATATTGTAAAGGACTTTGAAATGATCATGCAAGCATTCATCCACCTGTTCTGCAAATGCTAATATTACTTGAGGAACTGCAGGTTCTGCATGATTTCCACCATGTGAAAATGCTGACTTTTGTCAACTCTGTTAGTGATTTTTCAATATTTGCATATGCTCAGAAATGGGCCAGTAGTGAATCGGTAGTGCATCCAGCCATTCACTTTGAAACAGCCCCTTTTTTTTGACAGTGCTAGCACAGTGTTCAAATAATTTACCAGGATCTCACTAATGTCTCGTGAGATGAATAGCTTCAATCAGGAATTTCTTTGGTAGAAAAGACATCAATTCAGCAACTTGCACACTTGTCCAGCAACTAAAAGTACTGTGCAAAATGACTTTCTAAAGTGATCCCGATAGGTGCTTTTGAAATCTATGCTTTGTTTTTGTTTGTGCCTGTTGAAGCTGAGTAAGTTCATGCATTACATTTTTGGTATTGAGTTCAGAGAAAAGCATTGAACTTTACTGGCTGGCTACCTTGTAGGTTTTAGCCTAAGGCATTGTAAGCATGTAAGAATTTACAGTGGAAGTAAAAATGTTGCGATGAATTATAACTAGCTCAGCCAAGCCAATACTGCTAACTATTTTTCTGGTTGGAAACTGTTCCTTTTTGGAATTATTCATAATGTGTTATTATCTTTTTAAATTTGATTCCCTCCCATCATTGCCAAGCATTTAAGTTTCTACTTGGAAGCTTGTAGACAGTTAATTTAAAAAAAAATTAAAGAGATGCATTCAATTTTTGGTACAGTGCAGAATTACCAAAATTATGATGGAGTTTGAGAGGGTGAAGTTATGAGACAAGACAAAGCCCACCTTCTCTCTGTATGCAAAAAAGGGAGACATGAGTACGGTGTTTAAATTCAGAGTGTGTTCCCATGCCAGAAAATGGATACTGCCCTTAAAAAATGACCATCATCCACCTATGCTGATGTACCCACAATGCAGTTGCAATAAAGAACAGGAAGAGAGTTTTGAAGTGATGATCCTTCTACGTGTTTTTAAGAAAAATGTGTTTTTCTGTAATTGAATTTGAAACACATGGCACAAGTTGCAGTTTAATACAACACAGCAAGCTATTTATTACTGCAAGCTGTTTAAAAAGTTTAAACAAATGAGTGAACATATTTGGGGTCAGAGAACTTGTTGATTAAATTTAGTATGCAGTCAACCATAAATTATAGGAGTAAATTAGGCCATTTAGCCCATCTTGTCTGTTCCACTATTTGATAATGTCTGCCATTTTGGAGAACAAGAAGTACATTTAATTTAATTTGTGAACTTCCTACTTAAGGCAGCAAATTTGTTGAGGTAGTATATTAATAAATAAAAATATCTTTAAAATTTTTTAAAATAAACCAATAATTATTTATGTACATATTTCATTGGTTTTGATGCTACATTCCAGAAGAGAAATTACTAAAGACATGAGCTCATTTAGACCCTTATTTTTTAAAAAATAAAGTGTAACAGTGTTTACCAGGGTGATGGTCAGTGATTGATAGACATGCGTACCCTGGGAATTTTTTGATCCTAATTTGTGTATTCATGTGCAGTGCTCAACCTAGCAGTAACATTGACCTAAAACACATCCATAAGGTATTTAAAGATTTTTTTCTTGTGGGATAATAAAAATGAGGAGAAATTATTTTAAAATAATAGTTGGCTTTGGAGGCACTTGGGGTTGGAGGCTAGTATGTGTGCACACATTGGAGTGAGGAGGAACAGCCTTGGTCTTTCTTTGTTCCACGTTAAGTGAAACAGGATATTTCCTCAATCCAGTTGGCTCCTTCTGCCAACAGGTAGAATGGGACTACTTGTCTTGTAATTAACATTATGTTGGCGCTGATGAGAAAATCAAAAGCACGGTGATTTAGCAAGCAGTCCTGGATATGTTGTTAAAAGGTGCCCTCCCCATTATTGCATCCCGAAAGCTATCATCTAATCTCGTTGAAGGAATGATTGAGTGAGGGAACAGGTGATAGATATACTATTTTTCTAACCAACCTGTTCAGAGATGTTATTACACATCTCTTGAGCAGGTGGGACTTGAACTTGGGTCTGTCAGGGATAGGGGCACTACCACTGAACCACAAGAGGGTCCCTGGTTGATATATTACTGAAGAGTTAATTGGATTTGAATGGATTGTATAAATGTGCGGAGCTATTAATCAGTGGAGAGAAGGTTTTATGGGGTATGGTTAACTGAAATTAAGCTCAAATAAAAGTGTGGAAGTAGCAAGAATTTTTTTAAAATCAGGCTTCACATCAAATGTCAACAAAAGATTAAAATTGATTGAAATCTCTGCAAGTAAACTGGAAAGATATTTTTAAGTAATGTTAAATTAGCATTAGGAAATGAGTTGGCAGCAGCTGCCCAGTATAAACACAGGAAAGTTAAATAATTTGGAATAAACTGTGGTTCTATTTATTGAGATATAATGCATATGGATAGAGAGGAAGTGGAGATACAACTTGATTTGCATTACAGACCACTAACCATGAAAGAGAATTTATGGGCTGTATACAAGAGCAGTCTACCAATACCATTGAATAATTTTAACTGTTTGTAGATAGATTGGGTTTTACAATCTTGAAATAAGGTCAAATGTCTTACAACATCAGGTTATTGTCCAACATGTCTATTTGAAACTGCAAGCTTTTGGAGCGCTGCTCTTTTGTCAGGTGAAGAGAAGCATATAGGCACAGAATTTATAGGCAGAGAGATCAAAAGACTATACAAATGGTGTGAGTGGAGTGTTTAGAAGAAGTTTTTAGAATCCCTACAATGTGGAAACCGGCCATTCGGCCCAATCATTCCACACTGACCCTCTGAAGAGTAACCCACCCAGACCCATTCCCTGACCCTATTACTCTATGTTTATCCCTAACTAATGCACCTAACCTACACTATGAGAATTTAGCATGGCCAGTTCACCTAACGTGTACTTCTTTGGATTGTGGGAGGAAACAGGAGCACCTGGAGGAAACCCAGGCAGACACTGGGAGAATGTGCAAACTCCATGTAGACAATCGCCTGAGGCTGGAACCGAACCAGAGACCCTCGCACTGAGAGACAGCGGTGCTAACCACTGAGCCTGTCTGAAGTTAGTGTGTTAAATTTGTATAAGGGAACTTTTATGAAACTACGAGGTGCAGATTGGCAAGTGGTGGATGAGAAAATACACTAAAAGGCATGTCTGTACAGAGGCAATGGATGGTCTTTAAAGAACGATTGCTTGACTCACAGAAAGTTTGCGTGCTTTCAAGGTGCAAATACTTAAAAGTGTCAGTGCACTGTGATGAGAAAAGTTCAAGATTGTATAAGTTTAAAATAAAGAGCACATAAAGTTGCCAGAAATAGTAATAAATCTGAGGATTGGGAGAATTTTGAGAAGACAGCAAAGGACGACCAAAAATTGGTAAGGAAAGAGAGACTTGAATATGAATGCAATCTTGAAAAAGAAAGTGGATTATAAAGGTTCTATAGGTACATAAAAAAAGGATTTGTTAGACTGAACAAAGCAGAGTCAAAAAAGTATATAATAGGAATTAGAGAATTGGCAGAGAGCTAATTGATTACTTTATGTCTGCTTTTGCTGAGGAAGGTGCAAGTAAGCTTCCAGGATTGGAATTCCAAGTGGCCAGGGTGAATGAGGAGTTGAAGGCTATGATTGAGAAAATTGCACTGGAGTAAAATTAATAGGCTGAAAGCTGATAAATTCTCAGGATCTGATATTCATCATGCCAGAGAGAAAGAAAGATTTTACAGATACAAAACAAATATGATGGGCTTAGATGTAGCACGACATGAACCCAAGATCACAGTCACATGGGTACAGAACTTGGTGATCAGTTTCTGTGTTGTTCTCCCCGCCCCCCCCCCCCCCCCCCCCCCCCATACTGTTCTGTATTTGTAAAAGCTTCCTTACTGTCCTGTTTTGACATCATCGCCTTGATAATTTGTTATGATCTCTCTATCAAATTAGTTTGTACAGTTTTAGATTACTTGTTACTTTGTTGAGACCCTTGATATGTTATTACATGTTATTCTCGCCATTTGTTTTGTCTTCAGCACCATCGTATCTTTAATTTTTTGTAATTATTTCTCTGCCTCAATTATTCGGATCATAGGTCATCCCTTCACTTGCTATTCAGCTGATGACAGTTTACTCTCACAGTCTGACAGTTTTGATCACTTGCAGAGTCTTATTATTCGGCCTGTGGACTCTCCACTCACACTATTTGTAGAACCTTTTGATCTCTCTGCTGATAAATTCTGTGCCTGTCTGCTTCTCTTCACTTCACCTGACGAAGGAGCAATGTTCCGAAAGCTGGTGTTTCAAGTAAACCTGTTGGACTATAACCTGGTGTCATGTGCCTTCTGACCTTGTCCACTCCAGTCCAACACTGGCAACTCCACATCAATCCTAAAATGCACTCCTTTGTAAAAGAGCCTGAATCTACAAATTTTCTCAAAATATTAAGCAATACCTCCTTGAAGTGACTGTAATTCTCTACTTTTGTCTCTCCTCCCCTATTTGAAGACATGATGAATTGTGCTCAGAGAATTAGTGCAATTACCTTGTCCTTCCTATTTATCCTATGTGTTTGGATTCTCTCTCAGGGCATGTCTTTAAGGCATATATTCACATGCTTTGATAGAAACAGAATAGAATCACAGCATCATACAGTACAGAAGCCCATAGAGTCCATAATGCCAAAATACAAGACTGCTGTTATGAA
Organism: Chiloscyllium plagiosum; assembly: GCF_037043375.1. Classification (NCBI taxonomy): domain Eukaryota; kingdom Metazoa; phylum Chordata; class Chondrichthyes; order Orectolobiformes; family Hemiscylliidae; genus Chiloscyllium; species Chiloscyllium plagiosum. Next base: position 65,783,899 of record NW_028270158.1, on the reverse strand, counting down.
TCCCACTTTCCCACAGAAGGCCCACAGCATTGGATGTTGTGAAAACTTTGTGTTCAAATAAGCACTTTTTAAATGTTCTGAGGTTATCCACCTCAACAACCCTTGTCGGCAGTGCATTCCAGACTCCCACTTCTCTAGACTAACATTTAAATCTGTTCCCCACGCCATGTCTCTTGTTAGAATCTTATAACCAGGAATTCAAAGCTTTTAGCCTTGCACAAATTGAAACAATGTCTCCCTGAAATTAAAGCATTCACATTAGTCATTGTGATTTGAACATCTACCACTCAGTCCTGATTCCAGTTTTATTACTATCATTGACCCTAATTCTGTTTCCTGGTTTTGATTTTTAAAAAATTAATATTTGTGACCATTCTAAAGCAGGGCTTTTATCTTACCACTTTTTTTGATTGTACTTGACCATTTCATTTGAAATACCAGGTGTTCCAACAGTTTTATTAATTGTTTTTCATTTCTTTCGCATTTCAAATAGAGTTGATCTGCCAGAGGTTGTTCTCCCAAGTTGTTTGTAGATGGAATGAAGTAGGGAAAAGAGTCCCATGTTTCTCTTTAATGAAATTGCAAGTTGATCCTTTCACAATTAGGAGAAAGTGAGGATTGCAGATGCTGGAGATCACAGTCAAATTGTGTGGCCATATTCCTGATGAAGGGCTTATGCCCGAAATATTGACTCTCTTGCTCCTCTGATGCTTTTCCACCAGCCGTGCTTTTCCATCGCCACACTTTTTGACTCCTTTCACAATTAGTTGATTATGCACATCTGGTTTGTTGACTCCTTTCTCTTTCTGTTGCAAGTAGTCTTCATGTGACAATTTGAAGATGGCTTTCTCATGGTGCTTCTTCTGTTTGATGACATGTCCTACTTTTTTTTTGTGTTTTTATCTGGTAAGAAAAGATAGCTACTATGTAGGGGTGGCACAGTGGCTCAGTGGTTAGCATGGCTGCCTTACAGCACCAGGGATCCGGATTCGATTCCAGCCTTGGGTGCTTGTCTATGTGGAGTTTGCACATTCTCCTCATGTCTGTGTGGGTTTCCTCCCACAGTCCAAAAATGTGCAGGTCAGTGAATTGGCCATGCTAAATTGCCCTGAGTGTTAGGTGCATTAGTCAGGGGTAAATATAGGAAAGGGGAATGGGTCTGGGTGGGTTACTCTTTGGATGGTCAGTGTGGACTTGTTGGGCCGAAGGGCCTGTTTCCATACTGTAGGGAATCTAATCTAATTTAATCTGATCTTTCCTACCCTGCTGCCATAAAACATGCTGCTCTGTTCACACAGCTTGGAAGAACAAGGATGAAACATAAAACAGTACAGCACAGGAACAGGTTCTTTGGCCCACCAAGTCTGTGCCAACACATGATAAATTTTGAAACTGAAATCCTTTTGCCTCGATGCGGTCTGTATCCCTCTATTCCCTGCCTATTCATTAATCTGCCTCTAAAATATTGCGATTGTATCTGCCTCCACCACCTCCACTGGCAGCATATTTCAGGCACTTACTATCCTCTGTGTAAATCAAAACTTGCCCCTCACATCTCTTTTAAACTTAGCCCCTTTAACCTTAAACCTATGCCCCTTAGTATTTGACATTCCTACTCTGGGAAAAAGACTCCGACTATCCATTCTATCCATGCCCCTCATAATTTTAGAACATAGAACATAGAAAAGTACAGCACAGAACAGGACCTTCGGCCACGATGTTGTGCCGAGGATTAATCCTAATGTAAAGTAACATATGAGCCCCTCAATTCACTGCTGTCCACGTGCATATCCAGTAGTCGCTTAAATGTCCCCAGTGACTCTACTTCCACCACCACCGCTGTGTAAAGAACCTAGCTCTGACGTCTCCTCTATACCTTCCACCTAATATGTTAAAATTATGACCCCTTGTGCCAGTCAGTCCTGCCCTGGAGAAGAGTCTCTGGCTATTGACTCTATCCATGCCTCTCATTACCTTGTATACCTCAATCAGGTCACCTCTCGTCCTCCTTCTCTCCAGAGAGAAAAGTCCGAGCCTAGTCAACCTCTTTTCATAAGACAAGGCCTCCAGTCGAGGCAGCATCCTGGTAAACCTTCTTTGCACCCTCTCCAAAGCCTCTGCATCTTTCCTATAATAGGGCGACCAGAACTGGACACAATATTCCAAGTGTGGTCTCACCAGGGACTTGTAGAGCTGTAGCAAAACCTTGCAGCTCTTAACTTGATCCCCCTGTTAATGAAAGCCAAAACACCATATGCTTTCTTAATAACCCTATCCACTTGGGTGGCAACTTTGAGGGATCTGTGTACTTGAACACCAAGATCCCTTTGTTTCTCGACAATGCCAAGAATCTGTCTTTAACATATTCAGCATTCAAGTTCGACCTTCCAAAATGCATCACTTCACATTTTTCCAAGTTGAACTTTATCAGCTTTTGCATCCAGTCTATGTCGCACTGCAGCCTGCAATAGCCCTCGATACTATCAATGGCAACTCCAACCTTTGTGTCATCTGCAAATTTTTTAACCCATCCCATAACCTCCTCATCCAAGTCATTTATAAAAACTGCAAAGAGCATAGGCCCAAGAACAGAGCCCTGCGGGACACCAATCAACACTGACCTCCAAGCAGAATACTTTCCATCTACAACCACTCTCTGCCTTCTGTCAGCCAACCAATTCTGAATTCACACAGCCAAATCTCCCTGTATCCTATACCTCCTGATTTTATGAATAAGCCTACCATGAGGAACCCTATCAAATGCCTTGCTGAAGTCCATATACACCACATCCACTGCTCGACCTTTGTCGACCTGTCTTGTCACCTCCTCAAAGAACTCAGTAAGATTAGTTTAGCATGACCTGCCCCTCTCAAAGCCATGCTGACTGCCTTTAATCACACTGTGCTTTTGCCAAATAGTCATAATTCCTATCCCTCAGAATTCTTTCCAAAACCTTGCTGACCACAGATATAAGACTGACTGGTCTGTAATTGCCAGGGATTTCCCTATTACCTTTCTTGAAAAGAGAAACAACATTCTCTGGTATGACTCCCGTGGAGAGTGAAGAAGCAAAGATCTTCGCCAGCGGCTTAGCAACTCCTTTCTTCCTTACCGGAGCAATCTAGGATAAATCTGGTCTGGCCCTGGGGACTAATCAATTGTAATGTTTGCCAAAATTTCCAGCACATCAACTTCATCAATCTTGATCTGTTCAAACCTGTATCCAGCTCCTCAAAGTTCTCATTCACAACAAGGTCCCTTTCCTTAGAGAAAATTGAAGCAAAAAACTCATTTAGGGCTTCCCCTATCTGCTCAGACTCCACGCACAAGTGCCCTACCTTCTCCCTGATCATTCTCTTATTCCTCACGAATAAGTAAAATGCCATTGGGTTCTTCCTAATCCTTCCTGCCAAGCCTTTTTCATGTTCCATCCTGGCTCTCCTCAGTCTATTTCTGAGCTCCTTTCTAGCAAGCCTGTAATCCTCTAAAGTTGTGCTAGATCCTTATTTCCTCCACCTTACATAAGTTGCCTTCTTCCTTTTAATGAGAAGCTCCTCTGTTCTCGTCATCCAAGGCTCCTTAATCTTACCCCTTCTTACCTGTCTCAGAGGAACAAATTTGTGCATCATTCGCAACAACTGCTCCTTAAACAGTCTCCACATGTCTGCTGTGCCCTTCCTATGGAACAATTGCTTCCAATCTATACTTCCCAACTCCTGTCTGATAGCATCATAGTTTCCTTTTCCCCAATTAAATATGTTTCCTTGGTAACTGCTCCTTTCTCTCTCCAAGGCTATGGTAAATGTGAGGCCGTTGTGGTCACTGTCACCAAAGTGTTCTCCCACTGCGAGATCTGACACCTGTCCTGGCTCATTGCCGAGCATCAAATCCAAAATGACCTCTTCCCCTCGTCGGCCAGTCTACATACTGAGTAAGGAAACCCTCCTGAACACACCTGACAAAAGCGGCTCCATCCAAACCATCCGCACTAAGGAGGTTCCTGTCGATATTGGGAAAGATTAAGTCACCCATAACAACAACCCTGCTACATCTACATTTTTCCAAAGTCTGCCGGCCTATGAGCTCTTCAATCTCTCTACTGCTATTAGGGGGTCTGTAGAAAATCCCCAATGAAGTGGCTGCTGCCTTGCTGTTCCTAACTTCCACCCATACTGACTCAGTAGACAAACCTTCCTCAACAACCTTCGTTTCTGTAGCTGTGATGCACTCTCTGATTAGCAATGCTACACTCCCTCCTCTTTTTCCACCCTCCCTGTTCTTTTTAAACATTCTAAACCTTGGAACATTTAGCAACCATTCCTGCCCCTGTCTCCATTATGGCCATGATATCATAGTCCCAAGTACTGATCCATGCTCTAAATTCATCATTCTTATTTCTGACATTCCTTGCATTAAAGCAGACACACTTTAACCGATTCCTTCGTTTCACCATGTGAGAAACCTTCCTGATAGATTTACTACATCCTGTCACTGCCCCATCTACAATTACCCCCCTCCCAGATATGTAGCTCTGGTTCTCACCCCTCTCCCAAACTTATTTAAACCCTTTCAAACCCTCCTGAATTTTGTAGACTTCCAACAGGTTGCCCTTGATCCTTTGAGTGGAAACAAACCAAATTTGTTTAATTTCTCCTCATAGCTAATACCTTTCAAATCAGGCAATATTCTTGTAGACCATTTCTGTACCCTCTCCAAAGCCTCTCATTCCTTCAGGGAATGTGGTGACCACAACTGTTTACAATATTCCAAATATGGCTTAACTAAAGTTCTATAAAACTGCAACATGACTTGCCAGTTATTAAACTCTGTGCCCTGTCTAATGAAGGCAAGCATGCCATCTCCCTTCTCTACCATCTTATCCACTTGTGTTGCCACTTTCAGGGAACTGTGGACCTGTACACTTAAATCCTTCAGTATGTTGATGCAATAAATAGCAGAACCCTTAGGAGCATGAGATCTTCCAAAGTGCATCACCTTGCATTTGTCCAGATTAAACTTCCATCTGCCATTTCTCCACCCAAGTCTCAAGCCTATCTATCCCTGTTGTATCTTCCGGCAATCCTCTCTATGCACAGCTCCCCAAATGTTTGTGCTGTCCACAAACTTACTAACCAGGCCATCTAAATTCTTCTCCAAATCATATGGCAGCACAGTGGCTCAGTGGTTAGCACTGCTGCCTCACAGTGCCAGGGACCCAGGTTTGATTCCAGCCTTGGCCAACTGTCTGTGTGGAGTTTGCACATTCTCCCTGTGTCTGCGTGGGTTTTCCCTGAGTGCTCCAGTTTCCTCCCACAATTCAAAGATGTTCAGGTTAGGTGAATTGGCCATGCTAAATTGCCCATAGTGCTAGCTGCATTAGTCAGGAGTAAATATAGGGTAGGGGAATGGGTCTAGGTGGGTTTCTCTTTGGAGAACCGGTGTAGACTTGGGCCAAATAACCTGTTTCCACACTATAGGGATTCTAATTTAATCAATACATTAAAAATCATTTTCTATTTATTAGATATTATACATCAGTATACATGTACACTGTGTATGTATATATATATATATACATATATATATATATATATATATATATATATATAATATATATTTAACTGTGTGTGTGTGTGTCTCAGAGTGGCTAGCATTGCTACCTAACAGCACCAGGGACCCAGATTTGACTCTAGCCTTGGAGACTGCACATTCTCCTTTGCCTGTATTGGTTTGCGCCGGGAAATCCAGTTTCCCCAAAGATGTGCAGGTTAGGTGGATTGGCCATACTTAATTGCCCTCTAGTTTCCAGAGGTGTGTAGGCTCGATGGATTAACCATGATAAATGCGGAGTTACAAGTATAGTGTTTTGGATATGCTATTCTGAGGGTTGGTGCAGCCTCGATGGGCCAAACGGCCTCTTTCTGCACTGTAGGGACTCTATGATTCCAAGAACTCCCAAGATGTTTTAGACATGAATAAAGAGCAAGGGGCTGGCTAGGGTGCATTTAGGGACAAAGAAGGGAATTTACATGTGCAGCCTGAGGAAGTGGGGAGGTCCTTAACCAGTACTTTGCATTGGTATTCACAAAGAAAAACGACATGATGAGTCTTGGGAGGGAATATGGATATTCTAGGGCATGTCAGTATAAAAAAGGGGGCAGTGTAGGGTGTTTTGAATTTAACATGGCCAATTCTATTCCTAGCCTCACTGGCTATCTTGGCCTTAAAACATACTCAATGATGCTGCCTCTATTGCTATCTTTGAAAAACATCCACAGATTCATACCTCAGAAGAAATTCCTCCTCATCAGAGATTCTGCTTTCTGCTGCGAGATTTCTACAACCCCTCAAAATTGCTCTGTCAAGCTGCATCTTGTTTCAAAAAGGTTACCTCCCATTCTTTTGAACTCTTGTGAGTTTTGCCAAACCTACTGAACCTCTGTTCATAAGAAATTCCACCATACTCTGAATCAGTCTAGCGTACCTTCTCTGAAATAAGACCACAATAAGTGGTTTTACTTTGGTCCTATGTAAATTTCACATTCCTCTCTGCTTTTGTTTGAAACCATAAGACCATAGAAATAGGAACAGGAGTTGTCTGCTCTGCCGTTCAGTAAGACCATGGCTGAAATGACATTACTTCAGTGCTTTTTGCTGCCTTTTCCTCATAATCCTTGATTCCCTTAATAATTAAGAATCTATTTCCGTCTTAAATATACAGGAGGACTCTGCCCCCACACCTCTCTGTGACAAGGAGTTCCAAAGACACTCAATCTTTGAGAGAAGAAATTCTTTGCCATCACAGGCTTAAACTGGTATCCCTGTATTCTGAGACTATGCCCTCTGGTCCTAGCCTCTCCCATGAGGGGCTACATCCTCTCAGCATTTACTCTGTTGAGCTCCTTAAGAATTCTAAATGTTATTTGATCACCTCTCATTCTGATAAACACCAGTGGGGAGTGTCCCAATCCGTTTAGTCTTTAGTCATCCGAGTTAACCTTCTCTGAACTGTCTTGAATGAAATAACAGCTTTCATTGAGTCATACAGCATAGAAACAGGCTGTAGGTTTACCATGTCTATGCCGATCAACAAACACCAAACTACATTAATCACATTTACCTGCACTTGGTCCACACCCTACTGTGCCCTGGCATTTTAAATCCTCATCTAGATGCTTGTTAATTATTGAGAGAGTATGTGCCTCCACCATTCCTTTCAGGCAGCATGTTCCATATATCTACTACCCTCTGGGTGGACAAAATCTCATCTTATCTCTGAACTGCTTAAACTTGTGCCCTCTAGTCTTAGACATGTATGCTATGGGGAGGAGATTCTCATGATCTACTCTGTCTATACCTCTCAGTTTTGTACACTGACTGCTCTCAATATGTTTAGTCACATTTTCAAAAAAAAAGAATTAAATTAGTCAGACAGGATCTCCCTTTAACAAATCCATGCTCATTATCCCTGATCAATCAGGGCGATCAGGGATAGTGGAGGGAACTTGTATCTGGAGTTTGAGGAGGTAGGGGAGGTCCTTAATGAATACTTTGTTTCAGTATTTACTAGTGAGAGGGACCTTGTCATTTGTGAGGACAACACGAAACAGGCTGTTTTTGAAACAGGTAGATGTTAAGGAGGAATATGTGCTTGAAATTTTGAAAAGCATGAGGAATAGATAAGTCTCCTGGGTCAGACAGGATATACCCAAGATCTTTATGGGAAGTGAGGGAGTAGATTGCTGCCCCTTCGGCAATGATGTTTTAGTGCTCACTGTCCACTGGAGTAGTGTCAGGTGATTGGACGGTGGCAAATGTTATTCCCTTGTTCAAGAAAGAGAATAGTGATAATCCTGGGAATTACAGACCGTGGGCGGCATGGTGGCACAGTGTGGGCGGCACGGTGGCACAGTGGTTAGCACTGCTCCCTCACAGTGCCAGAGACCGGGTTCAATTCCCGCCTCAGGCAACTCTCTGTGTGGAGTTTGCACATTCTCCCCGTGTCTGCGTGGGTTTCCTCCGGGTGCTCCGGTTTCCTCCCACAATTCAAAAATGTGCAGGTTAGGTGAATTGGCCATGCTAAATTGCCAATAGCGTTAGGTGAAGGGGTAAATGTAGGGGAATGGGTCTGGGTGGGTTGAGTTTCGGCGGGTCGGTGTGGACTTGTTGGGCCGAAGGGCCTGTTTCCACACTGTAAGTAAACTAATCTAACCTAATCTTTTATCGGTGGTGTGCAAATTATTGGAGAGGATTCTGAGAGTCAAGATTTATGATTACTTGAACAAGTAGAATTTGATTAGAGGTAGTCAGCATGGCTTTGTGAGGGGCAAGTGATGCCTAACGAATCTTATTGATTTCTTTAAGGATGTGACAAAACATGATGAAGGTAGAACAGTGAATGTGGATTTTAGCAAGATGCTTGATAAGGCTCCCCTTGGTAGGCCCATTCAGAAAGTAAGGAGGCATGGGATATAGAGAAGTTTGGCTGTCTGGATACAGAATTGGCTGGTCCATAGAAGACAGAGGGTGGTAGTAGATAGAAACTATTCGGCCTGGGGCTCGGTAACCAGTGGTTTTCTGCAAGGATCTGTTCTGGGACCTCTGCTCTTTGATATTTATAAATGACTTGGATGAGGAATTGGAAGCGTGGGTTAGTAAGTTTATCGATAATATGAAGGTTGGTGGAGTTGTGGACAATGTGGCGGGTTGTTGTAGGTTGCAATGGGACATTGACAGGATGCAAAACTGTGCTGATAAGTGGCAGATTGGGTTCAACCTTGAAAAGTGTGAAGTGTTTTATTTTGGAAAGTTGAATTTGAATGCAGAATATAGGGTTAAAGGCAGGATTCTTGGTAGTGTGGAGTAACAGAGCGATATTGGGGTCCATGTCGAAAGGTCCCTCAAATTTGCCACTCAAATTGTTAGGGTTGTTAAGAAGGTGTATGGTGTATTGGCTTTCATTAGCATGTGAATTGAGTTTAAGAGCTGTGAAGTTATGCTGCAGCTCTATAGAATCCTGGTTAGACCACACTTGGAATACTGTGTTGAGTTCTGGTCGCCTCATTATAGGAAGGATGTGGAAGCTTTAGAGAGGGTGCACAGGAGATTTACCAGGATGCTGCCTGGGCTGAAAGGCATGTTTTATGAAGGAAGGATGAGGGAGCTGGGGCTTTTTTCATTGGAGCAAAGAAGGTTGAAAGGTGACTTGACAGAGACACCTCTTCCTACTGCCCCCTTGACCATGACCCCACCCCCCATCACCAAATCATCATCTCCCAGACCATACAGAACCTCATCACCTCAGGGGTTCTCCCACCCACAGCTTCCAACCTCATAGTCCGGGAACCCCGCACTGCCCGGTTCTACCTCCTTCCCAAGATCCACAAGCCTGACCACCCTGGCCGACCCATTGTCTCAGCATGCTCCTGCCCCACTGAACTCATCTCTACCTACCTCGACACTGTCCTATCCCCCCTAGTCCAGGAACTCCCCACATACGTTCGAGACACCACCCATGCCCTCCACCTCCTCCAAGACTTCCGTTTCCCCGGCCCCCAACGCCTCATCTTCACCATGGATATCCAATCCCTCTACACCTCCATCCGCCATGACCAGGACCTCCAAGCCCTCCGTTTTTTCCTCTCCAGACGTTCCCAACAGTACCCCTCCACCGACACTCTCATTCGTTTGGCCGAACTGGTCCTCACCCTTAACAATTTCTCCTTTGAATCCTCCCACTTCCTCCAGACCAAAGGGGTAGCCATGGGCACACGTATGGGCCCCAGCTATGCCTGTCTCTTTGTTGGCTACGTAGAGCAGTTGATCTTCCATAATTACACCGGCACCACTCCCCACCTCTTCCTCCGCTACATTGATGACTGCATTGGCGCCACCTCGTGCTCCCGCGAGGAGGTTGAGCAATTCATCAACTTCACCAACACATTCCACCCTGACCTTAAATTTACCTGGACCATCTCTGACACCTCCCTCCCCTTCCTGGACCTCTCCATCTCCATCAGTGACGACCGACTTGACACTGACATTTTCTATAAACCCACCGACTCCCACAGCTACCTGGATTACACCTCTTCCCACCCTATCTCTTGCAAAAATGCCATCCCGTATTCCCAATTCCTCCGCCTCCGCCATATCTGCTCCCAGGAGGAGCAGTTCCACTTCTCAGTGGGGTGGGGAAGGAGATGAAGGTGATAGGTCAGGGAGGAGAGGGTGGAGTGGATAGGTGGAAAAGGAGCTGGGCAGGTCGGACAAGTCCGGACAAGCCAGGGGATCGAGTTGCTGGAGGTTAGAAACTAGGATGAGGTGGGGGAAGGGGAAATGAGGAAACTGTTGAAATCGACATTGATGCCCTGGGGTTGAAGTGTTCCGAGGCGGAAGATGAGGCGTTCTTCCTCCAGGCGTCTGGTGGTGAGGGAGCGGCGGTGGAGGAGGCCCAGCACCTCCATATCCTCGGCAGAGTGGGAGTGGGAGTTGAAATGTTGAGCCACGGGGCGATTTGGTTGATTGGTGCGGGTGTCTCGGAGATGTTCCCTCTGCTAGGAGGCGCCCAGTCTCCCCAATGTAGAGGAGACCGCATCGGGAGCAACGGATACAATAAATGATATTAGTGGATGTGCAGGTAAAACTTTGGATGTGGAAGGCTCCTTTAGGGCCTTGGGTAGAGGTGAGGGAGGAGATGTGGGCGCAAGTTTTACAGTTCCTGCGGTGGCAGGGGAAAGTGCCAGGATGGGAGGGTGGGTTGTAGGGGGGCGTGGACCTGACCAGGTAGTCACGAAGGGAACGGTGTTTGCGGAAGGCGGAAACGGGTGGGGACGGAAATATATCCCTGGTGGTGGGGTCTTTTTGGAGGTGACGGAAATGTCGGCGGATGATTTGGTTTATGCGAAGGTTGGTAGGGTGGAAGGTGAGCACCAGGGGCGTTCTGTCCTTGTTACGGTTGGAGGGGTGGGGTCTGAGGGCGGAGGTGTGGGATGTGGATGAGATGTGTTGGAGGGCATCTTTAACCACGTGGGAAGGGAAATTGTGGTCTCTAAAGAAGGAGGCCATCTGGTGTGTTCTGTGGTGGGGTTGGTAGGGTGGAAGGTGAGCACCAGGGGCGTTCTGTCCTTGTTACGGTACTCCTGTAATACCAATTCACACTTCCTTGTCTTCCTGGTGGTCACTTCTCTGTCTGTGTAGCCCTTACTGGTGGTGTGAGCAACTCGCTTAAATGTGCTATCCACAGGATTCTCAGCCTCATGGATGCTCCAAAGTGAGTCCATCTGCAGCCACAGACATTCCATGTGGTAAATCAGGAGCTGCAGCTGAACACACTTCCTGCATACTTGGTCATCATGGAGACTTGAAGCCTCCTTGATTTCCCACGTTGCCCCAGGCTGCTGTTTGAAGCTTATCAACTACAAACAAAAAAACAATTACCCCTCCAAAGTCAGATTTCTTTGTTTCAAGCTCTTGGTCTTGGTCTCTTGCTCACACTTTCTCTCTATCCTAACAAACTACATACCACAAATAAGGATTTTTCTCCCCCTCACCCTTCTGTTATTACTCATTCAGTCTCTAAAGTTGGTTCCTAAGCAGCCAATCCCCATGCCCAACATTTCTTTTTTGATCCTCACATCATCTCGGAAGCTCCCACTCTCACCGCCTCCACAGGTTTGCTCCTCTCCCGCTGCTGCCATTCCCCACAGGTTCTCTGCTCTCCCTCTGACCCCTGTGGTCTATTTCCAGACTTGTAGGGGTTCTATGATCCTCCCCTTCTTATTTCCTCTCTCCGTATATGTATTCTCTGTCTCGCACCCTCTCTCTCTGTCTCGCACTCTCTCTCTCTCTCTCTCTCTCTCTCTCTCTCTCTCTCTCTCTCTCTCTCTCTCCTCCATCCTCACCCAAACTGGAATGTCAGTGGTCAGTTTGCTCATCTTCTCTGTTGTCCCTGCTCATAGTCACAGAGCTTGAAAGAACTTTGCAACTGTTGGGACAGTTGCAGGATCCAAGGTTCTTATGGGAACCCAGCAGGTAGTCCTCTAACTATCTCATCTTCATTCACACCATCCTGTTTCTGACCACAGACCAATTTTCAGTAATACATACTTTGAATGGTATGGCCACTTCTTGCAGCAAAATCTCCAGATGATATTCCCCTTCCCTGATGTGGCACATTCTATAGCTCGGGTTCTGTCTCCTCTACTCTGATCCAAAGTTCCTTACACTACAAACATTTATTACAGATTTGTTTGTTCTGGATTGCTTTGGTGTCTTGCAGCTCCCACGTGCTGCATTAGCATCCTTATCATATTTTATTTAATTTGTTAATCACATTGCAATCTCTGCACTTTGCACTTGAAAAATCACCCACTTGTTGCACTTCCTTGTAATTATTCTTTTAACACCAGTATTAATCTTATACTTAACAAGGTATTTTTAAAAACAGGAGCGAGAAAAATAACTGGAGACCTAAACTCTAAATCCTCACTAATCCCACTTGTCAATCATCTGCTTGCCTGCACTCATTTCACATTATGGTTCATGACATCAATCTACCACTGGTCTAAATGCAGTTTAGAGTCTCAGAATATACTATTTTGATCATTGAGTATAGGATACACCTTAATCACTTACCAATTCTCACTAGTTAATCAGCTTTGTTTACTGGAGGCTGAAACGTTTTAGACAAAAGCAACTAAACACCTCTTTATCTTTCTCTGTTTAACTCGCTGAAACATTCAACTCTGGCAGTAAAATCTCAACTCAATCGGCAATTTTGAGAGGCTCCAAACACAAAAGGCCCAGCTGAGTCACTTAATGAGGTTCCAGTACAGCTGGTGCTTAATTAATTTGCTGTTTCACTGGAACCCTTGGGGGAAAAATGTGCTGCTTAAGGTAGGTCCCTAGAGAGCTTGAACTGTGCATTTCAGATCAATGCCAACTAAGAATTAATATTGCACAAAATTAAAAATTTAGACCTTCTTACCCAATAATGTGTGTGCTCAGTCTGAGGCTGAAACTGCTGAAAGTACAGCAACAATGAAATCCTCAGGTGGCAAGCACAGTAGGTATCTTTCTGGGGGTTGGTAGGGGTCGCAGGTTGATCTCCGGTTCTGTTCTTCCCCACAAGAGGAAACGTTCAGTAACCACTGTCCAAAAAACTTTCTTAATACATCCTTTTTTCAAGATAAAAGTGATCTACCCTTCTGGCCCTTTTCTGAAATGTATACTTACATATTTCTGTCGAATCTTCTCTGTACTATCTCCAGTGCCTCTATAGCCTTGTTGAAATTTAATGACCAGAAATCCATGCAATGTTTTAAGTGTGGTCTAACTGAAGTTTCATATGACTTTATCATCATATCTTTACTCAATCGGTCTGTCTCAAAAGAAGTACTTATTAAAAAATGCTTACCTTGTGCAACTTTACTGCAAGTTTTAGGTATAAGTGACTTTCTTGGTCATCCTGCCAAATGTGTGAGCTTACCTTTGTCTACGTTGAACTTTGTGAATTACTTGCCCTTTTTGTGAGACTGTAATGTCCGCTTATAATTTGTTAGAATCCTCTGTAACTTCCTGACTGGGGCAAAGTTTGTCTACTGCTATTATGTTATCCTGAATGAGTTCAGCTACCCCATCTTCATTACTTCTCTCTGCATCTTTTCTAAATAATTTATACAATTCAATATTAAATGCCCACCCTGATTTTCCCACAACCATGCTTCAGTCATCATTACTGTGTTTGTGTCTGGTTCTGTATCAGTATGCAGAAGATAAGTATTGGAATGTCTTCATTCTGCATCAGTCTTTACAATATGGAACTCTTCGTCAGAAATGCCAGGGTGACCAATCCCATTGGTATTGAAATCATGTAACTTCCTTTTAAAATGCAGTTTATCCCATTCAGGAAGTACTGTCAGTAAACTTTCAAAAAGTTAGTAACTTCTTATAGTTCTATATGTGGTAACATTGGAGATGTATCTGTATAGCCTAAGTTAACAGCATGTACTTTTCTCAACTAGGAGACTTTCTACATTGGACAGCACTGGTGAACGAGCAATGACTATAACTGAATGGTTAAAGAGTAATTTTTGCTGAATTTATTAAATAAGGCAATCAACAAAATATTTTTTCTAACTGATGGAATTGTGTTGAACTATTTGTACTTAATAAAATATTGAATTCTGTGGAAGGGTCACTGGATCTGAGACATTGACTCTGATTTCCCTCCACAGATGCTGCCAGACCTGCTGAGCTTTCCCAGCAATTTCTGTTTTGATGTCTGGTTTCCAGCATCTACAGTTCTTTTGGTTTTTAATTAAGAGATTGTATTTATCATAATTTATGATCTCTGCTATGCCATACAAAGGAGATTCCAGAAAGAGAGCACATTTCTACTCGAGCAGAAGGATTTTAGTATAACATTGCCATTTGTTTTCATTATGAGTGTGGTGGATAACCTGCTTAACACGAATGAATTTGTTTTGTATTTTGTTTTATGTTATTATTGGTGCTTTTTCTTTCAAGATGGTTGGGATATCTTGGCCTGCTACTTTTTGATGTTCTTATCTGTCTGCTGGTGCTGTTTGGATTAATCCGAAACTCAAAGGGAATCCTCATTTGGTAAGTGTTTATTTTAAACTTCATTCATAGGATGTAGCTATTGCTGATCAGGCCAACATTTGTTGCCCGTCTGTTAATATACTTTGAAAGCTAAGTTTAAAGTTGGAATTGAGGTTAGAGATGTGGTAGCAAATGTGCAGCAACTGCCTGAGGGTTCTAGGGACCCGGGTTCGATTCCAGCCTCGGACGACTGTATACGTAGTTTCAATATTTCAGCTTTGGGTACGTTCATTGCAAATGTATTCACTATGATCCCATTCTGCAGGTAACATATTTAGGGCGATGGCTTTTGTGTGCATAAGTATACTGGTGATTTTGGTGGGCTGCACGGTGGCACAGTGGTTAGCACTGCTGCCTCACAGCGCCTGAGACCCGGGTTCAATTCCCGCCTCAGGCGACTGACTGTGTGGAGTTTGCACGTTCTCCCCGTGTCTGCGTGGGTTTCCTCCGGGTGCTCCGGTTTCCTCCCACAGTCCAAAAGATGTGCAGGGTCAGGTGAATTGGCCATGCTAAATTGCCCGTAGTGTTGGGTAGGGGGTAAATGTAGGGGTATGGGTGGGTTTCGCTTCAGCGGGTCGGTGTGGACTTGTTGGGCCGAAGGGCCTGTTTCCATACTGTAATGTAATCTAATCTAATAACGAAAAGATTTTGAAATGCCATCTTGATCTTTAGCTGTCCATATGTAGTGTAGGGTCAACCACAATGGTATTGGTAAGGGAGTTCTGGGATTTTGAAACACAACAGTGAAGAAATGGCCAAGTTTCAAGTCTGGATGGAGTGTGACTTGGAGAAAGGGGAGAAACCTGCAGGTGTTGGTCTTCCCATTTGTGGTGCTCCCTTGTCCTTCTTGATGGGAGAGGCTTATTGGTTCAGAACATGACTTGTGTGATGCAGAGTGCATTCAGTGTATTTTGTTGGCAGCTAAATTGTTTTCATTTTAACAATCTATCGTTTGGACATCAGTTCCAGCAGCTCTTTCTCACATAACTTGGATCACATTAGGAAATTGTTATCAGAAGTTTGGGACTAGTGGCATCAGGGCAGTTTTCTGGTTGAATATTCAGAAACGGAGCAAATTGTCCAAGCAGTTGTCTTTGTGTAATCATCAGTGACAGCGCTGTCTCAATAGCCTTCCGTGAGCCAATTATTTCCACTCACAACCAGGGTTAGACAAAAAATGTCCAAAATTACTCATTTTGGAGAATTTTACTTGCCCTTATTCTTTCTGCAAGACACTTTTCACCCCTCTGATTCTTCCTTAGAGGATATTAACTTATTGGGCCAGATTTTTACTGCCAGGTTGATGTAGTGATTGGAGTTGACCTTGTTGACTAAGAGTTGTCATCCAGTGCTTTCCAGATTAACAAGTGTAATCAGAAGAAAGGGGCTGATAGTTTCCTGGGTTGCCAGGGGTGTCTGTGACATGTGCACTGTTTTATTGTTTGGTTGATCTAGATGTTTTGTATGTGTTTGCATCTTACTGTTTGCTTTTTAGTGAGATAAGGCGGGATTTGAGGTTCGTCCTCATTTCCCTGCGAACTGGTTGTACTACTTGGGGTGTGGCCTTGCTGCTCCTTTCCCCTGTAAATTGCTGTTTTTTGCAAACTGCTGTTCATTGTTAACTGTTTGTATTTTGTACAGTTTGATAATTTTTTTAAAAATCAGGCAAATCATTAAAATATACTATCTTCATTACCATGTATCAGTGTTTGAAAGATTTTGGTGGGCAGATTGACATGTTTTTTTATGTAACAAGAGTGATTAGATTTATTTTTTAAATATACCATGTACAGCCTGAGATCAAGAAAGATGCTATATATGGGGTTTGGCTTTAATATTTACCACCTTCATCTTGTGCTTTTATTTTGGTGAATTAAAACAATCTGTAAAATAATTTTTTTTAAAAAACCCAGGAGACTGGCTAGCTGCAGCCATTGTACTGTGTACTAGTAAATAAGAGGTGACTTGGTGACGGGATACCGGCCTCAAAAAGAAGAAAAACCAGGAGTCCGTGTACTCTGTACTAGTAAATAAAGGGGGACTTGGTGGCGGGTCCCAACCTCTGTATGAAAGCAATATAACCAGGAGATTAGATCCTCTCCCTCAGAGTGACTGACTCTGAACTGGCTGGTCACAGCCAGTGCATTGTGCACAAGTAAATAAAGGGTGACTTGGTGACGGGATATCGGCCGCTCTGCAGTTATTGCAGTGACAATGAGAGAAAACAAGGCATGCCTGAAGACCATTTGCTTACTACAGTCATCTTGGAGTTAGGTAAGCATTTCTGACATTGTGCCTTTGTTTAGGGAGCTTGACTCATTTTATCCTCCTGTCGAAGTCTGGCCCAGTATGTGGAAAGAATGCAATACTTTTTCTGGGCAAATGACATTGGGGCAGACGAAAAGCAACAAGTAATCCTTCTGACTGTTTGTGGACCCACAGCATTCTTGGTTATAAACGGCTTAACTTTCCCAGAGGCCCCAAATACTAAAACCTTTAAAGAGTTGTCAGAGTTAATTAAGGGATATTACGAGCCCAGCCTCCTCTAATTCGGATACGCAATCAGTTTTATTTGCGAGTTAGAAAACCGTATCCGTATCGAGGTTTTTGACAAAGTTGAACACTGAATGAGAGACCGTTTGGCATGTGGGATTAATGACGTAACCATGCAGAAGCACCAACTTGAAGCCCAATTGGACTTCAAACATGCACAACATCTGGTGTTGTCATTAGAAAATGCGGCACATAGAGCATGGGAGCTACAGGGTATCCCAATGGAAGTGAGCTGCCTCACCTTTGAGCCTGGAGAATACCACTTGATTGTAGTCAATTGCAGAGCCTCACGCAGGGCATATTCTTAATAGAGGGACCCTAGGCCAACCCACAGCCGAACCCCACAACAAAGCCGAGTCTCTGCCAAGTGGCAAAAAGGTTCTTCAGGATCTGGATCAGCAAGCCATTGTAGTTGCTGTCAGTATGTAGATTCGAGACAGCAAAGGAGTCCAACAAGGCAGTACCCAAGAGAGTTCACGCCCTGAAATGTCCCCCACCTGTGAGTTGGAGCAATTAAGTTGCTTAGTGATATCGGAGCCAGTTAAAGTTAATGTTGCCTTAAATGGTCACCTAGTTCCTATGGAGGTCGACATTGGTGCAGCTATATCTGTGGTTGCAGAATCTGCCTTTAACAAGATTCACTCAGGAATCCAATCCTTAACCTTGCACAAGACCTCAGCCAGACTGAAAGAATACACTGGGGAACTGTTGCAGATTAAAGGTATGACTTCAGTTCTGATCTCCTATTAGAAGCAGTTGGTGCAGTTACCACTGATGGTAGCTGAAATGTGTTGCTGGAACAGCGCAGCAGGTCAGGCAGCATCCAGGGAACAGGAGAATCGACATTTCGGGCATAAGCCCTTCTTCAGGCTTATGCCCGAAACGTCGATTCTCCTGTTCCCTGGATGCTGCCTGACCTGCTGCGCTGTTCCAGCAACACATTTCAACTCTGATCTCCAGCATCTGCAGACCTCACTTTCTCCTACCACTGATGGTAGTAAAAGGCTTGAGCCCAAGCCAACTGGGGTGGAATTGGTTGAGGAAGATTCACCTGGATTGGCTCAACATTTTTCAATTAGAAAATGGCTGCCTCAGTTAAGTCCTAGTGAAATACCCAGGAATATTTCAGGAAAGGCTTAGGACTATCAAAGGGGAGGTGGGAGGTGTTGCTATCCTTTACAAAGCTGGGCATCAGCGATGCTTACCTGCAATTGCGACTTGATGAGAAGTCCCAGAAGTAAGCTACAATTAATACCCATTAGGGTTTATATCAATATACAAGATTGCTATTTGGGTATCATCAGCCTGCACCCTTTTCCAGTGGAGCATAGAGAACATTTTGAAAGGGTTACCCCAGGTTGCAATTTATTTGGATGACCTACTAATAACAGGGAAAACCGATTAAAAAGTACTTGGAGAACTTGGGCATAGTGCTTGAACATTTCTCCCAAGTGAGCATATGCCTTAGAAGGGAAAAATGTGTGTTCCAGGCACTCCCAGTGACCTACTTGGGTCACAAAGTCAACAAAACCGGGTTACACCCATTGGGAGAGAAAGTGAGCCCAATCAAAGGACCCCTGGCTCCCACGTCTGCACCAGAGCTTAGGTCTTTCCTTGGATTAGTGAATTATTACGGAAAATTTATACACAACCTGGCCTCCATCTTGGCACCATTACAACTGCTATTGAAAAAGGTCAACCTTGGAAATGGTAGTGTGGCTAAGAAATAGTCTTTAGGGAAGTGAAAAAGCAGCTATCATCATCCAAGGTATTGGCCTACTGTGATCCGAAGTGAGATAGTACAGTATCAGGTAACATTGGCTCACTAGTGGCCCAATGGAGAGGAATGTCCGATAGCATATGCTTCCTGGACTTTGACTGATGTTGATTCCAAACATGCCCAGATAGAGAAGGAAGGTTTGGCGGTCACCTTTGGTGTCAGGAAGTTCCACCAGTACCTTTTACAGATGGGAATTTTTCATAGTAACAGATCATTTAACCCCTCCTAGGGCTACTATAGGAACGCATGGATTACAACGGGATCTTGATCAGATGGGCCAATAGTCTGAGGAGTGGCAGATGGAGTTTAATTTAGATAAAGGTGAGGTGCTGCATTTTGCGAAAGCAAATCTTAGCAGGACTTATACACTTAATGGTAAGGTCCTAGGGAGTGTTGATGAACCAAGAGACCCTGGAGTGCAGGTTCATAGCTCCTTGAAAGTGGAGTTGCAGGTAGATAGGATAGTGAAGAAGGCATTTGGTATGCTTTCCTTTATCAGTCAGAGTATCGAGTTGGGAAGTGATAAAGCGGCTGTACAGGACATTGGTTAGGCCACTTTTGGAACATTGCATGCAATTTTAGTCTCCTTCCTATCGGAAAGATGTTGTAAAACCTGAAGGGTTCAGAAAAGATTTGCAAGGATGTCACCAGAATTGGAGGATTTAAGTTGTAGGGAGAGGTTGAATAAGCTATGGCTGTTTTCCCTGGAGCGTCGGAAGCTGAGGGGTGACCTTTTACAGAGGTTTATAAAATCATGAGGGCATGGATAGAGTAAATAGACAAGGTCTTTTCCCTGGGGTGGGGGATTCCAGAACTAGAGGAAAGAGACCTATGGGACAACGTTTTCATGCAGAGGGTGGTACATGTATGGAATGAGCTGCCAGAGGAAGTGGTGGAGGCTGGTACAATTGCAACATTTAAGAGGCATCTGGATGGGTATATGAATAGGAAGGCGAAAGTGAGGATTGCAGATGCTGGAAACCAGATTTTAGATCAGAGTGGTGCTGGAAAAGCACAGCAGGTCAGGCAGCATCCGAGGAGCAGGAAAAATCGATGTTTCAGGCAAAAGCCCTTCATCAGCCCCCGCATATGAATAGGAGGGGTATGGGCCAAGTGCTGGCAGGTGGGACTAGATTGGGTTGGGATATTTGGTTGCTATGTATGAGTTGAATCGAAACATGATCTGTTTCTGTGCTGTATATCTGTATGACTCTATGACATGGTGGTACCACCAATAGCTTCCAATGGAATTCAGGGTTGGGCCCTGTTCTTGACACGTACAACTTAGAACACCGTCCAGGAAGCCAAGTGACTAATGTGGATACTTGAGCTGCCTCCCAGTGGCAGCTAGTCTACCGGTGGTACCTACCCTGGAAGAGTCAGTTTTAGTTTTGAATTTCCTAGACACCATACCAGTCACCACTGACAATATTTGACTGCGGACACATAAAGATCCGGTCCTAGCAATGGTAATGGGGAAGCAGAAGGACCCTCACAACCAGGACTGAAACCTTTCTGGATCCGGTGAGACCATATCATCATAGAGGATGGCATAATACTTGGGGGAGCAAGGGTGATTGTCTTGTGTAAATTTCCCTGCCAGATTCAGACTGAACTCTGCCACGGTCATCCAGGAGTTTCCAAGATAAAGCTGCTGGTAAGAATCTAAGTCTGGTTGCTGGAGTTGAATGCTGACACAGCTGTGTTGGTAGAGCAGTGCCCAGAGTGTCAACAAGGACAAGATTTGGAGGAGCTGGTGTCAAACTGGGGTGGACAAAGTTTTTTTAAAAA
Source organism: Chiloscyllium plagiosum (assembly GCF_037043375.1). Taxonomy (NCBI): domain Eukaryota; kingdom Metazoa; phylum Chordata; class Chondrichthyes; order Orectolobiformes; family Hemiscylliidae; genus Chiloscyllium; species Chiloscyllium plagiosum. The sequence continues at coordinate 65,763,152 of NW_028270158.1, read as the reverse complement.
AAAAATCACACGACACCAGGTTATAGTCCAACAGGTTTGTTTGGAAGCACTAGCTTTCGGAGTGCTGTTCCTTCAGGTGGTTGTGCAGTATAAGTTCGTAGGACACAGAATTTATAGCATAAACAAAGGACAAGAATTGCCACCATCAGCACCCCCACATTTGTGGGAATGGTTAGGTAAACCTTGGACTAGGTTTTCTGTCAACTATATCAGTCCTTTCATGGGCTCAATGTTCCTGGTCATTGTGAGTGCCTATTCAAAGTGGTTGGATGTGTATAAGCATCGTTCATGATACATAGACTCACAGAAGTATTGGTCATGGACAATGGGATGCATTTACCACTAGGAATTCGAATATTTCCGAAAGTCAAATTGTATTGGCACAGAAGGACAGCCAGGTAAAAACAATGACTGCAGATGCTGGAAACCAGATTCTGGATTACAGTGGTGCTGGAAAAGCACAGCAGTTCAGGCAGCATCTGAGGAGCAGGGAAAAAAAAAAAAAAATCGATGTTTCGGGCAAAAGCCCTTCAGCCATCCATCATCTGTGATCTCGCAGAAAGAGCAGTCCAAATGTTGAAGGCAGACTTAAATGTGCAGCCTACAGCGTCAATTGATATCAAACTAGCCCAGTTGCTGTTCAATTATAGGACCAACCAACACACAACAACAAGGATAGCTCCAGCAGAGTTGCTGATGGGCAGAAGATTCCACACCAGGTTAAACCTAATATTCCCAGACCTGGTGGGGAGGGTAAAATGACAGCAGGAACGCCAGTGCTGTCCACATACTGCCTCTAAGCAAGAGACACAATTTAATTCTGGAGACAAAGTTGATACCAGAACCATGGAAATGGCCCTGGTTGCGAGATCGATGCAGGGTCAGGTCCTGTCACTTACAAAGTTCGGGTAGGTGATATAGTCCTGAACAAACACGTGGATCACCTGAAAGCTGTTACCTTGCAAACGGGGCAGGAGCAAAAAAAATACCTGGCCCCTCAGACCAACCAGAAAACTGTAGATTTTCCTCCTCCCTCTAGTGTCAAGCAATTCTCAGAGTCCAAGATGGATGCAGCCTTGACAACGTTACCTTTTGAAGAAGAGGATGTTGCAAATGCAAGATGCTGCTTATGGTCCAGTACACACCGCCCATGTTAGAATCTGAATCAGAGGAACCAGACTTGGTTTGAAAACGTTGCAGGAAAAGCTACAAGCCAAAAACAAAGTGTCCATCCCTGGACTTGGTTTTGAGGGGGAGAGCAGGCTGTCGTGACTGGAACCAGCTTGACCTCGTTGACTGACTGGGTTTGGGGTTGTTAATTTGGTCCAATCAAGAAGGCTCTAGTTGACTAATATAATCAGAGATTGGCAGGTGAAGGAATTAGATCATCGTGACAAAGTGCCAGATTTGTAGACTTTAAGCCTGCATTGTAAAACTGTAAAACCTGAAGAGAAAGACAGGCACACAGTATGTAAAATCATTGTTTGTAATATGTACGGATTCTGACACTCTGGGAGAGTCGGATCAAGTAAAATGGTATCAGCCCAATGTACCAGATGTTACATTGTGTTTTCCTTTCTTGAAGCTAATATGTTTTTCCAGATATTGCTATACAGGGCTGCATATTGCATATGATATTGTATATTTTTAAAGAAAAACATACCCACAATATAAGCTTTGCCAAAAGAAATATAATCAGAGATTGGTAACCCTGCAACCATGACTCTGTATTAACAATCCTATTGTCCTGGTTTACAAATATTTGCATGTTATTGTGTGTATCTTTATTGCAAATGCTTTGTGCATTCAAATGTAATACCTTAAGACTGACTTTGTTCAAAAAAAGAAAAGAAAAAAATATGTAACCAGGAAATTGGAATCTCCTTAGTCGAGGCAATTGACTCTGAGCTGTCTGGCCACAGCCAGTTATTGTGCACAAGTAAATCACTTGGAGGAACCGGTGTTGGACTGCGGTGTGCAAAGTTAAACATCACACAACACCAGGTTATAGCCCAACAGGTTTATTTGGAAGCACGAGCTTTTGAGCCACTGCTTCTTTATCAGGTGGACAACCACCTTTTGTAGCTCAGCTAAGCATTCATAATTACAATGTGTGCATTGAGAAAAGTTGATGAAGAACTCTATTAAAATCAGAAATTGAATGGGGGTGAGACTTATACCAGGTTTATAACCACTGGACCTATCTGAACAGAATAATGTAACTTCCACCTTTTGTAAGTCACTTGAAAGTTGATTTGAAAGTGGAGGTTGTTTGATATAATAAATACATTACCAAAGTGCAGCCAATATCATAACAATTATTTATTCATATTAGATATCAGTTCACATGGTTGTAACTGCTTCCTGCTTTTTAATAAAGATCTTAATGAGCCAGGAGAAATGTTTGACATCTGGATTCTGAAGTGTCCTATGGCTTCATTATGCAGACTGTCGATAAGCATTTCCATGTCTGTGTACAAACCGACAGCTGTTTAAGTTGCTACAGTGCACTGGATTGGTTATGATGACGTACTTCCAAATATTAAAATGGATTATTTGACTTCAAGCTATCAATCTTGAGGATATATTAGCAATTTGTTAGCATATTATTGTCTTACTTCGGCATTTTAATGAGCTTTTTCAGAGGTTAATAGATAACACTGTTGTATTGTGTCAAATTGCCTGGCAGTTCAGAAAACAAGATGACTCAAATTTTTGAATTTTAAAAAATTAACTAACCAACTTACTTACAACCTGTTAAATTTTCAATACCATCAAATATTTATCTTGTTTTGATCATGTTTGAAATTGAAAAATGGATAGTTCGATATATTTTGTTAAAAGAAATAATCTGTGGCATATTAAATGTTACATTAATTATATTTGAGGTGGTGATGTAATCCATTTAAACTGAACTTAATTTTTACTGCCAAACCAAAGAAGGATTAATATAAAGTATGGGCACTCATATTTGTAAGATTTATACTTTACTGTAAAATAATTAATATAGTTTTCTTTAGCTATGATGGTCACTCTTTCACTGTTTTTTCTGTCTATAGTGCGGCACTGCTGGGAGTGCTGACCTTAATTATCAGCTGGAGTTCACTTGGTCTGGAACTGGCAGTGTCAGTGGTGAGTTTTTAATTTACTTGTGATAACAGATAACTAGCAAACATGATGCTGATTATAGAATTCCCGCTGCAGATCATACAGGCTTACAAAGACTATTCCATGGTTTTAGTAATGATTATTTTGCTAACTCAGTGGCCTTCCCAAAAGCACTCTGATGAACTTCATGTTGAGCTCTGTTGCCCATGTCTTGACTTGAACTAATTTTTGTTTTTCTATTATTTCTGCTCTTGGTTACCAATTTGTCTCCCAATTCACTCTAAATTCTGATGAAGGGCTTATGCCTGAAACATTGACACTCCTGTTCCTCTGATGCTACTTGACCTGCTATATTTTTCCACACTTTACAACTTGAAGTTCTAATCCTTGCTTTCAAATCCCTCTCTATAATCTCCTCAATTCCCCCACACCTTCAAGACATCTATGATCTCCTCAATTTGGCTTAATGTATCCTGATTTTAATTGCACCACCATGGATAACCATATCTTCATTTGCTATGTCCCTGATCTCTACAGGTGACAGTGGGGGAGCATTTTAGGACCAGTGACCGTAGTTCTATATATTTTAAAATAGTTATGGAGAGGGACAACAGTGGTCCACTGGTTCAAGTTCTAAATTGGGGCAAAACAAATTTTGATGGAATTAGACAGGAGTTAGCAGGGGTTGATTGGAGTAGTTTGTTTGCAGGCAAAGGGACCTTTGGCAAATGGGAGACCTTTAAAAGTGAGATAGCTAGAGTTCAAGGTTTGTATGTTCCTGTGAGGGTGAAAGGCAAGATTGACATGAATGGGGAAGCCTGGATGACCAGAGACGTTGAGGCTTTGACCAAAAAAAAAACGGAGTTATAGCTCAGGTACAGGCAGCTGAGATCAAGGGAATCCCTGGAGTTATATAGGGGCTACAGGAGTTTACTGAAGAAGAAAATCAGGAGGGCAAAGTGGGGGCACACAGTAGCCTTGGCTGAGAAGATTAGGGTGAATCGAAAGAGGTTCTTCAAGTGTATTAAAGGACAAAGACTAATTAGAGAGAGAATAGGACCTCTCAAGGACCAAAGTGGACATTTATGTGTAGAACCGCAGGAGATGGGCGAGCTCCTCAATGAATATTTCTCCTCTGTGCTTACTGTGGAGAAAGACATGAATACTTGGGAACTTGAGGAAGTTAGTGGTGATATCTTGGGGAGAGTCCATATCACAGTAGAGGAGGTGTTGGATATATTACAATGTATGAATTTGGTTATATCTCCTGGTTCTGACCAGTTATATCCAAGAATATTGAAGCAGCTAAAGAAGAAATTGTGGGGGCCCTGGCTGATATTTTTACATCATTATTATCCATGGATGCTGCTCTGGAAGACTGGAGGGTAACGAATGTTATGCCCTTATTCAGGAAGGTCTGCAAAGTAAAACCTGGGAACTACAGACCAGTAAGCCTAACATCTGAGGTAGGTAAGTTACTTGAGAAGATTTTGAGATGAGATATACATTCATTTGGAAAGGCAAGGTTTGATTAAGAATAGTCAGCATGGCTTTGAGTGTGGGAGATCATGCCTCACAAATTTGTTAGAGTTCTTTGATGAAGTGACCAGGAAGGTTGATGAGAGTAGGGCAGTGGACGTAGTCTGTATAGATTTCAGTAAGGTCTTTGACAAGGTTCCACATGGTAGGCTATTCTGGAAGCTTAGATTGTATGGAATCCAGGGGAGCTGGCAAGTTGCAACATGATCTTGATCAGCTGCGGAAGTGGGCCGAGAAATGGCAAATCGAGTTTAATATAGATAAGTGTGAGGTCTTGCATTTTCTAAAGTCAGATCAAGGTAGGAGTTTCATGATGAATGGTAGGGCCTTAAGGAGTTTCGTGGAACAGAGGGACCTTTGAGTTCAGGTACACGGTTCTCTGAAAGTGGAGTCACTGGTAAACAGTGCAGTGAAAAAATCTTTTGTCACACTGGCCATCAGTCAGGGCACTAAGTATAGAAGTTGAGAAGTTATGTTGCTGTTGTATAGGACATTGGTGAGACCACACTTGGAGTATTGTGTTCAGTTTATAGGAAACATTGTTATTAAATTGGAAAGAGAGCAGAAGAAATTTACAAGGATGTTGCCATGACTCAAGGAAGAGGTTTGATAAGCTAGGACCTTTTAGAGCGTAGGAGACTGAGGAGGATCTTATAGGAGTGTGCAAGATCATGAGAGGCATAGATAGGGTGAATGTACTCAGTTTTTTTTCCCAGAGTTGGTGAATCACAGACGAGAGGGCATCAATTTAAGACAAGAGGGGAAAAATAAAAGGGGACCTGAGGGGCAACTTTTTTTATACAGAGGGTGGTACGCGTATGGAATAGCTGTCAGTGGATGTGGTTGAGGCAAAATGCCTTTAAAAGGCATTTGGCCAATATATGGATAGGAAAGGTCTAGAAGGATATGGGCCAAGTGCAGGAAAGTGGCGTTAGCATGGATGGATATTTTGGTCAGCATGGACCAGTTTGGGCCAAAGGGCCTTTCTCTGTGCTGTAGATGTCTGTGACTCTATGACTTCATCCTCATCACACTTCTCACCTCGCTACCTTGCTCTTTTCTGTTATAATATGCTTTAAAATGTGCCTCTTTGGCCAGACTTTTGGTCATCTGACCTAATTCTGCTTTTGTAGCACGATGTGATGCTTTGTTTTAATATTCTTTTAAGTTACTGATGTGTATGGCAGTAGGTAGCTGTGTAGAAAGCTTTTCACATCGATCAAAAGGACATCAATGAATCCCCAAATCTCATCTGCCACGCCTGTCTTAGTACCTTGAATGTTGATTTTTGAAATTTCTGTTTGAATTTATGTTTAGTAATTTACTTTGTTTAATTATATCAGTGGTGACACACTCAACATTTTATTCATTGAAACTTTGTGGAACTATTTTTTTGCAACAATTGGAATAAACTTTAGCCTTGCGTTTGGTGCAGTCAGTGATTCAACAAACAAGTCTCTGAGGCAAAAGTGAGGACTGCAGATGCTGGAGATCAGAGTCTAGATTAGTGTGTTGCTGGAAAGCAGGAAAATTGACGTTTCAGGCACGTTGATTTTCCTGATCCTCGGATGCTGCCTGACCTGCTGTGCTTTTCCAGCACCACTCTAGTCTAGACCCTAAAGTCTCTAACTCTACTATCACCACTGGCAGTGCATTCCACACACCCACCACTCTCTGCACAAAGAACCTACCTCTGACATCTCCCCTATACCTTCCTCCAATCATCTGAAAATTATGACCCCTCATGACAGTTGTTTCTGCCCTGGGGAAAAGTCTCTGGCTATCTACTCTATGCATGCCTCTCATTACCTTGTACACCCCTATCAAGTCACCTCTCTTCCTCCTTCTCTCGGGTGCAAAAAGCCCTAGCTCACTCAACCTCTCTTCATAACAGGTGCCCTCCAATCCTGAAGAATTCCTGAAGAAGGGCTTATGCCTGAAACGTCGATTCTCCTTCTCCTTTGCTGCCTGACCTGCTGCGCTTTTCCAGCAATACATTTTTAAGCTCTGATCTCCAGCATCTGCAGTCCTCACTTTCTCCTAGCCCTCCAATCCAGGCAGCATCCTGGTAAATCTCCACAGCACCCTCTTTAAAGCATCTACATTCTTCCTATATTGAGGCCACCAGAGCTAGACACAATCTTCCAAGTGTGGTCTGACCAGGGCTTTATAGAGCTGCAGCAAAACCTCGCGACTGTTAAACTGAATAACCCTGTTAATGAAAGCTGAAACACCATACGTCGTCTTAACAACCTTTTCAACTTGGGTGGAAACTTTGAGGGATCTATACATGTGGACCCCAAGATCCTGCTGTTCCTCCACACTGCCAAGAAAGCTGTCTTTAACCTTTTATTCAGCATTCAAGTTCGACCTTTCAGAATGAATTACTTCACATTTATCCAGGTTGACCTGCATCTGCCACTTCTCAGCCCAGCTCTGCATTCTGTCAATGTTTCGCTGTCGTCTGCAGCAGCCCTCCACACTATCTACAATGCCACCGACCTTTGTGTCATCAGCAAACTTACTAACCCACCCTTCCACTTCCTCATCTAAGTCATTTATAAAAACTACAAAGTGCAGAGGCCCAAGAACAGATCCCTGCAGGATATCACTAGTCACCGACCTTCAGGCGGAATACTTTCCATCCGCTAGCACTCACTGTCTTCTTTCAGCTAGCCAATTCCAGACAGCAAATTTCCCTGTATCCCACACCTCCTAACTTTCTAGATGAGCCTACCATGGGGAACCATATCAAATGCCTACTGCAATCCATATATATCACATCCACTGCTTAACCTTCGTCAACTTGTCTCATTACATCCTCAAAGAACTTAAGGTTTGTGAGACATGGCCTGCCCCTCATAAAGGAGGAGAAAGTGAGGTCTGCAGATGCTGGAGATCAAAGTTGAAACTTTATTGCTGGAACAGCACAGCAGGTCAGGCAGCATCCAGGGAACAGGAGATTCGACGTTTCGGGCACAGGCCCTTCTTCAGGAATGAGCAGAGAGTGTTCAGCAGGAGAAGATAAAAGGTAGGGAGGAGGAACTTGGAGGAGGGGCGTTGGAAATGTGATAGGTGGAAAGAGGTCAAGGTGAGGGTGATAGGTCGGAGTAGGATGGAGGCGGAGAGGTCAAGAAGAAGACTGCAGGTCAGGAAGGCGGTGCCGGGCTGGAGGGATTCGGCTGAGACAAGGTGGGGGGAGGGGGGATGAAGAAACTGGTGAAGTCCAAGTTCATCCCCTGTGGTTGGAGGGTTCCCAGTCGGAAGATAAGACGCTCCTCCTCCGACCGTCGCGTTGTTGTGGTTTGGCGGTGGATGAGTCCAATGACCTGCATATCCTCGGTGGAGTGGGAGGGGGAGTTGAAATGCTGTGCTACAGGGTGGTTGGGTTGGTTCGTCCGGGTGGCCCAGAGGTGCTTTCTGAATCGCTCCGCAAGTAGGCGGCCTGTCTCCCCAATATAGAGGAGGCCACACCGGCTGCAGCGGATGCAGTAGATGATGTGGGTGGAGGTGCAGGTGAATCTGTGGCGGATATGGAAGTTTCCTTTGGGGCCTTGGAGAGAAGTGAGGGGGGAGGTGTGGGCGCAAGTGTTGCACCTCCTGCGGTTGCAAGGGAAGGTGCCGGGAGTGGAGGTTGGGTCGGTGGGGGGTGTGGATCTGACAAGGGAGTCGCGGAGGGAGTGGTCTCTACGGAAAGCTGATAGGGGAGGGGAGGGAAATATATCCTTGGTGCTGGGTTCTGTTTGGAGGTGGCGGAAGTGACGGCGGATGATGCGCTGTACATGGAGATTGGTGGGGTGGTAGGTGAGGACCAGTGGGATTCTGTCCTGGTGGCGGTTGGAGGGGCGGGGCTCAAGGGCGGAGGAGCGGGAAGTGGAGGAGATGCGGTGGAGGGCACCGTCGACCACGTCGGGGGGGAAATTGCGGTCCTTGAAGAAGGAGGCCATCTGTGTTGTACGTATTTTGAACTGGTCCTCCTGGGAGCAGATGCGGCGGAGACGAAGGAATTGGGAGAATGGGATGGCGTTTTTACAGGGGGCAGGTTGGGAGGAGGTGTAGTCCAGGTAGCTGTGGGAGTCGGTCGGTTTGTAGTAGATGTCCGTGTTGATTCGGTCGCCTGAGATAGAAACAGAAAGGTCTAGGAAGGGGAGGGAGGAGTCCGAGACTGTCCAGGTGAATTTGAGGTCGGGGTGGAAGGTGTTAGTGTAGTGGATGAACTGTTCAACCTCCTCGTGGGAGCACGAGGTAGCGCCGATACAGTCATCAATGTAGCGAAGGAAAAGATGGGGGGTGGGGCCAGTGTAGTTGCGGAAGATGGATTGTTCCACATACCCTACGAAGAGGCAGGCATAGCTGGGGCCCATGCGGGTGCCCATGGCTACTCCTTTTGTTTGGAGAAAGTGGGAGGATTGGAAAGAAAAGTTGTTCAGGGTGAGGACCAGTTCGGTCAGTCGAAGGAGGGTGTCGGTGGAAGGGTACTGGGTGGTACGGCGGGAAAGGAAGAAGCGGAGTGCTTTGAGTCCTTCGTGATGGGGGATGGAGGTGTACAGGGACTGGATGTCCATGGTGAAGATGAGGCGTTGGGGACCGGGGAAGCGGAAATCCTGGAGGAGGTGGAGGGCGTGGGTGGTGTCACGAACGTAGGTGGGGAGTTCTTGGACTAATGGGGACAGGACCGTGTCGAGGTATGCCGAGATGAGTTCGGTTGGGCAGGAGCAGGCTGAGACGATGGGTCGTCCGGGGCAGTCAGGTTTGTGGATTTTGGGCAGGAGGTAGAAACGGGCGGTGCGGGGTTGTGGGACTATGAGGTTGGAGGCGGTGGATGGGAGGTCCCCTGAGGTGATGAGGTTATGGATGGTCTGGGAGATGATGGTTTGGTGGTGGGGGGTGGGGTCATGGTCAAGGGGACGGTAGGAGGAGGTATCTGCGAGCTGGCGTTTGGCCTCAGCGGTGTAAAGGTCAGTGCGCCAAACTACTACTGCGCCTCCCTTGTCAGCTGGTTTGATGGTGAGGTTGGGGTTGGAACGGAGGGAGTGGAGGGCTGCACGTTCCGAGGGTGAGAGGTTGGAGTGGGTGGGAGGGGTGTGGGGTTCAGGTAGCGGTTAATGTCGCGGCGGCAGTTTGCTATGAAGAGGTCGAGGGCAGGTAGGAGGCCAGCACGGGGTGTCCAGGTGGACGGGGTGTGTTGGAGGTGGGAGAAGGGGTCGTCAGAGGGTGGGCGAGAGTCTTGATTGAAGAAGAAGGCACGGAGGCGAAGGCGGCGGAAGAATTGTTCGATGTCACTCCGTGTATTGAATTCATTGACCCGAGAACGTGTGGGAATGAAGGTGAGGCCTCTGCTGAGGACTGATCTTTCATCCTCAGAGAGGGGCAAGTCTGGAGGGATGGTGAACACACGGCAGGGCGGGGAGCTAGGACCTGGTGTGGGGCTGGAGCTGGATGTGGGGGCGGGGTTAGGCCTGGGGGCGGGGACAGAGGTCGGCGTGGGGACGGAGTTGGACATGGTGATGGAGACCGGCGGGGGGGCAGGGTTAGGCGCGGTGACGGAACTCGGCCGGGGGGTGGAGTTAGGCGCGGTGACGGAACGCAGCGGGGGGGCGGGGTTAGGCGTGGTGACAGAACGCGGCGGGGGGGCGGAGACACATGCGGCGATGTGGACCAAATGTAGGTTGCTGTCGTCACTGGGGGCGGAAGTAGCTGCGGCGACCACGGAGACAGAGTTCTTCCCCATAGCCGCGGAGGTCGCCAATCTGTTGGCGATTGTCTTCATGACGATCGCAGAGCAGGTTGTCTGTGCGGCGATCCCGGAGGCGGTTGTTTGGGCCGCGATCATGAAGGTTGCGAAGGCTGCCCCTCATAAAGCCATGTTGACTATCCTTAATCAAACTAGGTTTTTCCAAATAGTCAAAAATCCTATCTCTCAGAATCCTTTCCAGTACCTTGCTTACCACAGACGTAAGACTGACTGGTCTATAATTCTCAAGAATTTCCTTATTCCCTTTCTTGAACAGAGGAACAACATTCACCTCCCTCCTATTATCTGGATACTACTCCTGTGGAGAGTGAGGATGCAAAGATCATTGCCAGAGGCTCAGCAATCTCATGCCTTGCTTCCATTAGTAACCTTGGATATATCTAGTCTGGCCCCAGGGACTTGTCTACCTTGATGCTTCTCAGAATTTCCAGCACATCCACTTTGTTTATAGTAATCTGTTCAAGACTATTAACCTGGTCCACAGTGTTCTCACCATCAACAAATTCCCTTTCTCTCGTGAATATTGAAACAAAAAACTGATTTTGGGCCTCCCCTACCTCTTCAGACTTTTACCATGCTCCCTGTTCTTTTTAAAAGATCTAAACCCTGGACCATTCAGCAACCATTCCTGCTCCTGTGAAATCCATGTCTCGTTAGGATGCAAATCTATTATGTTTCAAATTTATTCACAAATGATGTGTACAGTATGTATTTCAAATTGATTATTGGTTTGCTTAACCTTCTGATGCCCATTGCATTGTATTGTGAAAAAACTTGATAGACACTTGTGTGAAGAATTTTCCTGAAGTTTAGATTAGATTAGATTACTTACAGTGTGGAAACAGGCCCTTCGGCCCAACAAGTCCACACTGACCCGCCGAAGCGCAACCCACCCATACCCCTACATTTACCCCTTTAACCTAACACTACAGGCAATTTTAGCGTGGCCAATTCACCTGACCCGCACATCTTTGTGACTGTGGGAGGAAACCGGAGCACCCGGAGGAAACCCACGCAGACACGGGGAGAATGTGCAAACTCCACACAGTCAGTCGCCTGAGTCGGGAATTGAACCCGGGTCTCTGGCGCTGTGAAGCAGCAGTGCTAACCACTGTGCCACCGTGCCGCAGTTAGTTTAGATAGGCCGTTTTGAGTGCAGAATTGCTAACCAGAGATTGTTGCTGAGATTAGGCACAGGCTTGATACAAGAGCTGGTTGAGGGAGAAATTATTATATGAGTTAATGTAAAATTTAAAATGTTTAAACGGAAGATGGCATGGAGTTTCTTTAGAAAGTAGGGCAGTGAAATTCACTGGATTGTGGCATAAATTCAAAAAACTAAACAGTTTTGTTTATCATTTAAGATTCTTATGGTATTTACCTTACTGCGCAATAAACAGTAATGTGATCTGATGAGTATGCACATACACTTTTTGTGATCTTGTGCATGGTAATACATACATTTTCCAGTGCTTATGAAAGGTGACTTTAAAAATCTTTGTCTAGGAAAACCAATAAATGTTGATACCTGAATGAGCAGAATCTAGTTATTACAGTGGGGTTTATCCATTCATGATTGCAAAATCTTCACTCCTTCTGTTTTTTATGCCATAAAAATGTTACCTAATGTTGGCATCAGCCAAGACCTTTTCGAATAACTTCTCACCTGTTTCAAAGAAATTTCCAGCACTTTGCTTGCTTCCTTTCAGTGTCAATCTCTATTTCCCATTTTCCTTTTGTCCTGATATGCATTTCCCAGATGTTACATTCTCCATCCCTTGACTTCCCACATCCTTTCAGTTCACTTTTCATGCCATCCTACTGCAAGATTCCACACTTTCTCTCCACTCTGCCATTTGCAAAGCATTTCTTCCAGACTCTGAAATTTCTTATCCGTGACTTTTGATATTTAAGGAATTGCGTTCCTTAACCCAACATTCTTTGTTCTGTAAACCCTAACAGTCACTCCCTTTTTTCTCTGTATTCTTTGACTTCTCATTGGGAGATTTGCTAAAGTCTAGCGGTACTTGATGATGGATTAATGCATATTACTTCCTAATGTTTGCACAATATGTCCTCTAGCGGCACAAGTACATTGAATTTTACATGCAGAATAATTGCTCTTAACTGTCTACAATGTGACCAAATATAGTATTTGATACCCTTTCCAAATTTTGTTTTAAATTGGAGTTCTTATTCTTGCTATTTTGTATAAGGAAACCTACCTCAATTTTGTCACATTTGGGTATTCTGGATTCTAGCATTAAATTGCCATTTCCAACTTGAACTGGTCTTAGATACAGACAGCCTGCACTCTTCCTAATATGCTACTGTTTTATTATGCAAATAGGATTATTTGGTCATTTGATTTGTTCTGAAACTCCAAGTCTAAACTGATCTAGCATAATTTGTTCAAATCATTATTTTCTTTTAAAGTTTAAAAATTCTTGATCATTAGCCAATTATAACAAGCAACATCTGAGTGTCTCTTGCTTAATGTATATGCTTAATGACTTATGCCATTGTGAAGAAGATAATACTTAATGAATTGCTGTGGGGTTTGTTTTAATCCATTGAGATTGATTACATTGATATCATACTAGTCCAAGTTTATAATAAAATTAGCAAGAAATTAGAAAGGAAAAATGGAAGTGAGATAATGTAGTAATTGTTATATGAAACAATACAGAAACTATTTTATAATAAATTAAAAAGATTACTATTTAATTTATATGCTATTACAGTGCATATCAATTAACTTTGCTTGGTGAGGAAAGTGTCAGAAGGAGGTTTGGTGGAGTAGTCACTTGATGGCCTGAGTAGACTGTACTGTTACTCAAAGTGCATGCAATGTGAATGAAGTTGGTTAAATTAATGATGCAAATCAACCTAAATTTTTTTAGCATAATTAATAATTTGTTAAATTGTTTTAGATAACCTCATAGTTTTTTTCACCAATGTAAGCATCTTATTCATTTTAAGAACTGTAAAAGTCTCTGGCAAGGCTTAAATGTAGGAATCAAGAGTGAGTGTAAGGCAACTCATCCCCTCGAGACTGCTCTGCCATTTAACATGATCGTGGCTGATATTATCCTGGTCTTAACTCTACTGTTTGCACCCCATAGCCCTTTATCCTGCTTTTCATCAGAAACATACCTATTCCTTGAATCTGTTGATTTGGTTCTGCCTCCATTGCAGTCTGGAGCAGTGAGTTCCACAGATTCACAACCTTCTGGAGAAGTAGTTTTTTTTTATCAATGTTGGTTTTGAACCTATGTCCTGTCATTCCACATGTATTATCTCTTTTTTTTTCCTGAGACTGCTCCCCTTGTGGGACATGTGTTCAATGTCCACCTTATTAATCCTCTTTAGCATTTTATAAAATTCAGTCAGATGCCACCCCCCCGCCTCGCCCGCCATTCTCCTGAGCTCCAGCAAGTACAAGTCCAAGCTATTCAACTGCCCACCGGACCTAAAACGTTAACTCTGATTTCTCTTCATAGATGCTGCCTGACCTGCTGAGCTTTTCCAGCAATTTCTGTAGTTTTGTTTTGATTTACAGCATCCGCAGATCTTTCGGTTTCTATTCAACCGCCCCTTGTACGATGGGTCTTTCATCTGTGGAATCAACCTGATGAGTCTCCTGTGAATTGTCTCCAGTGCCACCACATCCTTCCTCTAGTAAGGAGATGAAAACTAGATACAGTACTCCACGTGTGGTCTCACCGACTCCTTATATAATTGCAGCAACACTTATTAGATAATCCAGCCCTTTTGCAATAACTGCCTTTCTTATAATATGCTGCTCTTGCATGCTCACTTTCTGCAATTCATGCACAAAAACACCCAGACCCCTTTATACTGACTTACCTTGAATTGCTAGCATTTAAATAATAATTTGCCCTATTATTTTTCACAATGGAGAACCTTTCACTTATCCAAATTAAACTCCATCTGCCAAATTCTGGCCCATTGTTCTAGCCTATCAATATCTATCTGTAAATTCTCTAGCTCCTCAAGACAGTCAACTTTCCCACCTATTTTAGTACCATCCATGCAATTTGCTATCTTACACTCTGTCCCTGCTTGCAGATCACTTATATAGATTGTAAATAGTTGAGGTCCGAGAACTTGTGCCACCCCACTAGTTACAATTCGCAATCTAGAGAATGACCCATTTATCCCAATCTTTTCCTTTCTGTCAGTCGGCTCATCCTTTATTCAAGCCATTACTGTACCCCTAACCCTGGGATCCAACTTTCCGGATCACTCTTTTATGCGGCAGCTTGTCAAATGCCTTGTCAAATACCACATCCACCATTATGCACCTTACTGGTTACATCCTCAAAGAACCCCAACAAGTTTGTCAAGCGCAACTTGCCCTTCATGAAACTGTGCTGACATGTGCTCAACTGTGAATTGAGCTTTGTTTTTCCAAGGATTCAGTTATCTCCTCCTCTGTGATTAACTCCACGAACTTCTCCACTAAAGAGGTCAAAGTAACTGGCCTGTAGTTTCCCACTTCTTGCCTGTCTCCTTTTTTTGAGTAAGGGTGACTCATTAGCGTGTTTCCAAACCACTGGTACTTTTCCAGAATCCGGGGAATTTTGGAATATCGTAACTAATGCTTCCACTATCTCTGCTGCCATCTCCTTTAATACCCTAGGGTGCAGTGCAGGTCATCAGACCTTGGAGACTTATTTGCTTTTAATCCCATCAGTTTAGTTAATACCTTCTCCCTAGTTATAGTAATTTCACCAAGTTCCTCTGTAGTAATTGCAGTTTTTGGAAAGAAATTATCATCTTCCATAGTGAAAACAAACACAAATATCGGTTTAGTGCCTCTTCCATTTCTGAGTTTCCCATTATTATCTTGCCATTTTTGTCCTCTAAAGGGCCAACATTTACTTCCCACTATTCTCTTCCTTGTTATATACTTAAAAGCTTTTGTTATCAGTGCTTATATTTTCTGCTAGTTTTCTTTTAACCCTTTGACATTTGAAGTTCTCCCATTTCTTCAGAGTGCACAAACTTTTGCAGTATAAAATGCCATAGGTTTTGCCTTCTGTTCCCTTGACTTCCTTATGAAGCCCTGGATTATTTTTCTCCTTTTTACAATTCCTCCTCTTCTCAGGAATTTACTTTAATTGAGAGGCATTTAATATCTCCCTAAGTATTTGCCACTGTTCTTCAACACTCCTGTTCTTTAATGTTTTTGCCCAGTCTACTAGGGTCAAATTCTTCCTCAGGCCTGGATAATTAACTTTGCCCAACACTAAGACTCTAGTATTGACTCTGTTTTCACTCTTTCAACCTGAATTTGAAACTCTAGCATGATGTGAACAATCCTTCCTTGTCACATTGTACCAAATCTAAAATAACCAGTTCTTTGGTTGGCTCTATGACATGGTGGAGGAGAAAGTGAGGTCTGCAGATGCTGGAGATCAAAGTTGAAACTTTATTGCTGGAACAGCACAGCAGGTCAGGCAGCATCCAGGGAACAGGAGATTCGACGTTTCGGGCACAGGCCCTTCTTCAGGAATGAGCAGAGAGTGTTCAGCAGGAGAAGATAAAAGGTAGGGAGGAGGGACTTGGAGGAGGGGCGTTGGAAATGTGATAGGTGGAAAGAGGTCAAGGTGAGGGTGATAGGTCGGAGTAGGATGGAGGCGGAGAGGTCAAGAAGAAGACTGCAGGTCAGGAAGGCGGTGCCGGGCTGGAGGGATTCGGCTGAGACAAGGTGGGGGGAGGGGGGATGAAGAAACTGGTGAAGTCCAAGTTCATCCCCTGTGGTTGGAGGGTTCCCAGTCGGAAGATAAGACGCTCCTCCTCCGACCGTCGCGTTGTTGTGGTTTGGCGGTGGATGAGTCCAATGACCTGCATATCCTCGGTGGAGTGGGAGGGGGAGTTGAAATGCTGTGCTACAGGGTGGTTGGGTTGGTTCGTCCGGGTGGCCCAGAGGTGCTCTCTGAATCGCTCCGCAAGTAGGCGGCCTGTCTCCCCAATATAGAGGAGGCCACACCGGCTGCAGCGGATGCAGTAGATGATGTGGGTGGAGGTGCAGGTGAATCTATATTTCCCTCCCCTCCCCTATCAGCTTTCCGTAGAGACCACTCCCTCCGCGATTCCCTTGTCAGATCCACACCCCCCACCGACCCAACCTCCACTCCCGGCACCTTCCCTTGCAACCGCAGGAGGTGCATCACTTGCGCCCACACCTCCCCCCTCACTTCTCTCCAAGGCCCCAAAGGAAACTTCCATATCCGCCACAGATTCACCTGCACCTCCACCCACATCATCTACTGCATCCGCTGCAGCCAGTGTGGCCTCCTCTATTTTGGGGAGACAGGCCGCCTACTTGCGGAGCGATTCAGAGAGCACCTCTGGGCCACCCGGACGAACCAACCCAACCACCCTGTAGCACAGCATTTCAACTCCCCCTCCCACTCCACCGAGGATATGCAGGTCATTGGACTCATCCACCGCCAAAACACAACAACACGACGGTCGGAGGAGGAGCGTCTTATCTTCCGACTGGGAACCCTCCAACCACAGGGGATGAACTTGGACTTCACCAGTTTCTTCATCCCCCCTCCCCCCACCTTGTCTCAGCCGAATCCCTCCAGCCCGGCACCGCCTTCCTGACCTGCAGTCTTCTTCTTGACCTCTCCGCCTCCATCCTACTCCGACCTATCACCCTCACCTTGACCTCTTTCCACCTATCACATTTCCAACGCCCCTCCTCCAAGTCCCTCCTCCCTACCTTTTATCTTCTCCTGCTGAACACTCTCTGCTCATTCCTGAAGAAGGGCCTGTGCCCGAAACATCGAATCTCCTGTTCCCTGGATGCTACCTGACCTGCTGTGCTGTTCCAGCAATAAAGTTTCAACATCTATGACATGGTGCCTAAAGAAGCAATCCCTCATAGAGTCAACATCGAGGTTACCCTTGCCAAGTTGATTAATCAGCCAATATGTATCACCTATCACAAAACAGCACAGAGAATGCTGGAGAAATGGTATGAGTGGACTCGAAATATTAACTCTGTTTCTTTCTCCATGAATGCTACCAGACCAGCTGAGTTTCTCCAGCACTTTGTGTTTGGTTCAGTTTTCCACCATTGACTAAACAGAGATCTTATTGGACACCTTTGGAGAAAATGAGATGCAGCCACTGTGCCACAAGAGCTCCTAATGTTGCTTCCCTGGATGTTTAGTGAGATTGAGATTATTAATTAAACCTATGTAAAGGATTCTCCAGGTCAGAGGGAACCAGTAGATGTGATGGATTTGCATTTCCGTAAGGTGCAGCGTAAAAGGTTACTCCAGATTACAAATTGTAATAACCAAGGA
This sequence comes from Chiloscyllium plagiosum, assembly GCF_037043375.1. Taxonomy (NCBI): domain Eukaryota; kingdom Metazoa; phylum Chordata; class Chondrichthyes; order Orectolobiformes; family Hemiscylliidae; genus Chiloscyllium; species Chiloscyllium plagiosum. Next base: position 65,745,401 of record NW_028270158.1, on the reverse strand, counting down.
AGTGTTCCTGAGCTGAAAGCTGACAAGTCATAAAGTCCTGGTGGTCTACAGAAAGAAATAAGGCAGTTAGGCACACTACTGTTCTGCCATTCTCGCATTCCAATCACTTGATCTGAATTATCAACATCTTTTCTCCCCCAGCACTCCAACCCACCCCCTCCCCCCACTATTGCATAAATGCTGCCCATTCTACACTTCCCTTCAGCTGTGATGAAGAATCATCTCGACTCAAAATGTTTGCTTGGTTTCTCTCCATGGATGCTGCATTTTTGTTTTGTGCTTTAGTCCTGATTGATTTATTGTCACATGTACCAAAGTACAGTGACAAGCTTTGTTTATGAGCAGTACAGGCTGATCATAGTAAGCAAGGATGTACAGATCAGAGGTTCTAAAAAGACTTCGACAGAGACATACAGTTTGCGTCGCCCAGAGCGTGCGCTAGTTGGGATCAATGTTAGCAAGGTCAGTATCATTTAAGGCTAGAGAGTCTATTCATCAGTTTAAGGAAGAAGCTGTTCCTGAACCTGCAGGTGCATGTGCTCAGGCTTCTGTATCTTCGGCCTACACTCAAATTCTGTTTTAATAAAGGCCAACATGCCATTTGCCGCCTTTTATTTTGTGCTGAACTTGCATCTCAATGTTCAGTGATTGAATCCAACCGCTTTACATATGACCATATCCCAGTGTCTCATCATTGACATTTTCTACATTTCTGTTTCTTCTCCCAAGGTAGCTAACTTTACATTCTTTAGCATTCTATTTCATCTCTTATGTTGTTCCTGACTTACTTAGGCTCACCATATCCTTTTGAAGCTTCTTCGTATCCTTTCTACAACACACATCCCCACCATTTTGTGTATAGAGGGAAATAGAAAGGTGTAAGAATGCCCAAAGGGTTATATAATGTGGTCAAAAAATTGGCAGATGGAATGTAATGTGAGAAAATATGAGTGATTCAGTTGGAATACAGACTGCTTCTGCATAGTGCGATTTGATTGATTTGATTTATTGTAGTCACTTGTACCTAAGTACAGTGAAAAGCTTTGTCCTGCGAGCAGTACAGGCACGTTAGAGCAAACAAGATCATAGGTTGCTTAAAGAGACTGAGGCGTACAGGTTACACTGCACAGGAGGGCACAAAACAAGATCAACATCACCTGAAGTTAAGAGTCCATTCATCAGTCTAATAATAGTAGGGAAGAAGATGTTCTTTAAGCTGTTGATGTGTTTGCGTGTTCAAGCTTCCATATCTTCTCCCTGATGGAAGAGGTGGGAGGAGAGCATTGCCGGAGTAGGAGGGGTCTTTGATGATGCCTTTCCATGGCAATGGGAAGTGTAAATGGAGTCCATGGATGGTAGGTTGGCCTCCGCAATGGTCTGGGCTGTGCTCACAACCTTCTGTAGTTTCTTACGGTCCTGGGCAGAGCGGCTGCCATACAGGCCGTTATGTACTTGTATTGAATGCTTTCTATGGTGCTGTAGAAGTTGGTGAGGGTCTTTCTGGTCATGCCAAATTTCCTCAGCCACCTGAGGAAGAAGTGGTGATCTTGACTGTCGCATCTATGTGGGAAGTCCAGGTCAGGTTGTCAATTATTGTCACTCCTCGACATTTGACTTTTTTGATCCTCTCAACCTCTACTCTGTTGATGTAGATGGGGGTATGTCCTCCTGTTTTGTTTCTGAAGTCCATGATCAGTTTTTTTTTGTTTTGCTGACTTTGAGAGAGGTTGTTATCATTGCATTGACACCAAGCCCTCTATCTCCTTTCTGTATTCTGACTCATCATTGTTTGACATCCATCCTACCACGCTAGTGTTGTCAGCAAACTTGTAGATGGTGTTCATTCAGAATTTGGCTACACAGCCGTGGGTGTACAGGAAGTACAGTAGGAGGCTGAGAACGCAACCTTGGAGGGCTCCAGTATTGAGGGTTGTCATGGAGGAGGTGCAGTTGCCTATCTTCAATGATTGCAGTCTCTGTGTCAGGAAGCTGAGGATCCGGTTGCAGAGGGCGGAGCCGAGATCAAGGCCTTGGAGTTTTGAAATTAGTCTGGCGGGGATTATGGTGTTGAAGGTGGAGCTGTAGTTGAGCAAACGTCTGACATAAATGTCCTTGTTGTCCAGACATTTCTGGCATGAGTGCAGGCTAGGGAAATGGCGACCCTGTGGGTCTGTTATGTCGGTTGGCAAATTCCATGGGGTCAAGGCAGGTGGGAGGCTAGAGTTGTTGTGGGCCATGACCAACCTCTCAAAGGACTTCATGATTATGGAAGTCAGAGCCACTGGGCAACATTTAAGGCATGTTGCATGTGCTTTCTTTGGTAATGTGGTGATGGTGGTCATCTTGAAGCAATTAGGGACATGTAGGAGGGAGAAGTTGAAGATGTCAATAAATACCTCCACCAGCTGATCCACACAGGATCTATCTGCATGGTCGAGGATTCCATCCGAGCCCATCGCTTTCCTTGGATTGACTCTCAGGTAGACTGATCTCACATCTGCAGTGGTGACAGAGGGAGCAGGGCATCCGGGGCTGTTGGGGCAGGTGGCACCGTGCTGCTGGCATTCTGCTCAACCCGAGTAGAGAAAGCATTGGGGCACCTCAGAGAGGGATGTGTTTTTGTCTGCTATCTTGCTTTGCTTCATTTTGTATCCAGTTACGTTGTGTAAGCTTTGTCACAGGCGGTGGGTGTCCTTTTTTTCTATTCATTCACAGCATGAGGGCATTGCTGGCTAGGCCAATATTAATTGCCCTTCCTTAATTACCCAGCGGGCAGTTTAAGAGTCAACCACATTGCTATGGATCTGGAATCACATATAGGCCAGACCAGATGAGGATGGCAATTTCCTTCCCTAAACAACATTAGTGAACTAGATGAGCATTACCAACAATTGGCAACGGATTCATGGTCATTATTTGACTCTTAATTTCAAATTAATTTTTTTGTTACTGAATTCACATTTGCCGTGATATGATTTGAACTCAAGTCTGTCGGATATTATCTGGGTCTTTGGATTAATTGTCTAGTGATAATACGACTCGTCCATCGTCTTCCCATATGGTTAATTTGGGACGCTAACTTGGTCTGGTACTGCCTCTTCACATCTGATGTTTTTGTGGAGGTCATATCTGGATTTTCTGTATAGGTCTGGGTCATTTGACTTGAATGCTGCACTCCTGGTCTTCAGTAGGCAGTGAATTTCCTGGTTCACCCAAGGTTTCCGGTTGGAGAACACCCAGATTGACTTCTTTGGCACACTGTCCTTCATGCACATGCTAATGAAGTCTGTGACGTCGGTGGCGTACTCATCTCTGTTTTCTGTTGAGTTCTTTTGAAGAAGTAACAAAGAGGATTGATGAGGGCAGAGCAGTAGATGTGATCTGTATGGACTTCAGTAAGGCGTTCAACAAGGTTCCCCATGGGATACTGATTAGCAAGGTTAGATCTCATGGAATACAGGGAGAACTAGCCATTTGGATACAGAACTGGCTCAAAGGTAGAAGACAGAGGATGGCGGTGGAGGGTTTTTTCAAACTGGAGGCCTTTGACCAGTGGAGTGCCACGAGGATCGGTGCTACTGTTTGTCATTTACATAAATGATTTGGATGCGAGCATAAGAGGTACAGTTAGTAAGTTTGCCGATGACACCAAAATTGGAGGTGTAGTGGACAGCGAAGAGGGTTATCTCCGATTACAACAGGATCTGGATGAGATGGGCCAATGGGCTGAGAAGTGGCAGATTGAGTTTAATTCAGATAAATGCGAGGTGCTGCATTTTGGGAAAGCAAATCTTAGCAGGACTTATACACTTAATGGTAAAGTCCTAGGGAGTGTTGCTGAACAAAGAGACCTTGGAGTGCAGGTTCATAGTTCCTTGAAAGTGCAGTTGCAGGTAGATAGGATAGTGAAGAAGGCGTTTGGTATGCTTTCCTTTATTGGTCAGAGTATTGAGTACAGAAGTTGGGAGGTCATGTTACATTGGTTAGGCCACTGTTGGAATATTGCATGCAGTTCTCGTCTCCTTCCTATCGGAAAGATGTTGTGAAACTTGAAAGGGTTCAGAAAAGATTTAGAAGGATGTCACCAGGGTTGGAGGATTAGTGCTATAGGGAGAGGCTGAACAGGCTGGGGCTGTTTTCCCTGGAGTGTCGGAGGTTGAGAGGTGACCTTATAGAGGTTCACAAAATTATGAGGGGCATGGATAGGGTAAATAGGCAAAGTCCAAGGAGCAGGAGAATCGACATTTCAGGCATGAGCCCTTCTTCAGGGCTCATGCCCGAAACGTCGATTCGCCTGCTCCTTGGATGCTGCCTGACCTGCTGTGCTTTTCCAGCAACACATTTTCAGCTCTGATCTCCAGCATCTGCAGTCCTCACTTTCTCCTAAATAGGCAAAGTCTTTTTCCTGAGATCGGGGAGTCCAGAACTAGAGAGCATAGGTTTAGGGTGAGAGGGGAAAGATATAAAAGACACCTAAGAGGCAACCTTTTTCACACAGAGGGTGGTATATGTATGGAATGAGCTGCCAGAGGAAGTGGTAGAGGCTGGTACAATTGCAACATTTAAGAGGCATTTGAATGGGTATATGAATAGGAAGGGTTTGGAGAGATATGGGCTAGGTGCTGTCAAGTGAGACTAGATTGGGTTGGGATATCTGGTCGGCATGGACAAGTTGGACCGAAGGGTCTGTTTCCATGCTGTGCATCTCTATGACTCTATTGTCCAGTCCATTGATTCCAAGCTGTTCCAAGAGAAGCTGTTCTGCTACCTCATACCAGCATTATGAAGGATCCTCTCGTTTCAGCTTCTATTTGTAAGCTGGGAGGAGGAACACAGTGTTGTAGTCTGATTTTCTGAAGTGTGGATGGGGGAAATGTAGTGATGGGTGTATTTGATGGTTGTGTAGCAGTGATCCAGGGTGTCCGGTCCTTTTATGGGACAGGAGAGTATTTTGGCAACACCCTGGTTGAGGTTGGCCTGGGTACATGAATGACAAGATTGTGAAGGCACAACAATTAAGGAAATGAAATGTTGGCCTATATTGGAAGGAGCGTGATTTAGAAAAGGAAGGATGTTTTGCTTCATGTGTGTAAGGTAATTCTCAATTCTGCATTTCATTTGAGAGCATATCTAAGTACTGTTTAGTTTTGGCCAGATCCTCACTTAACGACAGGCAATCTTGCGTTGCAAACAGTTTAGAAATGGTTCGCTGGACTGCTTCGTAGGTTGAAAGGATCCTCTTGTGAGGAAAGACTGGGCTTGTATTCATTGAAAGATAATCTTATTGAAGCATGTAAGATTCTGCGGGACCTTTACAGAGTAGATATTGAAAGGATATTTCCTCTCATAGGAGAATCTAGAAGTAGAAGCATAGTTTGAGAATAAGGAGTTACCTATGCAAGGCAGAAATGAGAAGGTATTTATTTTCTCAGAGGGTCATTAACATTTGGAATTTACTTCTCTAGCAAGCAGCAGAGACTTAGTCATTAAATATATTTGCAGCAGAGTTAGACAGAGTTTTGATTAGCAAGGGAGTCACGGTGGCTGAATGGTTAGAACTGCTGCCTTATAGCGCCAGGAACGCAGGTTCAATTCCAGCCTCGGGTGACTGTCTGTATGGAGTTGCACATTCTCCCCATGTCTGCGTGGATTTCTTCTGGGTGCTCCGGTATACTCCCACAATCCAATGATGTGCAGTTTAGGTCAATTGTCCATGCTAAAAATTGCCCATTGTGTTCAGGGATGTGTAGGTTAGGTGCATTAGTTAGGGATGAATACAGAGTAATAGGTTAGGGAAATGGGTCTGAGTGAGTTACTCTTCAGAGGGTCGGTGTGAACTTGTAGGGCAGAATGGCCTGCTCCACATTGTAGGGAGTCTATGATTCTATGAAGGGAGTTGAGGATTATGTGAGACAAGCAGGAAAGTCAGGTGATCAGATCAGTCTTGATCGTATTGAATGCTGGGGCAGGCTCTCAGGGTAGAATGACATACTTCTAATTTTTTTTAATCTTAAGGTTAATTTCTATTGAATTTGTGGCCAGGTCATTATATTTTCATATTCCTACATTGCTGCAGACTTGTGGTTTGTGAATTCTGTACCTGACTACATTGACAATAAATACAGTGGCCAAACCAGTCTAATTCTGCACAATTTTTGTTGGATTATTCTGTAATTCTGTGTTACCAACCTTGTGCTTTCATCTTTTGGCTAGGGTTCCAGTGACTTCTGTGTGTCTCCTGAAGCATATATCTCCAAAATGGCGGATGAACATGGTCTTATTGCTAAAGGTATGGTGTCCTTAAAGTGAACTTACAAATAAGAAATACATTACATTGAATTTAACAGAAAAATATGGAGGCTTGGGTAATGGTTTATGGTACCACTAGCAAAATAAATCATGATGTAATAATAGGCTTGTAACGAAAAACTTGGATCATGATGACTAATTTGAAGATTATTTACAACCAATTCTGAATCACCATGGTTAGATGTAATAGAAACATAGAACAGTACAGTACAGAACAGGCCCTTCAGCCCACGATGTTGTGCCGACGATTGATCCTCATGTAAGGTTAACCTAATGTATGAACTCTCAAATTTCTGTGACCATATGCATGTCCAGCAGTCTCTTAAATATCCCCAGTGACCTCGCTTCCACAACTGCTGCTGGCAACGCATTCCATGCTCTCTCAACTCTCTATGTAAAGAACCCTCCTCTGAGATCCCCTCTATACTTTCCGCCAAACAGCTTAAAACTATGACCCCTCGTGTTAACAATTTCTGCCCTGGGAAAAAGTCTCTGGCTATCAACTCTATCTATGCCTCTCATTATCTTGTACACCTCAATTAGGTCCCCTCTCTTCCTTCTTTTTTCCAATGAAAAATGTCCAAGCTCAGTCAACCTCTCTTCGTAAGAGAAGCCCTCCATTCCAGGTAGCATCCTGGTAAACCTCCTCTGAACCCTCTCCAAAGCATCCCCAGCTTTCCTATAATAGGGCGACCAGAACTGGACGCAGTATTCCAAGTGCGGTCTAACCAAAGTTTTATAGAGCTGCAACAAGATCTCATGACTCTCAAACTCAATCCCCCTGTTAATGAAAGCCAAAACACCATATGCTTTCTTAACAACCCTGTCCACCTGGGTGGTAATTTTACAGGATCTATGTACCTGCACATCCTGCTGTTCCACACTGCCAAGAATCCTGTTTTTAATCCTGTACTCAACTTTCAAGTTCGACCTTCCAAAATGCATCACTTCGCATTTATCCAGGTTGAACTCCATCTGCCACCTCTCAGCCCATCTCTGCATCCTGTCAATGTCCCGCTGCAGCCTACAACAGTCCTCTATACTGTCAACGACACCTCCAACCTTTGTGTCATCTGCAAACTTGCTAACCCATCCTTCAATCTCCTCATCCAAGTCATAAATATAGTAATCAATCATCCAAGTAACATAGTCCAAGAGCTCCTTAGGGAGAAGTATCTCAATGAAATTCAAGTGTCCTTACTTTCATGTGGATTTCTTATGACTCAATAAGGGTCAAGGTTTTCTTCAGGCTTGCAATTTTTAAATTGTTTTTAAATGGGCTACAACTACATTAAATTTATTCAGTCTTCCTCTCTTCGACTGATACATTGTGTTTCACTGAATAAAACTACTGTGAAATTTCTAACATCCTGCTGTGTTTCTTTCTGAATATTCTGCTCACTAATGGGCAATTGAACTCCATTTTGAACTTTTTTTTTAGTTTGCTTTCCAATTTACCCATGTGCCGCTTTTGGAGGAGCATAGGAACAGGATTCGGTCATTCAGCTTGCCAAGTTTGCTGCACCATTCCATTAAATCATGGGGAATCATCAACTTCTGCCACTTTCTGCGCTATTCTCATATCTCTAGATGTTATTAATTTTCAGGAAATTTTTAGCTTTTATCTTGACCATAATAAATGAACTTCTATAGCTCTAGAATTTGAAAAACGTCATCACTCTGAGTGAAGAAAGTCCTCCTCTAAATGGCCTACTTAAAGAACATGTCCTTTTATTTTTATCATTTTGATTTGGACTGAAATGGGAAAGGATTGTTTTAACAGCCAGGGATTGTTGAACAATTGCTATACTTTTTAAAACCGTGAGTCAGGTGTTATCTATAGAACTGTTTGTTCAAGCAGTGGGGAACGTCCAGTTGCAAATGAGTCAGAATCAAGGAGTGTGTTTGAATGGAGCTTTGGCCAAAAACAAGCAGCTGATTGGTTTGTGGCATGGTAGCCGGTTATTGGTGAAAAAGAGCTTCTGCCTGTGATTGGCTTCCAGTTAGCTGGGCAGCTTGTGAGTATGTATGTTTGAAGGAGAAGCCATCAGATATCCGGAGAAGAAACTGTCAATTTATTTGCAGTTAAAAAAACCTCAAGCCTGTTGAAAGCTAGTTTATTTTCCCCTCAATAATTGCTGTAAGTTATAGTTTTTCTCAAATAAGTCTGAGACTTTATAAGAGTGTTTTACTGTATTAGTCACTAGTCACTAGACATTAGACAGTAACTAAATAAGTCATCATCAAATGTGAGCCATTCTTCCTGTGTCTGTGCAAGCAAATGAAGGTACCTGGAGAAGGAAGATCAAGGAGCAGTGTCCTAGTGAGCTGAAATAGTGACCCATGGGGACCATTGAACTACCTTTCCAGCTTTTCCTCTGCCCATAACATGCAGTTTTTTCTTCTGTCTGTTTGTACATGCGTGCAGGGGTAGCTTATAAAGGGAGGGATTAATCAAGAATAATCAGCATAGTTTTGTTGAGGGGAGGTCATGTCTGACCAATTGGATTGAATTTTTCTAAGAGATGACCAGCTGTGTAGATGAGGGCTTTTGATGTAGTCTGCTTGGACTTCAGCAAGTCTTTTGATTAGGTCCCACATGGGAGGCTGGCAAAGGTAAGAATCCATGGAATCTGAGGAAATTTGGCAAATTGGATCCTAATTTGGCTGAATGTCAGGAAGCAGAGGCATTTGGTTGAGACGTGTTTTTCCAACAGGAAGTCTGTGTCCAGTGGGGTTTCACAGGGATCACTGTTGGGGCCCTGGCTGTTTGTGGTTTATATAAATGATTTAGACTTGAATGTAGCAGCGTTGATCAGTAAGTTCACACACAATACAAAAATTGGTGACCTGGGTACCATAACAGTGAGGATGGTAGCCTTACACTGCAAGAGGATGTAGATTTGCTCGTCTCATGGGCTGATCAGTGGCACCTGGAATTCAATCCGGATAAATATGAAGTGATGCTCTTGGGCAGGATAAATAAAGCCAAGGAATATGTGATGAATGGTAGGATTCTGGGAAGCACAGAGGATTAGAGGGACCTTGGTGCACATTTAACACTGTCCCTTGAAGTATCAGGATAGATGGATAAAGTGGTTCAGAAGACATATGGGATACTTGCCTTGATTAGTTGTGGCAGAGAGTTTAAGATCAGGGAAATAATGCTGGAACTGTATAAAACATTTGCTAAAGATGTTTTCATCCAGAGGCTGGTGAAAACCTGGAACTCTGCCTGTAGAGGTGTACACTTGCAATGTCGAGGCATACAAGGCTATGCAGTTAGAATAGGTGATATTTGACTGGTGTGGACACAATGGCTGAAGTGTCTTTTCTATGCTTTGAATGTCTTGTGACTCTTTGAAGAGCATTATGGTGCAAAAGTAAATAATACACTGGCTTATAGAGCATGTGGGTGTAACAGAGTGCGAAAGAGACAGAGATTTTACAGTGCCTTAGAGGAATGTGGTCTGTAAAATTGTAGTATTTCTTTAATTACTAGCCATTGCCATTGAATCTTCCACTGTACTACAGATTGTATTTTCTAAGTCCACATAGCCAACTTCACCTTCATATCTTAATCTCCTTTCTTCAAATTTATAGGCTTAGAGGTTTACTTGAAGTAAATTTTGATTACTTTCAAGATTACTATTGTTGCCAATAGTATACATTTAGATAGCACCTTTAATACAGTAAAATGTCCTAAGGCACTGAGGAATATTATCAATCAAAAAGTCCTACTGCGTCACATAAGCAAACATTAGGATATTCAAGAAGGCAGCTTTCAGAAATCACTTTAAGGAGGACAAAGAGGCGAACTGAATAATGAACTCTGGTTTAAGCTCTGGTCAGCAGGTGGAACAGATGGAACCAAGAATATGCAGGAGGAACATAGACCTTGGAGTTCATTGAATGAGCTTACAGATTAGAGAAGTAGAGACCATTGAGAGTTTTGGTTACCATGAACATTTTTAAGCGAAGGCATGACAGTCAGGGCCATAAAGTATAGAAGAGGCATAGACTATTTTTGGCAGTAGAGAGTCAAACTCTACACTTGTCCCACTTTCCAGCACTGGGGGCCCATAGCCTTGTGTTATTACACTTCAGGTGCCCTTCAAAGGTTGAGATTGCCTGAAAGTAACAGGGAGATCAGACCCCATGAAGGCTAAAGGTTTTTAGTTTAGAAAGACATAACGTGTCAGTGCAGTCTTGGCGGACTGAAGGCCCTGTTCCTGTGCTGTACTGTTCTTTGTTCGACCTTCTCGACAGTGTATTCCAGAACCCTACCACTATCTGGGAACTAATGTGGTACATGGATGATGTGTGTGTGGAGCTTGTGGGATATGGTCAGCAGAGTTTTGGGATTTAAAGGTTTTCAAAATTAGAAAGTGGTAGACTGGCTGGGAGAGCATGGGAAAAGTTGAGTCTGGAGAAATCAAAAATTAAGTAGCTTCATATTGGCTGTCAATCATGATTTTATTTGCACATGTACATCAAAACAAGCCTTGACTTAAATGTTGAAGTGATAGGATTATTACTAAATTGTAGTAGTTTCAATTAAATAGTTATTAATGCAATCTAATATAAATTATTTTACTTATTGATCTGTGATAGATCCTACTTGGTGATTATATATGTTCAAATCATATTTTTAATTGATTTGTTCTGCTGTTAGTGAAACATTATCATTTTCCGCAGACAGGAAGAGAACTGCCAAAGTGCTTAATCAAAACATCTTTCAGATATAAATGAATTTGTCTCAACGTTAATGACCTTATTAGAAGCACCCAGTTCAAAAAAGTTGACAAGATAAATGTAGTTAACTGGGGCATTGTGTAATTCTGAATCTTATTATTGGATATTTTAAAACCACTAATTCATGAGTACTGTTTCCATCCTCTACTTGAAGTATAAATGTCTTCAAATTGCAAATGCATTCCTTTGAACCAATTCAAGTCTACTCCACAGTTAAAGGTGACTTTACATCCTTTGTTAGAAGCTTTTACAATTAACTGCTCATTATTGAAGCTCATTATGTAAGTTGCTTTTCATTGTCTTCATTATCAGATTGTCAGTCTGATTTTTGAAATATGAACAGTTCACCTTTTGTGGACGAGACCTGAGAAATTGCTTTTCTTGTGTTGGAAATTGAATGCTAATTGTCCATATTTAAATTTTTGAAACTGTCCTGAATTTTCACACATCACCTTGCATACCTGCATTTTTTTTTATAGTCAAGCAAGTTTTCAATGTCACATTTTTTGGGGGGGGAAAATAATGGCAGAATCACCATTCGTAATTCGTGCATAATGATATCTTGGAATTTCTGGTGAGGGAGAGGTAATGCAGATTACTTAAGATGGAGGTTGATCCTCTATCTCAGTCCCACCTTCCCACATGATCCTCTTCTCCCTTAATTCCTTCATCCAAAATTGAACCCTGACCCGGGTTCAATTCCCGCCTCAGGCGACTGACTGTGTGGAGTTTGCACATTCTCCCCGTATCTGTGTGGGTTTCCTACGGGTGCTCCGGTTTCCTCCCACAGTCACAAAGCTGTGCAGGTCAGGTGAATTGCCCATGCTAAATTGCCTGTAGTGTTAGGTAAGGGGTAAATGTAGGGGTATGGGTGGGTTGCGCTTCGGCGGGGCGGTGTGGACTTGTTGGGCCGAAGGGCCTGTTTCCACACTGTAAGTAATCTAATCTAATCTAATCTAATCTAAAACTGTCATTCTAGGTTTTGAATATACTCAACAATCAGCCATCCACAGTTCTCTGGGCCAGAGAACCCCATAACTTCATAAATCTTATGAAGTCTTATAGAGATGATATTTTTCATTTGAATCACTAAATACCTTTATAGTGAAGGTATAGTTCCATTTTTGTAGAATCCTTTTCCCAGGGGATTTGAATCATCCCAGTCAAACTCTTTTATGTATTCTTTGAGTTTCAATTAGATCATTTCTCATCTAAATTGTAGAAAGTATAGATCTTGTCTATTCAGTTTCACCTCATAAAACATGAGATTCTGGAAATCCTTAAGCTTTTGTTGCATTCTTTCTAAGGCAAATAAATCCTTTCTTGGCTGAGGAGACTGTTTAACTGGGATGTGTCGTCTGGTAAAAAGAGATTTTCCAAAAGTGACAACAGAAAATGTAACTCAGCATCATTGGAGAGAGGAGAAAGTGAGGACTGCAGATGCTGGAGATCAGAGTTGAGAGTGTGGTGCTGGAAAAGCACAGCAGGTCAGGCAGCATCCGAGGACCAGGAGAATCAACATTTTGGGCATAAGCCCTTCATCAGGAATCACTGGAGAGAGAAACAGTTAAGTTTCTAGGTTGATGGTGTTTAAGAAGCAGTGGAAATGGTTAGCTTCAGAAGCAAATGCAGAGCCAAGGTTTAGGGTGGAGATGCTGTGCAGGGGAAGAGAAAGTCCTTGCTCAGGTGAAGAGTACAAACAATTTATTGTCAAAAGTATCAAAGGTATAGTACAAAAAGGGGGTGATAATTGAATAAGCATAGAAGCAAAGGATGAGTGCATAAGCAAGGTAAATGATAAAAGCCTGCTATCCTATCAGAGAAAATTAGAACAGCAGTTATATGGTGATGATTCATAATTTTATTATTTGTAAAATTGGATTTTAAAGTTGAGGAAAAAGGGATCATAGTTTTAAGTTCTATGAAAGATCAGAATCATTTTCGGATGTGAGCAACATGCAGCATTTCCAATGAACCGTGCGATTTTTAAATGATAAGCAGGTCCTGTTTGAGGGGCAATACTAATTCTGATATTACACCCGCAAGAGAGGGTAGCCCTGACATTGGTTCATTCAGAGAAGAAATAGTCTAATACAACAGAGGTGTTGTTAGTTTAGCAGTATCCTAACAGTCAGGGTAGAAGAGGCAAAGAGACCTTAGATGCAGGTTCGTAGGTCCTTGAAAGTGGAATTGCATGTAGTGAAAAAGGCATTTGGTACACTTGCCATTATTGGTCACTGCATTGAGTTGGGATGTCTTGTTGTGTTTGTACAGAACATTGGTTAGGAGACTTTTGGAATACTGCATTCAGTTGTGGTCTCTCTGTCATAGGAAAGATGTTGTTAAAGTTGAAAGGGTGCAGAAAAGATTTACCAGAATGTTTCTGGGGTTGAAGGTTTTGAGCTATAGGAAGAGGCCAAGCAGGCTGGGACTATTTTCCCTGGAGTGTTGGAGGCCTTATAAAATTACGAGGGGCATGGATAGGATGAAAATAGCCAAGGTCTTTTCCTTAGGGTCAGGGAGTCAAAAAGTATAGGACATAGGTTTAAGGTGAGAGCGAAAAGGACCTCGGGCAACTTTTCCATACAGAGAGTAGTGCATGTATGGAATGACCTGCTGGAGGTAATGGTGGAGGCTGGTAAAATTACAACATTTAAAATACATCTGGATGGGTGCATGAATAGGAACGGTTGAGAGGGATATGGACCAAATGCTGGCAAGTGGGACTAGATTAATTTAGGATATCTGGTCAGCATAGATGAGTTGGACCCAAATATCTGCATCTGTACGTATAACTCTATGCTTAGAAGAAACTTCACAAATAGACAGCTATGGTGGTGTCAGAGAGGAAGGTATCCAACAAGATCGTTGAAGTCATGAGTTTGAAGAACTCTTGTCCAATAGTAATAGTGAGCTGAGTAAGTAGCTTGTTTTGGGAAGAACAAAGGTTTGATAATGTAGTTCTCTGAAATAGTTCTTGGATTGTGCAACAGCTTTTTTTTCTCTTTTTTTGTAATAAACCTTAGTGTTCTTTTGTTAAAAGTACAGTGGCGGCCTCATGTAAGTTTGTTGTGAATGACCGCTGATAAGCAAAAAAAAACAAACTTCTGATTATCAAGCCAAATCTGCTTTGGGATCTAACTTGTCTAGTATTGCCATTCGCTGAGATCTTTACAATTACAACATAGAACATTACAGAGCAGTACAGGCTTTTGGCCCTCGATGTTGCACCGACCTTTGGAACAATTCTGAAGTCCATCCAACCTACACTATTCCATTCTCATCCATATGTTTATCCAATGACAATTTAAATGCCCTTAAAGTTGGCGAATCTACTACTGTTGCAGGCAGGGCATTCCACGCCCCTACTACTCTGAGTAAAGAAACTACCTCTCGCATCTGTCCTATATCTGTAACCCTTCCATTTAAAGCTATGTCCCCTTGTGCTAGTCATTACAATCCAAAGAAAAGGCTCTCACTGTCCACCCTATCTAACCCTCTGATTACCTTATATGTCTCAATTAAGTCACCTCTCAAACTTCTCTGTAATGAAAATAGCCTCAAGTCCCTCAGCCTTTTCTCATAAGACCTTCCCTCCATACCAGGCAACATCCTGGTAAATCCCATCTGAACCCTTTCCAAAGTTTCCACATCCTTCCTATAATGCAGGGACCAGAACAGTTCGTAATACTCCAAATGCGGCTGCACCAGAGCTTTGTACAGCTGCAGCAATGACCTTGTGATTCCAAAACCCAATCCCTCTCTCAATAAAAGCTGACACACTGTATTCCTTCTTAACAACCCTATCAACCTGAGTGGCAACCTTCAGGGCTCTATGTACATGGACTCCAAGATCTCTCTGTTCATCTACACTACCAATAATCTTACCATTATTCCTGTTGCCCCTTCTAAAGTGAATACCTCACAGTTTCCCATTTGCCACCTTTCAGCCCAGCTCTGCAGCTTATCTCTGTCCCTCTGCAACCTGCAACATCCTTCAGCATTATTCACAACTCCACCAACCTTTGTGTCATCGCAAATTTACTAACCTATCCTCCTCTGCCCTCATCTAGGTCATTTATAAAAATGACACAACAGTAGTCCCAGAACAGAGACTTGCAATACTGAACTCCAGAATGAACATTTCCCATCAACCACCACTAGAATTGTGATCTAGATTTGTTGAACTCAGTGTAGAATCATTGGTGCACCTGAATTATACCTGCAGTTTAATCTATATGATATCAATTCAGCTCGTGTTGAATTCAAAAGAAAGCAATGTGGTAGTCCAAGCAAGCTTCAGGAGGTGCCTCATTGAACGCAAGTTGGGAAACAGACAGCAGAAGGTGAACAAGATTTACGAGTCAAATAGAATTACCATTTGAAAGAAGAGCAGAGCTTCAAAGTGGGCATTCCAATAACAGCAAAATTCTTGAAGCTTTCTTATATCTACTTATTGACTATAGCCATGAGATGATAAAGCCTAAGTTGAATATGACTGCTGAGGCTAACTGAAAGCTCCTAGCCTCACTTCAGTTTGAGGAACTAATCCAAATGCCGCAGGTAGAATTGAATTAGAATCCCTACAGTGTGCAAACAGGCCCTTCAGCCCAACAAGTCCACACTGACCCTCCGAAGAGTAACCCACCCATTCCCCTACCCTATATTTACTCCTGACTAATGCACCTAACCTACACATCCCTGAACTCTATGGGACAACTTAGTATGGCCAATTCACCTGACCCGCACATCTTTGGTCCATGGGAAGAAACCATCGCACCTGGAAGGAAGAAACCCATGCAGACACGGGGAGAAATTACAAACTCCACACAGATAGTCAACCGAGGGGGAATTGAACCTGGGTCCCTGGTGCTGTAAGGCAGCAGTGCTAACCACTGACCCACTGTGCCTCACTGTAAGCAAAATAGTAAAGGAATGTGGTGAAGACTTACACATCGGTAAGGTCAAGGCATTTTCACTTATAAATAAATGAATAAGCTGGAATTTCAATGGTGATGCCTTTTATTATAAATCTAGCAAACTTGGAATTGTAATTTGTATTCTTTTAGAACTGATTTTCCTAGCTGTGCTATTCTATAGAGCCTCATACAGTTTCTAAGATAGCTTTGCCAGTCTTTATGGTTCATCAGAAAGGGTCATTGCTCTGCCTGCTCTCATCAGCTGTAACGAAGACAAAATGTCTATTGTTGTGTACAGAGAGGTAGTAACTAGGAAGGAACAACTTCTACTGTGACTGAAAAAGCACTGCTGATTTATTTAATGTCTTGATATATATGGTCCATTTTGATTTAAATAAGCTAGATAATCGGGTTGTAATTATTCCTAAAAACAATCCTTTTACTGGTTCGGAATTTCTTCTTCTGTGTTGGGATTTCTGAACATGGTCACTTCTCAATTCCCCATTCATTAGTTAATTCAGTACAAGAGTACAGCATGGTGATGCTAGTGATTATCACGCTAGACTGGTAACCCAAAAACTTGAGCCAATGATTTGAAGACATTAGTTCAGATCCTACCATGGCTGGAGGGGAATTTAAATCCAGTTAGTTAGTCTGGAAATGAAAATCTTCATGCTTCTGCCGAGCTCTCAATGTGTTTCTTTCTGTCTTCCTAAACAACAGCATATTGCTATTGATGCCCAATGAAGGGCAGCTCTGTGACATTATCACAGGGTTACTCCAGAGTCCTGAAACCCTCAGACATGTCCTATAAGCTAGTCAAGTAAATGGCCTGACAGTCAAACTCTCAAATATGGTGACTTCTGACCTACTTTATCAGCATCCCTAAGCATGTTCTATCCTACCAGCATGATAGACCCACCAGAGGTGATAACACAGTTGTGTGTACTTGGGATACAGCCCATGAAAATCCTTATCAATGCCACATTGGGCTGTGGTGGTGTTAATAGGTTAGACATGGGCAAGTGAACATCTTGCTGATTACCAACTATGCTGGAATAAGTGACAGTGTTACTTTGTGATCTTGTACTACACCACTGTCATGCAAATAATTGTACTACCTGTTCTCAGTGAGATGAACTAGGAGAACCGTACTCTCATAACAGATTGTCTGGAACGTGTAATTTGAGGCTGTCTGATGTGGAGCATTGCAGGTATAAGGGGTCGGGAATACGGACTTGAGTATTTGTGTGGAAAGTTGGGTCAGCAATGTGGTCTGCAGGTATTTTTAATCATCAACCTTTCCTGGTTAACTAACTTAATAGAGGTGGAACTGTCTGAATGTTTGATCATTAATAGATTGTTTCAGAGAGTTCAAGATGTAGGGGAATTGCAATCTTCGATTTCCTGGAATTTCTTCTGAATTTGTTGCATTTAGGATTCTGCAGGGTCCTGATGCACTACCCCAGTCTGGGCTGCTCCAAAGACTATCTGGCCAATGGAATATCAGGCCATTGATTCTCCACAGTTGCTGCCTGACCTACTGAGTGTTTTCAGAGTGTAACAATACTTAATTTAGAAAAGAGAGAATTACTTAAAGATGTTTTATAGAAATTTTTTTAAGTACAAAAGAAAGCAGAAAAGAAGTCTTCCTTACATTTTGAATAATTTAATATACATTGTTTCAAAATTGATTTATTTTCAATGTTGTTTTTAAATGTATTGATAGAAGATAGTGATCATGATATATGTTTCAATGGGTTGCTTAATTATGCTGCGAAATATAGAACTTGTCAGCCAGTAAGTATTAAGGTTATGTAATAGTCTTCTCATGCAGTTAAACTTCAATTAAGATCAGGTGCGGTGTTTTAAAAAAGACACAACTCTAATGTCAATTTGCAATGAAACAGAATGTTTTCATTACTAAAATAACCTACATTTCTTGAAAATTGTTTTGAAAAGTATCTCTTCCTTATCACCTGACAGCTGAGCTGTACTGTACAGTGCTGAAATAAAAAATGCTTAATTATTTTTAAAACTTATTTCGTGGATCTGGGAATTGCTGGTAAGACCAATGTTGTGGCTCAATCCTAACTTCACTTGAATTGACTACCTTGCTAGGTCATTTAATTGGCAATTTAAGACTGTGGGTCTGGAGTCACATAAATACCAGACTGGGTAAGGATGTCAAATTTCCTTCCCTAAAGAACATGAGAGAGCCAAAGTAGGTTTTTACAATGATCAATGATAGTTTGATGATCGCCAGGACGAACACAATAAGTTGCAATTCTAAGTGTCATTAGTTGATTTTTAATTCCACCATCTGCCACATTTCCTTTTCCTATTTCAAAAGTATACTTTATTCATAAATAAATCTTTGTGTACATATACATTGTCACAAATGTAGTTTGGGTCTGTTGCATATCAAATAAACAAACAAATCATTGGACTTGGACTCTATCCAAAAAACTAAAATCTCTATTATGCATACAACACTAATATTTACATATACATTTCAACGCAAGGAGTATCAGAAATAAGGTGGGTGAACTTAAGGCGTGGATCGGTACCTGGGACTATGGTGTTGTGGCCATCACGGAAACGTGGATAGAAGAGGGACAGGAATGGTTGTTGGAGGTTCCTGGTTACAGATGTTTCAGTAAGATTAGGGAGGGTGGTAAAAAAGGAGGGGGGGGTGGCGCTGCTAATTAGAAATGGTATAACGGCTGCAGAAAGGCAGTTCGAGGGGGATCTGCCTTTGGAAGTAGTATGGGCTGAAGTCAGAAATAGGAAAGGTGCGGTCACCTTGTTGGGTGTTTACTATAGGCCCCCCAATAGCAGCAGAGATGAGGAGAAACAGATTGGGAAATAGATTTTGGAAAGGTGCAGAAGGCACAGGGTAGTAGTCATGGGCGATTTCACCTTCCCAAATATTTAGATCAAGTAAATTGGATGGGGCGGTGTTTGTGCAGTGTGTCCAGGAAGCTTTTCTAACCCAGTATGTAGATTGTCCGACCAGAGGGGAGGCCATATTGGATTTGGTACTCGGTAATGAACCGGGACAAGTGATGGGCTTGTTAGTGGGTGAACATTTTGGTGATGGTGATCACAATTCTTTGACTTTCACCTTGGTTATGGAGAGAGATAGGTGCGTGCAACAGGGTAGGTTTTACAATTGGAGGAAGGGTAATTACGATGCTGTAAGACAGGATCTAAGGAGCATAAGTTGGGAGCATAGGCTGTCAGGGAAGGATGCCGTGGAAATGTGGAAGTTTTCAAGGAACAGATACGACGTGTCCTTTATATGTATGTACCTGTCAGGCAGGAAAGAATGGTCGTGTGAGGGAACCTTGGTTGACAAGGGAGGTTGAATGTCTTGTAAAGAGGAAGAAGGAGGCTTACATAAGGTTGAGGAAACAGGGTTCAGACAGAGTAGTGGAGGGATACAGGATAGCCAGAAGGGACCTGAAGAAAGGGATTAGGAGAGCTAAGAGAGGGCATGAAAAATCTTTGGCAGATAGGATCAAGGATAACCCAAAGGCATTTTATGCGTATGTGAGAAACATGAGAATGACGGGAACGAGGGTAGGTCCGATCAAGGGCAGTAGTGGGAGACTGTGTATTGAGTCGGAAGAGATAGGAGAGGTCTTGAATGAGTACTTTTCTTCAGTATTTACGAACGAGAGGGACCGTATTGTTGAAGAGGAGAGTGTGAAACGGACTGGTAAGCTAGAGGAGATACTTGTTAGGAAGGAAGATGTGTTGGACATTTTGAACAACTTGAGGATAGACAAGTCCCCCGGGCCTGACGGGATATATCCTAGGATTATGTGGGAAGCAAGAGAGGAAATTGCAGTACCGTTGGCAATGATCTTTTCGTCTTCACTGTCAATGGGGATGGTACCAGGGGACTGGAGAGTGGTGAATGTTGTGCCCCTGATCAAAAAAGGGAATAGGGATAACCCTGGGAATTACAGGCCAGTTAGTCTTACTTCGGTGGTAGGCAAAGTAATGGAAAGGGTACTGAGGGATAGGATTTATGAGTATCTGGAAAGACACTGCTTGATTAGGGACAGCCAGCACGGATTTGTGAAGGGTAGGTCTTGCCTTACAAGTCTTATTGAATTCTTTGAGGAGGTGACCAAGCATGTGGATGAGGGTAGAGCAGTGGATGTAGTATACATGGATTTTAGTAAGGCATTTGATAAGGTTCCCCATGGTAGGCTTATGCGGAAAGTCAGGAGGCATGGGATAGAGGGAAATTTGGCCAATTGGATAGAAAACTGGCTAACCGGTCGAAGTCAGAGAGTGGTGGTAGATAGTAAATATTCAGCCTGGAGCCCAGTTACAAGTGGAGTTCCGCAGGGATCAGTTCTGGGTGCTCTGCTGTTTGTAATTTTTATTAATGACTTGGATGAGGGAGTCGAAGGGTGGGTCAGGAAATTTGCAGATGATATGAAGATTGGTGGTTTTGTGGATAGTGAGGAGGGCTATTGTCGGCTGCAAAGGGACTTAGATATGATGCAGAGCTGGGCTGAGGAGTGGCAGATGGAGTTCAACCCTGCCAAGTGTGAGGTTGTCCATTTTGGAAAGACAAATAAGAATGCGGAATACAGGGTTAACGGTAGGGTTCTTAGTGAGGTGGAGGAACAGAGGGATCTTATGGTCTATGTTCATAGTTCTTTGAAAGTTGCCACTCAGGTGGATAGAGCTTGTAAGAAGGCCTATGGTGTATTAGCGTTCATTAGCAGAGGGATTGAATTGAAGAGTCGTGAAGTGATGTTGCAACTGTACAGGACTTTGGTTAGGCCACATTTGGAGTACTGTGTGCAGTTCTGGTTGCCTCACTTTAGGAAAGATGTGGAAGCTTTGGAGAGGGTGCAGAGTAGATTTACCAGGATGTTGCCTGGAATGGAGAATAGGTCATACGAGGATAGGTTGAGAGTGCTAGGCCTTTCCTCGTTGGAACGGCGAAGGATGAGGGGTGACTTGATAGAGGTTTATAAGATGATCAGAGGAATAGATAGAGTAGACAATCAGAAACTTTTTCCCGGGTACAACAGAGTGTTACAAGGGGACATAAATTTAAGGTGAAGGGTGGAAAGTATAGGGGAGATGTCAGGACAAATGTTCGGCACAACATCGTGGGCCGAAGGGCCTGTTCTGTGCTGTATTGTTCTATGTTCTATTTGAGACAGTGGGAGGGTCCGATAAATGGCCCCTTATTTACCTTCAGCAGGAAGACCTCAGACGGTGGTCTTTTCCCACTGTGCCTTGGTGCAGCTGCCCCAAGCTTTAGTGCATCCCTCAGCAAATAGTCCTGGACCTTAGAGGATACCAGTATGCAACACTCGGTCAGCGTCAACTCCTTGTTCTGGAAGACCAACCAATTTCAGACAGAACAAATTGATGGTTCTCCAGGTGTAGTTGATGTTTGTCTCTTTGCGCGTCCTGGAGAACAACCCATAAAGCACAGACTCCCATGTCATGGCACTGCTCAGGCCGAACCTTGGACGCAAACCTTTCTTCAGACTTTGTTTGCAAAGGCAAATTCCAAAGGAGATGTGTGACAGTCTCAAACCCCCCACAGCTGCTCCAAGGGCAGCATGCAGTGGCACCAGCTGATAGGATATATATGAAGGATCTCGAGGTAAAGTACAGCTCTGCAACAGGCCCTTCGGCCCTCCAAGCCTGTCCCTCCTTGTTTCAGTTTTCTTGCTGGACGGCGACACCTTATTGATCTTTGGGGGTCTACGGCTTTCATTGTCACTTCTGGCCATTTGAGCCTATGTGCCACTGTTATGATTTATTAGAAAGATGTGTGATTTAAATCTAATGCTGTGAATTGCAGTACATTATAAAAGATCCATCAAGCTGGAAGAACAAATGTTGAATGGCAGCTTTGGTATCCTGCTTATACTTGTTTCATATGCATTGTTCAGTGTAATCTAAAGTATCAAGTTTATGCTACCAAAACCTAAGTGTTGGACATCATATGTCTCACAACCATTCTAACTCCATCATTTACACCCACGGCAGGAAGCAATGAAAAAGGCCTTCTCAATATTTGGAAGGTAGTTATATTTATTAATGAAGATTTAGAAGCCAGTTTATTTAGTAAAAATTACTTTGAAATCAGCTCTGGACCTAAAGGAAACTCATTACATGATGAAAAGACTTTGCTTTAAAAATAGAATGTCACACATTTGATTATTTTGCAACTAGTATCCGGGAAGTGTTAGTATTCCTTGTTCGATGTGAGAAACTTCTCAAAACTCAATAGTCAGATAATGAGTAATATACCACTAGAGTTGAGTTGGCTGGATCAGTGTTGGCGGTGACTCCTAGCTCGGAGGGCCAATGAATGAGCTCCTGGATTGGCAGCGGGGTGTCGCCTGTGGCACTGGTGGAGTGAGGCCTCTTAGCTGCGGTAGGCCAGGAGTGTGGAGTCTTCCATCAATGGTGGGTTGTTCGAACGTGGGGTGGTGTTGGTGCCAAGACTGGGGGCTCCTGGCTGCAGTAGGCCGGAGTGGGGACCTTGCATTAGTCCTGGAGTGTTTGGGATCTGAGCCAATGAAGATGAACTCTCTTTAAGTACTTTCTTTCTATTCTTTTAGATCTCAAATGGTGCCAGATTGTGGTGACAACAGTTTTCATTGTGTCTCCCTCGATATATGTGACAATAAATTATTCATTCAAGAGAATTCTACACAGTGAGATTAACCATCTATGAATGCTAGGCCATAGCTCTGGCTGGTTAGTCACCAAAATGTTAGGCCAAAGCCAGCATAAAGATCCACTCTGCTCACAATCCAGTGATGGGCGGCACGGTGGCACAGTGGTTAGCACTGCTGCCTCACAGCGCCTGAGATCCGGGTTCAATTCCCGCCTCAGGCGACTGACTGTGTGGAGTTTGCACGTTCTCCCCGTGTCTGCGTGGGTTTCCTCCGGGTGCTCCGGTTTCCTCCCACAGTCCAAAAGATGTGCAGGGTCAGGTGAATTGGCCATGCTAAATTGCCCGTAGTGTTAGGTAAGGGGTAAATGTAGGGGTATGAGTGGGTTTCGCTTCGGGGGGTTGGTGTGGACTTGTTGGGCCGAAAGGCCTGTTTCCACACTGTAATGTAATCTAATCTAATGATCTCCAATCTTCCAGTGATAAAGGGTCTTAGTTCAGACGCTGGATCAAGGTGTCTCACAGATTCCTGAAGATTGCAAGACGTGTTAATAGGGTGGTTAACCAGGCATATTAGACACTTGAGGCATAGAGTATAAACACAAGGGAGTTGTATCAGAGTTGTACAGAACTTTGGTTAGGCCACAGCTGGAGTGCTGTGTATAGTTTTGATCACCCCACTATAAGAAGGATGCGATTGCACTGGAGGGAGTACAGAGGAGAATCACCACGATATTGCCTGGAATGGAGCATTTCAGCTATGAAGAGAGAGTGGTAAGCTCAGGTTGTTTTCTGGCTTGCTTCTTCCATGACTATGGTTTCCCACCCAATGCTTGACGGCAAGCAGAGGGGCAGCCGAGACCCGGAAGCAGTTAGTGTAAGCTTAGCTGGGTTAGTTTTTTTCCCCCTTTAAAAGCGTGAAGGAGAGGAACCCGAGGCACTACACGGGTAGTGCCTCCCACCCGCCCTCCTCCTCTAACCTAATAATAACATCTGTTGTGGCAAGCAGGTAAGTGCTGAATTTTGCTTGTATTATTTAGATACAGTTTTTGTTTAAACAGTTAGCTTTAGAGGGATGGCAGTGAAGGCAGTGCAATGTTCCTCCTGCAACATGTATGAGGTGAGGGATGCCATCGACGTCCCTGCCGATTACACTTGCAGGAAGTGCACCCATCTCCAGCTCCTCCAAGACCGTGTTAGGGAACTGGAGCTGGAGTTGGATGAACTTCGGATCATTCGGGAGGCAGAGGGGGTCATAGATCAGAGTTATAGGGAAGTAGTAACTCCAAAGATGGCAGATAGCTGGGTTACAGTGAGGGGGACTGGGAGGAAGCAGCCAGTGCAGGGACCTCCTGCGGCCATTCCCCTCAAGAACAAGTATACCGTTTTGGATACTTGTGGGGGGGATGACTTACCAGGGGTAAGTAACGGGGCTCAGGTCTCTGGCACGGAGCCTGTCCCCGTTACTCAGAAGGGAAGGGTGAAGAAGAGCAGAGCAGTAGTAATTGGGGACTCGATAGTTCGTGGCACAGATAGGCGGTTTTGTGGGAACGAGAGAGACTCACGTTTGGTATGTTGCCTCCCAGGTGCAAGGGTACGTGATGTCTCTGATCGTGTTTTCCGGGTCCTGGAGGGGGAGGGGGAGCAACCCGAAGTCGTGGTCCACATTGGCACCAACGACATAGGTAGGAGGAGTGCTGAGGATGTTAGACAGGCTTTCAGGGAGCTAGGTTGGAAGCTTGGAGTTAGAACAAACAGAGTTGTTGTCTCTGGTTTGTTACCCGTGCCACGTGATAGAGATTCGAGGAATAGGGAGAGAGAACAATTAAATGCGTGGCTTCAGGGATGGTGCAGGAGGGAGGGGTTCCAGTTTTTGGATAACTGGGGTTCTTTCTGGGGACGGTGGGACCTCTATAAACAGGATGGTCTACACCTGAACCTGAGGGGAACCAGTATCCTTGGGGGGAGGTTTGCTAGTGCTCTTGGGGGGGGTTTAAACTAACTCGGCAGGGGCATGGGAACCCAGATTGTAGCTTCAGGGTGCAGGGCCTGGAGTGTAGGGAGGTGAGGAACATGGCATCAATTTCCAAGGAGGGTGCCTGTAAACAGGGAAGTGGCTTGAAGTGTGTATACTTCAATGCAAGAAGTATACGAAATAAGGTAGGTGAACTTGCAGCGTTGGTTGGTACCTGGGACTTCGATGTTGTGGCTATTACGGAGACATGGCTAGAACAGGGACAGGATTGGCTGTTGCAGGTTCCGGGATTTAAATGTTTTAGTAGGGTCAGAGGTGGGGGTAAAAGAGGGGGAGGTGTGGCATTGCTTGTCAAAGATAGTATTACAGCGGTGGAAAGGACGATGGATGAGGACTTGCCATCTGAGGTGGTTTGGGCTGAGGTTAGGAATAGGAAAGGTGAGGTCACCCTGTTAGGAGTCTTTTACAGGCCTCCTAATAGTCCTAGAATCATTG
The DNA here is from genome assembly GCF_037043375.1 of Chiloscyllium plagiosum. Classification (NCBI taxonomy): domain Eukaryota; kingdom Metazoa; phylum Chordata; class Chondrichthyes; order Orectolobiformes; family Hemiscylliidae; genus Chiloscyllium; species Chiloscyllium plagiosum. The sequence goes on along the minus strand of NW_028270158.1, from coordinate 65,720,275 downwards.
AAGAAAGGATTGGGAAGGTGATTCAGGAGATGAGTGACAGTAATAGGGTGGTTGTTATGGGGGACTTTAACTTTCCTGATATTGATTGGGAAAGCTATAGCTCAAGTTCGTTAGATGGGTCAGTGTTTGTTCAATGTGTGCAGGAGAGTTTCCTGACACAATATGTAGACAGGCCAACAAGAGGTGAGGCCATACTGGATTTGGTTCTGGGTAACGAACCAGGCCAGGTGTTAGAATTAGAGGTAGGTGAGCACTTTGGGGATAGTGACCATAATTCGGTGATTTTTACACTCGTGATGGAGAGGGATAAGTGTGTACTACAGGGCAAGAATTATAGCTGGGGTAAGGGAAATTATGATGCGGTGAGGCATGACTTAGGATGTGTGGCTTGGAAAAGTAGACTCCAAGGCAAGAGTGTAAATGATATGTGGAACTTGTTCAAGGGGCAACTATTGAGTGTCCTTGATAATTATGTACCTGTCAGGCAGGAAGGAAAGGGTCGTGCGAGGGAGCCGTGGTTTAATAAGGAATTGGAATCCCTTGTTAAATGGAAGAGGGCGGCCTATCTCAAGATGAGACGTGAAGGTTCAATTGGGGCGATTGAGAGTTATAGGGTAGCCAGGAAGGACCTGAAGAGAGAGCTAAAAGCAGCAAGGAGGGGACATGAAAGGTCCTTAGTAGATAGGATTAGGGAAAACCCTAAGGCTTTCTATAGGTATGTTAGGAATAAAAGAATGACTAGGGTAGGAATAGGTCCAGTCAAGGATAGTAGGGGGAAGTTGCGTGTGGAGGCGGAAGAGATTGGGGAGACACTGAATGAATACTTTTCTTCAGTATTCACTCAGGAACAGGGCATTGTTGTCGATGAGAATACTGAGGAACAAATAAGTAGAATGGATGGCTTTGAGGTATGTAGAGAAGAGGTGTTGGAAATCCTGGAAAAGGTGAAAATAGATAAGTCCCCTGGGCCTGATGGCATTTATCCTAGGATTCTCTGGGAAGCAAGGGAGGAGATTGCAGAGCCATTGGCCTTGATTTTTATGTCCTCTTTGTCTACAGGAGTAGTCCCAGAAGACTGGAGGATAGCAAATGTGGTTCCCTTGTTCAAAAAGGGGAGTAGGGATAGCCCTAGTAACTATAGGCCGGTGAGTCTCACTTCTGTTGTGGGCAAAGTCTTAGAGAGAATTGTAAGGGATAGGATTTATGCACATCTGGATAGGAATAATGTGATCAAGGATAGTCAGCATGGTTTTGTGAAGGGCAAGTCGTGCCTCACAAACCTTATTGAATTCTTTGAAAAGGTGACGAAGGAGGTTGATGAGGGGAAAGCGGTAGATGTGGTATATATGGATTTTAGTAAGGCGTTTGATAAGGTTCCCCATGGTAGGCTACTGCAGAAAATACGGAGATATGGCATTGAGGGTGAGTTGGAGGTTTGGATTAGGAATTGGCTGGATGGAAGAAGACAGAGGGTAGTAGTTGATGGCAAAGTTTCTTCATGGAGTGCCGTCACTAGCGGTGTTCCGCAAGGATCTGTTTTGGGACCTTTGCTGTTTGTCATTTTTATAAATGACCTGGAAGAGGGGTTAGAAGGTTGGGTGAGCAAGTTTGCGGATGATACGAAAGTCGGAGGAGTTGTTGACAGTGAGGAAGCATGTGGCAGGTTACAGCAGGATATAGAGAAGCTGCAGAGCTGGGCAGAAAGGTGGCAGATGGAATTCAATGTAGCTAAGTGTGAGGTGATTCACTTTGGGAAGAATAACAAAAAGATGGGGTACTGGGCTAATGGTCGGATACTTGGTAGTGTGGATGAGCAGAGGGATCTTGGTGTCCATGTACACAGATCTCTGAAAGTTGCCACCCAGGTAAATAGTGCGGTGAGGAAGGCATATGGCGTACTGGCTTTTATTGGTAGAGGAATTGAGTTCCGGAGTCCTGAGGTCATGATGCAGTTGTATAAGACTCTGGTACGGCCGCATCTGGAATATTGTGTGCAGTTTTGGTCGCCATACTATAGGAAGGATGTGGAGGCATTGGAACGGGTGCAGAGGAGGTTTACCAGGATGTTGCCTGGTATGGAAGGAAAATCGTATGAGGAAAGACTGAGGCACTTGGGGCTGTTTTCACTAGAGAAAAGAAGGTTTAGGGGTGACTTGATTGAGGTGTACAAGATGATTAGGGGGTTAGATAGGGTCGACAGTATGAACCTTTTCCCGCGTATTGAGTCGGGTATTACAAGGGGGCATAGCTTTAAATTAAGGGGGGGTAGATATAGGACTGATGTTAGGGGTAGGTTCTTCACTCAGCGAGTCGTTAGTTCATGGAATGCCCTGCCAGTAACAGTGGTGGACTCTCCCTCTTTATGGGCATTTAAGAGGGCATTGGATAGGTATATGGAGGATAGTGGGTTAGTGTAGTTTAGGTGGGCTTGGATCGGCGCAACATCGAGGGCCCAAGGGCCTGTACTGCGCTGTATTCTTCTATGTTCTATGTTCTATGTTCTATGTGATTGACAGGGCCTTCAACCTCATCCAAACTATCACCCTTGCTTGTCCTCACTTGTCATCCCACCAGCCTCTGCATTCAAAGGAACATTCTCTCTCTGACATTTCGGACAACTCCTGCAGAACGCCGCCATCAAAAACATCTTTCCCTTACTCCTTCTGTGTGCATTTTGCAGGGATCATTCCCTCCTGGACACTTGAGTCAATTGGACAGCCACCAACATCCCCCTCCCCCCACCATGTCACCATGTGACTGCAGAAGGTGCAAAACCTGCCCTGCTCCTCATCCAAGGGCTCAAACAGTTTCTCCAGGTGAAGTGTCATTTCATCTGTACCTCCTACAAACTTGTGTATTGTATTCACTGCACCCAATGTGGCCTACTTGACAATAAAGAAACCAAACGCAGCCTGGGTTTGTGGAACACCTCCGGTGTGCAAGCAGAACCCTGACCTTCCTGTAGCCAGTCATTTTAACACAGCGGCCTGCTTGCATGCCCACATGTCTGCCCTCAGCATGCTGGCGTGTTCCAGTGAATCACAGCATGAACCGGGGGAACAACGTCTCATCTTCAGACTACCCACTTTACAGTCTTCAGGACTTAATCATATAATCCCCATTCGGCCCATCGAGTCTACATCGACTATCCAAATAGCATCCCACCCAGACTCGGTCGCCCTTCCTGTTCCCTGTAACTCTGCATTTCACATGACTAATCCAGCCATCTGCACACCCCTGAACACTACGGGCAATTTAGCGAGGCCAATCCATCCTTGGACTGAGGGGAAACTGAAGCACTCTGAGGAAACCCAGTTTGGTTTGATCCTTTTCTCTTGTGGGGTCAAGAACAACAGGACTGCTTCTGTGGGCTGCACAGAATTTGTCTCCCCTGATGTGAATCCACCCCACGTGCTACACCATCCATTACTTACATACATACACACACACACACACACACACTAATACCTGTCCTTACATCTGACCCACATATGATTCCAGACACAATCTTGAGTTCAACCTCTTTAAATTGTGAACCAACTCCCATTTCTTCCCTTTCAGCTTGTCATTATCCCTTTTCTCCCCCATTCCACTTACTGTCCTTTCAAGTCTGGCAGGAGACACACCATTGTTCTGCCATTCTAACATACTTATCACTTAATCTGAACTATTAACAGCTTGTCTCCATCAGCACCCTACACCAACTACCCCCATCCCCACCACTTCCAAACTGTAACATAAATGCTTTTCCCTCCACACTTCAGATATGATGAAGAGTCATCTAGACTAGAAACATTAGCTTTCTATCTCTCCACCTGCTGTGATGTCCAACATTTGTTGTTTTCAGTACAGATTCCAGGATCTACAGTAATTTGTACCTGCTAAGGTTGAGGGGGGACCTGATAGAGATAAAGTTATGAAAGTCATGGATAAGGTGATTAGAAAGCAGAGATTTCCCTTAGTCTAAGGGTCAATAATAAGGGGGCATAATTTTAATATGAAAAGCAGGAGGTTTAGAAGGGTGTTGAGGGGAATTTATTTTCACCCAAATTGTGGTGAGAGTCTGGACTGCATCGCCTAGGAGCATAGTTGAGGCAGATAACCTCACAACCATTGGAAAATACTGGGGATGAGCTCTTGAAATGTCACAACATTCAAGGCTGTCGGCCAAATGCTGCCTGATTCAGCATTGTTTTAGTGGTACAGATGTGATGGGCCGAAGGACCTCTTCTGTACAGTATGATGCTATATATACTCTGAAAACTAAGCTAGAAATGCATAAGTAAGCATATTGATACTTTAGGAAGATAATGGATGAAAATTCCGGAACCCTGCATTCAGCATCCTGAACTGTGTTGAACAACAAAAACAACTTTCCTTTCTCACGTGAAACGTCTGCTGTATATTCCAGGTACTTAGAAAAGGTGATGCTATTTTCATTGCAAGGCTACATTTCATTAATATGTAGTTAATTTCTAGCAACAGATTGTTGATAATGTTTCATTTCTTGTTGTGGGTAATATTGAAGGCATAGACTTTATGAAAGCCAACTTGGAAAACAACATCTTTGATCAGAGAGAAGAAACATGAGTTTTTATGTTTAAACAAAATGTCAAGTTTAAAATAATCCGTACAACAGATGCTGACCCAATTTTGTGTGTCATTGATGCTTCTGTCGTGATTCAATTTTATACAACTATGTAAGCAAACTGACGTGCTGAAAACATTTAGAAAGCTAAGCGGGATATTGAGATCTTTGACAGATTGGAAGACTGATAGTTCAGCTCTGCTTGCTGCCATGTAAGCTCATCTGTTTTCTGAATTGAAGACCATGTGCATATAATATTGCCTGTCAGCTTCCTGTGGTTGAAACAGAATATAGAGTTGCAACAATTATTTTTGCCAACTTGTGGGTAATAGCTTCAAAATTACCAATTTTTATGTGGTGATGAATTTTTCATATTCCCTCATTTATTAGTCATCAAATACTGTTACTATGCAGAAATTCAAATGTTTGATCTATTTTGCTGTTTTCCTCTTACAATTTTCTTTGAAGGGGTACATTTTGTAAGTTTGTATTTTGAAATTATCTGGCTTTTTATTAATCTTGTCTATTTCTGTTCAAAGCATCAAATGAATATGAAATATTCTTGAATTTTTTCAGTTTCCTTTCTTCTCTTTCTGCAGAGGTTTTAAATTACTACCTGGTATGCAACGTTGGATACCCAAACCCCTTTCAACAGGTGAGTCAATGTCTGCATGCTGATTTCTTGCATCTCAGTTGGATTTTTTTTGTTGCATGTAGTCTTCAAAGGGAAAGTATACCTCGTTGTGCAGTTGACATAGCTGACAACCAGATAAATTTTTAACATTAATAATTTACATTCAAATATAAAATTGCTGCCACCATAACCACATAGTTGAACTGTTGCATTTTCCACAGCTACAGCAGACAAGCAATATAATGTAAGGAGTAGCATCAGGATTAGGCCATTCAGCCCACGATGTCTGTTCAAACAGATAGTGAATGATCCACAGGTTGCGCTTCCACAGATTCCTTGCCAAGAAAATTACCAAGATTCATCACTGAGTGAAGAAGCTCCTTCTCCTTACTCTGAAATCATCAACCCCTGAGTCTGAGGCTGTCTTTCCTGGTTCTAGACTTACCATTCATGGGGATCATGCCGTCTACATTTACCCTGCCAAATGCAAGGCATTTGCAAGTTTCAATAAGACCACCTCTCAATTTCCCAAAACTCTCGAGTATGCAGTTTCTTTGGTTTCTCCTCATGAGACAATCCTTCCATTCCAGGTATTAGTCTAATAAACCTTCTTTGCAGTCTTTCTAATGCAAGTGAGTCCTTCTTTTGATAAGGAGATCAAGTATTCTGGACGTGGTCTCACCAAGGTTCAATACTTTTGCAGCAAGACATTGTTTCTCTTGTACTCAAATTCCCTGCAATGAAGGTCAACAAACTTTAGAGTCAGAGAGATCTACAGCGTGGAAATAGACCGGTCCAACTTACCTATACCGACCAGATATCCTAATCTAATCTAGTCCCATTTGCCCACATTCCTCTAATCCAATCCTTTGATCATCTTGTTAACCTCTCAACTTTCTTTTCTCTAATGAAAACAGTCTTAAGTCCCTCAGCCTTTCCTCGTAAGACCTTCCCTCCATACCAGGCAACATCCTGGTAATTCTTCTCTGCACCCTATCCGATGCTTCCACATCATTTGCCACCTCTCAGCCCAGGCTCTGCAGCTTATCTATGTCCCTCTGTAATCTGCAACATCCTTCCGCACTGTCCAAAACTGTACTGACCTTTAGTGTCATTCACACATTTACTAACCCATCCTTCTACGTGCTCATCTAGGTCATTTATAAAAATGACAAACAGCAGTGGCTCCAAAACAGATTCTTGCAATATTCCACTAGTAACTGAACTCCAGGATGAACAATTCCCATCGGCCACCACCCTCTGTCTTAAAACTAGCCAATTTCTGATCCAAACCACTAAATCACCCTCCATACCATAGCCCCGTATTTTCTGCAATAGCGTACCGTGGGGAACCTTATCAAATGCCTTACTGAAATCCATATACAGCACATCAATTACTTTACCCTCATCTACCTGTTTGGTCGCCTTCTCAAAGAACTCAGTAAGGTTTGCGAGGCACGACCTACCTCACAAAACCGTGCTGACTATCCCTAATCAACTTATTCCTCTCTTGGCAGCTGGAATCCTGCATGAGGGAAGTCAATGATTACCCTTCTGAGAATGCCAAGCAAGGTGCAGCACGTAATTGTAGGATTAAACCACAAGGATTTGAGTCTGAGATAATGGCTAAGGTGTAGGGTTCCAGAGAAACTGAGCAGGTTGTTTAGAAAAATAGGTAAAGGTGACAGAACAGGAAGGGCAAGAAACGGGACAGACAAGTCTGAGAGGAGTCAAGGGAAAGAATAGTGTTAATGCAAGTAATTGCTCTGGCCTAGACCAATCAAAAAATATACACAAAGAAAGGCCAGAGGGAAATTTAAGTGAAGCACACATGGCAAAGATTAAGACAGACATGGCCAGTATTGTAAACAGAATGGAGGAAAATAAATTGAAAGTAGGGTGACATTGTTTATCATTGTTTATCATTGTACATCTAAATGCTTTCCAATTCAACTACTTTTTTTATACACTAGAAGCATAAGAATTCACCCTAGCACTGCAAACTCAGGACAGTTTTTGAAGTCAAGCAATCATAAAAAACTTTTATGCAATAGCCACGCAGCCATCAGTGAGAAGAAGCCCCATTATGCAATGACTTTTGTTAGAGAACAAATATTGCATCAGAAGCAAAACCATTGTTTGTGTAAACAGTTGTCTTGCCATCGGATAATCTTTCTCCATGAAGAGTTAAAATTTTGGAGTAACTAAATGTATTTTGAGATTTATCATTCAGTGGAATGTAACTTAGAATGCTGTTGATTTTATGAACAAAAATCTTAATTTGTTCCTCACCAAATAAAGGGCAGGACGTTAGTAAGCAGTTCTAGCTCATGCTTACTCTTGTATTTATTGCGTGTATATACCTGGATGCTCAGGATAATACATTCTACTTGTCATTGCTAAACTTGCAGACTTGCTCAGCTATATTCAGGAGGTCTTTTGAAGCAAAAAGTAACTTTAAATTTTTTTTTGTTGGATGTTGATGTTACTGACAAGGCCAGTATGTGTTATCTGTGCTTAATTGCCTTGGAAAAGGTGATCTATGGGTGTAGGGACACTGACGGTGTCATTAAGAAAGAAGTTCTGCTATTTTGACCCAGTGACAGTCAAGGAAAGACAGTGGTGAGTGGCCTGAGAGAAACGTAGAATTGTGGTATATCCAAGCATCTACTGCCTTGTCTTTGGGAGCTGCAGATTACAGGTTTGGAAGATGCAGTCAAAGGAACCTGGGTAAGTTACTTTGAATATGGTACTCACTGCTGCCATTGTGTGTCAGTGGTGAAAGTTCTGGATGTTTAAGATAAGAGATGGGGTGCCATTCAGGTAGGCTACAGTGTTCTGGATGATTTTTTTCCAAGCAAATTGAGAGTATTCAATCACACTGCTGACTTGTGCCTTGTAGGTGATTAGAATTGATTTGATTTGATATATCGTAGTCACATGTGCCTAAGTACAGTGAAAAGCTTTGTTTTGTGAGCCACACAGGCGGATCATAGCAAACAAGGACCTAGAGATCATGGATGCTTAGTCAGGGTGAGGCACACAAGGTTACAGCTGCATAGGAGGTGCACAAAGCAAGATCAACATTATTTGACATTAGAGAGTCCATTCAGCAGTCTAATAATGGCAGGGAAGATGTTCTAGAACCTGTTTGTGCATGTGTTCAAGCTTCTGTATCTTCTGCCGGATGGTAAGGTTGTAGGAGAGCATTATTGGGGTTGATGATGTTGGCAGCCTTTCCATGGCAATGAGAAGTGTAAATGGGGGTCCGTGGATGAGAATTTTGCTTTTGTGATGGTCTGGGCTATGCACCAACCTTGTGTAGTTTCTTGCAGTCCTGGACAGAGCAGTTGTATGCCAGGCTGTTATGCACTCTGATAGTATGCTTTCTGTGGTGAATCTGTAAAAGTTGGTGAGGATCCTTCTGGACGTGCAAAAGTTTCTCTACCGCCTGAGGAAGAAAAGGCCTTCTTGACCATCATATCTGCGTGAGAAGTCCAGGGCAAGTTGGTTATTGTCACTCCTAGGAACATGACACTTTTCCTCAGCTCCATTGATGTAGATGGAGGCATGTTCTCCTCCTTTCATCCTGAGTTCTCTTGTTTTGCTGACACTGAGAGAGAGGTTTTTTGTCATTGCACCATGACACCAAGCCTTCTATCTTCTTTCTGATGGTGGAAAGAATCTGGGGAGTTAGAATGCCTAACTTCTGATCCACCCTTGTGTTATTCTCACTTTGTGGGCGGCACGGTGGCACAGTGGTTAGCACTGCTGCCTCACAGCGCCAGAGACCCGGGTTCAATTCCCGACTCAGGCGACTGACTGTGTGGAGTTTGCACATTCTCCCCGTGTCTGCGTGGGTTTCCTCCGGGTGCTCCGGTTTCCTCCCACAGTCACAAAGATGTGCGGGTCAGGTGAATTGGCCATGCTAAATTGCCCGTAGTGTTAGGTTAAAAGGGGTAAATGTAGGGGTATGGGTGGGGTGCGCTTCGGTGGGTCGGTGTGGACTTATTGGGCCGAAGGGCCTGTTTCCACACTGTAAGTAATCTAATCTAATCTAATCTAATCATGTAGCATAGCCTGGTGTCCAATTATCTCGGTTACCCCTGCCATTAGGCAAAGACTCTGCTTCACTGGGACTGTGCATTAGTCAGTGTGCAATGGCCACTCCACATTAGAAGAACCCACATACAAGCATCTTCCACCGCCTCAGAATGAAATCTTAGGCCCTGAACTTCAGGAACGCAATGGACATCCCAGCAGCAACAGACCTGGATTATGCCCTGGGATATCTGGGCATTGACATTGACATTGCAGTCAGAGTGAGACATGCTAGGCAGGAGATGATCAGCTCAAAGAACAAGATTTGTTATGTGTACTCAAGTAAGGAGAACAATGAAATGTGTACACTGTTGCCACAAATAGTGCCATCTTAGGTACAAAGATACGAGGTACAGAATACTTAGGTACAAAGTAGTACGAGAAACTGAACTAAAATAGTAAACATTACCTTCCTGGAATAAATAGAAAATCAAAGAAATAAAATAATAGCTAACATAAAAAATTTTCTTAAACTAGAAAATAAAGGAGTAAGGTTAAACGTTCAACGGTCTTTGAGTCCTTTGCTTAGTTTGCCCGGTGTCTTGGCATCTTGGAATGCGACTGAGTCCTGCCTGGGCATGTTCCCGAGGCACCAGTGGGATATTGGAGAGGCGGCAGTGTCTGCAGCACTGATGGCATTGTGGCCCAACTTGGGAAAAGATTAGATTACATTACATTAGATTAGATTACATTACAGTGTGGAAACAGGCCCTTCGGCCCAACAAGTCCACACCGACCCGCCGAAGCGCAACCCACCCATACCCCTACATTTACTCCTTACCTAACACTACGGGCAATTTAGCATGGCCAATTCACCTGACCTGCACATCTTTGGATTGTGAGAGGAAACCCACGCAGACACGGGCAGAATGTGCAAACTCCACACAGTCAGTCGACTGAGGCGGGAATTGAACCCGGGTCTCAGGCGCTGTAAGGCAGCAGTGCTAACCACTGTGCCACCGTGCCGCCCACAAGAGCAAATGGAGATCCCCAGGTATCTGCAATGGTGACACTGAGAACAGGCAGCTGAGGTCTCCTGCAGAGCAAACTAGGAGAAAGTGAGGACTGCAGATGCTGGAGATCAGAGCTGAAAATGTGTTGCTGGAAAAGTGCAGCAGGTCAGGCAGCATCCAAGGAGCAGGAGAATCGACGTTTTGGGCATGAGCCCTTCTTCAGGAATGAGGAAAGTGTGCCACGCAGGCTAAGAAAAAAGGTAGGGAGGAGGGACTTGGGGGGAGGGGCATTGGAAATGCGATAGGTGGAAGGAGGTTAAGGTGAGGGTGATAGGCCGGAGTGGGGGTGGGGGCGGAGAGGTCAGGAAGAAGATTGCAGGTTAGGAAGGTGGTACTGAGTTCGAGGGTTGGGACTGAGACAAGGTGGGGAGAGGGTAAATGAGGAAACAGGAGAAATCTGAGTTCATCCCTTGTGGTTGGAGGGTTCCTAGGTGGAAGATGAAGTGCTCTTCCTCCAGCCGTCGTGTTGCTATGGTCTGGCGATGGAGGAGTCCAAGGACCTGCATGTCCTTGGTGGAGTGGGAGGGGGAGTTGAAGTGTTTAGCCACAGGGTGGTTGGGTTGGTTGGTCCAGGTGTCCCAGAGGTGTTCCCTGAAACGTTCCACAAGTAGGCGGCCTGTCTCCCCAATATGGAGGAGCCCACATCGGGTGCAGTGGATGCAGTAAATGATGTGTGTGGAGGTGCAGGTGAATTTGTGGCGGATATGGAAGGATCCCTTGGGGCCTTGGAGGGAAGTGAGTGGGGAGGTGTGGGCTCAAGTTTTGCATTTCTTGCGGTTGCAGGGGAAGGTGCCGGGAGTGGAGGTTGGGTTGGTGGGGTGTGTGGACCTGACGAGGGAGTCACGGAGGGAGTGGTCTTTTCGGAATGCTGATAGGGGAGGGGAGGGAAATATATCCCTGGTGGTGGGGTCCGTTTGGCCTGCTTGGCACACTTTCCTCATTCCTGAAGAAGGGCTCATGCCCGAAACGTCGATTCTCCTGCTCCTTGGATGCTGCCTGACCTGCTGCGCTTTTCCAGCAACACATTTTCAGCTCTGATCTCCAGCATCTGTAGTCCTCACTTTCTCTTAGTTTGCTCTGCAAAAGACCTCAGCTGCCTGTTCTCAGTGTCACCACTGCAGATATCTGGGGATCTCCGTTTGCTCTTCCCAAGTTGGGCCACAATGCCATCAGTGCTGCAGACACTGCCGCCTCCCCAATATCCCACTGGTGCCTCAGGAACATGCCCAGGCAGGACTCACTCGCATGCCAAGATGCCAAGACACCGGGCCAACACACTGCCATGAGCTTCCGAGAGACTGGGCCAAGGCACTGCCACAGGCGCCTTGCCGGGTCCATGCTAAGTCCAGGAAGAAATTCCAATAGAAAAAGAAATAAGAGGAAAAAAAAAAGAAGGAAACCAGAAGTAAGCAGGAGAGCTCCAGTTAAATTGTCCTGCTCCAGTTGAAGTGTCCTACTCCACCGCCATATTGGATTGAGGTTCTGGGTATATCTTCCCAGAAAAGTAAATCTGTGGAAAAATGCTGACTCCATGCACTTGGTTTCTTGAGTAAAACCTGAACTGGTTTGGCTTTCTCTAACCCAGAAACAGCATACCACCAACATTGGTTCATACGCCCCAACTGCAGAAACAAGGAATGGAGTGAAATGTTCCCTTCCAACCTTGATCAGTCAATGTCCGAGGTCCCAGAGCGAGATGAACCGATTCTCCTTGGTGATGTCAGTGCCAGAGCTCAGAGGGACAGGTGTAATTGGCAAAGAAGGCAAATAGAAGGCAAACACTACTGGACTCCTCCTCCTGACAAAGTCCTGAGAGTGTGGACTGATCATAATGGACTCCCTACTTCATCCGAGATAAATAAAAGACCTCGTGGCAACGTCCTGTTCCCAGACCTTGGCACACGTTTGACTATCTTTTTGGGTGGGCCACTTTTATTCTGTTTGACTGATGCAAGACTCTAAACCAGATTCCCACGAGTAAGATTTGTTTTGACAAGTGGTTACCAAGGGGACATAGGAAATGTTTCAAAGGCATCCTTAGATTCTCCCTGAAACAAATGCAATCATCCCGCTGATTTGTTGGAATCTCTTAACCCCAAGAGTCCACACTGTGCAAAGGTACCAACCATTTTCGTATTTTGACAGGCCAGATGGAGGCTAAGTGCAAAGCATGAAAGGAGCATGTAAAAACCAGAACATCTTACCCCCTGCTCCTTCAAACATCATCTGCACCTCCTGTGGCAGGGTGTGCACAGTCACCAGTTAAGCGATTTAGTCATCTCAGACCCACGAGTGGAAGGATGTCCTCTTCAATTCCACGCAGTTCAGTTCAGTTTCTGGTCAATGGTATAATCGTCAGGATGTTTGTATTGAAGATTCAGCAATGGTAATGCTTTTGAACTTCAAGGTTCTCTCATGTTGGAAATGATCATTGGCTGGCACTTGTGTGACATTAATGTCAACTAAAACCTAAATATTTCCCAGGTCTTGCTGCATTTGTACACAGGCTGTTTGATTACCTGAGGAGTGACAAATGGTCGTGAACATCCTATTTTCTCAGCTTATTGAGGGCAGATCATTGGTGAAGTATCTGAAGATGGTTCAGTCCAACACACTACCATGAGGATTACTTTGTAGCCCAAAAGGGATTATTCAGGACTTAAATTAAACAAACACTTTTTTAAATTAATCCTTAAAGTGCCAATATCCATTTGTTGTAACACTTACTTCTTACTTCATCTAACTTAACTTCAACTGTAACTCACTTCATTTAACTTCACTTGACCTTATTTTAACTTCAATCACATTGAACCCTAACTCTAACTTTAACTCTCCAATTTTGGTTTGAATCAAGTATTACTGTGGTTTGAGTGAAGTGACCAACTTTTATTTCTCCGTGTGGGTCTCACCTCATGGTTCTTTATTTCTCCAAAGATTACATGAGGGCGCTTGCTTCTCATATGTGGTTTTGAAGGTTTCTCCTGAGAAAATTCCTTTGTTATGTTAACTTATTAGAAAATGTGCTTAGTTTCTGGAAAGAGCTGTAGAATTCAGCCAATGAATTGATCAAAACCTGATCACATTGTTTGATCCCAGCCAATGGAATTTTACTGATTTTAAAAAAGCTTCTAAATATTAAACAGCCTCGTCCCTGTTCCATACAATGTAGTATGGTTCAGTATATCCAACTGGTCATGTAACATCTGTCTTATTTGGTCAACACGTGAAAATGCAGCTCACAACATGTCCTCACTGCACTTTAACTGAGGGAAGAGTTTAAGCTAGCTTGACCAAAATTCCCAGCATGTTTGATTGTGACTCTTAACCAGTCCAGCAGCCATTTTTGCTGTTGGCAACCCAAACACAATGTTCAACAATGTCCTGGAGCTGAGATGATTTCCCTCCAATCGTCATCCTTTGAGCCAGATATAATTCCAAACTCCAACCTATGTAGAGTTTTCTCCCTGATTCCCATTAATTCCCGTTTTGCTAGGACAGTAATGCTGCACCTAGTGAAATGTTGGCTTGATGTTGAGACCAGTCACTCTTATCTCACCTTTTAGATATGATGAAACAGAGCAATGTTAGTTTGCCAAACAGAGCTGCATGTAGTTCAGAACATTTGCTGGAGTATTACATTGGTGGAAAAGGCACTGAAATGTATTTTTAAGATTAGTTGAGCTTCCCTTTGATATTTATGTTCAAAGTAGATTTGTTCAAACTGAAAATTTATTTTAGGAATTACTCCTAAAATCATTTACAGAATCATGTGCAAAGCATTTTTAATGGTCAGCGTAGAAATTATATCAGCTATAAAACAACATAAAGGAGTACAGTTTAGAAAAGTGCATTAAATGTGCCTGATTATGTTGCCTCGTAGATGTAAGTGCAAAGCATTGATAGTGAAAGGTAGCCCTAAGGCTGTAATGTTGAAAACTTGAGAGGAGCAAGTATTTGTTAGTACAGCTGGAACATCTTGGGCCAGGATCTACTGGAGCTGATGAACAATTGCTATCTCCTGTACATTGAACTTGGTATGGACAAGTTTATTGTTATTAGGCTGCTCTGAAAGTTACTACTACAGGGACTGCTTTCATGTGTTACCCCTCTGCAAGGCATCTCGGACCTAAATGAACTGAGCAAGAACTCTGACTCTTTAATGATTCTCCACTCTGTTTGGTTAATGAGCTGAACCAGAATGTGTATTTGATAATGAGTTCCATTTTACATCAGATACAGAAAGTGAAATGAATTGAGGGAAGGAAAAGACAATGTTCTTTTAAATTTCTGAATGCAAAGCGGGGTGTTGACTGGCAAATGTCGATTTTCAGTTCGGGCAAAGCTAATTTGCAGTAGTCCAGTCAATGATACCACCATAGTGGATATTTAAAGTAAAATGAAGAAGTCCTAATTTTCTGTAGCATGTAAACCCAATGTCTATATACAGGGGAATCTTGATTATCTGAATATCCGATTATCCGAAGGAGACCTCTAGGTCCTGATAGAAACATTACATGAAAGAGCTGTTTCAACCTTGATCGCATCTCTTGTTAACAGTCCTGTACATAGATGAGAGCCCCAGGCACCGTCTCCAAATGACTGACCACCTGCCCTCTTTCTCTTCCCCCCACACTTTCCCTGGAGTTCTACATAGGGGTGAACCCTCGTGCACGGTGTGCTGCCTTATCTCCTGAACAGGGAGCAGACCTAATAGAAATAGAGCCCCAGAGGAAAGGCATTGAGTCAATTAACTGAATAATCAATTATTCGAATTAAATAGTGCCTGTCCATCTCATTCGGATAATTGAGGTTCCTCTGTAAATGTCCCAGAATGTCATGCCCTTTATATTTAGTGCAAAGCTGGGAAGTGATTTGTCTTTTTATTCAGTTCGGGCAGTAGCTAGTAGACTTTTGCTTTCAACTAGCTGATGTGTGCAAAAATGTTGGTGAATGCAGTTAATCTTACTATTATTTTTAGGGTGTTTTGACAAATTTATAGAATCATGAAAAATAGGTCTCAATGGCAATTGTGGTGATTGTATCAACAAGAAAACAACATTTAGGTCAGTGGTTACTACTGCTGCTTCACAGTGCCAGGAATCTAGATTCATTCCATCCTCGGGCAACTATCTGTCTGGAGTTTGCACATTCTCCCTGTGTCTGCGTGGCTTTCCTCTGGTGCTCCAGTTTCCTCTCTCAGTCCAAAGATGGTGCAGGTTTAGTGGATTGCCCTTGCTAAATTGCCCATGCAGCCCAGGAATGTGCAGGCTAGGTGGGTTAGTCATAGGAAATGCAGGGTTACAGGAATAAGATTGGGGGGGTGGAGAATGCCCTTCAGAGGGTTGGTGTGGACCCAATGTGCCAAGTGGCCTGCTTCCACACTGTCGCGATTCTAAGATAAAAGTCTAAAGATTTTCAGGGAAAGAGTTAAGTGTAGCTGATTACTTTGCAGTAAGTGAACACAGATTGCCTGTAATAGACAGCCCTGTGGGTACAAGATTTGGAAACTTGGGACAAACCAGCATTTTGTTAATCTAGCTGGAACGTGCTGTATTTGGAAGATGATGGTTTTATTTTAGATGGAGAAAAGATTCCTAAAATCCAAGGCAGTTCAATAAGATGGTTCACCAATGATCGAGGGCAGTGCAGATGGGCAATAAACTCTGGAGTAGCTAATGTCTACATTCCATGAACAAAAATAATGAAAGAATAAGAAATTTGACGTGTGTGTGTGTGTGTGTGTGTGTGTGTGTGTGTGTGTGTGTTTGTGTATATGTACTGAATTTCACTTCTATTTTATGGATCATCAGATTATTTTGTAGAAATTAAAATGTTACATGTGTATAAAAAAGGTGACTGAATATTGTTTGATTTTAAACATTGTGCTCAATTGTGATTTACTTTTCTCAAATAATCTTCTTAAGAAATCTTACACCACTTGCTAATTTGATTTTTGATTCTCTGAAGAGGAGCTGCATGTTATGGAATTTTAGTAGTTGTAGCAGTTCCAGTAATTACTTTAACAACTTTTGTATCCACATAGTGCCTTTAAGGTAACAAAATATCTCCAGGCTTTTCAAAGGAATACTATAAAGTGATATTTGGCATTGAGCCATAGGGCAGGTAGCCGAAAGGTTAAACAAAACTTTAAGGATAGTGTTCAGTTACGAGAGAGAGCGAGAGAGGGGGGTGAAAGGTGGAGGGGGGGTGAAGAACAGGGAGTTTTAGAAAATGAATTACATTTAACTGTTGAAGAAGTTAGAATTAGATGGAAGGGCAAGACGAAATATTAATAGTTCCTGGGTATGAGTTGTTCAGGAATGATGGAAAAGGAAGAATGTTAGGATGGGTAATAGTAATGGTTCAGGAGAGCATTGCAGTGCTGGAGAAAGAAGATTTCTCGGGTTTCAAGAACAGAGTTGTTTCAGCCAGAACTAAGGAATAAAAAACCTTGGTGTAGTCTGTAGACCAACAAGTGGACAAGATACAAAGAAACAAATCTGCAGGGAATTTACAGAGAAATGCCAACATTACAGGGTATCTATAACCGAGGTGTTCAGTTACTCTACCAGTGTATCAGACTATGTTTGGGTAAAGGGCATCAAAGAGCAGGTGTGCCCACATGTGTTCATGAGAGTTTCTGACTATTATGTGGCCTGTCTAACAGGGAAGGGTGCATTGTTGGACCTGCTTTTTGGAAATGAGGTGGGCCAAGTGGATCATATGTCACTGGGGGGAATCATTTAAGAGACAGTGATCATTGTTTCATAAGGTTCAGGGTGGTGTAGAATGACATACAGCAGTCTAGACAGAGACAATTCAATTGACAAAGAGCTGACTTGGATGGAGTGAGAGCAAAGCTGGGCAACATTGACTGAATCAAGAGGTTGATGGGAAAAACAATCACTGAACAATGGGCTACCTTCACAGAGCAGGTGGTTTGGTAAAGGTATATTTCCTCAAATGGAAAAGGCAGGACAAACAAATCCAGAGTTTTTCTGGATGACAATGGAGATAGAAATTAACATTAGAAAGAAAAGATGTGCTTGTGACAGGTGTGAAATTGACAGCCAAGAGGAACAAGTAAGGCTTAGAGGAGATGTGAGCAAGCAAGGAAAGGAAGGGAAGAGACATTATTAGAAAAGTCCAACAGCTAACCTAAAGGAGAATCCCAAAGTCTTCTATAGGCATATAAACAGAAAAAATTGGAGGAGTTGGGCTGATTTGAGAAAAAGGGATTTACACATGGAGGTAGGGCATGTCAGTGGTGTTTAATTAATATTAGGCATCTGTCTTTACAAAAGAGAAGGATGCTATCTAGGCCATGATGACAGAGTTTCTTCCTCTGTTCCTCAGAAGGATTTAAAATTAGTAAGAAATTTTGGATAGACTGTTGGTACTTAAAGTTGACAAAGCACTGAGACTGGATGCAATGCATCCAAGATTTTAAAGAAAGTGAGATAGAAATAGTGAATGCAGTGACCACAATCATCCAACTTCCCTGTACTGTGGGGAGATGCTGGAAGACTAGAGAATTGCAAACGTTGTGGCTTTGTTCAAGAAACATAAGGATAATTGCAGCATTTATAAACCAGTCAGTTTAATGTTGGTGGTGAAAAAATTTCCAGAAATAGTTAGCAGTTGCATGGAAAAAGGTGATTTGATTAGGAAGGGCCAGCATGGATTTTTAAAGGGAAAATAGTGTTTAACAAACTTGCTCGAGTTCATTGAAGAGGTAACAGAAA
Organism: Chiloscyllium plagiosum; assembly: GCF_037043375.1. Classification (NCBI taxonomy): domain Eukaryota; kingdom Metazoa; phylum Chordata; class Chondrichthyes; order Orectolobiformes; family Hemiscylliidae; genus Chiloscyllium; species Chiloscyllium plagiosum. The sequence continues at coordinate 65,702,194 of NW_028270158.1, read as the reverse complement.
GGATCGATAAGGGTAATCCTGTTGATTACAGTGCCGGACAACAGGAAAGTTCTAAGTTATGGTTTAAAGCGACAGCAGCAATACAGCTACAAAATTGGTTGAGTGATAGGGAATGAACAATAATGGTTACTGGATTTTCTTTGGGCTGGAGAAGGATGTGATGATACTGTCACTTTAAGGGATCATTTTGTCCTTTTTTTTAAAAGAGAGATTGTAAGGCAGAGCTGCCAAACTGCCTACTGAAAACCTCTTGAGTAAACAGCTTGGGAGGCCTTGGGATTTTTTTAAACAGCCTGAATGGATGTGGCCAGTGCTGGTAGCAATAGAACTAGAAATGAAATTCTTTCCTGGCCATCGAGTTGTTCAGATAGGAGACTGAATGACAATCTTGGCTATCTTTAATGAAAATTACATTTTCTGAAACAGATTTCCAGAGAATGTCAGTCTTCAGTAGTCAAGGTATGTAAAGAAGTGTAGTTGGAGTCTGTTTTGATTGAGGCATTGAAAAGGACATTGGATGATCACTTGAAGAAAATAGTGTGCAAAGACATGTGTTGGAAAAAAAAAACAGGAGATTGGCACTAAATAATGATGAAAAATGTGGTGCTGGAAAAACACAGCAGGCCAGGCAGCATCCAAGGAGCAGGAGAATCGACGTTTCAGGCATCAGCCCTTTAGGAAGAAGGGCTTATGCCTGAAACGTCGATTCTCCTGCTCCTCGGATGCTGCCTGGCCTGCTGTGTTTTTCCAGCACCACATTTTTCAACTCTGGTACTCCAGCATCTCACTTTCTCACTTTCTCCCACTAAGTAATGATACTCAACTGAAGAGAGAGTGCAAACATGAAGGACCAAATGGCTTCCCCCTTCACTGTAACAATTCTGAGAGATGAATGCAGATATCTTGGAGAGTTGTAAAGATTATACAGAATGGGAGGGATGAAGTCTTAAAAGGTTCCCTGGATGCTGCCTGACCTGCTGTGCTGTTCCAGCAATAAAGTTTCAACAAATAAATTGGTAGGCAATTGACTATTAGGTAAAGATATCCAGGCCCAGAAAATTGTTGGATTATTCAGGATTAGTGACATTAGTTAACAAGTTTAATTGCTTGATTTGGAGTGGAGAGGAAATCCCATGAGTTTTCTTTCCAAAGTGACCTAAATATTTTTCACTTTTCATTGAATATTGACTAACTGTGTGCAGATGAATGTGATAGGTTGCATATATAGGTTGCATCTGAGTTGGGGATATATAAATGACTTCTTAATTCTTCTAGCATTTCTTTTCTATTTACCCTCCAGAAACTCTCTAGCAGCCATAAAGCCCTAGTGGAGATACAGGACCACATATCGGAGCTTCTAAAGTCGGCTGTGCGCGAGTTTCCATCCTCTCGTGTAAGTAATAGCGTAAAAGAAAAACATTTTTATCTGTTGCTGGACTTTTCACATACTGTTTCCAAAGAAACATTGTTTCATTACAGCATGCATAATGGTGTACAATTTCAATTGTAATTCTCTGTGAAAACTGAGTAGCGATGAGGGAAGTGCTTACTTTGTACTTTTTTTTTAATTGAGTAATGGTTTTGATTATTTTTGTGTATGTTATCAATTTGAATAATCTTGCCCTTGTTTAACATTTGTGCTGTGTACTTTATGCTGCTCTTGGAGACGTTAACTGTTAGATTGCCTAACTAGAGATTGAATATAGCATTGTGAAAATATTACATATTTGTGATATATACAGCATTGTTAGCAAATAGAACATAGAAAAATACAGCGCAGTACAGGCCCTTCGGCCCTCGATGTTGCGCCGATCCAAGCCCACCTAACCTGCACTAGCCCACTATCCTCCATATGCCTATCCAATGCCCGTTTAAATGCCTATAAAGAGGGAGAGTCTACCACTGCTACTGGCAGGACATTCCATGAACTCACAACTCGCTGAGTAAAGAATCTACCCCTAACATCTGTCCTATACCTACCACCCCTTAATTTAAAGCTATGTCCCCTCGTAATAGCTGACTCCATACGTGGAAAAAGATTCTCATGGTCAACCCTATCTAAACCCCTAATCATCTTGTACACCTCTATCAAGTCACCCCTAAACCTTCTTTTCTCCAATGAAAACAGCCCCAAGTGCCTCAATCTTTCCTCATACGATCTTCCTACCATACCAGGCAACATCCTGGTAAACCTCCTCTGCACCCGTTCCAGTGCCTCCACATCCTTCCTATAGTATGGCGACCAAAACTGCACACAATACTCCAGATGCAGCCGCACCAGAGTCTTATACAACTGCAACATGAGGTCACGACTCCGGAACTCAATTCCTCTACCAATAAAAGCCAGTACGCCATATGCCTTCTTCACAGCACTATTTACCTGGGTGGCAACTTTCAGAGATCTGTGTACATGGACACCAAGATCCCTCTGCTCATCCACACTACCAAGTATCCGACCATTGGCCCAGTACCCCATCTTCTTGTTACTCTTACCAAAGTGAATCACCTCACACTTACCTACATTGAACTCCATTTGCCACCTTTCTGCTCAGCTCTGCAGCTTATCTATATCCCGCTGTAACCTGCCACATCCTTCCTCACTGTCAACAACTCCACCGACTATCGTATCATCCGCAAACTTGCTCACCCAACCTTCTAGCCCCTCCTCCAGGTCATTTATAAAAATAACAAACAGCTATGGTCCCAAAACAGATCCTTGCGGAACACCGCTAGTACCTGAACTCCAAGATGAACCTTTGCCATCAACTACTACCCTCTGTCTTCTTCCAGCCAGCCAATTCCTAATCCAAACCTCCAACTCACCCTCAATGCCATATCTCCGTATTTTTTGCAGTAGCCTACCATGGGGAACCTTAGCAAACGCCTTACTAAAATCCATATACACCACATCTACCGCTTTACCCTCGTCCACCTCCTTAGTCACCTTCTCAAAGAATTCAGTAAGATTTGTGAGGCACGACTGCCCTTCACAAAACCATGCTGACTATCCTTGATCACATTATTCCTATCCAGATGTTCATAAATCCTATCCCTTATAATTCTCTCTAAGACTTTGCCCACTACAGAAGTGAGACTCACCGGCCTATAGTTACTAGGATTATCCCTACAAGATTATTCTTGAACAAGAGAACCACATTTGCTATCCTCCAGTCTTCTGGCACTATTCCTGTAGACAACGAGGACATAAAAATCAAGGCCAATGGCTCTGCAATCTCCTCCCTTGCTTCCCAGAGAATCCTGGGATAAATGCCATCAGGCCCAGGGGACTTATCTATTTTCACCCTTTCCAGAATTTCCAACACCTCTTCCCTACATACCTCAAAGCCGTCCATCCTAATTAATTGTGACTCAGTATTCACATCGGCAACAATGTCCTGTTCCTGAGTGAATACTGACGAAAAGTATTCATTCAGTGTCTCCCCAATCTCTTCAGCCTCCACACGCAACTTCCCACTACTATCCTTGACTGGACCTATTCCTACCCTAGTCATTCTTTTATTCCTGTATTCCTACCATAGTCATTCTTTTATTCCTGTTTTTATTAAGCATGGAGGAAAAGAATGTGAAGGAGGCCATTCCAACCCATCATGTTTGTGTCACCTCTTTGAAAGGGATATCTAAATAGTAATTTCTTTACTTTTTCTCTACAGCCTGGAAGTGTTTTCCTTTTGAAATATTATGCAATTTGCTTACAAGGTGTCAAATATACCTCTGCTATCTTTACAGGCAATACATTCCAATTGTCGTAAATCATCCAGCAAGTTGCTTCTGATCCTTTTGTCAATCACTTAAATCTGACTGTCGCACTGAACCTTCTGTCACTGCAAACAATTTCCCCTTATTCATTACATAAAAATTCTAGAAGATTTAAAACACCTTTTGAAATCTTCCATTAACCTTTGCCACTCTATAAGTATGTATATTTATTCAGACAATGCTGAAATGTAACAGTGGAAAGATTGAGCCTGTCCGATATGAGTTTGTATGTTGTTTTCTTCTCAGTCTGGGTTGGGAGGGGTACGTGGCATTTCTCTGGGGCTGTGTTTTTAAAGAATATGAAGTGTGAAAATACCTTTTGGTTTCTGTGAAATGCGGGAAGACACTACTAAGAATCCAGATCATAATGTTGGTGGTGATGGTGTCTGCAATAAACAATTACATATCCTGTTCAGTTTTTATTAGAATAAATATGTGATAAGTAAGGCTATGAGTGAAAGAGAATTTTTTTAAAAATTCCCCTTGTGACATGGGCATCACTAGTTGGCTGGCTGGTGTTTATTTGCCATTCCTACCTGCCCTTGACAAGGTGTGAACTGTCTTATTGAACCACATTACCCTGAGGGAGGGAATTTCAGGATTTTGACACTGGGACAGTGAAGGAATGGCAATATTTTTCCAAATCAGAATGGTGAGTAGTTTGGAAGGGAGTCTGCAGTGGTAGTGTTCCCATGTATCTGCTTTCCTCGTCTTACTAGATGGTACTAGTTGTGAGTTTAGAAAGTGCTGTCTAAGAATCTTTGGCAAATTTCTGATGTGTATCTCGTAGACAGTACACACTGCTGCTACAGAGCATCGATGTTCGAGAGAACAGATGTTTGTGGATGTGGTGTCAATCAGGCAAACTACAGATGCTGGAATCCAAAGTAGACAGGTAGCAAGCTGGAAGAACACAGCAAGCCAGACTGCATTTGGAGGTAGAGAAGTCGATGTTTCGGGAAGAAGGGTTACGCCTGAAACATTGACTTCTCCACCTCCTGATGCTGCCTGGCTTGCTGTGTTCTTCCAGCGACCTGCCTGTCTATTTGTCTTGCATGGTGTCAAGCTTCTGGAGTGTTGTTGGAGCTGCACTTATCTCAGACACTTCCTTCCCCTTCCTGAACCTCATCGTCTCCATCTCCAGTGACTGACTCAACATGGGATCTACTTCAAACTCACTGACTCCCACTGCTACCTGAACTACACCTCCTTCACTCCCCATCCTGTAAAAATGCTATCCTTTACTCCCAATTCCTCTACTTCCACTGGACAGGATGCCAATTTGCGGAATGTTTCAGGGAGCATCTCTGGGACACATGCAACAAACAATCCCACCACGCTGTGCCTGACCACTTCAGCTCCCCCACCCAGTCCGTCAAGGACATGCAAGCCTCCTCCACTGCCAAATCCAAACCACCTGACACCTAGGGGATGAAAGCCTCATCTTCCGCCTTGGGACTCTCCAACCACACAACCTGAACGTTGACTTCACCAGTTTCGTCTTCTCCCCTATGCCCTATCTGATCCCAGATCTGACCAATCACCATCACCCCCACCTACATCTACCTATCACCTTCCCAACGACCTCCCCCGTACCCTCACCCTCCTATTTATCTCCTATTTACCCCAATCCCCCCAGTCCCCACAATCCTGATGAAAAGCATATAACCAAAATGTTGATTCTTCTGCTCCTCGGATGCTGTGCTTTTCCAGCTCCACACTTTTCGACTCTGATCTCCAGCATCTGCAGTCCTCCCTTTCTCCCTGTACTTATCCAGGCAAGTAGGAAGTGTTTTGTCAAACTCCTAATTTGTGCCTTGTAGAAAGATGATGAACATGATTTGGGGAGTCAATAAGTGAGTTACTTAAGTATTCCTTGCCACTGCATTTATGTAGTGAGCCCTGCCAAGGCATTAAATGATTTCCTGGGCATTTATGGGAAATAGTTTGAAATGTAACCTTTGCAGTAGCCACCCTAGAAGCATGTACTTGTTTATATGTAAAGTTGTTGATGGCCCTAGAAGACATGTTAATCTTACAGCAGATTGTTTGTCTGCCCATATGACAATATTAGATTAGATTAGATTAGATTACATGACAGTGTGGAAACAGTAATTCTCTGAAATAAGTTTGTAACCTGGAAGCTCTTTAGTGCCATACATTTTTAAAAAGAGTGCTGACTCTCCTTGCCTGATCTGTTTCTTAAACTGCGTTGCCATATATGCAGTATAGCATTTGATACTGAATACTATTGCCACAACATTCCACTTCTGTTGTGCTGTAAGCCAATGCTATTCTTTACTGCACTCTCTGTCTGCTGTACTTCAGGGAGAAGAGCTTGCAGATCTTTCACTGTGTAGAGAGAAACCTCGGACCTGCTTTGCTGACCTCCAAGGCTTGCTTTAATGCAAATAATCTATTGTTCTGCAACAAAATTCCTCTTGTTGTCTTGTAGCTATTGTACATTTCTACGCTGTTTTCATACCTCAATCCCAAACTTCTAATGTACTGTAACATAAATGTGTTTTCAAAATTAAAGCTTATATATTAGAGTAGCTTTGGTAGGAAGGACATAAAACTGGCTAAGAAACAAAGAGCAGAAAGTAGCAGCAAATGTTTGTTTCATACTACTGGGAGGTATGGTTGGTGGGTATTCGAACTACTGCTCTTTTTGATATATATCTTGACCTGAACTTGGGACTGGGAAAAGGGGTATGCAGTTTTTTTTTTTAAGTATGCAGATGACACAGAGCAAGTAAGCAGTTGTAGCTACCTTTTAGAACAGAACAGACTGACAAATTGAGCAGACAAATGATAGGTGAAGTTTAATGCAGTCAAGGAAGAAGTACTCCATTTTGGGAGTAATAATGTAGAGAGGCAAATTACGTGGTTCAATTTTAAAGCACATGCAGGTATGATCTTTGAAGTGTTAAAAGAAGTTGATATATTTGTCAAAGTATATGAGATGATCTGTTTTCTAAATAATGATAAGGCAGACAAAACAAAGTTATTTTAAACATAAATAAAGTATTGATGGAACAGCAACTAGAGAATGTTGGTCAAGTTTGGGCATAACAATATAGGAAGGGCATCAACATCTTTGCAACAGTCCAGAGGAAATGTACTGAAATTTGCGTGGAATTTGGGTAACTTTAGCAAAGTGAAGAGGCCAGATAAGCAGGGCCCTTTGCTTTCGAATCTCTTCTTGCTTCAAAAGAATGTTCAAAATCTTGAAATCTTTAAACAAAATAAAAGAGAATTTATTTTCTCCCTAAGCGTGTGTTGGTAACTAAAGGGCACTAATTTGTTTTGGTGATAGTTCCAGAGGGAAGCCATGTATTAATTTTCACATAGTGAGTTGTTAGCATCGTGAATGTACTGTTTTAAAAGCTTGTGAAACAGACATACTGACTATTTTCAAAAGGGATTTGAATTTAACCTTGAAGAAGAAATGGACTGCTGTGGCAAAATAATGGAACCAATTGAATAGGTTTTTCAGCAGTTGGCACAGGTCTCCATGCTGCAAAGTTCTATGAATGCATGATTAGAAAATAAGAAACTTTATGATTTTTAGTAATTAGCCTGACCCCAAACTCAGCAGTATGTCCACTTCTCTCTCGTTGCTGCAGTGACATTCTCTTAATTTTTTCCAATTTTTTCTTTTCTAGAACAGAAACTTTAGACGAAGGTATACTTCTCTCCAAGTTAAATAACTTCCAAGCCAGATATTTTCTTTTGTTTGTGGTATCTGCAAATAAGTAAACTAAAAAATAATTAGTGAAGCACACACCACATGATTTTTTCACTTATTCCATTATGTGCATTTAACCAAGCACTACGAAACAGAATTCAATAGCCATGTTCTAGCATTATATTAGTATAATGCATTTAGTAGTAATTTTAATGCATTTATTCAAACATTTATTTAAGTAATCGAAAAAAAAATTAGAAATATTGACAGAAAGTGGATTTTGTGGTTGGGATTGCATTAGATGCCACAAAATCTGGAACTGTAACTAAATTGTGATCAATTACCAATAACATTAAGGTATTTGATCAGTATTCACATTGACCTCTTGTCAAATTTAACAGTCTCCCTCTATTCATAAACTAAAGGTCATGAGTGTTGTAAATGTCCGCTGAATTGTGATGATGTCTTATGAAATGAGCACTGCTGCTTATGTTGCTAACAGGAGTATCTGGACCGAACTCAAATAGTATTGAATTCAACAGAGACCACTCTGCAACAGTTGACAGCTTTGGTTGATTGCCGTAGTCTTCACATGGTGAGTATTCAAGGTGGTGTGAAAGTGCGAAGAGAAACTAAGTATTGGGTTCCCAGAATATATAATTGCTGTTCATTCTTCTGAAGTCATGGTTTGCGACTCAGAACTGAAACTGCTAGAGAAACTCAACAGGTCTGGCAACACCTGTAAACAGAAACAAAGTTAACGTTTTGGGTGCATTGATGCTTCAGAATGCTTCCTTAGAAATGTCACTGGATCCGAAAAGTTAACTCTGCTGTGTCCGCACAGATGCTACCAGACCTGCTGAGTTTCTCCAGCAATATGTTTTTGTTTCCGATTTCCAGCATCCATTCTCCTTTATCTTTTTATAGTGTGTTACTATTGTTCTTTAATCCTCAGTATGTAATCTTGGAATTCCTACAGTGCGGAGAAAGGCCATTCGGCCCATCAAGCCTGCACCAACCCTCCGAAGAGCACCCAGCTGAGACCAGCCTCCACCTTATCACCATAATCTCCATTTACAGTGGCTACCTTGCTTTGCTTACACATCCCTAGATGCTTCAGGGCAATTTAGCATGGCAAATCCACACCTGCACGTCTTTGGACAGTCTAGGGAGTGGGATCCAGGGCACCCAGAGGAAATCCATGCAGATATAGGGAGAGCATGTAAACTCCACACAGAAGAGTAACGTCAGTGTCAACTGTTGAGATTTCAAGACAGTCTTATAACATACACCACCAGGCTCAGTTCATCTAATTAAAGCCATGAATTTGTGTAAATTTCAAAAAACTTCTGGCAAACACCAAATTGTTCCTGTGCAGTATTTATAAAGCTGTTTGCCTTCATTGCAATGCTGTTGGGTTTTCTCATTACACCTCAAACTCTCAGTAGCTATATTTGAATGGAACAAAATAAAGACTGAACTATATGTGAAGTCTTTTTAATGGTAGGGAATAAACTGCAGTAAAGTTTTTTAAATTGCGTATTTGGGAGTATTCACAGCCAGTGTAACCTATTTCAGACAGTTGATGACAAATGACTCATTGATTAACACACAGTCATTTGGATTCTTAGACAGGTTTTGACCACTAGACAGAGTTTAAGATGAATTTTCTCTTGTTGATATCAGATTTTTTTTTTGGCTGTCCCATGAAATTACATTAGGGGAGGCAAACTGGTGGGAAGTGTCTCATCATGAGCCATCAGCCATCATAAGTGATGTCAGGATTATTAGGCTAGCTTTTGCCTGCCATTTTCATATGTTCATGCCTGTGTGTGAATGACACATCCATTACCTACTGCAGACTGTATTCCACTCAATGCGCTATTAACACCCCCAAAAGTGTATCTCTTCAAACTGGTAGCACAGAACAAAAAGTAGAATACGTATGCATGATCACCACAGACCACATCCAAATTGCTTTAGCATTCTCACATTTTAAAATAATTAAAGGTTTATTTTAGTGCAAGTAATATATCTAAGATAAAATTGAAAGCTTTCTGAAATTAGAGTTGATTACAATGCACAGTTTTTGTGCAAGCAGAAATTGACATTGGGGGTGTTAGGCCAAAAGCTTGATCAAAGAGGTTTTTGTGTCTTGAAAGAAGAGAAGAGAATCTTAAAATAGACATTTTGGAGCTTGGGATCTATGTAGCTGAATGTACAGTCACGAACTGTGGAGTGAAAATTAGAAGTGCACAAGTAACTTCACTTGAATTCAAGTCAGATTTTGGTGATGATAGAGGGTGTTACAATTGTAGAGAAAATGAATGGTTTATTTTTCAGGGTTAGGCCATTTAATTATGAACTATGGTGGCACTTTTCAATTTTATCCCCAGTATGTGAAAGCACTGCTGACTTTTAGAAGTTCATATCATATAGGTGCAAAATTAGGCCATTCAATCCATCAAGTCTGCTCCGTCATTTGATCATAGCTGATATGTTCCTCACACCCATTTTCCTGCCTTCACTCCATATTCCTTCAACCCATGACCAATTAAAAAATCTGTCTAACTTCTCCTCAAATTTATTCATTGTCCCAGCATCCACTGCATTTTTGAGGTAGCGAATTCCTCAGATTCACAACCCTTTGAGAGAAGTAATTTCTCCTCAACTCTGTTTTAAGTGTGCTACCCCTTATCCTAAGACCAAAACCTTTCGTCCTACAATGCCCCACAAGGGGAAGTATCCGCTCCACGTCTGTGTAGGCCTAAACGGTTCAATCTCTCTTCATATAACACAGGCTTCATCTCTGGCATCAATCTAGTGAACCTGCTTTGAACTGCCTCCAATACCACTATATGTTCCCTCAATAAGGGGACCAAAACTGTGCACAATACTTCAGGTGTGGTCTCACCAATACCTTGTATAGCTGTAACAATACTTCCTTCCCTTTATATTCTGTTCCTTTAGCTATAAAAGCCAACATTCCATTTATTTTCTTTATTGCCTGCAGTATTGCATGTGAGTGTTCTGTGACTCATGAACATGTACACTTGGATCACTCTGCACTGGAGCACTCCGATGTTTCTCCCCATTAAGATAATAGGTTGCTTCCCATTTTTCGACCCAAATGTATGACCTCACACTTATCCATGTTAAACTGCATCTGCCACATCTTGGCCCACTCTCCTAACCTATTTATATCCATTTGTAAGGTTCTTCTTTCCTCACTGCAATTTACTATCCCGCCTATTCAGGGCGGCACGGTGGTACAGTGGTTAGCACTGCTGCCTCGCAGCGCCAGAGACCCGGGTTCAATTCCCGCCTCAGGCGACTGACTGTGTGGAGTTTGCACGTTCTCCCCGTGTCTGCGTGGGTTTCCTCCGGGTGCTCCTGTTTCCTCCCACAGTCCAAAGATGTGCAGGTCAGGTGAATTGGCCATGCTAAATTGCCCGTAGTGTTAGGTAAGGGGTAAATGTAGGGGTATGGGTGGGTTACGCTTCGGCGGGTCGGTGTGGTGTTGGGCCGAAGGGCCTGTTTCCACACTGTAAGTAATCTAATCTAGTAATCTAATCTATTTTTGTGTCAACTGCAAATTTGGCTGGAGAACCTTCTATCCCTGTATCCAAGTCACTAATGTAGATTGTAAATTGCAGGGGTCCAAAGTCGGAAACCTGTGGCACCCCATTAGTTACACCTTGGCATTCTGGAAAAAAAAACATTTATCCCAACTGTCTGTCTTCTGCCCATCAGCCAGTCATCTATCTAGGCTACTAAATTAACCCAATTCCATATGATCCAACCTTGTGAATTAACCTTTTGTGTGGCATTTTACCAAATGCCTTCTGGAAGTCCAGATAAATTACACCTACAACATCCCCATTGTCCACCTTGCTTGTTACATCATCGAAGAAGTCTAGCAAATTAGTCAAACATGATATGCTCTTCATAAAAGCATGATGACTCTGATGGATAGCAGTTGACTTTCCAAATGTCCTGATATTGCTTCCTTAATAATCGATTCTAAGACTTTCCCAACAACAGATATCTGGTGTGTAATTTCCCAAATTTTCCCTCCTCCCTCTTTGAGTAAGGGGTTTATATTAGCTATTTTCCAATCCACTGGAACTTTTCTCGTGTCCAGAGAATTTTGGAATATTGTAACCAATGGGATCTACTATCTCCACCATCATTTCCTTTACTACCCTAGGATGTAGGCCATTAGGCCCAGGAGACTTTTCTGTCCTCAATCCTAATACTTTGCTAAGTACCTTTTCCCTGTTGATGTTGATTGTTGATTGTTTTAAGTTCTACCTTATTGATTGCCTCTGACTTGCCTGTTCCAACAGGAATGGTACTATTGTCCTTCACCGTGAAAACTGAGGCAAAGTATTGATTCAGCATCCCTGCCATCGCAGTGTACCCCACTATTAACTCTCAGGTTTCATCTTCCAAGGGACCAACATTCACATTTGTGATTCTCTTCCCTTTTATACACCTTAGAAGCTTTTACTATCCTTTTTAATATTTTATGCTAGTTTTACATAGAACATAGAAGAATACAGCGCAGTACAGGCCCTTTGGCCCTCGATGTTGCGCCGATCCAAGCCCACCTAACCTATACTAACCCACTATCCTCTATATACCTATCCAATGCCCGCTTAAATGCCCATAAAGAGGGAGAGTCCACCACTGCTGCTGGCAGGGCATTCCATGAACTTACGACTCGCTGAGTGAAGAACCTACCCCTAACTTCAGTCCTATATCTACCATTGCTCATCCACTGTCTTACCATTTAACCTTTCTGCCCAATAGACTCGGGCCAAATCTATCCTCATGCCTATATTTCCTTTGTTTAATTCCAGAACACTACTGTTGGACTCCACTTTCTTACCCCCAAACTGAATTTTGTATTCTATCATGCTATGGTCACTACTCCCTAGAGTAGTGAAGAAGAAGGGCTTATGCCCGAAACGTCGATTCTCCTGTTCCCTGGATGCTGCCTGACCTGCTGCGCTTTTCCAGCAACACATTTCCAGCTCTCCCATATTTATGTCATTTCTCATTACGGCACTGATCCCTTCCTTCACCAGCAAGGCCACACCACTTCCATTTTCTTTCAGTCCATCTTTCCAAAATGCTGAGTAGCCTTGGATATTCAATTCCCAGACCGGTTCTCCCTGTAACCATGTCTCAGTAATCACTACCAAATCGTACCTTTTTATTTCTATTTGCGCTATTAACTTATTAATTTTGTTTCAAATGCTTTGCGCATTTATATATAAAGCTTTTGAATTTGTTCCACTGTTAAATTTTCCTTTTTTATAATTCCTTGGTGCATAAAGTTATTTACCTGTTCTGTCCCTCAGCTTTTATTGTCTAGTAACCATCTGCCACATCACTAACCTGCACTCTTATCTCCTCCTCCTTTAAGTTGGGTTTTCTAATTTCCCCCATAACTAAACTCTCCCCGCTCCTATTGAGTATAAAGCCCAGTCTATAGCCCGAATTATGCGATTCATTAGGACTCTGGTACCTGCAGGATTCAGATGAAGACCATCCCATCGGAACAGGTCGCTTCTTCCCCAGTACTGGTGCTGATGTCCCATTAATTCAAATCAATTTCTCCCACATCAATCTTTGAGCTACGCACTTGCCTGCTTAATCTTGTTGACCCTGTGCCGGTTAGCTCATGGCCCTTTTTGGTTTTGCTTTTTAATTGATCTCGGATCTGTTCATACACCCGTAGCAGAACTCTGCCCTAGTTTTATCCATACCGTTAGTACCTACATGGACCACAATCACTGGATCTTTACCCTCCCACTCCAAGTTCCTCTGCAGCCCAGATGAGATATCCCAAACCCAAGCACCAGGCAGGCAACACAACCTTCAGGATTCTCGATGCTGGTCACAAAAATGTGTCTATGTCCCTAACTATACTATCCCCAATTACAATGACATTTACTCCCCCGCCCTACCACTTGAATGGCTCCCTACACCATGGAGCTGCAGTCAAATGGTTCATCCACTCTGCAGTCCCCATTCCCATCCCCACAAAACTCTTGAATGTGTTGGACAAGGACAAGAGCTGAGGCTCCTGCAACTCGACCTCCATGACTCCCCGACCCACCTAACTCACGGCTACAGCCATGTAAATGAATTTGGAAGTAAGTCAAACTCAGCCTCTGCTATTTTCCCTAACCTAACTGTTACAACTCCAATCACAGAAAATATTTTGCAGATAACCAATAATTAATAAGGGCACATAGCAGTTTTGCTGTACATTTTGTTTTGAAAGTTCCTGTTGCTGCTTTTCCTCAATATACATTCCTTTGAGTATGCTAGTTGAATGTCGACACAGTCCAGTATTTCATCATGTGACAATTTATGCATGAGTCTTTTAATATCTGGGGCACCCCCAACTAACCTTGAAGTCATTGTTTTTACCATTGGCCACACAAACGTGGGAGTTGTGACCAATGATTGTCCTTCTGTTTTTGATGTCATTTTTTTTCTTTATTTTCGACAGGATTATGTGCAGGCACTGACAGGACTGTGCTATGATGGTGTGGAGGGCCTAATTTATTTGGTTTTATTCTCCTTTGTAACTGCACTGATGCTAAGTTCAATTGTCTGCAGTGTTCCTCATACCTGGAAGCAGAGCAAGAGGTACAGTAATATATTTGTAATCTAAAGCAGAGGTATAGTTACTAGGTAATTAACCCACAAATTATTTACGCTTTGAATGGTTGAAGGCAGATGTGCAGAAAAACTGTTTTCGACATAAGTTGCAGAATCTAAACAGAAATCATTTAAAAGTCGGCAAATGAAGTATTATTTGAGCAGTTAAGTATGTGTTAAATTTCTGTAATTATAATGTAACTATATATATAATTCCTCTGTTGTAGTGAAACATGGGCGGGTGGTAGAATGAAAAGTGATTTACTCAAAAAATTGTCTTACTGTAACTACTGAGTTGCTTAACTCTTCATAACTAAATAGTCAACACATCACATTTAACATCACATTATATTTTAAGCCTCAATTAAATTGCATCTGCAAGAATGCTACTGATATGTGCAGGGGTGTGGTGAAATTGGGCTGTGTGCCAGTTCTTTGAGTACAGTGAGGTCTCTTGAGCAATAAAAAATAATGTCCATGCCACACATGTGCTTCAGATTGGTAGTGCACCAGATGCCTTATTTGCACAGGAATCTGTGGACTTACACCTAACTGCAGACAGAGCTTGATATCAGACAGTGGGTATCAGTAGTTTAATGTTAGCTTTGCCATTTTGGAGGTTCACATGCCTTTGCCATCTCTCAATGTGTGTGTGTTCACTCAATCTAGTCTATTGTAATTGCTGCTCACCGTGTGGTCCCTTGTATTCTGTGGAGATGAAATGCAGACTGAGTGACCACTTAACAAAAAAACTACATTCTGTCCACAAAATGGACCTGAGCTCTGAATGCCTGCCACTTCAACACACCACTGTGCTCCCTGGCCAAAATCTCTGTCTCAGGCCTGTTGCAGTATTCCAGCGAAGCTCAGCAAAAACTGGAAGAAAGCACCTCATTCTCCATTGGGGACCCTGTAGCCTTCTGGACTCAATATTGAGTTCAATAATTTTAGAAACAGAACACCATGTCCTTTACCCACCCCAAAGCTCAAGCCTTGTATTGACATCAGCTGCTTCCTTCATCTACTTATGGTCCCCATTATTAGCTTTCTCCCTGCCATATTATCATCCATCCTTTTGTCTCCTTACTGTCATTTCCTCTCTTTCTTTAAGCTCCATTCTTGCTAATGTACCACTTATTCCACCATTAGCAACACCTCCTGTCTTTAGCATAAATATCACCCATTCCTAGCTACTATCATTTCTAAAGAATGGTCATTATACTCAAAATGTTAACTCTGCTTCTTCTCCACAGATGCTGCGTTTCTCCAGCAATTTCTATTTTTGTTTCATCGTCTGTAGTGCTTAGTAGGTTTCCAGTATTCTATTGCAAACTTCAATATACACAGGGGGTGGAGGGTGAATTCACCCTGGAGAATTCAGTCATGGGGATGACCAGTCATTGAAAAATCATCCATGTAGCTGAACAGTCAGAATCTGAGGAGCCGCTTCTCCAGTCACAGGTTGGCTCTCTCTCATGGTTGATAGTGATAGGTTCAACATGAGCCTCTTGGCAGCAAAGATTGGAGGGAAACAATCTGTGATTGGAGGAGAAGCAAAAAGGCGAATGGTGGCAATGAAGAAGTCTCTGGAAGCTGGAGCAAGCGGGGCCATAGAAACAGCTATGAGAAGTAAGACTGATGAAGCCAGAGGTAATCAGACCAGAGGCTGGAGCAGAGAGGGTCGATGGAGAGTGAGGCTGGCAAGACCAAAACATAGGGAACCCGAGGAGACCAGAGAAACTTCGATCAGTTGGATTTGTAAGATTGATGAGCAGTGGAGATGGGAGAGCAGTTTCAACGGGATTATCTACTTGCCAGTGTTCGATTTAAAACTAATGTAATACTGAACAGTTTTACTTTATTAAGATTTACATATATGTGTTATCACATCTCAACGTGTCTTACATACTGTAAGGCAGCTGAGTTTTGCCTTACATAATGTAAATTATTTAAAATGCAGTGGTTCTGTTCGATCCAAATACACATGGTGTTTGGGCGGCACGGTGGCACAGTGGTTAGCACTGCTGCCTCACAGCGCCAGAGACCTGGGTTCAATTCCCACCTCAGGCGACTGACTGACTGTGTGGAGTTTGCACATTCTCCCCGTGTCTGCGTGGGTTTCCTCCGGGTGCTCCGGTTTCCTCCCACAGTCCAAAGATGTGCAGGTCAGGTGAATTGTCCATGCTAAATTGCCTGTAGTGTTAGGTAAAGGGGTAAATGTACGGGAATGGGTGGGTTACACTTCGGCGGGTCGGTGTGGACTTGTTGGGCCGAAGGGCCTGTTTCCACACTGTAAGTAATCTAAACACCCTTTCAGTTTTGACCTCACCAGTCCATGGGAAATGTGTAGTTGATGTTTCTTGTCACGTTTTTTAAAAAATCAGAACTTGTGAACTTAAAAAGGTTATCTCTTGCTAATTTAAGAACTGTGATGTTTGAAATTAATGCTGCTATTGTGTGTAGGGGCTTTAATGGAGTAGTAAATTTTGAATCTGTTGAATTCTTCTCATTCTGCTTCTGTGCAAGTCCAAGTAACCCATATAACAGTTTGAATACAGAAGACAATGTTACGACAAAACAACATAATCTAATAAATGAGTTTGTAAGAACAAAAAAGAAGCTCCTGACACTCTTCGAAATCTCAAGAAGAGTCCTCTGGGAGGGCAATAGTTTTGATCCCTGGTACATTACTAACTGCAAAAACTGCACCAGGAAGGTTCTGTAAATATGATGCCTAAGGCAGCTGAGTTTTGTTGAATTGGGATTTCCTTTCCATTCAGTTTCTGTCTGCCTGTGATATTTCTCTATTTCCAAAGAAGGCCACGGTTTTTTATTTGTTTGCATCAAGTCCAGTGATCCTGGTGATCCCCCTCCGCCCACACATCAGTGAATTTAATACACGCCGTGATGTGGAACACTTCTTCCACTGCCTCCGCCTCCGAGCTTACTTTCACAATCAGAACTCCCGCCCACCTTCCGAGGATCCCTTCGCCCACCTCCAACACACTGCATCCACCTGGACACCCCGTGCTGGCCTATTACCCACCCGCGACCTCTTCATTTCCAACTGCCGCTGGGACATTAATCGCCTGAACCTGTCTACCCCTCTCCCCCACTCCAACCTCTCACCTCACAACACGCAGCCCTCCACTCCCTCTGCTCCAATCCCAACTTGACCATCAAGCCAGCAGATAAAGGGGGCGCACTGACCTCTACACCGCTGAAGCCAAACGCCAATTCGAGGACACCTCTTTCCTACTGCCCCCTCGACCATGACCCCACCCCCCTTCACCAAACCATCATCTCCCAGACCATACAGAACCTCATCACCTCAGGAGACCTCCCACCCACAGCTTCCAAACTCATAGTCCGGGAACCCCTCCTTCCCAAGATCCACAAGCCTGACCACCCTGGCCGACCCATTGTCTCAGCATGCTGCTGCCCCACTGAACTTATTTCTACCTACCTCGACACTGCCCTATACCCCCTAATCCAGGAACTCTCCACATACAGTCAAGACACCACCCACACCCTCCACCTCCTCCAAGACTTCCGTTTCCCTGGCCCCCAATGCCTCATCTTCACCATGGATATCCAATCCCTCTACACCTCCATCTGCCATGACCAGGACCTCCAAGCCGTACGTTTCTTCCTCTCCCGACGTCCCCAACAATACCCTTCCACCGACACTCTCATTCGTCTGGCCGAACTGGTCCTCACCCTTAACAATTTCTCCTTCAAATCCTCCCACTTCCTCCAGACCAAAGGGGTAGCCATGGGCACCCGTATGGACCCCAGCTATGCCTGTCTCTTTGTTGGCTACGTAGAATAGTCCATCTTCCGTAATTACACCGGCACCACTCCCCACCTCTTCCTCCGCTACATTGATGACTGCATTGGCACCACCTCGTGCTCCCGTGAGGAGGGTGAGCAATTCATCAACTTCACCAACACATTCCACCCTGACCTTAAATTTACCTGGACCATCTCTGACACCTCCCTCCCCTTCCTGGACCTCTCCATCTCCATTAATGACGACCGACTTGACACCGACATTTTTTACAAACCCCACCGACTCCCACAGCTACCTGGATTACACCTCTTCCCACCCTACCTCCTGCAAAAATGCCATCCCGTATTCCCAATTCCTCCGCCTCTGCCATATCTGCTTCCAGGAGGATCAGTTCCACCACAGAACACACCAGATGGCCTCCTTCTTTAGAGACTGCAATTTCCCTTCCCACGTGGTTAAAGATGCTCTACAACGCATCTCGTCCACATCCCACACCTCCGCCCTCAGACCCCACATCCCACACCTCCGCCCTCAAAGCTTTACCTGCACATCCACCAATATCATTTATTGTATCCGTTGCTCCCGATGGGGTCTCCTCTACATTGGGGAGACTGGACGCCTCCTAGCATAGCGCTTTAGGGAACATCTCTGGGACACCCACACCAATCAACCACACCACCCTGTGGCCCAACATTTCAACTCCCCACCCCCTCACTTTGCTGAGGAAATGGAGGTCCTGGGCCTCCTTCACCGCTGCTCCCTCACCACCAGACACCTGGAGGAAGAACGTCTCATCCTCCGCCTTGGAACACTTCAACCCCAGAGCACCAATGTGGACTTCACCAGTTTTCTCATTTCCACTTCCCCAACCTCACCCCAGTTCCAAACTTCCAGCTCAGCACTGTCCCCATGACTTGTCCCACCTGCCTATCTCCTTTTCCACCTATCCACTCCCCCCTCCCCCCTAACCTATCACCTTCATCCCCTCCCCCACTCACCTATTGTACTCTATGCTACTTTCTCCCCACCCCCAACCTCCTCTCACTTATCTCTCCACCCTTCAGGCTCTCTGCCTGTATTCCTGATGAAGGGCTTTTGCCCGAAACGTCGATTTTACTGCTCCTCGGATGCTGCCTGAACTGCTGTGCTTTTCCAGCACCACTCTAATTTAGATTTCCAGCAGTATATGTCAGACCTTTCTGCATCAGGCCTGTCGATGTCCTTATCTGAGTTTTGTGCATTTAAACTAGTCTGGAACTCCTCCATTGGGGACGGGGTAAGGGGAAGATTGCCTGCATGCAGGCAGAGTTGGCCAGTGGAGCGGGTGTTATTTCCAAGGTAGTGTTTGACAGCAGCTGGAGTGAAGCCATCGATTCAAGATATGGTTATTTGCATTCCCAATCCTGCTCCTCTCATCCCACTTCTGTGTCAATGCTAAATTTAAGCTGATTTAGAAGCTGCAAATAGAGCCAGGAGAGGAAGAGCAAGAAGGATTTACAATGCAGTAAAAATAACTGAGGGAGGAGCTGGACAGCGTTCACTAGAAGCAGAGCCTGGCAGGGAAGACATGGAGCGGAAATGGCAAAGGTACAGAAAAGTTTTACCAGGATGTTGCCGGGTATGGGGGATTTTAGCTTTGAATAAAGGTTGGATAGACTGGGTTTGTTTTCACTGGACAACAGGAGGTTGAGGGGTGACCTGATAGAAGTTTATAAGGTTGCAGATGGCATGGATAGAGTGGAAAGTATGACACTTTTCTCGGCTGAGGGGTCAATTACTCAGGGAGTCAGGCAGCATCCAGGGAACAGGAGAATCAACGTTTCGGGCATAAGCCCTTCTTCCTGAAGAAGGGCTTATGCCCGAAACGTTGATTCTCCTGTTCCCTGGATGCTGCCTGACTTGCTGCGCTTTTCCAGCAACACATTTCCAGCTCTGATCTCCAGCATCTGCAGACCTCACTTTCTCCTCAATTACTCAGGGACACAGGCTCAAAATGCAGGGAGGATAGAGTTTAAAAGAAATATGCAATGCAGGTTTTTCACACAGAGGATGGTGAGTGCCTGAAACGTGCTGCCAGAGGAGGTGGTAGAAGCAAACACAGTAGCAGCATTCAAGAAGCACCTGGACAAATACATGAATAAGAAAGGAATAGAGGGATACAGATCCTGGAAGTGAAGATTGTTTTGGTATGGAAGGGCAAAATGTGTTGGCACAGGCTTGGAGGGCTAAAGCGCCTGCTTCAGTGTTGTAATGTTCTTTGTTCTGGGGGTAATTGGGTAGGCACAGCAGAAATTTAGCCAAGATAAAAAGAAATATACTGATGGGAAGGCAAGGCAACCACGGCTGACGAGAAGTCAGGGACAGCATAAAAGGAAAAGTATACAATGTGGTGAAGATTAGTGGGAAGCCAGAGGATTAGGAAACCTTTAAAAGCCAGAGGAGCATAACTGAAAAAAACAGTTAAGGGATGGGGGTTGAAGAAATGAGGATAAGCTAGTTAACAGTATGAAAGAAAATTCCAAAAGTGTATTTAGATATGTAAAAGTTGGAGAGAAGCAGGAGTGAACATTGGACTACTGAAAGGAAGTAGTAACAGGCAGAGGAATAGTTACTTTACATCAGTTTTCATGGTGGAAGACACTAGTGGCCATTATTAGGGAGAAGCTGCTGGGGAAGCTGAGAGGTCCCGAAGGTGGATAATTACCCAGATTCCACACCAGAGTTCTGAAGAAGAAAAGCTGAGGAGATTGTGGAGGCATTGGTGGTGATTTTTCAGGAATCACTGGAGTCAGGGAAGCTCCCAGAGGACCGGAAAATGGCAGAGGTGCAACCCTATTTAAAAAAGGAGGCAGGCAAAAGACAGGGCCAATTAGCCTGATCACAGTCATTGGTAAAATTTAAAAGTCCATTATTAAAGATGGGTTAATTGGAAGTGCATGGTCAAATAGGGTGGAGTCAATATGGGTTAGTCAAAGAGAGGTTATGACTGACAAATATGCTAGATTTCTTTGGGGAGGTAATGTGGAAGTTAGACAAAGGAGAGACAGTAGACGTGATGGATTTCCAGAAGCCTTTGACAAGGCGTAGCACAGGGGGCTGCTGAATAAGAACATAGAGTCTGTTGTGTTAGGGACAAGATGCTAACATGGATAATGGATTGGCTGACTGGTATAAGGCAGAGAGTAGGGATAAAGGATTCCTTTTTCAGGATGGAAGTTGGTGACAGGTGGAGCTGCACAGGGATCTGTTTTGGGACCGCAACTGCTCATTAAATCATCTGGATGAAGAAACTGAGGGCATTGTTGCTAAGTTTATAGATAACACAAAGATAGGTAGGAGGCAGGTAGTGTTGAGGAAGTGGGGAGGCTGCAGAAGGGCAGGCTAGGAAAGTGGGCAAAGAAGTATCAGATGGAATACAGTGTGAGGTTTTGCACCTTGGTCGGAAGAATAGAGATGTAGATTATTTTCTAAATGGGAGAGGCTTCAGAAATCTGGAAAACAAAGGAACTTGGGAGTCCTAATACAGGATTCTCAACATTCATGTTAACATTCATTTCAAGATGGCTAGAATACAGTAGCAGAGATCTACAGCCTCAGCAGTACAAGATTCTGGTTAGAACATATTCAGAATATTGTTAGTAGTTTTGAGTCCCATATCTAAGGAATGATGTCCTGGTGTTGAGAGAGTCTGAAGAAGGTTTACAAGAATGATCATGGGTATGAGGAACTTATCATATAAGGAGTGGTTGTGGACTCTGGGGCTGTACTTAGAAGGATGGGGGTGGGAGGGGGTTCTTATTGAAACTGACAGAACATCGAGATATCTGGATAGAATGAATTGGGAGAAAATGTTTCCACTAGTAGAAGAGATTAGAACCCAAGGGCATAGCCTCAGTGAAGGAATAACCCTTTAAAACTGAGATGAAGAGGAATTTCTTCAGACAAAGGGTGGAGAATGTGTGGAACTTGTGACTGCAGAGAGCAGTGGAGGCCAAGTCATTGAATGTATTTAAGACAGAGGTTCTTGATAAGTAAGGGGATCAAGGGTTAAAGGGAGAAGGCAGGAGAATTGGGTTAAGAAGCTTATCAGCCACGATTGAATGTTGGAGCAGACATGATTGGCCAAATAGCCGAGTTCTGTTGTCATTTGAAATGGTCTTGTGGATTAAGAATTTAAAGAAAGGATGGGGTAGCACTGTCACTATCTCACTTAAATACTGGTAGAAAAAATAGTAAAGAAGGTATTTGGTATGCTTTCCTTTATACCAAGTGGTCAGAACATTGAGTATAGGAGTTGGGAAGTCATGTTGTGGCTGTACAGGTAATCGAGAAGATAACATTCAGAAAGGACTTGCACTTCATTGTAATTTTCCAATAGTTGTATTCCTCTATATCTTTGCCATCAGTGGCTAGCTGTAGAATGCATCAGAAGAGTAATGCTACCTCTACTGCTTAACTAACTGGATAGATTCTGTATTTGATTCCACTAGGATGTCTTCTCTCTCTAGTATTGTAATCATCTCCTTAACCAATACTCCCACCTCTCCTGCTTTCTTCTCTATTTCTTTTTTGAACAACTTGTATAGACAGCTTGTTTAGAGATATACAGCACAGAAACAGTCCCTTTGGTCCAACTCATTCATGTTGAACAGGTATCCTAAATTAATCTAGTCCCATTTGGCAGCACTCGGCCCATATCCCTCTTAACCTTTCCTATTCATATATGCACTCAGATGCCTTTAAATGCTTTAACTGTACCAGCCTCCACTACTTCCTCTGGCAGTTATTCCATACATGTCCCATGCCCTCTATGAAAATGTTGCCCCTTAGGTCTCTTTTAAATCTTTCCCCTCTCACCCTAAACCAATGCCCTATAGTTCTGGACTCCCCCCACCCTTGGGAAAAGACCTTGTATATTTACCTTATCCTTGCCCCTCATGACTTTTAAACTTTTGTAAGGTTACCTCTCAGCCTCCGACACTCCAGAGAAAACAGCCTCAGCCTGTTCAGCTTCTCCCTATCGCTCAAACCATCCAATCCAGGCAACATTCGTGTGAATCTTTTCGGAGCCCTTTCAAGTTTCACAACATCCTTCCTGTAGGAGGGAGACCAGAATTGCACACAATATTCCAAAAGTGGCCTTGACAATGTCCTGTACAGCCACAACATGACTTCCCAACTCCTATACTCAATGTTCTGACCACTTGGTATAAAGGAAAGCATACCAAATACCTTCTTTACTATTTTTTCTACCAGTAGATCCGCTTCCAAGGAACTATAAAACTTTACTCCAAGGTCTGTTTGTTCAACAGCACTCCCCAGGCAGGACCTGCCCTTTCCAAAATGCAGCGTCTCATGCTTATCTAAATTAAACTCCATCTGCCACTCCTCAACCCATTGGTCCATCTGATCAAGATTCCAATGTACTCTGAGGTAACCTTCTTCCCTGTCCACTACACCTCCAATTTTGGTGTCATCTACACCCTTACTAACCATACCTCCTATGTTCATATCCAAATCATCTAGAAATACTTTGATCTAGATGAGTACATAATTCAGTAGCATACCTTGCAACCAATAACCTGGATCTTACCACTTTGCTTTATGTTAACTGGATGTTTCAAAATGTATATAACCTGACGTCAGTTTGAGCAAGAATGTAAAATTGTGCTTGCTGCACAAGCTGTTGTATCCTGAGGGTTGGTTAGTTCAGCTGGCTGGACAGTTGGTTTGCGATGCAGAGTGACACCAACAGTATGAGTTCAATTCCCACACTGGCTGAGGTTACCACACCATATCCCCCTCCTCAACTTCTCCCCTTTCATGACACACCGTATCTTTCAGGTTATACTAACCACCAAACGTGTTGCTGAAGTAAGAGGACTGCCTTATAACCCAGGACCTGATGAAGGTTCCTGACCCAAAATGTCGACTTTCCTGCTCCTCTGATGCTGTCTGACCCACTGTGCTTTTCCAGTTCCACGTTTTATTGACTCTGACTTCCAGCATCTGCAGTCCTTACTATCGCAAAGTAAGGATCTAGTTGGTTGCAGACGGATGTATTGCACTGGAGTTCAAATTACATCCTGTACACCATATGCGGACCTAAGCTATGACAGCTCCGATGTATTTTACATTTATTATTTATTTTTTGTTCAAAGTTTGCAGGCCTAGAGATTTACACATCCTTAGTTGGCCAATAAATTGAAATTGGCAAATAAATGGGACCATTCAGTTTTTTTTGTTAACATGGCCTACAAGATTCCATGGCAATCAGCCTGTGAAGGCCCCAAGCTTTTACATTGCTGCAGTAACACATTGACTGTCATGTGGTGAGGCATCAGCAGTGCTGTTGCACCCTCTAGTGGTAAACCGCATTTGGAATCTCAGCAGCACATTGAGACTTTTATGGCACGGTGGTAATGTCCCTACCTCTGAGCCAGAAGAACTGGGTTCAAGCCCAGACGTGTCATAACATAGAAAGTACAGCACAGAACAGGCCCTTTGGCCCACGATGTGCCGAGAGTTATTCGTAATGTAAAATAAAATAACTTAACCTACGCACTCCTCAACTCACTGCTATCCATGAACATATTGATTTGAAAATATCTGTACAGGATATGTGTCAGCGCTTTCTGCTTCTTCCTGGAAAACAGCCTGAACCCACCCCATCCACCACCACCCTCTTCTGCCTGACTGACCTCGTCCTTAGTTTGAACAACCTTTCCTTTAACTTCTCCCACTTTCTACGTGTCAGGGGTGTGGCCATGAACCCATATGGGTCCCAGTTATGCCTGTCTATTTGTGGGGTGCGTGGAACATTCCTCGTTTCAGTCGTACTCTGACCCCACTACATCAGTGACATCAACAGTGCTGATTCCTCCTCGTCTGTAATTGGAAACATTTCTCAATTTTGCTTCCAATTTCCATCCTGCCCTCACCTTCACCTGGCCTATCTGTGACTCTTTCCTTCTCTTCCTCCATTTCTGGGAATCGGCTAGCCACCAATATCCACTTAGAACCCACTGATTCTGACACTTACCTTGAATGTACATCCTCACACTCTGCTTCCTGTAAAGACTGTATCCATTCTCCCAGATTCTCTTTCACATCTATTCTGATGATGCCAGCTTCTGCAAAGGGGCTTCCAAAATGTCCACCTTCTTCCTCAACCAACGATTGCCCATCACAGTGGTTGACAGTCATGTTGTGTCCAGCCCATCTCGCGCATTTCGTCCCTCACCCCTTCTATTCCTTTCTACAACAGTGATAGGGTCCCCCTTGTCCTCACCTACCTTCTCACCAGCATCCATATCCAATGGATGACTAGCCGCTATTTCCACCACCACCAGACAGACTTCCACTGGACTGTTCCCTTGTGGACACCCTGTCTCCTCCTGCTTCACTTCCAACGACTCCCCACACCCTCTTGGCAGCTTCCCTTGCAATTCCCAAATGAAAAATGCCTGTTTACTTACTCAGTCCTCACTAGCCAAGGCTCCAAACGCACCTTCCTCTCAATGCAGTCTGCTGCATTTGCTGCTCATAATGTGTTCCCCTCTACATTGGGGAGATGAAATGCAGACTGAGTGACTGCATGGCAGAACACTTAAAGTTTGTCTGCAAAAAATCCCTGAGCTTCCTGTTGCCTGCCACTTCAACACACACCACCTGGTTCCCTGGCCAAAGTCTCTGGCTCAGGCTTGCTCCACTGAAGTTCAGTGCAAGCTGGAAGAAAGTACCTCATTTTCCACTTGAGGACCCTATAGCCTTCTGGACTCGATACGGAGTTCAATAATTTTAGATCTTGAGCACGTTCTTCCACATCCTTATCCCAAACCCCACACATCAGAACATGTCATCACATGGGCTGCTACCACAAAATCAGCAACTAATGATCCCCATTTGCAGCCATTCATTCTCCCAGACACCTTTACCCATTCCTTTGATTGCCCAACTTTCTGTCTGTCTGTCTGTCGTTCTCTCTCTCTCTCGCTCTCTCAGGGTTTTCCCTGTCTATCTCTCTTCTGTCTCTATCTCTCTCTCTCTCTTTCTCACGTACCATTGAGTCGTCACTAATCTGCCCCCGCCCCACCTTTTGAGAGAGAGTATTTTTCAGGTCACCCTGATTTGCAAATTTAAAAATAATAGCTCATCACCTTTGGTTCTTGTACCCACCTGTTTGGCTGTGTCTTCTGGTTATTAACCCTTATGCTACTGACAATTTCTCCTTACCAAAGCTCTTTCAGGTTTTGAATATATCTATCACATATCTGTCTCACCTATTTGGCTCTGAGAATGCCACCAATTTATCTAGTTTGTCCATATAATGGAAATCTTTCATCTTTGGTACAATTCTATTTAATCTTTCATTACAATTTGTTTTGTGCCTCAATTTATAAAGCCAAGGATCTCTTTTTTTTTTGTCAACCTTTCAACTTTCCCAATCATCATTCAAAAACTCGTCAGGTCATCTCATGACTCTGTTCCTTCAAAATGGTAGTATTTACTATGCCATGTATGCAATAAAATATATTCTCATTTAAAGTCAAATTTATTTGATCAGTTCTTTCAGTCAAGAATCAGGATTCAAAAGCAGATAGACCAGTTGAGGTCCTTAAAGTGAGCAGATAGTCAGTTTCTCCTGTTGCTGTGGTATTTTACCAAAAGTAGGGTTCCCATGCCAATTGGTGAGGCTGCTGTGGTGTTTATGGGTTTGGGGAGGAATCCATCCTGTTCAGGCACCTTGTAACCAATGGAAGCTCATGGGAATTGTCCTGCCTGCCTTGCTGATCAGAGACTATTCGTCTCCTTGCTGAGGCTCGTTTTCCCCATTTCCCATCCACGTTTCACACCTTGCCATCCGCTCCAGTGACAGTTGTTACTAGGAAGTTGGGACTGCCTATGGCAGGGTGCCCATACCATATGGCCCCTTAAGGATCTGATGACTGAAAGATGGGTAGACTATCCCTATCACCTTGGCAGGAGGGACACCGTGAGGTGCATGAAAGTCAAATTCCACATTAGTTTGGTACTCTGAGTCAAAATGGTATGAGCTGATGGACATCTTCTAATCTTATAGATGTACAGCTGGTTAATTCTTTGGTACCATATCTACTCGTAAAAGTTGATCTTGTGTAAAAGTCTACACTAGGTTTTTAGAGGTCAGTAGAATCCTAGAGATACTAATGACAATTAATGCTGGTGAATGAAATACTTCAATAATGTATGATATTTTCTATGACATTTTCTAATAACTTGGAATACAGTGACAAAGGATTCTCTGATCTTGCTACCTGTCAAGGGCATATCTCTGGTTCACAGGAGAAATGAGGTCAACCTGTGGGAATTTCCAGTAATGCTACAGTCAGGGAGAATATTAATTAGTGTATCATGTTGCAAACGCAATAGCAACAACATCTGCAAGGGAGCAGTTTTTAAAAAATTGTTTATTTTATATAACCTCAGCACTTCGAGCAAATACAGTATGTTTAAAAAAGATATATAAATGTATTGAATATAAAAATGCATTGAAAAGTATAATTTATTTTGTGCCTTCAACATGTTAAGGAACAAAATGTACGCCAGACTGAATATTATATCGTAGTATTATGCATTAGTTTAATAAGAGTGCCATGCCTGATTTTGATTCTGTTTGTATTTCCCTTTCTGAAAATAGTCATGTTGATGATGATGGCGACGAGGATATTGTGAGCCCACAAGGAAACCGCCAGCAACATGACAACCTGTACAGAGTTCACATGCCCAGCCTGTACAGCTGTGGGAGTAGTTTTGGTAGTGAGACCAGTATTCCTGCTGCAGCACATACGGTCAGCAATGCCCCTGTTACAGAATACATGTAAGTGATGGAATCACCACCTCCTCTTCTAGTTCCTGTATTCTATTTTGCTTTTATTTCCTTTGGTTTCAAAATGTCAGTTTCAAAAAGTGAAAAATGACAAATTATGTATTTAAACATAAAACAGCACAGAACAGGCTGTCGGCCCTCGATGTTGTGCCGATCTTTTATCCGACTCTAAAGTCGGAGTAACATACATACCCTTCGTTGTGCCTAATCAACAATCGCTTAAATGTCCCTAATGTATCTGAATCTACTACCACTGCTGGCAGTGCATTCCATGTATCCACTACTCTGTAAAGAATCTACCTCTGCCATCTCCCCTAAACTTTCCTCCAATCACCTTGAAGTTATGCCCCTCGTGATGACCCTTTCTGCCCTGGGAAAAAGTCTCTGGCTATCCACTGTATCTATGCCTTTCATCATCTTGTACACCTCTATCAAGTTACTTCTCATCCTCCTTCGCTGCAGTGAGAAAAGTCCTAACTCCCTCGAGCTTTCTTCATAAGACATACTCTCCAGTCCAGGCAGGATCCTGGTAAATCTCCTCTGCACCCTCTCTAAAACTTCTGCATCTTTCCTATAATAAGGCAACCAGAACTGAACATACTAGTGGTGTAACCAGCACTCTCTAGAGCTGCAGCATAACCTCACAACTCTTAAACTCAATGCCCTGTTAATGAAAGCCAACACACCGTACGTCTTCTTAATAACCCTATCAACCTGGGTAGCAACTTTGAGGGATCTATGGGCATGTACCCCAAGATCCATCTGCCTTTAACCCTGTATTTTGCTTTCAAATTCGACCTTCCACAGTGAATGACTTCACACTTTTCCATGTTGAACGCCATCTGCCACTTATCAGCCCAGTTCTGCATCCTGTCAATGTCTTGTTGCAATCTACAATAGCCCTCCACACTATCTGCCTGTCCACCAAGCTTTGTTTAATCAGCAAACCCACCCTTCCATTTCCTCATCCGTCATTTATAAAAATCACGAAGAGCAGAGGTCCCAGGACCGATCCCGCGGAACACCACTGATTACAAAGCTCCAGGCTGAATATGTTCCAACTACCACCACCCTCTTGTCCTCTAATGGGCCAGCCAATTCTGTATCCAGACAGACAGGTTTCCCTGTATCCCATGCCTCCTTACTTTCTGAATGAGCCTACCATGGGGAACCTTATGAAATGCCTTGCTAAAATCCATGTATGTCACATCCACTGCTCTCCCTTTATCAATGTGTTTTGTCATATCCTCGAAGAATTCAATAAGGCTTGTGAGGCATGACCTGCCCTTCACAAAGCTGTGCTGCGTATCTCTAATCAAACTATGGTTTTCCGAGTAATCATAAATCCTGTCTCTTGGAATCCTCTCCAATACCTTGCGCACCACAGATGTAAGACTGACTGAGTGGTCTACAATTCCCAGGATTACCCCTATCCCCTTTCTTGAACAAGGGAGTAACCTTTGCCACATTCCAACCATCTGGCACTACTCCAGTGGACAGTGAGGATACAAAGATCATCGCCAACGGTGCAGCAATCTCTTTCCTCACTTCCTGTAGTAACTAAGGGTATATCCCGACTGGCCCAGGGGATTTATCAATCCGATGTTTTTAAAAATTCTCAGCACATCCTCCTTCCTAACATCATTCTGGCATATTAGTCTGTTTCACGTTGTCCTCCGAAACATCAAGGTCCTATTCAGTAGTGAATACTGAAGCAAAATATTCATTAAGGACCTTCCCTACTTACTCCGACTCCAGATGCAAGATCCCCCCACTATCCCTGATCGGCCCTACCCTCACACTGGCTATCCTCTTGTTCCTCACGCCTTAGGGTTTTCCTTAATCCGACCTGCTATAGCTTTTTTCATGCCTCCTGTAGCTCACCTAAGTCCATTCTTCAGTTCCTTCCTGGCTACCTTGTAACCCTCTAAAGCCATGTCTGATCTTTGCCTCCTCAACCTTGAGTAAGCTTCCTTCTTCCTCTTGACTAGATGTTCCATATCCCTTGTCACCAAAGGTTCTTTCAACCTACCAACCCTTCTTAGCCTTAGTGCTAGACAGATTTGTCCCACCATCAGCAGAGTGCTTCTGAAACAACCTCCACATTTCTATTCTGCATTTCCCTGAGAACATACATTCCCAACTTAGGCACCAGAGGTCCTGCCTAATGGCATTGTAATTCCCCCTCCCACAATTAAATACTTTCCAATACCATCTGCTCCTATCCCTCTCCATGAGTATTGTAAGGGCTCAGTGGTTAGCACTGCTGCCTCACAGCACCAGGGTCCCAGGTTCGATTCCAGTCTCGGACGACTATCTGTGTGGAGTTTGCACATTCTCCCCGTGTCTGTGTGGGTTTCCTCCGGGTGCTTCGGTTTCCTCCCACAGTCCAAAGATGTGCAGGTCAGGTGAATTGGCCATTCTAAATTGCCCGTAATGTTAGGTGCATTAGTCAGAGGGGAATGGGTCTAGGTGGGTTACTCTTCGGAGGGTCAGTGTGAACTGGTTGGGCCAAAGGGCCTGTTTCCACACTGTAGGGAATCTAATCTAATCTAAATTTCAGGGAGTTGTGATCACTATCACCAAAATGCTCTCCCACAGAGATCAGACACCCGCATGGTTCGTTGGCAAGCACCAAATCCAATATGGCCTCCCCTCTAGTCGACCTATCTACATATTGTGTCAAGAAAGCCTCCTGAACACACCTGACAAAAAACTGCTCCATGCAAACTATCTGAACTAAGTAGGTTCCAAACAATATTAGGGAAGTTAAAGTCTCACATGACAACAACCCTGTTACTTCTGCACATTTCCAAAATATGCCTCCCAATCTGCTCTTTTATCTGTCTGTTGCTAATGGGGGTGTCTGTAGAAAGCTCTCAATAAAGCAACTGCTCCTTTCCTGTTTCTGACTTCCACCCTCTGTGGACAAACCCTCCTCGATGATCTCATTTTCTGCAGCTTTGACACCATCCCTGATGAGCAAATCCATGCCTCTACCTCTTTTACCTTCCCCGCTATTCCTTTTGAAATATCTAAAACCCTGGAAAATCCAACAACCATTCCTGCCTTCCTGATAGCCAAGACTCCATAATAGCCACAACATCATAGTTCCAAGTACTGATCCATACTCTTGAGTTTGTCAAGGAGAAAGTGAGGACTGCAGATGGGAGATCAGAGCTGAAAATGTATTGCTGGAAAAGCGCAGCAGGTCAGGCAGCATCCAAGGAACAGAAGAATCGACATTTCAGGCATAAGCCCTTATTCAGGAATGAGGAAAGTGTGTCCAGCAGGCTAAGATAAAAGGTAGGGAGGAGGGACTTGGGGGAGGGGCGTTGGAAATGGGATAGGTGGAAGGAGGTCAAGGTGAGGGTGATAGGCCAGTGTGAGGTGGGGGCGGAGAGGTCAGGAAGAAGATTGCAGGTTAGGAAGGCGGTGCTGAGTTCGAGGGCTTTGACTGAGACAAGGTGGGGGGGAAGGGAAATGAGGAAACTGGAGAAATCTGAGTTCATCCCTTGTGGTTGGAGGGTTCCTAGGCGGAAGATGAGGCGCTCTTCCTCCAACCGTCGTGTTGCTATGGTCTGGTGATGGAGGAGTCCAAGGACCTGCATGTCCTTGGTGGAGTGGAAGGGGGAGTTAAAGTGTTGAGCCACGGGGTGGTTGGGTTGGTTGGTGCGGGTGTCCCAGAGGTGTTATCTGAAACGTTCCGCAAGTAGGCGGCCTGTCTCCCCAATATAGAGGAGGCCACATCGGATGCAGCGGATGCAATAAATGATGTGTGTGGAGGTGCAGGTGAATTTGTGGCGGATATGGAAGTATCCCTTGGGGCCTTGGAGGGAAGTAAGGGGGGAGGTGTGGGCGCAAGTTTTGCATTTCCCTTTGAAACGTTTCAGAGAACACCTCTGGGACACCCGGACCAACCAACCCAACTACTCCGTGGCTCAACACTTCAACTCCCCCTCCCACTCCACCAAGGACATGCAGGTCCTTGGACTCCTCCATCGCCAGACCATAACAATATGACGGTTGGAGGAAGAGCACCTCATCTTCCGCCTAGGAACCCTCCAACCACAAGGGATGAACTCCGATTTCTCCAGTTTCCTCATTTCCCCTCCCCCCACCTTGTCTCAGTCAAATCCCTCGAACTCAGCACCGCCTTCCTAACCTGCAATCTTCTTCCTGACCTCTCCGCCCCCACCCCACTCTGGCCTATCACCCTCACCTTGACCTCCTTCCACCTATCGCATTTCTAACGCCCCTCCCCCAAATCCCTCCTCCCTATCTTTTATCTTAGCCTGCTGGACACACTTTCCTCATTCCTGAAGAAGGGCTTATGCCCGAAACGTCGATTCTTCTGTTCCTTGGATGCTGCCTGACCTGCTGCGCTTTTCCAGCAACACATTTTCAGCTCTTGAGTTTGTCACCCTTATTCCTGACATGTCTTGCATTAAAATAGACACAAGCACCATATTTAAAAGTAATCATCTGTGGGAGGAACAAGTCTTCACACTACTGTTGCTGATTGTAGCATTACCACAATGGTATGGGTTCAAGTATTTTGTAAGGGACTTCAGCTTCTGTTGTAATGTCATTGTCATTTGAGTTGTACAGCATGGAAAGAGACCTTTCAGTCCAACTTGTTCATGCTGACCAGATATCCAAAATCAATCCAGTCCCTTTGCCAGCATTTGGCCCATATAGACATTAGACAATAGGTGCAGGAGTAGGCCATTCTGCCCTTCGAGCCTGCACCACCATTCAATATGATCATGGCTGATCATCCTTAATCACTATCCTGTTCCTGCCTTATCTCCATAACCCTTGATTCCACTATCCTTGAGAGCTCTATCCAACTCTTTCTTAAATGAATCCAGAGACTGGGCCTCCACTGCCCTCTGGGGCAGAGCATTCCACACAGCCACCACTCTCTGGGTGAAGAAGTTTCTCTTCATCTCTGTCCTAAATGGTCTACCCCATATTTGTAAGCTGTGTCCTCTGGTTCGGCACTCACCCATCAGCGGAAACATGTTTCCTGCCCCCAGAGTGACCAATCCTTTAATAATCTTATGTCTTCTAAACTCAAGGGTATACAAGCCCAGTTGCTCCAGTCTTTCAGCGTAAGGTAATCCCGCCATTCCAGGAATTGACCTCGTAAACCTACGCTGCACTCCCTCTATAGCCAGAATGTCTTTACTCAAATTTGGAGACCAGAACTGCACACAGTACTCAGGTGTGGTCTCACCAGGGCCCTATACAGCTGCAGAAGAACCTCTTTGCTTCTATACTCAAACTCTCTTGTTATGAAGGCCAGCATGCTATTAGCCTTCTTCACTACCTGCTGTACCTGCATGCTTACCTTCATTGACTGGTGTACAAGAACACCCAGATCTCTTTGTACTGCTCCTTTACCTAAATTGATTCCATTTAATCTGCCTTCCTGTTCTTGCCACCAAAGTGGATAACCATACATTTATCCACATTAAACTGCATCTGCCATGCATCTGACCACTCACCTAACCTGTCCAGGTCACCCTGTAATCTCCTAACATCCTCCTCACATTTCACCCTGCCACCCAGCTTAGTATCATCAGCAAATTTGCTAATGTTATTACTAATACCATCTTCTGTATCATTAATATATATTGTAAAAAGCTGCGGTCACAGCACTGATCCCTGCGGTACCCCACTGGTCACTGCCTGCCATTCTGAAATGGAGCCATATATCACTATTCTTTGTTTCCTGTCAGCCAACCAACTTTCAATCCCAGTTAGTACCTTGCCCCAATACCATGCGCCCTAATTTTGCTCACTAACCTCCTATGTGGGACTTTATCAAAAGCTTTCTGAAAGTCCAGGTACACTACATCTACTGGATCTCCCTCGTCCATCTTCAGAGTTACATCCTCAAAACAATTCCAGAAGATTAGTCAATTTCCCTTCATAAATCCATGCTGACTCTGACCTATCCTGTTACTACTATCCAGATGCCTCTAAACTCTTCCTATTCAGGAACACATCAATGCCTTTTAAATTTCGTAATTGTACAAGCCTCCATCACTTTCTCAAGCAGCTTTATTGCATACACGTGCCACTCTCTGCATAAAAATGTTGTGCCTTAGGTCCCTTTTAAATCTTTCATCTCTCACAACACTCTAACCTATTCAAGAACCCAATATTGATAACCCTCAGCAAAGAGCCTCATCTTAAATAGGAGGCTCTTTATTTTGAAACTGTGTCCTTTTATTTCTAGACTGCTCCATGATGCATCAACCCTGTCAAGTCTCCTCAGATTCTGCCTGATTGAATTGTGATTTTTTAAAAATGTCTGTGCTATTATCTCCTTAAAAATGAATTGTACCATATTCGTACCACAGTGTGAGACTAACTGGCCTGTGCTTTCCTGCTTTCTGTATCTTTTGTGTGTAGTTAACTTTAGCAATGCCTGAAGCTGTCCAGAATCTAGGGGAATATGAAATATTACAGACAATGCATCCACTACCTCTGTAACCATAGTTAATATTTTTGGATACAGGTCATTGTCAGCCTTTCATCCCATTGGTACATTTTCTCAACTGATTGCTTCAAGTTCCTTTTGCCTCGTTTTCCTTGGTTCACTGTGCACTTTGTCTCTTCTACTGTGAACATAGATAAAAGTCCTCCAAAGATTCATTGAAGTTAGTAAGACATGACCTGCCCTGCACAGAGCCATGCTGACTGTCCCTAATTAGGCAATATTTTCCAAATGTATGTAAATCCTATCCCTAAGAAATCTCTCCCAATAGCTTCCCAACCACCGATGTGAGACTCACTGGTCTATCGTTTCCAAGATTATCCCTATTTCCCTTCTTGGAGACAGGAGCAACATTAGCTATTCGTCAGTCCTCTCCAGTGGCTAGTGAGGATACAAAGATCTTCGTTAAGGCCCCAGCAATCTCCTCTCTTATGTGTCTCAGTAGCCTGCGGTAAGTACCATTGGACCCTGGGGACTTATCCACCTTAATGCTCTTCAAGAGATCCAACACCACTTCTTGATCTCAAAATGCCCTAGCATATTAGCATGCTCCACACAAATCCCACTTTCCTCCAAATCCTTTTCCTGGGTAAATATCAATGCAGAATACTCATTTAGAATGTCACCCACATCCTGTGCCTCTAAGCACAAGTTCCTTCTTTTATCTTTGAGTGGTCCTAACTTCTCCCTCATTATCCTTTTTATTTTTAATGTATCTATACAATGCCTTGGGATTCTCTTTAATCCTACTTGCCATGGTGATTTTATGGCCCCTTCATGCTCTCCTAATTCCCTGCTTGAGTACTTTCTTGCTTTCCTTATATTCCTCACAGGCCCTGTCTGATTTTAGCTTCCTAAACCTTACAAATGCTGCTTTTTTTCCCTTTTTGAATTTTCTTTTGGATGGATTAGTAAATTTGCAGATGGCACTAAAGTCGGTGGAGCAGTGTACAGTTTGGAAGAATGTTACAGGTTGCGGGGGGACTTGGATAAACTGCAGAATTGTGCTGAGAGGTGGCAAATGGAGTTCCATGCAGATAAACATGAGGTGATGCACTTTGGGAAAAATAACAGGAAGGCAGAGTACTGGGTCATTGGAAAGATTGCTGGTAATGTAGATGTGCAGAGGGATCTTGGAGTCCATGTACATAGGTCCCTGAAAGTTGCCACCCAGCTGGATAGTGCTGTTAAGAAGGCATACGGTGTGTTAGGTTTTATTGGTAGAGGGATTGAGTTCCGGAGCCGCAATATCATGCTGCAACTATACAAAACGCTAGTGCGGCCACACTTGGAATATTGTGTACAGTTCTGGTCGCCATATTTCGGAATGGGTGTGGAAGTATTGGGAAAGGTGCAGAGGAGATTTACCAGGATGTTGCCTGGTCTGGAGGGGAGGTCTAATGAGGAAAGGCTGAGAGACTTGGATCTGTTCTCATTGGAAAGAAGAAGGCGAAGAGGGGATTTGATCGAGACATACAAGATGATCAGAGGAGTAGATAAGGTAGACAGTGAAAGTCTTTTTCCTAGGATGATGATGTCAGCTTGTACGAGGATGCTTAACTACAAATTGAAGGATGATAGATTTAAGACAGCTGTCAAAGGCAGGTTCTTTACTCAGAGAGTGGTCAGGGCATGGAATGCCCTACCTGCCAATGTAGTTAATTCAGCCACCTTGGGAAGATTTAAACAATCCTTGGATAAGCACATGGATGACAATGGGATAGTGTAGGGGGACGAGCTGAGAATAGTTCACAGGTCGGCACAACATCGAGGGCCAAAGGGCCTGTTCTGCGCTGTATTGTTCTATGTTCTACTTCAGCCCATCACACTGACTGCTCCTTTGCCCTATCAAGTGCCTATCCCTCCTCACAGACTCTGCACGAAGTATGTGGCTGTTTACTACCTACTCCCTTATCTAATCAGTAGCTCAGGTTCCCACCTCCCTGTGAATCTAGTTTTAATGCTTGCGAAGAGCTCTCACAAACCTCCCACCCAGGATATTGGTGCCCCTCCAGTTCAGGTGCAAGGTATCCTTCTTGTGCAAGTCCCACCTTCCCCAGAAGATATACCAATCATCCACATATCTGAAGCCCTCCTTCCTTCATCAGCCTTGCAGCCACGTGTTCACCTGCACGCGATCTCTATTCCTAGCCTCACCAACACGTGAGGCACCTAACTCCCTATATTCCCTTTTCAGGTCCTCATCCCTTTCCCTTACTATGTCATTGGTCCTGACATGTGCCATGACTTCTGTCTGCTCACCCTCCCCCTTAAGAATCCTGTAGACTTGATCCGAGACTTCCCTGAGCCTGGCACCCGGGAGTCTCATTCACAACCACAGAATCTCCTGTCTGTTCCTCTCGCCATTGAATC
Organism: Chiloscyllium plagiosum; assembly: GCF_037043375.1. Lineage (NCBI taxonomy): Eukaryota > Metazoa > Chordata > Chondrichthyes > Orectolobiformes > Hemiscylliidae > Chiloscyllium > Chiloscyllium plagiosum. Next base: position 65,665,500 of record NW_028270158.1, on the reverse strand, counting down.
TTCTGTCACTATTGCTCTCCGATTCTCCCCCGTTTCCTCTCTGAGCCACAGAGCCAGGCTCAGTGCCCCTGGCCGCTGTGGCTTTCCCCTGGTAGTTTCCACACCCCTCCCGCCCCAAACAGTACCCACAACAATATACTTATTATTGAGGGGAGTGGTCACAGGGGGTCCTTGCATTGTCTGCCCATTCCCTTTCCCTCTCCTGGTGGTCAGCTACCTTTGTCCTGTAACTTAGGTGTGACTACCTCCCTATCACTCCTCTCCATCTCCCCCTCAGCCTCCTGAATGATCCGAAGTTCACCCAGCTCTAGCTCCACTTCCCTAACGCAGTCAGTGAGGAGCTGGAGTTGAGTGCATTTCTTGCAAATAAGGTCAACAGGGACACCAGTGGTGACCCTTACCTCCCACATCCTGTAAGAGGAGCATGCAACTGCCCTAGCCTCCATCCCCTCTGCTCTAAATTACCAAGAGAGATTAAACAAATACTACTACTTGTTTATAACCAGTTTATAAAGAATGTTAAATTATAATCATGTTGAGTTGGGAACACAAATTAGCAATCAGTGTTTTTTTCTGTTACTGATCTGACAGTTTATTAAAAGAAGTGATAACTTTGCCGGGTGGTGTTTGTAGATTGGAATTCCTAGTGTTCCCAGCTGATTTTTTTTACTCAGTTTGAAAAGTCAATGCAATCTATTTTTGAACAGGTGCAAACTGAGGTACAAGAGCAGAAAAATGGATGTCATTTAGCGTGTAATTTATAGTTGTCATGGAGCCTTGACTTTTCTGCCCATTTCCTTTGGTTCTGGATAAAAATAAAATCTGCTTTTTTGCAGCCTGTCAAAGTCAATCATCATGATTTCTATTCTGAGTAGCAATGCCTCTTTTATTGCAAATTGGTTCGAGAAAGCAATTGGCCCATGGAAATCAAAGCTTTAAATACTAAACTCATTATAAATGTTTTAACTCTGGTACTATAATTTAAAAGTTAAGGGGTGTACTTTTTAACATATATTGCTTCAGAGTGTCTCCCAAGTTAGTTTGCTAATGCATCCTGACATTTTCTGTGTAATCAATATGATTAGAGTAGCTTTGAAAGGAAAGAGACTGCACAAAAGCTTTCCAAACCTGCAACATTTTCTTCAGGAACTAAATTTATTATTTTCCTGTGTTAAATGAGGAAGTGCTGTGTACAAAATTGTTTTCGTAAATCTCATGTGCCGCCTTCTATACAGTATGGATATTCAAATACAGTAAAGTGAGTCAAGTTCTATTAAGAGCAATTTACTTAGACTGTGTCCAGTACCTCTTGAATTATGACACAAATGTAACTGTTCTGTTTCTTAAACAGGAGCCAGAACACAACTTACCAGAATCCCCGTTGTGAGAACACACCTCTGATTGGCAGAGAATCTCCTCCTCCCTCTGTAAGTTGATATACTTCTTTATTTTCACACTGAAAGTTGATTTCTGTCTGATGTAAAATTAGTCTAAAGCAGTAGAATACTATAATTTGCTGACTTGATCAAGAAATACTTGGTCATCTAGAATTTTTAAATGAAACTAATACCGTCACTTTTTGTTTGCATAGTATCCTGGTGCTGGAAAAAAATTACAGATTTTTGAAGAGTGTGGTGCATTAGAGCTTGTGGTATCCTCTAACAAAAGATTTTCATGTTGCACAAATTTCCCCTGTATTAGAACAAGTACATAAATGAAGCACCATTCGTCAAAAATTTGTCACATAGTTATTAGAGATGGTAGGATAAAACAAAAGCTGACTACACTAGCCCCTTGCTATAACATTGTCTAGTATGCCACAACCCCTCCGATAACGCATATTCCTTATGGCTCCCTCTTTATAGGGGAACCATATAAAAGACTATCTCCAACACACTCGTCAGTATAGCGAGCTTTTTGTGTGACTGCAAAAGACAACTTTATAGAGAGGGTCTAGTGTGTACTGGTAAGTGGTGTTTTATCTTGCCAAGTTTAATTGATTAGTTTTCTATTTTAAATTTGTCTGTTGGTGATATGCATATGACTTCAATTTAATCCTTTGAGTACAGGGTAGTATTTTGCACCATTCAAATACTTATAATTCCAGCAAAATGACCAAATTTAAATCAATGTGCATTGCTTGATAGTATTTTAATTTCTGTAACATGTGGTATTGAAGATTATTGATCAGCATATTTCAAAGGTGCAGAATAGATAAAGGTCTTAAAGGATTGAAATGTCAAAGTAAAGAGTGAGAAATGCTGCTCAGATGATGGCAGTCAAAAGTTACTATCTGTTTACTTTCAAAATCCACTTGTATCTTTATTTGTATTCATAATTTATGTTTATAAATAAAACAGTAAATAATGGTATTTATTATTTGTATTAATTTCTATTTATTGATTAACTGCTCTATGAAGATTATCAGGGAAGCCTGTTGTAAAATTTAATAATGTGGGGACAACATTTATCTAATTCTGTTTTTACACTCCAAATGATATGATGAAATTTTTATGAAATGAAAAAAAAAGAGTTTGAATTGACAACACAGACCATCGATTAGAATGCAGTGTTAGGATATCCTAATTTAGAATGTATTTTGGCTCTAATTTCTATTTAAATTTGATTTCTTTCTGTTTAACTCAGTTTTCTATAATCCCACTTCCAGTTTCTGTGCTCTTTTTACAAAGATTTATGATCTTTATGTAGAATCCTCAGAAAGAGTTTCCATGATCTTTCTATGCAGAAAAAGACCAGTCTACACTAATCCTCCAAGGAGCACCCCACCCCCTTATGGGGTTTTTACCATGGCTGAACCCACCTAACCTGCACGTCCCTGGACACTATGGGAAACTTTTTATTTGCATGGCCAGTCCACCTAAACTTTGGACTGTAGGAGGAAACCCATGCAGACACTGGGAGAACATGCATACTCCACACAGTCACCAATGGCTGGAATTTAATCCAGATATGAGGCAGCAGTGCTAGCCGCTGTACCACTGTGCCGCCCTATGTAAAGTAGGCATAAAGTCTTGCAACTCTTGAGAGTATCTGGTAAATAAAGACTACCCAGATCTCTCGACATCGCTTTAGAATCTTCCCTATATTAACTGTTGTTCATAAAACAGCAATCAGATTCAGCTACCTATTTATAGTAAAACCGGGTTCAAGTATATTTTTAGACTGACTTTCTGAAATTTGCTAAAATTGGAAATTGTCATTTGGTTTGGCTTATCAAAGCAAATAACTGGAGTTTGCTTTCCGCACTGTGAAGTTGTCCTATTATAAAGCAAAACCAGAAGTAGAGCTGAAAATGTGTTGCTGGAAAAGCGCAGCAGGTCAGGCAGCATCCAGGGAACAGGAGAATCGACGTTTCGGGCATAAGCCCTTCTTCACGAATTAGGAAAACCAGAAGTAGGCAATAATCTGACTGTGAATATGCGTCTTTGAAATCATGATCATAATATGATTGAATTTGACATTGGGTTTAAGGAGAAGGGAGAGTCACAAACCATGATTTAAAAATTCAGTGAGCCAAAAGGGATGAGACATTACCTGGGCTTGAGCTATGAATTGGTAAACCTAAAGTCAGATATTGGGAAGTTTTATAAGAAAGGCTAGTAGGTATACCTAAAAGGCAACATGTGTATTTGTGTAACACTATTGAAAAAGTGGTCAACAATGATGATTGAAGGAGAAAGTCTTCCACAAGTGCAAGGGAAGTGGAAATTATGAAGTAGGAAAGGGACTCGAAAGAGACACTCACCATATCATGAGGTGTAAAAATAAGAATATTAAAAACAACTTACAAAAAAGTTCAAAGCTAAGCAGATTTTTTTTTAATAAATGTGAATGCACTGAAAGAGAGAGAGAGTGGTAGTGGAGAAAACAATTAAGATTATAGTTCATGGTAAGCATGTTAAATGAATAGTTTGTAACCACTTTTATAGTGGAAGAAGAGAACGAATTACCAGTGGTGCAAAGCACCTAAAAAGAAATCATAGAACTTGGTGGATTTAATATAAACCTTTAATTTGGGAACAGTACCATCCCAAGATATTATTGATGAGGAAATTACAGCTCTATTACAATTATCAAGAGATCTCTAGATTTGTGAATAGTATATGATGGGAAAAATTGTGACCATGTAAGATGGCAAGCATGTCAGTAGTCTTACCAGCACTTGGATTTGTAAAAAAATAAATCAGAGTATCAGCCTGGATTTCTGAAGGGCAGATGGTGTGTGCTTAATTGAATTGATTTCTTTTGTAACAAGGGGCATGTCTATATGGAGTTTGAGAAAGAAACATAGAAAGTAGGAGCGGATATAGTATATTCAGGCTTTTGAATCTTAACTGCCATTGAGTAATATCATGACTGACTAAATAAGTCAGTAGCTGAAAATGTGTTGCTGGAAAAGCGCAGCAGGTCAGGCAGCATCCAAGGAACAGGAGAATCGACGTTTTGGGCATAAGCCCTTCTTCAGGCTTATGCCCGAAACGTCGATTCTCCTGTTCCTTGGATGCTGCCTGACCTGCTGCGCTTTTCCAGCAACACATTTTCAGCTCTGATCTCCAGCATCTGCAGTCCTCACTTTCTCCCTAAATAAGTCAGTTTCCTGTTCCCACCTTCTCCCCATATCCTTTGATCCCTTTAGCCATAGAATTATATCTAATGCCTTTTTGAAAATATTCAGTATATTGGCTTAAACTACTTTGTGCATTGAAGGGATTCCCCAGACTCACCACTCTCTGGGTGAAAAAAATTATCCTGTCTCAGCCCTAAGTGACTTACCTCAAGTTCCTTATGCTGTGGCCCCTGGTCTATTGCCCCCAATCATCTGGAACAGCCTTCCTGCATATGTCCTGGATAGGAGAAAGTGAGGACTGTAGATGCTGGAGATTAGAGTCAAATGTGCAGTGCTAGAAAAGCACAGCAGGTCAGGCCGTATCTGAGGAGCAGGAAAATTGATGTTTTGGGTAAAAGGAATCCTGATGAAGGGCTTTTGCCCGAAATGTCGATTTTTCTGCTCCTCAGATGCTGCCTGACCTACTGTGCTTTTCCAGCATCACACTCTCGACTCTGTCCTGTGTAGATCTGTTAGAATTTTATAGGCATCTATGCGATCCTCCTTATTCTTCCAAACTCCAGCGAATATAGGAGCAGCATTAGGCAATTCGGTTCATTGAGTCAGCTCCACTATTCAATCATGGCTGATCCTTTTCTCAACTCCATTGTCCTGCCTTCTCCCCTTGATCCCTTAGTAATCAAGAACGGTCTATCACTGTCTTAAATACATGCAATGACATGGCCTCCACAGCCTCCAGCAACAATGAGTTCCACAGATTCACCACCCTCTGGCTGAAGAAATTCCTCCTCATCTCCGTTCTAAAGGGTCGTCCCTTCACTCTGAGGCTGTGGCCTTGGGTCCTATTCTCTCCTACAAGTGGAAACATCTTCTCCACATCCACTCTATCCAGTCCTCTCAGTATTCTGTTAGCTATAATGAAACAATCACCCTCTCCTCCCACATCCTTCTAAACTCCGAAAGAACTGTGAATGCTGTAATCAGTAACAAAAACAGAAGTTGCTGGAAAAGCTCAGCATCTGTGAGGAGAAATCAAAGTTGATGTCTCGGGTCCAGTTTTGAGGAAGGGTCACTGGACCTGAAGCACTAACTTTGGTTTCTCCTCACTGACACTGCCAGACTTGCTGAGCTTTTCCAGCAACTTCTGTTTTTGTTCCTTCTAAACTCCATTGTGTACAGACTCAGAATCCTCAAAACCTCCTCACTTGTCAAGCCGCTCATTCCTGGGATCATTCTTGTAGACCCGCACCAAAGCCAGCACATCCATCCTTGGATACAGGACCCAAAATTGCTCACAATATTCCAAATGACGAGAGCCTTATACAGACTCAGCAGTACATATTTCTGTTCTTGTATCCTAGCGCACTTTAAATGAAAGCTATACTATATTCGCCTTCCTAACTGCCAACTGAACCTGCATGTTAACCTTGAGGCAATCCTGAACTAGGATTCCCAAGTCCCTTTGTGTTCAGATTTCCGAAGCCTTTCCCCATTTTGAAAATAGTCTATGCCTCTTTGTTCCACCAAATCCCTCACTTTTTTTCACATTGCATTGTATTTGCCACTTATTTGCCACTCTCTTCACCTGTTGAACTTCTTCTGCAGCCTCCTCACTTCCTCAACATCGTCTGTCCCTCTACCGATCTTTGTGTCATCTGCAAACCTAGCAGCAATGCCTTCCATTCCTTCATTGATGCATGATGTGAATATTGTGGTGCTATTACTGAACTCTGTGGAACTCCACTAGTCACTGGCTTCAATCCTGAAAAAGTCCCCTTCATTCCCAATCTCTACCTTCTGCCAGTCAGGAAACCCTCTATCCATGCCAACACCTTGTCCCTAACATGATGAGCTCTTCTCTTATTTAGCAGCCTGCTGTGTGGCACGTCTAGGGGCTTCTGGAAATCCAAATAGACCACATCCACTGGCTCTACTTTGTCCATGTTGCTCATTACCTCCTCAAAGAATTCTAATAGATTTGTCAGGCATAACCTCTCCTTGACAAAGCTGTGCTGACTCAGTACTATTTTACCATGCCTTTCCAAGTATCCCACAGTGTCATTCTTAATAATGGACACTAAACTATTGTCTATAACCATGGTCAGACTTGCCGACATATAGTTTCCTGTCTTCTACCTCCCTCCCTCCTTTAAAAAAAGGGGGTTGCCTTTGCTATTTTCTGGCCCTCTGGCACTCTTCCTGACTCTAGTGATTCCTGAAAGATCACCGCCATTGCCTTTACTATGTCCTCTGCTATCTTCTTCAGAACTTTGGGGTGTAGTCCATCTGGTCCAAGTGATTTATCCACCTTCAGCCCTTTCAGCTTCCCCAGCATGTTCTCCTTAGTGATGATAACTACACTTATCTCTGCGCCCTGGCTCATGAAGTTCTAGCATGCTGCTGCTGGTGCAAAGTACCTATTCTGGTCCTCTTTTCTTTGTTGCCCGTTACTACTTCTCAAGCATCATTTTCTAGTCATCCAATGTCCTGTCTTTATTTTGAAGATGCATGAATATGGAAGTGACGAAGTGTGCATCAGTTCTACAGAGCCAAGGTCAGGAGGCATCTAATCAGTTTTGGATGCAACATCTTGGGTAAAATATATCTTGAAGCAGGTGTTAATACATTTTCACCAGAATTATACTGTGAGCTCAAAGATTAAGTTACGGTGATCGGTTTCAAAGCTGGTCTAGAATCTTCTCAAGTTAAAATGGTTATGGAGTTATTTCTTAACAGATGGGATATTATTTCTGTGCCTGGAGAAGTCTAGAGCAATGGGACATTATCTTCAAATTGGCTAAGCCAATTTTGAGTGAAAATAGAGATCACAGGCAGGGTAGTGAAAATCTACAATACACTCCCCCCAGAAGATTGAAAATACTGAACAAATTGAAATTTTCAAGTCTGAATTGATAGTTATTTCTTGAGTCTCAAGTCATATGGAGAAATGGTAAGTAAGTGGAATTGAGGTAGAGATTAGCAATGTTTTTATTGCCTGGCAGAACAAGATTGAAGGTTAAATAGCCTCCGAAATGTCTGAATCATAATCCAAGCAACGTCTTACATATGCACATGGATCCCAATCAAAATATAAACTAGTCACTGATTTTGCCAGATGTTTATTTTTGAAAACTTACCTAATGTCTGTTTCCAGTAAGCATGTGTGTAGGCCTTTGAGTTTTTCACTTCCTTGCTTTTTAAATATTGTGTTTTCAATCGCTTTTAATTGTGCTCTAATGCAAAATAACACTGAGATTTTTTAAACAGAGGATTCTTTTGTGGTCGAAATAACTACTTTCAGAAACAAAACATGTTTTCTGCTTTTTTTTTTCAAAATTCACGTTCATGAAAAACAAAATATTTTAGAGCCTTCATCACAATTTCACTGAATTATGAAAATTCTGACTGTGATCTGTTAATGGCTATGGTGCATAATTCTACAGTCCTCAAAGGTTAAAGTTTGCTTGGTTCAGAATTAACGTGAAATATTACATTAAGTTAAGAGAAATAGGAGTGGGCTTGATTTGCTGAGTTTTTCATGCTATTATGTTGATTGAGATATTCATAACATGAAAATTTTTATAAGTTGTGGTGCTCCCACTTGTTCCTGTGTTCCCTCCCCCTTCGTGGGAATGTTCCTGGGTGTTTTGTGGGTTTGTTCTCCCCTTTACACTTGCTTGCACTGGATTTCTCTTTTGAGGCTGCCCTGTATTTCTCTCTCTTGCAATGCTACAGCTATATTTGGCTGCTCTGGACAATGGCAGCCATCTGAGCTGGCAGCCAAAGAACCACAACAGTGCGAGAACGAACTCTTACTGGTAAAGAAGGCAGCAAACCAGAACAGGTACTGAAATATGGCTTTTTATCCCATTCCCTATTGCTTTAAGTTTTTTTTTTAAATATTCACCCTGCTAAATATTATTTTGAATGAGCAAGTCTTCCCCCACTTCTGATTCTCAAAAATAGCACCCTTTAGTCAGCACAGCATCTTAAATGGACGCTGGAGCATTGCTTTGTTGCTCCAATCCATATGGCTTCTGATTCTCTTTCAAGTATACGTTTTGCTAATTAGCACAGAAAAATAAACATCATGATGCAGTTTATATCCTATGTCACTGTTGCTTTTAGCTCTCAAAAATGACACCTTGCTGAATAGCATGGATAAGCAATGGAGTGTGGCTTCAAATCCCACTCATTAGTAGGGATGTCACAGTAGTGATTTTGATATGATGCATTGATATGGGAAACATATCCTTGTCATTTCGAAAACTCATAGTTAAGATCCACAGGAAGGCTATAATATTATGTTAAACCTTACTATTTTATCATTAGACCAAATGGATTAGTGCAAGTACTGTTGACTTTGTACTATCCTTACCAAAGTTTTTTTAACAAGAACCCCTCTGACATCTTTCACTAAAGGTTAGATTACATGATGAGGCCATTACTTCAAAGAAATGTTTAAAAGATCATTAATTTATGATACCAATTATGTGACATCCCTGTTATATGCTTGTATGCACACCAAGGAATGCAGAGAATGTAGGTGGCCACGGAAACATAGCTTGAACACTTGAGCACTGTGATAGCCTTTTGTTGCACCAGAATGATCTTAATTTTATAATTTTTTTTGTTTGCTTAGAAAATGCTATAAAATGTTTTGTTTCCATGTTTTTCTACTTGTGATTTGTGAAAATGCAAAATTTGGACAGGAGGAACATAATGATACTGCTATCTTTCAAAGACACTTCAAATTTTGTTCTTTTAGTTGTTGTTTCTTCAATAACAGTGGTTCTGATTTCCTGCAATAAATCCTGTGCTGCACCTTTTTCTCATTCAAGGGATGAGGACATCGCTGGTTGGCCAGCATATATTGTCCATCCCTAATTGCCCAGAGGGCAGTTAAGAGTCAAATTGCTGTGGTCTGGAAACACATGTAGGCCAGACCTTTCCTTCCTTAAAAGACATTTGTGAATCAGATGGGTTTATCCAACAATCAGCAATGGATTCATGGTTAACATTAGACTGTTAATTGCAGATATTTTATATCGAATTCAAATTGTACGTGGCAGAATTTGAATTCAGCCCCAGAACTTTATCTGGGTCTCTGGACTAACAGTCCAGCACTAATACCAATAAGCCCTTGCCTCCCCGAATAGTGTTCCAAATGGAAACTGAAATTTACTTTGTCATGTGTTGGCATCTTGAAAACTAAAGTTCACACCTTTACATAAATTGCATTGGTGAAAAATCTTCTTTATTGCAATACTGAAAGAATTGATAGTGAGGGCATGGTTTATACATCAGCTAAATTATAGTGCCCACTATAATATGTTGCCTTCTGGTTAACGTGTAGGGAAATGTGCAAAATGCAGTAAATAATAGATATCACTGCTTCCAATTGCACTTTATTTACAATATTTACTTGCTTAATCAGCCTAAAAAGACATTGGGGTATAACATTTTGAGTATGTAGTCAAATAATTAAGGAAAGGATTTTATTGTTGATTTTCTTTTCCTTTTTAACACAGGAATTTGAAAAGGATTAAGCAAATTAAAATAAAAATCTGATCCGTAGCCACATTGAGTGCAAGTCTAAAGAATATGTTGGGACATTGCACAAACCCCACTTGGAAGTTTTGGTTATGATATATGCTTTGGTCAAGGCTGCAGAAAACAGCAACAGGAACTATTCCAAGTAACCACTGAAGGAAGTTAAGAAGCACTAGCCATACAGTGCAGGAAAAAACAAAATGAAGTGGAATCTCACTTGAGATTATTGAATAACTCATTCAACCCTAGTGTTACAGCACAGAAGGAGACCTATTGTCATTCTTCAGGCTCTCCGAATAAGCATGATGACTTCCTGCCATTCTCCTCTCTTTCCCCAAGACCTTGCGTATTGTTTCTACTTAAATAATTATTCAATGCCTTCTTGAATCCTTCCATGAAACTTGCTTCCACCGCACTTTCAGGCAGTACATTCTGGACCGGAAGGATACTTGTGTAGAAAAGCTTTTTGTCACATGACATTTGCTTCTTTTGCAAATCTGTGCCACCTTGATCTTGATTCTTTTATAAATGGCAATATTTCTCCATATCTACTCTAGCCATTCTTCTTATGATTTTGAAAACTTCTTTCAGCTCTCCTGTAACCACTTTTTTTCCAATGAGAACAACTTCTCCAATCTATGCTCATAACCGAACATCCTCGTCCTTGGAACCATTTGTGTAAATCTGTTCTGCGTGCTCTCGATCATTCACAGCCTTCTTATAGTGTGGCACCCTAAAATGAACAAAGTTCTCCACTGCTGAGGTCCACCAAGGAAGGTAACATCACCTCCTTCCTGTTGTGCTCTGTGCCCTTTATTAATAAAGTCGAAGATATTGTATGTTTTATGAAATGCTGCCTCTACATGTCCTGCCATGTTCAGTAATCTGTGCACATGTACAAACAGATTGCTTTGTCTCTGCAGCCCCTTTAGAATTATTCTATTTTGTCTATCCATTTTCTTCTAAGGAAAAGGCATCATCTTGTCACTTTTCTGTATTAGATGCCATTTTCCAACTATCCACTAACTGCACTGTCTTTTGAAGTTCTACTTTGTCTATTTCATTGGCCAAGCTGTGCTTCCAAGTTCTCTGTTGTCTATAAACTTGGAAATTGTTCCCTGCACACCAAGATCTAGATCATTAATGTATGTTCAGAAAAACAAGGGTGTTTATACTGATCCCTGGGGAACATAATGAATGAAATCCAATTGGGCGTAGGCCATTGCGTTCCGCAAGCCTGCCCTGCTATTCAACCAGATCATTACTGATCTGCCTCCGGCCTCAACTCCATGCTAGCTCCTCCTAACCCTTTAATTCTTTGCTAATTAAAACTCTACCTGTCGTCTTAAGTTTATTCAGTGTAGTAGTGTACACTGCACTCTGATATAGTGGATTTACAGATTGATGACCCTTTTTTTGATTAGATTAGATTACTTACAGTGTGGAAACAGGCCCTTCGGCCCAACAAGTCCACACCGACCCTCCGAAGAGCAACCCACCCAGACCCATTCCCCTACATTTACCCCTTCACCTAACACTACGGGTAATTTAACATGGCCAATTCACCTAACCTGCACATTTTTGGACTAGGGGAAGAAACCAGAGCACCCAGAGGAAATCCACGCAGACACTGGGAGAATGTGCAAACTCCACACAGACAGTTGCCTGAGGCAGGAATTGAACCCGGGTCTCTAGCGTTGTGGGGCAGCAGTGCTAACCACTGTGCCACCGTGAGAGAAGTAATTCCTCCTCCTCTCTGTTCTAAATTTGCCAAACTTTAGCCTAAAACTATGACCTCTCGCTGTGATTGTGGGTGTGGACGAAACTGAATATATTCAGAAAGCAGAGAAACTACTTGCATATACCGACACCTACCTACAGAGGGAGTATGACCCCATGCCACAGCTAACCAATAGAGTAAACAACACACTACAAAACCTATAAAACAAACTGGCTGATAACCAGGATTGACCTACAAAGGATGAAACCAGAAAGCAACAACACTCCAGATTACCCAAGGGACACAAACCAGACACGCCACTTAGACCCATTGTGGCATTTCCAGGAATTCCATCGCAAACTGGCTAAAGAACTTCAACAAAAACTGGAACATCTTATCTGTGGATTCAAACATTCCATACAATCAAAACAGGAATTCCCAGACAACATCAAGAACATAAACTAAGGCCTCATCCTAGATTATTTCCCCTTGTGGAGCATCCACTCGCTATTTAATTTGTTAATCCCTTTTAACATCTTGTACATCTCAATTAGATATTCTGTCATTCTTCTCAACTCAAACTAAGATTTTACGTGATCTGGAATGTAGTGCCTGAAACAATGGTGAAAACAGATTCAGCGACAACTTTCAAAAGGGAGCTTCTGGATAATGGGAAATGAACAGCAGAATGGGTCTAACCTTTTCAAAGAGCGAACACAGAGACTGCCAAATGGACTCCTGTATTATGACTCAGGATTACTTTTAAAACAATAGCTGTGTTATTCCTATTTCATATAGTCTTTTGATTGAAGCATTTAACCCCAATGTGCCCTGCCTACTCTCCCAATCTCCTCTGGGCCAATTTTCCAAAACAACCAGGAAAACTTTCCCTGTGTTCTGGCCAATGTTAATCTCCTAAAATAGAATATCTCATCATTTTTGGTGGGATATTGTGTATAAATTGGACTGTATGAGATCTTACAAATTAATGAAATTGAATCCTTCATAGTTAATATTATTCATTTTAAATTAGACTTTAAAATAAAATGTATTCATGGGTTTTGCTGGCCAGGGCCCAGAAAATAAATATAAGGGTAACATGTTGGCTCATGGACCTCCGCCCATCTCTCCCTCATACACGACACACCAGATATGCCACACCCATGCAGGCGTGCGCACACAGACATGCATGCAACAGGCGCACCATACATCGCATCAGAGTCAACATGCACACAACCCCTTCACTCCCCTTACACACCAGTCTCCTCTCCAGAAAATCCCAACGCCACCCCCAGACTGTCACCACAGACAGGCACACAATGCAGAGGCACACATGCTCCTGTCTCCTTTTTCTTGAAAACCAAATGTTTGTCTGCATTTGCTGTTAAAGGTTGTTATCATCCCTGCTTCTACCACATCCCCAGGCAACACATTTTAGGCATCCAACCATGTTCTGTAAAAGGGGGATAGCATCCAACTATAAGGGACTATATTTATTTTTTTCTCTTGGACAATAGACTGAAGAATGGAATTGACATTCCCCAAACAGCTAAAATACAAGTGAATATCAAGTGGAATTGTGTTATACACACTTTAGCTGCACAAGATTGTTGCTTTTTTGGAATATTAAAATGGATACTTTGAGACAGAGTGGCAGCACAGCTTTGCATTAAGCAGGCAGATTTTCTGATGGTCAGATAGTTGTTATTGCCTCATAAATAAGAGTTGCATGAAAGAACACTGCAGGATCCCCATCCTAGCAGACTCTACAGCAATTGCTAAGGAAATTGAAGATTAACGAGTTTTGAGAAAATTTGTAACTATAGTTGAGGTTCTGGGTGTAGGTTTGATCGCTGAACTGAGTTTCGTTTTATCACCATAGTAGGTAACATCATTCGTGAGCCCCTGGTTGGTGGCATGGCCCGCTTTCTAGTTATGTGCTTAGGTTTCCTTGGGATAGTAATGTAATTTCTTGTGGTGACATCATTTCCTGTTATTTTTCTCGGTGGGGGGGGGGGGTGGTAAACGGGACCCATGTCAATATGTTTGTTAATAGAGTTCTGGTTGGAATGCCATTCTTCTAGGAATTCTCGTGCATGACTCTGTTTGACTTGCCTGAGGATGGATGAACTGGTGTATGTACAGATACTAGTGAGAGTGGGTCATTTTTTTTGTGGCTAGCTGATGTTCATGTATCCTGGTGGCTAGTTTTCTGCCTGTTTGTCTAATGTAGTGTTTGTTACAGTTCTTGCAAGGTATTTTGTAAATGACATTAGTTTTGTTTTTGTTGTCTGTATAGGGTCTTCAAAGTTCATTAGCAGCTGTTTTAGTGTATTGCTGGGTTTATGGGCTACCATGATGCCAAGAGGTCTGAGTAGTCTGACAGTCCTTTCCAAGATGTATTTGATGTAGGGGAGAGTGGCTAGGTTTCTGGACGTGTTTTGTCTGCTTATTTGGATTTGTTGCTGAGAAATTGGCAGACTGTATTCATTGGGTAGTGAGACTATGGGTCTGAGCAGGGGTCCTGGTTTTTGAACTTTGGGTAATCCGTAGAAGCGTGGTGTGTTGGATCCATCTGTTTTTATTTTTTGGAAGTCAGTCTTATTTATTTCTCCAGATTTCTGAAGTTTTTTGAGTAGGGCTGTGATTCGATTCTCTAGTTTTTGGGTCGGTTCTACCACCACCTGTTGGTAAATGTTGGTTTCTGCAAAAAATGAAACCAGACGGATTCAACACACCATGCTTTCACAGATTACCCAAAGTTCACAAACCAGGAGCCCCATAGTCTCACTACCTGGAACATCAACCTACAAATTGGCTAAGGAGTACACCAAAGCCTAAAACACTTCGTAGAAGACTCATGCCACTCCATCCACTGCACCCAAGAATTCCTGAACACCATCAAAGACACCAAGATAGAAGAGGATGAAATAATGATTTCCTTTGATGTAACAGCCCTGTTCACATCCATCAATATCAACCTGGCCAAGGAAACACTGACCACACAATTAGAACAATCAAAGACACATACACCAAACATCACCAACTTCATCAGCAAGGACAACATCATCAAGCTAGTGGACATATGCCTTACCACCCACTTCACCTACAGACAAACCAGTGGAACACTCATGGGATCTCCAATATCAGGGTTCTTAGCAGAGACAGTAATGCAGAGACTCAAACAAAAAGCTCTGCCAACCATCCAACCCAAACTTTGGGTCTGCTACGTGGATGACACCTTCGTCACCACTAAATGAAACAAATTAGAGGAAACCTTCAAGACCATCAACAATGGTCCATCAGTGGTTAGCACTGCTGCCTCACAGTGCCAGAGACCCGGGTTCAATTCCCACTTCAGGCGACTCTCTGTGTGGAGTTTGCACATTGCACATGTCTGCATGGGTTTCCTCCGGGTGCTCCGGTTTCCTCCCACTATCCAAAAATGTGCAGATTAGGTGAACTGGCGTAAATTGCCCGTAGTGTTAGGTGTAGGGGAATGAGTCTGGGTGGGTTGCGCTTCGGCGGGTTGGTATGGACTTGTTGGGCTGAAGGGCCTGTTTCCACACTGTAAGTAATCTAATACCCTTACTGGCATAAAATTCACTAAAGAGGAGGAAAACAACAACAAACTGCCATTAAATAAAATGGCTGCGGATGCTGGAATCTGAAACCAAAAGAGAAAATGCTAGAAAATCTCAGCAGATCTAGCAGCATCTGTAAGGAGAGAAAAGATGTGATGTTTCGAATCTAACTGACCTTTTGTCAAAGCTGCCATTCCTAGATGGCACAGTAGAGCAAACAGCCAATGGGGAACGTCAAACCAGCGCCTACAGAAAAACAGCACATACGGACTAAATACTGAACTACAGAAGCAATCATCCCAACACCCAGAAACAAAGCTGCATTAGAACATTATTTCAACGAGCCACCACACACTGCAGCACACCTCTACAAGCGTATTCAAAAAGAATGGGTACCCAATGAACACAGTCCGCAGATTTCTCAGCAACAAACCCAATCAAGCAAACAAAACACATCCAAAAACCCAAGGCACTCTCCACTACATCAAAGACATGTTGGAAATGACTTCCAGACTACTCCGACTTCTTGACATCATGGTACTCCATAAACCCACCGACACACGAAAACAGCAGCTAATGAACTTGAAAGACTCTATACAAACGAAACTAATGTCATTGATATACCAAATACCTTGCAAGAATTGTAACAAACACTACATTAGTCAAACAGGCAGAAGACTAGCCACCAGGATACATGAACATCAACTAGCCACAAAAAAAAAGACCCACTCTCACTAGTATCCTTACATACAGATGAAGAAGGACACCACTTCGACTGAGACAACACATCCATCCTTGGACAAGCCAAACAGAGACCCGCATGAGAATTCCTAGAAGCAAGGCATTCCAACCGGAACTCATATTAACAAACACATTGACTTTGATCCCATTTACCAACCTGTTAGAAAATAACAGGAAATGACATCAACCCAAGGAAACCTAAACACATAAATAGAAAGCAGGCCATGCCACCACCCGAAGGCGCACTGATGATGTTACCTACTATGGTGACAAAATGTCTGAAAACTAACCTTGCAGCTCAGCGAGCAAACCTCCATCCAAATGGAAGATTCTGCTGAGCAATTCCTCAATGCCTGGAACCCGCTGAAATTTTTCATTTAAAATTTGAGACTTTAGAGCTTCCAAAGCAATTAAGTAAAATAGAAGATGGAACGGTACAGCACTGAAGCAAGCCATTTGGCCCACCGTGTCTGTACCACGCACAATGCCATTCTAAACTAATTACATCTGCCTCCACATGGTCTGTAAATCTATATTCCCTGCTTATTCATGTCTTTGTCTGCATTTGCTGTAAAGTATTGTTATCATCTCTGCTTCTTCCACATCTCCTGGCAGCACATTTCAGGCGCAAAAACTTTCCTCACACATCTCCTTTAAACTTTCCCCCTCTTACCTTAAACCTACGCCCCCTAGTATTTGACATTTCCACCCTGGGAAAGAGACTCTGACTATCCAACCTAATCATGCCTCTCATAGTTTAATATACTTCTATCAGGTTACCCCTCAGCCTCCAGTGCTGTACTGAAAGCAATCCAAGTATGTCTAACCTCTCCTTAAAGCTAATACGTTGCAATCCTGGTAAATCTCTTTTGAACCCTCTCCAAAGCCTCTACTTCCTTCCTATGCTGTGGTGACCAGAACTGTACACAGTGCTCCAAATGTGGCCAAACTAAAGTCTTGATATATCTGCAATGTGACTTGCCAACGTTTATACTCAGTGCCCCGACCAATGAAGGCATACGTGCTATATGCCTTCTTTACCACCTTATTCACTTACGTTGCCATCTTCAATAGATTTGGCCTTATAACCCAAAATCGGTCTGTATATCAATGCTCCTAAGAGTCCTATTATTTATTATATGCTTCCTTTTTGCACTGGGCAACCATTTCTTGACTAAACATTCCAACTGGTCTTTATCCTGCTATATCATTTGTAAAACTTTCTGACAATTCACAACTCTACCAATTTTTGTGTTGTTTGAAAAATTACTAATCAGACCACCTACATTTTCATCCAAACCATATCTTTAATAGTACAAATCACATGAAGACAACATCCCCAGCCTTACCCATATCAATTACCTTTGTCACTTCCTCAAAAAACTCAAATCAAATTTATGAGACAAAACTTCCCTTGCATAAAACTATGCTGACTGTCCTTAATAAGTACATTCTAAAGTCATAGACACCTGCAGCATGGAGATTGGCCCTTTGGGCCAAACTAGTCCATGCCGACCAAAATGTCCATCCACGCTAACCCCATTTCCCTGCATTTGGTCCATATTCTTCTGAACCTTTCCTATCTATGTATTTGTCCAAATGCCTTTAAATGTTAATGTACCCACCTCAACCACTTCCACTGGCAGCTCATTCCATATGCGTACCACCCTCTGTGTAAAAACATTGCCCTCAGGTTCCCACTTATTCTTTGGCCTCTTACCGGAAACTAATGCCCTCTGGTCCATGATCCCCCAACCCTAGGAAAAAGACTGAGTGCATTCACCCTATCCATGCCTCTCATGATCTTATACACTTCTATAAGGTTCCCCCTTATCTTCTGTGCGCGAAAGAAAAAGGTCCTAGCTTGTCCCTTGAGTCTTGGCAACATCATTGTAAATGTTTTCTGTACCTTTTCCAGCTTAGTAACCTCCTTCCAAAGCTGAACATAATTCTCCAAGTGCAGTTTCACCAATATCATGCATAACTGTAACATAACTTCCCAACTTCTATACTCCGTGCTCTGACTGATGAAGGCCAGTGTGCCAAAAGCCTTGTTACTGCTCTATCTACCTGTGACTCCACTTTCAGGAAACCGTGTACCTGAACTCCAAGGTCACTCTGTTCCATTATACTCCCTAAGGCCCTACCATTCACCATGAAACTCCTACCTTGATTTGACTTTCCAAAATGCAAGACCTCACACTTATCTCTATTAAACTCCATTTGCCATTTATCAGCCCACTTCCCCAGCTGATCAAGATCCTGCTGCAATTTCTGATAACCTTCCTTGATACCTGTCCATGATACCTTCTATTTTAGTGTCATCTGCAGACTTACTAATCATGCCTCGTACATTCTCATCCAAATCATTGATAGAGGTAACAAACATTAATGGGGCCAGCACTGACCCTTGAGACACTCCACTAATGTCACGCCTCCAGTCTGACAATCATCCTTCCACTATTACCCTCTGCTTCCTACCAATTGCTGATTGCATAGTCAATTTGACAGATTTTATGCAATCTAACCTTCCAGAGCAGCCTACCATGTGAAACCTTATTAAAGGCCTTACTGAAATCCATATAGACTACATCTACCATCTTGAAAAAGGGTTTTTGAAAAAGAAAGGTTGATTTCTAAAACTTCTTTTCTAATTCAACCAATTCTTTTCCAAATGCGAATAAATCCTATCCCTAAGAATCTTCTCCAATAATTTTCCTACCACTGATGTACGGTTCACCAGCCTATAATTTCCAGATTATTCCCATTGCCCTTAAACAAAGGAAATCATTGCTATTAACCAGTCCTCTGGGACCTTGTGTGTAGCTGAATGGGGTACAGAGATCTCTGCAAAGACCCCAACAATCAATCCCTTGCTATTTTTTAGTATCCCGGGACAGATCCCACCAGACCCTGAGGACTTAGCTACTTTAATGTTTTTCAAGTCACCCAACACCCACTCCTCTTTAATATCAACATGCCCTGGAATATCAACATACCCTTCCCTGATCTTACCATCATCCGTGTACTCCTCCTTGGTGAAAACCATTGCGGGGTACTCATTAAGGACCTCACCCACTTCCTCCAGCAACATGCTTAAATTCCCTACTTTGTCCTTGAGTGGATCTACCTTTCACTAGCTATCCTCTTGCTTCTAATATACAAATAAAATGCCTTGGGATTTTTCTTAATTTACTTGCCCAGGACATTTCATGGACCCTATTAGCCTCCAGATGCTTGTTGAAGTTCTTTGCTGATTCCTTAATGTTCATCAAGTGCCATTCTGATTTCAGTTTTCTAAACCTTAAATACATTTTATTTTCCTTTTTGACTTGTTTTCAATATCTCTTGTCATCCAGTGTTCTTCAAACTCGTCATCCTTATCTTTCATCCTCATAGGAACGTATTGGTCCTGAACTCTGATCAGCTTCTCACAGGAACATGCTGGTCATAGAGTCATATGGCATGGAAACAGACCCTTCGATCTAACCAGTCCATGCCAACCATAATCCCAAATCAATGTAGTTCCACCTGCTCATGGCCCATATCTCTCCAAACCTTCCTATTCATGTACTTAGCCAAATGTCTTTTAGTGTTGTATTTGTTCTGAACTCTGATCAACAGTTAGTTACTCAGGAACAGTTAAAAGTACGACATACATAATCTAATTTTTCAACGCTTCATACTTCGCATCACCCAGACCCCTTTCAGCATCCCCCCTATTTAAGCTCCTGGAAGCTGACTTGCAACCCTCCATGGTCCTGGCATGATCCAATTTCTCACTCCCCACTCTGCCCACCTGGATCCTTACCCTGACTCACCCCCACCACCACCCATGTGTTTGTTCACCCTCCCAGCACCCTAACCTCACACTTGCGTAATATACTTACTGTTTGGCAGTAGCAGTCAAGTTGGCTGTGAAGACCTTTGTTTCAAAATATAGCAGCTGACTGCTGTGGAAAAAAAGGCATGGTTTACCTTCTGACAGCTTTAAACTACAAAAGAACTGTCAGCATGGCAGTATGGCTCCTACCCATCCAACATCTGAGGGAGATCTGAACAGAATCTCCTCTCAGACGTGCAGAGCTCTCTTCTTTAATAGAGTGTCAATCTGTACAAAATTAGAAAATCTAGCCCAAACTGCTAATTGGCAGCCTTCAAATTGGTCCAACTGTAGTTTGTCATGGAGCGGAGTTCAGTGCACTCAGAGACATCCAAAAGCCTACAAACAAGCTGTGTGTGTGTGTGTGTGTGTGTGTGTGTGTGTGTGTGTGTGTGTGTGTGTGTGTGTGTGTGTGAGAAAAGGTAAAACTTGAAGACTCTTTAAAAAGAAACTTATGCAAAAAAAAGATGTAGGCCCACCCAATCAGCTGTTGACTTGATGATTAACCAACACTCTGCAGACAACATCATGTCATCACAAAAGAAATCCAAAGAGTTGTGAGAAGGAACTGTATGTATTGTTCCACCCATCATATTTCTGTCAATTGTCTGTCTTATGCATGATTGGGGGATTGAAAGGGGGTTTATGACCCTCTGTGTTAACTCATAGTCAGAATGCAAAATGGCTGACCCCATTACTTACTTTCTCTACATTGATAAAGATTTGTAATGGTACATTGAGTCTTTGAATTCCGTGAGAAGAATTACCTCTAAGATTTTCAAAAATTGAAGTCCTACTGCTCAAAAATAAGCTACTTAAGATGTTCAAATTCATTGCTGCCTTCTTAAGCAGTCCGTTGAGGCCAAAGGCTTTCACACCAGAGTATGGGTCTCGAAGTGACTAAACAGTCTGGATGCTGGGTCTGCAAATCCAGCCGCAGGTGTGGGGCATGTGGTGACTGCTGAAGCGAGTCAATGGGATGCTCAGGTTTTCACACACTCCTTCTGCTGTTTGTACTTAACCTTCACTTTGAACCTTTAGAGATGCACATAATTTGTGGGTTTTTTTGTGAATCCTTCTCTCCACCCCAGTTTGGTCTGTCTTGCGTCAGAGATTCCCGTGAGTTGGTTGGGATATATTTCTTTTCAGTGAAATGTTTGAAGATATCTCTGCCCTCCTGTCAACTGTTGGTTTTAGATTAGATTAGATTAGATTCCCTACAGTATGGAAACAGGCCCTTCGGCCCAACCAGTCCACACCGACCCTCCGAAGAGCAACCCACCCAGACCCATTTGCCTCTGACTAATGTACCTAACGCTATGGGCAATTTAGCATGGCCAGTTCAAGATTTAATGAAGGGAGAGAGTTTGTGGAGTCTTGTGCTGGGCATGTAGACCATGTGCAGCTGATTGTCCATAACCAGAGTCTTGATGCTGGCGATGTTGGCCGGACAGAGGACATTGCTATCACGGTGTCTATTCTGCCAACAGATTTGCAAGATTTTGCAGAAATTGCTGGCGATACTTAAGTAGTTCAAGGTCCCTTTTGTGTACAGAAGGTTGGTATCACTACTGTTCTGCAGACTATAAGCTTGATGGTGTTCAGATTCCAGGTATGTCAGTCAGGCTGTTTCCTAAGAGTCTGGACTCTCGACCTGTACTCCTTTATAACTGGCTGGGACATCCTTGTGTTGCATCATGGCTGGTTGAAGTTACCTCAGGAGGGAGAAAGTAAATTTTGAGAGTTTTTCCTTTCAGCTTAATTTGTTGAACTGACCACTTTAACTACTGTGCTGACTGCCGTTTGAAAGAGATAAAGAAAACAGTCACCTCTTCTTCAAATTTAGGGAGTAAATGGGCAAACTTCATTACTCTGGTCCTTAAGTCTGAGGTACCTTCAACAATGCCTCCTTCATTGGGCATGTTGGAGTTCTCCCCTTCAGCTTGAGCTACTTCAATTTAAACTCCTTCTTGCTTAACCTTTCTTGGAAGTCAGTCACTTTTGTTTTTGACATTCTTAGCTGCCTCTTTCCTTTTTTTAATATTGGAATTTCAGTCCTAATCTCTGCTGCTCTAATGTTAATTTGTCTGTTTCAGTTTCTCACTTTCTTCTTCTGGATACTTTGCCACCAGTTTTGTCATTTCTGGTTCCCTAACTTTTGTCAGAACTCCACTTCCAAGTGTGAAACTACACCTTTTCATTCTTATAATGACACTGCCTTTAACTTCTCAGATCTGATCTTACCCTGTTCAATAAAAGTACTGATGTCAAATATTAGTACTGAAGACCTAAGAAAGAGAACTTTTAGTATTTGTTTAATAGCTACTGAAGGAATAATTTACTTTCCCTATTTCTATTCTATTCTTAATCTGTGGGAATTCTCCCAGATGCCAAGCCCCAATTTAATACCTGGTCACCCTGAGAAAAATGATAAGACCATTGGAAATAAGATCGAGTTAGATTAGACTAGATTCCCTACAGTGTGGAAACAGGCCCTTCAGTCCAACAAGTCCACACCGACCCTCCGAAAAGTAACCCACCCAGACCCATTCCCCTCTGACTAATGCACCTTACATAATGGGCAATTTAACATGGCCAATTCATGTGATCTGCACATCTTTGGACTGTGGGAGGAAACCGGAGCACCCGGAGAAAACCCACGCAGAGAATGTGCAAACTCCATACAGACAGTTGCCCGAGGCTGGAATCGAACCTGGGACCTTGGTGCTGTGAGGCAGCAGTGTTAACCATTGAGCCAGCGTGCCCCCCCCCCCCAGCTATTTGCCAAACTTTTGCCCACTTCCTTCACCTGTCAATAAAAGATGTGATATCCAGCATATGGTCATACTGCAAAATTAAAAAGGATTAATTTCTTGCATAAAGGACAGTAAAAGAATACACAATTTTGAGTCCTGTGATTGCCTTTGAATTTAAGATTTAAAATAGGGGTCAGGCTGGATTCACTGGTTCTTGGGGGCAATCAGCAGTAGCACATGTAATTATTTAGTAGTTCTCAGTGCTTCTTTGTGATTGTTCCTTTGGGAAACGAGCCAGAATCTTCACAAAAGAGATGGGGGAGGAGAGTTCGCTGCTTCACATGGAGTAATTTCCAGAAGCTTTGGAACCACTCTTGAAATACTGATTCAAGTATGTATTTCCAAGACTGATTTTCAATATTAACCTGTCTGTGACAGCCACGATCGAATGTCTGGTACTTTGTATTTGTCAATATCTTCCTACAGTTGTAATAAATTATGATGCCTTGACTCCATCCCACTATACCCTGGCATCATTCTTTTATTTTCACCTTCAATTTGTGGTATTGCCCACTTAAGTCATTTTGTCTTGTCTCAAACCAATTTGTAACAGTTCCAAAAAGTTGAAATTTAACTTCCAAATATAGGTATAATGTGACGTCTAGTTCATTGAAACATATTGCAGTTAAAATAAATCACTTTGGGCTCTTCAACAAGCTTTCATCCACAATAAAATGAGAAAATAATAATAGCTCCTGGTACTGAGGAATTTGTTAAATTTGTAAACTCAGATAACCTTGTCTCAATTTTCTGACTGCTGAACTAAGGAAATTATTTTGTGATGCTGATTTTATTGGATCTTCGTGTCTGCCTTCTCTGCTCTTTTCTTCTTCCTAACTTTTCTGAAGACCAAAACCAAAGTCCTACTTTAGTATCTCTGACCTGTTTGTCTATCAAATCAAGCCTTTTATAGAAAGGGCACCAGGTTGTTCCTGTGAAAAACACTGAGCATTACCAAAGAAAATTTTAACGGTGAACAATTTTTCCTTGAAATGTCATGCTACCACATTTTAAGCTTCTACAAAGTTGTTTTTTTTTCCACCCTGGAATGTATGACATTGCAAGTGATTTGTTTTGTGAGTATAGTATTTGCTTGAATTTGCTAGGTCGATCTTGTAACTACAGGTGTAACTACAGATGCTGGTGTGAAAACAGATCACCTTTATAAGACACTGAATTCATTACGTATGAGTCAATACTTATTAGTGTGGTCACTGATCTAAGTCAGTTTATTTGTCAATATTTATCAGTACTTTCATATTAATTCCACACGTTTATAGTTTTGTTTCTAGGAGTTTTATTGGAATGAGTGGTAAGTCCTACTTATGATGTCCATGTATAATTATTCGTTCTTGAATTGCAGAGGAGAAACCTCCAGTTCTGTGACATCTTACTTATTTAATTCTTCATTTGTTTTGATGAATTATTAGTAAACTGCACTCTAATAATTTGAAGCACTTTCCCTTAACCATAGTATCTCTGTCAAGTTCGTTATTTCCAGTTATTTCCACAGTTATTTGATCATCATTTTAACACTCCATTTGGTGAGCTACAATTACCGAAGCAAATGTCAGTTGACAGCTTTTCACAGTGTGGAGAATCAATAATGTAATCCTCCTTTTGGATTCTCTATATTTAATGGAACAACAGCTTTTGAATCAGGATCTTCTACTTATTGAATCTTTTCATTTTGTCATTTCCAAAAACAGTCAGCACAAGTATGGGAGAAGGTTGCATGCTGATTGTTGGTGTAAAAACAATTATTGTTTGAGCATATTGTTTGTAGTATCCCTCTTGTTCCTTTTGCCTCCTTTCCCACCCCACTCCACCTCCACTGCACATGCTTATTGAACTATGAAGGTACCTCTATGAATATATTCTGTTGGTATTTGAAAGCTGAACCAATTTGTGGGGCAAGTTGTCCATGCAAGCATCTCAAGATAGTCTCTGCTTGTCTTGTCCTTCTGAGAAAAGTAATTACCAACTTGTGTTCTACTTTCTCTCCTAAGCAGACTTTTATCAAGGCCTTGGTACAATTACTGCCTTTCACTGCCCATTTTAATGAGCATGGTGACACTAAGTACACAACTATATGTGGCTAAACATGTTGTTTCACAAACCTTTTAGTTGCTTATATGACAGTCTCTTGGTTGCATCTGTCCATAATTTCAAACATCTGTGAAGATTGCTATCTGCAAATGTAATGAGTTGAACTTGGATGTTATGGCTTGAGAGCCAAATACCTCGCCACAAACAGGCCTGAAACTAACAGCATCCACTAAGACTTGAGGAGAAAAGGAAAAAACTGGAACTTCTGCTTGTCCAATGCCACTAATACAGTTTTACTAACTTAATGAGAACAGCACTATTCTATCAGTTGTACATCATCTTGGTGGTTAAGGCAATATTCAGAATGATGCCTCAGAGAGGCTGGGTTGTTGGTTCTTTGAATTGTGCTAATTTGCAACCCATGAATTGAGGGAAATTGTATTTTTATGAAGGTGATATAGATGTGCATCAAGTTTACACAGTATTTAATATCTTGTTAACTTGGACTCTCCTATTTCCTCACAGTACTCGAACAGCATGAGAGCCAAATACCTCGCCACAAACAGGCCTGAAACCAACAGCATCCACTAAGACTTGAGGAGAAAAGGAAAAAACTGGAACTTCCGCATGTCCAATGCCACTAATACAGTTTTACTAACTTAATGAGAACAGCACTATTCTATCAGTTGTACAGCAAAAGTAGATTAGTGGTTACTAGGAATGAATAATTTTGCCAAACTAAATTGTGGAAAGACTGCATAGAAGATGTGTACCATCAGATTTGTAGATGCTGCACAACCTTATCAGTCCCAATATTGCATTTTACATCATTCCAGTTTGCTTCAATTTAAGGTTCTCTCATTTCTATATTGCAACAGGGATGCCAGGGTATATAGGTGCACCAGTCTATCACCATGAACAAAACCACGATAAAATGTGTCAGGTTGTTTTCACATTGTAATAATTGTAAAGCGCACCATTCGCTGTAGATCAATAAACAATAATTCAGAACAAGACAATGTTTTTATTTATCTGGATAAGTTCACAAGAGGATATGCCAACATATTAACAGAAGCAATGATGGTATTATTTGTTTGTGATTGCCAAAAGTGCAAAGTATTGTGGCGTCCCTAAGATTTTGAAAGAGGAATGTGGAGAGACATTACAGAATTAATGGTGAAGCCTGTGGTCTTTTAGGTTCAATGTGGTTGTAATATTACTTCTAACCACTTTTAAGTTGAAATAATGGGGATGATACCTGTGAAGAGGGTATTTATTACCACAGGGAGTTGTGCAAAATATTGGGAAAATGCACTAAATCACCTCTGAAAGCCAGCAAAATGTAGGTCACTGATCAGTAATCAACATGGCTAATCTGATTTTTGTTATCACTGAAAATGCATGTCTTCTGGATTAGAAACTGTTTCTAATCTTTGAAAAAAATCAGATCAAAAAATTTCCCGTCCTGGCAAGTGCATGTTTTCAGTATTTCTTGATAAGTATTTTAATCTGTTGCACATAAGATCCTTCAGTACTCTTTTTTTTAATTTTGTTTTTTTTAATTTTTAAACAGTAGACGCAGTACCTATAGTTTAGCTACTGTTTTTATTAGTTGTATTTAAGGTGCAATTTCTTGTGCTTTAACTTGCACAGTCATTTTTTATACATCAGTTTATCTGATTTTAATTGGCTCAAAGTTGTACATTGCTGGAAACATATCAATGTATCTAACCACATGAGGATGAAGCATCCTTGCAGATTATAGAATAGCTGCATTTCCTCTAAGTCTCAGTTTTGTGGAATATTACAAGGTTTAAGTAGTACTGTATGATAACAAGAATTGAATTATTTACTTTTACTGGATAAATTATAGCCTTTAAAACTTTTTCCTCACTACTTATTGCAGTCTTGGGGGTGGAAAAAGAGTAACCACAAGCCTGAATCATGACAATCCACCGTTCGGTGATTCTGCTGATGTTTAACGATGGTGCTGTTTAACAATCTAATCAGCTGCTTAAAGAACACAATGTGGCAGTTCTGTCATTCAGATTCAGAATGAAACATTCCAACTTTGATTTTGTGTAGTGTCAAAAGGAATTAAAATGCTCAAATTTTAAGTAAGAATTCTAACTTCTGGAAGATTCTTTCAGAAAAATAAATCACTTTCTACTTCAATGTTCTTGACAGCTGAGCAATAACATGTCACAGATTTCACTTAAACCTGAATGAAACATTCCAAATGTCTAACTTCTGAACCAACTCTATGTTTAATATGTTCTTGTGCAAAGTATTCAAAATGTGAATTAATTTTAATGATACCACAGCTGCAGGAAGATTTGGTTTTTTTCCTAACATTTAGATATTAAATCTAAAGAGTAATCTATACTTGGAGACTATAGTGCTGCTGTTAGATTTCCAGAATCTCGTGGATTAAATTCTGAGAAAAAAAAACAAATTAGGAACACTTATTGTGTATGCCAGAATGAATAATTTGAATGTTGATATTTTAAAATCCTTTTTTGGGAAGAATTGTTCGATAACCTGCAACAAATTTAACCATGTTTAACCACTTGATACCCAGTTCTATTACTTTTTGTTTGCAGTCTTGATCATGCTAACCAAAGTGGAGCATTTCTAATGTAGATTTGAAACATCTAGTGATTTGTTATCCACCAAAGTGAAATCTGGAATTGAAATTCATGAAATTTGTCCAAGTAATTGAAGTACAAACATTAGTTTTCACTGCTGTAAATCTTGTGTTTTACATCATCATCTGCTTTGGTTTCCATAGTCTTCCCTCCAGTTCTATGATGAGGCATTGCTTTGCCCAGCTACCACCAACCAATGTTCTCCTATGTAGGTCTCTGCCTTGCAGTCTGATTCAGCTTTTCAGAAACTGAATGGTTATGCACAAACGTTTGCTACAACACTGACACTTGTCCTGAATTAGAGTGACGCACCCTCAAATTGTGCTTCAAAAAATAAACTGAGCCACATTCTGCGGCAGCAAGATATAGTTCTTCACTATAAAAGCAATGTCTAAATTTCACTATTGATAAATATAAAACAAAACTCACAGGAAATGTATTAGTTGTATATTACTTGGAAGTTGGGGAAGGGAATTATGAAGAATGAGCTTGAATTCGGTGTATACTGGGATTTATAAAGTTTTCTTTTTGTTTTGGAAATTTTGTCCATTGAGCAACATACTGGACAGGTTTTCCACTTCATTCAGCTGAGCCTGACTTGTTCTCTGCAGGATAATCAAGAGAAGATTGGTGTATTCAACTGCAAGAATGCACTTGTTCTTGACCATTTTCAGAAGCACAATCTCGCTTTAATTCTGTGAAACGTGGGTTTCCACAGTTTATCTTTTTACACCTTGGAAAGCACATATCAACCATGCAACCTTGAAAATGTGAATGCTGGAGACACTTGGGTGTAAACATTGACCATCAACCTGGACCTTATGGTGATTGTAAGATATTTGCTGTGAATTTCGTAAGCATTGCAGGTTTAACCTTGTAGTGCCATACTCTTTATGTAGTACTTAATGTGTATTCTTGCTAGCATGGGGACTCAAGTTCTGATAGATGTTTGAATTTCCAACCAGCATTTCATTTTGCCAAGTTCAATTTCAAATGAACATGTTAATTTGTGACTGTGGCTAATTGAAATTTCGAACAAAATTCATAAGATATGTGGCTGTTTGCCCTGCATTTAAATATATTTTGTCACTAACTAACTGTACAAAAATGAGTGGAAAATAATAGGTTTGCTAGTAAAAGGATCTATTTTCAAAAGGCCTTAAGGTTGACTGCTGATACGAGATTGGAATTGGTGTAGCCAAAGAAGGCTTGGGTTATTTGATATTGGCTTTGTTTTTACAAGGTTGCAGAGTGACATGATGTGCCTTTATTGGGTGATGTTTTTGCTCACTAGTTACATTGAATGTGAAACCTGCCATTACAGCAATGATGGAATTGTTACATTTAGTACAAAGTGATGATTGCACAGAAGTTGATTGATTTTTAAGCTTAAGCGTAAAAGCTTTGTCCCAGTGCAGCCACAGTTCAGCCCATTCAATTTTTCCTGCATTTCCCCTGTCCAGCAATACTCATTTGTTTACACTAAACTTTCTTTTTAAAAGAGGCTTATTTTTATTTCAATCTAGCTCTTTAGTTTCATTTAGTTCCAACAAAAAAATTTATCTGGAATTTTCTTTCACACATTGGTGAATTACATCTGAAATGATTGGAAAATGCTGGTGGGTGAAACTTAACAATTTGAGTCCTGTATAATCGATTTAGTTACATTGTGAATCAGAGTTACTCTGTTGTATTAGTGTGACAATCCTTAAATGTTTTAATAGAAATTTTATCATTTGTAGAAAGGTATATCTGTGAATGAATATCTTGTGCACGAACAATGGGGCATTGATTGGTGAAATGTAATTTGCCTTTTAATGCAATTTTTTAACCATTTCAGATTATTTGTTGTGTAACATACAGCTTTAACTTTTACTTAATATGTAACTTAAAACCAGTAATTGTAGTATTTAGCACTAGTGTAGTTTTGTGGAGCCTGTTTTTAAAACAGCATTTTCATTTAAGAGAAATGATTGAATGATCCTGTGTACTATTGCTCTTTTTATTATTTTTGCTAAAAATTGCTCCAGCTCTTAATAGATTTATAACATTTAAAAAAAAATGAAATCTTTTCTTTCCAATGAGTAAAATGTTGTAAATGTCAAACCTGTGGTTTTCATGAGCTTGACCTCAATGTTTTCAAAATTAAAACTAATAAAGTTTGTTGGACTTGCCAGTTGTACTTGGGTCATTTATCCCGGTTCTATCAAATTAATAAAATGATTATACTTGGGCAACTTCTCCTTCTAGAACTACTTGTATTCTGATATTTTCAATCAGTCTGGGGTGTGATGTGGCTTAAGTTGTTCTTCAAAAGCATTTCTTGAGACTCCATCCATCCCTTAACAGAACAAGCTGTAATAGGGCACCATCTGTTTCAAGATTCCCTAACTGTCACTACCTCTGCTTTGAGTGTGGAAGAATGGCGGGGGTCTAAATTGTGGACCATTGTGGTCAGAAGCCCGGTGGGCTTCCTTTACTGCATGGACTGGAGCTCTTTAATGTCAACTAAGTATGGCCAACAAACATATGCCTTTTCAGCAATGTCAGATGAAAAAATAAATGCTTGGGCGTATGTCATTCCCATTTGCTCCATTGGAGGAATATTCTGCCCAGACACTAATTTACCTCCTCAATCTCTAGACATGTATAAATTGAACTAAACTGACTTGGCTTCAACCGTTAGGAGCAGTAGTATGTTACAAATCTCCTCTTTCTGTGTTTCAACTTTAGCAGAGAAATTAATACTAGAAGCAGCAACCTATGCAAAGCTCTAAGTATTGAAACGTTACCCCCTACTAAGGGCTAAAATTAATGTAACATCTTGGGAGACCAATTACACAAAACCCACAATTTGCAGATTGCCAAAAATGGTTGAGAGGAGTTACAGGGAGGTAGTCACACCTCAGATACAAGAAGAACATAGATGATTACTGTCAGTGGACGGAAAGGGAGCCGGGAGGCAGTTCAGGGTTCCCCTGTGGCCGTTCTCCTCAACAGCAAGTATACTGTTTTGGAGACTGTTGGGGTGGGGACTTACCATGGATAAGCCATGGGGTACAGGTCTCTGACACAGAGTCTGTCCCTGTTGCTCAGAAAGGAATTGGGGAAGAAGAGCAAAGCATTAGTCATAGTTAAGGGGACAGATAGGAGGTTCTGTGGGAACGAGAGACACTCAATTGGTGTGTTGCCTCCCAGGTGCCAGAGTCCATGATGTCTCTGATCATGTTTTCAGGATCCTTGAGGGGGAAGGGGTGCAGCCCCAAATCATGGTCCATAAATGCACCAACGACATAGATAGGAAGAGAGATTTAAGGCAGAAACTTGAGCTAGAGTGGAAGCTTAGAGTTAGAATATTTTATCTCTGATTTGTTGCCCGTGCCACGTGCTCGCAAAGCGAGGAATAGGGAGAGAGAGAGGAGTTGAACATGTGGCTACAGGGATGGTGCAGGAGGGAGGGTTTTGGATTCCTGGATAATTGGGGCTCACTCTGGTAGGTGGGAACTCTACAAACAGGATGGTCTACATCTGAACCAGAAGGGCAGGAGGAAGGGGTGGAATTTGCTAATGCTCTTTGGGAGGGTTTAAACTAATTCAGCAGGGGGATGGAACCTGAATTGTAACTGCAGTATGCAGGAGCTTGAGAGTAGTGATGTCAGAAATATGGTTTCAAGGTCTTGAGTGCACCGGCAAGCAGGAAGGTGATTTGAAATGTGTTTACGTCAACGCCAGGAGCATCTGGAATCAGGCGGATGAACTGGTACCTGGGATTTCGATTTTGTGGCCATTGCGAAGACATGGATAGAGCAAGGACATGAATGGTTCTGGGATTTAGATGTTTCAGTAAGAACAGAGAAGATGGTAAAAGAGGGGGAGGTGTGGTATTGTTAGTCAAGGACAGTATTATGGTGACAAAAAGGACTTTTGAGGACTCGTCTACTGAGGTAGTATGGGGTGAGGTTAGAAACAGGGAAAGAGAGGTCACCCTGTTGGAAATTTTTATAGGCCTCCACATAGTTCCAGAGATGTAGAGGAAAGGATAGCAAACATATTTCTCAATAGGAGCGAGAGTAACAGGGTGTTGTTATGGGGGACTTTAACTTTCCAAATATTGACTGGGAATACTATAGTTCAAGCACTTTAGATGGGTCAGTTTTTGTCCAATGTGTGCAGGAGGGTTTCCTGACAAAGTATGTCGACAGGCGAGGCCACATTAGATTTGGTACTCGGTAATGAACCTGGCCAGGTGTTAGATTTGGAGGTAGGTGAGCACTTTGGTGAAAGTGACCACAATTTGGTTATGTTTACTTTAGTGATGGAAAGGATAGGTGTATACCACAGGGCAAGTGTGATGTGAATATGCAAGATTTAGGATGCACAGAATGGGGAAGGAAACTGCAGGGAAGTGCAAAATTGAAATGTGGAGATTATTCAAGGAACAGCTATTGCATGTCCTTGATAAGATTGTACCTGTCAGGCAGGGAGGAAGTTGTCGAGCGAGGGAGCCGTAGTTTGCTAAAGAAGTTGAAGCTCTTGTCAAGCAGAAAAAGAAGACTTATGTTAGGATGAGATATGAAGGCTCAGTTACGGCGCTTGAGAGTTACAAGGTAGCCAGGAAAGGCCTAAAGGAAGAGCTAAGAAGAGCCAGAAGGGGACATGAGAAGTAATTGGCAGATAGGATCAAGGAAAACCCTAAAGCTTTCTATAGGTATATCAAGAATAAAAGAATGACGAGAGTAAGATTAGGGCCAATCAAGGATAGCAGTGGGAAAATGTGCGTGGAGTCCGAGGAGAAGTACTAAATGAATTTTTTTTGTCAGTATTCACACTAGAAAAAGATGATGTTGTCGAAGAGAATACTGAGATACAGGCTACTAGACTAGATGGGATTGAGGTGCACATGGAGGAGGTGTTAGCAATTCTGGTAAGTGTGAAAACAGATAAGCCCCCTGGGCCGGATGAGATTTATCCTCTGATTCGCTGGGATGGGAGAGAGGAGATTGCAGTGCCTTTGGCTTTGGACTTTATACTGTCATTGTCTGCAGGAATAGTGCCAGAAGACTGGAGGATAGCAAATGTCCCCTTGTTCAAGAAGAGGGGTACAGACAACCCTGGTAATTATAGACCAGTGATCCTTTAGTTGTGGGTAAAGTGTTGGAAAAGGTTACAAGAGATAGAATTTATAGTCATCTGGAAAGGAATAAATTGATTAGGAATAGTCAACATGGTTGAGTGAAGGGTTGGTCATGCCTCACAAATCTTATTGAGTTCTTTGAGAAGGTGACCAAACAGGTTGATGAGGGCAAAGCGATTGATGTATATATGGATTTCAGTAAGGCATTTGATAAGGTTCCCCACAGTAGGCTATTGCACCAAATATGGAGGCATGGGATTGAGGGTGATTTAGTGGTTTGGATCAGAAATTGGCTAGCTAAAAGGAGACAGAGAGTGGTGGTTGATGGGAAATGTTCATCCTGGTGTTCAGTTACTGGTGGTGTACCACACAGATCTGTTCTGTGGTCACTGCTGTTTGTCATTTTTATAAATGACCTGGATGAGGGCGTAGAAACACAGGTTAGTAAATTTGCGGATGACATGAAGGTCAGTGGAGTTGTAGATAGTGCTGAAGGATGTTGCAGGTTACAGAGAGACACAAATAATCTGCAGAGCTGGGCTGAGAGGTGGCAAATGGAGTCTAATGTGGAAAAGTGTGAGGTGATTCACTTTGGAAGGAGTAACAGGAATGCAGAGTACAAATGGTAAGATTGTTGGTAGTGTAGATGTGCAGATATATCCCGGAAAGTTGCCACCCAGGTTTGTAGGGCTATTAAGAAGGCATATGGTGTGTTAGTTTTTACGAGTAGACAGATTGAGTTTCAGAGCTGTGAGGTCATGCTGCAGCTGTACAAAACTCTGATGCGGCTGCATTTGGAGTATTGTGTACAGTTCTGGTCACTCATTATTGGAAGGACATGGAAGGTTTGAAAAGGGCTCAGAGAAGATTTACTTGGATGTTGCCAGGTATGGAGGGAAGATGTAATGAGGAAAGGCTGAGGGACTTGAGGCTGTTTTCATTAGAGAGAAGAAGTTTGAGAGGCGACTTAATTGAGACATAAAAGATAATCAGAGGGTCAGATAGGGTGGACAGTGACAGCCATTTTCCTCGGATGTGATGGCTATTACAAGGGCACATAGCTTTGAATTGAGGAGTGATAGATATAGGACAGGTTTCAGAGGTAGTTTTTTACTCAGAGTAGTCTGGCCGTGGAATGCTCTGCCTGTAACAGTAGTAGACTCGCCAACTTTAACGGCATTTCAGTGGTCATTGGATTGACATATGGATGAAAATGGAGTAATGTAGATTAGATGGGCTTCACAGGTGAGCGCAACATCAAAGGCTGAAACGCCTGTACTGCGCTGTGATTTTTTTTAAAGATTAGATTAGATTAGATTCCCTACAGTGTGGAAACAGGCCCTTTAGCCCAACAAGTCCACACCGACCCTCCAAAGAGTAATCCACCCAGACCCATTTCTCTCTGACTAATGCACCTAACACTAGATAGACAATTTAGAACAGGCAGCATCTAGGGAACAGGAGAATCGACGTTTCGGGCATTAGCCCTTCTTCAGGAATGCCCGAAACGTCGATTCTCCTGTTCCCTAGATGCTGCCTGACCTGCTGCGCTTCTCCAGCAACACATTTCCATCTCTGATCTCCAGCATCTGCAGACCTCATTTTCTCTTCAGACAATTTAGAACAGCCAATTCACCTGGCCTGTGGGTGGAAACAGGAGCACCCAGAGGAAACCCATGCAGACACGGGGAGAATGTGCAAACTCCACACAGACAGTCGCCCAAGGCTGGAATTGAACCTGGGTCCCTGGCGCTTTGAGGCAGCAGTGCTAACCACTGAGCCACTGTGACACCCAATGTTCTCTGTTCTATGTTCTACATTAGTGAACAAGATGGACTTTTCCTGATTATTAACAATCCCACTAGGCTATCACTTCCCCCATAATATTCATGGGAGATTTGTCAAAATCAGTTTAGTTGCTCAGAAGGCAATCATGCTCATCACTATACCACCATCACAGGTATGTAGTTTCCCTGCTTTTGTGGTCTTATAGAATATAGAACAGTATAGCACAGTACAGACCCTTCGGCCCACGATGTTGTACCGAGTACTTATCTTAATCTAAGATCAACCTAACCTACACACCCTTCAATTTACTGCTGTCCATTTGCCCTAGTCTCTCTGACTCTACTGCTACCGCTTGCACTATTCCATGCACCCACCACTCTGTCCATAAAGAATCTACCTCTGACATCTCCCCTAAGTTTTCCTCCAATCTTCGTTCTTCTCTCCAGTGTGAAAAGCCCTAGCTCACTCAACATCTCTTCATAAGACAAGCCCTCCAATCCAGGCAGCATCTTGCTCAATCACCTCTGCACACTATCTAAAGCATTTACATCTTTCCTAGAACAGACCAGAACTGGACACAATATTCCAAGTGTGGGCTAACCAGGGTTTTATTTTATTTTATTTTTAGCCCCACACTACTGCCTAACTGCAGTAGTGATTACCAGGGTTTTATAGAATTGCAGCTTAACAACACGGCTCTTAAACTCAATTCCCCCTGTTAATGAAAGCCAAAACACCATACGCCTTCTTAACAACCCTATCAACTTGGGTGGCAACTTTGAGGGATCTATGTACATGGACCCCAAGATCCTGCTGTTCCTCCATATTGCCAAGAATCCTGCCTTTAACCCTGTATTCAGCATTCAAATTCAATTGTCCAAAATGAATCACTTCACATTTATCCAGGTTGAACTCCATCTGCCACTTCTCAGCCCAGCTCTGCATCCTGTCAATGTCTTGTTGTAGCTTGCAACAGTCCTCAATACTATCTACACACCACTGACTCTTGTGTCATCGGCGAACTTTCCAATTCTTCATCCAAGTCATTTATAAAATCTACAAAGGGCAGAGGCCAAAAAAACAAATCTGTGGGGCACCACTGGTCCCGACCTCCAGGCGGAATACTTTTCATCCACTACCATTCACTGTCTTCTTTCAGCCAGACAGCCAAATTTCCCTTTATCCCATGCCTTCTAACTTTCCATATGAGCCTACCACGGGGAACCTTATCAAATGCTTTACTGAAATCCATATACACCACATCTACTGCTCAACCTTCGTGAACTTGTCCCATCACATCCTCAACTATACTTTCAAGGGTTTGGTCATGGGTTCCTATTGGGTTGGCCTATGTTTATAGTCAAAATACTGCAGTTTTTTGCAGGATTGGTGACCAGAAGACTTCCCCACTCTTACTGCCTGCTGTCAGATGTAATCAAAAGACTTACAGGCAGATGGTCAACCCGACGAATCACATTGCGTATCCACTTTCCAAGGCCAACAAGTCCTGATGTGGAACTCGTGTAGAGTTCCTGGCCCAGAGGTAATAACACAACCCAGTGCACTGCATAAATTCCAGCTCTTATTCTCGATGCTTCTCTTAATGAAACTCAGGATTCTGTGTGCATTTTGAACAACATTCAGAATCTGTCTAGCCATCTTCAGAGACTTAAGAGTTAATGCCGAGATTTATTTGTTCCTGCAACCCTTTTAAATTCCAACATTTTGTTTAAATTTCCTCACATTATTCTTTCTAATAAATGTGTCATGCTTCTCTGCATTAAACTTTACTTGACAAATCTGCCCATTTTCACCAGTCTGCAGTCTCCTGACACTTACTATCTAGATCATTGTTCCTGACTTTTGTATGGGTTCTTCGGGTTTTCATGCAAGTTCAGACAAAATGTCTTCATTATTATTTGTGGTTACACTGTACATGATGATAAAGAGCAGGCATTTCCAAATGATATAGGAGCCCAGTACCAGAACAGGAATACATGACCTTTGATGTCACAGTGACATCACTGTTACCACAGAGGCCCCTAGATAGAATCATTAAAAAGCCTCTCACTAAATGAAGCACTACACACACCCAATCCCTAACCTGCCTGCACATTGGGCCCAATTCATGGTGTAAGGCTTCTGCCCCTTGTCCTGCAAACTCTGAATAACATTCTTTGCTTCGTCTTCTGTCATTGCTTATCTATGTTCTGTCTCTCAGTTGTAAGTCAGGGGTTGTAATATTCTGGAATTTCCTTCCTAAATCCTCAGCTTGCCGTTTTTCTGGTTTCAGCCATCTTCACTGACATGACCCTTGTCAATCAGCCTTGTGGGTTTTGTTGCCAATGGGCTTTAGGAGGTCAATGCTGCACTACAGAGAGACTGCACCTTTAGGCTGTACTGTCAATACTCTGGAGTCCCAGTAAACCCTTATTTACAAACTAATGTGCAGAATAATGCCCTCTGTGTTCCAGCTCTCTATTATAATTTGTTCCATTCTCTGAATCTTAATAACATGTGACTGCTGATAGCGATCATATACATTGTATTCTTAACTTGTGCATTCTTTATGTATTCATCTCACTTAAATGTATTTCCTCTTCTGCATTAACATTATTTTAACATCTTTAAAATATTTTCGTTCAAACCATTCCCCCTGCCCTCATCCTGTTTCAAAGTCCGATTGTGCCTTTGTCGACTCCTTATAGCTAACCCTGACCTTGTACAGGTACACATTATTGATGAACATAGGTCTTCCACCATTTTTCATTATGTACCTCATTCTGTGAGGTTGTCGATGCAAGTCTATTCTCAAGATTCTATATTTCACAGTAATTATATTGCTTTGTTTTCACTGCTTTATGGAATTTTCTGCATCCAACAGGTAGAATCCTGCCAGACCTGCTGAGTTCCTCTCGCCCTTTGTTTCAGATTTGTACTAACCACAACATTTTGCTTTTACTTCAGTGCCTTTCAGTTTCTTCTGTATATTCGCACTCGAGCATGGTTGTTTTGCTTTCTGAGGATTGTGCTCACTGATTTCCTGTCCTTGATCCAAACACGCTGGCTTGGTACCAAAGCTGACAAAGATTTTGCTCTGTACCTGGAATTATACCAATCCTTTACTTTCCATTTGTGGTCTTTCATGGTTTATCTTGCTTTCTTGATATGTTGAGAGATGATATTTGCACTGAGGGTTTTCTGTCCTAATGGAATTTTGCCTTTCAACCTTTTCTCCAAGAACAGCTATTTGATGATTATTAGTGACTTTTGAGAAGATTTGTAGCTCAGGTTAAGGATCTGGATGTATGTTTGCTCACTGAGCTGTAAGGTTCGGTTTCAGATGTTTCATCACCATGTTAGGTAATATCATCAGTGAGCCTCCAGTGAAGAGCTGGCATTACATCCTGCTTTCTATTTGTGTGTTTAGGTTTCCTTGGGTTGGTGATGTCATTTCCCATGTTGATGTAATTTCCTGTATTTGGTGATGTCATTCCCTGTTCTTTTTTCCCTCGGGGGAGGAAGTTGGGTTCCAAGTCAATGTGTTTATTGATAGAGTTTCGATTGGAATGCTGTACTTCTAGGAATTCTCATGTGTCTCTCTGTTTGGCTTATCCTAGGATTGATGTGTTGTCCCAGTCGAAGTGGTGTCCTTCCTCATCTGTATATAAGGATACTAGTGAGACTGGGTCATATCTTTTTGTGGCTAGTTGTTGTTCATGTATCCTGGTGGCTAGTTTTCTGCGGGTTTGTCCGATGTAGGGTTTGTTACAGTTCTTGCAAGGCATTTTGTAAATGACGTGTGTTTTGCTTGTTGTCTGTACAGTGTCTTTTAAGTACATGAGCTGCTGTTTTAGTGCATTGGTGGGTTTGTGGCCTACCATGATGGCAAGAGGTCTGAGTAGTCTGGCAGTCATTTCCAAGATGTCTTTGTTGTAGGGGAGAGTGACTAGGGTTTCTGGATGTGTTTTGTCTTCTAGTTTGGGTTTGTTGCTGAGAAATCTGCAGGCTGTGTTCATTGGGTACCCATTCTTTTTGAATACACTTGTAGAGGTGATTTTTCTCTGCTCTGCGTAGTTCCTCTGTGCTGCAGTGTGTGGTGGCTCATTGAAATAGCGTCCTAATGCAGCTTCGTTTGTGGGAATTGAGATGATTACTTCTGTAGTTCAATATTTGGTCCGTATCTGTTGTTTTCCTGTACACGCTGGTTTGAAGTTCCCCATTGGCAGTTCGCTCTAATGTGACATCGAGGAATGTGAGGAAAGAGATCGCTCTGAGACGGGTACAGCTGAGAACAGAAGTGAGTCAAACAGTCAGGGCAGGCAGGGACAAGGTAGGACTAATAAATTAAACTGCATTTATTTCAATGCAAAGGGCCTAACAGGGAAGGCTGATGAACTCAGGACATGGTTAGGAACATGGGACTGGGATATCATAGCAATTACAGAAACATGGCTCAGGGATGGGCAGGAGTGTCAGCTTAATTTTCCAGGATACAATTGCTACAGGAAGGATAGAAAGGGAGGCAAGAGAGGAGGGGGAGTGGCATTTTTGATAAGGGATAGCATTACAGCTGTGCTGAGGGAGGATATTTCCGGAAATACATCCAGGGAAGTTATTTGGGTGGAACTGAGAAATAAGAAAGAGATGATCACCTTACTGGGATTGTATTATAGACCCCCCAATAGTCAGAGGGAAATGGAGAAACAAACTTGTAAGGAGATCTCAGCTATCTGTAAGAATAATAGGGTAGTTATGGTAGGGGATTTTAACTTTTCAAACATCGACTGGGACTGCCATAGTGTTAAAGGTTTAGATGGAGAGGAATTTCTTAAGTGTGTACAAGACAATTTTCTGATTCAGTATGTGGATGTACCGACTAGAGAAGGTGCAAAACTCTTGGGAAATAAGGCAGGGCAGGTGACTGAGGTGTCAGTGGGGGAGCACTTTGGGGCCAGCGACCATAATTCTATTCGTTTTAAAATAGTGATGGAAAAGGATAGACCAGATCTAAAAGTTGAAGTTCTAAATTGGAGAAAGGCCAATTTTGACGGTATTAGGCAAGAACTTTTGAAAGTTGATTGGAGGCAGATGTTTGCAGGTAAAGGGACAGTTGAAAATGAAATAACAAGAATCCAGAGGAAGTATATTCCTGTCAGGGTGAAAGGGAAGGCAGGTAGGTATAGGGAATGCTGGATGACTAAAGAAATTGAGGGTTTGGTTAAGAAAAAGAAGGAAGCATCTGTCAGGTATAGACAGGATAGATCGAGTGAATCCTTAGAAGAGTATAAAGGAAGTAGGGAGTATACTTATGAGGGAAATCAGGAGGGCAAAACGTGGACATGAGATAGATTTGGCAAATAAAATTAAGGAGAATCAAAGGGTTTTTACAAATATATTAAGGACAAAAGGGTAACTAGGGAGAAAATAGGGTGGCAAAGATCAGCAAGGCGGCCTTTGTGTGGAGCCACAGAAAATGGGGGAGATACTAAATGAATATTTTGCATCAGTATTTACTGTGGAAAAGGATATGGAAGATGTGGACTGTAGGGAAATAGATGGTGACATCTTGCAAAATGTCCAGATTACAGAGGAGGAAGTGCTGGATGTCTTGAAACGGTTAAAGGTGGATAAATCCCCAGGACCTGATCAGGTGTACCCGAAAACTCTGTGGGAAGCTAGAGAAGTGATTGCTGGGCCTCTTGCTGAGATATTTGTATTATCGATAGTCACAGGTGAGGTGCTGAAAGACTGGAGGTTGGTAAACGTGGTGCCCCTGTTTAAGAAGGGCGGCAAAGACAAGCCAGGGAACTATAGACCGGTGAGCCTGACCTCGGTGGTGGGCAAGTTGTTGGAGGAAATCCTGAGGGACAGGATGTACATGTATTTGGAAAGGCAAGGACAGATTCGGGATAGTCAACATGGCTTTGTGCGTGGGAAATCATGTCTCACAAACTTGATTGAGTTTTTTGAAGAAGTAACAAAGAAGATTGATGAGGGCAGAGTGGTAGATGTGATCTATATGGACTTCAGTAAGGCGTTCGACAAGGTTCCCCATGGGAGACCGATTAGCAAGGTTAGATCTCATGGAATACAGGGAGAACTAGCCATTTGGATACAGAACTGGCTCAAAGGTAGAAGACAGAGGGTGGTGGTGGAGGTTTGTTTTTCAGACTGGAGGCCTGTGACTAGTGGGGTGCCACAAGGATCGGTGCTGGGCCCTTTACTTTTTGTCATTTACATCAATGGTTTGGATGCGAGCATAAGAGGTACAGTTAGTAAGTTTGCAGATGACACCAAAATTGGAGGTGTAGTGGACAGCGAAGAGGGTTACCTCATATTACAACAGGATCTGGATGAGATGGGCCAATGGGCTGAGAAGTGGCAGATGGAGTTTAATTCAGATAAATGCGAGGTGCTGAATTTTGGGAAAGCAAATCTTAGCAGGACTTACACACTTAATGGTAAGGACCCAGGGAGTGTTGCTGAACAAAGAGACCTTGGAGTGCAGGTTCATAGCTCCTTGAAAGTGGAGTCTCAGGTAGATAGGATAGTGAAGAAGGTGTTTGGTTTGCTTTCCTTTATTGGTCAGAGTATTGAGTACAGGAGTTGGGAGGTCATGTTGTGGCTGTACAGGACATTGGTTAGGCCACTGTTGGAATATGACATGCAATTCTGGTCTCCTTCCTATCGGAAAGATGTTGTGAAACTTGAAAGGGTTCAGAAAAGATTTACAAGTGTGTTGTCAGGGTTGGAGGATCTGAGCTACAGGGAGAGGGTGAACAGGCTGGGGCTGTTTTCCCTGGAGTGTCGGAGGCTGAGGGGAGATCTTATAGAGGTTTACAGAAGAATGAGGGGCATGGATAGGATAAATAGTCTTTTTCCTGGGGTCAGGGAGTCTAGAACTAGAGGGCATAGGTTTAGGGTGAGAGAGGAAAAATATAAAAGAAACCTAAGGGGCAACATTTTCACACAGAGGGTGGCACACGTATGGAATGAGCTGCCAGAGGATGTGGTGGAAGCTGGTACAATTGCAACATTTAAGAGGCATTTCAATGGGTATATGAATAGGAAGGGTTTGGAGGGATATGGGCTGGGTGCTGGCAGATGGGACTAGATTGGGTTGGGATATCTGGTCGGCATGGACGGGTTAGACCGAAGGGTCTGTTTCCATGCTGTACATCTCTATGACTCTGACTCCAGTGGCAGTTTGTTGTTGTTTTCCTCCTCTTTAGTAAATTTTATGCCAGTAACGACATTATTAATGGTCTTGAAGGTTTCCTCTAATTTGTTTTGTTTAGTGATGACAAAGTGGACCCAAAGTTTGGGTTGGATGTTGGCAGAGTTGTTTGTTCAAGTCTCTGTATTACTGCCTCTGCTAGGAACCCTAATATCGGAGATCCCATGGATGTTCCGTTGGTTTGTCTGTAGGTTTTGTTGTTGAAGATGAAGTGTGTGGTAAGGCATAGGTCCACTAACTTGACGATGTTACCCTTGCTGATGAAATTGGTGGGTTTGGTGTATGTATCTTTAGTTCTTCTAATAGTATAGTCAATGTTTCCTTGGCCAGGTTAATATTGATGGATGTGAATAGGGCTGTTATGTCAAAGAAGACCACTATTTCATCCTCTTCTATCTTGGCATCTTTGGTTTTCAGTATTCTTGGATGGAGTGGCGTGAGTCTTCTACTAAGTGTTTTAGTCTTTGATGTAGTTCCTTGGCTAATCTGTAAGTTGACGTCCAAGGCAGCGAGAGTATGGGTCTGAGGGGATGCTCCTGGTTTGTGAATTTTGGGTAATCTGTAGTGTGAAGTGTTGGATTTATCTGGTTTCATTTTTTGGTAGTCTGTCTTATTTAATTCTCCAGATTTCTGAAGTTTTTTGAGTAGGGCTGTGATTCAGTTCTCTAGTTGTGGAGTCCATTCTATTGCCACCTGTTGGTAAGTGTCGGTAGGTGTAAGCAGTGCGTTCACTTTCTCAATATAGTCTGTTCGGTTTAAAATGACTGTCGAGCATCCTTGGTCTGCAGGTAGGATAACAATTTTTTAAAAATCTTTTTTGAATCCTTCTATGTGCTTTCCTTTCTTGTGTATTGAGTATGTTTCCTTCCTTTTTCTGCTTAATGTTAGTGTGACTGTCTGTCTGATGGTTTTCTGGGTTTCTTCTGTGAGTTTTGTTGTCTTTCAGTGTTGTTTCTAATGCTGCTAAGAAACCTTTCATGTCCGCATCCTGGCAGTTATAATTTAGTCCTCTTACTAAGACGACTTTTTCAGTGTCTTAAGGGTCGGTCAGATAAGTTTTTTTATCCATGCTTCTGTGTTGTATGTGTTGTTATTTCATGTGAGTTTGTGTAGGTTTTTCTGCAAGTCTAGTTTTCTCATTTTGTGTGTTTGTCACTGTCTAATGTCTGTGGCGTGTTGTACTGTGTCTGTCCATTCATGGACTGTCGCATTAGTGAGGGAAGTATTTTGGTGCGATATTTTCACATTGTATTTATGGAGTCTGTTGTGGGCATTGTTAATCGTTTCTCTAAGCATTCTGCAGCTGTTTTGCTCTATTATTCTTTTGGTTAGTGGGGTGTTAAGGGGAGGTTCATATTTAAGACATTTAGTTAGTGCGTGTTTCCTTCGGCATTCACGCAGGAAGTACAGCTGTTCACGGGTGGCACTCTGTCGGATGGCGTTGGTTTCCCATCTTTGGGCCAGTTTTAGCGTATAGTGCCCATAGGTGTTAGTGAGTTTGAGAAGATGCATGTCTGTTCAGCATGGGTGTTGATCTGTAATTCAGGAAAGCAAAATCCCAATTGGTGTTTTTACCCATTAACAACTTAACAGATTTGATCAAACTCTCTACTTCTCCTTCGGCCTGTGGGTGAGGAGGAAAATGTGTGATATGTTTAATTCCTGATTCTGGTAAGAACCTCTTAATCTCTTCATTCATGAATTTATAGACCATTGTCCTAAACAGTCAGATTTGGAAATCCATTTGTGTAAGAGATTTTCTTCATTGTTTGGATCACTGACACATTTACAGTTGTGTAAAATCTAGAATCCTCAAACTACAGGAATAATAATCTACCAGTATCAAACGTACTTCCCCTTGAAAGTCAACAGCTCTAAACCCAAACCATGCCAAGGCCTGATTGGTAGATTCCAGAACGTGCCATCCTCCAGGCCAAGCTCTTCCAGTACAGTTACAATGCTGGCACCTATTCGGGTATATCCTGTACACAAAAAGCAGGACAAAACCAACTCAACCAATTGCCATCCCATTAGTGGACTCTTGATCATCAGTAAAATGATGGAAAGAGTCATCAGATTGATTGGCATCGCCTCTGCAAACATACATTCCCTTCACCACCAGCATTCAGTAGCAATGGTGTGTACCATCTATAAAATGTCCTGCAGAAATTCAACAAGGCTCCTTAGACAACTTTCAAAACCCACAGTCACTTGTCCTGGCTATACAGACTGCTGTTCATGAAATTTACACACAGTGAAACATTTTTTCCTCTTGGGTATTGGTTTTACAAGCCTATCATTTAAACTAAAAAAACATCTACTGTGTTCAAGCACTTCATTTCTTCATAATATTTACACAAGAGTTGGTGTGTTGGACAGTGTTTGACCTAAGTCTCTGAAGAACTTTCTGATCTGGGTGCACTGTTGACCTTGGAGAAAGTCAGGCCTGCAGATGCTGGAGATCAATGTCAAAGAATGTGGTGCTGGAAAAGCAGAGCAGGTCAGGTAGCATCCGAGGAGCAGGACAATTGATGTTTTGGGCTTTTGAAGAACTTATACCCGAAACATCGATTCTCCTGCTCCTCGGATGTTGCCTGACCAGCTGTGCTTTTCCAGCATCACATTCTTTGGCAC
Source organism: Chiloscyllium plagiosum (assembly GCF_037043375.1). Lineage (NCBI taxonomy): Eukaryota > Metazoa > Chordata > Chondrichthyes > Orectolobiformes > Hemiscylliidae > Chiloscyllium > Chiloscyllium plagiosum. The sequence continues at coordinate 65,621,122 of NW_028270158.1, read as the reverse complement.
TGTTGACCTTATGCTTCTTGAATTTCCTGCAACTCCCCATTAGGTAATGGTAAAGGATTTGTTATAACTGACAGAAATGTTTCCATCTTTTCGCAAAAGACTGAAACTTTTTCAGCTCAATCCTCAGTAGCTCAAGGTAATGTGTCAGCTACAATCTGGTATAAATACTCTTCTTGAATTTGCCTCTTCTGAATCACACTAGCAACTAATATCAGTCTCGAATTTATTCTGGCTATTTGTTCACTGAGCTGTGATGCATTGATATTTTTGAATCACCTGTTCAGAGATGTTATTACACAACTCTGGAGTGGGTGGAACATGAACCCATGTCTCCTGGTTCAAAGGTAGGGACACTGCCACTGCAACATGAGCTGGGCAAGCCAGCACACATTAAGCATTTACTGAAGCAGTGATGGGACGGGGATTTGGAGCCGCACATGTAGGGCACAATGATTCGCATTAATCTCTCAGCCATTTCATTGCGCATTGCCCTGGTATGTGGGATATTGTATAATTAGAAACCATTAACCTGAGTCAAAACATCTAATAGCATTTTAACCATCTCTTTGGAATCTAATTAAGGAACCAATGATTTGTAGTCTGCATTAAGGTGAAGCTTTAGTTTCATCATAATTTATAGAAACATTCACATCCCCATGTTACTCCTAAAGCCTCTTACCCATGATAGTTTGTGTTTCAGTTATCAACCTGGCTTTCCTCCATCCTGAACCTGGATGAATACTACAACTATAAACCTGTTGAAGGTACATCTTCAGCTACTATTGTGGGCAATTCAGAGTTGTCATGAACTCGAACATTCAAAGAAAGTCATTTCTATTTTAACTTCCAAAATGCTATGGTCAGCTCTGAATTCCAAAGTCACTGTTGACCTTTTCTCCAAAGATCAGTAAGGTTGTGTGATTGTCTCCAAATTTCCTGACCTTGCTAACCATTCCTAGAAGTCACTGACCATCATTGACATTCCTTGGCTTTGGAACTTTATTTTTATTACCTACATTTTCTTAAGACCCACCAAGATTCCTCTCTGCTGGATGATATCACCTAGGTATATTATTCTTGCTCTTGCAAATTGATGCTTTTCATTCAGTGTAAGTTCTGTCCTCTGCAATACAGTCAAAATATGAACTCTGTACTCATGCCTTTGTTCTGTGGTGCCAATTATGTCATCTATATGACAAATTATTTCTTTATTTCCCTTCTGGGATTTGCAGTGCTGCACTTTGTAATTTCACCAGCCCAAAAATAATTCAAAGGGCATGTATCTAATGCAAAACATCTAGAAGGTGATGAAGGTGGTTGACAAGTTTGACTCATTAGGCCTAAGTTAGGTCTAAATTCTGTTATTAGTTAATTTTATCAAGGTGCCGAGCTAGACACATAGTCTGAGTTAGTTCCCCGCTGGACTTAGGACCTATTCCCAGCTCTGAACTCCACCTTTTTGGCTTTGGCACAGTAATATTACTGCACTGTCGAGTTGAGCCTTCAATTTCTCCAGCAATGAGTGTGATCCTTCTTGGACGTCTATAAACAATATTGGCTTGGCATTCTTCAATAATGTGATGGTATAGTCTTGCTTAATGCTTTCCTGCACCTTTACAAGTTGAGAGAATTCTGTACAAAGTTACGTCTATTTATTTCCTGTAAGACAGCATCCACTTTCTCTATGAGACCTCATTGTTTGTATGTATTCCTCCAGACGAGGTATTGTACATAGAGAGCCTCATTAACATTTCACCACTGTGACTAAATATTGCAGTGAACTTGTACTTGGAAGAGGCTGTGCCTCCCGCACCTTGTAGTTTGATGATTGCTAGATGGACAAATACTGATTAAAGTCATGGCAACTTGTCTGCTAGGACTGAAACTGCTGTTAGTGTGAACTTGAAGTCTTTTACTTCTAGTGTGTCTGTTCAGAATCACCTTTTACATCCTTCACTCAAGAAAGTAGTTCCTCTGAGAACACAGAACAGGAACAGGCCCTTTGTCCCATCATGTCTGTGCCAACCATGATGTCAATCTAAACTAAACTTATCTGCCTGCACATAGTCTGTGGCCCTCTATTCCCTTTCTGTTCATCAGTCTGTTTAAAAGCCTCTTAACCTTTCCTATTGTATCTGCTTCTCCCACCTCCCTGGCAGCACGTTCCAGGCACTACCACACTCTGTAAAACAAACTTTCCTTGCACATCTCCTTTAAACTTTTCCCTCTCACATTAAACCGATGTCTCTGTTACTTGACGTTTCCGTCCTGGGAAAGAGCCCCTCACAATTTTACATACATCTGTCAGGTCACTCCTCAGCCTCCAACACTCCAGCAATAACAATCCAAGTTTGTCCAACCTCCCCTTATAACTAATTTACTTCACAGCAGGCAACATCCTGATAAGCATCTTCTGCACTCTCTCAAAAGCCTCTACATCCTTCCTATGGTGTGGTAACCAGAACTGTACATAATACTCCAACTGTGGCCAAACCAAAGTCTTACACAGCTGCAACCTAACTTATCAACTTTTATACTCAGTTCCCTGACTGACTAAGGCAAGCATGCCGTATGTCTTCCTTCCAACCTTATCCACTGATGTTGCCAATTTCAGGGAGCTCTGGATTTGCACTACAATGTTCCTTTGGATATCAATGCTCCTTAGGGTCTTGCAATTTTCTGTATACTTTTTTCTTACATTTGACCACTCAAGATGCAACAGCTCATACTTGTCTGGCTTAAACTCCATCTGCCATTTTTCTGCCTAAATTTCCTGTTAATCTATGTCCTGTTGCAACTTTTGGCAACATTCCTCGCTATCAACAACTCTATTAATTTTTATGTCATCTATAAACTTACTAATCAGACCATCAATATTTTCAAGCAAGTCATTTATATACGTTAGAAACAACAAAGGTGCCAACACTGATCCTTGCTGGGCAGTACAGGTCACAGACCTCCAGTCAGAAAAACAGCCCTTCACAACTATCCACTGTTGTCCATGACCAAGCTAATTTTGTATCCAAACTTGCCAACTCATCATGAATTCCATAGAAGTTGATCTTCTAGAGCGGCCTACCCTGATGTACCGTACCAAATGCTTTAGTAAAATCCATGTAGACAATATCTACTGCCTTACTCTCATCAATCATCTTTGTCACTTCCTCAAAAAATCTCAATCAAATTTGTGAGACAAGACCTCCCCCATGTAAAACCATGCTGACTATCCCTAATAAGTCATTTTTTCTCCAAATGTGAGTAAACCCCGCCCCTAAGAATCTTCTCCAATAATTTCCCTTCCACTGATGTAAGGCTCACCAGTCTATAATTTCCTGTGTTATTCCTGTTGACATTCTTAAACAAAGGAACATCATTGGCTCTTTTCCAGTCTTTGCATCTTGCCTGTGACTAAGCAGCATATAAAGATCTCTGCCAAGGCCTCAGCAATCCCCTCACTTGCCTTCTTCAGTATCCTGCATAGATCCTTCAGACCCTGAGGACTTAGCCACATTAATGTTTTTCAAGACACCCAGCACACTCCTTCTTAGCATCGACATGCCCTAGCTTATCAACATACACCTCCCTGATCTTATCATTATCCATGTCCTTCTCCTTGGAGAATGCGAGGTACTCATCAAGGACCTCACTCACTTCCTCTGGCTCCATTCATAAATTCCCTCCTTTGTCTTTGAGTGAACTTAGTCTTTTCCTGGCTATCTCTTGCTCCTAATATACATATAAAATGCCTTGGGATTCGTATGAAACACTATTGCCAAGGACATTTCATGGGCCCTTCTAGCTCTCCTAATTTCTCATTTAAGTTCTTTACTGCTTCCTTTATACTCAAGAGCATTGTCTGATTTCAGTTTCCCAAACCTTACATATGGCTCTTTTTTTTCACTAAACTTTCTATATCTTTTCATGCAAGCTTCTCGAATGTTGCCATCCTTATCTTGCATCCTCACAGGAATATGCCAGTCCTGACCTTTAATCAACAAGCCTTTAAAAGATGTGTCAGATGTGATTTACCCTCAAACAGCTGTCCCCGGTCAAATTTCTCCAGTCCCGGTCTCATCCTATTGTAATTAACCTTCCCCCATTTTAGCACTTACACCTGAGGATCAGTCTTAGAATTAATCTGTTGTTCTTTTGAGCACTTCTGGCATCACTGATCACGCTTTGCTCCAAACTGTGAACATTCTGATCTAAGTTTGGATTTGTTTGCTATTCCCTCAACATTTTCACAAATGTTCAGGGGTATGACACCTCCATTTCATGCCTCACTTTACTGTCCTGTTCAGCTGAAGCCTTGGTGTTTCTTGTAATGGTCTGATTCTAAGCTCTGACCTTAGCCTGGGTCATGCACCTAAATTACTCATTCCAATGACAATAGAAAATTTGATACCTTCTCTTTGGGGGTGCCTATAATGGCCTGATTCCAAATGAGCTTATTGTTTGTTGCTCCTATATCCGCATAGAACATGGAACATTACAGTGCAGTACAGGCCCTTCGGCCCTCGATGTTGTGCCCACCTGTGAAATCAATCTGAAGCCCATCTAACCCACACTATTCCATTTTCATCCATATGTTTATCCAATGACCATTTAAATGCCCTTAAAGTTGGCGAGTCTACTGCTGTTGCAGGCAGAATGTTCCACGCCCCTACTACTTTCTGAGTAAAGAAACTACCTCGGACATCTGTCCTATATCTGTCACCCCTCAATTTAAAGCTATGTCACCTCGTGGTAGCCATCACCACCTGAGGAAAAGGACTCTCACTGTCCACCCTATCTAACTCTCTGATTATCCTGTATGTCTTCATTAAGTCACCTCTCAACTTTCTTCTCTCTTACAAAAACAGCCTCAGATCCCTCCGCCTTTCCTCATAAGACCTTGCCTCCATACCAGGCAACATCCTAGTAAATCTCCTCTGAACCCTTTCCAAAGCTTCCATATCCTTCCTATAATGTGGTGACCAGAACTGTACGCAATACTCCAAGTGTGGCTGCACCAGAGTTTTATACAGCTGCAACGTGACCTTGTGGCTCCGAAACTCAATCCCTCTACTAATAAAAGCTAATAAAGTTGCCTTCTTAACAACCCTATCAATCTGTGTGGCAACTTTCAGGGGTCTATGTACATGGACACCAAGATCTCTCTGCTCACCTACATTACCAAGAATCTTATCATTAGCCCAGTGCTCTGTATTCCTGTTGCTCCTTCCAAAGTGAATCACCTCACACTTTTCTGTCACCCCTCAGCCCAGTGCTGTCCTTCTGTAGCCTACAACATCCTTCGGCACTATCCACAACTCCATAAGTGTCATCTGCAAATATGCTAACCCATCTTTCTACGCCCTCATCCAGGTTATTTATAAAAATGACAAACAGCAGTGACCCCAAACAGCAACTTACTGACTAGGAAATATTATTCAGAAAAAAAAACTGAGACGAATTTCCTTTGCCTTTGGGATCTTTGAATAAATTATGCTCGCTCAATTATGATGTACTACCTTCAGTTGAAATGTGCCTTCAGCTGGAAGGTGTTAAAATCCATGGTGAACTCTTCTACCCAGCCAGCCTTATTGGGTTGTCCTCAGCTATTGGCCTGTAGGGGGGATCAACTGATTTTGTTATTCCTGCTCTTTAACATGCAATGTTGTCCAGTGTTGTTGGAATAGTTACTTCCACATTTGCCAACATTGACCTCTCTGTGGGTCCTTTACATTCTTGAAATGCTGCGACAGTGGATTCAGCACATCTTGGACCTAGCCTCCTCTTTTAAAGTCTGCCGCTATTTTTCTCAATGTAGGTCTCAGTCTGTCGCTCCAGTTCTAAGGCCATAACAACATAGGAGCAGAAGATGATGTATAGAATAGAAGTAACTGAGCACAAATGTTGTGTGCAGTTCTGGATGCCTAATGTAGGAAAGGTGTGAATGCATTGGAGAGAGTGTGGAAGTGATTTACAAGAATGGTTCCAGGAATGATGAACTTTATTGATGTTAGACTGAGGATAGATTGAAGATGTTGGGACTGTTCTCCTTGAAGGGAAGAGGACTGAAGGGAGACTTAATGAAGGTTTTCAAACTCATAAGTGGGCTGGACAGAGTAGAGAGGGATAAGCAGTTCCAACTAATAAAAGGAACAATAGCAAGCGGACATGGATATAATGTGATCTGTAAATGAAGCAAATATGATGTGAAAAAGAAAATGTTCACACAGTGAGTAGTTCGGGTCTGGAATACACTGCCTGGATATTTGATAGAGAAAGGTTCAATTTAAGAGGCCATTAGATGGCTTTTTGGATAGAAAGGGTGTGGGGAAAAGGTAGGAGATTGGCAGGGTAATGATGCTTGTTTAAAGATCTGGGTTGGTCAACCTCCTTCAGTTCCATAACAATCCTGTGATTGTGGGAGGTGAATATGGGGAACTGAAAAACAGTGCTCAAATATGCCAGAGAGCACAAATATCAGAAATGTTCTGGAGCTGAGATGACTGACCTCTCTAACACCTGATGTGCCATGTGTGACTCCACTCAGCGGAGTTATCCCCCTGATACCCTTTGATTCCAGTTTTGCTAGGGCTCCTTGAAATGTCGCCTTGACACTAAGGGCTGACACTCTTACCTCCTCCCTGGAATTTAGAGTTCAGTTCTTTTGTCCATGTTTGTTTGAAACAAGGCCGTAATGAGGTCAAGAGCTGAGTGGCCCTGTTGCAATCCAAACTGGGTGTCACTGAGCAAGTGCTGCTTGATAGCACCATTGATGACATCTTCCATTACTATGATCGAGGGTAAACTGATGGGGCAGTAATTGGCCAGGTTGAATTAGTCCTGCTTTTTGTGCAGAGGACATACCTGGGCAATTGTCCACATTGTCAGCTGGATGCCAGTGTTGTAACTGTACTGGAAGACCTTGGCTAGGGAAGTGGCAAGTCCTGGAGCACAGGTCTTCAGTACTATTGCCTGAATGTTGGCAAGGTTCAAAACCTTTGCAGCATCCAGTGCCTTTTTGATATCAAGTGGAGAGAATCAAATTTGCTGGAGACCAACATGTGTGTGTATCACTGTGTCACCACCTCTCCTGGGTCTGTCCTGTCAGTGGGACAGGATATACGGTGTATGTAGGAATGGTGATGGTCAGGTCTGGGACATTGTGTCTGACACAAGGTATCATTCAGTGAGTGTGACTATGTTAAATGTGGCTTGACTAGTCTCTTAGTTTTCGCACTACTCCCCAGTTATTAGTGAGGAGGACTTTGCCATTGTCTTTCCTGGTGCTGAGGTTGATGTCAGACAGTCCGTCTGCTTTCATTGCTTAATTCCTTTCTAGTAGTTTTTATAAATGAGTGGCTTTCTAGGGCTATTCCTGAGGGCAGTTATGTGTTAACTTTATAGCTTTGCATCTGGAGTCACCTGTGGCCAGGCAAGGTAGGTTTTTGCCATTTGCTTTTCTTAAAGGGCATTATTGAACCAGATGGGTTTTTAAAAAAAAATGAAAATCACTTCACAGTCACTTCACTTTTTAATTCCAGATTTTTAAAGTCAGCTTCAAATTCCATTACCTGCTACAGTGAGCTTACTACTTGAGACCCAAGAACATAATCTGAGTCTCTGAATTACTAATCAAATTGTGAGCAACACTGGCACTATATCATTGCCTCCCCATTGAAAACCATATAATAAGCCCTGCCCTTATTACTGAACAAAAATCAGATGTAACTAACATTGTTCAAAGTTTGTGAGAAGATTTGTAGCTCGGGTGCTCGTTGTTGTGGTTCTGTTCGCCGAGCTGGGAATTTTTGTTGCAGACGTTTCGTCCCCTGTCTAGGTGACATCCTCAGTGCTTGGGAGGCTCCACTGAGGATGTCATCTAGACAGGGGATGAAATGTCTGCAACACAAATTCTCAGCTCGGCGAACAGAGCCATAGTAACTAACATTGGAATACCCAGTTCTCTGATCGTGACAGTTTTCACAGATTGTTATACAGTGCAAGCGCATGCAATAATTGCATTTTATCACAACTGATGCAAACCTTTAATTGATCAGACTTAGGATGTCATGAGATTTGGAAGCTGGGTTTGAACTTGCACTGCTGAACGAAATCTCCCTGAGACAACGTGTACTTGACGCCCCCTTCTCTTCCTGCTCTGCCTCTGTCTCTGCCTTTCTAAGATTCAGATTCTTGGGAACTAAATTGTTGTATTTACACTATTATACATTGTATTACAGTTTTCTCTGGCAGATCATTCCACCCTTTCTGCCCCGTATCAATATCAGTGTTAAAACATCACCTCACTTACATAAATATTCTCTTTATATTAACACTTTATTCATTCAAAGTTACCATTCTGATTGTCCCTTCATTTACTGTCCCCAACTTCTTTTTCCTGCTTGATGCCCAACACATTCCCCTCTTCCCCCCACCCAGTGCAATTCATTAATTGAAAAGCATGATGTATATTTCAGATGTAGGTTTTGTGGTGTCAGTCCTTGAGCCTTTCTCACTCCATACTTTTGGACAACAGGGAAGGACATTGCCCTTGCAGTCTGACCTTAAATGAAACACAGGGCTCAAACATTGAGAAGCATCAAACTGATTAACATCATCTTCTGTTGGTCAGTGTCCCATAGAGTGGATGAGATTTCCTGTTCGTGAATGATTCAGCTTCTTCAAAGCTTTGATGAATAGGCTTCTCAGGTCATTGTTCTATATTGACAGCAGAGGGCAGTAGCCACAATAAAACCAGTGATCAGACTTCATTCTGATTGGCAGATTGGGTAGAGTATTATCCCATCACTGGAGCTGAATGCAAATTGTTGGTAGGCAAAGCTGGAGAAATAATTAACACTAAGTCCAGTTAAACAAAACCTTAAGCTTGGAAATCATGTGAAGCACCTTTCCTGATTTTAGGATGTTCCAACGTACTCCCTAGCTAATGAGCCACTAATCTGCATTTATATAGCCTCGGTTACTCAGTAAAATCTATCCAGGTGCTTCTCAGGAGCATAACCAAAAAAATCTTAACCTAGTTTCAGGTCATCTTTCCTAAAGTGCCTCCTTCTTTATCTCTCTGATAAAGAATCAGGTTTTACGGAACACCTTAAGGGCAGTGTGAAGGTCAGGGAAGTGTAAGGAAGGAATTTTAGAGCTGAAGGTGTGGCCTCCATGGTGGGCAAAAGGGATTTAGGGATCCACCACCAGGTCAGAACTGAGTTGTGGAAAATTGTTCGGAAGAAAGTTAAAGACAGGAAGGGAAAAGCCCAGGGAGGGAGTTAAAATCCAAGCTGTTCACAGAATGACTGAATTGTTAGAATGGCCATTTGGACCATTATGTTCACGTCAACTCCCCAAAATGATCAATTCACTTAGAGCTACTCTTCTCCCAGTAACCCCACAATTCTTCATTTTCAGATAGCCATCTAATTCCCTTGTGAATGCTTCAACTGAATGTGCCTCCATTACTCCCTCAGGCAGTGCATTTCAGACATGAGCAACTTACTGTGAGAAAGAGAATCCCTCATGTTGTCAAAACTTCCTTTACCCCAATCACTTTGCTTCTGTGCCCTCTTATGGGAGCAGTTTCTCTCTGTCTGTTTGGTCCAGACCCTTTGTGAATTTTGAACATCTTGAGCAAATCTCCCCTCGACCTCCTCATCTCCATGGAGACTAGCCCCAATCATTGCAATCTATTGATATACAAGCCTCTTTTCCTGCCCTTCAAGCTGCTTACTCTTGTACTCTACTCCTTTGCGGATAGCCTTAATTTCTTCATTACCAGTGGGCATCCCTGGTAAGATCAACATTTATTGCCCATTCCTAATTAGCCTTGAACTGAGCACCTTGCTCAGCCATTACAGAAGGCAGTCAAGAGTTGACCACACTGCAGTCAGCTGTAGGTCAGGTGGGGTAAGTATAGCAGATTTCTGGTCCGAAAAAGAAATGTTTGTGAACCTGTTGGGTCTTTGCAACAATTATCAATCATTTCTTAGTCCTAATTCCAGATTTACGAACCTGCATTTAAATTCATGCTGAGATTTGAAACCCTGCCCCTACACATTAGTCTGGTCTCTGGAATGTTGCAACAATTACAGCATTTAAAAGTAGTGTGGACAGGTATATGGATAGGAAATGTTTAGTGGGATATGGGCCAAATGCAGGCAAATGGGACTAGTTCGGTGTAGGAAAGTTGGTTGGCCAAAAGGCCTATTTCTGTGCCGTATACTTTAATGACTCGATTAGCCAGTGCACCACCTCTTCACCAAGACTTCAGGCTGGGTCATTCTAGGTCATTGAAAACAAAAGTGAACTGTGAGTAGAACTTATTGCCAGACAATATACAGAAGCAGTCAACTGTCCTTGTTCACTTCAATGGAATCAGTGGCGTATTAAAGGAACACAGCTGCTGACAAACTGATTGAAACATTGGTGGAGAGATGTGATTGATAAATTGGCACTTGGCCAGTGAAAACTTGTTTTTATACACAGCAGAATGCGTAAGGAGCAAGCTGGTGATTAATGCCTTCACATTAGCAGCAAAATGTAATTTAGAATGTTGTCTCATTCATCCGCCTCATCAGATGTTACCTCTCTAGTACCACATGGAAAATATATATTTATAGATGTTCCATTTTATTTGAAGGTTAGGCTTTATTTATTCTTGTTATATATTCTCAAGTAGGGAATGAAATATGCAGGTTTGTAATGAATCAATTCAGATTACACAGCTGATTCCTGTTGGGATGAAAAGGGAGAAAAGTTTATGAAGGAAGGTTGACGGGGTTGGGCCTATTCTCACTGGAGTTTAGAAAAATAAGAGGTTTTTTTAATTTGTTCATAGATGGTGAGGTCACTGGCTAGCCCATTGTCCATCCTTCATTTCCCTGGGAAAGAGGTGCTGAGCTGTCTTCGTGAACTGCTGCAGTCCATGTGCTGTAACTAGACCCATAATGTTTTTGTGGAGGAAGTCCTAGGATTTTGACCCAGTGAAGGAACAGTGATGTATTTCCAAGTCTAGATGGTGAGTGGCTTGGAGGGGAACTTGAAGGAGGTGGTGTTCCCATGTATCTGCTGTCTTCGTCCTTCCAGATGGAAATGGTCATGGGTTTGGAAGGAGACGTACCATGGTTCTGCCATTCTCACATTCCAATCACTTAATCGGAACTATCAGCATTTTTCTAAGCCAGCACTCTACACCCACCAACACCCCATCCCCCCAAATCTATAGCATAAATGCTGTCCCCTCCACATTTCACTTCAGGTCTTATGAAAAGTCACTCTAGACTCAAAATGTTAGCTTGCCGTCTCTCCATGGATGTTGTCTGACTCACTGTGATCTCCAGCGTTTGTTGTTTTCAGTACAGATTCCAGCATCTGCAGCAATTCACTCCTACATGGGTTTGGAAGGTGCTGTTTAAGGATCTTTGGTCCATCTGCAGTGAAACTTGTAGATAGTAGCAGCAGTGTGTAATCAGTGTCACTGGTGGAGGGAGTGGAAGCTTCAGATGTGTTGCCAATCAAAAGGGCTGCTTTGTCCTGGATGATGTCAAGATTCTTGAGTATTATTGGAGATGTCGGATTAGTGGTGCTGGAAGAGCACAGCAGTTCAGACAGCATCCAAGGAGCTTCAAAATTGACGTTCACCCTGATGAAGGGCTTTGGCCCGAAATGTCGATTTCGAAGCTCCTTGGATGCTGTCTGAACTGCTGTGCTCTTCCAGCACCACTAATCCAGAATCTGGTTTCCAGCACCTGCAGTCATTGTTTTTACCCTATTATTGGAGATGCACCCATCCAGGCAAATGGGGAGTAATCTATCACATTCATGACTTGGCCTGGTAAATGGTGAACAGGCTTTGGGAAGTCACGGGGTGAGTTAGTCACCACAGTATTCCTAGCCTCTGACCTGCTCTTGTCATCAAAGTATTTATTTGGGAGTCCAGTTAAGTTTCTGGTCAATGATAATCTCCAGGATGTTGATAGTGATGGTAACACCATTGAATGCCCAGGGGCACTGGTTAGATTATCTCTTATCAGAGAGAATCATTGCATGGTACCTGTATTGTGTGAATGATACTTACCACTTGTCAGCCCAAACCTGGTCTTGCTACATCTGGACATGGACTGCTTCAGTATTTGTGAATGATGCTGAATATTGTACAATCATCAGAGAACGCACCGCCTTTGAGGTTATTTGAATGAAGGTCATTGATGAAGATGGTTGGACCTAGTACTCTACTTTGAGGAACCCTGCAGAGATGTCCTGCAGCTGAGATGACTGACCTCCAATGACCTCAACCATTATTCTTACTCCAACTCCAGTTTTCCTCTGGTTCCTTGATGCTACACTCGGTCAAATGTGACCTTGATGTCAGAGGCTGTCATTCTCACCTCACCTCTGGAATGCAGCTGTTTTGTCTGTGTTTGAACTAGGTCAACCATGAGGTCAAGAGTGGCTCTGCCGAAAACTGGGCATCATTGAGTGGGTTGTTCCCAAATTGATGTGATTCTGAGGGAATTTGACAGGGTAAATGTTCCACCCTTGGGGTAGTGTGTAGAACCTGAGTGCACTGTTTCACAATATGGACCTTCCCATTTCAGTTGGAAATTTGCAGGAATGCCTTCTCTCGGAGAATGGTTAATCTCTGGAATTCTCCATCCCAGATAATACTCAAGTATGTGTTACAGTTTTGATGAATAGAACATGGTGCAGGCAGGAAGATGGAGATAAAGTCATCAATTTAACATCCATGATTTTATTGAGTAGAGTAGAGCTGACCCGATTAACCAAATGGCCTACTTCAATCCCCATTATGTAATCACACAATTTTGACCAAACTACATCAGGCAGAATCCTCCCCTGCCAGTGGTAGTGAGGTGGGAAGGTATTTACTTACTGGGTACCCGAACCCCACCACCTTCTCACCTCCAGCAGAATCATGTTCTGGTTGGGTTGGCCCATGGTCCACCTTCCTATCACAGCACTTAACTGGGGCCACAAAGGGCCAATTAATGACTATGGATGGGCTCCATCCTCCTGCCTCCATGAGAGACTGGACATTGGAGGGAGGGTGTGGGAGGAGGGGTCGATATGTCCTCTTCGAACCCACACCTGTTCCTGTCTTTCTCTCCCTCTGACCCCAATTGAGGAGCCCTCCCTCCCCATGTTGCTTACCTTTGTCCAGTGTTATGGTCCTAGATCAGATCGGTAACTTTATGTTATGATCAATTAGGGACAAATAACCTTTAGTTTTAAAGTAAACTGATGCTGAAATTTAAGAGAATAAATCCACAAGATTTAAATAAACAACAACAATACACCACAAAGTGTTCTCGCAATAACATTATCTGTAATACAGGTTCACCCAGAATTAACATACAGTAAATACAGGTAATATCCTCTGACAAAATGGCCCACTAGGTGAATGTGAGACTGGAGATCAGAGTCTAGATTAGAGTGGTGCTGGAAAAGCACAGCAGGTCAGGCAGCATCCAAGGAGCAGGACAAAATGCCCCACTGCACATGTCAAGTATCAAACATGATCAAGATAAATCCCACCTAATTCTCAGCAGATTTCCCCAAAATGTTAAAGACATGATAGATCATCAAATCTCATTAAACATCACAAGAGATTACAATTCTTCACTTTCACTTCATCTTGTCTTGAAAGTCCCTCTCTCTCTCGAGAGAGAGGCACTCCATCATAGACTGCTTTGATGACTGCTCTTCTTCTGAGTATACAGCCCCACTCTCTCAGCTGCTCTGAAAGATTAATGCCCAATGGCTTCTTTAGAGCTCTTTGGGGTTTTCCTCTCACACAGAGCCAGTGACCGTCCAAAGCTGTCAGTTTCCCAGAGCTTCTGCTGAGCCCCGACTCCAATACTTAGCTGCTTATTAATTCGTAGAACTTCCTCCTAACTTCCTCTGAAAGAACAGAGCTATTCAACTGCATTTCACTGTTTGCCTGCAGGACAGCCAAAGCCCCCATCTCTGTCTCTTTCTCTAACTAACTGTCATCTTGGAACTCTTTGTCAATGACTCCCTAACTGTACTGAGGCATTGAAACACCTGCAATAAGCCCAACCCTTATCACACAGCAGATCTGATACTGATCCTTAATTACTCTGGAACTGAGTGCTCTCAATGTTGTGCTTCATAGAGAATGTTGTTTTCCCCTTGGACATCCCGAGAAGTGAGTTTCCATTACTCCGTGATCCCTCTTTGACCCTCACACTCTCAGAGGCTGCTCTCTGACTGGGACTGGTGCTGGGCACAAGAGCTGTTGGCTTCTGATTGGTGGCAGCTCTCACTGGGTGGTACTTGCGCCCATGGGGGCTTGATACCAGGAGAAGGCCCATTGGTGGCCTGGCAACTGCCTGTTTGGTTTCCAGTTCGGCTGACCACCACTGCAAGAGGTATTCTAGGCCTTTCACTGTCTCTCCAAGCTGTAACAAGGGGGACCCACCATGACACCTCAACACAGATCTGTTCATCTTTCAGAGAGACTGCTGTTTAGAATCTATTATCAGTTCAGGAGTACTGTAGTCTGTTTGAGAGCATTGGTCTCCTAGGCATACGGTCCCATTCCAGATTCAGGATAATGCCAGCAGAAATCTCAAGTGGAGATTTAATGCTTTTCCAAAGAAAGGAGATCAGAATGTAGTGCGTAAAAACATCACAAATTTGGAGTAGATGATTCAGCCTCTTGAGCCTGCTGTTGAGTAGGTTATGATTGGGCTGCTTGTGACTTCAGCTCCACATCCCTGCCTATTCCCAACAATCCATCAACTCGCTTGTTAATCAAAAATCTATCTTTGTCTGACTTAGTGACCCAGTCCTCCTCAATCTGGGAAGAGTGCTCCACAGACTGCAGGAAAAAAAATGCCTTAAATGGGAGAAGCCTAGTCTTTAAGAAGGGTTCCCTAATGCAGGGTCCTCTCCAATAGAGGAGACACCATCTCAACAACCTCATTAGTCCATTGGTGTCTGAGTTGCCACATTCACGGGAAAAGGTCCTCAAGCTATTTGTTTACTCAGGCTTGGTTCACACCGTGGGGACGCTCTGTAAAGAGAAAGAGGAGAAAAGGCCATTTCATTATGAAGTGATGAAATATTGATTCCTTGATTTTATCCCCAGCGATATAAGGTACTTCTTTTGTCCTTATATACAGAAGGTTTTGACAATATAAACACTTAAATACAAAATTAAAATTTATAAGTCTTTTATATTGTAACTGAATAATAATTGTGCACTTTGATAGGTAATCATATACCAACTTTAAAGAGAATTGATAAGACATTAGTTAGCCATGAACCTTGGGTATCATTCATACTGTTGATCTCGGAATAAAACAAATAAAACTCTAAATATCTGTCAGTATTTCATGATTATTTAAACTGAAAGTCATGGCTTCAGTCTGGTATGGCCTTTTATCTAGATGCTATTCCAATTCAGTAAGGAGCTGGTGCTTGTTAAATGCCAGTGGGCGGCACGGTGGCACAGTGGCAGAGTGGTTAGCACTGCTGCCTCACAGCGCCAGAGACCCGGGTTCAATTCCCGCCTCAGGCGACTGACTGTGTGGAGTTTGCACGTTCTCCCCGTGTCTGCACGGGTTTCCTCCGGGTGCTCCGGTTTCCTCCCACAGTCCAAAGATGTGCAGGTCAGGTGAATTGGCCATGCTAAATTGCCCGTAGTGTTAGGTAAGGGGTAAATGTAGGGGTATGGGTGGGTTGTGCTTCGGCGGGTTGGTGTGGACTTGTTGGGCCGAAGGGCCTGTTTCCACACTGTAAGTAATCTAATCTAAAATAGAATTGGATTTACTTAATGTTCGCTTCTTAGATCCTTTTCTGTTCTTCTGTCATAAACGTTTGAAATAATAGAGAAACAAAGCAGGAGGAACTGAAATGGCAAATGAATATGAGATGATGCCGTGACAACACTGGCATTTAACAAGCACAGCTCCTTACTGAATTGGAATAGCATCTAGATAAAAGGCCAAAGCAGACTGAAACCATGACTTTCAGTTTAAATAATCATGAAATACTGACAGATATTTAGAGTTTTATTTGTGAATTGTAAGATTAGTGACACAATCACAAACAGATTGAACAACTTCTTTTAAGATTGCAGCCAAATTCATCTGCATATTTATGTCGACATATTTAATCAAACCACGTAACTGCAAGCTCAATATGGGATCAATTAGATTGCATTAGTACAGCTCGGTAATCTAGTCTGTTCACGCAAAGAATGAAGCCTTTGGCATGTTGAATCTCTCTGGCCCTTTGCAAGGAGTGTAACCAATGCAGCTTGTTTCACTCCCCTGCCCCTTTCCAATGTCACTCATCAATTTTGCCCCTTTTGGTTGTTTTTCTGACTTTTAACAGAGTGGCTCAGTGGTTAGCACTGCTGCCTCACTGTGCTAGGGACAGGTTCGATTCCAGCCTCGGGCAACTGTCTGTGTGGAGTTTGCACATTCTCCCCTTATCTGCGTGGGTTTCCTCTGGGTGCTCTGGTTTCCTCCCACTGTCCAAAAATGTGCTGCTTAGATGGATTGGCCATGTTAAAATGCTTATAGTGTCCTGGGATGTGCAGGCTAGATGGATTAGCCATGGGAAATTCAGGGTTACAGGGATGGGATGGGATTCTCTTTGGAGGGTCAGTGTAGACTTGATGGGCAGAACAGCCTGCTTCTACACTGTAGGGATTTGATGATAATCTACAAGCAATTTTATTATTTGAACATTCAGCTTCATTACAAACTGAATAAGGATCAAATGGTTCAATAATTGATTAACTCTGACATTGATGGATTTAATTTTCTAATTTGGTGAAAAGAATAGGATTATTTAAAAACTCAATTTGAATTGAAATGATGACACATAGGTCTGTGAGTGACTGCTGCATTAGCTGAGTGCTCAACAGGAAAGGGAGCTGAATGCATGGGTCAAGGGTCAGGGAGAAGGAAGTATGAACAAGGACAGAAATTGCTGGAGAACATCTGCGGCTGATACAATGCAAATGGCAGGAGAACTCGGCTCCTGCAATATGTGTGAAATCAGGGACACTTCCAGTCTCCATGGTGACCACGTATACAGGAAGTGTGTTCAGCTACAACACGGAATGCCTGGAGCTGTGGATGGATTCATTATGGAGATCCATGAGGCTGAGAATCCTGTGGATAGCACATTTAAGCGAGTTGCTCACACCATCAGTAAGGGCTACACAGACAGAGAAGTGACCACCAGGAAGACAAGGAAGTGTGGGTTGGTATTACAGGAGTTCCCTGTGGCCATCTCCCCTCCCCCTCAAACGTGTTGAATGCTGTCAGGGGTGTTGACCTCTCAGGGGAAAGCAGCAGTAGCCAAGTTGGCACAACAGAGGTGAAAAAGACTGGGAGATTTACAGTGATATGTATGTACCTGTCAGGGAAGAAATGGTCGTGTGAGGGAACCTTGGTTGACGAGGGAGGTTGAATGTCTTGTAAAGAGGAAGAAGGAGGCTTACATAAGGTTGAGGAAACAGGGTTCAGACAGAGCAGTGGAGGGATACAGGATAGCCAGAAGGGACCTGAAGAAAGGGATTAGGAGAGCTAAGAGAGGGCATGAAAAATCTTTGGTGGATAGGATCAAGGATAACCCAAAGGCATTTTATGCGTATGTGAGAAACATGAGAATGACGAGAACGAGGGTAGGTCCGATCAAGGACAGTAGTGGGAGACTGTGTATTGAGTCAGAAGAGATAGGAGAGGTCTTGAATGAGTACTTTTCTTCAGTATTTACGAACGAGAGGGACCGTATTGTTGAAGAGGAGAGTGTGAAACAGACTGGTAAGCTAGAGGAGATACTTATTAGGAAGGAAGATGTGTTGGACATTTTGAACAACTTGAGGATAGACAAGTCCCCCGGGCCTGACGGGATATATCCTAGGATTATGTGGGAAGCAAGAGAGGAAATTGCAGTACCGTTGGCAATGATCTTTTCGTCTTCACTGTCAACGGGGGTGGTACCAGGGGGCTGGAGAGTGGCGAATGTTGTGCCCCTGTTCAAAAAAGGGAATAGGGATAACCCCGGGAATTACAGGCCAGTTAGTCTTACTTCGGTGGTAGGCAAAGTAATGGAAAAGGTACTGAGGGATAGGATTTATGAGTATCTGGAAAGACACTGCTTGATTAGGGACAGCCAGCACGGATTTGTGAAGGGTAGGTCTTGCCTTACAAGTCTTATTGAATTCTTTGAGGAGGTGACCAAGCATGTGGATGAGGGTAGAGCAATGGATGTAGTATACATGGATTTTAGTAAGGCATTTGATAAGGTTCCCCATGGTAGGCTTATGCGGAAAGTCAGGAGGCATGGGATAGAGGGAAATTTGGCCAATTGGATAGAAAACTGGCTAACCGGTCGAAGTCAGAGAGTGGTGGTAGATGGTAAATATTCAGCCTGGAGCCCAGTTACAAGTGGAGTTCCGCAGGGATCAGTTCTGGGTCCTCTGCTGTTTGTAATTTTTATTAATGACTTGGATGAGGGAGTCGAAGGGTGGGTCAGTAAATTTGCAGATGATACGAAGATTGGTGGAGTTGTGGATAGTGAGGAGGGCTGTTGTCGGCTGCAAAGGGACTTAAATATGATGCAGAGCTGGGCTGAGGAGTGGCAGATGGAGTTCAACCCTGCCAAGTGTGAGGTTGTCCATTTTGGAAAGACAAATAAGAATGCGGAATACAGGGTTAACGGTAGGGTTCTTAGTGAGGTGGAGGAACAGAGGGATCTTGGGGTCTATGTTCATAGATCTTTGAAAGTTGCCACTCAGGTGGATAGAGCTTGTAAGAAAGCCTATGGTGTATTAGCGTTCATTAGCAGAGGGATTGAATTCAAGAGTCGTGAAGTGCTGTTGCAACTGTACAGGACTTTGGTTAGGCCACATTTGGAGTACTGTGTGCAGTTCTGGTCGCCTCACTTTAGGAAAGATGTGGAAGCTTTGGAGAGGGTGCAGAGAACATTTACCAAGATGTTGTCTGGAATGGAGAATAGGTCGTACGAGGATAGGTTGAGAGTGCTAGGCCTTTTCTCGTTGGAATGGCGAAGGATGAGGGGTGACTTGATAGAGGTTTATAAGATGATCAGAGGAATAGATAGAGTAGACAGTCAGAAACTTTTTCCCCGGGTACAACAGAGTGTTACAAGAGGACATAAATTTAAGGTGAAGGGTGGAAGGTATAGGGGAGATGTCAGGGGTGGGTTCTTTACCCAGAGAGTTGTGGGGGCATGGAATGCGCTGCCTGTGGGAGTGGTAGAGTCAGAATCTTTGGTGACCTTTAAGCGGCAATTGGATAGGTACATGGATGGGTGCTTAAGCTCGGACAAATGTTCGGCACAACATCGTGGGCCGAAGGGCCTGTTCTGTGCTGTATTGTTCTATGTTCTATGTTCTATGATAGGGAATTCGACTATAAGAGGAAATGACAGGCAGTTCTGTGGCAGCAAACAAGACTTTCAAATGGTCTGTTACCTCTCTGGTGCCAGGGTCAGGGATGTCTCAGAGTGGCTGCTGGGCATTCTGAAGGGGTGGATGAACAGCCAGCAGTCATGGTTCCTCTCAGCACCAATAACAGAGAGGGAAAAAAAACAAACGTGCTCCTGCAGTAGATTAAAGATAAAGACTATAAAGATTGTAATCTATAGATTACTTCCAATGACATGCACTACTGAGTAAAGGAGTATGAAGACAGGTCAGGTGAATGCACGGCTAAAGGAGTGTAGTAGGAAGGAGGTCTTTAGATTTTTGAACCATTTTCAGGACAGTTTCTAGGGTAGGTAGGACCTCTACAAGCTGGACAGGTTGCACCTCAACTGGAATAGGTCCAATATGCATGCTGGAGGTTTGCTCTTGCTGTTGGGGAAGCTTTAAACTGATTAGTAGGGGGAAGGGTCCTGAAGAAGGGCTTATGCCCGAAATGTCGATTCTCCTGCTCCTTGGATGCTGCCTGACCTGCTGCGCTTTTCCAGCAACACATTTTTCAGCTCTGATCTGCAGCATCTGCAGTCCTCACTTTCTCCCGGATGGGTCACAGAGCAGATTAAAGTTGGGAACAAGGTTCAGTCAGATTTAGAAGGAATGCTAAGACAGTTCATGTTGGCGGAGAAGACATGGGATGGATATGGCACATGGGAGGACCAGAAAGCAAAATTGTTTCTATTTTGAATCGAATAGAATCCCTGAGTGTGAAGCAGGCCATTACGTCCATCAAGTCCACACTGACCCTTCTAAGAGCATCCCACCCAGACCCACCCCATCCCTGTAACCCTTCAATATAATGCAAGGTGCCTGGTAAGGTGGGTGAACTTAAAGCTTTGATCAGCATGGGGCAATATGATATTGTTGTACTCACTGAGACATGGCTGAAGGAAGGGCAGGAATGGTACATTAACATTTCAGGACTCTATCAAGTTTCAGGCATGATGATGGTGGGGGTGGGGGGGGAGAATGTAAGAGAGGTGGAAACGTTACATTATTGATAAAGGAGACCATCACTGCAGTAATGAAGGAGAATATCTTCGAAGGCTTTTCAAATGACGCCATGTGGGTAGAGCTCACAAAGAAAAAAGGAGCAATTATCTTGCTGAGATTATAATACAGGCCTCCCAACAGTCAGAGGGAGACAGAGGAGCAGATGTTGTTCTCCTGTTCCAGCTATCAGATCCCTAGGCAAATCACAGAAAATGTGAGAGGAATAAGGTCATAGCTGAAGATTTCAACTTTCCTCAAATTCATTGCGATTGCCTTTGTTTTAAAGTATTATATGTGGTGAATATTTTCAAAGTACGCCTCCTAGTTTCGTGTTTAAGTTATTTACTGCTTCCTTTATACTCCTCAAGGGCTTTGTTTGATTTCACTTTCCTCAAACTTACATATAATTCCATTTATCTTTTTGATTAAACTTTCAATATCTCTTGTCATCCAGCGTTACAAAGTCATGCCATCCTCATCTTTCATTGTCACTTGAACATGCTGGTCCTGAACTCTGATCAACTGGTCTTTAAAAGCTCCTACCTGTCAGATGTGGATTTACCCTTAAACAGCCATTCCCAGCCTAATTTCTCCAGTTCCTGCCTTATACTGTTGTAACTAGCCTTCTCCCAGTTTAACACTTTCAACTGTGGACTAGTTTTATCCTTATCCATAATTATCTTAAAACTTAAGGAATTCTGATCGCTGTTCCCAGATTATTCTACCACGGAAAATTTGATCACCTGACCAGGCTAATTTCCGAAACCAGATCATGTAAAGGCAACTGTTAAATTCAAACCTGCTTTTTATTCCTACAGTGCAACTGCATGTTTGTTAGTGATAATGTGACCAGAATGGATTTCGGGGGCCAGTGGTTTGACTTCACTTGTTAATGTTCAGCAGCCTGGCAGAGTTCCATAGACCATCCTTAGTGGCCTCACAGCGCCAGAGACCCGGGTTCAATTCCTGCCTCAGGCGACTGACTGTGTGGAGTTTGCATGTTCTCCCCGTGTCTGCGTGGGTTTCCTCCGGGTGCTCCGGTTTCCTCCCACAGTCCAAAAGATGTGCAGGTCAGGTGAATTGGCCATGCTAAATTGCCCGTAGTGTTAGGTAAGGGGTAAATGTAGGGCTATGGGTCTGGGTGCTATGTGCTTCGGTGGGTCGGTGTGGACTTGTTGGGCCGAAGGGCCTGTTTCCACACTGTAAGTAATCTAATTATCTAATCTAATCTAAACTCAGCAAAACATTGTGCTTCTAAACAGATAATAAATTAACCCACCGAGTGCTGAAGTTTATTTACTGTTTGCATTGACCGAGCTGCAGGAGCATTTTCAACAATTTCAGTAATCGCACATTTCAATTTGCAATATCCTGTCAGTACGATTATCACATGTTTTCAATTTTGGAGCTGATGCTCCTGTTTTTCACAAGTCTGCATTACAGTTGGGAGACCTTCCTATGCAAACTTTGTCTGTCCATTGAGTTATGTACTTCCTAGACAAGGCTATGGGCCACTGAGATAGGAGGCAGGTCAATAGACCATCTGATGCAGATTGGACGGCCGGATATCTGGAGACAACTTCCACTGGCTTCATAGTCCCATTTGCCCACTGGAAGGATTGACAAATCTAGCATCCACCAGTTCCAGACAGTAAACCTCAGGAAGGAGTTAAAGGATCAAATTCCTAACATTGGGGTCAGTGTTAAAGATGCTCTTCAACGCTGAAAGTTGCATTGCTCATGATCTTAGTCTTGGCAACAACTTCTGCCAGTTCAGGGTCGTGGACTTTGTTATCCCTCCTTCCCCTGCTATTGAAATACTGATTTAGGATGACAAGAAGGGATTCCAAAGTTCAGCTGGGAATCTCTTGTCCTCACTAGGATACACTTTACTGCATGAATTCAGAAATTAGTGGCAGCAATGTTAAACATTTTAGACAATCAAAGTTCCTTCTCCAGTCAGTTTGAATCATGCTCAGTAACTGTAAAGGAGAGCTGTTAGGAAACTTTTCTATTAAGGGTGTTAGAGGTTTGGAACTCTCTTCCACAACAGCAATGGATGCTGGATCAGTTGTTAGTTTTACATCTGAGATAGATGCATTTTTGTAAAGCAAAGCTATTAAGGCCCACAGATCAACCAGGATCTCAGTGAATAGCAGAACAGGCTTGAGGGATGAATGGCCTCCTCCTGTTCCTACATTCCTGGGTCCTAGCTCTTGGGTCAGCTCTAAAAGCCACTTAAACCGCTGGGGTTGTGAACTCACTATAAACCCCCACGTAATCCAGGGCGAGTTTATCTGATACAGGTGAATGTATGAGAACGCATATTGCAAAATGTTTTGGAAACTTCAAAGTCACCCAACCGTTCATCACATTAATTCAATAGGGGCTGAGGCAGTAGAGCCTGAAATGAAATGAACAGAGTTAATGACACCAGGGCAACATGCTGCAGGTCTAAAATAAAAACAGAAAGTGCGGGAAAGATGTAGAATGTCCTGCTAAAGAATAGTTACAGAAATTGCTGAGATAAGGAAAACATAAACTCCATCTAATAACATGGGCCTGGTGGGGGGAAAATGGGCGTAATGTAGGTAGCAGAATATTTTTGGTGGTATAGACTGGAATGGCCAAAGGGACTCTTCTGTACTGTATGATTCTATGATTCTGAGAAACAACTTATTATTGTTTCATCTTACCTTGAGGCTGCAAGAAATGGCAGGATCATGAGATGTTGCATCACTTCTTGTGATGATGTACCTGTGCCTGATTAACATATCATCCAGTCAGACTTAATCCCTTAAACTACAGTCCTCAGCAGCTTTGAGATTGCCTGTATGGAGAGAAGCAGGGTTAATGTTTCAGGCCAGTTACCTTTCACCTTAACTAGCAGAAGTCAATGATGTATTTGGTTATATGCAAATACAAAGGTGAGGCGTAGGATGGATACTGGATAAGGGCAGAACAAGAAGAAACATCATTGGGACGAGTGGACAGAGGCAAGATTCCATGATAAAAGATCAGATACTGGTTCTTAAAGATCAATGGAAAATGCTGAGGACAGGGAGCTCAGAGGGGGAGTGTGTCCGTGTGAACATCGGCTTGTTCTTGCAGATTGAGCAGAGGTGTCAAGAACTAGAGTTCTTGCTGGTGTCCTGAACAATAATATCCTTCAACCAACTCCTCAAACAGATTGCTTGATTAGCTCCAGAAACCCTTCCTCATACCTTTCTTACCCCTCTCCTTAACTACCCCATTGCTCTCACTAATGACCTTGCCATCTCTCCAAGCATGAGGGCATTCAAAAGCTCAGTTTCACCCATTTCTTGTGCTCACTGGCCTGCATTGTTTGTGATTATACAGCTATAGAGTCATACAGTGCAGAAGAGACCCTTGGGCCCATTGAGTCTACACCAATCCATCTACAATAATCCCACTTTTCTACACTAGGCCAATAGCCTCGAATGTTGGCAGTTTAGGTGTCATAATGTTTTAAAGGTTTTGAGGTTTCCACTGCAACTTCTCTCCCAGGCAGTACATTACATACCCACATCACCATGTGATTGAAAATGCTTTTCCTCCCATCCCCTCTAAACCTCCTGCTTTTTACTTTAAAAGTATGCCTTCTTGTTATCAACCCTTTAACTAAGGGGAACAGCTGCTTTCTATTCACTCTGTCAATGCCCCTCATAATCTTATATACCTCTATCAACCCTCCACAATCTTCTCTGATCCAAAGAAAACATCCTCTCTTCATCACTGAAATGCTCCATCCCAGGCAACATGGTAGTGAAACAAAAACAGAAGTTGCTGGAAAAATTCAGCAGGTCTGGCAGCATCTGTAGAGATAAATCAGAGTTAATATTTTGGTTGACGACCCTTCCTCAGAACAACGCATTACTTCCAGTGCAATCACATCCATCCTATAATGCGGTGACCAGAATTGCACCCAATACACCAGCTGTGGCCTAACCAAAGTTCTGTACAGCTCCAAGATAACCTCCTTGCTTTTATAATCTAGACCTCGACTGACAAAGACATGTCCCATCTGCTTTCTTGTCTACTTTATTAACCTGTCCTGCCACTGTCAGGGAGCTATGGATAAGTCCCAAGAGCCCTCTGTTCTTCTGAGCCTCTTACAGTCCTGCCATTCATTGAGTACTCCCTTGTCTTGTTTCTTCTTTTAAAATGCAACCTTTCTCATTGATCAGATCTGTCAATGATCTGCCAATCTGGCCAATTCATTTAGCAACGCGTCAACTTTAAAATTCTCACCCTTCCTTTCATTCTCGCCATGACCTCCTCACAGAATCGCAGAAGTGGCACAGTGCAGAAGGAGGTCATTTGGCCCATCATGTTTGCACTAGCCTCTTCTGTCTGTATCTCTCTGATCTTTACTTCACAGGCCCTGAGATCCCTACATTTCCCTATCTCTGCCATCTAGAAGATCTGGATATTCATTGTTTAACAGTTGGTGTTTCTACTCTCAGCTGACTTGGTCCTGATGTCTGGAATTCCCATGGCTGTATCTTGTGCTTCAAGGTAATCCTGCTGTCTGTACGTGGAGATTACAGTCTGCAGTACCTTGGCCAGTGGGTATCTGCACATACATTGTCCCTGAGGCTGCCTGCTCCTTGTCCTTGCAAAGTTCTTCAAATCCTTACATATTGTAACAGTCATTTATTTACATCTGTCTGTAGCTGGTAATCAAATACAGCTCTCTAGTGCAATGTCTGAGACCTCTCTCGTCACATACTCATTTTAGACTAGTGTCCTCTCTAGTACTGATGTTAGATCATGTGATCAGCCACATTATTATCTTGATTTACGTAAATTTCAGAATACGTAGCAGCCTCCCCAACTCTCTACCTCTTTTTCCTGCTTTATGAAAGGGGACAGATCCGAAAGGATTAACAGCGAGGAGTACTTTAAGCACCACCTATTAGAATGATGTTATACAGACTTGGTGGGCTGAATAGCTTAGACTCTTGAAAGCCTGAGATCAAACATCTAGGGCCTCCTCAAAATCTCTGTAATGATGTACATTAGATCAATGCAACAGTAACTAGTTGATAGCATGTAATGAACTCAATACTACTTCTAGTTAGGATAATAAACTGTTTTCCTGAACCATGCTTGCCCAGGCCCTGTAAATCCCTGCATTTAAAGAGGATGGTAGCAGCAAAGTACATGCTGAGATGTATTCTTGGTTGAGCTGCACATACAACATGCTGGCAGCTCAGACTCAGCTGTAAAATACCTGCTTGCTCAATCACCAGCAGAGAATAGCTGAATATTTAAGAATCTTACAGAGAAAACACTCACAGCAAGATTGTGGGGAGTCACAGTTATGTCACTGGACTAATAATCCAGAGAGTCCAGGCTAGTGTTCTCAGAACATGAGCACGAATACTACCGTGATAAATGGGGACATCTGAATTCAACAAAACAAAATCTGTAATGAGAAGCTAGCCTAATAGTGCCCGTGCACTGTTGATTACTATTTTTAAAAAACTCATTGGTTCACTAATATCCTTTACAGAAGGAATCTGCCAACCTCACCTAATCTGACCTACATGTAACTCCAGACCTACAGCAATGTGGTTGATTCTATCAGAGCAGTTAGTGTTGGGCAGTAAGTCCTGATGTTGCCAGTAATGCCACATCCCATGAATGAATGTTTTTTTTAAAAATTGACAAAGAAGAAGCAGCAGTCAATGGGAAAAGCATTTCAGATCTGGTAAGAGAAATGGGGCCACAGGTGAATTATCAACTCATTGAAGAAGGAGAGTTAGTAACACCATCATTTCTATCAGGTGCTTCATCAAGCACTGGTCTAAACTTGAGGGTCAAAGGGAGAGTAAACTGACATCAGATGCTACATGAGTGAAATCTCAAACTCATGGGCAAAAGAAAACTTTAAAAATTTGTTCAGTATTATAGGTTCGGAAAGGGCAAAGCGTTAGAGGTGCTGAGATAAAGTGTTGCTGTCCTAGTGAGAGGACACAATGTAAACTGAGGTTGCAAACTTGGGATCAATGTGAAACCAAAATTCAATGCCCAAAGAACCAGGTTTGAAAGCTAGAACATCCCTTGTCTATTAGAAAAAGAAAGATGGGATCTGTATTAAAGATGCAGATAAAGTGGGGGAGATATTCCAGTAAAATATAGTGAAGGCAAGAAGCATTTACTTAACCTGCAGGGTGCTGGAATAGTCCAGACAAAAAAAAAAGAGAAAGAAATGGGATTTAGTTAAGCTTAAAGTGAACATCTTTTATTAATGATATGGAGGTGCCAGTGTTCGACTGGGGCGGACAAAGTTAAAAATCATACGACACCAGGTTATAGTCCAACAGGTCTATTTGGAAGTACTAGCTATCGGAATACTAACAGCAATCTAGGTTTGTTCAATATATCGTTTCAATTGCACCAGACTGAGATCCTTTGTTGTAAGTTCTGTGTCTTATGATCCTGCTCGGTGGCTACCTGATAAAGGAGCAGTATTGTGTAATCTTTTATTAAAGCCACAAGCAGACAGTAAAGCCATTATCACATCAGTGCTATCTTCCCTACCCCAACATCACCATCTCCATTACTACATCACTACCATTACCATGACCACTTCACCAGCATCTCCATTATCACATCACTAATATCTCTGTTACCATACACCACCATTTCCAATACTGCATCACTAATATCTCCATTATCATGACACTGACATTTCCATTACCGCATCACCACCACCTGATGTAGTTGATGCATTGGTTTTAATTACCTGAAATTTCCTGGAAGATTATCTTTTCCCATGAAACTACTGTATGAGGGAAGTTAAGGAATAAGAGTTGGCATTGATTTACTTCCCTTGCTAGCTGCTTGCTGCATGAGTAACCCATACCCCAATCGCTGGAAAAAGTGATTTCAGAATCTTTCAGAACAGAAAAACACCCGGGATGGTGCCAGGAGGAGACTTGCTTGGCAGCTAATGTGAAACATTCCACCAGTAACAACTAAATAAAGATTCCTCCCAAATAAAATCCTCAATGGCATCCTCACAATGAGGGCGAGAAAGGATATTCTTTCAGAGTGAATCCAGCAGATTAGTGATGTTAATCAAGATCATAAACGAGTTTTATGTTTCAAGTCATCCCAGGTAGTAAAGATTGCCTTTGTACCTTGTTCCATTTTAGCTGCCATTCCCTGAATTTGTACAGTTTTGATTCTGTTGCTTGTTGCAAAAAAAAATTGTTTTGGGACAGAATCGATTCTTTGTTTCTTCTGCTTAAAAAGATGAGAAATTTGGGCAGCACAGTGGCTCAGCGGTTAGCACTGCTGCCTCACAGCTCCAGGGACCCATGTTCAATTCCAGCCTCAGGCAACTGTCTGTGTGGAGTTTGCACATTCTCCCCGTGTCTGCGTGGGTTTCCTCCGGGTGCTCTGGTTTCCTCCCACAGTCCAAAGATGTGCAGATTAGGTGAATTAGCCAGGCTAAATTACCCATAGTGTTCAGGGATGTGTAGTTTAGGTGCATTAGTAGAGTATTGCTAAATTGTCCTTAGTGCTAGGTGCAATAGTCAGAGGGAAATGGGTCTGGGTGGGTTGCTCTTCAGAGGGTCGGTGTGGACTGGTTGAGCCAAAGGGCCTGTTTCCACTCTGTCGGGAATATAATCTAATAGGGGAATGAATTTGTGTCGGTTACTCTTCAGAGGGTCAGTCTGGGCTTGTTGGGCCAAATGGCCTATTTCCACACTGTAGGGATTCTATGAATTCTCACAAGTCATGGTTTACGAGTAGCAGACACGTTATTTGGCAGTTGTATATCTACCTAGGTGTTCACACTTATCTTAAAGAAATCTCAGAGCTGAAGAATTTGCCAAGGCTGAGATGGAACAGACTGTGGGATGTAGGTAAAGTAGTGTTACTTCTGCAAGGTGAATGAGCTAACCTACACCAGTGTATAATTGTTTCAGCAAAGAGCTGAGTTAGCTAAAATGTGCATACAAGAATGGAACATGCCTGCAAACAATGGAAGATGTTACAAGCAAACAGATAAAGTGAAAAGAACATCAAGATCCAAGTTTAGCAAAATCTCCCTTATGTCAGCACTTACAGAGGGGAGGGTCACCAACTTGGAGAAGGGGGGAAGTAATAAGGGCGGGGTGCAGCTGGGTAGTGGCAGAACACAATAAGGGAGATTGATAGGTATGAAGACCTATGAGGTAAACGGGGAGTACCGAAAATTAAAACTGTATAATTGTAAAGCAATCCCTGAATGTGTGTGCCCACTGGTCACCCCTTCTTGCAAGAAGGTTTCAATAAAATTTGCTGTTTCAGATTTTGACTCAGACTGAAATTTATTATACTGTGAGTTTTATTTCTCACAAGGCCATTGTGAATGAAGACGTGCCATCTTTCTCGTGTGCTTTGATGGCAGCGTTCTTGATAAAAGTTTTGAAATGCAATAGACTAACAAAATCAGCTGATATAGCCTTTGAAAAGTACCACACACATTATAATTTGGAACTTGTAGGACAAAGAGACTGATTTAAAGTCTTAGGAAATCAGAGTCCTCCAACTTGGTGCCTGTAAAATGTTTGACTTTAGCCTGCGCATTGATTCTATGCTCCCAGAGACATGTGTTTGAAAATTAAAATTAAAATTAAAAATGAAAGCCAAATTAAAGTGGTAGTTGTGGTCCTAATTCTGTTTAAAGAGGAAGTATTTTTAAAAATCTTAGACGTGTATGTCAGCATAAATCACTAGTATCAGGCAATGTTTCAGACAAGCAATACATTTAAGATGTAAGCTGACAGGCCCATGGATCCTGATAGACTTCACCCCAGATTCTTAAAAGAAACTGATGTAGTTGATGCATTGGTTTCTATTTTCTGAAATTTCCTAGATTCCTGGAAGGTTCCATTAGGTTGGAAGACAACAGATGTAACTTGTTTATTCATAACGCAAGGGAGACAGAGCAGGAATCTAAAGGTCAGTTAGCTAAACACTTGTCAAGTGCAAGATTTTAGAAGGGATGACTGGAAATATTATTGCCATGAACTTAGACAGGTTCAAGGTAATCAGTATGATTCAATGTGATTTTTTGAGGGTAAATCTTATATATGATAAACATGAATAATGCATTGTCATTTATAGAATATTGATTTTTAAAAACTAAGGCAGATGGCTTTTAGGTTCAATTCATAAACTCCCTGCAGTGTTGAAGTAGGCCATTTGGCCCATTGAGTCTACACCAATTCTCCAAAGAGCATCTCACCCAGACCTGCTCCCCTACCCTATCCCTATCATTTTGCATTTCCCATGGCCATTCCACCTAGCCTGCACATCCCTGGACACTATTGGCAATTTCCCATGGCCAATCCATCTAATCTGCACACTGTGGAAGGAAATCGGAGCACCCAGAGGAAACCCATGCTGACATGGTGGGAATGTGCAAACTCCACACAGACAGTCACTTGAAGGTGAAATCAAACCTGAGTCCCAAGCGCTCTGAACCAGCAATGTTAACCACTGCACCATCATGCTGTGGTTCTGTGAAGGATTTTTTTTTAAAGGTCTGAAAGCTAGTTGGATCAGCAACCAAATAATAACTTACAAGAAAACATGTGATTCCACCAAGTGCCTATTCAGATGCATATGGTGTTAATGGATGGAATGTTTAAACTGCTGAGTTTACAACAGACAGAGAAAGCAGCAAGAGTCAAGATTAGAGTGATGCTGGAAAAGCACAGCAGGTCAGGCAGCATCCGAGGAGCAGGAAAATCGATGTTTCGGGCAAAAGCCCTTCAGGAATTCCTGATTGTGTGTCTGTCAATGCCCGTTAAAGTTGGCTATCATATCTGGTTCTACCACCTCACCTCTGTGTAAACAAAAACTTTCTTCACACAACTCCTTTAAACTTTTCCTCAGAGGCTGAGGGGTGACTTTATAGAGGTTTACAAAATTATGAGGGGCGTGGATAGGATAAATAGATAAAGTCTTTTCCCTGGGGTGGAAACTAGATGGCATAGATTTGGGTGAGAGAGGAAAGATATAAAAGATACCTAAGGGGCAACTTTTCCACACAGAGGGTGGTACATGTATGGAATGAGCTGCCAGAGGAAGGGGTGGAGGCTGGCACAATTGCAACATTTAAAAGGCATCTGGTTAAGTATATGAATAGGAAGGATTTGGAGGGATATGGGCTGGGTGCTGTAAGGTGGGACTAGATTGGGTTGGGATATCTGATAGGCATGGACGAGTTGGACCGGAGGGTCTGTTTCCATGCTGTACGTCTCCATGACTCTATGCCACCCCTCCCCCCCCAACCTAATAATTGACATTCCACCCTATCCATGATTCTCATCATTTTATACACTTCATCCAGGTCGCCCCTCAGTCTCCAACATTAGTGAAAACAATCCCAGTTTGTCTACCATCTCCTTATAGCTAATACAATCTAATCTAGGCAAGGTCCTGGTAAACATCTTTTGTACCCTCTCCAAAGCCTCAACATCCTTTGTGTGCAGTGGTGACCAGAAGTGCACACAATACTCCAAATGTGGCCTGACTGAAATCTTATACACCTGGAACATGACTTGCCACCTTTTATACTCAGTTGCCGTACCAATGAAGGCAAGCACACAATAAGCCTTCTTTACCACCTTATCAACTTGTGTTGCCAATTTCAAGGATTTACACCCCAAGAGCTCTCTGTATATCAATTCTTTTAAGGTTCTACTAGTTACTGTCTGCTTCCTCTTGCATTTGACTCTCAAAATGCATCACCTCCCACTTGTCCACATGAAATTCCATCTGCCATTTCTTTGCCCAACTTTCCAACTGCATATCCTGCTGCATCCTTCCTCAGTACTTACAACTCTAAACTTTTTCATGCCATCAGCAAACTTACTAATCAGACAGTCAACATTTTCATCCAAATCATTTATATGTGTTACAAGCAACAGAGGTCCCAGCACTGATCCTGTGGAATACCGCTGTGGAATACCGCTCTATTTTCTGACCTCCAGTCAGAAAAATACCTCTCCAAAACTACCCTCTATCTTCTATGACCAAGTTAAAAATCACACAGCACAAGGTTATAGTCCACTAGGTTTATTTGTGATTGTTAACTTTGTCCACCCAGTTCAACACCGGCACCTCCATATCATCACTTCTATGACCAAGCCAATTTTTTACTTGCCAATTCACCATGGATGCCATTTGACTTAATCTGCTGAACCAGCTTACTATGTGGGACTTTGTCAAATACTTTAGTAAAATTCATGTGGACAACATCCATTGTTGGGTACATTACCCTCATCAATCATTTTCATTACTTCCTCAAACAGCTCAATCAAATTTGTGAGACAAAACCTCCCTCACATAAAGCCATGCAGACTACCCTCAATTAATTCCATTCAATGCAAATAAAACCTGTTCCTAAGAATTTTCTCGAATATTTTCCCCACTACTGGTGTAAGGCTCACTAGCCTATAACTTCATAGATTATCCCTGTTGCTCTTTTTAAACAAAAGAAAGCACTGTCTATTCTTCAGTCATCTGGGACCTCATCTGTGCCTAAACAGGGTAAAAAAAAATCTCTGTTGAGGTCCCATCAATCTCCTCCCTTGCCTCTGTGAATGTCCTGGGATAGAGTCCATCAGGCCCTGGGAACTTAAGACCATTGGAGCAGAAATTTGGCCATTTAGCCCATTGAGTTTGCTCTGACATTCAATCATGGCTGATAAGTTTCTTATCCTCATTTTCCTGCCTTGTCCCATAACCCTTGAAGCCCTTGGCAATCAGGAACCTATCTATCTCAGTCTTAAATACACTCAATGACCTGCCCTAAACCTGAACCTTCTGTGGCAGTGATTCCACAGATTCCCCACTCTCTGGCTGAAGAAGTTTCCCCTTATCTCCATTCTAAATGGTTTTCCCTTTACTCTAAGTCTGTGCCCTCGGATCCTAGTCTCTCCTACCAATGGAAACATCTTCTCAACATTCATTCTGTCCAGGCAATTCAGTATTCAGTAAGATTCAATTAGAACCTCCATCATCCTTCTAAACTCCATCGAAACAAACCGAGAGTACTCAAATGTTCCTCATATGTTAAGCTTTTAATTCCAGGGACCATTCTCGTGAACCTCCTCTGAACATGTCCCAGGGCCAATACATCCTTCCTGAGATATGGGGCCAAAAACTTCACATAATACTCCAAATGTGGCCTGAACTGAGCCTTATAGAGCCTCAGAAGTACATCCCTGCTTTTATATTCAAGTCCTTTCAAAATAAATCCCTTCATTACATTTGCCTTCCTAACTACTGACTCAACCTGCACGTTTACTTTGAGAGAATCCTGGACTAGAACTCACAAGTATCTTTGCCTTTCAGTCTTCTGAATTTTCTCCCCATTTAGAAAATACTCCATGCCTCTATTCTTCCAACTAAAGTGCATGACCTCACACTTTCCCACATTGTCCTCCATCTGCCACTTCTTTGCTCACTCTCCTGTCCAAATTCTCCTGCAGCCTCCCTGCCTCCTCAATGCTGCCTGTCCCTCTACCTATCTGCAAGCCTAGCCAGAATGCCCTCAGTTCCTTCATCTAAATTGTTAATGTATAAAATGAAAAATTGTGTACCCAACACTGAGCCTTGTGGAACACCACTGGTCACCGGCTGCCATCCTGAGAAGGATCCTTTTATCCCCACTCTCCGCTTCCTGCCAGACAGCCAAGCTTCTATCCATGCTAACACCTTGTCTCTAACCATGGGCCCTCATCTTACTTAATAGGTTCCTGTGCGGCACCTTGTCAAAGGCCTTCTTGAAGTCCAGATAGATAACATCCATTGGCTCTCATTGGTCTAACCTGCTCATTACTTCCTCAAAGAATTCTAGCAGATTTGTCAGGCATGGTCTCCTCTTGACCAAACCACGCTAACTTTGCTCTATTTTACCATACACTCCCAAGTATTCAGAAATCTCATCCTTCACAATGGATTCCAGGATCTTACCCCTGACTGAGGTTAGGCTAATCGGTCTGTAATTTTCCGCCTTTTGCCTTACCTCCTTTTTAAACAGGAGTGTCATGTTAGTAATTTTCCAGTCCTCAGGGACCCTCACAGATTCTACTGATTCCTGAAAGATCACCACTAATGCCTCCACTATCTCTTCAGCTATCTCCCTTAGACCTCTGGGATGTAGTCCATCTGGTCCTGGTGATTTAGCCACCTTCAGGCCATTCAGTTTTTCTAGCACCTTCTCCTTGGTGATGGCCACCATACTTAGCTCTGCTCCTTCACTCTCTTGAAATTACTCCATTGTGAAGATTGTCGTGAAGTAATTATTCAGTTCCTCAGCCATTTCTTTGTTCCCCACTACTATGTCTCCAGCGTCATTTTGAATACCCACCGACAATATCCACTTTTGTCTCTCTTTTACCCTAAAGAAACTCTAACACTCTTCCTTTATATTTCTGGCTAGCTTACCCTCATATTTAACC
This sequence comes from Chiloscyllium plagiosum, assembly GCF_037043375.1. NCBI lineage: Eukaryota > Metazoa > Chordata > Chondrichthyes > Orectolobiformes > Hemiscylliidae > Chiloscyllium > Chiloscyllium plagiosum. The sequence continues at coordinate 65,587,117 of NW_028270158.1, read as the reverse complement.
TTCTCTCTCTTTTTTTTGTTGCCGTCTGTTGGTCTTTGCAAGCTTCGCAATCCTTTGGTTTTCCACTGCCCTTCGCTAATTTATATACTCTCTCTTTCATGCTATCCCTGACTTCCCTGGTCAGCCATGGTTGCCTCATCCTCCTTGTACCAGGCTTCTTTTTCCTTGGGATGAACCTCTGCTGTGTCTCCTGAATTACTCCCAGAAACTCCAGCCATTGCTGTTCCACTGTCTTTCCTGCTAGGGTCCTCTCACAGTCAATTCTACCCAGCTCCTCCCTCATGCCTCTGTAGTTGCCTTTGTTCAGCCATTACCACTGATTCTATCTTCTCCCTCTCAAATTGTAGAGTAAATTCAATTATATTATGATCACAACTTCCTCAGAGTTGTATAGAATGCAATGTATAGAATCCATACAGTGTAGAAACAGGCCATTCGGCCCAACAAGTCCACACCGACCCTCTGAAGAGTATCCCACCCAAACCTGTTCCCCATTACTCTACCTTTATCCTTGACTAATGTACCTAACCTATACATCCCTGAACACTACGGGCAATTTGGGTTGTGGGAGGAAACCCATACAGACATGTGGAGAATGTGCAAACTCCACACAGGCAGTCACCCAAAGCTGGAATCGAACCCGGTCCCTGGCACTGTGAGGCGACAGTGCTAACCACTGAGCCACAATATTGTCTTGAGTTCTACCCATATGTCCTCCCTCCAAGATGTCCTCTCTTAGTCTTCACCTTAAGCTCTCTTATCAAGTTAGTCTTGGACAACACTAAATCCAATATTGCCTGTTCCCTAGTGGGCTCCACCACAAGCTCCAAAAAGCCATCTTGTAGACATTCCTCAAATTCCTTTTCATGTAATCAACTACCAACTTGATTTTCTTAGTCCATCTGCATATTGAAATCCCCCATGATCACTTAGCTACCTTAATGTTTTTTAAGACACTGAAACACCTCTTCCTTCTTACTATTGACAGGCCCTGGAATAACAACATAATTTTACCAGCATCCATGTTCTTTCCCTTGGTGAATACCAATGCAAAGTACTCATTAAAGACCTCACCCAATTTCTCTGACTCCACACCTAAATTCCCTCCTTTGTCCTTGTGTTGACCTATTCTTTCCCAACTCCCCCCGCCTTGCTCTTTTTGCCCTTGGATTCTCCTTAATCCTATTTGTCAAGGACACTTCATGGCTTCTTCTCGGCCTTCTAATTTTCTGTTCATTTTCTTTTCTATTTCCTTAATACTCCTCAATGGCCTTTTTTTGATTTCTGTTTCCTCAACCTTAGATATACTTCAATTTTCTTTTAGACTAAACTTTCTATCCAAAGTTGCTGAATCTTTCCATTCTTATCTTTTATCCTCACAGGAACATTCTGGTCCTGAACTCTGATCAACTGGCCTTTAAAAGGCTCCCACATGCCAGATGTGGTTTGACCCTTAAACAACCACCCCCAATCTACATTTTGCAGTTCCTGCCTAATATTGTTATAATTGGCCTTCCTCCAATTTAACACTTTTACCCAATGAGCAGTCTTATCCTTCTCCATAACTGTCTTAAAACTGACTGTTCCTCTACTGAAACATTGCTCATCTGACCAGGTTCATTTTGTTTCAAGAACCTTCTTGGATAAACCTAACAAATTTTGCTGATCTAAGTCCCTGACACTAAGGGAGTCTCAGTCAACATTGATGAAGTTAAAATCACCCACTAAAATAACCTTGTTGTTTTTATACCCTTCCATAATCTGCTTATGTATCTGTTCTCCTGCTGGCTATTATTAGACCTGTAGTATAACCCCATCATAGTGATTGCACCTTTCCTATTTCCTGAGTTCTACCCATATGTCCTCCCTCCAAGATGTTCTCTCTTAGTACAGCTGTGACATTCTCATTAATCAGTAATACAACTCCCCCACTGCTTTTATATCCCTCACTATCATGCTTGAAACATCTAAACCCTGGAACATTGAGCTGCCAGTCCTGCCCTTCTCTCAACCAAGTTTCTTTAATGGCTGCAACATCATAATCCCATGTACTAATCCAGGTTCTGAGCTCATCTGCCTTGGGGTGGCACAATGATTCAATGGTTAGCACTGCTATCTCACAGTGCCAGTGACCCAGGTTTGATTATAGCCTTGGGCGGCTGTCTGTGTGGAGTTTGCATATTCTCCCCGTGTCTGCGTGGGTTTACTCCGGGTGCTCCGGTTTCCTCCTACAGTCCAAAGATGTGCAGGTTTGGTGATTTGGCCATCTAAATTATTCATAGTGTTCAGGGATGTGCATTAGTCAGGGGTAAATGTAGAGGAAGGGTTTGGGTGGGGTACTCTTTTAATGGTCAGAATGGACTTGTTAGGCCGAAGGGCCTGTTTCCACAGTGTAGGGATTCTAAGATCTTACACTCTTTGCGTTAAAATAAATACCCTTCAGACTGACCGTCCCGCCATGTTCATTAACCTGGCCCTACTTGACCTTCCTATTAAACCAACTTGCCTTAACATTAACCTTTTCTTCAAACATTCCAAATGCGGACCTACTGCTCTAGTTCCCAGACCCCTGCCACACTAGTTTAAACCCTCCCAAGTAGCACTAGCAAATGTCCCTGCCAGGGAATTGGTGCCCTCTAGTTTCGATGAAACCTGTCATTTTTGTACAGGTTCCACCTGCCTCAGAAGGCATCCCAATGACCCAATATCTGAATCCCTCTCCCCTATATCAGTCCTTTAGCCATGCAGTCAACTGTATTACAGGCAGTTCTGCTCTAACACGGTAGTTCCGTTCTCATACAATGCCATGTTATAACAGAATTGTGTAATAGTAGCACCATTTAAACTAATGGGGCTGGAATCACGTTATAGCCAATACATGCTTTAAAATTTCGCGCTTTAGAAACAATGTCCCCAATTCATCAGTTGTATTATAGCGAATTTGTGTCAACAAGGTGTGTATTATAGCAGTACAACTGGTATCTTCCTATTTCTGGTCTCACTAGCATGTGGTGCAGAGTTGTCCTGAAATTACAACCCCACAGGTTGTTCTTTTCAATTTCCTCCCTAACTGCCTGAACTCCTATTGCAGGATCTCAAGTCTCTTTCTGTCTGTTGTTGGTACTGATATGGACCACAACCTCTAGCTGCTCACCTTCCCCCTTCAGAGTATCCTGTGTCTGCTCAGAGACACCCTTGATCCTGGCACCAGGGAGGCGACAGACTATCTTGGAGTCTTGCCTGTGGCTACAGAAACCCCTTTCTGTGCTCCAGACTACAGGGTCCTCTATCACTACAGCTTGCCTACACTTCAATCCTCCCGACTGTGCAACAATTCCAGTCGTGCTGCCACTGACCTGGCTGCCTCTGCTGCCTTCTCCTGAGAGGCCATTACCCTCCAAAAGTATCCACAATGGTTTCCTCTGTGTGAGAGAGGAATGGCCACAGGGCGTCCTGCACTGCCTGCCAACATTAACTAGTTTTCCTGGTGGTTACTTCTCTGTCTGTGTAGCCCTTACTGGCGGTGTGACCAGCTTGGTAAACGTGCTATCCACAACTCAACCTCGTGGACACTCCATAGTGAGTCCAGACACTTAATGCAGCAGCTGAATATGCTTCCTGTATATGTAGTCACAATCATGATGGAAGTGTCCCTGATTTCCCAAATATTGCAGGAGGAGCATTCCAGGGTGTCAGCTTTTCTTGCAATTTCAAACCTTATCAACTCCAAACAATAAACTCATTACACCCACTACTCACTGAATCGGATTACTCACTCTCGCTGTCCATTTCTAACAAACTATAAACCACAAAAAGTGCTTGATTTCTGTCCTGCTCTGACTATCCTCAGTCCTCCTCTGACTGACTCCACTCCTCTGGTATTCATCCAGAAGCTCATGCTGCTGGTTTCTCCCAGACTCTTTGTGCTCCACTCTGCTGATTGACGTTTCATTTATGACGTCTGGAATTTGGTAAGTTTATGTCAAAGTTACCAAGTTTTCTGAGCTGATAAGAGGTTTTGAAGAGCAGTATGAATCTGAACTGGAAAGAAGTTGTAATAGTGTCTCAGCAATCTTAGAAGGAAGGAGTCAATTAATTGCATAACAGATACAGAGAATGCGAGGGAAACTCTGCAGGTCTGGCTGCATCTGTGGAGTGAGAAAAACAGAGTTAATATTTTGAGTTCAGTATGACTTCTTCAGAACTTCAATCTGTTGATTCTATTTTTCTCCCTGCAGATGCTGTCACACCTACTGAATTTCTCCAGAACTCTCTGAGTTTGTTTCAGATTTCCAGCATCTGGAGAATATTGCTTTTATTATCGGAGATTAAAGAGTATAATCTATAAGATTATAGAAATGATATTTCTCTGGGATTGAGTATCTGTGATAGATATTGTTGGAAAACAATTTGAAACTTTGTTTTGCTGTTTCTAAAATGTCACATAGATTGAGCTCTTTTCTTTTTCTCTCATATGTGCAGAACAGGCTGCTGTAGTTAACTAAAAAACACTTACTGCCATATTGGAATACGTCGAAGAGACTAATCTCCATGGTAACAAACTGTAAAACCTAAATTTCTGATCTATCAAGCCAGGTTCAGTCTGGCATTTGACTTGTCCAGTATTACTACCAGTTTGGATTTTAACATGTTTACAAACTTATCAGAGGTTTTTCCAAAAGGAGTAACATGTTCTGTGGATAAAAATATGTACTCTAGTTAGATTTCCAGAAGGCATTTGATAAGGTGCTACATCGAAACGTATTGCAGAAAATAAAGGCTTATGATATAAGGGCTAACGCATTGGCAAGGATAGAGGATTGGCTGGCTAACATGATACAGTTGGCATAAAATGGATCATTTTATAGTTGGAGAAACTATGGCGAGTACATGGATCAGCTTTGGATCTCCAAAATTTATAGCTTACGTATATTATGTGGATGGATTAAAAAAAAGTATTGTCGTTAAAATTATTGACAACCCAGCAATGGATAGGTAAATAAATTGTGAAGGAGTTATAAAGAGGCTACAAAAGGATATAAGTAAGCCCAGGGAATAACACTGATCTGACAAATGGAGTACAATGTGGGAAAATTTCAGATTATCCATTTTGGCAGGATGTATAAAAAAGAAGAGTCGAAAAGTGTGGCGCTGGAAAAGCACAGCAGGTCAGGCATGTCCAAGGAGCAGCATTCTTGATGAAGGGCTCAGGCCTGAAACGTCAATTCTCCTGCTTCTCAGATGCTGCCTGACCTGCTGAACTTTTCCAGAGCCACACTTTTCGACTCTTGACTCTTCAGCATCTGCAGTCGTCGCCTTCTCCCTGTATAAAAAAGAAACATATTATCTAAATGGCGAGAGATTGCAGATCTCTGAGATGCTGAGAAATCTCTGTGTCCTCATACATGTGCAGGTACAACAAAGCTAGTAAAATGTTATCATTGTTATGGAAATTGAATACAAAAGAAGGCAGAATGTGCTTCAGTTATGTGAGACCATACCTTAAGTACTGTGTACAATACACTTTATTTAAAGATGGATGTTAACGTGTTGGAGGCAATTCAGAGAAGATTCACCAAACATATACCTTGAATAGACAGGTTGTATTATGAGGAGAGGTTGGACTGGGCTTGTATCCAGTGGAGTTTAGAAGAGTAAGAGGTGACTTTATTGAGGCATGAGGTGTCCTGTTTCCTGAGGTGTCTTGACAGGGTGCAGATGTGGAGAGGAGGTTTCCTATTGTCGGAGAATGTAGAATTAGGATTCACTGTTTAAAACTAAGGGCTCACCTTTAGGGTCAGGCTGCTGAAACAGATGAGGAGAAATCTTTTCTCACAGAGTGATAAGCTTTTGGGGAAAAAAAAGATGGTGGAAGCAAAACCTTTAAATATTTTTAAGGTTGTGGTAAGTAGAATCTGGCTTAGCAAAGGGCATGTGTGAATGGTTATCAGGTGGGCATTGGAAGTAACCAAGCATACACGATGATTCTACTGAACAGTGAATCAGGCTCAAAGGACCTGGAGGCCAACTCCTGCTCCTGACGTGTACATTGGAAATCCTTTGATCCCAGCTAAATAAAATTGATGAGGTAATTATAAATGATGGCAAAAGGAGCCCTCTTGTGGCACAGTGATAGTGTTCCTACCCCTGGCCCGAGAGATTTGGGTTCAAGTCCCACCTGCTCCAATGGCGTGTAATAACATCTCTGAACAGGTTGATTAGAAAAATAGGTGAAATAAAAGTAAATTGCTGCAAATGTTACAAAGCTTAGAGAAAATGTGTGAGGAGCATCACTAGGAAGTAATGGATCACAGAGCAAATCAGAGTGAGATGTCATTGTCTCCACTTTGCCTCCTTTATAAAATCATGAAACTGAGCTTGGAAGATTTATTCGTTCTTATCATTAAAAGCTAGAGGGACTACTATAATGTCAGTAATGGATGAATAAATGTTGTAACATTTGAAGCAAGTGAGGGCTTGCAGAAAGAGCTTAACTGAAAGAAAATGGATGGATGAATCTTAAAAAGGGGAAAAATAATAGTCTGATTGAGGAAGGGGTTGACTGGGTTGGAAAGATGTGTCCCTAAACAGGAAGGGGACTGGAGTCTGATCTATCTAACTGAGCCTGCTGGTCACATCCCTGACAACAAGAGCTCAACAGGATCCAGGGCAGACTCAAGCTATGGTCATCCCCTGCTGATCATGTTTAAAAGGGAGCATTTAGGGCAACAGATACCCTGAATTTCCAGACACACTTTCCAATTGGACACCACAATGGAGCTGTTCCTGGACATATTCTTTAAGGTCATCATGAATGACTAAGGTGAAGCCCATTTCAGACTGCGGTCGGTTTCTTCTGATTATCTGCATGTATTCATCAAATTAGTTTCATGGTTTTATTCAGGGGGAGTCTTCACTTAAATTTTGTCAAGTTGCCTGAAGAGGTTCTGCGGTAGAGAAGTTAAACATTATTATCTAAGAACTGCAAAAGTGGCTTTCCAAAGGAGCTCTGTTTGTACCTATAGAGTAAGAGCAACAGAACTAGCAGGAGGTGGTCAGAGAACATGTTAATCAGGTAGAATCAAAGGAGAAGCCTCCATCCCAACTTGTGTAGTGATCAGGTGACCAGCAGTGCAGAGTTTAACAGAGAGCAATACATAATTTGAGCTAAGAGTCATACCTCCATGATCCCGGTAAGATTGTTTGGCTTCCCCTGGCAGGACCTGGCTGCATTGCTGCTGGCCTTGCTCACCTATTCCATGCCTTGCCTTTGCTGCCTGGCTACACCTTGAAAACCTTTGGCCTTTGGAAACATCATTTAACAAGAGTCCCTCCACATTACGCTGATTCAGCAAAGGCCCACACAGACCGAAGTTTGGGACACATTTATTTTAATCACTGCACCTAGCCTGTGCCACATACAACAGTCCCCCACCCAGAATGAGGGTTAACTCACAATGCCCTTAGGGAGGTAATTCCAGGATTTGATCCAGTGACAGTGAAGGAACAGCAATATATTTCCAGTTCAGGATGGTGAGCGGCTTGGAGGGGTACTTGTGAGGAGTGGTGCTCCCGTGTATCTGCTGCCTTTTGTCCTTCTAGATGGAAGTGGTTGTGGGTTTGGAAGATACTGCCGCAAGGATCTTTGGTAAATTTCAGCAGTGCAACTAATAGGTAGTACAGACTGCTGCTACTGAGTGCTACTGGTGGAGGGAGAGGATGTTTGTGGATTGGTGCCAATTAGTGGACTGCTTTGTCCTATATGGTGTCAAGTTTCTGCAGTATAGTAGGAGCTGCACTAATCCAGGCAAGTAGGGAGTTTTCCATCACACTCCTGCCTTGTCGATAGTGAACAGGCTTTGGAGAGTCAGGAGGTAAGTAACTCACTGCAGAATTTCTAGACTCTGACCTGCTCTTGCAGTTACTCTGTTTTTGTGGCAAGTCCAGTTGAGTTTCTGGTCAATGGTAACACCAGAATTTTGATAGTGGGGCATTCCGTGATGGTAACACCAGGGATGATAGTTAGATTGCTCTTGTTGGAGATGGTCATTGCTTAGTAATTTGTGTGGCACAGCTGTCATTTGCCATGAGTCAGCCCTTACCTAAATATTATCCAGAATGTCCTCCACAGATGCAATAAGCAATATCTTGTTTAATCTATAAGATCTATCTCATCAGACCAGAAAAAAGTTACCCTCTTCCACATAACACCACATAACCCACACACTTAAGATACAATGGCAGCACTTACTTACCTTGGAGAATTTTCTTGTCTTTCTGACACACTCTGAGCTGTCCTGTCATAGAGTCATAGAGAGTCATAGAGATGTACAGCATGGAAACAGACCCTTCAGTCCAACCTATCCATGCCTACCAGATATCCCAACCTAATCTAGTCCCACCTGCCAGCAGCCAGCCCATATCCCTCCAAATCGTTTCTATTCATATACCCATCCAAATGCCTTTTAAATGTTGCAATTGTACCAGCCTCCACCACTTCCTCTGGCAGCTCATTCCATACACGTACCACCCTCTGTGTGACAAAATTGCCCCTTAGGTCTCTTTTATATCGTTCCCCACTCACCCGTAAAATTATGCCCTCTAGTCCTGGACTCCCTGACCCCAGGGAAAAGACTTTGTCTATTTACCATATCCATGCCCCTCATAATTTTGTAAACCTCTATAAGGTCATCCCTCATCTTCTGATGCTCCAGGGAAAACAGCCTCAGCCTATCCAGCCTCTCCTTATAGGTCAAATCCTCCAACCCTGACAGCATCCTTGTAAATCTTTTCTGAACCCTTTCAAGTTTCACAACATCTTTCCGATAGGAAGGAGAACAGAATTGTTCCAACAGTGGCCTAACCAATGACCTGTACAGCCACATACATGACCTCCCAACTCCTGTACTCTGACCAATAAAGGAAAGCATACCAAACACCTTCTTCATTATCCTATCTACCTGCAACTTCACTTTCAAGGAGCTATGAACCTGCACTCCAAGGTCTCTTTGTTCAGCAACACTCCCTAGGACCTTGCCATTAATTGTATAAGTCCTGCTAAGATTTGCTTTCCCAAAATGCAGCACCTCGCATTTATCTGAATTAAACTCCATCTGCCACTTCTCAGCCCATTGGCCCATCTGATCAAGATCCTGTTGTAATCTGAGGTAACCCACTTCGCTGTCCTATTTTGGTGTCATCTACAAACTTACTAACCACACCTCTTATGCTCACATCCAACTAATTTATATAAATGACAAAAAGTAGAGGACCCAGCACCGATCCTTGTGACGCTCCACTGTTCAGAGGCCTCCAGTCTGAAAAACAACCCTCCACCACCACCCTCTGTCTTCTACCTTTGAGCCAGTTATATCCAAATGGCTAGTTCTCCCTGTATTCTGTGAGATCTAACTTTGCTAATCAGTTTCCTACGGGGAACCTTGTCAAACACCTTACTGAAGTCCATATAGATCACATCTACTGCTCTGCCCTCAATCTTCTTTGTTACTTCTTCAAAAACTCAGTCAAGTCTGTGAGACATGATTTCCCACACACAAAGCCATGCTGACTATCCCTAATCAGCCCTTACCTTTCCAAATTCATGTACATCCTGTCCCTCAGGATTCCCTCCAACAACTTGCCCACCACCAAGGTCAGGCTCACTGGTCAATAGTTCCCTGGCTTGTCTTTACCGCCCTTCTTAAACAGTGACACCACGTTAGCCAACCTCCAGTCTTCCAGCACCTCAACTGTGACTATTGATGATACAAATATCTCAGGAAGACACCCAGCAATCACTTCTCTAGCTTCCCACAGAGTTCTAGGGTACACCTGATCATGTCCTGGGGATTTATCCACCTTTACCCTTTTCAAGACATCCAGCATTTCCTCCTCTGTAATATTGACAGTTTTCAAGGTGTCACCATCTATTTCCCTACATTCTATATCTTCCATATCCTTTTCCACAGTAAATACTGATGCAAAATACTCATTTAATATCTCCTCCGCTTTCTGTGGCTCCACACAAAGGCCGCCTTGCTAATCTTTCAGGGGCCCTGTTCTCTCCCTAGTTACCCTTTTGTCCTTAATGTATTTGTAAAAACCCTTTGGATTCTCCTTAATTCTATTTGACAAATTTATCTCATGTCCCCTTTTTGCCTTTCTGATTTCTCCCTTAAGTATACTCCTACTGCCTTTATAGTCTTCTAAGGATTCACGCGATCTATCCTGTCTATACCTTACATATGCTTCCTTCTTTTTCTTAACCAAACCCTCAATTTCTTTAGTCATCCAGCATTCCCTATACCTACCAGCCTTCCCTTGAGGGCCATAGAGCAGCCTCCATCATTGAGGTCACAGTCGGTTTGTGTGCATTTACGTAGCATGTGTTTTCCTCCTGATTCTGCCCAACACATTAACCACTGTGCTGTAAACAAAATGGCAGTCAATGGGATTCTAATGGAAAAGGACAATGTTATGAAACGTTCCATACTAAAAGTGTCCTGGTGATTTTTAATTCCTCACTCTGGTCATCCTCTTGTTCCTCACAAAAGTGTAGAACACCTTGGGGTTTTCCTTAATCCTATCCACCAAAGCTTTTTCATACCTTCTTCTAGCTCTCCTAAGTCTCCTAGCTACCTGATAACCTGTTTGATTCTTGCCTCCTCAACCTTAAGTAAGCTTCCTTCTTTCTCTTGACTAAATGTTTCACATTTCTTGTCATCCAAGGTTCCTTCATCCTACCATCTCTTCCTTGTCTCAGTGTGACAAACCTATCCAGCAGTCACAGCAAGTGCTCCCTTAACAACCGCCTTCTACCTTGCATTTCCCTGAAAATATCTGTTCCCAATTTATGCTCCACAGTTCCTGCCTAATAACATTGTAATTCCCCCTCCCCCATTTAAATAATTTCCCATACCGTCTGCTCCTGTCCCTCTCCATGATTTTGGTAAAGGGAGTTGTCAACACCCATCGACAGATCTGATACCAAGCACCAAATCCAATATGGCCTCCCTCTAGTCGGCCTATCTCCATATTGAGTCAGGAACCTTTCCTGGACACACCTGACACAATCTGCTCCATCCAAACTATTTGCACTAAGGATGTTCCAATCAATATTTGGGAAGTTGAAGCCACCCATGACAACAACCCTGTTACTTCTGCACCTTTCCAAATTCTGCCTCCCAATCTGCTCCTCAGGTGCATCTGTTGCTTTTGGAGGGTCTATCTGCTCCTTTCCTGTTTCTGACTTCAACTATACTGACTCAGGAGACAAGCCCTCCTTGACAACCTCCCTTTCTGCAGCTGTGATACTAACCCTGATTAGCAATGCGACTTCCCCATCTCTTTTACCTTCCTCACATTCCTTTTGAAACATCTAATCCCCGGACATCCAACAATCATTCCTGCCCTGTGATATCCAAGTCTCCACAATGGCCACAACATGGTAGTTCCAAGTACTGATCCATGCTCTGAATTCATCACCCTTATTCCTGACATTGCTTGCATTAAAATAGACACATTTCAACTATTCACATTGACTGCAACTTTGCCGTATCAACTGTCTGTCCTTCCTCACAGACTCTCTGCATGCTGTATCTGTCTGTTCACCAGCTACTCCATCCTCGGATCGCAGCTCCAGTTTGCATGCCCCTCCCAAACTAATTTAAATCCTCCCAATGACTTCCTGCCCAGGATATTGGTACCCCTCCAGTTCAGTTGCAACCCATCATCGTGTACAGGTCCCATCTTTCCCAGAAGGTATTCCAAAGATCCATATATCTAAAGGCCTCACTCCTACACCAGCCCTGCAGCCAAGTGTTCAGCTGCAGTCGGTCTCTGTTCCTAGCCTCACCCACCCATGGCACCAGTAGCAATCCTGAGATTACTACTCTGCTTGTCCTGCCTTTTAGCTTCCAACCTAACTCCCTATATTCTCTTTTCAGCCCTCATCCTTTTACCCAGATATGTCATTGGTACCAATGTGTCCCACAACTTCTGGCTAACCACCCTCCCACCTAAGAATCCTGGGAGGCAACATACCATCCAAGAGTCCCGTTTGCGACCATAAAATCTCCAGTTTTTTCCTCTAACCATTGAATCTCCTATCACTCTCGCTCTGCTATTCTCCCCCCTTCCTTGTGAACGACAGAGCTAGGCTCAGTGCCACAGACCTGGTCACTGTGACTTTACCCTGATAGCTCCCACCCCAGCTGCCACCCCGAACAGTATCCAAAGTGGTATACTTATTATTGAAAGGAATGGCCACATGGGATCCCTGCACCGTCTGCCTATTCCCTTTCCCTCTCCTGATGGTCACCCAGATACCTCTATCCTACAACTCAGGTTTGACTACCTTCCTATAATCCCTCTCTATCACCCCGTCAGCCTTCCGAATGATCTGAAGTTCATCTAGCTCCAGCTCCAGTTTCTTAATGGAGCTGGAGTTGGGGGCACTTCTCGGAGGTGAAGTCAGCAGGGAGACCAGGGGTAACCCTTACATCCCACATCCTGCAAGAGGAACATGCAACCGCCCTAGGTTCCATCCCCTCTGCTCTAAATTGCCAAAAGAGATTTTAAAATCTCTTACCAACCCTCCACATAGAGTCTTTCCTTTTTGGTTAGAGGAGGAGAACGGGTGGGAGATGCTACACTGTAGTGTTTCAGATTTAGACACTGCCCAAATATATTAGTTCACTTACCCAGCAGTCCCTGTGACCACTTCCACTCCTGTTCAGCCTTCGCTCAGCTGCTTTATGAGCTAAGTATTTTATATTCACATTTACCTTCCCAGCTGCTCGAGCTCTACCGACTTGCACTGCTGCAATGAACACATGCAGCTGAACAGCTTATTAGTTACGTCAAAAGAATTTACTGCTATTTATTACCTCAGTACTCTTGAAAGGTCAAAGAGATTCGACTTGAAGTGTCATCAGCGAGAAGTGATTCTAGTCAATTCTGAAAGATTCAGTCTGTCACAAGCTAACCTGTTTGATCCATGATTATATTCATTGACTTTTCTCTGTCTGGGAGAGTATAAGGTATTTTGTTTAAAAAAAAATCAATAAATGCAGCACTCAGCTTGTGACTGTCCTTGCTGATTAGTTTTTAGTGAGAATGTGAACCCACAGACATAATAGTTCATATTGACACACTGTAATTAAATGTCATCACTGATTTCTAAATAACTATTTGTTCAGCTCTCGAACTTCTCTGTAAATGTTCCAATATCATTTCATAAAGACACATTACATTACACTCAATAAATACATTAAGAAACAGCTCACACAAAAAAGTAATGGCACCACCAACTGGAACTTGCTTTATTGATTTGAGTATTCAGTGCTTTGGATGGTAATATAGAAACAGAATTATGGGCAGAACAGTGACAAGTGGAACTCAACATGGAGAAGTGGAAGGGAATGCATTTGGTGAGCTCAAACAAGATGAAGGAATATACAATTACTGGGAGATGTAGAGGCAATAAGGAACCTTAGAGTGAGTATCCACAGATCCCTGAAGGTACCAGGATAGGCTGATGTGGTGATGAAGAAGACAAATGGAATCAGGAGTTGGGATGTCATGTTGCGGCTGTACAGGACATTGGTTCGGACACTTTTGGAATGTGGTATTCAATTCTGATCTCCCTGCCATGGGAAAGATGTTGTGAAACTTGAAAGGGTGCAGAAAAGATTTACAAGGATGTTGCCAGGTTAGAGAGTTTGAGTTATAGGGAAAGACTGAGTAGACTATTTTCCCTGAAGTGTCAGAGATTGCGGGGTGGCCTTATAGAGGTTCATAAAATCATGAGGGGCATGGATAGGGTGAATATCCAAGGTCTTTCACCAGGATAGAGGAGTCTAAAACTAGAGGGTGGAGGTCTAAGGTGAGGGGGGATATATTTAAAAGGGATCTAAGGGGCAACGTTTTCATGCAGAGGGTGGTGCGTGTGTGGAAAGAATTGCCAGAGGAGTGTTGTACGATTACAATGTTTAAAGGGCATTTGGATGGGTATATTAAAAGGAAAGGTTTAGAGGGATATAGGCCAAATGCTGGGAAACGGAACTAGATTAATTTAGGATACCTGTTGGCATGGATGAATTGGACTGAATGGTCTGTTTCTGCGCCGTTGAACTGCATGATTCTATCACTCAATTAGCTGAGATATAATATGTAAGAGCTGAAAGGTTATAATGGAACTACACAAATCATTAGTGATACCACAACTTGAGTAGAGTGTGAGATTCTGGGCATCTCATTGCAGAGTGGATGTAATTGTACTAGAGAAGGTATAGAGCAATATGGTATAGCAATTGAAAGATCCAGAAGGGAATTCTGAAGCAAGTTCTTTAACCAGAGAGCAGTGAGAATGTGGAAATTGCTACCACAGAGATTGGTTGAAGTGAACAGGATGAAGCTGACAAATAAATGAGGGAGAGGGGAATGGAAAGTTATGATGGTAGACTTGGAGGAAGAAAGTTGGAAGAATGCTTAAATGAAGCACCAGCAAAGAATGGTTAGGCTGAAGGACTGCTTCGTTTCTGTACATCCCGTGTAATCCCTTGCAAAATGCGGGAATAGACGTTACTTCATGCCATTATAAGGTTAGAAAAGTTGTCGGAGTTGCCTGTTGGATACAAAGAGATTGTTCTAGATTATCAGCTTTTATTAAAGCTGCTTGATACGTAATGCAACTGGCAATGGACAAGCGGAAGTTGATTGGAGTTTCTTTCTTGATTCAGTTTGATTAATGAATTGCCAGCTAGTGAGAAAAGATCCCTTTGATCTGGTTTTGTTTTCTACTTTGACACAGTAACAAAGGATAATTATTAGCTCTGTGGCACTCTGTCTCATTCGTGGCACAATGACTGTAAATCTCAGGTTAGAGGTGAGGTATAGTTAGGAACGTGGGAACAAGAGGGAGGCAGTTAGCCTCTCGAACCTGTTCTGGTATTTCAGTGAGTGGGAGATATCTGACCTAACTCCATACATCCATCTCTGACCCATAGCCATTCCCTTTGACAATAATCTATCAACCTCAGATTTAAAATTTACAATTAATCTAGGATGAGTTGCCCTTGTATGTAGAAGCAAATCATAACTCATTATCAAGAAGCAATATTTAGTTATCTATGCTCTGTTCTTCTGAATACCCTGAAAGGTTGATTAGATCAGGTGTAAACCTTCAAAACAGATGTAGAAACACCAATTTGCTGCATCCACAGGGAGCTAGACCTGTCATCTCTCTCTCTCCATTGCTATCGCTTAAAATATAGTGGTAATATCAATAACTTAATAACCCACAGGTTTAACTTAATGGTCTGAAGCAAATTGGATCAAATCTCACCAGGCAATTTCCATTCGGTTAATGAAGTCTGGAACTGAAAGGTAGCAATAGTGACAATAAAGTCATCCAAGCTTGTTCTAACTTGAGGGAAGGAACTCTGCTGCCTTTGCCTGCCTACATGTGATCCAAGCCACAACAATGTGATTGGTCTTAACTACCGTTTGGGCAAATGGCTGAACAATCCATCATCTCAAGGGCAACTAGGATTGGGCAACAAAGTGACACTCACATCCTGTGAAAGAACAAAAAAACACAGGCTGTTTGCTATTTAACAGTTCTCATTTAATTTGTTTATTCTTCCTGGTTTATTCATTTTGGCATTATGAGCCAATGAATATATCGCCTGCTTCCCCCTCTCTCTCTCCTATCATCACCGCTGTTGTTGCTGCCATGTTTTCCTGGGTCATAGAATCATAGAACAAAGATCAAGACCACTTGGCCCATTTATGTCTGAGCTGGCTGAGGAAAGAGTCACATGGCCTCCTCTGTTCCAAGGGAAAGGAAAGGATTCTGGGTAATCCAACAGGGAGGACTGGAGAAAATTGTGATTGTAAGAGCTGCTCCTTTTATGATGTATTTTAGGTGTCGGATCTGATTTCCTTGAATTCCAGGAGCAGTAGTTGCTGTTTTATAAGCTGTTACATTGTTTTGGAGCTTTGGGGGGAAAAGAAATCAAAACAATGGCATTTAAAAAGGAGGAAGAGAGGCAAAGACAGAGACCACATGGTCAGTGAGAGAGAGAGAGAGAGAGAGGAAGAAACCTACACTACCGTCTGAATCTGCACAGCTACCGCCATTGCGGTTTGGGTTCAAGTGTTTCTGGACATTGGAGTGCATTTAAGAAAAATGAACAAATGGAGAAAATCACAGTTGACCTTGGGGGATGCTGTGTGGGAGAGCTCACAGCACGGGAGCAGGTAAGTGCATGATTTTTAAGTGTAACCTTGCTGGTTTTTTTTTGTAATTCTACAGTAGTGAGTAGAGTGAATTATTTTTGGTTATATGTTTTATTGAAATCTGTCTCTTGATTGAAATTAAAAAATGTAAAACATAGATATTAAATTACTCAGAGCAGTGTTTTCAGAACAGTAAGACTGAGTCTGTAAATTGTTAAGGTGCAAGATAGCCTTTAGCAAAGTCATGTGCTCTTCTTGTCAAATGTGGGAGTTCAGGGTGAGTTTCCATACTACTGATGATTATGTCTGCAGTTAGTGTGTTTGGTTGCGAATCCTATCAGATTGCATGGATCGCTTGGAGTGGCAGTTAGAAGCAATAAGGAATTTACAGGAGCTAGGGGGTGTGATGGATAGCAGCTATGGGAAGGGAGAAAACTGCAGAGACAGTCAGATAGATGGGTTTCCTCCAAGAAAGGCAGGAGAGGGAAGCAGGCAGTGCAGGGGTCCAAACAGGTCAAGTTGCGGCTGTACAGGACATTGGTTCAGTCACTTTTGGAATATTATGTGCCATTTGATCTCTCTCCTTTGAGAAGGATTTTGTGAAATTTGAAAGGGTTCAGAAAAGATTTATAAGGATGTTGCCAGGATTGGAGGGTTTTTGCTATAGGAGAGGCTGAATAGGCTGAGATTGTTTTCCCTGGAGTGTCGGAGGTTGAGGGGGGACCTTATAGAGGTTTATAAAATCATCAGGGGCATGGTTAGGGTAAGTAGTCAAGGTCATTTTCCTGGGTTTATGGAGTCCAGAATTAGAGGGCATAGATTTAGGATGAGAGGGGAAAGATTTAAAAGGGCACTAAGGGGCAACTTTTTCACGTGTTTATGGAATGAGCTGCCAGAAGAAATGGTGGAGGCTGGTACAATTACAACATTTAAAAGGCATATGGATGGGTACATGAATGGGAAGGGTTTAAAGGAATATAGGCCAAGTGCTGGCAAATGGGACTAGATTAATTTAGGATATCTGGTCAGCATGGGCAAGTTAAACTGAAGGGTCTGTATCCATGCTGTACATCTCTATGACTCTAAGCATGCTGTTTTGGAAAATGTATAGCATGAACAGCCAAGTTTCTGTTACCAAGACTGGCTCTAATTTAACGAGGGGTACATCAGGCTGTAAGCGATCGACTGTGATAGGGGACTGTCTAGTCAGAAGCACAGACAGATGTTTCTGTGGGTGACAGCAAGAAATCAGAATGGTGTGTTGCCTCTCTGGTTGCAGGATCAAGGATATCTCGGATAGAGTGCAGAATATTCTCAAAGGGGAGTGGCACCAGCAGGAGGTCATTGAACAAATTGGAAATAATGACATAGGAAGGAATAAGGATGAGTTTCTGAAGGGAGAATACAGGAAGTTAGGCAGGAGTTTAAAAAGGAGGTCCATGAGAGTAGTAATATCTGGATTACTCCTGGTGCCACAAGCTAATGTGGGTAGGAATAGAAAGATGGAGCAGGTGAATACGTGGCTGAGGAGCTGGTGCGTGGGAGAAGGGCTTACATATTTTGGATCATTGGGATCACTTCTGAGGTAGAAGTGACCTGTACAAGAAGGATGAATTGAATCTGAATTGGAAGGGGACTAATATACTGGCAGGGAGATTTGCTAGAGCTTCTCGGGGGGATTTAAACTAGTAAGGTGGGGGGCTGGGACCCAGGGAGAAAGTGAGGAAAGAGACAGGTACAGCTGAGAACAGAAGTGAGTCAAACAGTCAGGGCAGGCAGGGACAAGGTAGGACTAATAAATTAAACTGCATTTATTTCAATGCAAGGGGCGTAACAGGGAAGGCAGATGAACTCAGGGCATGATTAGGAATGTGGGACTTGGATATCATAGCAATTATGTGGCTCAGGGATGCTCCGGTTTCCTCCCACAGTTCAAAAATGTGCAGGTCAGGTGAATTGGCCGTGCTAAATTGCCCGTAGTGTGAGGTGAAATGGGTAAATGTAAGGGAATGGCTCTGGGTGGGTGGCAGGTCGGTGTGGACTTGTTGGGTTGAAGGGCCTGTTTCCACACTGTAAGTAATCTAATCTAATCTACAGTTGATTCAGGGTGGTATGTTTGCAGGTAAAGGGATGGCTTGACAAAGGGAAGCCTTCGAAAATGAGATAACGAGAGTCCAGAGACAGTATGTTCCTGTTAGTGTGAAGTGCAAGGCTGGTAGGTGTAGGGAATGCTGGATGACTTAGAAAAAGGAAGCCTATCTCGTTCTCTGCTTTGGTCTTGCCGAGCAGCTCTAGCAAATCTCCTTGCCAGTATGTTTGTCCCCTTCCAACTCAGGTTCAATTCATCCTTCTTGTACAGGTCACTTCTACCCCAGAAGACATTCCAATGATTCAAAAATTCCTTCTCCCCTGCACCAGTCTATCTCATACACTGCAGGCAAGGATGCCCTGAGGCCTGGTACATTGGGAAAATTGAGCAAAGACTATGGCAAAGGATGAATGGACACCACACAACAATCAACAGACAGCGGTGCTCCCTCTCAGTTGGAGAACACATCAGCTACAGGACATTCGACCTCGGACCTTCCGGTGACCATCCTCCAAGGCGGACTTCGGGACAGCCAGCAGTGAAACGTGGCTGAGCAGAGGCCGTTAGCTAAGTTCGATACCCATAGGGAGGGCCTCAACTGGGACCTTGGGTTCATGTCACACTACAGGTGACCCCACTACAGGTCGAAGCCTTCTTTATTTCATTTGAAAAATTGGCTAGGCAGATGGGGTGGTCTGAGGATTTATGTGTAATGCTAGTTCAGACTAAGCTGGTGGGCAGGGCTAGTGAGGTATTTGCAGCGCTGTCAGATGAGGGGTCAAGAGATTATGAACAGGTCAAACAGGCTATTTTAAGAGTTCATGAATTGGTACCAGAAGCATATAGACAGTGGTTCAGAAACATAAAGAAGGAACCAGGTCAGGCTTATGGTGAGTTTGAAAGAATTAAACAAAGTCATTTTGATAGATGGAGGTGGGTTTTAAAGATAGATAAGACCTGTGAGACTCTAAGAGAGATTATTCTGCCCGAGGAGTTTAAAAACTCACTTCCAGAGATGATAAGAATTCATGTGGATGAACAGAAAGTTTAGAAAGTGAGAAGGGCAGTAGGGTTAGCAGATAGAGTCATAGAGATGTACAGCATGGAAACAGACTGTTCGGTCCAACCCATCCATGCCGACCAGATATCCCAACCCAATCTAGTTCCACCTGTCAGCACCCAGCCCATATCCCTCCAAACCCTTCCTATTCATATACCCATCCAAATGCCTCTTAAATGTTGCAATTGTACCAGCCTCCACCACATCCTCTGGCAGCTCATTCCATACACATACCACCATCTGCATGAAAAAGTTGCCCCTTAGGTCTCTTTTATATCTTTCCCCTCTCACCCTAAACCTATGCCCTCTAGTCCTGGACTCCCCGATTCCAGGGAAAAGACTTTGTCTATTTATCCTATCCATACCCCTCATAATTTTGTAAACCTCAATAAGGTCACCCCTCAGCCTCCGACGCTCCAGGGAAAACAACCCCAGCCTGTTCAGCCTCTCCCTGTAGCTCAAATCCTCCAACGCTGGCAACATCCTTGTAAATCTTTTCTGAACCCTTTCAAGTTTCACAACCCTTTCCGATAGGAAGGAAACCAGAATTGCATGCAATATTCCAACAGTGGCCTAACCAATGTCCTGTGCAGCCGCAACATGACCTCCCAACTCCTGTACTCAGTACTCTGACAAATAAAGGAAAGCATACCAAACATCTTCTTCACTATCCTATCTACCTGTGACTCCACTTTCAAGGAGCTATGAACCTGCACTCCAAGGTCTCTTCGTTCAGCAACACTCTCTAGGACCTTACCATTAGGTGTATAAGTCCTGCTAAGATTTGCTTTCCCAAAATTCAGCACCTCGCATTTATCTGAATTAAACTCCATCTGCCATTTCTCAGCCCATTGGCCCATCTGGTCAAGATCCTGTTGTAATCTGAGGAAACCCTCTTCGCTGTCCACCACACCTCCAATTTTGGTGTCATCTGCAAACTTACTAAGTGCACCTTTTATGCTCGCATCCAAATCATTTATGTAAATGACAAAAATTAGAGGACCCAGCACCGATCCTTGTGGCACTCCTCTGGTCACAGGCCACCAGTCTGAAAACAACCCTCCACCACCACCCTCTGTCTTCTACCTTTGAGCCAGTTCTGTATCTAAATGGCTAGTTCTCCCTGTATTCCATGAGATCTAACCCTGCTAATCAGTCTCCCATGAGGAAGCTTGTCGAACGCCTTACTGAAGTCCATATAGATCACATCTACTACTCTGCCCTCATCAATCTTCTTTGTTATTTCTTCAAAAAACTCAATCAAGTTTGTGAGACATGATTTCTCATGCACAAAGCCATGTCGACTATCCCTAATCAGTCCTTGCCTTTCCAAATACATCTACATCCTGTCCCTCAGGATTCCCTCCAACAACTTGCCCAATACTGAGGTCAGGCTCACCGGTCTATTGTTCCCTGGCTTGTCTTAAACAGTGGCACCACGTTAGCCAGTCTTCTGGCACCTCACCTGTGACTTTCGATAATACAAAAGTTAGGTAAGGGGTAAATGTAGGGGTATGGGTGGGTTTCGCTTCGGCGGGTCGGTGTGGACTTGTTGGGCCGAAGGGCCTGTTTCCACACTGTAATGTAATCTAATCTAAACAACTATCTCAGCAAGAGGCCCACCAATCATTTCTCTAGCTTCCCACAGAGTTCTCGGGTACACCTGATCAGGTCCTGGGGATTTATCCACCTTTAGCCTTTTCAAGAAATCCAGCACTTCCTCCTCTGTAATCCAGACTTTTTGCAAGTTGTCACCATCTATTTCCCTACAGTTTATATCTTTCATATCCTTTTCCACAGTAAATACTGTGATACCTCAGTCACCTGTCCTGTCTTATTTCCCAAGAGTAGGTCAGGTTTTGCACCTTCTCTAGTAGGTACGTCCACATACTGAATCAGAAAATTGTCTTGTACACACTTAAGAAATTCCTCTCCATCTAAACCTTTAACACTATGGCAGTCCCAGTCGATGTTTGGAAAGTTAAAATCCCCTACCATAACTATCCTATTATTCTTACAGGTAGCTGAGATCTCCTTACAAATTTGTTTCTCAATTTCCCTCTGACTATTGTGGGTTCTATAATACAATCCCAAAAGGTGATCATCCCTTTCTTATTTCTCAGTTCCACCCAAATAACTTCCCTGGATGTATTTCCGGAAATATCCTCCCTCAGAACAGTTGTAATGCTATCCCTTATCAAAAACGTCACTCCCCCTCCTCTCTTGCCTCCCTTTCTATCCTTCCTGTAGCATTTGTATCCTGGAACATTAAGCTTCCAATCCTACCCATCCCTGAGCCTTGTTTCCGTAATTGCTATGATATCACAGTCCCATGTTCCTAACCATGCCCTGAGTTCATCTGCCTTCCCTGTTAGGCCCCTTGCATTGAAATAAATGCAGTTTACTTTATTAGTCCTACCTTGTCCCTGCCTGCCCTGACTGTTTGACTCACTTCTGTTCTCAGCTGTACCCGTCTCAGATCGATCTCTTTCCTCACTATCTCCCTGGGTCCCACCCACCCACCTTACTAGCTTAAATCCTCCCAAGCAGTTCTAGCAAATTTCCCTGCCAGTATATTAGTCCCCTTCCAATTTAGGTGCAATCCATCCTTCTTGTACAGGTCACTTCTATCCCAAAAGAGATTCGAATGATCCAAAAATGTGAATCCTTCTCCCATACACCAGCTCCTCACCATACTTTCATCTGCTCTATCCTCCTATTCCTGCCCTCACTAGCTCGTAGCACTGGGAGTAATCCAGATATTACTACTCTTGAGGACCTGCTTTTTAAATTTCTGCCTAACTCTCTGTAATCTCCCTTCAGTATCTCAACCTTTTCCCTTTCTATGTCGCTGGTTCTAATGTGGACAGTGACCTCCTGCTGGCCCCTCTCCCCCATGAGAACATTCTGCACCCTCTCTGAGACATCCTTGATCCTGGCACCAGGGAAACAACATACCATTCTGCTTTTTCTCTGCTGGCCACAGAAACGTCTGTCTGTACCTTGGACTACAGAATCCCCTAACACAATTGATTACATGTTGGTGCATAACACAAGCTTCCAGCCAGGATTTCATCCTGTGAAGGATAGAAGTTGGGTGAAGGGGAGATCTTACACTACAGAACAAAGAGTAGCGAACACTCGTGTTTACCACGAGTTAAAAAAGAAGCCCAAGAGGGTGGAAAGGAGGTGTAAGGCCTCAGGTGTTTCCACTGTGGTAAATTGGGCACGTAAAGCCACAGTGGTTGTTAAAGAAAGACACTGTGGGAAAAGATGTGGTAAAAGAAGCTAAGCCAGTGGCATTAGTGAAGGTAGTAAAGGAAACCCCAAGAAGAGTCAAGGAGCTGCAGGAGAGTGCACAGCCCAGGCAGGGGCTGGGTATGGAGTTAGTGCCTGATCTCTATAAAGAATTTGCCTTTGTGGGTAAAGTTTACTCCGAAAGAACAGGCGGAGAAAGGCGAGAAGTTATAATTTTGAGAGATACAGGATCTAACCAGTCTCTAATGGTAAGAGATGAGCGAATTTGCACTCTTTCTGATCTGTTACCCGAGAGTATGTTAATTTGTGAATAAATGGACAGAAATTTAGTGTTTCCCTGTGTAAGATCAGGTTGCAATGCCAACTCAAGACTGAGGAAGTTACAGTGGGAGTGATTGACAGAGTGTCAATTCCAGGAATTCAGTTTGTTCTTGGAAATGATTTGGCAGGATCCACGGTGGGAGTGACATGCCTTGTTGCGGAAAAGCCCAAGGAAGATCAAGAAACTGAAGAGTTAAAAGGAAAATATCCTGGTATATTTCCCAGACTATGTAGCATCAAGATCCCACTATCATAAGTCATAGCATGGAGCAAAAACTAAAGAGAAAGTTGAAGAAGTTGAGGTTCAGTTAGCAGATATCCTGTTTGACGTAATGGTGCAGGAAAAACCTGAACAGGAAGATGGTCAGACAGAAGTGTTTAGTCCTGAAAGGCTAAGGCACTTGCAGCAGCAAGACAAGACGATAAAAGATATAAATGTGGATGCATACTCTGAAAAGAAAGCAGAGAATATTCCTGAGGGTTATTATCTGAAAGATAGAATCCAAAGACAGAAATGGAGACCATGGCAGGTTAGTGCAGAGGAGAAATGGGTTGAAGTGCACCAGATTGTGTTGCCGGTAGCCTACCGGCAGGAGGTGTATGGAAAGCACATGAACTACCTGTAGGAGGTCACCTAGGTGTACGAAAGACTCAGGCTAAGGTCCAAAAACATTTTTATTGGTCTGGAATGCACAAGGGTGTGGTTAACTTTTGTCAAACCCGTCATACATGCCAAACGGTAAGTAAGCCACAGGTAGTAATAAAATCAGCCCCTTTGTTGCCAATTCCCAACAATTATGGAGTATTAAGGCAAAAAGGGTTGTAGAGGCGTTAGTAACTTTCTTCACGCAGTATGGGCTACCCAGAGAGATTCAGATGGACCAAGGGTCACATTTTACTGCCCAGCTGTTTAAAGAGGTCATGGATAGATTAGGTAAACAGCACTTTAAATCAAATGCGTATCATCCTGAATCCCAGGGAGCTTTAGAAAGGTGGCATCAGATCTTGAAGACCATTTGAGAGCATACTGTTAGGATTACCTGTATGATTGGGATAAAGGTATCCCATTTGTATTGATTGCCATTCAAGATGCCCCAAATGAATCTACTCAGTTCACTCCCTTTGAGTTAATATTCGGGCATGAAGTGAAAGGCCCTTGAAATTAATTAAAGAAACATTGATAGGACCAAAGTCAGAGATTTCACACTTAGAGTATGTATTGGATGTGAGGGAGAGATTAAATTGAGTAGGTAAGTTAGCTGAACAGCACCTAAAGAGGGCACAGTATTGAATGAAGCAGGGGGCAGATAAAAATTCTGAGACTTGGATGTTTTCCTGATGGGATGACATGTTAGTACTGTTACCAATGATAGGAGGTCCTTCAAAGCCAGAGTGATCCCTATCAGATTGAGAAAAAGTTGAGTCTGGTGAACTATCCAGTAAAATTGCCAGATACAAAAAAAAAACTGTATCGGGTATGTCATGTGAACATGTTGAAACCGTATTATACTAGAGAGAAAGAACTGGAGAAACAGGTTTTCATTACTGCCCCACAGAGTGAGGAATCAAATCCAGATGATGTGGATTTTGATGGGCCTCAAAATAGATTTAAAAAATGAAGACATCCTTGAGGAGTAGGATAGGTTAATACACTATCTATCTCAGGAGCAAAGAATGCAATTGAAAGGTTTGTTACTGCAGTATAAAGACATAAGTCAGAATCAGATGGGGAAGACTAAAGCTATTGGACATGAAGTAGACGTAGGGAATGCTGATCCAATAAAACAATACCCCTATTGGCTTAATCCTTTCAAAGCTAGAGACGTCCAGAAGGAGGTGGAGGCCATGCTCAACGAGGATATCATCAAAGTGAGCCAGAGAGCATGGAGTTTGCCGATCATCTTAGTGCCCAAACTGCACGGGACTCGACAATTTTGTGTGGATTATTGGAAGTTAAACAAAATTGGACTCATATCCAATCCCGAGTATGGAGGACTGTTCGAGAAAGTTGGACTTCCCAGTTACATCACCAATTTGGACTTACTGTGTGGTTACTGGCAGGTGCCTTTATCAGAGACAGTGAAAGACATTTCTACATTTGTAACCCAAATGGGCTATATCAGTTTAAAGTGATGCACTTTGGAATGAAGATCACACCTGCCACATTCCAAAGACTCATGAACAGAGTTGTGGCTGGGTTAACAAACTGTGCAGTCTATTTGGATGATGCAGTGATCTTCAGTGAGTCCTGGAAAGATCACATGGTACAGTTGGCAGAGCTCTTTGAATGACTATGAGAAGCAAAACTGGTAATAAACTTAAACAAAACCGAATTTGTGAAAGCAGAGGTGACATTCTTGGGACACAACATTGGTCTTGGAAGGTTGACGAAGGCCATTGAGGAATTTCCATGACCAACCTCAAAGAAAGAGGTTTGATTCTTGGGACCAAGTGGATTCTATCGGGGGAAGTTTGTTCCAAACTTCAGCAATGCAGTGGCACCGTTAACTGATTTGCTGAAGAAAAAGACAAAGTTTCAGTGGACAAAACAATGCCAGAAGCCTTCGACCATTTGAAATCCATATTAACCACCGCACCAGTTTTAGCTACATCAAACTTTTCGAAACCTTTCAAAGTTGCCATCGATGCTAATAATATGGGAGTTGGAGCTATACTGCTCTGGGAAGATGATGATTGGATTGAACTGCCACTTTTCGAAGAAACTCAACATCCACCAGACGAAATACTCCACGATCAATGCTTTAAAGACAACAATATGAGACTATTTCATTGGAGTCTTATGTGAGGCTTTTAATTTACAAATTGTACATGTGGGTCGTAAGATAACACAGATATGTTATTGTGGATTTAACTGATGAAGATTGGTATCGATTCACTGTTATATGTATGTGGGAAGAAGTTAATATAAACTTAGATTAAAGTCATATAATATATATAATGATACTGTGGTTAAGGAATAGAGAAAAAAATGAAGCCATCTTTTCATTATGATGGTTCATTTTTTCTTGAGGAGGGAGGTGTTATGAAGTTGTAGAGGTGTACTGTACCTTTAAGAGAGAGCTAGCCAGGACTGACTGAAAGTACCGAGTGCCCTGAACAATTTAAAAATGTAACGCTTAGTTGAAACAAATAGCTGGAATTGAGTTGCCATGGAACAAAAACAAATTCAAATTCGGTCAATCAGTTTAAATTATGCCCCAGATACCAAAACCTAATCGAATTTGAATTTATTGTTTTGATGACATCAAACCAATGAAATGATCTGATATTTTGGGTCTAAAACTGGACATTTTGCACAGTTAGAGGGAGAATGGTCAAGAAAATCAACAAGTACACACTGCTAGCTGAATAGCTCTCTGAGAGGTACCTGTCCAGAGGAAAAGTTGTGAAGCGAAAGACGGAAGAAGAGACAACCCAGGAAAACCCAGAGTGAAGTCTACCAAGGAGAATCGACACCGCTGGCTGGTTTTGAAACTTTTATTTGTAAATCTTAATCGGGTTTTTAAAAAATCCAATCAGTATTGTAGAGTGGGAGATAAAAGATAGGCTTAAGAGAAAGGAGTTGTAAAGAGTGGTTTTATTAAGAATAAAATTGTTAATTGTTACTTTAAATAGTGAACTCTGGGATGGTTCCTTGCCTCTCGAAATGTAACAGATTACGGTGCAAGGTGACCTTCTCTGTGTGTCTGGTTTAAATTGGTAAAGGGGTTTACCCTGTGTCGTAACAATATAGATAGATAATGTGCGCAGTTAATAGACAACATATGTATAACATGTACATAGACAACATGTAGAGATATGCACAGAGAATGTGTAGAATTACAGCATATTTTGTCTTAACCGCAGCACTCTCAATAAACCAGCAAAAATTACCAGCAAAATACCAGCAATTTACCTGAATATTGGAAGTTTACTATATTATTACGGTCTCTGCAATGTTGTTGAGAGTGCAAATGAGAACGATCACTGCTGTTGTATTATTTAAAGCAAAGTTGCATTATTCTATACAAAATTTATGCTGTTAATAAAGTATAACTGTGACATGTTATACTGCCTGCGTTATGTTTCTATTACTCAGTATGTATTTTTACATTGATTATGTGGACCTCTTGATCAACCGGAATATTTGATCAACTGGCATAGTCGTGGTCCCATAGATGCAAGTTACTAAAATGTTTGCTGTACTAGATAAGATTTACACAGATAGCATGTACAGTTAATCAATAACATGTAAATAGACAACATGTATAATTATTAGATAATGTAAATCAATAACATGTCCAGCCGCAGCACAATAATATCTGGAATGCTATATGATAGAAACTTTCTGACTTTATAAAGCAAACTCTTCTTTGATAGGGCCTTATAGATCTATAGGAATCTCTGGGACAGGCAGGGAATAAAGGGATATGCACTTAGGATTATTTTAGAATGGTTTCCAGCATCTGCAGTCATTTTTTTTACCTAGTTGATTTTAACCCTATTGTGAATCCTCTTGCAAGGATGCCTGCCATGAAGAAGTTTTCCTCCTCTCTCTACAAGAATCTCAGGAGTCCCTCTCCCACTGCAACTCCCAGGTCATTTACTCTGCCCTGAAGCTCTTATGCTACTTTCTCCCCACCCCCACCCGCCTCTCATTTATCTCTCCATGCTTCAGACACTCTGTCTGTATTCCTGATGAAGGGTTTTTGCCCAAAACGTGGATTTTACTGCTCCTTGGATGCTGCCTGAACTGCTGTGCTTTTCCAGCACCACTCTAATCCAGAATCTGGTTTACAGCATCTGCAGTCATTGTTTTTACCGAGAATGGAATCATGGTCAGCACACGAGGGCCTGGTCCTGGGCTGTATTGTTCTAGGTTCTATCTTCTAAAACCAACAGCGTTGACTTGGTTTCATGATCACAGAGTATTCCATTTCCTTGTGGACTACTTTATAACTATTCCAAGGTCAGTAAACTGAGACACGACCAAATTGATTATCTTGTGTGGTGACATGATATTTACTTAGCAATGACATTTAGCAGCTGGGAATTCCTCTCTGGCCCTTGCTGTGTTTCTGTCTGCAGGCTTCCCACAAGGCCAATCAGCCAGCAACTCTGAGTTTTCCTACTTGCCACATTGAAATATTCATTTCATTTGAATTGCCCTCTCTCTCTCTCTACTCTCTGTATGACCATGAACAGCTCTCCAATATACCCCACAATCCATGTGAGAAAATGTGAGCAGTATATGTAAACAAGTTATTTGACTCTTAAAGGAACCCGCCAAGGCTGGTTTTCTTTTCATAAATGTTGGGCCATCTTAAAGTTACAATATTGCTGGAAGTGTAGTCTGAAAGCTAGTCTAATTGCACTGTCACAAAGTCCTGAAATCTTCCTCAGCCTTGATCACTGTCTGTTTGTTAATTGTAGGACAGGGTTGGTCCACAGTGCTGGCCTAATCAAGGTTCATCAGTGATGCTTTTAATTACCTCTGGACATCACTTCCAGACTTCCCGGTGGGAGTTTCAGAATCCTTGGAGATGTTTATTATTCCTGAAGCCAGTCATTGAGGATGATTCCATCACCTTAATCACTGCTTCAGCTGGATCTTTTCCTGTGTACGCAGAATGCTTCACTGGGAAATTCATTTCACCACAAGGTTATTGAAAAAAAACTTATTAATTATATTTAGAGAGTTTCTTAAATTCTCCGCTTGAACAGAACTTGAATATTTCTGAAAAATAGAGATGCGCTGTTGAAACTTTACTTTTGCAGTCATCAGGATAGGTGCCAGAATGCCAAATCTCAAAGCAAACATTAACTTTATACTGGAGGTAAAAATAGGTGCTGATTGGTAAGTATTTGCTGATTGTGGTAACAATTACATTGACAAGTAGTTGATGATTATCAGAAGAACTCACAATTAGGTTATTATATGCTTACTTGAAGCTACATATATTCATACACAGGGCCCTGTCCTCTGCAAACTGAAAGAACCTATCTAGGCATTGTGACTTTTTTCAATAGAGCAAAAGCATGAGAAACATTTCCATGGCAATGCCTTGATCTGTCATCAAACTTTATTGCATATTGTTGTAATTGTTGTTCACTATGAAGTTTGGTATTATCATGTTTTTGTCCTGATGACTGCAAAATGAAAAGCTTCCACATCATGTTTCCTTTTCCAGCATTACTCAAACATCACTTTCTTACCATAAACTCAGTATGGGCAAACTATTGAATGTCAGACTGAATTTTATAACCTGTGATTAATGTAATCCTTAAAGTTTAACTACTGCCTGTGAACACAATAAAAGCAAAATTGAAACTAAATAAATGACAAGAAATGAGAGCTAGGAGCTGTAGGCACAGTAGCAACCTGGTACTTCCAATAGATGAGTACTTGGATAAAAATAATGTGCAAATGTGTGGAGGAAAGGCTGGAGATTGGTAATAGGTAATGGCACTCATTTAATGAGCTGGTGCAGATGCGATGGGCCAAATGTTCTCCTCCTGCACCATAACAATGTTATAATTCTGTGATTTTAATTCCCGCATCTCTCTTTGTGGAGTTTTGCAGTCACTGCACCATAGTATTATTTCCCTCCAATTGTCCCCTCTCACTCATCCTTTTAGGAGCAAAGAGCCTTTCATTGTTACTCAATCCTTTGATGTTTGCAATATATTTGTAGCTTTTCTCAGGATTGCCTGTAGTGTTTGAATTTTCCCATCTGTTGAGGTGGAGTCAGAGAGATGTACAGTATGGAAACAAACCCTTCAGTCCAGCTTGTCCATCTCGAACAGATATCCTAACCTAACCTATTCCCACCTGCCAGCACCCGGCACATATCCCTCCAAACACTTCCTATTCATATACCCATCCAGATCCCTTTTAAATGTCACAATTGTACCAGCCTCCATCACTTCCTCTGGCAGCTCATTTCATAGATGGAAATGTGTTGCTGGAAAAGCGCAGCAGGTCAGGCAGCATCTAGGGAACAGGAGAATCGACGTTTCGGGCATTAGCCCTTCTTCAGGAATCATATCAGCTCATTTCATACATGTACCACCCTCTGCATGAAAAAGTTGCCCCTTAGGTCTCTTTTATATCTTTCCCCTCTCAGCCTACACCTATGCCCTCTAGTTCTGCACTCCCCCACCCCAGGGAAAAAAATCTGTCTATTTATCCTATCCATACCCTTCATGATTTTATAAACCTCTATAAGGTCACCGCTCAGCCTCCGACGCTCCAGGGAAACTAGCCCCAACCTATTCAGTCTCTCCCTATAGCTCAAATCCTCCAACCCTGGCAACATCCTTGTAAATCTTTTCTGAACCCTTTCAAGTTTCACAACATCTTTCCAATAGGAAAGAGACCAGAATTGCACACAATATTCCAACATTGGCCTAACTAATGTACTGTACAGCCGCAACATGACCTCCCAATCCCTGTACTCAATACTCTGACCAATAAAGAAAAGCAAACCAAACACCTTCTTCACTATCCTATCTACCTGCGACTCCACTTTCAAGGAGCTATGAACCTGCACTCCAAGGTCTCTTTGTTCAGCAACACTTCCTAGAACCTTAACATTAAGTGTATGAATCCTGCTAAGATTTGCTTTCCCAAAATGCAGCACCTTGCATTTATCTAAATTAAACTCCATCTACCAAACCTCAGCCTATGGACCCACCTGATCAAGATCCCACTGTAATCTGAGATAACCTTCTTTGCTGTCCACTACACCTCCAATTTTGGTGTCATCTGCAAACTTACTAACTATAACTCTTATGCTCATATCCAAATCATTTATATAAATGATGAAAAATAGTGGACCCAGCACTCCACTGGTCACAGGCCTCCAGTCTGAAAACAACCCTCCACCACCACCCTCTGTCTTCTACCTTTGTGCTAGTTCTGTATCTAAATGGCTAGTTTTCCCTGTATTCTATGAGATCTAACCTTGCTAATCAATCTCCCATGGGGAACCTTGTTGAACACCTTACTGAAGTCCATATAGATCACCTCTACCGCCCTGCCCTCATCAATCCTCCCTTTAATTCTTCTTCAAAAAACCTCAATCAAGTTTTAGAGACATAATTTCCCATGCACAAAGCCATGTTGACTATCTCTAATCACTCCTTGTCTTTCCAAATGCATGTACATCCTGTACCTCAGGATTCCCTCCAACAACTTGCCCACCACCGACGTCAGGCTCACTGGTCTATAGTTCCCTGGCTTGTCCTTACCGCCCTTCTTAAACAGTGCACCACGTTAGCCAACCTCCAGTCTTCCGGCACCTCACCTGTGACTATCGATGATACAAATATCTCATTGAGGTGCCCAGAAATCACCTCCCTAGCTTCCCACAGAGTTCTCGGGTACACCTGATCAGGTCCTGGGGATTCATTCACTTTTATGCATTTCAGGACATCAAGCACTTCCTCCTCTGTAATATGGACAGTTTTCAAGATGTCACCATCTATTTCCCTACAGTCTATATCCTCCATGTCCTTTTCCACAGTAAACACTGATGCAAAATACTTGTTTAGTATCTTCCCCATCTCCTGCGGCTCCACACAAAGGCCGCCTTGCTGATCTTTGAGGGGCCTTATTCCCTCCCTAGTTACCCTTTTATCTTTAATGTATTTGTAAAAACCTTTTGGATTCTCTTTAACTCTATTTGCCAAATCTATCTCATGTCCCATTTTTGCCCTCCTGATTTCACTCCTCTAAGAATTCACTCGATCTATCCTGTCTATACCTGACATATGCTTCCTTCTTTTTCTTAACCAAAGCCTCAATTTCTTTAGTCATCCAGCATTCCCTACACCTACTAGCCTTTCCTTAAACCCTAACTGGAATATACTGTCTCTGGATTCTTGTTATCTCATTTCTGAAGGCTTCCCATTTTCCAGCCATTCCTTTACCTGTGAACTTTTGCCTCAAATTAGCTTTTGAATGTTCTTTTCTAATACCATCAAAATTATCCTTTCTCCAATTTAGAACTTCAACTTTTAGATCTGGTCTATCCTTTTCCATCACTATTTTAAAACTAATAGAATTATGTTCGCTGGCCCCTAAGTGTTCCCCCACTGACACCTTAGTCACCTGCCCTGCCTTATTTCCCAAGAGTAGGTCAAGTTTTGCACCTTCTCTCGTAGGTACATCCACATACTGAATCAGAACATTTTCTTGTATGCACTTAACAAATTCCTCTTCATCTAAACCCTTAACACTATGGCAGTCCCAGTCTATGTTTGGAAAGTTAAAATCCCCTACCCATTACCACCGTATTATTCTTACAAATAACTGAGATCTCCTTCCAAATTTGTTTCTCAATTTCCTGCTAACTATTAGGAATTCTATAATGAGAACTGAAAGCAATCCTGGCAGTGCAGTCTGACCAGGGCAGCGTACAGTTAGAGCAAGGCAGCCTCAACTGACCCAGCAGTGGATCTCATTAACTGGAGCTTGATGTGGCACTGAACTATAAATTGCATGCCCTGTTCCCTCTTAATCTCAGTTTTTCTGACAGAATCTGCTGTTTTTACAAATGCCAATGCTTTATTTTGTAAGGCTGCCTTGCCTCTTCAGCAGTCCAGTGGCTTGCTATGATTAGGAAACAGTGTAGTAACATTCGGGAAAGCTGTATGCTACAGATATGATCTATAAGTGACACTCAGTCTCTGTTACAGTTTTGGTTGGGGGGGGGGGGGGGGGGGGGGGGGGGAATTGGGGAACTAAAAGCTGAGATTGTGCTGAGACTGTGATAGAAACTATCCCAGGAGCTCAGGGACATCGCAGCTACACTGCAATAGTACAAAGTGATTTCTGAGTATAATTTGAAACTAGAACTTTGCATGTTGCCTTAATACAGTCCCTGGAGTATTTTTATTCAGATATTTAGTAACTATTTAAGTTGGAGGTAGGGTTTTATTTTGATTCAGTTGATCAGTTTTAATGCTGTTAACAGCTGTCTGCACAGATGCTGTCTGACAATGTGCTATTCTGCTACATAGACTTGTTACCACACTGGGATGATATTGCGCTGCCAATAACACGGGTTTGCTGAAAGGACATGTGATTGATTCTGTGCCAGTCATTTGGGAGAGATCGCAGACAGAGCCACAGTCTCCATACATAAGAAACATACAAAATGGTCTCCGTCTGCCAGAATACTCAGTAACTAATTACACTGATCTTTCCTGTGTGTTTATCCCATTATCTATCCTAGCAGCTACCACCACTTGTTCACCTTGGAGCCCTCTTGTGCATCATATGTGTTTGAGGGTGCAGGGCCTGACAAGGTGGTTCCTGGGATCAAGAGGCTCGCCACAGCGACCATGGCTCATGACAGCATTGTACAACCCCAGTGGGGCACTGATACAATGCTGCCCATGCTGCTGTGCCCAGCGCAGTGGTTGATCAGACAATGGGGCGGCTGCAGATGTGGTTCTGCTGCTTGGACCAGTCTTGGGGGAGGAGCATCCAGGATAGTCCAGACAGATTGGGCTGCATCATCCTAGACAGTTGTGCTCTAGACCATTGGAACAGGCGGTGAGGTGAAATGAGGCATACAGCACGGAAACAGATCCTTCGGTTCAAACAGTCCACACCAACTATGTTTCCAAACTAAAGTAGTACCACTTGCTTTGGTCCATATCCCTCCAAATTGTAACTATTCATTAACTTATCCAAGTGTTTTAAATGGTGTACCTGTACCCTCAGCCACCAGTTTCTCTGGCAGTTATTTCCATACACGAGCCCCTCATATCCTTCTTAAGTCTTTCTCTTCTAACCTTAAAAATAGTTTTGAACTCCCTCACCCTTGTCATTCACCTTATTGATGGCCCCCATGATTTTATAAACCTCTATAAGGTCACCCCTCAACCTCCTATACTCCAGTTAAAAATGTTCCAACATTTCCAATCTATTTTTATAACTCAAACCCTCCATTCCTGTCAACATGCTATAAATATTTTCTGAGCTTTCTCCAGGTTAATAACATCCTTCCGATAGTAGGGTAACCATAACTGCACACGGTGCTCCAGAGGTGCTGAGAAACTGGGGGAACGGGGGGCAGTCTTCAGAGAAGGAAGACACTGCGAGGAGGAAGCTGCCATTGTCCATGACTGAACTCAGCTACATCAGGCTCGGGCGGCATGTTAGTGGGCGGCACGGTGGCACAGTGGTTAGCACTGCTGCTTCACAGCGCCAGAGACCCGGGTTCAATTCCCGCCTCAGGCGACTGACTGTGTGGAGTTTGCACGTTCTCCCCGTGTCTGCGTGGGTTTCCTCCGGGTGCTCCGGTTTCCTCCCACCGTCCAAAGATGTGCAGGGTCAGGTGAATTGGCCATACTAAATTGCCCGTAGTGTTAGGTAAGGGGTAAATGTCGGGGTATGGGTGGGTTTCGCTTCGGCGGGTTGGTGTGGACTTGTTGGGCCGAAGGGCCTGTTTCCACACTGTAATGTAATCTAATCTAATCTAATCTACTGTGGAGGTGGACTGCACCCTCTGTTGGTTTTGTTCCCATTTGCTGTCTGTAAATAAATGCTCATCTTTGGAATTGTCCAATTATTTGCCTATGTGTGATGTTTCCTGACTGGAGATTAACAAGCTGCAGTTCTGCAGTGGGCATTGGGACATTATGCATTTAAATTATTCAATCTCTCTGTTATATCTCATTATGTTATCTGCATTGAGCTAGGAATTAAACAGCCAAGAATCAATTGTTTAAGTGTGTCAAGAGGGCATATTCATGGCTTCACTGGAAAGTCAGATTACGTGTAACAGGCCACCAGTTTTTGGCTATCTGCCAATCAGGCAGTAAGGCAAGCTGCATTCAAGATGCAGGGTGGCACAGTGGTTAGCACTGCTGCCTCACAGCGCCAGAGACTCGGGTTCAATTCCCGCCTCAGGCAACTGTCTGTGTGGAGTTTGCACATTCTCCCCGTGTCTGTGTGGGTTCCCTCCAAGTGCTCTGGTTTCCTCCCACAGTCCAAAAATGTTCTGGTTAGGTGAATTGGCCGTGCTAAATTGCCCGTAATGTTAGATGTAAGGGTGTGGACTTGTTGGGCTGAAGGGCCTGTTCCCACACTGTAAGTAATCTAATATAAGGCTCAATCTTATGTTTTGTTTGGCACAATGCAAGCCCACGAAAGTGATCCCAGCAGAAATCCCAATGGGTGAGCGCAAGATATATTTAAGACCATGAGATATTGGAGCAGAATTAGGCTATTTGGCCCATCGGGCCTGCTGCACCATTCGATCATGACCCGTGATTCAACTACTTAATTGTATGAAAGTCACTTTACGTGGTGGTCCCTCCAGTCACACTGTTTGGTAGGAGTGGTGTTCCCACCTCTCTTTATATCTGGACTCTCACTTAGAACAAAACGGGAAAGGTTTTATCCAATGCTAAAACCCTACTCTGCCAGTCTCATACCTAACATCAGCAAGTAAATCCAACAACATTACTGCTACCATATTTGTTCAGATATAATCTACAATTTTCAAATGGAATAAGAACCGTTTGTCATCTTCTTGCTTTTATTTGATTCATTGGTGCAATATCATTTCAAATGGTCCAAGATCAGGCAAATCACCCACTTTGTCTGTGGTCTTGGATGGATGTGAATGGGTTAAAGTGAAGTGTCTTCTCAGATAGGACTGTCTCTGGCATTATTGAATATGGTCTGTGTTAAATGTGTTTCCTGACAAGCTGACAAGGCACAGATATCAATTAATCAAACTCCATAATGTGTTATTAGTTAGTCTTAAATATAGGTTCAGTATAGTGTCATGTCCCTCATCATTAATTGCTCTGTGTAATAATAACAGTGTAATAAGTGCTTCCTTTGCTTTAACTTGTGAATCCAGAGAATGGTAATTACTGCTATATGATGAAAACCAACCCATTCCATTTCAGGGACAAAGAGGCTGTCTTCATGGGACAGATTACGTTTTGACATTTGAATCAATTTCCTTTGAAAGTTTTGGAGTGCCCATCCCTCAGCTGCTGGGGGCAGGGGAGGTTGGTGACTTTTATGAAATTATATTATTGAATTTATTTGTTGGGAATGCACACTGAGATACGACATTCCCTGATTTTCAATCCATGGGTAGTACCCGGGTGACAATTCAGTCCATCCGACATGCTATACATTTTAGCATCACCAATTAACTATTTCCATATGTCTCTCACTCCCATCTGAATGATTTTTCACATTGACAATCACAGCAGGGGAGAGACAGGTTCAAAATAAAATAATAAATTTTTAGGTCACTTGCCACATAATGATATCCAAAAACTTTAATGCCCAAGAGTGATTCTGAAATAGACAGGCACAAGGTTGGAAGAACACTGCAAGCCATGCAGCATCAGGAGGTGGAGAAGTCAACGTTTTGGGTGTAACCCTTCTTCAGGACTAGGGGTGGGTGTGGGGGGAGATGCGGATAAGGGGGGATGGCAGAGGCAGGGTGGTGAAATGGGAAGAGGTGAAGATAGACAGAGGATACGAACTGGTTGGTTAATGGGAGCAATGAATCCATTGGTGGCAGGGAGCAATGTAAAGGAGGGGTTGGGGAGGAGGTCAGGGGATGGGGAGGGAGATTATTTGAAATTGGAGAACTCAATGTTGAGTCCTTTGGGCTGTAGGTGGAAGATGAGGTGTTGTTCCTCCAATTTGTGCTGTGGTTTATTTTTGCAATGGAGGAGGCCAAGGGTGGTCATATTAGAAAGGGAGTGGGAAGGGGAATTAAAATGGGCGGTGGCTGGGAGATCCGGTCGGCCCCTGCGGGCCCAGCTGCGATGCTCGGTGAGCTGTTCCCTAAGTTTATGTTTGGTCTCCCTGATGTAGAGAAGACCGCATGGGGAGTACCTGATGCAGTAAACTAGGTTGGAAGAGAGGCAGGTGAACCTCTGTCTCACCTGGAAGGACTGTTTGATGCCCAGGATGAAGGTGAAGGGGGTGGTGTACCAACAGGTTTTACATCTTTTCCGGTTGCAGGTGAAGGTACCTGGGGGTTCGTGGGGGTTGTTGGAGAAAGTGGTGCAAAGCAAAGACTGTCAAAGGAACGGTCCTTGTGGAAGGCAGAGAGGGGTGTGGAGGGGAAGATGTTTTGGGTAGTGGGATCGAGTTGGAGTTGGCGGAAGTGTTTGATGATGCGTTGGTTGCGAAGACTGGTGGGTGGTAGGTGAGGAAAGGGTCTCTGTCTTTATTGCGTTGGGAGGAGGGGGTTAGAGCAGTGGAATGGAGAATGGAGGTGGTGTTGTGGAGGCCTGTCTTGATGACTGTGCCTGGGCCCCAACTCTTCCGCAGTTACATCGATGACTGCATTGATGTAGCATCTTGCACCCAGGCTGAACTGGAGCAATTCATCAACTTTGCCCACAACTTCCACCCCACCCCAAAATCATTTGGTGCATCTGAGACACCTCCCTCCCCTTTCTTGACCTCACCATTTCCATCTCTGTTGACAGTCTCCAGACGGACGTTTATTACAAACCTATAGATTCCCATAACTACCTGGACTACACCTCCTCCCACCTAGTATCCTGCAAGAACTCCATCCCATTCTCCCAATTCCTCCACCTCTGCCACATCTGCTCAGATGAGGAGACATTCCACTCGTGAGCTTCCCAGATATCCACCTACTTTGAACTTTCCTCCCCCTGTCATGCAGACAGCCTTCCGCCGTATCACCTCTATTCCCTGTTCCAC
Source organism: Chiloscyllium plagiosum (assembly GCF_037043375.1). Taxonomy (NCBI): domain Eukaryota; kingdom Metazoa; phylum Chordata; class Chondrichthyes; order Orectolobiformes; family Hemiscylliidae; genus Chiloscyllium; species Chiloscyllium plagiosum. Next base: position 65,549,416 of record NW_028270158.1, on the reverse strand, counting down.
TGCTCTAAACCACCCCCCCAATGCAACAAAGACAGAGTCCCCTTGGTCCTCACCTACCACACCCCCCAGTCTCCGCATCCAATGCATCCTTAAACACTTCCGCAAACTCCAATCATCAACATCTTCCCTTCTCCACCTCTTTCAGCCTTCCTCAAGGACCGTTTCTTTGACAGTCCTTGGTTTGTGCCACTTTCCCCACCATCCACCCCCCCAACCCCTCCGAACCTCCAGATATCTTCCCCTGCAACGGGAAATAATGTAAAACCTGCCGGCACAACACCTCTCCCTCACCTTCATCTAGGGCCCCAAACAGTCCTTCCAGGTGAGACAGAGGTTCACCTGCCTATCCTCCATCCTAGTTTACTGCATCCAGTGCTCCCGCTGTGTTCTTTTCTATATCAGGAGACCAAACAAAAACTGACGGACAGCTCACTGAGCATCTCAGCCGGGGCCACAGGGGCTGACCAGACATACCAGTCCCCGCCCATTTCAATTCCCCTTCCCACTCCCTTTCCGATATGACCATCCTTGGCCTCTTCCATTTCCAAAACAAACCACAGCACAAATTGAAGGAACAGCACCTCATCTTCCGCCTGGGCAGTCTACAGCCCTGAGGACTCAATATTCAGTTAGCTCATTTCAAATAATCTCCCTCCTCATCCCCTGACCTCCTTCCCAGTCCCTCCCCCTCCCTTCCACAGCTCCCTGCCACTAACCGGATTCATTCCTCCCATTGACCAACCAGGTTGTACCCTCTACCTGTCTTCACCTGTCCCCACTTCACCACCCTGCCCCCGCCACCCCCTTTATCTGCAGCTCCCCCCACACCGGCCCCCAGTCCTGAAGAAGTGTTATACCCGAAATGTTGACTTCTCCACCTCCTGATGCTGCCTGGCTTGCTGTGTTCCTCCAGCCTCCTGCTTGTCTATTTTAGATTCCAGCATCTGCAGTGTTTTTTGAGTCTAACCAAGAGTGATTCTGAAGCTTAATTATTGTTGCAATGTAGGAAGTTCCATATCCAGTTTGTGCACGGTGAGCACTTAACAGCAAAGTGATAATAAAAGAGCAAATAACTTTATTTCAGTGACAAAGGATAAATATTAAGCAGGACATGGACTGAATTCTCCTGCTATTCTTCAAAAAGTGTGAAGGGAGCTTTCACATACAATTTGAGGGGCTCAGGTTAGAAGTGGGGAAAGATGCTTACCCATTGGATGGTACATAAACTATGTCATCTTCAACAGCTTAGTTTTTGTGTAGTATTGCATCAAAAATATCTCAACAGAATCTGCTTTTACTCTTTAGTGAAGTTGTGAGGTTGAAATATTAAAGAAGGTGCATTTTGTCTTGTTTCCCAGCCAATGAAAACTTTACACTCAGCTACCAGCTGGAATATAGGTTGGAGCCAGGCATTCTGACTGAATATGAGACTCGAGTCACAGTCTCCACAAACATGCTTGCAGCTTAGTGAGTTTAGAGAATATTTGTAGCTCAGGTGGAGGTTCTGGTGCTTGGAGCTTGCAACCTTCCAGAATGTGGGGTTGGAATATTGATTTCTGGCTGTATAGCACAGGAATTCCCCCGAGTCAGTGGTTACATCAATGCAAACCAGCTAAGGTGGTTTCAGACAAGTGTCAAAGTGTCGTTTCAGCTTCTGTAATGGGTGGAATATTTCAATAGAGGAAGGAATTAATGTGGGAAATAATAAACACACAATGATAGGAAGGGGTAGAGAGTACAGATCTCAGAGCAAATCAGGCGATAAGACCAGATTGTTACAAAAACAATAAAAGGACAAAGCACAAGGCGCAGTATTTGAATGCACGTGGCTTTCAAACAAAATGGTCATTCAAATTGAGATAAATCAGTGCGGGGGGCATTAAGTAAGTAATGGCCTACTGTCCATTACTGAGACATGGCTCCAGCACTGGGGCCTGAATATTGAGGGGTATGTGGCATTGAGCAAGGAAGCTAGGAAAGGGCGAAAGAGCAGCCCTGTTAATTAAGTCTATTATTAACACAATAGATACTGGTATCCTAAATTCAGGAATCCAGAATGCAGCAGCAATCCTGGATAGAGCTGAGGAGTGATAAAGGCAGGAACTCACTCTGGGAGTTGTGTTCAGGCCCCCTGACAGTAACCACATGATGGGACAGCGTGGAAAGGAAGAATGTGCTTTTCAAAAGGGTACAGCAATTATCACGGGGGGTTTTAACCTACAGATAGACTGGAAAAAGAAATAGTTGGGAAAATGAACAAGAAATGTAGGGCACATAGGGAGAGTATAGCGCTGACATGTTCTAAAAAAAATGGGTAGGATCAACAAATCCTGTGAACCCTGGATTTCAAGAAATGTACAGGATTGTATTAAGAGAAAAAGGGAGGTTATGGCTGATAGCAGGAGCTTGAAACAGCAGAAACCCCAGAGAGTATAGATTTGCAAGTGGGAGCTTAAAGTGGAGATTGGAAGAGCTGCGAGGGGAGATAAAAGGTAAAATAAAGGAAAATTCGAAGTTATTTTACAAGACCATTAAGGGCTAAAGGATAACAAGGGAAAGAGTAGCGTCCATTAAGGACAATAGTGGTGATTTCTGTATGCAGGAAGAAGACTTAGGTAAGATTGTAAAATGAATACTTTGCTTCAGTATTCAGTAGTGAGAGTCATAGTCGTAGAAATGTACAGCACAGCAACAAGCCCTTCGGTGCAACTCGACCATGCTGACTAGATATCCTATATTAATTGAGTCCCATTTGCCAATATTTGGGCTATATCCCTCGAAACCCTTCATATTCATATACCCATTCAGATGCTTTTCAAATGTTGTAACTGATCCAGCCTCCACCACTTCCTCTGGCAGCTTATTCCATACACACACCACCCTCTCTGTGAAAAAGTTACCCCTTAGGTCCCTTTCTCCTCTCACCTTTTAACCTATGCCCTCTAGTTTTGGACTCCCCAGCTCTGGGGAAAAAACCTTGGCTATTCATTCTATCCATGCCCCTCATGATTTTATAAACCTCTATAAGGCCACCGCTCAATCTCCGACACTCCGAATGAATATGAGTTAAGGGATGCTATGGGTTTAGAAATCAGGGAGCAGGACTGTGATACAACGATGGCACAGTGGCTCAGTGGTTAGCACTGCTGCCTCATAGCACCAGGGTCCCAGGTTCGATTCAGCCTCGGGCGACTGTCTGTGTGGAGTTTGTACATTCTCCCCGTGTCTGCGTGGGTTTCCTCCCACAGTCCAAAGATGTGCAGGTTAGGTGAATTGACCATGCTAAATTGCCCATAGTGTTAGGTGCATTAGTCAGAGGGGAATGGGTCTGGATGGGTTACACTTCAGAGGGTCAGTGTGGACTGGTTGGGCCGAAGGGCCTGTTGCCGCATTGTAGAGAATCCAAATCAATTAGCATATTCATAGAGGAGGCTTTGATTGGTCTAGTGAGCTTAAAAGTAGATAACCTCATAGTCCCACAACCCCGCACCGCCCGTTTCTACCTCCTGCCCAAAATCCACAAACCTGACTGCCCCGGCCGACCCATTGTCTCAGCCTGCCCCTGCCCCACCGAACTCATCTCTGCATACCTCAACACGGTCCTGTCCCCCTTAGTCCAAGAACCTCCCACCTACGTTCGGGACACCACCCACGCCCTCCAACTCCTCCATGATTTTCACTTCCCCGGTCCCCAACGCCTTATCTTCACCATGGACATCCAGTCCCTGTACACCTCCATCCCCCATCACGAAGGACTCAAAGCCCTCCTCTTCTTCCTTTCCCACTGTACCAACCGTACTCATCCACTGACACCGTCCTTCGACTGACTGAACTGGTCCTCACCCTGAACAACTTCTCTTTCCAATCCTCCCACTTCCTCCAAACCAAAGGAGTAGCCATGGGCACCCGCATAGGCCCCAGCTATGCCTGCCTCTTCGTAGGATATGTGGAACAATCCATCTTCCGCAACTACACTGGCCCCACCCCCCACCTTTTCCTCCGCTACATCGATGACTGTATCGGCGGTGCCTCGTGCTCCCACGAGGAGGTTGAACAGTTCATCCACTTTACCAACACCTTCCACCCCGACCTCAAATTCACCTGGACCGTCTCAGACTCCTCCCTCCCCTTCCTAGGCCTTTCCATTTCTATCTCGGGCGACCGAATCAACACGGACATTGACTTTAAACCGACCGACTCCCACAGCTACCTAGACTACACCTCCTCCCACCCTGCCCCCTGTAAAAACACCATCCCATATTCCCAATTCCTTCGTCTCCACCGCATCTGCTCCCAGGAGGACCAGTTTCAATACCGTACAACCCAGATGGCCTCCTTCTTCAAAGACCGCAATTTCCCCCCAGACGTGATCGACGATGCTCTCCACCGCATCTCCTCCACTTCCTGCTCCTCCGCCCTTGAGCCCCACCCCTCCAACCGCCACCGGGACAGAACCCACTGGTCCTCACCTACCACCCCACCAACCTCCATATACATCGTATCATCCACCGTCATTTCCGCCACCTCCAAACGAACCCGACCACCAGGGATATATTTCCCTCCCCTCCCCTATCAGCGCTCCGAAAAGACCACTCCATCCGTGACTCCCTCGTCAGGTCCACACCCCCCACCAACCCAACCTCCACTCCCGGCACCTTCCCCTGCAACCGCAAGAAATGCAAAACTTGCGCCTATACCTCCCCCCTTACTTCCCTCCAAGGCCCCAAGTGATCCTTCCATATCCGCCACAAATTCACCTGCACCTCCACACACATCATTTATTGCATCCGCTGCACCCGATGTGGCCTCCTCTATATTGGGGAGACAGGCCGCCTACTTGCGGAACGTTTCAGAGAACACCTCTGGGACACCCGGACCAACCAACCCAACCACCCTGTGGCTCAACACTTCGACTCCCCCTCCCACTCCACCAAAGACATGCAGGTCCTTGGACTCCTCCATCGCCAGACCATAGCAACACGATGGTTGGAGGAAAAGTGCTTCATCTTCTGCCTAGGAACCCTCCAACCACAAGGGATGAACTCAGATTTCTCCAGTTTCCTTATTTCCCCTCCCCCCACCTTGTCTCAGTCAAATCCCTCGAACTCAGCACCGCCTTCCTAACCTGCAATCTTCTTCCTAACCTCTCTGCCCCCACCCCCACTCTGGCCTATCACCCTCACCTTGACCTCCTTCCACCTTTCCAACGCCCCTCCCCCAAGTCCCTCCTCCCTACTTTTTACCTTAGCCCGCTGGACACACTTTCCTCATTCCTGAAGAAGGGCTCATGCCCGAAATGTCGATTATCCTGCTCCTTGGATGCTGCCTGACCTGCTGCGCTTTTCCAGCAACACATTTTCAGCGTAGATGAACTGTAATCCAGATTGTTAAGTGAAGCAAGGGAGAAAATAGCAAGGATGCTTGTAAACATTTGCAGTTCCTCTGAGGCCACAGGAGAGATGCTGGAGAACAGCCAATGTGGTGCCATTGTTCAAGAAGGGAGTAAAGAATAAACTAGGAAGCTGGAGGCCAGTCAGTCTAACCTCCAGTAGGGAAACTATTGGAGGCAATTCTGAGGCACAGAACCAATGTGTATTTGGAAGGGCAGGGATTAATCAAGAACAGACAGCATGGTCATGTCTGATCAACTGGATTGAAGGTTTTGAAGATATGACCTGGTGTCTAGATAAGGGCAATATTTTTAATATAGCCTACTTGGACCTCAGCAAAGTTTTTGGTAAGCTCCTGCATGTGAAACTGATATCAAAGGTAAGAACCCATGGGATCTAAGGCACTTTGGTAAATTGGATCCACAATTGGCTGAGTAATAGGAAGCAGAGACTGATAGTCGAGGGGAGTTTTTCTGACTGAAGACTGTGTCGAGTGAGGTCAGTGTCCAAGCCATTGCTGTTTGTGGTTTATATAAACTAATCAGATTTGAATGTAGAAGGGTTGATCAGTAAGTTCGTAAATGTTACAAAAAATTGGTGGATGGTAAATAGTGGGAAGCCTCAGAATACAGGACAATATAGACAGGCTGGTCAGTGCAAAATTGAATTCAATCGGATAAGCGTGAGGTGATGCACTTTGGCAGGACAACCAAGGCAAGAGAATAAATGATGAATAGTAGGACCCTGGAAAACACTGAAAATCAAATGGACCTTGGTGTCCAAGTACACCAATCTCTTGAGGTATCAGAACAAGTGGATAAAGTGTTTAGGAAGACATAGGCAAAGAGTGTTAGAGCAGGTTGATTATGCTAGAACTGTATGAAACAGTATGTGTGCAATTTTGGCATCCACGTGATGGGAGGGATGTGATAACACTTGAGAGGATGGAGAGAAAGGTTTAACAGGATGTTGCCTTGGCTGGAGAGTTTCCATTATGGAGAGAGAATGGAGAGACTCAGGTTGTTTTCCTCAGAGTAGGTGACGGGGGACATGGTTGAGATGTATAAAATCATAGGGACCTTTGACAGAATAGGCAGGAAGGAACTTTCCCCTTGATGGAGAGATCAATGATCAGAGGCCATAGATAGTAAAGGGTGGAGGTTTCAAGGAAATATGAGGAAAGATTTTTTTACCCAAAGGGTGGTGACAATCTGGAACTCACTGCCTGTAAGGGTAGTAGAGGCAGAAACAGTCAGAACACTTAAGAAGAATTTAGATGTGTATTTACAATGTCAAGGCATACAAAGCCATGGGCCAAAATGGGATTAGAATAGTTAAGTGGCTATTTTTGACTAGCATGGTCTCAATGGGCTGAAGGGTCTCTTTCTGTTTTGTGGATCTTGTGACTATGACTGTACAACAGTTTGTGAGACCTGCATATTATGGCAACAACTAGTCAGTAGGCCAGACAAGACTGGGCTCCAATTAAGGGGATAGGATTTGTTACTGACCTCACAGAAATTAGAACACAGAACAGTACAACACAGTACAGGCCCTTGGGCCGAGCATTTGTCTTAATCTAAGATCAACCTAACCTACACACCCCTCAATTTACTGCCGTCCATGTGCTTGTCCAGCAGTCACTTAAATGTCCCTAATGTCTCTGACTCTACTACCACACTGGCAATGCATTCCATGTACCCATCACTCTGAGTAAAGAGTTGAAACTTTATTGCTGGAACAGCACAGCAGGTCAGGCAGCATCCAGGGAACAGGAGATTCGACGTTTCGGGCACAGGCCCTTCTTCAGGAATGAGCAGAGAGTGTTCAGCAGGAGAAGATAAAAGGTAGGGAGGAGGGACTTGGAGGAGGGGCGTTGGAAATGTGATAGGTGGAAAGAGGTCAAGGTGAGGGTGATAGGTCGGAGTAGGATGGAGGCGGAGAGGTCAAGAAGAAGACTGCAGGTCAGGAAGGCGGTGCCGGGCTGGAGGGATTCGGCTGAGACAAGGTGGGGGGAGGGGGGATGAAGAAACTGGTGAAGTCCAAGTTCATCCCCTGTGGTTGGAGGGTTCCCAGTCGGAAGATAAGACGCTCCTCCTCCGACCGTCACGTTGTTGTGGTTTGGCGGTGGATGAGTCCAATGACCTGCATATCCTCGGTGGAGTGGGAGGGGGAGTTGAAATGCTGTGCTACAGGGTGGTTGGGTTGGTTCGTCCGGGTGGCCCAGAGGTGCTCTCTGAATCGCTCCGCAAGTAGGCGGCCTGTCTCCCCAATATAGAGGAGGCCACACCGGCTGCAGCGGATGCAGTAGATGATGTGGGTAGAGGTGCAGGTGAATCTGTGGCGGATATGGAAGTTTCCTTTGGGGCCTTGGAGAGAAGTGAGGGGGGAGGTGTGGGCGCAAGTGTTGCACCTCCTGCGGTTGCAAGGGAAGGTGCCGGGAGTGGAGGTTGGGTCGGTGGGGGGTGTGGATCTGACAAGGGAGTCGCGGAGGGAGTGGTCTCTACGGAAAGCTGATAGGGGAGGGGAGGGAAATATATCCTTGGTGCTGGGGTCTGTTTGGAGGTGGCGGAAGTGACGGCGGATGATGCGCTATACATGGAGATTGGTGGGGTGGTAGGTGAGGACCAGTGGGGTTCTGTCCTGGTGGCGGTTGGAGGGGCGGGGCTCAAGGGCGGAGGAGAGGGAAGTGGAGGAGATGCGGTGGAGGGCACCGTCGACCATGTCGGGGGGGAAATTGCGGTCCTTGAAGAAGGAGGCCATCTGTGTTGTACGTATTTTGAACTGGTCCTCCTGGGAGCAGATGCGGTGGAGACGAAGGAATTGGGAGAATGGGATGGCGTTTTTACAGGGGGCAGGATGGGAGGAGGTGTAGTCCAGGTAGCTGTGGGAGTCGGTTGGTTTGTAGTAGATGTCCGTGTTGATTCGCAACCTTCATGATCGCGGCCCAAACAACCGCCTCCGGGATCGCCGCACAGACAACCTGCTCTGCGATCGTCATGAAGACAATCGCCAACAGATTGGCGACCTCCGCGGCTATGGGGAAGAACTCTGTCTCCGTGGTCGCCGCAGCTATTTCCGCCCCCAGTGACGTCAGCAACCTACATTTGGTCCACATCGCCGCATGTGTCTCCGCCCCCCCGCTGCGTTCCGTCACCACACCTAACTCCGCCCCCACGCCGCGTTCCGTCACCACGCCTAACCCCGCCCCCCCGCCGCGTTCCGTCACCGCGCCTAACTCCGCCCCCACGCCGCGTTCCGTCACCACGCCTAACTCCGCCCCCCCGCCGCGTTCCGTCAACACGCCTAACCCCGCCCCCCGCTGCGATCCGTCACCGCGCCTAACTCCGCCCCCCCGCCGCGTTCCGCCACCACGCCTAACCCCGCCCCCACGCCGCGTTCCGTCACCGCGCCTAACCCCGCCCCCCAGCCGAGTTCCGTCACTGCGCCTAACCCCGCCCCCACGCCGCGTTCCGCCACCACGCCTAACCCCGCCCCCACGCCGCGTTCCGTCACCACGCCTAACCCCGCCCCCACGCCGCGTTCCGTCACCACGCCTAACCCCGCCCCCACGCCGCGTTCCGTCACCACGCCTAACCCCGCCCCCACGCCGCGTTCCGTCACCACGCCTAACCCCGCCCCCACGCCGCGTTCCGTCACCACGCCTAACCCCGCCCCCACGCCGCGTTCCGCCACCACGCCTAACCCTGCCCCCCCGCTGCGTTCCGTCACCGCGCCTAACCCCGCCCCCCCGCCGGTCTCCATCACCATGTCCAACTCCGCCCCCACGCCGACCTCTGTCCCCGCCCCCAGGCCTAACCCCGCCCCCACATCCAGCTCCAGCCCCACACCAGGTCCTAGCTCCCCGCCCTGCCGTGTGTTCACCATCCCTCCAGACTTGCCCCTCTCTGAGGATGAAAGATCAGTCCTCAGCAGAGGTCTCACCTTCGTTCCCACACGTTCTCGGGTCAATGAATTCAATACACGGAATGACATCGAACAATTCTTCCGCCGCCTTCGCCTCCGTGCCTTCTTCTTCAATCAAGACTCTCGCCCACCCTCTGACGACCCCTTCTCCCACCTCCAACACACCCCGTCCACCTGGACACCCCGTGCTGGCCTCCTACCTGCCCTCGACCTCTTCATAGCAAACTGCCGCCGCGACATTAACCGCTACCTGAACCCCACACCCCTCCCACCCACTCCAACCTCTCACCCTCGGAACGTGCAGCCCTCCACTCCCTCCGTTCCAACCCCAACCTCACCATCAAACCAGCTGACAAGGGAGGCGCAGTAGTAGTTTGGCGCACTGACCTTTACACCGCTGAGGCCAAACGCCAGCTCGCAGATACCTCCTCCTACTGTCCCCTTGACCATGACCCCACCCCCCACCACCAAACCACCATCTCCCAGACCATCCATAACCTCATCACCTCAGGGGACCTCCCATCCACCACCTCCAACCTCATAGTCCCACAACCCCGCACTGCCCGTTTCTACCTCCTGCCCAAAATCCACAAACCTGACTGCCTCGGACGACCCATCGTCTCAGCCTGCTCCTGCCCAACCGAACTCATCTCGGCATACCTCGACACGGTCCTGTCCCCATTAGTCCAAGAACTCCCCACCTACGTTCGTGACACCACCCACGCCCTCCACCTCCTCCAGGATTTCCGCTTCCCCGGTCCCCAACGCCTCATCTTCACCATGGACATCCAGTCCCTGTACACCTCCATCCCCCATCACGAAGGACTCAAAGCACTCCGCTTCTTCCTTTCCTGCCGTACCACCCAGTACCCTTCCACCGACACCCTCCTTCGACTGACCGAACTGGTCCTCACCCTGAACAACTTTTCTTTCCAATCCTCCCACTTTCTCCAAACAAAAGGAGTAGCCATGGGCACCCGCATGGGCCCCAGCTATGCCTGTCTCTTCGTAGGGTATGTGGAACAATCCATCTTCCGCAACTATACTGGCCCCACCCCCCATCTTTTCCTTCGCTACATTGATGACTGTATCGGCGCTACCTCGTGCTCCCACGAGGAGGTTGAACAGTTCATCCACTACACTAACACCTTCCACCCCGACCTCAAATTCACCTGGACAGTCTCGGACTCCTCCCTCCCCTTCCTAGACCTTTCTGTTTCTATCTCAGGCGACCGAATCAACACGGACATCTACTACAAACCAACCGACTCCCACAGCTACCTGGACTACACCTCCTCCCATCCTGCCCCCTGTAAAAACGCCATCCCATTCTCCCAATTCCTTCGTCTCCGCCGCATCTGCTCCCAGGAGGACCAGTTCAAAATACGTACAACACAGGTGGCCTCCTTCTTCAAGGACCGCAATTTCCCCCCCGACGTGGTCGACGGTGCCCTCCACCGCATCTCCTCCACTTCCCGCTCCTCCGCCCTTGAGCCCCGCCCCTCCAACCGCCACCAGGACAGAACCCCACTGGTCCTCACCTACCACCCCACCAATCTCCATGTACAGCGCATCATCCGCCGTCACTTCCGCCACCTCCAAACAGACCCCAGGACCAAGGATATATTTCCCTCCCCTCCCCTATCAGCTTTCCGTAGAGACCACTCCCTCCGCGACTCCCTTGTCAGATCCACACCCCCCACCGACCCAACCTCCACTCCCGGCACCTTCCCTTGCAACCGCAGGAGGTGCAACACTTGCGCCCACACCTCCCCCCTCACTTCTCTCCAAGGCCCCAAAGGAAACTTCCATATCCGCCACAGATTCACCTGCACCTCCACCCACATCATCTACTGCATCCGCTGCAGCCGGTGTGGCCTCCTCTATATTGGGGAGACAGGCCGCCTACTTGCGGAGCGTTTCAGAGAGCACCTCTGGGCCACCCGGACGAACCAACCCAACCACCCTGTAGCACAGCATTTCAACTCCCCCTCCCACTCCACCGAGGATATGCAGGTCATTGGACTCATCCACCGCCAAACCACAACAACGCGACGGTCGGAGGAGGAGCGTCTTATCTTCCGACTGGGAACCCTCCAACCACAGGGGATGAACTTGGACTTCACCAGTTTCTTCATCCCCCCTCCCCCCACCTTGTCTCAGCCAAATCCCTCCAGCCCGGCACCGCCTTCCTGACCTGCAGTCTTCTTCTTGACCTCTCCGCCTCCATCCTACTCTGACCTATCACCCTCACCTTGACCTCTTTCCACCTATCACATTTCCAACGCCCCTCCTCCAAGTCCCTCCTCCCTACCTTTTATCTTCTCCTGCTGAACACTCTCTGCTCATTCCTGAAGAAGGGCCTGTGCCCGAAACGTCGAATCTCCTGCTCCCTGGATGCTGCCTGACCTGCTGTGCTGTTCCAGCAATAAAGTTTCAACTTTGATCTCCAGCATCTGCAGACCTCACTTTCTACTCTGAGTAAAGAACCTACCTCTGACATCTCCCCAATATCTTCCTCCAATCACCTTAAAATTATGATGCCTCGTGTCAGCCACTTCTGTCCTGGGGAAATGTCTCTGGCTCTCTACTCTATCTATGCCTCTCATTATCTTGTACACCTCTAACAAAGGTGTACACCTCTTCCTGATGAAGGGCTTTTGCCCGAAACGTCGATTTTCCTGCTCCTCGGATGCTGCCGGACCTGCTGTGCTTTTCCAGCACCACTCTGATCTAAACTTTGGTTTCCATCATCTGCGGTCCTCACTTTTGCCTGCCTCTATCAAATCACCTCTCTTCCTTCTTCTCTTCGGTGTGAAAAGCCCAAGCTCAACCAACATCTCTTCATAAGACAAGCTCTCTAATCCAGGAGGAGAAAGTGTGGACTGCAGATGCTGGAGACCAGAGTTGAAAAATGTGATGCTGGAAAAACACAGCAGGCCAGGCAGCATCCGAGGAGCAGGAGAATCAATGTTTTGGGCATAAGCCCTTCTTCAGGAAGGCTTTCTAATCCAGGCAGCATCCTGGTAAATCTCCTCTGCACCCTCTCTAAAGCTTCTACATCCTTCCCATAATGAAATGACCAGAACTGGACACAATATTCCAAGTGTGGTCTAACCAATAATGGACACAATATTCCAAGGGTGATCTGCAACTTTATAGAGCTGCAGCTAAACCTAATGGCTCTTAAACTCAATCCCCCTGTTAATGAAAGCCAACACACCATATGCCTTCTTGACAACCCTATCAATTTGGGTGGCAAATTTGAGGAATCAATGTACATGAACCCCAACATCTCGCTGTTCCTTCACACTGCCAAGAATCCTGTCTTTAACCCTGTATTCAAATTCGACCTTCCAAAATGAATCTCTTCTCATTTATTCAGATTGAAATCATAGTGGAAATGTCCTTGAGTAGCAGCAACCATAACATAATTGAATTTATCATAAAATTTAAGGGAGAATAGTGTGGGTCCGTGAGTACAATTTTAAATTAATACAAGGGAAATTATGAGGCATGAAAGCAGAGCTAGTAAATTTAACCTGGCAATTGAGGTTAAAGGATGTGTCAATAGAAATGCAGTGGCAAACATTGAAGGGGATAATCCAGAAAGTGCAAAATAGGGACAAAACAGAAAAAATTCTTCAGATGTTTAAAAAGGAAAAGAGTTAAAAAGTAAATGTTGCTTCAATGAAAATGAGTCTGTGGAATTAGTAATGGAGGAGAAAGAGATGATGGATGGATTGAACAGACATTTGGCATTGGTCTTCGCTGGGGAGTATACAAGTAGCATCCTGGAAAGTACACTAAGTAAAGATAGGTAATGCATTGGCTTTAATTTTCCAAAACTCACTAGATTTGGGGAAGATTCCTTTAGGTTGGAAAACCATTAATGTACAATGTAACTCCTTTATTCAAGGGAGGCAGAAAGCAGGGAACTAAAAGCCAGTTAGCTGAACATTTGTCAAAATCTGTCTATTAAAGATAACAGGGAACTTGGATAAGTTCAAAGTAATCAGACAGAGCCAACATGGTTTTGTGAAAGATAAATAATGTTAAACTAATTTAATGGTGTTCTCGGAAGAAGTAACTTGTGCTGAGGAAACATTGGATGTATTATATCCAGATTTCCAGGAGACATTTGATAAGATGCTACATCAAAGGCTATTGTGGAAACCAAAAGCTCATGATGTCGGGCTAACACATTGGCATAGGTTAAAGGTTACCTGGCTAACAGGAAGCAGAGGGTAGGAATAAGTGGATCTTTTTCAGCCTAGCATGATGTCATGAGTGGTGTGTCATAGGGGTCTCAACTCTTTATAACTTACAGAAATGATTTTGAGACTGAAAGTATGGTTGCTAACTTTGATGGTGACATAGGTAGGAAAGAAAGTGGTGAAGAGGATATAGGGAGCCTATTAAGAGATATAAAAATGTTTAAATGAGTGGGCAATCATCTGGCTAAGTGGAAAAGTGTGAAATTGTCCTTTTCAGTCAGAAAAAAAAGAAACACGTTATCTAAATGGTGAAGGATTGCAGAGAGTCCCGGAACACTGAAGTGTTCTCCAACGGGGACAGAGCACTCCTGTCTGTTGATTGTTGTGCGGTGCCCACTCACCCGTTACTGTAGTCTCTGCTTGGTCTCGACAATGTACCATGCCTCTGGGCATTCTTGCCTGCAGCGTAGGCAACTCAACTCATCGACCGCCAGTTCCAACGTGCTACAGCAAGGAACCATAATGACCTCCTCAGGAGACAGACACGTGCTACAACCGACAGGGCACCCTTCATTGTTCAGTACTTCCCAGGAGCTGAAAAACTATGCCATGTTCTTTGCGGCCTGCGACACATTGTCAATGAGGATGAGCACCTCGCCAAGACCTTCCCCACACCTCCACTACTCACCTTTAAGCAACTGCCAAACCTCAAACAGATCATTGTTCATAGCAAGCTGCCCGACTTTCAGGACAGCTCCATACAACCCTATCACAGTAGGCGCTGCAAGATGTGTCAGAATGTGGACATGGATACCACCATTACGCGTGGGGACACCTCTCACCATGTACCTGGTAGGCACTCATGTGACGCAGCCAACGTTGTCTATCTCATACCAAAAGAGAAAATGCTGGAAAATCTCAGCAGGTCTGGCAGCATCTGTAAGGAGAGAAAAGAGCTCTCGTTTCGAGTCTAACTGACTCCTTGTCAAAGCTTTGACAAAGGGTCAGTTAGACTCGAAGTGCAGCTCTTTTCTCTCCTTACAGATGCTGCCAGGCCTGCTGAGATTTTCCAGCATTTTCTTTTTTGGTTTCAGATTCCAGCATCCATAGTAATTTGCTTTTGTCTATCTCATATGCTGCAGGCAATGATGCCCTGAGGCATGGTACATTGGTGAGACCGAGCAGAGGCTACAGCAATGGATGAATGGGCACCACACAACAATCACCAGACAGGAGGGTTCCTCCCTGTTGGAGAACACTTCAATGGTCTGAGACATTTGACCTTGGACCTTCAGGACAGGCAGCAGTGAAAAGTGATTGAGTAGAGGTTGATAGCTAAGTTCCGTACCCATAGGGAGGGCCTCAACCAGGACTTTGGGTTCATGTCACACTACAGGTGACCACCATTGCACTATACAAACATATAAATACTCCTGCACACACACACACACACACTTTCTTTCTCTCTCTCTCTTCCCCACATAGGCACTCCTACACACAACAGAGGCACTCCTTCATACACATACACACACACAGACACACTCCTACAGATACATATACTCCCATAGTCACACATGCACCCCTCACAGACTTAGACCCCTTTACACTCACAAACACACATATACTCTCTCTCACAGACACTCACAACCACCCCCCCCACACATACACGCCACACACACACACACACGCACACCTACACATATATGTTTGTGGGATGAATTTGTACTTGCAGAGTTACATTGTACTTTGCTCAAAAACTGTATGAATCCACATAAGATTCTATTAAATCATTTTTTAGATTAGAATCAGTGTAACATTATGGCACAGACAGCAGCACATAGGGGCTAACACCTTCAATACATTATCTGGGCTGACACCAATTGTTAAAATTCATTTGAGAATGTAACTTTTAAAAAATGTTTTGCAAGTTACATATGAAAGAAGTGAAACGAGCATGGTCATTTGAACAGATGAGAGACTTAACAAACAATCAAGGTATTTTTCAATGTATAGTTTAGGTTACATCACACTGTAAACTTTTGCTATAAATTCTGTGTCTTACCAACGTGTACTCCACAACCACCTGATGAAGGAACAGCGCTCCGAAATCTAGTGCTTCCAATTAAACTTGTTGGATTATTGTAATGGAAAATTAAGAAATTTTACATTTACTGTGAAATTTGAAAGAGAATGCCTTTCTAAAATTTAGTGCTGTGCTGAACTTTGTAAACAATACTTTGATGAGGTTTGCAGCCAGCTTGTCTCTGTTTGAATTTTGTAAACATTCAACTCGACCTTGCGACAGTCGAACTCAGCAAAAGCTGAAGAACTGTTATGTCCAAGACCAGGGTATGAGAGAATAACAACTTGAGACTTCCCAGTCTTTGCCCTTGAGAGCATAATAAGAAACAGTATAAAGCGAGTATCTGAACAATGCTCAGGTACTCCTTACATTGAGGCATCTAGCTGAATGTACTGGGTCAATTCTGCAGAATTTAAATAAAGCTCCTTTCTTTGCTCTTGCCAGCAGTTGAGTCAAGTCGATTTAATTTCCACGACAATTATAACCTGGTGTTGTGTGATTTTTCACTTAACCTGGGCTGCAAAATAAACATAATGGTGAACCAACACTTTCCAGGCAGGTATAAACTAGGTCTTGAGAGGCCACCCTAGGAATTGCCCACTCAGATCTTTCTGCAAGTCATCAACTGTGTTGAGGAGATATGTTCTCAACCATGAATCTGTGTGACCATTCCAACAGGTAGGTGAATCTAAGAGTAAGAGGGATGGATATGGCAAAGGAGGTGGAGAGTTGTGCAGGGTGTAGTGGTGTGGGGTGAGGGTTGATTCTGAGGAGGCTGTGTGACATCTACATGTATCTTCTGGGAACCTAGACATGCCGGGGTACAGGCTCAGAGAATTTAGTACCAAGGCATACTGAATAGTGTAAACCAGACCTTAGAAAACTCAAAGCCCTGTGAGGTACAGCTGACTCTCTGAGCACCTTCTGTAGCTGCACTGGAAAGCAAGCAAAGAGGCAGCACCATCCTTCGAGGCTGTTTCTGTTGTCTTGATGTCACAGAATTCTTCTGGGCAGTTATGTGAAGTGAAGGGAAATGAGAATCCTCAGAGACATGAAAGAACCTGATGATTCCCACCAGCTGCTGTACCCAAAGTCAAAATGTACCCCTGAGTGCCTAGCCTTTGCTGTACTATTTTGGGCAGATATTATTAGGGGAGTTCCAGTGAGGTGAAAGAAAACCAGATGGGGATCAGCCCTGAGTCTAATCTAACAGCTGGCCACGAAGCAGGATTACAAGGGGCCTGGGAGCAGGTCAATTCTTTGCACCTTCCCAGTATACCAAAAACAAATTCAGCTCTAAAGATAAGACTTTAACCAGTTTCTCATCAAAAAAAGGAATTCTCAATCTGTGTTCAGCATTGCTTATCTCTACCCCAACCAAACGTAACTCTTCCATTTCACATTAGCTAATGCTTTGGCTGTGTTCTGTACTGATCCCTAATGACTGTGTTTTAGAAGTGTGATTCTCTTTCACACAGAACAATATGAGCACATGGTGACAATTACCTCATTGTGAATTGCAGACAGATGTTGTCACTAATTACACATCTTTATTAGGGACAGTTTTATTTTAAATAAAAGTCCTTAAAATTATATTTGAATAAGTGGTAATAAATCTTAAGCTTTTCATAAGTGACAGTTTGGAATGTGTTTTGAATTATAGCCACATCACCCAATTAATGTTTCAGAGAAACTTCTTACATCAATAAGAAAAACAATTCTAAGAGTTGGTTTAGTTTTGAAGTCTGGAAGATTTTATCACAATAAAATTGCTATTATATTTATACAGGGTTTAGTTAAATATGACTGCATGAGCTCTATGTTAGAAAGTCTGGTATTTATTCAATGAAGATAAGTACAAGCCTCAGATGAGAGCCACATGGTAAGAGTATCTGTTCTCACTGTGATGTGAAACTCTGCCTGATGATGTCAATGGGAAGCCAATCCATTCTCAGGGACACAACATGCTTGATTGTACCATCCAATGTACCCACATTACAATAGCAGCCACTATAGTTCCAGATGCCTACTCACATTAAAGAGTGCACCTGGTGATGGTTTAACCTGAGGGTCACCAAGCCTCAGGTGATGGGTGAGTTGGAGAAGGCAGGACCTCATCCAGTACAGGAATTGAATCAGCTCTGTTAGGTAAAAGCAATGACTGCAGATGCTGGAAACCAGATTCTGGATTAGTGGTGCTGGAAAAGCACAGCAGTCCAAGCAGCATCCGAGGAGCAGGAAAATCAACATTTTGGGCAAAAGCCCTTCATCAGGAATACAGGCAGAGTGCCTGAAGAGTGGAGAGATAAATGAGAGGAGGGTTGTGTGGGAAGGAAGTAGCATAGAGTACAATAGATGAATGGGGGTAGGGATGAAGGTGATAGGTCAGGGTAGCAAAGAGTACAATGGGTGGATGGGGTGGGATGAAGGTCAGAGAGGATGGTGGAGTGGATAGGTGGAAAAGAAGATAGGCAGGTGGGACAAGTCATGGGGACAGTGCTGAGCTGCAAGTTTGGAACTGGGGTGAGGTGGGGGAAGGGGAAATGAGGAAACTGGTGAAGTCCACATTGATGCCCTGGGGTTTAAGTGTTCCGAGGTGGAAGATGAGGCGTTCTTCCTCCAGGCGTCGGGTGGTGAGGGAGTGGTAGTGAAGGAGCCCCAGGACCTCCATATCCTCGGCAGAGTGGGAGGGGAAGTTGAAATGTTGGGCCATAGGGCGGTGTGGTTGATTGGTGCGGGTGTCCCAGAGATGTTCCCTAAAGCGTTATGCTAGGAGGCGTCCTGTCTCCTCAATGTAGAGGAGACCGCATCGGGAGCAACACATACAATAAATTATACTGGTGGATGTGCAGGTAAAACTTTGATGGATGTGTAAGGCTCCTTTAGGGCCTTGGATGGAGGTGAGGGAGGAGGTGTGGGTGCAGGCTTTGCAATTTCTGCGGTGGCAGGGGAAAGTGCCAGGATGGGAGGGTGGGCTGTAGGGGAGGATGGACCTGACCAGGTAGTCATGGAGGGAACGGTCTTTGTGGAAGGCAGAAAGGGGTGGGGAGGGAAATATATCCCTGGTGGTGGGGTCCATTTGGAGGTGGTAGAAATGTCGTCGGATGATTTGGTTTATGCAAAGGTTGGTAGGGTAGAAGGTGAGCACCAGGGGTGTTCTGTCCTTGTTACGGTTGGAGGGGTGGGGTCTGAGGGCGGAGGTGCGGGATGTAGACGAAATGCGTTGGAAGGCATCTTTAACCACGTGGGAAGGGAAATTGCGGTCTCTAAAGATGGAGGCCATCTGGTGTGTTCTGTGGTGGAACTGGTCCTCCTGGGAGCAGATCCGGCGGAGGCAGAGGAATTGGGAATACGGGATGACGTTTTTGCAGGAGGTAGGGTGGAAAGAGGTGTAAACCAGGTAGCTGTGGGAGTCGGTGGGTTTGTAAAAAATGTCGGTGTCACGTCGGTCGTCATTAATGGAGATGGAGAGGTCCAGGAAGGGGAGGGAGGTGTCAGATATGGTCCAGGTAAGTTTAAGGTTGGGGTGGAATGTGTTGGTGTAGTTGATGAATTGCTCAACCTCCTCGCGGGAGCACAAGGTGGTACCGATGCAGTCATCAACGTAGTTGGAGGAAGAGGTGGGGAGTGCTGTCGGTGTAATTATGGAAGATGGACTATTCTATGTAGCCAACAAAGAGACAGGCATAGCTGGGGCCCATACACGTGCCCATGGCTACCCTTATGGTCTGGAAGAAGTGGGAGGATTCGAAGGAGAAATTATTAAGGGCGAAGACCAGTTCAGCCAAACGAATGAGAGTGTTGGTGGAAGGGTACTGTTGGGGACATCGGGAAAGGTAGTTTGGAACTGGGGTGAGGTGGGGAAGGGGAAATGTGGAAACTATTGAAGTCCACATTTTTGGAACTGGGGTGAGCTGAGGTAACTGAGTCCCACTTTTTCATATTATATGCATCATCCTGATGGGAAAGTGGAAAATCAAGCAGAGCTAGATTTGCACTTGCACCTTTATAGGGGAGGTCACTTTCCTCTCTAATGGAAACCAGGTACACAAATGCAATGTTGCTTCACCAACAAAAGACAATGGATACATCATTGTCAGTAGCATTGCACCGAAAACATGGCAAACATTGTAGGAAGAAATTGAAGGATCTCACCAGGGCAATAAAGAAAATGTGAGGTTGGGGGGTGGAATATTTTTAAAATTCTTTTGTGGGATGTGGGCGTCATTGGCTGACCAGCATTTTATTGCCTGTCCTGGGTTGCCCTCGAGAAGGTGGTAGTGAACTGCCTTCTTGAACCACTGCAACCTATCTGGGGTGGGTTGACTCACAATGCCAATAGGGAGAGAATACCAGGATTTTGACTCACCAACAATGAAGGAACGGTGATACATTCCCAAGTCAGGATGGTGAGTGGCATGGAGGGGATCTTGAAGGTGGTGGTGTTCCCATATACCTGCTGCCTCTGTCCTTCTAAATGGAAGTAGTCATGGATTTGGAAGATGCTGTCTGAGGATCTTTGGTGAATTTCTGTCGTGCATTTTGTAGCTAGTACACACTGCTGCCACTGAACGTCAGTAGTGGAGGGAGTGGATGCTTGTGGATGTGGTGCCAATCAAGCAGGCTGCTTTGGCCTGGATGGTGTCAAGCTTCTTGAGTGTTCTTGGGGCTACACTGATCCAGGCAAGAGGGGAGTATTCCATCACATGCCTGACTTGTGCCTTGTAGATGGTGGACAGATTTTGGGGAGTCCAGGATGTGTGTTACTTGCCATAGAATTCTTAGCCACTAACTTGCTCTGTAGCCACTGTGTTTATGTAGTGAGTCAAGTTGAGTTTCTGGTCAATATTAACCTTCGGATGTTGAGAATGGAGGATTCAGTGATGGTTACATGATTGAAAATCAAGAGGTGGTGGTTAGATTGTCTCTTATTGGTGATAGTCATAGCCTGGCATTTGCGTGGCACAAATGTTACTTTCCACTTGTCAACCCAAGCCTGGATATTGTCCAGATCTTGCTGCATTTGAAAATGGACTGCTTCAGTATCTGAGGAGTCACAAATGATGCTGAACACTGTACAATCATCAGTGAACATTCCAGATATGACAGTATGATGGAGGGAAGGTCAGTGATGAAGCAGCTGAAGATGGTTGCGCTTAGGACACTACTCTGGAGAATTCCCACAGAGATGTCCTGGAGCTGAGGTGCCTGACCGCCAACAACCGCAACCATCTTTCTATGTGTCTGGTATGGCTCCATCCATCAGAAAGTTTGATCCTGAAACCTATTGATACTGGTTTTGCTAGGACTCCTTAGAGTCATAAAGCTGTACAACATGAAAATAGACCATTCAGTCCAAGCTGTCCATACCAAACCAGATATCCTAACTTAATCTACTTCCACTTGCCAGTATTTGGCCCATATCCCTCTAAACTTTTCCTATCCATATACCCATCCAGAGGCCTTTTAAATGTTGCAATTGTACTATCCTCCACCACTTCCCCTGGCAACTCATTCCATAACACACCACCCTCTGCGTGAAAACGTTGCCCCTTGGGTGCCTTTTAAATCTTGCACTTCTCACCTTAAACCCATGACCTCTAGTTTTGGACTCCGCCATCCTGAAGAAAATACCTTGGCTATTCACCCTACCTATGCCCTGCATGATTTTATAAACTTCTACAAGGACACGCCTCAGTCTCCAACACTCTGGGGAAAACAGCCCCAGCCTATTCAGCTTCTCCCTATACCTGAAACCCTCCAACCCTGGCAACATCCTTGTAAATCTTCTGAACCCTTTCAAGTGAAACAACATACTTCCTAAAGCAGGGAGACCATAATTGAACACTGTAACCCAAAACTGGCCTAACTAATGTCTTGTACAGCTGCAACATGATCTCCCAACTCCTTTACTCAATGTACTGATCAATAAAGACAACCATACAAAATGCCTTCTTCACTATCCTATCTCATTGCAACTGTACTTTCAAGGAACAATGAACCTGCACGTCAAGGTCTATTTTTTCAGCAATACTCCCCAGGACTTTACCATTAAGTGTATAAGTCCTGCCATGATTTGCCTTTCCAAAATTAATACCATACACTTGATGTCAAGGGCTGTGACTTGCAGCTCATCTCTGGAATTTAGCACTTTTGTCCATGTTTGAACCAAAGCTGTAATGAGGTCAGGAGCTAAGTGGTCCTGGCAGAACCCAAACTGGGCGTCACTAAGCAGGTCCTGCTTGACAGTACTGTTGACACCTTCCATCACTTTACTGATGCTCAACAGTAGACTGATGGGGCAGTAATTGGCTGGGTTAGATTTATCCTGTTTTTTATGTGCAGGATATAGCTGGGCAATTTTCCACATTGTTGGGTAGATGCTAGTGTTGTAACTGTACTGGAAGAGCTTGGCGAGGAGAACGCCAAGTTCTGGAGCACAAATCTTCAGTACTATTACCAGAATGCCATCAGTGCCTGTAGTCTTTCCAGTATCCCATTGTTTCCAACCGTTTGTTGGTATCACGTGGAGTGAATCAAATTGGCTGAAGACTGGTATCTGTAAAGCTGGGGGCAACTGGAAAAGACTGAGATGGACCATCCTCTCGGCACTTCTGGCTGAAGATTACCGAGAATGCTTCAGTTTGATCTTTTGCATTGATGTGTTGGGTTCTTCCATCATTGAGGATTGGGATATTTGTGAAGTGTCCCCTAACTAAGGATGATAATTATGTTTATGGGTAACATGGAGATTGACCAGGTGGTTGTCAGTGAGGAAGAAGGATGTAGGTAACTGGAAGGTATAAATATGCTGGTCAGATTGACAGATCAGTTAAAGATGATAAATGTGAAGTGATGCACTTTGGATGAAGGACCAAGACAATGGAGTACTCAATGAATGGTAGCACACTTGGGAGCTCAGAGAAGTAGGGGTACCTTGGGGAATCTCCACAGATCCCTGAAGGTAGATGAACAGGTTCATAGTTAAGAAGGCATTTATAAATTGAGACAAAAAAACTGCAGATGCTGGAATCCAAAGTAGACAGGCAGGAGGCTGGAAGAACACAGCAGGTCAGACAGCATTAGGAGGTGGAGGAGTCGACATTTCAGCTGTTACCCGTCTTCAGGACCCTACTTTGGCTTTATAAGTTGAAGTATAGATTATGCAAAGGAGATCCACCAAGATACTCCCTGCTATGGAGCATTTCAGATAAGAAGAGAGGCTGGATAAGACCGAATTATTTTCTTTAGAGTAGAGCAGGATAGAAGTGTATAAGATTATGAGGGGCATGGATAGGGTGATAGAGAGCAGCTGTTTCCCTTCATTAGAAAGTTGTAACAAGGAGACACAATTTTAAGGTGAAAAACACAAGGTTTAGAAAGTATTGAATAATTCTTTTTCACCCAGATGCTGGTAAGAATCTAGAACGCACTGTCTAGAAGAGTAGTTGAGATGGGAAACGTCACAACATTTAAAATTCTTGGATGAACGATTTTAAGTTCCAGTGATATTGAAGGCTATGGGTTTAGTGTGGGGAAGTGGACCAGATTTAGAATAGTTTTTGACAGTGTAGACCTGATGGGCCAAAACATGTACTACATGATTCTATGATTTAAAGTAAAGCTTATTTTTGTATTTCCCTTATTTCCTGTACAGTCCCAATTTTCCCTATTGTAACCCAGCACTGTCAGCTCCTCCATCTCTGCTGCTCTGTCATTCCCTTTGATTACAATGGTACATTTAGTGTAATTTAGCTTCTACCTGTGCATTCAGAACTGTTCTTGCCCTTCCCAAAATTATCTATTGTTTTGAATACATTTATTGCTTCGTTTGTTCTCTTTTGACACTACACTAAACTGCCCTTCATACCTTCGTGGTCCATCAGAGTGTAGGAACTGAGGCAACCAAAAGCAGTACAATAAGGAAAATCTGTAACTTGCTTAGAGTGGCTGAGGAATCTGTAGTGGTTTTTGAAGGATGTTTCGAAAAGCTTTTTACACATTTGCATCTTTGTGAACTTCAGAGACTGAGAAAGTTGTGTGAATAGCTCAGAGGCAATAGGGAGTTGGATGTTTTCCCAGAAATTCCTCAACCGTGAAGCCGGCTGTCATTGAATGGGTGGTTTTATAGAAAATCTGGAAAGTTACACCATCCAATAGAGAGACAATGTCCCTCGTTGATGATCATCACACCCTTGAGAACTGTATGTGTTGTTGGATTGGACATAATATCACATGACTATGGGCAGTGATAAAGATGCTTGAGAATATTTTGGACATGTCTATGATCAAAATTGATCTCTTTATTTGGCCTCATTATTTTCTGTCAATTCAGGTTTAATTCACATTGGTTCTGGTTGCTGTTAAAGTAAAAACTATGAAAAGTGATTTGTGATTTTGTGAGTTGAAATGATTTGGTTTCTGGTTCCTCATGTGGAGGAGGCAATCAAATTCATTGTTAGAGAGTGAGGAGATGGCGATTTGTGATGCCTTCACCATAGCCCTGCCACTACTGGACACCTTCAACTCATCTGCAGACACAGGTTTCCTGTTGGATACACTCAGACAGTCAAACACATTCCAGAGATCATGCTGTCACAGGAATTGCCACATTATGCAGGGCTTTAGCTGATCCAGGTGGAAAGTCTTTTGCTTCCAATATCATACAGATTTCGAAGGTGGCTGTTGTGGCACAGTAGTGGTGCTCCAACTCTGAGCTAGGAGGTATTGGTTCAAGTCCTGGTGTGTAAGAACATCCCTGAATAGAAAATGTCTATACATCAGTTGAATAACATAAAACCATGATTAACTGAGATTGTCCCTTTTTATGGAAAATTCATAGCAGATGATGTTATGATACAGGGGGCAGATTGTCATTTTAGATTGTAGAATCTTTGAGGTTTAGTTCCTTGGATAATACCAATATAGTTTTATTGGGTACACGACACTGGTGTATATACTTATCGCCCATATAATTAATTATCTTAAAGCTCCTTCATGCAAAGCTAATATTCAACTCCTCGGGCCATTACAGACAGAAGGAATTGTAATTTGGGCTAGTAAGCCTAAATAAATAGTGAATTAATGTACTGTTTGACAGGTCTATGGTGGACATCTTACGACAACTAGACAGGATATAGGAACATAGTTCAAGAATATTACCACACACTATGTTCAGTCCCTGCTGTGGAGTACAGAGCAAAGCATATTTTCAAAATGTCTTTTTCTCTTCTTGCAGGCTGCAGGAGATTCAAAATCTGAACCAGTTACAGGAAGCACTGCAACATGACACAACATGCTTCTCATCAGTAGACATCATCTCAGAGAGAAAGCCACTGATGGCTCTCGGATTCGGCTGGAACAGTGAGTGGCATGGAGTAGAGAATAGGAACAGCAAGTGCTGCTGGCTGATAGCAACAAAGTGCAAGCTATTACTGAAACCTGACCCTGCTGCTTATATAACCAAGTGCAAGATGAGCAGTCTGACAGCTGGCAACCTCTGACAGTGAGTCTGCCTGGCCAAGCCAAGGGCTGACTCATTGCTTGAGAGAGTTCAATGACTGCAATGCAGTGGGTAGGGTCCAATCATCAGGAAATCAGGTGAACTGAGGTAGGTAGAGCATCATAAATCATATTAGTGATGGGTGAGCACTCTCCAATCCCAACATGGCATCCAGCATAGAGTCTATGTACTGTGATCCCTCAGGAATGTTTCCAAATCCCAGGAAGTGCCTTTTTTCCATGTACAGAGAAATATTCTTTACATTAGCCCACTGAGATCAATTTCTCTTTTGAAAGAAACATTTACAAATTGACTTGAGACACCTTGATTCTAATCTTAGAATCATAGAATCATACAGTGGAGAAGAGGCCCTTCGACCCATTGAGTCTGAACCACCAAAAATACACTATTACTTAAACCAGACCCACTTTCCTGCTGTCATCTGACAGCCTTGAATGTGATGACACTTCAAGTGCTCATCTAAATACTTGTTAATGGTTATGAATTTTTCCCACCCTGGCAGGCCGTGCATTCCAGACCCCACCACCCTCAGGGTGAAAAAGTTTTCCTCTACTGTCCTCCTTTCATTTTAAAACTATGCTCCCCTGTTATCAACCCTTCAACTAAGCTGCTTTGCATTCACTTTGTCCATGCCCCTCATAAGCTTATACATCTCTATCAGGTCTTCTCTCAGCCTTCTCTGCTCCAAAGAAAACAATCTGAGCTTGTTCAGCCCCTCTTGGCAATATCCGGGTGAATTTCCTCTGCACCCCCTCCAGTGCAAACACATCCTTCCTATAGTGAGGTGACCAGAACTGTACACAATACTTCAGATGTGGCCTAACCAATGTTCTGTACAGCTCCAAGATAACCTTCCTGCCCTTATCATTTTATCTATGTCATGACTGATAAAGGCATGTCTTCTTAACTATTCTATTTACTTGCCCTGCTATCATTGTGGATTTGTGGATAAGCACCCCAAGACCCCTGTGTTCCTCTGAGCTTCCCTAGCATCCTGCCATTCAATGAGCACTCCCTTGTCCTGTTGCTTTTTCCAAAATTCGTCACCTCACATTTATCAGGGTTCAATTCTGTCTGCCACTGATCTGCCCACCTGACCAATTTGTTTATATCCTCCTGTGACCTAAGCCCTTCTTCATCATTGTCAACACCTGACCAATCTTCGTGTCATCAATAAACTTATTTATCCTCCCACATTCTCATTTACATCATTGATAAATATTAGAACAATAAGGGACCCAGCACTTATCCCTGTGGTACACTACTGCACACTGGGCTCCAATCACACCAGCAGCCTTTTATCACCAGCCTCTGTCTCCTGTCACTAAGTCAAATTTAGATCCAACTTGCCAAGTTACCCTGTATCCCATGTACGTTTGCTACTTTTTCAGTTTCTCATGAGGCCCTACTGAAATCCATATGGACTCATCAATTGCCCGATCCATATTCAAACACTTGGTCCCCTTCTCAAGACATTTCCACAAAATTTATTATGCTTGACCTCCCTTTGACAAAGCCATGCTGACTATCCCTGATCAAACCTTGTTTCTGTAAATGGAGAGTGATCTCTCCAATAGTTTCCCTACTACTGATGTGAGACTCACTGCTCTATATTCCTAGGTCTATCTCTCCTTCTTGCAACCACATTCGCTGAACTCCATTCTTCTGGCACCACCTTTGGAGCCAGAGATAATTTGAAAATTTGTGGCAGGGCCCCTAAAATTTCTTCCCTCATCTCCCATGACAACCTGGAGTACAACTCCTCCAGACCTGAGATTTGTTTACTTTTAAACACACCAAAACTTCTAATACTTTCTCACTTCCTCTATCAATCTGTTCCACAAATTTGCAGTCCATCTTCTCAAATTCTGTACTTGTACCCTCCTTTGCCTGAATAAAGACAGATGTGAAGTACTCACTGTACACTCTTCCAATGGCTTTACACAATTTTTTTTCCTTAGTCCCAAATTGACCCCACTCTTTCCCTGGTTATTCTCTTTCCATTGATACGCTTGTGGAACATCTTGGGATTCTCCCTAATCTTGCCCACCAGCACTTTCTCATGATCCTTCTTTACTCTCCTAATTGCTTTCTTGAGTTCTCTGTGTAATTTTTATACTTCTCTAGGGACTTAGTTGTTTTGCTGCCTTTGTGCCTGTTATATATTTCTCTTTTCTTTTGCATCCAGTCCTGAATATTCTGAGAAATTCATGGTTCTCTGGGCTTGTTGCTCCTATATTTCACCTGAAAGGGAACATGTTGGGCCTATTCTCTCTGAATCTTTCTGAACATCTCCCACTGTTCTACAGTAGATTTACCCTGAAGTAGCTATCCCAGATCCTGGCATATTTTAGTAAAATCCTCCTTATCCCAATCCAAAACCCTTTGGACTATACTTTTTCTTTTCCAGAACAAATTTAAAGTGTACAGTGTTAGGGTCGCTATCACTAAAATGTCTCCTGCCACTAAGGCCTCGAACGTATCTCTAGGTTATTCCAATTAATATTGGGAAAGTTGAACTCCCCTAATATAATAGAGAGACAATGGCTTAATGGTATTATGTGTTAAAAAGTGTGGTGTTGGAAAAGCGCAGCAGGCCAGGCAGCATCTGAGGAGCAGGAGAATCGACATTTCAGGCATAAGTCCTTCTTCAGGAATGAGGCCGGTGAGCCAAGCGGGCTGAGATAAAAGGTAGGGGTGGGGGGGAATTTGGGGGAGGGGTGCTGGGACTACGATAGGTGGAAGGAGGTGAGGGTGAGGGTGATAGGCCAGAGAGAGGGTGGGGGGCGGAGAGATCGGGAAGAAGATTGCAGGTCAAGAGGGCGGTGCTGAATCCAGGGGTTGGGACTGAGATAAGGTGGGGGGAGGGGAAATGAGGAAGCTGGAGAAATCTACATTCATCCCGTGTGATTGGAGGGTTCCTAGGCAGAAGACGAGGTGCTCTTCCTCCAGGCGTCGTGTGGCCAGGGTCTGGCGATGGAGCAGGCCAAGGACCTGCATGTCCTTGGCGGAGTGGGAGGGGGAAGTGAGGAGAAATTAAGGAGGAGAAAGTGAGGACTGCAGATGCTGGAGACCAGAGTTGAAAAGTGTGGTGCTGGCAAAGCGCAGCAAGCCAGGCAGCATCCGAGGAGCAGGAGAATCGATGTTTCGGGCATAAGCCCTTCTTCAGGAATGAGGCTGGTGTGCCAAGCGGGCTGAGATAAAGGGTAGGGGGGGGGGTAATTTGGGGAAGGGTGCTGGGAATACGATAGGTGGAAGGAGGTGAGGGTGAGGGTGATAGGCCGGAGAGGGGGTGGAGGCGGAGGCGCCACGGGGCTGTTGGGTTGGTTGGTGTGGGTTTCCCAGAGGTATTCCCTGAAATATTCCGCAAGTCGACGGCCTGTCTCCCCAATGTAGAATTCTGCCTGGGCTACTGCGCTTTTCCAGCACCACACTTTTCAACTCTGGTCTCCAGCATCTGCAGTCCTCACTTTCTCCTCCTTAATGGTATTATGGCCAGAATATTAGATAGAGGCCCAGGTAATGTTCTAGGATCTGGGCCTGAATTTGGCTGTGGCAGATCGAGGAATTTGAATCCAATTTTTTAAAAATCTGGAATTAAGAGTTGAATGATGACCATGAGTCCATTGCCAATTTCTGGGAAAAACCCATCTGGTTCATTAATGTCCTTTAAGGAAGGAAATTGCCATCCTTACCTGTCCGGCCTACCTGTGACTACAGACCCACAACAATGCGGCGAACTTTTAAATTGCCCTCTGGGTAATTAGGGATAGGCAATGAACGCTGGTCTAGTCAGCAACACCCTCTCCTGTGAAATAATATATTTTTAAAAAATTACCGAATTGTTATTGTTACATACTTTAGGGAATTGGCTGCATATCTGCATAGAATTGACTGTTATGCTGTGTGGCTTCTGAACTAATACAGTGCACCCTACCTCACTGAACAAGTTTAAACACCTCCTATCAGCAACAGCAGACTCTCCCATAAGGATGTTAGTCCCATTCTGATTCAGGTGCAGATCGTCCTACTTGTGGAAGTCCCACCTAATCAGGAATAGTCAATTTGGACGATGAATTAAGTGCAGATCATGTCCGAGTGAGTTTGATGTCTCATCAATTTTTGGCATTAACAGAGTTCCTTTTCTACTGTCCTGAGAATTTGTCATAATTCAGAGTGCGAGTCAGTTCCATGCACTGATATGACAGTCCCATTTTCCCACATTCTTCCCATATGGCATCTCTTGTGACAGTCCTGAATTAGCAACAACAGTACAAAATTAATGTCTCCTGTGATTGATCAAATCTGCTGAAGGTTCCGCAATGTCTTTTGCAATTTCTGTTTCTGGCACTTAAAGCTCTCTGGATGGAGAATTATTATTTATTTCAGTTGTTTCCAAACTATTTAAAAAGGTTACAAAATTATTATATGGATGCAAAAGATAGATGGACTAAGCCTAAAAATTGCAATGCATCTCTCGTGAAGGAAACAGAATACATTTGTCAACTCCCCGGTACTTTGTTGAAATAGCCAAGTACAAGGTGAGATAATGAACATGATTGGGCTATTCAACTGTGTGGCCATTACAACTGAGACTGGTTTTGTCTTCTTTTGCAACCTGTGTATTTTCCCTTTCTCGTTATTATCCAGTAATTAGAAAGTGAACATACTTGAGAAGAAAATGACACTAAACAAGAGTTTAGACTTGCCTTTGTCTACTTTAACCTGGGAGGATAAATTTTGTGATTATATATGCCCTTTTTAAGGATGAAAAACAGGCTGAAAGATTGGAAAACCGGTACCACCATCAATTAATATTGGGGAAGTTGAATGTGAGACCCTAGTGGTATTACCGCTGGACTGCTAATCAAGAGACGCAAGTAATTTTCCAGGGACCTGGTTTCAAATTCTACCATGGCAGATGATGGAATTTGAATTAAATAAAAACCTGGAATTAAGAGTTTTATGATGACAATGAATTGATTGCCAGAAACACCTCATCTAGTTCATTAATGTCCTATGGGGAAGGAAGCTGCCATCTTTACCTGGCCTACATGTGACTCCAGATCCACAGTAATGTGGTTGACTCTCAACTGTCCTCTGAGCAGTCATAATATGGACCAAATGCAGGAAAATGGGACTAGTATAAATTGTGAAAACTGGACAGCATGGACAAGTTAGGGCAGTTAGGGATAGGCAATAAATGCTGGCCTAGCCAGCGATGCCCTCTTTCTGTGAATAAACGTAAAATATTTATCCACTCAGCATCTCATCAAACCCTCCAGATGGACTCTCTATTCATGCCAAAAAACCCTTTGCCAGTAACTGTGACCTGCTGCCTCAAATCCTCTCCCTCAGCCTTGTTGTAATACTGCCAGCTGTATGTGTACTCTGGAGTGATCAGCAGGACCATACTCATCCTTCCATTCTACATCATCTTTGCTGCCCTAGTCATCAAATTAGAATGCTAAGGTGTTTTATTACTTGATCATTGGCTTGGTCTCCTACCTCCATATTTTCTGCACTGGTTACCAGGTGTGTGCCAATAACTCTTGTTGTCTAGACTTTTAATAGTTTGATTTATCTGCAGTTTGTTCTCTCTTTCCTGAAGCTCTTCAACAATGTAGTGAAACAAACTCGACGCCTCGAGGAAGAACGCCTCATCTTCCGCCTCGGAACACTTCAACCCCAGGGTATCAATGTGGACTGCAACAGTTTCGTCATTTCCCCTTCCCCCACCTCACCCTAGTTCCAAACTTCCAGCTCAGCACTGTCCCCATGACTTGTCCCACCTGCCTAGCTCCTTTTCCACCTATCCACTCCACCCTCCTCCCTGACCTATCACCTTCATCCCCTCCCCCACTCACCTATTGTACTCTATGCTACTTTCTCCCCACCCCCACCCTCCTCTAGCTTATCTCCCCACGCTTCAGGCTCTCTGCCTTTATTCCTGATGAAGGGCTTTTGCCCGAAACGTCGATTTTACTGCTCCTCGGATGCTGCCTGAACTGCTGTGCTGTTCCAGCACCACTAATCCAGAATCTGGTTTCCAGCATCTGCAGTCATTATTTTTACCTTACTAACTCCCTAATCCACCCCATGGTATCCCTCCTGTTTGATTCCAAACGCGTCTTACCAGTTGCCTCTCCCAGAGCATATCACCATCAGTGTACATCCTTGCCCCTTGTGCCATTTTTAAAAGCCCTGTGATGTACCATGATGAATTTCATAGATGCCCTGCTCATTGAAAGCCATATATGTATATGTTGGAGAAGGGGAAGATGGTATTGCAATTCTCTTACAGGGGTCTGGATGTCTGGTTGGACTGGGCAGTACAAAGGAGAGGAGTCCTCTTCACAGAGGACCAGCAGAGAGGACCACAACACCAGGCGAACCTGGGACCCTGCTGCTGTGAGGCAGCAGTGCTAACCGTTGGCTGAAATTGTAACATCCCCAACATAGAGTCACAGAGATCTACAGCATGGAAACAGGTCCTTTGCCCTAACTTGTCCATGCTGTCCAGTTTTCACAATTTATACTAGTCCCATTTTCCTGCATTTGGTCCATATCCCTCCATACCTATCCCATCCATATGATGGTCCAAATGCTTCTTAAATGACAAAATTGCACTCACTTCCACCACTACCTCTGGTAGCCTGTTCCAATCACTCACAGCCCTCTGTGTGAAAAAATGCCCCTCTAGACTCTTCTGTATCTCATCCCTTTCATCTTAAACCTATGCCCTCACCTACCATGGGGAAAAGCTATTGGCTGTCTACCTTATCTATGCCTCTCCTGATTTTATAGATGTGGATCTTTAAGCAGCTACATTTCTTTAATTTTATCCTTAAAGGACTGGATACATGAGATGCCAACTACAAATGCCTCATCTACCCCTGTCAGCTCCCACTAACTGCCAGGCTCCATTCGTAGCTGGGAATTTGCCCCCATTTGCTGAAAGTGAATCTCACATTGTAACTTCCGTTCTGGTCAATGAAGAATTTAGATTAGACTCCCTACAGTGTGGAAACAGGCCATTCGGCCCAACAAGTCCACACCGACCCTCTGAAAAGTAAGCCACCCAGTCCCATTTCCCTCTCACTAATGCACCTAACTCTATGGGCAATTTAGCATGGCCAATTCACCTGACCCGCACATCTTTGGACTGTGGAAGGAAACCGGAGCACCCGGCGGAAACCCACGCAGACACGGGGAGAATGTGCAAACTCCACACAGTCAGTCACCTGAGGCGCCTGGCCTGAGGTCATCGCCTGGACTGGTGTTGTATCAATATGCTGGAGAAATATACAGCAGGACCATCAAAAGGTGCATGACCTTCTCCCCTCTACCAAGGTAAGTGCCTCAATCTCTTCAATACTTCACCCTCTCTCTTTCTGCTACTGCACCCATCTCCTAACAAAGTTCACTTTCTGCCATTTTCAACATTGCCTGCAGCTTATTCCCTCACATCACTAACTTGACATGCCCTCTGCACTGCCTACTTTCTCGCTCGGGGCACCTCCCTACCTTTGATCACCTGTACCAGCAGTTATGGCTGTGGCACTCACTTTCACCCCATTCAATCCTTCCATTTATCTAATGCCAGGAGAAGACACCCCACAACAGGGCCGAGAGAATGTGTGCAAATATAGGGACAACCAACATTAGACTTCCCACCCCCTAACAGGAGAGATGCTAGCCCTCACAGAAGAAGAGCAGGACTGGTCCTGGGGGAAGGCAGTGACAGCAACTGCGGAGAAATTTGTGGCTCCTTAGCAACCACCTTCTTGACCTCTGAGGGTGAGGGGATGGGGTCTTCAGAGGCAGCAGCAGCAAAGCTACCTGCTATACGACCAGCAGCTCAGATACCCATCTCAGGGGTTGGAATGGAAAATGTTAACCTCAGAAATTTTGTGTGCACAATCTGGCGAGCACCTCACAACAACAGCTCCACAGTCAGCTAAGGAAAATACAACTCCAGACCCTTGACACTCAGAGGACAGTCAGAGACCAGGCACCAGCTCAGGCCTAGGCAGGAGAGGAATCTGTGTGTGTGGACATCCACATATACAGGAATTAAAATAAACATCTGGGTAAATGGTCATCCAGTTCTAAAGGAGGTCAATACTGGTGCAGCAATTTCAGTGATCATAGAACTACTCTTTAACAAAATTCACTCTGGACTCCAATGCTTAAGTTTGCACAAGACCTTGGCTAGACTGAGAACATATGCTACACATTAAGGGGACAATTTTGGTTCCATTCTCTCATGAGAAGCAGCTGGTTCAGTTTGCCACTGTTTGTAGTAAAAGGCTTGGGCCCAAGCTTGATGGGACAAAATTGGCTGAGAGAGATTCACTTCAGCTCTACATTTTTCAATTAGAAAATGGCTGCCTGAGTGAAGTCCTAAATAAATACATGGGAGTTTGTCAAGGAGGTCTAGAGACTATCCAAGGAGCCTAGACCACCTTGCAAGTTGACTAGGAAGCTGTTCCACAATTCTGCAATGTCTGCCCTGCAAAAGTAGAGGCAGAACTCATGGAGTCATAGAATTATCCAGGTTGGTTCATCTTTATGAGGATTTTAAATAAATAAGGATTTTAATAAATCGGGAACTGCTTCTTGTTTGACAGAAAAAATACCCAGTCTCCCGCGTAAAGGATTTTAATGCAAAATTGGTAGGGGGTGGCTGTCCTTCATGAAGCTGAGCCATGTGTACTTGCATTGTGGTAGATGAGGATTCCCAGAATTATGTTACAACTAATGCCAATTAATACCAATTTGGACTATCATCTGCTTGTCCCATTTTCCACTGGACGATGGAGTAACATTTCATGAGGTTTATCACTGATCGCCATTTATCTGCATGATTGGCTAATCACCAGGATGACCACTAAAGAGTGTTCAGAGAACATGGGCATAATGTTTAAATGTTTCTCCGAGATGGGGGCACGCCTCAGGAGGGAGAAATGTGTGTTGCAGGCAGCCCAAGTGACCCACTTAGGTTGACAAGGCTGGGTTACGCCCAGCTGGCGTGGCAGTCTCTCAGCTTGGCGTGACCTCAGCATGGACTTCTAGTATTAAGATGATTCCAGAGTGTTCTCCCACCCTCGTGAGTCTCAAAGTGAAGCCCAGCATGGTCTGGGGTCAAGGCCCAGTGCGGACCGGAGGCTAGGTGCTGGCATGAACTGGGTTGAAAAACTGCTATTCTGAACTTTTTATTTCTATGCTTTTCTAATTTATTTCTATGATCTGTAATGCTGGACTTTTCATTTCTTTACTTTTCTAATTATTTTCCTAAGATCTTGTACCCAAGAATCTGTACCTGAAAGTGCTGACTTGTAAACTTTCCACTGTACTTATCTGAGTACATGTGACAGTAAAGCTAATTCAATCTATTAGCTAGATGCAAAAGATTCCATAGCATCAAAACGAACAGGTGGCGTTTTCTTGGCCATCGATCAAGAAACATCATTAAAAACCAATGAACACATTATCTCATTCCTATTTCTGCAGTGTCATCTGCTAGGTTTCCTTTAGAATACTGGCTCCACTTCAAAACTACTTTGTGGGTACCAAAGGATGGCTTTATGTTGTGGAAGGCACCGGGAAAATCCAAGTCTCTCTTTTTATTCCCAGATTTGTTGTGTTGAATGATGTAGGAAAGACTGGAGTCAACTGGAGTGCCAACTATCAGGTAAAAACAATGACTGCAGATGCTGGAAACCAGATTCTGGATCAGTGGTGCTGGAAGAGCACAGCAATTCAGGCAGCATCCGAGGACAGGCAAAATCGACGTTTCGGGCAAAAGCCCTTCATCAGGAATAAAGGCAGAGAGCCTGAAGCGTGGAGAGATAAGCTAGAGGAGGGTGGGGGTGGGGAGAGAGTGGCATAGAGTACAATAGGTCAGTGGGGAAGGAGATGAAGGTGATAGGTCAGGGAGGAGAGGGTGGAGTGGATAGGTGGAAAAGGAGCTGGGCAGGTCGGACAAGTCCGGACAGGTCAGGGGATCGAGTTTCTGGAGGTTAGAAGCTAGGATGAGGTGGGGGAAGGGGAAATGAGGAAACTGTTGAAATCCACATTGATGCCCTGGGGTTGAAGTGTTCCGAGGCGGAAGATGAGGCGTTCTTCCTCCAGGTGTCTGGTGGTGAGGGAGCGGCGATGGAGGAGGCCCAGCACCTCCATATCCTCGGCAGAGTGGGAGGGGGAGTTGAAATGTTGAGCCACTGGGCGATGTGGTTGATTGGTGCGGGTGTCTTGGAGATGTTCCCTAAAGCGCTCTGCTAGGAGGCGTCCAGTCTCCCCAATGTAGAGGAGACCGCACCGGGAGCAACGGATACAATAGATGATATTAGTGGATGTGCAGGTAAAACTTTGATGGATGTGGAAAGCTCCTTTGGGGCCTTGGATAGAGGTGAGGGAGGAGGTGTGGGCGCAGGTTTTACAGCACTTTCTAAATGCTGTCTCCCTTCACCAGGGTGTGCTGGTCATGCCTGCTGCTTTGCAAGCTCTCTTCCTGTTGTTACATTCTGATCAGTGAAGGTGGGATGTGGCCAAGTGGGAGTTACTTGCCCACTTCAAGGCCCTCAGTGTAATGGTGCAGGAAAGATGTCCTCAGGCCTAACCACTACGGACTTCATTGGAATAGAGGTGCCAAGGTGATAAAGACCCCTACCCACCCTTGTACCACTTGATTAAATGTCCCTTTGCCAAATTGTCCATTGGGGAGGATACAAGATTTTGCCCTCTATTATTTTTTCATTGAAGTCATGTCCCAGAAACAGTAACAAAATAAATAGCCCAAGTAATTTACTGCAGAGGGTGAAGGTAAAGGAGAAAAACTAACTAGGCTTTTAGTGAAGCCTGCTGAATGGCAAACAGGACAACAATTCAAGTACTCACCTAAAAGATGCCAGCTCTGAGAATGCTTCATTACACTGCAGCATTAAGATCACACTTGAGCTAAGAGCAAATGGGACTTGGACCTCTGACATTCTGAGCCTGCTCCTCCCAACCACATCAGAAATTGTGTTAAATCACTGACTATAACAGGGAAGCAATATCTCCATTCCAGTTGTCAGACTAGAATTGACAGATTTCCTCCATAGCGTGATAGAGTTGAGATACCATGGCCCTATTCTAAATTCTGCCATAGTTGTGCTGTTCTAAGAAGTGATGCAGTGTGAAAATCCTCAGAGACACATCGATGTTTACAGCATAGAAAGAGATCATTCTGCCTTTCATGCCCATGCTAATTGACAAGGAGCTGATGACGCTGATTCCATTTTCCAGCTTTGACCCATAATTTGGAGGCTATGACAAATCGATATCTTAATACTGCTTAATTATTACCATGATTTGGAGGGGTCCGTGTTGGACTGGGGTGGACAAAGTTAAAAATCACAAACACCAGGTTATAGTCCAACAGGTTTAATTGGAAGCACTAGCTTTCGGACCGCTCTCCTTCAACCACCTGATGAAGGAGCAGCGCTCCAAAAGGTAGTGCTTCCAATTATTACCAGAGTTTCTGACTCAACCACGCTTTCAGGCAATGATTTCTCATCTCCCACCACCCTTCAAGTGAAAAATCACCTCTCCTCTTAGCTTTCAACCTTAAATCTGTGCTCCCTGGTTTTTGGCCCAACCAGGTCTGGGAAAAGGGCCTTTCTAACCAATTTATAATCTTGTAAATGTCTTTGAGATCTCATTGCAGCATTCCCTACTCCAGGAAAACAATAGTACTGAAGACTTGTGCTCCAGAACTTGGTGCCTCCTTAGCCAAGCTGTTCCAGTACACTTACAAACTAGCATCTACCTGATAACATGGAAAATTACCCAGGTGTGTCCTGTTTACCAAAAGCAGGACAAATCCAACCCAGTCAATTAATGCCCCATCAGTCTACTCTCAATCATCAGTGAAATTATGGAAGGTATCATCAACAGCATCAATCAAAGAGCACATGCTGAGCAATAACCTGCTCAGTGACACCCAGCTGGGGTTCCCTTAGGGCCACTCAGCTGCTGACTTCATTACAGCCTTGGTTTCAAATGTGGACAAAATAGTTGAATTCCAGAGGTGAAGTGAAAGTGACAGCCCTTGACATCAAGGCCTCATTTGATCAAATGTGGCATCAAAGAGCCCTAGCAAAATTGGAATCAATGGGAACTGGGGGGAAAATCTCCACTGGTTGGACTTATACCGAGGACGTAGGAAGATGTTTGTGGTTGTTAGTTGTTGAAAGTCATCTCAGATCAAGGACTTTTCTGTAGGAGTTCTTCAGGGTATCATCCCAGGCCCAACCATCATAAGCTGCTTCATCAAAAGGTCAGAAATAAGGATGTTCACTGATGATTGCAAATTGTACAGCACCATTCACAACACCTTAGATACCAAAGCAGTTAATGTTCAAATGCAACAAGACCTGGACAATATCCAGGCTCAGGCTGACAAGTGGAAGGTAACATTTATGCCACACAAATGTCAGGCAATGACTATACCCTTCTTTTCTGAAAGTTGTTCCTTAGCTCAAAGAAACTCTGTCCTTGATTTTTTTTCAGAGGGGTAATAAACTGAGCCAGGCTCCTATCAGTCTGGTTTGGTACAGAGATGAAAAAGATTTTGAAAGGCCTTTTGTTTATATATAAACAGATGAGACTTCAGGCCAAAGTGGCCATGTTTTAGAAGTGACCTGTATAATGAAAGGGAGTGGTCAGCTCTTTAGCTGAGCTGAGCAGTTTTAGTTCAGTCTTGAACTGGGAAGTTCAACAGGGAGCTGTGTGGAAACTCTCTCTTTTCTGCCCTTCAACTTCAACCTGTAAGCATGTGCTCCATTTATACTGGAATTTAAAGGGAGTTTGCTTATTGGGAATGTTGTGTATATTCAGAACAGCACAACTAAGTCTAGTTGGATAGGTTGAGTTCTGTAGGGGTTCTTTATTCTGTTCTTTGTGTTTCATTGTGTAATTTTGTGAATAAGGTTTTGTCTGTTCTAAAATCTAGTAGTCAACCTAGCCAACCTAATCCGGGTAATCTTCACTGTACATTTACTGAAACAAATTGCAAAGTTATGGTCTGGAGCTGCCTGATTAAGAATGTTTTGAGTAGTCTGGCTTAGTCCATAACAAAGGGACAACCAAACTGCTGCCCCTTGACATTCAATGGTGTTCCCATTATTGAATTCCCCACCACCAATATCCTGGGAGTTACCATTGAACAGAAACTCAACTGGACAAGCCATAGAAATGATGAAGGGCTTTGGCCTGAAACGTCGATTTCGAAGCTCCTTGGATGCTGCCTGAACTGCTGTGCTCTTCCAGCACCACTGATCCAGAATCTGGTTTCCAGCATCTGCAGTCATTGTTTTTACCTCATAGAAATACAGTGGCCAGAACAACAGGCCAGAGGCTAGGAATACTGGAGTGAGTATCTCATTTCCCAACTTCTCAAAGTCTGTCCACCATCA
The DNA here is from genome assembly GCF_037043375.1 of Chiloscyllium plagiosum. Taxonomy (NCBI): domain Eukaryota; kingdom Metazoa; phylum Chordata; class Chondrichthyes; order Orectolobiformes; family Hemiscylliidae; genus Chiloscyllium; species Chiloscyllium plagiosum. The sequence goes on along the minus strand of NW_028270158.1, from coordinate 65,510,813 downwards.
AAAGGCACATATCAGGAGTGTGATGGAACACTGCCCACTTGGCTGAATGGATCCAGGCAAGCTCCAATAGAACTCAATAAGTTCGACACCATCCAGCACAAAGCAACCTGCTTGATTGGCACCACATCCACAAGCATCGACTCCCTGCATCATAGTAGCAGTGTGTATTACCTATACCATGTACTTCAGAAACTCACCAATGCTCCTTAGGTAGTACCTTCCAAACTCCAATGACTACCATCTAGAAAGAAAAGGGCAGCAGATACCCGAGAACACCACCACCTGTATGTTCCCCTCCAAGCCACTCACCATCCTGACGTGGACATATATCACTATTCCTTCATTGTGGTTTGGTCAAAATCCTGGAATTCTCTCCCTAAGGGCATTGTGAATCAACCTGCAGCACATGGACTGCAGCATTTCAAGAATGCTGCTCACTACCATCCTCTCACAGACAACGAGGGATGGGCAATAAATGCTGGCCCAGTCTGAGATGCCCACGTCCCATGAATGAATTTTTGAAAAATCCTGGTAAACCTCCTCTGCACTCCCCACCTCTAGTGCAATCATACCTTTCATATAATGTGGTGCCGAGCACTGAACATAGCAGTTCAATTGTGGCCAAGCTAGAATTGTATACAGCTCAATACAGTATAATCTCCCCTGCTATTGTAGTCTTTGCTTCGGTTAACAAAGGCAAGCATCCCAAATCCCTTCCTGACCACTGATTCTACCTGCTGTGCTACCCTCAGACAGCTGTGGGTATGAGCTGAAAATGTGTTGCTGGAAACGTGCAGCAGGTCAGGCAGCATCCAAGGAGCACGAGAATTGACGTTTCGGGCATGAGCCCTTCTTCAGGAATGAGGTAAGTGTGTCCAGCAGGCTAAGATAAAAGGTAGGGAGGAGGGACTTGGGGGAGGGGCGTTGGAAATGCGATAGGTGGAAGGAGGTTAAGGTAAGGGTGATAGGCTGGAGTGGGGGTGGGGGCGGAGAGGTCAGGAAGAAGATTGCAGGTTAGGAAGGCGGTGCTGAGTTCGAGGGATTTGACTGAGACAAGGTGGGGGGAGGGGAAATGAGGAAACTGGAGAAATCTGAGTTCATCCCTTGTGGTTGGAGGGTTTCAGCTCTGATCAACGCCAGAGATCAATTCAATCAGGGTTCAATTCCCGACTCAGGCGACTGACTGTGTGGAGTTTGCACGTTCTCCTCGTGTCTGTGTGGGTTTCCCCCGGCTTCTCCGGTTTCCTCCCACAGTCCAAAGATGTGCAGGCCAGGTGAATTGGCCATGCTAAATTGCCCGCAGTGTTAGGTAAGGGGTAAATGTAGGGGTATGGGTGGGTTACGCTTCGGCGGGTCGGTGTCGACTTGTTGGGCCGAAGGGCCTGTTTCCACACTGTAATGTAATGTAATGTAATCTAATCTAATCTAATCTGCAGTCCTCACTTTCTCCTCCTAGCTGTGGATATGCACAACCAAGCCCCTCTGATCTTCAGTCCTTTAAAACTACATACCATACATAATGTGCTCGTTACCTTCATAGCCCTACCCAAGTGTTTAAGAAGGGCAGTAAAGACAAGCCAGGGAACTATAGTCCAGTGAGCCTGAACTCGGTGGTGGGCAAATTGTTGGAGGGAATCCTGAGGGACAGGATGTACATGAATTTGGAAAGGCAAGGACTGATTCGGGATAGTCAACATGGCTTTGTGCATGGGAAATATGTCTCACAAACTTGTTTGAGTTTTTTGAAGAAGTAACAAAGAAGATTGATGAGGGCAGAGCAGTAGATGTGATCTATATGGACTTCAGTAAGGCGTTCGACAAGGTTCCCCATGGGGGAACTGATTAGCAGGGTTAGATCTCATGGAATACAGGGAGAACTAGCCATTTGGATACAGAACTGGCTGAAAGGTAGAAGACAGAGGGTGGTGGTGGTGGAGGGTTGCTTTTCAGACTGAAGGCCTGTGACCAGTGGAGTGCCACAAGGATCGGTGCTGGGCCCTCTATTTTTTCTCATTTACATAAATGATTTGGATGCGAGCATAAGAGGTACTATTAGTAAGTTTGCAGATGACACCAAAATTGTAGGTGTAGTGAACAGCGAAGAGGGTTACCTCAGATTACAACAGGATCTTGACCAGATGGGCCAATGGGCTGAGAAGTGGCAGATGGAGTTTAATTCAGATAATTGCGAGGTGCTGCATTTTGGGAAAACAAATCTTAGCAGGACTTATATACTTAATGGTAAGGTCCTAGGGAGTGTTGCTGAACAAAGAGACCTTGGAGTGCAGGTTCACAGCTCCTTGAAAGTGAAGTAGCAGGTAGATAGGATAGTGAAGAAGGCATTTGGTATGCTTTCCTTTATTGGTCAGAGTATTGAGTACAGGAGTTGGGAGGTCATGTATGTGGCTGTACAGGACATTGGTTAGGCCACTGTTGGAATATTGCATGCAATTCTGGTCTCTTTCCTATCAGAAAGATGTTGTGAAACTTGAAAGGGTTTAGAAAAGATTTACAAGGATGTTGCCAGGGTTGGAGGATCTGAGCTACAGGGAGAGGCTGAACAGGCTGGGGCTGTTTTCCCTGGAGCGTCGGAGGCTGAGGGGTGACCTTATAGAGGTTTACAAAATTATGAGGGGCATGGATAGGGTAAATAGACAAAGTCTTTTCCCTGGGGTTGGGGAGTCCAGAACTAGAGGGCTTAGGTTTAGAGTGAGAGGGGAAAGATATAAAAGAGACCTAAGGGGCAACTTTTTCACACAGATGGTGGTACGTGTATGGAATGAGCTGCCAGAGGATGTGGTGGAGGCTGGTACAATTGCAACATTTAAGAGGCATTTGGATGGGTATATGAATAGGAAGGGTTTGGAGGGATATGGGCCAGGTGCTGGCAGGTGGGACTAGATTGGGTTGGGATATCTGGTCGGCATGAACGGGTTAGACTGAAGGGTCTGTTTCCATGGTGTACATCTCTATGACTCTATGACTCTAAGTGCATTGCTTCTCTGGCTTGAGAACCATTTCTCACTAATCTGTCTACTTCATCAATCCATTATGAAGTTATGGCTTCCCTCTTCACTATTTACCACCCTACCAATTTTTATAATATCCATAAAGTCCTTGATCATACCTCATGTATTTAAGTCCAAATTATTAATGTACACCACAAAGAGCGAGCACACCAGAACTGGGGACTACGGAAACCCACTGGAAACAGACTTCCAGTCACAGAACCATCTTAAACTTTATCAAAAGCCTTAACAAGTCCATGTAGGAAAATACATTTCCCTCATCAACACTCAAAAACCACTTAAATCGGCCAACACATTCTCGTGCACTCTCATTTCTTTTAGAAGTTCAACCCTATATTTTTATACGCCTTGAAGGACTCTGCCATAAACTTTTCTTTTACCCTTAATCCTAAATTTTGCATCAATTTACATCCAGGGATCTTGGTCTTTGTCCTACCCTTTCTCTTTGTGTGAATTTATTTGTCCTGAGAGTTTTTTATTTCCTCATTGAATGTCTCCCATTTCTCTAACAAAGTTTTACCTGTAAGTAGTTGCTTACAGGCAAATGATCTTCGTAATCTTTGTAAAATTAGCCTTTCCCCAGTCTAGAATTTTTATTCCAGTCCATCCTTATCCAGTTCCATAGTAATCCAAAATCTAACTGAGTTATGGTCATCATCTCCAAACTTTTTCCCAACTGATGTGCCGCCATCTGCTCAGGTTTGTTTTTGAATATAAAGTCCAGAACCACCTCTTCCTTGTTGGGCTTCCTACACTCTGGTTAAACAAGTTTTCTTGAATGCAATTTAACAATTTGTTCCCACCTCAACTTGCATACAGAAATTATCCCAGTTACTATTTGGATATTTGAAATCCCTACTATTACTACCTTAATAGCCTTACACCTCTGAAGTTGATTACACATTTCAACCTTGATCTTGCTGGGATTATTTCGGGGTGCAGCACGTTTGTCCCTGCTGTGTTTTTCACTGCTATCCAAAAGGCCTGATTTGATGATTCTTCCGAGGTTTGATCCCTCCTCACTCCCATAATTCATTCTTTGATCAATATTGCATAACCCATGCCTCCTCAAACTTCCCTGAATACCCTAGAATGAGGAATGTTGAGCTGCCAATCCTGCCCATCTTTTGGCCAAGTCTCAGTCATAGCTATGACATCATACTTGCATCAGCTTGTCTGTCTTATTTCTCAGGCTCCTTGCATTAAAATATATTCCATTTAGCCTCGCAACACTTAGTCCTTTCTTAACTAGTTTGTGTTTCCGTCTCCTTCCAAACTCACTCGACCTTTTAACTTTTAATCCACCTCAGCCTCTCTCTCCACTGAACTACTTGACAGGATCCCATCACCCTGCCAGTGTAGTTTAAATCCCAATAACATTAGCAAACGTCCCTAAGAGGATGTTTGTCATGTTCCTCTTCAGATGAAACTGCCTGACTTTAATAGGTCCCACTTCCCCAGAAGCGGTCCCAATGCTTTTAGACTCAAATCTTTCCTCTTGCACCTACTCTCCAATCCTGCATTTCCTATACTCAGTACTGTCTAGCACTAGGAACAATTCTGTTCAGGAGGCACTGGCCTAGTGGATGGCCTGTTAATGCAAAGAGCTAGGTAATGTTCTGGGTACCTGGGTTTGAATCCCGCTCAAGACAGATGTTGGAACTTGAATTCAATAAAAATCTGAAATTATGAATCTGATGATAATCATGAAACCATTGTTGGGGAAAACCAATCTGGTTCACGAAAGTCCTTTAGGGAAGGAAACTGCCATCGTTACCTGGTCTGGACTATATGTGGCTCCAGACCTGTGATGTGGTTGACTCTTAACTGCCCTCTAGGAATGAGTAAAAAAAAGTCTGGAGATTACTACCTTTGGTATTTTCAATTTCATTCTTAGCTCCCTAAAGTCTGCTGACAGGACCTCATTTCTTTCTTTCTATGCCATTATTCCTAATGTGGACCATGGCCTCTGGCTGTTCACTCACCCCTTTCAAAAAGGTTCTGTGACACCTTTAAGCCTGCCATCAAGAGGAAACATACCATCCTAAAGGCCCATACATGGCTGCTCTCCTCACTAACAAATCCATAACCACTATCACCATTTCCAAACATCTTTCTTCACCCTCTCGGAGCACCCATAGTCCAATGGCTGGCCTCTACACAGGAATTATCACTCTCACTGGTTTCTAAGGATGAGAAACTGTTTGTAAGTGTGATGCACTTGTGAATTTCCTCAGTCCCTGGTTGCCTTTCTCTGTGTGATGATTACCTATTCCTTCTCTCCCTGGTCTTTCTTAAGCTGTGGGGTGACCACATTCTGAAATATACGATCCATGAACTTGTCAGCCTCATGAATGCCTTGTTGGCCTCCCAGCTTTCAAGCTCCAAAGTCCAGATCTCATGTTGCTGCAGTTGGGACACATCCTGCACATGGTCATCCAGAACAATCAGAGTGTGTAGGATTCTCCACATACAAGTCGTTCTTCTATAATGTGACAGTTGTGTTCCTCTGTAACCTCATGTGATATTGTGCTGTGGAAAACCGCAATAGAAAATCGCACTGTAGAAGACCACTGATAAAAAATCTCGATACCTATTCAGTAGAAAGTTCATATTATCCAAATAATATCCATAATTCATTAATCACGTTATAGCGCTGATAAAGCATGCATTATAGCAGAATGACCTGTAGTGCAGGATGTGCACACCATGGGCCTGAGCTCCTCAGGTACTCACTAACTGTATACATGTTAAACCCTTACTGTTATTTTATCCTGACTCCAGCATGAGTATAGGCCAGAAAAATCTTCTTGTTTTTGTGAAGGTCTTTATCTTGCCCACTCCTCTTCTGTCCCCAGTGGATGTAGTTCACACAGACTTTACCAAGGCTTTTGAGAAGATGTCACAAGGGAGACTGGTCAAGAAGTTAAGGACTCATGGGATTCAGGGCAATTTGGAAAATTGGAACCAAAATTGGCTTGGTGGCAGAAAGCAGACGGTGTCAGGCAAAGGCTGTTTATGTGAATGGAGCCCTTTGCCTAGTAATGTACCACAGAGATTGGTGCTGGGTCCCTTGCTGTTTACTCTTTATATTAAGGAATGTAGGCAGTATAACCTGCAAGTTTAAAAGTTGTGGTATGGTAAACAGTGAGAGGAAAACCTTAGACTACTGGATGATTGGACTGGACAGTGGCAATTGGGCTGGACAGTGGAAAAAGATATTTAATACTGAAAAGTGTGAGGTGATGTAATTTGGTAAGACTAACAAGGAAAGGGAGTACGGTAGGACTCTAGGAGGTACAGAGGATCAGAGGGACCTTAGTGTGCATATTAATAGATCCTTGAAGGCATCAGGACAGGCTGGGAAGGTGATAAAGAAGCCATAACTGCCTTTATTAGTCAAGGCACTGAACACAAGAGTATAATTATGATGGAGAACATTATGATGGAGCAGTATGTAACATTAGTTAAACCACAGCTGCAGTACTCTGTAGTCCGGTCACCATGCTATCGGAAAGTGAAAACCCTGCCAGTCATTGCGGATTTTCCCATTGAATCTTACCAAATGTGCCTCTTTAATTATCGACCCCACCCCTATAGTATCCCACATGTCAGGTTAGAATCATAGAATCCCTACCTTGTGGAAACAGGCCAGTTGGCCCATCAAGTCCGCACCAACCCTCTGAAAAGCATCCCACCCAAACCCACCCCATCTCTGTAATTCTATATTTCCTATGGCTAACTCAACCCACCCACACATCCCTCGACACTATGGGTAATTTTGCAAGGCCAATCCACCTAACCTGCACATCTTTGGACTGTGACAGGAAACCCATGCAGACACAGGAAGAATATGAAAACTACATACAGACAGTAGCCTAAGGGTAGAATTGCACCTGGGTCCCTGGTGCTGTGAGGCAGCAGTGCTAACCACTGAGCAGCCATGCCATGCACAGTTCTATCCCAATCTTATTAAATTCTTTGGACAAAACACTACTAGGCCTCGCTGTGAAAATGCTCCAAAAAGCTTGATAGAACTTGGCTTAAAAGAAGTAAAATTCAGTCCATAGAGTATTGCAGCCCAGAAAGGCATCCTTCAGCCCACCATGTACAAGCCAATCATCGACCTCCTATCTACTCTAGTCACATTTCCCAGTTATGGCCTTTCAAGTGAGCATTGAACTAATTATGAAATGTTATAATGGTTCCTACCCCTACCTCTTCATACTGTGAGTTCCAAATACCCACCATTAAAAACATTATCTTCAAATTCCCTGTAAGCCTCACCACATGCCATTACTGGAAGAACTCTGCACTGTTGGGATATGCCTGGTTCTGTGAAACCTGTGCCATCTTTAAAAGGCTATCATGCACACAATCTTTCTGAAGCTGCCCCGCACAATTCCTGATGTTTGTCCTAGATATGGCAGCCAAAGGGAATTTGAATCCTACTTCATGGACAGAGATATGGAGGTCCTGCTAGATGGGGTAGTGTACAGGTGGAATGCCCACCTCTCCCAGGATTGGCAGTGGCAACCATGACATTAAAGCATGCCCGCCTGCTCAGAGGGTGCCACTCATGTCAGGGCAATGCAGTCTCAGGCATCTGGTGGAATGCCCAGAACCCTGGAAAGAAGGTCAATGACCTTCTCCACTTTGCCAGCAGAGATATCATCATATTCTGTCTGATACCTCACACTCACTCTCTGTCTGCTACTGCACCCACTTCCTACCAAGGCTCATTCTCTGCCACTCTCACTACTGCCCGCACCAACTTCCCTCACTCATTCTCACCCACCCCAGCCAACAACACCACTAACCCTGCATACCCTCTGTGCTGCCTACTCACTTGCTTTAACACCTGTCCACCTGCACCAACAGAAACAGTTGTGCCATCCACTTTCATCTTCTGTAATAGCAGCCTCTCTCTCTTTCCCCTTTCAAGAAAAACAGCAAACAGAAAGACTGAGATGCCCAACATTCAACTCCACATCCCTTACATGAACGGCATGATAAATCCTGTGACTGACCATGCTCAGGCGGATCTTGATGTCCTGTGAAGAATCCTGGACTGACAACTCTTTACTCGGCATAACTGAGGGCTGCTGAAAAACAGTTTTGTGGCTCTGTGTCTGCATTAAACAGCATGACAAGACAGCAATACTTGGAGCCTGTTATCACTGGCACGGCAAGACAAGGTGAGGATGCTGTGAGCAAGCAGGTAGGCTCAGAATGAGTGAACACTAAGAGGTGGCATGATGGCTCAATGGAGAAAGTGAGGACTGCAGATGATGGAGATCAGGGCCAAGAGTGTGGTGCTGGAAAAGCACAGCCAGTCAGGCAGCATCTGAGGAGGAGAATCGACATTTCGAGCACTAACCCTTCGTCAGGAATGAGGCTTGTGGGTCAGGGGGTTGAGAGATAAATGGGAGGGGGGGGGTAGGGCTGGGGGGAAGGTAAGCAATGACTAGAGGATGCAGTGAGAGAGAGACTCACTGAGATCCTTGTAGAGAGAGGAGGATGGTTAGCACTACTACCTCACAGTGCCAGGGACCTGGGTTCAATTCCACCTTTGTGCAACTGGCTTTGTGGAGTTTGCACATTCTTCTTGTGCCTATGTAGGTTTTCTCCAGGTGCTCTAGTTTCCCACCACAGTCTAAAGATGTGCAGGTGAATTGGCAGGGTTACAGGGATCAGGGGGCCTACTCTTTGGAGAGTTGGTGTGAACTTGATGGGCCGACTTCCACACTCTAAGGATGCTATGACAGTGAGTGAAGATCTGGAGACATAGTCTGGTCCAGTCCATGAGCTGCGTGTGTGTCCCTGAGCACCCAGGGTCCTTGCTGCAGCATTACAATAAGAGTTACCAGTGTAGCTCAAGGTGCAGCACTGAAGGACAGAAACATTATATAAGCGGATTGGGATGTGCCATGAGGATTCTTATCAGACTGGTAACATATCAGATATCAATGTCTGTGCATGTATGGCTAGTGCCCATGGACTATGCCCTGAGAAGTTGATGATCAATGTCCAATATGGCGATCTTTTGCAGTGAACTGGCATCCACACTGATTACCATGTTGAAAATTCCCAATGTCCAGTTTCTCTGGCAAATTTGGTGAAACAGGAAGTTGAATTTTGATAAGGTCCATTGCAGCATTAATGAGGCTTCTGATGTTTTAACCCTTGGTATCTGCCACAATCTTTTTTTACTTATCCAATCCTCCACCCGTCTCAACAAATCCATCAAGGATTTGTTGGTTCCACTCTTAACTTTACCTGCACTCTCACTATTTTCTTTTTGAATGACTCCCACGACTCCAATGTAGACTTTCTTTGAAGTAGCTGCTCCCATTTCTCTTTAGTTCTCTGTTGCTTTGTTACTGTAAAAGTCTTCAAATGTTAAATGTTGCCCTTTGGCTCTTTTTGTCGGTTGCTGAAATATTATCTCTTTTTACAAGATGATCAGTCTCTGGGGGACGATAACAGTATTATCAGCATGCCCAAGTATGCTTACCAATGATGTTACCATGGTGTCAGCAGGGAGGTAGAGAAAAGGAAACTAATGCCTCACACTCAAATTGAAAATCTTCCCTAAAAGGAGAATACAGCTGCTTTCCCGATCCTTTGCATGAATATAACAAAGTAAAGCAAAATCCCTAAAAAAGGATAATGAGAGTTTATGTTTTAGGCTGTTCCCAAAGTCGTCAACGGGAGCTGTCAGCTACTCAAGCATGAAACACTCTGAAATGTTCAGAACCGTAGCAAAAACAACACCAAAGCCAAAAGATTAGATGAAAAATCTCAAATCACTGCACTTCAGCCAAAGGTCATCAATCGTCTACTTCAAAGCTATGCAGCTATAAATAGTGTGAGAGATTAATGCCTTTTAGTTTCTATTTAATAGCTTCACACAGTCTAAATCATTTTGTCTCTATTTCTTCCCTGATCGTTTCATCTTTATTGTCATTGCTGGACACGTTCATGGATTTTACATTTAAAAAGGAATGTGGCCTGAGAAGGGTTCAGAAGTAAAATATGAATATTTTAGTTAGAGGTTCAGGAATATTTTGAATGATTAATGAACAGATAATTAAGAAAGTGAGAAATGTTACAATTCCAGATTGAACCTTTAATCTTTGAGTAGTTATGATTAATGCATGTAATTGCTGAGGAAAGGAAAGTACGTTTTCTTTTTAAAGGGACTGGCCAAGGTCACTTTGTACAGATGGAAAGTTCAATTGCTCCAGTTTTTGGTTATGCGGGATGACGCTTTGTGTGTCTGCTCTTATCGAGGTAGACACTACACAAATTGAGTACTGCCTCCTTAATTGAACAATTTTAATGTTTAGCATTGTATAACACAAGCTGCTGATTTGCTACATCCTCAAGAGGGGGCGCCACAGTGTGTGGCAAGCCCATATTTCAGATAGACTGTTTCTTTTAAAGATAGTCTGTCCCTCTGAAAAATAAACTATCCTCTTAAAGGTAGTCTATCCCTCAAAAAGAAGACTGTACCTCTTAAAGATAGTCTGCCCCTCTTAAAGATAGACTGTCCTCTTAAGAAAGCCTGTCCTGCTTAAAGATAGTCTGTCATGAAGTCAAACAGATTTCCAGCACAAAAAAAAGCTCTTTAGCCCATCTAACCATTCTTCACTTTTCAACACTGGGCCTTGTATACCTTGGTATTGTAAGTGTTCATCTAAATGAGCTACAGAATCATAGAATCATAGAGTCATAGCACATGAAAACAGACCTTTCGGTCCAACTAGTCCACGCTGACCATGTTCCCAAACTAAACTAGTCCCACTTGCCTGCATTTGACCCATAACCCTCCATACTTTTCCTATTCATGTACTTATCCAAATGTCTTTTAAACATTGCAACTGTATCTACATCCACCATTTTGTCTGCCAGTTCATTCCACACACCAACCACTCTCTGTAGACAAATTGCCCTTCATGTCCTTTTCTTCTTTCCTCTCTCACCTTAAAAGTATGCCCCTTGTTTTGAACTCCCCCACCTGAGGAAAAAGACTTTTCCTCTTCACCTAATCTATGCTCCTCATGATTTTAGAAACTATAAGGTCATCCCTTAACTTCCGACGCTCCAGTGAAACAAGTCCCACCCAATCCAGTCTTTCCTTATAATTGAAACATTCCATTTCTGGCAACATCCTAGTTAGCCCCTCTCCAGTTTAATAATATCCTTCAAACCTGCACACAGTATTCCAGAAGAGACCTCACTAATGTTCTGTACAACACAACAGCCCAACTCCAATACTCAAAGGTCTGAGCAATGATGGCAAGTGTGCTATATACCTTTTTAACCACCCAATCTACCTGTCACACAAAGAATTATGTTCCTGAACTCTAAGTTTCTCTGTTCTATGACACTACTTTTAATTGTATAAGACTTGCCTTTTTTTGTTCTACCAAAATGCTATACTTCATATTTGTCTAAATTAAATTCCATCTGTCACTCCTCAGCCCGTTGACCCAACAGAGCAAGGTCTTAGTTAGCTTTCTTCACTGTCCACTATACCACCAATTGGTGTCATCCACAAACTTACTAACCATATCTCCTAGCTTCTCATCTAAATCATTTACATAAATGACAAACAAAAGTGGATCCAGTACATATCCCTGTGGAACACTGCTTGTCACAGGTCTCCAGTCTGAAAAACAACCCTCCACTGTCACCCTCTGTCTCCTACTGACAAGCTTACATTGAATCCCATGTGATTTAACTTTACTAATTAGTCTACCATGTGAAACCTTGTCAAAGTTGTTACTGAAGTCCAAGTAAACACCATCTATCGCTCTGCCCTCATAATCGTTTTGGTTACTTCCGTTATAAACTCATTAAGCTTGTGAGACACAATTTCTCTCACACAAAAGCATGCTGACTATCGCTAATCATTTCTTTGTATCCAAATGCATGTAAATCATATCTTTCAGAATTACCTCCAACAACATACCGAACATTGATGTCAAACTCACAGGTCGACAGTTTCCAGGCTTCTTCTCTACAGCCTTTCTTAACTAACAGCACAATATTAGCCACCCTCCAGCCCTTTGTATCTCACCCATGGTTATAGATGATCCAAATACTCCTGCTAGCGACCCTGCCATTTTCCCACAATGTACTGGGATGCACATGATCAGAGTTGAAATTGTGGTGCTGGAAAAGCACAACAGGTCAGGCAGCATCCGAGGAGCAGGAGAATCGATGTATCGGGTATAAGCCCTTCACCATGAATGAATTGATTCTCCTGCTCCTCGGATGCTGCTTGACATGCTATGCTTTTTCAGCACCACACTTCTGACTCTGATCTCCAACATCTGCAGTCCTCACTTTCTCCTACACATAATAGTTCCTGGAGATTTATCCATCTTTGTGTTTTCTAAGGCCTCCAGAACTTCCTCTTCTGAAATATGAACTTCCCTGAGTTCTCTCACCACCATTTCTTTCTACACAGTAAAAACTGAAGCAAAATATTCATTTACTATCTCTCCCATCTCCTGAGCATCTTCAATGTTATGAGGGTTTCTGCCTCTACTATCCTCACAAGCTTCTCCTCACATCTCCTGTCCCTTAGCTTAAATCTATGCCCTGGTCATTGATCTCTCCATAAATAGGGAAAAGTTTCTTCCTGTCTAACCTATCTATGCTCCTCATAATTTCGTACATCTCAACCATGGTCTACACCTCTTTAAGATAGTCTGTCCCTCTTAAACATAGCTCGTCCCTCTCAATGATAGACTGCCCCTTTTCAAGATAGCTGCCCCTCATAAAAAGGAGGAGAGCAAAGTTCTGCAGATTCTGGAGATCTGAGGTGCCTACACCCTGCCTCCTTCTCATATTGTTCCTGCTCTTTCTCCCTCCCACTTGGTCAAGGCATCTCATTGAAACTCACAAAATTGTGAAGCAGTTTGACAGTGTGGTCATTGAGGGGTTATTTCCCTGGGCCAGGGAAATCTAAAACACTGGGGCACAGTATCAGCATAACAGACTGATCATTTAGGATTGAGCTGATGAGAAATGGTTCACTCAAAGGTTTGTGAATGTTTGGAATTTTCTATCCCAGATTGATACACATGTAGTGGAGTTAGGCTGGGGTTGACAGATTTCCAATCTTTCAGAGAATAGAGCGATGAAGTATTGCATGTTTGAGTTTATGATTGTCAGGATTGGAGCATGTGTGATGAGTTGGAGTTATGTTGGGTGCAGTCTATGAAGAGATAACCCCTAGCTCAGTCTTGACTACCTTTAGGAGAAACCCTCTAGAGAATCATGTATGAGAGCTGAAAATTCAAAATCTTAAAGCTTTCTAGAGGACTTCCTTTTGACAGCGCCTGAATGAAAACATTTTGAAGATCCCATTGATAACTATCTGTGTCCAGCGACCCATGTGTGTCCAATGACACACTTACATCCAGTGACTGTGTCCAGTGACCAGTGTATGTCCATTGACCCACCTGTGCCCAGAGACTGTGTCCAGTGACCCACCTGTATCCAGTGACTGAGTTCAGTGACTGGACAGTGCCCAGTGGCCTGCCTGTGACCAGTGACCAGTCTCTGTCCTGTCATGTGATGTGTTTGTGTCCAGTGACCTGCCTGCATCCAGTGGTCAGTCTGTGCCCAGTGACTGGTCTGTGTCCAGTGATTGTGTCCGGTGACTCACCTGTATCCAGTGACTGTGTTCAGTGACTGGCCAATGCCCAGAGACCTGCCTGTACCAGTGACCAGTCTCTGTCCTGTGATGTGCTTGTGTCCACTTACCCACTTGTGTCCACTGACTGTGTCCAATAATCAGCCTCTGTCCTGTGTTGAGCTTGCGTCCAGTGACCCAACTGTTTCCAGTTACCCACTTGTATCTGGTGACTGTGTCCAGTGACTGGTCTGTGTCCAGTGACCAGTCTGATCCCAGTGACCACTCTTCTGTCAAATGACCAGTCTGTGTCCAGTGACCCGGCTATTTCCAGTGACCAGTTTGTGTCCATATTTATACATTAAAATATTTAAATGTTCATACTTTTGTATGTGAAACCATGTATTGTGAACTTTGGATTTCTGTCAAATCAGTGCTATTATTGTTTAAAAAAGTCAATAATTTTGTTATTTATTAAAGAAACCTAGTTGGTGGATCTTTTTATTCTCAAGCTAATAGAGAGAAAACATATGATTTGTTATATCGATAACTGGGTAGGACATTTAAATTGACATTGTAACTAGTGGAGTGGTTAGGCTAGAGCAAGGCTATGCCCACACCAACCTCATCATAACTGGCTTCACAGAAGGGTGGGATCAATTGGCCATTACAAATAATCTGAAATGAGACAGTTCAAGTACTTAAAGGTAAGAACTGACGGGCAAGAATAAAGCAATAGGAAATGTACTGTGCAAGCACCGAGCAGTCAGTGACAGTGCTCAAGTGGCAGGAGGCTGTTAACCCTGATTTCCGAGGTAATGACTGACAAAGTGATCACTTTGTGATGCAAGGGGGTGGACGCTGGTTGCTTCACAACCCAAACTGGTTTGTTGCCAGACCGAAGGCTGGCTGAAATGCTTGCAGGACCTGTAGCCAAGTGAAGACGGAAGCTGTGCGCTTGAAGAAATCCTAGCAGGATAAGACAAACTAAAAATGTAAGAGAACAGTCAGTAGCACACTTCAGCAAAGCATTTGATAAGGTTCCACATGGTAGGCTCATTCAGAAGGTCAGGAGGAATGGGATTCAAGGGAACATAGCTGTCTGGATACAGAATTGGCTGGCCAACAGAAGACAGCGAGTGGTAGTAGAAGGAAAATATTCTGCCTGGAAGTCTGTGGTGAGTGGTGTTCCACAGGGCTCTGTCCTTGGGCCTCTACTGTTTGTAATTTTTATTAATGACTTGGATGAGGGGATTGAAGGATGGGTCAGCAAGTTTCAGACGACACAAAGGTTGGAGGTGTCGTTGACAGTATAGAGGGCTGTTGTAGGCTGCAGCGGGACATTGACAGGATGCAGAGATGGGCTGAGAGGTAGCAGGTGGAGTTCAACCTGGATAAATGCGAGGTGATACATTTTGGAAGGTCAAATTTGAAAGCTGAGTACAGGATTAAGGATAGGATTCTTGGCAGTGTGGAGGAGCAGAGGGATCTTGGTGTGCAGGTACATAGATCCCTTAAAATGGCCACCCAAGTGGACAGGGTTGTTAAGAAAGCATATGGTGTATTGGCTTTCATTAACAGGGGGAATTGAGTTTAAGAGTCGTGAGATCTTGTTGCAGCTCTATAAAACTTTGGTTAGACCGCACTTGGAATACTGCGTCCAGTTCTGGTCGCCCTATTACAGGAAAGATGTGGATGCTTTGGAGAGGGTTCAGAGGAGGTTTACCAGGATGCTGCCTGGACTGGAGGACTTATCTTATGAGGAGAGGTTGACTGAGCTCGGACTTTTTTCATTGGAGACAAGGAGGAGGAGAGGGGACCTAATTGAGGTGTACAAGATAATGAGAGGCATAGATAGAGTTGATAGCCAGAGACTATTTCCCAGGGCAGAAATGACTAACACGAGGGGTCATAGTTTTAAGCTGGTTGGAGGAAAGTATAAAGGGGATGTCAGAGGGGGGGTTCTTTACACAGAGAGTTGTAAGAGCAAGGAATGCGTTGCCAGCAGCAGTTGTGGAAGCAAGGTCATTGGGGACATTTAAGAGACTACTGGACATGCATATGGTCACAGAGATTTGAGGGTGCATACATGAGGATCAGTGGTCAGTGGGCTGAAGGGCCTGTTCTGTACTGTACTGTTCTATGTTCTATGTTCTGTAAATTGTAACCTATCAACTTGTTCCAAATTTACTGCTGTACCTCACACTCTTATTGTATCTCTGAAATGCCTGTTTATCAGTGGCACAAAGTGAAGACAACGTCAAGATTTGATCGCATTGGTGGAATTTTCCTTTAGGCTTGGGACTTCATTGTCAAGCTCAAATTGCCAGCAAAGCCCGCAGTGTGTGGCGAACTTAAACCTATGTACCCTGGTAACTGACATTTCTACTCTGACTATGCATTCTATTCCTGCCTTTCAGAATTTTGTAAACCTCTATCAACCTCATCCTTCAACGTTCAAGTGAAAACAAACCAAATTTGTCCAATCCCTCCTCATAGCTAATACCCACCAGATTGGGCAACATCCTGCTAAATCATTCCTGTACCCTCTCCAAAGGATCTACATTCTTCTGGAAGTGACCAGAATTATACACAATATTCCAAATGTGGCTTGACGGAAGTTCTTTACAGCTGCAACATGACTTGCCAATTTTTATTGCATATGCCTTCTTATCCACTTGTGATGTCACTTTCAGGGAACTGTGGACCTGTATGCTGAGATCTCTCAGTATGTTGATGCCAACAGGGGTTCTGTCTTTTACTTCCTTCCTGCATCACCTTCCAAAATGCATCACCTCGCATTTATCCAGATTAAACTCCACCTGTCATTTTCCCAAGTTTACATCAAGTATTTTTGGTTTCTAATTCAAATAGGACAACAGGGAAAATGAACATGGGAAAATTCAGCAAAAGTGCTATTTTAACACATAAGCAAAATCCTATGAGTGTTGGAAGTGTAAAATACCAAGATGAAAATGCTGAAAGTATTCAATAAGTCTGGCAGCATCGGTAGAGAGAGAAACAGTTAATCTTTCAGGTTGATTGACTGCCACCAAATTACAATGCAATTGTTTTCAATACAGAAATATTTTTGCATCAAATTTGGGATTTTATGAGGTTAGTACTTGAAAGGCACATGAACACTTCTGTTCATTCAAAACAGAGCATCACATGGAGTCCAAAACAAAGTCTGGCCCAGACCTACCTCTCTCTTTTGTTCATTTTTACAAAATCAAACTTTTGTTTTCATAGATCTGAAGATTTTATACAAATTGTTTTGGAATAAAATTCAAATGGATTTTTAAAAGTTTGTTGAGGTAAATTGTTTGTTATCATACCTCAATTATTTTCCCAATTTGGTGCTTCCTCTGTAACTGCTGATGGTAGTAATTTTGAAGATAGGGAAATTAATTTTACAAGATTATCATATCACAGGGGACACTTTGTTGCTTCGAATACATTTCAGTAGTGTTCCTGACTTTATTATTCTTTGGATTTTGAGACGTTAATTGGGGGTAAAATTGCTCCAAGTGAAAGAAATTGCATTGAAATAAATGCCTGTAGAACTTCCATACAGATTCTTCTAATTTTTAAAACTCTTTCACAGGATGTGGATATCATTGGCCTATCCCTGTTTGGCCTTGAGAACGTGGTGGTGAGCTGCAGTCCATGTGCTGTAGGTGGTTCCACAATGCCTTTCTGGAAAGAATTCCAGAATTCCAAGCATTGAAGGAGCTGATGAAGGAGCGGTGCTCTGAAAGCTAGTGCTTCCAATTAAACCTGTTGGACTATAACCTGGTGTTGTGTGATTTGTAACTTTGTACATCCCAGTCCAACACCGGCATCTGCAAAGCATTGCGATGACACAGATATTTTCAATTTTGTGGTTTGGAGGGGGACATGCAGATGATGGTGTGCCCTTGTCCTTTCAGATGGAAATGATTTAATTTGATTTATTGTTTTGATTTGATTTATTGTAGTCCTTACTGTATGGGGAGTACAGCAGGGAGCTGAGAGTGCACTGGTCATGTGTTTGGAGAGTGCTGTCTCAGGATCTTTGGTGAATTTCTGCTGTGCACCTTGTAGATAATACACACAGCTGCTACTGAGCATCAGTGGTGGAGGGAGTAGATGTGGTGTCAATTAAGTGGGCTGCTTTGTCCTGGATGGTGTCAAGCTTCTTTAGTATTGTTGGAGCTGCACCCATCCAGGCAAGTGGGGGGTATTCCATCACACCCTCAACTTGTGCCTTGTAGATGGTAGACAGGAACTGGGGAATGAGAAGGTGAGTTACTCACTGCAGTATTCCTATTCTCTGACCTGCTTCTGTAGCTACTCAGTCATTTGATTTATTGTAGTCGTGTGTACAGTGTGTACAGTGAAAAGCTTTGTTTGTGAGCAGGACATGCAGATCATAGCAAACATGGATACACAGATCATAGAGCAAGGCACAGACAGAGCAAGGCATACAGGTTACACTGCACAGGAGGTGCGCGATGCAAGATCAGCATTTACAAGATCAACATTATTTGAAGTTAGAGAGTCCATTCATCCATCTAATAATGGCAGGGAAGAAACTGTTCTTGAACCTGTTGGTGCGTGTGTTCAAACTTCTGTATTGTTTTCTGCTAAAAAAAATGTTGGGCAGCACGGTGGCTCAGTGGTTAGCACTGCAGCCTCACAGCACCAGGGACCCAGGTTCGATTCCAGCCTCGGGTGACTGTCTGTGTGGAGTCTGCACATTCTCCCCGTGTCTGCATGGATTTACTCCGGGTGCTCCGGTTTCCTCCCACAGTCCAGAGATGTGCAGATCAGGTGGATTGGCCATGCTAAATTGCCCATAGTGTTAGGTGCATTAGTCAAAGGGCAATGGGTCTGGGTGGGTTACTCTTTGGAGGGTTGGTGTGGACTGGTTGGGCTGAAGGGCCTGTTTCCACACTGTAGGTAACCTAATCTAAAAAAAAATCTTCTGCCTGATGGAAGAGTTAGTTGGAGAGTATTACCAGGTGGGAGGGGTCTTTGGTGATGTTGGCAATCTTTCTGTGCCAACAAGAAATGTAACTAGAGTCTGTGGATGAAAGGTTCCATGGTGGTCTGGACTGTGCACACAATATTCTGTTGTTTCTTATGGTCACGGGTAGAGCAGTTGCTGTATCAGGCTGTTATCCACCCGGACAGTATAATTTCGATGGTGCATCTGTAAACGTTGGTGATGGTCTGATGGACATGCTGAATTTACGAAGCTGCCTGAGGAAGAAGAGGCAGTGCTGTGCCTTCTTGATTGTCACATCTACATACAGGAAGGCCAGAACAGGGTGTCGGTTATTGGGAACTCAACACTGCCAACTCTCTCAACTTCCACGCCTTTCTTCCTGAAGTCAATGATCAGTTCTTTTGTTTTGCAGACATTGTTATCATTGCACCACAACACCAAGCCCTCTATCTCCTTTCTGTATCATTGTTCTGTATCCACTCATCATTGTTTGATACCCATCCACCCACAGTGGTGTCATCAACAAACTTGTAGATGGCATTTGTTCAGAATTTGGCTACACAGTCGTGGGTGTAGAGCGAGTAGAGTAGGGGCTGAGAATGCACTGGTCATGGGTTTGGAAAGTGCCATCTAAGGATTTTTGGTGAATTTCTGCAGTGTATCTTGCAGATAATACACACAGCTGCTACTGAGCATCAGTGGATGTGGTACCAATCAAGCTGGCAGTTTGTCTTGGATGGTGTCAAGCTTCTTCAGTGTTGTTGGAGCTGTACCCATCCAGGCAAATGGGGAGTATTCCATCACACTCCTGACTTGTGTCTTGTACATGGTGGACAGGAATTGGGGAATGAGAAGATGAGTTACTCACCGCAGTATTCCTAGTCTCTGACCTGCTTTTGCAGCTACTCAGTGACTAAATGGCATCAAATGTGGACTGCAGGAGAAAGAGAGAGGTCCAGTGCCACAGGAGAGAATAATTTTATTCAAAGAGAAATATCTGCTCTTCTCAGAATGGTGCCAATGTATTTCTATGCCAGGCAGAAGGGGCCTCAACTCACCACATAATATGGAAAGTGGACTAAATATGGGATTTAAACTCACAAACTGAGGCAAATGTATTAGCAATTGAGCCAAAACTCCAAAAAGTGATTTTGCTAATTCAAGGGCTTGTACAATTTCTTTTATTTGCATTTACATCTGCAGCTTATAATGTATACAGATCTGAGGCAGAGGCACTTAATGTGACATAATCCATATCTGTCTATCACATTCAGAACATGTAGAAAGCTGGACTAGCAGAGTAGCTGTTGTAAATTACTTTGTGATGCTCTCATACTAATATATTATTGCTAGGCCATAGTGGTTACTGGTGTCATAATTGAAAGCCAGACCTGGCTCTTCCCCCTTTGGTTTCCTACATTCTGAGCTGGGCAAACTGATGTGGGATACTCATAGAATCATATTACCAGGCCAATCACAATAGAAACCATTTTATCCCAGGATGGGTATCTGGCATCCACATAAAGACACATCTGAATCGCCATTTAAGTGCCTTCTACGAATGTAACATTTGTCAATGTGGTGGGGTTCTGAAAGGAGTGTGAACCAAACCAGGTAGCTCAGTTTCTGAACTCTGGGGGGAGTAAACCTGCAGTGGAGATGGAAATCTTTGGAAAGTTAAAAGCTGTTGTCAACTTCAATTCGAATGCTGCTTGATAATTTAAGTACGTTTTTACTGCATTGAGTGATCATAGGGCTTTTTCCTTAAAATGTAATTGACCATTACATTACATTTGACCAGCACATTATATGCATTATCAGATGTTATTCAATGGATAAATTGCTTTTGTGCATTCAACGATGTTGAGAAACTGATTTAAATGGAATACTGCATTTTGAGTTTTACGTTAACTTAAACTTCAGATATATGTGGACCTTTTGAAAAAAAACTGAACAGACACCAGACTTATTTAACAGAGCTCTCACTTAAGTGAGTCTTTGAAAGAAAATGACCTACTAGCTTTACAGCTGGTCAAGGAATTTCAAGAACTCTACTTTCTTGAGAACTGTAGGATTTGTTTATTCAGCTGTGCAATGGGATCTCATTATTATGAACACATGACTGGGTTCCAAGTCTCACTTGCAGATTTATCTTAGCAGGGTTGTTGACACAACTATTGAGGGATCTATATGCTTTGTGAGTAGGATTGAAAGCTTTGAAAGAGTTTTGAGTGGATGACTGTTTATTGTGGCAGATCAATAAGTACTGAGGAGACAAGCTTTTTTTATGAAGGAAAGTTTCAATAGTCATGCATTTGATTGACTACTCAGTGATCCACTTTAGAAACTAGAATTTGAATGGATTTTAAAAAAGAATTTGTGAGCATTTCAATGACAGCTAGTGTTATATTGCTCATAAATTATTTAGAGATATAAATAATGGATACTGGGTGAGTGGCAATGGCAGCAGCCTTGAAAAGGTAGTGGGATGTTTGCTGCTGGTATGGAGAATGAAGTGGGAATGAATGGTAAGTCAAGGTGCAAAGGGGGCAAATGGTGATGGCTAGGGGCCGTAATGACTATGTAAATGACTGGCTAATAGTCAATCTTCCAACCTGTTGTCCTGGGAATCTGTCAACTCCATTCTCATCTCAGGTACTTTGGGAGATGCTGACACAACTCCAGCCAGAATCCAAAGATGAAACTGCCTCATTTTCAAAACTTGAGAATATCTGCTTCCTAACCTGGAGGACAAACACCTGGTGGTGGCTAATTATAATGGTGCCAATATTGGTAGAGTTATGGGTCAGTGGAGAGTTATTGGAGCAGGAATTTGCATGCCCACTAATCGTAACAATGTGTTATTTATATCGTTCATGTGGTCACTTAGTTACACTCTGCAAACTGGGTTTCTGATCTCTGCTAATTAGATTAGATTAGATTACATTACATTACAGTGTGGAAACAGGCCCTTCGGCCCAACAAGTCCACACCGACCCGCCACCCCTACATTTACCCCTTACCTAACACTACGGGCAATTTTGCATGGCCAATTCACCTTACCTGCACATCTTTGGACTGTGGGAGGAAACCAGAGCACCCGGAGGAAACCCACACGGACACGGGGAGAAGATGCAAACTCCACACAGTCTGAGGCGGGAATTGAACCTGGGTCTCTCGTGCTGTGAGGCAGCAGTGCCACCGTGCCGCCCACTTTTTCATAAAAGGAAAAGGAAAACATTATTACACTGAATCTAAGCTCAGTTTAGAATCTTCACCCAGGATCATCATGAACCTGAGGACTTGGAAGTCGTTTCAGGGCCCTATGTGGAAAGCAGGTAACCATCAGGTGATTGTTGGACCATGTTACGAGTATTGCTCCTGCAGTGTTGGACATACATGATTTACAAATGGTTGTATTGTTGATAGCTATCATTGATAGGATCTTCATCACATATCAGGAACACTTACTTCAGTCTAAGTAATAATCAGAGTACTCATTACTTTAATATGTCAATTCAGAAAATATCCATCTTTCTTTGGGGGGAAACATTCACTCAGCTGCAAAACTGTACTTGTGAGCAGCAGTGCTCTGTCAATTCGCTCATTATTAACAAGCGACCAATTCCATGTTTCAAATCAGGCTACAGGCAAAATAAATCAGCTGAAACAAATGAGGACATTCTGCAAAGATTAAAATGTTTAACCTTTTCATGCAGTGATCCTTTCTGAATGATTCCCAAAACTGTGCCAAGTCATGCCAAAACAAAACACTGCTGGCGCTGGATATCCGAAATAAAAGCAAAATGTTTTGGGAGTACTCAGCCAGTCTGGCGGCACCATTAGAGGGAGTTACTGAACATTATGTGGGGGTACAGAGTCCCTGCCTCACCTACCTCAAAACCTGGTACAAAGTTCAGGGGCCTACTGATGAATCTACAGCTCTGGGAGAAACAAGAGAAGAAAAAATATCCAATAGAAATAGAGTTGTATGATCTGAATTTCTGTCTTGTACTTACAGGGAAGATATTTGTAAACCTCTTTTACATATCCGTGGCCTTTCAACAACTGTTGAGTTTTTCACATGTTTCCGCCCCTCTGAAGGCCAAGGGAATGGTCGGTAGCGTTCTTCCCCCAGCAGCACCTCTGGGAATACTGGCCACTGTTGGAACTGAACATAATAGTTTGAAGAAGAAAAGGCAGGACAAATGGCAGGGAAGGTGAAGGTCTTTCTAGGACCTGGATGGCAGATGCCTGGGAGCCAGGCTACACTTCACATTGGGATGTGAGGGACAACATGTGGAGGAATTACTTTGGATGGGGATTTAATGGGTCCAAAGAGGAAGCACATTAACAAGGTTACTCAGGTTTACTGGTCAGAATTCACACAACACCAGGTTATAGTCCAACAGTTTTATTTGAAATCACAAACTTCCAGAGTGCTGCTCCTTTCTCAGGTGAATTCAAATAAATCTGTCGGATTATAATCGGGTGTCATGTGGCTTCTGACATTGTTCACCCCAGTCCAACACAGGCACCTCCACATTACAGTTTTAATCACACCTAAAACTAAGTGGCATGAGCCTCCCTTGCATCACAGTGGCAGCAGGAGGATGATCTGAAGTGGCTAAAAATAGCTGCATAAAGGCCTCAGTTGGGTCAAGGGCAGAGGGCCATTGAATACCTCCTCTGCCATAGATAAAATAACCATGGGGTGGGAACACACAAGGTATGATAACTTCATGATGCAAAATTTTACAATCCCTTTCCCATCCTGCCATCAATATCCCTACCTTCCCCTTAGGGAAACATAAAATTCCAACCACCATTCAGCTCTGTTAACTCTGATCATGTTTTGACAGACGCTGCCTGACTTGCTGGGTGCTCCTGTTAACCTATAGTTAGGCCTCTGGTCAAACAAGCCTGTTACTAATCATCATTAAAAATTGATCTAAACTTTCAACTGATATGGTCAGTGTAACCAGGAAACCTGAGCTAATTCAGTTTGGCTATGGCTATGTGACGGGAACATTTGAGTACACAGATACTGATTGAGGAGATGATTTATCTCAGGTTATAAATAACACCAGTCCTTTTCCTGAGTTGTTAATGTACACCCTTTAGCTCCTTTACAAAATGTGAACACTATTATAAAATAATAGGCTACACAAATGAGTAAAGGTCAAGTCTGCAATATTTTCCATTTGCTTAAATTGGTCTCCAGCTTTCTATTGAGTCTTGAGGTAGACCAATGGGCTCTTTTATTTGTGACTAAACTTATCCACAAATTGATTTTTCCTCCTTTGAAACAGTATGAAATGGTGTCTTGAGTGAAAGCCGTCGCTAATGGAAATATGAAGGCAGATCAGAAATTAAAAATGTGTTTCATTGCGGCTTCACTTGAATATCACGCTGATTTGAACTATACACTGCTGTCAGATCTCATGAATATGTTCTGATTCTACAAGTATTGTGCTTGACTGATTGGACAGAGCTGATATTTTTATAACTAATCTTTATAGAAGGCATGTTCAGAGTAAGTAGGCTCAGGGATCACAATATACAGTTTATATACACTTGTTCCAAGTTCTGGAGGCAGGGTGCTAACATCACACAACTTGTTAGTGGTGACGATAGCAATATGCAGGTTAAAACTGACCACTGAGTGACTGCTCCCCTCAACACAGCTAAAACTCACCATGGGGCTGGCACCGATTGAATTGATTGGTTAATCTGATGGTAGGTGAAATGCTGGTTTGATCCCTCAGCTTGGACTGAATTCCAAATTGACCGCAGATTCCAGACCCTCCCTCAGGAGGCTACCTCCCCCCTCGTAACCTGAGTCGCTTCATCAAGATTCCCTTTAGGTCCTTCTGTCCACCATGGAGGGGTTTCCCATACAGGCTACTGCTACATCTGCCACCTGTACACACCTCAGTATTTTACTGAAGACCAGTTTCCCAGCAGGGGCTGCTGTCTATATCAGTGTCCACCCACTTTCAGTCAGAGACCTGGGGTGGAACGTGCAGCTGTCCCATGCAACCATAGGTTAAAGTGGTTCATGTGCTGATTGTTTATTCCATGGAGTCTGTGGACCATGTTGATGTGGGGTGTTGTACGCCCTTTTTAGTATTCTGAGACTCTGTTTATTGTTCATTTGATTGCACTTTAGCTGCACTCTCCGTATTTGTGAATGGTCTGGTGCGGAGGCGGCAGGCAGGCCAGAGGACATCCTTGTAAGCCTGAGTTCTGCTGCGGCAACTACCAACAGGTCCAGGCAGTGGGCTGTGGAGGTGCTCGAAACTCCCTACTGCCTGCCCCTCCTCCACAGTATGTTCATGTCCAGGTAACTTTACAGAGGGAGCACACCATCTCTCTTGCAGTGTTTTGAATAAGCACCATGAGGGCTGTGGTGCATTATAGAACATAGAAGAATACAGCGCAGTACAGGCCCTTCGGCCCTCGATGTTGCGCCGATCCAAGTCCACCTAACCTACACTAGCCCACTATCCTCCATATGCCTATCCAATGCCCGCTTAAATGCCCATAAAGAGGGAGAGTCCACCACTGCTACTGGCAGGGCATTCCATGAACTCACGACTCGCTGAGTAAAGAACCTACCCCTAACATCTTCCTATACCTACCCCCCCTTAATTTAAAGCTATGCCCCCTTGTAATATCTTCACCTCAAATCCAGCAAGCTTCAGTATTTCGTTATTTGGATTTCCAGAAATGAGGCCAATAATCAGGAAAACTAACAGAATGTTATAGTTTATTGCGAGGGGATTTGAATACAAGAGTAGGGAGGCTTTGGTTATACAGGACATTAATAAGGTTGCATCTGGAGTGCAGCTTGTGGTCCTGAGCACCATACTTACACAAGGAAGCAATTCAGAGGATGTTTACTAGACTAATACCTGGAATGAGTGGTTTGCCTAATGAGGAAAGGCTAGACAGGTTTGGCCTGTATCCTCTGGAGTTTAGAAGAGTCAGAGGTGGCCCAGTTGAAACATATAAGATCCTGAGAGGACTTGATTGGGTGGATGTTGAAAGGATTTACTTCTTGTTGGAGAATTTAGAACCAGAGGTCATAGTTTAAAAATAAAGAGTGGTCTATTTAACACAGAGATGAGGAAACATTTTTTTCTCAGAGGGTTGAGAGTCTTGGGAACACGCTTCCTTACAAGGCAGTGAGAGCAGAATCTTTAAATATTTTAGGGCAGAAGTAGATGGATTCTTGATGACCAAGAGGATGAAAGATTATCAGGGATGTGCAGGAACATGGAGTTGAGGTGAAAAACAGATTAGGACTGTGACAATCTTGAAGCTTAGTATGGCCTTACTACACTTCTCCATCACCCAGCCCCTATCAGATTCCATTCTTCATCTCTTTATGTAAAAAAGAGCTGGCTTCTTCCCCACCTTGCCAGCTATTGAACTATGTCAGGCTAATTACACAAATACATTGCACCATTATCAGTGAGCCATTTCCATTTCCATTTCCCTTGTTGGACAAGAATACATCAATGAATGAAGACATCAACAGTTAACAGGATGAGAACAGGGACAAAGATCTATTCCCATCATTATGGAAGAGATGGTCCTGGCCATCATTGGTGTGTGCTAGCCTTGAGGCCACAGCCATTGATAAGGTTGAGGGGAGATGAGGATGAAACTCTGTTCATGACTGAACCATTTTCCCAAAAACCATTTGCTCTTCACCCAACAGTCTTCTAATTGACCTGCTTAACTACACATGTCCTGCCTTCCACCTCCATATTTAACCTTATCTTAATCTGGACCTTCAATTATCTGCTTTTCTGTGCGCTTTCTGGCTAAGGTGAGGAGCAAGCTCCTTACACAATACAATAGTGTTGAACTTGTTCTGACACTCACAGTCATTAGCTCAGACACTGGCACTAAGTAACATCAGGGGGATAAGACAGCCATGATCTTACCCAACCCAACAGGGAGAGGTGGCAAAGATGCTCCCATTCTCACCCCTTCATGCAGGGTGAGCCTGGATAATGATTACTCAATGGCTGTTGTATAAGACAGTTAGTAGCTGAAAAGGTTAGCTAAGGGAATCTCTTCCCACCAGGATACTAAAAACTGTTCCTGGGAGGGGCTATCTTGTGCTGTGTTTGTTGTCAAAGCTGTGTGGGACAGTTCTGTAGCAGTGCTGCAAACTTATTCTTAACTTGTACCTGATGCCTCCTTACGAGAGAACATTATGCATCTTGGATGTAATGTTACTAGTTATGAAACCATACATAATAAATCAACTGACCATTCATCAGAATTGAATATACCATCTCCAAAGCCTCTGTGTAGGCATCCTTCTCCACGTGGTATCAATAGCTGATTGGTGGCACAAGACCTACCCAAAAATTCTCTGCCCGTCCATTACAGTTGCACGGCCCGTTAGCAGGCATTACCATCACTGATGAAATCACACGTGTTAGCAACACCTTTAAGCATCCGCACGGGACCCTGCTTCAGACTGCTCTGTATTGAATTTCAGCAGAGCAAAAGGAAGATCCTGGGTGGCCCAACTATGCAGTGAGGACTCCCTGCTTGTTCTCTATTAGAGAAGGCCTCATCCACCCGAGACAAAAGGTGGAGGCCCCCTGAGCCAACCAAGAAAGGCTGGGCTGAGGTTGTAGTATCTGGACATTTGCAGAAGCTGCCTGAAGTGCTACAGTGAGTCAATACAAAGTAGGAGCCATCAATAAGATCATGACTGATCTGATTCTAATCTCAAATCTGCATTCCCTCCTCCCCTGATAACCTTTCATCCCCATCTTCTTATCTGTCCTCATCTGCCCTAAAAATATTCAACGACTTTGCTTCCACCATCTTTTTAGTAAGGGAGCACCAAAGACGCACCACCTCATCTCTGTTTTAAATGGGTGAATCCTGGCTTTTTGTTTTAAACAGTGAGCTCTAGTTCTAGATTCTCCCACACCAGGAAACCTCCTCTCTACGTTCACCCTGTCAAGACTCCCTCAGGATCTTGCATGTTTCAAACTATTTGTCTATTTCTCTCCTAAACTTCAGTGGATGCAGCTTAGTTTGTACAACCTTTCCTCATAAGACAAGGTCCCCCTCCTCCATTTCCAACTACTCATAGAATCATGCAGGACAGAAGATGCTCTTTGTCCCATCAAATCTATACTATCAAAATACACCAGATCTATATTTCAGGCACTTTCCAGAATCTAGTCTGCCTCTGTGCACTGATTTACATCCTCTTTTAAATAAGGTCACCCATTTGAGTTATAAGAAAAAGCTGGATAGGCTGGGACCTTTTTCCCTAGAGTTTAGGAGGTTGAGGGGTGAACTTATAAAGGTTTATAAGACCATAAGGAGCCTGGATAGGATGAATAGCAAAGTCTTTTCCTCAGAATCAGGGAGTTCAAAAGTAGAGAGCATAGGTTTACGGTGAGAGGGGAAAGATTTAAAAGGGACCTTGAGGGATAGCTTTTAAACACAGGATCTGGTGCATATATGGAATCTACTGGCAGAGGAAGTGATGGAGGCGTGTAGAATTATAACATTTAAAAAACATTTGGTCAGCTTCATGGATAGGAAAGGTTTTGAGAGATATGGGCCAACCATAAGGTAATGGGAATAATGCATACATGATTTTATCACAGAGTCTTTTTCCACAGTGCATGACTCTATGATTCTATGTCTCTGGGTGACCAATACCATACACAGTACTCCAGGTATGGTCTCACCAGTGTACTGTATAACCAACATGGACTATCCACTGTGCAGAGTTTGTACCGCACAAATCACACCGCTTATGGGTCAGCAATTGATGAACTATGAGGCTGGGGCTGTGGGGCAGGAAGCATTCACAGTGTTGACAGTAATAGCTGCAGGTTTCTTTGGTAAGGAACAGCTGCGGTGCGATGGCACAGAAGGACTGGCAAAGCCAGCTCTCACTAGGTCTCTCCATCATGGCCAAGTATCACATGCACTACAGTGGCTACCATGGCAGCAGCAAAAAATCTTGGGACTGAATCATTCTAGCTAGCCTTGTGAAGAGCTGAATATTCACCTCCCCTGTCAAAATCACATTAAGTAGATTGGGTACAGCACAGAAGGAAGTCTTTCAATCCATTAGGTCTGTGCCAACTCTCTGAGGAACAACTCATGTCATCCCAAACCCCAGCCTTTTGCTGATATATTGCAATCTTTCTCTTTTCATATAATGAACTGATTCCTTTTTGAAATCCCCATTGACTCAGTCTCTATCGCATTCTCAACACATGGTTTTCCAGATTCTAACCACAGACTGTGTGAAAAGGTTATTCACCTCACTCTCTCCTCTGAGATCCTGGACATTTATCTATAATGAAAAGAAAGGCAACCTTAATGGTGTTGACTCTTGGCTGAAAACCAAACAACTAACTTAATGCAAGGGTCATATTGGAATAAAATTATTAACTATGTTTCTTTCTCCACAGGCACTGCCAGATTGGGTTTCTGCTTGTATTTCGAGTTGTTTTGCAGATCTCCAGCATCTGCAATACTTTGCTTTTGTCTTAATATCAACTCCAACTTGTAAAATAAACCTATTATGTACCAATCTTCACACTCCATCAGCTTCAATTTTTATTAATACGTGTTTTATGTGAAACATTGTCTATATGTTTTCTAGAATGCATGTAGACAGCAAGCACTTCATTCCTTTCATCAACCTTCTCTGTCACTTCAGCAAAAAAAATTCAATTTGATAAATCAAGCATAATCTTCTTTTTACAAATTGTGCTGGCTCTCCTCAATTAACTCAAACCTTTCCAAATGCCAGCTGACTTTTTTTTCCAGATTAAGAATTTGAACACTTTCCGTACCACTGATATTATACCTCACCTGCCATTGTACGATGCCTCAGTTTGACTTGTATTTTAGTTCTCACATCAGTGATCCCAGTCTGCTTCATTGTGATCCTGACCTAGCTATCTGTGATCCCAGTCTGCTTCACCGTGATCCTAACCTAACTATCCGTGATCCCAGTCTCCTTCACCGTGTTCCTGACCTAATTAACTGTGATCCCAGTCTGCTTCACCGTGATCCTGACCTAACTATCTGTGATCCCAGTCTGCTTCACCGTGATCCTGACCTAATTAACTGTGATCCCAGTCTCCTTCACCGTGATCCTGACCTAACTATCCGTGATCCCAGTCTTCTTCACCGTGCTCCTGACCTAACTATCTGTGATCCCAGTCGGTTTCACCGTGATCCTGACCGAACAATCCGTGATCCCAGTCTGCTTCACCGTGATCCTGACCGAACGATCCGTGATCCCAGTCTGCTTCACGGTGATCCTGACCTAACTATCCGTGATCCCAGTCTGCATCACCGTGATCCTGACCTAACTATCCGTGATCCCAGTCACGTTCACCATGATCCTGAACAAACTATCCATGATCCCAGTCTGCTTCATTGTGATCCTGACCTAACTATCCGTGATCCCAGTTGGCTCCACCGTGATCCTGACCTAATTATCTGTGATCCCAGTCTGCTTCACTAACTTTCTAACAATCTGTGCTTTCTAACTATCTGTGATTCCAGTCTGCTTCACCGAGATCCTGACCTAACTATCCGTGATCCCAGTCTCCTTCACCGTGATCCTGACCTAATTAACTGTGATCCCAGTCAGCTTCACCGTGATCCTGACCTAACTATCTGTGATCACAGTCTGCTTCACCGTGATCCTGACCTAATTAACTGTGATCCCAGTCTGCTTCACCGTGATCCTGACCTAACTATCTGTGATCCCAGTCTGCTTCACCGTGATCCTGACCTAACTATCCGTGATCCCAGTCTGCTTCACCGTGATCCTGACCTAACTATCCGTGAACCCAGTCTGCTTCACCGTGATCCTGACCGAACTATCCGTGATCCCAGTCTGCTTCACTGTGATCCTGACCTAACTATCCGTGATCCCAGTCTGCTTCACTGTGATCCTGACCTAACTATCCGTGATCCCAGTAACGTTCACCATGATCCTGAACTATCTATCCGTGATCCCAGTCTGCTTCACCATAACGCTGACCTAACTATCTGTGATCCCAGTCGGTTTGACCGTGATCCTGACCTAACTATCTGTGATCCCAGTCGGTTTCACCGTGATCCTGACCTAACTATCCGTGATCCCAGCATGCTTCACCGTGATCCTGACCGAACTATCCGTGATCCCAGTGTGCTTCACGGTGATCCTGACTTAACTATCCGTGATCCCAGTCACGTTCACCGTGATCCTGAACTAACTATCTGTGATCCCAGTCTGCTTCACTGTGATCCTGACCTAACTATCCGTGATCCCAGTCTGCTTCACCGTGATCCTGAACTAACTATTCGTGATCCCAGTCTGCTTCACCGTGATCCTGACCTAACTATCTGTGATCCCAAACTGCTTCACTATGATCCTGATGTAACTATCCGTGATCCCATTCTGCTTTACCGTGATCCTGAACTAACTATTCGTGATCCCAGTCTGCTTCACCGTGATCCTGTTTTAAATATCTGTGATCCCAAACTGCTTCACTGTGATCCTGATGTAACTATCCGTGATCCCATTCTGCTTCACCGTGATTCTGACCTAACTATCCGTGATCCCAGTCTGCTTCACCATGCACGCGACCTAACTATCCGTGATCCCAGTGTGCTTGTCCGTGATCCTGACCTAACTATCTGTGATCCCAGTCTGCTTTACCGTGATCCTGACCTAACTATCTGTGATCCCAAGCTGCTTCACTGTGATCCTGACCTAACTATCTGTGATCCCAGTCTGTTTCACCGTGACCCTGACCGAACTATCTGTGATCCCAGTCTGCTTCACCGTGATCCTGAACTAACTATCCGTGATCCCATTCTGCTTCACCGTGATTCTGACCTAACTATCCGTGATCCCAGTCACGTTCACCTTGATCCTGAACTAACTATCCGTGATCCCAGTCTGCTTCATCGTGATCCTGACCTAACTATCCGTGATCCCAGTTGGCTCCACCGTGATCCTGACATAATTATCTGTGATCCCAGTCTGCTTCACCGTGATCCTTACCTAATTAACTGTGATCCCAGTCTGCTTCACAGTGATCCTGACCTAACTATCCGTGATCCCAGTCTTCTTCACCGTGATCCTGACCTAACTATCCGTGATCCCAGTCTCCTTCACCGTGATCCTGACCTAATTAACTGTGATCCCAGTCTGCTTCACGGTGATCCTGACCTAATTAAATGTGATCCCAGTCTGCTTCACCATAATCCTGACCTAACTATCCGTGATCCCAGTCTCCTTCACCGTGATCCTGACCTAACTATCTGTGATCCCAGTCTGCTTCACGGTGATCCTGACCTAATTAAATGTGATCCCAGTCTGCTTCACCATAATCCTGACCTAACTATCTGTGATCCCAGTCTGCTTCACCATAATCCTGACCTAACTATCCGTGATCCCAGTCTCCTTCACCGTGATCCTGACCTAACTATCTGTGATCCCAGTCTGCTTCACGGTGATCCTGACCTAATTAAATGTGATCCCAGTCTGCTTCACCATAATCCTGACCTAATTAACTGTGATCCCAGTCTGCTTCACCGTGATCCTGACCTAACTATCCGTGATACCAGTCTGCATCACTGTGATCCTGACCGAACTATCCGTGATCCCAGTGTGCTTCACTGTGATCCTGACCTAACTATCCGTGATCCCAGTCTGCTTCACTGTGATCCTGACGTAACTATCCGTGATCCCAGTCTGCTTCACCGTGATCCTGAACTAACTATCCGTGATCCCTCTCTGCTTCACCGTGATCCTGACCTAACTATCCGTGATCCCAGTCTGCTTCAACGTGTTCCTGACCTAATTAAATGTGATCCCAGTCTGCTTCACTGTGATCCTGACATAATTAACTGTGATCCCAGTCTGTTTCACTGTGATCCTGACCTAATTAACTGTGATCCCAGTCTGTTTCACTGTGATCCTGACCTAACTATCCGTGATCCCAGTCTGCTTCACCGTGATCCTGACCTAATTAACTGTGATCCCAGTCTGCTTCACTGTGATCCTGACCTAATTAACTGTGATCCCAGTCTGTTTCACTGTGATCCTGACCTAACTAACTGTGATCCCAGTCTGCTTCACTGTGATCCTGTCCTAACTATCCGTGATCCCTGTCTGCTTCACCGTGATCGTGACCTTATTAACTGTGATTCCAGTCTGCTTCACCGTGATCCTGACATAACTATCCGTGATCCCAGTCTGCATCACCGTGATCCTGACCTAACTATCCGTGATCCCAGTCACGTTCACCATGATCATGAACAAACTATCCATGATCCCAGTCTGCTTCATTGTGATCCTGACCTAACTATCCGTGATCCCAGTTGGCTCCACCGTGATCCTGACCTAATTATCTGTGATCCCAGTCTGCTTCACTAACTTTCTAACAATCTGTGCTTTCTAACTATCTGTGATTCCAGTCTGCTTCACCGAGATCCTGACCTAACTATCCGTGATCCCAGTCTCCTTCACCGTGATCCTGACCTAATTAACTGTGATCCCAGTCTGCTTCACCGTGATCCTGACCTAACTATCTGTGATCACAGTCTGCTTCACCGTGATCCTGACCTAATTAACTGTGATCCCAGTCTGCTTCACCGTGATCCTGACCTAACTATCTGTGATCCCAGTCTGCTTCACCGTGATCCTGACCTAACTATCCGTGATCCCAGTCTGCTTCACCGTGATCCTGACCTAACTATCTGTGAACCCAGTCTGCTTCACTGTGATCCTGACCGAACTATCCGTGATCCCAGTCTGCTTCACTGTGATCCTGACCTAACTATCCGTGATCCCAGTCTGCTTCACTGTGATCCTGACCTAACTATCCGTGATCCCAGTCACGTTCACCGTGATCCTGAACTAACTATCTGTGATCCCAGTCTGCTTCACTGTGATCCTGACCTAACTATCCGTGATCCCAGTCTGCTTCACCGTGATCCTGAACTAACTATTCGTGATCCCAGTCTGCTTCACCGTGATCCTGACCTAACTATCTGTGATCCCAAACTGCTTCACTATGATCCTGATGTAACTATCCGTGATCCCATTCTGCTTTACCGTGATCCTGAACTAACTATTCGTGATCCCAGTCTGCTTCACCGTGATCCTGACCTAACTATCTGTGATCCCAAACTGCTTCACTGTGATCCTGATGTAACTATCCGTGATCCCATTCTGCTTCACCGTGATTCTGACCTAACTATCCGTGATCCTAGTCTGCTTCACCATGCACGCGACCTAACTATCCGTGATCCCAGTGTGCTTGTCCGTGATCCTGACCTAACTATCTGTGATCCCAGTCTGCTTTACCGTGATCCTGACCTAACTATCTGTGATCCCAAGCTGCTTCACTGTGATCCTGACCTAACTATCTGTGATCCCAGTCTGTTTCACCGTGACCCTGACCGAACTATCTGTGATCCCAGTCTGCTTCACCGTAATCCTGAACTAACTATCCGTGATCCCATTCTGCTTCACCGTGATTCTGACCTAACTATCCGTGATCCCAGTCACGTTCACCTTGATCCTGAACTAACTATCCGTGATCCCAGTCTGCTTCATCGTGATCCTGACCTAACTATCCGTGATCCCAGTTGGCTCCACCGTGATCCTGACATAATTATCTGTGATCCCAGTCTGCTTCACCGTGATCCTGACCTAATTAACTGTGATCCCAGTCTGCTTCACAGTGATCCTGACCTAACTATCCGTGATCCCAGTCTTCTTCACCGTGATCCTGACCTAACTATCCGTGATCCCAGTCTCCTTCACCGTGATCCTGACCTAATTAACTGTGATCCCAGTCTGCTTCACGGTGATCCTGACCTAATTAAATGTGATCCCAGTCTGCTTCACCATAATCCTGACCTAACTATCCGTGATCCCAGTCTCCTTCACCGTGATCCTGACCTAACTATCTGTGATCCCAGTCTGCTTCACGGTGATCCTGACCTAATTAAATGTGATCCCAGTCTGCTTCACCATAATCCTGACCTAACTATCTGTGATCCCAGTCTGCTTCACCGTGATCCTGACCTAATTAACTGTGATCCCAGACTGCTTCACCATAATCCTGACCTAACTATCTGTGATCCCAGTCTGCTTCACCGTGATCCTGACCTAATTAACTGTGATCCCAGTCTGCTTCACCGTGATCCTGACCTAACTATCCGTGATACCAGTCTGCATCACTGTGATCCTGACCGAACTATCCGTGATCCCAGTGTGCTTCACTGTGATCCTGACCTAACTATCCGTGATCCCAGTCTGCTTCACTGTGATCCTGACGTAACTATCCGTGATCCCAGTCTGCTTCACCGTGATCCTGAACTAACTATCCGTGATCCCTCTCTGCTTCACCGTGATCCTGACCTAACTATCCGTGATCCCAGTCTGCTTCAACGTGTTCCTGACCTAATTAAATGTAATCCCAGTCTGCTTCACTGTGATCCTGACATAATTAACTGTGATCCCAGTCTGTTTCACTGTGATCCTGACCTAATTAACTGTGATCCCAGTCTGTTTCACTGTGATCCTGACCTAACTATCCGTGATCCCAGTCTGCTTCACCGTGATCCTGACCTAATTAACTGTGATCCCAGTCTGCTTCACCGTGATCCTGACCTAACTATCCGTGATCCCAGTCTTCTTCACCGTGATTCTGACCTAACTATCCGTGATCCCAGTCTTCTTCACCGTGATTCTGACCTAACTATCTGTGATCCCAAACTGCTTCACTGTGATCCTGATGTAACTATCCGTGATCCCATTCTGCTTCACCGTGATTCTGACCTAACTATCCGTGATCCCAGTCTGCTTCACCATGCACGCGACCTAACTATCCGTGATCCCAGTGTGCTTGTCCGTGATCCTGACCTAACTATCTGTGATCCCAGTCTGCTTTACCGTGATCCTGACCTAACTATCTGTGATCCCAAGCTGCTTCACTGTGATCCTGACCTAACTATCTGTGATCCCAGTCTGTTTCACCGTGACCCTGACCGAACTATCTGTGATCCCAGTCTGCTTCACCGTGATCCTGAACTAACTATCCGTGATCCCATTCTGCTTCACCGTGATTCTGACCTAACTATCCGTGATCCCAGTCACGTTCACCTTGATCCTGAACTAACTATCCGTGATCCCAGTCTGCTTCATCGTGATCCTGACCTAACTATCCGTGATCCCAGTTGGCTCCACCGTGATCCTGACATAATTATCTGTGATCCCAGTCTGCTTCACCGTGATCCTGACCTAATTAACTGTGATCCCAGTCTGCTTCACAGTGATCCTGACCTAACTATCCGTGATCCCAGTCTTCTTCACCGTGATCCTGACCTAACTATCCGTGATCCCAGTCTCCTTCACCGTGATCCTGACCTAATTAACTGTGATCCCAGTCTGCTTCACGGTGATCCTGACCTAATTAAATGTGATCCCAGTCTGCTTCACCATAATCCTGACCTAACTATCCGTGATCCCAGTCTCCTTCACCGTGATCCTGACCTAACTATCTGTGATCCCAGTCTGCTTCACGGTGATCCTGACCTAATTAAATGTGATCCCAGTCTGCTTCACCATAATCCTGACCTAACTATCTGTGATCCCAGTCTGCTTCACCGTGATCCTGACCTAATTAACTGTGATCCCAGACTGCTTCACCATAATCCTGACCTAACTATCTGTGATCCCAGTCTGCTTCACCGTGATCCTGACCTAATTAACTGGGATCCCAGTCTGCTTCACCGTGATCCTGACCTAACTATCCGTGATACCAGTCTGCATCACTGTGATCCTGACCGAACTATCCGTGATCCCAGTGTGCTTCACTGTGATCCTGACCTAACTATCCGTGATCCCAGTCTGCTTCACTGTGATCCTGACGTAACTATCCGTGATCCCAGTCTGCTTCACCGTGATCCTGAACTAACTATCCGTGATCCCTCTCTGCTTCACCGTGATCCTGACCTAACTATCCGTGATCCCAGTCTGCTTCAACGTGTTCCTGACCTAATTAAATGTGATCCCAGTCTGCTTCACTGTGATCCTGACATAATTAACTGTGATCCCAGTCTGTCTCACTGTGATCCTGACCTAATTAACTGTGATCCCAGTCTGTTTCACTGTGATCCTGACCTAACTATCCGTGATCCCAGTCTGCTTCACCGTGATCCTGACCTAATTAACTGTGATCCCAGTCTGCTTCACTGTGATCCTGACCTAATTAACTGTGATCCCAGTCTGTTTCACTGTGATCCTGACCTAACTATCTGTGATCCCAGTCTGCTTCACTGTGATCCTGTCCTAACTATCCGTGATCCCTGTCTGCTTCACCGTGATCGTGACCTTATTAACTGTGATTCCAGTCTGCTTCACCGTGATCCTGACCTAACTATCCGTGATCCCAGTCTGCATCACCGTGATCCTGACCTAACTATCTGTGATCCCAGTCTGCTTCACCGTGATCCTGAACAAACTATCCATGATCCCAGTCTGCTTCATTGTGATCCTGACCTAACTATCCGTGATCCCAGTTGGCTCCACCGTGATCCTGACATAACTAACTGTGATCCCATTCTGCTTCACCGTGATCCTGACTTAATTAATTGTGATCCCAGTCTGCTTCACTGAGATCCTGACCTAACTATCTGTGATCCCAGTGGGCTTCACTGTGATCCTGACCTAAGTAACCGTAATCCCAGTCTGCTTCACCGTGATCCTGATTGAACTATCCGTGATCCCATTCTGCTTCACTGTGATCCTGAACTAACTATCTGTGATCCCAGTCTGCTTCACCATGATCCTGACATAACTATCCGTGATCCCAGTCTGCTTCACTGTGATCCTGACCTAACTATCTGTGAACCCAGTGTGCTTCACTATGATCCTGACCTAACTATCCGTGATCCCAGTCTGCTTCACCGTGATCCTGACATAACTAACTGTGATCCCAGTCTGCTTCACTGTGATCCTGACCTAACTATCCGTGATCCCAGTCTGCGTCACCGTGATCCTGAACTAACTATCTGTGATCCCAGTCTGCTTCACCGTGATCCTGACATAACTATCTATGATCCCAGTCAGCTTCACTGTGATCCTGACCTAACTATCCGTGATCCCAGTCTGCTTCACCGTGATCCTGAACTAACTATCTGTGATCCCAGTCTGCTTCACTGTGATCCTGACATAACTATCCGTGATCCCAGTCTGCTTCACCGTGATCCTGAACTAACTATCTGTGATCCCAGTCTGCTTCA
Organism: Chiloscyllium plagiosum; assembly: GCF_037043375.1. Lineage (NCBI taxonomy): Eukaryota > Metazoa > Chordata > Chondrichthyes > Orectolobiformes > Hemiscylliidae > Chiloscyllium > Chiloscyllium plagiosum. The sequence goes on along the minus strand of NW_028270158.1, from coordinate 65,472,802 downwards.
CCGTGATCCTGACATAACTATCCGTGATCCCAGTCTGCTTCACCGTGATCCTGACCTAACTATCCGTGATCCCAATCTGCTTCACCGTGATCCTGACCTAATTAACTGTGATCCCAGTCTGCTTCACCGTGATCCTGACATAACTATCTTTGATCCCAGTCTGCTTCACTGTGATCCTGACCTAACTATCAGTGATCCCAGTCTGCTTCACCGTGATCCTGAACTAACTATCTGTGATCCCAGTCTGCTTCACCGTGATCCTAACATAACTAACTGTGATCCCAGTCTGCTTCACTGTGATCCTGACCTAACTATCCGTGATCCCAGTCTGCTTCACCGTGATCCTGAACTAACTATCTGTGATCCCAGTCGGCTTCACCGTGATCCTGACATAACTATCCGTGATCCCAGTCTGCTTCACCGTGATCCTGACCTAACTCTCCGTGATCCCAATCTGCTTCATCGTGATCCTGACCTAATTAACTGTGATCCCAGTCTGTTTCACTGTGATCCTGACAGAACTATCAATGATCCCGGTTTGCTTCACTGTGATCCTGACCAAACTCTCCGTGATCCCAGAGTGCTTCACCGTGATCATGACTTAATTAATTGTGATCCCAGTGTGCTTCACCGTGATCCTGACCTAAGTAACCGTAATCCCAGTCTGCTTCACCGTGATCCTGACCTAACTATCCGTGATCCCAGTCTGCTTCACCGTGATCCTGACCTAACTATCCGTGATCCCAGTCTGCTTCACCGTGATCCTGACCTAACTATCCGTGATCCCAGTCACGTTCACCGTGATCCTGACCTAACTATCCATGATCCCAGTGTGCTTCACCGTGATCCTGACCTAATTATCCGTGATCCCAGTGGGCTTCACTGTGATCCTGACCTAAGTAAGCGTAATCCCAGTCTGCTTCACCGTGATCCTGATCTAACTATCCGTGATCCCATTCTGCTACACCGTGATTCTGACGTAACTATCCGTGATTCCAGTCTGCTTCACCGTGATCCTGACCTAACTATCCGTGATCCCAGTCACGTTCACCGTGATCCTGACCTAACTATCCATGATCCCAGAGTGCTTCACCGTGATCATGACTTAATTAATTGTGATCCCAGTGTGCTTCACCGTGATCCTGACCTAAGTAACCGTAATCCCAGTCTGCTTCACCGTGATCCTGACCTAACTATCCGTGATCCCAGTCTGCTTCACCGTGATCCTGACCTAACTATCCGTGATTCCAGTCTGCTTCACCGTGATCCTGACCTAACTATCTGTGATCCCAGTCTGCTTCACTGTGATCCTGACCTAACTATCCGTGATCCCAGTCTGCTTCACCGTGATCCTGACCTAACTATCTGTGATCCCAGTCTGCTTCAGCGTGATCCTGACCTTACTATCTGTGATCCCAGTCTGCTTCACCGTGATCCTGACCTAACTATCCGTGATTCCAGTCTGCTTCAGCGTGATCCTGACCTAACTATCCGTGATCCCAGTCACGTTCACCATGATCATGAACAAACTATCCATGATCCCAGTCTGCTTCATTGTGATCCTGACCTAACTATCCGTGATCCCAGTTGGCTCCACCGTGATCCTGACCTAATTATCTGTGATCCCAGTCTGCTTCACTAACTTTCTAACAATCTGTGCTTTCTAACTATCTGTGATTCCAGTCTGCTTCACCGAGATCCTGACCTAACTATCCGTGATCCCAGTCTCCTTCACCGTGATCCTGACCTAATTAACTGTGATCCCAGTCTGCTTCACCGTGATCCTGACCTAACTATCTGTGATCACAGTCTGCTTCACCGTGATCCTGACCTAATTAACTGTGATCCCAGTCTGCTTCACCGTGATCCTGACCTAACTATCTGTGATCCCAGTCTGCTTCACCGTGATCCTGACCTAACTATCCGTGATCCCAGTCTGCTTCACCGTGATCCTGACCTAACTATCTGTGAACCCAGTCTGCTTCACTGTGATCCTGACCGAACTATCCGTGATCCCAGTCTGCTTCACTGTGATCCTGACCTAACTATCCGTGATCCCAGTCTGCTTCACTGTGATCCTGACCTAACTATCCGTGATCCCAGTCACGTTCACCGTGATCCTGAACTAACTATCTGTGATCCCAGTCTGCTTCACTGTGATCCTGACCTAACTATCCGTGATCCCAGTCTGCTTCACCGTGATCCTGAACTAACTATTCGTGATCCCAGTCTGCTTCACCGTGATCCTGACCTAACTATCTGTGATCCCAAACTGCTTCACTATGATCCTGATGTAACTATCCGTGATCCCATTCTGCTTTACCGTGATCCTGAACTAACTATTCGTGATCCCAGTCTGCTTCACCGTGATCCTGACCTAACTATCTGTGATCCCAAACTGCTTCACTGTGATCCTGATGTAACTATCCGTGATCCCATTCTGCTTCACCGTGATTCTGACCTAACTATCCGTGATCCTAGTCTGCTTCACCATGCACGCGACCTAACTATCCGTGATCCCAGTGTGCTTGTCCGTGATCCTGACCTAACTATCTGTGATCCCAGTCTGCTTTACCGTGATCCTGACCTAACTATCTGTGATCCCAAGCTGCTTCACTGTGATCCTGACCTAACTATCTGTGATCCCAGTCTGTTTCACCGTGACCCTGACCGAACTATCTGTGATCCCAGTCTGCTTCACCGTAATCCTGAACTAACTATCCGTGATCCCATTCTGCTTCACCGTGATTCTGACCTAACTATCCGTGATCCCAGTCACGTTCACCTTGATCCTGAACTAACTATCCGTGATCCCAGTCTGCTTCATCGTGATCCTGACCTAACTATCCGTGATCCCAGTTGGCTCCACCGTGATCCTGACATAATTATCTGTGATCCCAGTCTGCTTCACCGTGATCCTGACCTAATTAACTGTGATCCCAGTCTGCTTCACAGTGATCCTGACCTAACTATCCGTGATCCCAGTCTTCTTCACCGTGATCCTGACCTAACTATCCGTGATCCCAGTCTCCTTCACCGTGATCCTGACCTAATTAACTGTGATCCCAGTCTGCTTCACGGTGATCCTGACCTAATTAAATGTGATCCCAGTCTGCTTCACCATAATCCTGACCTAACTATCCGTGATCCCAGTCTCCTTCACCGTGATCCTGACCTAACTATCTGTGATCCCAGTCTGCTTCACGGTGATCCTGACCTAATTAAATGTGATCCCAGTCTGCTTCACCATAATCCTGACCTAACTATCTGTGATCCCAGTCTGCTTCACCGTGATCCTGACCTAATTAACTGTGATCCCAGACTGCTTCACCATAATCCTGACCTAACTATCTGTGATCCCAGTCTGCTTCACCGTGATCCTGACCTAATTAACTGTGATCCCAGTCTGCTTCACCGTGATCCTGACCTAACTATCCGTGATACCAGTCTGCATCACTGTGATCCTGACCGAACTATCCGTGATCCCAGTGTGCTTCACTGTGATCCTGACCTAACTATCCGTGATCCCAGTCTGCTTCACTGTGATCCTGACGTAACTATCCGTGATCCCAGTCTGCTTCACCGTGATCCTGAACTAACTATCCGTGATCCCTCTCTGCTTCACCGTGATCCTGACCTAACTATCCGTGATCCCAGTCTGCTTCAACGTGTTCCTGACCTAATTAAATGTGATCCCAGTCTGCTTCACTGTGATCCTGACATAATTAACTGTGATCCCAGTCTGTTTCACTGTGATCCTGACCTAATTAACTGTGATCCCAGTCTGTTTCACTGTGATCCTGACCTAACTATCCGTGATCCCAGTCTGCTTCACCGTGATCCTGACCTAATTAACTGTGATCCCAGTCTGCTTCACCGTGATCCTGACCTAACTATCCGTGATCCCAGTCTTCTTCACCGTGATTCTGACCTAACTATCCGTGATCCCAGTCTTCTTCACCGTGATTCTGACCTAACTATCTGTGATCCCAAACTGCTTCACTGTGATCCTGATGTAACTATCCGTGATCCCATTCTGCTTCACCGTGATTCTGACCTAACTATCCGTGATCCCAGTCTGCTTCACCATGCACGCGACCTAACTATCCGTGATCCCAGTGTGCTTGTCCGTGATCCTGACCTAACTATCTGTGATCCCAAGCTGCTTCACTGTGATCCTGACCTAACTATCTGTGATCCCAGTCTGTTTCACCGTGACCCTGACCGAACTATCTGTGATCCCAGTCTGCTTCACCGTGATCCTGAACTAACTATCCGTGATCCCATTCTGCTTCACCGTGATTCTGACCTAACTATCCGTGATCCCAGTCACGTTCACCTTGATCCTGAACTAACTATCCGTGATCCCAGTCTGCTTCATCGTGATCCTGACCTAACTATCCGTGATCCCAGTTGGCTCCACCGTGATCCTGACATAATTATCTGTGATCCCAGTCTGCTTCACCGTGATCCTGACCTAATTAACTGTGATCCCAGTCTGCTTCACAGTGATCCTGACCTAACTATCCGTGATCCCAGTCTTCTTCACCGTGATCCTGACCTAACTATCCGTGATCCCAGTCTCCTTCACCGTGATCCTGACCTAATTAACTGTGATCCCAGTCTGCTTCACGGTGATCCTGACCTAATTAAATGTGATCCCAGTCTGCTTCACCATAATCCTGACCTAACTATCCGTGATCCCAGTCTCCTTCACCGTGATCCTGACCTAACTATCTGTGATCCCAGTCTGCTTCACGGTGATCCTGACCTAATTAAATGTGATCCCAGTCTGCTTCACCATAATCCTGACCTAACTATCTGTGATCCCAGTCTGCTTCACCGTGATCCTGACCTAATTAACTGTGATCCCAGACTGCTTCACCATAATCCTGACCTAACTATCTGTGATCCCAGTCTGCTTCACCGTGATCCTGACCTAATTAACTGGGATCCCAGTCTGCTTCACCGTGATCCTGACCTAACTATCCGTGATACCAGTCTGCATCACTGTGATCCTGACCGAACTATCCGTGATCCCAGTGTGCTTCACTGTGATCCTGACCTAACTATCCGTGATCCCAGTCTGCTTCACTGTGATCCTGACGTAACTATCCGTGATCCCAGTCTGCTTCACCGTGATCCTGAACTAACTATCCGTGATCCCTCTCTGCTTCACCGTGATCCTGACCTAACTATCCGTGATCCCAGTCTGCTTCAACGTGTTCCTGACCTAATTAAATGTGATCCCAGTCTGCTTCACTGTGATCCTGACATAATTAACTGTGATCCCAGTCTGTCTCACTGTGATCCTGACCTAATTAACTGTGATCCCAGTCTGTTTCACTGTGATCCTGACCTAACTATCCGTGATCCCAGTCTGCTTCACCGTGATCCTGACCTAATTAACTGTGATCCCAGTCTGCTTCACTGTGATCCTGACCTAATTAACTGTGATCCCAGTCTGTTTCACTGTGATCCTGACCTAACTATCTGTGATCCCAGTCTGCTTCACTGTGATCCTGTCCTAACTATCCGTGATCCCTGTCTGCTTCACCGTGATCGTGACCTTATTAACTGTGATTCCAGTCTGCTTCACCGTGATCCTGACCTAACTATCCGTGATCCCAGTCTGCATCACCGTGATCCTGACCTAACTATCTGTGATCCCAGTCTGCTTCACCGTGATCCTGAACAAACTATCCATGATCCCAGTCTGCTTCATTGTGATCCTGACCTAACTATCCGTGATCCCAGTTGGCTCCACCGTGATCCTGACATAACTAACTGTGATCCCATTCTGCTTCACCGTGATCCTGACTTAATTAATTGTGATCCCAGTCTGCTTCACTGAGATCCTGACCTAACTATCTGTGATCCCAGTGGGCTTCACTGTGATCCTGACCTAAGTAACCGTAATCCCAGTCTGCTTCACCGTGATCCTGATTGAACTATCCGTGATCCCATTCTGCTTCACTGTGATCCTGAACTAACTATCTGTGATCCCAGTCTGCTTCACCATGATCCTGACATAACTATCCGTGATCCCAGTCTGCTTCACTGTGATCCTGACCTAACTATCTGTGAACCCAGTGTGCTTCACTATGATCCTGACCTAACTATCCGTGATCCCAGTCTGCTTCACCGTGATCCTGACATAACTAACTGTGATCCCAGTCTGCTTCACTGTGATCCTGACCTAACTATCCGTGATCCCAGTCTGCGTCACCGTGATCCTGAACTAACTATCTGTGATCCCAGTCTGCTTCACCGTGATCCTGACATAACTATCTATGATCCCAGTCAGCTTCACTGTGATCCTGACCTAACTATCCGTGATCCCAGTCTGCTTCACCGTGATCCTGAACTAACTATCTGTGATCCCAGTCTGCTTCACTGTGATCCTGACATAACTATCCGTGATCCCAGTCTGCTTCACCGTGATCCTGAACTAACTATCTGTGATCCCAGTCTGCTTCACCGTGATCCTGACATAACTATCCGTGATCCCAGTCTGCTTCACCGTGATCCTGACCTAACTATCCGTGATCCCAATCTGCTTCACCGTGATCCTGACCTAATTAACTGTGATCCCAGTCTGCTTCACCGTGATCCTGACATAACTATCTTTGATCCCAGTCTGCTTCACTGTGATCCTGACCTAACTATCAGTGATCCCAGTCTGCTTCACCGTGATCCTGAACTAACTATCTGTGATCCCAGTCTGCTTCACCGTGATCCTAACATAACTAACTGTGATCCCAGTCTGCTTCACTGTGATCCTGACCTAACTATCCGTGATCCCAGTCTGCTTCACCGTGATCCTGAACTAACTATCTGTGATCCCAGTCGGCTTCACCGTGATCCTGACATAACTATCCGTGATCCCAGTCTGCTTCACCGTGATCCTGACCTAACTCTCCGTGATCCCAATCTGCTTCATCGTGATCCTGACCTAATTAACTGTGATCCCAGTCTGTTTCACTGTGATCCTGACAGAACTATCAATGATCCCGGTTTGCTTCACTGTGATCCTGACCAAACTCTCCGTGATCCCAGAGTGCTTCACCGTGATCATGACTTAATTAATTGTGATCCCAGTGTGCTTCACCGTGATCCTGACCTAAGTAACCGTAATCCCAGTCTGCTTCACCGTGATCCTGACCTAACTATCCGTGATCCCAGTCTGCTTCACCGTGATCCTGACCTAACTATCCGTGATCCCAGTCTGCTTCACCGTGATCCTGACCTAACTATCCGTGATCCCAGTCACGTTCACCGTGATCCTGACCTAACTATCCATGATCCCAGTGTGCTTCACCGTGATCCTGACCTAATTATCCGTGATCCCAGTGGGCTTCACTGTGATCCTGACCTAAGTAAGCGTAATCCCAGTCTGCTTCACCGTGATCCTGATCTAACTATCCGTGATCCCATTCTGCTACACCGTGATTCTGACGTAACTATCCGTGATTCCAGTCTGCTTCACCGTGATCCTGACCTAACTATCCGTGATCCCAGTCACGTTCACCGTGATCCTGACCTAACTATCCATGATCCCAGAGTGCTTCACCGTGATCATGACTTAATTAATTGTGATCCCAGTGTGCTTCACCGTGATCCTGACCTAAGTAACCGTAATCCCAGTCTGCTTCACCGTGATCCTGACCTAACTATCCGTGATCCCAGTCTGCTTCACCGTGATCCTGACCTAACTATCCGTGATTCCAGTCTGCTTCACCGTGATCCTGACCTAACTATCTGTGATCCCAGTCTGCTTCACTGTGATCCTGACCTAACTATCCGTGATCCCAGTCTGCTTCACCGTGATCCTGACCTAACTATCTGTGATCCCAGTCTGCTTCAGCGTGATCCTGACCTTACTATCTGTGATCCCAGTCTGCTTCACCGTGATCCTGACCTAACTATCCGTGATTCCAGTCTGCTTCAGCGTGATCCTGACCTTACTATCTGTGATCCCAGTCTGCTTCACCGTGATCCTGACCTAACGATCTGTGATCCCAGTCTGCTTCAGCGTGATCCTGACCTTACTATCTGTGATCCCAGTCTGCTTCAACGTGATCCTGACCTAACTATCAGTGATCCCAATCTGCTTCACCGTGATCCTGACCTAACTATCCGTGATCCCAGTCTGCTTCACCGTGATCCTGACCTAACGATCCGTGATCCCAATCTGCTTCACCGTGATCCTGACCTAACTATCCGTGATCCCAGTCTGCTTCACCGTAATCCTGACCTAACTATCCGTGATCCCAGTCTGCTTCACCGTAATCCTGACCTAACTATCCGTGATTCGAGTCTGCTTCACTGTGTTCCTGACCTAACTATCCGTGATCCCAGTCACGTTCACCGTGATCCTGAACTAACTATCCGTGATCCCAGTCTGCTTCACCGTGATCCTGACCTAACTAACCTTGATCCCAGTCTGCTTCACCGTGATCCTGACCTAACTATCCGTGATCCCAGTCTGCTTCAACTTGTTCCTGACCTAACTATCTGTGATCCCTGACTGCTTCAGCGTGATTCTGACCTAACTACCGTGGACCCAGTCTGCTTCACCGTGATCCTGACCTAACTATCCGTGATCCCAGTCTGCTTCACCGTGATCCTGTCCTAACTATCCGTGATCCCTGTCTGCTTCACCGTGACGTGACCTAATTCACTGTGATCCCAGTCAGCTTCACCGTGATCCTGACCTAACTATCCGTGATTCCAGTCTGCTTCACCGTGATCCTGACCTAACTATCTGTGATCCCAGTCTGCTTCACCGTGATCCTGACCTAACTATCCGTGATTCCAGTCTGCTTCACCGTGATCCTGACCTAACTATCTGTGATCCCAGTCTGGTTCAGCGTGATCCTGACCTTACTATCTGTGATCCCAGTCTGCTTCACCGTGATCCTGACCTAACTATCCGTGATTCCAGTCTGCTTCAGCGTGATCCTGACCTAACTATCCGTGATCCCAGTGTGCTTCACCGTGATCCTGACCTAACTATCCGTGATCCCAATCTGCTTCACCGTGATCCTGACCTAACTATCCGTGATCCCAGTCTGCTTCACCGTAATCCTGACCTAACTATCCGTGATTCGAGTCTGCTTCACTGTGTTCCTGACCTAACTATCCGTGATCCCAGTCACGTTCACCGTGATCCTGAACTAACTATCCGTGATCCCAGTCTGCTTCACCGTGATCCTGACCTAACTAACCTTGATCCCAGTCTGCTTCACCGTGATCCTGACCTAACTATCCGTGATCCCAGTCTGCTTCACCGTGATCCTGACCTAACTATCTGTGATCCCAGTCTGCTTCAGCGTGATCCTGACATAACTATCTGTGAACCCAGTCTGCTTCACCGTGATCCTGAACGAACAAACCGTAATCCCAGTCTGCTTCACTGTGATCATGACCTAACTATCCGTGATCCCAGTCTGCTTCACCGTGATCCTGACCTAACTATCTGTGATCCCAGTCTGCTTCACCGTGATCCTGAACGAACAAACCGTAATCCCAGTCTGCTTCACTGTGATCATGACCTAACTATCCGTGATACCAGTCTGCTTCACCGTGATCCTGAACTAACTATCTGTGATCCCAGTCTGCTTCACCGTGATCCTGACCTAACGATCTGTGATCCCAGTCTGCTTCAGCGTGATCCTGACCTTACTATCTGTGATCCCAGTCTGCTTCAACGTGATCCTGACCTAACTATCAGTGATCCCAATCTGCTTCACCGTGATCCTGACCTAACTATCCGTGATCCCAGTCTGCTTCACCGTGATCCTGACCTAACGATCCGTGATCCCAATCTGCTTCACCGTGATCCTGACCTAACTATCCGTGATCCCAGTCTGCTTCACCGTAATCCTGACCTAACTATCCGTGATCCCAGTCTGCTTCACCGTAATCCTGACCTAACTATCCGTGATTCGAGTCTGCTTCACTGTGTTCCTGACCTAACTATCCGTGATCCCAGTCACGTTCACCGTGATCCTGAACTAACTATCCGTGATCCCAGTCTGCTTCACCGTGATCCTGACCTAACTAACCTTGATCCCAGTCTGCTTCACCGTGATCCTGACCTAACTATCCGTGATCCCAGTCTGCTTCAACTTGTTCCTGACCTAACTATCTGTGATCCCTGACTGCTTCAGCGTGATTCTGACCTAACTACCGTGGACCCAGTCTGCTTCACCGTGATCCTGACCTAACTATCCGTGATCCCAGTCTGCTTCACCGTGATCCTGTCCTAACTATCCGTGATCCCTGTCTGCTTCACCGTGACGTGACCTAATTCACTGTGATCCCAGTCAGCTTCACCGTGATCCTGACCTAACTATCCGTGATTCCAGTCTGCTTCACCGTGATCCTGACCTAACTATCTGTGATCCCAGTCTGCTTCACCGTGATCCTGACCTAACTATCCGTGATTCCAGTCTGCTTCACCGTGATCCTGACCTAACTATCTGTGATCCCAGTCTGGTTCAGCGTGATCCTGACCTTACTATCTGTGATCCCAGTCTGCTTCACCGTGATCCTGACCTAACTATCCGTGATCCCAGTCTGCTTCAGCGTGATCCTGACCTAACTATCCGTGATCCCAGTGTGCTTCACCGTGATCCTGACCTAACTATCCGTGATCCCAATCTGCTTCACCGTGATCCTGACCTAACTATCCGTGATCCCAGTCTGCTTCACCGTAATCCTGACCTAACTATCCGTGATTCGAGTCTGCTTCACTGTGTTCCTGACCTAACTATCCGTGATCCCAGTCACGTTCACCGTGATCCTGAACTAACTATCCGTGATCCCAGTCTGCTTCACCGTGATCCTGACCTAACTAACCTTGATCCCAGTCTGCTTCACCGTGATCCTGACCTAACTATCCGTGATCCCAGTCTGCTTCACCGTGATCCTGACCTAACTATCTGTGATCCCAGTCTGCTTCAGCGTGATCCTGACATAACTATCTGTGAACCCAGTCTGCTTCACCGTGATCCTGAACGAACAAACCGTAATCCCAGTCTGCTTCACTGTGATCATGACCTAACTATCCGTGATCCCAGTCTGCTTCACCGTGATCCTGACCTAACTATCTGTGATCCCAGTCTGCTTCACCGTGATCCTGAACGAACAAACCGTAATCCCAGTCTGCTTCACTGTGATCATGACCTAACTATCCGTGATACCAGTCTGCTTCACCGTGATCCTGAACTAACTATCTGTGATCCCAGTCTGCTTCACCGTGATCCTGACATAACTATCCGTGATCCCAGTCTGCTTCACTGAGATCCTGACCTAACTATCCGTGAACGCAGTCTGCTTCACCGTGATCCTGACCTAACTATCCGTGATCCCAACCTGCTTCACCGTGATCCTGACCTAATTAACTGTGATCCCAGTCTGTTTCACTGTGATCCTGATAGAACTATCAATGATCCCGGTTTGCTTCACTGTGATCCTGACCAAACTATCCGTGATCCCAGAGTGCTTCACCGTGATCCTGACTTAATTAATTGTGATCCCAGTGTGCTTCACCGTGATGCTGACCTAAGTAACCGTAATCCCAGTCTGCTTCACCGTGATCCTGACCTACATATCCGTGATCCCAGTCTGCTTCACCGTGATCCTGACCTAACTATCCGTGATCCCAGTCTGCTTCACCGTGATCCTGACCTAACTATCCGTGATCCCAGTCACGTTCACCGTGATCCTGAACTAATTATCTGTGATCCCAGTGTGCTTCACCGTGATCCTGACCTAATTATCCGTGATCCCAGTGGGCTTCACTGTGATCCTGACCTAAGTAAGCGTAATCCCCGTCTGCTTCACCGTGATCCTGATCTAACTATCCGTGATCCCATTCTGCTACACCGTGATTCTGACCTAACTATCCGTGATCCCAGTCTGCTTCACCGTGACCCTGACCTAACTATCTTTGATCCCAGTCTGCTTCACTGTGATCGTGACCTAACTATCTGTGATCCCAGTCTGCTTCACCGTGATTCTGACCTAACTATCCGTGATCCCAGTCACGTTCACCGTGATCCTGAACTAACTATCCGTGATCCCAGTCTGCTTCATCGTGATCCTGACCTAACTATCCGTGATCCCAGTTGCCTCCACCGTGATCCTGACCTAATTATCTGTGATCCCAGTCTGCTTCACTAACTTTCTAACTATCTGTGCTTTCTAACGATCTATGATCCCAGTCTGCTTCACCGTGATCCTGACCTAACTATCCGTGATCCCAGTCTGCTTCACCGTGATCCTGACCTAACTATCTGTGAACCCAGACTGCTTCACCATGATCCTGACCTAACTATCCGTGATCCCAGTCTGCTTCACCGTGATCCTGACCTAACTATCCGTGATCCCAGTCTGCTTCACCGTGATCCTGACCGAACTATCCGTGATCCCAGTCTGCTTCACGGTGATCCTAACCTAACTATCCGTGATACCAGTCACGTTCACCGTGATCCTGAACTAACTATCCGTGATCCCAGTCTGCTTCACCGTGACGCTGACCTAACTATCCGTGATCCCAGTCTGCTTCACCGTGATCCTGACCTAACTATCCGTGATCCCAGTCTGCTTCACTGTGATCCTGACCTAACTATCCGTGATCCCAGTCGGCTTCACCGTGATCCTGACCTAACTATTCGTGATCCCAGTCTGCTTCACCGTGATCCTGACCTAACTATCCGTGATCCCAGTCTGCTTCACTGTGATCCTGACCTTATTATCTGTGATCCCAAACTGCTTCACTGTGATCCTGATGTAACTATCCGTGATCCCAGTCTGCTTCACCGTGATCCTGACCTTACCATCTGTAATCCCAGTCTGCATCACCGTGATCAAGACCTTATTATCTGTGATCCCAAACTGCTTCACTGTGATCCCGATGTAACTATCCGTGATCCCAGTCTGCTTCACCGTGATCCTGACCTTACTATTCGTGATCCCAGTCTGCTTCACCGTGATCCTGACCTAACTATCCGTAATCCCAGTCTGCTTCACTGTGATCCTGACCGAACTATCCGTGATCCCAGTCTGCTTCACCGTGATCCTGACTTAACTATACGTAATCCCAGTCTGCTCACCGTGCTCCTGACCTCACTATCCGTGATCCCAGTCTGTGTCACTGTGATCCTGACCAACTATCTGTGAACCCAGTCTGCTTCACCGTGATCCTGAACGAACAAACCGTAATCCCAGTCTGCTTCACTGTGATCATGACCTAACTATCTGTGATCCCAGTGTGCTTCACCGTGATCCTGACCTAACTATCCGTGATCCCTGTCACTTCACCGTGATCCTGACATAATTATCCAAAATCCCAGTCTGCTTCATTGTGATCTTGACCTAACTATCCGTGATCCCAGTCTGGTTCACTGTCATCTTGACCTAATAAAATGTGATCCCAGTCTGCTTCACCGTGTTCCTGACCTAACTATCTGTGAACCCAGTCTGGTTCACTGTCATCTTGACCTAATAAAATGTGATCCCAGTCTGCTTCACCGTGTTCCTGACCTAACTATCTGTGATCCCAGTCTGCTTCACTGTGATCCTGACCTATCTGTGATCCCAGTCTGCTTCACCGTGATCCTGACCTAACTATCCGTGGTCCTAGTCTGCTACACTGAGATCCTGACCTAAATAACCGTGATTCCAGTCTGCTTTACCGTGATCCAGACCTAACTATCTGTGATCCCAGTCTGCTTCACTGTGATCCTGACCTATCTGTGATCCCAGTCTGCTTCACCGTGATCCTGACCTAACTATCCGTGGTCCTAGTCTGCTACACTGAGATCCTGACCTAAATAACCGTGATCCCAGTCTGCTTCACTGTGATCCTGACCGAAATATCCGTGATCCCAGTCGGCTTCACCGTGATCCTGACGTAACTATCCGTAATCCCACTCTGCTTCACCGTGATCCTGACATAAATATCTGTGATCCCAGTCTGCTTCACTGTAATCCTGACCTAACTATCTGTGATCCCAGTCTGATTCACCATGATCCTGACCTAACTATCCGTGAACCCAGTCTGCTTCACCGTGATCCTGACCTAACTATCCGTAATCCCAGTCTGCTTCACTGTGATCCTGACCTAAATATCTGTGATCCCAGTCTGATTCACTGTGATCCTGACCTAACTATCCGTGAACCCAATCTGCTTCACCGTTACCCTGACCTAACTATCAGTGATCCCAGTCTGATTCACTGTGATCCTGACCTAACTATCTGTGAACCCAGTCTGCTTTAGCGTGATCCTGACCTAACTATCCGTGAACCTAGTCTGCTTCACCGTGATCCTGACCTAACTATCCGTGATCCCAGTCTGCATCTCCGTGATCCTGACCTAACTATCCGTGATCCCAGTCTGCTTCACCGTGATCCTGACCTAACTATCCGTGGTCCCAGTCTGCTACACTGAGATCCTGACCTAAATAACCGTGATTGCAGTCTGCTTTACCGTGATCCAGACCTAACTATCTGTGAACCCAGTCTGTTTCACTGTGATCCTGACCTAACTATCCGTGATCCCAGTCTGCTTCACCGTTATCCTGACCTAACTATCCGTAATCCCAGTCTGCTTCACCATGATCCTGACCTAACTATCTGTGATCCCAGTCTGATTCACTGTGAACCTGACCTAACTATCCGTGAACCCAATCTGCTTCACCGTTATCTTGACCTAACTATCAGTGATCCCAGACAGCTTCACCGTGATCCTGACCTAACTATCCGTGATCCCAGTCTGATTCACTGTGATCCTGACCTAACTATCTGTGAACCCAGTCTGCTTTAGCGTGATCCTGACCTAACTATCCGTGAACCTAGTCTGCTTCACCGTGATCCTGACCTAACTATCCATGATCCCAGTCTGCATCTCCGTGATCCTGACCTAACTATCCGTGATCGCAGTCTGCTTCACTGTGATCCTGACCTAAATATCTGTGATCCCAGTCTGCTTCACCGTGATCCTGACCTAACTATCCGTGATCGCAGTCTGCTTCACTGTGATCCTGACCTAACTATCCGTAATTCCAGTCTGCTTCACCGTGATCCTGACCTAACTATCCGTGATCGCAGTCTGCTTCACCATGATCCTGACCTAACCATCTGTGATCCCAGTCTGCTTCACCGTGATCCTGACCTAACTATCCGTGATCGCTGTCAGCTTCACCATGATCCTGACCTAACTATCCGTGTTCCCAGTCTGCATCTCCATGATCCTGACCTAACTATCCGTGATCCCAGTCTGCCTCTCCGTGATCCTGACCTAACTATCCGTGATCCCAGTCTGCTTCACTATGATCCTGACCTAACAATCTGTGATCCCAGTCTGCTTCACTGTGATCCTGACCTAACTATCCGTGATCGCAGTCTGCTTCACTGTGATCCTGACCTAACTATCTGTGATCCCAGTCTGCGTCACTGTGATCCTGACCTAACTCTCCGTAATTCCAGTTTGCTTCATCATGATCCTGACCTAACCATCTGTGATCCCAGTCTGCTTCATGGTGATCCTGACCTAACTATCTGTGATCCCAGTTTGCTTCACTGTGATCAGGACCTATCTGTGATCCCAGTCTGCTTCACTGTGATCCTGACCTAACTATCTGTGATCCCAGTCTGCTTCACTGTGATTCTGACCTATCTGTGATCCCAGACTGCTTCACTGTGATCCTGACCTAACTATCTGTGATCCTAGTGTGCCTCACCGTGATCCTGACCTAACTATCCGTGATCCCAGTCTGCTTCACCATGATCCTGACCGAACTATCTGTGCTCCCAGTCTGCTTCACCGTGATCCTGACCTAACTATCTGTGATCCCAGTCTGCTTCACCGTGATCCTGACCTAACTATCCGTGATCCCAGTCTGCTTCACCATGATCCTGACCTAACTATCCGTGATCCCAGTCTGCTTCACTGTGATCCAGACCTAACTATCCGTGATCGCAGTCTGCTTCACTGTGATACTGACCTAAATATCTGTGCTCCCAGTCTGCTTCACCGTGATCCTGACCTAACTATCTGTGATCCCAATCTGCTTCACTGTGATCCTGACCTAACTATCGGTGATCCCAGTCTGATTCACCGTGAACCTGACCTAACTATCCGTGATCCCAGTATGCTTCACCGTGATCCTGACCTAACTATCCGTTATCCCAGTCTGCTTCACTATGATCCTGACCTAATTAACTGTGATCCCAGTCTGCTTCACTGTGATCCCGACCTAACTATCCGTAATTCCAGTCTGCTTCACCGTGATTCTGACCTAACTATCCGTGATCCCAGTCTGCATCAACGTGATCCTGACCTAACTATCCGTGATCTCAGTCTGCTTCACCGTGATCCTGACCTAACTATCCGTAATCCCAGAATGCTTCACCGTGATCCTGACATAAATATCTGTGATCCAAGTCTGCATCAACGTGATCCTGACCTAGCTGTCCGTGATCCCAGTCTGCTTCACCGTGATCCTGACCTAACTATCCGTGATCCCAGTTTGCTTCACCATGATCCTGACCTAACTATCAGTTCTCCCAGTCTCCTTCACCGTGATCCTGACCTAACTATCTGTGATCCCAGTCACTTCACTGTGATCCTGACCTAACTATCCAGGAACCCAGTCTGCTTCACCGTGATCCTGACCTAACTATCCGTGATCCCAGTCTGCTACACTGTGATCCTGACCTAACTATCCGTGATCCCAGTCTGCTTCACTGTGATCCTGACCTAACTATCCGTGATCCCACTCTACTTCACCGTGATCCTGACCTAACTATCCATGACCCCACTCTGCTTCACCGTGATCGTGACCTAATTATCCAAAATCCCAGTCTGCTTCACTGTGATCCTGACCTAACTATCCGTGATCCCACTCTACTTCACCGTGATCCTGACCTAACTATCCATGACCCCACTCTGCTTCACCGTGATCGTGACCTAATTATCCAAAATCCCAGTCTGCTTCATTGTGATCCTGACCTAACTATCCGTGATCCCAGTCTGGTTCACTGTCATCTTGACCTAATAAAATGTGATCCCAGTCTGCTTCACCGTGTTCCTGACCTAACTATCTGTGATCCCAGTCTGCTTCACTGTGATCCTGACCTATCTGTGATCCCAGTCTGCTTCACCGTGATCCTGACCTAACTATCCGTGGTCCCAGTCTGCTACACTGAGATCCTGACCTTAATAACCGTGATTCCAGTCTGCTTTACCGTGATCCAGACCTAACTATCTGTGATCGCAGTCTGCTTCACCGTGATCCTGACCTAACTATCCGTGATCCCAGTCTGCTTCACCGTGATCCTGACCTAACTATCTGTGATCGCAGTCTGCTTCACCGTGATCCTGACCTAACTATCCGTGATCCCAGTCTGCTTCACTGTAATCCTGACCTAACTATCTGTGTTCCCAGTCTGATTCACCATGATCCTGACCTAACTATCCGTGAACCCAGTCTGATTCACTGTGATCCTGACCTAACTATCTGTGAACCCAGTCTGCTTTAGCGTGATCCTGACCTAACTATCCGTGAACCTAGTCTGCTTCACCGTGATCCTGACCTAACTATCCATGATCCCAGTCTGCATCTCCGTGATCCTGACCTAACTATCCGTGATCGCAGTCTGCTTCACTGTGATCCTGACCTAAATATCTGTGATCCCAGTCTGCTTCACCGTGATCCTGACCTAACTATCCGTGATCGCAGTCTGCTTCACTGTGATCCTGACCTAACTATCCGTAATTCCAGTCTGCTTCACCGTGATCCTGACCTAACTATCCGTGATCGCAGTCTGCTTCACCATGATCCTGACCTAACCATCTGTGATCCCAGTCTGCTTCACCGTGATCCTGACCTAACTATCCGTGATCGCTGTCAGCTTCACCATGATCCTGACCTAACTATCCGTGTTCCCAGTCTGCATCTCCATGATCCTGACCTAACTATCCGTGATCCCAGTCTGCCTCTCCGTGATCCTGACCTAACTATCCGTGATCCCAGTCTGCTTCACTATGATCCTGACCTAACAATCTGTGATCCCAGTCTGCTTCACTGTGATCCTGACCTAACTATCCGTGATCGCAGTCTGCTTCACTGTGATCCTGACCTAACTATCTGTGATCCCAGTCTGCGTCACTGTGATCCTGACCTAACTCTCCGTAATTCCAGTTTGCTTCATCATGATCCTGACCTAACCATCTGTGATCCCAGTCTGCTTCATGGTGATCCTGACCTAACTATCTGTGATCCCAGTTTGCTTCACTGTGATCAGGACCTATCTGTGATCCCAGTCTGCTTCACTGTGATCCTGACCTAACTATCTGTGATCCCAGTCTGCTTCACTGTGATTCTGACCTATCTGTGATCCCAGACTGCTTCACTGTGATCCTGACCTAACTATCTGTGATCCTAGTGTGCCTCACCGTGATCCTGACCTAACTATCCGTGATCCCAGTCTGCTTCACCATGATCCTGACCGAACTATCTGTGCTCCCAGTCTGCTTCACCGTGATCCTGACCTAACTATCTGTGATCCCAGTCTGCTTCACTGTGATCCTGACCTAACTATCCGTGATCCCAGTCTGCTTCACCATGATCCTGACCTAACTATCCGTGATCCCAGTCTGCTTCACTGTGATCCAGACCTAACTATCCGTGATCGCAGTCTGCTTCACTGTGATACTGACCTAAATATCTGTGCTCCCAGTCTGCTTCACCGTGATCCTGACCTAACTATCTGTGATCCCAATCTGCTTCACTGTGATCCTGACCTAACTATCGGTGATCCCAGTCTGATTCACCGTGAACCTGACCTAACTATCCGTGATCCCAGTATGCTTCACCGTGATCCTGACCTAACTATCCGTTATCCCAGTCTGCTTCACTATGATCCTGACCTAATTAACTGTGATCCCAGTCTGCTTCACTGTGATCCCGACCTAACTATCCGTAATTCCAGTCTGCTTCACCGTGATTCTGACCTAACTATCCGTGATCCCAGTCTGCATCAACGTGATCCTGACCTAACTATCCGTGATCTCAGTCTGCTTCACCGTGATCCTGACCTAACTATCCGTAATCCCAGAATGCTTCACCGTGATCCTGACATAAATATCTGTGATCCAAGTCTGCATCAACGCGATCCTGACCTAGCTGTCCGTGATCCCAGTCTGCTTCACCGTGATCCTGACCTAACTATCCGTGATCCCAGTTTGCTTCACCATGATCCTGACCTAACTATCAGTTCTCCCAGTCTCCTTCACCGTGATCCTGACCTAACTATCTGTGATCCCAGTCACTTCACTGTGATCCTGACCTAACTATCCAGGAACCCAGTCTGCTTCACCATGATCCTGACCTAACTATCCGTGATCCCAGTCTGCTACACTGTGATCCTGACCTAACTATCCGTGATCCCAGTCTGCTTCACTGTGATCCTGACCTAACTATCCGTGATCCCACTCTACTTCACCGTGATCCTGACCTAACTATCCATGACCCCACTCTGCTTCACCGTGATCGTGACCTAATTATCCAAAATCCCAGTCTGCTTCACTGTGATCCTGACCTAACTATCCGTGATCCCACTCTACTTCACCGTGATCCTGACCTAACTATCCATGACCCCACTCTGCTTCACCGTGATCGTGACCTAATTATCCAAAATCCCAGTCTGCTTCATTGTGATCCTGACCTAACTATCCGTGATCCCAGTCTGGTTCACTGTCATCTTGACCTAATAAAATGTGATCCCAGTCTGCTTCACCGTGTTCCTGACCTAACTATCTGTGATCCCAGTCTGCTTCACTGTGATCCTGACCTATCTGTGATCCCAGTCTGCTTCACCGTGATCCTGACCTAACTATCCGTGGTCCCAGTCTGCTACACTGAGATCCTGACCTTAATAACCGTGATTCCAGTCTGCTTTACCGTGATCCAGACCTAACTATCTGTGATCGCAGTCTGCTTCACCGTGATCCTGACCTAACTATCCGTGATCCCAGTCTGCTTCACCGTGATCCTGACCTAACTATCTGTGATCGCAGTCTGCTTCACCGTGATCCTGACCTAACTATCCGTGATCCCAGTCTGCTTCACTGTAATCCTGACCTAACTATCTGTGTTCCCAGTCTGATTCACCATGATCCTGACCTAACTATCCGTGAACCCAGTCTGCTTCACCGTGATCCTGACCTAACTATCCGTAATCCCAGTCTGCTTCACCGTGATCCTGACCTAAATATCTGTGATCCCAGTCTGATTCACTGTGATCCTGACCTAACTATCCGTGAACCCAATCTGCTTCACCGTTATCCTGACCTAACTATCAGTGATCCCAGACTGCTTCACCGTGATCCTGACCTAACTATCCGTGATCCCAGTCTGATTCACTGTGATCCTGACCTAACTATCTGTGAACCCAGTCTGCTTTAGCGTGATCCTGACCTAACTATCCGTGAACCTAGCCTGCTTCACCGTGATCCTGACCTAACTATCCGTGATCCCAGTCTGCATCTCCGTGATCCTGACCTAACTATCCGTGATCCCAGTCTGCTTCACTATGATCCTCACCTAACTATCTGTGATCCCAGTCTGCTTCACTGTGATCCTGACCTAACTATCCGTAATTCCAGTCTGCTTCACCGTGATCCTGACCTAACTATCTGTGATCCCAGTCTGCATCTCCGTGATCCTGACCTAACTATCTGTGATCCCAGTGTGCTTCACTATGATCCTGACCTAACAATCTGTGATCCCAGTCTGCTTCACTGTGATCCTGACCTAACTATCGGTGATCCCAGTCAGCTTCACCGTGAACCTGACCTAACTATCCGTGATGCCAGTATGCTTCACCGTGATCCTGATCTAACTATCCGTTATTCCAGTCTGCTTCACTATGATCCTGACCTAATTAACTGTGATCCCAGTCTGCTTCACGGTGATCCTGACCTAACTATCCGTAATCCCACTCTGCTTCACCGTGATCCTGACATAAATATCTGTGATCCCAGTCTGCTTCACTGTAATCCTGACCTAACTATATGTGATCCCAGTCTGATTCACCATGATCCTGACCTAACTATCCGTGAACCCAGTTTGCTTCACCGTGATCCTGACCGAACTATCCGTAATCCCAGTCTGCTTCACCGTGATCCTGACCTAAATATCTGTGATCCCAGTCTGATTCACTGTGATCCTGACCTAACTATCCGTGAAACCAATCTGCTTCACCGTTATCCTGACCTAACTATCAGTGATCCCAGACTGCTTCACCGTGATCCTGACCTAACTATCCGTGATCCCAGTCTGATTCACTGTGATCCTGACCTAACTATCCGTGAACCTAGTCTGCTTCACCGTGATCCTGACCTAACTATCCGTGATCCCAGTCTGCATCTCCGTGATCCTGACCTAACTATCCATGATCCCAGTCTGCTTCACTATGATCCTGACCTAACTATCTGTGATCCCAATCTGCTTCACTGTGATCCTGACCTAACTATCTGTGATCCCAGTCTGCATCTCCGTGATCCTGACCTAACTATCCGTGATCCCAGTCTGCTTCACTATGATCCTGACATAACTATCTGTGATCCCAGTCTGCTTCACTGTGATCCTGACCTAACTATCTGTGATCCCAGTCTGCTTCACCGTGATCCTGACCTAACTATCCGTGATCGCAGTCTGCTTCACTGTGATCCTGACCTAAATATCTGTGATCCCAGTCTGCTTCACCGTGATTCTGACCTAACTATCCGTGATCGCAGTCTGCTTCACTGTGATCCTGACCTAACGATCCGTAATTCCAGTCTGCTTCACCGTGATCCTGACCTAACTATCCGTGATCGCAGTCTGCTTCACTGTGATCCTGACCTAACTATCCGTAATTCCAGTCTGCTTCACCATGATCCTGACCTAACCATCTGTGATCCCAGTCTGCTTCACCGTGATCCTGACCTAACTATCCGTGATCGCTGTCAGCTTCACCATGATCCTGACCTAACTATCCGTGATCCCAGTCTGCATCTCCGTGATCCTGACCTAACTATCCGTAATCCCAGTCTGCATCTCCGTGATCCTGACCTAACTATCTGTGATCCCAGTCTGCTTCACTGTGATCCTGACCTAACTATCTGTGATCCCAGTCTGCTTCACCGTGACCCTGACCTAACTACCCGTGATCGCAGTCTGCTTCACTGTGATCCTGACCTAAATATCTGTGATCCCAGTCTGCTTCACTGTGATCCTGACCTAACTATCCGTAATTCCAGTCTGCTTCACCGCAATCCTGACCTAACTATCCGTGATCGCAGTCTGCTTCACTGTGATCCTGACCTAACTATCTGTGATCCCAGTCTGCGTCACTGTGATCCTGACCTAACTATCCGTAATTCCAGTCTGCTTCACCATGATCCTGACCTAACCATCTGTGATCCCAGTCTGCTTCATGGTGATCCTGACCTAACTATCTGTGATCTCAGTTTGCTTCACTGTGATCAGGACCTATCTGTGATCCCAGTCTGCTTCACTGTGATCCTGACCTAACTATCCGTGATCCCAGTCTGCATCTCCGTGATCCTGACCTAACTATCCGTGATCCCAGTCTGCTTCACTATGATCCTGACCTAACTATCTGTGATCCCAGTCTGCTTCACTGTGATCCTGACCTAACTATCTGTGATCCCAGTGTGCTTCACCGTGATCCTGACCTAACTATCCGTGATCCCAGTCTGCTTCACCGTGATCCTGACGTAACTATCCGTGATCGCAGTCTGCTTCACTGTGATCCTGACCTAACTATCCGTGATCCCAGTCTGCTTCACCGTGATCCTGACCTAACTATCCGTGATCGCAGTCTGCTTCACTGTGATCCTGACCTAAATATCTGTGATCCCAGTCTGCTTCACCGTGATTCTGACCTAACTATCCGTGATCGCAGTCTGCTTCACTGTGATCCTGACCTAACTATCCGTAATTCCAGTCTGCTTCACCGTGATCCTGACCAAACTATCCGTGATCGCAGTCTGCTTCACTGTGATCCTGACCTAACTATCCGTAATTCCAGTCTACTTCACCATGATCCTGACCTAACCATCTGTGATCCCAGTCTGCTTCACCGTGATCCTGACCTAACTATCCGTGATCGCTGTCAGCTTCACCATGATCCTGACCTAACTATCCGTGATCCCAGTCTGCATCTCCGTGATCCTGACCTAACTATCCGTGATCCCAGTCTGCATCTCCGTGATCCTGACCTAACTATCCGTGATCCCAGTGTGCTTCACTATGATCCTGACTTAACTATCCGTGATCCCACTCTGCTTCACCGTGATCCTGACATAAATATCTGTGATCCCAGTCTGCTTCACTGTAATCCTGACCTAACTATCTGTGATCCCAGTCTGATTCACCATGATCCTGACCTAACTATCCGTGAACCCAGTCTGCTTCACCGTGATCCTGACCTAACTATCCGTAATCCCAGTCTGCTTCACCGTGATCCTGACCTAAATATCTGTGATCCCAGTCTGATTCACTGTGATCCTGACCTAACTATCCGTGAACCCAATCTGCTTCACCGTTATCCTGACCTAACTACCAGTGATCCCAGACTGTTTCACCGTGATCCTGACCTAACTATCCGTGATCCCAGTCTGATTCACTGTGATCCTGACCTAACTATCTGTGAACCCAGTCTGCTTCACTGTGATCCTGACCTAACTATCAGTGATCCCAGACTGCTTCACCGTGATCCTGACCTAACTATCCGTGATCCCAGTCTGATTCACTGTGATCCTGACCTAACTATCCGTGAACCGAATCTGCTTCACCGTTATCCTGACCTAACTATCAGTGATCCCAGACTGCTTCACCGTGATCCTGACCTAACTATCCGTGATCCCAGTCTGATTCACTGTGATCCTGACCTAACTATCTGTGAACCCAGTCTGCTTCACTGTGATCCTGACCTAACTATCAGTGATCCCAGACTGCTTCACCGTGATCCTGACCTAACTATCCGTGATCCCAGTCTGATTCACTGTGATCCTGACCTAACTATCCGTGAACCCAATCTGCTTCACCGTTATCCTGACCTAACTGTCAGTGATCCCAACTGCTTCACCATGATCCTGACCTAACTATCCGTGATCCCAGTCTGATTCACTGTGATCCTGACCTAACTATCTGTGAACCCAGTCTGCTTCACTGTGATCCTGACCTAACTATCAGTGATCCCAGACTGCTTCACCGTGATCCTGACCTAACTATCCGTGATCCCAGTCTGATTCACTGTGATCCTGACCTAACTATCCGTGAACCCAATCTGCTTCACCGTTATCCTGACCTAACTATCAGTGATCCCAGACTGCTTCACCGTGATCCTGACCTAACTATCCGTGATCCCAGTCTGATTCACTGTGATCCTGACCTAACTATCTGTGAACCCAGTCTGCTTTAGCGTGATCCTGACCTAACTATCCGTGAACCTAGCCTGCTTCACCGTGATCCTGACCTAACTATCCGTGATCCCAGTCTGCATCTCCGTGATCCTGACCTAACTATCCGTGATCCCAGTCTGCTTCACTATGATCCTGACCTAACTATCTGTGATCCCAGTCTGCTTCACTGTGATCCTGACCTAACTATCCGTAATTCCAGTCTGCTTCACCGTGATCCTGACCTAACTATCCGTGATCCCAGTCTGCATCTCCGTGATCCTGACCTAACTATCTGTGATCCCAGTGTGCTTCACTATGATCCTGACCTAACAATCTGTGATCCCAGTCTGCTTCACTGTGATCCTGACCTAACTATCGGTGATCCCAGTCTGCTTCACCGTGAACCTGACCTAACTATCCGTGATGCCAGTATGCTTCACCGTGATCCTGATCTAACTATCCGTTATTCCAGTCTGCTTCACTATGATCCTGACCTAATTAACTGTGATCCCAGTCTGCTTCACGGTGATCCTGACCTAACTATCCGTAATCCCACTCTGCTTCACCGTGATCCTGACATAAATATCTGTGATCCCAGTCTGCTTCACTGTAATCCTGACCTAACTATCTGTGATCCCAGTCTGATTCACCATGATCCTGACCTAACTATCCGTGAACCCAGTTTGCTTCACCGTGATCCTGACCGAACTATCCGTAATCCCAGTCTGCTTCACCGTGATCCTGACCTAAATATCTGTGATCCCAGTCTGATTCACTGTGATCCTGACCTAACTATCCGTGAAACCAATCTGCTTCACCGTTATCCTGACCTAACTATCAGTGATCCCAGACTGCTTCACCGTGATCCTGACCTAACTATCCGTGATCCCAGTCTGATTCACTGTGATCCTGACCTAACTATCCGTGAACCTAGTCTGCTTCACCGTGATCCTGACCTAACTATCCGTGATCCCAGTCTGCATCTCCGTGATCCTGACCTAACTATCCGTGATCCCAGTCTGCTTCACTATGATCCTGACCTAACTATCTGTGATCCCAATCTGCTTCACTGTGATCCTGACCTAACTATCTGTGATCCCAGTCTGCATCTCCGTGATCCTGACCTAACTATCCGTGATCCCAGTCTGCTTCACTATGATCCTGACATAACTATCTGTGATCCCAGTCTGCTTCACTGTGATCCTGACCTAACTATCTGTGATCCCAGTCTGCTTCACCGTGATCCTGACCTAACTATCCGTGATCGGTCTGCTTCACTGTGATCCTGACCTAAATATCTGTGATCCCAGTCTGCTTCACCGTGATTCTGACCTAACTATCCGTGATCGCAGTCTGCTTCACTGTGATCCTGACCTAACGATCCGTAATTCCAGTCTGCTTCACCGTGATCCTGACCTAACTATCCGTGATCGCAGTCTGCTTCACTGTGATCCTGACCTAACTATCCGTAATTCCAGTCTGCTTCACCATGATCCTGACCTAACCATCTGTGATCCCAGTCTGCTTCACCGTGATCCTGACCTAACTATCCGTGATCGCTGTCAGCTTCACCATGATCCTGACCTAACTATCCGTGATCCCAGTCTGCATCTCCGTGATCCTGACCTAACTATCCGTAATCCCAGTCTGCATCTCCGTGATCCTGACCTAACTATCTGTGATCCCAGTCTGCTTCACTGTGATCCTGACCTAACTATCTGTGATCCCAGTCTGCTTCACCGTGACCCTGACCTAACTACCCGTGATCGCAGTCTGCTTCACTGTGATCCTGACCTAAATATCTGTGATCCCAGTCTGCTTCACTGTGATCCTGACCTAACTCTCCGTAATTCCAGTCTGCTTCACCGCAATCCTGACCTAACTATCCGTGATCGCAGTCTGCTTCACTGTGATCCTGACCTAACTATCTGTGATCCGAGTCTGCGTCACTGTGATCCTGACCTAACTATCCGTAATTCCAGTCTGCTTCACCATGATCCTGACCTAACCATCTGTGATCCCAGTCTGCTTCATGGTGATCCTGACCTAACTATCTGTGATCTCAGTTTGCTTCACTGTGATCAGGACCTATCTGTGATCCCAGTCTGCTTCACTGTGATCCTGACCTAACTATCCGTGATCCCAGTCTGCATCTCCGTGATCCTGACCTAACTATCCGTGATCCCAGTCTGCTTCACTATGATCCTGACCTAACTATCTGTGATCCCAGTCTGCTTCACTGTGATCCTGACCTAACTATCTGTGATCCCAGTGTGCTTCACCGTGATCCTGACCTAACTATCCGTGATCCCAGTCTGCTTCACCGTGATCCTGACGTAACTATCCGTGATCGCAGTCTGCTTCACTGTGATCCTGACCTAACTATCCGTGATCCCAGTCTGCTTCACCGTGATCCTGACCTAACTATCCGTGATCGCAGTCTGCTTCACTGTGATCCTGACCTAAATATCTGTGATCCCAGTCTGCTTCACCGTGATTCTGACCTAACTATCCGTGATCGCAGTCTGCTTCACTGTGATCCTGACCTAACTATCTGTGATTCCAGTCTGCTTCACCGTGATCCTGACCAAACTATCCGTGATCGCAGTCTGCTTCACTGTGATCCTGACCTAACTATCCGTAATTCCAGTCTACTTCACCATGATCCTGACCTAACCATCTGTGATCCCAGTCTGCTTCACCGTGATCCTGACCTAACTATCCGTGATCGCTGTCAGCTTCACCATGATCCTGACCTAACTATCCGTGATCCCAGTCTGCATCTCCGTGATCCTGACCTAACTATCCGTGATCCCAGTCTGCATCTCCGTGATCCTGACCTAACTATCCGTGATCCCAGTGTGCTTCACTATGATCCTGACCTAACTATCCGTGATCCCACTCTGCTTCACCGTGATCCTGACATAAATATCTGTGATCCCAGTCTGCTTCACTGTAATCCTGACCTAACTATCTGTGATCCCAGTCTGATTCACCATGATCCTGACCTAACTATCCGTGAACCCAGTCTGCTTCACCGTGATCCTGACCTAACTATCCGTAATCCCAGTCTGCTTCACCGTGATCCTGACCTAAATATCTGTGATCCCAGTCTGATTCACTGTGATCCTGACCTAACTATCCGTGAACCCAATCTGCTTCACCGTTATCCTGACCTAACTACCAGTGATCCCAGACTGTTTCACCGTGATCCTGACCTTACTATCCGTGATCCCAGTCTGATTCACTGTGATCCTGACCTAACTATCTGTGAACCCAGTCTGCTTCACTGTGATCCTGACCTAACTATCAGTGATCCCAGACTGCTTCACCGTGATCCTGACCTAACTATCCGTGATCCCAGTCTGATTCACCGTGATCCTGACCTAACTATCCGTGAACCCAATCTGCTTCACCGTTATCCTGACCTAACTATCAGTGATCCCAGACTGCTTCACCGTGATCCTGACCTAACTATCCGTGATCCCAGTCTGATTCACTGTGATCCTGACCTAACTATCTGTGAACCCAGTCTGCTTCACTGTGATCCTGACCTAACTATCAGTGATCCCAGACTGCTTCACCGTGATCCTGACCTAACTATCCGTGATCCCAGTCTGATTCACTGTGATCCTGACCTAACTATCCGTGAACCGAATCTGCTTCACCGTTATCCTGACCTAACTATCAGTGATCCCAGACTGCTTCACCGTGATCCTGACCTAACTATCCGTGATCCCAGTCTGATTCACTGTGATCCTGACCTAACTATCTGTGAACCCAGTCTGCTTCACTGTGATCCTGACCTAACTATCAGTGATCCCAGACTGCTTCACCGTGATCCTGACCTAACTATCCGTGATCCCAGTCTGATTCACTGTGATCCTGACCTAACTATCCGTGAACCCAATCTGCTTCACCGTTATCCTGACCTATCAGTGATCCCAGACTGCTTCACCGTGATCCTGACCTAACTATCCGTGATCCCAGTCTGATTCACTGTGATCCTGACCTGACTATCTGTGAACCCAGTCTGCTTCACTGTGATCCTGACCTAACTATCAGTGATCCCAGACTGCTTCACCGTGATCCTGACCTAACTATCCGTGATCCCAGTCTGATTCACTGTGATCCTGACCTAACTATCCGTGAACCCAATCTGCTTCACCGTTATCCTGACCTAACTATCAGTGATCCCAGACTGCTTCACCGTGATCCTGACCTAACTATCCGTGATCCCAGTCTGATTCACTGTGATCCTGACCTAACTATCTGTGAACCCAGTCTGCTTTAGCGTGATCCTGACCTAACTATCCGTGAACCTAGCCTGCTTCACCGTGATCCTGACCTAACTATCCGTGATCCCAGTCTGCATCTCCGTGATCCTGACCTAACTATCCGTGATCCCAGTCTGCTTCACTATGATCCTGACCTAACTATCTGTGATCCCAGTCTGCTTCACTGTGATCCTGACCTAACTATCCGTAATTCCAGTCTGCTTCACCGTGATCCTGACCTAACTATCCGTGATCCCAGTCTGCATCTCCGTGATCCTGACCTAACTATCCGTGATCCCAGTGTGCTTCACTATGATCCTGACCTAACAATCTGTGATCCCAGTCTGCTTCACTGTGATCCTGACCTAACTATCTGTGATCCCAGTCTGCTTCACCGTGAACCTGACCTAACTATCCGTGATGCCAGTATGCTTCACCGTGATCCTGACCTAACTATCCGTTATCCCAGTCTGCTTCACTATGATCCTGACCTAATTAACTGTGATCCCAGTCTGCTTCACTGTGATCCTGACCTAACTATCCGTAATTCCAGTCTGCTTCACCGTGATCCTGACCTAACTATCCGTGATCCCAGTCTGCATCAACGTGATCCTGACCTAACTATCCGTGATCTCAGTCTGCTTCACCGTGATCCTGACCTAACTATCCGTAATCCCAGAATGCTTCACCGTGATCCTGACATAAATATCTGTGATCCAAGTCTGCATCAACGTGATCCTGACCTAGCTGTCCGTGATCCCAGTCTGCTTCACCGTGATCCTGACCTAACTATCCGTGATCCCAGTCTGCTTCACCATGATCCTGACCTAACTATCTGTTCTCCCAGACTCCTTCACCGTGATCCTGACCTAACTATCCGTGATCCCAGTCACTTCACTGTGATCCTGACCTATCTATCCAGGAACACAGTCTGCTTCACCGTGATCCTGACCTAACTATCCGTGATCCCAGTCTGCTACACTGTGATCCTGACCTAACTATCCGTGATCCCAGTCTGCTTCACTGTGATCCTGACCTAACTATCCATGACCCCACTCTGATTCACCGTGATCGTGACCTAATTATCCAAAATCCCAGTCTGCTTCATTGTGATCCTGACCTAACTATCCGTGATCCCAGTCTGGTTCACTGTGATCCTGACCTATCTGTGATCCCAGTCTGCTTCACCGTGATCCTGACCTAACTATCCGTGGTCCCAGTCTGCTTCACCGTGATCCAGACCTAACTATCCGTGGTCCCAGTCTGCTTTACCGTGATCCAGACCTAACTATCCGTGGTCCCAGTCTGCTTTACCGTGATCCAGACCTAACTATCTGTGAACCCAGTCTGCTTCACTGTGATCCTGACCTAACTATCCGTGATCCCAGTCGGCTTCACCGTGATCCTGACCTAACTATCCGTAATCCCACTCTGCTTCACCGTGATCCTGACATAAATATCTGTGATCCCAGTCTGCTTCACTGTAATCCTGACCTAACTATCTGTGATCCCAGTCTGATTCACCATGATCCTGACCTAACTATCCGTGAACCCAGTCTGCTTCACCGTGATCCTGACCGAACTATCCGTAATCCCAGTCTGCTTCACCGTGATCCTGACCTAAATATCTGTGATCCCAGTCTGCTTCACTGTGATCCTGACCTAAATATCTGTGATCCCAGTCTGCTTCACCGTGATTCTGACCTAACTATCCGTGATCGCAGTCTGCTTCACTGTGATCCTGACCTAACTATCCGTAATTCCAGTCTGCTTCACGGTGATGCTGACCTAACTATCCGTGATCGCAGTCTGCTTCACTGTGATCCTGACTTAACTATCCGTAATTCCAGTCTGCTTCACCATGATCCTGACCTAACCATCTGTGATCCCAGTCTGCATCTCCGTGATCCTGACCTAACTATCCGTGATCCCAGTCTGCATCTCCGTGATCCTGACCTAACTATCTGTGATCCCAGTCTGCTTCACTGTGATCCTGACCTAACTATCTGTGATCCCAGTCTGCTTCACCGTGACCCTGACCTAACTACCCGTGATCGCAGTCTGCTTCACTGTGATCCTGACCTAAATATCTGTGATCCCAGTCTGCTTCACTGTGATCCTGACCTAACTCTCCGTAATTCCAGTCTGCTTCACCGCGATCCTGACCTAACTATCCGTGATCGCAGTCTGCTTCACTGTGATCCTGACCTAACTATCTGTGATCCCAGTCTGCGTCACTGTGATCCTGACCTAACTATCCATAATTCCAGTCTGCTTCACCATGATCCTGACCTAACCATCTGTGATCCCAGTCTGCTTCATGGTGATCCTGACCTAACTATGTGTGATCCCAGTTTGCTTCACTGTGATCAGGACCTATCTGTGATCCCAGTCTGCTTCACTGTGATCCTGACCTAACTATCTGTGATCCCAGTCTGCTTCACTGTGATTCTGACCTATCTGTGATCCCAGTCTGCTTCACTGTGATCCTGACCTAACTATCTGTGATCCTAGTGTGCCAAACCGTGATCCTGACCTAACTATCCGTGATCCCAGTCTGCTTCACCATGATCCTGACCTAACTATCTGTGCTCCCAGTCTGCTTCACCGTGATCCTGACCTAACTATCTGTGATCCCAGTCTGCTTCACTGTGATCCTGACCTAACTATCGGTGATCCCAGTCTGCTTCACCATGATCCTGACCTAACTATCTGTGCTCCCAGTCTGCTTCACCGTGATCCTGACCTAACTATCTGTGATCCCAGTCTGCTTCACTATGATCCTGTCCTAACTATCCGTGATCCCAGTCTGCTTCACCATGATCCTGACCTAACTATCCGTGATCCCAGTCTGCTTCACTGTGATCCTGATCAAACTAACTATCCGTGATCCCAGTCTGCTACACCATGATCCTGACCTAACTATCTGTGCTCCCAGTCTGCTTCACCGTGATCCTGACCTAACTCTCGGTGATCCCAGTCTGCTTCACCATGAACCTGACCTAACTATCCGTGATCCCAATATGCTTCACCGTGATCCTGACCTAACTATCCGTTATCCCAGTCTGCTACACCATGATCGTGACCTAATTAACTGTGATCCCAGTCTGCTTCACCTTGATCCAGACCTAACTATCCGTGATCCCAGTCTGCATCAACGTGATCCTGACCTAACTGTCAGTGATCCCAGTCTGCTTCACCGTGATCCAGACCTAACTATCTGTGATCCCTGACTGCTTCACCGTAATCCTGACCTAACTATCCGTGATCCCATTCGGCTTCACCGTGATCCTGACCTAACGATCCGTTATCCCACTCTACTTCACCGTGATCCTGACCTAAATATCTGTGATCCCAGTCTGCTTCACCGTGATCCTGACCGAACTATCTGTGATCCCAGTCTGATTCACTGTGATCCTGTCCGAACTATCAGTGATCCCAGACTGCTTCACCGTGATCCTGACCTAACTACCTGTGATCCCAGTCTGATTAACTGTGATCCTGACCTAACTATCTGTGAACCCAGTCTGCTTCACCGTGATCCTGACCTAACTATCCGTGATCCCAGTCTGCATCTCCCTGATCCTGACCTAACTATCCGTGATCCCAGTCTGCTTCACTATGATCCTGAGCTAACTATCCGTTATCCCAGTCTGCTACACCATGATCGTGACCTAATTAACTGTGATCCCAGTCGGCTTCACCGTGATCCTGACCTAACGATCCGTTATCCCACTCTGCTTCACCGTGATCCTGACCTAAATATCTGTGATCCCAGTCTGCTTCACCGTGATCCTGACCGAACTATCTGTGATCCCAGTCTGATTCACTGTGATCCTGTCCGAACTATCAGTGATCCCAGACTGCTTCACCGTGATCCTGACCTAACTACCTGTGATCCCAGTCTGATTAACTGTGACCCTGACCTAACTATCTGTGAACCCAGTCTGCTTCACCGTGATCCTGACCTAACTATCCGTGATCCCAGTCTGCATCTCCGTGATCCTGACCTAACTATCCGTGATCCCAGTCTGCTTCACTATGATCCTGAGCTAACTATCCGTTATCCCAGTCTGCTACACCATGATCGTGACCTAGTTAACTGTGATCCCAGTCTGCTTCACCTTGATCCAGACATAACTATCCGTGATCCCAGTCTGCATCAACGTGATCCTGACCTAACTGTCAGTGATCCCAGTCTGCTTCACCGTGATCCAGACCTAACCATCTGTGATCCCAGTCTGCTTCACCGTGATCCTGACCTAACTATCTGTGATCCCAGTCTGCTTCACTATGATCCTGTCCTAACTATCCGTGATCCCAGTCTGCTACACCATGATCCTGACCTAACTATCTGTGCTCCCAGTCTGCTTCACCGTGATCCTGACCTAACTCTCGGTGATCCCAGTCTGCTTCACCATGAACCTGACCTAACTATCCGTGATGCCAATATGCTTCACCGTGATCCTGACCTAACTATCCGTTATCCCAGTCTGCTACACCATGATCGTGACCTAATTAACTGTGATCCCAGTCTGCTTCACCTTGATCCAGACCTAACTATCCGTGATCCCAGTCTGCATCAACGTGATCCTGACCTAACTGTCAGTGATCCCAGTCTGCTTCACCGTGATCCAGACCTAACTATCTGTGATCCCTGACTGCTTCACCGTAATCCTGACCTAACTATCCGTGATCCCAGTCGGCTTCACCGTGATCCTGACCTAACGATCCGTTATCCCACTCTGCTTCACCGTGATCCTGACCTAAATATCTGTGATCCCAGTCTGCTTCACCGTGATCCTGACCGAACTATCTGTGATCCCAGTCTGATTCACTGTGATCCTGTCCGAACTATCAGTGATCCCAGACTGCTTCACCGTGATCCTGACCTAACTACCTGTGATCCCAGTCTGATTAACTGTGATCCTGACCTAACTATCTGTGAACCCAGTCTGCTTCACCGTGATCCTGACCTAACTATCCGTGATCCCAGTCTGCATCTCCGTGATCCTGACCTAACTATCCGTGATCCCAGTCTGCTTCACTATGATCCTGAGCTAACTATCCGTTATCCCAGTCTGCTACACCATGATCGTGACCTAATTAACTGTGATCCCAGTCTGCTTCACCTTGATCCAGACCTAACTATCCGTGATCCCAGTCTGCATCAACGTGATCCTGACCTAACTGTCCGTGATCCCAGTCTGCTTCACCGTGATCCAGACCTAACCATCTGTGATCCCAGTCTGCTTCACTGTGATCCTGACCTAACTATCTGTGATCCCAGAGTGCTTCACCGTGATCCTGACCTAACTATCCGTGATCGCAGTCTGCTTCACTGTGATCCTGACCTAACTATCCGTAATTCCAGTCTGCTTCACCGTGATCGTGACCTAATTAACTGTGATCCCAGTCTGCTTCACCTTGATCCAGACATAACTATCCGTGATCCCAGTCTGCATCAACGTGATCCTGACCTAACTGTCAGTGATCCCAGTCTGCTTCACCGTGATCCAGACCTAACCATCTGTGATCCCAGTCTGCTTCACCGTGATCCTGACCTAACTATCTGTGATCCCAGTCTGCTTCACTATGATCCTGTCCTAACTATCCGTGATCCCAGTCTGCTACACCATGATCCTGACCTAACTATCTGTGCTCCCAGCCTGCTTCACCGTGATCCTGACCTAACTCTCGGTGATCCCAGTCTGCTTCACCATGAACCTGACCTAACTATCCGTGATGCCAATATGCTTCACCGTGATCCTGACCTAACTATCCGTTATCCCAGTCTGCTACACCATGATCGTGACCTAATTAACTGTGATCCCAGTCTGCTTCACCTTGATCCAGACCTAACTATCCGTGATCCCAGTCTGCATCAACGTGATCCTGACCTAACTGTCAGTGATCCCAGTCTGCTTCACCGTGATCCAGACCTAACTATCTGTGATCCCTGACTGCTTCACCGTAATCCTGACCTAACTATCCGTGATCCCAGTCGGCTTCACCGTGATCCTGACCTAACGATCCGTTATCCCACTCTGCTTCACCGTGATCCTGACCTAAATATCTGTGATCCCAGTCTGCTTCACCGTGATCCTGACCGAACTATCTGTGATCCCAGTCTGATTCACTGTGATCCTGTCCGAACTATCAGTGATCCCAGACTGCTTCACCGTGATCCTGACCTAACTACCTGTGATCCCAGTCTGATTAACTGTGATCCTGACCTAACTATCTGTGAACCCAGTCTGCTTCACCGTGATCCTGACCTAACTATCCGTGATCCCAGTCTGCATCTCCGTGATCCTGACCTAACTATCCGTGATCCCAGTCTGCTTCACTATGATCCTGAGCTAACTATCCGTTATCCCAGTCTGCTACACCATGATCGTGACCTAATTAACTGTGATCCCAGTCTGCTTCACCTTGATCCAGACCTAACTATCCGTGATCCCAGTCTGCATCAACGTGATCCTGACCTAACTGTCCGTGATCCCAGTCTGCTTCACCGTGATCCAGACCTAACCATCTGTGATCCCAGTCTGCTTCACTGTGATCCTGACCTAACTATCTGTGATCCCAGAGTGCTTCACCGTGATCCTGACCTAACTATCCGTGATCGCAGTCTGCTTCACTGTGATCCTGACCTAACTATCCGTAATTCCAGTCTGCTTCACCGTGATCCTGACCTAACTATCCGTGATTCTCGTCTGCTTCACCATGATCCTGACCTAACCATCTGTGATCCCAGTCTGCTTCACCGTGATCCTGACCTAACTATCCGTGATCGCTGTCAGCTTCACCATGATCCTGACCTAACTATCCGTGATCCCAGTCTGCATCTCCGTGATCCTGACCTAACTATCTGTGATCCCAGTCTGCTTCACTATGATCCTGACCTAACTATCTGTGATCCCAGTCTGCTTCACTGTGATCCTGACCTAACTATCTGTGATCCCAGTCTGCTTCACCGTGATCCTGACCTAACTATCCGTGATCGCAGTCTGCTTCACTGTGATCCTGACCTAACTATCCGTAATTCCAGTCTGCTTCACCATGATCCTGACCTAACTATCCATGATCCCAGTCTGCTTCACTGTGATCCTGACCTAACTATCTGTGATCCCAGTCTACTTCACTGAGATCCTGACCTAACTATCCGTAATTCCAGTCTGCTTCACCATGATCCTGACCTAACCATCTGTGATCCCAGTCTGCTTCATTGTGATCCTGACCTAACTATCTGTGATCCCAGTTTGCTTCACTGTGATAAGGACCTATCTGTGATCCCAGTCTGCTTCACTGTGATCCTGACCTATCTGTGATCCCAGTCTGCTTCACTGTGATCCTGACCTAACGATGATCCCAGTCTGCTTCACGGTGATCCTGACCTAACTATCTGTGATCCTAGTGTGCCGAACCGTGATCCTGACCTAACTATCCGTGATCCCAGTCTGCTTCACTGTGATCCTGATCAAACTAACTATCCGTGATCCCAGTCTGCTTCACCATGATCCTGACCTAACTATCTGTGCTCCCAGTCTGCTTCACCGTGATCCTGACATAACTCTCGGTGATCCCAGTCTGCTTCACCGTGAACCTGACCTAACTATCCGTGATCCCAATATGCTTCACCGTGATCCTGACCTAACTATCCGTTATCCCAGTCTGCTACACCATGATCGTGACCTAATTAACTGTGATCCCAGTCTGCTTCACCTTGATCCAGACCTAACTATCCGTGATCCCAGTCTGCATCAACGTGATCCTGACCTAACTGTCCGTGATCCCCGTCTGCTTCACCGTGATCCAGACCTAACTATCTGTGATCCCAGACTGCTTCACCGTAATCCTGACCTAACTATCCGTGATCCCAGTTGGCTTCACCGTGATCCTGACCTAACGATCCGTAATCCCAGTCTGCTTCACCGTGATCCTGACCTAAATATCTGTGATCCCAGTCTGCTTCACCGTGATCCTGACCGAACTATCTGTGATCCCAGTCTGATTCACTGTGATCCTGTCCGAACTATCTGTGATCCCAGTCTGATTCACTGTGACCCTGACCTAACTATCCGTGATCCCAGTCTGCATCTCCGTTATCCTGACCTAACTATCCGTGATCCCAGTCTGCTTCACTGTGATCCTGACCTAACTATCCGTGATCCCAGTGTGCTTCACCGTGATCCTGACCTAACTATCCGTGATTGCAGTCTGCTTCACTGTGATCTTGACCTAACTATCCGTTATTCCAGTCTGCTTCACCATGATCCTGACCGAACTATCCGTGATCCTAGTCTGCTTCACCATGATCCTGACCTAACCATCTGTGATCCCAGTCTGATCCATCGTGATCCTGACCTAACTATCTGTGATCCCAGTCTGCTTCACTGTGATCCTGACCTAACCATCTGTGATCCCAGTCTGCTTCATCGTGATCCTGACCTAACTATCTGTGATCCCAGTTTGCTTCACTGTGATCCTGACCTATCTGTGATCCCAGTCTGCTTCACTGTGATCCTGACCTAACTATCTGTGATCCCAGTCTGCTTCACTGTGATCCTGACCTAACCATCTGTGATCCCAGTCTGCTTCACCGTGATACAGACCTAACTATCTGTGATCCCAGACTGCTTCACCGTAATCCTGACCTAACTATCCGTGATCCCAGTCGGCTTTACCGTGATCCTGACCTAACGATCCGTAATCCCACTCTGCTTCACCGTGATCCTGACCTAAATATCTGTGATCCCAGTCTGCTTCACCGTGATCCTGACCTAACTATCTGTGATCCCAGTCTGATTCACTGTGATCCTGACCGAACTATCTGTGATCCCAGTCTGATTCACTGTGATCCTGACCTAACTATCTGTGAACCCAGTCTGGTTCACCGTGATCCTGACCTAACTATCCGTGATCCCAGTCTGCTTCACTGTGATCCTGACCTAACTATCCGTGATCGCAGTCTGCTTCACTGTGATACTGACCTAACTATCCGTGATCCCATTCTGCTTCACTGAGATCCTGACCTAACTATCCGTGATTCCAGTCTGCTTTACCGTGATCCAGACCTAACTATCTGTGATCCCAGTCTTCTTCTCCGTGATCCTGACCTAACTATCTGTGATCCCAGTCTGCTTCACCGTGATCCTGAACTAACTATCCGTGATCCCAGTCTGCTTCACTGAGATCCTGACCTAACTATCTGCGATCCCAGTCTGCTTCACCGTGATCGTGACCTAACTATCCGTGATCCCAGTATGCTTTACCGTGATCCTGACCTAACTATCTGTGATTCCAGTCTGCTTCACCGTGATCCTGACCGAACTATCTGTGAACCCAGTCTGCTTTAGCGTGATCCTGACCTAACTATCCGTGAACCTAGTCTGCTTCACCGTGATCCTGACCTAACTTTCCGTGATCCAAGTCTGGATCTCCGTGATCCTGACCGAACTATCCGTGATCCCATTCTGCTTCACAATGATCCTGACCTAACTATCTGTGATCCCAGTCTGCTTCACTGTGATCCTGACCTAACTATCTGTGATCCCAGTCTGCTTCACCGTCATCCTGACCTAACTATCTGTGATCCCAGTCTGCTTCACTGTGATCCTGACCTAACTATCTGTGATCCCAGTCTGCTTCACCGTGATCCTGACCTAACTATCTGTGATCCCAGTCTGCTTCACAATAATCCTGACCTAACTATCTGTGATCCCAGTCTGCTTCACTGTGATCCTGACCTAACTATCTGTGATCCCAGTCTGCTTCACAATAATCCTGACCTAACTACCTGTGATCCCAGTCTGCTTCACCGTGATCCTGACCTAACTATCCGTGATCGCAGTCTGCTTCACTGTGATCCTGACCTAACTATCCGTAATTCCAGTCTGCTTCACCGTGATCCTGACCTAACTATCCGTGATCCTCATCTGCTTCACCATGATCCTGACCTAACTATCTGTGATCCCAGTTTGCTTCACTGTGATCCTGACCTATCTGTGATCCCAGTCTGCTTCACTGTGATCCTGACCTAACTATCTGTGATCCCAGTCTGCTTCACTGTGATCCTGACCTAACCATCTGTGATCCCAGTCTGCTTCACCGTGATCCAGACCTAACTATCTGTGATCCCAGACTGCTTCACCGTAATCCTGACCTAACTATCCGTGATCCCAGTCGGCTTTACCGTGATCCTGACCTAACGATCCGTAATCCCACTCTGCTTCACCGTGATCCTGACCTAAATATCTGTGATCCCAGTCTGCTTCACCGTGATCCTGACCTAACTATCTGTGATCCCAGTCTGATTCACTGTGATCCTGACCGAACTATCTGTGATCCCAGTCTGATTCACTGTGATCCTGACCTAACTATCTGTGAACCCAGTCTGGTTCACCGTGATCCTGACCTAACTATCCGTGATCCCAGTCTGCTTCACTGTGATCCTGACCTAACTATCCGTGATCCCAGTCTGCATCTCCGTGATCGTGACCTAACTATCTGTGAGTGCAGTCTGCTTCACTGTGATCCTGACCTAAGTATCCGTTATTCCAGTCTGCTTCACCATGATCCTGACCTAACTATCCGTGATCGCAGTCTGCTTCACTGTGATACTGACCTAACTATCCGTGATCCCATTCTGCTTCACTGAGATCCTGACCTAACTATCCGTGATCGCTGTCAGCTTCACCATGATCCTGACCTAACTATCCGTGATCCCAGTCTGCATCTCCGTGATCCTGACCTAACTATCCGTGATCCCAGTCTGCATCTCCGTGATCCTGACCTAACTATCTGTGATCCCAGTCTTCTTCTCCGTGATCCTGACCTAACTATCTGTGATCCCAGTCTGCTTCACCGTGATCCTGAACTAACTATCCGTGATCCCAGTCTGCTTCACTGAGATCCTGACCTAACTATCTGCGATCCCAGTCTGCTTCACCGTGATCGTGACCTAACTATCCGTGATCCCAGTATGCTTTACCGTGATCCTGACCTAACTATCTGTGATTCCAGTCTGCTTCACCGTGATCCTGACCGAACTATCTGTGAACCCAGTCTGCTTTAGCGTGATCCTGACCTAACTATCCGTGAACCTAGTCTGCTTCACCGTGATCCTGACCTAACTTTCCGTGATCCAAGTCTGGATCTCCGTGATCCTGACCGAACTATCCGTGATCCCATTCTGCTTCACAATGATCCTGACCTAACTATCTGTGATCCCAGTCTGCTTCACTGTGATCCTGACCTAACTATCTGTGATCCCAGTCTGCTTCACCGTCATCCTGACCTAACTATCTGTGATCCCAGTCTGCTTCACTGTGATCCTGACCTAACTATCTGTGATCCCAGTCTGCTTCACCGTGATCCTGACCTAACTATCTGTGATCCCAGTCTGCTTCACAATAATCCTGACCTAACTATCTGTGATCCCAGTCTGCTTCACTGTGATCCTGACCTAACTATCTGTGATCCCAGTCTGCTTCACAATAATCCTGACCTAACTACCTGTGATCCCAGTCTGCTTCACCGTGATCCTGACCTAACTATCCGTGATCGCAGTCTGCTTCACTGTGATCCTGACCTAACTATCCGTAATTCCAGTCTGCTTCACCGTGATCCTGACCTAACTATCCATGACCCCACTCTGATTCACCGTGATCGTGACCTAATTATCCAAAATCCCAGTCTGCTTCATTGTGATCCTAACCTAACTATCCGTGATCCCAGTCTGGTTCACTGTCATCTTGACCTAATAAAATGTGATCCCAGTCTGCTTCACCGTGTTCCTGACCTAACTATCGGTGATCCCTGTCTGCTTGACCGTGATCCTGACCGAACTCTCCGTGATCCCAGTCTGGTTCACTGTCATCTTGACCTAATAAAATGTGATCCCAGTCTGCTTCACCGTGTTCCTGACCTAACTATCTGTGATCCCAGTCTGCTTCACTGTGATCCTGACCTATCTGTGATCCCAGTCTGCTTCACCGTGATCCTGACCTAACTATCCGTGGTCCCAGTCTGCTACACTGAGATCCTGACCTAAATAACCGTGATTCCAGTCTGCTTTACCGTGATCCAGACCTAACTATCTGTGAACCCAGTCTGCTTCACTGTGATCCTGACCTAACTATCCGTGATCCCAGTCGGCTTCACCGTGATCCTGACCTAACTATCCGTAATCCCACTCTGCTTCACCGTGATCCTGACATAAATATCTGTGATCCCAGTCTGCTTCACTGTAATCCTGACCTAACTATCTGTGATCCCAGTCTGATTCACCATGATCCTGACCTAATTATCCGTGAACCCAGTCTGCTTCACCGTGATCCTGACCGAACTATCCGTAAACCCAGTCTGCTTCACCGTGATCCTGACCTAAATATCTGTGATCCCAGTCTGATTCACTGTGATCCTGACCTAACTATCCGTGAACCCAATCTGCTTCACCGTTATCCTGACCTAACTATCAGTGATCCCAGACTGCTTCACCGTGATCCTGACCTAACTATCCGTGATCCCAGTCTGATTCACTGTGATCCTGACCTAACTATCTGTGAACCCAGTCTGCTTTAGCGTGATCCTGACCTAACTATCCGTGAACCTCGTCTGCTTCACCGTGATCCTGACCTAACTATCCGTGATCCCAGTCTGCATCTCCGTGATCCTAACCTAACTATCCGTGATCCCAGTCTGCTTCACTATGATCCTGACCTAACTATCTGTGATCCCAATCTGCTTCACTGTGATCCTGACCTAACTATCTGTGATCCCAGTCTGCATCTCCGTGATCCTGACCTAACTATCCGTGATCCCAGTCTGCTTCACTATGATCCTGACATAACTATCTGTGATCCCAGTCTGCTTCACTGTGATCCTGACCTAACTATCTGTGATCCCAGTCTGCTTCACCGTGATCCTGACCTAACTATCCGTGATCGCAGTCTGCTTCACTGTGATCCTGACCTAAATATCTGTGATCCCAGTCTGCTTCACCGTGATTCTGACCTAACTATCCGTGATCGCAGTCTGCTTCACTGTGATCCTGACCTAACTATCCGTAATTCCAGTCTGCTTCACCGTGATCCTGACCTAACTATCCGTGATCGCAGTCTGCTTCACTGTGATCCTGACCTAACTATCCGTAATTCCAGTCTGCTTCACCATGATCCTGACCTAACCATCTGTGATCCCAGTCTGCTTCACCGTGATCCTGACCTAACTATCCATGATCGCTGTCAGCTTCACCATGATCCTGACTTAACTATCCGTGATCCCAGTCTGCATCTCCGTGATCCTGACCTAACTATCCGTGATCCCAGTCTGCATCTCCGTGATCCTGACCTAACTATCTGTGATCCCAGTCTGCTTCACTGTGATCCTGACCTAACTATCTGTGATCCCAGTCTGCTTCACCGTGACCCTGACCTAACTACCCGTGATCGCAGTCTGCTTCACTGTGATCCTGACCTAAATATCTGTGATCCCAGTCTGCTTCACTGTGATCCTGACCTAACTATCCGTAATTCCAGTCTGCTTCACCGCGATCCTGACCTAACTATCCGTGATCGCAGTCTGCTTCACTGTGATCCTGACCTAACTATCTGTGATCCCAGTCTGCGTCACTGTGATCCTGACCTAACTATCCGTAATTCCAGTCTGCTTCACCATGATCCTGACCTAACCATCTGTGATCCCAGTCTGCTTCATGGTGATCCTGACCTAACTATGTGTGATCCCAGTTTGCTTCACTGTGATCAGGACCTATCTGTGATCCCAGTCTGCTTCACTGTGATCCTGACCTAACTATCTGTGATCCCAGTCTGCTTCACTGTGATTCTGACCTGTCTGTGATCCCAGTCTGCTTCACTGTGATCCTGACCTAACTATCTGTGATCCTAGTGTGCCTAACCGTGATCCTGACCTAACTATCCGTGATCCCAGTCTGCTTCACCATGATCCTGACCTAACTATCTGTGCTCCCAGTCTGCTTCACCGTGATCCTGACCTAACTATCTGTGATCCCAGTCTGCTTCACTGTGATCCTGACCTAACTATCGGTGATCCCAGTCTGCTTCACCATGATCCTGACCTAACTATCTGTGCTCCCAGTCTGCTTCACCGTGATCCTGACCTAACTATCTGGGATCCCAGTCTGCTTCACCATGATCCTGACCTAACTATCCGTGATCCCAGTCTGCTTCACTGTGATCCTGATCAAACTAACTATCCGTGATCCCAGTCTGCTACACCATGATCCTGACCTAACTATCTGTGCTCCCAGTCTGCTTCACCGTGATCCTGACCTAACTCTCGGTGATCCCAGTCTGCTTCACCATGAACCTGACCTAACTATCCGTGATCCCAATATGCTTCACCGTGATCCTGACCTAACTATCCGTTATCCCAGTCTGCTACACCATGATCGTGACCTAATTAACTGTGATCCCAGTCTGCTTCACCTTGATCCAGACCTAACTATCCGTGATCCCAGTCTGCATCAACGTGATCCTG
The DNA here is from genome assembly GCF_037043375.1 of Chiloscyllium plagiosum. NCBI lineage: Eukaryota > Metazoa > Chordata > Chondrichthyes > Orectolobiformes > Hemiscylliidae > Chiloscyllium > Chiloscyllium plagiosum. The sequence continues at coordinate 65,429,512 of NW_028270158.1, read as the reverse complement.
ACCTAACTGTCAGTGATCCCAGTCTGCTTCACCGTGATCCAGACCTAACTATCTGTGATCCCTGACTGCTTCACCGTAATCCTGACCTAACTATCCGTGATCCCAGTCGGCTTCACCGTGATCCTGACCTAACGATCCGTTATCCCACTCTGCTTCACCGTGATCCTGACCTAAATATCTGTGATCCCAGTCTGCTTCACCGTGATCCTGACCGAACTATCTGTGATCCCAGTCTGATTCACTGTGATCCTGTCCGAACTATCAGTGATCCCAGACTGCTTCACCGTGATCCTGACCTAACTACCTGTGATCCCAGTCTGATTAACTGTGATCCTGACCTAACTATCTGTGAACCCAGTCTGCTTCACCGTGATCCTGACCTAACTATCCGTGATCCCAGTCTGCATCTCCGTGATCCTGACCTAACTATCCGTGATCCCAGTCTGCTTCACTATGATCCTGAGCTAACTATCCGTTATCCCAGTCTGCTACACCATGATCGTGACCTAATTAACTGTGATCCCAGTCGGCTTCACCGTGATCCTGACCTAACGATCCGTTATCCCACTCTGCTTCACCGTGATCCTGACCTAAATATCTGTGATCCCAGTCTGCTTCACCGTGATCCTGACCGAACTATCTGTGATCCCAGTCTGATTCACTGTGATCCTGTCCGAACTATCAGTGATCCCAGACTGCTTCACCGTGATCCTGACCTAACTACCTGTGATCCCAGTCTGATTAACTGTGATCCTGACCTAACTATCTGTGAACCCAGTCTGCTTCACCGTGATCCTGACCTAACTATCCGTGATCCCAGTCTGCATCTCCGTGATCCTGACCTAACTATCCGTGATCCCAGTCTGCTTCACTATGATCCTGAGCTAACTATCCGTTATCCCAGTCTGCTACACCATGATCGTGACCTAATTAACTGTGATCCCAGTCTGCTTCACCTTGATCCAGACCTAACTATCCGTGATCCCAGTCTGCATCAACGTGATCCTGACCTAACTGTCCGTGATCCCAGTCTGCTTCACCGTGATCCAGACCTAACCATCTGTGATCCCAGTCTGCTTCACCGTGATCCTAACCTAACTATCTGTGATCCCAGTCTGCTTCACTATGATCCTGTCCTAACTATCCGTGATCCCAGTCTGCTACACCATGATCCTGACCTAACTATCTGTGCTCCCAGTCTGCTTCACCGTGATCCTGACCTAACTCTCGGTGATCCCAGTCTGCTTCACCATGAACCTGACCTAACTATCCGTGATGCCAATATGCTTCACCGTGATCCTGACCTAACTATCCGTTATCCCAGTCTGCTACACCATGATCGTGACCTAATTAACTGTGATCCCAGTCTGCTTCACCTTGATCCAGACCTAACTATCCGTGATCCCAGTCTGCATCAACGTGATCCTGACCTAACTGTCAGTGATCCCAGTCTGCTTCACCGTGATCCAGACCTAACTATCTGTGATCCCTGACTGCTTCACCGTAATCCTGACCTAACTATCCGTGATCCCAGTCGGCTTCACCGTGATCCTGACCTAACGATCCGTTATCCCACTCTGCTTCACCGTGATCCTGACCTAAATATCTGTGATCCCAGTCTGCTTCACCGTGATCCTGACCGAACTATCTGTGATCCCAGTCTGATTCACTGTGATCCTGTCCGAACTATCAGTGATCCCAGACTGCTTCACCGTGATCCTGACCTAACTACCTGTGATCCCAGTCTGATTAACTGTGATCCTGACCTAACTATCTGTGAACCCAGTCTGCTTCACCGTGATCCTGACCTAACTATCCGTGATCCCAGTCTGCTTCACCGTGATCCAGACCTAACCATCTGTGATCCCAGTCTGCTTCACTGTGATCCTGACCTAACTATCCGTGATCGCAGTCTGCTTCACTGTGATCCTGACCTAACTATCCGTAATTCCAGTCTGCTACACCGTGATCCTGACCTAACTATCCGTGATTCTCGTCTGCTTCACCATGATCCTGACCTAACCATCTGTGATCCCAGTCTGCTTCACCGTGATCCTGACCTAACTATCCGTGATCGCTGTCAGCTTCACCATGATCCTGACCTAACTATCCGTGATCCCAGTCTGCATCTCCGTGATCCTGACCTAACTATCTGTGATCCCAGTCTGCTTCACTATGATCCTGACCTAACTATCTGTGATCCCAGTCTGCTTCACTGTGATCCTGACCTAACTATCTGTGATCCCAGTCTGCTTCACCGTGATCCTGACCTAACTATCCGTGATCGCAGTCTGCTTCACTGTGATCCTGACCTAACTATCCGTAATTCCAGTCTGCTTCACCATGATCCTGACCTAACTATCCATGATCCCAGTCTGCTTCACTGTGATCCTGACCTAACTATCTGTGATCCCAGTCTACTTCACTGAGATCCTGACCTAACTATCCGTAATTCCAGTCTGCTTCACCATGATCCTGACCTAACCATCTGTGATCCCAGTCTGCTTCATGGTGATCCTGACCTAACTATCTGTGATCCCAGTTTGCTTCACTGTGATAAGGACCTATCTGTGATCCCAGTCTGCTTCACTGTGATCCTGACCTATCTGTGATCCCAGTCTGCTTCACTGTGATCCTGACCTAACGATGATCCCAGTCTGCTTCACGGTGATCCTGACCTAACTATCTGTGATCCTAGTGTGCCGAACCGTGATCCTGACCTAACTATCCGTGATCCCAGTCTGCTTCACCATGATCCTGACCTAACTATCTGTGATCCCAGTCTGCTTCACTATGATCCTGTCCTAACTATCCGTGATCCCAGTCTGCTTCACCATGATTCTGACCTAACTATCCGTGATCCCAGTCTGCTTCACTGTGATCCTGATCAAACTAACTATCCGTGATCCCAGTCTGCTTCACCATGATCCTGACCTAACTATCTGTGCTCCCAGTCTGCTTCACCGTGATCCTGACCTAACTCTCGGTGATCCCAGTCTGCTTCACCGTGAACCTGACCTAACTATCCGTGATCCCAATATGCTTCACCGTGATCCTGACCTAACTATCCGTTATCCCAGTCTGCTACACCATGATCGTGACCTAATTAACTGTGATCCCAGTCGGCTTCACCTTGATCCAGACCTAACTATCCGTGATCCCAGTCTGCATCAACGTGATCCTGACCTAACTGTCCGTGATCCCCGTCTGCTTCACCGTGATCCAGACCTAACTATCTGTGATCCCAGACTGCTTCACCGTAATCCTGACCTAACTATCCGTGATCCCAGTTGGCTTCACCGTGATCCTGACCTAACGATCCGTAATCCCAGTCTGCTTCACCGTGATCCTGACCTAAATATCTGTGATCCCAGTCTGCTTCACCGTGATCCTGACCGAACTATCTGTGATCCCAGTCTGATTCACTGTGATCCTGTCCGAACTATCTGTGATCCCAGTCTGATTCACTGTGACCCTGACCTAACTATCCGTGATCCCAGTCTGCATCTCCGTTATCCTGACCTAACTATCCGTGATCCCAGTCTGCATCTCCGTTATCCTGACCTAACTATCCGTGATCCCAGTCTGCTTCACTGTGATCCTGACCTAACTATCCGTGATCCCAGTGTGCTTCACCGTGATCCTGACCTAACTATCCGTGATTGCAGTCTGCTTCACTGTGATCTTGACCTAACTATCCGTTATTCCAGTCTGCTTCACCATGATCCTGACCGAACTATCCGTGATCCTAGTCTGCTTCACCATGATCCTGATCTAACCATCTGTGATCCCAGTCTGCTTCATCGTGATCCTGACCTAACTATCTGTGATCCCAGTTTGCTTCACTGTGATCCTGACCTATCTGTGATCCCAGTCTGCTTCACTGTGATCCTGACCTAACTATCTGTGATCCCAGTTTGCTTCACTGTGATCCTGACCTATCTGTGATCCCAGTCTGCTTCACTGTGATCCTGACCTAACTATCTGTGATCCCAGTCTGCTTCACTGTGATCCTGACCTAACCATCTGTGATCCCAGTCTGCTTCATCGTGATCCTGACCTAACTATCTGTGATCCCAGTTTGCTTCACTGTGATCCTGACCTATCTGTGATCCCAGTCTGCTTCACTGTGATCCTGACCTAACCATCTGTGATCCCAGTCTGCTTCACCGTGATCCAGACTTAACTATTTGTGATTCCAGACTGCTTCACCGTAGTCCTGACCTAACTATCCGTGATCCCAGTCGGCTTTACCGTGATCCTGACCTAACGATCCGTAATCCCACTCTGCTTCACCGTGATCCTGACCTAAATATCTGTGATCCCAGTCTGCTTCACCGTGATCCTGACCTAACTATCTGTGAACCCAGTCTGGTTCACCGTGATCCTGACCTAACTATCCGTGATCCCAGTCTGCTTCACTGTGATCCTGACCTAACTATCCGTGATCCCAGTCTGCATCTCCGTGATCGTGACCTAACTATCTGTGAGTGCAGTCTGCTTCACTGTGATCCTGACCTAACTATCCGTTATTCCAGTCTGCTTCACCATGATCCTGACCTAACTATCCGTGATCGCAGTCTGCTTCACTGTGATCCTGACCTAACTATCCGTAATTCCAGTCTGCTTCACCGTGATCCTGACCTAACTATCCGTGATCCTCATCTGCTTCACCATGATCCTGACCTAACTATCTGTGATCCCAGTTTGCTTCACTGTGATCCTGACCTATCTGTGATCCCAGTCTGCTTCACTGTGATCCTGACCTAACTATCTGTGATCCCAGTCTGCTTCACTGTGATCCTGACCTAACCATCTGTGATCCCAGTCTGCTTCACCGTGATCCAGACCTAACTATCTGTGATCCCAGACTGCTTCACCGTAATCCTGACCTAACTATCCGTGATCCCAGTCGGCTTTACCGTGATCCTGACCTAACGATCCGTAATCCCACTCTGCTTCACCGTGATCCTGACCTAAATATCTGTGATCCCAGTCTGCTTCACCGTGATCCTGACCGAACTATCTGTGATCCCAGTCTGATTCACTGTGATCCTGACCTAACTATCTGTGAACCCAGTCTGGTTCACCGTGATCCTGACCTAACTATCCGTGATCCCAGTCTGCTTCACTGTGATCCTGACCTAACTATCCGTGATCCCAGTCTGCATCTCCGTGATCGTGACCTAACTATCTGTGAGTGCAGTCTGCTTCACTGTGATCCTGACCTAACTATCCGTTATTCCAGTCTGCTTCACCATGATCCTGACCTAACTATCCGTGATCGCAGTCTGCTTCACTGTGATACTGACCTAACTATCCGTGATCCCATTCTGCTTCACTGAGATCCTGACCTAACTATCCGTGATTCCAGTCTTCTTCTCCGTGATCCTGACCTAACTATCTGTGATCCCAGTCTGCTTCACCGTGATCCTGAACTAACTATCCGTGATCCCAGTCTGCTTCACTGAGATCCTGACCTAACTATCTGCGATCCCAGTCTGCTTCACCGTGATCGTGACCTAACTATCCGTGATCCCAGTATGCTTTACCGTGATCCTGACCTAACTATCTGTGATTCCAGTCTGCTTCACCGTGATCCTGACCGAACTATCTGTGAACCCAGTCTGCTTTAGCGTGATCCTGACCTAACTATCCGTGAACCTAGTCTGCTTCACCGTGATCCTGACCTAACTTTCCGTGATCCAAGTCTGGATCTCCGTGATCCTGACCGAACTATCCGTGATCCCATTCTGCTTCACAATGATCCTGACCTAACTATCTGTGATCCCAGTCTGCTTCACTGTGATCCTGACCTAACTATCTGTGATCCCAGTCTGCTTCACCGTCATCCTGACCTAACTATCTGTGATCCCAGTCTGCTTCACTGTGATCCTGACCTAACTATCTGTGATCCCAGTCTGCTTCACCGTGATCCTGACCTAACTATCTGTGATCCCAGTCTGCTTCACAATAATCCTGACCTAACTATCTGTGATCCCAGTCTGCTTCACTGTGATCCTGACCTAACTATCTGTGATCCCAGTCTGCTTCACAATAATCCTGACCTAACTACCTGTGATCCCAGTCTGCTTCACCGTGATCCTGACCTAACTATCCGTGATCGCAGTCTGCTTCACTGTGATCCTGACCTAACTATCCGTAATTCCAGTCTGCTTCACCGTGATCCTGACCTAACTATCCGTGATCCTCATCTGCTTCACCATGATCCTGACCTAACCATCTGTGATCCCAGTCTGCTTCACCGTGATCCTGACCTAACTATCCGTGATTCCAGTCTGCTTCACCGTGATCCTGACCTAACTATCTGTGATCCCAGTCTGCTTCACTGTGATCCTGACCTAACAATCTGTGATCCCAGTGTGCTTCACCGTAATCCTGACCTAACTTCCGTGATCCCAGTCGGCTTCACCGTGATCCTGAACTAACTATCCGTGATCCTCGTCTGCTTCACCATGATCCTGACCTAACCATCTGTGATCCCAGTCTGCTTCATGGTGATCCTGACCTAACCATCTGTGATCCCAGTTTGCTTCACTGTGATCCTGACCTAACTATCTGTGATCCCGGTCTGCTTCACTGTGATCCTGACCTAACGGTGATCCCAGTCTGCTTCACGGTGATCCTGACCTAACTATCTGTGATCTTTGAGTGCCTAACCTTGATCCTGACCTAACTATCCGTGATCCCAGTCTGCTTCACCGTGATCCTGACCTAACTATCCGTGTTCCCAGTCTGCTTCACTGAGATCCTGACGTAACTATCCGTGATTCCAGTCTGCTTTACCGTGATCCAGACCTAACTATCTGTGATCCAAGTCTGCTTCACCGTGATCCTGACCTAACTATCTGTGATCCCAGTGTGCTTCACTGTGATCCTGAACTAACTATCCGTGATCCCAGTCTGCTTCACTGAGATCCTGACCTAACTATCTGCGATCCCAGTCTGCTTCACCGTGATCGTGACCTAACTATCCGTGATCCCAGTATGCTTTACCGTGATCCTGACCTAACTATCTGTGATTCCAGTCTGCTTCACCGTGATCCTGACCGAACTATCTGTGAACCCAGTCTGCTTTAGCGTTATCCTGACCTAACTATCCGTGAACCTAGTCTGCTTCACCGTGATCCTGACCTAACTTTCCGTGATCCCAGTCTGCTTCACAATGATCCTGACCTAACTATCTGTGATCCCAGTCTGCTTCACTGTGATCCTGACCTAACTATCTGTGATCCCAGTCTGCTTCACCATCATCCTGACCTAACTATCTGTGATCCCAGTCTGCTTCACTGTGATCCTGACCTAACTATCTGTGATCCCAGTCTGCTTCACCGTGATCCTGACCTAACTATCTGTGATCCCAGTCTGCTTCACAATAATCCTGACCTAACTATCTGTGATCCCAGTCTGCTTCACTGTGATCCTGACCTAACTATCTGTGATCCCAGTCTGCTTCACAATAATCCTGACCTAACTACCTGTGATCCCAGTCTGCTTCACCGTGATCCTGACCTAACTATCCGTGATCGCAGTCTGCTTCACTGTGATCCTGACCTAACTATCCGTAATTCCAGTCTGCTTCACCGTGATCCTGACCTAACTATCCGTGATCCTCATCTGCTTCACCATGATCCTGACCTAACCATCTGTGATCCCAGTCTGCTTCACCGTGATCCTGACCTAACTATCCGTGATTCCAGTCTGCTTCACCGTGATCCTGACCTAACTATCTGTGATCCCAGTCTGCTTCACTGTGATCCTGACCTAACAATCTGTGATCCCAGTGTGCTTCACCGTAATCCTGACCTAACTTCCGTGATCCCAGTCGGCTTCACCGTGATCCTGAACTAACTATCCGTAATCCTCGTCTGCTTCACCATGATCCTGACCTAACCATCTGTGATCCCAGTCTGCTTCATGGTGATCCTGACCTAACCATCTGTGATCCCAGTTTGCTTCATTGTGATCAGGACCTATCTGTGATCCCAGTCTGCTTCACTGTGATCCTGACCTAACTATCTGTGATCCCAGTCTGCTTCACTGTGATCCTGACCTAACGGTGATCCCAGTCTGCTTCACGGTGATCCTGACCTAACTATCTGTGATCCTTGAGTGCCTAACCTTGATCCTGACCTAACTATCCGTGATCCCAGTCTGCTTCACCGTGATCCTGACCTAACTATCCGTGTTCCCAGTCTGCTTCACTGAGATCCTGACGTAACTATCCGTGATTCCAGTCTGCTTTACCGTGATCCAGACCTAACTATCCGTGATCCCAGTCTGCTTCACTGAGATCCTGACCTAACTATCTGTGATCCCAGTGTGCTTCACTGTGATCCTGACCTAACTATCCGTGATCCCAGTCTGCTTCACCGTGATCCTGACCTAACTATCCGTGATCCCAGTCTGCTTCACTGAGATCCTGACCTAACTATCTGTGATCCCAGTCTGATTCACTGTGATCCTGACCTAACTATCCGTGAAACCAATCTGCTTCACCGTTATCCTGACCTAACTATCTGTGATCCCAGTCTGCTTCACCGTGTTCCTGACCTAACTATCCATGATCGCAGTCTGCTTCACTGTGATCCTGACCTAACTATCCGTAATTCCAGTCTGCTTCACCGTGATCCTGACTTAACTATCCGTGATCCTAGTCTGCTTCACCATGATCCTGACCTAACCATCTGTGATGCCAGTCTGCTTCATCGTGATCCTGACGTAACTATCTGTGATCCCAGTCTGCTTCACTGTGCTCCTGACCTATCTGTGATCCCAGTCTGCTTCACTGTGATCCTAACCCAACTATCTGTGATCCTAGTGTGCCTAACCGTGATCCTGACCTAACTATCTGTGATCCCAGTTTGCTTCACTGTGATCAGGACCTATCTGTGATCCCAGTCTGCTTCACTGTGATCCTGACCTAACTATCTGTGATCCCAGTCTGCTTCACTGTGCTCCTGACCTATCTGTGATCCCAGTCTGCTTCACTGTGATCCTAACCCAACTATCTGTGATCCTAGTGTGCCTAACCGTGATCCTGACCTAACTATCCGTGATCCCAGTCTGCTTCACCGTGATCCTGAGCTAACTATCTGTGATCCCAGTCTGCTTCACTGTGATCAGGATCTGTCTGTGATCCCAGTCTGCTTCACTGTGATCCTGACCTAACTATCTGTGATCCCAGTCTGCTTCACTGTGCTCCTGACCTATCTGTGATCCCAGTCTGCTTCACTGTGATCCTAACCCAACTATCTGTGATCCTAGTGTGCCTAACCGTGATCCTGACCTAACTATCCGTGATCCCAGTCTGCTTCACCGTGATCCTGACCTAACTATCCGTGATCCCAGTCTGCTTCACTGAGATCCTGACCTAACTATCCGTGATCCCAGTCTGCTTCACCGTGATCCTGAGCTAACTATCTGTGATCCCAGTCTGCTTCACCGTGATCCTGACCTAACTATCCGTGATCCCAGTCTGCTTCACCGTGATCCTGACCTAACTATCCGTGATCCCAGTCTGCTTCACTGAGATCCTGACCTAACTATCCGTGATCCCAGTCTGCTTCACCGTGATCCTGAGCTAACTATCTGTGATCCCAGTCTGCTTCACTGTTATCCTGACCTAACTATCCGTAATCCCAGTCTGCTTCACTGTGATCCTGACCTATCTGTGATCCCAGTCTGCTTCACTGTGTTCCTAACCCAACTATCTGTGATCCTAGTGTGCCTAACCGTGATCCTGACCTAACTATCCGTGATCCCAGTCTGCTTCACCGTGATCCTGACCTAACTATCCGTGATCCCAGTCTGCTTCACTGAGATCCTGACCTAACTATCCGTGATCCCAGTCTGCTTTACCGTGATCCTGACCTAACTATCCGTGATCCCAGTCTGCTTCACTGAGATCCTGACCTAACTATCCGTGATCCCAGTCTGCTTCACTGAGATCCTGACCTAACTATCTGTGAAGAGAAAATGAGGTCTGCAGATGCTGGAGATCAGAGATGGAAATGTGTTGCTCGAGAAGCGCAGCAGGTCAGGCAGCATCTAGGGAACAGGAGAATCGACATTTCGGGCATTAGCCCTTCTTCAGGAACAGGAGAATCGACGTTTCGGGCATTAGTCCTTCTTCAGGAAGCCCTTCCTGAAGAAGGGCTAATGCCCGAAACGTCGATTCTCCTGTTCCCTAGATGCTGCCTGACCTGCTGCGCTTCTCCAGCAACACATTTCCATAACTATCTGTGATCCCAGTGTGCTTCACCGTGATCTTGATCTAACTATCCGTGATCCCAGTCTGCTTCACCATGATCCTGATCTAACTATCCGTGATCCCAGTCTGCTTTACCGTGATCCTGACCTAACTATCTGTGATCCCAGTGTGCTTCACCATGATCCTGACCTAACTATCCGTGATCCCAGTCTGCTTTACCGTGATCCTGACCTAACTATCTGTGATCCCAGTGTGCTTCACCATGATCCTGACCTAACTATCCGTGATCCCAGTCTGGTTCACCATGATCCTGACCTAACTATCCGTGATCCCAGTCTGGTTGACTGTGATCTTGACCTAATTAAATGTGATCCCAGCCTGCTTCACTGTGTTCCTGACCTAACTATCCATAATACCAGTCTGCTTCACCGTGATCCTGACCTAACTATCTGTGATCCCAGTCTACATCACCGTGATCCTGACCTAACTATCCGTGATCCCAGTCTGGTTCACCATGGTTCTGACCTAACTATCCGTGAACCCAGTCTACATCACCGTGATCCTGACCTAACTATCCGCTATCCCAGTCTGCTTCACGGCGATCCAGACCTAACTATCCGTAATCCCATTCTGCTTCACTGTGATCCTGACCTAACTATCTGTGATCCCAGTCTGCTTCACCGTGATCCTAACCTAACTATCCGTGATCCCAGTCTGCATCTCCGTGATCCTGACCTAACTATCCGTGATCCCAGTCTGCTTCACTATGATCCTGACCTAACTATCTGTGATCGCAGTCTGCTTCACTGTGATCCTGACCTAACTATCTGGGATCCCAGTGTGCTTCACCGTCATCCTGACCTAACTATCTGCGGCACTGCTGAGTTATCCCAGTCTGCTTCACCGTGATCCTGACCTAATTATCCGTGATCCCAGTCTGCATCTCCGTGATCCTGACCTAACTATCCGTGATCCCAGTCTGCTTCACTATGATCCTGACCTAACTATCTGTGATCGCAGTCTGCTTCACTGTGATCCTGACCTAACTATCTGTGATCCCTGTGTGCTTCACCGTCATCCTGACCTAACTATCTGTGATCCCAGTCTGCTTCACTGAGATCCTGACGTAACTATCCGTGATTACAGTCTGCTTTACCGTGTTCCAGGCGAAACTATCTGTGATCCCAGTCTGCTTCACCGTGAATCTGAAGTTAGCACTGCTGCCTCACAGCGCCAGAGACCCGGGTTCAATTCCCGACTCAGGCGACTGACTGTGTGGAGTTTGCACATTCTCCCCGTGTCTGCGTGGGTTTCATCCGGGTGCTCCGGTTTCCTCCCATAGTCCAAAGATGTGCAGGTCAGGTGAATTGGCCATGCTAAATTGCCCGTAGTGTTAGGTTAAAGGGGTAAATGTTGGGGTATGGGTGGGTTGAGCTTCGGCGGGTCGGTCTGGACCTGTTGGGCCGAAGGGCCTGTTTCCACACTGTAAGTAATCTAAAAAAAAATCTATCCATGATCGCAGTCTGCTTCACTGTGATCCAGACCTAACTATCCGTAATTCCAGTGTGCTTCACCGTGATCCTGACCTAACTATCCGTGATCCCAGTCTGCTTCACCGTGCACATGACCTAACTATCCGTGATCGCAGTCTGCATCAACGTGATCCTGACCTAACTATCCGTGATCCCAGTCTGCTTCACTGAGATCCTGACCCATCTATCTGTGATCCCAGTTTGCTTCACTGTGATCAGGACCTATCTGTGATCCCAGTCTGCTTCACTGTGATCCTGACCTAACTATCTGTGATCCCAGTCTGCTTCACTGTGATCCTGACCCAACTATCTGTGATCCTAGTCTGCTTCACTGAGATCCTGACGTAACGATCCGTGATTCCAGTCTGCTTCACTGTGATACTGACCTAACTATCCGTATCCCAGTCTGCTTCACTGAGATCCTGACCTAACTATCCGTATCCCAGTCTGCTTCACTGAGATCCTGACCTAACTATCCGTGATCCCAGTCTGCTTCGCCGTGATCCTGACCTAACTATCCGTGATCCCAGTCTGCTTTACCGTGATCCTGACCTAACTATCCGTGATCCCAGTCTGCTTCACTGAGATCCTGAACAAACTATCCGTGATCCCAGTCTGATTCACTGAGATCCCGACCTAACTATCTGTGATCCCACTGTGCTTCACCGTGATCCTGACCTAACTATCCGTGATCCCAGTCTGCTTTACCGTGATCCTGACCTAACTATCCGTGATCCCAGCCTGCTTCACCGTGTTCCTGACCTAACTATCCATAATACCAGTCTGCTTCATTGTGATCCTGACCTAACTATCTGTGAACCCAGACTGCTTCACTGAGATTCTGACGAAACTATCCCTGATCCCAGTCTGCTTCACCGTGATCCTGAGCTAACTATCTGTGATCCCAGTCTGCTTCACTGTGATCCTGACCTATCTGTGATCCCAGTCTGCTTCACTGTGATCCTGACCTAACTATCCGTGATCCCAGTGTGCCTAACCGTGATCTTGACCTAACTATCCGTGATCCCAGTCTGCTTCACTGTGATCTGGACCTAACTATCCGTGATCCCAGTCTGCTTTACCGTGATCCTGACCTAACTATCTGTGATCCCAGTCTGCTTCACCATGATACTGACCTAACTATCCGTGATCCTAGTCAGCTTCACTGTGATCCTGACCTAACTATCCGTGATCCCAGTCTGGTTCACTGTGATCCTGACCTAATTAAATGTGATCCCAGTCTGATTCACTATGATCCTGACCTAACTATCCATGAACCCAGTCTGCTTCACCGTGATCCTGATCTAACTATCCGTGATCCCAGTCTGCTTCACTGTGATCCTGACCTAACTATCCGTGATCCCTGTCTGCTTCACTGAGATCCTGACCTAACTAACCGTGATTCCAATCGGCTTCACCGTGATCCTGACCTAACTATCTGTAATCCCACTCTGCTTCACCGTGATCCTGACCTAAATATCTGTGATCCCAGTCTGCTTCACCGTGATCCTGACCTAAATATTTGTGATCCCAGTCTGATTCACTGTGATCCTGACCTAACTATCCGTGATCCCAATCGACTTCACCGTGATCCTGACCTAACTATCAGTGATCCCAGACTGCTTCACCGTGATCCTGACCTGACTATCCGTGATCCCAGTCTGATTCACTGTGATCCTGACCTAACTATCCGTGAACCCAGTCTGCTTTAGCGTGATCCTGACCTAACTATCCGTGATCGCTGTCAGCTTCACCATGATCCTGACATAACTATCCGTGATCCCAGTCTGCATCTCCGTGATCCTGACCTAACTATCCGTGATCCCAGTCTGCTTCACTATGATCCTGACCTAACTATCTGTGATCCCAGTGTGCTTCACCGTGATCCTGACCTAACTATCCGTAATCCCACTCTGCTTCACCGTGATCCTGACCTAAATATCTGTGATCCCAGTCTGCTTCACCGTAATCCTGATCTTACTATCTGTGATCCCAGTCTGATTCACTGTGATCCTGACCTAACTATCCGTGATCCCAATCGGCTTCACCATGATCCTGACCTAACTATCAGTGATCCAAGACTGCTTCACCGTGATCCTGACCTAACTATCCGTGATCCCAGTCTGATTCACTGTGATCCTGACCTAACTATCCGTGAACTCAGTCTGCTTCACGATGATCCTGACCTAACTATCCGTGATCGCTGTCAGCTTCACCATGATCCTGACCTAACTATCCGTGATCCCAGTCTGCATCTCCGTAATCCTGACCTAACTATCCGTGATCCCAGTCTGCTTCACTATGATCCTGATCTAACTATCTGTGATCCCATTGTGCTTCACCGTGATCCTGACCTAACTATCCGTGATCCTAGTCTGCTTCACCGTGATCCTGACCTAACCATCTGTGATCCCAGTCTATTTCATCGTGATCCTGACCTAACTATCTGTGATCCCAGTCTGCTTCACTGTGATCCTGACCTAACTATCCGTAATCCCACTCTGCTTCACCGTGATCCTGACCTAAATATCTGTGATCCCAGTCTGCTTCACCGTAATCCTGATCTTACTATCTGTGATCCCAGTCTGATTCACTGTGATCCTGACCTAACTATCCGTGATCCCAATCGGCTTCACCGTGATCCTGACCTAACTATCAGTGATCCAAGACTGCTTCACCGTGATCCTGACCTAACTATCCGTGATCCCAGTCTGATTCACTGTGATCCTGACCTAACTATCCGTGAACTCAGTCTGCTTCACGATGATCCTGACCTAACTATACGTGATCGCTGTCAGCTTCACCATGATCCTGACCTAACTATCCGTGATCCCAGTCTGCATCTCCGTAATCCTGACCTAACTATCCGTGATCCCAGTCTGCTTCACTATGATCCTGATCTAACTATCTGTGATCCCATTGTGCTTCAACGTGATCCTGACCTAACTATCCGTGATCGCAGTCTGCTTCACTGTGATCCTGTCCGAACTATCTGTGATCCCAGTCTGATTCACTGTGACCCTGACCTAACTATCCGTGATCCCAGTCTGCATCTCCGTTATCCTGACCTAACTATCCGTGATCCCAGTCTGCTTCACTGTGATCCTGACCTAACTATCCGTGATCCCAGTGTGCTTCACCGTGATCCTGACCTAACTATCCGTGATTGCAGTCTGCTTCACTGTGATCCTGACCTAACTATCCGTTATTCCAGTCTGCTTCACCATGATCCTGACCTAACTATCTGTGATCCCAGTCTGCTTCACCGTGATCCTGACCTAACTATCTGTGATCCTAGTGTGCCTAACCGTGATCCTGACCTAACTATCCGTGATCCCAGTCTGCTTCACCATGATCCTGACCTAACTATCTGTGATCCCAGTCTGCTTCACCGTGATCCTGACCTAACTATCTGTGATCCCAGTCTGCTTCACTATGATCCTGTCCTAACTATCCGTGATCCCAGTCTGCTTCACCATGATCCTGACCTAACTATCCGTGATCCCAGTCTGCTTCACTGTGATCCTGATCAAACTAACTATCCGTGATCCCAGTCTGCTTCACAATGATCCTGACCTAACTATCTGTGCTCCCAGTCTGCTTCACCGTGATCCTGACCTAACTCTCGGTGATCCCAGTCTGCTTCACCGTGATCCAGACCTAACTATCTGTGATCCCAGACTGCTTCACCGTAATCCTGACCTAACTATCCGTGATCCCAGTCTGCTTCACCATGATACTGACCTAACTATCTGTGCTCCCAGTCTGCTTCACCGTGATCCTGACCTAACTCTCGGTGATCCCAGTCTGCTTCACCGTGAACCTGACCTAACTATCCGTGATCCCAATATGCTTCACCGTGATCCTGATCTAACTATCCGTTATCCCAGTCTGCTACACCATGATCGTGACCTAATTAACTGTGATCCCAGTCTGCTTCTCCTTGATCCAGACCTAACTATCCGTGATCCCAGTCTGCATCAACGTGATCCTGACCTAACTGTCCGTGATCCCAGTCTGCTTCACCGTGATCCAGACCTAACTATCTGTGATCCCAGACTGCTTCACCGTAATCCTGACCTAACTATCCGTGATCCCAGTCGGCTTCACCGTGATCCTGACCTAACGATCCGTAATCCCACTCTGCTTCACCGTGATCCTGACCTAAATATCTGTGATCCCAGACTGCTTCACCGTGATCCTGACCGAACTATCTGTGATCCCAGTCTGATTCACTGTGATCCTGACCTAACTATCTGTGAACCCAGTCTGCTTCACCGTGATCCTGACCTAACTATCCGTGATCCCAGTCTGCATCTCCGTGATCCTGACCTAACTATCCGTGATCCCAGTCTGCTTCACTATGATCCTGACCTAACTATCTGTGATCCCAGTCTGCTTCACTGTGATCCTGACCTAACTATCTGTGATCCCAGTGTGCTTCACCGTGATCCTGACCTAACTATCCGTGATCGCAGTCTGCTTCACTGTGATCCTGACCTAAATATCTGTGATCCCAGTCTGCTTCACCGTGATCCTGACCTAACTATCCGTGATCGCAGTCTGCTTCACTGTGATCCTGACCTAACTATCTGTAATTCCAGTCTGCTTCACCGTGATCCTGACCTAACCATCTGTGATTCTCGTCTGCTTCACCATGATCCTGACCTAACCATCTGTGATCGCAGTCTGCTTCACCGTGATCCTGACCTAACTATCCGTGATCGCAGTCAGCTTCACCATGATCCTGACCTAACTATCCGTGATCCCAGTCTGCATCTCCGTGATCCTGACCTAACTATCTGTGATCCCAGTCTGCTTCACTATGATCCTGACCTAACTATCTGTGATCCCAGTCTGCTTCACTGTGATCCTGACCTAACTATCTGTGATCCCAGTCTGCTTCACCGTGATCCTGACCTAACTATCCGTGATCGCAGTCTGCTTCACTATGATCCTGACCTAACTATCCGTAATTCCAGTCTGCTTCACCATGATCCTGACCTAACTATCTGTGATCCCAGTCTGCTTCACTGTGATCCTGACCTAACTATCTGTGATCCCAGTCTACTTCACTGAGATCCTGACCTAACTATCCGCAATTCCAGTCTGCTTCACCATGATCCTGACCTAACCATCTGTGATCCCAGTCTGCTTCATGGTGATCCTGACCTAACTATCTGTGATCCCAGTTTGCTTCACTGTGATAAGGACCTATCTGTGATCCCAGTCTGCTTCACTGTGATCGTGACCTAACGATGATCCCAGTCTGCTTCACGGTGATCCTGACCTAACTATCTGTGATCCTAGTGTGCCGAACCGTGATCCTGACCTAACTATCCGTGATCCCAGTCTGCTTCACCATGATCCTGACCTAACTATCTGTGATCCCAGTCTGCTTCACTATGATCCTGTCCTAACTATCCGTGATCCCAGTCTGCTTCACCATGATCCTGACCTAACTATCCGTGATCCCAGTCTGCTTCACTGTGATCCTGATCAAACTAACTATCCGTGATCCCAGTCTGCTTCACCATGATCCTGACCTAACTATCTGTGCTCCCAATATGCTTCACCGTGATCCTGACCTAACTATCCGTTATCCCAGTCTGCTACACCATGATCGTGACCTAATTAACTGTGATCCCAGTCTGCTTCACCTTGATCCAGACCTAACTATCCGTGATCCCAGTCTGCATCAACGTGATCCTGACCTAACTGTCCGTGATCCCAGTCTGCTTCACCGTGATCCAGACCTAACTATCTGTGATCCCAGACTGCTTCACCGTAATCCTGACCTAACTATCCGTGATCCCAGTTGGCTTCACCGTGATCCTGACCTAACGATCCGTAATCCCAGTCTGCTTCACCGTGATCCTGACCTAAATATCTGTGATCCCAGTCTGCTTCACCGTGATCCTGACCGAACTATCTGTGATCCCAGTCTGATTCACTGTGATCCTGTCCGAACTATCTGTGATCCCAGTCTGATTCACTGTGACCCTGACCTAACTATCCGTGATCCCAGTCTGCATCTCCGTTATCCTGACCTAACTATCCGTGATCCCAGTCTGCTTCACTGTGATCCTGACCTAACTATCCGTGATCCCAGTGTGCTTCACCGTGATCCTGACCTAACTATCCGTGATTGCAGTCTGCTTCACTGTGATCCAGACCTAACTATCCGTTATTCCAGTCTGCTTCACCATGATCCTGACCGAACTATCCGTGATCCTAGTCTGCTTCATCATGATCCTGACCTAACCATCTGTGATCCCAGTCTGCTTCATCGTGATCCTGACCTAACTATCTGTGATCCCAGTTTGCTTCACTGTGATCCTGACCTATCTGTGATCCCAGTCTGCTTCACTGTGATCCTGACCTAACCATCTGTGATCCCAGTCTGCTTTATCGTGATCCTGACCTAACTATCTGTGATCCCAGTTTGCTTCACTGTGATCCTGACCTATCTGTGATCCCAGTCTGCTTCACTGTGATCCTGACCTAACTATCTGTGATCCCAGTCTGCTTCACTGTGATCCTGACCTAACCATCTGTGATCCCAGTCTGCTTCACCGTGATCCAGACCTAACCATCTGTGATCCCAGTCTGCTTCACCGTAATCCTGACCTAACTATCCGTGATTCCAGTCTGCTTCACCGTGATCCTGACCGAACTATCTGTGATCCCAGTCTGATTCACTGTGATCCTGTCCGAACTATCTGTGATCCCAGTCTGATTCACTGTGACCCTGACCTAACTATCCGTGATCCCAGTCTGCATCTCCGTTATCCTGACCTAACTATCCGTGATCCCAGTCTGCTTCACTGTGATCCTGACCTAACTATCCGTGATCCCAGTGTGCTTCACCGTGATCCTGACCTAACTATCCGTGATTGCAGTCTGCTTCACTGTGATCCTGACCTAACTATCCGTTATTCCAGTCTGCTTCACCATGATCCTGACCGAACTATCCGTGATCCTAGTCTGCTTTATCATGATCCTGACCTAACCATCTGTGATCCCAGTCTGCTTCATCGTGATCCTGACCTAACTATCTGTGATCCCAGTTTGCTTCACTGTGATCCTGACCTATCTGTGATCCCAGTCTGCTTCACTGGGATCCTGACCTAACTATCTGTGATCCCAGTCTGCTTCACTGTGATCCTGACCTAACCATCTGTGATCCCAGTCTGCTTCATCGTGATCCTGACCTAACTATCTGTGATCCCAGTTTGCTTCACTGTGATCCTGACCTATCTGTGATCCCAGTCTGCTTCACTGTGATCCTGACCTAACTATCTGTGATCCCAGTCTGCTTCACTGTGATCCTGACCTAACCATCTGTGATCCCAGTCGGCTTTACCGTGATCCTGACCTAACGATCCGTAATCCCACTCTGCTTCACCGTGATCCTGACCTAAATATCTGTGATCCCAGTCTGCTTCACCGTGATCCTGACCTAACTATCTGTGATCCCAGTCTGATTCACTGTGATCCTGACCGAACTATCTGTGATCCCAGTCTGATTCACCGTGATCCTGACCTAACTATCTGTGAACCCAGTCTGCTTCACCGTGATCCTGACCTAACTATCCGTGATCCCAGTCTGATTCACTGTGATTCTGACCTAACTATCCGTGATCCCAGTGTGCTTCACCGTGATCCTGACCTAACTATCCGTGATTGCAGTCTGCTTCACTGTGATCCTGACCTAACTATCCGTTATTCCAGTCTGCTTCATCATGATCCTGACCGAACTATCCGTGATCCTAGTCTGCTTCATCATGATCCTGACCTAACCATCTGTGATCCCAGTCTGCTTCATCGTGATCCTGACCTAACTATCTGTGATCCCAGTTTGCTTCACTGTGATCCTGACCTATCTGTGATCCCAGTCTGCTTCACTGTGATCCTGACCTAACTATCTGTGATCCCAGTCTGCTTCACTGTGATCCTGACCTAACCATCTGTGATCCCAGTCTGCTTCATCGTGATCCTGACCTAACTATCTGTGATCCCAGTTTGCTTCACTGTGATCCTGACCTATCTGTGATCCCAGTCTGCTTCACTGTGATCCTGACCTAACTATCTGTGATCCCAGTCTGCTTCACTGTGATCCTGACCTAACCATCTGTGATCCCAGTCTGCTTCACAGTGATCCAGACCTAACCATCTGTGATCCCAGTCGGCTTTACCGTGATCCTGACCTAACGATCCGTAATCCCACTCTGCTTCACCGTGATCCTGACCTAAATATCTGTGATCCCAGTCTGCTTCACCGTGATCCTGACCTAACTATCTGTGATCCCAGTCTGATTCACTGTGATCCTGACCGAACTATCTGTGATCCCAGTCTGATTCACCGTGATCCTGACCTAACTATCTGTGAACCCAGTCTGCTTCACCGTGATCCTGACCTAACTATCCGTGATCCCAGTCTGCTTCACTGTGATCCTGACCTAACTATCCGTGATCCCAGTCTGCATCTCCGTGATCGTGACCTAACTATCTGTGAGTGCAGTCTACTTCACTGTGATCCTGACCTAACTATCCGTTATTCCAGTCTGCTTCACCATGATCCTGACCTAACTATCCGTGATCGCAGTCTGCTTCACTGTGATACTGACCTAACTATCCGTGATCCCATTCTGCTTCACTGAGATCCTGACCTAACTATCCGTGATTCCAGTCTGCTTTAACGTGATCCAGACCTAACTATCTGTGATCCCAGTCTTCTTCTCCGTGATCCTGACCTAACTATCTGTGATCCCAGTCTGCTTCACCGTGATCCTGAACTAACTATCCGTGATCCCAGTCTGCTTCACTGAGATCCTGACCTAACTATCTGCGATCCCAGTCTGCTTCACCGTGATCGTGACCTAACTATCCGTGATCCCAGTATGCTTTACCGTGATCCTGACCTAACTATCTGTGATTCCAGTCTGCTTCACCGTGATCCTGACCGAACTATCTGTGAACCCAGTCTGCTTTAGCGTGATCCTGACCTAACTATCCGTGAACCTAGTCTGCTTCACCGTGATCCTGACCTAACTTTCCGTGATCCCAGTCTGGATCTCCGTCATCCTGACCGAACTATCCGTGATCCCAGTCTGCTTCACAATGATCCTGACCTAACTATCTGTGATCCCAGTCTGCTTCACTGTGATCCTGACCTAACTATCCGTAATCCCACTCTGCTTCACCGTGATCCTGACCTAAATATCTGTGATCCCAGACTGCTTCACCGTGATCCTGACCGAACTATCTGTGATCCCAGTCTGATTCACTGTGATCCTGACCTAACTATCTGTGAACCCAGTCTGCTTCACCGTGATCCTGACCTAACTATCCGTGATCCCAGTCTGCATCTCCGTGATCCTGACCTAACTATCCGTGATCCCAGTCTGCTTCACTATGATCCTGACCTAACTATCTGTGATCCCAGTCTGCTTCACTGTGATCCTGACCTAACTATCTGTGATCCCAGTGTGCTTCACCGTGATCCTGACCTAACTATCCGTGATCGCAGTCTGCTTCACTGTGATCCTGACCTAAATATCTGTGATCCCAGTCTGCTTCACCGTGATCCTGACCTAACTATCCGTGATCGCAGTCTGCTTCACTGTGATCCTGACCTAACTATCTGTAATTCCAGTCTGCTTCACCGTGATCCTGACCTAACCATCTGTGATTCTCGTCTGCTTCACCATGATCCTGACCTAACCATCTGTGATCGCAGTCTGCTTCACCGTGATCCTGACCTAACTATCCGTGATCGCCGTCAGCTTCACCATGATCCTGACCTAACTATCCGTGATCCCAGTCTGCATCTCCGTGATCCTGACCTAACTATCTGTGATCCCAGTCTGCTTCACTATGATCCTGACCTAACTATCTGTGATCCCAGTCTGCTTCACTGTGATCCTGACCGAACTATCTGTGATCCCAGTCTGCTTCACCGTGATCCTGACCTAACTATCCGTGATCGCAGTCTGCTTCACTATGATCCTGACCTAACTATCCGTAATTCCAGTCTGCTTCACCATGATCCTGACCTAACTATCCGTGATCCCAGTCTGCTTCACTGTGATCCTGACCTAACTATCTGTGATCCCAGTCTACTTCACTGAGATCCTGACCTAACTATCCGCAATTCCAGTCTGCTTCACCATGATCCTGACCTAACCATCTGTGATCCCAGTCTGCTTCATGGTGATCCTGACCTAACTATCTGTGATCCCAGTTTGCTTCACTGTGATAAGGACCTATCTGTGATCCCAGTCTGCTTCACTGTGATCGTGACCTAACGATGATCCCAGTCTGCTTCACGGTGATCCTGACCTAACTATCTGTGATCCTAGTGTGCCGAACCGTGATCCTGACCTAACTATCCGTGATCCCAGTCTGCTTCACCATGATCCTGACCTAACTATCTGTGATCCCAGTCTGCTTCACTATGATCCTGTCCTAACTATCCGTGATCCCAGTCTGCTTCACCATGATCCTGACCTAACTATCCGTGATCCCAGTCTGCTTCACTGTGATCCTGATCAAACTAACTATCCGTGATCCCAGTCTGCTTCACCATGATCCTGACCTAACTATCTGTGCTCCCAATATGCTTCACCGTGATCCTGACCTAACTATCCGTTATCCCAGTCTGCTACACCATGATCGTGACCTAATTAACTGTGATCCCAGTCTGCTTCACCTTGATCCAGACCTAACTATCCGTGATCCCAGTCTGCATCAACGTGATCCTGACCTAACTGTCCGTGATCCCAGTCTGCTTCACCGTGATCCAGACCTAACTATCTGTGATCCCAGACTGCTTCACCGTAATCCTGACCTAACTATCCGTGATCCCAGTTGGCTTCACCGTGATCCTGACCTAACGATCCGTAATCCCAGTCTGCTTCACCGTGATCCTGACCTAAATATCTGTGATCCCAGTCTGCTTCACCGTGATCCTGACCGAACTATCTGTGATCCCAGTCTGATTCACTGTGATCCTGTCCGAACTATCTGTGATCCCAGTCTGATTCACTGTGACCCTGACCTAACTATCCGTGATCCCAGTCTGCATCTCCGTTATCCTGACCTAACTATCCGTGATCCCAGTCTGCTTCACTGTGATCCTGACCTAACTATCCGTAATCCCAGTGTGCTTCACCGTGATCCTGACCTAACTATCCGTGATTGCAGTCTGCTTCACTGTGATCCTGACCTAACTATCCGTTATTCCAGTCTGCTTCACCATGATCCTGACCTAACTATCCGTGATCCTAGTCTGCTTCATCATGATCCTGACCTAACCATCTGTGATCCCAGTCTGCTTCATCGTGATCCTGACCTAACTATCTGTGATCCCAGTTTGCTTCACTGTGATCCTGACCTATCTGTGATCCCAGTCTGCTTCACTGTGATCCTGACCTAACTATCTGTGATCCCAGTCTGCTTCACTGTGATCCTGACCTAACCATCTGTGATCCCAGTCTGCTTCATCGTGATCCAGACCTAACCATCTGTGATCCCAGTCTGCTTCACCGTAATCCTGACCTAACTATCCGTGATTCCAGTCTGCTTCACCGTGATCCTGACCGAACTATCTGTGATCCCAGTCTGATTCACTGTGATCCTGTCCGAACTATCTGTGATCCCAGTCTGATTCACTGTGACCCTGACCTAACTATCCGTGATCCCAGTCTGCATCTCCGTTATCCTGACCTAACTATCCGTGATCCCAGTCTGCTTCACTGTGATCCTGACCTAACTATCCGTGATCCCAGTGTGCTTCACCGTGATCCTGACCTAACTATCCGTGATTGCAGTCTGCTTCACTGTGATCCTGACCTAACTATCCGTTATTCCAGTCTGCTTCACCATGATCCTGACCGAACTATCCGTGATCCTAGTCTGCTTCATCATGATCCTGACCTAACCATTTGTGATCCCAGTCTGCTTCATCGTGATCCTGACCTAACTATCTGTGATCCCAGTTTGCTTCACTGTGATCCTGACCTATCTGTGATCCCAGTCTGCTTCACTGTGATCCTGACCTAACTATCTGTGATCCCAGTCTGCTTCACTGTGATCCTGACCTAACCATCTGTGATCCCAGTCTGCTTCATCGTGATCCTGACCTAACTATCTGTGATCCCAGTTTGCTTCACTGTGATCCTGACCTATCTGTGATCCCAGTCTGCTTCACTGTGATCCTGACCTAACTATCTGTGATCCCAGTCTGCTTCACTGTGATCCTGACCTAACCATCTGTGATCCCAGTCGGCTTTACCGTGATCCTGACCTAACGATCCGTAATCCCACTCTGCTTCACCGTGATCCTGACCTAAATATCTGTGATCCCAGTCTGCTTCACCGTGATCCTGACCTAACTATCTGTGATCCCAGTCTGATTCACTGTGATCCTGACCGAACTATCTGTGATCCCAGTCTGATTCACCGTGATCCTGACCTAACTATCTGTGAACCCAGTCTGCTTCACCGTGATCCTGACCTAACTATCCGTGATCCCAGTCTGCTTCACTGTGATCCTGACCTAACTATCCGTGATCCCAGTGTGCTTCACCATGATCCTGACCTAACTATCCGTGATTGCAGTCTGCTTCACTGTGATCCTGACCTAACTATCCGTTATTCCAGTCTGCTTCACCATGATCCTGACCGAACTATCCGTGATCCTAGTCTGCTTCATCATGATCCTGACCTAACCATCTGTGATCCCAGTCTGCTTCATCGTGATCCTGACCTAACTATCTGTGATCCCAGTTTGCTTCACTGTGATCCTGACCTATCTGTGATCCCAGTCTGCTTCACTGTGATCCTGACCTAACTATCTGTGATCCCAGTCTGCTTCACTGTGATCCTGACCTAACCATCTGTGATCCCAGTCTGCTTCATCGTGATCCTGACCTAACTATCTGTGATCCCAGTTTGCTTCACTGTGATCCTGACCTATCTGTGATCCCAGTCTGCTTCACTGTGATCCTGACCTAACTATCTGTGATCCCAGTCTGCTTCACTGTGAACCTGACCTAACCATCTGTGATCCCAGTCTGCTTCACCGTGATCCAGACCTAACCATCTGTGATCCCAGTCGGCTTTACCGTGATCCTGACCTAACGATCCGTAATCCCACTCTGCTTCACCGTGATCCTGACCTAAATATCTGTGATCCCAGTCTGCTTCACCGTGATCCTGACCTAACTATCTGTGATCCCAGTCTGATTCACTGTGATCCTGACCGAACTATCTGTGATCCCAGTTTGATTCACCGTGATCCTGACCTAACTATCTGTGAACCCAGTCTGCTTCACCGTGATCCTGACCTAACTATCCGTGATCCCAGTCTGCTTCACTGTGATCCTGACCTAACTATCCGTGATCCCAGTCTGCATCTCCGTGATCGTGACCTAACTATCTGTGAGTGCAGTCTACTTCACTGTGATCCTGACCTAACTATCCGTTATTCCAGTCTGCTTCACCATGATCCTGACCTAACTATCCGTGATCGCAGTCTGCTTCACTGAGATCCTGACCTAACTATCTGCGATCCCAGTCTGCTTCACCGTGATCGTGACCTAACTATCCGTGATTCCAGTCTGCTTTAACGTGATCCAGACCTAACTATCTGTGATCCCAGTCTTCTTCTCCGTGATCCTGACCTAACTATCTGTGATCCCAGTCTGCTTCACCGTGATCCTGAACTAACTATCCGTGATCCCAGTCTGCTTCACTGAGATCCTGACCTAACTATCTGCGATCCCAGTCTGCTTCACCGTGATCGTGACCTAACTATC
This sequence comes from Chiloscyllium plagiosum, assembly GCF_037043375.1. Classification (NCBI taxonomy): domain Eukaryota; kingdom Metazoa; phylum Chordata; class Chondrichthyes; order Orectolobiformes; family Hemiscylliidae; genus Chiloscyllium; species Chiloscyllium plagiosum. The sequence continues at coordinate 65,403,923 of NW_028270158.1, read as the reverse complement.
CGTGATCCCAGTATGCTTTACCGTGATCCTGACCTAACTATCTGTGATTCCAGTCTGCTTCACCGTGATCCTGACCGAACTATCTGTGAACCCAGTCTGCTTTAGCGTGATCCTGACCTAACTATCCGTGAACCTAGTCTGCTTCACCGTGATCCTGACTTAACTTTCCGTGATCCCAGTCTGGATCTCCGTCATCCTGACCGAACTATCCGTGATCCCAGTCTGCTTCACAATGATCCTGACCTAACTATCTGTGATCCCAGTCTGCTTCACTGTGATCCTGACCTAACTATCTGTGATCCCAGTCTGCTTCACCGTCATCCTGACCTAACTATCTGTGATCCCAGTCTGCTTCACTGTGATCCTGACCTAACTATCTGTGATCCCAGTCTGCTTCACTGCGATCCTGACCTAAATATCTGTGATCCCAGTCTGCTTCACCGTGATCCTGACCTAACTATCTGCGATCCCAGTCTGCTTCACAATAATCCTGACCTAACTATCTGTGATCCCAGTCTGCTTCACTGTGATCCTGACCTAACTATCTGTGATCCCAGTCTGCTTCACCGTGATCCTGACCTAACTATCCGTGATCGCAGTCTGCTTCACTGTGATCCTGACCTAACTATCCGTAATTCCAGTCTGCTTCACGATGATCCTGACCTAACTATCCGTGATCCTCATCTGCTTCACCATGATCCTGACCTAACCATCTGTGATCCCAGTCTGCTTCACAATAATCCTGACCTAACTATCTGTGATCCCAGTCTGCTTCACTGTGATCCTGACCTAACAATCTGTGATCCCAGTGTGCTTCACCGTAATCCTGACCTAACTTCCGTGATCCCAGTCGGCTTCACCGTGATCCTGAACTAACTATCCGTGATCCTCGTCTGCTTCACCATGATCCTGACCTAACCATCTGTGATCCCAGTCTGCTTCATGGTGATCCTGACCTAACCATCTGTGATCCCAGTTCGCTTCACTGTGATCAGGACCTATCTGTGATCCCGGTCTGCTTCACTGTGATCCTGACCTAACGGTGATCCCAGTCTGCTTCACGGTGATCCTGACCTAACTATCTGTGATCCTTGAGTGCCTAACCTTGATCCTGACCTAACTATCCGTGATCCCAGTCTGCTTCACCGTGATCCTGACCTAACTATCCGTGTTCCCAGTCTGCTTCACTGAGATCCTGACGTAACTATCCGTGATTCCAGTCTGCTTCACCGTGATCCAGACCTAACTATCCGTGATCCATGTCTGCATCAACGTGATCCTGACCTAACTGTCCGTGATCCCAGTCTGCTTCACCGTGATCCAGACCTAACTATCTGTGATCCCAGACTGCTTCACCGTAATCCTGACCTAACTATCCGTGATCCCAGTTGGCTTCACCGTGATCCTGACCTAACGATCCGTAATCCCAGTCTGCTTCACCGTGATCCTGACCTAAATATCTGTGATCCCAGTCTGCTTCACCGTGATCCTGACCGAACTATCTGTGATCCCAGTCTGATTCACTGTGATCCTGTCCGAACTATCTGTGATCCCAGTCTGATTCACTGTGACCCTGACCTAACTATCCGTGATCCCAGTCTGCATCTCCGTTATCCTGACCTAACTATCCGTGATCCCAGTCTGCTTCACTGTGATCCTGACCTAACTATCCGTGATCCCAGTGTGCTTCACCGTGATCCTGACCTAACTATCCGTGATTGCAGTCTGCTTCACTGTGATCCTGACCTAACTATCCGTTATTCCAGTCTGCTTCACCATGATCCTGACCTAACTATCCGTGATCCTAGTCTGCTTCATCATGATCCTGACCTAACCATCTGTGATCCCAGTCTGCTTCATCGTGATCCTGACCTAACTATCTGTGATCCCAGTTTGCTTCACTGTGATCCTGACCTATCTGTGATCCCAGTCTGCTTCACTGTGATCCTGACCTAACTATCTGTGATCCCAGTCTGCTTCACTGTGATCCTGACCTAACCATCTGTGATCCCAGTCTGCTTCATCGTGATCCAGACCTAACCATCTGTGATCCCAGTCTGCTTCACCGTAATCCTGACCTAACTATCCGTGATTCCAGTCTGCTTCACCGTGATCCTGACCGAACTATCTGTGATCCCAGTCTGATTCACTGTGATCCTGTCCGAACTATCTGTGATCCCAGTCTGATTCACTGTGACCCTGACCTAACTATCCGTGATCCCAGTCTGCATCTCCGTTATCCTGACCTAACTATCCGTGATCCCAGTCTGCTTCACTGTGATCCTGACCTAACTATCCGTGATCCCAGTGTGCTTCACCGTGATCCTGACCTAACTATCCGTGATTGCAGTCTGCTTCACTGTGATCCTGACCTAACTATCCGTTATTCCAGTCTGCTTCACCATGATCCTGACCGAACTATCCGTGATCCTAGTCTGCTTCATCATGATCCTGACCTAACCATTTGTGATCCCAGTCTGCTTCATCGTGATCCTGACCTAACTATCTGTGATCCCAGTTTGCTTCACTGTGATCCTGACCTATCTGTGATCCCAGTCTGCTTCACTGTGATCCTGACCTAACTATCTGTGATCCCAGTCTGCTTCACTGTGATCCTGACCTAACCATCTGTGATCCCAGTCTGCTTCATCGTGATCCTGACCTAACTATCTGTGATCCCAGTTTGCTTCACTGTGATCCTGACCTATCTGTGATCCCAGTCTGCTTCACTGTGATCCTGACCTAACTATCTGTGATCCCAGTCTGCTTCACTGTGATCCTGACCTAACCATCTGTGATCCCAGTCGGCTTTACCGTGATCCTGACCTAACGATCCGTAATCCCACTCTGCTTCACCGTGATCCTGACCTAAATATCTGTGATCCCAGTCTGCTTCACCGTGATCCTGACCTAACTATCTGTGATCCCAGTCTGATTCACTGTGATCCTGACCGAACTATCTGTGATCCCAGTCTGATTCACCGTGATCCTGACCTAACTATCTGTGAACCCAGTCTGCTTCACCGTGATCCTGACCTAACTATCCGTGATCCCAGTCTGCTTCACTGTGATCCTGACCTAACTATCCGTGATCCCAGTGTGCTTCACCATGATCCTGACCTAACTATCCGTGATTGCAGTCTGCTTCACTGTGATCCTGACCTAACTATCCGTTATTCCAGTCTGCTTCACCATGATCCTGACCGAACTATCCGTGATCCTAGTCTGCTTCATCATGATCCTGACCTAACCATCTGTGATCCCAGTCTGCTTCATCGTGATCCTGACCTAACTATCTGTGATCCCAGTTTGCTTCACTGTGATCCTGACCTATCTGTGATCCCAGTCTGCTTCACTGTGATCCTGACCTAACTATCTGTGATCCCAGTCTGCTTCACTGTGATCCTGACCTAACCATCTGTGATCCCAGTCTGCTTCATCGTGATCCTGACCTAACTATCTGTGATCCCAGTTTGCTTCACTGTGATCCTGACCTATCTGTGATCCCAGTCTGCTTCACTGTGATCCTGACCTAACTATCTGTGATCCCAGTCTGCTTCACTGTGAACCTGACCTAACCATCTGTGATCCCAGTCTGCTTCACCGTGATCCAGACCTAACCATCTGTGATCCCAGTCGGCTTTACCGTGATCCTGACCTAACGATCCGTAATCCCACTCTGCTTCACCGTGATCCTGACCTAAATATCTGTGATCCCAGTCTGCTTCACCGTGATCCTGACCTAACTATCTGTGATCCCAGTCTGATTCACTGTGATCCTGACCGAACTATCTGTGATCCCAGTTTGATTCACCGTGATCCTGACCTAACTATCTGTGAACCCAGTCTGCTTCACCGTGATCCTGACCTAACTATCCGTGATCCCAGTCTGCTTCACTGTGATCCTGACCTAACTATCCGTGATCCCAGTCTGCATCTCCGTGATCGTGACCTAACTATCTGTGAGTGCAGTCTACTTCACTGTGATCCTGACCTAACTATCCGTTATTCCAGTCTGCTTCACCATGATCCTGACCTAACTATCCGTGATCGCAGTCTGCTTCACTGAGATCCTGACCTAACTATCTGCGATCCCAGTCTGCTTCACCGTGATCGTGACCTAACTATCCGTGATTCCAGTCTGCTTTAACGTGATCCAGACCTAACTATCTGTGATCCCAGTCTTCTTCTCCGTGATCCTGACCTAACTATCTGTGATCCCAGTCTGCTTCACCGTGATCCTGAACTAACTATCCGTGATCCCAGTCTGCTTCACTGAGATCCTGACCTAACTATCTGCGATCCCAGTCTGCTTCACCGTGATCGTGACCTAACTATCCGTGATCCCAGTATGCTTTACCGTGATCCTGACCTAACTATCTGTGATTCCAGTCTGCTTCACCGTGATCCTGACCGAACTATCTGTGAACCCAGTCTGCTTTAGCGTGATCCTGACCTAACTATCCGTGAACCTAGTCTGCTTCACCGTGATCCTGACTTAACTTTCCGTGATCCCAGTCTGGATCTCCGTCATCCTGACCGAACTATCCGTGATCCCAGTCTGCTTCACAATGATCCTGACCTAACTATCTGTGATCCCAGTCTGCTTCACTGTGATCCTGACCTAACTATCTGTGATCCCAGTCTGCTTCACCGTCATCCTGACCTAACTATCTGTGATCCCAGTCTGCTTCACTGTGATCCTGACCTAACTATCTGTGATCCCAGTCTGCTTCACTGCGATCCTGACCTAAATATCTGTGATCCCAGTCTGCTTCACCGTGATCCTGACCTAACTATCTGCGATCCCAGTCTGCTTCACAATAATCCTGACCTAACTATCTGTGATCCCAGTCTGCTTCACTGTGATCCTGACCTAACTATCTGTGATCCCAGTCTGCTTCACCGTGATCCTGACCTAACTATCCGTGATCGCAGTCTGCTTCACTGTGATCCTGACCTAACTATCCGTAATTCCAGTCTGCTTCACGATGATCCTGACCTAACTATCCGTGATCCTCATCTGCTTCACCATGATCCTGACCTAACCATCTGTGATCCCAGTCTGCTTCACAATAATCCTGACCTAACTATCTGTGATCCCAGTCTGCTTCACTGTGATCCTGACCTAACAATCTGTGATCCCAGTGTGCTTCACCGTAATCCTGACCTAACTTCCGTGATCCCAGTCGGCTTCACCGTGATCCTGAACTAACTATCCGTGATCCTCGTCTGCTTCACCATGATCCTGACCTAACCATCTGTGATCCCAGTCTGCTTCATGGTGATCCTGACCTAACCATCTGTGATCCCAGTTCGCTTCACTGTGATCAGGACCTATCTGTGATCCCGGTCTGCTTCACTGTGATCCTGACCTAACGGTGATCCCAGTCTGCTTCACGGTGATCCTGACCTAACTATCTGTGATCCTTGAGTGCCTAACCTTGATCCTGACCTAACTATCCGTGATCCCAGTCTGCTTCACCGTGATCCTGACCTAACTATCCGTGTTCCCAGTCTGCTTCACTGAGATCCTGACGTAACTATCCGTGATTCCAGTCTGCTTCACCGTGATCCAGACCTAACTATCCGTGATCCATGTCTGCATCACCGTGATCCTGACCTAACTATCTGTGATCCAGTGTGCTTCACCATGATCCTGACCTAACTATCCGTGATCCCAGTGTGCTTCACCGTGATCCTGACCTAACTATCCGTGATCCCAGTCTGCTTCACTGAGATCCTGACCTAACTATCTGTGATCCCAGTCTGATTCACTGTGATCCTGACCTAACTATCCGTGATCCCAGTCTGCTTCACCGTGTTCCTGACCTAACTATCCATGATCGCAGTCTGCTTCACTGTGATCCTGACCTAACTATCCGTAATTCCAGTCTGCTTCACCGTGATCCTGACTTAACTATCCGTGATGCCAGTCTGCTTCATCGTGATCCTGACGTAACTATCTGTGATCCCAGTCTGCTTCACTGTGATCAGGACCTATCTGTGATCCCAGTCTGCTTCACTGTGACCCTGACCTAACTATCTGTGATCCCAGTCTGCTTCACTGTGCTCCTGACCTATCTGTGATCCCAGTCTGCTTCACTGTGATCCTAACCCAACTATCTGTGATCCTAGTGTGCCTAACCGTGATCCTGACCTAACTATCCGTGATCCCAGTCTGCTTCATCGTGATCCTGACGTAACTATCTGTGATCCCAGTCTGCTTCACTGTGATCCTGACCTATCTGTGATCCCAGTCTGCTTCACTGTGATCCTAACCCAACTATCTGTGATCCTAGTGTGCCTAACCGTGATCCTGACCTAACTATCCGTGATCCCAGTCTGCTTCACCGTGATCCTGACCTAACTATCCGTGATCCCAGTCTGCTTCACTGAGATCCTGACGTAACTATCCCTGATCCCAGTCTGCTTCACAGTGATCCTGAGCTAACTATCTGTGATCCCAGTCTGCTTCACTGTGATCAGGACCTAACTATCTGTGATCCCAGTCTGCTTCACTGTGCTCCTGACCTATCTGTGATCCCAGTCTGCTTCACTGTGATCCTAACCCAACTATCTGTGATCCTAGTGTGCCTAACCGTGATCCTGACCTAACTATCCGTGATCCCAGTCTGCTTCACCGTGATCCTGACCTAACTATCCGTGATCCCAGTCTGCTTCACTGAGATCCTGACGTAACTATCCGTGATCCCAGTCTGCTTCACCGTGATCCTGAGCTAACTATCTGTGATCCCAGTCTGCTTCACTGTTATCCTGACCTAACTATCCGTAATCCCAGTCTGCTTCACTGTGATCCTGACCTATCTGTGATCCCAGTCTGCTTCACTGTGTTCCTAACCCAACTATCTGTGATCCTAGTGTGCCTAACCGTGATCCTGACCTAACTATCCGTGATCCCAGTCTGCTTCACCGTGATCCTGACCTAACTATCCGTGATCCCAGTCTGCTTCACCGTGATCCTGACCTAACTATCCGTGATCCCAGTCTGCTTCACTGAGATCCTGACGTAACTATCCGTGATTCCAGTCTGCTTTACCGTGATCCTGACCTAACTATCCGTGATCCCAGTCTGCTTTACCGTGATCCTGACCTAACTATCCGTGATCCCAGTCTGCTTCACTGAGATCCTGACCTAACTATCCGTGATCCCAGTCTGCTTTACCGTGATCCTGACCTAACTATCTGTGATCCCAGTCTGCTTCACCATGATCCTGACCTAACTATCCGTGATCCCAGTCTGCTTTACCGTGATCCTGACCTAACTATCTGTGATCCCAGTGTGCTTCACCATGATCCTGACCTAATTATCCGTGATCCCAGTCTGGTTCACCATGATCCTGACCTAACTATCCGTGATCCCAGTCTGGTTGACTGTGATCTTGACCTAATTAAATGTGATCCCAGCCTGCTTCACTGTGTTCCTGACCTAACTATCCATAATACCAGTCTGCTTCACCGCGATCCTGACCTAACTATCTGTGATCCCAGTCTACATCACCGTGATCCTGACCTAACTATCCGTGATCCCAGTCTGGTTCACCATGGTTCTGACCTAACTATCCGTGAACCCAGTCTACATCACCGTGATCCTGACCTAACTATCCGCTATCCCAGTCTGCTTCACGGCGATCCAGACCTAACTATCCGTAATCCCATTCTGCTTCACTGTGATCCTGACCTAACTATCTGTGATCCCAGTCTGCTTCACTGTGATCCTGACCTAACTATCCGTAATCCCAGTCTGCTTCACCGTGATCCTAACCTAACTATCCGTGATCCCAGTCTGCATCTCCGTGATCCTGACCTAACTATCCGTGATCCCAGTCTGCTTCACTATGATCCTGACCTAACTATCTGTGATCGCAGTCTGCTTCACTGTGATCCTGACCTAACTATCTGTGATCCCAGTGTGCTTCTCCGTCATCCTGACCTAACAACTGCGGCACTGCTGAGTTATCCCAGTCTGCTTCACCGTGATCCTAACCTAATTATCCGTGATCCCAGTCTGCATCTCCGTGATCCTGACCTAACTATCCGTGATCCCAGTCTGCTTCACTATGATCCTGACCTAACTATCTGTGATCGCAGTCTGCTTCACTGTGATCCTGACATAACTATCCGTAATCCCAGTCTGCTTCACTATGATCCTGACCTAACTATCTGTGATCCCAGTCTGCTTCACTGTGATCCTGACATAACTATCCGTAATCCCAGTCTGCTTCACCGTGATCCTAACCTAACTATCCGTGATCCCAGTCTGCATCTCCGTGATCCTGACCTAACTATCTGTGATCCCAGTCTGCTTCACTATGATCCTGACCTAACTATCTGTGATCCCAGTCTGCTTCACTGTGATCCTGACCTAACTATCTGTGATCCCAGTGTGCTTCACCGTGATCCTGACCTAACTATCTGCCCCACGGTGGCACAGTGGTTAGCACTGCTGCCTCACAGCGCCAGAGACCCGGGTTCAATTCCCGACTCAGGCGACTGACTGTGTGGAGTTTGCACATTCTCCCCGTGTCTGCGTGGGTTTCATCCGGGTGCTCCGGTTTCCTCCCATAGTCCAAAGATGTGCAGGTCAGGTGAATTGGCCATGCTAAATTGCCCGTAGTGTTAGGTTAAAGGGGTAAATGTAGGGGTATGTGTGGGTTGAGCTTCGGCGGGTCGGTCTGGACCTGTTGGGCCGAAGGGCCTGTTTCCACACTGTAAGTAATCTAAAAAAAAAACTATCCATGATCGCAGTCTGCTTCACTGTGATCCAGACCTAACTATCCGTAATTCCAGTGTGCTTCACCGTGATCCTGACCTAACTATCCGTGATCCCAGTCTGCATCACCGTGCACATGACCTAACTATCCGTGATCGCAGTCTGCATCAACGTGATCCTGACCTAACTATCCGTGATCCCAGTCTGCTTCACTGAGATCCTGACCTAACTATCTGTGATCCCAGTTTGCTTCACTGTGATCAGGACCTATCTGTGATCCCAGTCTGCTTCACTGTGATCCTGACCTAACTATCTGTGATCCCAGTCTGCTTCACTGTGATCCTGACCCAACTATCCGTGATCCCAGTCTGCTTCACCGTGATCCTGACCTAACTATCCGTGATCCCAGTCTGCTTTACCGTGATCCTGACCTAACTATCCGTATCACAGTCTGCTTCACTGAGATCCTGACCTAACTATCCGTGATCCCAGTCTGCTTCACCGTGATCCTGACCTAACTATCCGTGATCCCAGTCTGCTTTACCGTGATCCTGACCTAACTATCCGTGATCCCAGTCTGCTTCACTGAGATCCTGAACGAACTATCCGTGATCCCAGTCTGATTCACTGAGATCCCGACCTAACTATCTGTGATCCCACTGTGCTTCACCGTGATCCTGACCTAACTATCCGTGATCCCAGTCTGCTTTACCGTGATCCTGACCTAACTATCCGTGATCCCAGTCTGGTTCACCGTGCTCCTGACCGAACTATCCGTTATCCCAGTCTGGTTCACTGTGATCTTGACCTAATTAAATGTGATCCCAGCCTGCTTCACCGTGTTCCTGACCTAACTATCCATAATACCAGTCTGCTTCATTGTGATCCTGACCTTACTATCTGTGATCCCAGACTGCTTCACTGAGATTCTGACGAAACTATCCCTGATCCCAGTCTGCTTCACCGTGATCCTGAGCTAACTATCTGTGATCCCAGTCTGCTTCACTGTGATCCTGACCTATCTGTGATCCCAGTCTGCTTCACTGTGATCCTGACCTAACTATCCGTGATCCCAGTGTGCCTAACCGTGATCTTGACCTAACTATCTGTGATCCCAGTCTGCTTCACCATGATACTGACCTAACTATCCGTGATCCTAGTCAGCTTCACTGTGATCCTGACCTAACTATCCGTGATCCCAGTCTGGTTCACTGTGATCCTGACCTAATTAAATGTGATCCCAGTCTGATTCACTATGATCCTGACCTAACTATCCATGAACCCAGTCTGCTTCACCGTGATCCTGATCTAACTATCCGTAATCGCACTCTGCTTCACCGTGATCCTGACCTAAATATCTGTGATCCCAGTCTGTTTCACCGTGATCCTGACCTAAATATTTGTGATCCCAGTCTGTTTCACTGTGATCCTGACCTAACTATCCGTGATCCCAATCGGCTTCACCGTGATCCTGACCTAACTATCAGTGATCCCAGACTGCTTCACCGTGATCCTGACCTGACTATCCGTGATCCCAGTCTGATTCACTGTGATCCTGACCTAACTATCCGTGAACCCAGTCTGCTTTAGCGTGATCCTGACCTAACTATCCGTGATCACTGTCAGCTTCACCATGATCCTGACATAACTATCCGTGATCCCAGTCTGCATCTCCGTGATCCTGACCTAACTATCCGTGATCCCAGTCTGCTTCACTATGATCCTGATCTAACTATCTGTGATCCCAGTCTGCTTCACCGTGATCCTGACCTAACTATCCGCAATCCCACTCTGCTTCACCGTGATCCTGACCTAAATATCTGTGATCCCAGTCTGCTTCACCGTAATCCTGATCTTACTATCTGTGATCCCAGTCTGATTCACTGTGATCCTGACCTAACTATCCGTGATCCCAATCGGCTTCACCGTGATCCTGACCTAACTATCAGTGATCCCAGACTGCTTCACCGTGATCCTGACCTAACTATCCGTGATCCCAGTCTGATTCACTGTGATCCTGACCTAACTATCCGTGAGCCCAGTCTGCTTTAGCGTGATCCTGACCGAACTATCCGTGAACTCAGTCTGCTTCACGATGATCCTGACCTAACTATCCGTGATCGCTGTCAGCTTCACCATGATCCTGACCTAACTATCCGTGATCCCAGTCTGCATCTCCGTGATCCTGACCTAACTATCCGTGATCCCAGTCTGCTTCACTATGATCCTGATCTAACTATCTGTGATCCCATTGTGCTTCACCGTGATCCTGACCTAACTATCCGTGATCGCAGTCTGCTTCACTGTGATCCTGACCTAACTATCCGTAATTCCAGTCTGCTTCACCGTGATCCTGACCTAACTATCCGTGATCCTAGTCTGCTTCACCGTGATCCTGACCTAACCATCTGTGATCCCAGTCTATTTCATCGTGATCCTGACCTAACTATCTGTGATCCCAGTCTGCTTCACTGTGATCCTGACCTATCTTTGATCCCAGTCTGCTTCACCGTGATCCTGACCTAACTATTCGTAATCCCACTCTGCTTCACCGTGATCCTGACATAATTAAATGTGATCCCAGTCTGATTCACCGTGATCCTGACCTAACTATCCATAATCCCAGTCTGCTTCACTGTTATCCTGACCTAACTATCTGTGATCCCAGTCTGCTTCACTTTGATCCTGACCTATCTGTGATCCCAGTCTGCTTAACTGTGATCCTGACACAACTATCTGTGATCCGAGTGTGCCTAACCGTGATCCTGACCTAACTATCCGTGATCGCAGTCTACTTCACTGTGATCCTGACCTAACTATCCGTGATCCCAGTCTGCTTCACTGAGATCCTGACGTAACTATCCGTGATTCCAGTCTGCTTTACCGTGATCCAGACGAAACTATCTGTGATCCCAGTCTGCTTTACCGTGATCCTGACCGAACTATCCGTGATCCCAGTCTGCTTCACCGTGATCCTGACCTAACTATCCGTGATCCCAGTCTGCTTCACCGTGATCCTGACCTAACTATCCGTGATCCCAGTCTGCTTCACCGTGATCCTGACCTAACTATCCGTTATCCCAGTCGGCTTCACTGTGATCCTGACCTAACTATCCGTGATCGCAGTCTGCTTCACTGTAATACTGACCTAACTATCCGTGATCCCAGTCTGCTTCACTGAGATCCTGACCTAACTATCCGTGATCCCAGTCTGCTTCACCGTGATCCTGACCTAACTATCCGTGATCCCAGTATGCTTTACCGTGATCCTGACCTAACTATCCGTGATCCCAGTCTGCTTCACTGAGATCCTGACCTAACTATCCGTGATCCCAGTCTGCTTTACTGAGATCCTGACCTAACTATCTGTGATCCCAGTGTGCTTCACCGTGATCCTGACCTAACTATCCGTGATCCCAGTCTGGTTCACTGTGATCCTGACCTAATTAAACGTGATCCCAGTCTGCTTCACCGTGATCGTGACCTAATTGAATGTGATCCCAGTCTGCTTCACCGTGATCCTGACCTAACGATCCATAATCCCAGTCTGCTTCACCGTGATCCTGACCGAACTATCTGTGATCCCAGTCTGCTTCACCGTGATCCTGACCTATCTATGTGTGATCCCAGTCTGCTTCACTGTGATCCTAACCTAACTATCCGTGATCCCAGTGTGCTTTACCGTGATACTGACTAACTATCGGTGATCCCAGTCTGCTTCACCGTGATCCTGACCTAACTAACTGTGATCCCAGTCTGCTTCACCGTGATCATGACCTAACTAGCGGCGATCCCAGTCTGCGTCACCATTATCCTGACCTAAATATCCGTGATCCCAGTCTGCATCACCTTGATCCTGACATTGCTATCCGTGATCCCAGTCTGCTTCACTGTGATCCTGAACAAACTATCTGTGATCCCAGTCTGCTTCACCGTGATCCTGACCTAACTATCCGTGATCCCAGTCTGGTTAACTGTGATCCTGACCTAATTTAAATGTGATCCCAGTCTGCTTCACTGTGATCCTGACCTATCTGTGGTCACAGTGTCCTTCACCGTGATCCTGACCTAACTATCCGTGATCCCAGTCTGCTTCACCGTGATCCAGACCTAACTATCTGTGATCCCAGTCTGCTTCACCGTGATCCTGACCTAACTATCCGTGATTCCAATCGGCTTCACCGTGATCCTGAACTAACTATCCGTAATCCCACTCTGCTTCACCGTGATCCTGCCCTAAATTTCTGTGATCCCAGTCTGCTTCACCGTAATCCTGACCTAACTATCCGTGATCCCAATCGGCTTCACGGTGATCCTGACCTAACTATCAGTGATCCCAGACTGCTTCACCGTGATCCTGACCTAACTATCCGTGATCCCAGTCTGATTCACTGTGATCCTGACCTAACTATCCGTGATCGCTGTCAGCTTCACCATGATCCTGACCTAACTATCCGTGATCCCAGTCTGCATCTCCGTGATCCTGACCTAACTATCCGTGATCCCAGTCTGCTTCACTATGATCCCAATCTAACTATCTGTGATCCCAGTCTGCTTCACCGTGATCCTGACCTAACTATCCGTGATCCCAGTCTGCTTCACTATGATCCCAATCTAACTATCTGTGATCCCAGTCTGCTTCACCGTGATCCTGACCTAACTATCCGTGATCCCAGTCTGCTTCACCATGATCCTGACCTAACTATCCGTAATTCCAGTCTGCTTCACCGTGATCCTGACCTAACTATCCGTGATCCTAGTCTGCTTCACCATGATCCTGACCTAACCATCTGTGATCCCAGTCTGCTTCATCGTGATCCTGACCTAACTATCCGTGATCCAAGTCTGGTTTGCTGTGATCAGGACCTAATTAAATGTGATCGCAGTCTGCTTTACCGTGATCCTAACCTAACTATCCGTGATCCCAGTCTGTTTCACCATGATCCTGACCTAAATATCCGTGATCCCAGTCTGCTTTACCGTGACCCTGACCTTACTATCCGTGATCCCAGTCTGGTTTGCTCTGTTCCGGACCTAATTAAATGTGATCCCAGTCTGCTTCATTGTGATCCTGACCTAACTATGCATGATCCCAGTCTGCTTCACCGTGATCCTGACCGAAATATCCGTAATCCCAGTCTGCTTCACTGTGATCCTGACCTAACTATCCGTGATCCCAGTCTGCTTGACTGTGATCCTGACCTATCTGTGATCCCAGTCGGCTTCACTGTGATCCAGACCTAACTATCCGTGATCCCGGTCTGCATAACCGTGATCCTGACCTAACTATCCGTGATCCCAGTCTGCTTCACCGTGATCCTGACGTAACTATTCGTGATCCCAGTCTGCTTCACCGTGATCCTGAGCTAACTATCTGTGATCCCAGTCTGCTTCACTGTGATACTGACCTATCTGTGATCCCAGTTGGCTTCACTGTGATCCTGACCGAACTATCCGTGATCCCAGTCTGCCTAACCGTGATCTTGGCTTAACTCTCCGTGATCCCAGTCTGCTTCACTGTGATCCTGACCTAACTATCCGTGATCCCATTCTGCTTCACTGTGATCCTGACCTAACTATCCGTGATCCCAGTTTTCTTTACCGTGATCCTGACCTAACTATCTGTGATCGCAGTGTGCTTCACCGTGCTCCTGACCTAACTATCCGTGATCCTAGTCAGCTTCACTGTGATCCTGACCTAACTATCCGTGATCCCAGTCTGGTTCACTGTGATCCTGACCTAATTAAATGTGATCCCAGTCTGCGTCACCGTGATCCAGACCTAACTATCCATAATCCCAGTCAGCTTCACCGTGATCCTGACCTAACTATCCGTGATCTCAGTCTGGTTCACTGTGATCCTGACCGAATTAAATGTGATCCCAGTCTGCTTCACCGTGATCCTGACCTAACTATCCGTGATCCCAGTCTGCTTCACTGTGATCCTGACCTAACTATCCGTGATCCCAGTCTGCTTCACCGTGATCCTGACCTATCTATCTGTGATCCCAGTCTGCTTCACCGTGATCCTGACCTAACCATCCGTGATCCCAGTCTGCTTCACTGTGATCCTGACCTAACTATCCGTGATCCCAGTGTGCCTAACCGTGATCTTGACCTAACTATCCGTGATCCCAGTATGCTTCACTGTGATCCTGACCTAACTATCCGTGATCCCAGTCTGCTTCACTGTGATCCTGACCTAATTATCTGTGATCCCAGTCTGCTTTACCGTGATCCTGACCTAACTATCCGTGAACCTAGTTAGCTTCACTGTGAACCTGATCTAACTATCCGTGATCCCAGTCTGCTTCACTGTGATCCTGACCTAACTATCCGTGATCCCAGTCTGCTTTACCGTGATCCTGACCAAACTATCTGTGATCCCAGTGTGCTTCACTGTGATCCTGACCAAACTATCTGGGATCCAAGTCTGCTTCACTGCGATCCTAACCTAACTATCCGTAATCCCAGTCTTCTTCAACGTGATTCTGACCTTAATATCCGTGATCCCAGTCTGCTTCACCGTGATCCTGACCTAACTAACTGTGATCCTAGTCTGCTTCACCGTGATCCTGACCTAACTATCCATAATCCCAGACTGCTTCATTGTGATCCTGACTTAACTATCTGTGATCCCAGTCTGCTTCACTGTGATCCTGACCTAACTATCCGTGATCCCAGTCTACTTCACCATGATCCTGACCGAACTATCCGTGATCCCAGTCTACTTCACCATGATCCTGACCTAACTATCCGTGATCCCAGTCTGCTTCACCGTGTTCCTGACCTAACTATCTGTGATCCCAGTCTGCATCACCATGATCCTGACCTAACAATCTGTGATACCAGTCTGCTTCACCGTGATCCTGACCTAATTATCCATAATCACAGTCTGCTTCACCGTGATCCTGACCTAACTATGTGTGATCCCAGTCTGCTTCACTGTGATCCTGACCTAACTATCTGTGATCCCAGTCTGCTTCACCGTGATCCTGACCTAACTATCCGTGATCCCAGTGTGCTTCACCGTGATCCTGACCTAACTATCCATGATCCCTGTTTGTTTCACTGTGATCCTGACCAAACTATCCGTGATCCAAGTCTGGTTTGCTGTGATCCGGACCTAATTAAATGTGATCGCAGTCTGCTTCACCGTGATCCTGAACTAACTATCCGTGATCCCAGTCTGGTTCACTGTGATCCTGACCTAATTAAACGTGATCCCAGTCTGCTTCACCGTGATCGTGACCTAATTAAATGTGATCCCAGTCTGCTTCACCGTGATCCTGACCTAACGATCCATAATACCAGTCTGCTTCACCGTGATCCTGACCTAACTATCTGTGATCCCAGTCTGCTTCACTGTGATCCTAACCTAACTATCCGTGATCCCAGTCTGCTTCACCGTGATCCTGACCTAACTATCTGTAATTCCAGTGTGCTTCACCGTGATCCTGACCTAACTATCCGTGATCCCAGTCTGCTTCACCGTGATCCTGACCTAACTAACTGTGATCCCAATCTGCTTCACCGTGATCATGACCTAACTAGCGGCGATCCCAGTCTGCGTCACCATGATCCTGACCTAAATATCCGTGATCCCAGTCTGCATCACCTTGATCCTGACATTGCTATCCGTGATTCCTGTGTGCTTCACTGTGATCCTGACCTAACTATCTGTGATCCCAGTCTGCTTCACTGTGATCCTGAACAAACTATCTGTGATCCCAGTCTGCTTCACCGTGATCCTGACCTAACTATCTGTGATCCCAGTCTGCTTCACCGTGATCCTGAACTAACTATCCGTGATCCCAGTCTGCTTCACCGTGATCCTGACCTAACTATCCGTGATCCCAGTCTGCTTCACTGTGATCCTGACCTAACTATCTGTGATCCCAGTGTGCTTCACCGTGATCCTGACCTAAGTATCGGTGATCCCAGTCTGCTTCACTGTGATCCTGACCTAACTATCTGTGATCCCCGTCTGCTTCACTGTGTTCCTGACCTAAATATCCGTGATCCCAGTCTGCTTCACCGTGATCCTGACCTAATTATCCATAATCCCAGTCTGCTTCACCGTGATCATGACCTAACTATGTGTGATCCCAGTCTGCTTCACTGTGATCCTGACCTAACTATCTGTGATCCCAGTCTGCTTCACTGTGATACTGACCGAACTATCCGTGATTCCAGTCTGCTTCACCGTGATCCTGACCTTACTATCCGTGATCCCAGTCTGCTTCACTGAGATCCTGACCTAACTATCCGTGATCCCAGTCTGCTTCACCGTGATCCTGACGTAACTATCCGTGATCCCAATCTGCTTCACCGTGATCCTGAGCTAACTATCTGTGATCCCAGTCTGCTTCACTGTGATCCTGACCTAACTATCCATAATCCCAGACTGCTTCATTGTGATCCTGACTTAACTATCTGTGATCCCAGTCTGCTTCACTGTGATCCTGACCTAACTATCCGTGATCCCAGTCTACTTCACCATGATCCTGACCGAACTATCCGTGATCCCAGTCTACTTCACCATGATCCTGACCTAACTATCCGTGATCCCAGTCTGCTTCACCGTGATCCTGACCTAACTATCTGTGATCCCAGTCTGCATCACCATGATCCTGACCTAACAATCTGTGATACCAGTCTGCTTCACCGTGACCCTGACCTAATTATCCATAATCACAGTCTGCTTCACCGTGATCCTGACCTAACTATGTGTGATCCCAGTCTGCTTCACTGTGATCCTGACATAACTATCTGTGATCCCAGTCTGCTTCACCGTGATCCTGACCTAACTATCCGTGATCCCAGTGTGCTTCACCGTGATCCTGACCTAACTATCCATGATCCCTGTTTGTTTCACTGTGATCCTGACCAAACTATCCGTGATCCAAGTCTGGTTTGCTGTGATCCGGACCTAATTAAATGTGATCGCAGTCTGCTTCACCGTGATCCTGAACTAACTATCCGTGATCCCAGTCTGGTTCACTGTGATCCTGACCTAATTAAACGTGATCCCAGTCTGCTTCACCGTGATCGTGACCTAATTAAATGTGATCCCAGTCTGCTTCACGTGATCCTGACCTAACGATCCATAATCCCAGTCTGCTTCACCGTGATCCTGACCTAACTATCTGTGATCCCAGTCTGCTTCACTGTGATCCTAACCTAACTATCCGTGATCCCAGTCTGCTTCACCGTGATCCTGACCTAACTATCTGTAATTCCAGTGTGCTTCACCGTGATCCTGACCTAACTATCTGTGATCCCAGTCTGCTTCACTGTGATCCTGAACAAACTATCTGTGATCCCAGTCTGCTTCACCGTGATCCTGACCTAACTATCTGTGATCCCAGTCTGCTTCACCGTGATCCTGAACTAACTATCCGTGATCCCAGTCTGCTTCACCGTGATCCTGACCTAACTATCCGTGATCCCAGTCTGCTTCACTGTGATCCTGACCTAACTATCCGTGATCCCAGTCTACTTCACCATGATCCTGACCGAACTATCCGTGATCCCAGTCTACTTCACCATGATCCTGACCTAACTATCCGTGATCCCAGTCTGCTTCACTGTGATCCTGAACAAACTATCTGTGATCCCAGTCTGCTTCACCGTGATCCTGACCTAACTATCTGTGATCCCAGTCTGCTTCACCGTGATCCTGAACTAACTATCCGTGATCCCAGTCTGCTTCACCGTGATCCTGACCTAACTATCCGTGATCCCAGTCTGCTTCACTGTGATCCTGACCTAACTATCTGTGATCCCAGTGTGCTTCACCGTGATCCTGACCTAAGTATCGGTGATCCCAGTCTGCTTCACTGTGATCCTGACCTAACTATCTGTGATCCCCGTCTGCTTCACTGTGATCCTGACCTAAATATCCGTGATCCCAGTCTGCTTCACCGTGATCCTGACCTAATTATCCATAATCCCAGTCTGCTTCACCGTGATCATGACCTAACTATGTGTGATCCCAGTCTGCTTCACTGTGATCCTGACCTAACTATCTGTGATCCCAGTCTGCTTCACTGTGATACTGACCGAACTATCCGTGATTCCAGTCTGCTTCACCGTGATCCTGACCTTACTATCCGTGATCCCAGTCTGCTTCACTGAGATCCTGACCTAACTATCCGTGATCCCAGTCTGCTTCACCGTGATCCTGACGTAACTATCCGTGATCCCAATCTGCTTCACCGTGATCCTGAGCTAACTATCTGTGATCCCAGTCTGCTTCACTGTGATCCTGACCTATCTGTGATCCCAGTCTGGTTCACTGTGATCCTGACCTAACTATCCGTGATCCCAGTCTGCCTAACCGTGATCTTGGCCTAACTATCCGTGATCCCAGTCTGCTTCACTGTCATCCTGACCTAGCCATCCGTGATCCCATTCTGCTTGACTGTGATCCTTACCTAACTATCCGTGATCCCAGTTTTCTTTACCGTGATCCTGACCTAACTATCTGTGATCCCAGTGTGCTTCACCGTGCTCCTGACCTAACTATCCGTGATCCCAGTCTGCTTCACCATGATCCTGACCTAACTATCCGTGATCCTAGTCAGCTTCATTGTGATCCTGACCTAACTATCCGTGATCCCAGTCTGGTTCACTGTGATCCTGACCTAATTAAATGTGAACCCAGTCTGCTTCTCCGTGATCCTGACCTAACTATCCATAATCCCAGTCTGCTCCACCGTGATCCTGACCTAACTATCCGTGATCCCAGTCTGGTTCACTGTGATCCTGACCGAATTAAATGTGATCCTAGTCTGCTTCACCGTGATCCTGACCTAACTATCCATGATCCCAGTCTGCTTCACTGAGATCCTGACCTAACTATCCGTGATCCCAGTCTGCTTCACCGTGATCCTGACCTATCTATCTGTGATCCCAGTCTGCTTCACCGTGATCCTGACCTAACTATCCGTGATCCCAGTGTGCTTCACTGTGATCCTGACCTAACTATCCGTGATCCCAGTGTGCCTAACCGTGATCTTGACCTAACTATCCGTGATCCCAGTATGCTTCACTGTGATCCTGACCTTACTATCCGTGATACCAGTCTGCTTCACAGTGATCCTGACCTAACTATCCGTGATCCCAGTCTGCTTTACCGTGTTCCTGACCAAACTATCTGTGATCCCAGTGTGCTTCACTGTGATCCTGACCTAACTATCCGTGATCCCAGTCTGCTTCACCATGATCCTGTCCTAACTATCCGTGATCCTAGTTAGCTTCACTGTGATCCTGACCTAACTATCCGTGATCCCAGTCTGCTTCACTGTGATTCTGACCTAACTATCCGTGATCCCAGTCTGCTTTACCGTGATCCTGACCTAACTATCCGTGATCCCAGTGTGCTTCACTGTGATCCTGACCTAACTATCCGTGATCCCAGTCTGCTTCACCGTGATCCTGACCTAACTATCCATGATCCCAGTGTGCTTCACTGTGATCCTGACCTAACTATCTGTGATCCCAGTCTGCTTCACCATGATCCTGACGTAACTATCCGTGATCCCAATCTGCTTCACCGTGATCCTGAGCTAACTATCTGTGATCCCAGTCTGCTTCACTGTGATCCTGACCTATCTGTGATCCCAGTCTGGTTCACTGTGATCCTGACCTAACTATCCGTGATCCCAGTCTGCCTAACCGTGATCTTGGCGTAACTATCCGTGATCCCAGTCTGCTTCACTGTCATCCTGACCTAGCCATCCGTGATCCCATTCTGCTTGACTGTGATCCTTACCTAACTATCCGTGATCCCAGTTTTCTTTACCGTGAGCCTGACCTAACTATCTGTGATCCCAGTGTGCTTCACCGTGCTCCTGACCTAACTATCCGTGATCCCAGTCTGCTTCACCATGATCCTGACCTAACTATCCGTGATCCTAGTCAGCTTCATTGTGATCCTGACCTAACTATCCGTGATCCCAGTCTGGTTCACTGTGATCCTGACCTAATTAAATGTGAACCCAGTCTGCTTCTCCGTGATCCTGACCTAACTATCCATAATCCCAGTCTGCTCCACCGTGATCCTGACCTAACTATCCGTGATCCCAGTCTGGTTCACTGTGATCCTGACCGAATTAAATGTGATCCTAGTCTGCTTCACCGTGATCCTGACCTAACTATCCATGATCCCAGTCTGCTTCACTGAGATCCTGACCTAACTATCCGTGATCCCAGTCTGCTTCACCGTGATCCTGACCTATCTATCTGTGATCCCAGTCTGCTTCACCGTGATCCTGACCTAACTATCCGTGATCCCAGTGTGCTTCACTGTGATCCTGACCTAACTATCCGTGATCCCAGTGTGCCTAACCGTGATCTTGACCTAACTATCCGTGATCCCAGTATGCTTCACTGTGATCCTGACCTTACTATCCGTGATACCAGTCTGCTTCACAGTGATCCTGACCTAACTATCCGTGATCCCAGTCTGCTTTACCGTGATCCTGACCAAACTATCTGTGATCCCAGTGTGCTTCACTGTGATCCTGACCTAACTATCCGTGATCCCAGTCTGCTTCACCATGATCCTGACCTAACTATCCGTGATCCTAGTTAGCTTCACTGTGATCCTGACCTAACTATCCGTGATCCCAGTCTGCTTCACTGTGATTCTGACCTAACTATCCGTGATCCCAGTCTGCTTTACCGTGATCCTGACCTAACTATCCGTGATCCCAGTGTGCTTCACTGTGATCCTGACCTAACTATCCGTGATCCCAGTCTGCTTCACCGTGATCCTGACCTAACTATCCGTGATCCCAGTGTGCTTCACTGTGATCCTGACCTAACTATCTGTGATCCCAGTCTGCTTCACCATGATCCTGTCCTGACTATCCGTGAACCCAGTGTGCTTCACTATGATCCTGACCTAACTATCTGTGATCCCAGTCTGCTTCATTGTGATCCTGACCTGTCTGTGATCCCAGTCTGCTTCACTGTGATCCTGACCTAACTATCCGTGATCCCAGTCTGCTTCACCATGATCCTGACCTAACAATCCGTGATCCCAGTCTGCTTCACTATGATGCTGACCTAACTATCTGTGATCCCAGTCTGCTTCACTGTGATCCTGACCTGTCTGTGATCCCAGTCTGCTTCACTGTGATCCTGACTTAACTCTCCGTGATCCCAGTCTGTTTCACCGTCATCCTGTCCTAACTATCCGTGATCCCAGTCTGCTTAACTGTGATCCTGACCTGTCTGTGATCCCAATCTGCTTCACTGTGATCCTGACCTAACTATCCGTGATCCCAGTCTGCTTCACTGTGATCCTGACCTAACTATCTGTGATCCCAGTCTGCTTCACTGTGATCCCAACCGAACTATCTGTGATCCTGACCTTACTATCCGTGATCCCAAGGTAAAAACAATGACTGCAGATGCTGGAAACCAGATTTTGGATCAATGGTGCTGGAATAGCACAGCAATTCAGGCAGCATCCGAGGAGCTTCAGCAAAATCGACGTTTCGGGCAAAAGCCCTTCATCAGGAATAAAGACAGAGAGCCTGAAGCGTGGAGAGATAATTTAGGGGAGGGTGGGGGTGGGGAGAGAGTAGCATAGAGTACAATAGGTCAGTGGGTGAGGAGATGAAGGAGATAGGTCAGTGAGGATAGGGTGGAGTGGATAGGTGGAAAGGAGCTCGGCAGGTCGGACAAGTCCGGACAAGTCAAGGGGACTGGAAGTTTGAAACTAGGATGAGGTGGGTGAAGGGGAAATGAGGAAGCTGTTGAAGTCCACATTGATGCCCTGGGGATGAAGTGTTCCGTGGCGGAAGATGAGGTGTTCTTACTCCAGGCGTCTGGCGGTGAGGGAGCGGTGGTGATGGAGGCCCAGGACCTCCATGCCCTCTGCAGAGTGGGAAGGGGAGTTGAAATGTTGGGCCACAGGGCGGTGTGGTTGATTGGTGCGGGTGTCTCAGAGATATTCCATAAAGCGCTCTGCTAGGAGGCGCCCAGTCTCCCCAATGTAGAGGAGACCGAATCGGGAGCAACGGATACAATAAATGATATTAGTGGATGTGCAGGTAAAACTTTGATGGATATGGAAGGCTCTTTTAGGGCCTTGGATAGAGGTGAGGGAGGCGGTGTGGGCACAGGTTTTACAGTTCCTGCGGTGGCAGGGGAAAGTGCCAGGATGGGAGGGTGGGTCGTAGGGGGGCGTAGACCTGACCAGGTAGTCACGGATCCGTGATCCCGGTCTGCTTCACCGTGATCCTGACCTAACTATCTGTGATCCCAGTCTGCATCTCCGTGATCCTGACCTAACTATCCGTGATCCCAGTCTGCTTCACTATGATCCTGATCTAACTATCTGTGATCCCAGTGTGCTTCACCGTGATCCTGACCTAACTATCCGTGATCGCAGTCTGCTTCACTGTGATCCTGACCCAACTATCCGTAATTCCAGTCTGCTTCACCGTGATCCTGACCTAACTATCCGTGATCGCAGTCTGCTTCACCGTGATCCTGACCTAACTATCTGTGATCCTAGTCTGCTTCACGATGATCCTGACCTAACCATCTGTGATCCCAGTCTGCTTCATTGTGATCCTGACCTAACTATCTGTGATCCCAGTTTGCTTCACTGTGATCAGGACCTATCTGTGATCCCAGTCTGCTTCACTGTGATCCTGACCTAACTATCTGTGATCCCAGTCTGCTTCACTGTGATCCTGACCTATCTGTGATCCCAGTCTGCTTCACTGTGATCCTGACCCAACTATCTGTGATCCTAGTGTGCCTAACCATGATCCTGACCTAACTATCCGTGATCCCAGTCTGCTTCACTGAGATCCTGACGTAACTATCCGTGATTCCAGTCTGCTTTACCGTGATCCTGACCTAACTATCCGTGATCCCAGTCTGCTTTACCGTGATCCTGACCTAACTATCCGTGATCCCAGTCTGTTTCACTGTGATCCTGACCTAACTATCTGTGATCCCAGTCTGCTTCACTGTGTTCCTGACCTAAATATCCGTGATCCCAGTCTGCTTCACCGTTATCCTGACCTAATTATCCATAATCCCAGTCTGCTTTACCATGATCCTGACCTAACTATCTGTGATCCCAGTCTGCTTCACCATGATCCTGACCTAACTATCTGTGATCCCAGTCTGCTCCACCATGATCCTGACGTAACTATCCGTGATTCCAGTCTGCTTTACCGTGATCCTGACCTAACTATCCGTGATCCCAGTCTGCTTTACCGTGATCCTGACCTAACTATCCGTGATCCCAGTCTGTTTCACTGAGATCCTGACCTAACTATCTGTGATCCCCGTCTGCTTCACTGTGTTCCTGACCTAAATATCCGTGATCCCAGTCTGCTTCACTGTGATCCTGACCTAACTATCTGTGATCCCAGTGTGCTTCACCGTGATCCTGACCTAAGTATCGGTGATCCCAGTCTGCTTCACTGTGATCCTGACCTAACTATCTGTGATCCCCGTCTGCTTCACTGTGTTCCTGACCTAAATATCCGTGATCCCAGTCTGCTTCACCGTGATCCTGACCTAATTATCCATAATCCCAGTCTGCTTCACCGTGATCATGACCTAACTATGTGTGATCCCAGTCTGCTTCACTGTGATCCTGACCTAACTATCTGTGATCCCAGTCTGCTTCACTGTGATACTGACCGAACTATCCGTGATCCCAGTCTGCTTCACCGTGATCCTGACCTTACTATCCGTGATCCCAGTCTGCTTCACTGAGATCCTGACCTAACTATCCGTGATCCCAGTCTGCTTCACCGTGATCCTGACGTAACTATCCGTGATCCCAATCTGCTTCACCGTGATCCTGAGCTAACTATCTGTGATCCCAGTCTGCTTCACTGTGATCCTGACCTAACTATCCATAATCCCAGACTGCTTCATTTTGATCCTGACTTAACTATCTGTGATCCCAGTCTGCTTCACTGTGATCCTGACCTAACTATCCGTGATCCCAGTCTACTTCACCATGATCCTGACCGAACTATCCGTGATCCCAGTCTACTTCACCATGATCCTGACCTAACTATCCGTGATCCCAGTCTGCTTCACCGTGATCCTGACCTAACTATCTGTGATCCCAGTCTGCATCACCATGATCCTGACCTAACAATCTGTGATACCAGTCTGCTTCACCGTGATCCTGACCTAATTATCCATAATCACAGTCTGCTTCACCGTGATCCTGACCTAACTATGTGTGATCCCAGTCTGCTTCACTGTGATCCTGACATAACTATCTGTGATCCCAGTCTGCTTCACCGTGATCCTGACCTAACTATCCGTGATCCCAGTGTGCTTCACCGTGATCCTGACCTAACTATCCATGATCCCTGTTTGTTTCACTGTGATCCTGACCAAACTATCCGTGATCCAAGTCTGGTTTGCTGTGATCCGGACCTAATTAAATGTGATCGCAGTCTGCTTCACCGTGATCCTGAACTAACTATCCGTGATCCCAGTCTGGTTCACTGTGATCCTGACCTAATTAAACGTGATCCCAGTCTGCTTCACCGTGATCGTGACCTAATTAAATGTGATCCCAGTCTGCTTCACCGTGATCCTGACCTAACGATCCATAATCCCAGTCTGCTTCACCGTGATCCTGACCTAACTATCTGTGATCCCAGTCTGCTTCACTGTGATCCTAACCTAACTATCCGTGATCCCAGTCTGCTTCACCGTGATCCTGACCTAACTATCTGTAATTCCAGTGTGCTTCACCGTGATCCTGACCTAACTATCTGTGATCCCAGTCTGCTTCACTGTGATCCTGAACAAACTATCTGTGATCCCAGTCTGCTTCACCGTGATCCTGACCTAACTATCTGTGATCCCAGTCTGCTTCACCGTGATCCTGAACTAACTATCCGTGATCCCAGTCTGCTTCACCGTGATCCTGACCTAACTATCCGTGATCCCAGTCTGCTTCACTGTGATCCTGACCTAACTATCCGTGATCCCAGTCTACTTCACCATGATCCTGACCGAACTATCCGTGATCCCAGTCTACTTCACCATGATCCTGACCTAACTATCCGTGATCCCAGTCTGCTTCACTGTGATCCTGAACAAACTATCTGTGATCCCAGTCTGCTTCACCGTGATCCTGACCTAACTATCTGTGATCCCAGTCTGCTTCACCGTGATCCTGAACTAACTATCCGTGATCCCAGTCTGCTTCACCGTGATCCTGACCTAACTATCCGTGATCCCAGTCTGCTTCACTGTGATCCTGACCTAACTATCTGTGATCCCAGTGTGCTTCACCGTGATCCTGACCTAAGTATCGGTGATCCCAGTCTGCTTCACTGTGATCCTGACCTAACTATCTGTGATCCCCGTCTGCTTCACTGTGATCCTGACCTAAATATCCGTGATCCCAGTCTGCTTCACCGTGATCCTGACCTAATTATCCATAATCCCAGTCTGCTTCACCGTGATCATGACCTAACTATGTGTGATCCCAGTCTGCTTCACTGTGATCCTGACCTAACTATCTGTGATCCCAGTCTGCTTCACTGTGATACTGACCGAACTATCCGTGATTCCAGTCTGCTTCACCGTGATCCTGACCTTACTATCCGTGATCCCAGTCTGCTTCACTGAGATCCTGACCTAACTATCCGTGATCCCAGTCTGCTTCACCGTGATCCTGACGTAACTATCCGTGATCCCAATCTGCTTCACCGTGATCCTGAGCTAACTATCTGTGATCCCAGTCTGCTTCACTGTGATCCTGACCTATCTGTGATCCCAGTCTGGTTCACTGTGATCCTGACCTAACTATCCGTGATCCCAGTCTGCCTAACCGTGATCTTGGCCTAACTATCCGTGATCCCAGTCTGCTTCACTGTCATCCTGACCTAGCCATCCGTGATCCCATTCTGCTTGACTGTGATCCTTACCTAACTATCCGTGATCCCAGTTTTCTTTACCGTGATCCTGACCTAACTATCTGTGATCCCAGTGTGCTTCACCGTGCTCCTGACCTAACTATCCGTGATCCCAGTCTGCTTCACCATGATCCTGACCTAACTATCCGTGATCCTAGTCAGCTTCATTGTGATCCTGACCTAACTATCCGTGATCCCAGTCTGGTTCACTGTGATCCTGACCTAATTAAATGTGAACCCAGTCTGCTTCTCCGTGATCCTGACCTAACTATCCATAATCCCAGTCTGCTCCACCGTGATCCTGACCTAACTATCCGTGATCCCAGTCTGGTTCACTGTGATCCTGACCGAATTAAATGTGATCCTAGTCTGCTTCACCGTGATCCTGACCTAACTATCCATGATCCCAGTCTGCTTCACTGAGATCCTGACCTAACTATCCGTGATCCCAGTCTGCTTCACCGTGATCCTGACCTATCTATCTGTGATCCCAGTCTGCTTCACCGTGATCCTGACCTAACTATCCGTGATCCCAGTGTGCTTCACTGTGATCCTGACCTAACTATCCGTGATCCCAGTGTGCCTAACCGTGATCTTGACCTAACTATCCGTGATCCCAGTATGCTTCACTGTGATCCTGACCTTACTATCCGTGATACCAGTCTGCTTCACAGTGATCCTGACCTAACTATCCGTGATCCCAGTCTGCTTTACCGTGTTCCTGACCAAACTATCTGTGATCCCAGTGTGCTTCACTGTGATCCTGACCTAACTATCCGTGATCCCAGTCTGCTTCACCATGATCCTGTCCTAACTATCCGTGATCCTAGTTAGCTTCACTGTGATCCTGACCTAACTATCCGTGATCCCAGTCTGCTTCACTGTGATTCTGACCTAACTATCCGTGATCCCAGTCTGCTTTACCGTGATCCTGACCTAACTATCCGTGATCCCAGTGTGCTTCACTGTGATCCTGACCTAACTATCCGTGATCCCAGTCTGCTTCACCGTGATCCTGACCTAACTATCCATGATCCCAGTGTGCTTCACTGTGATCCTGACCTAACTATCTGTGATCCCAGTCTGCTTCACCATGATCCTGACGTAACTATCCGTGATCCCAATCTGCTTCACCGTGATCCTGAGCTAACTATCTGTGATCCCAGTCTGCTTCACTGTGATCCTGACCTATCTGTGATCCCAGTCTGGTTCACTGTGATCCTGACCTAACTATCCGTGATCCCAGTCTGCCTAACCGTGATCTTGGCGTAACTATCCGTGATCCCAGTCTGCTTCACTGTCATCCTGACCTAGCCATCCGTGATCCCATTCTGCTTGACTGTGATCCTTACCTAACTATCCGTGATCCCAGTTTTCTTTACCGTGATCCTGACCTAACTATCTGTGATCCCAGTGTGCTTCACCGTGCTCCTGACCTAACTATCCGTGATCCCAGTCTGCTTCACCATGATCCTGACCTAACTATCCGTGATCCTAGTCAGCTTCATTGTGATCCTGACCTAACTATCCGTGATCCCAGTCTGGTTCACTGTGATCCTGACCTAATTAAATGTGAACCCAGTCTGCTTCTCCGTGATCCTGACCTAACTATCCATAATCCCAGTCTGCTCCACCGTGATCCTGACCTAACTATCCGTGATCCCAGTCTGGTTCACTGTGATCCTGACCGAATTAAATGTGATCCTAGTCTGCTTCACCGTGATCCTGACCTAACTATCCATGATCCCAGTCTGCTTCACTGAGATCCTGACCTAACTATCCGTGATCCCAGTCTGCTTCACCGTGATCCTGACCTATCTATCTGTGATCCCAGTCTGCTTCACCGTGATCCTGACCTAACTATCCGTGATCCCAGTGTGCTTCACTGTGATCCTGACCTAACTATCCGTGATCCCAGTGTGCCTAACCGTGATCTTGACCTAACTATCCGTGATCCCAGTATGCTTCACTGTGATCCTGACCTTACTATCCGTGATACCAGTCTGCTTCACAGTGATCCTGACCTAACTATCCGTGATCCCAGTCTGCTTTACCGTGATCCTGACCAAACTATCTGTGATCCCAGTGTGCTTCACTGTGATCCTGACCTAACTATCCGTGATCCCAGTCTGCTTCACCATGATCCTGACCTAACTATCCGTGATCCTAGTTAGCTTCACTGTGATCCTGACCTAACTATCCGTGATCCCAGTCTGCTTCACTGTGATTCTGACCTAACTATCCGTGATCCCAGTCTGCTTTACCGTGATCCTGACCTAACTATCCGTGATCCCAGTGTGCTTCACTGTGATCCTGACCTAACTATCCGTGATCCCAGTCTGCTTCACCGTGATCCTGACCTCACTATCCGTGATCCCAGTGTGCTTCACTGTGATCCTGACCTAACTATCTGTGATCCCAGTCTGCTTCACCATGATCCTGTCCTGACTATCCGTGAACCCAGTGTGCTTCACTATGATCCTGACCTAACTATCTGTGATCCCAGTCTGCTTCATTGTGATCCTGACCTGTCTGTGATCCCAGTCTGCTTCACTGTGATCCTGACCTAACTATCCGTGATCCCAGTCTGCTTCACCATGATCCTGACCTAACAATCCGTGATCCCAGTCTGCTTCACTATGATGCTGACCTAACTATCTGTGATCCCAGTCTGCTTCACTGTGATCCTGACCTGTCTGTGATCCCAGTCTGCTTCACTGTGATCCTGACTTAACTCTCCGTGATCCCAGTCTGTTTCACCGTCATCCTGTCCTAACTATCCGTGATCCCAGTCTGCTTAACTGTGATCCTGACCTGTCTGTGATCCCAATCTGCTTCACTGTGATCCTGACCTAACTATCCGTGATCCCAGTCTGCTTCACTGTGATCCTGACCTAACTATCTGTGATCCCAGTCTGCTTCACTGTGATCCCAACCGAACTATCTGTGATCCTGACCTTACTATCCGTGATCCCAAGGTAAAAACAATGACTGCAGATGCTGGAAACCAGATTTTGGATCAATGGTGCTGGAATAGCACAGCAATTCAGGCAGCATCCGAGGAGCTTCAGCAAAATCGACGTTTCGGGCAAAAGCCCTTCATCAGGAATAAAGACAGAGAGCCTGAAGCGTGGAGAGGTAAGCTAGGGGAGGGTGGGGGTGGGGAGAGAGTAGCATAGAGTACAATAGGTCAGTGGGTGAGGAGATGAAGGAGATAGGTCAGTGAGGATAGGGTGGAGTGGATAGGTGGAAAGGAGCTCGGCAGGTCGGACAAGTCCGGACAAGTCAAGGGGACTGGAAGTTTGAAACTAGGATGAGGTGGGTGAAGGGGAAATGAGGAAGCTGTTGAAGTCCACATTGATGCCCTGGGGATGAAGTGTTCCGTGGCGGAAGATGAGGTGTTCTTACTCCAGGCGTCTGGCGGTGAGGGAGCGGTGGTGATGGAGGCCCAGGACCTCCATGCCCTCTGCAGAGTGGGAAGGGGAGTTGAAATGTTGGGCCACAGGGCGGTGTGGTTGATTGGTGCGGGTGTCTCAGAGATATTCCATAAAGCGCTCTGCTAGGAGGCGCCCAGTCTCCCCAATGTAGAGGAGACCGAATCGGGAGCAACGGATACAATAAATGATATTAGTGGATGTGCAGGTAAAACTTTGATGGATATGGAAGGCTCTTTTAGGGCCTTGGATAGAGGTGAGGGAGGCGGTGTGGGCACAGGTTTTACAGTTCCTGCGGTGGCAGGGGAAAGTGCCAGGATGGGAGGGTGGGTCGTAGGGGGGCGTAGACCTGACCAGGTAGTCACGGATCCGTGATCCCGGTCTGCTTCACCGTGATCCTGACCTAACTATCTGTGATCCCAGTCTGCATCTCCGTGATCCTGACCTAACTATCCGTGATCCCAGTCTGCTTCACTATGATCCTGATCTAACTATCTGTGATCCCAGTGTGCTTCACCGTGATCCTGACCTAACTATCCGTGATCGCAGTCTGCTTCACTGTGATCCTGACCCAACTATCCGTAATTCCAGTCTGCTTCACCGTGATCCTGACCTAACTATCCGTGATCGCAGTCTGCTTCACCGTGATCCTGACCTAACTATCTGTGATCCTAGTCTGCTTCACGATGATCCTGACCTAACCATCTGTGATCCCAGTCTGCTTCATTGTGATCCTGACCTAACTATCTGTGATCCCAGTTTGCTTCACTGTGATCAGGACCTATCTGTGATCCCAGTCTGCTTCACTGTGATCCTGACCTAACTATCTGTGATCCCAGTCTGCTTCACTGTGATCCTGACCTATCTGTGATCCCAGTCTGCTTCACTGTGATCCTGACCCAACTATCTGTGATCCTAGTGTGCCTAACCATGATCCTGACCTA
Source organism: Chiloscyllium plagiosum (assembly GCF_037043375.1). Classification (NCBI taxonomy): domain Eukaryota; kingdom Metazoa; phylum Chordata; class Chondrichthyes; order Orectolobiformes; family Hemiscylliidae; genus Chiloscyllium; species Chiloscyllium plagiosum. Next base: position 65,372,875 of record NW_028270158.1, on the reverse strand, counting down.
ACTATCCGTGATCCCAGTCTGCTTCACCATGATCCTGACCGAACTATCCGTGATCCCAGTCTGTTTCACTGAGATCCTGACCTAACTATCCGTGATCCCAGTCTACTTCACTGAGATCCTGACGTAACTATCCGTGATTCCAGTCTGCTTTACCGTGATCCTGACCTAACTATCCGTGATCCCAGTCTGCTTTACCGTGATCCTGACCTAACTATCCGTGATCCCAGTCTGTTTCACTGAGATCCTGACCTAACTATCCGTGATCCCAGTCTACTTCACTGAGATCCTGACCTAACTATCTCTGATCCCAGTGTGCTTCACCGTGATCCTGACCTAACTATCCGTGATCCCAGTCTGCTTTACCATGATCCTGACCTAACTATCTGTGATCCCAGTCTGCTTCACCATGATCCTGACCTAACTATCTGTGATCCCAGTCTGCTCCACCATGATCCTGACCTAACTATCCGTGATCCAAGTCTGCTTCACCGTGATCCTGACCAAACTATCCGTGATCCCAGTCTGGTTGACTGTGATCTTGTCCTAATTAAATGTGATCCCAGCCTGCTTCACTGTGTTCCTGACCTAACTATCCATAATACAAGTCTGCTTCACCGTGATCCTGACCTAACTATCTGTGATCCCAGTCTACGTCACCGTGATCCTGACCTAACTATCCGTGATCCCAGTCTGGTTCACCATGGTTCTGACCTAACTATCCGTGAACCCAGTCTACATCACCGTGATCCTGACCTAACTATCCGCTATCCCAGTCTGCTTCACGGCGATCCAGACCTAACTATCCGTAATCCCATTCTGCTTCACTGTGATCCTGACCTAACTATCTGTGATCCCAGTCTGCTTCACTGTGATCCTGACATAACTATCCGTAATCCCAGTCTGCTTCACCGTGATCCTAACCTAACTATCCGTGATCCCAGTCTGCATCTCCGTGATCCTGACCTAACTATCTGTGATCCCAGTCTGCTTCACTATGATCCTGACCTAACTATCTGTGATCCCAGTCTGCTTCACTGTGATCCTGACCTAACTATCTGTGATCCCAGTGTGCTTCACCGTGATCCTGACCTAACTATCTGCCCCACGGTGGCACAGTGGTTAGCACTGCTGCCTCACAGCGCCAGAGACCCGGGTTCAATTCCCGACTCAGGCGACTGACTGTGTGGAGTTTGCACATTCTCCCCGTGTCTGCGTGGGTTTCCTCCGGGTGCTCCGGTTTCCTCCCACAGTCCAAAGATGTGCAGGTCAGGTGAATTGGCCATGCTAAATTGCCCGTAGTGTTAGGTTAAAGGGGTAAATGTAGGGGTATGGGTGGGTTGAGCTTCGGCGGGTCGGTCTGGACCTGTTGGGCCGAAGGGCCTGTTTCCACACTGTAAGTAATCTAAAAAAAAAACTATCCATGATCGCAGTCTGCTTCACTGTGATCCTGACCTAACTATCTGTGATCCCAGTGTGCTTCACCGTGATCCTGACCTAACTATCCGTGATCCCAGTCTGGTTCACTGTGATCCTGACCTAATTAAACGTGATCCCAGTCTGCTTCACCGTGATCGTGACCTAATTAAATGTGATCCCAGTCTGCTTCACCGTGATCCTGACCTAACGATCCATAATCCCAGTCTGCTTCACCGTGATCCTGACCGAACTATCTGTGATCCCAGTGTGCTTCACCGTGATCCTGACCTAACTATCCGTGATCCCAGTCTGGTTCACTGTGATCCTGACCTAATTAAACGTGATCCCAGTCTGCTTCACCGTGATCGTGACCTAAGAAAATGTGATCCCAGTCTGCTTCACCGTGATCCTGACCTAACGATCCAAAATCCCAGTCTGCTTCACTGTGATCCTGACCTAACTATCTGTGATCCCAGTCTGCTTCACCGTGATCCTGACCTATCTATGTGTGATCCCAGTCTGCTTCACTGTGATCCTAATCTAACTATCCGTGATCCCAGTCTGCTTCACCGTGATCCTGACCTAACTATCCGTAATCCCAGTGTGCTTCACCGTGATCCTGACCTAACTATCAGTGATCCCAGTCTGCTTCACCGTGATCCTGACCTAACTAACTGTGATCCCAGTCTGCTTCACCGTGTTCATGACCTAACTAGCGGCGTTCCCAGTCTGCGTCACCATTATCCTGACCTAAATATCCGTGATCCCAGTCTGCATCACCTTGATCCTGACATTGCTATCCGTGATCCCAGTCTGCTTCACTGTGATCCTGAACAAACTATCTCTGATCCCAGTCTGCTTCACCGTGATCCTGACCTAACTATCTGTGATCCCAGTCTGCTTCACCGTGATCCTGAACTAACTATCCGTGATCCCAGTCTGCTTCACCGTGATCCTGACCTAACTATCCGTGATCCCAGTCTGCTTCACTGTGATCCTGACCTAACTATCTGTGATCCCAGTGTGCTTCACCGTGATCCTGACCTAACTATCCGTGATCCCAGTCTCATTCACCATGATCCTGACCTAAATATCCGTGATCCCAGTCTGCTTGACTGTGATCCTGATCCAACTATCCGTGATCCCAGTCTGGTTTGCTGTGATCCGGACCTAATTAAATGTGATCCCAGTCTGCGTCACCGTGATCCTGACCTAACTATCCATAATCCCAGTCTGCTTCACCGTGATCCTGACCTAACTATCCGTGATCCCAGTCTGGTTCACCATGATCCTGACCTAACTATCCGTGATCCCAGTCTGGTTCACTGTGATCCTGACCTAATTAAATGTGATCCCAGTCTGCGTCACCGTGATCCTGACCTAACTATCCGTGATCCCAGTCTGGTTCACTGTGATCCTGACCGAATTAAATGTGATCCCAGTCTGCTTCACCGTGATCCTGACGTAACTATCCGTGATCCCAGTCTGCTTCACTGAGATCCTGACCCAACTATCCGTGATCCCAGTCTGCTTCACCGTGATCGTGACCTAATTAAATGTGATCCCAGTCTGCTTCACCGTGATCCTGACCTAACTATCCGTGATCCCAGTCTGCTTCACTGTGATCCTGACCTAACTATCCGTGATCCCAGTCTGCTTCACTGAGATCCTGACCTAACTATCCGTGATCCCAGTCTGCTTCACGGTGATCCTGACCTATCTATCTGCGATCCCAGTCTGCTTCACCGTGATCCTGACCTAACTATCCATAATACAAGTCTGCTTCACCGTGATCCTGACCTAACTATCTGTGATCCCAGTCTGCTTTACCGTGATCCTGACCTAACTATCTGTGATCCCAGTGTGCTTCACCATGATCCTGACCTAACTATCCGTGATCCCAGTCTGCTTCACCGTGATCCTGACCAAACTATCCGTGATCCCAGTCTGGTTGACTGTGATCTTGACCTAATTAAATGTGATCCCAGCCTGCTTCACTGTGTTCCTGACCTAACTATCCATAATACAAGTCTGCTTCACCGTGATCCTGACCTAACTATCTGTGATCCCAGTCTACGTCACCGTGATCCTGACCTAACTATCCGTGATCCCAGTCTGGTTCACCATGGTTCTGACCTAACTATCCGTGAACCCAGTCAACATCACCGTGATCCTGACCTAACTATCCGCTATCCCAGTCTGCTTCACGGCGATCCAGACCTAACTATCCGTAATCCCATTCTGCTTCACTGTGATCCTGACCTAACTATCTGTGATCCCAGTCTGGTTCACTGTGATCCTGACATAAATATCCGTAATCCCAGTCTGCTTCACCGTGATCCTAACCTAACTATCCGTGATCCCAGTCTGCTTCACTGTGAACCTGACCCAACTATCTGTGATCCTAGTGTGCCTAACAATGATCCTGACCTAACTATCCGTGATCCCAGTCTGTTTCACTGAGATCCTGACCTAACTATCCGTGATCCCAGTCTGCTTCACTGAGATCCTGACCTAACTATCTGTGATCCCAGTCTGCTTCACCATGATCCTGACCTAACTATCTGTGATCCCAGTCTGCTTTACCGTGATCCTGACCTAACTATCTGTGATCCCAGTGTGCTTCACCATGATCCTGACCTAACTATCCGTGATCCCAGTCTGCTTCACCGTGATCCTGACCTAACTATCTGTGATCCCAGTCTACGTCACCGTGATCCTGACCTAACTATCCGTGATCCCAGTCTGGTTCACTATGGTTCTGACCTAACTATCCGTGAACCCAGTCTACATCACCGTGATCCTGACCTAACTATCCGCTATCCCAGTCTGCTTCACGGCGATCCAGACCTAACTATCCGTAATCCCATTCTGCTTCACTGTGATCCTGACCTAACTATCTGTGATCCCAGTCTGCTTCACTGTGATCCTGACATAACTATCCGTAATCCCAGTCTGCTTCACCGTGATCCTAACCTAACTATCCGTGATCCCAGACTGCATCTCCGTGATCCTGACCTAACTATCCGTGATCCCAGTCTGCTTCACCATGATCCTGACCTAACTATCTGTGATCCCAGTCTGCTTCACTGTGATCCTGACCTAACTATCTGTGATCCCAGTCTGCTTCACTATGATCCTGATCTAACTATCTGTGATCCCAGTGTGCTTCACCGTGATCCTGACCTAACTATCCGTGATCGCAGTCTGCTTCACTGTGATCCTGACCTAAATATCTGTGATCCCAGTCTGCTTCACCGTGATCCTGACCTAACTATCCGTGATCGCAGTCTGCTTCACTGTGATCCTGACCTAACTATCCGTAATTCCAGTCTGCTTCACCGTGATCCTGACCTAACTATCCGTGATCGCAGTCTGCTTCACCATGATCCTGACCTAACCATCTGTGATCCCAGTCTGCTTCACCGTGATCCTGACCTAACTATCCGTGATCCCAGTCTGGTTCACCATGATCCTGACCTAACTATCCGTGATCCCAGTCTGGTTCACTGTGATCCTGACCTAATTAAATGTGATCCCAGTCTGCGTCACCGTGATCCTGACCTAAATATCCATAATCCCAGTCTGCTTCACCGTGATCATGACCTAACTATCCGTGATCCCAGTCTGGTTCACTGTGATCCTGACCGAATTAAATGTGATCCCAGTCTGCTTCACCGTGATCCTGACCTAGCTATCCGTGATCCCAGTCTGCTTCACTGAGATCCTGACCTAACTATCCGTGATCCCAGTCTGCTTCACCGTGATCGTGACCTAATTAAATGTGATCCCAGTCTGCCTCACCGTGAACCTGACCTAACTATCCGTGATCCCAGTCTGCTTCACTGTGATCCTGACCTAACTATCCATGATCCCAGTCTGCTTCACTGAGATCCTGACCTAACTATCCGTGATCCCAGTCTGCTTCACGGTGATCCTGACCTATCTATCTGCGATCCCAGTCTGCTTCACCGTGATCCTGACCTAACTATCCGTGATCCCAGTCTGCTTCACTGTGATCCTGACCTAATTAAATGTGATCCCAGTCTGCGTCACCGTGATCCTGACCTAACTATCCATAATCCCAGTCTGCTTCACCGTGATCATGACCTAACTATCCGTGATCCCAGTCTGGTTCACTGTGATCCTGACCGAATTAAATGTGATCCCAGTCTGCTTCACCGTGATCCTGACCTAGCTATCCGTGATCCCAGTCTGCTTCACTGAGATCCTGACCTAACTATCCGTGATCCCAGTCTGCTTCACCGTGATCGTGACCTAATTAAATGTGATCCCAGTCTGCCTCACCGTGAACCTGACCTAACTATCCGTGATCCCAGTCTGCTTCACCATGATCCTGACCTAACTATCCGTGATCCCAGTCTGCTTCACCATGATCCTGACCTAACTATCCGTGATCCTAGTTAGCTTCACTGTGATCCTGACCTAACTATCCGTGATCCCAGTCTGCTTCACTGTGATCCTGACCTAACTATCCGTGATCCCAATCTGCTTCACCATGATCCTGACCTAACTATCCGTGATCCTAGTTAGCTTCACTGTGATCCTGACCTAACTATCCGTGATCCCAGTCTGCTTCACTGTGATCCTGACCTAACTATCCGTGATCCCAATCTGCTTTACCGTGATCCTGACCAAACTATCTGTGATCCCAGTGTGCTTCACTGTGATCCTGACCTAACTATCTGTGATCCCAGTCTGCTTCACCATGATCCTGACCTGACTATCCGTGAACCCAGTGTGCTTCACCGTGATCCTGACCTATCTATCTGGGATCCCAGTCTGCTTCACTGCGATCCTAACCTAACTATCCGTGATCCCAGTCTGCTTCACCGTGATCCTGACCTAACTAACTGTGAGCCCAGTCTGCTTCACCGTGATCGTGACCTAACTAGCGGTGATCCCAGTTTGCTTCATTGAGATCCTGACATAACTATCCATGATCCCAGGCTGCTTCACCATGATCCTGACCTAACTATCCGTGATCCCAGTCTGGTTCGCAGTTTTCCGGACCTAATTAAATGTGATCCCAGTCTGCTTCACCGTGATCTTGACCTAACTATCCATAATCCCAGACTGCTTCATTGTGATCCTGACTTAACTATCTGTGATCCCAGTCTGCTTCACTGTGATCCTGACCTAACTATCCGTGATCCCAGTCTACTTCACCATGATCCTGACCTAACGATCTGTGATCCCAGTCTACTTCACCATGATCCTGACCTAACTCTCCGTGATCCCAGTCTGCTTCACCGTGATCCTGACCTAACTATCGGTGATCCCAGTCTGCTTCACCATGATCCTGACCTAACAATCTGTGATACCAGTCTGCTTCACTGTGATCCTAACCTAACTATCCGTGATCCCAGTCTGCTTCACCGTGATCCTGACCTAACTATCCGTGATCCCAGTCTGCTTCACTGTGAACCTGACCCAACTATCTGTGATCCTAGTGTGCCTAACCATGATCCTGACCTAACTATCCGTGATCCCAGTCTGCTTCACCATGATCCTGACCTAACAATCTGTGATACCAGTCTGCTTCACTGTGATCCTAACCTAACTATCCGTGATCCCAGTCTGCTTCACCGTGATCCTGACCTAACTATCCGTGATCCCAGTCTGTTTCACTGAGATCCTGACCTAACTATCCGTGATCCCAGTCTGCTTCACTGAGATCCTGACCTAACTATCCGTGATCCCAGTCTGGTTGACTGTGATCTTGACCTAATTAAATGTGATCCCAGCCTGCTTCACCGTGATCCTGACCTAACTATCTGTGATCCCAGTCTACGTCACCGTGATCCTGACCTAACTATCCGTGATCCCAGTCTGGTTCACTATGGTTCTGACCTAACTATCCGTGAACCCAGTCTACATCACCGTGATCCTGACCTAACTATCCGCTATCCCAGTCTGCTTCACGGCGATCCAGACCTAATTATCCGTAATCCCATTCTGCTTCACTGTGATCCTGACCTAACTATCTGTGATCCCAGTCTGATTCACTGTGATCCTGACATAACTATCCGTAATCCCAGTCTGCTTCACCGTGATCCTAACCTAACTATCCGTGATCCCAGTCTGCATCTCCGTGATCCTGACCTAACTATCTGTGATCCCAGTGTGCTTCACTGTGATCCTGACCTAACTATCTGTGATCCCAGTGTTCTTCACCGTGATCCTGACCTAACTATCTGCCCCACGGTGGCACAGTGGTTAGCACTGCTGCCTCACAGCGCCAGAGACCCGGGTTCAACTCCCGACTCAGGCGACTGTCTGTGTGGAGTTTGCACATTCTCCCCGTGTCTGCGTGGGTTTCCTCCGGGTGCTCCGGTTTCCTCCCACAGTCCAAAGATGTGCAGGTCAGGTGAATTGGCCATGCTAAATTGCCCGTAGTGTTAGGTTAAAGGGGTAAATGTAGGGGTATGTGTGGGTTGAGCTTCGGCGGGTCGGTCTGGACCTGTTGGGCCGAAGGGCCTGTTTCCACACTGTAAGTAATCTAAAAAAAAAACTATCCATGATCGCAGTCTGCTTCACTGTGATCCTGACCTAACTATCCGTGATCCCAGTCTGCTTCACTGAGATCCTGACCTAACTATCTGTGATCCCAGTGTGCTTCACCGTGATCCTGACCTAACTATCCGTGATCCCAGTCTGGTTCACTGTGATCCTGACCTAATTAAACGTGATCCCAGTCTGCTTCACCGTGATCCTGACCTAATTAAATGTGATCCCAGTCTGCTTCACCGTGATCCTGACCGAACTATCTGTGATCCCAGTCTGCTTCACCGTGATCCTGACCTATCTATGTGTGATCCCAGTCTGCTTCACTGTGATCCTGACCTAACTATCCGTAATCCCAGTGTGCTTCACCGTGATCCTGACCTAACTATCAGTGCTCCCTGTCTGCTTCACCGTGATCCTGACCTAACTAACTGTGATCCCAGTCTGCTTCACCGTGATCAAGACCTAACTAGCGGCGATCCCAGTCTGCGTCACCATTATCCTGACCTAAATATCCGTGATCCCAGTCTGCATCACCTTGATCCTGACATTGCTATCCGTGATCCCAGTCTGCTTCACTGTGATCCTGAACAAACTATCTGTGATCCCAGTCTGCTTCAGCGTGATCCTGACCTAACTATCTGTGATCCCAGTCTGCTTCACCGTGATCCTGAACTAACTATCCGTGATCCCAGTCTGCTTCACCGTGATCCTGACCTAACTATTCGTGATCCCAGTCTGCTTCACTGTGATCCTGACCTAACTATCTGTGATCCCAGTGTGCTTCACCGTGATCCTGACCTAACTATCCGTGAACCCAGTCTGCTTGACTGTGATCCTGATCAAACTATCCGTGATCCCAGTCTGGTTTGCTGTGATCTGGACCTAATTAAATGTGATCCCAGTCTGCGTCACCGTGATCCTGACCTAACTATCCATAAACCCAGTCTGCTTCACCGTGATACTGACCTAACTATCCGTGATCCCAGTCTGGTTCACCATGATCCTGACCTAACTATCCGTGATCCCAGTCTGGTTCACTGTGATCCTGACCTAATTAAATGTGATCCCAGTCTGCGTCACCGTGATCCTGACCTAACTATCCATAATCCCAGTCTGCTTCACCGTGATCATGACCTAACTATCCGTGATCCCAGTCTGGTTCACTGTGATCCTGACCGAATTAAATGTGATCCCAGTCTGCTTCACCGTGATCCTGACCTAACTATCCGTGATCCCAGTCTGCTTCACTGAGATCCTGACCTAACTATCCGTGATCCCAGTCTGCTTCACCGTGATCGTGACCTAAGTAAATGTGATCCCAGTCTGCTTCACCGTGATCCTGACCTAACTATCCGTGATCCCAGTCTGCTTCACTGTGATCCTGACCTAACTATCCGTGATCCCAGTCTGCTTCACTGAGATCCTGACCAAACTATCCGTGATCCCAGTCTGCTTCACCGTGATCCTGACCTATCTATCTGCGATTCCAGTCTGCTTCACCGTGATCCTGACCTAACTATCCGTGATCCCAGTCTGCTTCACTGTGATCCTGACCTAACTATCCGTGATCCCAGTGTGCCTAACCGTGATCTTGACCTAACTATCCGTGATCCCAGTCTGCTTTACCGTGATCCTGACCAAACTATCTGTGATCCCAGTGTGCTTCACTGTGATCCTGACCTAACTATCCGTGATCCCAGTCTGCTTCACCATGATCCTGACCTAACTATCCGTGATCCTAGTTAGCTTCACTGTGATCCTGACCTAACTATCTGTGATCCCAGTCTGCTTCACTGTGATCCTGACCTAACTATCCGTGATCCCAATCTGCTTTACCGTGATCCTGACCAAACTATCTGTGATCCCAGTGTGCTTCACTGTGATCCTGACCTAACTATCTGGGATCCCAGTCTGCTTCACCATGATCCTGACCTGACTATCCGTGAACCCAGTGTGCTTCACCGTGATCCTGACCTATCTATCTGGGATCCCAGTCTGCTTCACTGCGATCCTAACCTAACTATCCGTAATCCCAGTCTGCTTCACCGTGATTCTGACCTAACTATCCGTGATCCCAGTCTGCTTCACCGTGATCCTGACCTAACTGACTGTGATCCCAGTCTGCTTCACCGTGATCCTGACCTAACTAACTGTGAGCCCAGTCTGCTTCACCGTGATCGTGACCTAACTAGCGGTGATCCCAGTTTGCTTCACTGTGATCCTGACATAACTATCCATGATCCCAGGCTGCTTCACCATGATCCTGACCTAACTATCCGTGATCCCAGTCTGGTTCGCAGTTTTCCGGACCTAATTAAATGTGATCCCAGTATGCTTCACCGTGATCTTGACCTAACTATCCATAATCCCAGACTGCTTCATTGTGATCCTGACGTAACTATCTGTGATCCCAGTCTGCTTCACTGTGATCCTGACCTAACTATCCGTGATCCCAGTCTACTTTTCCATGATCCTGACCTAACGATCTGTGATCCCAGTCTACTTCACCATGATCCTGACCTAACTATCCGTGATCCCAGTCTGCTTCACCGTGATCCTGACCTAACTATCGGTGATCCCAGCCTCCTTCACCGTGATCCTGACCTAACTATGTGTGATCCCAGTCTGCTTCACTGTGATCCTGACCTAACTATCTGTGATCCCAGTCTGCTTCACCGTGATCCTGACCTAACTATCCGTGATCCCAGTGTGCTTCACCGAGATCCTGACCTAACTATACGTGATCCCTGTCTGTTTCACTGTGATCCTGACCTAACTATCCATGATCCCAGTCTGCTTGACTGTGATCCTGACCAAACTATCCGTGATCCAAGTCTGGTTTGCTGTGATCCGGACCTAATTAAATGTGATCGCAGTCTGCTTTACAGTGATCCTAACCTAACTATCCGTGATACCAGTCTGCTTCACCGTGATCCTGACCTAACTATCTGTGATCCCAGTCTGCTTCACCTTGATCCTGACCTATCTATGTGTGATCCCAGTCTGCTTCACTGTGATCCTAACCTAACTATCCGTGATCCCAGTCTGCTTCACCGTGATCCTGACCTAACTATCCGTAATCCCAGTGTGCTTCACCGTGATCCTGACCTAACTATCCGTGATCCCAGTCTGCTTCACCGTGACCCTGAATTAACCATCCGTGATCCCAGTGTGCTTCACCGTGATCCTGACCTAACTATCCGTGATCCCAGTCTGCTTCACCGTGATCCTGACCTAACTATCTGTGACCCCAGTCTGGGTCACCATGATCCTGACCTAAATATCCGTGATCCCAGTCTGCATCACCTTGATCCTGACCTAACTATCTGTGATCCCAGTCTGCTTCACTGTGATCCTGAACAAACGATCCGTGATCCCAGTCTGCTTCACCGTGATCCTGACCTAACTAACCGTGATCCCAGTCTGCTTCACTGTGATCCTGACCGAACTATCTGTGATCCCAGTGTGCTTCACCGTGATCCTGACCTAACTATCTGTGATCCCAGTCTGCTTTACCGTGATCCTGTCCTAACTATCTGTGATCCCAGTGTGCTTCACCATGATCCTGACTTAACTATCCGTGATCCCAGTCTGCTTCACCGTGATCCTGACCAAACTATCCGTGATCCCAGTCTGGTTGACTGTGATCTTGACCTAATTAAATGTGATCCCAGCCTGCTTCACTGTGTTCCTGACCGAACTATCCATAATACAAGTCTGCTTCACCGTGATCCTGACCTAACTATCCGTGATCCCAGTCTGGTTCACCATGGTTCTGACCTAACTATCCGTGAACCCAGTCAACATCACCGTGATCCTGACCTAACTATCCGTTATCCCAGTCTGCTTCACGGCGATCCAGACCTAACTATCCGTAATCCCATTCTGCTTCACTGTGATCCTGACCTAACTATCTGTGATCCCAGTCTGCTTCACTGTGATCCTGACATAACTATCCGTAATCCCAGTCTGCTTCACCGTGATCCTAACCTAACTATCCGTGATCCCAGTCTGCATCTCCGTGATCCTGACCTAACATATCTGTGATCCCAGTCTGCTTCACTATGATCCTGACCTAACTATCTGTGATCCCAGTGTGCTTCACTGTGATCCTGACCTAACTATCTGTGATCCCAGTGTGCTTCACCGTGATCCTGACCTAACTATCTGCCCCACGGTGGCACAGTGGTTAGCACTGCTGCCTCACAGCGCCAGAGACCCGGGTTCAATTCCCGACTCAGGCGACTGTCTGTGTGGAGTTTGCACATTCTCCCCGTGTCTGCGTGGGTTTCCTCCGGGTGCTCCGGTTTCCTCCCACAGTCCAAAGATGTGCAGGTCAGGTGAATTGGCCATGCTAAATTGCCCGTAGTGTTAGGTTAAAGGGGTAAATGTAGGGGTATGTGTGGGTTGAGCTTCGGCGGGTCGGTCTGGACCTGTTGGGCCGAAGGGCCTGTTTCCACACTGTAAGTAATCTAAAAAAAAAATATCCATGATCGCAGTCTGCTTCACTGTGATCCTGACCTAACTATCCGTGATCCCAGTCTGCTTCACTGAGATCCTGACCTAACTATCTGTGATCCCAGTGTGCTTCACCGTGATCCTGACCTAACTATCCGTGATCCCAGTCTGGTTCACTGTGATCCTGACCTAATTAAACGTGATCCCAGTCTGCTTCACCGTGATCCTGATCTAATTAAATGTGATCCCAGTCTGCTTCACCATGATCCTGACCGAACTATCTGTGATCCCAGTCTGCTTCACCGTGATCCTGACCTATCTATGTGTGATCCCAGTCTGCTTCACTGTGATCCTAACCTAACTATCCGTGATCCCAGTCTGCTTCACCGTGATCCTGACCTAACTATCCGTAATCCCAGTGTGCTTCACCGTGATCCTGACCTAACTATCAGTGATCCCAGTCTGCTTCACCGTGATCCTGACCTAACTAACTGTGATCCCAGTCTGCTTCACCGTGATCAAGACCTAACTAGCGGCGATCCCAGTCTGCGTCACCATTATCCTGACCTAAATATCCGTGATCCCAGTCTGCATCACCTTGATCCTGACATTGCTATCCGTGATCACAGTCTGCTTCACTGTGATCCTGAACATACTATCTGTGATCCCAGTCTGCTTCAGCGTGATCCTGACCTAACTATCTGTGATCCCAGTCTGCTTCACCGTGATCCTGAACTAACTATCCGTGATCCCAGTCTGCTTCACCGTGATCCTGACCGAACTATTCGTGATCCCTGTCTGCTTCACTGTGATCCTGACCTAACTATCTGTGATCCCAGTGTGCTTCACCGTGATCCTGACCTAACTATCCGTGAACCCAGTCTCTTTCACCATGATCCTGACCTAAATATCCGTGATCCCAGTCTGCTTGACTGTGATCCTGATCAAACTATCCGTGATCCCAGTCTGGTTTGCTGTGATCCGGACCTAATTAAATGTGATCCCAGTCTGCGTCACCGTGATCCTGACCTAACTATCCATAAACCCAGTCTGCTTCACCGTGATACTGACCTAACTATCCGTGATCCCAGTCTGGTTCACCATGATCCTGACCTAACTATCCGTGATCCCAGTCTGGTTCACTGTGATCCTGACCTAATTAAATGTGATCCCAGTCTGCGTCACCGTGATCCTGACCTAACTATCCATAATCCCAGTCTGCTTCACCGTGATCATGACCTAACTATCCGTGATCCCAGTCTGGTTCACTGTGATCCTGACCGAATTAAATGTGATCCCAGTCTGCTTCACCGTGATCCTGACCTAACTATCCGTGATCCCAGTCTGCTTCACTGAGATCCTGACCTAACTATCCGTGATCCCAGTCTGCTTCACCGTGATCGTGACCTAAGTAAATGTGATCCCAGTCTGCTTCACCGTGATCCTGACCTAACTATCCGTGATCCCAGTCTGCTTCACTGTGATCCTGACCTAACTATCCGTGATCCCAGTCTGCTTCACTGAGATCCTGACCAAACTATCCGTGATCCCAGTCTGCTTCACCGTGATCCTGACCTATCTATCTGCGATTCCAGTCTGCTTCACCGTGATCCTGACCTAACTATCCGTGATCCCAGTCTGCTTCACTGTGACCCTGACCTAACTATCCGTGATCCCAGTGTGCCTAACCGTGATCTTGACCTAACTATCCGTGATCCCAGTCTGCTTTACCGTGATCCTGACCAAACTATCTGTGATCCCAGTGTGCTTCACTGTGATCCTGACCTAACTATCCGTGATCCCAGTCTGCTTCACCATGATCCTGACCTAACTATCCGTGATCCTAGTTAGCTTCACTGTGATCCTGACCTAACTATCTGTGATCCCAGTCTGCTTCACTGTGATCCTGACCTAACTATCCGTGATCCCAATCTGCTTTACCGTGATCCTGACCAAACTATCTGTGATCCCAGTGTGCTTCACTGTGATCCTGACCTAACTATCTGTGATCCCAGTCTGCTTCACCATGATCCTGACCTGACTATCCGTGAACCCAGTGTGCTTCACCGTGATCCTGACCTATCTATCTGGGATCCCAGTCTGCTTCACTGCGATCCTAACCTAACTATCCGTAATCCCAGTCTGCTTCACCGTGATTCTGACCTAACTATCCGTGATCCCAGTCTGCTTCACCGTGATCCTGACCTAACTGACTGTGATCCCAGTGTGCTTCACCGTGATCCTGACCTAACTAACTGTGAGCCCAGTCTGCTTCACCGTGATCGTGACCTAACTAGCGGTGATCCCAGTTTGCTTCACTGTGATCCTGACATAACTATCCATGATCCCAGGCTGCTTCACCATGATCCTGACCTAACTATCCGTGATCCCAGTCTGGTTTGCAGTTTTCCGGACCTAATTAAATGTGATCCCAGTATGCTTCACCGTGATCTTGACCTAACTATCCATAATCCCAGACTGCTTCATTGTGATCCTGACGTAACTATCTGTGATCCCAGTCTGCTTCACTGTGATCCTGACCTAACTATCCGTGATCCCAGTCTACTTTACCATGATCCTGACCTAACTATCTGTGATCCCAGTCTACTTCACCATGATCCTGACCTAACTATCCGTGATCCCAGTCTGCTTCACCGTGATCCTGACCTAACTATCGGTGATCCCAGTCTGCCTCACCATGATCCTGACCTAACAATCTGTGATACCAGTCTGCTTCACTGTGATCCTGACCTAAATATCCGTGATCCCAGTCTGCTTCACCGTGATCCTGACCTAATTATCCATAATCACAATCTCCTTCACCGTGATCCTGACCTAACTATGTGTGATCCCAGTCTGCTTCACTGTGATCCTGACCTAACTATCTGTGATCCCAGTCTGCTTCACCGTGATCCTGACCTAACTATCCGTGATCCCAGTGTGCTTCACCGTGATCCTGACCTAACTATCCGTGATCCCTGTCTGTTTCACTGTGATCCTGACCTAACTATCCATGATCCCAGTCTGCTTGACTGTGATCCTGACCAAACTATCCGTGATCCAAGTCTGGTTTGCTGTGATCCGGACCTAATTAAATGTGATCGCAGTCTGCTTTACCGTGATCCTAACCTAACTATCCGTGATACCAGCCTGCTTCAACGTGATCCTGACCTAACTATCTGTGATCCCAGTCTGCTTCACCTTGATTCTGACCTATCTATGTGTGATCCCAGTCTGCTTCACTGTGATCCTAACCTAACTATCCGTGATCCCAGTCTGCTTCACCGTAATCCTGACCTAACTATCCGTAATCCCAGTGTGCTTCACCGTGATCCTGACCTAACTATCCGTGAACCCAGTCTGCTTCACCGTGATCCTGAACTAACCATCCGTGATCCCAGTGTGCTTCACCGTGATCCTGACCTAACTATCCGTGATCCCAGTCTGCTTCACCGTGATCCTGACCTAACTATCTGTGATCCCAGTCTGGGTCACCATGATCCTGACCTAAATATCCGTGATCCCAGTCTGCATCACCTTGATCCTGACCTAACTATCTGTGATCCCAGTCTGCTTCACTGTGATCCTGAACAAACGATCCGTGATCCCAGTCTGCTTCACCGTGATCCTGACCTAACTAACCGTGATCCCAGTCTGCTTCACTGTGATCCTGACCGAACTATCTGTGATCAGAGTGTGCTTCACCGTGATCCTGACCTAACTATCTGTGATCCCAGTCTGCTTTACCGTGATCCTGTCCTAACTATCTGTGATCCCAGTGTGCTTCACCATGATCCTGACCTAACTATCCGTGATCCCAGTCTGCTTCAACGTGATCCTGACCAAACTATCCGTGATCCCAGTCTGGTTGACTGTGATCTTGACCTAATTAAATGTGATCCCAGCCTGCTTCACTGTGTTCCTGACCGAACTATCCATAATACAAGTCTGCTTCACCGTGATCCTGACCTAACTATCTGTGATCCCAGTCTACGTCACCGTGATCCTGACCTAACTATCCGTGATCCCAGTCTGGTTCACCATGGTTCTGACCTAACTATCCGTGAACCCAGTCAACATCACCGTGATCCTGACCTAACTATCCGTTATCCCAGTCTGCTTCACGGCGATCCAGACCTAACTATCCGTAATCCCATTCTGCTTCACTGTGATCCTGACCTAACTATCTGTGATCCCAGTCTGCTTCACTGTGATCCTGACATAAATATCCGTAATCCCAGTCTGCTTCACCGTGATCCTAACCTAACTATCCGTGATCCCAGTCTGCATCTCCGTGATCCTGACCTAACTATCTGTGATCCCAGTCTGCTTCACTATGATCCTGACCTAACTATCCGTGATCCCAGTCTGCTTCACTGTGATCCTGACCTAACTATCTGTGATCCCAGTGTGCTTCACCGTGATCCTGACCTAACTATCTGCCCCACGGTGGCACAGTGGTTAGCACTGCTGCCTCACAGCGCCAGAGACCCGGGTTCAATTCCCGACTCAGGCGACTGACTGTGTGGAGTTTGCACATTCTCCCCGTGTCTGCGTGTGTTTCCTCCGGGTGCTCCGGTTTCCTCCCACAGTCCAAAGATGTGCAGGTCAGGTGAATTGGCCATGCTAAATTGCCCATAGTGTTAGGTTAAAGGGGTAAATGTAGGGGTATGGGTGGGTTGAGCTTCGGCGGGTCGGTCTGGACCTGTTGGGCCGAAGGGCCTGTTTCCACACTGTAAGTAATCTAAAAAAAAAACTATCCATGATCGCAGTCTGCTTCACTGTGATCCTGACCTAACTATCTGTGATCCCAGTCTGCCTCACTGAGATCCTTCCCTTACTATCTGTGATCCCAGTCTGGTTCACTGTGATCCTGACCTAATTAAACGTGATCACAGTCTGCTTCACCGTGATCGTGACCTAATTAAATGTGATCCCAGTCTGCTTCACCGTGATCCTGACCTAACGATCCATAATCCCAGTCTGCTTCACCGTGATCCTGACCGAACTATCTGTGATCCCAGTCTGCTTCACCGTGATCCTGACCTATCTATGTGTGATCCCAGTCTGCTTCACTGTGATCCTAACCTAACTATCCGTGATCCCAGTCTGCTTCACCGTGATCCTGACCTAACTATCCGTAATCCCAGTGTGCTTCACCGTGATCCTGACCTAACTATCAGTGATCCCAGTCTGCTTCACCGTGATCCTGACCTAACTAACTGTGATCCCAGTCTGCTTCACCGTGATCCTGACCTAAATATCCGTGATCCCAGTCTGCATCACCTTGATCCTGACATTGCTATCCGTGATCCCAGTCTGCTTCACTGTGATCCTGAACTAACTATCCGTGATCCCTGTCTGCTTCACCGTGATCCTGACCTAACTATCCGTGATCCCAGTCTGCTTCACTGTGATCCTGACCTAACTATCCGTGATCCCAGTGTGCCTAACCGTGATCTTGACCTAACTATCCATAATCCCAGTCTGCTTCACCGTGATCCTGACCTAACTATGTGTGATCCCAGTCTGCTTCACTGTGATCCTGACCTAACTATCTGTGATCCCAGTCTGCTTCACCGTGATCCTGACCAAACTATCCGTGATCCCAGTGTGCTTCACCGTGATCCTGACCTATCTATCCGTGATCCCTGTCTGTTTCACTGTGATCCTGACCTAACTATCCATGATCCAAGTCTGCTTGACTGTGATCCTGACCAAACTATCCGTGATCCAAGTCTGGTTTGCTGTGATCCGGACCTAATTAAATGTGATCGCAGTCTGCTTTACCGTGATCCTAACCTAACTATCCGTGATACCAGTCTGCTTCACCATGATCCTGACCTAACTATCTGTGATCCCAGTCTGCTTCACCTTGATCCTGACCTATCTATCCGTGATCCCAGTCTGCTTCACTGTGATCCTAACCTAACTATCCGTGATCCCAGTCTGCTTCACCGTGATCCTGACCTAACTATCCGTGATCAAAGTCTGGTTTGCTGTGATCCGGACCTAATTAAATGTGATCGCAGTCTGCTTTACCGTGATCCTAACCTAACTATCCGTAATCCCAGTGTGCTTCGCCGTGATCCTGACCTAACTATCCGTGATCCCAGTCTGCTTCACCGTGATCCTGACCTAACTAACTGTGATCCCAGTCTGCTTCACCGTGATCATGACCAAACTAGCGGCGATCCCAGTCTGCGTCACCATTATCCTGACCTAAATATCCGTGATCCCAGTCTGCATCACCTTGATCCTGACATTGCTGTCCGTGATCCCAGTGTGCTTCACTGTGATCCTGACCTAACTATCTGTGATCCCAGTCTGCTTCACTGTGATCCTGAACAAACGATCTGTGATCCCAGTCTGCTTCACCGTGATCCTGAACTAACCATCCGTGATCCCAGTCTGCTTCACCGTGATCCTGACCTAACTATCCGTGATCCCAGTCTGCTTCACTGTGATCCTGACCGAACTATCTGTGATCCCAGTGTGCTTCACCGTGATCCTGACCTAACTATCTGTGATCCCAGTCTGCTTCACCATGATCCTGACCTAACTATCTGTGATCCCAGTCTGCTTCACTGTGATCCTGACCTAACTATCTGTGATCCCCGTCTGCTTCACTGTGATCCTGACCTAAATATCCGTGATCCCAGTCTGCTTCTCCGTGATCCTGACCTAATTATCCATAATCCCAGTCTGCTTCACCGTGATCCTGACCTAACTATGTGTGATCCCAGTCTGCTTCACCATGATCCTGACCTAACTATCCGTGATCCCAGTCTGCTTCACCATGATCCTGACCTAACTATCCGTGATCCTAGTCAGCTTATTTGTGATCCTGACCTAACTATCCGTGATACCAGTCTGCTTCACTGTGATCCTGACCTAACTATCTGTGATCCCCGTCTGCTTCACTGTGATCCTGACCTAAATATCCGTGATCCCAGTTTGCTTCACCGTGATCCTGACCTAATTATCCATAATCCCAGTCTGCTTCACCATGATCCTGACCTAACAATCTGTGATAACAGTCTGCTTCACTGTGATCCTGACCTAACTATCCGTGATCAAAGTCTGGTTTGCTGTGATCCGGACCTAATTAAATGTGATCGCAGTCTGCTTTACCGTGATCCTAACCTAACTATCCGTAATCCCAGTGTGCTTCGCCGTGATCCTGACCTAACTATCCGTGATCCCAGTCTGCTTCACCGTGATCCTGACCTAACTAACTGTGATCCCAGTCTGCTTCACTGTGATCCTGACCTAAATATCCGTGATCCCAGTTTGCTTCACCGTGATCCTGACCTAATTATCCATAATCCCAGTCTGCTTCACCATGATCCTGACCTAACAATCTGTGATAACAGTCTGCTTCACTGTGATCCTGACCTAACTATCCGTGATCAAAGTCTGGTTTGCTGTGATCCGGACCTAATTAAATGTGATCGCAGTCTGCTTTACCGTGATCCTAACCTAACTATCCGTAATCCCAGTGTGCTTCGCCGTGATCCTGACCTAACTATCCGTGATCCCAGTCTGCTTCACCGTGATCCTGACCTAACTAACTGTGATCCCAGTCTGCTTCACCGTGATCATGACCAAACTAGCGGCGATCCCAGTCTGCGTCACCATTATCCTGACCTA
The DNA here is from genome assembly GCF_037043375.1 of Chiloscyllium plagiosum. NCBI lineage: Eukaryota > Metazoa > Chordata > Chondrichthyes > Orectolobiformes > Hemiscylliidae > Chiloscyllium > Chiloscyllium plagiosum. Next base: position 65,352,817 of record NW_028270158.1, on the reverse strand, counting down.
AATATCCGTGATCCCAGTCTGCATCACCTTGATCCTGACATTGCTGTCCGTGATCCCAGTGTGCTTCACTGTGATCCTGACCTAACTATCTGTGATCCCAGTCTGCTTCACTGTGATCCTGAACAAACGATCTGTGATCCCAGTCTGCTTCACCGTGATCCTGAACTAACCATCCGTGATCCCAGTCTGCTTCACCGTGATCCTGACCTAACTATCCGTGATCCCAGTCTGCTTCACTGTGATCCTGACCGAACTATCTGTGATCCCAGTGTGCTTCACCGTGATCCTGACCTAACTATCTGTGATCCCAGTCTGCTTCACCATGATCCTGACCTAACTATCTGTGATCCCAGTCTGCTTCACTGTGATCCTGACCTAACTATCTGTGATCCCCGTCTGCTTCACTGTGATCCTGACCTAAATATCCGTGATCCCAGTCTGCTTCTCCGTGATCCTGACCTAATTATCCATAATCCCAGTCTGCTTCACCGTGATCCTGACCTAACTATGTGTGATCCCAGTCTGCTTCACCGTGCTCCTGACCGAACTATCCGTGATCCCAGTCTGCTTCACCATGATCCTGACCTAACTATCCGTGATCCTAGTCAGCTTATTTGTGATCCTGACCTAACTATCCGTGATACCAGTCTGCTTCACTGTGATCCTGACCTAACTATCTGTGATCCCCGTCTGCTTCACTGTGATCCTGACCTAAATATCCGTGATCCCAGTTTGCTTCACCGTGATCCTGACCTAATTATCCATAATCCCAGTCTGCTTCACCATGATCCTGACCTAACAATCTGTGATAACAGTCTGCTTCACTGTGATCCTGACCTAAATATCCGTGATCCCAGTCTGCTTCACCGTGATCCTGACCTAATTATCCATAATCACAGTCTGCTTCACCGTGATCCTGACCTAACTATGTGTGATCCCAGTCTGCTTCACTGTGATCCTGACCTAACTATCCGTGATCCCAGTCTGCTTCACCGTGATCCTGACCTAACTATCCGTGATCCCTGTCTGTTTCACTGTGATCCTGACCTAACTATCCATGATCCCAGTCTGCTTGACTGTGATCCTGACCAGACTATCCGTGATCCAAGTCTGGTTTGCTGGGATCCGGACCTAATTAAATGTGATCGCAGTCTGCTTTACCGTGATCCTAACCTAACTATCTGTGATCCCAGTCTGCTTCACCTTGATCCTGACCTATATATGTGTGATCCCAGTCTGCTTCACTGTGATCCTAACCTAACTATCCGTGCTCCCAGTCTGCTTCACTGTGATCCTAACCTAACTATCCGTGATCCCAGTCTGCTTCACTGTCATCCTGATCTAACTATCCGTAATCCCAGTGTGCTTCACCGTGATCCTGACCTAACTATCCGTGATCCCAGTCTGCTTCACTGTGATCCTGAACAAATTATCTGTGATCCCAGTCTGCTTCACCGTGATCCTGAACTAACCATCCGTGATCCCAGTCTGCTTCACCATGATCCTGACCTAACTATCCGTGATCCCAGTCTGCTTCACTGTGATCCTGACCTAACTATCTGTGATCCCAGTCTGCTTCACTGTGATACTGACCTGGCTATCCGTGAACCCAGTCTGCTCCACCGTGATCCTGACCTTACTATCCGTAATCCCAGTGTGCTTCACCGTGATCCTGACCTAACTATCCGTGATCCCAGTCTGCTTCACTGTGATCCTGACCTAACTATCTGTGATCCCCGTCTGCTTCACTGTGATCCTGACCTAAATATCCGTGATCCCAGTTTGCTTCACCGTGATCCTGACCTAATTATCCATAATCCCAGTCTGCTTCACCATGATCCTGACCTAACAATCTGTGATAACAGTCTGCTTCACTGTGATCCTGACCTAAATATCCGTGATCCCAGTCTGCTTCACCGTGATCCTGACCTAATTATCCATAATCACAGTCTGCTTCACCGTGATCCTGACCTAACTATGTGTGATCCCAGTCTGCTTCACTGTGATCCTGACCTAACTATCTGTGATCCCAGTCTGCTTCACCGTGATCCTGACCTAACTATCCGTGATCCCAGTGTGCTTCACCGTGATCCTGACCTAACTATCCGTGATCCCTGTCTGTTTCACTGTGATCCTGACCTAACTATCCATGATCCCAGTCTGCTTGACTGTGATCCTGAACAAACTATCCGTGATCCAAGTCTGGTTTGCTGTGATCCGGACCTAATTAAATGTGATCGCAGTCTGCTTTACCGTGATCCTAACCTAACTATCCGTGATACCAGTCTGCTTCACCGTGATCCTGACCTAACTATCTGTGATCCCAGTCTGCTTCACTGTGATCCTAACCTAACTATCCGTGATCCCAGTCTGCTTCACTGTGATCCTAACCTAACTATCCGTGATCCCAGTCTGCTTCACTGTGATCCTAACCTAACTATCCGTGATCCCAGTCTGCTTCACTGTCATCCTGACCTAACTATCCGTAATCCCAGTGTGCTTCACCGTGATCCTGACCTATCTATCCGTGATCCCAGTCTGCTTCACTGTGATCCTGAACAAACTATCTGTGATCCCAGTCTGCTTCACCGTGATCCTGAACTAAACATCAGTGATCCCAGTCTGCTTCACCGTGATCCTGACCTAACTATCCGTGATCCCAGTCTGCTTCACTGTGATCCTGACCTAACTATCTGTGATCCCAGTCTGCTTCACTGTGATACTGACCTGGCTATCCGTGAACCCAGTCTGCTTCACCGTGATCCCGACCTTACTATCCGTAATCCCAGTGTGCCTCACCGTGATACATGACCAAACTAGCGGCGATCCCAGTCTGCGTCACCATTATCCTGACCTAAATATCCGTGATCCCAGTCTGCATCACCTTGATCCTGACATTGCTATCCGTGATCCCAGTGTGCTTCACTGTGATCCTGACCTAACTATCTGTGATCCCAATCTGCTTCACTGTGATCCTGAACAAACGATCTGTGATCCCAGTCTGCTTCACCGTGATCCTGAACTAACCATCCGTGATCCCAGTCTGCTTCACCGTGATCCTGACCTAACTATCCGTGATCCCAGTCTGCTTCACTGTGATCCTGACCGAACTATCTGTGATCCCAGTGTGCTTCACCGTGATCCTGACCTAACTATCTGTGATCCCAGTCTGCTTCACCATGATCCTGACCTAACTATCTGTGATCCCAGTCTGCTTCACTGTGATCCTGACCTAACTATCTGTGATCCCCGTCTGCTTCACTGTGATCCTGAGTTAAATATCCGTGATCCCAGTCTGCTTCACCGTGATCCTGACCTAATTATCCATAATCCCAGTCTGCTTCACCGTGATCCTGACCTAACTATGTGTAATCCCAGTCTGCTTCACCGTGCTCCTGACCTAACTATCCATGATCCCAGTCTGCTTCACCATGATCCTGACCTAACTATCCGTGATCCTAGTCAGCTTATTTGTGATCCTGACCTAACTATCCGTGATACCAGTCTGCTTCACTGTGATCCTGACCTAACTATCTGTGATCCCCGTCTGCTTCACTGTGATCCTGACCTAAATATCCGTGATCCCAGTTTGCTTCACCGTGATCCTGACCTAATTATCCATAATCCCAGTCTGCTTCACCATGATCCTGACCTAACAATCTGTGATAACAGTCTGCTTCACTGTGATCCTGACCTAAATATCCGTGATCCCAGTCTGCTTCACCGTGATCCTGACCTAATTATCCATAATCACAGTCTGCTTCACCGTGATCCTGACCTAACTATGTGTGATCCCAGTCTGCTTCACTGTGATCCTGACCTAACTATCCGTGATCCCAGTCTGCTTCACCGTGATCCTGACCTAACTATCCGTGATCCCTGTCTGTTTCACTGTGATCCTGACCTAACTATCCATGATCCCAGTCTGCTTGACTGTGATCCTGACCAAACTATCCGTGATCCAAGTCTGGTTTGCTGTGATCCGGACCTAATTAAATGTGATCGCAGTCTGCTTTACCGTGATCCTAACCTAACTATCCGTGATACCAGTCTGTTTCACTGTGATCCTGACCTAACTATCCATGATCCCAGTCTGCTTGACTGTGATCCTGACCAAACTATCCGTGATCCAAGTCTGGTTTGCTGTGATCCGGACCTAATTAAATGTGATCGCAGTCTGCTTTACCGTGATCCTAACCTAACTATCCGTGATACCAGTTTGCTTCACCGTGATCCTGACCTAACTATCTGTGATCCCAGTCTGCTTCACCGTGATCCTGACCTATCTATGTGTGATCCCAGTCTGCTTCACTGTGATCCTAACCTAACTATCCGTGATCCCAGTCTGCTTCACTGTGATCCTAACCTAACTATCCGTGATCCCAGTCTGCTTCACTGTCATCCTGACCTAACTATCCGTAATCCCAGTGTGCTTCACCGTGATCCTGACCTAACTATCCGTGATCCCAGTCTGCTTCACTGTGATCCTGAACAAACTATCTGTGATCCCAGTCTGCTTCACCGTGATCCTGAACTAACCATCCGTGATCCCAGTCTGCTTCATTGTGATACTGACCTGGCTATCCGTGAACCCAGTCTGCTTCACCGTGATCCCGACCTTACTATCCGTAATCCCAGTGTGCTTCACCGTGATCCATGACCAAACTAGCGGCGATCCCAGTCTGCGTCACCATTATCCTGACCTAAATATCCGTGATCCCAGTCTGCATCACCTTGATCCTGACATTGCTATCCGTGATCCCAGTGTGCTTCACTGTGATCCTGACCTAACTATCTGTGATCCCAGTCTGCTTCACTGTGATCCTGAACAAACGATCTGTGATCCCAGTCTGCTTCACCGTGATCCTGAACTAACCATCCGTGATCCCAGTCTGCTTCACCGTGATCCTGACCTAACCATCCGTGATCCCAGTCTGCTTCACCGTGATCCTGACCTAACTATCCGTGATCCCAGTCTGCTTCACTGTGATCCTGACCTAACTATCTGTGATCCCAGTCTGCTTCACTGTGTTACTGACCTGGCTATCCGTGAACCCAGTCTGCTTCACCGTGATCCCGACCTTACTATCCGTAATCCCAGTGTGCTTCACCGTGATCCATGACCAAACTAGCGGCGATCCCAGTCTGCGTCACCGTGATCCTGACCTAACTATCCGTGATCCCTGTCTGTTTCACTGTGATCCTGACCTAACTATCCATGATCCCAGTCTGCTTGACTGTGATCCTGACCAAACTATCCGTGATCCAAGTCTGGTTTGCTGTGATCCGGACCTAATTAAATGTGATCGCAGTCTGCTTTACCGTGATCCTAACCTAACTATCCGTGATACCAGTCTGCTTCACCGTGATCCTGACCTAACTATCTGTGATCCCAGTCTGCTTCACTGTGATCCTAACCTAACTATCCGTGATCCCAGTCTGCTTCACTGTGATCCTAACCTAACTATCCGTGATCCCAGTCTGCTTCACCGTGATCCTGACCTAACTATCTGTGATCCCAGTCTACGTCACCGTGATCCTGACCTAACTATCCGTGATCCCAGTCTGGTTCACCATGGTTCTGACCTAACTATCCTGAACCCAGTCAACATCACCGTGATCCTGACCTAACTATCCGCTATCCCAGTCTGCTTCACGGCGATCCAGACCTAACTATCCGTAATCCCATTCTGCTTCACTGTGATCCTGACCTAACTATCTGTGATCCCAGTCTGCTTCACTGTGATCCTGACATAAATATCCGTAATCCCAGTCTGCTTCACCGTGATCCTAACCTAACTATCCGTGATCCCAGTCTGCATCTCCGTGATCCTGACCTAACTATCTGTGATCCCAGTCTGCTTCACTATGATCCTGACCTAACTATCCGTGATCCCAGTCTGCTTCACTGTGATCCTGACCTAACTATCTGTGATCCCAGTGTGCTTCACCGTGATCCTGACCTAACTATCTGCCCCACGGTGGCACAGTGGTTAGCACTGCTGCCTCACAGCGCCAGAGACCCGGGTTCAATTCCCGACTCAGGCGACTGACTGTGTGGAGTTTGCACATTCTCCCCGTGTCTGCGTGTGTTTCCTCCGGGTGCTCCGGTTTCCTCCCACAGTCCAAAGATGTGCAGGTCAGGTGAATTGGCCATGCTAAATTGCCCGTAGTGTTAGGTTAAAGGGGTAAATGTAGGGGTATGGGTGGGTTGAGCTTCGGCGGGTCGGTCTGGACCTGTTGGGCCGAAGGGCCTGTTTCCACACTGTAAGTAATCTAAAAAAAAAACTATCCATGATCGCAGTCTGCTTCACTGTGATCCTGACCTAACTATCTGTGATCCCAGTCTGCTTCACTGAGATCCTGACCTAACTATCTGTGATCCCAGTCTGGTTCACTGTGATCCTGACCTAATTAAACGTGATCCCAGTCTGCTTCACCGTGATCGTGACCTAATTAAATGTGATCCCAGTCTGCTTCACCGTGATCCTGACCTAACGATCCATAATCCCAGTCTGCTTCACCGTGATCCTGACCGAACTATCTGTGATCCCAGTCTGCTTCACCGTGATCCTGACCTATCTATGTGTGATCCCAGTCTGCTTCACTGTGATCCTAACCTAACTATCCGTGATCCCAGTCTGCTTCACCGTGATCCTGACCTAACTATCCGTAATCCCAGTGTGCTTCACCGTGATCCTGACCTAACTATCAGTGATCCCAGTCTGCTTCACCGTGATCCTGACCTAACTAACTGTGATCCCAGTCTGCTTCACCGTGATCCTGACCTAAATATCCGTGATCCCAGTCTGCATCACCTTGATCCTGACATTGCTATCCGTGATCCCAGTCTGCTTCACTGTGATCCTGAACTAACTATCCGTGATCCCTGTCTGCTTCACCGTGATCCTGACCTAACTATCCGTGATCCCAGTCTGCTTCACTGTGATCCTGACCTAACTATCCGTGATCCCAGTGTGCCTAACCGTGATCTTGACCTAACTATCCGTGATCCCAGTCTGCTTTACCGTGATCCTGACCAAACTATCTGTGATCCCAGTCTGCTTCACCATGATCCTAACCTGACTATCCGTGAACCCAGTGTGCATCACCGTGATCCTGACCTATCTATCTGGGATCCCAGTCTGCTTCACTGCGATCCTAACCTTACTATCCGTAATCCCAGTCTGGTTCACCGTGATTCTGACCTAACTATCCGTGATCCCAGTCTGCTTCACCGTGATCCTGACCTAACTAACTGTGATCCCAGTCTGCTTCACCGTGATCCTGACCTAACTAACTTTGAGCCCAGTCTGCTTCACCGTGATCGTGACCTAACTAGCGGTGATCCCAGTTTGCTTCACTGAGATCCTGACATAACTATCCATGATCCCAGGCTGCTTCACCATGATCCTGACCTAACTATCCGTGATCCCAGTCTGGTTCGCTGTGTTCCGGACCTAATTAAATGTGATCCCAGTCTGCTTCACCGTGATCTTGACCTAACTATCCATAATCCCTGACTGCTTCATTGTGATCCTGACTTAACTATCTGTGATCCCAGTCTGCTTCACTGTGATCCTGACCTAACTATCCGTGATCCCAGTCTACTTCACCATGATCCTGACCTAACTATCCATGATCCCTGTCTACTTTACCATGATCCTGACCTAACTATCGGTGATCCCAGTCTGCATCACCATGATCCTGACCTAACAATCTGTGATACCAGTCTGCTTCACTGTGATCCTGACCTAAATATCCGTGATCCCAGTCTGCTTCACCGTGATCCTGACCTAATTATCCATAATCCCAGTCTGCTTCACCGTGATCCTGACCTAACTATGTGTGATCCCAGTCTGCTTCAATGCGATCCGGACCTAACTATCTGTGATCCCAGTCTGCTTCACCGTGATCCTGACCTAACTATCCGTGATCCCAGTGTGCTTCACCGTGATCCTGACCTAACTATCCGTGATCCCTGTCTGTTTCACTGTGATCCTGACCTAACTATCCATGATCCCAGTCTGCTTGACTGTAATCCTGACCAAACTATCCGTGATCCAAGTCTGGTTTGCTGTGATCCGGACCTAATTAAATGTGATCGCAGTCTGCTTCACCGTGATCCTGACCTAACTATCTGTGATCCCAGTCTGCTTCACCTTGATCCTGACTTATCTATGTGTGATCCCAGTCTGCTTCACTGTGATCCTAACCTAACTATCCGTGATCCCAGTCTGCTTCACCGTGATCCTGACCTAACTATCCGTGATCCAAGTCTGGTTTGCTGTGATCCGGACCTAATTCCATGTGATCGCAGTCTGCTTTACCGTGATCCTAACCTAACTATCCGTGATACCAGTCTGCTTCACCGTGATCCTGACCTAACTATCTGTGATCCCAGTCTGCTTCACCGTGATCGTGACCTAACTAGCGGTGATCCCAGTTTGATTCACTGAGATCCTGACATAACTATCCATGATCCCAGGCTGCTTCACCATGATCCTGACCTAACTATCCGTGATCCCAGTCTGGTTCGCTGTGTTCCGGACCTAATTAAATGTGATCCCAGACTGCTTTACCGTGATCTTGACCTAACTATCCATAATCCCTGACTGCTTCATTGTGATCCTGACTTAACTATCCGTGATCCCAGTCTACTTCACCATGATCCTGACCTAACTATCCGTGATCCCAGTCTACTTCACCATGATCCTGACCTAACTATCCGTGATCCCAGTCTGCTTCACCGTGATCCTGACCTAACTATCGGTGATCCCAGTCTGCATCACCATGATCCTGACCTAACAATCTGTGATACCAGTCTGCTTCACTGTGATCCTGACCTAAATATCCGTGATCCCAGTCTGCTTCACCGTGATCCTGACCTAATTATCCATAATCCCAGTCTGCTTCACCGTGATCCTGACCTAACTATGTGTGATCCCAGTCTGCTTCACTGTGATCCTGACCTAACTATCTGTGATCCCAGTCTGCTTCACCGTGATCCTGACCAAACTATCCGTGATCCCAGTGTGCTTCACCGTGATCCTGACCTATCTATCCGTGATCCCTGTCTGTTTCACTGTGATCCTGACCTAACTATCCATGATCCCAGTCTGCTTGACTGTGATCCTGACCAAACTATCCGTGATCCAAGTCTGGTTTGCTGTGATCCGGACCTAATTAAATGTGATCGCAGTCTGCTTTACCGTCATCCTAACCTAACTATCCGTGATACCAGTCTGCTTCACCATGATCCTGACCTAACTATCTGTGATCCCAGTCTGCTTCACCTTGATCCTGACCTATCTATCCGTGATCCCAGTCTGCTTCACCGTGATCCTGACCTAACTATCCGTGATCAAAGTCTGGTTTGCTGTGATCCGGACCTAATTAAATGTGATCGCAGTCTGCTTTACCGTGATCCTAACCTAACTATCCGTAATCCCAGTGTGCTTCGCCGTGATCCTGACCTAACTATCCGTGATCCCAGTCTGCTTCACCGTGATCCTGACCTAACTAACTGTGATCCCAGTCTGCTTCACCGTGATCATGACCAAACTAGCGGCGATCCCAGTCTGCGTCACCATTATCCTGACCTAAATATCCGTGATCCCAGTCTGCATCACCGTGATCCTGACATTGCTATCCGTGATCCCAGTGTGCTTCACTGTGATCCTGACCTAACTATCTGTGATCCCAGTCTGCTTCACTGTGATCCTGAACAAACGATCTGTGATCCCAGTCTGCTTCACCGTGATCCTGAACTAACCATCCGTGATCCCAGTCTGCTTCACCGTGATCCTGACCTAACTATCCGTGATCCCAGTCTGCTTCACTGTGATCCTGACCGAACTATCTGTGATCCCAGTGTGCTTCACCGTGATCCTGACCTAACTATCTGTGATCCCAGTCTGCTTCACCATGATCCTGACCTAACTATCTGTGATCCCAGTCTGCTTCACTGTGATCCTGACCTAACTATCTGTGATCCCCGTCTGCTTCACTGTGATCCTGACCTAAATATCCGTGATCCCAGTCTGCTTCTCCGTGATCCTGACCTAATTATCCATAATCCCAGTCTGCTTCACCGTGATCCTGACCTAACTATGTGTGATCCCAGTCTGCTTCACCGTGCTCCTGACCGAACTATCCGTGATCCCAGTCTGCTTCACCATGATCCTGACCTAACTATCCGTGATCCTAGTCAGCTTATTTGTGATCCTGACCTAACTATCCGTGATACCAGTCTGCTTCACTGTGATCCTGACCTAACTATCTGTGATCCCCGTCTGCTTCACTGTGATCCTGACCTAAATATCCGTGATCCCAGTTTGCTTCACCGTGATCCTGACCTAATTATCCATAATCCCAGTCTGCTTCACCATGATCCTGACCTAACAATCTGTGATAACAGTCTGCTTCACTGTGATCCTGACCTAAATATCCGTGATCCCAGTCTGCTTCACCGTGATCCTGACCTAATTATCCATAATCACAGTCTGCTTCACCGTGATCCTGACCTAACTATGTGTGATCCCAGTCTGCTTCACTGTGATCCTGACCTAACTATCTGTGATCCCAGTCTGCTTCACCGTGATCCTGACCTAACTATCCGTGATCCCTGTCTGTTTCACTGTGATCCTGACCTAACTATCCATGATCCCAGTCTGCTTGACTGTGATCCTGACCAGACTATCCGTGATCCAAGTCTGGTTTGCTGGGATCCGGACCTAATTAAATGTGATCGCAGTCTGCTTTACCGTGATCCTAACCTAACTATCTGTGATCCCAGTCTGCTTCACCTTGATCCTGACCTATATATGTGTGATCCCAGTCTGCTTCACTGTGATCCTAACCTAACTATCCGTGATCCCAGTCTGCTTCACTGTGATCCTAACCTAACTATCCGTGATCCCAGTCTGCTTCACTGTCATCCTGATCTAACTATCCGTAATCCCAGTGTGCTTCACCGTGATCCTGACCTAACTATCCGTGATCCCAGTCTGCTTCACTGTGATCCTGAACAAATTATCTGTGATCCCAGTCTGCTTCACCGTGATCCTGAACTAACCATCCGTGATCCCAGTCTGCTTCACCATGATCCTGACCTAACTATCCGTGATCCCAGTCTGCTTCACTGTGATCCTGACCTAACTATCTGTGATCCCAGTCTGCTTCACTGTGATACTGACCTGGCTATCCGTGAACCCAGTCTGCTCCACCGTGATCCTGACCTTACTATCCGTAATCCCAGTGTGCTTCACCGTGATCCTGACCTAACTATCCGTGATCCCAGTCTGCTTCACTGTGATCCTGACCTAACTATCTGTGATCCCCGTCTGCTTCACTGTGATCCTGACCTAAATATCCGTGATCCCAGTTTGCTTCACCGTGATCCTGACCTAATTATCCATAATCCCAGTCTGCTTCACCATGATCCTGACCTAACAATCTGTGATAACAGTCTGCTTCACTGTGATCCTGACCTAAATATCCGTGATCCCAGTCTGCTTCACCGTGATCCTGACCTAATTATCCATAATCACAGTCTGCTTCACCGTGATCCTGACCTAACTATGTGTGATCCCAGTCTGCTTCACTGTGATCCTGACCTAACTATCTGTGATCCCAGTCTGCTTCACCGTGATCCTGACCTAACTATCCGTGATCCCAGTGTGCTTCACCGTGATCCTGACCTAACTATCCGTGATCCCTGTCTGTTTCACTGTGATCCTGACCTAACTATCCATGATCCCAGTCTGCTTGACTGTGATCCTGAACAAACTATCCGTGATCCAAGTCTGGTTTGCTGTGATCCGGACCTAATTAAATGTGATCGCAGTCTGCTTTACCGTGATCCTAACCTAACTATCCGTGATATCAGTCTGCTTCACCGTGATCCTGACCTAACTATCTGTGATCCCAGTCTGCATCACCGTGATCCTGACATTGCTATCCGTGATCCCAGTGTGCTTCACTGTGATCCTGACCTAACTATCTGTGATCCCAGTCTGCTTCACTGTGATCCTGAACAAACGATCTGTGATCCCAGTCTGCTTCACCGTGATCCTGAACTAACCATCCGTGATCCCAGTCTGCTTCACCGTGATCCTGACCTAACTATCCGTGATCCCAGTCTGCTTCACTGTGATCCTGACCGAACTATCTGTGATCCCAGTGTGCTTCACCGTGATCCTGACCTAACTATCTGTGATCCCAGTCTGCTTCACCATGATCCTGACCTAACTATCTGTGATCCCAGTCTGCTTCACTGTGATCCTGACCTAACTATCTGTGATCCCCGTCTGCTTCACTGTGATCCTGACCTAAATATCCGTGATCCCAGTCTGCTTCTCCGCGATCCTGACCTAATTATCCATAATCCCAGTCTGCTTCACCGTGATCCTGACCTAACTATGTGTGATCCCAGTCTGCTTCACCGTGCTCCTGACCGAACTATCCGTGATCCCAGTCTGCTTCACCATGATCCTGACCTAACTATCCGTGATCCTAGTCAGCTTATTTGTGATCCTGACCTAACTATCCGTGATACCAGTCTGCTTCACTGTGATCCTGACCTAACTATCTGTGATCCCCGTCTGCTTCACTGTGATCCTGACCTAAATATCCGTGATCCCAGTTTGCTTCACCGTGATCCTGACCTAATTATCCATAATCCCAGTCTGCTTCACCATGATCCTGACCTAACAATCTGTGATAACAGTCTGCTTCACTGTGATCCTGACCTAACTATGTGTGATCCCTGTCTGTTTCACTGTGATCCTGACCTAACTATCCATGATCCCAGTCTGCTTGACTGTGATCCTGACCAGACTATCCGTGATCCAAGTCTGGTTTGCTGTGATCCGGACCTAATTAAATGTGATCGCAGTCTGCTTTACCGTGATCCTAACCTAACTATCCGTGATATCAGTCTGCTTCACTGTGATCCTGACCTAACTATGTGTGATCCCTGTCTGTTTCACTGTGATCCTGACCTAACTATCCATGATCCCAGTCTGCTTCACTGTGATCCTAACCTAACTATCCGTGATCCCAGTCTGCTTCACTGTGATCCTAACCTAACTATCCGTGATCCCAGTCTGCTTCACTGTCATCCTGACCTAACTATCCGTAATCCCAGTGTGCTTCACCGTGATCCTGACCTATCTATCCGTGATCCCAGTCTGCTTCACTGTGATCCTGAACAAACTATCTGTGATCCCAGTCTGCTTCACCGTGATCCTGAACTAACCATCAGTGATCCCAGTCTGCTTCACCGTGATCCTGACCTAACTATCCGTGATCCCAGTCTGCTTCACTGTGATCCTGACCTAACTATCTGTGATCCCAGTCTGCTTCACTGTGATACTGACCTGGCTATCCGTGAACCCAGTCTGCTTCACCGTGATCCCGACCTTACTATCCGTAATCCCAGTGTGCCTCACCGTGATACATGACCAAACTAGCGGCGATCCCAGTCTGCGTCACCATTATCCTGACCTAAATATCCGTGATCCCAGTCTGCATCACCTTGATCCTGACATTGCTATCCGTGATCCCAGTGTGCTTCACTGTGATCCTGACCTAACTATCTGTGATCCCAATCTGCTTCACTGTGATCCTGAACAAACGATCTGTGATCCCAGTCTGCTTCACCGTGATCCTGAACTAACCATCCGTGATCCCAGTCTGCTTCACCGTGATCCTGACCTAACTATCCGTGATCCCAGTCTGCTTCACTGTGATCCTGACCGAACTATCTGTGATCCCAGTGTGCTTCACCGTGATCCTGACCTAACTATCTGTGATCCCAGTCTGCTTCACCATGATCCTGACCTAACTATCTGTGATCCCAGTCTGCTTCACTGTGATCCTGACCTAACTATCTGTGATCCCCGTCTGCTTCACTGTGATCCTGACCTAAATATCCGTGATCCCAGTCTGCTTCACCGTGATCCTGACCTAATTATCCATAATCCCAGTCTGCTTCACCGTGATCCTGACCTAACTATGTGTAATCCCAGTCTGCTTCACCGTGCTCCTGACCTAACTATCCATGATCCCAGTCTGCTTCACCATGATCCTGACCTAACTATCCGTGATCCTAGTCAGCTTATTTGTGATCCTGACCTAACTATCCGTGATACCAGTCTGCTTCACTGTGATCCTGACCTAACTATCTGTGATCCCCGTCTGCTTCACTGTGATCCTGACCTAAATATCCGTGATCCCAGTTTGCTTCACCGTGATCCTGACCTAATTATCCATAATCCCAGTCTGCTTCACCATGATCCTGACCTAACAATCTGTGATAACAGTCTGCTTCACTGTGATCCTGACCTAAATATCCGTGATCCCAGTCTGCTTCACCATGATCCTGACCTAATTATCCATAATCACAGTCTGCTTCACCGTGATCCTGACCTAACTATGTGTGATCCCAGTCTGCTTCACTGTGATCCTGACCTAACTATCCGTGATCCCAGTCTGCTTCACCGTGATCCTGACCTAACTATCCGTGATCCCTGTCTGTTTCACTGTGATCCTGACCTAACTATCCATGATCCCAGTCTGCTTGACTGTGATCCTGACCAAACTATCCGTGATCCAAGTCTGGTTTGCTGTGATCCGGACCTAATTAAATGTGATCGCAGTCTGCTTTACCGTGATCCTAACCTAACTATCCGTGATACCAGTCTGTTTCACTGTGATCCTGACCTAACTATCCATGATCCCAGTCCGCCTGACTGTGATCCTGACCAAACTATCCGTGATCCAAGTCTGGTTTGCTGTGATCCGTACCTAATTAAATGTGATCGCAGTCTGCTTTACCGTGATCCTAACCTAACTATCCGTGATACCAGTTTGCTTCACCGTGATCCTGACCTAACTATCTGTGATCCCAGTCTGCTTCACCGTGATCCTGACCTATCTATGTGTGATCCCAGTCTGCTTCACTGTGATCCTAACCTAACTATCCGTGATCCCAGTCTGCTTCACTGTGATCCTAACCTAACTATCCGTGATCCCAGTCTGCTTCACTGTCATCCTGACCTAACTATCCGTAATCCCAGTGTGCTTCACCGTGATCCTGACCTAACTATCCGTGATCCCATTCTGCTTCACTGTGATCCTGAACAAACTATCTGTGATCCCAGTCTGCTTCACCGTGATCCTGAACTAACCATCCGTGATCCCAGTCTGCTTCACCGTGATCCTGACCTAACTATCCGTGATCCCAGTCTGCTTCACTGTGATCCTGACCTAACTATCTGTGATCCCAGTCTGCTTCACTGTGATACTGACCTGGCTATCCGTGAACCCAGTCTGCTTCACCGTGATCCCGACCTTACTATCCGTAATCCCAGTGTGCTTCACCGTGATCCATGACCAAACTAGCGGCGATCCCAGTCTGCGTCACCATTATCCTGACCTAAATATCCGTGATCCCAGTCTGCATCACCTTGATCCTGACATTGCTATCCGTGATCCCAGTGTGCTTCACTGTGATCCTGACCTAACTATCTGTGATCCCAGTCTGCTTCACTGTGATCCTGAACAAACGATCTGTGATCCCAGTCTGCTTCACCGTGATCCTGAACTAACCATCCGTGATCCCAGTCTGCTTCACCGTGATCCTGACCTAACCATCCGTGATCCCAGTCTGCTTCACCGTGATCCTGACCTAACTATCCGTGATCCCAGTCTGCTTCACTGTGATCCTGACCTAACTATCTGTGATCCCAGTCTGCTTCACTGTGATACTGACCTGGCTATCCGTGAACCCAGTCTGCTTCACCGTGATCCCGACCTTACTATCCGTAATCCCAGTGTGCTTCACCGTGATCCATGACCAAACTAGCGGCGATCCCAGTCTGCGTCACCATTATCCTGACCTAAATATCCGTGATCCCAGTCTGCATCACCTTGATCCTGACATTGTTATCCGTGATCCCAGTGTGCTTCACTGTGATCCTGACCTAACTATCTGTGATCCCAGTCTGCTTCACTGTGATCCTGAACAAACGATCTGTGATCCCAGTCTGCTTCACCGTGATCCTGAACTAACCATCCGTGATCCCAGTCTGCTTCACCGTGATCCTGACCTAACTATCCGTGATCCCAGTCTGCTTCACTGTGATCCTGACCGAACTATCTGTGATCCCAGTGTGCTTCATCGTGATCCTGACCTAACTATCTGTGATCCCAGTCTGCTTCACCATGATCCTGACCTAACTATCTGTGATCCCAGTCTGCTTCACTGTGATCCTGACCTAACTATCTGTGATCCCCGTCTGCTTCACTGTGATCCTGACCTAACTATCTGTGATCCCCGTCTGCTTCACTGTGATCCTGACCTAAATATCCGTGATCCCAGTCTGCTTCACCGTGATCCTGACCTAACTATGTGTGATCCCAGTCTGCTTCACTGTGATCCTGACCTCACTATCTGTGATCCCAGTCTGCTTCACCGTGCTCCTGACCTAACTATCCGTGATCCCAGTCTGCTTCACCATGATCCTGACCTAACTATCCGTGATCCTAGTCAGCTTATTTGTGATCCTGACCTAACTATCCGTGATACCAGTCTGCTTCACTGTGATCCTGACCTAACTATCTGTGATCCCCGTCTGCTTCACTGTGATCCTGACCTAAATATCCGTGATCCCAGTTTGCTTCACCGTGATCCTGACCTAATTATCCATAATCCCAGTCTGCTTCACCATGATCCTGACCTAACAATCTGTGATAACAGTCTGCTTCACTGTGATCCTGACCTAAATATCCGTGATCCCAGTCTGCTTCACCGTGATCCTGACCTAATTATCCATAATCACAGTCTGCTTCACCGTGATCCTGACCTAACTATGTGTGATCCCAGTCTGCTTCACTGTGATCCTGACCTAACTATCCGTGATCCCAGTCTGCTTCACCGTGATCCTGACCTAACTATCCGTGATCCCTGTCTGTTTCACTGTGATCCTGACCTAACTATCCATGATCCCAGTCTGCTTGACTGTGATCCTGACCAAACTATCCGTGATCCAAGTCTGGTTTGCTGTGATCCAGACTTAATTAAATGTGATCGCAGTCTGCTTTACCGTGATCCTAACCTAACTATCCGTGATACCAGTCTGCTTCACCGTGATCCTGACCTAACTATCTGTGATCCCAGTCTGCTTCACCTTGATCCTGACCTATCTATGTGTGATCCCAGTCTGCTTCACTGTGATCCTAACCTAACTATCCGTGATCCCAGTCTGCTTCACTGTGATCCTAACCTAACTATCCGTGATCCCAGTCTGCTTCACTGTCATCCTGACCTAACTATCCGTAATCCCAGTGTGCTTCACCGTGATCCTGACCTAACTATCCGTGATCCCAGTCTGCTTCACTGTGATCCTGAACAAACTATCTGTGATCCCAGTCTGCTTCACCGTGATCCTGAACTAACCATCCGTGATCCCAGTCTGCTTCACCGTGATCCTGACCTAACTATCCGTGATCCCAGTCTGCTTCACTGTGATCCTGACCTAACTATCTGTGATCCCAGTCTGCTTCACTGTGATACTGACCTGGCTATCCGTGAACCCAGTCTGCTTCACTGTGATCCTGACCTTACTATCCGTAATCCCAGTGTGCTTCACCGTGATCCTGACCTAACTATCCGTGATCCCAGTCTGCTTCACTGTGATCCTGACCTAACTATCTGTGATCCCCGTCTGCTTCACTGTGATCCTGACCTAAATATCCGTGATCCCAGTTTGCTTCACCGTGATCCTGTCCTAATTATCCATAATCCCAGTCTGCTTTACCGTGATCCTAACCTAACTATCCGTGATACCAGTCTGTTTCACTGTGATCCTGACCTAACTATCCATGATCCCAGTCCGCCTGACTGTGATCCTGACCAAACTATCCGTGATCCAAGTCTGGTTTGCTGTGATCCGGACCTAATTAAATGTGATCGCAGTCTGCTTTACCGTGATCCTAACCTAACTATCCGTGATACCAGTTTGCTTCACCGTGATCCTGACCTAACTATCTGTGATCCCAGTCTGCTTCACCGTGATCCTGACCTATCTATGTGTGATCCCAGTCTGCTTCACTGTGATCCTAACCTAACTATCCGTGATCCCAGTCTGCTTCACTGTGATCCTAACCTAACTATCCGTGATCCCAGTCTGCTTCACTGTCATCCTGACCTAACTATCCGTAATCCCAGTGTGCTTCACCGTGATCCTGACCTAACTATCCGTGATCCCAGTCTGCTTCACTGTGATCCTGAACAAACTATCTGTGATCCCAGTCTGCTTCACCGTGATCCTGAACTAACCATCCGTGATCCCAGTCTGCTTCACCGTGATCCTGACCTAACTATCCGTGATCCCAGTCTGCTTCACTGTGATCCTGACCTAACTATCTGTGATCCCAGTCTGCTTCACTGTGATACTGACCTGGCTATCCGTGAACCCAGTCTGCTTCACCGTGATCCCGACCTTACTATCCGTAATCCCAGTGTGCTTCACCATGATCCATGACCAAACTAGCGGCGATCCCAGTCTGCGTCACCATTATCCTGACCTAAATATCCGTGATCCCAGTCTGCATCACCTTGATCCTGACATTGCTATCCGTGATCCCAGTGTGCTTCACTGTGATCCTGACCTAACTATCTGTGATCCCAGTCTGCTTCACTGTGATCCTGAACAAACGATCTGTGATCCCAGTCTGCTTCACCGTGATCCTGAACTAACCATCCGTGATCCCAGTCTGCTTCACCGTGATCCTGACCTAACCATCCGTGATCCCAGTCTGCTTCACCGTGATCCTGACCTAACTATCCGTGATCCCAGTCTGCTTCACTGTGATCCTGACCTAACTATCTGTGATCCCAGTCTGCTTCACTGTGATACTGACCTGGCTATCCGTGAACCCAGTCTGCTTCACCGTGATCCCGACCTTACTATCCGTAATCCCAGTGTGCTTCACCGTGATCCATGACCAAACTAGCGGCGATCCCAGTCTGCGTCACCATTATCCTGACCTAAATATCCGTGATCCCAGTCTGCATCACCTTGATCCTGACATTGTTATCCGTGATCCCAGTGTGCTTCACTGTGATCCTGACCTAACTATCTGTGATCCCAGTCTGCTTCACTGTGATCCTGAACAAACGATCTGTGATCCCAGTCTGCTTCACCGTGATCCTGAACTAACCATCCGTGATCCCAGTCTGCTTCACCGTGATCCTGACCTAACTATCCGTGATCCCAGTCTGCTTCACTGTGATCCTGACCGAACTATCTGTGATCCCAGTCTGCTTCACTGTGATACTGACCTGGCTATCCGTGAACCCAGTCTGCTTCACCGTGATCCCGACCTTACTATCCGTAATCCCAGTGTGCCTCACCGTGATACATGACCAAACTAGCGGCGATCCCAGTCTGCTTCACCGTGATCCTGACCTAACTATCCGTGATCCCAGTCTGCTTCATCGTGATCCTGACCTAACTATCTGTGATCCCAGTCTGCTTCACCATGATCCTGACCTAACTATCTGTGATCCCAGTCTGCTTCACTGTGATCCTGACCTAACTATCTGTGATCCCCGTCTGCTTCACTGTGATCCTGACCTAACTATCTGTGATCCCCGTCTGCTTCACTGTGATCCTGACCTAAATATCCGTGATCCCAGTCTGCTTCACCGTGATCCTGACCTAACTATGTGTGATCCCAGTCTGCTTCACTGTGATCCTGACCTCACTATCTGTGATCCCAGTCTGCTTCACCGTGCTCCTGACCTAACTATCCGTGATCCCAGTCTGCTTCACCATGATCCTGACCTAACTATCCGTGATCCTAGTCAGCTTATTTGTGATCCTGACCTAACTATCCGTGATACCAGTCTGCTTCACTGTGATCCTGACCTAACTATCTGTGATCCCCGTCTGCTTCACTGTGATCCTGACCTAAATATCCGTGATCCCAGTTTGCTTCACCGTGATCCTGACCTAATTATCCATAATCCCAGTCTGCTTCACCATGATCCTGACCTAACAATCTGTGATAACAGTCTGCTTCACTGTGATCCTGACCTAAATATCCGTGATCCCAGTCTGCTTCACCGTGATCCTGACCTAATTATCCATAATCACAGTCTGCTTCACCGTGATCCTGACCTAACTATGTGTGATCCCAGTCTGCTTCACTGTGATCCTGACCTAACTATCCGTGATCCCAGTCTGCTTCACCGTGATCCTGACCTAACTATCCGTGATCCCTGTCTGTTTCACTGTGATCCTGACCTAACTATCCATGATCCCAGTCTGCTTGACTGTGATCCTGACCAAACTATCCGTGATCCAAGTCTGGTTTGCTGTGATCCAGACTTAATTAAATGTGATCGCAGTCTGCTTTACCGTGATCCTAACCTAACTATCCGTGATACCAGTCTGCTTCACCGTGATCCTGACCTAACTATCTGTGATCCCAGTCTGCTTCACCTTGATCCTGACCTATCTATGTGTGATCCCAGTCTGCTTCACTGTGATCCTAACCTAACTATCCGTGATCCCAGTCTGCTTCACTGTGATCCTAACCTAACTATCCGTGATCCCAGTCTGCTTCACTGTCATCCTGACCTAACTATCCGTAATCCCAGTGTGCTTCACCGTGATCCTGACCTAACTATCCGTGATCCCAGTCTGCTTCACTGTGATCCTGAACAAACTATCTGTGATCCCAGTCTGCTTCACCGTGATCCTGAACTAACCATCCGTGATCCCAGTCTGCTTCACCGTGATCCTGACCTAACTATCCGTGATCCCAGTCTGCTTCACTGTGATCCTGACCTAACTATCTGTGATCCCAGTCTGCTTCACTGTGATACTGACCTGGCTATCCGTGAACCCAGTCTGCTTCACTGTGATCCTGACCTTACTATCCGTAATCCCAGTGTGCTTCACCGTGATCCTGACCTAACTATCCGTGATCCCAGTCTGCTTCACTGTGATCCTGACCTAACTATCTGTGATCCCCGTCTGCTTCACTGTGATCCTGACCTAAATATCCGTGATCCCAGTTTGCTTCACCGTGATCCTGTCCTAATTATCCATAATCCCAGTCTGCTTTACCATGATCCTGACCTAACAATCTGTGATAACAGTCTGCTTCACTGTGATCCTGACCTAAATATCCGTGATCCCAGTCTGCTTCACCGTGATCCTGACCTAATTATCCGTAATCACAGTCTGCTTCACCGTGATCCTGACCTAACTATGTGTGATCCCAGTCTGCTTCACTGTGATCCTGACCTAACTATCTGTGATCCCAGTCTGCTTCACCGTGATCCTGACCTAACTATCCGTGATCCCAGTGTGCTTCACCGTGATCCTGACCTAACTATCCGTGATCCCTGTCTGTTTCACTGTGATCCTGACCTAACTATCCATGATCCCAGTCTGCTTGACTGTGATCCTGACCAAACTATCCGTGATCCAAGTCTGGTTTGCTGTGATCCGGACCTAATTAAATGTGATCGCAGTCTGCTTTACCGTGATCCTAACCTAACTATCCGTGATACCAGTCTGCTTCACCGTGATCCTGACCTAACTATCTGTGATCCCAGTCTGCTTCACCTTGATCCTGACCTATCTATGTGTGATCCCAGTCTGCTTCACTGTGATCCTAACCTAACTATCCGTGATCCCAGTCTGATTCACTGTGATCCTAACCTAACTATCCGTGATCCCAGTCTGCTTCACTGTCATCCTGACCTAACTATCCGTAATCCCAGTGTGCTTCACCGTGATCCTGACCTAACTATCCGTGATCCCAGTCTGCTTCACTGTGATCCTGTACAAACTATCTGTGATCCCAGTCTGCTTCACCGTGATCCTGAACTAACCATCCGTGATCCCAGTCTGCTTCACCGTGATCCTGACCTAACTATCCGTGATCCCAGTCTGCTTCACTGTGATCCTGACCTAACTATCTGTGATCCCAGTCTGCTTCACTGTGATACTGACCTGGCTATCCGTGAACCCAGTCTGCTTCACCGTGATCCTGACCTTACTATCCGTAATCCCAGTGTGCTTCACCGTGATCCTGACCTAACTAACCGTGATCCCAGTCTGCTTCACCGTGATCCTGACCTAACTATCCGTGATCCCAGTCTGCTTCACCGTGATCATAACATTGCTATCCGTGATCCCAGTCTGCTTCACTGTGATCCTGACCTAACTATCTGTGATCCCAGTCTGCTTCACCGTGATCCTGAACTAACCATCCGTGATCCCAGTCTGCTTCACCGTGATCCTGACCTAACTATCCGTGATCCCAGTCTGTTTCACTGTGATCCTGACCTAACTATCTGTGAACCCAGTCTGCTTCACTGTGATACTGACCTGACTATCCGTGAACCCAGTCTGCTTCACCGTTATCCTGACCTTACTATCCGTGATCCCAGTCTGCTTCACTGTGATCCTGACCTATCTATCCGTGATCCCAGTCTACTTCACCATGATCCTGACCTAACTATCCGTGATCCCAGTCTACTTCACCATGATCCTGACCTAACTATCCGTGATCCCAGTCTGCTTCACCGTGATCCTGACCTAACTATCGGTGATCCCAGTCTGCTTCACCATGATCCTGACCTAACAATCTGTGATACCAGTCTGCTTCACTGTGATCCTGACATAAATATCCGTGATCCCAGTCTGCTTCACCGTGATCCTGACCTAATTATCCATAATCACAGTCTGCTTCACCGTGATCCTGACCTAACTATGTGTGATCCCAGTATGCTTCACTGTGCTCCTGACCTAACTATCTGTGATCCCAGTCTGCTTCACCGTGATCCTGACCTAACTATCCGTGATCCCAGTGTGCTTCACCGTGATCCTGACCTAACTATCCGTGATCCCTGTCTGTTTCACTGTGATCCTGACCTAACTATCCATGATCCCAGTCTGCTTGACTGTGATCCTGACCAAACTATCCGTGATCCAAGTCTGGTTTGCTGTGATCCGGACCTAATTAAATGTGATCGCAGTCTGCTTTACCGTGATCCTAACCTAACTATCCGTGATCCCAGTCTGCTTCACCGTGATCCTAACCTTACTATCCATGATCCCAGTGTGCTTCACTGTGATCCTGACCTAACTATCTGTGATCCCAGTCTGCTTCACTGTGATCCTGAACAAACTATCTGTGATCGCAGTCTGATTCACCGTGATCCTGACCTAACCATCCGTGATCCCAGTCTGCTTCACCGTGATCCTGACCTAACTATCCGTGATCCCAGTCTGCTTCACTGTGATCCTGACCGAACTATCTGTGATCCCAGTCTGCTTCACCGTGATCCTGACCTAACTATCTGTGATACCAGTATGCTTCACTGTGATCCTGACCTAACTATCTGTGATCCCCGTCTGCTTCACTGTGATCCTGACCTAAATATCCGTGATCCCAGTTTGCTTCACCGTGATCCTGACCTAACTATGTGTGATCCCAGTCTGCTTCACTGTGATCCTGACCTAACTATCTGTGATCCCAGTCTGCTTCACTGTGATACTGACCTGACTATCCGTGAACCCAGTCTGCTTCACCGTGATCCTGACCTTACTATCCGTGATCCCAGTCAGCTTCACTGAGATCCTGACCTAACTATCCGTGATCCCAGTCTGCTTCACCGTGATCCTGACGTAACTATCCGTGATCCCAATCTGCTTCACCGTGATCCTGAGCTAACTATCTGTGATCCCAGTCTGCTTCACTGTGATCCTGACCTATCTGTGATCCCAGTCGGCTTCACTGTGATCCTGACCGAACTATCCGTGATCCCAGTCTGCCTAACCGTGATCTTGGCCTAACTATCCGTGATCCCAGTCTGCTTCACTGTCATCCTGACCTAACTATCCGTGATCCCATTCTGCTTCACTGTGATCCTGACCTAACTATCCGTGATCCCAGTTTTCTTTGCCGTGATCCTGACCTAGCTATCTGTGATCCCAGTGTGCTTCACCGTGCTCCTGACCTAACTATCCGTGATCCCAGTCTGCTTCACCATGATCCTGACCTAACTATCCGTGATCCTAGTCAGCTTATTTGTGATCCTGACCTAACTATCCGTGATCCCAGTCTGGTTCACTGTGATCCTGACCTAATTAAATGTGAACCCAGTCTGCTTCTCCGTGATCCTGACCTAACTATCCGTGATCCCAGTCTGCTTCACTGAGATCCTGACCTAACTATCCGTGATCCCAGTCTGCTTCACCGTGATCCTGACCTATCTATCTGTGATCCCAGTCTGCTTCACCGTGATCCTGACCTAACTATCCGTGATCCCAGTCTGCTTCACTGTGATCCTGACCTAACTATCCGTGATCCCAGTGTGCCTAACCGTGATCTTGACCTAACTATCCGTGATCCCAGTATGCTTCACTGTGATCCTGACCTAACTATCCGTGATCCCAGTCTGCTTCCCTGTGATCCTGACCTAACTATCCGTGATCCAAGTCTGCTTTACCGTGATCCTGACCAAACTATCTGTGATCCCAGTGTGCTTCACTGTGATCCTGACCTAACTATCCGTGATCCCAGTCTGCTTCACCATGATCCTGACCTAACTATCCGTGATCCTAGTTAGCTTCACTGTGATCCTGACCTAACTATCCATGATCCCAGTCTGCTTCACTGTGATTCTGACCTAACTATCCGTGATCCCAGTCTGCTTTAACGTGATCCTGACCAAACTATCTGTGATCCCAGTGTGCTTCACTGTGATCCTGACCTAACTATCCGTGATCCCAGTCTGGATCACTGTGATCCTGACCTAATTAAACGTGATCCCAGTCTGCTTCACTGTGATCGTGACCTAATTAAATGTGATCCCTGTCTGCTTCACCGTGATCCTGACCTAACGATCCATAATCCCAGTCTGCTTCACCGTGATCCTGACCTAACTATCTGTGATCCCAGTCTGCTTCACTGTGATCCTGACCTATCTATGTGTGATCCCAGTCTGCTTCACTGTGATCCTAACCTAACTATCCGTTTTCCCAGTCTGCTTCACCGTGATCCTAACCTAACTTTCCGTGATCCCAGTCTGCTTCACTGTGATCCTGACCTATCTGTGATCCCAGTTGGCTTCACTGTGATCCTGACCTAAATATCCGTGATCCCAGTCTGCATCACCTTGATCCTGACATTGCTATCTGTGATCCCAGTGTGCTTCACTGTGATCCTGATGTAACTATCTGCGATCCCAGTCTGCTTCACTGTGATCCTGAACAAACTATCTGTGATCCCAGTCTGCTTCACCGTGATCCTGACCTAACTATCTGTGATCCCAGTCTGCTTCACCGTGATCCTGAACTAACTATCCGTGATCCCAGTCTGCTTCACCGTGATCCTGACCTAACTATCCGTGATCCCAGTCTGCTTCACTGTGATCCTGACCTAACTATCTGTGATCCCAGTGTGCTTCACCGTGATCCTGACCTAACTATCTGTGATCCCAGTCTGCTTCACCATGATCCTGACCTAACTATCTCTGATCCCAGTCTGCTTCACCATGATCCTGACCTATCTATCTATCTCCTCGAAGACTTCAACCTACTGCGAATCCTCTTACAAGGATGCCTTCCTTGAAGAAGCTCTAATCTCCTTTTCCCTAGATGCTGTCTGACCTGCTGTGCTGTTCCAGCAATAAAGTTTCAGCTTTGATCTCCAGCGTCTGCAGACCTCACTTTCTCCTCGAAGACTTCAACCTACTGCGAATCCTCTTACTTGGATGCCTTCCTTGAAGAAGCTCTAATCTCCTTTTCCCTAGATGCTGTCTGACCTGCTGTGCTGTTCCAGCAATAAAGTTTCAGCTTTGATCTCCAGCGTCTGCAGACCTCACTTTCTCCTCGATGACTTCAACCTACTGCGAATCCTCTTACAAGGATGCCTTCCTTGAAGAAGCTCTAATCTCCTTTTCCCTAGATGCTGTCTGACCTGCTGTGCTGTTCCAGCAATAAAGTTTCAGCTTTGATCTCCAGCGTCTGCAGACCTCACTTTCTCCTCGAAGACTTCAACCTACTGCGAATCCTCTTACAAGGATGCCTTCCTTGAAGAAGCTCTAATCTCCTTTTCCCTAGATGCTGTCTGACCTGCTGTGCTGTTCCAGCAATAAAGTTTCAGCTTTGATCTCCAGCGTCTGCAGACCTCACTTTCTCCTCGAAGACTTCAACCTACTGCGAATCCTCTTACAAGGATGCCTTCCTTGAAGAAGCTCTAATCTCCTTTTCCCTAGATGCTGTCTGACCTGCTGTGCTGTTCCAGCAATAAAGTTTCAGCTTTGATCTCCAGCGTCTGCAGACCTCACTTTCTCCTCGAAGACTTCAACCTACTGCGAATCCTCTTACAAGGATGCCTTCCTTGAAGAAGCTCTAATCTCCTTTTCCCTAGATGCTGTCTGACCTGCTGTGCTGTTCCAGCAATAAAGTTTCAGCTTTGATCTCCAGCGTCTGCAGACCTCACTTTCTCCTCGAAGACTTCAACCTACTGCGAATCCTCTTACAAGGATGCCTTCCTTGAAGAAGCTCTAATCTCCTTTTCCCTAGATGCTGTCTGACCTGCTGTGCTGTTCCAGCAATAAAGTTTCAGCTAAATATCTGTGATCCCTGTCTGCTTCACTGTGATCCTGACCTAAATATCCGTGATCCCAGTCTGCT
Organism: Chiloscyllium plagiosum; assembly: GCF_037043375.1. Lineage (NCBI taxonomy): Eukaryota > Metazoa > Chordata > Chondrichthyes > Orectolobiformes > Hemiscylliidae > Chiloscyllium > Chiloscyllium plagiosum. Next base: position 65,326,082 of record NW_028270158.1, on the reverse strand, counting down.
TCACCGTGATCCTGACCTAATTATCCATAATCCCAGTCTGCTTCACCGTGATCCTGACCTAACTATGTGTGATCCCAGTCTGCTTCACAGTGATCCTGACCTAACTATCCGTGATCCCAGTCTGCTTCACCGTGATACTGACCTTACGATCCGTGATCCCAGTCTGCTTCACTGAGATCCTGAACTAACTATCCGTGATCCCAGTCTGCTTCTCCGTGATCCTGACGTAACTAAACATGATCCCAGTCTGCTTCACCGTGATCCTGAGCTAACTATCTGTGATCCCAGTCTGCTTCACTGTGATCCTGACCTATCTGTGATCCCAGTCGGCTTCACTGTGATCCTGACCGAACTATCCGTGAACGCAGTCTGCCTAACCGTGATCTTGGCCTAACTATCCGAGATCCCAGTCTGCTTCACTGTAATCCTGACCTAACTATCCGTGATCCCAGTCTGCTTCACTATGATCCTGATCTAACTATCTGTGATCCCAGTGTGCTTCACCGTGATCCTGACCTAACTATCCGTGATCGCAGTCTGCTTCACTGTGATCCTGACCTAACTATCCGTAATTCCAGTCTGCTTCACCGTGATCCTGACCTAACTATCCGTGATCGCAGTCTGCTTCACCGTGATCCTGACCTAACTATCTGTGATCCTAGTCTGCTTCACGATGATCCTGACCTAACCATCTGTGATCCCAGTCTGCTTCATCGTGATCCTGACCTAACTATCTGTGATCCCAGTTTGCTTCACTGTGATCAGGACCTATCTGTGATCCCAGTCTGCTTCACTGTGATCCTGACCTAACTATCCGTAATCCCATTCTGCTTCACTGTGATCCTGACCTAACTATCTGTGATCCTAGTCTGCTTCACGATGATCCTGACCTAACCATCTGTGATCCCAGTCTGCTTCATCGTGATCCTGACCTAACTATCTGTGATCCCAGTTTGCTTCACTGTGATCAGGACCTATCTGTGATCCCAGTCTGCTTCACTGTGATCCTGACCTAACTATCCGCTATCCCAGTCTGCTTCACGGCGATCCAGACCTAACTATCCGTAATCCCATTCTGCTTCACTGTGATCCTGACCTAACTATCTGTGATCCCAGTCTGCTTCACTGTGATCCTGACCTAACTATCCGTGATCCCAGTCTGCTTCACCGTGATCCTAACCTAACTATCCGTGATCCCATTGTGCATCTCCGTGATCCTGACCTAACTATCTGTGATCCCAGTCTGCTTCACTGTGATCCTGACCTAACTATCTGTGATCCCAGTGTGCTTCACCGTGATCCTCACCTAACTATCTGCGGCACAGTGGTTAGCACTGCTGCCTCACACCGCCAGTGACCCGGGTTCAATTCCCGACTCAGGCGACTGACTGTGTGGAGTTTGCACATTCTCCCCGTGTCTGCGTGGGTTTCCTCTGGGTGCTCCGGTTTCCTCCCACAGTCCAAAGATGTGCAGGTCAGGTGAATTGGCCATGCTAAATTGCCCGTAGTGTTAGGTTAAAGGGGTAAATGTAGGGGTATGGGTGGGTTGAGCTTCGGCGGGTCGGTCTGGACCTGTTGGGCCGAAGGGCCTGTTTCCACACTGTAAGTAATCTAAAAAAAAAACTATCCATGATCGCAGTCTGCTTCACTGTGATCCTGACCTAACTATCCGTGATCTCAGTCTGCTTCACTATGATCCTGACCTAACTATCTGTGATCCCAGTGTGCTTCACCGTGATCCTGACCTATCTATCCGTGATCCCAGTCTGCTTCACTATGATCCTGACCTAACTATCTGTGATCCCAGTGTGCTTCACCGTGATCCTGACCTAACTATCCGTGATCGCAGTCTGCATCTCCGTGATCCTGACCTAACTATCCGTGATCCCAGTCTGCTTCACCGTGCACATGACCTAACTATCCGTGATCCCAGTCTGCTTCACTGAGATCCTGACCTAACTATCCGTGATCCCAGTCTGCTTCACTGTGATCCTGACCTAACTATCCGTAATTCCAGTCTGCTTCACCATGATCCTGACCTGACTATCCGTGAACCCAGTCTGCTTCACTATGATCCTGACCTGTCTGTGATTCCAGTCTGCTTCACTGTGATCCTGACCTAACTATCCGTGATCCCAGTCTGCTTCATTGTGATCCTGACCTGTCTGTGATCCCAGTCTGCTTCACTGTGATCCTGACCTAACTATCCGTGATCCCAGTCTGCTTTACCATGATCCTGACCTAACAATCCGTGATCCCAGTCTGCTTCACTATGATCCTGACCTAACTATCTGTGATCCCAGTCTGCTGCACTGTGATCCTGACCTGTCTGTGAATCCAGTCTGCTTCACTATGATCCTGACTTAACTATCCGTGATCCCAGTCTGTTTCACCGTCATCCTGTCCTAACTATCCATGATCCCAGTCTGCTTCACCGTGATCCTGACCTAACTATCTGTGATCCCAGTCTGCTTCACTGTGATCCTGACCTGTCTGTGATCCCAATCTGCTTCACTGTGATCCTGACCTAACTATCCGTGATCCCAGTCTGCTTCACTGTGATCCTGACCTAACTATCTGTGATCCCAGTCTGCTTCACTGTGATCCCAACCTAACTATCTGTGATCCCAGTCTGCTTCACCATGATCCTGACTTTACTATCCGTGATCCCAAGGTAAATGGGATCACAATGACTGCAGATGCTGGAAACCAGATTTTGGATCAATGGTGCTGGAATAGCACAGCAATTCAGGCAGCATCCGAGGAGCTTCAGCAAAATCGACGTTTCGGGCAAAAGCCCTTCATCAGGAATAAAGACAGAGAGCCTGAAGCGTGGAGAGGTAAGCTAGGGGAGGGTGGGGGTGGGGAGAGAGTAGCATAGAGTACAACAGGTCAGTGGGTGAGGAGATGAAGGTGATAGGTCAGGGAGGAGAGGGTGGAGTGGATAGGTGGAAAGGAGCTCGGCAGATCGGACAAGTCCGGACAAGTCAACGGGACTGGAAGTTTGAAACTAGGATGAGGTGGGGGAAGGGGAAATGAGGAAGCTGTTGAAGTCCACATTGATGCCCTGGGGATGAAGTGTTCCGTGGCGGAAGATGAGGTGTTCTTACTCCAGGCGTCTGGCGGTGAGGGAGCGGTGGTGATGGAGGCCCAGGACCTCCATGCCCTCTGCAGAGTGGGAAGGGGAGGTGAAATGTTGGGCCACGGGGCGATGTGGTTGATTGGTGCGGGTGTCTCAGAGATATTCCCTAAAGCGTTCTGCTAGGAGGCGCCCAGTCTCCCCAATGTAGAGGAGACCGCATCGGGAGCAACGGATACAATAAATGATATTCGTGGATGTGCAGGTAAAATTTTGATGGATATGGAAGGCTCCTTTAGGGCCTTGGATAGAGGTGAGGGAGGAGGTGTGGGCACAGGTTTTACAGTTCCTGCAGTGGCAGGGGAAAGTGCCAGGATGGGAGGGTGGGTCGTAGGGGGGCGTAGACCTGACCAGGTAGTCACGGATCCGTGATCCCAGTCTGCTTCACCGTGATCCTGACCTAACTATCTGTGATCCCAGTCTGCATCTCCGTGATCCTGACCTAACTATCCGTGATCCCAGTCTGCTTCACTGTGATCCTGACCTAACTATCTGTGATCCCAGTCTGCTTCACTGTGATCCTGACCTAACTATCTGTGATCCCAGTCTGCTTCACCGTGATCTCAGTCTGCTTCACATTAATTCTAAGTTTCTTCAGATTCCTTCTTATCTCCTTCACAGTGATCCCAGCTTGATTTAGATTTAGATTAGATTACAGTGTGGAAACAGGCCCTTCGGCCCAACAAGTCCACACCGACCCGCCGAAGCGAAACCCACCCCTACCCCTACATTTACCCCTTACCTAACACTACAGGCAATTTTGTATGGCCAATTCACCTGACCTGCACATCTTTGGACTGTGGGAGGAAACCGGAGCACCCGGAGGAAACCCACGCAGACACGGGGAGAACGTGCAAACTCCACACAGTCAGTCGCCTGAGGCGGGAACTGAACCCGGGTCTCTGGCGCTGTGAGTCAGCAGTGCTAACCACTGTGCCACCGTGCCGCCCACTTGCTTCCCGCTTTGCCCCATGTTCCCACTGGAGAATAGGGTTGATAATCCAGGAGCAGGGTTCCAGGCTGGTGGCGCAGTCCTGATTCCTGTTTTCCTGCTCCCTATGATGAGGCACTAAAGCTGGCAATACGGCATGACAACTGCTTTATCATGGAAAGTGAGGTAGGTGTGCAATCACAACAGAGCAAGTGGCCCCATTGAACAGGCCTGACAGGTGAGGGTGCGTGGTGCTGTTCCCGATACAGCTAAAAATCACACAACACCAGTTTGTCGTCCAACAGATTTATTGGAGTTAAAATCACACAACACCAGTTTGTAGTCCAACAGGTTTAATTGGAAGCATTAGCTTTCGGAGCGCCGCTCCTTCACCCGGTGGTTGTAAAGGAGCACCTGATGAAGGAGCGTTGCTCCGAAAGCTAGTGTGCTTCCAATTAAACCTGTTGGACTATAATCGGGTGTTGTGTGATTTTTAACTTTGTACGCCCCAGTCCAACACCGGCATCTCCAAATCATGAGGTTAATTTGAAAGTACAAGCTTTCAGAGTGCTGTTCCTTCATCAGGTAGCTTGTGGGGCTGGATCATAGGGCACAGAATTTATAGTAAAAGGTTGAAGTGACATACAGCTGATATGGTGGATTGAACAAGCCTAGATGGCTGTTAAGTCTTTAATCACTTATAATAATGCAAGGTAAGGCTTTTATTTTTTCTTTATCTTTCTTTTTCATATATTCAAGTGCATTGTTTGGGTTTAGTTAGTTCATATAAAGCTAAGCTTACAATGGCAGGGGACCTCAAAACCGTGGCATGTGCCTCTTGCTTGATGTGGGCGCTTAGGAATGTGTATGACATTCCTGACTCTTACACTTGCAAGAAGTGTGTCCAGCTGCAGCTCTTGTTTGACCGCATGACGGCTCTGGAGCTGCAGATGGACTCACTGTGGAGAATCCGCGATGCTGAGGAGGTTGTGGATAGCACGTTTAGTGAACTGGTCACACCGCAGGTTAGAACTTCTGAGGGAGACAGTGAATGGTTGATCAAAAGGCAGAAAAAGAGTAGGAAGGCAGTGCAGGTGTCTCCTGCGGTCATCTCCCTCCAAAACAGGTATACCGTTTTGGGGAAGATGGCTCACCAGGGGAGGGGCTGCAGTTGCCAGGATCATGGCACTGTGGCAGGCACTGCTGTTCAGAAGTGCGGGAAAAAGACTCGTAGGGCCATAGTCATGGGGATTCTATTGTGAGGGGAGTAGATAGGTGGTTCTGTGCTGAAAACAAGACTCCCGGATGGTATGTTGCCTCCTCGGTGTTCAGTTCAGGGATGTCACCGATTGGCTGCAGAGCATTCTAAAAGGAGAGGGTGAACAGCCAGTTGTCGTGGTGCATATAGGCACCAACAATATAAGTAGAAAATGAGATGAAGTCCTGAAAGCAGAATTCAGGGAGCTAGGAGAGAAATTAAAGAGGAGTACGTCAAAGGGGATGGCTACCAGTGCCACGAGCTAGCCAATGCAGAAATGAAAGAAAAGGCAGGATGAACACGTGGCTTGAGGGATGGTGTAGGAGGGAGGGGTTCAGATGTTTGGGACATTGGGACTGGTTCTGGGGAAGGTGGGACTATTACAAAAGGGACGGTCTACATCTGAACCAGACCGGAACCAATATCCTTGGGGGGGTTTTTGCTCCTGCTGTTGGGGAGGTTTTAACCTAATGTGGCAGGGGGCTGGGAACCAGAAGAGAAAACAAGTAGCCAGTGAGGTGGAGACTGGAGACTGTAAGAATTATGAAGATAGCATTAATAAAGGGAAGAGTAGGCAGAGAGTGGAAGAGCACAAAAAAAACTGGTGTCATGAAATGCATCTACTTTAATGCAAGGAGTATAGTGTGTAAGGCAGATGAACTTAGGGTTTGGATTGGTGCCTGTGAGTATGATGTTATTGCAATCACAGAGACTTGGTTGAAGGAAGGGCATGATGATTGGCAATTAAATGTTCCAGGATATAGACGCTTCAGACAGGACAGGGAGGGAAGTAAAAAGGCAGGTGGAGTTGCATTGCTGTTCAAGGCCGATATCACGGCTGTGCTAAAGGAACACACTATGGAGGTCTTGGGTAGTGAGACATTATGTGTGAGCTGAGAAATAAAAAGGGTGCAGTCACACTGTTGGGGCTGTATTACAGGCCTCCCAACAGTGAGCGTGAGGTAGAAGAACAAATAGGTAAACAGATTGTGGAAAGATGTAGAGGCAATAGGGTAGTGGTGATGGGAGATTTTAATTTTCCCAATATTGACTGGGATACACTTAACGTCAGAGGTCCGGATGGGGTAGAATTTGTAAGAAACGTCCAGGAGAGTTTTTCAGAGCAGCATGTCAATAGTCCAACGAGGGAAGGGACCATACTGGGGAACGAGCCAGGACAGGTGGTAGAAGTTGCGGTGGGGGATTTCTTTGGGAACAGTGACCACAATTCTGTAAGTTTTAGAATACTCGTAGATAAAGAAGCGAGTGGTCCTAAGGGAAGAGCGCTGAACTGGGCCAATGCCAATTATATCAAAATTAGGCAGGAGCTCGGAAATGTGGATTGGACACAGCTATTTGAAGGGAAGTCTACATTTGAGATGTGGGAGGCTTTCAAAGATAGGTTAACAATAGTGCAGGATAGGCATGTCCCATTAAGGCAAAGGATAGGAAGGGCAAGATTCGTGAACCGTGGATGACAGGAGAAATTGTATGACTAGCCAAGAGGAAAAGGGAAGCACGGTGGCACAGTGGTTAGCACTGCTGTCTCACAGCGCCAGAAACCCGGGTTCAATTCCTGCCTCAGGCAACTATTTGTGTGGAGTTTGCATATTCTCCCCGTGTCTGCGTGGGTTTCCTCTGGGTGCTCCAGTTTACTCCCGCAGTCCAAAAATGTGCAGGTTAGGTGAATTGGCCATGCTAAATTGCCCGTAGTGTTAGGTGTAGGGGAATGGGTGTGGGTGGATTGCTCTTCGGAGGGTCAGTGTGGACTTGTTGGGCCGAAGGACCTGTTTCCACACTGTAAGTAATCTAATCTAATCAAATAAGGTCTAGGCAGCTAAGAACAGAATGGGCCCTGGAAGAATATCGGAAGAGTAGGACAAGACTTAAATGAGGAATCAAGTGGGCTAAAAGGGGTCATGAAATAGCTTTAGCAAGGAAAATCCCAAAACATTTTATTCTTATATAAGAAGCAAGTGGGCAATTAGAGAAAGGATTGGTCCACCAAAGGATAACAAAGGAAGGCTGTGTGTCGAACCTGAGAGAATGGGTGAGATTCTGAATGAGTACTTTGCATCAGTGTTCACTGAGGAGAAAAACATGATGAATGTTGAGATTAGAGATAGAAGTTTGATTAGTCTGGATCACATTGACATAAGTAGGGAAGATATGTTGGGTAGGATCTATCCCAGGTTGCTGAGGGAGGCGAGAGAGGAAATAGCTAGGGTCCTGACAGATATCTTTGTGGCATCCTTAAATACAGGTGAGAGGTGCCGGAGGACTGGAGGGTTGCTCATGTTGTCCCCCTGTACAAAAAGGGTAGTAGGGATATTCCAGGTAACTACAGACCAGTGAGTCTGACGTCAGTGGTGGGAAAGTTGCTGGAGAGGGTACTGAGGGATAGGATCTATCTATATTTAGAACAGAATGGGCTTATCAGTGATAGGCAACACGGTTTTGTGCGGGGGAGATTGTGCCTTACCAACTTAATAGAGTTCTTCAAAGAAGTGACCAAGTTGATAGATGAAGGAAGGGCTGTTGATATCATATACATGGCCTTTAGTAAGGCGTTTGATAAGGTTCCCCATGGTGGACTAATGGAGAAAGTGAAGTACAGGGTGTTCTAGCTAGGTGAATAAAGAACTGGTTGAGCAACAGGAGACAGAGAGTAGTAGTTGAAGGGAGTTTCTCAAAATGGAGAAAGGTGATCAGTGGTGTTCCACAGGGGTCAGTGTTGGGGCCACTGTTGCTTGTAATATACATAAATGATCTGGAAGAGGGCACTGTTGGTATGATCAGCAAGTTTGCAGATGACACGAAGATTGGTGGGGTAGCAGAAAGCATAAGGGAATGTCAGTGAATAGAGGAGGTTATAGATAGACTGGAGAGTTAGACGGAAAAGTGGCAGATGGATTTAAATCCAGACAAATGTGAGGTCATGTATTTAGGCAAGACTAATTCTAGAGCGAATTATACAATGAATGGAAGAGCCTTGGGAAAAGTTGATGAGCAGAGAGATCTGGGAGTGCAGGTCCATTGTACCCTGAAGGTTGTTTCACAGGTGGATAGAGTGGTCAAGAAGGCATATAGTATGCTTGCCTTCATCAGACGGGGTATTGAGTATAAGAGCTGGCAAGTCATGTTAAAATTGTACAAGACATTGGTTTGGCTGCATTTAGAATACTGTGTACAGTTCTAGTTGGCACATTACCAAAAGGATGTGGACGCTTTGGAGAGGGTGCAGAGAAGGTTTACGAGGATGTTGCCTGGTATGGAAGGTGCTAGCTATGAAGAAAGGTTGAGTAGGTTAGGTTTATTTTCATTAGAAAAAAGGAGATTGAGGGGGGAGACCTTATTAGGTTTATAAAATCATGAAGAGTATAGACAGGGTGGATAGAGACAAGCTTTTTCCCAGGGTAAAGGATTCAATAATGAGAGGTCATGCTTTCAAGGTGAGAGGTGGAAAGTTTAAGGGGGATACACACAGCAAGTACTTCACACAGAGGGTAGTGGGCATTTGGAGCGTGTTGCCAACAGAGGTAGTAGAGGCAGGCACGGTAGATTCATTTAAGATGCGTCTGGATAAATGCATGAGTCGGTGGAGAGTAGAGGGTTACAGATGCTTAGGAACTGACTGACAGGTTTAGACAGTACATTTGGATTGGCTCAGGCTTGGAGGCCGAAGGGCCGAAGGGCCTGTTCCTGGGCTGTAAATTTTCTTTGTTCTTTCTTTGTTCTTAATAAGGATGCAGGTTTTGATGGATTAATATCAAAACCTCAGAATTTCTTTCAAGTCACAGCCCTGAGATAACTTAAGGTTTTAACAGTATGTGAAAAAAGGTGACATCTCAGCTCAGACAATGCATAAAAGGTGTGAGATTAGAGTCTGTCTGTATCCCAACCTGGAGTCAGACTGGTTCTATTTCCAAAGTAGGAATTTATAAAATGTCACATGGACTGACTGCCAACAGATTGTGTGCTTTTTCAAGTAGAATGTACCTGCAAATACAATTCTGCAAATGTAAATTTAGTGAGTGTGAGTGTGTGTGTGAGTGTGTGAGTGAGTGTGAGTGAGTGTGTGAGTGAGTGAGTGTGTGTGTGAGTGTGTGTGTGAGTGTGTGTGTGAGTGAGTGTGTATGTGAGTGTGTGAGTGAGTGAGTGAGTGAGTGTGTGAGTGAGTGTGTGAGTGAGTGAGTGTGAGTGAGTGTGTGGGATAGAGAAGGAGAGAGAGTGTGTGTGATTGGAAATAGGGAGAGAGTGAGTGAGTGTGTGCGTATACTTGATAGAGTGTGTCTGTGAGTGTGAAGGTGTATATGCCTGTGAGAGGGTGCGCACATGAGTAAAAGTGTGTGTGTGTGTCTGTGTGTATGTGAGAGAGTGTATATGAGAGAGGGTCTGTGTGAGTATGATCATGTGTGAGCATGTGTGTATGTGTGCCTGTATCTGAGTGTGTGTGTGAGAGTGTAGAGTGTGGTGGGGTCACCCTGTAGTGTGACATAAACCCAAGTTCCCAGTTGAGGCCGTCCTCATAGGTTCCGAACTTGGCTATCAGCCTCTACTTGGTGACTCTGCATTGTTGTATAACCTGGAGTTTGCCCTGGCGGGCATTCACCTGAAGGTCCGAGGACGAATGTCTTTGACTGCTGAAGTGTTCCCCCACTGGGAGGCGTAAGGAAGGTCTTCCCTGTGCCACCACTTCTCGCCTTTAAACAACCGTCATACCTTAAACAGACCACTGTTCACAGCAAACTGCCCAGCCTTCAGGGACCACAACACCATACAACCCTGTCATGGCAACTACTGCAAGACGGTCAGAGTGGATACCACCATTATACGTGGGGATACCACCCACCATGTGCGCGGCAGGTGACTCAGCCCACGTTGTTTATCTCATATGCTGCAGGCAAGGATGTCCAAGGACATGGTGTATTGGTGAAACCAAGCAAATGCTACGACAACAGATTAATGAACACTGCACAACAATCGCTAGGTAGGGATTAGTCATGCTAAATTGTCCCATAGCGTCCAGGAATGTGCAGGTAAGGGTGGATTGGTCAATGTAAATTGTCTAGGCAAAAGTGAGGACTGCAGATGCTGGAAATCAGAGTCTAGGTTAGAGTGGTGCTGAAAAAGCACAGCAGGTCAGGCAGCATCCGAGGAGCACTTCAGCGGTCAAGGAAGTTTGGCCTCGGATCTTTGGGTGACCATCCTCCCGAATATACAGCAACATAGAGTTGCCAAGCAGAGGCTGATAGCCAAGTTCAATACCCATGGTATGGCCTCAACCAGGAACCTGGGTTCATGTCACACTGCAGGTGATCCCAATGCACTATACACTCACACACTGACACACACACACAGGTCCTCTCTCATACACACACTCTTTGTCTCACACACACACACAAACATATGTACACATACACCGCACCCCCCCCACCACAGGCATATACTCCATCACATACATGCACACACTCTATCAAGCACTCAAACGTGCACACATACACTCACACACTCTCTTCTTCTCTCTCTCTCTCTCACACACACACACAAGCATGTACACAGTCTATAGGGCGAATTTGCATTTGTGGATTTGTATTTGCAGATACATTCTATTTCATTCAAAAAAACACATAATCCCTAGGCAGTCAGTAAATGTGACATTTTATAAATTCCTACTCTGGAAATACAACCAGTCTGACTCAAGATTGGGTTCCAGACAAACTCTAACCTTGCACTTTTAATGCATTGTCTGAGCTAAGATATAACCATTTTTTTGCATACTGATAAAACCTTAAGTTTGCAATTAATCAATGCATCCCCATTCTAAATGATTAAAGACTTAACAGCCATCTAGGCTTGTTCAATATACTGCATCAATTATATGACACTTTGATCTTTTACTATAAATTCTGTGTCCTATGATCCTGCCCCTCTAGTTACCTGATGAAGGAGCAGCACTTTGAAAGCTTGTACTTTCAAATAAACCTGTTGAATTATAACCTGGTGTTGTATGATTTTTAACTTTGCCCACCCCAGTCCAACAGTGTGGTGCTGGAAAATCACAGCTGGTCAGGCAGCATCCGAGGAGTAAGAGAATCAATGTTTTGAGCATAAGCCCTTCGTCCTTCCTCCTGATGAAGGGCTTTATGCTCAAAACATTGATTCTCCTGCTTCCCGGATGCTGCCTGACCAGCTCTGCTTTTCCAGCACCGCACTCTTCGACTCTGATCTCCAGCACCTGCAGTCCTCACTTTCTCCACCCCAGTCCAACGCTGGCACATCTACATCATTCCTGATACGTGACACTCACAAAATGAAGGCCCACTTTGCATGTGTTGCTACATGTCCAGCACAGAGCCCTGCCAGTCCTTCTCAGCAGAACAGATGCCAGGAGGTTAATGTGGAAATGGGGGCTCAACACCAGATTCCTCTCTCCTCAATGGCAAACACTCTGGCCTCACCGCTCTAGCCTTCCTGTGAAGGTGAAATCCCTGATCCAATAGCTAGGGACTGCAGTAATTGGACTTAACATTTAATTAATGGTTTTGAGCACCTACAGAAGGTTGGAGTTGCCTGAATGATAACAGCAGCAAAGGCAGATGGCAGACATTCTGGGGACTGCAGCTGCCTTGCTGATTTGAGGCCAGCAGAGGCTGAGCTCAAGGAAACAGGTATGAAGTCAAATAGAGGCACACCAATGGACTCAATGAAGTTAGCCCATTGTAGCTTCAGCCTTGAGGGGCTGAATTGCTTCTAATTCTTATGGTCTCATCAAACTAAAAAGAGCTGTCCTGATATCCTTGGACCAAACCTGACAACTTGGTATCAGACTCTTCAGGTTCCGTGAGAATGTCAGTCTGAAATAAATGTCAGTCTAAATCCATAAGAAGATCCAAACAGAGCAAAATGGACAACTAATTGGCAGGAAGAGGGATACCCATTTCCAATCTGCACCATCTTTTTGAAAATGTCAGAACATTCTGGAAAATTATGATGCCTGGGATACAGGTTTTGAAATCACCTCAGGTCTCAACCCCACAGCTGTTTGAAAAGCAGGGCCAACATCTCTGACATCAGTTAAACTCCTTTAATTCAAATAATATTTGAGTTCTACAGGGGATTTTTCTGTCATCTATGGTCTGTCTACATTTTAAGTAATCTATTGATGTCCTCTTTGCTCTCTGGCAGGGCAAACAATGATATGAGATGCCTGGTGAAGGAATGAAGGCTCTGGGGTCACTGTCTTCCCTCGACTGCACTAGTCACCATGAGGGTGACTGCACCAGTCACCAAAGATCAGCCAGGAGCAAACTCAAACAAGAACTTTGGCTGTGTTCCAGGCAGCTATTGTGATTCCATCTTTCTGTGCTATTCCACACACTGACGCTTTGGCTGCTTTAGGGAATGGAGATTCCCCTCATCATGCCCCTCCATCACCTCAATATAATCAGAGAGCTGAGGTCTAACCCAGACTCCAGGAACCATCAGGCTGACTATTGAGAATATGATTGAAATCCTGAAGCAGCTCAGGATTGGACAGATATGAAGTGGATTTCAGTACAGACTCAGAGAGGCATATTCAAGTGTTGGAGATATGTCTTTGTAAAATCTTGCATTATTTTGTTTTTTTATTTATCTCATACTCACGCAACTTTCCTTTTTTTTTCAAATTCTTCTTCAGTTTTTCAATAATAATTATTCTTATAGTGCTTAAAATTCCTCTCCTCAGATTTCCATTTGTTTTTAATCTGATATTTAAAATCTCCTGAAATATTAATGTGGGAATTCCAATTCATTCCTCGAACCTGAAAATAGATTTTCTCTTCCACTTCTTTTCAGTAACTTGAATGTCTGTATTATACCCTGCAAATGTAGGAAAAGATTTTATTGACTTTGACTTGCAAACAGTTTACAAGTCAGTCTTAACCCAGTAGATTGACTTTAAGTTGCTATCAGTCTTGCCAATGCCCATCATAGTGGCAATCATTTTAGTGTTAATGACACAGGTGCCAGCTGCTGTACAGCCAAATGTTTGCTCACTCCAGCTGGTAGTTCCCTTGTCATTTGAATCTCAGGGCACATCCAACCCTGAGTGCCATTTCAGGAGAGAACAGCTTGTCATGGAGCCCACAAGGGAGCAGGCTATTCTGGACCTAGTGCTATGTAATGAACCAGACTTTATAAAAAATCTTAAAGTAAGGGAACACTTAGGAAGCAGCGATCATAATATGGTAGAGTTCAGTCTGCAGTTTGAAAGAGAGAAGGCAAAATCGGATGTAATGGTGTTACAGTTAAATAAGGGTATTTATGAGGGCATGAGAGAGGAACTGACGAAAATCGACTGGAAGCAGAGCCTAGCGGGGAAGACAGTAGAGCAAAAATGGCAGGAGTTTGTGGGTATAATTGAGGACACTGTACAGAGGTTCATCCCCAAGAGAAAGATTATCTGGGGAGGGATTAGACAGCCATGGCTGACAAAGGAAGTCAGGAAATGTATTAAAGAAAAAGGGAGATCCTATAAAGTGGCCAAGAGCACTGAGAAATCAAAAGATTGGGAAGGCTACAAAAACAAACAGAGGATAACAAAGAGAGAAATAAGGAAGGAGAGGATCAAATATGAAGGTAGGCTAGTCAGTAATATTAGAAATGATAGTAAAAGTTTCTTTCAATACATAAGAAACAAACGACAGGCAAAAGTAGACATTGGGCCACTTCAAACTGATGCTGGAAGCCTAGTGATGGGAGATAAGGAAATAGCAGGAGAACTTAATAAGTACTTTGCGTCAGTCTTCACAGTGGAAGACCTGAGTAATATCCCAACAATTAAAGGGAGTCAGGGGACTGAGTTGAGTATGGTTGCCATTACAAAAGAGAAAGTGCTAGAAAAGCTAAAAGGTCTTAAAATTGATCTATCTCCTGGCCCCGATGGGCTACACCCTAGAGTTCTGAGGGAGGTGGTTGAGGAAATAGAGGAGGCGTTGGTTGAGATCTTTCAAAAGTCACTGGAGTCAGGGAAAGTCCCGGATGATTGGAAGATCGCTGTTGTAACCCCCTTGTTCAAGAAAGGATCAAGGCAAAAGATGGAAAATTATAGGCCAATTAGCCTAACCTCGGTTGTTGGTAAAATTCTAGAATCCATCATTAAGGATGAGGTTTCTAAATTCTTGGAAGAGCAGGGTCGGATTAGAACAAGTCAACATGGAGTTAGTAAGGGGAGGTCGTGCCTGACAAACCTGTTGGAATTCTTTGAAGAGGTGACAAGTAGGTTAGACCGGGGAAACCCAATGGATGTGGTCTACCTAGACTTCCAAAAGGCCTTTGATAAGGTGCCACGGGAGGCTGCTGAGCAAGGTGAGGGCCCATGGTGTTCGGGGTGAGCTACTAGAAGGCAGAGAGTTGGGATAAAAGGTTCTTTTTCGGAATGGCAACCGGTGACAAGCGGTGTCCCGCAGGGTTCAGTGTTGGGGCCACAGCTGTTCACATTATATATTAATGATCTGGATGAAGGGACTGGGGGCATTCTAGCAAAGTTTGCCGATGATACAAAGTTAGGTGGACAGGCAGGTAGTATTGAGGAAGTGGGGAGGCTGCAGAAGGATCTAGACAGTTTGGAGGAATGGTCCAGGAAATGGCTGATGGAATTCAATGTGAGCAAATGCGAGGTCTTGCACTTTGGAAAAATGAATAGAAGCATGGACTACTTTCTAAACGGTGAGAAAATTCGTAAAGCCGAAGTACAAAGGGATCTGGGAGTGTGAGTTGAGGATTCTCTAAAGGTAAACATGCAGGTTGAGTCCGTGATTAAGAAAGCGAATGCAATGTTGTCATTTATCTCAAGAGGGTTGGAATATAAAAGCACCGTTGTGGTACTGAGACTTTATAAAGCTCTGGTTAGGCCCCATTTGGAGTACTGAATCCAGTTTTGGGCCCTACACCTCAGGAAGGGCATACTGGCACTAGAGTGTGTCCAGCAGAGATTCACACGGATGATCCCTGGAATGGTAGGTCTAACATACGCGGAACGGCTGAGGATCCTGGGATTGTATTCATTGGAGTTTAGAAGATTAAGGGGAGATCTAATAGAAACTTACAAGATAATACATGGCTTGGAAAGGATGGAAGCTAGGAAATTGTTTCCGTTAGGCAAGGAGACTAGGACCCGTGGACACAGCCTTAGAATTAGAGGGGGTAAATTCAGAACAGAAATGCGGAGACATTTCTTCAGCCAGAGAGTGGTGGGCCTGTGGAATTCATTGCCGCAGAGTGCAGTGGAGGCTGGGATGCTAAATGTCTTCAAGGCAGAAATTGATAAATTCTTGATGTCACAAGGAATTAAGGGCTACTGGGAGAATGCGGGTAAGTGGAGTTGAAATGCCCATCAGCCATGATTGAATGGCGGAGTGGACTCGATGGGCTGAATGGCCTTACTTCCGCTCCTATGTCTTATGGTCTTATGGTGTTATGCTTGGTACTTGCCTCACAGAGGCGCCAGGGAGTTGGCTTTTGAGTCACTTTGGGGGAACAGGTAGAGCAAAGTTGCTCCTCTCCAAATATCAAGGGATGCTGTCATTCTGAGCTCAGCCTTTGACCTCACCTTCTCCCCCAAACTAGCACCTCCCACTTGGGGGTTTCTTGCAGCGGCTTGCAATCCAACTCATAGAACCCCTCCTGTATGAAAACAGGCATTCGGCCCATGCCAACACTCAGAGGAGCATCCCACCCAGACTTACCTGTATCTCTGTAACCCTGCATTCCACATGGCCAATCCACTTAACCTGCACATCTTTAGACTGTGGGAGGAAACCGGAGGACCTGGAGAAAATCCATGCACCACGGGGAGAATGTTTAAACTCCACATAGGCAGTGACCCAAGGCTGAAATCGAACCCTGGTGCTGTGAGGCAGCATTGCTAACCACTGAGCCATGATGCTGCCCCTGTTTGGCATTCCTGCTACCCAATACTGGCAAACTGACTTGGGTTGCTTCTCTGATGTGCACAACCTGCTCCATATTCAAGTCAGACCTGACCCTTAAAATGACCTCTGACTTGGCGGAGGCAGATCAACACTTTCCACTGCTCCGATATGCAACATCTAAAACTGTATCTGGCTTATTGCCTTTAAGCTCACACTGACAACATATCTCCTTTTCCAGTCTTGCTATTCCCCTTCCATCCTTATCTTTGTTACCCCTTTGAAACATATCAAATCTCAATATAGTATTTCTCATTCTTGCAGCCAGGTTTCTGTTAATGCAATTAACTCTAAATCTTCAAGGAAAATAATTGCTTCCAGTTCCCCTAGTTCATTTCCCACAGTCTTGTTTTAACCTTTTTGCTTTATTTAATAACACGTCTTTCCCATGATTTTCTTGTCTAAACAACCCGTTTCAATCTTTGCCTTGTTTGTAACTAATCTGTTTGATTGTACTTTTCAGATCCCTCTTGCTAATTTATTTCCTGCAAGAATGTTACTCTCATCTGTTTCTGCCTTCACTATGAGCTGATCTTGTTTGTTTTCTCAGACTCAGTCTTAGGTCAGTACCCCACCACTTCCTGAATTAACCACTTTGCCACTATATTGACATCCTGCCTTTCAAATGCCCCTCTTAGCAAAGTAGCTTCCAATTGCCTCTAACGGATTGAATCCACAAAGAGGAAGCCCTTTAGTTCACATTGATCCATTCGCTACACATTGATTTTCCTGACCATAATAGTCCTCCCC
Organism: Chiloscyllium plagiosum; assembly: GCF_037043375.1. Lineage (NCBI taxonomy): Eukaryota > Metazoa > Chordata > Chondrichthyes > Orectolobiformes > Hemiscylliidae > Chiloscyllium > Chiloscyllium plagiosum. The sequence goes on along the minus strand of NW_028270158.1, from coordinate 65,309,031 downwards.
CATTTTGTACATCACCCATGCAAGCTTGCTCCTACACGTTTCCTAATTTGGCCAGCCATGTGCTCACCCCAAGAAAGAATTTACAAGTAATTGGTGGCCACGCGTCCAGCTGCCTAAGCCCAAATTATGAACTTTTCTTCTTACACCACTCTGCCTTTCTGCCTTGCTTTCCTGTTTTACGTTGCTACCTCTTTGATCAATTTTTTGGTCATAGTTTGGGGTAGAATTGGTGTGTGTGTTGGTAGTGGTATCTTTACTGGACCACTAATCCAGAGATCAGGTAATGTTCTGGAGGCGCAAACTTGAATCACACCATTGCAGATGGTGGAATTTGATTTTAATAAAAATCTGGAGTTTTTTTGTCGATTATTGTAAAACCCATCTGGTTCACGAATGGTCCTTTAGGGAAGGAAACTACCGGAATTACCAGTCTGACTTACAAGTGACTCCAGACCCACAGCAATCTAGTTGACTCGTAACTGCCTTGTGCGACGGCCGAGCAAGGTAACAGTTAAATCAACCACCTGAGAGCTTGAAGCAATGCCGGCAAACACAGTCTGATCAACTCTGTAAAGTTCTCCTTACTAACATCTGGGGCTAGTTCCAAACTTGGGAGAGCTGTCAGACAGACTAGAGAAGCAACAGTCTGACATAGTCATGCTCACAGAGTCATACTTTACAGACAATTTCCTAGACACCACCATCACCATCTCTAGATGTGCCCTGACCCACTGACAGGATAGACCCAATAGAGGTGGGGACACAGAGGTATACAGTAGGGAGGGTGTTGCTGGGGGAGTCAACATTGTTTCTGGACCCTATGAAATCTCATGGCATCAGGTTAGACATGGGCAAGAAAATCTCCTTGATTACCATGTACTGCCCTCTCTAGACTGATGAATCTGTACTCCTCCATGTTGAACAACACTTGGGTTGCACTGTGGGTGACAAGGGTGCAAAATGTCATCTAAGTGGAGGATTTCAATGTCCAGCACCACTAGTAGCACCATCGATTGAACTGGTTGGGTCCTAAAGGACATAGCTGCTAGACTGGATCTGCAGGAGGTGGTGAGGGAACAACAAGAGGGAAAATTATACTTGACCTCATTCATACCTATCTCCCAGCTGCAGATGTCCATGAGTGACTACCGCACCACCCTTGTGGAGACAAAGTCCCACTTTCACGTTGAGAATAATCTCCATCGTGTCATGTGGCACTATCACCGTGTTAAATGGAACAGACTTTGAACAGCTCTAGCAACTCAAGACTAGGTATCCAGGAGGCACTGTGGGCCATCAGCAGCAGCAGAATTGTAATCCAGCACAATCTGCAACCTCATGGCATCGCATATCCCCCACTCAACCATTACCACCGAGCCAGTCAAAATCAACCACCTAACTATTCTGATCCCATTTTTCAGCACTTGCCCTTTGGCATCACAAGTGCACATCTAATACTACTGAAATGTTCTGAGTATTTCTGCCTCTACTATCCTTACAGACAGTGACTTCTAGATTTCAATCGCCTGCTGGGCAAAAATGATTTTCCTCACATGTCATCTAAGCCTTTTGTCCCTTTACCCTAAATTTGTGACCCCAGGGAAAGGTTTATTCTTGTCTATCCTATCTAATTTTAATATATAGATTAGATTAATTACAGTGTGGAAACAGGCCCTTTGGCCCAACAAGTCCATACCAACCCGTTGAAGCGCAACCCACCCAGACCGATTCCCCTACACCTAATACTATGGGCAATTTAGCATGGCCAATTCACCTAAGCTGTACATTTTTGGACTGTGGGAGGAAGCTGGGAGGAAACCCACACAGACAATGTGCAAACTCCACACAGTCAGTCGCCTGAGGCAGGAATTGAACCTGGGTCTCTGGCGTTGTGAGGCAGCACTGCTAACCACTGTGCCACCGTGCTGCCCACTATAATTTTATACATCTCAATTATGTCTCCTCTCAATCTCCTCTGGTCTAAGGAAAATAACCCAGTCTGTTCAATCTCTCTTCATAACTGACATTCTTCCATCCAGGCAACATCCTGTTGAGGCAAATTTCCTCTGCACCCACAGTGCTATCACAGCAATCTCCTCTCCAGTGCTATCACAGCCCTCTGTAGTCAGGAACAGCAGAAATGGCTATGAGACTGGTTAAGAGCTACAGTCAAGCATGCTGGAAGCTTTGGTTGAGCTAGTTTAAAACTGCAGCCATGACCTATTGTAACCTGCAGTTTCCCGTGTTCAGCAAATAAGGCGTGTTCTGGTTGTCCCTGACATACTTGCACCATACTATCTTACATGAAGCATGATTAAGGATTGATGTAAACATTGGGAGCTGTTTACTAGTAAACTCCATTGCCCGGGATCAAACAATGTGATCAGGCTTTGATCGATTCATTGGCAGAATGCTCTAGATCTTTCTAGAAAGGAGCACATTTTCAGATGAGTTAACATAATGAAGAAACTGTCTGAGAAGAAGCCGCCAGGCCCCATTTGAGAAGCATGTGCCTGCTAGCAATTTTCGGAGAAGACAAAGAACCATGAGGCAAGACCTACATGGACAACAAAGTTGGCTATTTCACTAAAATCAGGGTAGTATTTCGTTCAAGTCAAAATTATAGAGTTAAAGTAAGAGTTAAACAAATAAAGGTTTGTTTAATTAAGTTCTGAGTTAGTTTCCTGTCCTTTGTCTGTCATATAAGAGAAAATTACTTGGGTAAAAGGTTCCTTTTTGTGAATTCCAGAACTGCACACAATACTGTCACTGTGGCCTAACGAACATTTTATACATTTTAGAGAGACTTGGTGAATGGGCAAACATTTTATCAATGGAATACACTGTGGAGAAATGTGAAGCTATCCACTGCTGTTGGAAAAACAAAAATACCAAATATTTCTTAAATGGTGAGAGTCTGGGAAGTGTTTGTTTTCAAAGGGACTTCTCAGTGCCCTGCCTTGTCATATGTGCAGTCTCGACATCTCTGTTTTGCTCAGCATTGTCTCCCCCAGTTCCACTTCACCCTCTGGTTCATTTATCGTGCTGACAAGAAACATTTTCTTTTCAGGCAGTAAGAAACGCAAGGTGCAACAACACAGATGTTTTTAAAAGTTCATTTGTGGGATGTGGACATCACTGGCTGGCCAGCATTCATTGCCCATCTCTAGCTGAAAGTGGTGGGGTGTGAGTTGCCTTGTCGAATCACAGCTGTCCACCTGCTGTGGGTTGACCCACAATGCCATTAGGGAGGGAATTCCAGGATTTTGACCCAGCGATAGTGAAGGGATAGCGATATATTTCCAAATCAGGATGGTGCATGGCTTGGACAAGAATTTGAAGGTGTTCCCATATATCTGCAGGCCTTGTCCTTCTAGATGGAAGTGGTCGTGGGTTTGGAAAGTGTTGTTTGTGGGTCTTTGGTGAATTTCTGCAGTGCATAATTTATTTTATAGAATCCCTACAGTGTGGAAACAGATCCTTTGGCCCAACAAGTCCACACAGACCCCTCCAAAGAGTAACCCACCCAGATCCGTTGTCCTACTCTATTTTCCTATTTTTACCCCTGACCAACACACCTAATCTACATATCCCTGAACACTACAGGTAATTTAGCAGAACCAATTCACCTAACCTGCACATCTTTGGATTGTGGGAGGAAACCGGAGCACCTTGAGAAAACCCACACAGACACGGGGAGAATGTGGAAACTTCAAACAGACAGTCACCCGAGGCAGGAGCCCGGGTCCCTGACGCTGTGAGGCAGCAGTGCTGACCACTGAGTCACCGTGCCACCATCTATCTTTTGATAGTACACACTGCTGCTACTGACCTTCAGTGATGGAGGAACTGAATGCATGTGGATGTCATGCTAATCAAGTGGGCTGCTTTTTCCTGGATGGTGTCAAGCTTCTTGAGTGTTGTTGGGACTTCACTCATCCAGGCAAATAGGGAGTATTCCATCACACTCCTGACTTATGCCTTGTAGATGGTGGACAGGGTTTGGGGAGTCAAGAGATGAGTTACTCAGCGCACTATTCCTAACCTCTGACCTCCCTTTGTAGCTATTCTGTTTACATGGTGAGTCCAGTTGAGTTTCTGGTCAATGATAACCCCCCCAGAACGTTGATAGTGGGGATTCAGTGATGGTGCCACCAATGAATGTCAAGGGGTGCTGGTTAGATCGTCTCTTATTGATGATGGCCATAGCCTGACATTTGTGTGGCGTGAATGTTGCTTGCCACTTGTCAGCCCAAGCCTGGATATTGTCCAGGTCTTGTTGCATTTGGACATGGAATGCGTCAGTATCTGAGGAGTTGGGAATGGTGCTGAGCATTGTGCAATCATCAGTGAACATCCCCACTTCTGACGTTATGATGGAGAGAAGGTCATTCGTGAAGCAGCTGAAGATGGTTAGGTCAAGGACATCACCCCAAGAATCTCCTGCAGAGATGTCATGGAGATGACTGACCTCCATCAACCACAGTTATCTTCATCTGCATCAGGCATGACTCTAACCACTGATGAGAGGGCTCCTTGATGCCACATTCGGTCAAATACAGCCTTGATATTAAGGGTTGTCTCTGGAATTCAGCTCTTTTGTCCATGTTTGAACCAAGGCTGTAATGAGGGCCGGAGTTGAGTGATTCTGATGGAACCCAAACTGGGTGTCACTGAGCAGGTTTTTGCTGAGCAGGTACTACTTGATAGCACTATTGATGACATCTTCCATCACTTCACTGATAATCGAGAGTAGACCGATGGGGCAATGATTGGTCAGGTTTGATTTGTCCTGTTTTTTTATGTACAGGACATGCTTGGACAATTTTCCCCATTGTTGGGTAGATGCCAGTGTTGTAACTGTACTGGAACAACTGCGCTAGGGGAGAGGCAAATTCTGGAGCACAAGTCATCAGTATTATTGCCAGAATGTTGTCAAGACCCAAAGCCTTTGCAGTATCCAGTGTCTCCAACTGTTTGTTGGTATCATTCGAAAGGAATCAAATTTGGTGTAGACTGGCATCTGTAATGCTGGGGACCACTGGAGGAGGCTGAGATGGATCATCCACTTCAGCCTAAAGATTGCTGCGAAAGCATCAGTCTTATCTTTTGCACTGATGTGCTGGGCTCTTCCATCATTGAAAATGGGGATATTTGTGGAGCCTCCTCCTCCAGTGAGTTGTTTAATTGTTCACCAGCATTCACTACTGGATGTGGCAAGATTGCAGAGCTTAGATCTGATCACTTAGCTCTTTCTATCATTTGCTGCTTTTGCTGTTTGGCATGCAAGTAGTCCTGTTTGGTGGTTTCACCAGCTTGACATCTCATCTTCAGGTTTGCCTGGTGCTGCTCCTGGCATACCCTCCTGCACTCTTCATTGAACCAGATTTGATCCCCTGGCTTAATGGTAATGATTGAGTGAAGGATGTGCCAGCCCATGAGGTTACAGATTGTGCTGGAGTACAGTTCTGCTGCTATTGATGGCCCACACTGCCTCATAGATGCTTAGTCTTGAGTTGCCAGAGCTGGTCGAAGACTGCCCCGTTTAGCACGGTGACAGTGCCCCACAATACGATATAGGGTATTCTCAATGTGAAGGTGGGATTTCATCTTTACAAGGACTGTGCTTGTCATGATACTGTCATGGACAGATGCATCTGCAGCTGGCAGATTGGTGAGCATGAGGTTAAGTATGTTTTTCTCTCTTGTTGGTTCCTTCACGACCTGCTACAGACCCAGTCTAGCAGCTATGTCCTTTCAGACCAAACCAGCTCGATCGGTTGTACTGCGACTGAGCCACTCTTGGTGGTGGACATTAAAATCCCTCACCCAGAGTACAGTTTGTGCCCTTGCCATCCTCAGTGCAGCTCCAAGTGTTGTTCAACATGAGGAGTACTGATTTATCAGCTGAGGGAGGATGATACATGGTAATCTGCAGGAGGAGGTTTCCTTGTCCATGTTTAACCTGATGCCATGAATTGTCATAGGTCAGAGGCACTGTTGAGGCCACACAAGGTGACTCACTACCAATTGTTATACCACTGTGTTGCCACCTCTGCTGGGTCTGTCCTGCCAGTGGGACAAGACATATCTAGGGATGGTGATGGTAGTGTCTGGGCCATTGTCTGTAAGGATGATTCCATGAGTCAGGCTGTTGCTTGACTAGTCTGTAAGACAGCTCTCCCAATTTTGGCATTAGTCCCCAAATGTTGGTGAGGAGAACTTTGCAGAGTAAACAGGGCTGTTTCAGTCATTGTCTTTTCCAGTGCCAAGGTCAATGCCAGGTGGTCAGTCCAATTTCATTTCTTTGAGACATTGTAGCAATTGGTGCAACTGAATGGTTTGAGAGTCAACCACATTGCTGTGGGTCTGGAGTCACCTGTAGGCCAGACCAGGTGACAATGGCAGATTTCCTTCCCTGAAGGGGATTAGTGAACCATTAGGGATTTTCTGACAATCGACAATGATTTCACAGTCATAAGTAGATTCTTATTTCCAAATTTGTTTCAATTGAATACAAATTCCAATGTCTGCCACAACAAGTATTGAACCTGGCTTTCTGGATGCATAGTCGAGCAATAAAGCCACAAGGTCATCACCTTCTCATGCCCATCTAGAACCTTTCTCTCCCCTCCTTTTCCCTCTGACTCCATCCCTCTCCTAATCCTACCTCCTGTCATGAATTTACCATCCTTCCTGATCTTCTGCTCTCTGATGCTAAACATTCTATACTCAGTAAAGGTCTCAGTTTTATCCTTCTGTGCCCCTACCTTAATGAATTTTGGGCAAGTCATGATATTGAGCTCTTCTTCCATCATCTTCGCCTCCCAGATCATTTCTTTGGACAAGGGTCCACTCCCCATCCCAATTTATAGCTATGTCCTCTTGCGCTCGCCATCATGAGAGAAAAGGCTTTTACTTTCTACCCTATCTAACCCTCTGATTATCATATATATCTCTATTAAGTCACATCTCAACCTTCTTCTCTCTAACGAAAACAGCCTCAAGTCCCTCAGCCTTTCCTCATTAGACCTTCCCACCATACCAGGCAACATCGAGTAAATCTTCTCTGAATCCTTTCCAACGTTTCCACATCCTTCCTATGATGCGGTGACCAGAACTGTACAGCTACAGTAGAGATTAGAGTGGTGCTGGAAAAGCACAGCAGGTCAGGCAGCATCTGAGGAGCAGGAAAATCGACATTTCAGGCAAAAGCTCTTCATCAGGAATGATTCCTGATGAAGGGCTTTTGCCTGAAACATCTATTTTCCTGCTTCTCGGATGCTGCCTGATGTGCTGTGCTTTTCCAGCACCACTCTAAGCTCAACTCTGATTTCCAGTATCTGCAGTCCTTACTTTTGCCTGTACAGCTACAGTATGACCTCTTGGCTCCAGAACTCAATCCCTCTATCAATGAAAGCTAACACACAGTATGCCTTCTGTACAACCTTATCAACATGGGTAGCAACTTTCAGAGATCTATGCACATGGACACCGAGATCTCTCTGCTCATCTACACTATCAAGAATCTCACCATTAGCCTGGTACTCTTTATTCCTGTTACTCCTTCCAAAGTGAATCACCTTACACTTTTCTGTATTAAACTCCATTTGCCACCTCTCAGCCCAGCCCTGCAGCTTATCTATCTCTACCTGTAACCTATGACATCCTTCAGCCCTATCCACATCTCTACTGATCTTACTGTCATCCGCAAATTAACTAACCATCTTTCTATGCCCTCATCCAGGTCATTTATAAAAATGACAAACAGCAGTGGACACAAAGCAGATCTTTGTGGTACACCACTAGTAACTGAAATCCAGGGTGAACATTTCCCATCAATCACCACCCTCTGTCTCCTTTCAGCAAGCCAATCTCTGATCCAAACCACTAAATTGCACTCAATCCCATGTCTCCATATTTTGTACAATAGCCTACTGTGGGGAACCTTATGAAATGCCTTTCTGAAATCCATATACGCACGCTTTACCCTCATCCACCTGTTTGGTCATCTTCTCAAAGAACTCAATAAGGTTTGTGATGCATGACCTATCCTTCACAAAACCATATTGACTATCCCTAATCAACATATTCCTTTCTAGAATCCTATCTCTTAGAACCTTTTCCAACACTTTACCCACAACCGAAGTAAGGCTCACTGGTCTTTAATTACCAGGGTTGTCTCTACTCCCCTTTTTGGACAAGGGGACAACATTTGCTGTCCTCCAGTCTTCTGGCACTATTCCTGAAGACAATGATGACATAAAGATCAAAGCCAAAGGCTCGGCAATCTCCTCCCTGGCTTCCCAGTGAATCCTAGGATAAATCCCATCTGGTGCAGTGGACTTTACTATTTTCACACTTTTCAAAATTGCTAACACCTCCTCCTTGTGAACCTCAATTCCATCTAGTCTGGTACCTTGTATCTCAGTATTCTCCTCAACAACATTGTCTTTTTCCAGTGTGAATACTGAGGAAAAATATTCATTTAGCGCTTCCCTCATCTATAGAATATAGAACATTACAGTGCAGTACAGGCCCTTCGGCCCTCGATGTTGCGCCAACCTGTCATACCAATCTGAAGCCCATCTAACCTACACTATTCCATGTACGTCCATATGTTTGTCCAATGACGACTTACATATACTTAAAGTTGGTGAATCTACTACCGTTGCAGGCAAAGTATTCCATATCCTTACTATTCTCTGAGTAAAGAAACTACCTCTGACATCTGTCCTATATCTTTACACCTTGCTTCCGGTAAAGACTCTATTCCATTCTCCCAGTTTCATGGTCTCTGTCATATTTGTTCTGATAATGCCAGCTTCTATAAAGATTCCCTGAAATGTCCACCTTTTTCCTCAACCAAGGATTGCCCAGCACCATTGATGACAGGCCCTCAGTCATGTCCGGCCCATCTCCAGCACTTCCACCATCAATCCTTTTCTTCTTTCCTACAACAACGATGGGGTCCCCCTTGTCCTCTCCTACCATCCCAACAGAATTCACATGCAAAGGATCACTAGCTGCCATTTCCAACAGAATTCTACCACCAGACACGCATCAACTTCTTCTCCTTTGTTGGCCTTTCATTTGCTCCTGTACACCCTGGTCCAATCCTCTTCCAGTCCCAACAACTCCCTACACCTTCTGGCACTTCCCAATCAATTGCAGAAGAGATAACACCTGCTCATTTACTTCTTTCCACCCCATTCAAAGCCCCTAGACACACCTTCCAAGTGAAGCAGCACTTTACCTGCACTTCACTCAATCTAGTCTCCTCTATTCACTGCTCACAATGTGGTCTCCTCTACACTGGGGAGACAAAGCATAGACTGGGTGACCGCTTCACAGAAACACGTACATTCTGATGCAAAAAAGGCCCTGAACTTCCGGTTGCCTGTCACTGTTCCCTGGCTAATATCTCAGTCTCAGGCTTGCTGCAGTGCTCCAGTGAAGCAAAGCGCAAGCTGGAAGAACAGCACCTCATTTTCCATTTGGGATCCCTGCAGCCTTCTGGACTTAATACCAAGTTCAACACTTTTAGGGCTTGAGTAACCTTTTCCATACTCACCCCCCCATTAATCACTGGACATTCATAGGTACAGGAAAAAATTCCTGTAATTAAATCCTCTCGTAATAAATGTCTGTTGGCATTTATTACAAGAGGGATTTGATTACAGGAATTTCAATACAATTAAATAGAGTCTTGGTGAGACCACACCTGTAGAATTATGTGCAGTTTTGGTTTCCTTACTCTATTCAAATGTATACTTGCTATGAAGGGAACACTATGAAGTTTCACCAAACTAATTACTGGGATGGGAGGGTCGTCTTATGAGGAAAAATTAAATAGATTCTCTGGAGTTTAGAAAAGTGAGAGGTGATTGAATTCAAAAATACAAAATTCTTACGGATTGATGGGGTGGGTGCAGGTACAATGTTTCTCCTAGCTTGTGAGGATAGAACCAACAGTTAGAAGCAGACCCTGTCTACAGGATAATGGGAAGCACAAGTGTGTTAAGTGTTCCTTGTAGAAATAATATCTCAGTTTTGAGAGTTGTTGTGTTTGCAGTGTTAGTGTCTCTACCTTTGAACCAGGAGACCTGTGTTCAAATCCCAGCTCCTCCACGGACATATAATAACATCTCTGAACAGGGTTGATTAAACAATCTGAAAATTTTGGTCAACTCATTACAAATGTTCAGTTCCACAAATAGTATTGTCCAAACATGAATAAGTAAAATAAAAAATAGTCCTTCTGCAGAAAGGATGACAAGACCAGAACTAATTACAAGTCTTCGTTACTTCTCAAAGACATTACTGTATTACAAAATTCAAGTTTTATTAACATCTCATTATCATCAACCTTTGATTCACAGTTTTATTTATATCTTTCAGAATGCCTCTACAAAGTCACAAAGCCAACTCATTACTTGAATTGCTGCTAAATTAATTTATTTTAGATTCGCTGATGTCCACCCACTCAGCAAACCTGCACAACAGCCAAACTATTTTTAAAGAGCTGTCGGGGTGGTAGAAACCCAGTAAGAAGCTGAACCGGTAAAATCTTTCATAGATGAACCAAACATCTGCAAGCTGCTGAGCTCCCAGTCTCTCATCCACGCTTACAACATCAACGTTTTGCATGTCCATTTATTGTTATTTCAATTTGTATTAAGCACTGGTATTCTATGCTTCATCCATCTTAGTACGCAACACATGGAGCTAAGTAAAAGTAAAAGAATATGGCATTGGCTGAGATCTACTGGCACAGCTGTTTCCTCATTATAACATAGAATAACTATTATCTTCCACATGAAAAATATCATAGTATAAACATTAGAATGACTGCCCAAAATAGGAAATGATCCCCAGGCACAAATCCACTTCGCACTCAGTTAAAATAGTTAATGAACAATTTTAATCCGTGGATCGCCATAGTGTCACTATGCTCTTGGTTGACTTTAAAGAGCACTAAACCATCAATGCTCCCCAATCACTGCACATTATAATAATTCGGATTTACATCAAAATAATGCAGGGAGATCACAGACAGATCTTGGACTGTTATATTGTGAACCAATGCGATAAAGAATGTTCCATTATAAACAGCTAACATTGAAACTAGGCTAACATGGGAATAATGATTTTGATTCTTTTACAGCGTACTCAAGGGTTACAGAATTCAGTCTATCCTAGCTCCTGAAACCTAGATAATACAAGTTTTTTTCTTTTGACTTTTGTTGTTTTTCTCTTCTCTAGATGGCCTGTCTTGACACTGAGAGTCAACAGATTGTCCTGCCACTTACAAGTCCACTCCTGTTCTCCCCATAACCCCAGCTCTGCACACGAGCTGTTTCCAGGAGCAGTCACTGGAAAGCAATGGGAATACATTTGCCTGTCTGACATAGGAATGGTTCAGGTTTCCTCTACTAAGAGGAACTGCATAAAAATTGATGTCTGCCTAAGTATTTATCCGGAGACAAAAGAACTCCAATGCTTATCCACACAGCTATTAGCAGGGTCACTCCTGTACGTAAATATCTTGTGCTTAATTCACATTCATCACCTGAAACCATCATACAATGTCACATATCAGACACATGTCGCATTTATATCCGATTGGGTACAATATGACGGGGTGCAATTTGTTAAGTGTTTTCAGGAAAGCTGCCTCAAGCAGTGTATAGAGGGCCCTACTCAGGAAGGGGGAAACCTTGACCTACTCTTGGGAAATAAGGCAGAGTAGGTGGCTGAGGTGACAGTGGGGAAGCACTTTGGGACTAGTGACCAGCATTCTATTAATTTTAAAATAGTTATGGAGAGGGACAAAACTGGTCCAACAGGTTCAAGTTCCAAACTGGAGCAAGGTGAATTTTGATGGAATTAGACAGGAGCTTGCAGGGGTTGATTGGAATAGTTTGTTTGCAGGTAAAGGGGAGAGGCCTCTGGCAAGTGGGAGGCCTTTGAAAATGTGATAGCTAGGTCTATATGTTCCTGTGAAGATGAAGGGCAAGATTGACAGGAACAGGGAACTCTGGGTGACAAGACATACTGGGACTTTGACCAGAAAGGAGGAGACATGGCTCAGATACATCTGGGATCAAGGGAATCCCTGGAGGTGTATAGGGGAAGGCTTTTAGCAAACTGACCTTCTTGAATCAGGACATACGGTACAGAGGTTGGAAACTTATGTTGCAGTTGTACAGAATGTTGTTGAGGCTGCACTTGGGGTATTGTATTCAGTTTTGGTCACCTTACTATAGGAAGGATATTATTAAACTGGAGAGAGTGCAGAAGAAATTTGGAAGCATGTTGCCAGGTCCGAGCTATAAGGAGAAATTGGATAAGCTAGGGCCTTTTACTTTACAGTGCAAGAGACTGAGGGGGGATCCTAAAGAAGTGTTAAAGGTCATGTGAGGCATGGATAGGGTGAACACACTCAGTCTTTTTTCCAGGGTTGGGGAATCGAGGTCTAGAGAGCATCAGTCTAAGGTTAGAGAGGAAAGGTTCAATGGGAACCTGAGGGGCAACATTTTTTACACAGAGTCGGGTACGCATACGGAATGAACTGCCAGCAGAAGTGGTTGAGACGGGTACAATAACAATATTTAGAAGGCATTTGGACAAACACATGGCTAGGAAAGGATTTGAAGGATATGGGCCAAGTGCAGGGAAATCGGGTTAACATGGATGGACAGTTTGGACGGCACAGACTAGTTTGGGCCGAAGGGCCTGTCTTCATGCTGTAGGACTCAAAAAGCAATCATAATTCCAAAAGTTCCAAATCACACTAGCCGAACTTTGAAACGAAATTCACGCATTAAAAATATCATTAATTTTCTGCTAGTTTCTTCTGATCTGACTAGAATGTACCCAACAGAAAGAGAAAGAGAGTTACATTAGTTTATTTGTTATCCAAATGTATGTCAAACTGTCAATAACAAATAGCTTTAAAAAGTTTATGTGAAAGAGATAGGCCTTGTCAGTGCACATTCACCTTAAACCAACTTAAGAGTCATAGAGATATATAGCATGGAAACAGACCATTCGGTCCAACTTGCCCATGCCGACTAGATATCCTAGATAATTCTAGTTCAATTTGGCAACATTTGTCCTTTATCCCTCTAAATCCTTCCTATTCATATACCCATCCAGATACTTTTTAACTGCTGCAATTATATCAGCCTCCACCACTTCCACTGGCAGCTCATTCCATACATGCACCACCCTCTGCATGAAAATGCTGCCCCTTAGGTCCCCTTTAAATCTTTCCATTCTCACCTTAAACCTATGCCCTCTAGTTTTGGACTCCCCCATCCCAGGGAAGAGACCTTGTCTATTTGCCCTAACCATGCTCCTCATGATTTTATAAACCTCTATAAGGTCACCCCTCAGCCTCTGATGCTCCAGGGAAAATAGCCCTCCCTATAGCTCAAGCCCTCCAACTCCTGGCAATATCCTTGTAAATCTTTTCTGAACCCTTTCAAGTTTCACAACATCCTTCCTATAGCAGGGAGACCAGAATTACATGTGGTATTCCAATAGTGACCTAACCAATGACCTCGACAACATAACATCCTAACTCCTATATTCAATGTACTTGCCAATAATGGCAAGCATACCTTCTTCACTATTCTACCTACCTGTGACTCAACTTTCAAGGAACTATGAACCTGCACTCCAAGGTCTCCTTATTCAGCAAAACTCCCCAGGACCTTACCATTAAGCGTTTAAGTCCTTCCCGGATTTGTAGCACCTCACATTTATCTAAATTAAACTCCATCTGCCATCCCTCAGCCCATTGGCCCATCTGATCAAGATCCCCTTGTACTCTAAGGTAACCTCCTATGCTCTTCAGTACACCTCCAATTTTAGTGTCATCTGCAAACTTACTAACCTCACCTCCTAGGTTTACATCCAAATCATTTATATAAATGACAAAAAGCAGTAGATACAGCACTGCCCTTGTGGCACACCACTGGTCACAGGCCTCCAATCTGAAACACAACTCTCCACTACCACCCTCTGTTTTTTACCTTTGAGCCAGTTTTATATCCAAATGGCTAGTTCTTCCTGTATTCCATGTGATTTAACCTTGTTAACCAGTCTGCCATGGAGAACATTGTTGAACACCTTACTGAAGTCCAGTTAGCCCTTATACCCTGCCTTCATCAATCTGCTTTGTTATTTCTCCAAAAAACTCAATCAAGTTAGTGAGACACAATTTCCCATGCTCAAAGCCATGTTGACTATCCCTAATCAGTCCTTGCCTTTCCAAATACATGTACATCCTGTCCCTCAGGATTCCCTCCAACAACGTGCCCACCATCGATGTCAGGCTCACTTGTCTATAGTTCCCTGGCTTGTCCTTACTATTCTTCTTAAATAGTGGCACCACATTAGCCAACCTCCAATCTTCTGGCACCTCACTTGTGACTATCGATGATACAAATATCTCTGCAAGGGGCCCAGCAATCACTTACCTAGCTTCCCACAGATTTCTTGGGTACAGCTGATAAGGACCTTGGAATTTATCTACCTTTATAAATTTTAAGACATCCAGCACCTCTTCCTTTTTATTATGGGCATTTTTCAAGATTTTGCTAGTTATTTTCCCATATTCTCTATCTTCCACATCCTTCTCCACAGTAAACACTGATGCAAAATATTAATTTAGTATCTCCCCCATCTACTGCGGTTCCATACATAGGTGGTCTTGCTGAACATTAAGGGGCCCTGTTGTCTCCATAGTTACCCTTTTAGTGCATTTGTAGTACCCCTTTGGATTGTCCTTAACCCTACTTGCCAAAGCTATCTCCTGTCCAGTTTTTGCTCTCCTGAATTCCCTCTTGGGGGATCCAAGATGACGGAGATCTAATAGGTCTGCTTTGCTGAGCTCTGTACTACAACCCAGGCAAAGTGATGCTTTTACCCTCCACTTACTAGCTGTTTTTGTAAAAATCAGCAGTATTAAATCCCTAGAATCTCTGTACATTACCTTTAGCGATCAGGCAAGATGACCAAAGGTCAAGGGCCACATGGATCTCAACATGCAGGGCACCCCCCTGCAGTAACGGACACGCCCGCTGCCGCAGCGCCGACCTCAGTGGAAGCTCCTTTGAACGAACCTGCTCAGATGGGGAGTATCGTATTCTCAGATTTCAATAGTTATCAAATAAGTTCCCTATTATCCTATGTGAATGACTGGGCTTGTCAGGATCGGAGGTTAATATGACTGGACATTGAGGCCTCCCAGGCAAAATGTCCCTTTATTAATTTGCTGTTTATGGACAAGATGAGGACTGTCACGGAGCATTGTCGAAGTCCGATTGTCATTAACACGGTCAAAGATTGGAGAATGATGCCACAAAATGAGGGCAACTTATATAAAACCTCTCTTTTTACTCCCATAGCAGGAATGCCAGGACTTTGGCCAGGATTGATAGATTCTGGCTTTAGGAGTCTAGTGGAGTCTCCTGTCTGAGAGACTCCTTTGCAGGGGAGGTCATGATGTCTTTCGATTAGTTGAGCCATAAATATGAATTGTCCAGCAGGGACTTCTTCTGTTATTTTCAGATTAGGGACTTTACATAGAAAAAGACCACAATATTGGTTAATTCCTATAAGTCTGGTGTAAAGAAGAGAGTACTTTGGTCCGTCATCTTGGATCCCCCAGGAATATACCTAAGAGGGAATTCAGGAGGGCAAAAACTGGACAGGAGATAGCTTTGGCAAGTAGGGTTAAGGACAATCCAAAGGTATTAGTACCCTCTACCATTTACTGGGAGGTGGTGCCTTAAAAGACATGGAACAGCTCTGCGGGATCTGGAGTTAAGAATTCGAATTTGGAGATCTCATCAGAGGTATGGGATGACATTTGGAAGAACATGAGAAAGATTTTGATCTGTAATAGAATACAGGTTATGCAACTGAAGGTTCTCCACAGGGCCTAGTTGGCCCCAGAGCAGCTAGCAAAATTTTAAAAAGGAATGTCTCCAATGTGCCCCAAATGCAAAATAGGCATTGGTACTCTCACCCGTTGCTTGTGGTGGTGCCACAAATTTTGCAGGTATTGGGGAGCTATAGCAAATGCTTTGGAAGGGATCTTGGGAACCAAAGTCAAGGTAGATCCTCTTGAACCGGTCAAATCTGCCTTCATTAGATGCGCATGGGAAGAAACTGTTCAATATTCTTACATATTGTGTGAGGAAGAACATTCTGATGAGCTGGATCTCGGAAAATCCCCTGAGCCAGTAGGGATGGCGCAGATTAGTTATAGAACATGTTCCCCTAGGCTTCCTTACAAGTATAGTGCACCAGAAAACTGAACTTTTTTTAATAAGACATGAAAGTCTTTTTTGAACTATATAGATGCAGACTTGATGGCTATATTGATTAGGGCCTTTGTATAGCCACAAAGATTGTGTCTGATGGGCCGGGGGCCATGAGAGGAAGAACCCCGAATAAATACGGGTACACTAACTGATGCTCCCGGTGATGGGGAGCTTCGGTGGGGTTGCGTTGGGTGGTGCAATTGAATTTAACTTAATTTAATTTTATTAGATTTTTTATTAGATTACTTATTAGATTACTTACAGTGTGGAAACAGGCCCTTCGGCCCAACAAGTCCACACCGACCCGTCGAAGCGTAACCCACCCAGACCCATTCCCCTACATTTACCACTTCACCTAACACTACAGGCAATTTAGCATGGCCAATTCACCCTAACCTGCACATTTTTTTTGGACTGTGGGAGGAAACCGGAGCACCCGGAGGAAACCCACGCAGACACGGGGAGAATGTGCAAACTCCACACAGAGAGTCGCCTGAGGTGGGAATTGAACCCGGGTCTCTGGCGCTGTGAGGCAGCAGTGCTAACCAGTGCTAATTATTTTATTTAATTATTTATTGAATTGTAGTATGGATAGATTCTTTGAATTGTAAAGTTGAGTAGTAGTTAGTTTATAGTTATTGTTGTTACATTATAAGGTTGTTATACTATTTTATTGTAATTTTATAATTTTGTAAAAAAAACTTTTTCAATTAAAAAAAGTATACTGTACAGCCTTTACACTCTTCTAGCTTAACATAAAAACTGAAACAAACATTAAAATTGCTGAAGAAACTCAACAGGTCTGGCAGCATCTGTGGAGACGGAAATGGAGTTAACATTTTAAGTCCAATATGACTCTTATTCAGAACTTGATTACTGAGATTTAAGACTTGGCTGGGTATAAGTGCTTTCTCATCCCATTGAAAGGTTGCAGGTTTGAGTCCCAGTTCAGAAACTTGATCAAGACACTCGGCTCCTGTATTCAGAAAATTGTGTTGTTGGAGATGATATTTATCCTCTGAAGTATTTAATAAAGGCACTGGCTGCTATTTCTGTTGGGTGTAAAAATTCCAGAGTGACTGGAACTTCCAAGGTTAAAATCTAGACACTTTGAGAAGTCATGGGAAGGGAGGGGCGCTCCATACTGGATGTCCAATTACACGGGTCTGTGTGAGGGACAGAAAAATCATAGAATTATACAACCACTGAGCCATTGTGCCACTGAAGTGAAAATCACAGGATGACATCTCTGAGTGTATGACATAAATGATCTGGAGGAAGGTATAGGTGGTCTGATTAGCAAGTTTGCAGATAAGATTGGTGGAGCAGCAGATAGTGAAGGAGACTGTCAGAGAATGCGGCAGAATACAGATAGATTGGAGAGCTGGGCAGAGAAATGGCAGATGGAGTTCAATCTGGGCAAATGCGAAGTGATGTATTTTGGAAGATCCAATTCAAAAGCGAACTAAACGGTAAATGGAAAAGCCCTGGAGAAAATTGATATACGGAGAGATTTGGGTGTTCAGATCCATTGTACCCAGAAGGTGGCAATGCAAGTTAATAGAGTGGTCAAGAAAGCATAAGGTATGCTTTCCTTCATCAGACGGGGCATTGAGTACAAGAGTTGGCAGATCATGTTACAGTTGTATAGGATTTTGGATCAGCGAAATTTGGAATACTGCGTACAGTTCTGGTTGCCACATTACCAAAAGGATGTTGATGCTTTGGAAAGGGTACAGAGGAGGTTCACCAGGATGGTATGGTGAGTGCTAGCAATGAGGAGAGGTTGAGTAGACGAGGATTATTTTCATTAGAAAGACAGGGGTTGAGGGGCACCTGATTGAGGCCTACAAATTCATGAGCGGTATGATGCCAGGAGCATCCAGAATAAGATGGGTAAACTTGTAGCATGGGATGGTACCTGGGAGAGGAAGGAATGGTTGTTGCAGATTCCAGGATTTCGATGTTTCAGCAAGAACAGAGATAATGGGAAAAGAGTGGGGGGAAATGGAGCGGGTGGGGGGTGGGAATGGGGGAGGGTGTGGCATTGTTGATCAAGGGTAGCGTTACGGCAGATGAGATACTGTTTGGGGGCTCATCCGCTGAGGTTAGAAACAGGAAAGGAGAGGTCACCCTGTTGGGAGTTTTCTATAGGCCTCCAAAATTTCCCAAGGATGTAGAGGAAAGGATAGCAAAGATGATTCTCGATAGGAGTGAGAGTAACAGTGCAATTATTATGGGGTCTTTAACTTAGAACATAGAATATAGAACAATACAGTGCAGAATTGGCCCTTCGGCCCTCGATGTTGCACCGACCTGTGACCTATTCTCAGCTACACTATCCCAAAATCATCCATGTGCTTATCTAAGGATTGTTTAAATCTCCCTAATGTGGCTGAGTTGACTACATTAGCAGGTAGGGCATTCCATGCTCTTACCACTCTCTGCGTAAAGAGCCTGCCTCTGACATCTGTCTTAAATCTATCACCCCTCAATTTGTAGTTATGCCCCCTCGTACATGCTGACGTCATCATCCTAGGAAAAAGACTTTCACTGTCTACCCTATCTAATCCTCTGATCATCTTGTATGTCTCTATCGAAGCCCCTCTTAGCCTTCTTCTTTCCACTGAGAACAGGTTCAAGTCTCTCAGCCTTTCCTTATAAGATCTTCCCTCCAGACCAGGCAACATCCTGGTAAATCTCCTCTGCACCTTTTCCAATGCTTCCACATCCTTCCCGAAATATGGGGACCAGAACTGTACACAATATTCCAAGTGTGGCCGCACTAGCGTTTTGTATAGTTGCAGCATGATATTGCGGCTCCGGAACTCATCCCTCTACCAATGAAACCTAACACACTGTATGCCTTCTTAACAGCACTATCCATCTGGGTGGCAACTTTCAGGGATCTATGTACATGGACTCCAAGATCCCTCTGCACATCCACACTACCAAGAATCTTTCCATTGACCCAGTACTCTGTCTTCCTGTTATTCTTCCCAAATTGCATCACCTCACATTTAGCTGCATTGAACTCCATTTGCCACCTCTCAGCCCAATTCTGCAGTTTATTCAAGTCCCCCTGCAACCTGTAACATTTTTCCAAACTGTCCACCGACTTTAGTGTCATCTGCAAATTTACTAATCCATCCACCTATGCCTGCATCTAAGTCATTTATAAAAATGACAAAAAAAAGTGGTCCCAAAACAGACCCTTGTGGCACACCACTCCCTGCTCCGACTCCAGGCTGAATATTTTCAATCAACCACCACTCCCTGCCTTCTTTCAAAAAGCCAGTTTCTAATCCAAACTGCTAAATCGCCCTCAATCCCATGCCTCTGCATTTTCTCCAACAGCCTACCATGTGGAACCTTATCAAAGGCTTTACTGAAGTCCATGCATACCACGTCATCTGCCCTACCTTCATCTACATACTTGGTCACCTTCTCAAAAAATTCAATGTGGCTTGTGAGACACGACCTGCCCTTGATGAAACCATGTTGACTATCTGAAATCAAATTGTTGTTTGCGAGATGATTATAAATCTTCTCTCTTATAATCCTTTCCAAATCCTTTCCTACAACAGAAAGGTCTATAATTACCTGAGTCATCTCTACTGCCCTTCTTGAACAAGGGCACAACATTTGCAATCCTCCAGTCCTCTGGTACCAAACCTGTAGACCAATGACGACTCAAAAATTAAAGCCAAAGGCTCAGCTATCTCCTCCCTAGCTTCCCAGAGAATCCTCGGATAAATCCCATTCGGCCGAGGGAACTTGTCTACTAGAATTGATAACACCTGTTCGTAACTAATCTCGATCCTTTCGAGTCGAATATCTTGTACTTCATTCATCTCCTCAACAATATCATCCTTTTCCTGGATGAAAACTGATGAGAAATGTTCATTCAATCTCCACAGGGTCCACACTCAACTTCCCATTTCTGTCTTTGATTGGCCCGATCCCTACCTTAGTCATCCTTTTATTCCTCACATACCTAAGGACAGCTTTAGGGCTCTATTATTCTATTTGCTAAAGACTGTTTGTGTCCTCTCTTTGCAACTTTCTCTTTAAATCCTCCCTAGCTGACCTGTAACTCTCCATCGCCTCATCTGAACCATCTTGCCTCATCAACACATAAACCTCCTTCTTCTTCGTAAAAGGCATGCAATTTCTGTTGTAAACCACGGTTCCCTTACCTTATCACTTCCTCCCTGCCTGACAGGAACATACCTGTCAAAGACACACAATATCTGTTCCTTAGACCAGCTCCATATTTCCATTGTCTGCATCCCCTGCATTTTGTTACCCCATTCTATGAATCCTAATTCTTGCCTAATCACATTATAATTGCCCTTGCCCATCAATAACTCTTGACCTGTGGCATGTACTTATTCCTTTCCATCGCTAAACTAAACGTAACTGAATTATGGTCACTCTCTCCAAAGTGCTCACCTACAACAAAGTCAAACACCTGGCCTGGTTCATTACCAATCACCAGATCTGTCTTCCCAATACTGACTGGGAATACTATAGTTCAAGTAATTTAGGTGGGTCAGTTTTTGTTCAATGTGTGCAGGGCGGTTTTCTGACACAGTATATAGTCAGGCTAGCAAGGAGAGTTGCCATATTGGATTTGGTACAGGGAAGTGAATCCAGCCAGGTGTTAGATTTGGAGGGAGGTGAGCACTTTGGTGATAGTGACCATAATTTGGATACGTTTACAATATACTGGATGGAAAGAGGTATAACTAGGGGAAAGGTAATTAGATTAGATTAGATTCCCGACAGTGTGGAAACAGGCCCTTCGGCCCAACCAGTCCACACCGACTCTTTGAAGAGTAACCCACCCAGAACCATTTCCCTCTGACTAATGCACCTAACACTAAGGGCAATTTAGCATGGCCAATTCACCTGACCTGCACATCTTTGGACTGTGGGAGGAAACCAGAGCACCCAGAGAAAACCCACGCAGACACAGGGAGAATGTGCAAACTCCACACAGATAGTCACCCAAGGCTGGAATTGAACATGGGACCCTGGTGCTGTGAGGCAGCAGCGCTAACCACTGAGCCACCATGCCACCCAATATGATACGATTTGGCAAGATTTAGGATGCATAAGATGGGGAAGGAAACTGCAGGGGATGGGCACATTTAAAATGTGGAGCTCATTCAAGAAATAGCAGGCCTTTGATAAGTATATACCTATCAGGCAGGGAGGTAGTTATCAAGAGAGGGAGCCATGGTTTACTAGAGAAGTTGAAGATCTTGTCAAGAGAAAAAAGAAAGCTGATGTGACGATGAGGTGTGAAGGCTCAGTTAGGGGGCTTGAAAGTTGTAAGTTAGCCAGAAAAGACCTAAAGAGAGGGCTAAGAAGAGCCAGGAGGGGTCATGAGAAGTTGTTGGCAGATAGGATCAAGGAAAACCCTGAGGCCTTCTATAGGTATATCAGGAATAAAAGAATGACTAGAGTAAGATTAGGGCCAATCAAAGATAGCAGTGGGAAGTTGTATGTGGATTGTTAATGAATTTTTTTTGTAAGTATTCACATTGGTAAAGAGCAATGTTAGTGAGAATAAGGAGATAAAGAGATACAGATGAGATGGGATTGCAGTTGACAAAGAGGAGGTTTTAGCAATTTTGGAAAATCTGAAAATAGATAAAACCTCTGGGCCGGATTGGATTTATCCTTGGATTCTCTGGGAAGCCAGGGAGGAGATCGCAGAGCCTTTGGCTTTGATCTTTATGTCATCATTGTTGACAGCAGTAATGCCAGAAGACTGGAGGATAGCAAATGTTGTTCCCTTGTTTAAGAAAGGGAGTTGGGACAACCATTACAATTATAGGCCAGCCAGCCTTACTTCGGTTGTGGGTAAGGTGTTGGAAAAAGTTATAAGAGATAGGATTTATAATCATCTGGAAAGGAATAAGTTGATTAGGGATAGTCAATACGGTTTTGTGAAGGGTAGTTCGTACCTCACAAACCTTATTGAGTTCTTCCCGAAGATGACAAAACAGGTGGATGAAGGGAAATTGGTTGATGTGGTGTATATGGACTGCAGTATGGAGTTTCATAGAGTCATAGAGGTGTACAGCACAGAAACAGACCCTTCAGTCCAACTCGTCCATGCTGACCAGATATCCCAACCCAATCTCGTCCCACCTGCCAGCATCTGGCCCATAACTCTCCAAACCCTTCCTGTTCATATACCCATCCAGATGATAAGGTTCCACATGGTAGGCTATTGCAGAAAATATGGAATTCAGGGATTGAAGGTGATTTAGCAATTTGGATCAGAAATTGGCTAGCTGAAAGAAGACAGAGAGTGGTGATTGATGGGAAATGTTCATCCTGGAGCTCAGTTACTAGTGGTGTACCAGAAGGATCTGTTTTGGACCACTGCTGTTTGTTATTTTGATAAATGATCTGGATTTGGGCGTAGAAGGATGGGTTAGTAAACTTGCGAATAACACGAAGGGAGGCAGAGTTGTGGATAGTGCCGAAGAATGTTATGCGTTACAGACAGACATAGATAAGATGTAGAGCTGGGCGGAGAAGTGGCAAATACAGTTTATTGCAGAAAAGTATGATGTAGTTCACTTCGGAAGAAGTAACAGAAATGCAGACTACTGGGCTAATGGTAAAACTCTTGGCAGTGTAGATGATGAGAGATCTCGGTGTCCAGGTGCATAAATCCCTGAAGGTTGCCACCAAGGTTGATAGGGTTGTTAAGAAGGCATGTGGTGTGTTGGTGTTTATTGGTGAGGGATTGAGTTTCAAAACCATGGGATCATGCTTCATTTCTACAAGACACTGGTAAGGCTGCACCTGGAGTATTGCATGCAGTTCTGGTCACCACATTAAGGGAAGGATGTGGAAGCTTTGGAAAGGGTTCAGAGGAGATTTACTAGGATGTTGACTGGGATGGAAGGATGGTGTTATTAGAAAAGGCTGAGGGAACTGAGACTGTTTTCATTGGGGAGAAGAAGATTGAGAGATAACTTAATCGAGATGTATAAGATAATCAGAGGGTTCGATAGGGTGGACACTGAGAGCCTTTTCCCTTGAAGGCTAACACGGGGGAACATAGTTTTGAATTGAGGGATGATAGATTTAGGACAGATATTAGGGGTAGTCTCTTCACTCAGAGAATAGTAGGGGCATGGAATGGAATGCACCCATAATAGACTCACTGATGTTAAGGGCATTTAAGGGGGCACTGGACAGACATATGGATAATAATAGAATGGCGTCGGTTAGATGGCATCAGATTATTTTCACAGATCAGTGCAACATCGAGGGCAGAAAGGCCTGTACTGTGCTTAATGTTTTGTGTTCTATGTATAGACAGGGTGATAGCAAAACGCTTTTTTCCAGAGTGGGGGACTCAATTACTAGGAGTCATGAGTGCAAGGTGAGAGGGGAAACGTTTAATGGAGATATATGTGGAAAGTTCTTTACGTAGAGGGTGGTGGGTGCCTGGAATGTGTTACCAATGGAGGTGGTAGAGGTGGGCACGATAGCCTCATATAAGATGCATCTAGATAGATATATGAATGGGTAGGGAGCAGAAGGGTACAGATCCTTAGAAAATCAGCAACAGGTTTAGTTAGAGGATCGGCACAGGCTTGGAGGGCTGAAGGGCCTGTTCCTGTGCTGTAATTTTCAGTTTTTTGTTGCTCTTGTATATCCAGTCAAAGTTGGTGACCCTGCTCCATCACTAATTTAAAAACTGCATCAGGGCCGAAGAGTAATGACAACCTCCTGAGAAGGAAGGACAACATTTCACTCCGATTTTCCCTTTTGATATTTGACACATGTGGAAAAAATTGAAAACCGAGACATTTGAAATATACTCAGTAAATTGTTGGGGCACAAGGACATTTTATAAAAAGCCAGGACTTTCCTGGCAACATAGGAGCATCTAGTCACTGTGAAAAGCCCCTGTGGTACGAGCTTTTTTAAAAAAAGCTCCTGATCAATATCCCTGAACTAGTTCAGAAGATGGGTTACCTGATAATGGTCCCATTGCTCTTTGTACAACCATGTTGTTTTCAACAAGCCTGCTGCATTTCCTGCAGTATAACTACATCTATTCTTCAAAGAGTACTCCATAGTGGGCGGCACGGTGGCACAGTGGTTAGAACTGCTGCCTCACAGTACCAGAGACCCGGGTTCAATTCCCGACTCAGGCGACTGACTGTGTGGAGTTTGCACATTCTCCCCGTGTCTGCGTGGGTTTCCTCCGGGTGCTCCGGTTTCCTCCCACAGTCCAAAGATGTGCAGGTCAGGTGAATTGGCCATGCTAAATTGCCCATAGAGTTAGGTAAAGGAGAAAATGTAGGGGAATGGGTGGGTTGGGCTTCGGCAGGTCGGTGTGGACTTGTTGGGCCAAAGGGCCTGTTTCCACACTGTAAGTAATCTAATCTCAGTAGACCTGACATGCCTTGTCGTGCAAATGTAGATCCTTCTTTTCTTTGTGTCTCAACTATTGTCCAGACACCTGAGCACCTTACAATAAAAAACACCTTGTGGGATCAACCTGTTTAAAACTAGCTGTGGCACAGTTCAAAGATCAGACAAAGTTCAATAGGGTGATCCCAGATATGGAGGGACTGCCTTCAGGGAGAATCGGGCCTGTACTAATTGGAATTTACAAGAATCTTAAGGGAATTGACAGGGTAAATGCTGAAAAGTTATTTCTCCTTTAGGACTAAAGAACATAGTCTCCAGATAAGGATGTCCACTTAGAACAGAAATGAGGAGGAATTTCTTAGAGCATAGTGAATCTGTAGAATGCTTTAGTGCAGACAACTTCTGAGGTTGGGTCATTAAGAGTATTTGAGGCTGAGATGGACAGATTTTTAATCAGAAAAGGAATCAAGAGCTGTGGGAAAAAGGCAGGAAAGGTGGAGTTGAAGATTTTCAGATCAGCCATGATCCCATTGAATGCTGGACTGGATTTGATCACCTACTCTGCTCCTATGCATTATGGTTAAAGGCAAGACAATACTTTAGCAGTATTACAGCCCAAAAAGAAGCCAATTGCTCCAACAAGGCTTAAGAACATAGAATAAAGGAATGTATAGCACAGGAGCAGGTTCTTTGGCCCACCATGACTGTGCCGACCACGATTCCATACTAAACCGACCCCATTTGCCTGCATACGATCCATATCCCTCGGTTCCCTGCCTATTCATCTCTTTTAATCTTTTCAGCTCTCACCTTAAACATATGGCCCCTAGTATTTGACATTTTCACCCTCTGACTATCCATTCGATTCACGTCCTCATAATTTTATATACTTCAGTCAGGTCACCCCTCAGCCTCCAATGCTCAAGAGAAAACAATCCAAGTTTGTCCAATCTCTGCTTATAGCTAATACATTCCAGTCTAGGAAACATCCTGATAAACTTCTTTTGCCCGGACTCTAATGCCTCCACATCCTTCCTATACTGTGATGACTAGAACTGTGCACATTACTCCAAATGTAGCCGAACTAAAATCTAATACTGTTGTAATGGGACTTGTTAACGTTTACGTTCAGGACCTCCACCGATGAAGGCAAGCATATCATATGCCTTCTTTACCACCTTATCCACTAGTGTTGCCACTTTGGGAGACCTACAGACTTGGATCCCAAGACCCCTCTGTATATATCTTGGGTGGAATGGTGGCTCACTGCATCAGGCATCTATGTTCAATTCCAGCAATAGTGGCTGTCTTTGCAGACTTTGCACATTCTCCCCATGTCTGTTTGGGCTTCGGCAGGTGCTCTGGTTTCCATCCACAGTCCAAAGATGTGAAAGTTAGGTGGACTGGCCATGGAAAATGCAGGGTTACGGGGATAGGGCTGGGTCTGAATGGGACCACTTTAGATAGTCAGTGCAGACATGATGGGCTGAATGGCCTCTTTCCAGACTGTAGGGATACTGTTTTGAAGATGAAGGCATGCACTGTACCTTTATGAGAGAGTGAATGCTGTTCTGAACTGAGAGAATACAAGCACCTATGTATATGACTAGACGGCAGTCCCAGAGTGTACTGGAAACTTGAAAATATGTGACATTTGGCTGTGAAATAGACACCTGCGCTAGTTGCTGTTTAGACAATAATTCAAATTTAACCAATCAGTTTACATCATGCCCCAGGATACAAAAACCCAATCAAGTTTGAATTTATTATTTTGCCAAAATCAAACCAATGAGATAATCCTATGTTGGGGATATAAAATGCAGGCACTTTGAAAATTTGAGATAGAGCAACTGCCATCAAGTGAGACTCAAGAAATTAGGAAACACTCTCTATCAAAGGCACCTTTTTACATGAAACATAGTCATAGTAAAAAGAAAGAAGACGACCCAGGGAGATCTTCAGCCGGAAGAAGAAAGAGACCAAAGATGACAGCGGCTGTGTAGTTTTGAAATTAAGTTGACATAATTTTAATAAGTGCCTTATTGGAACAGCAAATTGTTATAGAGTTGGAGGCAGGTAATAAACAGTTAAGAGAAAGAGGGACTTAGAGTTGTGAATACTTGTTGTTTAATGTTTACTTTAGAGTTAAGAATAAATTGATATTATTTGCTTTAAATAGTGAAATTTGGGAGTTCTCTGTCACTCATATTTTAACAGATTATGAGGTGAGATGAGCTTTTCTGGGTGTTTGATTTAATTAACAGAAGGGTTCACCGCTGTGTCGTAACAATGTTATGTCAAATTCTTAAGATCCTGCCATTTACTGCTTACTTTCCTCTTGGATTTGATCTCCTAAAATGCAATACTTCACAATTGTTTGAATGAAAACAAAGAACAAAGAACCTTATAGTGCAGGAACAGGTCCTTCGGCCCTCCAAGCCTCCGCCGATCCAGATCCTCGATCGAAACCTATTGCCTATTTTCTAAAGATCTGTATCCCTCTGCTCCCTGCCCATTCATGTATCTGTCTAGATACATCTTAGATGATGCTATCATTTCTGCCCCTATCACCTCCACTGGCAATGCATTCCAGGCACCCACCACCCTCTGCATGAAGAATTTACCACACATATCTCCCCTAAACATTTCCCCTCTCACTGTGAACTCATGACCCTGAGTAATTGAATCCTCCACTCTGGGAAAAGGTTTCTTGTTATCCACCCTGTCTAAACACCTCATGATCTTGTAGGCCTCAATCAGGTCTCCCCTCAATCTCCTTCTTTCCAATGAAAATAATCCTAATCTACTCAACCTCTAGCAACCTCCATACCAGCAACATCCTGGTGAACCTTCTCTGCACCCTCTCCAAAGCGTCCACATCCTTTTGGTAATATGGTGACCAGAACTGTATGCAATATTCCAAATATAGCCGAAACAAAATCTTATACAACTGTAACATGACCTGCAAACTCTTGTATTCTGCATCCCGTCCGATGAAGGAAAACATGCCTATGCTTTCTTGACCACTCTTTAGACCTGCATTGCCACCTTCAGGGAACAATGGACCTGAACACCCAGATCTCTTTGTACATCAATTTTCCCCCAGACATTTTCCATTTACTGTATAGTTCGCTCTTGAAATTGCATCTTCCAAAATGCATCACCTCGCATTTGTCTGGATTAAACTCCATCCGCAATTTCTCTGCCCAACTCTCCAATCTATCTATAGTCTGCTGTATTCTCTGACAGTCCCCTTCAATAGCTGCTACTTCACCAATCTTAGTGTCATCTGCAAACTTGCTAATGAGGCAACCCACACCTTCCTCCAAATCATTTATGTATATGACAAACAACAGTCATCCAAGAAGGATCCCAGTGGGACACCACTGGTCACAGGTTTCCAATTTGAATAGCTCCCTTCCACTACTACTCTCTGTCTCCTGTTGCCCAACCAGTTCTCTATCCATCTAGCTAGAACACCCTGGACCCCATGTGACTCTACCTTCTCTATCAGCCTACCATTGGGAACCTTATCAAAAGCCTTCCTAAAGTCCATGTATATGACATCTACAGCCCTTCTCTCATCAATCAACATTGTCACCTCTTCAAAGAATTCTATTAGGCTTGTAAGACATGACCTTCCCTGCACAAAACAATGCTGTCTATCACTGATAAGCCCATTTTCTTCCAAATGGGTATATATCCTATCCCTTATTATCTTCTCCAGTAGCTTCCCTAACACTGATGTCAGGCTCACAGGTCTGTAATTATTTGGATTATCCCTACTACCCTTTGTAAACAAGGGGACAATATTAGCAATTCTCCAGTTCTCTGAGACCTCCCCCATGTTCAAAGATGCTGCAATATCTGGATTAAACTCCATCTGTCCTTGCTCCACCCAACTTTCCAACAGATCCATGTCCTGCTGCATTCTTTGATACCCTTCTCACCATTCACAATTTCCACCAATTTGCAAACTTACTAATCAGACCACCTACATTTTCATCCAAATCATTTATAAATATGAGAAACAACAAAGATCCCAGCATGATCCTTGCAGAACACTACTAGTCAGAGATCTTCAGTCAGAAAAACACCCCATCCATAACTAACCTCTGTCTTCTATGGCCTAGCCAAATTTATCAAACTTACTAACTCACCATGGATCCCATGTGACTTTATCTTCTGGGCCAGCCTACCAGAACGGAGCTTGTCAAATGCTTTAGTAAAGTCCATGTAGACAACATCCACTGCCCTAACCTTATCAATCATCTTTGTCACTTCCTCAAAAAACTCAATTCAGTTTCTGCATGAAGCCATGTTGACTATTCCTAAGAAATCCATTCCCATTCTTCTCCAAATGCAAGTAAATGCTGTCCCTAAGAATCTTCTTCAATAATTTCCCTCTCACTAATGTAAGGCTCGCCAGTCTATAATTTCCTGCATTATTCCTGCTGCCCTTCTTAAACAAAGGAACAATATCGGCTTTTCTCGAGACTTCTAGGACCTTGTCTGGGGCTAAAGAGAATATAAAGATCTCTGTCAAGGCCCCAGCAATTTCCTCCCTTGTCTCCTTCACTATCCTGGGATAGATCCCTTTAGGCACTGGGGATCTGTCTACCTGAATATTTTTCAAGACATCCAACACTTGCTCCTCCTTAGTATCGACATACTCCAGAATATCAAAATACCCTTCCCTAATATTACCATCATCCATGTCCTTCTCCCTGGTGAGTACCAATGTGAACTACTCGTTAAGGATCTAACCCAATTCCTCTGGCTCCATACACAAATTCCCTGCTTTGTCCTTGAGTGGACCTACCCTTTTCCTAGTTACACTGTTGCTCCTAATATACAATAAAATGTCTTGGGATTCTTCTTGATCCTACTTGCCCAGGACATTTCATGGTTTCTTCCAGCAATCGGGCAGCACGGTGGCACAGTGGTTAGCACTGCTGCCTCACAGCGCCAGAACCCGGGTTCAATTCCCGCCTCAGGCGACTGACTGTGTGGAGTTTGCATGTTCTGCCCGTGTCTGCGTGGGTTTCCTCCGGGTGCTCCGGTTTCCTCCCACAGTCCAAAGATGTGCAGGGTCAGGTGAATTGGCCATACTAAATTGCTCGTAGTGTTAGGTAAGGGGTAAATGTAGGAATATGGGTGGGTTTTGCTTCGGCGGGTCGGTGTGGACTTGTTGGGCCGAAGGGCCTGATTCCACACTGTAATCTAATCTAATCTAATCAATCCTGATGTTTTGCTTAAGTTCTTTACTGTTTCCTTATACTCCTCAAGGGTCTTGTTTGATTTCAGTTTCCTAAATGTTACACGTGCTTTCTTTTTCTTTTTGACTAAACTTTCAATATGTTTTGTCATCCAGTGTTCTTAAATCTTATCATCTTTATCTTTCACCTTCATAGGTACAGCTGGTCCTGACCTCTGATCAACTGGCCTTTAAAGTACTCCCACATGTCAGATGTGGATTTATCCTCAAAAAGCCACCCCTAATCTAATTTCACCAGTCCCTGTCTCATACTGTTGGCCATTTTCCAATTTAACACTATCAGTGGAAGATCAGTCTTATCCTTAAACTATCTTAGAGCTTACAGAATTATGATCACTTTTCTCAAAATGCTCCTTCATGGCCGGGCTCATTCCCCAGTATCATGGCTAATGTGACTCCTTCCCTGGTTGAACCATTGTCATAGTGTCATACAGCACGGAAATAGACCCTTCGGTCCAACCCATCTGTGTAGACCAGAAATTCCAATCTGATTTAGTCCTATTTGCCAGCATTTAGCCCATAAACCCTTGCTACTAATGTACTCATCCAGATGCCTTTTAAATGTAATTGTACCAGCCTCCATCACTTTCTCTGGCAGCTCATTACATGCACCCTCTGCATGAAAAAGTTACCCCTTAAGTCCTTTTTAAATCTTTCCCTTCTCATCTTAAACCTATACCCTCTAGTTTTAGACTCCCCCACCCGAGGAAAAAGACCTTGCCTATTCACCCTATCCATGCCTCTCATGATTTTATAAATCTCTATGAGGTTACCCCTCAGCCATGTCTACATGCTGCTTTAAGAATCCCTTCTGAATGCACTTAACAAATTCTGCCACATCTCAGACAATAGCACTGAGGGAGTCCCCGTCAATATTGGGGAAGTGAAATCTCGCACTAAACCCTGTTCTTTATACATCTTTCCATGATGTGCTTCCGTATCTGTTCCTCTAGTTCCAGCTGGCTGTTATCAGGCCTATAGCTTAACTGCACCATAGTGATTGCACCATTCTTTATGGGTTCTACCCCATATGTCCTCTTTGGATGACCTCTCCAAGATGTCCTTTCTTAGCACAGCTGCTCAATAATAAGTAATATAACTCCCCCACCATTTTTACGTCCCTCACTATCATGCTTAAAACATCTAAACCCTGGAACATTGAAGCTGCCATTCCTGCCCTTCTCTCAACCAAATTTCTGTAATGGCTGCAACATTCCATTCCATGTACTAATCCAGGCTCTGAGCTTATCTGCTTTACCTGAAATATCCCTTACATTAAAATAAATATACTTCAGACTGCCAGTCCTGCTGCTTCCATTAATCTGGTATTCCCTGTTCTTCCATGATTTGCTGAGAGGTTTAGATTACTTACAGTGTGGAAACAGGCCCTTCAGCCCAACAAGTCCACACCGACCCGCCGAAGCGTAACCCACCCATACCCCTACATTTACCCCTTTAACCTAACACTACGGGCAATTTAGCATGGCCAATTCACCTGACCTGCACATCTTTGGACTGTGGGAGGAAACCGGAGCACCCGGAGGAAACCCACGCAGACACGGGGAGAATGTGCAAACTCCACACAGTCAGTCGCCTGAGTCGGGAATTGAACCCGGGTCTCTGGCGCTGTGAGGCAGCAGTGCTAACCACTGTGCCACTGTACCGCCCACCAAGGTGTGAGGGAGGAGGGAAGGATTGCTGGGAAGGTGAGCATAACACTTTTGTTTTTAAAAGAGCGGTGAGGAGAGAGGGCGGAGAGAAGCGAGGACTGCCTAGAGGTTTTTAAGTGGGTGAGAACTGGAGCTGAAGCTGGATGAATTACGGATCATTCGGGAGGCTGAGAGAGAAATTGAGAGGATGTACAGGGAGGTGGTCACTCCCCAGACACAGGATAAGGACAGCTAGATTACAATCTGGGGGAGGAAAGGGAACCAACAGTCAGAGCAAGGATCCCCTGTGGCTGTTCCCCTCAGCAAGAAGTATACTGTTTTGGATACTGCTGTTTTGGAGACAGCCTACCAGGGGAAAGCCATAGTTGTCAGCTCTCTGGCACTGAGCCTGGCACTGTGGCTCAGAAGGGAAGGGGGGAGAATAGAAAAGTGCTTGTGGGATGGGAATCAATAGTTAGACGGATTGACAGGAGATTTTGTGGTCAGGAACAGGACTCCTGGAAGGTATGTTGCCTTCCCGGTGCCAGGTTCCGGGATGTCGCTGATCGGGTTTACAGGATTCTGAAGGGGGGGGGAAGCCAGAAATCGTGGTACATATTGGCACCAATGATATAGGTAGGAAAGGGATTGAGGATCTGAAAAGTGACTAACAGAGAGTTAGGTTGGAAGCTGAAGAGCAGGATGAGTAGAGAAGTGATCTCAGGTTTGCTACCGGTGCCACGAGATAGTGAGATGAGGAACAGTCAGCGAATGCAGCTTAACACGTGGCTGCGAGGCTGGTGCAGGAGGGAGGGCTTCAGATACCTAGACCATTGGGATACCTTCTGGGGAAGGTGGGACCTGTACATGAAGGACGGGTTACACCTGAACTGGAGGGGTACAAATGCCCTGGGTGGGAGATTTGCTCGTGTGGTTAAGGAGGGTTTAAACTAGCTTGGCAGGGGGTGGGAATCAGAGCCACATGTCTGAGAGGGGGAAGTTGCAAATGGGACAATGACAGGATGAAGTGAATCTATCAGGAAAGGTTCTCACGCGATGAAACAAAGGGATTGGTTAAAGTGTGTCTGCTTTAATGCAAGGAGTGTCAGAAATAAGAGTGACAAAATTAGAGCATGGATCAGTACTTGGGGCTACAATGTTATGGCCATAACGTAGACGTGGGTTTCACAGGGGCAGGAATGGTTGCTAGATGTTCCAGGATTTAGAACATTTAGAAAGAACAGGGAGGGGTGGAAAAAGAGGAGGGAGTGTAGCATTGCTAATCAGAGAGTGCATCACAGCTACAGAAACGAAGGTTGTTGAGGAAGGTTTGGCTACTGAGTCAGTATGGGTGGAAGTTAGGAACAGCAAGGGAACAGCCACTGCATTGGGGGTTTTCTACAGATCCCCTAATAGCAGTAGGGAGATTGAAGAACTCATAGGCAGGCAGATTCTGGAAAAATGCAGATGTAGTAAGGTTGTTGTTATGGGTGATTTCAACTTTCCCAATATTGTCTGGAACCTCCTTAGTGCAGATGGTTTTGATGGAGCCGCTTTTGTCAGGTGTGTTCAGGAGGGTTTCCTTACTCATTATGTAGACAGGCCGACGAGGGGAGAGGTCATTTTGGATTTGATGCTCGGCAATGAGCCAGGACAGGTGTCAGATCTCGCAGTGGGAGAGCACTTTGGAGACAGTTATCACAAGTGCCTCACATTTACCATAGCCTTGGAGAGTGAAAAGAGCAGTTACCGAGGGAAGATATTTAATTGGGGAAAAGGAAATTATGACGCCATCAAACAGGAGTTGGGAAGTACAGATTGGGAGCAATTGTTCACAGAAAGCCCACAGTAGTCATGTGGAGACTATTTAAGGAGCAGTTGTTGCGAGTGATGCACGAATTTGCTCCTCTGAGACAGGTAAGAAGGGGGAAGATTAAGGGATCTTGGACGACGAAAACAGAGGAGTTTCTTGTCAAAAGGAAGAAGGCAGTTTATGTAAGGTGGAGGAAGCAAGGATCTAGCACAGCTTTAGAGGATTACAGGCTTGCTAGAAAGGAACTCAGAAATGGACTGATGAGAGCCAGCAGGGGGCATGAAAAAGGCTAGGCAGGAAGGATTAGGGAGAACCTAATGCTGCAAATTTTGGCAAACTTTAAGATTATATGTTCCCAGCCCAGACCAGATTTATCCTAGGCTGCTCTAGGAAGTGAGAAAGGAGGTTGCTAAGCCGCTGGCAAAGATCTTTGCCCTGGGAAAAGTCTCTGGCTATTGACTCTATCTATTCTTCTCATTATCTTGTATACCTCGATCAGGTCTCCTCTCTTCCTCCTTCTCTCCAGAGAGAAAAGTCTGAACTTATTCAACCTTTCTTCATAAAGTAAGCCCTCCAGTCCAGAAGCATCCTGGTAAACCTTCTTTGAACCCTCTCCAAAGCCTCTGTATCTTTCCTATAGTAGGGCGACCAGAACTGGATACAATATTCCAAGTGTGGTCCTACCAGGGACTTGCAGAGCTGTAGCAAAACCTCATGGTTCTTATACTCCCTGTTAAGAAAGTATATGGCGTTTTGGCTTTCATTAACAACCCAGTCCACTTGGGTGGCAACTTTGAGGGATCTATGTACTTGCACACCCAGATCCCTCTGTTCTTCCAAACTGCCAAGAATCCTGTCTGGTGGTCACTTTTCTGTCTGTGTAGCCCTTACCTGTGGTGTGACCAGCTCATTAAACATGCTATCCAAACAATTCTCAGCCTCATGATGCTCCACAGTGAGTCCTTCTGCAGTTCCAGGCGCTCCCATGTGGCAAATCAGGAGCTGCAGCTGAATACATTTCCTGTATACGTAGTCACCATGAACATTGGAAATGTCCCTGATTTCCCAAATATTGCAGGAGGAGCATTCCAGGGTGTTGGCTTCTCCTGAAATTTTAAACCTTGTCAACTCCAAACAATAAACTAGGAAGCAATTGTACAACCTTACCCACCACTGACCAGAAATAGATTTCTCTCTCTCTCTCTCTCTCTGTAATCTTAACAAACTACAATGACAGAATTAAATACTTTCCCTCTGGGTACAACTCACTCAGTCTCTTGTCCTTGCTCCTGAGCAGGCAATCCTGCGTCACTCTTTCAGTCATAACGTCACACCTGGATTCAGCTCCCGACACTCCCCGCTCTCTCCACCAATCCCACTGCGCTAACTCTTTAGTTGCTCCCTGACAGTCCTCAGGCCTTCTCTGGCTAACCTCAATGTAGATCCTGCTCCTCAGGTATTGATCTGGAAACTCCTGCTGCTGTTTCCTCCCAGGTTCTCTCTGGTTGACACCTGCTGTTCTGACAGACCTACTGTGAACACCACGTCCATGAGTTACCTTATTCTAAGCATGCCTATCAAAATATGTCAAGCACTAATGAGAACAGAATCTACAATCCAGTAACCAATGACCCTAGCAAGAAGCTAATATTTTCATCACAACAAATACAAATAATTCGGTGTGGGTGCTCCACCTTCTGTGGTTAGTTCACCTACAGATATAACTTCATGCCGCAACTTACCACTTCCCTAATCACCTGCCTCCCTAGTGGAGAGCCTTCATTTGCCCTAAATTATGACCAATCAGGGATAGGGATGGGGCTGATTGCTACAAGCCAGCCATATGCCCAAACTTAACAAAATAGGGTTGGGATTACTGTTCCAACTGTTGAACCTGGAAGGCTGTAAAATGGGTTCAAGTTTATGTTGCACTTCACTGGTTCAGTAAATTATTACTTTTAATTCAAAGAAGTAGTTTTGAAAACTGCAGGAATCAAAGAAGTCATCAAATGGATTGTGAGAAATCCTTGTCTGTGTGGGGCTGAGTATAGCTCATGGTGAGTACAATGTCTCAGAACTTTGCCTTTTTGCAGTTAGCCTTGGCTCGATGCCCAGTGAAGAAATTTGAGCTCAAAATCTGGAAAGATGATTTAGTGCAGTACTGAAGGACAGTTGCCGGTCCTGTTGCACACTTAGAGTTGGTTGTGAACTCAGTAAGTGTCCCAACTTCCCACTCAAACAGACATAAACACGCCATTGTATTTTTTGAGGAAGGACAGGGAGGTGTTTGGTTGAGCAATGCGATCAATGATTTATGATATTGACGTCAATTAAAGGCTAAATGTCCACCACAATAAGCAGTGTTCACCAAAAGAACAGACAGGGACTTGATTTAATGCCTCATCCATAAGTC
This sequence comes from Chiloscyllium plagiosum, assembly GCF_037043375.1. Lineage (NCBI taxonomy): Eukaryota > Metazoa > Chordata > Chondrichthyes > Orectolobiformes > Hemiscylliidae > Chiloscyllium > Chiloscyllium plagiosum. The sequence goes on along the minus strand of NW_028270158.1, from coordinate 65,273,120 downwards.
AGGAAGAATAGTATTGAGCATAAACCTTTGTTTATCTTTGTACTCATCTTGGAGTTACTAATAACTGTGATCAAATCGTGGAGAACATCACAAATTATCTTTATGATAGTATGTTGGATGTAGTCAGTGTTTCCTCGCATATTTTTAGTGCCTGTGCCCTCAGATGGGGGAGATCAACACAATCACTACAATTATTGTGATGCTGTCCCTGCTTTGAAAAGGCATCAGTGCACACAGAGCTTTTCACCAGCTCACAATAGGAGGATCATGCTTCTTATTACAGTCATAAGTATACCCCTCCTCCCCTCCAGGTATATCCTGGGTTGTGGCAATTTATATCAGCCATTTCTACATCATATTTGGCATTACATTTCTCTCAGAAAATGCCAGACTGAAATTCTGGAAGCTCAGTACAGTTTGACTTAATGCACTTCACTATATTTGTGCATGATCTGTTCCAAGAGTTTTTTTGACAAAACCAAAATATTTGTTTTAATGACAAAACTTTCAAAGCCATAGAGTCACAGAGTCATAGGGCATGAAAGCAGACCCTTCGGTCCAACTCGTCTAACGACCACATTCCCAAAACTAAATTAGTCCCATCTGGCCATATTTGGCCCATATCACTCTAAACCTTTTCTATTTGTGTACTTATCCAAATGTCTTTTAAATGTTGTAACTGTACCTGCATCCATCACTTCCTCTGGCAGTTCATACACACACTCTGTGCAAAAACGTTGCCCCTCATGTCCTTTTTAAATCTTTCTCCTCTCACTTTAAAAATCTGCGCCCTAGTTTTGAACTCCCCCACCCAAAGGAAAAGACCTTTATCATTCACCTCATGATTTTATGAACTTCAATAAGGTCACCCCTCAACTTCCTGTGTTCCAGAGAAAAAAGAAACAACCTTTCCAATCTAATTTTAAATCTCAAACCCTCCATTCCTGGCAATATCTTGGTAAATCTTTTCTGAATCCTCTCCACCTATAACTGGGTGACCAGAACTGCACACAGTACTCCAGAAGAGGCCTCACCAAGGTCCTGTACAACCTCAACATGACATCCCACCACCTATACTCAATGATCTGGATAATGAAGGCAAGTGTGCTCTATGCTTTCTTAAACACTCTGTCTACCTGTGCTGCAAATTTCAAAGAATTATGTACATGAACCCCCTAGATCTCTCTATTCTAAAACACTACCCCGGGTCCTACTATTAACTGTATAAGTCCTGCCCTTGTTTGTTTTACCAAAATGCTTTTTATCAAGGCTTTTATTTTGGACAAAGAAAATATTCATGTGAGTCTTCTCATTGGCAGTAGAAATGGAACTAATCACTTCTTTAAGTCAGAAGTGATCTATTTCACTTGTACTGGGCGGTTAATTTCCCTTGTACTGAGTGCTGCATTTGAGTAGAATGACTCTGCGTGGTAAGCCAAATTTATTCATGTCCTTGTTCAAATTTCTATGAACTAAGAGCTGTTTAATGTTTGTTACCAACAGCTGAGTGAAGTTGACAATCTGCACTACCCCGAGGAGAATGAGAAAAGCGTAGCAAATGTTATTTTATTCTTAAAGGTTCTTGTTTAATTATCATACTGTTATTTTAAATTTATGTTCGTTCGCAAAATGGACAGGAGAATGGGGCACAGATGTACATGGCATTCACTGCAAACAGAAAGCAATGATCACACTCTTCTATACCAAGTCTGATTTTATCACACTCAAAATCTCCAATAATCATTTGTGCAAGTTTTTCAGTTGTTACTGTGTGAGCTTACTAGCTGTCACAAATGTTGAGTGTCATATTCTCATAAGTAATTGGATAATTATTTTAATTTCACATAACCATAAAGGACAGCTTTAATAATACTTATTAAATTGGGTTGTTCTGACAAGTTTATAGATGTTGACATTGATGTTGTTTGTGACTCACAAAACTCATCACTAATGTTGCGAACAGGAGTCAGGAAAGGACTCCAGCTTCCCCAGGAAACCTTTCCAAAATCTTAGACACACAACTGCAAGCATACATTTTGAAAAAAAAAGCACAATAAATAATATTTTACTTGTGTAACAAATTACAATGATGAACTCAGGGTAGGGTTCTTTATCATCTTTGTGAAAGATAATTCCTGGCAAATGAAGCTGGATAGAAAAACAGATTTCTAACTCCATTCTGAACACCATTTGGGATAGATACATGATTGTACACACCATTTGACATTTCTGCTACTCCAGAGGAATATCAGTGCAGACCTCACAAGGGAATCAGTGACCGTCCCAGAGTGCAAGCTCTTCTGGACAATTTGATAGACTATGGATGAAGAGGCACAATAGAAGGCCTTGCAGGCCACAATCAGAATCAAATGCAATTGCTACAGTGAGTTCACAGATGAACCTGAAGCTGATGAAGAAGAAAAAAATGCATTTGAAGTGACTGAAGTCAAGTGTCTAAGTCAGATACAGACAGAAAAATGAGTTTGCATGGTTCCTAACAGAGCTGTAGCAACTGACAGATGTGAAGCACTGCTATGATTTCTTGGTTTTATGAATTATTTAGCGAAGTTGTCACCAGTGTACGAACCTCTATGTAACACTAAGGATGTGCAGTGGTATTGAGGCATGGAACAGAAGCAGCTTTCACTAGAATCAAGCAACTAGGATCAGCAATGCTGGTGTTGAGGTCTAAATAGGTCAATGATGAAGTGGCTTGCTGAGTGATGGCAGTGTAGCAATCATTATGCAGCAAGGGCAAAAAAGATACTTGCCCCCTGCTGACTGATGTTACCTACAGGGCAGCAAACGGCTAGCCAAGGGAAGGTAGAAGCTGAACACAAAACTGTTTACCCCAGAACACATTGAGGAATTCAAAAGAGATTCTACAGTTTGGAGAGCTGAGAGGCCCCTCGCTGACCTCCAGGGTACTGCTGGGAAACAGTCTACAGGAACATCAAGAGGTTCTTTCTCCTCAAAGGTATTCAGAAGGCAAGAGAGGTAGAGACAGGGAAAACTGTCACCCTCCCCTGCCACTGCAGGAATTGCAAAACCTGCGCCCACACCTCCTCCCTCACCTCCATCCAAGACCCCAAAGGAGCCTTCCACATCCATCAAAGTTTTACCTGCAAATCCCCCAATATCATTTATTGTATCCGTTGCTCCCGATGCGGTCTCCTCTACATTGAGGAGACTGGACACCTCCGAGCAGAGCGCTTTAGGGAACATCCCTCCTGTTCCTCGGATGCTGCCTGACCTATTGTGCTTTTCCAGCACCACTCTAATCCAAAAACAGGGAAAACTGTCCAAACTCCAGAAGAGCATGCAGAACATATTCCTGCTGCAGATGATAGGGATTGATGCCCAGGAACCTCCCTCTTTGCCTCGGAGACCTCCAAGATGATCTTCCAGGCCAGGGACTGCACTGTGGAGTAGGATGAGAGATGCTCGTGTTTCTTCTTCCAGAAGGTGCACAAGGAGAGCTCTGTGCTCAGCAGACTGAAGGAAGAAGAAGGCTCGATAATGTCATCTCAATCTGATATCCTGAGGATCAGAAAATCCTTTTATGTCAGTCTGAAAGACATGAAGCCCTCAGATAGTGTAGCCTCCTAATTGTGCGTGGAGAACGTAGATGACAGCATGTGGGAGAGGCTGGACTAGATGTTATCTCTGGATGAGCTGACCAAGGCCCTTGAGTCCTCAGAAAGGAATAAAACTTCCGGAGTCATCAGCTTACTAGCTGTGTTGTATTCAACTCCGTGGGACCTGATTGTCCAAGACTTGCCAGAGGTGCATGACAATATGCTTCTGGCAGGTACCATGTACGAATCCAGGAAAGGTGTCATCACTCTTATCTACAAGCAGAAGGAGGAGAGGGAGGAAGTTAGAAATTTGCAATCAATCTCACTACTAAATGTAGATTATAAAATCCTGTCTAACATCATTGTCAATTGGGTCAGATCTGCTCTGGGATCAGTGATTCACCCCGACCAAACATGTGCTGTACTGGGCAGAACAATGTCTGAGAGCCTCATGCTCCTCAGGTATGCGATTGCCTACATCAAGACATGGAGGTGAATGCCTGCCTCATCAGACTGGACCAGGAGAAGGCCTTTGGTAGGATATCGCACACCTCTATGTGGGATGTCCTTTCCAAAATGGACTTTTGGAAGGGAATCCACAATTTGATCCAACTGCTCTACAGCAACATCAATCAATGGGTGGAAATCAGAAAGCTTCCTAATCAGATCCAGAGTCAGGCAGGAATGCCCACTCTCTCCTCCTTTGTTTGTGTGTTGTATAGAGCCTTTTGCTGAGTCCATTAGGAAGGAGGTGAGGCTGAGAGGGGTGACTATTCCAGGCAGGGGAGGCCTGCAGGTCAAAGCCTCCCTGTACATGGCTGACATTGCTGTTTTCTGCTCGGATCTACTGTCAATGCGCAGGCTCATGCACATTTACAATCAGTTCCAACTGGCCTCGGAAGCCAAGGTAAATCAAGGCAAGTTCTTTGGGAACTAGGCCAACCGATCCTTTATCCCCTTCACTGTCAGGACAGATTACCTGAAGGTGCTGGGAATATGATTCGGAGGGACCAGGCGTGCACAAGATCTTGGGAGGAACGCATCGCCAAGGTGAAGTAGAAACTGCTCTTTTGGGAGCACTGCTCCCTCTCCTTTGTAGGTAAAAATCTGACCATCAGGTGTGAGGCACTCCCTTTGTTGTTGTACATGGTGCACATCTAACCCATTTCCCAAAACTTTGCAGTCACCTGAGCTATCTTCCACTTCATCTGGAGGTCTATGATGGACTATATCCATAGGGACACCATGTGCAAAACTCTTGATAAAGGGGGGAAGGAGAGACCTAATGCTGCCCTCATCCTGATGGCCATCTTTGTGTTTGTGACTGCATCAAGCTGTGTGTAGACGCCTGATACGCAAACACCAAGTGTCACTACGTACTGAAGTTCTACCTGTCCCCGGTCTTGTGAAAGATGGGTTTAGCTTTGGCGCTGCTCAGTGATCCAAGTAGTTGGACCATTCCATATCACCCATCCTTCTTTGCAAAATTTGCAAAGAAAATCACCGTTGACCACAAGTCCATCAGGAAATGGTCAGCATGTAGCATTCTCGAGATTCTTCAGGAAAAGGAGAGCATGGACCCTGTCGCCTTGTTTCCTGAACAGACTGTCAATATCATTTGGCCGAATGCCTCATTACCAGAACTTTCCAACAAGTACCAAGACATCATTTGGTTGGTGGTGAGAAGGTGGTGGTGTGAAATCCTTCTTGTATGCCCGGTCGGTCTGTGCCACCACATGCTGTCCTTGAAATGGCTGCTGGGAGGAATGGAGACTTACAAATCTCTTTCTGAATGTGCATTTGCAAAGGAAATTCAGAGAAAAGTGCAATGGATTTTGTTGATGTTCCTCTGAGCAGCTCTGCAACATGCGGCACTATGCTCTATGGTCTGTTCCCTGGGACGTAAATTGAACTAAAAATTGACAGTGCCTGGAGGACCATCAACTCAATGAAGGACACTCTTTGGTCTGCCCGAAACTTGTAGGTGTTCCAGAGCAATGAGTTGATCCTGACTGAGTGTTGTAGCTTGCTACAGTCCAAGGTCCAGAACTGCTAAGGGACGCACTAAGCTTGGGGCATCTGCTGCCAAGGTACAGTGGGGAAAGATCAAAGTATAATGGAGGACCGTTCAGTTATCAGCCCCTCTCAGTCCCTCAAAATGTAAATGTTTCTTCCTATACAGTAGCGCTGTTGGATATAAAATCCTAATGTATCATTAATGTTTCTTTTTCCTCATTGGAAAGATTACACAGATCAGAATGAAAACATTTCTGTATGCATTTATAGACAAATTTCTTATGAATAGATTTTCACATTATATAAAAACAAATGTAAACTTAACAATGATACATGCAGACTGAGAAAGAGTGCCTGGCTATTCTCATTGTTTGTGAGTATTTTATCAGTACCTCTTTGGGATAGGCAATGTGATAGTACACTCTGACCCCAAGGCACATCAAAGTGCCTTTCTTAAACTGTTTCAATCCACTCCAAAGCATCAGCAGAGAGTGTTAAATCATTTGCAAAGTTATCATCTGAATGTGACCTACAAGCGGAGGAAACAGATGTAGATTTCCATCAGTTTGTTAAGAACAGCACTCACATTGCAGAAAATTGAGGATGCCAAGACAGAGTGCAAAATCTTCCAGATTCAGTGAGAAGCAACAGCTTGTCATATTCTGGAAGTCATCAACCCAGCAACGACATTGAATTTGAAAGATAAATGTCTTGTTCAAATCAGGTAAGTGACACAATAAGGTGCAACTTAGCGTCATAGAGTCATAGAGATGTACAGCATGGAAACAGACCCTTCAGTCCAACCCGTCCATGCCGACCAGATATCCCAACCCAATCTAGTCCCACCTGCCAGCATCCGGCCCATATCCCTCCAAACCCTTCCCATTCATATACCCATTCAAATGCCTCTTAAATGTTGCAATTTTACCAGCCTCCACCACATCCTCTGGCAGCTCATTCCATACACGTACCACCCTCTGCGTGAAAAAGTTGCCCCTTTTAGGTCTCTTTTATATCTTTCCCCTCCCATCCTAAACCTATGCCCTCTAGTTCTGAACTTCCCGACCCCAGGGAAAAGACTTTGCCTATTTATCCTATCTTTGCTCCTCATAATTTTGTAAACCTCTATAAGGTCACCCCTCAGCCTCCAATGCTCCAGGGAAAACAGCCCCAGCCTGTTCAGCCTCTCCCTGTAGCTCAGATCCTCCAACTTAATGCAAATGAAGCTCTGAGTAAACCTTTTCACTGCTACAGGAGCTGATAACATTCTCACCATGAACGACTTTCTGATTGTTGTGGTAGACCAGCTAATGTCAGTGTCTTGCAGCGGAATTGTCAAATGTCTGAAAATCCACTTCAATCAATACAGCATTCCTGACATTGTGATCATTGACAAAAACAGAAATTGCTGAAAAAGTTCAACACATCTGGCTGCATCTGTGGAGAGAAATCAGTGAACTTTCAGGTCCAGTGAGTTTTTTCAGAACCCTGGGTTCTGAGAAAAGGTCACTGGACCTGAATCATTAACTCTAGAATCTGCTAGACTTGCTGAATTTTTCCAGCAATTTCTGTTTCTGTTTCTGATTTCCAGCTTCTGTTCTTCCAGTTTTCATTGTAATCATTGATAATGGTTCTCAACTCACAACTGAAGAATTCAGCTGCTTCATAAATAGCTGGGAAATTCAACACCATGCATTATCTCCATATTGTTGCCAGTGAAAAGGAAAGGGCTGAGGTGACAGTGAAAATCATTAAAAGTATCATAAATCAAATCGAGCAAATCCCACACAGATGCACAATCCTTGAGTGGAGCAAAACACCCACTCAAGGCACAGAAGGTAGTTCAGTAACAAGATTAATGTCCCACTGCATCCAAATCACTTTTCCAATCATGAAAATATGACTGAAGCCAGAAGGAACAATGGGTGTGAATAACAAAATCAAGGCAACATGACATTAAGCTGACACATCACATCAAGGGTGTGTGAGCAAAATACCATCAACACGTCTCCTGTCCCACTGGAGGGCCAAGCATCCTTGACCACTTATAACCATCAAAGATGCCTGCCGCTCCATACCCACTCTGCATTTTGGGAAATCAGATCACAATGCTGTGTCCCTCCTCCTGGCTTACAGCAGAAATTGAAATGTGAGGACCAAGTACAGAAAATAATGCAGTGTTGGTCTGAGGCATTGGAAGGGCTTCCATAGGACTGCTTAGAGTCAGTGGACTGGTCCATATTTAAGAACTCAGCGGACAACCTAAATGAGCATGTCATTACTGTTACAGACTTGATTAGCAGTTGTGTAGAAGACTGCATCCTAAAGAATGTACCCCAATCAGAAACCATGGGTGAACTGGGAGATCCATTGCCTACTGATCTTCAAGTCAGGTGACACTGACCATTGCAGGAAATCTAGATATGACCTTCGAGATGCCAAGAGGCAAAATCAGACGGAGCTACAGACTCAAACTAACCACACAATTGCAAGCAAGGCTTATACTACATAACTGGCTACAAAGCAAAGCAGAACAAAATAGCAGATGAAAATACATATTTCCCTGACCCACTCAATGCATTTTACATTTGTTTTGAACAGAGGGTCAATGAGGTGGTATCACCTGCCCCAACAGCCTCAGATACACCTGTTCCCTCAGTCACCACTGTAGATGTCAGATTGGCCTTCTTGAGAGTGAACCCACGGAAAGTCATTGTCTCAGATGGAGTCCCCAGCCACGCACTCCGATCCTGCACAACTGTGGGAGTATTCACTGACATCTCTAATCTCTCCTTAGTATGATCTGAAGTCCCCTACCTGTTTTAAGAAAACCACTAACATTCTGGTGCCAAAGAAAACACATGCAACATGCCTCAAGGACTACCAACCAGTGGCTCTGACCTCAATAATTATGAAGACCTTTAAGGAGTTCATATGGTTCATGTCAACTCTAGCCTCCCTGCCTGCCTTGATCCCTTGCAATTCACCTACCATTGTAACAGGTCCAGGACACCATCTCCCTGGCCCTATACTCATCCCTGGAACATTTAAAGCAAGGATACCTACATCAGGCTCCTACGCATGGACTACATCCTGCTCTAGTGGCACGGCCGCTCATGGTTACCATTGCTGCCTCACAGTACCGGGGTCCCAGGTTCGATTCCAGCCTTGAGCGGCTGTCTGCGTGGAGTTTGCACATTCTCCCCGTGTCGGTGTGGGTTTGCTACAGTTTCTTCCCACAGTCCAAAGATGTGCAGGTCAGGTGAATTGGCCATGCTAAATTGCCCATAGTGTTAGGTGCATTAGTCAGAGGGAAATGGATCTGGGTGGGTTACTCTTCCGAGGGTCAGTGTGGACTGGTTGGCCCTAAGGGCCTGTTTCCACACTGTAGGGAATCTAATCTAATAGTGGGTGGCACGGTGGCACAGTGATTAGCACTGCTGCCTCACTGCGCCAGAGACCCGGATTCAATTCCCACCTCAGGTGACTCTCTGTGTGGAGTTTGCACATTCTCCCCATGTCTGCGTGGGTTTCCTCCGGGTACTCCGGTTTCCTCCCACAATCCAAAAATGTGCAGGTCAGGTAAATTGGCCATGCTAAATTGCCTGTAGTGTTAGGTGAAGGGGTAAACGTAGGGGAATGGGTCTGCGTTAGTTATGCTTCGGCGGGTCGGTGTGGACTTGTTGGGCCGAAGGGCCTGTTTCCACACTGTAAGTAATCTAATCTACATCCCTGTCTTTGACACCATAATCCCAACCAACCATTCTCCAAACTCTGGGACCTAGGTTTCTGGTCTGCTCTCTGTAACTGGGTCCTTGGCTTTCTGATCCACAGACAGCAATCAGTGAGAATAGGCACAGTATCTCTCCCATGAAAATCCTCAAATATGGTGCATACTCAGCCTCTCATTATACTCCCTGTACACTCATGACACTATGGCTGGATTCAAACAATGACAATACAGAATACAGGAACAAGATAGTGTGCTTGGTGGCATGGTGTAAAGATAACAATCTCTCCCTCAACATCAGCAAAACAAGAAAGATGGTCATTGATTTTAAGATGCAAGATGGAGGGCATGCATCAATGGTGCTGAGGTGGAGATCAAGAGCATCAAGTTCCTGGGAGTGGTGATCATCAACAATCTGTCCTGGTCTACGCACATTAACTCTAAATTCAAAAAAGCACAACAATGTCTCCCTTTCCTCAGGAGGCAAAAGAGATTCAGCATGTCCATCATGATTCTTACCAATTTTTAGAGGTGCACCATAGAAAGCACCTACCCAGATGCATTATGTCTTGATGCCTCCAATAGGATGGCAAATGGTCTGCCCTAGGGCCGTAAGAAACTGCAGAGTTGTGAACACAACCTACTCCACCACTCAAGCCAACCTTTTATCTATTGATTTCCATTGGTACTTCTCACTGCTTCAGGAAGGCTGCCTATATAATCAAAGACCCTTCACACCATGATCATAGTCGCTTCTAACTTCTTCTGTTGGGCAGAAGATACAAAAGCTTAAACACACGGACCAATGGATTCAAGAACAGCTTCTTCCCTGCTGTTATTAGAATTAGATTACCTACAATGTGGAAACAGGCCCTTCGGCCCAACAAGTCCACACCGACCCGCCGAAGCATAACCCACCCAGACCCATTCTCCTACATTTACCCCTTACCTAACACTACGGGCAATTTAGCGTGGCCAATTCACCTTACCTGCACTTTTTTGGATTGTGGGAGGAAACCGGAGCACCCGGAGGAAACCCACGCAGTCACGGGGAGAATGTGCAAACTCCACACAGTCAGTCGCCTGAGGCGGGAATTGAACCCGGGTCTCTGGCGCTGTGAGGCTGCAGTGCTAACCACTGTGCCACCGTGCCGCCCACAACTGCAGACTTCTGCATGGACATTTGAAATTTTAAATTTAATGTTGATCTCACTGTAACATTGCATTTTTCATGCTATTCTATTACCCTCAGCCACATTATGGAGATTTAAACAATCCTTGGATAAGCACATGGATGATGATGGGATAGTGTAAGGGGATGAGGTGAGGATAGTTCACAGGTCGGCACAACATCGAGGGCCGAAGGGCCTGTTCTGCGCTGTATTGTTCTATGTTCTATGTTCTATGTTTTAAAACCCTTTGTATAGTATGATCTACCTATATTGCACGCAAACCAAAACTTTTTACTCTATGTTGGTACATGTGATAATAATAAATCAAATCAAAGTATATGTGCAGAAATGGAACTGACTAGAGTAATACTTCTATTAATTTTCAAAGCCCTAGATGTTTTAAACTTTAATTCTAATGTGATTTTTGAAAGATGACTACAGCTGTCAGACAGAATTTCTGGAATGTCATATCCGTACACTTGGAAGACTAATGGGAAGGCATCTATTGAAATGGAAAAACAAAAAGGGAAGAGATAAGGAGAGACATACTTTAATAAACCCTTACCAATATTCTCTCACATACAGACACTGTCACGCATCCACAAACTTTCTCACACATACATAGACACACTCACACACACTCACACAATCTCTTTCCCACATAGACACAGCCACTCTCTCACACATGAATACTCACATACAAAATTAAAGGTCCAAATGTGCAACATTAGGAAGATGAAAGGAAATACAGCTTAAGTTACTTTGGGTTTAGACCTGAAGCTAGTTAGTTGGTTTCTCCAATGCAGTCAGTAATAGCAAATGTTACAGCTATTTTAATGTTCTCAGCTCATGATGCTTGTTCTCTGGAGCTGTTTCCATGGGAACTGATGCCAGTTTATTAAGGAAGAGAGAAACAGAGAATTGCAGAGAGCATTTTCCCTTTTCATAATCTTTCCAAAGGTCGCATAACTCCCTTTGAAATAATGGTTCCAGTGTCCAATTCCAAGATACTCTCTTCTGTCTGAAGTCAATGTCCAGTATTTTGCATTTGGTAATACTTTCCTGAGACCATGATGGATTTTGAAGGGTTAGCTGGATTGCAGAGAGTCTCTCTTTTCACAACTATTCTGACTCTGGACAATGTGACCTTTCACCTCCACCTTGAGGTGGCTTTACTTATTTTAAGTTTACTATATCTCAGTCCAGTTTGCAACAGTTTCAACCAAGCCTACAAATCTCTGAAAAGTCACATCTTCAAGAATAAAGCAAAGTAGCTTTGTGACATAGTCTTAATATAAGCTGCCTTTAAATTTGACTGGCTATGATCGATGGTCAGTTCTATGAACTGGATATAGGTGAGGACAAAGTTCAGAGCAATCATTCTGTAAATGACAATATCATTTATATTTAATCTCCTGCCTGTTTACTTCCGAGTGATGAAGCAGTGTGTCAGGGTCAGCATGTGTCAGTTGCACTTATTGTTAGAACCACAGAACCATAGAGATGATACAGCACAGAAGGAGTCTCTTCGGCCAATTTTGTGCATGCTGACCCAAAGTCACCCAGATGCCCTTTCTAGTTTTAATTATATGTTGTTGCATAATATAATGGCCCAATGCACACAGAATGCACTACCTTAAAATTTATCATCATGTTACATGAGTTGCTTTTGTTTCACCACTTAAGTGCAGCATAAAATCCACTTGTTAACGGAAAACTGTTCCAGCTACAAGTCCAATAAAGAGATGATGGTGAAGCTGAGTTAAATTGCAGAAGGTTCCTGATCATGAACATTCCTGTGTCTTGGATCCAGTTTGATGATTACATTGTTGAGAAATGCTCTTTGGGGCACCCACTGTATTGCTGCATTTGCTGACAACTAAAACGACAATGATTGTAGTTCCAAAGCAATAATATGTGAAGCATTCAGGGCACCCCACAGCTATGAAAAGGTTATGTATGAATGCTCATTCCTTCTTTTCTTTCAAAGATTGCCCTAAGCATTGTACAAATCTTCAGCTGTCCTTACTGATATAGATTTCACTTCATTTCTGAAGTCCATGCAAGGAATAAATGAACAAAGCTTTCTTGATGTGTCAGTTAGGGTGTTTTTACTAATATCAAAGTAATTTCTAATCTCCAAATGATGCAGAACTGCATAAGCAGATACATTTTGAAATTAGATATTGCAAAGATCTAAATGTCTCCTAGACATTGACTTCATCTCTCTCTAAAAAACATCTAAGGCTGAATCAGACCATCCATGACCTGTGTCTATTTGAGTTTCCAACCATGTCTGCAATATCACCTATTGCTGTTATTCACACTTTCAAACATCAACCACCTCCACAGCTGTCTCAGCTGCTGAAACCTTCATAAACACCCTTGTTATCTTGGATCTTCAATATTCTAACACACTCCTGACCTCCAATTTCTACTCTGCATAAATGGGAGATCATCCAAACTTCCATATCTGATCTTGCACCAACTCTCATTCACCCATCATCCCTGTGATCAATGGGCATGGGCTTCCAATTAAAGATACTTTGATTTTAAAACAGATGATTTTGCTTTTAATCTCTTCCTGTTGGAGAGACAAGAACCTTTAAACCTGCAGTCTTACATTTAAAAGCATACATCTTCCTCCAATTCTGACCTCTTGAGCATCTCCAGTTCTTGATACTTTACTATGGCTGTGTATTCAGTTACATCAGCCGTAAGATCTGAACTCCCATCCCTAAAACCTGTCGACCAATCTTTTCTTCTTTAAAATGACCCTTTAAAATTCATTTCTTCACCAAGCTTTTAGATGTTGAATGTTATGCCAGGCATGACTCCAATTAGCAGAGTTTACCAACTAATTCCCATTGATTCCAGTGTTGCTAGGGTTCCTTGATGCCATACCTTCCTGTGTGTTGTCAAGAGCTGTCACTGTCACATCATCTCAAGGGGATCACTTGCTGATAGTGCTGGATAGGTTTGTTCCACTGAGGCTAGGAAGGGATGGTGGGGTGTAGGAACCTTGGGTGACAAGGGATGTGAAACATCTCGTCAAAAGGAAGAAGGATGCTTACTTAAGGTTGAGAAGGCAAGGATCAGACAGGGCTCTAGAGGGTTACAATGTAGCCAGAAATAAACTGAAGAATGGACTTAGGAGAGCTAGAAGGGGGCATGAGAAAGCTTCAGCAAATAGGACAAAGGAAAACCCTAAGGCATTCTGTACATAAGTGAGGAACATGAGGATGGCCAGAGTGAGGCTACAGCCGATCAGGGATAGGAGACAGCACATGTGCCTGGAATGGGAGGAGGCAGGGGAGGTCCTTAATGAATAATTTGCTTCAGTATTCACTACTGAGAGGGACCTTGGCATTTGTGAGGACAGTGTGAAAAAGGCTGATATGCTCGAACAGGTTGATGTTAAGGAGGAGGAACATTTTGTTGAAAATTTTGAAATACATAAGGATAGATCAGTCTGTTCGGCCAGAGAGGACATACCTAAGGTTTCTATAGAAAGTGAGAGAAGAGATTGCTGTGCCTTTGGCAATGATCCTCACTGTCCACTGGAGTAGTGCCAGATGATAGGAGAGTGGCAAATATTATTCCAGGGAATAGGGATAATCCTGGGAATTACAGACCAGTCAGTTTTACATCTGTGGTGGGCAAGGTAGTGGAGAGGATTCTGAGAGACAGGATTTATGATTACTTGGAAAAGTATAGTTTGGTTAGAGACAGTCAGCAAGGCTTTTTGAGGGGCAGTCATGCCTCTCAAACCTTATTGAATTCTTTGAGGATGTGACAAAACACATTGATTAAGGTAGGACAATGGTGTAAATGGATTTTAGCAAGGTATATTGTACCAAGGTTCCCCTTGGTAGGTTCATTTAGAAAGTAAGGAAGCATGGGATACTTGATACTTTACTATCAAGGATTCAAGGAAATCTGGCTGTCTGGATACAGAATTAGATGGCCCATAGCAGACAGAGGGTGGTGTTAGATGGAAAGATTTCAGCCTGGCACTCATTGACCAGTGGTGTTTCACAGGGATCTTGGTGTTTTGAGACTTCTGCTCTTTATGATTTTTATAAATGACTTGGATGAGGAAGTGGAAGGGTGGATTAGTAAGTTTGCCAATGACACCAAGGTTGGTGGAGTGGTAGATAGTGTGGAGAACTGTTGTTAGATTAGATTAGATTAGATTACTTACAGTGTGGAAACAGGCCCTTCGGCCCAACAAGTCCACACCGACCCGCCGAAGCGCAACCCACCCATACCCCTACATTTACCCCTTTAACCTAACACTACGGGCAATTTAGCATGGCCAATTCACCTGACCCGCACATCTTTGGACTGTGGGAGGAAACCGGAGCACCCGGAGGAAACCCACGCAGACACGGGGATAATGTGCAAACTCCACACAGTCAGTCGCCTGAGTCGGGAATTGAACCCGGGTCTCTGGCGCTGTGAGGCAGCAGTGCTAACCACTGTGCCACCGTGCCGCCCACTTTACAACAGGTTACAACAGGGCTTTGACAGGATGTAGAGCTGGACTGAGAAATGGCAGATCGAGTTCAACCTGGAAAAGTGTGAAGTGATTAATTTTGAAAGGTTGAATTTGAATACAGAATACAGGATTAAAGGCAGGATTCTTGGCAGTGTGGAGGAACAGAGGGACAGAGGGATCTTGTTGTCCATATAATAGATCCCTCAAAGTTGCCACCCAAGTTGGTAGGGTTGTTAAGAAGGCATATGGTGTGTTGGCGTTCTTTAGCAGGGGGACTTAGTTTCAGAGCCGCGAGATTATACAGCAACTCTATAGAGCCCTGGATAGACCACTTTTGGAATATTGTGTTCAGTTCTGGTCGCCTCATTATAAGAAGGATGTGGAAGCTTTAGAGCGGATGCAGAGGATATTTACTGGGATGCTGCCTGGACTGGAGGGCATGTCTTATGAGGAAAGGTTGAGGGAGCTAGGGCTTTAGGTGAAAGTGAGGACTGCAGATGCTGGAGATTAGAGTTGAGAGTGTGGTGCTGGGAAAGCACAGCAGGTCAGGCAGCATCTGAGGAGCAGGATAATCAACGTTTCAGGCAAAAGACCTTCATCAGGAATGAGGCTGGGAGCCTCAGGGGTGAAGAGATCAATGGGAGGAGAGTGGGGCTGGGAGAAAGGAAGATGGACAGGTGGGACAGTTCATGAGGACAGTGCTGAGCTGGAAGGTTGGAACTGGGGTAAGGTTGGGGGAGGGGAGATGAGGAAACTGGTGAAATCCACATTGATGCCATGGGTTAGAGGCTTCCGAGGAGGAAGATGAGGCATTCTTCCTCCAGGTGTCGGGTGGTAAGGGAGTGGGGATGGAGGAGGCCCAGGACTTGCATGTCCTCAGCAGAGTGGGAGGGGGAGTTGAAGCTAGGGCTTTCCTCAATGGAGCGAAGAGGATGAGAGGTGTCTTTATAGAGGTACACAAGATGATGAGAGACATTGATAGAGTGAATTGCCAGAGCCCGCTTCCCAGTACTGAAACGGCTATCACAAGGTGATATAATTTTAAGGTGATTGGAGGAAGGTTTAGGGGAGATGTCAGAAATAGGTGATTTACACAGAGAGTGGTGGGTGTGTGGAATGCACTGCCAGCAGTGGTAGTAGAGTCATTAGGGACATTTAAGCCACTCTTAGATAGGCACATGGATGATAGTAATATGAAAGGTGTGTAGATTAGTTTGTTCTTAGAGTCGGATAAATGGTTGGCACAACATTGAGGGTCGAAGGGCCTGTGCTGTATTGTTCTATGTTCCAGCTCTTCTGTTCATGTTTGAACAAAGGCTGTTACGAGTTCAGGAGCTGAGTAGCTCTGGCAGAACTCAATGTGAGTGCCAGTGAGCAAGCTCTTCCTTTGCTAGGGCATATATCAGATCTCCTCTTAGCCTTCTTCTCTACAAGGAGAACAGTCCCACCCTCTCCAATCTATCCTCATAACTAACATTTCTCATTCCTGCAAACTTTCTTGTCAATGACATCTGCACTCTGTAAAATGCATGCACATTCTTCCTGAAGTGTGGTGCCGAGAACTGTACACAGTTGAGATCTGACAAGTGCCTTATGTCAGTTAGTCATAACTTCCCTGCTCTTGTAATCTGTGCCCTTACTTATGATGCCTAAAACTGTATGCAAACATTGAGACTACCCAACCTGAACAAGTAATTAGCCATGGCCATAAAATCCTCCTAGTAACTCTATCCAGGAGAGTCAACTGGTTGCATATTGTCCATGACTGGATATTGCAGGACTGTACAACTTAGCCCAGTCATTGCATATGGTTTCATTGTTTGCAAGTAGTCTTCACCTGTGGAATTTAGCTCTTTTGTCCCAGTTAGAACCAAAGCTGCATTGGAGTCAGGAGCTGGGTTACCCTGGCAGACGTCATGGTGTCTAGAGTCAATGTTGAGGACTCCCAGTTTAACTCCCTCATGACTGTAAGACCATTGTGCCAACAATTGTGCTGGGTCTGTCTTTCCAGTGGGACAGGACCTATCAAGGAATGGAGATGATGGGGACTGGGACATTGTCTGTAAGGTATGATTCTATGAGCTTGGATGCCAAAAACTTGGATGTTTAACTTTGATAAATGTAAGGTGCTGGTGTTATTTTATCTGCCATTGCTTGGTAATTTCAGATATAACATGACTTGTCATTTAGTTCCAGTGGTAAAAACAATGACTGCAGATGCTGGAAACCAGATTCTGGATCAGTGGTGCTGGAAGAGCACAGCAATTCAGGCAGCATCCAAGGACAGGCAAAATCGACGTTTCGGGCAAAAGCCCTTCATCAGGAATAAAGGCAGAGAGCCTGAAGCGTGGAGAGATAAGCTAGAGGAGGGTGGGGATGGGGAGAGAGTAGCATAGAGTACAATAGGTCAGTGGGGAAGGAGATGAAGGTGATAGGTCCGGGAGGAGAGGGTGGAGTGGATAGGTGGAAAAGGAGCTGGGCAGGTCGGACAAGTCCGGACAAGTCAGGGGATCGAGTTGCTAGAGGTTAGAAACTAGGATGAGGTGGGGGAAGGGGAAATGAGGAAACTGTTGAAATCCACATTGATGCCCTGGGGTTGAAGTGTTCCGAGGCGGAAGATAAGGCGTTCTTCCTCCAGGTGTCTGGTGGTGAGGGAGCGGCGGTGGAGGAGGCCCAGCACCTCCATATCCTCGGCAGAGTGGGAGGGGGAGTTGAAATGTTGAGCCACGGGGCGATTTGGTTGATTGGTGCGGGTGTCTCGGAGATGTTCCCTAAAGCGCTCTGCTAGGAGGCGCCCAGTCTCCCCAATGTAGAGGAGACCCCATCGGGAGCAACGGATACAATAGATGATATTAGTGGATGTGCAGGTAAAACTTTGATGGATGTGGAAGGCTCCTTTAGGGCCTTGGATGGAGGTGAGGGAGGAGGTGTGGGCACAGGTTTTACAGTTCCTGCGGTGGCAGGGGAAAGTGCCAGGATGGGAGGGTGGGTCGTAGTGGGGCGTGGACCTGACCAGGTAGTCACGGAGGGAACGGTCTTTGCGGAAGGTGGAGAGGGGTGGGGAGGGAAATATATCCCTGGTGGTGAGGTCTGTTTGGAGGTGGCGGAAATGTCGGCGGATGATTTGGTTTATGCGAAGGTTGGTACGGTGGAAGGTGAGCACCAGGGGCGTTCTGTCCTTGTTGCGGTTGGAGGGGTTGGGTCTGAGGGCGGAGGTGCAGGGTGTGGATGAGATGCGTTGGAGGGCATCTTTAACCACGTGGGAAGGGAAATTGCGGTCTATAAAGAAGGAGGCCATCTGGTGTGTTCTATGGTGGAACTGCTCCTCCTGGGAGCAGATACGGTGGAGGCGGAGGAATTGGGAATACGGGATGGCATTTTTGCAAGAGGTAAGGTGGGAAGAGGTGTAATCCAGGTAGCTGTGGGAGTCGGTGTGTTTGTAGAAAATGTCAGTGTCAAGTCGGTCGTCACTGATGGAGATGGAGAGGTCCAGGAAGGGGAGGGAGGTGTCAGAGATGGTCCAGGTAAATTTAAGGTCAGAGTGGAATGTGTTGGTGAAGTTGATGAATTGCTCAACCTCCTCGCGGGAGCACGAGGTGGCGCCAATGCAGTCATCAATGTAGCGGAGGAAGAGGTGGGGAGTGGTGCCGGTGTAATTACGGAAGATCAACTGTTCTACGTAGCCAACAAAGAGACAGGCATAGCTGGGGCCCATAGGGGTGCCCATGGCTACCCCTTTGGTCTGGAGGAAGTGGGAGGATTCAAAGGAGAAATTGTTAAGGGTGAGGACCAGTTCGGCCAAAAGAATGAGAGTGTCGGTGGAGGGGTACTGTTGGGAACGTCTGGAGAGGAAAAAACGGAGGGCTTGGAGGCCCTGGTCATGGCGGATGGAGGTGTAGAGGGATTGGATATCCATGGTGAAGATGAGGCGTTGGGGGCCGGGGAAACGGAAGTCTTGGAGGATGTGGAGGGCGTGGGTGGTGTCTCGAACGTATGTGGGGAGTTCCTGGACTAGGGGGGATAGGACAGTGTCGAGGTAGGTAGAGATGAGTTCAGTGGGGCAGGAGCATGCTGAGACAATGGGTCGGCCAGGGTGGTCAGGCTTGTGGATCTTGGGAAGGAGGTAGAACCGGGCAGTGCGGGGTTCCTGGACTATGAGGTTGGAAGCTGTGGGTGGGAGATCTCCTGAGGTGATGAGGTTCTGTATGGTCTGGGAGATGATGGTTTGGTGATGGGGGGATGGGGTCATGGTCAAGGGGGCGGTAGGAAGAGATGTCCTCGAGTTGGCGTTTGGCTTCAGCGATGTAGCGGTCAGTGCGCCAGACTACCACTGCGCCCCTTTGTCCGCTGGCTTGATGGTGAGGTCAGGATTGGAGCAGAGGGATTGGAGGGCTGCGCGTTGTGAGGGTGAGAGGTTGGAGTGGGGGAGGGGGGTGTAGAGGTGGGCGAAGGGGTCCATCACCCTTAACAATTTCTCCTTTGAATCCTCCCACTTCCTCCAGACCAAAGGGGTAGCCATGGGCACACGTATGGGCCCCAGCTATGCCTGTCTCTTTGTTGGCTACGTAGAGCAGTTGATCTTCTGTAATTACACCGGCACCACTCCCCACCTCTTCCTCCGCTACATTGATGACTGCATTGGCGCCACCTCGTGCTCCCGCGAGGAGGTTGAGCAATTCATCAACTTCACCAACACATTCCACCCTGACCTTAAATTTACCTGGACCATCTCTGACACCTCCCTCCCCTTCCTGGACCTCTCCATCTCCATCAGTGACGACCGACTTGACACTGACATCTTCTACAAACCCACCGACTCCCACAGCTACCTGGATTACACCTCTTCCCACCCTACCTCTTGCAAAAATGCCATCCCGTATTCCCAATTCCTCCGCCTCCGCCGTACCTGCTCCCAGGAGGAGCGGTTCCACCATAGAACACACCAGATGGCCTCCTTCTTTAGAGACCGCAATTTCCCTTCCCACGTGGTTAAAGATGCCCTCCAACGCATCTCATCCACATCCCACACCTCCGCCCTCAGACCCAACCCCTCCAACCGCAACAAGGACAGAACACCCCTGGTGCTCACCTTCCACCCTA
The DNA here is from genome assembly GCF_037043375.1 of Chiloscyllium plagiosum. Classification (NCBI taxonomy): domain Eukaryota; kingdom Metazoa; phylum Chordata; class Chondrichthyes; order Orectolobiformes; family Hemiscylliidae; genus Chiloscyllium; species Chiloscyllium plagiosum. The sequence continues at coordinate 65,253,023 of NW_028270158.1, read as the reverse complement.
CCAACCTTCGCATAAACCAAATCATCCGCCGACATTTCCGCCACCTCCAAACAGACCCCACCACCAGGGATATATTTCCCTCCCCACCCCTCTCCGCCTTCCGCAAAGACCGTTCCCTCCGTGACTACCTGGTCAGGTCCACGCCCCTCTACAACCCACCCTTCCATCCTGGCACTTTCCCCTGCCACCGCAGGAACTGTAAAACCTGTGTCCACACCTCCTCCCTCACCTCCATCCAAGGCCCTAAAGGAGCCTTCCACTTCCATCAAAGTTTTACCTGCACATCCACTAATATCATCTATTGTATCCGTTGCTCCCGATGCGGTCTCCTCTACATTGGGGAGACTGGGCGTCTCCTACCAGAGCGCTTTAGGGAACATCTCCGAGACACCCGCACCAATCAACCAAATCGCCCCGTGGCTCAACATTTCAACTCCCCCTCCCACTCTGCCGAGGATATGGAGGTGCTGGGCCTCCTCCACCGCCGCTCCCTCACCACCAGACGCCTGGAGGAAGAACGCCTCATCTTCCGCCTCGGAACACTTCAACCCCAGGGCATCAATGTGGATTTCAACAGTTTCCTCATTTCCCCTTCCCCCACCTCATCCTAGTTTCTAACCTCCAGCAACTCGATCCCCTGACTTGTCCGGACTTGTCCGACCTGCCCAGCTCCTTTTCCACCTATCCACTCCACCCTCTCCTCCCGGACCTATCACCTTCATTTCCTTCCCCACTGACCTATTGTACTCTATGCTACTCTCTCCCCACCCCCACCCTCCTCTAGCTTATCTCTCCACGCTTCAGGCTCTCTGCCTTTATTCCTGATGAAGGGCTTTTGCCCGAAACGTCGATTTTGCCTGTCCTCGGATGCTGCCTGAATTGCTGTGCTCTTCCAGCACCACTGATCCAGAATTTAGTTCCAGTGACCTATATCTCAACTCATTGTAACACTTCATCATACACATGTATCCATGTAATATTATGTAAGATTGAACCTTTAAGCAGTATTTACATATTCACTTGCATTGGCTCCTCTGTGTCATAAACATCTATGAGTTTTTATTTAACCTCAGCACATTTGCCTTCTAGTCTTTGTTGGATGTGAGTGCCTGGATATCTGAACATTTGTTGCTGCAGATAACTGCATTTCTCTTTGCTGTGTTATAGTATTTAACAGTGCTTTGGATTTGGGAAAACGCTTTGCAATCTGTTTAACATTTCCGCAAAGTACTGAAAGATTTTTATAGATTTTCATCATGAGGTGACCAGGAAAAACATAAAGGGCAAGGCGGTAGACGTCGTCTACATGTATTTTGATAAGGCATTTGAGAAGGTTTCACGTGGTAGGCTGCTCGCAAAGGTTAGATTGCATGGAATCCAGGGGGAGCTGGCAAATTGGATACATAATTGGCTCGATGGTAGAAAGCATCAGGGTAATAGTGGAAGGATGCTTGTTGGACTGGAGACCGGTGACTAGCGGAGTGCCTCAGGGGTCGGTGCTGGGCCCATTGCTGTTTGCTATCTTTGAGGGAGGAGCTATGAGGGAGGAGCTGGCCAAAGTTCAATGGTGCAATACCTTAGCAGGGATGATCGTGGAGGAACAATGATGGATATTTCTGTGTATAATGCAGAAGTTACAGGATCAGTTCATTCCTAAAAGGAAGAAAGATTCCAGGAGGAGGCATGGGCGGCCGTGGCTGACGAGGGAAGTAAAGAAACATATAAAGTTAAAAGAGAAAAAGTATAACATAGCAAAGATAAGTGGGAAAACTGAGGACTGGGAAGCTTTTAAAGAGCAACAGAGGATTATTAAGAAGGAAATACGCAGAAGAAAAATGAGGTACGAAGGTAAACTGGCCAATAATATAAAGGAGGATAGTAAAAGCTTTTTTAGGTATGTGCAAGGCAAAAAAATGGTTAGGACTAAAGTTGGGCCCTTGAAGACAGAAACAGGGGAATATATTACAGGGAACAAAGAAATGGCAGAAGAATTAAATGGGTACTTCAGATCTGTGTTCACTGGGGAAGACACAAGCAATCTCCCTGAGGTAACAGTGGCTGAAGGACCTGAACTTAAGGGAATTTATATTTGCCAGGATTTGGTGTTGGAGAGACTGTTAGGTCTGAAGGTTGATAAGTCCCCGGGGCCTGATGGTCTACATCCCAGGGTACTGAAGGAGGTGGCTTGGGAAATCATGGATGCATTGGTGATTATTTTCCAGAGTTCGATAGATTTGGGATCAGTTCTTGCGGATTGGAGAGTGGCTAATGTTATACCACTTTTTAAGAAAGGTGGGAGAGAGAAAGCAGGAAATTATAGACCAGTTAGTCTGACCTCAGTGGTGGAGTCTATTATAAAGGATTAAATTACGGCACATCTGGATAGTAGTAACAGGATAGGACAGAGTCAGCATGGATTTATGAAGGGGAAATCATGCTTGACTAATCTTCTTGAATTTTTTGAGGATGTAACTCTGAAGATGGATGAGGGAGATCCAGTAGATGTAGTGTACCTGGATTTTCAGAAAGCTTTTGATAAAGTCCCACACAGGAGGTTAGTGAGTAAAATTAGGGCACATGGTATTGGGGGCAAAGTACTAGATTGGATTGAAAATTGGTTGGCTGTTAGGAAACAAAGGATAGTGATAAACGGCTCCATTTCGGAATGGCAGGCAGTGACCAGTGGGGTACCGCAGGGATCTGTGCTGGGACCGCAGCTTTTTACAATATATGTTAATGATATAGAAGATGGTATCAGCAATAACATGAGCAAATTTGCTGATGATACAAAGCTGGGTGGCAGGATGAAATGTGAGGAGGATGTTAGGAATTACAGGGTGACCTGGACAAGTTAGGTGAGTGGGCAGATGCATGGCAGATGCAGTTTAATGTGGATAATTGTATGGTTATCCACTTTGGTGGCAAGAACAGGAAGGCAGATTACTACCTCAATGGAATCAATTTAGGTAAAGGGACAGTACAGAGAGATCTAGGGGTTCTTGTACACCAATCAATGAAGGCAAGCATGCAGGTACAGCAGGTAGTGAAGAAGGCTAATAGCATGCTGGCCTTCATAACAAGAGGGATTGAGTATAGAAGCAAAGAGGTGCTTCTGCAGCTGTACAGCGCCCTGGTGAGACCACACCTGGAGTACTATGTGCAGTTCTGGTCTCCAAATTTGAGGAAAGACATTCTGGCTATTGAGGGAGTGCAGCGTAGGTTCACGAGGTCAATTCCTGGAATAGCGGGATTACCTTACACTGAAAGACTGAAGCGACTGGGCTTACATACCCTTGAGTTTCGAAGACTGAGAGGGGATCTGATTGAGATATATAAGATTATGAAAGGATTGGACACTCTGGCAGCAGGAAACATGTTTCCGCTGATGGGTGAGTGCTGAACTAGAGGACACAGCTTAAAATTACGGGGTAGACCATTTAGGACAGAGATGAGGAGAAACTTCTTCACCCAGAGAGTGGTGGCTGTGTGGAATGCTCTGCCCCAGAGGGGCAGTGGAGGCCAGTGTCTGGATTCATTTAAGAAAGAGTTGGATAGAGCTCTCATAGATAGTGGAATCGAGGGTTATGGAGGTAAGGCAGGAAGAGGATACTGATTAGGAATGATCAGCCATGATTATATTGAATGCCGGTGCAGGCTGAAAGGGCTGAATGGCCTACTCCTGCACCTATTGTCTATTGGCTATTGTCTATCTATATCAATAATTTAGATGAAAATGTAAAAGCATGATTAGTAAGTTTGCAGATGACACTAAAATAGGACAGTGAGGAAGGTTAACAGAAATTACAGCAGGACCTTGATCAGCTGGAGAAATGGGCCGAGAAATGGCAAATGGAATTTAATAGAGATAAGTGTGAGGTCTTGCATTTCTTGCAAGTCTAGTCAAGGCAGGACTCTCATGGTGAACGGTAGGGCCTTAGGGAGTGTAGTGGAACAGAGAGACCTTGGAGTTCAGGTGCAGGGCTCTCTGCAGCATTGGGGATCAAAGGTGAGAGGGTATCAGTTTAAGGTTAGAGGGGAAAGAATAAAATAGGAGCAGGAGTAGGCCAATTGGCCTTTTCAGCTTACTGTGCCATTCAATCTGATCATGGCTGATCATCCAACTCACTCCCCTGGTCCTCCTTTCTCCTCATACCCTTTGATCCCCTTAGTCCTAAAAATTCAAAACCTTTGCTTCAACCACTTTCAGTGCAGTGAATTCCACAGGCTCATTACTTTCTGGGTGAAGAAATTTCTCCACGCCTCACCACCTCAAATCCTTAGACAGTGACCCCTTGTTCTGAACTCCCTAATCATCAGGAAGGTTCTTTCTGCATCTACCTTGTTTAGTTCTCTATGAAATCATCCCTCATTTTTCAAAATTCCAATAAGTATAATCTTAATCGATCCAATGCCTCTTTAAATGTCAGTTCTGCCATCTCAGGAGTTAGTCTGGGAAATCTTTGGTGCACTCTCTCCATAGCCAGAAAATCCTTCTTCAATTATGGGAGACCAGAATTGCACATGGTGCTCCAGCTGTGGTCTTTCTAAGGCTCGATGGAATTACTGGGGTGAGCACTGTGGTTAGCACTGATGCCTCAATAGCACCAGGGACCGGGGGTTCGATTCCAGCCTTGGGCGACTGTCTGCACATTCTCCCAGTGCCTTTGTGGGTTTCCTCCAGGTGCTCTGGTTTCCTCCTACAGTCCAAAAAATGTGCTGATTAGATGAATTGGCCATACTAAATTACCCACAGTGCTCATAGAAGTGTAGGTTAGGTGCATTAGTCAGGGGTAAATATAGGGTAGGAGAATGGGTCTGGGAAGGTTGGTGTGGATGTGTTGGGTTGAAGGGCCTGTTTCCACACTGTAGGGGTTCTATGATGATTCTACCACAAGATACACCTTCTCCTGTGCTCGAATCTTCTCATTATGAAGGCCAGCATACATTTATCTTCTTCACCGTCTGCTACACTTGCATGCGTACTTTCAGCGACTGGTGTACAAGAATACGCAGGTCTTGTTGCATCTCAATGTGGCAATTACAGAAAATATAACACTATCAGCTCATTGGAGACACAGATTATCTGTACCTTTAGTGTCAGAAAGGTCAAAGTGCGCCAATTCCAAGTGAAAATGCCACTGCCTACTCAATAAGAGACTTCCCATAACATATTCTTGCTTCCAGTCCTCTTCTTAGTACAGACACAGGGTGCTTCATTCTATAATGTGTTGAACTTACTTAATGTTCTCTGGCTGTTTACCAAGGTTCACCTTGCAGATGGTTGTTGAAATTTTGAGGGGGAAAAGTGATGTTTATTCTATTCATGTATTACTAACTGAGAACAAGGAGGCATCCTGGCGAGAGTGCAGATTGTAGCAGTTACACTCCAGGGTTTCCACTTTTACTGGAAATTATTTGCTCAGAGAATGTTCCAGAATGACTGAAGTAGAAGGAGCTTTTACATACCACACTAACTTGAGTGTACATTGGACATGGCACCCTGTGTGATTGATTAGTTAATGGAAAAGCAACTGGAAATGTCAGTGGCAAATGAATGAAGGACTGTTATTAACAGTAACTCAACAAGAAGCAATCAACATACTGCACTGCCTTAAACTCCTGAACATAAACTGATTCAGGTTCAAAAGATCATTGGACCTTAGAGTATTAAGCTGCAGTCTTTGCAAGTGAGAGTTTGTGATTTCTGTAAGGCTCCAGTTGCAGATGAATCCACAACATTGGTCAACAGACTTTGAAACAATTTTAAGTGTTTTAAGTGATCAATAACTGTGTTAAGTTTTTGGCTGATGCAAACAAGGTTGAATCATTAAATTATTTTTTGTCTGTGACAGGACATTAAATGATTACTTTCAGAATGGTACATAATTGAATTATACTTTATTGGGAATGATAAATTTCAAAGGTTATTGGCATCAAGGAACCCAGGAGGACATGGAGAAAGATAACTGCTTGAAGTTTCAGTGAGTGAGAAAGTAGGCTTGTTCACACTTCATACATAGATTTCATAGAAGCCCTACAATATGGAAAGAGCTATTCAGCCCATCAACTCAGCACTGACCCTCACCCAGATCCACCCCCCAACCACCCTATCCCTGTAACCCGACATTTCCCACACCTCGCCTGCACATCTCTGGACACTATTGGCAATTTAGCCTGGCCAATCCATCTAACCTTGTACTGTGGGAGGAAACTGATGCATCTAGAGGAAACCCACGCAGACATAGGGAGAACATACAAATGTCAGTCACCTGAGGGTGGAATCAAACCCAGGTCCCTGGAGCTGAGAGGCAGCAGTGAGAGCAGAAATGGGAGAGGTGGCGGGTGGTTTGGGGAAATGGTGGCAGGATAAGGAATAGCCTGCAATGTGGCGAGAACAGGCAGCCCAGAGCAGTGGAGGGGATGAGGTGAAACCCAAATTGGGGAAGGCCGAGCCCTTGAGAGGATTGCAAGCCCAGCATGGCCAGGCTTTCATAGACTGCGGTGTTGAACTATTAATCGTGCTCCTTTGCTTTTCTACATTTTAGTAAAAAGGACTGTAATGTTTAACTTATTAACCCTGCTTTCTTTAATGTTCTGCTTTGTACCAAGATTCTGTACCTAGGTACCTTTGTGCCTAAGATAGCATCGAATGTGGTGACTTGTAACCTTTTTACTGTGCTCATGGGAGTACATGTGACAATAAAGCTAATACAATTCCATTCAGTGCTAACCACTGAGCCCTTTTTTTAAAAGTTATTCTATTTGCTCTTTGCTTCTTGTGAGTGACTTCATAGCACATTGGGGTGGCAAGGTGGCTCAGTGGTTAGCACTGCTGTCTCACAGCACCAGGGTCCCAGGTTTGATTCCAGTCTCGGATGACTGTCTGTGTAGAGTTTATACATTCTCCCCGTGTCTTGCATTTCCAGTGCGAGCAGCAGCGAAGGTAAGACCGTTTGGTTTTAAAAGTGCTTACCGGTAGCGGGCAGCGGTGTTTTTTTTTCTCTTTCACTCTCTCTTCACAGAAAGAGCGGGAGCACCAGGGGGAAGTGACGACGACCAGAGGGGCAGCCGGGAAGGAAAGCGGTGAGTATTTATACTCACCCTTCGAAGCCGTCGGTCATTTCCAGTGCGAGCAGCAGCGAAGGTAAGACTGTTTGGTTTTAAAAGTGCTTACCGGTAGCGGGCAGCGGTGTTTTTTTTTCTCTTTCACTCTCTCTTCACAGAAAGAGCGGGAGCACCAGGGGGAAGTGACGACGACCAGAGGGGCAGCCGAGACCCGGAAGCAGTTAGTGTAAGCTTACCTGGGTAGGTTTTTCCCCCTTTAAAAGCGCGAAGGAGAGGGGGTCATAGATCAGAGTTATAGGGAAGTAGTAACTCCAAAGATGGCAGATAGATGGGTGACAGTGAGGGGGACTGGGAGGAAGCAGCCAGTGCCGGGATCCCCTGCGGCCGTTCCCCTCAAGAACAAGTATACCGTTTTGGATACTTGTGGGGGGGACGACTTACCAGGGGTAAGTAACGGGGCTCAGGTCTCTGGCACGGAGCCTGTCCCGGTTACTCAGAAGGGAAGGGTGAAGAAGAGCAGAGCAGTAGTAATTGGGGACTCGATAGTTCGGGGCACAGATAGGCGGTTTTGTGGGAACGAGAGAGACTCACGTTTGGTATGTTGCCTCCCAGGTGCAAGGGTACGTGATGTTTCTGATCGTGTTTTCCGGGTCCTGGAGGGGGAGGGGGAGCAGCCCGAAGTCGTGGTCCATATTGGCACCAACGACATAGGTAGGAGGAGTGCCGAGGATGTTAGACAGGCTTTCAGGGAGCTAGGTTGGAAGCTCAGAGTTAGAACGAACAGAGTTGTTGTCTCTGGTTTGTTACCCGTGCCACGTGATAGAGATTCGAGGAATAGGGAAAGAGAACACTTAAATGCGTGGCTACAGGGATGGTGCAGGAGGGAGGGATTCCGGTTTTTGGATAACTGGGGTTCTTTCTGGGGACGGTGGGACCTCTATAAACAGGATGGTCTACAGCTGAACCTGAGGGGCACCAGTATCCTTGGGGGGAGGTTTGCTAGTGCTCTTGGGGGGGGTTTAAACTAACTCTGCAGGGGCATGGGAACCCAGATTGTAGCTTCAGGGTGCAGGGCCTGGAGTGTAGGGAGGTTAGGAACATGGCATCAATTTCCAAGGAGTGTGCCTGTAAACAGGAAAGTGGCTTGAAGTGTGTATACTTCAATGCAAGAAGTATACGAAATAAGATAGGTGAACTTGCAGCGTGGGTTGGTACCTGGGACTTCGATGTTGTGGGGACAGGATTGGCTGTTGCAGGTTCCAGGATTTAAATGCTTTAGTAGGGTCAGAGGTGGGGGTAAAAGAGGGGGAGGTGTGGCATTGCTTGTCAAAGATAGTATTACAGTGGTGGAAAGGACGATGGATGAGGACTTGCCATCTGAGGTAGTTTGGGCTGAGGTTAGGAATAGGAAAGGTGAGGTCACCCTGTTAGGAGTCTTTTACAGGCCTCCTAATAGTCCTAGAATCATTGAAGAAAGGATAGGGAAGGTGATTCAGGAGATGAGTGACAGTAATAGGGTGGTTGTTATGGGGGACTTTAACTTTCCTGATATTGATTGGGAAAGCTATAGCTCAAGTTCGTTAGATGGGTCAGTGTTTGTTCAATGTGTGCAGGAGAGTTTCCTGACACAATATGTAGACAGGCCAACAAGAGGTGAGGCCTTACTGGATTTGGTTCTGGGTAACGAACCAGGCCAGGTGTTAGAATTAGAGGTAGGTGAGCACTTTGGGGATAGTGACCATAATTCGGTGATTTTTACTCTCGTGATGGAGAGGGATAAGTGTGTACTACAGGGCAAGAGTTATAGCTGGGGTCAGGGAAATTATGATGCGGTGAGGCATGACTTAGGATGTGTGGCTTGGAAAAGTAGACTCCAAGGCAAGAGTGTAAATGATATGTGGAGCTTGTTCAAGGAGCAACTATTGAGTGTCCTTGATAATTATGTACCTGTCAGGCAGGGAGGAAAGGGTCGTGCGAGGGAGCCGTGGTTTAATAAGGAATTGGAATCCCTTGTTAAATGGAAGAGGGCGGCCTATTTCAAGATGAGACGTGAAGGTTCAATTGGGGCGATTGAGAGTTATAGGGTAGCCAGGAAGGACCTGAAGAGAGAGCTAAGAGCAGCAAGGAGGGGACATGAAAGGTCCTTAGTCGGTAGGATTAGGGAAAACCCTAAGGCTTTCTATAGGTATGTTAGGAATAAAAGAATGACTAGGGTAGGAATAGGTCCAGTCAAGGATAGTAGTGGGAAGTTGCGTGTGGAGGCGGAAGAGATTGGGGAGACACTGAATGAATACTTTTCTTCAGTATTTACTCAGGAACAGGGCATTGTCGTCGATGTGAATACTGAGTCACAAATAAGTAGAATGGATGGCTTTGAGGTATGTAGAGAAGAGGTGTTGGAAATCCTGGAAAAGGTGAAAATAGATAAGTCCCCTGGGCCTGATGGCATTTATCCTAGGATTCTCTGGGAAGCAAGGGAGGAGATTGCAGAGCCATTGGCCTTGATTTTTATGTCCTCTTTGTCTACAGGAGTAGTGCCAGAAGACTGGAGGATAGCAAATGTGGTTCCCTTGTTCAAAAAGGGGAGTAGGGATAACCCTAGTAACTATAGGCCGGTGAGTCTCACTTCTGTTGTGGGCAAAGTCTTAGAGAGAATTGTAAGGGATAGGATTTATGCACATCTGGATAGGAATAATGTGATCAAGGATAGTCAGCATGGTTTTGTGAAGGGCAGGTCGTGCCTCACAAACCTTATTGAATTCTTTGAAAAGGTGACGAAGGAGGTTGATGAGGGGAAAGCGGTAGATGTGGTATATATGGATTTTAGTAAGGCGTTTGATAAGGTTCCCCATGGTAGGCTACTGCAGAAAATACGGAGATATGGTATTGAGGGTGAGTTGGAGGTTTGGATTAGGAATTGGCTGGATGGAAGAAGACAGAGGGTAGTAGTTGATGGCAAAGTTTCTTCATGGAGTGCCGTCACTAGCGGTGTTCCGCAAGGATCTGTTTTGGGACCATTGCTGTTTGTCATTTTTATAAATGACCTGGAAGAGGGGTTAGAAGGTTGGGTGAGCAAGTTTGCGGATGATACGAAAGTCGGAGGAGTTGTTGACAGTGAGGAAGGATGTGGCAGGTTACAGCAGGATATAGAGAAGCTGCAGAGCTGGGCAGAAAGGTGGCAAATGGAATTCAATGTAGCTAAGTGTGAGGTGATTCACTTTGGGAAGAATAACAAAAAGATGGGGTACTGGGCTAATGGTCGGATACTTGGTAGTGTGGATGAGCAGAGGGATCTTGGTGTCCATGTACACAGATCTCTGAAAGTTGCCACCCAGGTAAATAGTGCGGTGAGGAAGGCATATGGCGTACTGGCTTTTATTGGTAGAGGAATTGAGTTCCGGAGTCCTGAGGTCATGATGCAGTTGTATAAGACTCTGGTGCGGCCGCATCTGGAATATTGTGTGCAGTTTTGGTCGCCATACTATAGGAAGGATGTGGAGGCACTGGAACGGGTGCAGAGGAGGTTTACCAGGATGTTGCCTGGTATGGAAGGAAGATCGTATGAGGAAAGACTGAGACACTTGGGGCTGTTTTCATTAGAGAAAAGACGGTTTAGGGGTGACTTGATTGAGGTGTACAAGATGATTAGGGGGTTAGATAGGGTTGACAGTGTGAACCTTTTCCCGCGTATGGAGTCGGGTATTACAAGGGGGCATAGCTTTAAATTAAGGGGGGGTAGATATAGGACTGAAGTTAGGGGTAGGTTCTTCACTCAGCGAGTCGTAAGTTCATGGAATGCCCTGCCAGTAGCAGTGGTGGACTCTCCCTCTTTATGGGCATTTAAGCGGGCATTGGATAGGTACATGGAGGATAGTGGGTTAGTATAGGTTAGGTGGGCTTGGATCGGCGCAACATCGAGGGCCAAAGGGCCTGTACTGCGCTGTATTCTTCTATGTTCTATGTCTGTGTGGGTTTGCTTAGGTTTCCTCCCACAGTCCAAACATGTGCAGGTCAGGTGAATTGGCTATGCTAAACAGCCCATAGTGATAGGTACGTTAGTCAGAGGGAAGTGGGTTTGGGTGGGTTACTCTTCGGAGGGTTGGTGTGACTGGTTGGATCAAGGGGCCTGTTTTCACACTGTAGGGAATCTAATCTAATCACATTTGTATAATGTTACACACGTTGTTGGGTGAATCATCTTGTTCGCAAAGGCTATAGGAAGTGCAAAGAGGACACAGGATGGGGTCTGGAAGCTGGGAGTTTGAGATTAAGTGACAGAGCTATGTTTGCATAATCATTCTATTGCTGTTCTTCCACTGACTGGTCAGGTTGTATAAATTTGGTATCTCAAAGGATAAGGCACTTGGAGGAATCAGTAGTGCGGGGAGGGTAAGAAAGGAAGAAGTTCATGCTTGCACCAACAGATTGTAAATTAGAAGGGGAGATGGGATGGGTTAGAAATGTCATGTGAAGTGGGGCAATCGTGATGAGAACATGGATGTGTTCCGTGGTTTCAGCTACTTCACTGGCTAAGTAGCTGACTGAACACCAAGCATTTCTAGATTAGATTTTTTTTAGATTAGATTAGATTTTTTTTTAGATTACATTACAGTGTGGAAACAGGCCCTTCGGCCCAACAAGTCCACACCAACCCGCCGAAGCGCAACCTACCCGTACCCCTACATTGACCCATTACCTAACACTACGGGCAATTTAACATGGTCAATTCACCTGACCTGCACATCTTTGGACTGTGGAAGGAAACCGGAGCACCCGGAGGAAACCCACGCAGACACGGGGAGAATGTGCAAACTCCACACAGTCAGTCACCTGAGGCAGGAATTGAACCCGGGTCTCTGGCGCTGTGAGGCAGCAGTGCTAACCACTGTGCCACCATGCCGCCCACCAAATTATTATTTCAATAATAATTAGCACCGGCACATCATACAGGCATACCTATTGGCTCCTGCTTTGTCCATCTAGGCACCCCCTCACCCTGCAAAAAAGAGTGAAGGTTGTCAGTGAATGTTGGGCAATCTGCTTGGCTGATATGGCTGCCATGGTTGGACGGTTGAAAATATGTGTAAGCTGTCAGGTGTAGACTAAGAGAATCACATCGGGTTAAGGTGAGGCATCATAACATTAAGTATGAAACTTGACTGATTGAGATTTTTGGGATGAATGATATGACTATAAGGTATGAAGCATGCCTGAGGGGGATGGTGTAGTCAGTGGGATGTGGTGTTTGAAGCTACACTTACTGACTTTGACCACTCAAGCGAGGTCAATGAATTCCTTCGAGCACTGCATCCAGGATCTTGTGGATGTGAGCTCCATGAATATCTGTTTGACCATAACATATAGGAACAGAATTAGACCATTTGCCCAATAGTCTGCTCTACCATTCGATCATGTTTCTCAGACCCATTCACTGCCTTCCCCAGTAACTCTTGATTCCTTTACTATTCAAGTTATGACCACTGCTTTCTGGAGAACTCTTGAAAATCCTACAGATAATGGGCATCATTCTTATTTTCCATTCCTCCACCAAATCCTCCAATGTTGTTCTGTTTTAATTCTTTCCTGGGATATGGGAGTCACTGTCAAGGTCTGCATTTGTTACTCATCTCAAATTGCCCTTGAACTGAGTGTCTTGCTAGGCCTTTCAGGGGGGAGTTTAGAGTGAACCACATTGCTATCATGTAGGCCAGACCGAGTAAGGACAGCTGATTTCTTTCTTTAGCAAGGAGGATGGGTTTTTGGAACAATTAATGAAAGTTGTCATTGTCACCATTACTGTCATTAGCTTTTCATTTCAGACTTATTAAGTGAACTTAAGCTCTACAAGTTGCTGTGGTAAGATTTGAACCCTTGGCCTCAGGAACTTTGGGCCACTAGATTTTTAATTAAGATTTTAGTAAGGCAAATCAGGGCAGGACTTACACAGTCAAGAGTAGGGCCTTGGGGAGTGTTATAAAACAAAGAAATCTCAGATACAAGTTCATAGCTCCTTGAAAGTGGACAGACTGGTGAAGAAGGCTTTCAGAATGCTTGCTTTCATTGGTCAGAGCATTGAGTATAGGAGTTGGGATGTCTTGTTGCAGCTGTACAAGATGCTGGTGAGGCCACATGTAGAGGACTGTATGCGGTTCTGGTCGCCCTACTTTGGAAAGGATATTATTAAACAAGCAGAAATATTTATTATGATGATACCTGGACAGTGAAAAGGAGAATTTGAATAGGCTGTGACTTTTTACTCTGGAGCGTAGGAGACTGAGGGGAAACTTTGTAGAGATGTATAAAATCATGAGAGCCATAGATAAGGTAAATAGCCAACAGCTTTTCCCCATGGTAGGCATGTCTAAAACTCGAGGGCATAGGTTTAAGGTGAGAGGGGCGAGATACAAAAGAGTCCAGAGGGGCTATATTTTCACACAGAGAGTGGTGAGTGTCTGGAATGGGCTCCTGGAGATAGTGGTGAAAGTGAGTACAATTTTGTCATTAAAGAAACATTTAGACACATACATAGATGGGATGCGTCTGGAGAGAAAAGGATCAAATGCAGGCATATAAAACTAGTTTAAATTATGAAAATTTGGTTCCTTGGGCAGGTTGGGCTGAAGATCCTGTTACCATGCTGTGAACCTCTCTGACCCTGTGACTTTATGAGTGACATTACAACACCATCAATTGTAGCATTATTGTGTGAGTCACAATTCACCTCAATTTAAAACAGGGCAGCTAGCTTTATAAGGTCCAGGTTTGTTTTAAACAAATGTAGGCTTGCGTTAAATGGTGCAGCCAACACAGAAATAACTGGAGAAGCTCAGCAGGTCTGGCTGCATTTATTGAGCAAAAGCAGGGTTAATGTTTTGGGTCCAGTGGCCATTCTTCAGAAGAAAAAGGTTTTGAAAAAGGATCATTGGACACAAGATGTTAACTCTGCTTTGTCCAAACAAATGATGCCAGGTTTCTCCAGTTATTTCTGTTTTTGATTGAGATTTCCAGCATCTGCAATTCTTTGTTTTGTTGTTCAGACCACGCAGGTTTGTATTTAAACAGTTCGATCAAGCAAGAAACAGGTTAGTTTAAAACATCGAGTTTTACACAGACCAGGTTTGTTTTAAATAGCATATGTTCATTTCAGCTGGTGCAATCACTCATTCAACATTAGAGTCTAGTTTTAAATAATGCATGTTAGCTTTAGACAGGACAGGTTAGCTTTAAACAATGCAGGCTAATGTTAGACAGTACAGGACAGCTTTAAACAGTGCAGGCTAGCTTTAGACAGTATAGGTTAACTTTAGATATTACAGGTTAGCTTTAAACAGTACAAATTAACTTTAGACAGTACAGGTTAGCTTTACACAGTACAGGTTAGCTTTAGACAGTGCAGGTTAACTTTACACAATACAGATTAGTTTTATCAGTACAGGTTAGGTTTGAACAGTACACGTTAGCTTTAGACAGTGCAGGTTATCTTTAGACAGTACACGTTATTTTTAGACAGAGCAGGTCAGCCTTAGACAGTACAGGTTAGCTTTATACAGGACACATTAGCTTTAGACAGTGCAGGTCAGCCTTAGACAGTACGGGTTAGCTTTATACAGGACACATTAGCTTTAGACAGTGCAGGTCAGCCTTAGACAGTACGGGTTAGCTTTATACAGGACACATTAGCTTTAAACAGTGCAGGTCAGCCTTAGACAGTACAGGTTAGCTTTATACAGGACACATTAGCTTTAGACAGTGCAGGTTATCTTTAGACAGTACACTAGAATTGAGTGGTGCTGGAAAAGCAGGTCAGGGAGCATCCGAAGAGCAGGAGAATCGACGTTTTGGGCAAAAACCCTTCATCAGGAATGGAGGCAGGGAGCCTCCAGATGGAGAGATAAATGGGAGGGGGGAGGGGGAACGCTGGGGAGAAGGGAGCAAAGAATACAATAGGTGAATGGGGGTGGGGATGGAGGTGATAGGTCAGAGAGGAGGGTGGGGGAAGGTAGCAAAGAGGACAATGGGTGGATGGGGGTGGGGATGGAGGTGATAGGTCAGAGAGGAGGGTGGGGGAAGGTAGCAAAGAGGACAATGGGTGGATGGGGGTGGGGATGGAGGTGATAGGTCAGAGGGGAGGGTGGAGTGGATAGATGGGAAGGGAGATTGGCAGTTAGGACAGTTCATGAGGACGGTGCTGAGCTGGAAGTTTGGAACTGGGGTGAGCTGGGGGGGAGGGGAAGTGAGGAAACAGGTGAAATCCACATTGATGCCATGGGGTGAAGTGTTCCAAGGCGGAAGGTGAGGTGTTTCTTCCTCCAGGCGTCTGGTGGTGAGGGAGCGGCGGTGGAGGAGGCCCAGGACCTGCATGTCCTCGGCAGAGTGGGAGGGAGAGTTGAAATATTGGGCCACAGGGCGGTGTGGTTGATTGGTGCGGGTGTCCCAGAGATGTTCCCAAAAGTGCTCTGCTAGGAGGCGTCCAGTCTCCCCAATATAAAGGAGACCGCATCGGGAGCAACGGATACAATAAATGATATTGGTGGATGTGCAGGTAAACCTTTGATGGATGTGGAAGGCTCCTTTGGGGCCTTGGATGGAGGTGAGGGAGGAGGTGTGGGCATAGGTTTTACAATTCCAGAAGGGAGGGTGGGTTGTAGGGGGGCGTGGACCTGACCAGGTAGTCACGGAGGGAATGGTCTTTGCGGAAGGCGGAAAGGGGTGGGGAGGGAAATATATCCCGGTGGTGGGGTCTGTTTGGAGGTGGCGGGAATGTCGGCGGATGATTTGGTTTATGCGAAGGTTGGTAGGGTGGACGGTGAGCACCAGGGGCGTTCTGTCATTGTTACGGTTGGAGGGGTGGGGTCTGAGGGCGGAGGTGCGGGATGTGGACGAGATGCGTTGGAGGGCATCTTTAACCACGTGGGAAGGGAAATTGCGGTCTCTAAAGAAGGAGGCCATCTGGTGTGTTCTGTGGTGGAACTGCTCCTCCTGGGATCAGATCCGGCGGAGGTGGAGGAATTGGGAATACGGGATGGCATTTTTGCAGGAGGTAGGGTGGGAAGAGGTGTAATCCAGGTAGCTGTGGGAGTCGGTGGGTTTGTAAAAAAATGTCAGTGTCAAGTCAGTCGTCGTTAATGGAGATGGAGAGGTCCAGGAAGGGGAGGGAGGTGTCAGAGATGGTCCAGGTAAATTTAAGGTCAGGGTGGAATGTGTTGGTGAAGTTGATGAATTCTCAACCTCCTCGCGGGAGCGCGAGGTGGCGCCAATGCAGTCATCAATGTAACAGAGGAAGAGGTGGGGAGTGGTGCCGGTGTAACTACGGAAGATGGACTGTTCTACGTAGCCAACAAAGAGACAGGCATAGCTGGGGCCCATATGGTCTGGAGGAAGTGGGAGGATTCAAAGGAGAAATTGTTAAGGGTGAGGACCAGCTCAGCCAAATGAATGAGATTTTCCTGCTCCTTGGATGCTGCCTGACCTGCTGTGTTTTTCCAACACCACTCTAATTTTAGACAGTACAGATTAGCTTTAGCCAGTGCAGGTTAGCTTTACACAGTACAGGTTAAATTTCGACAGTGTAGGTTAACTTTAGAGAGTGCAGGTTAACTTTACATAGTTCAGGATAGCTTTAACAGAGCAGGCTAGCTTTAAACAGTAAAGGTTAGCTTTAAACAGTACGGTTAGCTTTTGACAGTACGGGTTAGCTTTTGACAGTACGGGGTTGCTTTAGACAGTGCAGGCTAGCTTTAAATAGTGCAGGTTAGACTTAAACAGTGCATTCTAGCTTTAGAGATTGTGAATTAGCTTTCAACAGTATAGGTTAGCATTAGACAGCACAGGTTAGCTTTAGATAATGCAGATTGGCTTTAGACAGTACATGTTTGCTTTAGACAGTATAGGTTAGCTTCAGACAGCACAGGATAGCTTTAAACAGTACAGGTTAGCTTTACACAGTGCAGGTAGATTTGGACAGTGCAGATGGGCTTTAGATAGTATAGGCTAGCTTTACACAGTACAGGTTAATTTTAGACAGTACACGTTAGCTTTAGACAGTAAAGGTTGGCTTTAGACAGTGCAGGTTGGATTTAGACTGTGCAGAGCTGAAAATGTGTTGCTGGAAAAGCGCAGCAGGTCAGGCAGCATCCAAGGAGCAGGAGGATCAACGTTTCGGGCATAAGCCCTTCTTCAGGAACCAAAACGTCGATTCTCCTGCTCCTTGGATGCTGCCTGACCTGCTGCGCTTTTCCAGCAACACATTTTCAGCTCCGATCTCCAGCATCTGCAGTCCTCACTTTCTCCTTTAGACTGTGCAGGACAGCTTTAGGCAGTGCAGGTTAGCTTTACACAGTGCAGATTAGCTATAGACAGTAAAGGTTGGCTTTAGACAGTACAGGCAAGCTTTCGACATTGCAGGTTAGATTTAAACAGTGCAGGCTAGATTTAGACTGTACAGGTTATCTTTGGATAGTACAGGTTAACTTTACACGGTACAGGTTAGCTTTAGACAGTACATGTTAATTTTAGACAGTACAGGTTAGCCTTAGACAGTGCAGGGTAGCTTTAAACCATGTAGGTTAGCTTTAAACTGTGCAAGTTAGCTTTAAACTGCACAGGGTAGCTTTACACAGTGTAGGTTAGCTTTAAACAGTGCAGGTTAGCTTTAGACTGTGCAGATTGGCTTTAGACTGTGCAGCTTAGCTTGAGACAGTACAGGCTAGCTTTGCACAGTCCAGGTTAGCTTCAGACAGTGCAGGTTAGCTTTAAAAGGTGCAGGCTAGCTTTAGACAGAGCAGGATGGCTTTAGACAGTGCAGTTTAGCTTTACACAGTGGAGGTTGGCTTTCGACATTTCAGGTTAGCTTTAGACTTTGCATGTTAGCTTTAGACAGTATACATTTGTAGATCAATGGTGCTGGAAGAGCACAGCAATTCAGGCAGCATCGAGGAGCTTCAGCAAAATCGACGTTTTGGGCAAAAGCCCTTCATCAGGAACACATTTGTAGACAGTACAGGTTGGCTTTAGACAGTACAGGCTTTAGCTTTACACTGTACAGTTTCATTTTAAACAGTGCAAGTTAGCTTTGTCAGTACAGGTTAGCTTTACACAGTATAGGGTGGCTTTAAACAGTACAGTTTAGCTTTCAACAGTACAGCTTAGTTTTCGACAGTGCAAGTTAGCTTTAGACAGTGCACTTTAGTTTTAGACAGTGCAGTTTAGCTTTACACAGTATAGGCGAGCTTTAGACAGTGCAGATTGGCTTTAGATAGTGCAGGTTAGCTGTAAACAGTACAGGGTTAGCTTCAAACAGTACAGGCTAGCTTTACACAGTACAGGGTAGCTTTACACAGTACAGGCTAGCTTTACACAGTGCAGGGTAGCTTTAGATGGTGCAGGGTAGCTTCAGACAGTGCATGCTGGCTTTAGACAGTTCAAGTTAGCTTTACACAGTAAAGGCTAGCTTGAAACAGTGCACAGGAGCTTTAGAGAGTGAGTGCAGGTTAGCTTTAAACATTGTAGGTCGGCTTTAGACAGTGCAGGTTAGTTTTCGACTGACCAGTTTAGCTTAGGACAGTGCAGGTTATCTTGACACAGTATAGGCAAGCTCTAGACAGTACAGGTCAGCTTTAAACAGTAAATGTGAGCTGTGGACGGTAAGGTTGGCTTTCGACATTGCAGGTTAGCTTTAGAGAGTACAGGCTAGCTATAGAGTGTACAGGCTAGCTATGGACAGGACAGGCTAGCTTTACACAGTGCAGGTTAGCTTTACACAATCCAGGTTAGCTTTACACAGTGTAGGCTAGCTTTTAATAGTGCAAGTTAGCTTTAAAGATTAGATTAGATTAGATTACTTACAGTGTGGAAACAGGCCCTTCGGCCCAACAAGTCCACACCGACCCACCGACCCGCCCATACATTTACCCCTTTACCTAACACTACGGGCAATTTAGCATGGCCAATTCACCTGACGTGCACATCTTTGGACTGTGGGAGGAAACCGGAGCATCCGGAGGAAACCCACGCAGACAAGGGGAGAATGTGCAAACTCCACACAGTCAGTCGCCTGAGGCGGCAATTGAACCCGGGTCTCTGGCGCTGTGAGGCAGCAGTGCTAACCACTATGCCACCCACAAGTTTAAACTGTACAAGTTATCTTTACACAGTGTAGGTTAGCTTTAAACAGTGCAGATTAGCTTTTGACAGTGCAGGGTTAGCTTTAAACAGTACAGGCTACCTTTATACAGTGCAGGCTAGCTTTAGACAGTACAGTCTTGCTTGAGACAGTGCATGTTAGCTTTAGACAGCGCAGGTTAGCTTTAGACCGTGCAGGTTAGCTTTAAACAGTGCAGGTTAGTTTTAGACAGTGCAGGTTAGCTGTAGACCGTGCAGGTTAGCTTTACACTGTACAGGCGAACTTGAGACAGTGCAGGTTAGATTTAGACAGCACAGGTTAGCTTTAAATAGTACACATTAGCTTTAGACAGTACAGGTTAGCTCTAGACTGTGCAAGTTTGGCTTTAGACAGTAAACGCTAGCTTTAGACAGTGCAGGTTAGCTTTAGACAATACAGGTTAGCTTTAGACTGTGCAGGTTAGCTTTAGACTGTGCAGGTTAGCTTCACACAGTGCAGGTTAGCTTTAGACTGTGCAGGTTAGCTTCACACAGTGCAGATTAGCTTTAGACAGTGCAGGCTAGCTTTAGGCAGTGCAGGTTAGCTTTAGGCAGTGCAGGTTAGCTTTAGACAGTGCAGGTTAGCTTCAGACAGTGCAGGTTAGCTTTAGACAGTGCAGGCTAGCTTTAGACAGTGCAGGCTAGCTTTAGACAGTGCAGGTTAGCTTTAGACAGTACAGATTAGCTTTAGACAGTACAGATTAGCTTTAGACAGTGCAGGTTAGCTTTAGACAGTGCAGGTTAGCTTTAGACAGTGCAGGTTAGCTTTAGACTGTGCTGATTCGCTTTAGACAGAGCAGGTTCGCTTTAGACAGAGCAGGTTCGCTTTAGACAGTGCAGGTTAGATTTAGACAGTGCAGGTTAGCTTTAGACAGTGCAGGTTAGCTTTAGACAGTGCAGATTAGATTTAGACAGTGCAGGTTAGCTTTAGACAGTGCAGGTTAGCTTCAGACAGTACAGATTAGATTTAGACAATTCAGGTTAGCTTTAGACAGTACAGATTAGATTTAGACAGCGCAGGTTAGCTTTAGACAGTGCAGGTTAGATTTAGACAGTGCAGATTAGATTTAGACAGTGCAGGTTAGATTTAGACAGTGCAGGTTAGCTTTAGACAGTGCAGATTAGATTTAGACAGTGCAGGTTAGCTTTAGACAGTGCAGATTAGATTTAGACAGTGCAGGTTAGCTTTAGACAGTGCAGGTTAGCTTCAGACAGTACAGATTAGATTTAGACAGTGCAGGTTAGCTTTAGACAGTACAGATTAGATTTAGACAATTCAGGTTAGCTTTAGACAGTACAGATTAGATTTAGACAGCGCAGGTTAGCTTTAGACAGTGCAGGTTAGATTTAGACAGTGCAGATTAGATTTAGACAGTGCAGGTTAGCTTTAGACAGTGCAGATTAGCTTTAGACAGTGCAGGTTAGCTTTAGACAGTGCAGGTTAGATTTAGACAGTGCAGGTTAGATTTAGACAGTGCAGATTAGATTTAGACAGTGCAGGTTAGATTTAGACAGTGCAGGTTAGCTTTAAACAGTGCAGGTTAGCTTGAGACAGTGCAGATTAGATTTAGACAGTGCAGGTTAGCTTTAGACAGTGCTGGTTAGCTTTAGACAGTGCAGATTAGATTTAGACAGTGCAGGTTAGATTTAGACAGCGCAGGTTAGATTTAGACAGCGCAGGTTAGATTTAGACTGTGCTGGTTAGCTTTAAACAGTGCAGGTTAGCTTGAGACAGTGCAGATTAGATTTAGACAGTGCAGATTAGATTTAGACAGTGCAGGTTAGCTTTAGACAGTGCAGGTTAGATTTAGACAGTGCAGGTTAGCTTTAGACAGCGCAGGTTAGATTTAGACAGCGCAGGTTAGATTTAGACAGCGCAGGTTAGATTTAGACAGTGCAGATTAGATTTAGACTGTGCAGGTTAGATTTAGACAGTGCCGGTTAGCTTTAGACAGTGCAGGTTAGCTTTAGACAGTGCAGGTTAGATTTAGACAGTGCAGATTAGATTTAGACTGTGCAGGTTAGATTTAGACAGTGCAGGTTAGCTTTAGACAGTGCAGATTAGATTTAGACAGTGCAGATTAGATTTAGACAGTGCAGGTTAGCTTTAGACAGTGCAGGTTAGCTTTAGACAGTGCAGGTTAGATTTAGACAGTGCAGATTAGATTTAGACAGTGCAGGTTAGCTTTAAACAGTGCAGGTTAGCTTTAGACAGTGCAGATTAGATTTAGACAGTGCAGGTTAGCTTTAGACAGTGCAGATTAGATTTAGACAGTGCAGGTTAGCTTTAGACAGCGCAGGTTAGCTTTAGACAGCGCAGGTTAGCTTTAGACAGTGCAGGTTAGCTTTAGACAGCGCAGGTTAGCTTTAGACAGCGCAGGTTAGCTTTAGACAGTGCAGATTAGCTTTAGACAGTGCCTGGTTGGCTTTAAACATTTCAGTTTAGCTTTAGACTTTGCATGTTAGCTTTAGACAGTACACATTATCTTTAGACAGTACAGGTTGGCTTTAGACAGTATAGGCTAGCTTTACATTGTACAGTTTTGTTTTAAACATGCAAGTTAGCTTCATCAGTACAGGTTAGCTTTACACAGTATAAGTTGGCTTTAAACAGTGCAGTTTAGCTTTCAACAGTACAGGTTAGCGACAGTGCAAGTTAGCTTTAGGCAGTGCAGACTACCTTTAGACAGAACAGGGTAGCTTTAGACAGTGCAGACTAGCTATGGACAGTACAGGTTAGCTTTATACAGTGTAGGTCAGCTTTAGACAGTGCTGGTTAGGTTTAAAAGGTGCAGGCTAGCTTTAGACAGTGCAGACTACCATAAGACAGAACAGGTTAGCTTTAAACAGTGCAGCCTAGTTTTAGACAGTACAGGTTAGCTTTAGACAGTACAGGTTAGCTTTAGACAGTGCAGCCTAGTTTTAGACAGTACAGGTTGGCTTTAGACAGTACAGGTTGGACTTAAACAGCACAAGTTAGCTTTAGATAGTACAGGTTAGCTTTAGATAGTGCACGTTAGCTGTAGACAGTGCTCATTAGCTTTCGACAGTGCAGATTAGCTTGAGACAGTACAGGCTAGCTTTGCACAGTACTGGTTAGCTTTAAACAGTATACATTAGCGTTAGACATTGCAGGTTAGCTTTAGACAGTACAGTTTAGCTTTAAACAGTGCAGGTTCGCTTTACACAGTGCAGATAAGCTTTAGACAGAGCAGATTGGCTTTAGTCAGTGCAGATTTGCCTTAGACAGTGCAGGTTTGCTTTAAACAGTGCAGGCTAACTTTGGACAGTATACTTTAGCTTTAATCAGTACGGATTAGCCTTAAAAAGTGCAGGCTTGTTTTAAACAGTACAATTTAGCTTTAAACAATGCAGGCTAGTTTTAGACAGTGCAGATTAGCTTTAAACAGTACATGTTAGATTTAAGCAGCGCAGGATAGCTTTGGACAGTACAGGTTAGCTTTACACAGTGCAGGCTAGCTTTAGATAGTGCAGGTTAGCTTTGGACAGTACAGGTTAGCTTTACACAGTGCAGGCTAGCTTTAGATAGTTCAGGGTAGCTTTAGACAGTACAGACTGGATTTAAACAGTACAGGCTAGCTTTTGACAGTGCAGGTCAGCTTACAAGTTAGGTTTACACAGTGCAGGTTAGATTTAGACAGTGCAGTTAGTTTTAGACAGTACAGGTTGGCTTTAGACGGTGCAGGGTAGCTTTAAAAGGTGCAGGCTAGCTTTAGGCAGTGCAGACTACCTTTGGACAGAACAGTTGAGCTTTTAACAGGGCAGTTTATCTTTTGACAGTGCAGATTCACTTTAGACAGTGCAGGTTAGCTTTGGATCATGCAGGCTAGCTTTAAACAGTGCAGTCTAGCTTTAGACAGTACAGATTTGCTTTTAACAGTGCAGGTTAGCTTTAGACAATGCAGATTGTCTTTAGAGAGTGTAGGTTAGCTTTAAACAGTGCAAGTTAGCTTTCAACAGTACAGGTTACCTTTTCACATATTTGGTTTTGACAGTACAGGTTAGCTTTAGACAGTGCAGGTTAGCTATACACAGTATTGGCTAACTTTAGACAGTACAGATTATCCTTAAAAAGTACAGTTTAGCTTTGGTTGGATTAGATTCCCTACAGTGTGGAAACAAGCCCTTCAGCCCAACAAGTCCACACAGACCCTCCGAAGAGTAACCAACTCAGACCCATTCCCCTACTAATGCATCTATCATTATGGGCAATTTAGCATGGCCAATTCCCCTGGCCTGCACATCTTTTGGATTGTGGGAGAAACCAGATTACCTGGAGGAAACCCATGCAGACACGGGGAGAATGTGCAAACTCCACACAGTCACCCGAGGCTGGAATTGAACCCGGGTCCCTGGCGCTGTGAGGCAGCCGTGCTAACCACTGAGCCACCGTGCCACCACTTTAAACAATACAGACTATCTTTAGACAGTGCAGGTTCGCTTTAGACAGTACAGGTTACATTTGGACAGAGTAGGTTAGCTTTAGACAGTCCAGACTACCTTTAGACAATGTAGGTTAGCTTTAAACAGTGCAGGTTAGCTTTAGACAGTGCAGGTTAGATTTAGACAGTGCAGGTTAGATTTAGACAGTGCAGGTTAGATTTAGACTGTGCAGGTTAGATTTAGACAGTGCAGGTTAGATTTAGACAGTGCAGATTAGATTTAGACAGTGCAGGTTAGATTTAGACAGTGCAGGTTAGCTTTAGACAGTGCAGGTTAGATTTAGACAGTGCAGGTTAGATTTAGACAGTGCAGATTAGATTTAGACTGTGCAGGTTAGCTTTAGACTGTGCAGGTTAGCTTTAGACAGTGCAGGTTAGATTTAGACTGTGCAGGTTAGATTTAGACAGTGCAGGTTAGCTTTAGACAGTGCAGGTTAGATTTAGACAGTGCAGATTAGATTTAGACAGTGCAGATTAGATTTAGACAGTGCAGGTTAGCTTTAGACAGTGCAGATTAGATTTAGACAGTGCAGGTTAGCTTTAGACAGTGCAGATTAGATTTAGACAGTGCAGGTTAGCTTTAGACAGTGCAGGTTACATTTGGACAGAGTAGGTTAGCTTTAGACAGTCCAGACTACCTTTAGACAGTGCAGGTTAGCTTTAAACAGTGCACGTTAGCTTTAGACAGTACAGGTTAGCTTTAGAAAGTGCAGATTAGCTTTAGATAATACAGGTTAGCTTTAGACAGTGCAGGTTGGCTTTAGACAGTACAGATTAGCTTTTGACAGTACAGTTTAACTTTAGATAGTACAGGCTAGCTTTAGACAGTGCCAGCTAGTTTTGGACAGTACAGGTAGCTTTGGACAATGTGGATTAGCTTTAGACAGTACAGATTAGCTTTAGACAGTACAGGTCAGCTTTCGACAGGGCAGGGTAGCTTTCGACAGGGCAGGGTAGATTTAGACGGGGCAGGGTAGATTTACTCAGTGCAGCTTAGCTTGAGAAAGTACAGTTTAGCTTTAAACAGTGCATGGTAGCTTTAGACAGTACAGGCTAGCTTTAGACAGTACGGGCTAGCTTTAAACAGTCCAGGTTAGCTTTAGACAGTACGGGCTAGCTTTAGACAGTATAGGTTAGCTTTAAACAGAGCAGGTTGGCTTTAGACAGTACAGGTTCGCTTTAAACTATATAGTTTAGTTTTAAACAGTACAAGTTAGGTTTAACAGTACAGGTTAGCTTTACACAGTGCAGGCTAGCTTTAAACAGTGTAGGTTAGCTTTACATAGTGCAGGCTAGCTTTAGACAGTGCAGGTTAGCTTTCGACAGGGCAGGCTAACCTAGATAGTGCAGGTTAGATTTAGACAGTGCAGGTTAGCTTTTGAGAATGCAGACTACCTTTAGACATAGTAGGCTAGCTTTCAACAGAGCAGGTTAGTTTTTGACAGTACAAGTTAGCTTTAAACAGTGCAGGCTAGCTTTAAACAGTACATGTTAGCTTTAGACAGTGCAGTGTAGCATATACAGTACAGGTTAGCTTTTGACAGGACAGGTTAGCTTTTGACAGTGCAGTGTAGCATACACAGTACAGGTTAGCTTTTGACAGGACAGGTTAGCTTTTGACAGTGCAGTGTAGCATACACAGTACAGGTTAGCTTTTGACAGTGCAGGTGAGCTTTTGACAGTACAGGTTAGCTTTTGACAGGACAGGTTAGCTTTTGACAGGACAGGTTAGCTTTTGACAGTGCAGGGTAGCTTTAGACAATGCAAGCTAATTTTAGACAGCACAGGTTGTCTTTAGACAGTGCAGGTTTTACTTTAGAAAGTGCATGTTAGCTTTGGACAGTGTAGGGAAGCTTTACACAGTGCAGGTTAGCTTTAGGCAATGTAGGTTAACTTTTGAGAATGCAGACTACCTTTAGACAGTTTAGGTTAGCTTTAAACAGAGCAGGTTAGCTTATGACAGTGCAGGCTAGCTTTAAACAGTGCAGGCTATCTTTAGACAGTGCAGGGTAGCTTTACACAGTACAGGTTAGCTTTAAACAGTGCAGGTTAGCTTTAAACAGTGCAGGTTAGCCTTAAGCATGCAGGCTAGCTTTAAACAATGCGCACTACCTTTAGACAGTGCAGGTTCGCTTTAGACAGTGCAGGTTACGTTTGGACAGAGTAGGTTAACTTTAGACAATCCAGACTACCTTTAGACAATGTAGGTTAGCTTTAGACAGTACAGGTTAGCTTTAGAAGTGCAGGCTAACTTGACAGAGTACACGTTAGCTTTTGACAGTACA
The DNA here is from genome assembly GCF_037043375.1 of Chiloscyllium plagiosum. Taxonomy (NCBI): domain Eukaryota; kingdom Metazoa; phylum Chordata; class Chondrichthyes; order Orectolobiformes; family Hemiscylliidae; genus Chiloscyllium; species Chiloscyllium plagiosum. The sequence goes on along the minus strand of NW_028270158.1, from coordinate 65,227,051 downwards.
GGTTAGCTTTAAACATAGCAGGCTAGCTTTCAACAGTACAGGTTAGTTTTAGACAGTGCAGGTTAGATTTAGACAGTGCAGGTTAGCTTTCGACAGGGCAGGCTAACCTAGACAGCGCAGGTTAGATTTAGACAGTGCAGGTTAGATTTAGACAGCGCAGGTTCGCTTTAAACAGTGCAGGTTACGTTTGGATAGAGTAGTTTAACTTTAGACAGTCCAGACTACCTTTAGACAATGTAGGTTAGCTTTAAACAGTGTAGGTTAGCTTTAAACAGTGTAGGTTAGCTTTACACAGTACAGGTTAGCTTTAGAAGTGCAGGCTAACTTGACAGAGTGCACATTAGCTTTTGATAGTACAGGTTAGGTGTAAACAATGCAGGCTAGCTTTAACAGTACAGGTAAGCTTTAAACAGGACATGTTAGCTTTAGACAGTGCAGGGTAGCTTTACACAATATAGGTTAGCTTTAAGCATGCAGGCTAGCTTTAAACAATGCGCACTACCTTTAGACAGTGCAAGTTACGTTTGGACAGAGTAGGTTAACTTTAGACAGTCCAGACTACCTTTAGACAATGTAGGTTAGCTTTAAACAGTGCAGGTTAGCTTTAGACAGTGCAGGTTAGCTTTAGACAGTACAGGTTAGCTTTTGACAGTGCCGGCTAGTTTTGGACAGTACAGTTGGCTTTGGACAATGTGGATTAGCTTGAGATAGTACAGGTTAGCTTTAGACAGTACAGGTCAGCTTTAGACAGTGCCGGTTAGCTTTAGACAGTACAGGTTCGCTTTCAACAGAGCAGGGTAGCTTTAGACAATGCAGGCTAACTTTACACAGTATAGATTAGCTTGAGGAGAAAGTGAGGTCTGCAGATGCTGGAGATCAGAGCTGGAAATGTGTTGCTGGAAAAGTGCAGCAGGTCAGGCAGCATCCAGGGAACAGGAGAATCGACGTTTCGGGCATAAGCCCTTCTTCAGGAATGGGGAAAGTTTGTCCAGCAGGCTGAGATAAAAGGTAGGGAGGAGGGACTTGGGAGAGGGGCGTCGGAAATGTGATAGGTGGAAAGAGGTCAAAGTGAGGGTGATAGGTCAGACTGGGGTGGGGGCGGAGAGGTCGGGAAGAAGATCTCAGGTTAGGAAGGCGGTGCTGAATTTGATGGATTTGACTGAGACAGGGTGGGGGGAGGGGAAATGAGGAAACTGGTGAAATCCGAGTTCATCCCTTGTGGTTGGAGGGTTCCTAGCTGGAAGGATTAGCTTGAGACAGTACAGATTGGCTTTAGACAGTACAGGCTAGCTTTGGACAGTATAGGTTAGCTTTAGACTGTGCAGACGACCTTTAGACAGTACAGGTTAGCTTTAAACAGTGCAGAATAGCTTTACGCAGTGCAGGTTAGCTTTAGAAAGTGCAGGTTAGCTTTAGATAGTACAGGCTAGCTTTAGGCAGTGCAGGTTGCCTTTAGACAGTACAGATTAGCTTTAGTCAGTGCCGGCTAGTTTTGGACAGTACAGGTAGCTTTGGACAATGTAGTTTAGCTTTAGACAGTGCAGATTAGCTTTAGACAGTGCAGGTTAGATTTAGACAGTGCAAGTTAGCTTTACGCAGTGCAACTTAGCTTGAGAAAGTACAGTTTAGCTTTAGACAGTACAGGTTCGCTTTACACTATACAGTTTAGTTTTAAACAGTACAAGTTAGATTTAACAGTACAGGTTAGCTTTACACAGTGTAGGTTGGCTTTAAACAGTGCAGGTTAGGTTTAAACAGGTCTGGTTAGCTTGAAACAGCACAGGTTAGCCTTAGACAGTGCAGGCCAGCTTTAGACAATACAGGCTAACTTTAGACAGTGCAGGTTGACTTTAGAAAGTGCATTCTGGATCAGTGGTGCTGGAAGAGCACAGCAGTTCAGGCAGCAGCCAAGGAGCTTCGAAATCGACGTTTCGGGCAAAAGCCCTTCATCAGGAATAAAGCCAGTGAGCCTGGAGCGTGGAGAGATAAACTAGAGGAGGGTGGGGGTGGGGGTGGGGAGAAAGTAGCATAGAGTACAATAGGTGAGTGGGGGAGGGGATGAAGGTGATAGGTCAGGGAGGAGAGGGTGGAGTTGATAGGTGGAAAAGGAGATAGGCAAGTAGGACAAGTCCAGACAAGTCATGGGGACAGTGCTGAGCTGGAAGTTCAGGGTGAGGTGGGGGAAGGGGAAATGAGGAAACTGTTGAAGTCCACATTGATGCCTTGGGGTTGAAATGTTCCGAGGCGGAAGATGAGGCGTTCTTCCTCCAGGCGTCTGGTGGTGAGGGAGCGGCGGTGAAGGAGGCCCAGGACCTCCATGTCCTCGGCAGAGTGGGAGGGGGAGTTGAAATGTTGGGCCACGGGACAGTGTGGTTGATTGGTGCGGGTGTCCCAGAGATGTTCCCAAAAGTGCTCTGCTAGGAGGCGCCCAGTCTCCCCAATGTAGAGGAGACCGCATCGGGAGCAACGGATACAATAAATGATATTAGTGGATGTGCAGGTAAAACGTTGATGGATGTGGAAGGCTCCTTTAGGGCCTTTTAGACAGTACAGGCTAGCTTTAGACAGTACAGATTAACTTTAACAGTATAGGTTAGCTTTCGGCAATGTAGGTTAACTTATGAGAATGCAGACTACCTTTAGACATAGTAGGCTAGCTTTCAACAGAGCAGGTTAGATTTTGACAGTACAAGTTAGCTTTAAACAGTGCAGGCTAGCTTTAAACAGTACATGTTAGCTTTAGACAGTGCAGGTTAGCTTTTGACAGTACAGGTTAGCTTTAAACAGTGCAGGGTAGCTTTAGACAATGCAAGCTAATTTTAGACAGCACAGGTTGTCTTTAGACAGTGCAGGTTGACTTTAGAAAATGCATGTTAGCTTTGGACAGTGTAGGTTAGCTTTACACAGTGTAGGTTAGCTTTAAACAGTACAGGTTAGCTTTAAACAATGCAGGTTAGCCTTAAGCATGCAGGCTAGGTTTTAAACAGTGCAGACTACCTTTAGGCAGTGCAGGTTCGCTTTAGACAGTACAGGTAGCTTTGGACAATGCAGATTAGCTTTAGACAGTACAGGTTAGCTTTCAACAGGGCAGGGTAGCATTAGACAATGCAGGCTAACTTTACACAGTACAGGTTGTCTTTAGACAGTACAGGTTAGCTTGAGACAGTACAGATTGGCTTTAGACAGTACAGGCTAACTTTGGACAGTATAGGCTAGCTTTAGACTGTGCAGACGACCTTTAGACAGTACAGGTTAGCTTTAAATGGTGCAGACTAACTTTGGACAGTACAGGTTAGCTTTAAACAGTTCAGACTACCTTTAGGCAGTGCAGGTTAGCTTTAGGCAGTGCAGGTTAGCTTTAGGTAGTACAGGCTAGCTTTAGACACTACAGGTTAGCTTTAGACATTACACGTTACATAGTGCAGGGTAGCTGTAGACAGTACGGGTTCACTTTAGACAGTGCAGGTTAGCTTCTGATAGTACAGGTTAGCTTTAAACCGTGCAGGTTGGCTTTAGACAGTACAGGGTAGCTTTACACAGTGCAGTCTAGCTTCAGATAGTGCAGGATAGCTTTAAGCAGTGTAAGTTAGTTTTAGACAGTGCAGGCTAGCTTTAAACATTGCAGGCTAGATTTAGACAATGCAGGTTTGCGTTAGACAGTGCAGGTTAGCTTTAAATAGTGCAGGCTAGCTTTAGAAAGTGCAGGCATGCTTTAAACAGTGTAGGTTAGCTTTAGACAGTGCAGGTTAGCTTTAGACAGTGCAGGTTAGCTTTAGACAGTGCAGGTTAGCTGTAGATAGTGCAGGTTAGCTGTAGATAGTGCAGGTTAGCTTTAAACCATGCAGGCTAGCTTTAGAAAGTACAGGTTGGATTTAGACAGTTCTGGGTAGCTTTACACATTGCAGGCTACCTTAAGAAAGTACAGATTAGCTTTAAACAGTGTAGGTCAGCTCTAAACAGTGCAGGTTAGCCTTAGACAGTACAGGGTAACTTTACACAGTGCAGTCTAGATTGAGATAGTACAGGATAGGTTTAAGCAGTGTAAGTTAGCTTTAAACATTGCAGGCTAGATTTAGAGAGTGCAGGCTTGATTTAGACAGTGCAGGTTCATGTTAGACAGTACAGGCATGCTTTTGACATGGGCGGCATGGTGGCAGGGTGGTTAGCACTGCTGCCTCACAGCGCCAGAGACCTGGGTTCAATTCCTGCCTCGGGCGACTGACTGTGTGGATTTTGCACATTCTCCCCGTGTCTGCGTGAGTTTCCCCCGGGTGCTCCAGTTTCCTTCCACAGTCCAAAAATGTGCAGGTTAGGTGAATTGGCCATGCTAAATTGCTCGTAGCGTTAGGTGAAGGGGTAAATGTAGGGGAATGGGTGCTTAGGCGGGTTGGTGTGGATGTGTTGGGCCAAAGGGCCTGTTTCCACACTGTAAGTAATCTAATCTAAACAGTGTAGGTTAGCTTTTGACAGTGCAGGCTAGCTTTAGACAGTGCTGGTTAGCTGTAGATAGTACAGGCTAGCTTTAGACAGTGCTGGTTAGCTGTAGATAGTACAGGCTAACTTTAGACAGTACAGGTTAGCTTGAGACTGTGCAGGCTAGCTTTACACAGTTCAGGTTAGCTTTAAGCATGCAGGCTAGTTTTAGACAGTGCAGACTACCTTTGGACAGTACAGGCTAGCTTTAGACAGTACAGATTAGCTTTACACAGTGCAGGCTAGCTTTAAACAGCATTGGTTAGTGTTACACCACACAGGCTAACTTTAGAAAATGCAGGTTCGCTTTAGACAGTGCAGTCTAGCTTTAGACAGTGCAGGCTAGCTTTAGACAGTGTAGGCTACCTTTAGGCAGCGTAGGTTAGCTTTACACAGTGCAGGGTAGCTGTAGACAGTACAGGTTCGCTTTAGACAGTGCAGGTTAGCTTCTGATAGTACAGGTTAGCTTTAAGCCATGCAGGCTAGCTTTAGACAGTACAGGTTGACTTTAGACAGTACAGCGTAGCTTTTTCACAGTGCAGGCTACCTTAAGAAAATACAGATTAGCTTTAAACAGTGTAGGTCAGCTCTAAACAGTGCAGGTTAGCCTTATACAGTGCAGGCTAGTTTCAGATATTGCAGGATAGCTTTAAGCAGTGTAAGTTAGCTTTGGACAGTGCAGTCTAGCTTTCGACAGTGCAGTCTAGCTTTAGACAGTGCAAGCTAGCTTTAAACATTGCAGGCTAGATTTAGACAGTGCAGGCTTGATTTAGACAATGCAGGTTCACATTAGTCAGTACAGGCATGCTTTAAACAGTGCAGGTTAGCTTTAAACAGTGCAGGTTAGCTTTAAACAGTGCAGGTTAGCTTTCGACAGTGCAGTCTAGCTTTAGATAGTGCAGACTAGCTTTAGACAGTACAGATTAGCTTGAGACAGTGCAGACTAGCTTTAGACTGTGCAGGTTAGTTTTAAGCATAGCAGGTTAAATTTAAACAGTACAGGTTAGCTTTAGACAGTGTAGGTTAGCTTGAAACAGTGCAGCCTGGCTTTAGACTTTGCAGGTTATCTTTCAACAGTACAAGTTAGCTTTAGACAGTGCAGATTGGCGTTACACAGTACAGATTAGCTTTAGACAGTGCGGGTTGGTTTTAAACAGTCAAGTTAAGTTGAAACAAAACAGGATGTCTTTACACAGTATAGGTTAGCTTTAAACTGTGCAGGCTAGTTTGAATCGGTACAGGTTACCTTTAAACCGTGCAGGCTAACTTTAGACAGAGTAGATTAGTTCTAACCAGTATGTAGATTCTAACTCAGTATGTAGATTGTCCGACCAGAGGGGAGGCCATATTGGATTTGGTACTCGGTAATGAACTGGGACAAGTGATGGGCTTGTTAGTGGGTGAACATTTTGGTGATGGTGACCACAATTCTGTGACTTTCACCTTGCTTATGGAGAGAGATAGGTGCGTGCAACAGGGTAGGTTTTACAATTGGGGGAAGGGTAAATACGATGCTGTAAGACAGGATCTGAGGAGCATAAGTTGGGAGCATAGGATGTCAGGGAAGGATGTTGTGGAAATGTGGAACTTTTTCAAGGAACAGATACGACGTGTCCTTGATATGTATGTACCGGTCAGGCAGGAAAGAGATGGTTGTGTGAGGGAACCTTGGTTGACGAGGGAGGTTGAATGTCTTGTAAAGAGGAAGAAGGAGGCTTACATAAGGTTGAGGAAACAGGGTTCAGACAGAGCAGTGGAGGGATACAGGATAGCTAGAAGGGACCTGAAGAAAGGGATTAGGAGAGTTAAGAGAGGGCATGAAAAATCTTTGGCGGATAGGCTCAAGGGTAACCCAAAGGCATTTTATGCGTATGTGAGAAACATGAGAATGACGAGAACGAGGGTAGGTCCGATCAAGGACAGTAGTGGGAGACTGTGTATTGAGTTGGAAGAAATAGGAGAGGTCTTGAATGAGTACTTTTCTTCAGTATTTACGAACGAGAGGGACCGTATTGTTGAAGAGGAGAGTGTGAAACAGATTGGTAAGCTAGAGGAGATACTTATTAGGAAGGAAGATGTGTTGGACATTTTGAACAACTTGAGGATAGACAAGTCCCCCGCGCCTGACGGGATATATCCCTAGGATTATGTGGGAAGCAAGAGAGGAAATTGCAGAACCGTTGGCAATGATCTTTTCGTCTTCACTGTCAACGGGGGTGGTACCAGGGGACTGGAGAGTGGCGAATGTTGTGCCCCTGTTCAAAAAAGGGAATAGGGATAACCCCAGGAATTACAGGCCAGTTAGTCTTACTTCTGTGGTAGGCAAAGTAATGGAAAGGGTACTGAGGGATAGGATTTATGAGTATCTGGAAAGACACGGCTTGATTAGGGACAGCCAGCACGGATTTGTGAAGGGTAGGTCTTGCCTTACAAGTCTTATTGAATTCTTTGAGGAGGTGACCAAGCATGTGCATGAGGGTAGAGCAGTGGATGTAGTATACATGGATTTTAGTAAGGCATTTGATAAGGTTCCCCATGGTAGGCTTATGCGGAAAGTCAGGAGGCATGGGATAGAGGGAAATTTGGCCAATTGGATAGAAAACTGGCTAACCGGTCGAAGTCAGAGAGTGGTGGTAGATGGTAAATATTCAGCCTGGACCCCAGTTACAAGTGGAGTTCCGCAGGGATCAGTTCTGGGTCCTCTGCTGTTTGTAATTTTTATTAATGACTTGGATGAGGGAGTCGAAGGGTGGGTCAGTAAATTTGCAGATGATACGAAGATTGATGGAGTTGTGGATAGTGAGGAGGGCTGTTGTCAGCTGCAAAGGGACTTAGATATGATGCAAAGCTGGGCTGAGGAGTGGCAGATGGAGTTCAACCCTGCCAAGTGTGACGTTGTCCTTTTTTGAAAGCCAAATAAGAATGCGGAATACAGGGTTAACGGTAGGGTTCTTAGGGAGGTGAAGGAACAGAGGGATCTTGGGGTCTATGTTCATAGATCTTTGAAAGTTGCCACTCAGGTGGAATAGAGCTTGTAAGAAGGCCTATGGTGTATTAGCGTTCATTAGCAGAGGGATTGAATTCAAGAGTCGTGAAGTGATGTTGCAACTGTACAGGACTTTGGTTAGGCCACATTTGGAGTACTGTGTGCAGTTCTGGTCGCCTCACTTTAGGAAAGATGTGGAAGCTTTGGAGAGGGTGCAGAGAAGATTTACCAGGATGTTACCTGGAATGGAGAATAGGTCGTACGAGGATAGGTTGAGAGTGCTAGGCCTTTTCTCGTTGGAACGGCAAAGGATGAGGGGTGACTTGATAGAGGTTTATAAGATGATCAGAGGAATAGATAGAGTAGACAGTCAGAAACTTTTTCCCCGGGTACAACAGAGTGTTACAAGGGGACATAAATTTAAGGTGAAGGGTGGAAGGTATAGGGGAGATGTCAGGGGTGGGTTCTTTACCCAGAGAGTGGTGGGGGCATGGAATGCGCTGCCTGTGGGAGTGGTAGAGTCAGAATCTTTGGTGACCTTTAAGCGGCAATTGGATAGGTACATGGATGGGTGCTTAAGCTAGGACAAATGTTCGGCACAACATCGTGGGCTGAAGGGCCTGTTCTGTGCTGTATTGTTCTATGTTCTATGTTCTATGTTCAGTACAGTTTGCTTTAGATGCTGCAGGCTAGCTTTAGACAGTGCAGCCTAGCTTTAAACAGTGCATGTTAGATTTAGACAGTGCAGGGTATCTTTACACAGTGTAGGTTAGCTTTAAACTGTACAGGTTAGCTTTACACAGTGTTGGTTAGCTCTAAACAGTGCAGATTATCTTTCAACAGTACAGGTTAGCTTTAAGCAGTGCAGGCTAGCTTTAAACAGTACACGCTAGATTTAGACAGTGCAAGGTAGCTTTACACAGTGCAGGCTAGCTTTAAACAGTACAGACTACCTTTAGACAGTGTAGGTCAGCTTTAAACAGAGCAGGTTAGCCTTAGACAGTGTAGGCTAGCTATAAACAGTACAGGCTAGCTATCAACAGTGCAGACTAGCTTAAGACAGTGCAAATTATCTTTAGACAGTGCAATCTTGCTTTAAACAGAATAGGTTAGCTTCAGACAGAACAGGTTACCGTTAGAAAGTACAGGTTAACTTAGATAGTACAGGTTGGCTAAACACAGTGCAGGGTAGCTTTAAACAGTACACGTTTGTGTTCGACAGTGCAGGTTGGCTTTAAACAGTACAGATTAGCTTTAGACAGTGCAGGTTAGCTTTACACAGTATAGATTATCTTCAGACACTTTGGGTTAGCTTCAGGTATTGCAGTCAAGATTAGGGTGATGCTGGAAAAGCACAGCAGGTCAGGCAGCATCGGAGTTAAACAGCCCAGTTTAGCTTCAGACAGTACAGGTTAGCTTTACTCAGTACTGATTCGCTTTACACAGTACAGGTTAGCTTTAGACAGTGTAGACTAGCTTTGGACAGTGCAGGTTAGCTTTGGACAGTACAGGCTAGCTTTAGACAGTGCAGGTTAGCTTTGGACAGTGCAGGTTAGCTTTCGACAGTACAGGTTAGCTTTAGGCAGTGCAGGTTAGCTTTGGACAGTACAGGTTAGCTTTAGACAGTGTAGACTAGCTTTAGACAGTGCAGGTTAGCTTTGGACAGTACAGGTTAGCTTTGGACAGTGCAGGTTAGCTTTTGACAGTACAGGTTAGCTTTAGGCAGTGCAGGTTAGCTTTGGACAGTACAGGTTAGCTTTAGACAGTGCAGGTTAGCTTTAGACAGTGCAGGCTAGCTTTGGACAGTACAGGCTAGCTTTAGACAGTGCAGGTTAGCTTTAGACAGTACAGGCTAGCTTTAGACAGTGCAGGCTAGCTTTGGACAGTACAGGCTAGCTTTAGACAGTACAGGCTAGCTTTAGACAGTACAGGCTAGCTTTGGACAGTACAGGCTAGCTTTAGACAGTGCAGGCTAGCTTTAGACAGTACAGGCTAGCTTTAGACAGTGCAGGTTAGCTTTAGACAGTGCAGGCTAGCTTTAGACAGTGCAGGTTAGCTTTAGACAGTGCAGGTTAGCTTTAGACAGTACAGGTTAGCTTTAGACAGTGCAGGTTAGCTTTAGACAGTACAGGCTAGCTTTAGACAGTGCAGGTTAGCTTTAGACAGTGTAGACTAGCTTTGGACAGTACAGGCTAGCTTTAGACAGTGCAGGTTAGCTTTAGACAGTACAGGCTAGCTTTAGACAGTGCAGGCTAGCTTTGGACAGTACAGGCTAGCTTTAGACAGTACAGGCTAGCTTTAGACAGTACAGGCTAGCTTTGGACAGTTCAGGCTAGCTTTGGACAGTACAGGCTAGCTTTAGACAGTGCAGGCTAGCTTTGGACAGTACAGGCTAGCTTTGGACAGTACAGGCTAGCTTTAGACAGTGCAGGCTAGCTTTAGACAGTGCAGGCTAGCTTTGGACAGTACAGGCTAGCTTTAGACAGTACAGGCTAGCTTTAGACAGTACAGGCTAGCTTTGGACAGTACAGGCTAGCTTTGGACAGTGCAGGCTAGCTTTAGACAGTACAGGCTAGCTTTAGACAGTACAGGCTAGCTTTAGACAGTGCAGGCTAGCTTTAGACAGTGCAGGTTAGCTTTAGACAGTACAGGCTAGCTTTAGACAGTACAGGCTAGCTTTAGACAGTACAGGTTAGCTTTAGACAGTGCAGGCTAGCTTTAGACAGCGCAGGTTAGCTTTAGACAGTGCAGGCTAGCTTTAGACAGTGCAGGCTAGCTTTAGACAGTACAGGCTAGCTTTAGACAGTACAGGCTAGCTTTAGACAGTACAGGCTAGCTTTAGACAGTGCAGGCTAGCTTTAGACAGCGCAGGTTAGCTTTAGACAGTGCAGGCTAGCTTTAGACAGTGCAGGCTAGCTTTAGACAGTGCAGGCTAGCTTTAGACAGTGCAGGTTAGCTTTAGACAGTGCAGGTTAGCTTTAGACAGTGCAGGTTAGCTTTAGACAGTACAGGCTAGCTTTAGACAGTGCAGGCTAGCTTTAGACAGTACAGGCTAGCTTTAGACAGTACAGGTTAGCTTTAGACAGTGCAGGCTAGCTTTAGACAGTACAGGTTAGCTTTAGACAGTGCAGGCTAGCTTTAGACAGTGCAGGCTAGCTTTAGACAGTACAGGCTAGCTTTAGACAGTGCAGGCTAGCTTTAGACAGTGCAGGCTAGCTTTAGACAGTACAGGCTAGCTTTAGACAGTGCAGGCTAGCTTTAGACAGTGCAGGTTAGCTTTAGACAGTGCAGGTTGGATTTAGACAGTGCAGGTTAGCTTTAGACAGTGCAGGCTAGCTTTAGACAGTGCAGGTTAGCTTTAGACAGTACAGGTTAGCTTTAGACAGTGCAGGCTAGCTTTAGACAGTACAGGCTAGCTTTAGACAGTGCAGGCTAGCTTTAGACAGTGCAGGTTAGCTTTAGACAGTGCAGGTTGGATTTAGACAGTGCAGGTTAGCTTTAGACAGTGCAGGCTAGCTTTAGACAGTGCAGGTTAGCTTTAGACAGTACAGGTTAGCTTTAGACAGTGCAGGCTAGCTTTAGACAGTGCAGGTTAGCTTTAGACAGTACAGGTTAGCTTTAGACAGTGCAGGCTAGCTTTAGACAGTGCAGATTAGCTTTAGACAGCACAGATTATCTTTAGACAGTGCAGGTTAGCTTTACACAGTACAGGTTAGAGTTAGATAGTACATGTTCACTTTACACTGTACAGGTTAGGTTTCAACAGTGCAGGTTAGCTTTCTACAGGACAGGTTAGCTTTCTACAGGACAGTTTAGCTTTACACAGTACAGATTATCTTTAAACAGTGCAGGTTAGCTTTAGACAGTGCAGGCTAGCTTGAGACAGTGTAGATTATCTTTAAACAGTGCAGGTTAGCTTTACTCAGTGCAGACTACCTTTAAACAGTGCAGATTAGCTTTAAACAGTGCAGGCCTGCTTTATATAGCGTACGTTAGCTTTAAATAATGCAAGTTAGCTTTAAACAGCTCAGGTTTAAACAGTGTAGATTAGCCTTAGACAGGAAGGTTACCTTTAAACAGTGCGGTTAGCGTCAAACTGTGCAAGTTAGTCTTAAACAGTGCAGGTTTGCAGGATTGTTTTAAACACTACAGGCTAGCTGTAGACAGCGCAGGTTAGCTTTAGACAATGCGGAACAAAAACAGAAATTACTGGTGAAAGCAGGTCTGGCCACATTTCAAGGCAGACAGTTCAATTTAGCTCCCATTGCCTAGCTTTAAACGGGAAGGTTAGCGTTAAACAATCATTGCTGACAGTGAACAAATGTCATCAACAGGGTACACCAACTGGAAGGAAGGGTAGAGGGTGTATTAAACACTTCTGGTTCTGTTTGCAATATTTGAGAATGTGTATGGCCCTTTAAGACTGAAGTGTTTGCACTTGGTGTGGCTTTCTGTTATTAAAAGAACCTTTGCCAAAAAGCAGTTCTGCCTCCTTCGTCTCCCTGATCTTCCTTGAGTAGAAGTGACAAACAGCTTCCAATCAGTTTAAAATGCACAATATCAGTGTAGTTACATAGCTTAACACCTCTCAACATTGAAGTACAAACTACACTGTGAATAAATACTCTGTCACAGCATGAAGCTGTATCACAGAAGTGAAACAATCAAGATTTAACTGATCTAGCGAGAGAGGGTTTTTCCTCCCACTCAAGTGTTTACTAAAGGAATCATTGAGTCTTCACATCCCAGATGGTAAGCAATCTTGCACTGTTTACAGTTCAGGGTCACTCATGTTCTTTTTCTCTTGACATTTGAAGATCAAGGACCAGCATTGTCCATGAATTCGGGGCATGCCTTTCAAGGAGATTGGGAGAATGCTGAGTCTGGTTTGTTCATGTGTGGCTGCATTTAAATTGCTTTTCATCCATGAATTGCCTGAGCTGAAATAATCAACATAAATATTAAATATTGACTTGCAAATTCAATAAACCTTACCCGTAACAATCACTGATTGCAGTGAATGCAATGATTTTATCTCGGCGATTCAGAAATGTGCAGCTTGTCCCAATAAATGTCCATATATTTAATTGGATTTTAATTAAAGCTTTAAATTTCAAGTTGAATAGTTAAAATAGTTTGGGATTCTCCATATACACTGATCATACATCACTCCTAGCAAGTGCTGGTTGACCTACCATTTCTTTGATTTAAGAGCAATGTGGAGCTAAAGAACACAAACTTGTCCCATTCTAAGACAGATAATTGTGAAAAGGCAATATGAGTTAACAATGCCCACATGGAGAATCTCTACATCCATGGGTAATATCAGTCAAGAATTTGTAAAAAATGATAATGAGTTGTCTTAAATCAAAGGTTAAAGATAACTGCTACATTTAACTCAGCAGTCAATAGCATAATTGGTTTCTAAAGAATATTCACAAGTGATAAACAATAGGGACCTTAATTTTTCACATGTTTTTGCATTTACTATGCTATTATGTTTGACTCATTACTTTGCCCAGGATATAAATTAGTGACCCAGAGTAAATACTCATGATATGTAACATTCTCATTGCTGTAATGAAAGCTTACACAATGGCATTTGAACATCTCAAAGCAATTTACTGATGAAGAGATACCAGTAGAACACAGTATCATACAACAATGGTCACAGTATAATGTACTGTGAGTGTAAACTTTTGATATAAATTCTGTGTCTTACAATTGTGTCCTCCACAACCACCTGATGAAGGAGCGGTGCTCCGAAAGCTAGCGTGCTTCCAATTAAACCTGTTGGACTATAACCTGGTGTTGTGTGATTTTTAACTTTGTACACCCCTGTAATGAAACTAAAGCAAATCACAGAAATGTTTTCCAAACTGGAGAAAAAAAACAAAATTCACACAAATTAACGTGGGAAATTTCAAAAGGCAGCGGCTCTGTAATAGAGACAAATGGTTTCACACTTTCATTCCATTAGTTCTATGTTGCCCTTTCCGTCTTCATGATCATTAAGATAATGGTGTTGGGCATATTATATATGTTTGTGGACAATAGCACACAAGAATTTTCTCAAGCGTTATGGAGGTTAAAGAGTGATCTGATCGAAGTCTTCAAGATATTAACAGGAAAGGACAGGGTAGACAAAGATTAAACTATTTCCACTGGTTGGGGAGTCTTGAATTCAGGGGCGTAGTCTGAGAATTAGGGCCAGACCATCCAGGAGAGATCTTAGGAAACAGTTCTACTTACAAAGGGTACACAAGTGGTAGTGGATGCAAGATCTGTTGTTAGTTTTAAATCTGAGATAAATATTTTTTTGTTAAGCAGAAGTATTAAGGGATATGGGCTAAAGGCAGATTTCTGAGGTTAGGCCACAGATCCACCATGATCTCATTGCATGGCAGAACAGGCTCAAGGGGCAGAATGGCCTCCTCCTGTTCCATTTTTCCTAATGGAGAATTATTTGGACATCATTGGGTTGAAGAATGATTTATCAAGTAATTTTTTTGGAAATGAAAAGCTACAAAGAGAAGGTATTTTACACACTGCTTATTGAAGTGAAATGACTTTATGGAAGGTGTCCAGTAAAGCTTTTAAAAAAAGTGTAGAATTGGTGTTATGGCTTAATTTTTGGGCAGACAGGTTTGGAAATACCCTTGTATCTGTACTGAGGGTTGATTCTGAGTTGATCTTGTTTTTTTCAGTAGTCACCTAGATGTTGCAATTGTTGGACAGGTTTGCAAGGAAAGGCAGTGCTATATCTCTCTCTCGCTCTCTCATCCCCTCTCTCTCTGTCAGTAAGAGAAAATTCCTTAAAGCAAAACCAGCCACTAATCATTTTCTCTCTCAGTGAAATGGTTTCCAAAGAGTTGACAATGTTTCAAATATAAAGACTCCAAACTGTTGTTCATCTGAATCTGAAATCTGGACTGACGGTTTTCCAAATTAGATTTCATTGACAGGTAATCAAAGGAACTGTTAGCAGTCAACAAATTTTATTTTCTGAGTTTTGACCTTTGACCTACAGGGATATTTTTCCTTGTTTACCTATTTTTCAAATCTACAATATCTCTGCTGAGCTGTGCTGTCTTGTCTTTAGTGTGTTTGAATGGGTGGTATTAGGAGGTCATAACTTAAACCTGCATGGTAGCCAACAACACCTTTTGATATACGTTTAATGAATAAATTTGTTTCTAATCTGTTTAATCTATCTGTTTAAACAGGTTGTTTTTGAATGAAATACCAATGTAAACGTATCTTTGATTTTGGATAATTGCAATAAAAGAAACAAATTGATCATTCGGTTGGTTATTTATACTTTTGGTATGGGTGGTAGTACATTGGGGTTTGATTACCAGCAATGTCTACCATCAGTGTTGTAACAATGGGCCATAACGTATCGTCAGGTAAAAGGGACACCATTTGATATCTGTCCACGTCAGTTTCATTTGAGATAAGAAGCACATACATTTGATGTTGCTACCTGACTGACTGTGATAGTACTCTATCTCTTGGTTCAAGAGCTTTTCATGCTGCTCGTGCCTCTGCATTCAGTGCAGAGCTAAGCAACATGTGGTGGATCCAATATTTGTTCCTGAAGCAGTCTGTCTTTTTTATTTCTGCAGTGGAAACTGAACTGAATTATAAAATGTTGTCTTGCTGAATGCTATCACCTTCAGGGAACAAGGAAACTTAGACACTCATGAAAAGAGACGACTCCAGCACCAAGAACATGGCACCTGGAGAACTTAGTAATGAGCAAGACAGGAGTAGAAGGACTATCTCATCTGTTCAGGGACCAGGATGTCATCAATCAAGCTGTGCCCTCAGAACAGATTGGGAGAAAGCAGTATCTGGACTTGAGGACTGGGCAGAACTGCAACAGGAAGTGTAAAAACCTCATGGAGATGGTCAAAGTCTGTAAATAATCTCATGAGACATTTCCTACTTACTGTTCCTCCAGCATCTCATTTTGCTCATAAGAACAGAACAAAGGAAGCACATGTGACCATTCAGCCCATCAAACCTGCTGTGCCATTCAGTATGATTGAGGTATGATTGTGGCTTCAACTCCACTTTCCTAAACATAGTTAAAAATCAAAGTGTGCTTCCAATTAAACCTGTTGGACTATAACCTGGTGTTGTGTGATTTTTAACTTTGTACACCCCAGTCCAACACCGGCATCTCCAAATCATTCCTAAACATAGATACTCGAGACACCTACATCTGTCTACCTTAGTCTTAAATAAATTCTGTGATGGGTCATCCACAACCCTTCAGGGAAGAGAATTCCAACATTTCAGAATTCTAGGAGTGAAGGAATTTGTCATCTCAGTCCTAAGCAATCAGTTACTTCTCCTGAGACTATCCTTACATGTTCCAGGTACCTCACCTTGGAGAAACAACTTCCTGTCAATTCCCATTATAATCTTGTGTGTTTCAATGAAATTATCTTGCATCCTTCTAAACACTAAAAATGTGGACACAATTTGATTAGATTACTTACAGTATGGAAACAGGCCCTTCGGCCCAACAAGTCCACACCGACACGCAACCCACCCAGACCCATTCCCCTACATTTAGATTTAGATTAGATTAGATTACAGTGTGGAAACAGGCCCTTCGGCCCAACAGGTCCACACCGACCCGCCAAAGCAAAACCCATCCCTACCCCTACATTTACCCCTTACCTAACACTACAGGCAATTTAGTATGGCCAATTCACCTGACCCTGCACATCTTTGGATGGTGGGAGGAAACCGGAGCACCCGGAGGAAACCCACGCAGATACGGGGAGAACGTGCAAACTCCACACAGACAGTCGCCTGAGGCGGGAATTGAACCCAGGTCTCTGGCGCTGTAAGGCAGCAGTGCTAACCACTGTGCCACCGTGCCGCCCACCTAACACGACAGGCAATTTAGCACGACCAATTCACCTAACCTGCACATCTTTGGATTGTGGGAGGAAACCGGAGCACCCAGAGGAAACCCACGCAGGCACGGGGAGAATGTGCAAACTCCACACAGACAGTCGCCTGAAGTGGGAATTGAACCCAGGTCTCTGGTGCTGTGAGGCAGCAGTGCTAACCACTGTGCCACCGTGCTGCCTGTAAATTTAGTCAATGTCTCATCACTAGATACTATCTCTTCCATACCAGGGACTAATCTAATGAATCTTTGCTGTATTGCCTTCAGTGAATATAAATCCTTCTTCAAAATGGAGATCAAATTGCTCACAGTGTACTGGATGAGATCTTATCAAAGCCCAATACAATTGTGGCAAGACATGTTTATTCTTGGCCTTCAATATGTTTGCAATAGATGTCACCATGTATTTTGATTTTGAAATTTCTTCCTGTATATGCATTTTCTAACCTTTTTTGTGTTCCTTGTGAGACCTTCTGAACATCACCATTTCCAAGTTTCACAATTTCTAAAAACATTTTGCTTTTCTATTCTTACGTTCAAAGTAAATATACCCACTCACTTATCCTAACTATATCTCTCTCTCTGCAGCTTCTGTGTGTCCTCCACACAGCTTATATTTCAACCTAGCTTTGTATCATCAACAAACCTTGAGGCATTACTCTTTGTCTCCTCATTTACTTCTTTAAAACTAATCAAGCAGTTAAAGATGCCTCAGAAGCAAGCAGTCTTTTAGTCCAGGTGTAGGGACACTACCACTGCATCACAAGAGCTCATCTGTCTCTTCATCAAGATATTTTCTAATCAACTTGTTCAGAGATGTTGTTACACATCTCAGGAACAAGTGGAACTTGAACCTGGGTCTCCTGATCCAGAATAGAATAGAGTAGAAATTTTGTTCTTTTAAACAAAAAATACAGTGAAAAGATTTATGATTAGATTAGATTCCTACAGTGCAGAACCAGGTCCTTTGGCCCAACCAGTCTACACCGATCCTCTGAAGAGTAACCTACCCAGACCATTTCCCTCTGACTAATGCACCTAACACTGGGGGATATATTAGCATGGCCAATTCACCTAATCTGCACAACTTTGGACTGTGTGAGAAACCGGAGCACGCGGAGGAAACCCACGCAGACACAGGGAGAATGTGCAAACTCCACACAGGCAGTTGCCCAAGGCTGGAATCAAACCTGGGACCCTGGTGCTGTGAAGCAACAGGGCTAACCACTGAGCCACCGTGCTGTCCTATGTAGGTTGCCTTACCATGGTGCCTATGTTAATGACAAAATTTATACATGATAATAACAAAAAAATAAAAATTAAGACAAAGTTCATCACAGTTCAGTTAGTGGCTCCTGGGCTTGGGGAAAGCCAAGTAAGGAATGATGGAATACCCTAAAGATGCAGGCGGGAGGAGAGAACACCATGCCAGGATGTGACCGCCACTCCTGGACAAGACTGCCTGCTGATCCATTGGAATACCTGGAAGGCAACACCAAAGAAGATGGTCACATGAGGATGAGACCTCCATGCAAAGGCCGGGACCACCATGCAGGGCCACTGGAAGCTACCTTGTCGCTGGGCCAGTAGATGCCTGCGACCAAAGCTGTTAAAAGCAGCTAGAATGAATCTTGATAATGACTGAAAATGGTAAAAAAAGAAAAAACAAAGGATAAAGGATAAAAGCAGATGGAGTAGACAAGCTGTGGGCTCCTGGACTAAGGAGCCTGCATGCCGCGCTGCTACTCCACTGTCATCTTGAGGTAAGGACACTACCATTGTACCAAAAGCCTCATCTAAGGGGACAGCACTGATTCTTACAGCACTCTACTCATCACAGCCTGTCAACTTGACAATGCTTCATTTATCCCCTACCTGACTTTTTATTTCCAGTATGTGTCTTGTGCCTTCTCCTGTAAAGATAGACATTTCTTCATTTACTCATTCCCCAAGGTAATGGGGAATGTCTGTCTCTCCTTCTAAGGGACTGCTGATTACTTTAGCTCCGCAGAAGAATATTAAAAAAAACTAAGGGCAGGCCCCTAAACCTGATCCACCATTCAGCATGATTCTGGCTAATCTGCCCTTGAAATGTCCTCTCAATCTATAACTCTGTCCCCTAGTTTGAGGTACTAGACAATGGGAATATCTTCTCAATATCTACCTCATCAACCCCCCTCAAAATCCTGTATGCCTTAGTAAGTCATCTCTCATTCTTCTAAACTCTCAATGAGTAAACATAGGACATAGAATTGTACAGTACAGGAACAGACTTTTCGACCCACAATGTTGTGCCAAACATGACACCAAGTTAAGCAAATCCCTTCTGTCTGTCCTTGGTCCATATCCCTCCATTCCTTACCTATTCATGTGCATATCTAAAAGTCTCTTCAATGCCCCTATCGTTTCTGCCCTCGCCACCACTCCACTCTCTGTGTAAAAAACTTGCCCCTCAAGTCTCCTTTGAACTTTCCCCCTCTGACCTTAAATGCATGCCTCCTAGTAATAGCCATTTCAATTCTGGGAAAAAGATTCTGACCACCAACCTTATCAATGCATCACATAATTTTATAGACTTCTATCAAGTTTCCCCTCAGTCCCTGCCACTCCAGAACAAAGAACCTGAGTTTTTCCAGCCTCTCCTTATAGCTCATACCCTCAAATTTAGCAGCATCCTGATAAACCTCTTCTGCACCCTCTCCAAAGCCTCTGAAGAAGTTAAAATGCCACAGAGGAGTCAGTTCAATGCTTTGCTTCTCTTTCAGGACACATTAGGGACTCAAGGGTTAAACATTCACCTGCCAAAGGACTTACTGCAGTATCAACGAAAGCCTGTACTCTTACAATACAGACAGAACATCTCAGTAGGAGGGAATCTCAGAAATCAAGCCTAGTGGAGCCACCCATGCTGATTCCCCCAAGAGCCCTAGACAGAGATATTTGCCCTTTCCAGACAGGACTGATAGCCCTGGCCACAACCCTGTTAAACTGCCTCCCACTCCCATTGTCTTACTTCCCCTCCATTTTAGCATAGGAATGTGAAACCCCCATTTACTTCCCATCCATATTAGCATAGGTATATGAATCCCCCATTTACAGCAGGCAAAGCTGTAAATGGGGGATTTATCGCTTTCCATCAAACATAATCATGAAGAATATGATAATCAGTTTCTGTAATCCATTCACACATCAGGTTTTGTAAATTCACAGTTACCTACTTTAAACTATGTGATGACAATCGCCCATGCAACTGATAAACCTTTTGTTTAATTCCTTTAAAATATACTAACTCTGTGTGTCGGGGAGAGATTCATGAAGAAGTGTCACTACAAGTAGACACTTGGCCACTTTGGAGACACTTTGAATCTCTCACCGGCTGTCTGATAATAAAGCTACTGCTGTTGTACAGAAAACCTGTGTCGTCTGGATTTGTGAATCAACACCTCCACATCCTTCCTGTAATGTGGTGACCAGAACACATGTGGCCTAACCAAAGTCTTATAAAATTGCAACGTGACGTCCTGACTCTTCTACTCAATTCCTTGGCCAATAAAAGCAAGCATGCCATATACCTACTTCACTATCCTATCTACTTTCAGGGAACTATAAACTTCGACACTCCCCCCCCCCCCCCCCCCCCCCCCCACCCCAATATCCCTCTGTACATCAATGCTGTTCAGAGTCCTGCCATTAACTACATTCTTTTCCTGAACATTTGATCTCCCAAAATGTAGCACCTCATATGTACATGGATTAAACTCCATCTGTCATTTCTCCAACCATATCTACAACTGTTTTGTATCTCTCTGCATCTTTTGACAAACTTCTACACTATCCACAACTCCACCGATCTTTGTATCATCTGCAAACTTACTAACCCACCCACCTATATTTTCATTCAAGTCATTTATATATATTACAAACAGCAGAAGTCCCAGGTCCATTGGATCCCTGCAGAACATCATGGAACCTCCAGTCTGATAAACACTTCCACCGTTACTTTCTATCTTCTGTGGGCAAGTCAATTCTGAATCCATGCGGTCAAGTCACCATGGATCCCAGGCATCTTAATCTTTTAGATGAGCCTACCATGAGAGACCTTGTCAAAAGCCTTACTAAAATACAATTAGATAACATCCACTGCTCTACCCTCATTGATCACCTTCGTCACCTCTTCCAAATCTTCAATCAAGTTAGTAAGACATAACCTGGCCTGCACAAAGCTGGCAGTACATTCTTAGGCCATGCTTTTTCAAGTGTGTGTAAATCCTGTCCGTAATGCTTCTCTCCAATAGCTTCCCAATTGCCGATGTGAGACTCACTCACTGAGTTTCCTGGACTATCCCAATTTCCCTTCTTGAAGAAAGGAACAACATTAGCTACTCACCAGTCCTCCAGGATTTCTCAAGTGGTAAATGGGGATACAAACCTGCTGGTCAAGTCTTCAGCAATCTCCTCTCTTGCCTCTTTCATAATCCTGGAGTAGATACCATTGAGCTCTGGAGATTTTTCCACCTTAATGCTCTTCAACAGTCCTTCCTTCTTGATGTCAAAATGCCCCAGCATGCTTCACACAAATCTCACTATCCTTCATTTCTTTTTCCTGGGTAAGTACTGATACAAAGTACTCACTTGGGATTTCACCTACATCCTCTGCCTCCAAGCACAATTTCTCTCCTTTTTTTGGGGATTCTCCTTAACCCTACTTGCCAAGGACATTGCATGGCCCCTTCTTCCTCTCCTAATTCCCTGCCTGAATTATTTCCTGCTTACTTTATACTCCTTATGGGCCCTGTCCAATTTTAGCTTCCTAAACCTTACATAGGACACAGAACAGTACAGCATAGTACAGGCCCTTCGGCCCACAATGCTGTGCATAGCATTTACCTTAATCTAAGATCAACCCCTCAATTTACTGCCGTCCATGTGCTTGTCCAGTAGTGGCTTAAATGTCCCTAATGTCTCTGACTCTACTGCCACCGCTGGCAGTGCATTTCACACACCCACCACTCTCTGTGTATAGA
Source organism: Chiloscyllium plagiosum (assembly GCF_037043375.1). Classification (NCBI taxonomy): domain Eukaryota; kingdom Metazoa; phylum Chordata; class Chondrichthyes; order Orectolobiformes; family Hemiscylliidae; genus Chiloscyllium; species Chiloscyllium plagiosum. The sequence goes on along the minus strand of NW_028270158.1, from coordinate 65,205,636 downwards.
ACCTACCTCTGACATCTCCGCTACACCTTCCTCCAATCACCTTAAAATTATGACACCTCATGACAGCCATTTCTCCCCAGAGGAAAAGTCTCTGGCTGTCTACTTTATCTATGTTAAAAATCACACAACACCAGGTTATAGTCCAACAGGTTTAATTAGAAGCACACTAGCTTTCGGAGCGACGCTCCTTCACCAGGTGATTGTGGAGGGCTCGATCGTAACACAGAATTTATAGCAAAAATTTGCAGTGTGATGTAACTGAAATGATACTGTTAAGCCTTTCATCTGTTAGAATACAGTGATAGTTTCACTTCTTTCATGTGTAAATCACAAAACCCTTTTTTTAAAAGTTGCATTCTCGGGTTAGCTGTTAACAATGGTGATAGCTAGACAATATATTGCCTAGCTATCAGTTACATCACACTGCAAATTTTTGCTATAAATTCTGTGTTACGATCGAGCCCTCCACAATCACCTGATGAAGGAGCGTCGCTCCGAAAGCTAGTGTGCTTCCAATTAAACCTGTTGGACTATAACCTGGTGTTGTGTGATTTTTAACTTTGTACACCCCTGTCCAACACCGGCATCTCCGAATCATGACTACTTTATCTATGCCTCTCATCACCTTGTACACCTCTATCAAATCACCTCTCTTCCTCCTTCTGTCCAGTGTGAAAAACCTGAGCTCACTCAACCTCTCTTCATAAGACAAGCCCTCCAATCCAGGCAGCATCCTGGTAAATCTACTCTGCACCATCTCTAAAACATCTGCATCCTTCCTATAATGAGGCCACCAGAACTAGACATAATATCCAAGTGTGGTCTAACCAGGGTTTTGGAGAGCTGCAGCAAAACCTCTCTCCCACACACACACACACACCCTCTCTTTCCCGCTCTCCCACACACACACACACACTCACCCTCTCTTTCCCTCTCTCTAGTGAATACTGAAGCAAAGAAAACTCATTTAGGGCCTTCTCTACATTTTCAGACTCCAGGCACAAGTTCCCTCCACTCTCCCTGATTGGCCCTACCCTCTCTCTGATCATTCTCTTATTCCTCATGTAAGTGTAGAACACCTTTGAATTTTCCCTAATCTTTCCCACCAAGTATTTTTCATGCCCCTTCCTGTCTCTCCTCAGTCCATTTTTCAGTTCTTTCCTACCTACCCTGTAATCCTCTAAAGCTGTGCCAGATCCTTGCTTCCTCAACCTTAAGCAAGCTTCCTTCTTCGTCCTGACGAGAAGCTCATCTTCTCTTGTCATCCAAGGCTCCTTCACCTTACCATTCCTTGCCTATCTCAGTGGGACAAAGTTATCCAACACTCGCAAGTGCTCCTTAAACAGTCTCCACATTTCTGTTGTGCATTTCCCATAGAATAGATGTTCCCAATTTTTACTCCACAACTCCTGTCTAATAGCAGTGTAATTTCCTCTCCCCCACTTAAATACCTTCCCATATTGTCTGTACCTCTCCCTCTCTATGATAGTTGTGGTTACTGTCACCGAAGTGCTCTCTGACTGAGAGATCTGACACCTGGCCTGGCATGTTGATTAGCAGCAAATCCAATATGGCCTCCCCCTCCATTTGGCCTATCTACATATTGAGTCAGGAATCCCTCCTGGACAAACCTGACAAAAATCGGCTCCATCCAGACCATCCGCACTAAGGAGGTTCCAATCAATATTGGGGAAGTTGAAATCACTCATAACATCAACATGTTAACACCTGCACCTTTCCAAGATCTGCTATCTAGTCTGTTCTTCCATTTCTCTGCTGCTATTGGTGGGGGGAGGGGGGTGTATAGAAAACACTCAATAAGGTGATTGCCCCTTTTCTTTTACTGACTCCCACCCAAACTGACTCAGTAGACAAACCTTCCTCAACAATCTCCTTTTCTGCAGCTGTGATGCACTCTCTAATTAACAATGCTACTCACCCTCCAATTTTACTTCTGCCTCCACTCCGCCCCCCTGCCTTGTTCTTTTTAAAAGATCTAAACCCTGGAACATCCAGCAACCTTTCCCGCCTCTGTGAAATCCATGTCTCCGTTATGACCACAACATCGTAGCTCCAAGTACTGATCAATGCTCTAAGTTCATCACTCTTATTCCTGACACTCCTTGCATTGAAATAGACACATTTTAACCATTCCCTTTGTCCGATCAGCTGTATATCCTTTCTGACAGATTCTCTGCATTCTATTTTTGCCCTTTAGCTCTGGTTCCCATCCCCCTGCCAAACTCGCTTAAACCCTCCCGTAATGATCTAGCAAATCTTCTGCCCAGAACATTGGTGCCCTCCAGTTTCAGTGCAACCCATCCTTTATATCTTGGTCTCACCTACCCTTGAAGGTACCCCAATGATCTACATATCTGGAGCCCTGGAGCCATGTGTTTAGCTGCAGCTATTTTCCTTTTGACTAAATTTTCAACCTCCCTCACTATCCAAGGATCCTTTATCTTGCCTTTCTTATCCTTCCTCTTTACTGGAACATGCCAGTCTTGAACTCTGCCCAGCAGGTCTTTAGATAACTTCTACATGTCAAATGTGGACTTGACCAATAACAGCTCCTCCCAATTAACATTCCCTAGCTCCTGCCTAATACTGACGTAATTTGTCCTCTCTCAATTTAATACTTTGCTACAAGGTCCTAACTTATCCTTGTTCATAGCTATCTTAAAGCTGAAGGAGTTGTGATCACTGTTTCCAAGATGCTCTCTGACTGAAAGATCAGTCATCTAGCCAGGCTCATTAGTCAGTACAAGGTGCAGTATGACCCCTCCTCTAACTGGACTATCCACATACTGTTTCAAGAATAGGTTTCAAGTAAATGTCTAACATATTTAGCTGCTCTTGATAAGTCAACCCCTTCATCCCAGGAATCAGCTGAGTGAATTTCTTTTGAACTGCCTCCAGTGCCAATGCATCCTTTTCTTTAAAAACAATAAGCAAATCTGTACACAGTACTCCAGGTACAGTCTCACCAACAACTTGTACATTTGTAACAAGACCACCCCTGTTTTTAAATGCCAAATCCCTGGCAATCGAGGCCAGAATTCCATGAGATTTTATTTGCTTGCTTCCCCTCTATACTGTTTGTGTTTCATATACAGCAACACCCACACCCTTCTGTGTTTCACTGTTTTGGAATCTCTCTCAATTTTAAAATGTGTAAGTCTGCCTTTCCATTCTCCATACCAATGTGCATAAACTCATACTTTCCTATATTAAAGTGCAGTTTTTGCCCACTCTCCATCATTAACCCATCAGCAGTTCCTATGACGACTTAGACCTCCTAACTCCAGATATAAGTCCACCTTATCAATACTTATAACCAAGTTCGATAGACTCAAACTCACATCTCCCTGCCCCCACATGTACCCACAACACCCTCTACTCCAGCTATTCAGCGACATTAGGCAAATCCACAAATACAGTGCTACTCAACTTCTATCTTCTCTTCTAGAACAACGTGACACATAAGAAAGGTGCAGTACTGAATTGACGACTACATATATCACCTTTACCCCCACCTCCATCCACCTATTGCACTCTCAGCTAACTTGGCCCCAGCCCCACACCCCTCCCATTTACCTTTCCACCTATGAGGCTCCCTGCCTCATTCCTGATGAAGGGCTTTTGCCCGAAACTTCGATTCTCCTGTTCCTTGGTTGCTGCTTGACCTGCTGTGCTTTTCCAGCACCACACTCTTGACTCTAATCTCCAGCATCTGCAGTACTCACTTTTGCCTGTATAAAATGTGGCCCCTCGTGTCCTAGTTGGAGAGGGTTCAGAAACGATTTACCAGAATGTTTGCCAGGAATGGAGGGTTTGAGTTATAAGAAGAGACTGGACACACTGGGACTTTCCTCACTGGAGCGCAGGAGGCTGAGGGGTGACCTTACAGAGGTTTATAAAGTCATGAGGGGTCATAGATAAGGTGAATAACTAGGGTCTTTCCCCTAGAGTGGGAGAGTTCAAAACTAAGGGGCTTATTTTTAAGGTCAGAGGAGAAAGCTTTAGTAGGTGTGATCATGGGCTCTTGCTTCCCACCCCATCCCCCAAGGTCTCAAACTAACCTTCCTCTCCTGAATTTCTGAGGACTGCCAGCTGATCAGTCCCAGGAACCTCAGGATGAGGAAAAGAGCCTCGCAGTTCAACACTGTTGGAAAGATCCCATCACTTTATCTGAATTTTACAATGGCTAGCTCAGATTGGAACTGCACACACCATACAGGCTTGCATAGAGTTGGGGAGCGGACAAATGCTGAGTCACTTGGCCCCAGTGGTCGGAAGCCAGGTCAAGGAGAATGAATTGTCTGCAAACTCAATGGAGGTCACAGTCACAGAGACAGGTTGGTGCTTCTAAACAGATCAATGGAGCATCATGCAGCAGAACACTGGTGACTATGTAGACACTAATGTGGGGTGCATTGACAAGCCTGCAAGACTCACTCCTATCACTACAATGAGGCATGCAGAGATTGGCTCTGATTTGACAGGAACACGGTGAGGAGTTTACTCTCTCCACTCGCTGCATCATCCCCCAGAGTGACTAGAATTAGAATAAGATCTTAACTCTATTATGAAGTTGAAGGTGTGTACTGTACCTTTAAGAGAGAGAGAATGCTGTTCTGAACTGAGTTTACAGGCTCCTGTGTATTTGTCTAGATGGCAGTCCCAGAGTGTACTGGAAAATTGGAAATATGCAACATTTAGCTGTGAAATGGATACCTGAGTTTTGGTGGCTGTTTTGACAACAATTCGAATTTAACCAATCAGTTTAAATTATGCCCCCCACGGATGATAAAATCCAATTGAGTTTAAATTAATTGTTGAGCCAACATCGACCCAATGAGACGACTCAATGTTGGAGGTTAAAAAATGTGGACATTTTGAAATTTGTTTTTTATTTCAAGAATATACTTTATTTATAAAAACATTTTGATATCTATATAATTGGTGATGCCATTCATGTGTATACATTTCATTTTTTTACATACAGAGATCAGACTTAATCATTTGGATATGCAAGTCTGTATGTTGACCATCCAGATATTTAACTGAGGCATCAGCGGAGCCTAATTACTGGGTGGGCCCCCTGTTCTCCTTAGGCAGGCAGACCTTACACGGTGGTCTTTCCCCACCACGCCTTGGTGGCAGCTGCCCTAAGCTTCAGTGCATCCCTCAGCATGTAGTCCTGGACCTTGGAATGTGCCAGTCTGCAACACTCAGTTGGGGTTAACTCCTTCAGCTGGAAGATCAACAGGTCTCTGACAGACCAAAGAGCGTCCTTCACTGAGTTGATGATCCTCCAGGCACAGTTGATGTTCGTCTCGGTGTGCGTCCCGGGGAACAGGCCGTAGAGCACAGAGTCCCGCGTCACGGAGCAGCTCGGGATGAACCTCAACAAACACCACTGCATTCCTCTCCAGACTTCCTTTGCGTAGGCACATTCCAGAAGGAGGTGTGTGACAGTCTCGTCCCCCCCGCAGCCGCTTCGAGGGCAGCGTGCGGTGCGGCTGAGAGTCCGGGTGTGCATAAAGGATCTCACAGGCAGAGCCCTTCTCACCACCAGCCAAGCCATGTCTTGTTGGAAAGTTCTGTCAATGAGACATTCTGCCAAATGGCTTTGACAGTCTGCTCAGGGAACTGCTCACAGGATCCGCCCTCTCCTTTTCCCGAAGGGTCTCAAGGACCACTTCCTGATGGACTTGTGGTCAAAGGTGTTTTTCTTCATAAACTTCTCCACAAAGGACAGGTGATACAGAACGGTCCAACTACTTGGAGCGTTCCACGGCAGTGAGGCCAGGCCCATCCTTCGCAACACCGGGGACAGGTAGAACCTCAGTACGTAGTGACACTTGGTGTTTGCGTACCAGGGATACACGCACAGCTTGATGCAGCCACACACAAAGTGGCCATCAGGATGAGGGTGGCATTGGGTGTGCTTTTTCCCCCGTTGCCCAGATCTTTATACACGGTGTCCCTTCGGACTCCAGTCCATCTTTGATCTCCACATGAAGATGGCCCAGGTGACTGTGGCAGCACAGGTTCTGGGAATAGGCCAGACCTGTGCCACACATAACAGCAATGACATTACCTCACACCTGACGACCAGATTTTTACCCACGATGGAGAGCAACCATTCCTCCCACCTGCTCAGTTTCTGCCTCACTTTACTGATATGCTCATCCCTAGACTTGGCACATGCCCCAGCCCCTCTGAACCAAATGCCCAGCACCTTTTAGGTGGTCAGTCCTGACGGTGAAGGGGATGGAGGATTGGTCGGCCCAGTTCCCGAAGAGCATGGCCTCGCTCTTGCCTCCGTTTTACTTTGGTCCCTGAGGCCCGTTCGAACTGGTCACATATGCACATGAGTCTGTGTACGGACAGTGGATCTGAGCAGAAAACGGTGATGTCATCCATGTACAGGGAGGTTTTAACCTGTCGGCCCCCGCTGCTAGGAATAGGCTCACATCCTTCCTGATGGACTCGGCAAATGACTCTATGCAGCACACAAACAAGGCAGGAGAGAGAGGGCAACCCTGCCTGACTCCAGATCTGACTGGAAGCTATCTGATTCCTACCCATTGATTGAGACTGCACTGACAATGTTGGTGTAGAGCAGTCCGATCCAATTTCAGATTCCCTCCCCAAAGCCCATAAATTTGGGCAGAGAGCAACTGCTGGAGAGAGAAACTCATACAGAGCTAATTGCCCATCTAATATCTTGTCCTCCAAGAAAGTAGGAAACACTCTCTGTCAAAGGTACTTTTTCATGTGAAACATACTCGAAGTAAAGGAAAGAAAATAATGCAGCAAAATCAGCAGCTAAGAGTGAAGGCACAGAAGATGACAGTGACTGTGTGATTTTGAAATTAAGGTGAAGTATTATTAATAAGTGTCTTATTGGAACAGCATATTGTTATTAGGCTGGAGGCAGATAGTAAGCATTTAAGAGAAAGGAGGGCTTAGAGTTGTGAATAGTTGTTGTTTAATGTTCACCTTTAGGATTAAAAAATAAATTGATGTTATTTTCTTTAAATAGTGTAATTTGGGAGTTCTCTGTCACTCATATTTTAACAGATTACGAGGCATGGCAAGCTTTTCTGGGCTTTTGGTTTAATTGATAGAGGGGTCACTTCCGTTTGTAACAACTCTCTCAGTTAGGTCTTTTTTAAAATTCATTTGTGGGGCATAGATATTGCTCGCTGGCCTGCAGGTTATCGCCTGTCCCTAGTTGCTCTTGAAAGGCGGTGGTGAGCTGCCTTATTGAACTACATGGTTGACCCATATTGCCCGTAGGGAGGGAATTCCAGAATATTGACCCAGCCACACTGAAGGAACAACAGTAGATTTCCAAGTCAGGATGGCGAGTGGCTCGGAGGGGAACATGCAGGTGGTGGTGTTCCCAAGCAACTGCTGCCCTTGTCCTTCTAGATGGTAGTGGTCACAGGTTCGCAAGTTGTTATCGCAGAAACTAGCTCATGAGCTTTTTCCTTTCTTTGAGAGAAATTACATGCACCATGAAATGTTAAAGAAACAGGTAACATTGTAGAACATTTAGCAAGGAATTTAAACTACAGTCTGAGATTTTTTTTAAAAAATAGTCTGAAATGTCGAGTGTTAGGTTTTTGTCTCTGACATTTTGCTGTTATTGATATCATTCTTCCTCACTCTTATGTTTGCTTCTGTATTTTTTTATCTTTGAAACTAAATAAGCCATAAGCATTTCTGAATGATTAAAATCACCTTGCCTTCAAAGAAAACCTTCAGAAAATCAGTGTTGTATGCAAACGTTTGTTTTATCAGTGAGAGGAAAACAATCAAGATTCATTAAAATGTATCTTTCCTAAAGGTTATATTTTTAAATTAAAATTACACATAGAACTCCAAAATTATCAGTGGTGAGAAGAAAAATGAAAGAAATCTGAAAAAAAACAACCAAGTGACAGTCAGCAATTGTTTAGGTTAAGAGTTGGTGCTGGAAAAGCAGGTCAGGCAGCATCCAAGGAGCAGGAATATCAACATTTCAGGCAAAAGCTCTTCATCAGGAAGGGCTTCTGCCCATAACGTTGATTTTCTTGCTCCTCAGATGCTGCCTGATCTGCTGTGCTTTTCCAGCACCACGCTCTTAACTCTAATTCTCAGCATCTGCAGTACTCACTTTCGCCTAATTGTTTAGATTAGATTAGACTACAGTATGGAAATAGGCCCTTTGGCCCAACAAGTCGACACCAACCATCCAAAGAGTAACCCACCCAGACCCTTTCCCCTACCCTATATTTACCCCTGACTAACAACCCCTGTTGTTCCATGTTTTCAATGAAGGCAAGTCCTTATCATTTAAACAAGCCCCCAAATCAGTAGTGGAAACTGATGTGCAGGTTAGGTGAATTGGCTATGCTAAATTGTCTGTAGTGTTAGGTAAGGGGTAAATGTAGGGGTATGGGTGGGTTGCGCTTCGGCGGGTCAGTGTGGACCTTTGAGGGCGGCACGGTAGCACAGTGGTTAGCACTGCTGCTTCACAGCGCCAGAGACCCGGGTTCAATTCTCGCCTCAGGCGACTCTCTGTGTGGAGTTTGCACATTCATCCCGTGTCTGCGTGGGTTTCCTCCGGGTGCTCCGGTTTCCTCCCACAATCCAAAAATGTGCAGGGATTAGGTGAATTGGCCATGCTAAATTGCCCGTAGTGTTAGGTGAAGGGGTAAATGTAGGAGAATGGGTCTGGGTGGGTTACGCTTCGGCGGGTCGGTGTGGACTTGTTGGGCCGAAGGGCCTGTTTCCACACTGTAAGTAATCTAATCTAATCTAATCTAAACTTTTCATGGAATATTAAGATATGCATGATTAAGAAAACTAATGTGAAGTCTTATTTTTAACAAACAATGAAGAAACAAAGGGTACAAAGCTAATTGAGATTTTTGCAATAGAGTCAATATTTGAGAAGTCAGAAAGTCAGCAGATTCTGGGGAGGGAATGAGGGTGGGGTGGGGAGGGAGATGAGTTACAATAGAATGTTTGAATTGCCATAACTAACAAAAATCATCCAATCGTGTGATTGATAAAGCAATGTCCATCTCCTCCAATGAAATGTTTAACTGAGATGTTCAATTAGCCATTCATCCAACTGCGAATGTTGACAGGAGAGCTCTGAGCCCATCACTGCTGCATGTTCTGCTGACATAACAGAACTGACCTTCCTAGTGGAGGAAAGACTTTCAGATATTTTGAAGAGATAGTCTTGCTACAGCTGTGATGATTGTTCAGTATCTGAGATTCTACATTTGAATGCCCCGTGTTCTTTCCTGATACTTCTTTCAAGCAGATGGAAAATATCACAGGATCTCATTAAAAGAAGAGCTGGAGATTCTGACCAATGTTTAACCTTTCACCAGCAACACTGGAACAGATTATCTAATCACGTATCCCATTGCTATTTGTGGGATCTTGCTGTGCTCAGATTGACACAGTGACTACACTCCATTGACCGTAAAATGCTTTATCCCTTGAAATTATGTGTTGCTGCCTCCTACCAAGATCCCTTTCCTGATTCTCTATCTGCTTTCCATTGTTGCTTGGTGTTATTTCATAGCTGCCTACACCCTCTGTCAGTATACACCTATTTGTCTGACATTTTGGAAAATAACAATAACAAGAACTAACAAAGCCTGTAGTACAAACAGGACACATTAATTTGTCAATCTACAAAAGGTCATCTGTTATTCCTTTGAGCACTAGGCATTCTTTTTTTCAAAGTCTCCATTCTTTCTTTGCAATTTCACAGCAAAATATACCTCTATTGTTTTGTGCATGAGTTTTACAATGTAATTTGGTGGATGTGAGGTAGATATTTTAAGGCAGATTCTTCAAACAGTGATACACAGACATTTGGATTACATTTGTCATATGATTTGATTTTGCAATTTCAATATTGCTACAAAGTAGCTAAGGCAACATTTTTGGAGATGTTTTGAAGTATTCTAATTTCAACTCACTGCTAAGAACTGATTCTCTGCCTCTTCATTTTGCTTTGAATTAATTTTAATTGCATCTAATAAATTGTCAGCTTAGTAAAATTGTACACTCTGACCCTTTGACAAATGTCTTGAGTTCAATCTTGACCCTAGGACCTGAACAGATAATCCAAAGCCAGCTGTTCAGTGTAGCACAGAAGAAAAGCTACATGATTTACGAACAGAGCATATACCAAAGTAAACTGAATTTGTCTGTTTATAGATGATTCTACAGAACTGAGTAGCCACATATTTTCAAACCAGGAAGACATAAAGCAAGGAGGGGAACATACATATGTTGGTGTCTGCCACCCCAGCCACTCTCAGTGGAACAAGATCTCAAGCTTAGTCACAGAAGCAACTTATTGTAATACACAGGGCCCACTGTGCAACTACTAGCCATCTGTAGTGAAGGTGTGATCACTAATGCTGGTGTGTGTGACATCAATTAAGAGGTTGCTTTATGTCTAAATGGTGTGATGAAAGGTGTATACTATACATTATTATCAATTTCTTGAAGATGGATTTTAAAATGGAAGCAAGTGGATTTTGGTCAGTTTTATGAAGTTTCCTTAAAGGTCAGAAAGTCACTCTGAAAGAGTGCATCATGCAAGGAAGGCATTAAAGATAGGATTAATTAATGATTTTATAATGAAGGCATCCCTAGGTTTCAGCAAGCATATTATGATTAAATTTTACCTTCATTTTGAGAGAGATTATATTTAGTTTTAGAACCATTATTTTAAAATCTTTTTTTTAAAAAAAGAATTACCAGAATTATGACAGTATTAAAACAGAGCTGTCCAAAGTGAATTGGGAAATTAGATCAAAGGATAGCAAGATAAAAATGTGGTAGTAAATTTCAGGATACACAGATTAGATACATTTCAACAAGTAAGAAAAAAAATACAAAAAACATCCATGGTTAACTAGAAATGTTAAAGCACATTAAACTCAAAGAAAAAAGGATATAATTGTGCAAATACTGATGGCAGGTGAGAAGATTAAACAGAACAAAACAAATCAAAGAATGACCAAAAAATTAGTAATGTATAATAAAAAATATAGAAGCAGACAGTAAGGTGTTCCATAAATTTTTAAAGAAGACAAAGGTTCACAAAAGAGTTAGCACTGGTCCCATGGAAAGTGAGACTGGGGAATTAGTAATGGAAAATAGGGAAATGGCAGCTGAATTGAAGTTATTATTAAAGGAGATATGGCAGGACACTGGTATAACTTCAAGGTCATCAGGCAGAGTTAACAAAGACAAAGAGGATGTTGGTAATGGAGCCAGGTTAAGGTTCAAATCTTTTTAAAAAACTCTCACACCACACACACTCCCCATGTCCATCATCCCTCATACAGTATATGTCAACCAATGCCCTAAACCCACCCAGCAAAAGCCCTATCACCCCATTTCAATTGTTCCCCTGTATCCACTCCCATGATCCTTTATTGTCCCATGTCAGCTTAGTGTCAACTCATGCCAATCCATGCCCCCTTTTTCCTAAAACCTATATGTCTGCTATTCAATACCCATGATGTATAGACCTCAGGACCAATGCAAAGATTAAATAAATATTGAAAATAACGATCTATAAAATTGAAGACAACATATCAATTGCAGATTTCACTATATTGAAAAAATGCTGTCAATCATAAAAACACATTTATTAGCTTTTCATTACTTGAACCACATAATCCCTTACAATAACAAATAATTAATTCACATTCACAATCCCTTATGACAATGAGATTAGAATTTATAGACCCAAATTCAAAGAATATATTACCACTTGGAGCTCCTCGGATGCTGCCTGAACTGCTGTGCTTTTCCAGCACCAGTCTAATCTAGAACACTTGGAGATGTCATTCAAACTGTGAAGTGGCAGACAACTGACTGTGGTAATGGATGGTTGTGAATTTGGTCATGCAACTCTAATCCAGTAAACGCAGCCCTCAGATTTGTGCTAATGGAGTGAAATAGGATGCTAATATAGTGAAATAATGTTCTCTTTTAACACTTCAGTACTATCCTTCAAAAAGTAAGAAAGCTGCAAATTTAAATGCCTTGACAGATCATTTTGATAGCTGCTTTTGAGAGTTTTCTTTATACTTCTGATGGATCCACTTGACAGTTGCTTGTGGCAGCTTTGGATTTTAGAAGAATGATTCAAATCTTAGGGAATACAGGCTCAAGCTCCTTAATTTCTTTTTATAGGATGGTCCACAAGGAATTGGTCTGGTGAATCTCTGCTGTTCTCACTGTATGGCAAGTACAACCTTCTTTGAGCAAGAGCACTAAGATCTACACAGAATACTCTAGGTTTGATGTTAGCAATGTGTACACAACTGAAGCAAGACTTATTTGCTCCTGTACTCCAATCATTACGTGATAAAGTTGGGCATAGTGTTTGTCTTCTGAACTCTACAAAACGCTTCTTGGGCTATTCAAATGACCAAATATAAACTCCTCATCTAGTGCTTCAGACACCAGATCACCAAAGTCACACAGGATAGGACACAGGTATTGATTGAAATAGGCTGCTGTCTCCATTAAACATGAATGTGTGCATCACCTCTCACCTCATTGATACCTCTGTGAAAATGTTAGGTGCCATGTTCAGGAGTGAGACTTGATTTCTTGGTTCATTCACCATTTTTTGCCATGATTTGTGCCATGATGAAAAGGCCAAGTAGTATTATCACTGGACTATTAATTCAAAGACCCAGGTAAAGTTCTGGAAATTCCATCATGGCAGATGTTAGAATTTGAATTCAAATGCCATCTGGAATTATGAGTCTCATGATGATCCTTGCCAGTTGTTGGGGTAATCCCATCTGCATCACTAATGTCCCATAGGGAAGGAAATCTGCCATCTTAACTGGTCTAGCCAACATGTGACTCCAGACCCAGAGGAATTTGTTGATTCTTAACTGCCCTCTGGGTCCCTTCAATAATGTCACGTCCTACGAATGAATAAAATAAAATTGCCTGAATGGGTGCAAGGGTCAACTCCCTTAGTTAATCCCCTTTATTGTTCTAAACGTCAGAATCAAATTAGTGCTCCCCTCCTTACCATCAGGAATTCTAACTCAATGTTATTTGGTAAAGTTGATTTTTAAACTGTAGCTTTATGGTGGGGAACTGGAAATTCCTTCCATATATTTCTAAAAGAGAAAATACACTTTTTCAGAGAATTCCAACAGTGTGGAAGTGGTCCACTCAGCACAGCAATTCCACACTGACCCTCCAAAGAACATCCTATCCAGACCCATCACATCACAAGCGGATAATCCTGCATTTCTCATGGCTTATCTATCTAGCCTGCACATCCCTGGACATTATGGCCTATCCACATAACCTGCACATCATAGCATGGCCAATCTAAATAATGTACATATCATTGGACTGTGGGAAGAAACCAAAGCAGGCAAAACCCACAGACATGGGAGAATGTACAAACTCCATGCAGACAGTTTCCCAAGAATGGAATTGAACCCAGGTGCCTGATACTGAGAGCTAACAGCACTAACCACTGAGCCACTGCGCTGCCCCATTCTTTCTGAGTTGCTGATTCTTCCAAAAATCCAGCAGCGAACTTGCCAAACATATGAAAGTGAGAGGCAAGAAGAGATGAGCTGGTCATTCAAACCTACTGTGAATCTATGATAGCCACTAAATCATAACCAAATATTCTCCAAATGTGGCTGCACCAGAGTTTTGTATAGCTACAGCATGATCTCATGGTCCTAAAACTCAATCCCTCTACCAACCAACTGTGTGCCTTCTTAACAACCCTATCAACCTGGGTGGCAACTTTTAAGTATCTATGTATCAGGACACCAAGATCTCTCTGCTCATCTACATGACCAAGAATCTTACCATTAGCTCAGTACTCTGCATTCCTGTTACTCCTTCCAAAGTGAATCACCTCACACTTTTCCACATTAAACTCAATTTTCCACCTCTCAACCCAGCTCTGCAGCTTATCTATGTCTCTCTGTAACCTACAACATCCTTTGTCACTATCCACAACTTTACCGATCTTAGTGTCATCTGCAAATTTACTAACCCATCCTTCTATGCCCTCACCCAGGTCATTTATATAAATGACAAACAACAGTGGACCCAAAACAGAGGTGTGCAGTACCTCACTTGTAACTGAACTCCAGGATGCATATTTCCCATCACTACCACCCTCTGTCGTCTTTCAGTTAGCCAATTTCTGATCCAAAACATTAAATTGCCCTCAATCTCATGCCTCTGTATTTTGTGCAATAGCCTATCGTGGGGAACCTTATCAAATGCCTTACTGAAATATACACCACATCAACCACTTTACCCTCATCATCCTGTTTGGTCACCTTTTCAAAGAACTCAATAAGGTTTGTGAGGGATGACCTACCCTTCACAAAACCATGTTGACTATCCCTAATCAACTTATTCCTCTCTAGATGATATTAAATCCTATCTCTTATAACTATTTCCAACACTTTACCCATAACCGAAGTAAGGCTCACTGGTCTATAATTACCAGGGTTGTCTCTACTCCCCTTCTTGAACAAGGGAACAATATTTGCTATCATCCAGTCTTCTAGCACTATTCCTATAGACAATGACAACATAAAGATTAAAGCCGAAGGCTCAGCAATCTCCATCCTGGCTTCCCACAGAATCCTAGGATAACTCCCATCTGGGACTTATCTATTTTTTACACTTACCAGAATTGCTGACATCTCTTCCTTATACACCTTAATCTCATCTAGTCTCACAGCCTGTATTTCAGTATTCTCCTCGACCACATTTTTTTTCCAGTGTGAATACTGACGAAAAATATTCATTTATCGCATCCCCTATCTCCTCAGACTCCATACACAACTTCCCACAATCCTTGATTGGCTCTAACCTTACTCTAGTCATTCTTTTATTCCTGATATACCAATAGAAAGCTTTAGGGTTTTCCTTGATCCTATCTGCCAATGCTTTCCCATGTCCCCTCCTGGCTCTTAGCTCTTTCTTTAGGTCTTTCCTGATTAACTTGTAGCTCTCAAGCACCCCTAACTGAGCTTTCATGTCTCATCCTAACATAAACCTGCTTCTTCCTCTTGACAAGAGATTCAACTTCTTAAGTAAACCACAGGTCCCTCGCTCGACAACATCCTCCTTGCCTGAAAGGTACATACGCATCAAGGACTCACAGCAGCTGTTCTTTGAACAAGCTCCGCATGTCAATTGTTCCCATTCCCTGCAGTTTCCTTCCCCATCCTATCCATTCTAAATCATGTCCATAATTGCCTTTCCCCAACTATAAGTCTTGTCCTGGGGTTTATACATCTCCCTTTCCATCACTAAAGTAAACATAACCGAATTGTGGTCACTATCACCAAAGTGCTACCTATCTTAAAATCTAACGCCTGGCTGGGTTCATTACCCAGTACCAAATCTAATGTGACCTTGTGCCTTGATGGCCTATCCCCATACTGTGTCAGGAAACCCTCGTGCACACATTGGACAAAAGCTGACCCATCTAAAGTAGTTGAACTATTGTATTCCCAGTCAATATTTGGAAAGTTAAAGTCCCCCATAACAACTACCCTGTTACTCTCACTCCTATCCAGAATCATCTTTGCTATCCTTTCCTCTACATCTCTGGAACTATTTGGAGGCCGATAAATATTCCCAACAGGGTGACTTCTCTTTCCCTGTTTCTAATCTCAGGTAAAAACAAGGACTGCAGATGCTGGAAACCAGAGTCGAGATTAGAGTGGTGCTGGAAAAGCACAGCAGTTCAGCCAGCATCCGAGGAGCAGGAAAATCGACGTTTTGGGCAAAAGCCCTTCACCACCTTAAACCAACTTCTTGCCTGCCAGTGCCTTCTTGCGACTATGAAACTATACTTCTGACTTCACTACTCTCATCCTCCTGATACTTGAAGTACAATTTAAGTTCCCATCCCCCTGCTGAATGAGTTTAAACTCATCCAAAGAGCATTAGCAAACTCCAATCCCACCCCGCCCAGAGTATTGGTTCCCCTCTGGTTCAGGTGAAGACCATCCTGTTTGTAGAAATCCCACCTACCCCAGAAAGAGCCCCAGTTATTCGGGAATCCAAAACCCTCCCCCCCCCGCACCATCCCTGTAGCCACGTGTTTAACTCATCTCTCTCCCTATCCCTTGCCTCACTCAAACGTGGCACAGGCAACAAACCAAAGGTAACAATTTTGTTTGTTCTAGCTCTAAGGTCCATCCTACCTCCCTGAATTTCAGCTTTGAATTCCCATCTCTATTCCTACCACTGTTGATGCCTATGTGGACCACAATTTGGGGCTGCTCCCCCTAACCCCTCAAAGATCCTGAAAACACGCAAGACTCATCACGAACCCTGGCACCTGGGAGGCAAGAAACCAACCGTGAGTCTGTCTCATTCCCACAGAACCTCATATCTGCCTCTCTAACTATGGAGTACCCAATGACTGCTGCTCTACTCCATGTTCTCCTTCCCTTCTGAGCAACAGAAAGAGGGTCAGCGCCAGAGACCTGCTCCCCATTGCTTACCCCTGATAAGTCGTCCCCCCAAAGTATCCAAAGCAGTAGTTTTGTTATTGAGGGGAACAGCCACAGGGGATTCCTGCACTGCCTGCCGGTTCCCTTTCCATCCCTTGATGGTAACCCATCTACCTTCATCTTTTACCTGAGGTGTGACTACCTCCCTGTGACTCCTCTCAATAACCCCCTCAGCCTCCTGAATGATCTGAAGTTCCTCCAGCTCCAGCTCCAGTTCCCTAATGCTGTTTTCGAGGAGCTGGAGTTGGGTGCACTTCCCGCAGATGCAGTCAGCAGGGACACTAGTGGTGACCCTTACCTCCCACATTCTGCAGGAGGAACATTCAACTGCCCAAACCTGCATTCCCACTATTGTAAATTCCCAACGAGACTACTGACAACTAAAAAATAAAGAAACCAGTCGCCTTACCAATTGGTGCACAGGACCTTTTCTTTTTGGTTAAAGGAGGAGGATGGGTGGGAGACACTACCTGAGCAATGTTTTGGGTAAAGCCGCCCCCCAAATATAGAGCCTCACTTACCCAGCAATCCCGTGTCCACTCCTGCTCAGCATGTGCTCCGTCTATACACGAGGTAAACCTTTATATCTTTTAAAATTTACCTTCCCATTGGACCTCTGGTCCTAGCTGTAGCTCCTCCCACTCCAACTGCTACCAGAAAAAAATGAAGAATGCTGAACTCCTGAAGTCAGCTTTTTATAACTCTTAAAGTTCACCTTCCTGTCAGTGTATAGAACTCAGGATCCATGCAGACATTAAATAAAATATTGAAAATCAAGATTGATAAGGTTGAAGGTGAAGTGTCTGTTGCAGACTTTATTGCATTGAAATGTATGTCTCTGACTTTCCAGGTTTGGTCATTACCTTGGCATGCAAACAAGATGGAAACATTAGCAGATTTTTTGAAAGTGTTGTTTTATTATCATATACAATAGTTGGATCGTTAACTGTGAATAGGATCAATAAAGGTTAATCGTTTGCTTTTTTAGATCTTGCATCCAAATGTTGGAAACTGTGTGTTGTTAATTATTCATTTATTTGGTGAATTATTCCAGCTGAACAAATCAAACCAAATCTTGCCCCAGTTTCGATGTCCTGACTGAAATGGCTATGGGATGGAAGAGGGTATTGGATGATTATTCAGACAATGATGGTGTGCAGGGAAGTGGCAGATGATTAGCACAAGACAGTAGAATGAGAACAGATAATGGGGCTGCTAGAGGCTTCTCCTGAGCTGTAAAAATTCTGTTAGTGACAAAAAACTGCAGATGCTGGAATCCAAAGTAGACAAATAGGAGGTTAAAGGAACACAGTAAGGCAGGCCACATCAGGAGGTGGAGAAGTCGACATTTTAAGTCTAGACCCTTCATCAGGAATGGGGAGGGGGAAGGAAGCTGAGAAATAAATAGAGGGAGGGGGTTAGGCTGGGGAAAAGGTAAGTGGGATGGTGAGAGATGGATGCAGGTAGGGATTACTGTGATAGGTCAGTGGGAAGGGTGGAGTGGATAGGTGGGAAGGAAGATGGACATATAAGGTCAGGTCAAGGAGGTGGGGAGGAGAGTAAGAGTTGGACATGGGATGAGCTGGGGGTGGGCAGGTAGGGAAGCTAGTGAGTACTATGTTGAGGCCTGGTTGGTCGATGGGAGAGATGAATCAGGGTTGGTAGTTGGAAGGAAGGATTGAGAGGTGGAATGAAAGGGAGGAGGTGGGGCTGGAAAGGGAGCCGGGGGCATGGGTAGAAAGGTTATTTGAAATTTGAGAACTCAATGAAGTCCTCTGGGCTGTAGGCTGCCCTGGAGGAAGATGAGATGTTGTATCTCAAATTTGTAGTCTGACTCACTGTGGCAATGGAGGAGGCCGAGGATGGACGTGTCAGAGGGAGGTCGGAAAAAGGAATTGAAATAGGTGGTGACCGGAGTTCAGGCTGGCTGTTAAGGGCCTGGCAATGATGCTTGGGGAAACGGTCACCTCAGTAATGTTTGGTCTCACCGACTTAGAGAAGACTATTGGGAGCATCGTCTGCAGGAGACTAGGTTGGAGGAGATTCAGGCAAGCTCTGTCTCACCTGGAAGGATTGTTGGGGTCTTGGATGAAAGTGAGAGGAGTGGTACATGGGAAGGTGTAACATCTTTTTTGGTTACAGAGGAAGGTACTTTATTCATTAATGATCTAGACGAAGGAACTGAGGGCAGTCCAGCTAAGTTTACAGACAGTACAAAGATAGGTAGAGGGACAGGTAATATTAAGGAGGCAGAGAGGCTGCAGAAAGATTGGGAGAGTGGGCAAAGAAGTGGCAGATAAGATTCGATTACTTACAGTGTGGAAACAGGCCCTTCGGCCCAACAAGTCCACACCAACCCGCCGAAGCACAACCCACCCATACTCCTACATTTACCCCTTACCTAACACTACGGGCAATTTAGTATGGCCAATTCACCTGACCTGCACATCTTTGGACTGTGGGAGGAAACCGGAGCACCCGGAGGAAACCCACGCCGACACGGGGAGAATGTGCAAACTCCACACAGTCAGTCGCCTGAGGCGAGAATTGAACCCGGGTCTCTGGCGCTGTGAGGCAGCAGTGCTAACCACTGTGCCACCGTGCCGCCCAAATGGAGTACAACATGAGAAAGTGTGAGGTCATGCACTCTGGTTGGAAGAACAGAGACATGGACTATTTTCTAAATAGGGAGAAAATTCAGAAGTCTGAAGTGCAAAAAGATTTGGGAGTTCCAGTCCAGGATTCTCTCAAAAATAAATTTGCAGGTTGAGTCAGTAGTTAGGAAGGGAAATGCAATGTTGGCATTTATTTTGAGAGGACTTGAATATAAAAGCAGAAATGTGCTTCTGAGGCTCTATAAGGCTCTGGTCAGACCACATTTAGAGTTAATACAGAGTGCGCAGTTTTGGGCGCCATATTTCAGGAAGGTTGTAATGACACCCTGGAGTGTGTATAGAAGAGGTTCACGAGAATGGTCCCAGGAATGAAAGGTTTAACACAAGAGGAACATTTGAGGATTCTAGGACAATACTCAATGGAGTTTAGAAGGATGAGGGGGGATCTCATTGAAACTTACAGAATACTGAACAGCCTGGACAGGGTGGATGTTGGGAAGATGTTTCCATTGGTAGGAGAGACGAATACCCGAAGACAACAGCCTTAGAGTAGAAGGAAGACCTTTTAGAATGGAGATTAGGAGAAATCTCTTCAGCCAGAAAGTGGTGAATCAATGGAATTCACTGCCACAGAAGTACATTTAAAATGGAGATACATAGGTTCTTGAGTGTCAAAGGGATCAAGGGTTATGGGAAAAAAGCGGGAGAATGGGGTCTACAAATTTATCAGCCATGATTGAATGGCAGAGCAGACTCGATGGACTGAATGGCCTAATTTCTGCTCCTATGTCTTATGGTCTTATGATAGCAGGGATGTTGGAGGATTTGGTGGGGAGTATGACGTGACCAGAGGAACGGTCCTTGTGGAAGGCAGAGGGGTGGGGAGTGGAAGATGTTCCAGGTGGTAGGGTCTAATTGGAGTTGGTGGAAGTGTCTAAGGATGATACATTGGATGTGGAGGCTGGTGGAGTGAAAAGTGAGGACAAAGGGGACCCCATCTTTGTTACGTTGGGGGGAGGTTGTTTAGAACAGTGTAGCGGTAAATGGAAGAGGTGCAGTGGAGGGTTGTCTGGATGTCAGGGGCTGGAAAGAACGTTTTGGAAATGGAAGGACATCTGGAATGCCTGGAAGTGGAATGTCTCCTTGTCAGAGCAGATGTGACAGAGACTGTGGAATTGGGAAAATGGGATGGAGTTTTTGCAGGAGAGAGGATGGGAGGAGGCATAGTCCAGGTAGTTATGGGAATCTGTGGGTTTATAGTAAATATAGGTCCATAGGCTGTTGCCGGAGATGGAAATGGAGAGGTCAAGAAAAGGGAGGGAGATGTCCGAGATGGATCAAGTGAATTTAGGGGCAGGATGAAAATTGTTAGCGAAGTCAATGAACTGCTCCAGTTCAGCCTGGGTGCAGGATGCAGCACCAGTACAGTTATCAATGTAACAGCGGGAGAGTAAGGGAACAGTATCTGTGTATATGCTGAAAAGGGACTGTTCGACATAAATGACAAAGAGGCAGGCGTAGCTCGGGCCCATACGAGTGTCCATGGCCACACCCTGGGTTTGGAGAAAGTGGGAAGAATGGAAGGAGAAGTCATCGAGGATGAGGATTAATTCGGCGAGGTGGAGGACTGGATGGATTCAATGGAGAGGAAAACGCTGAGGACCTGCAGGCCATCATTGTGAAGTATGGATGTGTATCAGGACTGCACATCCATAGTGAAGATGAAGCACTGGGGCAGGAGAACTGGAGGTTTCCGAGGAGATGGACGATATGGTTTGTGTCCCGAATGTAAGTGGGAATGCCTGGATCAAGGAGGAGAGAATAGAGTCGGGTTAGGAGGAAATTAGTTCAATGGGTAGGAGCATGCAGAGAGGAAGGGGTGACTGGGGTCCGTTTGGATACCACCAAGGATATATTTCCCTCCCCTCCCCTATCAGCATTCCGTAAAGACCACTCCCTCCGTGACTCCCTCGTCAGATCCACACCCCCCACCAACCCAACCTCCACTCCCGGCACCTTCCCCTGCAACCGCAGGAGGTGCAAGACTTGCGCCCACACCTCCCCCCTCACCTCCCTCCAAGGCCCCAAAGGAAACTTCCATATCTGCCACAGATTCACCTGCACCTCTACACATATCATCTATTGCGTCCTCTGCACCCGATGTGGCCTCCTCTATATTGGGGAGACAGGCTGGCTACTTGCGGAGCGTTTCAGAGAACACCTCTGGGACACCCGGACCAACCAACCCAACCACCCTGTAGCTCAACATTTCAATTCCCCCTCCCACTCCACCAAGGATATGCAGGTTTTTGGACTCCTCCATCGTCAGACCACAACAAAACGACGGTTGGAGGAAGAACGCCTCATCTTCCGGCTAGGAACCCTCCAACCACAAGGGATGAACTCGGATTTCACCAGTTTCCTCATTTCCCCTCCCCCCACCCTGTCTCAGTCAAATCCATCAAATTCAGCACCGCCTTCCTAACCTGAGATCTTCTTCCCGTCCTCTCCGCCCCCACCCCAGTCTGACCTATCACCCTCACCTTGACCTCTTTCCACCTATCGCATTTCCGACGCCCCTCCCCCAAGTCCCTCCTCCCTACCTTTTATCTTAGCCTGCTGGACAAACTTTCCTCATTCCTGAAGAAGGGCTTATGCCCGAAACGTCGATTCTCCTGTTCCCTGGATGCTGCCTGACCTGCTGCGCTTTTCCAGCAACACATTTCCAGCTCTGATCTCCAGCATCTGCAGACCTCACTTTCTTTTCAAAGAAGAAGGCCCAGCGTTGGCGAATGAAGTTTTCCACATTGTGGCGGGCACAAAACTCATTGAGGTAGGGGTGGAGGGGCATGAACATGAGCCCTTTATTGTGGTCAGAGGGTTCGGGGTCGGGGGCATTGTGAATATGCAGCAAGGCTCAGGGGTGGGGTTTTGGCAGGGTCTCAGTGAGCTTAAAGAAGGGAGGGGGGGAGGGGGACAGTTAGTCATAGGTGAGGGTTGGGCACAGTGTGGTGGGGGGAGTAGTTGTGGGAGGGAACGGAGAGTGGAAGGGTGGTGAGCTGGGGGTTGAATGGAGGATTGGATGTGGGGAGGGATGTGGGGGAGATGATGTAGAGAGGAGGGAGGAGAGGTAGAGGGGTAGGGGATATTGAGGGGTGGACAGGTAAGGAGGGAGAGGTGTGCTGACTAGCTGCAGGTGGGCGGTAGGACAGTAGGAGTGACCCTGAAGATCAGAGTCCGTACGTTGATTGGAGAATGGGCGGAGTCTGGAGTGGAAGTGGAAGTTGTGTCTGAACCAGAAGTGGTGTTAAACTGGGGAAGCCCGGTGCTGAATGAGGTCTGCATGTGCGTAATGGCAGCTGTGGGGTGGGGAGGCCTGAGGGTGACTGGGTGCAGACCCTGAATGATGAGCGAGTTTCCCGACTGAAGGTGAGTCAAAGAGAGTCTTGCGAACTTTTGATCTTTAATGTCCGAAGCAGGAAATGAAGCAGAAAAACCATTTGTTGAGCATGCGGATTCTGCATTGAGTGTAGAAGAATAGAGGTCCTCCACAAGTTTGGGAAAGTGAGGCCTTGAGTGGGGAGAGGGATGAGGAGAGGGAGTAGAGGTGCCTCTGCATTGCAGAGAGGATAGAGCAGAGAATCCAGAGAGAGAATTGTGTGGAGGCATGTAGGCATTCTAAAAGTATGGAGCATCAAAGGTGAGTCCAAATGTTGAGGGTTTAAAATAGACAATAGACAATAGGTGCAGGAGTAGGCCATTCAGCCCTTCGAACCTGCACCACTGTTCAATATGATCATGGCTGATCATTCCTAATCAGTATCCTCTTCCTGCCTTACCTCCATAACCCTTGATTCCACTATCTTTGAGAGCTCTATCCAACTAATTAAATGAATCCAGAGACTGGGCCTCCATTGCCCTCTGGGGCAGAGCATTCCACACAGCCACCACTCTCTGGGTGAAGAAGTTAATGTACCTGTGGGCCTTGAGGGATGAGATGGTTGCGAAGACAGCAGTTGAGGAAGGTCACGGGGCTGTAGAAGTGGGTTTGTTGCACGGTGTGTTCGAAGAGCTAGTGGGCTGAAGAAGTCACAGCAATGTGGCAGTGAGAAAGTGACTCACCGAGCTCATGTCTGAGGGAAGCAGAGAACTTCTGCAAAGTGGGCATCCTTTGAAGAAACTTCCCAGTGGTATCAACGTAGAGATGAAAAGTTGCAGTTACTAGAATCTAAAATAAACAAACAGGAGGCTGGAGGAGCACAGCAAGTCAGGCAGCATCAGGAGGTGGAGAAGTCGGCTTTTCAGGTCTAGATCTTTCATCAGAAATGGGGAGAGGGAAGGGAGCTGCGAAATAAATTGAGGGAGGGGGTTGAGTGGATAGTGATAGGTGGATGCAGGTAGGGGTTGCTGTGATATGTCAGTGGGAAGGGTAGAGTAGGTCAGTGGGAAGGAAGATGGACAGGTAAGGTCAGGTCAAAGAGGTGGAGAGGAGAGTAAGGGCTGGACTTAGAACATAGAACAGTACAGCATAGTACCTTGATGTTGTCCTGACCTTTTAAGCTATTCTAATGGTCAAATTAACCTACATACCCTTCAACTTACTCTCATCCATGTGTCTATCTAAGAGTTGTTTAAATATTCCTATGTATCTGTCATAGGATGAAGTTGGGGGTGGGGAGATAGTGAA
Source organism: Chiloscyllium plagiosum (assembly GCF_037043375.1). Lineage (NCBI taxonomy): Eukaryota > Metazoa > Chordata > Chondrichthyes > Orectolobiformes > Hemiscylliidae > Chiloscyllium > Chiloscyllium plagiosum. Next base: position 65,181,745 of record NW_028270158.1, on the reverse strand, counting down.
GCTAGCGAGGACATTGTTGAGGCCTGGTTGGTCGATGGGAAGGACAAGTCTGGTTGGTAGCTGGAAGGAAGGGTCAAAAGGTGGAATGGAAGGGTGGAGGAGGGGCTAGAGAGAGAACCGGGGGATGGGTGGAAGTTCTGTAATGTAGTCTTCTATAAAATGTCCAACATTCCTTGACTGCAGTCTGTGGAAATCACTTTAACAACTACCTATAGCTTCTCAGTTATGTCTCTGATTTACTTGATGAAATACACACAGGAATGGGTCAATTCAACTGAAAGGGGAAGCTTCATTGGGCTGATGGTATGAAGCCATACTCAAACTTTACATGTTGTTCAGAGAATAAAACACAAGTAAGTAATCCAGCTATAGTTACAGATCATTGAAATTCACTAGGAACATAAGCGCTCTGTAAGAGCAAGGCGCCAGCAGTGGCAGAGCAATGGACTCTTCATTGTGGTGTGAATGTGGGTTCAGTGGCATCAGTGAGCTGAGCTTAGTGGTGAGGAAATGGCGCCTAAACTGCGGCGACACATACGTTGGTGAGTCCTGTGTAGGTTGTGGCGAGGCAGTGGCGATGTCTCTCAGTTTCTGCAGGCTAGTTAGTGGGCGGCACGGTGGCACAGTGGTTAGCACTGCTGCCTCGCAGCGCCAGAGACCCGGGTTCAATTCCCGCCTCAGGCGACTGACTGTGTGGAGTTTGCACATTCTCCCCGTGTCTGCGTGGGTTTCCTCCGGGAGCTCCGGTTTCCTCCCACAGTCACAAAGATGTGCAGGTCAGGTGAATTGGCCATTCTAAATTGTCCGTAATGTTAGGTAAGGGGTAAATGTAGGGGTATGGGTGATTTGCGCTTCGGCGGGTCGGTGTGGACTTGTTGGGCCGAAGGGCCTGTTTCCACACTGTAAAGTAATCTAATCTAATCTAATCTAATCTAGTTGCTGGCCTGGACTGGGTTGGAAAGACTGTTATTCTGAATTTTTAATTTATTTTTCAAATTTATTCCTATGATATGCAATGCTGGACTTGTTATTTTCTTATTTTCCTAACTTTTTTTTCCCTATGAGTTTGATCTTGCAAATCTGTACCTTTGTACCTAAGGTGGCAATGTAATGTGGCGACTTGTAAACTTTTCAACGTACCCACCTGAGTACATGTGACAATAAAGCCAATTCAGTTTAATTCAATTCTCAGCATTCACATCTCCCTTCAGTAGTTTCCAAGCTCCTCATTGCTACACCCTATGCTTTTCCATATTTTGATCTTCTCCCCAAAATTAAAATAAGTGATATAATCTTGTATTTAGTTGCAATTCAAGTTATAACTTTAGTAACTAGGAACCATTCAGCCCATCGAACCTACTCTACCACTCAATATGATCATGACTGATTCCTTATCCCAATGTTATATTCCTGCTTTCTCTTCATACCCCTTGATGCCTTTAGAATATAAAGCAAAAAAAAAATCTTGAGTATGTTTAGTGACTTGGCCTTCACAGCCTTCTCTGGTTTCCTCCCACAATCAAAAGATGTGCAGGTTAAGTGAGTTCGCCATGCTAAATTGCCCATCGTGTTCAGGGATGTGTAGGTTAGGTGCATTAGTCAGGGGCAAATGTAGGGTAGGGTAGGGGATTGGGTCTGGGTGGGTTTCTCTTTGGAGGGTCAGTGTGGACTTATTGGGCCGAAGGGCCTGTTTCCACATTGTAGGGACTCTATAAAATAAAAGAGAATAAAAGAATATGAGCCATGTTCAGGCAATTGGGATTAGTTTAGAATGGTGTCATGGTTGGCACAGGTCGAAGAGCCTGCTCCTGGGCTATTTTGTTCTCTGATCTTCCCCTAAGTTCATTCTTTCTTTCCAGTTTATAATAGTTCAGAAGCTGTAGTAATATTTAGCTTCATGGGTTGTAACCTCAGAATCAGTATCAAAGTTATCTCTGTGTTGGCATCATGGTTAGAGCTTTTAGCAATGTTCATGGTGCTATTTAACTGGAAACTGAATTCCATCCAAACTATGACACTGAATCGAACCTTGCAATCCAGCTGGAGATTAGCGTAATGACAATACAAATCATAGAATCCCTGCAGTTTTGAAACAGACCATTTGGCCCAACAACTCCACACCCACCCTCTGGAGAGTAATCCACACAGACCCATTCCCCTACCCTATTTACTCTACATTTACCCTGACTAATCACCTAACCTGCACATTCCAGTGGACAATTTGGCATGTCCAATCTACCTAACCTGCACATCTTTGGATTGTGGGAGGAAACCAGAGCACCCAGAGGAAATCAACGCAGTCGGTCGCCCAAGGCTGGAATTGAACCCGGGTCCCTGATGCTGTGAAGCAGCAGAGCTAACCACTGAGCCACTGTGCCACCCGTGATCTGAGCAGCCTAGGCCAATATTCTGGGGATGTACACTTCAATTGCACCATGGCAATTGGGGAAATCTTTGTGCAGAGGATACACTGACATCCAGGATTGGGCACCCAGCAATTCAGTACATCAGCAAGGAAGGAGGCAGCAAGAGGATACACTGAGGCCTGGGACTAGTTAAAGACCGGTAAAGTGTGTGGTCTGGTGGTTGAACAGTCACACGGTTGAGATAATGAGTATTGTATGTGTCTGCCATATGTGTGTGGAGAGTGTTTGTTGTGCCAGGACCTTGCCAGTGAGAGGTAACTGGATTACCAATGCTTGTGCTGGTGCACGGTCAACCTTCAAAAATGGTTCCACCACAAGCGATACCAGTGTTTTGGCAGATATCTGCTGAGTGGCGATTTGCTTTGAAATGGCATATGGTAAGATGGGGCCAAAATCAGAGATGAGAGACACAATACGGGGAAGGTAGATAATTAATGTGGCTAGTTTGGTCAGATGGACTGAGAAAATTCACTGGCCCTCAGACTGAAAAGCCGTCCAAAAACTTTGAAGTGACTTGACTTAACCAAATAAACAAAAGCTTCAGCACCTGGTGTCCAACAGTCTGACAGCCGAAACAGTTTTTTTATGTACCTGCTGATTAGTGGTCAAGACGCGTGCTCACCATCCAATTAAGAATGGCAGGCAGCCAATAAGAAACTGTCCAGCACTTGTGTTGGTGACTCCATAGTCAGAGGAGGAAGCTGCTGAAGTATGTGGGAGAAATTGCAGCTGTCTCAAGATGGAAAACTTTACAAATGGTTACAATTGAACCTAGCCACAGCTGCCAGAATGATATTATGGAGGGAGAGCTACAGGGCACAGCTGTAGCTGTCTCAGTATATTGGTTGAGCACGGTGTGGGGGCTTGTTCTGGAACTCTGGTCTCCCCAACTCTGGGTCCAAGAAACGATCTGACGTTAGCCTTAAGTAGCCCTTTATTTGCCTCAATGGGCTATTCTACTTGCCCAGAATAAAATGGTCTTTAGGAAGGGAAGAACGCAGCATGCCTCTCTGTCTGTTCATTAATTTTCATGTCCTCCTTCTTCTGATGGGAATCTAGAATTCTGTCAACAGTCTCACTACATCGACCTGATCAAATGTGTGGCTATTTGTTCCTTCGTTCAAGCTCAACTTCCTGTACCTTGAAACCGAGACTCTAAAAGGGCTGAGGAAATTCTGCATCTTCCACATTGATTGATTGGTTGGTTGTCACATGTATGTTGTTAACAAAATACAAAAGAGTTGTACAGTGTTGCTGCTCTCCTGCACCATCCAAATATAGAAAATAATGGCAGAAAAGTAAAGAAATAAAGAAAGCGTCCAACTTGAACAGTCCGTCTTGTTACGTGCTCTGCTGTGAGCCACAGGCCTGGTGACCAGGCACGAGTACCCTTCGCCATGCTATCACTGGATCGAATGTCGCCCACTCCTTGGCAACATCTCTCCTCCACTGACGAAACTGCTGCCAGCTTGGTTATGACAAATCCGGAAAAAAAGACTCAGTAGAAATAAAGGAAACAAAGCTGAAAGGAAAAAGGAAACATCAGATGAGGTGTTAAAGTGCAAACTGATTGTGAAATTAGGTGATCAATGATGGCGAGCATACTTTAAAAAGAATCCCATTGTGTGTGTATGCCTTTAGTTGTTTTGGGGGGCAAGTGTTAGTGTACTAAATAAATTTTAAAATGATCCTGGCCTTTGTCCTGTGCCAGGGAAGAACATGGAGCATTTCAAACCATGCAGAATCTGTTGAAACACTTTCAGATCGATGGTAATTGAGAAGGTTAGGAATGAGTATGAAACTCATCAATCACAAGTTAGTGGAAGCTTGGAAAAGGAATGAGTTATATCTATGGACTGGACTGTCGCTATAAAAGGATCTTTCAGCACTTTCTATTAACACTTGATATAGTCTTTAATCTGTCTGTCAGCTTTATTATCATTAGTCAGTCTTCTATACATAAAACAGCTCAGCAAAGTTTGACTGGTCTGGTGTAGAATGCAGAGAGAAAGTGAGCTTTTCTATTGGTAAAAAATGAAGTGGTGCAGCCAAACATTAAGGATGAAAAAAAATGAAAGAAGAGAAGGATCCTTAGAATTCTTAGAAGAGTATAAAGGCAGTATGAGTATACTTAAGAGGGAAATCAAGAGGACAAAAAGGGGACATGAGATTGCTTTGGCAAACAAGGTTAAGGAGAATCTAAAGGGTTTTTACAAATACATTAAGGACAAAAGGATAACTAGAGAGAGAATAGGACCCTCAAAGATCAGCAAGGCAGCCTTTGTGTGGAGCTGCAGGAGATGGGCAGATACTAAATGAGTATTTTGCATCAGTGTTTACTGGGGAAAAGGAAATGGAAGATATAGAATGTAGGGAAATTGATGGCGACATCTTGAAAAATGCCCAGATCACAAGGAGGAGGTGCAGGATGTCTTGAAATGTATACAAGTGAATAAATCCCCAGGACCTGATCAGTTGTACCCTTGAACTCTGTGGAAAGCTAGGGAAGTGTTTGCTGGGCCTCTTACTGAGCTATTTGTGTCATCGATAGTCACAGGTGAGATGCCGGAAGACTGGAGGTTGGCTAACCTGGTGCCACTGTTTAAGAAGGGTGGTAAGGACAAGCCAGGGAACTATAGACTGGTGAGCCTGACCTCGGTGGTGGGCAAGTTGTTGGAGAGAATCCTGAGGGACAGGATGTACATGTGTTTGGAAAGGCAAAGGCTGATTAGGAATAGTCAACATGGCTTTGTGTGTGGGAAATCATGTCTCACAAACTTGATTGACTTTTTTGAAGAAGTAACAAAGAAAAATGATGAGGGCAGAGCGGTAGATGTGATCTATATGGACTTCAGTAAGGTGTTCCACAAGGTTCCCCATGGGAGACTGGTGAGCAAGGTTAGATCTCAGTGAATACAGGGAGAACTAGCCATTTGGATACAGAATTAGCTCAAAGGTAAAAGACCTTTGATGGAGATTTGTTTCTCAGACTGGAGGCCTGTGACTAGTGGAGTGCCACAAGGATCGGTGCTAGGTCCAGCACTTTTTATCATTTATATAAATGATTTGGATGTGAGCATAAGAGGTATAGCTAGTAGGTTTGCAGATGACACCAAAATTGGAGATGTAGTGGACAGCGAAGAAGGTTATCTCAGATTACAATGGGATCTTGATCAGATGGGCAAATGCGTTCAGAAGTGGCAGATGGAGTTTAATTTAGATAAATGTGAGGTGCTGCATTTTGGGAAAGCAAATCTTAGCAGGACTAGGGAGTGTTGCTGAACAAAGAGACCTTGAGTGCAGGTTCATAGCTCCTTGAAAGTGGAGTCGCAGGTAGATAGGATAGTGAAGAAGGCATTTAGTATGCTTGTCTTTATTGGTCAGAGTATTGAGTACTCGAGTTGGGAGGTCATGTTGCAACTCTACAGGACATTGGTTAGGCCACTGTTGGAATATTGCGTGCAATTCTGTATCCTTCCTATTGGAAAAATGTTGTGAAACTTGAAAGGGTTCAGAAAAGATATACAAGGATGTTGCCAGGGTTGGAGGATTTGAACTATTGGGAGAGGTTAAAAAGTCTAGGGCTGTTTTCCCTAGAGCATCAGAGGCTGAGGTTTGTAAAATCATGAGGTGCATGGAAAGGATAAATAGATAAAGTCTTTTTCCTGGGGTGGAACTAGAGGGTATAGGTTTAGGGTGAGAGGGGAAAGATATGAAAGAGACCTAAGGGGCAACTTTTTCACACAGAAGGTGTACGCATATGGAATGAGCTGCCAGAGGAAATGGTGGAGGCTGGTACATTTGCAACATTTAAAAGGCATCTGGATGGGTATATGAATAGGAAGGGTTTAGAGGGATATGGGTCAGGTGCTGGCAAGTGGGACGAGATTGGGTTGGGATATCTGGTCGGCATGGATGGATTGGACCGAAAGGTCTGTTTCCGTGCTGTACATATCTATGACTCTATGACTCTAAGGAAAAGAGCTTTGGATTTTCTTTTGGATAGTAATGGTATGAGGGATGTGGTGAAAATAGCAGAATTCCCATTGTTCTTTTGCTAATTAGAATGTTTGAGGACAACAACATCTGATCTGACACCAAGCTCATAGTATACAGAGCTGTGGTGGTTCCCACCCTCCTTGATGGTTCTGAGACATGGACTGTCTACAGCAGACACCTGGAGCAGTCCCATCAACACTGCCTTCTCAAAATCCTGTGAATCCGCTGGGAAGACAGATGCACCAACACCAGCATCCATGACCAGACAAACATCCTCAGCATTGAGGCACTGTGCACCCTTGATCAGCTACGATGGGCTGGTCTGCATGACTGATACGAGACTCTCCAAGCTGGTGCTGTACTCCCAGCTTCGAAACGTCAGGCGAGCCCCAGGTGGACAGAGGAAACGCTTCAGTGATACCCTCAAGGCCTCACTGTCGAAGTGCAGCATTCCCACAGACATCTGGGAATCACTGCCCCAAGATTGTCCAAAGTGGAGGAGGAGCATCTGGGAAGGCATTGGGCACCTTGAGATGTGCTGTTGGGAAAAAAATGGAAGACAGGCAAAAACAGCAAAAGGAGCACGCTGCCACCCAATGCCCCACTCACCCCTCCCCATGTCTGTCATGTCCGCCTACTGCCCCAACTATGACAGTCTGCGAAAGCTGTATTGGACTCACCCTGAGAGTGGAAGAGAGTCAGCCTCATCTGCGAGGGACCGTCAATGATGATAATGATGATGATACGTTATGGGATGATAAAGGAATAGCTCTGAAAGAATATGCAGCCAAAACACTGAAGTAATGGGTTGGTGGTCAGACATTGCAGACTGTCCTCTCAGTGACTTCGGAGCAAAGGGGCTGCTCAGAGATTCAGAGGTTAAGGCACTGACTACACCCCAGGCATTGATAAAGCACAGCGAGATAAGACAGTGAGAGAGTGAAAGGGGTAGGCTGGAGATGACAGGTCAGAAAGAGAAAGCTCAACTCTTGGTGATTAATTGAAGGTTAGCACTAGTTGCAAAAAGAAATAATTTCTTTGGAAAAGAGGGTGAGGGAGAGATTCATTCAAGTTGTGCTATTTTTAACAGCGCAATGCAGACTTGCATCGATTCCTGGGGTGAGGCAGCACCATGAGATGTTTTTGTCATTTATAGAAATGATTTGGATGTGAATATAAGAGGTATGGTTAGTCGGTTTGCAGATGACAACAAGCTTGGTTGTGTAGTCGTCAGTGAAGCAGATTATCTCAGAGTACAGCAGAACCTTGATCAGTTGAGTTTATGGGAGTGGCAGGTGGAGTTTAATTTAGATAAATGTGATGTGTTGCATTTTGGTAAGGAAAATTGGTAGGACCTATACACTTAATGGGAAGGTCCTGGGGAGTGCTGCCAAATAAAGGAACCTTAGGGTGCAGGTTCACAGTTCCTGGAAGGTGGAGTCACAGGTAGACAGCTTAATGAGAAAGGCATTTGGTACACATGCCTTTACTGCTCAGTGCATTGAGAGTCATGAACTGTCCATCAGTGAATTGGGATGTCATGTTGCTTCTGTGCAGGACATTGGGTAGGCCACTTTTGGAACACTGCATTCAATTCTGGTCTCTCTGCCATAGAAAAGAAGCTGTTAATCTTGAAAGGGTTCAGAAAAGACTTACAAGGATGTTTCTGGGATTGGAGAGTTTGAGTTATAGGGAAAGGCCGAAAAGGCTGGGCTATTTTCCCTGGAACATCAGAGGCCGAAGAGTGGCCTTGGAGAGATTATAAAATCATGAGGGGAATGGATAGGATGAATAGCCAAGGGCTTTTTCCCAGGGTAGGGGAGTTCCAAACTAGAAGGCAAAAGTTTTAGGTGAGAGAGAAAAGATATAAAAGGGACATAAGGGTTTTTATACAAAGGGTGGTGCCTGTATGGAATGAGCTGTCAGAGAAAGTGGTGGAGACTGGTACAATTATAACATTTAAAGGGCATATGAATAGGAAGGCTTAGAGAGATTTAGGCCAAATGGCGGAAACTGGTGCTGCATTAATTTAGAATATCTGGTCAGCATGGACGTGTTAGACTGAAGGGTCTGTTTCATGGTATATAACTCTATGACTCTGTGACTCTATAAGTGTGAAACAGCATGACATGAACAAACCTCTCTTTTCAAGTTCAGTCCTGAGGGATCTGCTGATAAGTGGTTCCCTCCTGGATCACTGGGCCCATGTACAGGCATGAAGCCTTTGTATATGTCACTACAGGCTAATGTGAACTGAGCACTAGTGTGATTTCCCCAGGGACCCACTGATGGTTGGATTGAGGGGAGTGATGTGGCTTTTTGAACCAGACACGACAGCCAGTGTGATATAATCTGAGTGGTGCTCATGTATCATGGGCCACAAAGCCTGGGGACAATCTTTGCCATATTTTAGCCAAATGCCATGTGTTCTGAAGGGTTTCTCTCCATGATGCCTGGTTTGTTTTATCACAAAATTGTTCCTAAACTTGCCTCATTAATTACTTATCATGCCCCTCTTACCCAATACTCCCATTTTCCCACTTGCTGTAAAGAGAAGTACTGACCACGATTCCTGAATGATCTATTATTGCTGGTGCCAATGGCAGCTTGGAACCCCAGCCATGCAACCAGCCAAGTGTTGGCAGTCCAGAGTCACTCTTTATCATCAATGTGGCACAGACGGTGGCATGGCTGATACATCCATGCACATGCTGAAATCTATTGCGTTTCAACTTCAGACCACGCAGCTCTTAGCTGCATCTTGGCTTAATCCCCTTTTAAAGTCACTGCTTCTCTTGCCCCAGTACACACTCTAGCCCAGAGTCTTCTCATTGTTCAGTGTGGGGACCATCTGATGACTGATTTCAAACGATTCCAGATTAACTTCTATTTAAAAACACCAAAAGTGAATATAAATCAAACAAACCTCAACTGTATTTCTCTGTCAGAACTCAAACAAATTGCTTGCCTGTTTAGTCCTGAGATAGTACATTTTACAGTCAATGATTACTGTACCCAGCTCAAATCTACTAGAACAGGGTACCAACGAAATTCTTTCTGTCTTATGCTTGACATTGCATTGCTCTCAAACGCATCCCCTGATTGGCTGCTCCAATTGTGCAGGTTACGGTATTTAGGACTATGACACATGTGCTGTGCTGTGAATAGTCCTATCATCTTCTCAACCTACAGTCTACATCATATCACCAATCTGCCTCAGTCAGGGGTTGTATGATGGAGTCATCAGCCATGGTTGACCTTATCCCCCAGTAACCTGCCCTGTGAAACTTTGGGACCCTCAACACAGCAGAAACACGAGAGGTCTCCAGGATGTAGGAGTTGTGGCATCTCTCGGGATCTCTGGACACAAACCTCTAAGAAATGGAACTGTTGATCACAAGTCACTTGCTCATTGATGGAATGGAACCCCTTCCTGGTGATGAACACCATATCGTAATGATAAGGCTCTCTTAGTGCCCTATGTGGTCAGTTATGCCACCTTGTACCTGGGAATGCCAGCTACTGCCTGGGCTGTAGCACTGACCTTGTCCTGCAGGAGTAAAATGACCCAGTGTGACCTTGCGTGGATGGCACTGATATAGTTGTTGGTGCCCCATTGATCCTTGTAATGACCCAGTTGCACAAATGTCCATACAGTTGTCACCTTGATAGGCATGAGGCAGGATGGCCCCCTGCTGCTTTAGGTCTCAGTTCCCACTTCAGCAACTGGCACAGCTTAGTGACAGTGTCCTGGGACATTCTCAGTCTGTGCCAACACTGTGTCTCACTTACCCGGAGGAAATGGCATCAAGGACAAAAAGTCCTCCAGTGCTTCCTCTGCATTCAGCTGTGATCTCTTTATGTGGAGACTCCTGGCCTCCTGCCAGAGGTTACTGCTGCTCCTGGGCTCTCTGAGTTTTTGTTCCCCTTCTATCTCCATGCGTCTTCTTCCTCGAGCAACCACTGCAATGCTAATCCCTTCTGTGACTGGAGCTACCAGTCACACTCATAATGAACCTGCTTTGGAAGCTTAAGGAACAGAACAGGTTCTCAGCGATGAGAACAGTCAACTGTTACAACCCTTACAATGTCGGATGACAGTGTCCTCCATACAGTGAGACAGGGAACGTTCTGACAAGGAATATATTGACTCATATTGACAATTTGAAATAGGGACTTATTTGGAACAGTGCCTCCACCAGTCATGTGGTAAATATGGGGCAGTACAGTGTAAGTGCTCCATGCATGCTGAACCCTACTTCTCCCAGCCTTACGTCATTGCACATGAGCAAATCTCACATAGCACTCAGTTCAGGTGGACAGGGAGCAGTTCCTTGCTCCTGTGCAGCCCAGAAGATCTTGCAAGAGCTGAGGGCATTGTGACCCACGCGTGCCTCTTTCAAGGTTACCGGAGATTACTCCAGCTTCATAGAGCTGATTGTCTTCAACCTGCACTGACCAACGACACAGTCATTTTTTTCTTGGGGCGAGTATTTGCACCCACAGTTGGACACTGCATATATTTCACATGTAACGTGCAGTGATTACAAATGACATGACCTGCAATCAGTTGCTTGAAGGATGTCCCATGATGCTGCAGTGAAGCCTATGTTTATGCCTACCTATAATCTCACAGCATCCTTGCCTTGCCTTGTTGTGTCACGCTGTGCCAGGTCTGTGAGCACAGTGGAGCTTCAGCCAGAGCTCAGTACACTCTGGGCTGCTATAGAGAGTTGCTGATTTGCATAGACACACTGAAAGGCTGCTTGGCATTACAGATCTGTGTGAGGGAGGGGGAGGTGGGATCTCTTATTTACAGCACACTCAAAGCCATTAATCTAACACCTTCTATTTGTGCCAGATTGCCTGGTCATTCAAATAAATAGGAGGAGAAAGTGAGGACTGCAGGTGCTGGAGATCAGAGCTGAAAATGTGTTGCTGGAAAAGCGCAGCAGGTCAGGCAACATCCATGGAGCAGAGAATTGACGTTTCGGGCATAAGCCCATCTTCAGAAATAAATAGCCATGCCTGAAACTGGGTGAAAGCTAGTCCTCAGTCCAGGGGAGCACTATCAGTCAGGTACAGTCTGCTCGGACGCCACTGTCAGTCGTCCATGGGCTGGGACAGGGGATGAGACCGATTTCAGTCTGGGCAGTGGTCAGTCCTGGAGGGCAAGAAGCAATAGTCAGGAAAAAAATCATGAATCCTCAGTTGGGAAACTGTAAAGACAGGCGTCAGTGATGTCTAAGGGCTGCTCATCGAGGTCTTTTAAAAGTCAGGGATGAATCCAATCCTGAGGGATTGTTTATTGATTGTTCAGGTGGGAGGTGCTGTATGGGCAGCAGAGGATCACTGGCAAAAGGGTGGGAACATGAACTGTGATGGGTGGAGTCTCAAAGTGAATGGGCTGGGTGTGTGGGGACATAGTAGGTTACAGGAGAGGGTTTAGTGGCAGCAATTACCATTGTACCACAGGTCAGCACAGAAAAATGGAGGGGGAGGGGGAATCATTAAGGTGTAATGTCGGAATTCGGGGGCAGGGAGGACAGTTTGAGCTGAAGTGCAAATGTGGCAGGTATCCATATGGGGAAAAGTAAATGGAAGTGGATTGTTAGGGGTGGAGGGGTGGAGGGGGTGGTAGAGCAAGAGAAAGGGGACCTAGAGGCTCCAGACAGGAAAGTGATTGATGTGGGGATACCTGGTGAAATACAACTCAAAAATGGTTGAGACAATACTGAGGGTGGACAGAGTCAATGTCAACTGGACAATGACAAACTGAGGGCATCCAGTGGGTATTAGGGACAAGGTAGAGCTAATGTAGAGTGTTAAGATGGTTGTAACTAAACACAGGTAAACTGGGTGTCCTGGTGATGGAACAGTGACTAAGGGGAGAAAATGAGGTTGTCCATGTGAGAGCCATGTACCATGGGCAGTGTGGATTTGGGATTGCTGTACCATGACATCGCCAATGTGGGGCAACACCAGGTTGCCAATGCTTGTCTGGGTGCACAACAACTTCAAAGATAGCATGGGTACAAGGAGTATTGGCCTTTTGACAGAGTTGATAACTTGTTGGAGGAACGACCATGGTAAGAATTGGCTAGAATTGGATGTGAAGGATACCATTGGAATGGGGTACATAATCAATGCAATGAGTTTGGTAAGATATGGCAAAAAAAATTAGATAGGACTTTGGGCTAAAAACTCGATCCAGTTTGAAGTAAAAAAAAATGTCTCCCATCCCTTCATTTAAGTCATTTATGTAATTTGCAAACAGATGAGATCTCATGTCCACTTGCTGCAACACATCACTCATTGCATATTGCAAAGCTAAAAATGATTAAATTGTGCCTTCTCTGCTTTTTGCTAGCAAGCCACGCATCTAACCATCCCAACAATGCTACTGCCTACACCATGAGCTTCTATACCTTTGATGTTGCATTTCATCAAATGCCTTCTGGAAATCTAAGTAAAATATTTCCATTGGTTCTCTTTTAGTCACAGCACATGGTACCTCCACAAGGAACTCCAATAGATTGGTCAAAATTTCTTTTCCTTTTCTCAAAACCATGTTGGCTGTGCCTGATTACCTTGAACTTTTCCAATTGCGTGTATAATGTGTATAATGTGTTTACTTATACATTCTAACATTTTCTCTTTAACTGTTCATTAAGCTAATTGGCCTGTAGTTTCCTGTTTTCTGTCTTGCTCCCTTTTTGAACAACGGAATTACAACTGCTGTCTTCTAATCTAATAGCATTGCCCTAAGTCGAGGGTATTTTGGAAAATTAAAATCAATTGATCAACTATTTCACTAGCAACCTGTTTTCAGACCCAAGGTTGAAGTCCATCATGATTTAGGCACTTGCCAGCTTCAACAATTTTCTCAGTACCATTTCTCTGGTGAATGTGATTTTCCTCTCAGCCTCACCTTCTATCTCAAACCCTCCATTCCCAGCAACATCCTGGTAACTCTCTTCTGAATACTCTCCAGCTCAGTAACATCCATCCTTATATCAGGGCAACCAGAACTGGACGCAGTACTCCAGAAGAGGCCTCACATCCTGTAAAACCTCAACGTGATGTCCCAACCCCTATACTCAAAGGTCTACCACAAACACAGACGGAATTCCTCAGTAATTGTGGATTTGAAGCCCATAGTTTGTGTATGGAATTGAAAGTTGAATGATTTTCATATTTCTATCAATGTAGGTGGGGATATAGAACTTGCAGCTTTTTTTTATTTCCACTGGAGTTACAAGGATTGTTATCAAATCAAACTGAAGAGAAAATGCTAAACTAAGTCTCAACAACATTAAGATGTGTTTTTGTTTTCATTAATTAGGTGAAAATAGATAGAATTCAAATAGGACCAGTTCTTCAAGAGCAGAATCTGCTGTGTTAGGCAATTAAGATTAAAAACTGTGTTTTCCAGCTGTCTTCTAAGTTATTTTATTGAGGATAACATTATAATAGTGTGTTTCATCTACACTTTAATCTGGAACCAGACAAGAGCAAGGACTGTTCAAGGTAGGGATGCTACATTACAGTAAATTAAAGCCATCACATTGTAATCGGGTCCATTACCTGCAAAATCCAAACAGCAAATCACAGTTAATAAAAGGATTCTTTAAAAAAAACAGTAAAAACAAAACATTTGGACCGAAACTTCAGTTTTTCATTCACTACTAAATGCACATATTAAAAACCTTGATCACTTGTACACCTTCATTGTGAAATGATCTTTCCCTACGCACAGCATGTTCTTGTGACCCAGAGGCCATTATTCTGACCGTGACGGCAATTAGAATTATTCAGTGCCTAAGATTGTGATCAAGAACTGTAGTGACCTCATGATAAACGGAGCAGCTCTTGAATTGAGAAATGGTTCTCCTTATTTCACAGATCAACAACTACCATTGTGTTATTTTTCTCTTAATTCATTTTCATTTTGCTGGCATTGACACACTTTCATTTAACACTGCAACCTCTTCAGGCACTACATGAATATTTTATATAAACTGACACTTTCTCCTCTTCGGAGTAATGCTCCTATAAATTATTTTTCATTCTTCTTTTTATTTACAGAGATTAGCTGGAAACACCACTAAAAAATCAAATCAAAAGTTATTAATTGAAGCAGATTTTTAATTTGCAACTGGAATTCTTAAATTAGGAAAGAAGAAAAGAATTTGCATTTATACAGAGCCTTCACAGCCAAGCAGTCTCAAAGTCCCTCACTGCCAATGAACCCCTTTTTGAAATATAGTTATAACAGTTGTAATGGTGATAATATTTTACAGATGAGTCTTGTTAATCATCACATTCTATTCACTATACATGACATTTTTATTTATATTTCACTGTGAGTAAATGAGACCATGATGTCTCGGCTTGAATGAACATGTGAGCAATCCATTGCAGCTGCTGAAGGCTGGAAGCTGCCTCTGAGGTTGTTCAGTGCAGTCCCCTGTTTCCATGACAATTGGAGGGTTATGGTCAGCTATGATGGACTATCATTAGATGGGTAAAAAAATCAAACAGGATTCCACTTTGATTCTGAATTTCTTTGGCATATTCTCCTTTTTGCTGTTGTTGTACTCCTTCAGTACATCGATAGACGATGTCTGCAGGTATATACCAGAACTGATGGAAGCCGTGCCTAAGGAGCAACAGAGCAGAAATGACTGTAGAAACTCAGCATGTCTGGCAGCATCTGTGGAGAGAGAGCAGAATTAGCATTTTGTACTCAGTGACTTTTCTTCAGAAGAGTCACTGGACCTGAAACATTAACTCTGTTTTATCTCCATACCTACTGAGTTTCTCCAACAATTTCTGGTTTTGTTTCAGATTTCCAGCACCCACAGATCTTCAGTTTATATTAACCAAGGACCATCAGTTCTCCATTGGAGAGTTTCTTAATATTGGCAATGCCACACTAGCATCTTCAGTGACAAATAGGCAGATACTCTGACATAAAAACAAGTTCTGGAGAAATCCAGCAAGTCGTGCAATGTCTGTGGAGAGTGAGAGAAATAGAAATTGCATGTCAAGCCCAATATTCTTTGGAACTGGAGGGATGGAGCTGGAAATTGCTTTGTTTTTAATGCTGTTGACAAAGTTGGAGGATGTGCAGAACAGGTGCCCAGAGCAAAAGACAAAGGGAGTGTTAATGGAAATAGAAGAGTGAAAATGAAGCAAAATAGATGCTAATGGTAGATGTGAATAGCAAGAAAAGTCAGCTCAGAGCAAACCATGCTATCAAGACTCTGGGTTGGTTCAAGTGGAGAGGTAAAGGGTTTGTTATCAAAATGGAGGATGGTATTCATGTTCTGAAGTTGTTAAATCTTGAAAGCTGTAAGTTACCTAAGCAGAAAATGAGCTAAAGTCCCTCCAGTTTGCATTGGATTTCACTGAGGACTGCAGCAGGCCTGGGATATAATTGCTAGCAAGACACTCTTACATCTATAAAGTGTTTGGTTTGAGCATCAGGAAGACAAAATACATGCTACAGGATGCTGCAATTCAGCTGCCTAAAAATATTGATGGAGTGATGCTGGAGGGTGTTGAAAATGTTACCTATCTGCCTTCCACAATCATCAGCAATCTGCAATGATGCTGACATCAACACATCCTTCAAACAATTGTCAAGTCCAATCTGAGTAACAGAGTGTGGAACAACATAACCAGGAGATAGTGAGAATTGCAGATGAT
This sequence comes from Chiloscyllium plagiosum, assembly GCF_037043375.1. NCBI lineage: Eukaryota > Metazoa > Chordata > Chondrichthyes > Orectolobiformes > Hemiscylliidae > Chiloscyllium > Chiloscyllium plagiosum. The sequence goes on along the minus strand of NW_028270158.1, from coordinate 65,165,606 downwards.
GGAAAAGTTAGAGTCAATAAAGTGTGGCACTGGAAAAAGCACAGCAGGTCAGGCAGTATCTGAGGAGCAAAAGAGTCGACATTTCAGGCTTAACCCTTCATCAGGACTGAGGAGGGGGCAGGGGGCTGAGAAATAAATGAAGGAAGGGGTGGAGCTAGTTGAAAGGTAGTCGGGATGGTAATAGGTAGGCGAAGGTCGGTGGGATGTGTGGAGCAGTTAGGTGGGAAGGAAAGTGGACAGGTAGGTCAGGTCAAGACAGTGTAGCTCAGTCTGACAGTTGGATCTGGGATAGGGTCAGGGCAGGGGAGATTTGGAGTCTGGTGAAGTCAATGTTCATGTCGTGTGGTTGTAGGCTCCCGAGGCAGAAGATGTTCATCCTTCAGTTTGAGGTTGGCCTTGGAATGGAGGAGGCCCAGAATGGACATGTCATCGGGGAAGTGGGAGGGAGAGTTGAAATGGATGGCCACTGGAAGGTGGGGTTGGTTGGTGCATACGGGTCAGTGATGATCCCTGAGCTGCTCCACGAGTTTGCCTCAGTCTCTCTGATGTAGAAAAGACCACATCGAGAGCAGCGGATGCAGTAAATGAGGTTGGGGGGTGTACAACTAAATCTCTGCTGGACTTGGAATGATTGTTTGGGGCTTTGGACGGAGTACAGGTTTTACACTTCTTAAAGCAGCAGGGGAAAGTGCCAAATGGTAAGAGAGGTTTGGTGGGGAGTGTGGACCTAACAATGGAGTCATGAAGGAAACAGTCCCTACGGAAAGCAGATAGAGGTGGGGAGGGAAATTTATTTTTGGTGGTTGTGTCTGACTGTAGGAGATGGCCTAGATCCTAAGTTTTTTTAATATATATAAGGCAAGTGTAAGGCACTGCCAGGTATGATTCAATTAGTCCACCACTAAGCTTGAATAAAAACATACTTTATTCTGAGCACAGTTGTACAACAAAAAGATGAATTGGTGTAACTTTAGTCCATTGCAATACTTAACAAGATAATGTATTATTTTACCACTAGTATCAACTGTTCCAATATAGGCAGCATCTCATTAACCGCATCCTTGGCAAGGGCAATTCAGTAACACTGTTATTATTCTCATTGCTGTCTCTCTCCAGTCCAGTAAAATGAAACACCAAAAGAAACATTCCGCCCTTTTTGAGTTTTAAGAGGAAACCTCTCTGTCGAAGACTTATCTCTAACAGTTGGGAGCTCAAGCTTTTAGCTCCAGCTGCCAGCAGAAACCTTCTTAACTAACTGAAAGCAAAACTGAAGTCTTCTGGTCCGTGTGACTATGTTACTTAAAACGCACCCAGGGTGAACTCAAAGCTGCTTATCAATCTGAATGAAACATTTTGCCACCACTGTGATGACACCCCTCTGCAAGAGAAACAGCACAGACCACATCACATAAAGGCACGGTATCATCACAATATTGCCCTCAACCATGTACAGCAATCAATGACAGCCAGATACCTAAAGACTTGTGTAGTGAACTGGTCAATGGTTGTTGACTTCTCCAACACCTATACCTCCACAAGGACACCTACAAGAGAAATATGAAGATGATGAGTATTGACATTGGCAAGTTACTAATAATTATGTTTTCCAGAGGCTGATACTTGAGAGGGACTTGAGAAGAGGTGCAGAGAGTCAGAAAAGCCCAGCTAAACAAGGATAGAACCCAGAGGAAAGAGAGACCAGGAAACTCGGCACTGTCTTATTCCATTGTTTTCACCTGCACCAAATGCAGTAGAGGTGGTCATGTCAGAGCAGAGATCCTGAACCACAATCCCTAGTGTTTAAAACTAGATTCACCACCAAGCCACAAACCATTACCTTCAGACAGAGGGTTAGTAAACGTTATGTTTTACATATTGCAGTGAGTGATGGAAAATAAGCATTTCACCGTCAACTACTCCCAGCGAGAGGATATCACAGGTCGAGTGCAAGAAATTGGATCTTTAATAAATGATAGTTTTTAGACTAGGTACAGAGATATCTTATTAAGAATTGATACACATAGCGTAAGACTACTTCAGCAGAGAACTTTTCTCTTCCTCTCTATGGAAATAGACACAGACAGTTCCTGAAAGCATCTGGATTGTTTGTGTCAGCCTTTGATGTTTGCATTCCAAGATGTATAGTGCCCAATCCGCCTTCTTATCCCTGCAAATGTTTCGAGTGTTTAGAAAGAGCCAAGGGATGTTCCTGGTATGATTTAAAATGACCTTCAACTGGGAGATGGACAAAGTGGGAGGCAATCATTCTGACATCTGGGTACTTGTTCTGTACCCATTGGACAGAGGACTTCAAATGAGTGATAAACAAGGTAAAGCCCGATCTCTAAGAAACAGGCTGCATCTACCTGCGCTAAGGGACAGAGGGCAGTTCTCTGTCTCTCTTCCTGTAGCTATGCTTGGTGCACAACTGTTTTCCTCTATTTGATGCGGGACCAGGAAACAGGGGAAAGACTCTGGAGAGAGTTCCCTAATAGCATGGTTGAAATGATTGTAACAAGGTCAGCCAGCTAGTCCTCATAGAATATAAGTTCCCTGATTGGGGCTGTTAATCTGGTCCAATCAAGTTGCCCAAGCTGACAGAGAAAAAGGGAAGCTATGGCTGTTAATGTTAATTGTTTGTAAAATTTAAAAAAAAGGAAGCATCAATGATACTGGCATTCTGGCAGCTGACTCTGAAGAGGAAGTACTAAAGTCAAGGATTGTTCATATATAAATAAAGGGTGACAAGATACTGATCTCTATTGAGCTATTTCAATGGCCAAAGAGCAGATGCTGCCTGAAAAAAAAAACCCATTGAGATTAAAGCACTGTGTGGAAACCATTTGGTTCACCCTCTGCTATCAGTGAAATGATCTCAACTAACACAGGATGTAGACTTTTCCCATTTATTTAGCCATTATATCAAATCATAACTGCTGCTTCTTAATAAATACAATAAAGTAGCCTAGCATTACTTCTGAAGAGTCAAGAGTTTGGTTATTCAAATAATTTTTAATAACTGGGGTCTTGGCTCTCATTTTACCATATTACTATATTAACTACCTTATACTCTTAAAGCTGACAAGTGTGCTTCATACTTGCCAGTTTATCTTGGCTGTGTCCAGAACCCCTAATATTTGGAACATTTCTTAAACCTGCACTCAAAATTCTCCTGATTATATTCATTCATGAGACGTGGCATTGCAGGCCAGGTCAGCATTTATTGTCCCTCCTTATGTTTTTTGGTGTTGAGGAGTTTGCTAGACCATTTCAGAGTCAACCATCCTACACTGAGTCTGGAGTCACATGTAGATCAGAGGCAGATTTCCTTCCTAAATGACTTTTTAAAGTTATTTTCTAGCCAATCTGTTTAGACATTATTACACACGTCTGGAGAGAGTTCAAATTGAACTCAGGCCTCTTGGCTCAGAGTAGGGAACACTATCACTGCACCACAAGATCCTCTTGAGTCTTTTCTTAATAACAGTTGATAATCATTATATATAGTTATCATTAGTTTAGTTTTGTTTTAAAATTCCAAGCATTTTTTTTCCATGGTGGGATTTGAACTCATCTCCCAGACCTTGACTTACTGCCTAGGATCTTATTAGTTCAGACACGTTACCATTACACCACCATCTCTTCAAGTAAAGCTGCTATGGCTTCTCCAATCTATCCCATGAACTGAAGTCGCTCATTTCTGGAACTGTTCCTGTAAATATTTTGTGGATCCTCTCCAATCTTTATTCCTGAAGTGTATTACCCAGAATTGGATACAACCATCCATTTGACCTAATATTTATAATTTTGATCAATACTTACAAAGTATGATCATAACTTTAATGATCATAAGCTTTTGTTTTTACCCTGTGCCAAGGTTATAATGCCTAGGATTATGTATACTTTATTACTCACTTTCTCAAGATGCCTTGATACCTTCAATGAATTGTACCCGGGTTTCTCTGCTCTAGTATCCCACTTTATGCTGTCTCTCTCTGTGTTCTTCTGGTCAAAATAAATGACTTTGCACTTCACTGCATTAAATTTAATCTACCCTATGTCCCCTCCATTTCACTAGCCTTGTGGTTTCCTGTAAACTAATGTAAAATTGTGTCATATTGGCGGTGGTGAGAACAGTTTGACAATGGGAAGCTCCTCGACACTATTTCACTATTCATGACTGATCATCTACCTCATTGCCATAGTCCTGCATTATCTTCTATCCCTTGATGTCATTGTTAACTAGAAATCTATTAGTCTCTGTCTTGAACTTACTCATTGACTGAGATTCCCCCAGCCCTCTGGGACTGCTGATTCATGAGGGCTATAGATTCAGGCTCTGGTCATGTGGAGGATGGATTGAAGAGTGTGCAGCAATCCCTGTGCTTGAATGCTGAGGAGTACAGCATGGATGTGGGTCCTCATTGTAACAGAGTTAGGTTGCAGATAAGGCAATGAGAAGCGTAGGTTGGATCGATGTTTGGGGCTGGATGGGGATCACAAACAAAGCAATGATTCTCTGCTTTGCTCAATCAGGACTTGATTCAAACCACATTTTATTAAAAATACTTCTGCATCACTCAGCATCTGCTGGCAATTTGCAGCTGGTCATATCTGACTAAAGAACAAGTTACATTTCCCTTTTGTCCTTTCTATCAATGACAGTAAAAATGACCACACCTAACTTTCAGAATGCTCTCTGTGTCATACAAATATTTCAGAAAAATGAGGATGATGACAAATTAAAAACAGCAAAAAGGCCAGTTTCATTTTTTGAAGGATTCTGAGAAAATGCTTTTCAATTCAGTGCATCCACTAATGCCCCAAATTTAGAATCACACCAACATGTTATTAACAAAACCTAGAAAAGTGGTTTCTCTTTTTCATTTTCCCATCCAATTAGATTGCCAGTCGCTTTTTCTTTTTAGAAGCACCTTCTATATATCTTGTGAAATGTTAATTCATAAATTTGTCAGAGCTGTTTGAGATGACAGATGGTTTGCTGGTGTTCTCAGCTCTCTGCTTTTACGTCATGATCAGAGCTTTACAGTTAAAAATTTCGAGTGGAACTTTGACTTGATGAAGTGTCAATCAGCAGTGCGTTTCGCAGCTCTTTTTGATTTTCTTATTTCCGTTGATGTCAGGAGAGATTTAAAATAGTGCCTCAACTTGCAATCGTTCTGTACACAGTCTCAAAAAAACCCTCATTCACTTTCATTAATAAATCAGGTTGAAATTCCAGCTATATTTGTCATTTATTTTGCCAGATACCTGCCATAAATTAACAGGCACTAATTGCTTTCAAAACGACAACTCTTGTTCATGCACATTGGTGTAGCCATGATTTTAAACAAATTGGTTTCCTCATTCTATGTCATAACGTAGAGTTCATATCTCATTCTAAATGAAGGGCAACTGGGAACATCATTTCACTTCAAGGAGACAGTAAAGACTGCAGATGCTGCAAGTCAGAGTAGATAGATGGGAAACTAGAAGAGCACAGTGGGTCAGACAGCACCCTGACGAAGGGGTTCAGCCCAAAGAGTTGATTTTCCTGCAGTCTGACCTGCTGTGCTCTTCCAGCTCACATCATTTCACTTAAAAACTGCCTTCAATGACCTTGGCCTTCCCTCTCTCTGTAAATTCTCTTTGCCTCCGAAAGCTCTGAAATATCTGTACTCCTTCAATTCTTCCCTCCGAACCATCCCAATTTTCAATTGAGTGTTTCAGTTCTTGCCTGCAAAATGAATGCAAGATTTGCATTTACATAGCTCCGTTCACAACCACCATCTTTGCACCCACTCAAGTATTTTAAAGGTTGTAAGGTAGGGAACAATGCTGCCACTTTACACACAATAGAATCAGACAACATACAATCCAGAAAGGCTCATTGAGATTTCACCAACAAAAACAACTCGGAATCTCTAGGAGTCCTACCTCCCAGCACTTGGCCCATCGTCTTAAATATTCTGACATTTCAAGTGAGGTTTCCTGCCTCAACTGCCTTCTCAGGTAGTGCATTTCAGACCTCCCTGACCCTTTGGTGAATGAACTGCAGCCAAATTTGCAGATGACATAAAAATAGAACATAGAACATTACAGTGCAGTGCATGCTTTTTCTCCCTCGATGTTGTGCCCACTTGTGAAACCAATCGAACTAACACTATTCCATTTTCATCCATATGTCTATCAATGACCACTTAAATGCCCTTAAAGTTGGCAAGTCTACTACTGTTGCAGGCAGTGGGTTCCACTGAGTAAAGAAACTATCTCTGACATCTGTCCTACCTATCACACCTCAATTTAAAACTATGTCCCCTCATGTTAGCCATCACCATTTGAGGAAAAAGACTCTCACTGTCCATCCCACCTAACCCTCTGATTATCTTGTATGTCTCAATTAAGTCACCTTTGAACCTTATTCTCTCTAACGAAAACAGCCTCAAGTCCATCAGCCTTTCCTCACAAGACCTTCCTACCATACCAGACAACATCCTAGTAAATCTCCTCTGAACCCTTTCCAAACCTTGCACATCCTTCCTATAATGCGGTGACCAGAACTGTACCCAATACTCCAAATGCAGCCCCACTAGAGTTTTCTACAGTTGCAGCATGACCTCATGGTTCCAAAACAGGACAGTAAGAGCCTTTTGCCAGTTTTCTGGCACTATTCCTGTAGACAATGATGGCATAAAGATCAAAGCCAAAGGCACGGCAATCTCCTGTCTGGCTTCCTAGAGAACCCTAGGATAAATCCAGTCTGGCCCAAGGGACTTATCTGTTTTCACACTTCCCAGAATTACTCCTCCTTGTGAACCTCAACCCCATCTACTCTGGAAGCCTGTATCTCAGTATTCTCCTCAACCACATTGTCTTTTTCTGGTGTGAATACTGATGAAAAATATTCGTTTAACCTGAGGGTTTTCCTTAATCCTATCTGCCAACGATTTCTCATGTCCCCTCCTAGCCCTTCTTAGCTCTCTCATTCGGTCTCTCCTGGCTAAATATAACTCTCAACCACCCTAACTAAGTCTTCACATCTCATCCTAACATAAGCCTTCTTCTTCCTCTTGACAAGAGATTCACCTTCCTTAGTAAACCACTGCTCCTGCATTCAACAACGTCCTCCCTGCCTGACAATACATACTTATCAAGGACACACAGTAGCTGTTCCTTGAATAAGCACTATGTTTCAAGGGTGAACACCACCTGCAGTTTCCCCAGCTATAACTCTTGTTCTGTTGTATACTTATCCCTTTCCATCGCTAAAGTAAATAAAACCAAATTGTCGTCACTATCACCAAGTGCTCACCTCCCTCCAAATCTAACACCTCGTCAGGTTCGTTACCAACTCCAATGTGGCCTCGCCCCTTGTTGGCCTGTCAACATACTGTGTCAAGAAACCCTCCTGCACACATTGCACAAAGAAATGACCCATTTAAAGTACTTGAACTATAGTACTCCCAGTCAATATTTGCAAAGTTAAAGGCCCCCATAACAACTACCCTATTACTCTTGCTCCTATTGAGAATGCTACCCTTTCCTCTACATCTCTGGACGTCGTTTCTGCAATCGTAATACTGTCCTTGACTAACAATGTCACACCTCCCCCTCTTTTACCATCTTCCCTGTTCTTACCGAAACATCTAAACCCCGGAACTTGCAACAACCATTCCTGTCCCTGCTCTATCTATATCTCCAAAATGGCCACAACATCGAAATCCCAGCTACCAACCCATGCTGCAAGTTCACCACCTTATTCCAGATGCTCCTGGCGTTGAGGTATGCATACGTCAAACAACTTCCTGCTTGCCAGTGCACTCTTGTGACCTTGAAACCATATTTATGACCTCCGTACTCTCAACCTCCCAGACACTGGAACTACAATTTAGGTTCCCTTCCCCCTATGAATTAGTTTAAGCTCTTCTGAAAAGCATGAGCAAATTCCAAACTCCCCCACCCCCTCCTCCCCAGGATATTGGTACTCCTCTGGTGTAGACCATCCTGTTTGTAGAGGTCCCACCTAGTCCAGAATGAGCCCCAATTATCCAGGTATCCAAAACCCTCCCTCCTGCACCATCCCTGTAGCCATGTGTTCAATTCCTCTTTCTCTCGCTCTCTATTCCTCGCGTCGTTAGCATGTGGCAAGGGTAACAAACCAAAGAGAACAACTCTGCTTGTTCTGGCACTAAGCTTCTACCCTAGCTCCCTAAATTTCTGCCTTAAATCCCCATCCCTTTCCTACCAAATTCGTTGGTGGCTATGTGGATCACGACTTGTGGCTGCGCCCCCTCTCTCAAGATCTTGAAAACACTATCCGAGACACCATAAACCTGGGAGGCAACATACCAATTGTGAATCTCTCTTATTCCCACAGAATCTCCTATCTGTCCTCCTAACTGTGGAGTCCCCAATGACTAATACTCTGCTCCTCTTTCCCCTTCCCTTCTGAGCAACAGTAAAAGACTCTGTGCCAGAGACCTGTACCCCATGGCTTACCCTGGTAAGTCATCCCCCCCAACAGTATCCAAAGCGGTATACTTGTTATTGAAGGGAACGGCCACAGAGGATCCCTGCACTGCTGATATCCACTTGTGTGGATGAAGTGTCGAGAAGGATGGTGACCATGGAGTTCACCAGGATGATTTGGTGAAGAAACAGTGCAACAAAGCCGGTGACAAGCATTCAATGAGCTGCTGTCACCAGGTCCCCTCTTGGATTTACATGGCTGGTGTTTGCTTCATCCAGTTCCTGGGTAGAGGAGAGCAGAAATAGATGAGGTGTACCAAGAAGTCTGTTTGGGCTTTAATAAAATACAAATGCATGGAGATAAAACTGTTACCACTCACCAATTCTGATATCATCATTTAATGCCTCGGGGAAAATCTGAAAATTCTTTCTCTATGTTTGCAATCTGATTTGTTTTCATTCTCAGTGTATTTCCCACTTCCCTTGCCATTGCTCCTTCTGCAACAAAGAGGGAAAATCCCACCCAAGTATAATTTTATCGATTAGCAAAAGCATTACTAAGATGTGAACTGTCAGTTTATATTCAGTGATTCTGTAGAAAAGGAGGTCAATTGTCAACTTTCATTTGTGCTTTTATGCATCTTAAAATTGACACAACTGGTCAAACATACATGAGGAACATCATATGAAATAGAAAATGTTTTGCATATTTAAATCTGTGCAGAGATTTAAACATGTGACCTGTACGAGAAAAATGAAAAATTTTAAAATACTGAAAGCACAAATATTCCAGGCAGAGAAAGTGTTATGTGCAGATTTGTAAATATCTGTTTATATCTGCGTGCAGATATAAGTTAAGGCTTCCAAGCAAGTTTAAAAAAGGATTGCAATTTTTCTTTGAATTAAGCATTTCAAACCCAGTTAATAGAACATAGAACATAGAACAGTACAGCACAGAACAGGCCCTTCAGCCCACGATGTTGTGCCGACCACTGATCCGCATGTATGCACCCTTAAATTTCTGTGACCATATGCATGTCCAGGAGTCTCTTAAATGTCCCCAATGACCCTGCCTCCACAACTGCTGCTGGAAACGCATTCCATGCTCTCACAACTCTCTGTGTAAAGAACCCGCCTCTGACATCCCCTCTATACTTTCCTCCAACCAGCTTAAAACTATGACCCCTCGTGTTAGTCATTTCTGCCCTGGGAAATAGCCTCTGGCTATCGACTCTACCTATGCCTCTAACTACCTTGTATATCTCAATTAGGTCCCCTCTTCTCCTCCTTTTCTCCAATGAAAAAAGTCCGAGCTCAGTCAACCTCTCCTCATAAGATAAGCCCTCCAGTCCAGGCAGCATCCTGGTAAACTTCCTCTGAACCCTCTCCAAAGCGTCCACATCTTTCTTATAATAGGGCGACCAGAACTGGACACAGTATTCCAAGTGCAGTCTAACCAAAGTTTTATAGAGCTGCAACAAGATCTCATGACTCTTAAACTCAATACCCCTGTTAATGAAAGCCAAAATACCATATGCTTTCTTAACAACCCTGTCCACTTGGGTGGCCATTTTAAGGGATCTATGTACCTGCACACCAAGATCCCTCTGTTCCTCCACACTGCCAAGAATCCTATCCTTAATCCTGTACTCAGCTTTCAAATTTGACCTTCCAAAATGCATCACCTCGCATTTATCCAGGTTGAACTCCATCTGCCACCTCTCAGCCCATCTCTGCATCCTGTCAATGTCCCGCTGCAGCCTACAACAGTCCTCTATACGGTCAACGACACCTTCAACCTTTGTGTCATTTGCAAACTTGCTGACCCATCCTTCAATCCACTCATCCAAGTCATTAATAAAAATTACAAACAGTAGAGGCCCAAGGACAGAGCCCTGTGGAACACCACAGACTTCCAGGCAGAATATTTTCCTTCTACTACCACTCGCTGTCTTCTGTTGGCCAGCCAATTCTGTATCCAGACAGCTATGTTCCCCTGAATCCCATTCCTCCTGACCTTCTGAATTAATCTTGGTTTCTGACATATATTTAAGTAATATTGCTGAATTACAGATAGTATTATATCTATTATCACTTAAAAATAGGGTCTAATTGCATACCTCATATAGTTGGCCACTTAAAATTTTCACAGAAATTTCATTGTATGTACACAGTATTATATAGAAAACACATAATCTGAACTGTATACTGTGAAAAGAGCATCAAAATGTTTAATCAGATCAGGAAGTACAAATTGAAGGGAAAATTAATAACATTATGTAAAAAAATCCCACAAAATGCAGTCAGCAGAACTGATATCTCAGCTGTGACTCACATATCTGTGACCTGCTCTATATTGACATGCGTCCATGCAAACAGTGAACCAGTAAAAAACATTTGTTGTTAAAAAATATTGCCAATGTGTTCTAGATTTGCCTTCATTCTTTTGGGGATCCGAAAGAACAATAATTCATTCTGACGCTAGTTTTGATGAATGAACTGCAATGGGTCATTTATAGCCATTGTCTCCTTTCAGACGTTATCTATCTGCCCATCACTGCTCAAAAGGGGGATAGGATTCTTGGCACTGCTTCACTTACTGTACCAGTTACTCTGGAAATATCTTCAACAAACGCACACTTTACAATTTGATCCACAAGTCACTAAATACCGGGTAAGGAGTTGATATTACAAGTGGTATGACAGAACTTATTTAAGAAACAACCATTTAGCATGAGCTGTCTAAGCGAAGTTTGGGGGATTAATTGAACAGATGAAGCAGAGAGATGCTGACCCTTGTAGCAAGCAGTGGTTCATTACCCAAAAACAAACCCCTTCTGCCAAGACATTGTGTGGTCATCCTTCACCATCTGATATTAGTTGGTTCTAGCTTGGTATGAAGAACAAGGAAATCCTGGCATCTGTCTACTAAAGGAGATCCATCAGTGAGCAGCTGATGGCGTCTCTTACAGTAAAGTGGTCTCCCATTTAAGATTTGGATGAGAAAGAATTTATTTTCTCAAAGCTATTTTAAGTTTGGAATTCTCCTCCATAAAGAGCAGTTAAGGCTGATTCAGGCAGACTTTTGATTGATAAGGCATTGAAAGCTTATGAGATAGAGTTCTATGATTCTAACAAATGGCATAGCAGGATCTAAGGGCTGAATGGCTTCCTCTTCTTCCTAAACCTTCTATTCTTAGATCGATGCAATCTACTTCTTTGCCAGCCATTCAAAATACTTGTAGTTTTAACAGCAGAATCAGCAAATGTCAACAAATGTTGACATGCCTATTTTCCTGGTAAAAACAATGACTGCAGATGCTGGAAACCAGATTCTGGATTAGCGGTGCTGGAAGAGCACAGCAGTTCAGGCAGTATCCAAGGAGCAGCGAAATCGACGTTTCGGGCAAAAGCCCTGCCTATTTTCCTGCTTGTTTTGACATGAGATTGCATTTGTCTTTTGACACCCCACTGCAATCATTCATGAATTGAACAGGTCACCCCAGACATCAAATAGAAGCTATTCGGTTCTTACAGAGAACATATCTCTTCCTTTTATTTTATGTTTTGTGTGGAGAGAACAGTCTCTGAAGGATATTCCTAAATAAGTCCAAAAGTAAAATTATCCAGGTTGTCCTCAAGAGATCTAATTCATTTATAGAGTTAGGATTTAGTGAGGTTTCACCAGTTGAGTGAGCACCAAACAGGCACCCAGCTGTAACTCACCAAAACAGATCAGAGTAACTAGCAGGCAACACAGAACTGACAAACAGGTTGGTCGAGGGAACAGAGTGCTCAGAAGATCTTCTGAGCTTCCGTGGATGCAGGGTGTAGAATGGGCCAGCTGTGGCTGCAAGATTTTTATGGGCCCAGGAAGAGTGGAAATGATCTTTGCTTTTCCATACAGGTGATAAATAGAGAAAGGGTTACCACTGGAGAGCCAATCCCTTTGATACCTCTTGTTAGAGCTCAGTTGTCACATATTTGTTCATTTCTCCATGGAAATTGCAATCAAGATTCTACAATAAGGCCAGCTGCACATTTAAATAGTCCTTTCTTTTTTTCAGCTGGAGAACTGGGCTCCATGTAAAGGCCTGTTGGAGGATCGCATTGAATTGCTCAATGAGTCACCAAGTTGTCAATTCATTGCTGTTCATCAATTGAACATAACTCCCTCAATTCTCTCTCCATTTTAACCAAAATGTTTTTTGAACCAAAGGTAATCAGATACCATCATACAGCATTGGAACAGACCCTTTGGTCCAAATAATCCCTGCCGACCATGTTCCCAAATTATGCTGATCCTCCTGCCTGCACTTGGTCCATATCCCACCAAACCCTTTCCAATTCATGTACTTACCCAACTATCCTTCAGGTATAGTTGAAACTGTACCTGCATCCACCACTTCTTCTGGCAGTTCATTCCACGCACAAACCATGCTGTGTAAAAGAGTTGTCCCTCATGTCCTTTATAAATCTTTCTGCTCTCACCTTGAAAATATGCCCTCTAACTTTAAACTCCCCCACCCTAAGGAAAAGATCCTTGTCACTCACCTTATCTATGCCCATCATGATTTTGGAAACCTCAAAAAGGTCACCTGTCAACCTCCTATGCTCCAGTGAAAAAGGTCCCAGTCTTTCAGTCTATTTTAGTATCTCAAATCTTCCAATTCTGGAAACATCCTGGTAAGACTTTCCTGAACATTCTCCAGTTTAATAATAGCATTCCTATGACAGGGCGACCAGAACTACAGACAGTACTCCAGAAGAGGACTCACTAACATCCTGTACAACCTCAGCATGACATCCTAATTCCTATACTGAAACGGTCTCAGCAAATGTTCTGTACTTTGGCCAACTCCCCTAATCCTTTTCATTGCTCTCTCAAGATTCAAACCTATGTCGTGTTAAAGGTATGAAAGTATGAACAAGGAACATCTCTGGGACACCCACACCAATCAACCACACCGCACTGTGGCCCAACATTTCAACTCCCACTCCTACTCTGCCAAGGACATGGAGGTCCTGGGCCTCCTTCACCGCCGCTCCCTCACCACCAGACGCTTGGAGGAAGAACGCCTCATCTTCCGCCTCGGAACACTTCAACCCCAGGGTATCAATGTGGACTTCAACAGTTTCCTCATTTCCCCTTCTCCACCTCACCCTAGTTCCAAACTTCCAACTCAGCACTGTCCCCATGACTTTTTTCCACCGATCCACTCCACCCTCCTCCCTGACCTATCACCTTCATCCCCTCCCCCACTCACCTATTGTACTCCATGCTACTTTCTCCCCACCCCCACCCTCCTCTAGCTTATCTCTCCACGCTTCAGGCTCTCTGCCTTTATTCCTGATGAAGGGCTTTTGCCCGAAATGTCAATTTTGCTGCTCTTCAGATGCTGCCTGAACTGCTGTGCTCTTCCAGCACCACTAATCCAAAACCTGGTTTCCAGCATCTGCAGTCATTGTTTTTACCTAAGGAACAAGAATAGGCCATTTGGCTTTTCAAACCTGCTCTGTAATTCAATGTGATGTCATCTAAAGCAAACTGATATGCTCCTGTTGAATGTTTTACAAATATTAATTAATACATGTGGCAGAATCGAGAATTAGGGGTCATATTTAAAAAATAAGGGGTGTCCAATTAAGACTGAGATGAGGAATTTTGCTTTCCCTCAGAGAGTCAAAAGTCTTTGGAATTCCCTTCCTCAAAAGACAGTGGAGACAGAATCTTTAAAATATTTTTAAGGCATAAATAGATAGCTTCTTGATGACCAAAAGGATGAAAGATTATCAGGGATATGGAGGAACATAGAGTTGAGGTTAAAATCAGATCAATCATGATCCTATTGAAGGGACCATGGGTCATTTTGAATGGGCCATGGGTCATATAGAATCAGTCAACTACAGGAATCTAATTGTTAATATTCAAGAAGTTTATCAGGGAGTAGTCCATGGTTCCATGGTGAAAGTGGACAGATCAAGTCAGGAGATGGGTCACATTGCACTGAATTATGGAGGGAATTATCCTGACAGTGATAAGGGGTCAATATAGAGAATAGGGCAGGTTCTACAGGTCTCAGTTCCATTGGCCTCTACATCAGCTGATATGGGGACAACAAAGGCATAGGAACCACCAGAGTCATTGGCTTAGAGGTAAAGTGGTGGTAAACATTACTATTGACGTTGTCAGGCTTAAATGAAATGTCAGAGGCTGAAGGGTCAGCAGGGACAGCAGGGCTAGCTGGGAATAGGAATGTAAAAATATAAAGTGATATCTGTGGATCTGCAACTCACACAAAAGAACATGTGTTTGGTTCCTAACACCATCAGATCGAAAGTCAATTGCACAATAAAATTGCCAAATCGGATACATGCAAAGTGGAAGCAGTAAGGTACTGTTTACGTTTTACAGGGACAGAGTTTACAAAAGTCCTTTTGAGGCCCTGCTTACTGATTAGGAAATGCTATCATCTGCCTTAAAGTCTCATTTCGTTTGGAGGTCAACAATTGTCAACGAATCACATCGTGCCCACTGATGACTATCTTAGGATGTGAGCTTGTTGCACTTATTGTAATAGGGAAGTCTCCACTTGGCCATGTTAAGTATGTAACACGTACTGCCGCAAGGCCATACAAAGCAGCTGCCATATGCTCACACACAAAAAAAAAGCCAACGAGAACATCAGCTGGAATGTGGTCGGAAGGTTAGATGACAGAATGTGTTTCACAATAGTCTACTGGTAGAAGTCCACTCCTAGTGAAACCGAGATGCTTTGGTTGTCAACTGTGTATTTGGTAAGATTACATAACTCAGGGCTCTTTATAGAGGCAAGGCTATGACCTCCTTGTAACATGCAGATTTCTCACTCTGTGAGGGCATACTATGAGGTTAAGGATATGTGCGCTCAGGCATCCCTTGAATAATACTGACTATTAGACTTTCTCTGCAGATTACCTGCTAGCAAAAGCAAAATGTCATGCCTAGTATTTGTGCGACCTTCGTACTAATGTGACAACAATACAGAAGGATGGAGTGCTTACTGTGTTGTCAATAAGCCCAGCAAAACCAGTAACTTCCAGCAGCTGCTGTACAGTCTCCAGACTGAGAGGCAGGAGGAGGAGCAGCATGGTGAGACCCAGGAGCTTACAGGCTTTGCTGCAATTATCTGTGAATGTTGAAAGGTGTTGATGTTGCAGAATATGAAGGCTATTTTGATTTATCATTTAGCAGCCTAGTGGATAGGTGAGGACTGGTGCTCACGTAAAAATTGGTGCTAATCCCATTGCAATAACATCAGGATCACAGCTACCCTTAATGTCTTTGCTCACTGCTCATTTTAGGGACCAATAGGGTACCTCCCAATCCTCCAGTTAGCTGGATATTCTTGATGCCATTTTCACAAGGGCCCACAGCTATTTGACTCTTGCCATCAAGGTTGAAGTCCTCACGTCCTCCTAACGGTTGAACATGTACGGTTAGGGTTTCCCATCACTGCTGACTTCTCCTATGCACAGGCTAGTGCTCAGAAGTACTTGCTTCTCTCCAAGGCCCTCTGACCATACAGGGGTGGCTATTGAGAGACAAGGGCAGCCTCCTCCAAACCTGGTTCATGACAACTGCAGTAAGTGCAGTTTAGCAGAGCCACGGTGAAACAGACTAAGAGGCTCCCTGAACATGAGGCTTTGATACTTACACAGCTCTGGCAAGGTCCTTCAAATTAGCCCAGAAAGGAAGTCCCACCTCATTGTGGCATGTTGTGCGCTTCACAATCTGAGACAAAAAAGGGAGGATACTGATGAAATTGGCTGACGTGGTGGCTCAGTGATTAACACCGCAGCTAGGGACCTGGCTCAATTCCACCTTCTGACAACTGTCTGTGTGGAGTTTGCACAACTTCACCGTGTCTGTGTGGGTTTCCTTCAGGTTCTCTGGTTTCCTCCCACAGTCCAAAGATGGATAGGTTAGGTGGATTGGCCATGCTAAACTGCCCCAATGGTCTTCAAGTATGTGTAGGCTAAGTGGATTAACCATGGGAAATGCAGGGTTACAGGGATGGGATGGGGTTGGGGCTGCTTCTGGATGGAATGTTCTTCAGAGAATTGGTGTGGACTTGATGGGCTGAATGGTCTGCTTCCACAATGTAGGGATTTTATGATTCTATTGGAATGAAGAACAATCCTCTGAGGATGCAGATGAAATTGAGGATTAGGAGAGTGAAAGCTAACATCCATTTTCTTCCATATTATAAATGTGTTATCAAATAATAATAATATATTATGAAGTTTCATAACACTGCATTTCAATATATAATCTACTGGCTGTGAAGCGCTTTGGAATGACCAAGTACACGATAGGCAATGTTTAAGTACAACTCCTAACATACTCATTAAGTACACTGCAACCAGATGAAAAACACAAAGCAAACATCCATGCTAAGGTCACGTGGCTTATAGTCATTAATGCCTGATAGATCTCTACAAAGTAAGTGTCAACATCAGCAAAGATGAGATAACATGGTTTAGTGTGTTTAGGAATGCAAATGCCAATAGCAAGAAACAATAATAAGACCAGTGTGTCAATCATTGGTTAAATTTGTTTCATTGGCTAAGTAGGCTTCGCACAGTCAGGAAGGAGATATCCCATCCAGAGTGAGGCACAGCCCATGTGAATATATACTTGGGGACTTTGGATGCAGCATGGAAGTTCGGTGCAGCGGGGAAGAAGTACTTTTTGATGGAGTTTTTTGGCTCAATGTTTGTAACTTTTTTGTTTATCAGATAGATTGAAGCCCACGATCATGGGCACAAAATGGAATGACATCACAGGAAAATGTATGTTCATTGGTTGGCTACTAATCTCACTACCTATTATAGGTTACTATAAAAGGTAAATAGGAGAAATACTTACAGATTACAAACTAAAAGAACAATAGGAATTTTTTATAAAAAAACAAACTTAGTTAGTTCTTAATGAAAGAGAAATGCAAGACCAAGCCATACGTGAGAGGCAATGTACCTGCATGATGTGGGAACTGGTGCACCCCATTGTGGTTCATAATGATCACGTCACGTTGCTTGAGGAATTCTGGTTCAGAGTTCATGAGCTGGAGTCTGAGTTTTGAACACTGTGACACATCAGGAAGGGGAAGAACTACCTGAACTCAGGGGGGAGTC
Source organism: Chiloscyllium plagiosum (assembly GCF_037043375.1). Lineage (NCBI taxonomy): Eukaryota > Metazoa > Chordata > Chondrichthyes > Orectolobiformes > Hemiscylliidae > Chiloscyllium > Chiloscyllium plagiosum. The sequence continues at coordinate 65,147,960 of NW_028270158.1, read as the reverse complement.
ACTCCCCTTCAATGAACTACCTCAAATTGGCAGTGGTCAGGGACAGGAGAGTATGACCACGAGTGAGACAGGTCGAGGGATCCTGGAGATAGTGCTGAGGGAGCCTCAGTCCTTGAGCTTGTCCAACAGCTTTGAGATTCTTCCTCCCTGTGTGGATGAGAGTGAGGCTGTAGGGAGGATGAGCAAACTTGACTACAGCACCCTGGTACGAGGAGCCATTCAAGAGGGGGAGAAAAGAGAAATGAAGTTAGAATTGGGGATAATATAGTCAGAGGAGTAGACATTGTTCTCTGTGGCCAAGACTGAGAATATTGAAGGCTACATTGCCAAGCTGGTGCCCGAGTTCAGGATATGTCATCTGGGCTGCAGAGGAACTCGGAGTGGGAGAGAAAAGATCCAGTTGTTGTGGTCTATGTTGGTCCTAACAATACAGGTAGAATGAAAGAAGAGGTTCTGCGGAGGGAATATGAGCAGCTAGGGGCTAAATTAAAAAGCAGAACCAAAAAGGTAATAATCTCCAGATTACCACATGAGCACTAGTTAGCACAGGGTCACAAGATTAAAAAGGTAACCCATGGCTCAAAGACTGCAGTGAGAGAAAAGGGTTTGAATTCATTGAAGTTTGGCACCAGAACTTAGCAAGGAAAGAGCTGTTCTGATTTAATGGATTATGCTGGGACCAGTGTCTAGAGACAAAAAAACCTGCTGATGCTGGAATCCTAAGTAGAAAGACCATAAGACCATAAGACATAGGAGCGGAAGTAAGGCCATTCGGCCCATCGTGTCCACTCCGCCATTCAATCATGGCTGATGGGCATTTCAACTCCACTTACCCGCATTCTCCCCGTAGCCTTGTGACATCAAGAATTTATCAATTTCTGCCTTGAAGACATTTAGCGTCCCAGCCTCCACTGCACTCTGTGGCAATGAATTCCACAGGCCCACCACTCTCTGGCTGAAGAAATGTCTTCGCATTTCTGTTCTGAATTTACCCCCTCTAATTCTAAGGCTGTGTCCACGGGTCCTAGTCTCCTCGCCTAACAGAAACAATTTCCTAGCGTCCACCCTCTGCAAGCCATGTATTATCTTGTAATATTCTATTAGATCTCCCCTCAATCTTCTAAACTCCAATGAATACAATCTCAGGATCCTCAGCCGTTCCTCATATGTTCGACCTACCATTCCAGGGATCATCCGTGTGAATCTCCGCTGGACACGCTCCAGTGTCAGTATGTCCTTCCTGAGGTGTGGGGACCAAAACTGGACACAGTACTCCAAATGGGGCCTAACCAGAGCTTTATAAAGTCTCAGTAGCACAACAGTGCTTTTATATTCCAACCCTCTTGAGATAATTGACAACATTGCATTCGCTTTCTTAATCACGGACTCAACCTGCATGTTTACCTTTAGAGAATCCTCAACTAGCACTCCCAGATCCCTCTGTACTTTGGCTTTACGAATTTTCTCACCGTTTAGAAAGTAATCCATGCTTCTATTCTTTTTTCCAAAGTGCAAGACTTCGTATTTGCTCACATTGAATTCCATCAGCCATTTCCTGGACCACTCCTCCAAACTGTCTCGATCCTTCTGCAGCCTCCCCACTTCCTCAGTACTACCTGCCTGTCCACCTAACTTTGTATCATCGGCAAACTTCGCTAGAATGCCCCCAGTCCCTTCATCCAGATCATTAATATATAATGTGAACAGCGGCAGCCCCAACACTGAACCCTGCAGGACACCGCTTGTCACCGGCTGCCATTCCGAAAAAGAACCTTTTATCCTAACTCTCTGCCTTTTGTCAGACAGCCAATCCTTAATCCATACCAGTAGCTCACCTCAAACACCATGGGCCGTCACCTTGCTCAGCAGCCTCCCGTGTGGCACCTTATCAAAGGCCTTTTGGAAGTCTAGGTAGACCACATCCACTGGGTTTTCCTGGTCTAACCTACTTGTCACCTCTTCAAAGAACTCCAACAGGTTTGTCAGGCACGACCTCCCCTTACTAAATCCATGTTGACTTGTTCTAATCCGACCCTGCTCTTCCAAGAATTTAGAAACCTCATCCTTAATTAAATATTCTAGAATTTTACCAACAACCGAGGTTAGGCTAATTGGCCTATAATTTTCCATCTTTTGCCTTGATCCTTTCTTGAACAAGGGGGTTACAACAGCAATCTTCCAATCATCCGGGACTTTCCCTGACTCCAGTGACTTTTGAAAGATCTCAACCAACGCCTCCGCTATTTCCTCAGCCACCTCCCTCAGAACTCTAGGATGTAGCCCATCAAGGCCAGGAGATTTATCAATTTTAAGACCTTTTAGCTTTTCTAGCACTTTCTCTTTTGTAATGGCAACCATACTCAACTCAGCCCCCTGACTCCCAAAGTAAAGGCAGGAAGCTGGAAGAACACAGCAAGCCAGGCAGCATCAGGAGGGGGAGAAGTCAACATTTTGCATCTAAAATGGTTCCTCAAGAAGGGATATAACCAAAAGATCAACTTCTCCACCTCCTGGTATTACCTGGCTTGCTGTGGGACCAGTGTCCTAGTAAATGACATAACCAGGACTGTGAATAGGGCTTCATATAAAATAGTTGAAATAGGGGAAGGGTTCAGTTGTGTGAAGAATGATAAAATCGAAGGTAAAGGAGAAGGTAGGATTGTAGACTGGTGATGGGGCTGATTGTTACCGGAAAAGGAAAGGAAGGGACAGAATGTGTGAAAGCTATATTGTACCAAGGAAGCATAAAAACATAAGTAAATTTGATAATAGACCAAACTTTGTATCTCAATGAACAAAGTATTTGGAATAAGGTAGTTTGATGGTGCAAATTAAGGTCACAAGGACTTTATAGCCGAAAATGTGCTGCTGGAAAAGCGCAGCAGGTCTGGCAGCATCCAAGGAGCAGGAGAATCGACGTTTCTCTCACAAGGACTTTTGGGGAACTCAGGAGAGCTTGTTAATGTTCCAGAACAAGTAACAGCACAGAGAGTATGGAAAAGCTCAGAAATTTAACTTCAGGCACAGCAGATAATAGGACAACAATGAGAAGGGATTGGTCAACATAGGACTGAGGGTGTTGTGCTTAAATTCTCACAGTATATGGAACAAGATAAATGAGCTTGTAGTACAGATGGATACAATCTTTTGGGCAATACAGAGCAGTGGCTGTAAGGGGAACAGGGTTGGGAATTAAATATCGAAGGTTACACATCCTATTGAAAGGACAGGTAGATGGACAGAGGAGTTGGGTTGCTTTGTTAGTAAGAAATGAAAATAAACCAGAGCAAGAAGTTATATGGAGTAGGGAGGTGTAAAATCTGTGTGAGTAGACTTGAGGAAATGCAAAGGGAAAAAGACCCTGCTGGGGGGTTGTGTACAGTTCTGCCAGTGGTAGTCAGGATGTGGAGAAGAAATTTGCTGGAATTCGCTACTTCAAAGCGCAGTGGACGCTGTGACAGTGAGTAAATTTAAGGATGAATTAGACAGATTTTTAATTGGTAATGGGTTAAAGGAATATGGAGAGAAGGCAGGAAAATGGGGGTGAGGAGCCTATCAGCTATGATCAAATGGCGGAGCAGACTCGATGGGCTGAATGGCCTAATTCTGCTCATATATCTTATGATCTTACAAAGTTATGAATCCCAGTAGACTTCACTTTGCAGTTTGAGAGGGAGAAGCTGGAATCATGTAATGATAATACAATTGTGTAAAGATGACTACAAAGACACGAGGGTGGAGCTGGCCTGAGTTGATTGGAAAGGGACCCCAGAAGGGAAGATGGTGGAGTAGCATTGGCAGGAGTTTCTCGGGGTAATTTGGAAGACCCGGTACAGATTCATCCAAAAATGAAGAGACAATATAAAGGGAAGAAAGGGCAACTATGGCTGACAAGAGAAGTCAGGGACAGAATAAAAGCAACAGATAAAACATTTTTATGGTGAAGATTAGTGAGAAACCAGAGGATTGGGAAGTTTTAAAAACAAGCAGAGGATAACTGAAAATGAAATAAGAAGGGAGAAGATGAATATGAGAGTAAGCTTGCTAGTGTTACAACACGGGGTAAACCCTCCCCTTTAATTTAAAACCAGCAACACAAAAACGATTTAACCCGAGCAGTAATCTGTAAAAATTCGAGTGGGCAAGGACTGTTTAAAGTAAAAATTAACAACTTTATTTCTTAAAGTATAACAGAGAATAATTAACTAACAGCTACTTACCATTCCTTACTCTAACCTATCTGTCACCTTCCCTTCTATAATACTAGTCCAATAAAACTCCCGATTAAGATTTACAAAACAGGACTTCTTATCTCAAAACCAGGCTGTCGTTCTTCTATTTGGATCTTCCTGTGTCTTCTTTTCTTCTTAGGAATTTCTGCGTCACAGGTTACTGATCGAAAAGGTACTTTTAAGAGAGCTATTTTCAAGCAGTCTGTTTACATGCTGGGCTTGTCAGTTCTCCTCTCAACTGTTCAATTTTCCCCAGTTTAATACCCCCAAAGCATCGGATTGTCTCATTGGTTTTTAGATTGTCAGTATAACCAAATTCAAACTGGATTGGAGTTTGATATTTTTTGGGGTATAATTTAAACTGATTGGCTGAATTTGAATTTGTTTTTGTCTCCAGGCAATGAGGTAACCAAGTATTACATTGTTGCCTTATTGAGATCATGTGGTGCTGTGTCCAGTAGTTCTGCTGCTTTTAACTCTCTTAAAGTACACCCACATCTCCGTAACACTAATAATACAAAAAGAATTGCAAGAGTTTTTTTTAACATATCCAAAATGTAAGAGTGAGGCAAAAATGCACATTGGATGACTGAAAACTGAGGCTGAAGAAATAGTAATGAGGAACAAGGAAATGATGGATGAACTGCATCAGCTTTCACTCTGAAGGACACCAGCAGCATACCGAACTTCAAGAGAGTCAGGGGACAAAGGTGAGTGTAGTGGCCATCACTAAGGATAAGATGCTGGTGAAGTTGAAAGGTCTGAAGGTGGATATATTACCCAGACCAGATGGAGTACACCCCAGAATTCTGAAGGAGATAACTGTGGTGATTGTGGAGGCATTGATAGTTATCTTTCAGGAATCACTAGAATCAAGGAGGGTCTCAAAGGTCTGGAAGATGGCTTATGTAACATACTATTTAAAAAGGGAGGGAAGCAGAAGATAGGAGAGTGAAGAAGGTGTTACTGGTATGCTTTCCTTTGTTGGCCAGAGCATTGAGTACAGGAGTTGGAAGGTCATGTTGCAGCTGTACAGAATGTTGGTTAGGCCACTTTTGAAATATTGAGTGCAATTCTGGTCTCCTTCCTATTGGAAGGATGTTGTGAAACTTGAAAGGATTCAGAAAAGATTTACAAGGATGTTGCCAGGGTTGGAGGATTTGAAGTTGAATAGGCTGGGGCTGTTTTCCCTGGAGCATCGAAGGCTGAGGGGTGACCTCATAGAGGTTTATAAAATCTGCATGGATAGGATAAATAGACAAAGTCTTTTCCCTGGGATGGGGGAGTTCAGACCTAGAAGGCGTAGGTTTAGGGTGAAGGAGAAAAATATAAAAGGGACCTAAGGGGCAACATTTTCACGCAGAGAGTGGTGTGTGTGTGTGTGTGTGGAGTGAGCTGTCAGAGGAAGTGGTGCAGGCTGGTACAATTGCAACATTTAAAAGGCATCTGGATGGGCATATGATCGGGAAGGGTTTAGAGGGATATGGGCCAGGTGCTGGCAAATGGGACTAGATTAGGTTGGGATATCTGGTCAGCATGAACGAGTTGGACCAAACGGTCTGTTTCTGTGCTGTACATCTTTATGACTCTATGATCCTATGACTTGATGTATTTGGATTTCCTGAAAGCCTTTCATGAGGTGCCATACAGGAAGCTGCTCAATAAGATAGCCATAAGGTAAGGTAAGAGCTTGTTAGGTGCAGGGTACTAGCATGGACAGAGAATTGGCTGACTGCCAGAAGCCAGAAAGTAAGGATAAAGAGGTTATTTTCAGCTGGTAGCTGGTGACTAGTGGACTTCTGCAGGGGTCATTGTTGGGACCACAACTATTCACGTTACACATTAACAATATTGAGGAAGAAACTGACGGCCTTGTTGCTAAGTTTGCAAATGGTACAAGATAGGCAGAGTGACAGGTAGTGTTGAGGAAGCAAGGAGTACGCAGATGGACTTAGAAGGAAAGTGAACAAAGAAGTGGCAGATGGAATACAATGTGGACAAGTGTGAGGTAACGTACTTTGGTAGGAAGAACATAAAACATAGAACCATACAGTACAGGCATGGGCTCTTCAGCCCAAGATGTTATGCCAAACATGACGCCAAATTAAACTAATCCTTTCTGCCTGCCCTTGGTCCATATCCCTCCATTCCGTACATATTCATGTACTTATCTAAAAGTCTCTTAAATGTCCTTGTTGTGTCTACCTCCACCACCTTCCCTGGCAGGGCATTCCAGACTCCTACCACGTTCTGTGCAAGAAAACTAGCATCTCACATCTCCTTTGATATTGCCCCCTCTCACCTTATATGCATGCCCTCTAGTTTGAGATATTTCAACTCTGGGAAAAAGATTGAGACATTGACTGTTTTCTCAAATGAAAAAAGACTTCAGAAATCTGAAGTACAAAGGGATTTAAGAGTTTTAGTTCAGGATTCTCTTAAAGTTAACATGCAGGTTCATTTGGCACATGCAATATTAGCAATAATTTTAAGAGGCCTAGAATACAAATGTAGGGATTTACTGCTGAGGCTGTGTACGGGAGTTGTCAGACTGCATTTTGGAAAGTAGCAATAGTAGTAGGCCATTCAGCCCCTCAAGCCTTTCAATAAGATCCAGGCTGATCTGTGGCTTAACTCCATATGCCTGTCTTAGGCCCATGTCTCTTAATACTCTTGTTTAATAAAAGATATGAAGGCCTCTATTAACATACCGTTAGAGTTATTAACTATTTTCTGCACCTATTCATGAAATTTTAAAGAGCAATGCACTTGAACCCCCAAATCTCTTTACTTAACTTTATACTTTCTTAAAAAATACCCTGATCTATCCATTCTTGGTCTAAAATTGATCATCTCACAGTCAGTTATATTAAAATCCATCTGCCACAGCTTTGCCCATTCATATAATCTAACAATATTCTGTTGAAATATTTGGAATAATTTCTAAGGAAGATGTGTTGCTTTGGAGGTGGTCCAGAGGAGGTTCCCAGATGAAGGGTTTTTCATACAGGGAGTGGTTGAGCACTCTGGGTCCACACTCGAGAAGTTTAGAAGGACAAGTGGGGGGGTCCTGATTGAAACCTGAAGAATACTGACAGGTCTGAATAGAGTGGATTATGGAAATGTTTTCATTAGTAGGAGAAACTGGGACCTGGGGCACGACCTCAGAGTGAAGGGAGAGCACTTTAGAACTGAAATGAGCAGGAATTTCTTCAACCAGAGGATGGTGAATCTGTGGAACTCATTGCCACACAAGGCTATGAAGGCCAAGTCATTGAGTGTACTTAAGACAGAAATGGATAAGTTCTTGATTGGTAAGGGGATCAAAGGCAGGAGAATGGGGTTGAGAACATATCAGCCACGATTGATTTGGCAGAGAAGATTCAACATGCCGAATGGCCTAATTCTATTCCTATACCTTGTGGTCTTAAGGTTTTATGATTAGTCTTCAAGCCTTTCCTAAAATGCCAAGGCTTCAGAAACATTGAGTTGATGCAAGTATAGATCAGCAATTGGACTGGATCACTGTGACTACAATAGCAAGTCATAAACTGTGATTTTAGTGACAAGTCATTCATCTCCTGACTCCTGCTTACCATCTGTCATGATGGTATAAAATATGGGCTATTAATCTTTAAATCTCATTAACTAATTTACAATCTTATTGACTAGCTTTGCTTTGAGAGAAAGCAGATAAACATAGCCGGAATATTTTAAAAAGATTACCCAGCCTGAAAGTTATCAAGCTTAACAGAAATGTGTAAAGAATGAAACATCTCTCTCTCTATCTCCCTTTGTAATTCATGTTCCCCATTCTGGAAAAAACATTCCTGTGAGAAAACCAACTACAAACTGAGATCTTTGAAAACATGGAAATAAATTGTGGATAGACCCACTCAGCAAAACCATTGAACCAGCTCAATGTGCCACCAGAATCTCAAGACCAGCATTTTAATGTAGAGCTCCTTCATGTAAGGACTGTAACTTTTGCTTTAAATTCCACTGTCTTCTCACCCAGAAATTGTTTATTTGTTATTGTAGAATATCAAAATGGGTTTTTACCTTCTCAATAGCTTGCATATTTTGCTGAATTGAGTTTGTAATAAATTAACTCCTTCATTTTGATTACCACAAGAGATCTGCCTGCCTTGCATCTTTGCAGTTGTACAACAGGTGAAGAATTGGAAAGGGTATGTTTCTAAAAAAACAAATGCTGTTATACCAAGCTTGTGAGTGGAAAAGGAGGAATTTATTTACTCCTCAGAAACTGATTGTAACATCATCCACAAGGCACAAGTCAAGTATATAATTTACCCTCACTTGCCTAGATGAGTGCCAATGTAAGAAAATTCAAGAAGCACCACAAAGTCCAGGACTGCGCTACCCTTTTACTTGAGATGAGGTGGGGTGTGGATCTGGGTGGGGTGCTCTTCAGAGGGTTGGTTTGGACTTGATAGGCCGAATGGCCTGCTTCCACACCGTAGGGATTTTGTGAGTCTATGAGCAGTGGGTGGATGAGCAAGAGATGTTGGCCCAGTCAGTGACACCCATATCCCATAAATGAATAAAGAAAAAGATGAGTTCTCACTATTGACTAATATCAATATGGGCCAATGGAATGGAAGTTAATAAGGTGTTGAGCTATCTCTTGCTACAAAACAACCGGCCCAAACTGTATTTGTGATAAAGAAGTTGATCAAGGAGGAGATCATATGGTCATTCAACTTAGAGAGGCTGTGTAGGGATAAATGGGTGATGTAGAAAGTGAAGAGTTCAAACCTTTTGGGATGTGCAAAGGAAAACTTGACAGTACCATTATCACACAATGGATGAAAATGTATAACTGAATCATGTATGTTTCTCAAGAACAGCATGGAAAGCCCAACATTGACCATGAATTGATGTTCATTCCCATTTTTAATCACGATGATGAAAGAATATCCTTTCAAGATTGGTATGCAGCAAAAATGTAAGCTTCTTGATTGTCCTAGACATCTTATTGGTCATTGCACATCACCACCGCTGTCCATCAAAACATAAAAATCTTGCAGAAGTCTACTGATGTGGTCAATTCAAAATCATTCCATTGTCTATCAGATGGCTTTTTAGAGCAGCTAATACATGCAATACTGGATTTAGTGTTGTGCAATGAGGCAGACTTGATAAGGGAGCTGAAAGTGAAGGAACCCTTCGGAGGCAGTGATCATAATATGGGATTGAATTTACTCTGCAATTTCAGAGGGAAAAGGTAGAATCAGAAGTAATGGTATTATAGCTGAATGAAGGCAACTATGGAGGCATAAGGGAGAAGCTGGGTAGAATTTACTGGGAGAGGAGTCTAGGAGGAAAGACTGTGGAACAGCAATGGTAGAAGTGTCTGGGAATAATTCAAGAGACACAGCAGAGATTCATTCAGAGGAAAAAGAAGCTTACCAAAGGGAGAAAGAAGCAACCATGGCTGATGCAGGAAGTCGGGGATAGCATAAAAGCAAAAGAGAAAGCATATAATGTGGCAAATGGCGATGGGAAACTAACAGATTGGGAAGCTTGCAAAGAACAACAGACGGCAACAAAAAAAGAAACAAGGAGGGTGAAGATTAAATATGAGGGTATGCTAGCCAGTAATATAGAGGAAGACTGTAAGAGTTTCTTTAGATATATAACGAGCAAAAGAGAAGCAAAAGTGGACATTGGGCTTCTCGAAAATGACACTGGAGAGATGGTAGTGGGCTACAAGGAAATAGTTGAGGAACTGAATAATTACTTTGCATCAGTCTTCATGGTGGAAGACCCAAGTAATATCCCAAAAGGTAAAGAGAGTGAGGGAGCAGAGCTGAGAATGGTGGCCATCACCAAAGAGAAGGTGCTAGAAAAACTGAATGGCTTGACGGTGAGTAAATCACCTGTACCAGATGGACTACACCCCAGAGTTCTAAGGGAGATAGCTGAAGAGATAGTGAAGGCATTAGTGGTAATCTTTCAGGAATTGCAAGAGTCAGGGAGGATCCCAGAGGACTGGAAAATCACTAATGTGAGACCTCTGTTTAAAAAGGGAATAAAACAAAAAACTGAATATTATAGACTGATTAGCCTAACCTCAGTTGTGGTGAAGATTCTGGAGTTCATTGTGAAGGATGAGACTTCTGAATACATAAAAGTGTATAGTAAAATAGACAAAGTCAGCATGGTTTCATCAAGGGGAGGTCATGCCTGACATATCTGCTAGAATTCTTTGAGGAAGTAATGAGCAGGTTAGACCAAGGAGAGCCAAGGATGTTATCTATCTGGACTTCAAGAAAGCCTTTGACAAGGTGCCACACAAGTGGCTGTTGGGTAAGATAAGGGCCCATGGTGTTGTAGGCAAGATGTTAGCATGGATAGAAGCTTGGCTGTCAGGCAGGAGGCAGAGAGTGGGGATAAAAGGATCCTTCTCAGAATGGCAGCTGGTGACAAATGGTGTTCTGCAAGGACAAAACTTTTCACTTTATATATTAATGATCTAGACTAAGGAACTGAGGGCATTCTGGCTAGGTTTGCAGATGATACAAAGATAGGTAGAGGGACAGGTAGCATTGAGGAGGCAGGGAGGCTGCAGAAGGATTTGGACAGGTTAGGAGAGTGAGCAAAGAAGTGGCAGATGGAGGACAATGTGGGAATGTATGAGGGTCATGCACTTTGGTTGGAATAATAGAGGCATGGAGTATTTTCTAAATGAGGAGAAAATTCAGAAGTCTGAAGTGCAAGGAGACTTGGGAATTCTGGTCCAGGATTATCTCAAAGTAAAGTTGCAAGTTGAGTCAGTAGTTAGGAAGGCAAATGCAATGATGGTATTTATTTTGAGAGGACTTGAGTATAAATGCAGGGATGTACTTCTAAGACTCTATAAGGCTCTGGTCAGACCACATTTGGAGTATTGTGTGTGATTTTGGGCCCCATATCTCAGGAAGGGTGTACTGACCCTGGAGCGGGTTCAGAGGAGGCTCATGAGAATGGTCCCAGGAATGAATAGCTTAACATATGAGGAACATTTGAGTACTCTCGGTCTAAGCTCGATGGAGTTTAGAAGGATGAAGGGTGATTGAATTGAAATGTACAGAATACTAAATAGCCTGGACAGAGTAGGTGTTGGGAAGATGTTTCCATTAGTAAGAGAGACTAGGACCTGAGGACATAGCCTTAGAATAAAGAGAATACCTTTTTGAACAGAGACAAGGAGAAAGTTCTTCGGCCAGAGAGTGATGAATCAATGGAATTCATTGCCACAGAAGGCTGTGGAGGCCAGGTCAGTGAGTATATTTAAGACTGAGATAGGTAGGTTCTTGATTGTCAAGAGAAAGCAGGAGAATGGGGTTGAGAAACTTATCAGCCATGATTTAATAGCAGAGCAGATTTGATGGCCTAATTTCTGCTCCTATGTCACATGGTCTTACGGTCCTATGGTGTGCCATGTGCCTGTGTTTGTATGTTTTGCGTCTGTCCCTGTTTTCGTTCAAAGCTGTCCCTCTTCGCCCAGCAATGATGTCTTTGGTCTGGATCCCCTCTTTGCAGCTCCATTTCCCTATCACCAGGCTTCAGACCTATCTACTGGTGCAAATACAAGATACGACAAAAGACAAAGAAATGCCTTCCATTAGAGCTTGCAAAAATGCACATAAATATCAAAAATCGCTTGCAGCATAGGCCTGTCCTACAGACCACAAGACAGTTGAAGAGATGTCTGTAAGAGCAAGATGCATGCTAAATAGTGATGTCCAGAAAAGAAACTGTCAGGAATATGATCAGCTCCAAAAAGCTGCAGAGATCCCTCTGAAAGGGCAAATTGAGGGGCAGCAGAAAGAGGGGTCAATCCAGGACTATTTGGCTGATGCATATCACAGGGCAGTTGCTGATGAGCACCAGTGAATGTGTGAGGATGGCAGTGGACAGGTAAGGATGGCAGCATGATCCTGGCAGGAGGAGCAGCAATCTTCATCTTTGCTGTTCCTTAACTCTATCCACACAAATTCTACTCTATCTGACCCTACTTCGTTTCTTACTATTGATGTAATTTCATTTCTTACTAATAAGGCAACCCCACCCTCTCTGTTCACTTGTCTATCTTTTCAATCAGATGTATATCCTTGAATATTCAGCTCCCAATCCTGATCCCCTTGCAGATACACCTCTATATGATGCCCACCACGCCATACCTGCCAATTTCGATCTGCGCCACAAGCTCGTTGACCTTATTCGTTATACTGTGTGCATTCAGACACAACACCTACAGTCCTGTAGTAACCGTCCCTCTTCTCATTGTCATTCATTTGTTCAGTGTGTTTGAAGTTTGATTGCTAACCCTTTCCAAACACTCTGTCCTATTTGTGGCTGTGATGGAGATTTTAATAACCTCTCCTGAGTTCTGCACTGTACCTCCGCCTTTAATTTGGGTTTTCTCATGACCCCTAAAACGGAACCCTCCTCCTGTCTATTTAGTTTAAAGACCTGTCTTCAGCCCTAGTTATGTGATTCGCTCGGACTCTATTTCCAGTATGGTTCAGATTGTAGACCATTCGATTGGAACAGGTTCCTTCTTCCCCAATACTGGTACCAATGTCCCATGGATTCAAACTCATTTCTCCCACACCAATCTTTGAGCCACGCATTTATTTGTTTCATTTTATTGACCCTGTGCCAAGAGGTGAGTCAGGTAGTAATCCAGAGATTATTAACTGTTTGGTTCTGCTTTTTAATTTATCTCCCAGCTGTTCATATACCCTTAGCAGAACCTCTGCCTTACTTTTATCCATGTCGTTGGTACCTACATGGACCACAACCACTGGATCTTTACTGTCCCACTTCAAGTTCCTCTGCAACCCAGATGAGATATCCCGATTCCAAGCACCAGGCAGGCAACACAACCTTCGGGACTCTCGATCCTGGTCATGGAGAACAGTGTCTATGCCTCTAACTATACTATCCCCAATTACAACAACAGTTCTCTTTTCTCTCCCCACTTGAATGGCTCCCTGCATCATGGTGCTGCGGACAGTTGGTTCATCCTCCCTGTAGTTCCCACAGAGAGCAAAACCGCTGAACCTGTTGGACAAAGACAGGGGCTGAGGCTCCTGCAACTCTACCTCCTGGATCCCTCTATCTGCCTCACTCACAGCCACACCATCCTGTCCCTGGCCACTGGCCAAATTTCAAGTTAGTCAACCTAAAGGGTGTGACTGTCTCCTGATGCTCAGTGTCCAGGTCCCCCTCTCTGATGTGTCCCAATGTTTGAAGCTCAGACTCCAGCTCATTGACTCTAAGCCAGAGTTCTTCCAGCAACTAACATTTACTACAGACATGGTCACTGGGAACCACAATGGATCTCACCAACTCCCTCATCATGCAAAAACAACTTATCACCTGACTCTCCATCCTTACTTTATTTAACTTTTAACTGTTTTTGTATCTCTTATTTTCTCAATCTGAATGCAAGTTGTAACCAATAAATTAACAAGATTCAATTTAACACAGATTAAAATTTAGTAGACGCCTTCTTAGCCAATTAAATCACAACCCTCCTCTGATGTCACCTTTCAGTTTCCCTCTCAGTCAAAACCCTCAGAATCGATCACTTCCCTTCCCGGGCTGCTCTCCGCTAGCTCTTGCTCCAGTTCAGCTCAATTCCACTCCACTTCTGAAATGAAAGCCACAAATTCCCATGTTAAGTTTTTATGTTATTTACCTTTCCAGGCTGCCCCCCCACCTGCTCCCGCTCAGTTCCTGTCCTGAAGTGAAGGCTCCAAATCCACGAGATACATTTTTGTGTCATTTACCTTCCCAGGCTGTTCTCTGCTCACTCCCACTCAGCTCAGGTCCCGAAGTGAAGGCCGCAAATCCCTGAGGCAAGTTTTTATATCACTTACCTTCCCAGACTGCTCTCTGCTCACTCCTGCTCAGCTCAGGTCCACACAGGCATAAACATACACCAGCACAATCACATACCCACAAAGACACAGACATAAACACACACACAGAAACATAAACTACACACACAAAAACACATACACTCTCCCACAAGGACACAGACATAAACACACATGCACACACACCCGCAAAACACAGGTGTAAACACAGACCAACAAAGAAACACAGACATAAACACACTTAAAGTTAAAAATCACACAACACCACGTTATAGTCCAACAGGTTTATTTGGAAGCACTAACTTTCAGAGCGCTGTTCCTTCATCAGGTGGTTGTGGAGTATACCCGATGAAGAAGCAGCACTCTGAAAGCTAGTGCTTCCAAATAAACCTGTTGGACTATTACGTAGTGTTGTGTGATTTTTAACTTTGTACACTCCAGTCTAACACCGGCATCTCCACATGCACATATAGACCTGTCATTAAGCTGTTTGTTAATCAGTTTCTGTTTCCTGATGAAGGGCTTATGCTCGAAATGTCAATTCTCCTGCTCCTTGGATGCTGCCTGACCTGCTGTGCTTTTCCAGCACCACCCTCTTGACTCTGATCTCCAGCATCTGCAATCCTCACTTTCTCTCTGTTTTTTAACTAGCCTTAATTACAGCAACTACATTGACAATGGACTGATTCTCCCCAGGAACACGCCTAAGTGTTAATTTGGTGTGGTTTCATTGAGGCTGTCTCTCCATGGGCTCTACTGAGTTTTCTCTCACAATGTTCTGCTGCCCATCCCACAGCACTTACACATCACTACCTGGTGCTCCACGGCAGTGGAAGCTCTTGCTGAATCACAGAATCATAGAATCCCTACAGTTTGGAAACAGGCCATTTGGCTCAACAAATCCACACTGAACCTCTGAAGAGTAACCTATCCAATCCATTTCCCTACCCTATTACTGTAGATTTCCCCTCACTAATGCCCCAAACCTACACATCCCTGAATACTATGGGCAATTTAGCATGGCCAATTCACCTAACCTGCACATCATTGGATTGTGGGAGGAAACCAGAGCACCTGGAGAAAACCCTGCAGACCTGGGGAGAATGTGCAAACTCTACACAGACAGTTGTCCGAGGCCAGAATCAAACCTGGGTCCCTGATGCTGTGAGGCAGCAGTGCTAATCACTGAGCCACCATGCTGGAACATTCCCGTGATCCATCGCTGGCACCACTTTAGAGGCCAGCTGCTTACCAGATCACAAGCATAAGCCAGGAATTGGAATCTCATTTCCTGGTATGAGAAGATTTCATAAGAATCTGGTCAATAAAGGCATAGGCAGGGACATGGAAGACTTAATGATGGAGCCTGAGGTAATGGGGAGGAGTTGGGAGGCTGACCTAGCTTCCCCTCAATTCCCAGCCAAGGGCACAGCAGCAGATACTGTCAGTAATGATCCATTTAAATTCAATTCAATGCAGGATAAAGGTCAATAACATTCTGCATTCTGCAGGGTAAGTATCTGCATCCTCACACTCTGCTCCCTCACTACACCCATCTTCACCAAGAATCATGGTCCACTGTTCTCTCTGTTTCTTCCAGCATCGTCCATCACTCATTCTTACCCATCTCCTCACCCCCCACTACTAACCCCTCTTGCCCTCCACACCTACTCTCTCTCTCACATGTGTTTTTAGATTAGATTAGATTACTTTAGATTACATTTAGATTAGATTACATTACAGTGTGGAAACAGGCCCTTCGGCCCAACAAGTCCACACCGACCCGCCGAAGCGAAACCCACCCATACCCCTACATTTACCCCTTACCTAACACTACGGGCAATTTAGCATGGCCAATTCACCTGACCCTGCACATCTTTTGGACTGTGGGAGGAAACCGGAGCACCCGGAGGAAACCCACGCAGACACGGGGAGAACGTGCAAACTCCACACAGTCAGTCGCCTGAGGCGGGAATTGAACCCGGGTCTCAGGCGCTGTGAGGCAGCAGTGCTAACCACTGTGCCACCGTGCCGCCCACATACACGCGCACACACTCCTACAGACCCATACGCTCACACGGACCCTCTGTCATACACAAGCTCTCTCTCATATGCTCACACATACACTCCCACACTCACACACAAACTCTCTCACAGACTTATACCCCTTTACACTACACTCACACAAATACACACACACACGTATGCACACATACATATAAATTTGTGGGATGAATTTGTACTTACAGAATTACATTTAATTTCACTCAAAAACTGCATGAATCCATGAAAGATTCTGTAAATCCCTTTTTAAGATTAGAATCAGTCTGAACATCAGGGCACAGACAGCTTCATACAGGGCACCTCACACCTTTAATGCATTATCTGGGCCAACATGGCACCTATTGTGGGCGGCACGGTGGCACAGTGGTTAGCACTGTTGCCTCACAGCGCCAGAGACCCGGGTTCAATTCCCGCCTCAGGTGACTGACTGTGTGGAGTTTGCACGTTCTCCCCGTGTCTGCGTGAGTTTCCTCCGGGTGCTCCGGTTTCCTCCCACAATCCAAAAAATGTGCAGGTTAGGCAAATTGGCCATGCTAAATTGCCCGTAGTGTTAGATGAAGGGGTAAATATAGGGGAATGGGTCTGGGTGGGTTACGCTTCGGCGGGTCGGTGTGGACTTGTTGGGCCGAAGGGCCTGTTTCCACACTGTAAGTAATCTAATCTAATCTTGTTAAAGTTCACATGAGAATGTAATTTGAAGAAAGTTCTGGGATTTACATGTGAAAGAACGGAAACCAATAGGCCCATTCTAACAGATGAGAGACTTAACAAGCAATCCAGGTCTTTTTCAATATATAATTTCAGTTACATCCCACTGTAAACTTTTGCTATAAAGTCTGTGTCCTACATGCTTATATTCCACAAGCACCTCATAAAGGAGCAGTGCTCAGAAAGCTAATGCTTCCAAATAAACCTGTTGGTCTATAACCTGGTGTTGTGTGATTTTTAACTTTGTACACCCCAGTCTGACACAAGCACCTTTAAATTATAAGTTTGTTATGTTCTTGCCTCAGATCTTTACTCCTTGAAGCATATTTAAGTTTTGAACATTAGTTCCCTGTATATGTTGAATGATTTTGGTGATAATACACAGTACGTAGACCAAGGAAAGGACAAAACAAGCAGTTTGTCTTATTCTTATTCTCCACTTCAAGATGATGATGAGAAAGCATGTTACACCAAGGGCAGCAGGGAAATGTGAGTCTTGTACAGGCAGGAGCCTTTAATTTATCTTTTCAAACAGTTGTAAAATATGGAATAGAGAATGAGAGCCATAGCCTGATATCTGCCTGAAATCTGGGAACATAGAAAGACAAGATATTGGGAAGGCATCCCAGCTTGTATATGCAGTTAGATACGGTTTTCCAATTACTTCTGGAAGGGAAAGAGGAATTAGCAAAATAGATGTTTATGGCACCTGTGACTTACACAGCTGTATTTAACATGAACATTAACTTGTGCACATGCGTATGTGTGTAACTGCTGTGTTATCTTACCAGGAATATTTTAGTTAAGGTGCAAGTGATGGAAGCTTTGCTGTTGCTTTAATAATCATTAATTAGTTCATGGCAAGTAAATTCTTCTAAAGGATTACTTCTCTATATCTGGATTCTTTATCTCCCTGCTCTCTTCTCTCCCTGATGTTACTGGCTAGTGGCTACTAACATGAATTTCTTGTCACATGAAGCAGTTGCTGTATAATGTGGCTAAAAAAAAACTGTACACAAGAATGATTTCACTCTGCTGTTTTAGTTGGGACATACAGTTCCACGTTAGTTAGTTGCTCATTAACCCCACTACATTGTACTTAATATTTAACTTGTTTTCCTCAGTGTGAACTTGGCTCAGGCAGCAATCCCTGGTCTAAATCGGAAGGACTGAGCTAAACCTCATGTTGCCCTTCATCCTTAGGTCCACAAGTCTGGCATGTTGCCTCATATCAGAGGTAAATAGATTCTTGATAAGCTAAGGTTGAAGCAAGAGTAGGTGGAAACATGGAGTACTCCAAACAACTATGATCAAATTGAATGGTAGAACAGGCTCAAGGAGCTGAATAGTCTTCTTCTGCTCCTAACTTGTGTGTTCATATGAGCAAATGTACATTTATTTTCTGAATTGAATTGCATGTATATCTCTATTTGTATATTTATTAACTGATGAACTTCAAGTTAAACACAGGCACTTTATTTTCACAACAGTCATAGACATTGAGTAGTACATAACAATAAGTCTTTTTGACAATGACCAGTTCCATCTGTACAAATCTGACGGGAACCAACAGGAAGTCAAATGACCTTTTCAAATTGTAAGTATAGAATATTACCTTAGCACTCTGAGCGAACATGAAACAAAGTCTTACAGAAACAATGACCAGATGTGAGCCATAGCAAGTGCTGTACATGATGCAACTACTTTGTGTATATAAGCTGTGCAAGGAATTACATTATCCATCAATTTACACACCCACAATATTTGGAAATGGTGAGAGAAAGTGATGGTTTAAGTTTGTAACCAAAACAAACTGCACTTCAACAATCACACAGTAGTTTATTTATTATTTCTTACGTGTGATCATTTTGAGTATTAAGATAAAGATACAGAGGAACAGTGTCCGTTGTATTTTTAACACTAATCCCTAAATCTGAAATGAAAGCAATATCAATCAGTAAACAAGACAACTATGTACATGGTATAGCAGATAAGGCGAACAAGATTCCAGAATAATTGTTAATGTTTCAAACGTTCCTTGTAGTATAAAAACATTCATGTTATTCCTGTCTTGTCACTCAAGGCCTTTGTAGCTTAAAGCACCAATGGTACCCATGAGTTAATTATTCTTATCCATTAGAACAGTGAATTAAGGTTATCACATGGTTCTCTGATTCCAAGTAGATCTCATTATTATAGATTTCATTGAAAAGCAGTATTTCATTTTATTTAAACAAACATTGATATATCTTCAAAAACAATAGCCATCCAAAATCGAACCTAGTTAAGAAACTAATATTATTCATAAATAAAGGTAGTGTTTGAATTAGTTCCTACATGAAAGACTTTGGGAAGTTTAGGGCATTACATGAGGATATTAGTGCAGATACTATTTGTACTATTAATGCTGCAATCATAGATAGAGTCCAATACTGTATAAATTTGTAATAGGCTTTCTTTAGAAATCCAAATCAACATTAGTAGCTATTGATAGTGTCATTTTATCATATACTGATAGATAACATAGACAAATATCATAAAATGATTTATTTGTTCACACTGATAATGGTTTATATTATTGCAACAGTTTTTATTCCAGAACTTCAAATAAAATAGTTAACTTGGTAAATATTTGCAAATTTTTTAAAGACAATTTTGGTGAGTACTTCACTTAAAGCAGGTTGGTAGCTATTGCTTTACTCCCCTCTCCAATCTATGCATAAAAATATTCAGCCACATGTGATGCCTTGGCTCGGTAGTTTAGTCACCAATTATAGATACACAATAGATATACCTAAATGGCCTGTCCATGCCATGGACTGTGACACGGGAATTGATGAAATGAAGGTTGAATCTTGTCCCCTTTATGAGTAACCCCTTTATGGAGGGGTCAGCTTTTGCTTAATACAATCATGCTCCAACCCCTTGTCCAAGTGGGTATATGTGCACACAGGGAAGGAGTATTGGGGGTCTATTTTACCATTACCCAGAGTCAACAAGGCTTTTTTTTAATAGAGTTTACAAAACACGGATTGAAACCCACAAGCTCAGGTTGTTCCTTTTAAAATTGATAACCTCTTATGAAGTGCATTGGGCCATTTTCAATGATGGTGCTGAATAAATGAAAATTGTTGATCTTTCCCAAGCCTACAACCATGGTGAATTACGACAAGGTGAGGTCAGCCAATCTGCCAGATGCCAGGAATTGAATTAGAAACATTCCAAGATCAATCAAAGGACTCCAGTCATGGCTACATCAACTCAGATGCTAGAATGCAATGTTATAAAAATGCATACACAGATGACCCTTTATGGCTTCAGACCAATTCCAGAGAAAGCCAGTTAAAAAGTGCAATTGGTTCATAAGATATAGAGGCAGAATTAGCCCATTCAACCCATTGAGTCTGCTCTGCCATTCAATTATTGATGATATGCTTCTTACACCAATTTTCTTGCCTTCTCCCCATAACCCTTCAACTCATTACCAATGAAAAATCTGTCTAACTCCTCCTTAGCACTGTCCCAGCATTCACCACACTTTGGGGTGGTGAATTCCACAGATTCACAACCCTTTGTGAGAAATAGTTTCTCCTCAACTTTGCTTTCCCTTATTCGAAGACTATGTCCTCTTGTCTTAGAATACCCCACAAAATGAAACATCCACTCCATGTATATTTTATCCATCCTTTTTCTCATCTTGAATACCTCAATTTGATCTCCCTTCATTCTTCTAAATTTCAGAGACTATAGGCTTAAACTGTTCAATCACTCTTCACACGACAAACCTATCATCTCTACTGAACCTCCTGTGAACTACTTCCAATGCCTTCCAATATCTTTCCTCAAATAAGGGAACGAAAACTGTGCACTATACTCCAGGTGCAGTCTCGCCAATGCCCTGTGTGGTTGCAACAATGCTTCCAAATCTTTATATTCAATTCCTTTAGCTATAAAAGCCAACATTCTATTCATTTTCTTTATTATCTGCTGTACCTGCATGTTAGTTTTCTGTGATGCATGAATGAGGATACCCAGATCCCTCTGCTCCAGAGCACCCTGAAGGCAGGTTCATCAAATCAGAGGAACTAGCCCAGGATTGGGTCATTCACCTCTTTAGGCCTACTCCACCATTCAATATGATCCTCTATCGCAATGCCATATTCCTGATTTCTCCCCAAAACCCTTGATGCTTTTCAAATTTAAAAATGTGATTTGTTGGTTTCTTGAATATGTTCAGTGTCTTGGCCTCCATAGCCATCTGTGGTGGAGGATTCCACAGGTTCACCAACCTTTGAGTAAAGAAATCTTTCCTTGCCTCAGTTCTTAATGGTTAGTACTGCTGCCTCATAGCTCCAGGGACCCGGGTTCACTTCCTGCCTCGGGCGATGGTCTATGTGGAGTTTGTACATTCTCCCCGTGTCTGCATGGGTTTCCGCTGGGTACTCCGGTTTCCTCCCAAACCCAACAAATGTGCAGATCAGGGGAATTGGCCATGCTAATTTGTCCATAGTGTTAGGTGCATTAGTCAGGGGTAAATATAGGGGAATGAGTCTGGGTGGGTTACTCTCCGGAGGGTCAGTGTGGACTTATTGGGCCAAATGGCCTGTTTACACACTGTAAGTAATCTAATCTAATATCTTGAGTTGACCTTCAACCAGGGGAAAACAACATTCCTGCTTCAAGTTCCTGATACTACAGATCTGGTCAGAGTGATCAGCCTTGGAAGGGGGCGTCATAATGTTTCCATTTTTCACAAAGACTTAAGGGCACATTTAGATTAGATTCCCTACAGTGTGGAAACAGGTCCTTCAGCCCAATAAGTCCACACTGACCTTCTGAAGAGCAAACCACCCAGGCCCATTCCCCTACATTCACCCCTGACTAATGCACCTAACACTACAGGCAATTTAGCATGGCCAATTCACCTAACCTGCACTTCTTTGGACTGTGGGAGGAAACCAGAGCACCCAGAGGAAACCCACGCAGACATGGGGAGAAGGTGTACACAAACAGTTATCCGAGGCAGGAATTGAACCCGGGCCCCTGGTGCTGTGAGACAGCAGTGCTAACCACTGAACCACCATGCCACCTAGATACCTGCCTATTGGGGATAGACCCCTGTACAGAATGGGTTTGGGTGTGGGGTTATTTTGGGTGAGGAGGTGACACGGGGTCATCCACTACTGGGTAAATCATTCTAATTCTAAAATTTTCTCCCAGTCCCACAGTGGCAGCTTGAAAATGGAACCAGGGAGATTTTGTCCATCATTTTCATTGCTCTAAATGTAGCTAACTGCCAGGGAATTAGTTTCAACTCAAATTCTCAAAGCATGGACATCTCCATTATCCATGAACTTCTCTTGACACAATTTGAGGGATTTTTCAGGATAAATTATTGGGAGGTAGCAATATTTTCATTAATTCACTTAAATGATTCCTGTTTAGATTCAAGCTCTACCAGTGAATTGCTGCTAAATACTACAGCACTAATAATCCTGCCTATATAATCAGTGACCTGATTTCAGATCTGAAGATGGGTTGGCACTGCATTTGATCAATGAGTAAGCGGATGTAAAAATATTCATCAGATCATTCAATGCAGAATTGTAGTTGACAATGAGTTAAAATACCGTCAACATTCATTCTGTTTCTGTTTAATCAGACTAATATGACAGTAAAAGAAAATTCAGTCCACTGTTCCAGATAGACTGTGTCAGTATGTCTCATTGTTTCTGTATCTTCATTTGCACTATTTAAGACCTGAACAAAGATAGCAAAATAACCACTTTGGAATTTGTTTCCTTAGGGGTTAACATTACCGAATTTTAATTTATGCAGAAATACATATACAAAATGAACTTCTTTCTATTTTAAATGTGATGTGACACCTCCAGAAGAAATTGTAATAATGCCTATTTAATACTAAAATCAGAACGGAGTTGCTATATGAACTTTGAAACTGCATTGTCCTGAATTGGTTAATTCCTCAGTACACTGTTGACAATGTCACATCATTATTTGAGCAATGATGTTAATAAAATACCACAGTTCATGAAATGGAATTCAATTATAAAAGAAAATTGTGTCACTTACTTGTGTATCTGTTATTAAAATCAAATGAGCTGATTAGTTTTAAATGCTGGATCTGTACTTAATTACTGTTGTGCAACAAAAAGATGCTTTGCATAACATTCTAGTTGGCTGAGAGCTAAGCCAAGCAGCTACAATTGCAATTATGTTCCTACTTTTCAGGCAGGCTGCTTTTCTTGATTATGGAGAAGTTTTCAAACCAGGGTCACCTTGCGCTAGTTAAATCTGCTTCCCCAGCTGGTTGTAAAAAGAATGAATTTCTATTTTACAGCAATAGAAGAAGCAGAACCTGAGATCACGTAAATATTGAATGGAATTGTTGCAACTTCCAGACGCTAACTTTCCCAATTGGAAGAGGATCTGTATTTTTGCTTTGTCTTGTGGAATCTTGCATCAACCCTGAATATTGCACAATAGTACAATTTGACAGCAGGTTGCTCAAGAACTGTCTGAATTTATCACGCATTTGATTTTAAGTTTGGAACGTTGACCACGATATATGAAACCAAAAGTGCCTTCAAGGGAAGCTCAGTCCAAATTAGGTTTATGGCTGATCTGACAAGCCATTTATTATCATGATTGCTTTTTTTGCTATCACAATTATTCATGAAACACTGACCGTGCCCAGGAATATGCAAAATTTTAATTTAAATTTGTTACTTAAATTTGTTAAGTCTTTGAAGACTTAAATTTGTTCATTTAAGTCTTCATTTGCAATTTCTTAGTGCCATTGCAACCATTTGTTAGATATTGCAAATATTTTCAAGAAACTACTGTCTCAATTTTCTTTCAGGTCTGTAGGATCATAAGATCCCAACAATGTGGAAACAGGCCCTTCAGCCCAATAAGTCCACACTGACCCTCCCAAGAGTAACCCAGCCAGACCTATTCCTCTGCCCTGTTGTCCTATATTTATCCCTGATTAATGCACCTAACTTACACATCCATGAACACTATGCACAATTTAGCATGGCCAGTTCACCTAACCTGCACATCTTTGGATTGTGGGAGGAAACCAGAGAACCTGCAGGCACGAAGAATGTGCAAACTCGATACAAACAGTCACCCAAGACTGAAATCAAACTCGGGCCCCTGACACTTATGAGGTAGTAGTGCTAACCACTAAGCCACTGTGTAGGGTTAACAAATATGTCGGAAAATCAAACAGCCTGTATTCATGCCTAGCCTCACATAGGTATGGGAGACACCTGTCAAGGCAAGTCAGAGACATAGGAACAACAAAAAAATCAGAGTGGGCTGGAAGTGGTTCGGAAACTGTTTCATATCTTCTTTTCAAAACTAGAGTAAAGATAAAGGTAATGACTATGCTTAGTTCTTTTGTATTATTAAATAAGTTTATTATGGACAAAAATCATCTCTTATTGTATAACTGACTGTGTGTGTATGTCTCTCTCTATATACTCCAGGGGTGTACCACCCTCCATCCTGCATATGACTATATTCTGTGCATATATTTCTCTGTTATATTTCTCTCTCCCTCTATCTATCTGGTGTATGTGTGTGTCTCTCTATTTTGGTGTGTTAGGGTTAGAGTTGCCATCTAGTATGTACCAATATCTGGTATGTGTGTGTATCTCTCTCTCTCTCTATGTGTGTGTTGTATGTTGATGTCCTGTACATTTGGCATCGGTCCATGCCAACCAAAATGTCTGTCCATGCTAACCCCACTTCCCTGCACTTGGCCCACATCCTGCTAATGCTTTCCTATCCATGTATTTGTCCAAATGTCTTTTAAATGTTGTTAATGTATCTGCCTCAACCACTTCCACTGGCAGCTCATTTCATATGCGTACCACCCTATGTGTTAAAAAGTTGCCCTTCAGGTTCCCTTTTATTCTATTGCATCTAACCTTAAACTTCATCCTTGATTCCCCAACTCTGGAAAAAAGACTGAGTGCATTCACCCTATCCATTCCTCTCATAATCTTATGCACCTCTATAAGGCCCCCCCTCAGTCTCCTATGCTTGAAAGAAAAATGTCCTAACTTGTCCAACCTCTCCATATAACTCAGACCACTGAATCCAGACACCATCCTTGTAAATTTCTTCTGCCCTCTGATAACAAGTAACCAAAACTGAACACAATACTCCAAGTGCGGCCTCACCAACATCCTGTACAACTGCTACAAACTTCCAAGCTTCTATACTCAGTGCCATGACTGATGAAGGCCAATGTGCCAAAAGCCTTCTTCACTGCCCTGTCTACCTACACTTTCAGAGAACTGTGAACCTGAACACATGGTGTGTATGTCTCTGTCTTTTTGCAGTATTTAACCATTTTCTTCTGTTTCTTTTCTTTGCATCTATATGATTCTGAGATTTTCATAGAATCCTTAATGTGTAGAAGCAGGCAATTCAGCCCATCGAGTTCACACCAACCCTCTGAAGACCATCCAACCCAGATAAACTCTATCCCTATAACCCACCGTTCCAATGGCTAAACCACCTAGCCGACACATCCCTACACAAACCGGAGCTCCCAGAAGAGAGACATGGGGAGAATGTGCAAACTCCATAGAGTTACCCTAGGGTGGAATTGATCCCAGGTCCCTGGCGCTGTGAGGTATCAGTGCTTCTCTACGTCTGTTATTTCAGATTATTTCTGATTTTTTACCAATATGCGCATTTGCCTGCTCACTGTGTATATTTATAATATATTATGTGTCATACACTAATGTGTCATGAACTATGTGTAAATAAGTGTCATAAACTATATTTTTGTTTTGGAAGATGGTTCTGTTATGAAGGACTAACATTATTATTGTCACTGGTCACTGAGGCTTAGCTAAAGTGTGACATACCTCATGATCAATGTTCTCCAAGATCTAGGGTTGATCTGTTCTGCCAGGTTATCGCTGAGATATTGTAATGACAGAAACCTGGCCCTCTCTTTGTTCTCTAAAGGGATATTTTCAATGAGGATTAATCCAAAATTCCCCAACTCCTGAGAAATGTCCAATGCCACCTGCTGAAATGTATGTGGAGATTGAACGAAATCAGAATTTGGATCATTTAATGATCCCTAGCATTTCTAGTTCAAATCCCTAGCATTTCTAGTTCAACACTGTTTAATGTCCATACTCACACACAAAGGTAAGTGACCTAGACAATGTACTGAACTGAATGTGACAAATCTCAATAAAAATCTCCAGGAGAGGACAAAGAAAATAGACTGCATAGTGTAATTTTTTGAGAGGATACTTAGCAAATTGTTAGCAAGTAAATTTATGAACTCTGCTCTAGATCAATGCTGTCAGATCATTTTGGTAAATAATCAACGCATCAGAAAGCATTCAGTGTAAAAATAAGACTGAACATGAACATTGTTAATGCAGATAACAAGGTATAAATCAGTATGGTGGCCAATGGTTTTAACTGACTTTTAATATTAATTCAATGTGCTATGTTGTTGCACTAAGTGAAGAAGGCTACAAGATTCTGGGCTCAGTTCTGGACTACATTACCTGATGAAAGCAGTTACAATTAGCATATTGGAGGGCTGGGGGGAGAAAAGAGTATCAGGTAACATGCCTACTCATAGTTTCTCCGCAGTCCCTCATGTCAGGCAAGTATAATATTGGGCTCGACTGCATTGTTCCAACAATTGGATCGGACACCACCACCCATTTTCTAAACTGATATGGGAATAATGGCCAATTAAGAGAGGGACTGGAGGAATGTCAGCACTTAACCAAACATGGAACAGAAAGTCAGCAAGAAAAATAATGTGTAGGATAGGATACTCACAGATAAGGAATTTATACTATTAATTATGGAAGATCTTGGGCTGACATGATAAGTTTACACAGGTCACAATCTTTGGCTTGGCATAATCAATATTAGTGACTGAGAGCATAACTAATGAAGCCTTAAATTCTGACCTTGGTTAGTTTCATGGACTGGGAATGATCATGATGGATTAATCAGTGATAAAGTGTGAACTTGACAGTAACAAGCTACTGCAAGTACTATATTGGGTACTTGCTGTTTCTCATCTTCTCTTCAGCAGTTACAAGAATAGGTTTTGAAACAGGGTGACAGGTAGTTAATGATGTCTCACAAATCCCAGGAGGGGAACAAAAATCCTTACATTTCTCTTCTTTTGACTCGATGAAGTTGAATTCCTTTGTTGGTTTCTGACAAGATTCTTTGTAGGAAAGAAGTCTGGGTATGGATGACTTTGTGGAACCTTCAGACAAGGAATAGTTAAAGAGAGAAACTAGTGTCCGTCTATATTTGTTCTTTATTTCCTTTGCTGACCTGTACAGGTCTCCAACAAAACAATAACAGATTGGATTAAGGGAAGAATTGGTGAGACCAAGCCACTGAGCAAATGGTCTAAAATGCATGATCCACTCTGAAGATGTGTTGTCGCTCCGTGAAACATCTTCAGTGTTGAAATCTAGCCAGATATCCACCACATAGACAGGTAACCATGAAAGGGCAAACAGAATCACCAAAGCCACCACCATTTTGGCAATCTTTTTGCGAATTTTCAACCTTGAGGCTGGAAGGGATTGACTCCTGGAGTCGCAGTCTTTGAAGTGACTGGATGTGCTCCACAGTTTGCGCCAAGTGAGAAAGCATATCACTAAATTAAACAGCACAGGCAAACCGTAGAGAGCACAGAACAGGAGAAAATTGTAGGCTTGCTTCAACTTGACTTGGGACCAGACCTCGCTGCAGAAAGGAACCCCAAATGTAGGGTCAATCACCTCCAACTTATTTGTAAAAATAAGAGGCAGGCAGATTCCAGACGAAAGCAACCACACCACGAAAATAATCCAAAAGATTTTTCTCCAGGTAAAGAATGATCTGGCATTGAAGGGGTCGTGGACATTATAGTACCTGTGAACACTTATAACAGTGATGCTGAGGACACTGGCTGACACTGACACAGCCTGGGTGAAGGGAGCAGCCCTGCACATGAAGTCACCATAAATCCATGCTTTGTAGATCTGGTAACCCAGGGTGGTGGGCATACACACACAGACCACCATCAGATCACAGACTGCCAGGTTGATGAGCAAACTGCGAGTCGCACTGACCCCAGATATCCTTTTGTTCCGCTTGTTGGTCAGTACTTTGATAGACATTATGTTCCCAACCAAACCAACCGCGAAAGAGATGGTGTACATCACCGTCAGGGCGATAGTGGGAGGCTCCCGGATAGTTAACAGGATGTCGCCCAGGTCCTCATGCATGGAAGTATCCGGGACGTACAGGGAAAGATTGTGTCCTGTGAAATGTCCAACCAAAGGCAAGCTGGAGTAGGGGCAGCCGAGTGAGGAGTTCATTCTCTTCAGCATTGTTGGAGAGGCAAGTCCCGTTCGTCCACAGCAGCAGGATGACGGCGGGCGGTGCGGTGCGGTGCGGTGCGCGGAACTCTCCTACAATACTGGCTGGAGGCAGCTTTGAGCGATCATTTTCAGTGCCTGACGCTTGTGGCTGTGATCCGCTGCTCTCAGGGTACGGAGTTCACAGCTGGTGCTGAAAGGACAGCGACAGTGCCCACTCTGTCGGCTGCAAGGACTGGGAGCCACTGAGCAGACATCTCTCACCGCTGCCTCAGACTTCCACATCTCCAACACTGGGATAGCTCATTGGCTTAACGCTGCTTTCTGACAGAGACAGAGAGAGTGCACCGGAACCGTTTTTCCTGCCTCTATCTCTATTCTGGATCTCCACTTCTCCCTGGGCTTTCATCCAGTTAGTATTTGCCTGTTTATTGCTGCCTGATTGTATATCCCCATCGCCTCTTTGCATGCTATCTTTAATGTCTTACGTGCTCTTCTCTCTCCTGAAGTTTAATCCTCCCCGAGCTCTCTCTGTCTTTTTCCTCTGCGGCTTGATCCTTCCTGGTTCTGAGCTCTCATTCCTGGCATCAGTTCGTTTTCGCGTTTCTCTCCCGTGAGTTTTTTTTTTCTCTGACCCTTTTACCTCGTTGCTTGGCGTCAATCAGTTGTTTCTGCTGTTCCCTCCCTTGCTTTGGCTAGCATTCGTTTCCCCATGTTTGCAATGACCTCGTGTTCACTTTTTTTTATTTCCAGTGCCTTGCTCAAACCATGTGCACACGGAGAGAGACTTCCACCGCCTCAGGGATCTCACCAGACCAAACCCTGCGGCTCAAATCCCTCAGAAACCGCAGACCTCCAGCGGGAATGGTGACAGGAGGAACTTTCCTGCCGGGTTTCCAAGCTGTTGGAGCTGGGAGCTGCAGAGAGCTAACTCGCCTCTTGCTCAGTGTTTTCATATGAACTCCGCACTCCGTGTTCCAGCCTCTGTCACTGATCCTGCAGAGTGCTGAAGCAGCCGAATTCCTGTTTAACAATAAGTTGTGGATGCTACGCAGAGAGAAACTCTCAGCCGCGGGTTCACTAGACTGTGCTTTTGTCTCTCAGCCTTAATCTTCACGTCTTCAACTTCACTTTACAGAGGAGAGGGAGAGAGAGATACCATGAAACTCCGAGCTCCCAGTTCAGCCTCCAATCTAATGCTATTTCAAGACCGCACTGTCAGAGGTGCTCTGTTTCCGAGACAGAACCTGGACAGCTGCTGTCAGCATTGAAGGAAGAGCAGAAAGTAGGGTGGGGAGCTCTGCACTGTCCCAACCAGCATGTATCATAGAATTCTCAGAGTACGGAAGCCGAGCATTCGATCCATCGAGTCCATACTGACCCTCCAAACACCATCCTGCCCAGAATCTACCATGTAACCCTGCATTTCCCATGGCTAACCCAGCTAGCCTGCACACCCCTGGACACTACAGGCAATTTAGCATGGCCAATCCACCCAAGCTGCACAATTGAAACGTGGAGCTTATTCAAGGAATAGCTACTGCAGGCCCTTGATAAATATGTACCTCTCAGGCAGGGAGGATGTGGTTGAACGAGGGAGCAGTGGTTTACGAAAGAAGTTGAATCTCTTGTCAACAGGATAAAGAAGTTGTATGCTAGGATGAGACGTGAAGGCTCAGTTAGGGTGCTTGAGAGTCACAGGATAGCCAGGAAAGACCTAAAGAGAGAAACTAAGAAGAACTAGGAGGGGACATGCAAAGTCGTTGGCAGAAAGGATCAGGGTAGCACAGTGGCTCAGTGGTTAGCATTGCTGCCTCACAGCATTAGGCTCCCAGGTTCAATTCCAGCCTTGGGCGTCTGTCTGTGTGGAGTCTGCACATTCTCCCCGTGTCTGCGTGGGTTTCCTACGGGTGCTCTGGTTTCCTCCCACAGTCACAAAGATGTGCAGGTCAGGTGAATTGGCCATGCTAAATTGCCCCTAGTGTTAGGTGCGTTAGTCAGAGAGAAATGAGTCTGGGTGGGTTACTCTTCGGAGGGTCGGTGTGGACTTATTGGGCTGCAGGTCCTGTTTCCACACTGTAGGGAATCTAAAAGAAAACTCTAAAGCTTTCTATAGGTATATCAGGAATTAAAGAATGACTAGAGTAAGATTAGGGCCAATCAAGGATGGTAGTGGGAAGTTGTGCATGGTGTTCAAGGAGATAGGGGAAATGCTAAATGAATATTTTTTGTCAGCATTCACACTAGAAAAAGACAATTTTGTTGAAGAGAATACTGAGAAACAACTTACTAGACTAGATGGGATTGAGATTCACAAGGAGGAGGTGTTAGCAATTCTGGAAAGTGTGAGAATAGTTAAGTGCCCTGGGCCAGATGGAATTTACCCTAGGATTCTCTGGGAAGCCAGGGAGGAGATTGCCGAGCCTTTGGCTTTGATCTTTTTGTCGTCATTGTCTACAGGAATAGTGCCAGAAGACTGGAGGATAGCAAATGTTGTTCCCTTGTTTACAAAAGGGAGTACAGACAACCCTGGTAGTCATAGAACAGTGAACCTTACTTCAGTGTTGGATAAAGAGTTGGAAAGGGTTATAAGAGGTAGGATTTATAATCATCTCAAAAGAAATAATTTGATTAGGGTTAGTCAACATGGTTTTGTGAAGGGTAGGTCATGCCTCACAAACCTTATTGAGTTCTTTGAGAAGGTGACCAAACAGGTGGATGAGGGGAAAGCTGTTGATGTGGTGTATATGGATTTCAGTAAGGTGTTTAATAGGGTTCCCCATGGCAGGCTCTTGCAGAAAATATAGAGGCATGGGATTGAGTGTGATTTAGTGATTTGGATCAGAAACTGGCTAGCTGAAAGAAGACAGAGGGTGGTGGTTGATGGGAAATGTTCATCCTGGAGTTCAGTTACTAGTGGTGTACTGCAAAAGTCTGTTTTCAGTCCATTACTGTTTGTCATTTTTATAAATGACCTGGATGAGGGCGTAGAAGAATGGGTTAGTAAATTTGCGGATGACACTAAGGTCAGTAGAGTTTTGGATAGTGCAGAAGAATGTTGTAGGTTATAGATGGACATAGACAAGCTGTAGAGCTGGGATAAGAGGTGGCAAATGGAGCTTAATGCGGGAAAGTGTGAGGTGATTCAATTTGGAAGGAGCAACAGGAATGCAGAGTACTGGGCTGAGATTCTTGGGAGTGTAAATGAGCAGAGACATCTCGGTGTCCAGGGATATAGATCCCTGAAAGTTGCCACCCATGTTGATAGGGTTGTTAAGAAGGCAAATGGTGTGTTAGTTTTTGTTAGTAGAGGGACTGAGTTTTGGAACCATGAGGTCATTCTGCAGCTGTACAAAACTCTGGTGCGGCCACACTTAGAGTTTCGCATACAGTTCTGGTCACTGCATTATAGGAAGGATATGGAAGCTTTGGAAAGGGTTCAGAGGAGATTTACTAGGATGTTGCCTGGAAGGCCTTACGACAAAAGTGTATGGGACTTGAGGCTATTTTCATTAGAGAGAAGAAGGTTGAGAGGTGACTTATTTGAGACAAATAAGATAATCAGAGGGTCAGATAGGGTGGACAGTGAGAGCGTTTCTCCTTGAATGGCGATGGCTAACACGAGGGGACATAGCTTTAAATTGAGGGGTGATAGATATAGGACAGAGTCAGAGGTAGTTTCTTTACTCAGAGAGTAGTAAGGTCATGGAGTGCACTGCCTGCAACAGTAGTAGACTATCCAGCGTTAGGTCGTTGGATAGTCATATGGGCGAAAATGGAATAGTGTAGGTTAGGTGGGTTTCAGATTGGTTTCACAGGTCGGCACAACATCAAGGGCCGAAGGGCCTGTACTGTGCTGTAATGTTCTATGTTCTATCTTTAGACTGTAGGAGGAAACAGGAGCACCCGGAGGAAAACCGTGCAGACATGGGGAGAATGTACAAACTCCATGCAGATAGTCGCCAGAGATCCCTGGTGTGGTGAGGCACCAGTGCTAACCACTGAGTCACCATGCCACCATGCATTAACATCACTAAATATTCTTGTCACTGATTGCTTTGCTTTGTTTGGGTGTTTGCTCTGCGCAAATTGGTTGTGTGTTGCCTATAGTACTTCCAAAGTACTGCATAAGTTGTAAATCCCTTCTGGCAGTTATGAAACTATTAACAGTGCTATATGAATGCAAAACTTCCTTTAAACAATGCATTGTTTCGCAAGGTAGAATAATCTTGTTAGTCAAGGACAAAATACTACAAACAGCAGAAATCCGAAATAAAACACCAAAAATGCTGCTCATGGGCATTTAATCTTCTACAGATGCTGCCTGATCTGTATGTTGTATTGTTCAAAATGATCCTAACCAGTCTCCATTCATTTACTATCGTCTGCTAGTGTGACTCTTCTGACAATAGCTATAGACTGATATATGGGTGGCACAGTGGTTAACACCACCAGGGACCTAGGTTTGATTCCAGCCTTGGGCGACTGTCTGTGTGGAGTTTGCATATTCTCCCTGTGTGGGTCTGTGTAGGATGCTCTTCAGAGGGTTGGTATGAACATGTTGGGCCCAATGATCTGCTTCCACACTGTAGGGATTCTATGAAATATTTAACCATTAACTTGTGTTGTTTCTTTCAAACTGTTCCTGTTGTACTTGGTATAACCTAGCCTGCACATCCCCTGGAGACCACAGGGCAATTTAGCATGATCAATCCATCTAACCTGCACCTCTTTGGACTGTGGGAGGAAACCTGAGCACCTGAAGGAAATCTGTGTAGACATTGGGCGAATGTGCAGACTCCACACAGACAGTCACCTGAGGCTGGAATTGAACCCAGGTCCCTAGCACTGTGAAGCAGCAGTACTAACCACCGAGCCACTGTACCTCCCAGTAGGTAGTACAGTTGGAAGATTAAGAGTATACAGTCTGACGAGCCCTTGAGTTATTATAGTGGTACCTGAAACTATAGCTATTTAGTTGATATTTTATATCCCCAGCAATTGTGAAATTTATGAAATCCTTGACTCAGGCTGGCTTTTTAAATGATGCGAAGGAAGCAGAGAGTGAGAGAGAGAGAGCAAATCTTCTAGATCGTGCTGTTACCAATCAATTTTTCTTTCTCACCACTGTCCTTCCATGCAGCCAATGAAATATGGTTAGTTTGTACATTCCTGTCTCTAACTTAGCGAGGAAGGTTATCAAAAATTACTGAAGGATCTTGATCAGATGGGGAAGTGGGCTGATGATTGGCAGCAGCATTTCAATACAGATAAATGTGAGGTGTTGCACTTTGGAAAGTTAAACTAAGGTTGAACTTATACAGTAAATGGCAAGGTGCTGATGAGTGTTGTGGAACAGAGGGACCTAGGAGTACAAGTACATAGTTCTTTGAAAGTGGTGTCACTGGTAGACAGGGTGGTGAAGAAGGCATTTAGCGTGCTGGCCTTCATCGGTCGAGACACTGAGTGTAGGAGTTGGGACGCTATATTACAGTTGTATAAGTTATTGGTGAGGCCACACTTGGAGTATTGTGTGCAGTTTTGATCATTCTGTTGTAAGCAAGACATAGTTTAAATGGAAAAAGTGCAAAGAAGATTTACAAGGATGTTGCCAGGGCGAGTAGGCCAGAGATATAAGGAGAGGTTGGTCAGGATAGGACTTTATTCCTTGGAACGCAGGGGAATGGGTGATCTTATTGCGGTGTATAAAATCATGAGGAGCATCGACAGGATAAATGCATAGTCTTTTTCTCAGGGGTGGGGAATTGAAAGCTAGAAGGCATAGGTTTAAGGTGAGTGGGGAAAGATTTAAGAAGGACGTGAGGGGCAACTTCTTCACCCTGACAATATTACATATCTAGAATGAGCAGCCAGAGAAAGTGGTTGAGGCAGGTACAATAGTAACATTTAAACCATATTTGGATAGGACATGGATGGGCAGGTTTAGAGGGGTATGGGTCAAATGTTGGTCAGTGTTGGCACTATGGTCAGCATGGACCAGTTTGGGCCAAAGGGCCTGTTTCCCTGCTGTATTACTCTATGACTCTAACTACATTCTTCGCATACTGGATATTTGCAGGCAAACCTTTCAATCCAAGATGTGCAATTTATCAGAAAAAGACATTACTGGAAATGGTGGAATGTTTATACTGCTGAGTTTACATCAAACCAGAAATCCATAAGCTTTCATTTTGATTTTGTTTCAGAAGGATCAAGAGTTCCGTTCTGAATGGAGATAACTCTGAGAGGAAGAGTCAAGCTTTTGCCCCGTGAAGCCAATCACTCTCACCAAACTGTTTTCGTTTGTGGAGCTTCTATGCCAGAGAATTGAATAAAAATCTTCAAGTTGTTAGAACTGAGAATCTTTAGGCTAATTGACTCTGAAATGAATGGTTAAAAAGGTTTTTATCTTCAAAGTAAAGGTAAACAGGAGTAAGTTAAGTAATACCTCAGAGTTGGGATAGGGGTGAAATTTCTCTGGAATTGATCATCAGTAGTTTTGGTAAACATGTTGAAATTGTATTTTGCTGTTTGTGTCAAGATCTATATATGTAGCTTTGTTTGTGGTCTTCCTTTGTTTATTCATGCACAGGATATGGACATCCCTGGCCAAGCCAGTGCTTATTACCACAAAGCATGCCAGAAATCACAGCGGACCAGACAGCATCCACTGAGGGAGTTAAAAATCACACAACACCAGGAAATAGTCCAACAGGTTTAATTGAAAGCACTAGCTTTCTGAGCACTGCACCTTCATCAGGTGGTTATGGAGTACACAATTGTAAAACACAGAATTTATAGCAAAAGTTTACAGTATTATGTAACTGAAATTACACATTGAAAAATACCTTGATTGAAGGAACAAGCCCTTCGGCCCTCCAAGCCTGAGCCGATCCAAATGTACTGTCTAAACTTGTCGTCCAATTCCTAAGCATCTGTATCCCTCTGTTCCCCACATACTCATGCATCTGTCCAGACACATCTTAAATGAATCTACCGTGCCTGCCTCTAGCACCTCTGCTGGCAACGCATTTCAGACACCCACCACCCTCTGTGTAAAGTACTTGCCGCATGTATCCCCCTTAAACTTTTCACCTCTCACCTTGAAAGCATGACCTCTCGTTATTGATTCCTTCACCCTGGGAAAAAGCTTATCTCTATCTACCCTGTCTGTACCCTTCATGATTTTATATACCTTAATCAGGTTCCCCCTCAATCTCCTTTATTCTAATGAAAATAAACCTAACCTACTCAACCTCTCTTCATAGCTAGCACCTTCTATACCAGGCAACATCCTTGTAAACCTTCTGCATCCTCTCCAAAGGGTCCACATCCTTTTTGTAATGTGGCGACCAGAACTGAACACAGTATTCTAAATGCGGCCGAATCAATGTCTTGTACAATTTTAACACGTTTGTCAAGTCTCTCATCTGTTAGAGTGACCACGTTAGTTTCACTTCTTTCATATGTAAATCACAAAACTTTTTTTAGAAGTTACATTCTCAGGTAAACTTTAACAATTGATGTCAGCCCAGATAATGTGTTGAAGGTGTTAAGCCCCCTGTGTGCTGTTCTCTGTGCCGTACTGATTCTAATCTAAAAAATAAGCACTGAGGCTGTTGCTGTGATGCCATCATTGTGGGGGATGCTGGTGTAGAGTGCTGAAACATCCATTGTGATGAGGAATATTCCTGATTTGATTGGTCCGTAGGTGCTGAGTTTCTGTAAGAAATCCGGTGTCGCAAAGAAGCTGGGGATCCCCTGTACAATGTACAATGTTACCTCATTTTTTAGATTAGAATCAGTCTAAACAGTACGGCATAGAGAACAGCACACAGGGGGCTTAACACCTTCAACATATTACCTGGGCTGACACCAATTGTTAAAGTTTACCTGAGAATGTAACTTTTAAAAGAAGTTTTGTGATTTACATAAGAAAGAAGTGAAACTAACATCGTCATTCTAACAGATGAGAGACTTAACAAACAATCAAGTTATTTTTCAATGTGTAATTTTAGTTACATCACACTGTAAACTTTTACTATAAATTCTGTGTCTTACTCCACAACCACCTGATGAAGGAGCAGCGTTCTGAAAGCTAGTGCTTCCAATTAAACCTGTTAGATTATAACCTGGTGTTGTGTGATTTTTAACTTTGTATATGCCAGTCCAACACTGGCATCTCCATATCATATCCACTGAGAGAGAGAGAGAGAGCGAGAGAGAGCAGGGTAACTTTTCATTTCTATAAATGTTGTCCCCTCTACACTTCATGTCCGCTCTGGTGAAGAGTCATCTAGAATCAATACATTAGCTTGGTCTCTCTCCATGGAAGCCACCTGACTTTTTTGATTTTTTTGTCTTCAGTATAAAGCAGGAATGTTGTGGTGAAGTTTATTGCACAGTTTGACTACCAAAATGTCTTTGTGTATTGCTAAGAATATTTATGGGAGTAAAAGACACAAAAGTTGGTTACTAGAATTCTTTGACTAAGGTTTAACTGAGATATTGGCAGAGACATTGAAGGAAGAAATAAGAGAAGGATTCCATATGGTAATGCTTAAAGTGATCCATTAACATTTAGAATTAAAAGGAAGTTTGATATGTCATCTAGAATTAGTAAACATCTAGTTAAATATAAAGCAATTGATTTAATGACAGAGAGGGAATTTAAAGAGTCGAGCTAGAGGAAAGAAAGAGAGAAATGCAATTTTAAGGTTTTGATCTTCAAAGGGAAAGAGATTTAGACAAGAAGACTTTGAGAAAGAAGAGTGTTGCTCTCTTATATCTAGCAAAAGAACTGCGTCGACTCTTACTAATAGTAAAGCAATAATATTTGTTAATTTGACACAATTAAAATTGGACAACAAATACATTATGGTCTAATGATAAACACTACAAATCTATCTTATGCTTTAACTTAACTTTGATGATCATATACCACCACACTAGAACTTAGCCAGGCTCCACGTAGTGGCGTCGCCTGGTCTTCTTTTGATAGTATCAGAGTTGTGTTTCAGTGTTTATTCTCGAGTTACCACTCTCCACTTACCACTCAGGTTATCACCCCTGAGGAATTCTTATACTCATGCCCTTTTGGGAGGGTCTTGATGAGTATCTGATAATGCATAGATCAGCTTCAATCACCCTGATTGATCAGACTCAGCCAAGTGTTGGGATGCTGATGGCGGGGTGGTCTTTAAATGCCCATTATTGGAGGTGCTGGGTGCACGTAGCCTCCTCCAAATAAGGGTGCAAGGCACCTCCACGCCTGGACACACCTCAATGTTTCCAATTGTCCCGAGGATGACATTCAAACCCAAATTCAGCTGTGTAGGATCTGCAGCTACCAGGTTTGTTTGCAAACGGTCTGTTGGGAACTGTGGCCTGTCTGGATTCTGCAGTACGTGGATTGACACGGTCACTTTGGTCAAGGCTGGGTTCCATTTCCCAGCATGCTTTAATCATTGACCATCTTTTGTAACTCCATGATAAGTTCATTATTTTAGATTAGATTAGATTAGATTACTTATAGTGTGGAAACAGGCCCTTCAGCCCAACAAGTTTTGAGTGAGTTAAAGTGAGTACTGCAGATGCTGGAGATTAGAGTCAAGAATGTGGTGCTGGAAAAGCACAGCTGGTCAGGCAGCATCTGAGGAGCAGGAAAATCGACATTTCAGGCAAAAGCCCTTCATTATTTTGAGTGACTCGTCCAGCCACAGACCCTCCTCTTGATCCTGAATGCAAAGCATGATGGGTCACATAATAAAAGACCAACCTCTTTTGCGGTGAGTACATGATCATCCAAACTCAAGCAAAGCAGAGTATACACTTAAACCACTACACTGTTACAGATAGCATATGAGAATCAAGCAAACTAATAAAATTAAATAAACAAGGAGAAATAAGCAAATACAAAAACAAATTCATAAGTGAGCAACAGAAAACAAGTTCTTAACAAAAAATGAAAAACAATGAAGTAATAAAACTCCACAAGAGCAACAAAAAAAATCAACAAATACAGCCAAAAATAAAATTAATTACAGAACAAACGTTACCAAACCACAAGAAAAATAATTCGTAATGAAAATTTTTTAGAAAGAAAATTTGAAATTGAACAAGCATTAGAAAATCAGGGAATATTTTATACATTAGAGAAATGGCCAAATACAAGAAAAATTTATACGGATAAAGACTCTCTAGGCCGAACCAAATATTTACAAAGCTTCAATAAGCTTGGGGAGACCAGAATTTGAGTGAGGTCTCCAGACCTGGTCTGTTTGATGTCCCGTGAGTGTCATTCCCGATGACGATGACTATCCTGATGTGATATATAGTAGGACCCACATATCCGGAGATTCGGTTTCAGTTATCTGCAGATTAATGCGGCCGGAAAATATTATATGGAACATGCCAGAAATAATTCCGGATCTGCCAGGGAGGTAAATTTCCCATTTAAATGATAAGGTTTGTGAGTATCCACGGTATCGGACATCTGCAGTCGGCCTGGGAGTGCATCACCTGCAGATACGGGGGTCACCTCATCTTGATTCCATTCCACACAGTCATCATTATCCTGGGGAGACATCAAGGTCATTTCTGCTGTTATCTTTGTCTAATTTCTGAATAGTTTTGAACTCGCCCACTCTCTTTTTTGGAGAGGAATGG
Organism: Chiloscyllium plagiosum; assembly: GCF_037043375.1. Taxonomy (NCBI): domain Eukaryota; kingdom Metazoa; phylum Chordata; class Chondrichthyes; order Orectolobiformes; family Hemiscylliidae; genus Chiloscyllium; species Chiloscyllium plagiosum. The sequence goes on along the minus strand of NW_028270158.1, from coordinate 65,108,984 downwards.
AAACCGAATGTGGAATGTTGAATTGGGTTTAGAGGTCTGGTAGTCTCCACTTTGGTTTCTAGTGGTAGGGGTGAAGATTGTTCAAGTGAACTGACCATGATGTGGTTAGGGAAGACTAAAATGAGTTGGTCATGACAAGTTTAGACAAGTGAAGATAAAGTTGCCCTGCTTGAAGGGCTAAGACGAGGCAGTCAGCATGACCAGTGATTTAAACTGAAGGCGATCTCAAGAGACTGATGATTTAAATATAAATGAAACTGAGCAGCAACCACAGAAATGTAACCTGGTTAATCCCACCAGCATGCACAGAAGTAAGACTTGGACAAAGTGTGAGTTGCATGCAAGTTTGGAACATCAGAAACAGTTACACTCTGCCACGGGTGGCTGTTTGGAGCTGTTTCATCACCTGGACTAGTGTCAAATAGGCACCCAACAGAGAGTCATCAGTGTGTTCTGAATCCTCTGTCTCTGGGGGTGTGATCATATTGAACCCTCCTGATTTCTATGTTTGTGTTGACTTATGCCCTCTATTGGAGACATCTGGAGTTACTGTCTGGTCATCTGAGTTAGTCTGTTTAGTCTGTACTAGGTATTTTGTATTCATGTTGCGGGCATGCCGTTAGGAGTTTGACTTATAGCAAGTTGAGAATGCTCAGTTATTTCTGTCATGTCTGTGTGGTTAGCGAGTGATTCCAATCTGTAAGGTAGTCGCCTACTGGGTCACTTAAAATGGTCGGTCCCTTGGATGTGGAAGTCGCTGTTGGTGGCAGCGAAAAAAGTGCATCATTTTCGTCGGGGGATTGGACTGAGGATATGTCGTGGGATGTCCTTGATGTTGTTATTTGGTCTAGGGCAGTGTCATCCATCATACATATAGTAAGGTGGCGAGAGTGTTGAGTATTAAATCTTGAGGTATTCAGAGTTGTCCGGTATCCCAAAGAAATTCTGTAGGGTGGCCTCCTACCTCACTATTGCACTTTGTGTCAGAGACCCACACTGGGGAGGCAGAAGCCTAACACCATCATGCAGATGCCTCATAGGTTGGGTGTGAGGTGTACATGGGTTGGCTAGTGTCCATGGACTGCAGCTTGCCGAGTGGGGCCTTCTAATAGGAGTTGATATCTGCCTCTATCAGATCTAGGTCCCCCTGTGGTTGGTGGTCCCTGTGACTGCAAGTATGGCTGCGCATGGGCTCAACATTCCCATGCATAGTGAGCTGCATGCCTGCAGTGGTAGCACAGCTCTCGCACTCAGGGCATTCTTTTGAGAACCCATGTCTTATTGTAGCTTGGCTCTGTGGGATCAAAGTTCACAAGGGCCTTCCTGTTCTCTTCAGTGGCATGGGAAACTGGGGTCGTAGCCCACTTAGCCTTGAATAACTGACCCCTGTTTAAATCACCGTAGACTCCTGTAAAGTGTACCTGTAAGTGACCACCAAAGGCAGTCAGGTGTTCCCTCTTCTTTTGCCTACAATTGTTTAACCTGTCTATGGGGTCTCCCTTATTATAGCCAATTGCAGTCAGGATCACCTTGTTCACATTTGTGAGGATTCGGCCCCCCATACGTTTAGTGGATTTGGGATTGTGGACAGCACTAAATGACTTAAACACATTACGATGAGTTTTACATCCTCTCTCTCGTCCAGCCTGTGTCCCCAGGGGTGCTGAAGGAGTTGTCTCTTCTGATAAGGGCGGGGGTGGAACCCAATCCTCCGTGCATATGGCTTATGGCACATATCTTCCCTGAGCTCATCTCAGTCTATTCCTTGTTCTTCTCCTTCCTCTCTAACCCCTCCATATGCGCATATTATTCCATTGTGGATTGAGAGCTGTGCTTTTAATTTCTCCATCTCCTGCAGGCACTTGATGTGGTCTGAGGCTGCCTGCCTCTCTTCTCTGTCTGCATGGTCCAGTACTCTTTGCTCCTCAGAGTTGTGTTCACGTGTGCATGACAGTGTGTCTCTGTGTATGTTTGTGAGTGTGTGTATGTGTATGTGTGCGTGTGTGTACATTTTAATGCTTAAGCATATATATTTTTATCATTCAAATTGTTTGTTAATAACTTAGATTCCCTACAGTTTGGAAACAAACCCTTCGACCCAACAAGTCTGCACCAACACTCCAAACAGTAACCCACCCAGACCCATTCCCCTACCCAATATTTACCCCTGACTAATGTACCTAACACTATGGGAAATTTAGCACGGCCAATTCACCTGACCAGCACATCTTTGGACTATGGGAGGAAACACAAGCACCTGGAGGAAACCCACGCAGACACGGGGAGAATGTGCAAACTCCAGACAGACAGTTGCCCAGGACAGGAATTGAACCCGGGTCCCTGGTGCTGTGAAGCAGCAGTGCTAACCACTGAGCCATCATGCTGCCCCTCCAGAATAATCTTTGTATCTTTATTTGAATAAGGTTTTTTTTGATAATAAACCATTTATTTGTTGCTGACTATTGAAACCTGGCAGACTTGTTCTTAACTCTAGTTAAAGTTCAAATATACTGTAACCAGTGAAGATGTGGAACTCGAAAAGAAAAAAGTGACCTTCCACCCTTGATTGTAACAATCATCTGACAGCTCATTATTGAGCCTTGGTTACAAGTAGATTGTATTTCAATTTTTCTCATCAGTGCAATGATGAGAATAAATCACAATGGACTGAACTTTGTTGGCCCTTGAACATCATGGGCAGTAACGAGTCAAAAAGGGAACAAACGTGGAGAGTGGATAAACGAGATTCTTAATTTTTGACAAGTATGAGACTCTGATTTTTCACCCAAGGCTTGAATGGCAAGTTGAGAATCTCAGTAGAGAGTGAGCAGAGGCATAATTGCATGGATTTACATGTCATTAGTTCCTAACTGGGAATTTGTGTTGCAGACGTTTCGTCCCCTGTCTAGGTGACATCCTGAGTGCTTGAGATACTCCTGTGAAGCGTTTCTGTGATCTTTCCTCCGGCATTTGTAGTGGTTTGAATCTGCCGCTTCCGGTTGTCAGTTCCAGCTGTCCGTTGCAGTGGTCGGTATATTGGGTCCAGATCGATGTGCTTATTGATTGAATCTGTGGATGACTGCCATGCGGTAAGATTCCGCAAATTCAACCCAAACTCTGGGTCAGATATGTGGATGACACCTTTGTAATCATTAAAAATACAGAAATAGAGAACACACACTGGATCATCAACGCCACACTGACAGGAATCCGATTCACGAGAGAGGAAGAAAAGGACAACCAACTCCCATCCCTAGACGTGATGGTACAGAGAACACCTAACGGAGAATTCACCACAAAGGTATACAGGAAAGCCACACACAGAGACCAAGTCCTAAACTACGAAAGCACTGAGGATGTCACCTAGACAGGGGACGAAACGTCTGCAACACAAATTCCTAGCTCAGCGAACAGAACCCGAGCACCCGAGCTACAAATCTTCTCACAAACATTAGTTCCTAACCTCACCTGATTTATAGCAATTTTCTAATCACCCACACAATAGAGAGAAACTAGATGGTGACAATTTCCAAAGGGAAAGTCTTAGTGGGTACCCATTAAACAGGGTATGCTGCTTAATCCCAACTTCTAATCTCTGCATAACTGGAGCAGGTAAACAGGGAGGTGCTGGATGCTGAACAGTTGGGAGAGCAGCAGCAGTCTCTGAGGAAGAAAATGAGGACATTGAGCAGGAGGAACACCACCTTCTGCATGAGAAAGTGCAGCAATGTCAGTCACAACAGGACGTCACTGACATCCAGTTCTCATTAGATCTGAGCTGGATTCAGTGGTCATTTGTTGTAAGTTTGTCATTGCGTGACAATCAAGCTGCCCCTATTTGTTCCCAGTTTGCTTTTTGGCCATAAGACACGAGATATAGGAGCAGAAGCAAGCCATTCAGCCTATCAAGTCCCAATGAGATTATGGCAGATCTGGTAATCCTCAATTCCACTTTCCTGCCTTCTCCCCATAACCCTTGATTTCCTTGTGATTAAAAATCTGTCTATCTCAACCTTGAATATTTTTAATGACTCAGCCTCAACAGCCATCTTCAGTAAAGAATTGCACAGCCTCAGGGAAAAGCAATTCCTCTTTCTTTTGCTTTTATTGCTGTTCTAGACTTTCAACCATGTCATGGCTCCATATTGAACAATGACAAAATATTATGTTGAGCATTGGAAAAGCCTAGCATTCCTTAGATGGTGTTCGAACCTGTAATGGCACTAAAACTTGGTCACTAGAAAGGTCACTAGATTAGATTCCCTATAGTGTGGAAACAGGGCCTTCAGCCCAACAAGTCCACACCGACCCTCCAAAGAGTAACCCACCCAGTCTCATTTTCCCTCTGGCTAATGCACCTAACGCTATAGGCAGTTTAGCAAGGCCAATTCACCTGACCTGCACACCTTTGGACTGTGGGAGGAAACTGGAGCACCCGGAGGAAACCCACGCAGACACAGAGAGAATGTGCAAACTCCACACAGACAGTCACCCACGGCTGCAAAGGAACCTGGGACCCTGGTGCTGTGAGGCAGCAGTGCTAACCACTGAGCCACCATGCCACCCATGTTAAGTCTGCTTTCTTTCCGCAAATACTGCCAGACCTGCTGAGTTTTTCCAGCAATTTCTGATTTTTAAATTTAAAAATGGGTATCTTGTGCAGTTTGATTCTTGAAACTGCAGTTACAATGATAGTTGGTCAGACAGGAGATGGTCTAAAATAGCAACATGGTTACGAATGTGCTCTCGTATTGCCAATGAAATCTCACTGTCACACCATCAGAAGCTCTTCTTTTCTGCCACCCTTGCACTCTGTATACTGTGAATAATAGTACCTGGCTGGCAGCTATTGACCTGTTGGATAGCTGGACTTTAAGTATGGTATGGTGGCTGGTGAGCACATGAAAGTGAGAGTGCGGTGCTGCAGAGTTATGGTGCCTACACAATAAGGTGAGCATTATTAAACAGTGTGAAAGAACTCACTGGATCTCATGGAGGGAAACCATCCATGAAATTCCCTGAAACTTGCATTTGGATGGTTGTCAGTAAAATTCTGCTCAATACATATGCTTCATTTGATGCAGTCTGTGCAGTCTCGATACTGCTTCCCTTGAAATTGTACTTCTACTTTCCCAGATCATATACGTCCCAATATTCACCAGAATGTGCAAACATTAAACCTCTAGGCTAGTCATACTGAATGTTCGTATCATCTATCATACACTTAACAATATAAATTTGATTTTGCAATCATATTGTCCTTTTTAGATTCAATATATATTAAAGTATACATTTATGTGAATTTTGTTCTTTCCTATGTCTAAAATATCACACATCCACCAGTAGATTAAACATTCTATTTAAACAGTACCTGTCAATATTATTTATAAGTATGAATGGTTTTCCCATTGTGTTGATCACAGAGAACTGGAGGGTGAATTGAGAAAGGTGTTGGATGGGTTAACAAGGGGAGAATACCTCATCTAGGCAGGACAATATTGGCAATAACTCGGGTGATTGTTTTCAATTATTAGGCAAAAATCTGCCAAAAGTGTTGTGTGAGCTGCTGAATTGCTTTCAGAATGCATATTGCATTAAGCATCTTGTAACTATTCACAAGAAGCAAACACCCTTACATATTCAAAGAAGGCCAAAAAATGTTAACATGAAAAGCTTCTAATAAAATCGGAGCCTACTTAATGTATTCTTATTAAATGTGCTTCAATTGTTCTCAATATTTTTCCCATCATAAAATGTCAAACTAACAAACCTATAATTCCCATGATCATTGCTTCTGTCATTTGCAAGCTTTGAATAGGATAAAGTTGCTTCCAAGTCTTCTGATCACAACCCCTATTCATTGAGCTTTGTTACATTCTTGGCACAATTCACTCACTTTTACCCTCACTGCCGTATGTGCACTTAATTGGATTCATTCCATCTGGTCCTGTTGTCTTATGAATATTCAAAAACACCAGTTCCATACTGATCATTTCATTGCTAACCTTTAATTTCTTGGAGAACGTGAATACATCTCCTGCTGTTCCAATTACAGGAATCAGACAATTTCTTTAATGAAAACTGTTATCAAATCATCATTTCATCTTTCTGTCGTACTGTTTGTCTCCCCATTATTATACTTCGCTGGTCTCAAAGTGATCATTTATTTCTACCTTCCTTTGTAACTGCTATCTCCCGTATCTCTTCCCCCACAAACTCTGCAGTTTATTTTTTAATTTTTATTCATTGTTCACTAACATGTGCCTTCACAAATGTAGTTGTATATTACTTATTTAGTTGTTATATGTTAAAAGTATTTTCCATCATTTGTAAATGAACCCAGAAACCTATTCCAGCTCCCGTACTTCTTTCAATGCTCCCCAGTGAACAAAGAACAAAGAACAAAGAAAATTACAGTACAAGAACAGGTCCTTCAGCCCTCCAAGCCTGTGCTGATCCAAATCCTCTATCTAAACCTGTTGCCTTTTTTCCAAGGATCTGTATCCCTGCCCATTCATGTGTCTGTCTAGATACATCTTAAATGACGCTATCATACCCACCCCTACCACCTCCGTTGGCAATGCATTCCGGGCACCCTCTGCGCAAAGAACTGTCTAAACATTAAACCTTTCCCCTCTGTCCTTGAACTTATAACCACTAGTAATTGACTCCCCCACTCTGGGAAAAAGCGTCTTGTCCACCCTGCCTATACCTCTTATGGTTTTGTAGACCTCAATCAGGTCTCCCCTCAACCTCCATCTTTCAAATGAAAATAATCCAAATCTACTCAACCTCACGTTTTAACTAGTGCCCTCCATACCAGGCTACATCCTGGTGAACCTCCTCTGCACCGTCTCCAAAAGCATTCACATCCTTTTGATAATGTGGCAACCAGAACTGTACACAATATTCCAAATGTAGATGATCCAAAGTCCTATACAACTGTGACCTGACCTGCGAACCCTGTACTCAAAACCCTGCCCAATAAAGGAAAACATGCTGTATGAATTTTTGACCACTCTATCCCTCTGCGTTGCCATCTTCAGGGTACAATGGACCGGAACACCCAGATCTCTCTGTACATCAATTTTCCCCAGGACTTTTCCATTTACTGTATAGTTCACTCTTGAATTGGATCTTCCAAAATGCATCAACTCCCATTTGCCCGATTGAACTCCATCGACCATTTCTCTGCCCAAGTCTCCGATCTATCTATATTCTGCTGCATTCTCTGATAGTTCCCTTCACTATCTGCTACTCCACCAATCTTTGTGTCATCTGCAAACTTGCAAAGCCCAACCACCTATACCTTCCTCCAGATCATTTATGTATATCACAAACAACAGTCCCAATATGGATCACTGTAGAACACCACTGATCACAGGTTTCCATTTTAAGAAACTTCCTTCCACTACTACTCTATGTCGTCTGCTGCCTAGCTAGTTCTCTATCCATCTAGCTAGAACACCCTGGACCCCATGTGACTTCTCCTTCTCCATCAACCTACCGTGGGGAACCTTATCAATCACCTTACTAAAGTCAATGTATATGACATCTACAGCCCTTCCCTCATCAATAAACTTTGTCACTTCCACAAAGAGTTCTATTAGGTTGGTAAGACATGATTTTCCCTGCACAATACCATGCTGCCTATCACTGGTAAGTCCATTTTCTTCCAAATGTAAATAGGTCCTACGCCTCAGTATCTTCTCCAGCAGCTTCCTTACTACTGACGTCAGGCTCACCGGTCTATAATTATCTAGATTACCCTTTCCACCCTTCTTAAACAGGAGGACAACACTAACAATTGTCCAGTCCTCCTGAACCTCACCCGTGTTCAAGGATGCTGCAAAGATATTTGTTAAGGCCCCATCTATTTCCTCTCTTGCTTCTCAAGTAACTTGGGATAGATCCCATCTGGACCTGGGGATTTAACCCCTTAATGCCTTTTAGAATAACCAACACTTCCTCCCTCCTTATGCCAACTTGACCTGGAGTAATCAAACATCTATCCCTCACCTCAATATCCATCATGTCCCTCTCCTCGGTGAAGACCGATGCAAAATACTCATAAAGAATCTTGCCCATTTTCTCTGACTCTGCACATAATTTCCCTCCTGATTGGATGGAATCTCTCTGGTTGAGTGGAACCTTGGGATATTTTTTCTTTGAAAGATTGCCATTCTCCTACAATTCAAATAATAATTAAAATCTCTAATACTTGTTCTTGATTATCATTATTTAAAATCCCATTTCATATCCTTGCTCTGAATATGTGTTTTTGTTATGATCTCAGCTGATGATAATACTGGACAAGTCAGATCGATCCCAAGCTAAAGTCTGATTTAGTAGTTTGCATGTTTCAGTTTTGTTGTTGGTTTTCATGGTAGTAAGCCATTGTTCCTGTTTATGTGAGGCTGCTAATCTTCTCTAACACATGAACAAAAATGTATTACACAAAAGAATAAAATATATTGCCATATATTATATAGTTTAGAAAGATCTTAACATAAGTAGCAAAATGAAGTTGCAAACTGTTTCCCAGCGATATCCTTTACACATATTCCATCTCAGAAAAAATATTATTATTTTAGTGCCTTTACTTCTTACTTAGTTGAATCTTTCCAATTCTTCTTCTGGGACTGCTGATAGTTTAATGACATTTTCGTGTTTTTGTGGCTTGAACATCCTTTCAGTTCTGACAACTTGAAAACTTTAATATGATCCCTCCCAGCTTAGAGATTTCACAAACTAAAGCTTATCTGCTCCAGTAACCACACCCTGAACGGAAATCTGGTTTCTTTTGCTAGTGTGAAGCTGAAACCTGATGCTGAAGTGAACTCAGCAAGATATTGGTCCTGGTTTGTTCTCTCTGCACATCATTAACATTTCACTGTAAATATTTCAGCAGTTAGCAGTGCTGGTATCTTGCTGGGGACTTGACCGTTTTGAAATGATGTATATAGGTCACTGTTCCAAATGACTTTCTTAAGAAAAAAACACCTCCATAGAGAGAGCTGTCTCTATTTGAAATATTCAAATTCCCAAATAATAATGATATACACACTTACTACAATTTTGTTTCTCTTGATATCATAGATTTACATATTTCATTACAGCAATGGTCAAAAGTAAATAATTGGCTGCAAAGCACTTTGACACATCCTGAGATTGTGGAAGTTGCTATATAAATGCATTTCATTCAATCCTATTATCAAAAATTTAAATGGCTCTACTTAAGCAAAGGCAAGCAATACTTTTGACAACTTTCACAGTTAGACTCTGCACAATCATTGTAATCATCCTTAATTCCTCTTCAAATTTCTAAGGATTTTAAATCCAGTAACTGATAAAATGCCATCCAGATGCAATATCTCTCGAGTTCGATAGGAATTTTAAAAATTCATTTATGGGATGGGGGAATCATTGGCTGGTCAACATTTATTGCCTGCCCCTCGGTATCTTTGAGAAGTTGGTGATGAGCTGCCTTCATGAACCACTGCATACTTTTTGATCAAACTTACCTCAATCGCTATTGAGTTTCAGAATTCAAAAATTATTATATAGTTGCAAACTTAACAATTGAAACCGATTCCTGAAAATTGAGGTGGACACATTCCTTGATGTACACTGGTAAAAAATTGGTGCAGGGAAATGGCTGGAATTATTCCAAACTATTCAGGAGAGCCACAGAGAAAATTGAGGGAATTAAACGTAAAAGAGAAAACATAAACCTCACAATGAACAGAAATTTGGAAATTATTTTCATTTCAAGTGAATATCAACAAACTGGTTGTAGTTAATCAATCATTTCAATTCTGAGAATGAGCAGTATTTATCTTTCAGCTTTCCCTCTCTGTTGTAACAGGCCCTTAAACAACATACCCTACTTAACACAGTAATTACACTGCAGAATGCTGTTATACGCTGAATCAGCAACATTTTACAGGAATAACACAAGCGTCAGGAACACCTGTGAATTTTAACAAGAATCTTAAAAATTTTTTAAAAGTGCATAATTAAGTCAACCCATAAAGACCATGTTAGGAAAGACTGACCCTGATTAAAAATGCAAATTGGTATTGCAACAATATTTTTAAAAAATGAAAATTTAATAAACCACCATCTCCTCTTTAACATAACCTTCTCAGTGAGAATGTCTCACTGCTTAAGGTCTCAATTTACATATTGCAAAATTTTATACCACATTAACTTTGTAAAATCAGAGCTGAATACATCAGCCACAATAAACTATGTATGTGATCCTGAAACTGATCCTTAAGCACATCATTAACTTCAGATTCTAAACTGCTGATCTGATATAATTTCTGCTATCAATTGTGTCTCTGTTGGTGGTACTACTATTTTTGAACCATGAGGTTCAAACCCATTATGGTGCAGGACTAAGAAGGTGCTGCATGATTGGTGGTGTGATCTATCAGGTAATTTCGGATATTTACAGCACAGAAGCTATTTGGCCAATTGTGTCAACAAAAATTTGACTTTTAAAAGATATTAAATGAAGTCTACCATCTCAGATCTATTTTTTTGATTCTTCATTCACAGGATGTGGGCATAGCTGTCTAGAAAAGCATCTCTAGCCCAGATGGCAGTTAAGACTCAGCCACATTGCTGTGGGTCTGGAGTCACATGCACTCCAGACCAGGTAAGGATGGCAGTTTCCTTCCCTACAGGAACTTTGTGAACCAAATGGGTTTTGCCTGACAATCAACAACAGTTTCTTGATCATCATTAGATTCATAATTCCAGATTTTTAGAACATAGAACAATAGAGCACAGTACAGGCCTTTCGGCCCACGATGTTGTGACGAGCATTTATCTTAATCTTAAATCAACCTAGCCTACACACCCTTCAATTTAGTGCCATCCATGTGCTTGTCCAGGTGTCGCTTAAATGTTCCTAATGTCTCTGACTATACTACCACCAATGGCAGTGCATTCCACGTACTCACCACTCTCTGACATCTCCCCCATACTTTCCTCCAATCAACTTAAAATTATGACCCCTCGTGATAGCCATTTCTGTCCTGGGGGAAGGTCTCTGGCTATCTACTTTATCTATGCCTCTCATTACCTTGTATACCTCTATCAAGTCACCTCTCTTCCTTCTTCTCTCCAGTGTGAAAAGCCCTAGCTCCCTGAACCTCTCTTCATAAGACAAGCCCTGAAATACAGGCAGCATCTTGGTAAATCTCCTCTGCACCATCTCAAAAGTATCTACATCCTTCCTATAATGCGGTGACCAGAACTGGATACAATATTTCAAGTGTGGTCTAACCAGGGTTTTATAGGGCTGCAGCATAACTTCACAGCTCTTAAACTCGATCCCGGTGTTAATGAAAGCCAACACACCCAACGCCTTCTTAATAACCCTATCAACTTGGGTGGCAACTTTGAGGGATCTATGTATGAGGACCCTACGATCCCGCTGTTCCTCCACACTGCCAAGAATCCTGCCTTTAACACTGTATTCTGCATTCAAATTCAACCATCCAAAATGATTCACTTCGCATTTGTCCAGGTTGTACTCCATCTGCCACTTCTCTACCCAGCTCTGCATCCTGTTAATGTCATGTTGTAGCCTGTAATCCAGATGTTGTAAATCAGAAACAAAAACAGAAATTGCTGGAAAAGCGTAGGTTCTGAGGTTCTGAGGAAGGGTCTGGATTCGAAACATTAACTCTGATTTCTCTCTACAGATGCTTTCAGACTTGCTGGGTTTTCCAGCAGATTCTATTTTTGCTTCTGATTTACAAAATTCACAGCTCTTTCAGTTTTTAAGAAGTATAAAGGTAGATTATGTTAATATTGCTGCCAGGAAAGTGTCTGTGGTCACAGATGTTAAATAACAATAATCAAGAGGAAGTTGCATTTATATAGCATGTATTTACAAGGTCATTTGGAGGTGGGGTTTGGAGATGCAGGACTTTGAAACAAGAGAAGAGGTTGTTCATATACTTGTCTCGATTTCCCTTAAATGCATTTACACTACTCACTTCACCCACTCCCCGTGCTACTGACCTCCACATACTCACTAGCTTTTCGCTCAGTGATTCTTAACCGTTTTTTGGATCCAGCTCTTCTCAGGTTCCAGGGTCCCCCTTCCAAACAGGGATACAACAGGAACAGATAGACAGAAAATCATTTATTATTGAACACGAAGAAAACTTGAACATTCCAACATTCTGGACAAAAGTTTTTTTAAAAAGACTGTATGAAACTAAACAGCTATCAGGCCTAATGCAATCCTTGAGCTTGGTGCTTTTCTGCAAGGTTCATGCCCCGGGCTCCAAGTTAGACAATGACAGTCGGAGGTCACCTCTTGTTGTGATATCAATTCTGTTCTTGTGTTTGTCAAGGAAACCACCTTGAGGAATCCACTTTCAACTAAATATGTAGAGAGAAAGGCAATAAAACAAGTTGGGCTTTTTCGCACAGTGTTGTAAATTTATTTGATCCAAAAATCTTTTTAAAACTGACTGAACTGCTGATGTGCAGTTAGATCACTTGAAGATCAATCAACCTCTCCGGACTTTCTGCCTCAACTTGGGTGGGTTGTACTTCAAATGGATTCAAAATCCAATCCGGGATATCAAGTTTTAACAGGTCATTGAATCTTTCTTGCATATCCTTGAGTATCTGCTTTAGATGTTTCACATCGACGCTAAGATCATCGTCCTTCAATGCCTCTGCGATTGTCTTCAGGTTTGAAAATTGTAAAAATTCTCGACTTACCATATTGTACTAATAGACTTCAAGTTTCTTAAGGAAAGAAACAATGGCTTACTTACAATCTAAGAGGTTGCTGTTTTTGGCCTGTAAGGTCTTGTTTAACAAATTAAGTTTCTGAAAGATATCTGCCAGATAAAATATATCAATGAGTCTTTCTCCATACTCTTTGTCAGACATGAAGGAAATTATGGTGTCCCAGAGTGTAAGAGAACGTTGAAGACAGTTTCCCTTGGAAAGCCACCTTACCTCGGTATGCAGCAGCAGTGTCCGGCCGTCTTCATCACTTTCTTCACAAAGCTGCCGGAAAAGATGATCCTGAAGGGCACGGAATTTGCTGAAGTTTACAGCCTTTCTGACAACTAAAAGTGAAAGATTGAGACATCTTTCTAAGTTTTCAGCTACTGGGTGCTCCCTGTGAATGAGGCAATGAATAGTAAAGACAGAAGGTATTACTTTTTTTAGGTGGGTGATGAATCCTCTGTATCCACCAACCATAGAAGCTGCACCATCAGTTGCACAAGCAATATTCTCCAATAGAACATTGTCCTCTCTTAAGTAACTTTTGACTTCAAAAATGCAGTACCTTAGTATCCATTTTAACCCTCCTGCAAACAACATCATTAGTTCGTTTCTATTCCAGAATCTCACATAAATCATGAGAAGAGCTTGTAAAGTAGTTTCATCTAATTTGTAAAGAGACCTTTTTGGATTGTAATGAACTGACCAATCCGACCAATCCTTCTTCAATGTCCTGTGCCACCTCATCGACGTTTCTGGCAACATTAGAATTGCTCAAAGGAATTGTCTGAATTGCTTTTTTGGCACTCAAATTCATGACATCAGATATTATTATGGACACTGAAGACAGGATAAGTGACTCACCAATGTGAGCATTTCCAGTTTTAGCAATCAGTTTACTAATATTATATGATGCTACAAGACCCGTCTCTCATTTCTACGATGTTTGAATAAGCATTTGATTCAGCCTTGGTCTTCTCTCGAAATTATCTCAAAGGTCTTTGAAGAAATCTAAGGGTTTATCCTTCTTATCTGGACGTGAAGTATCCAAATGTTTTTTCAATTAGCTTGGCCTCATGCTTTCATTAGACAATGTAGTCATGCAATTCAAAGTATCCCACTGAATACGGCCAACACTTTTATTTCGCCAAGGAATTCATGAGTAGAATTATTTCTGAAAATAACAAAAATAATCATAAGGCACTTCTTACAAGGAAAATGATGAACACATGAACGAGGATAGAAAAGGCCTAGCAAACACACTGATCTTCGGACAATGAAGGATGGCAATAATGAATGTGAGAACCCTTGATTGTTAATGTTGACCCAATGCAATCTGATTCGCGACTGACTCTGAAGTGAGACTGTGAGGGAGGAGCTGAAGCAATTAATTTACCAGGTGCGCTGAATTCAAACGGGGTGTTGGAAAGATATTATAAATAGGAGGGAAACTATTGACTCCAATGTTGGTTGGGTATTTCATTGGTTCAGTTACCAGGGCTCCCCTTCTCACAGTTTTAAGTCTGTTGCCCCCTTCAAATGTGTCCGGGCCCCTAAGGGGACCATATGCCCCCAATTGAGAACCACGGTTCCTGTAATTTCTCTATTGGATTGCTCGGTGACGATCTGTTGATGGCCTTTAATTTATTCTCTTCCCCGCAAGAGGAAACATTCTCTTTGTGTCCACTCGATCATTTTAAGAATCACAAAAAAGTCTTGTGGCAGAGTGGGCCACATCCCTGCTTTGGGCCTGAACTCTGGGTTTGAGTGCTACTCCAGGACTTAACAGCCAAGAAAGGAATGTTCATAATCCTGCTAAAAAGGTAGAGTTTCAATCTGCAAATCTTTTCAACACCAACTACTGGCAAGCGGTAAGAACATGTAAAACGTATGTCACTATAGCAACAAGGACACATAGATTAATAGTCATAAAGTCATACAGCACAGAGACAGATCCTTCAGTCCAAATCGTCTATGCCGACCGAATTGCTGGGGAGCAGCTGACTGTATAGCCGATAAGGACTAGACTGATGACAACAGCATGGGGTCTGAGCCCTGCTTTATCTGGTATGGGTTTGGAAGTTGGTTCCTTGTCCTGCCAAAGGTGGAGATTCTGATGCTGTGGGTCAGATCTGCCCTCAGGTAGAGAACTCAAGGAGATCAGGTCACCCTTCAGCCTTCTTCCTTCAAGAGAGGAGAGACCCAGTCTGCTAAACCTTTCCTGATCTGTATATCCATATTTTCCTTGTTAAGCTTCTCTGTATCCTTTCTATTACCTCTTATAACATTTTATTAACAGGCAAAAGCACAGCACTTAGTTCTCTAAATGGGCTCTAACCAAGGCTCAGAAAGGAATCTTACCCACTATTTAATTCTGGAAAGGCCTGTACTGATTTGTTAAATACAAATGAAATTGAACTGCAGGTTATAGTCCAACAGGTTTATTTGGAAGCACTAGCTTTCGGAGCGCTGCTCCTTCATCAGGTGATGAAGGAGCAGCACTCCAAAAGCTAGTGCTTCCGAATAAACCTGTTGGACTTTAACCTGGTGTTATGTGGTTTTTAACTTTGTACACCCCAGTCGAAAGCGGCATGTCCAAATCAGAAATTGAACTGGACTGAGATGCTTAATGTTGGATCAAACCACTTTGATGTTGGTGACCTGCTGGATGTGGAAATCCTAAAGATATTTGAGAAATTCCTGTGGTAGACCCGTGGCAAAGTTGAAACTCACTGAGTAATAAATACAGCAGCAACACAAATATAACATTCACGATGGGAGAGAACACAGCACAGAATTGCTTTATGAACTGGAGGCAAGTTTAAAGCAGGATTCTCAGTGTCGGCAGCAGGACTATTGTTTCTCTTGGTATATATCAATGATTGGGTGTACAAGAAATAACTTTAAAATGTCACCAAAGACATATAAAATGAGAATAATATGAATTTTGAGGAGGTGGTGAAGACCTTCAAAAGAGCCTTGGTGGAAAAGGCTTCCTGATGAAGGGCTTTTACCCGAAACGTCAATTCTCCTGCTCCTCGATGCTGCCTGACCTGCTGTGCTTTTCCAGTACCACACTCTCGGCCCTAATCTCCAGCATCTGCAGTCTTCACATTTGCCTGGTGGAAAAGGCTGGACAAGTGGCAAATGAAATTTAATGCAGAGAAGTATGAAGTGATACTTTCTGAGAAGCAGTTTGAAAGAAAACAATTTCCAGGGAATAATGGGACCCCGTCACAAATTGTTGGAAGACAGCACAACAGATTAAGAAAGTGGTTAAAAAGACAAATAGGCTGTTATTACAGTAAAAAGGCTCTGCTATGCATTTCTGAAACACTAGAGTACTTGTGTTCAACTCTGGACACCACAACTTGGGAAGGTCGTAAGGGTTCAGAGAAATTGCAGAGAAGGTTTATATGAATGGTACCAGGAATGAAAGCCTTCAGTTCTGTGGATAAGTCAGGGAAACTGAGACTTTTCTCCTTATGGAAGAGAGGTTTGATCGATATGTTCACCCTCAGAGAATTATCCTCCAGAAGGCTGTAGATGGGTGGCATTGAGAGAAACCGCTCCCATTGGCAGAGCTTTGTGGTCTATTTAGACTTGAATGTAGTAGGGTAGTTGATTAGTAAGGAAAAAGTGAGGACTGCAGATGCTGGAGATCAGAGCTGAAAATGTGTTGCTGGAAAAGCGCAGCAGGTCAGGCAGCATCCAAGGAGCAGGCGAATCGACGTTTCGGGCATGAGCCCTTCTTCAGGAATCAAGGATAGTTGATTAGTAAGTTTGCATATGATACAAATATCAGTGTGGTGGCAAATAGTGAGGAGGATAGTCTTTAGACTACAAAGGGATATAGATGGGCTGGTCAGATGAGTTCATCAGTGGCAAATGGAATTCAATCTAGGTAAGTATGAGATAATGCACTTGAACAGGACAATAAAGCAAGGGAATATATAATGAATAGTAGGATTCTGGGAGGCACTGAGCATCAGAGGAGCCTTATTGTGCATGTACACCAGTCCCTTAAGGTGTCAGGACAGGTGGATACAGTGAGTAAGAAGCCATTATTAGTTGACGCATAGGTCTAAGTTGAAACTTTATTGCTGGAACAGCACAGCAGGTCAGGCAGCATCCAGGGAACAGGAGATTTGACGTTTCGGGCACAGGCTGCCTGACCTGTGGATGCTGCCTGACCTGCTGTGCTGTTCCAGCAATAAAGTTTCAACTTTGATCTCCAGCATCTGCAGACCTCACTTTCTCCGCATAGAGTCTAAGAGCAGGGAGCTTATGCTGGAACTGCATAAAACATTAGTTAGGCCACAGCCAGCATATTGTGTGCAGTTCTGGAATTCACGTTATTGCAGGGATGTCACAACACTGCAGAAGGTGCAGAGATTTCCCAGAATGTTGCCTGGGCTGGAGAGTTTCAGTTATGAAGAGAGTTTGGACAGACTGAGATTGTTTTCCTTAGAACAGAGGAGATTGAAAGCGCATATGATTGAAATGTATAAAATTATGAGGGTGGTTGATCCCCTCGATGGAGGGATCAATGACCAAGGGACATAGATTAAAGGGAAGGTGCAGGAGGTCTACAGGAGATAAGAGGAAAATCTTTTTCACCCAGAGGACGTTGCGAATCTGGAACTCACTGCCTGTGACAGTGGTCAAGGCAGAAACCCTCATACATTTAAGACGCATTCAGATGTGCAATTGTGAAGCCAAGGCATTCAGGGCAATGGGCCGAGTGCTGGAAAATGATTTTCTTTTTATTTCACTCATGGGTGTTGCTGGCTGGGCCAGCATTTATTGCTCGTCCCTAGTTGCCTTTGAGAAGATAGTGGTGAGCTGCCTGATCAAACCGCTGCAGTCCATGTGCTGTAGGTTGATCCACATAGCTGTTTGGGAGGGAGTTCAGGAATTTGACCCAGTGACACTGAAGGAAAGACAATATGTTTCCAAGTCAGGATGATGAGTGACTTGTCAGGGAACTTGCAGACAGTGGTGTTCCCATGTATCTACTGTCCTTGCCCTTCTAGATGGAAGTGGCTGTGGGTTTGGAAGGTTGAGTCTTAGGTTCTTTGGTGCATTTCTACTATGCACCTTGTAGATAGCACACACTGCTGCTACTGAGCAGCGATGTTGGAAGGAATGAATGCTTATGGAAGTGATGCCAAACAAGTAGATTGGGACTTATTGACTATTGTTGGAGTTATACCCATCCAGGCAAGTGGAAAATATTTCATCACACACCTGACATGTGCCTATTAGAATGGTTTTGGGAGTCAGGAGGGAATTACTTGCTGCAGTATCCCTAGTCTCTGGGTCCAGTTAAGTTTCTGATCAATGCTCACCCCCAGGATGTTGATAGTGGGGGATTCAGTGATGGTAACACCATTGAATGACAAGAGTGGAGGTTTGATTGTCCCTTATTGGTGATGGTCATTGCCTGACTGTGACATGAATGGTACTTGCCACTTGTCGGTCCAAGCCTGGATATTATCCAGATCTTATTGCATGTGAACTGGGTCAGTACCTGAGGAGTTGTGAATGGTGCTGAATATTTTGCAATCATCAGTCAACATCCCCACTCTGACGTTATGATTGAGTGAAGGTCATTGATGAAGCAGCTGAAGATGATTGGTCCTAGGACACTACCCTGAGGAACTTCTGCAGAGATGTCCTGGAGCGGGGATGACTGACCTCCAACGACAATAACTATCTTCCTATGTGCCAGGTATGACTCCAACCAGTGAAGCGTTTGTCCCCGATACCCATTGATTCCAGTTTTGCTAGGGCTCCTTGATGCCACTTTCAGTCAAGTGCAGCTTTGATGACAAGGAGTGTCGCTCTCACCTCACCTCTAGAACTCAGTTCCTTCGTCCATGTTTGAACCAAGGCTATAATGAGGTCAGGAGATGAGTGGCCCTGGTGGAACTCAAACTGGGTGTCACTGAGCAGGTTATTGCTGAGCAGATGCTGCTTGATAGCACTGTGTTGTTGACACCTTCAATCACTTTACTGGTGATTGATGGACTTGAGGCTATTTTTGTTGAAGAGAAGAAGGTTGAGAGGTGTCTTAATTGAGACATATAAAATAATCAGAGGGATAGCTCAGGTGGACAGTGAGAGCCTTTTTGGGCAGTAATTGGTTGGGTTGGATTTATCCTGTGTTTTGTGCAAAGGACATACTTGGGCAATTTTCCACATTGTCAGATAAATGTCAGGGTTGTGACTGTACTGTAACAGTTTGACAAGGGGAGCAGTGAGTTCTGGAGAGCAAGTCTACAGTATTCTTCCCAGAATGTTGTCAAAGCCCAAAGCCTTTGCAGTATCCAGTGCCTCCAATACAGAACATAGAACATTATAGCGCAGTGCAGGTCTTTTGGCCCTTGATGTTGCACCACCCTGTGAAACCAGTCTGAAGCCCATCTAACCTACACTATTCCATTCTTGTCAATATGACTATCTAATTACCATTTGAATGCCCTTAAAGTTGGCAAGTCTTCTACTGTTGCAGGCAGTGCATTCCATGCCTTACTACTGTCTGAGTAAGGAAACTATCTCTGACATCCGTCCTATTTCTATCACCCATTAATTTAAAACTATCACTGTCCAACCCTCATGCTATCCATCACCAACCAAGGAAAAAGGCTCTCACTGTCCACCTGAGCTATCCCTCTGATTATTTTATATGTCTCAATTAAGACACCTCTCAACCTTCTCCTCTCCAACAAAAATAGCCTCAAGTCCATCAACCTTTCCTCGTAAGACCTTCCCTCCATACCAGGCAATATCTAGTAAACCTGCTCTGAACCTTTTGCAAAGTTTCCACATTCTTTCTATAATGTCGTGACCAGAACTGTACGCAATGCTCCATGTGCAGCCACACCAGAGCTTTGTATAACTGCAACATAACCTCGGTTCTGAAACTCGATCCCTCTACTCATAAAAGCTAATACACAATATGCCTTCTTAACAGCCCTATCAACTTGGCTGGCAACTTTGAGGCATCTATGTACATGGACACTGAGATCTCTCTGCTCATCTACACTACCAAGAATCTTACCATTCTCCCAGTACTTTGCATTCCTGTTGCTCCTTCCAAAGTAAATCACCTCACACTTTTCTGAATTAAACTCCATTTGCCACCTCTCAGCCCAGCTCTGTAGCTTATTTATGTCCCTCTGTAACTTACACTATACACAACTGTACCGACGGCACTATACACAACTGTACCGACTTTAGTGTTGTCCGCAAATTTACTAACCCATCCTTCTACACCCTCATCCAGGTCATTTATAAAAATGATGAACAGCAGTAGATCCAATACAGATCCTTGCGGTACATCACTAGTAACTGAACTCCAAATGAATATTCCCCACTAACCACCACCCTCTGTCTCCTTTCAGCTAGTCAATTTCTGATCCAAACCCTAAATCACTCTCAATCCCATGCCTCCGTGTTTACTACAATAGCCTGCGATGGGGAACCTTATCAAACACTTTACTGAAATCCATATACACCACATCAATCGCTTTACCCTCATCCACCTGTTTGGTCACTTTCTCAAAGAGCTCAAAAAGGTTTGTGAGACACAGCCTACCCTTCACAAAACCATGCTGACTATCCTGAATCAATTTATTCCTGTTGAGATGATTATAAATCCTATCTTTTGTTACCTTTTCTAACACTTTACCCATAACCGATGTAAGCATCACTGGTCTATGATTACTAGGGTTGTCTCTACTCCCCTTCTTGAACAAGGGGAACAACATTTGCTGTCCTCCAGTCTTCTGGCACTATTCTGTAGACAATGACAACATAAAGATCAAAGCTAAAGATTTGGCAATCTCCTCCCTGGCTTCCCAGAGAATCCAAGGATAAATTCCATCCAGCCCAGAGGACTTATCTATTTTCACACTTTCCAGAATTTCTAACACTTCCTGCTTGTGAACCTCAATCCCGTCTTGTCTAGTAGCCTGTATCTCAGTATCCTCCTCGACAACATGGTCTTTTCCAGTGTGAATACTGACGAAAAATGTTTGTTTAGTGCTTCCCCTATCTCCTTTGACTCTATGCACAATTTCACCCTACTGTCTTTGATTGGCCCTAATCTTACTCTAGTCATTCTTTTATCCTTTATAGACCTATAGAAAGCCTTCGGGTTTTCCCTGTTCCTATCCGCCAACAACTTCTAATGTCCCCTCCCGGCTCTTCTTAGCCCTCTCTTTAGGTCTTTTCTGGCTACCTTGTAACTCTCAATCACCCCAACTGAGCCTTCACATCTCATCCTAACATAAGCCTTCCTCTTCCTCTTGACAAGAGATTCAACTTCCTTAGAAAACCATAGGTCCTGCGCTCGACAACATCCTCCCTGCCTGACAGGTACATACTTATCAAGGACACACAATAGCTGCTCCTTGAATAAGCTCCACATTTCTATTTTGTACATTCCCTCCAGTTTCCTTCCCCATCCTATGCATCCTAAATCTTGTCCAATTGCATCGTAATTGCCTTTCCCCCAGCTGTAGCTCTTTCCCTCAGGTGTATACCTATCTCTTTCTATCGCTAAAGTAAACATAACCAAATTATGGTCACTATCACCAAAGTGCTCGCCCACCACCAAATCTAACACCTGGCTGGGTTCTTTACCCAGTATCAAATCTAATGTGGCCTCATGCCTTGTTGGCCAGTCTACATACTGTGTCAGGAAACCCTCTTGAATACATTGGACAAAAACTGACCCATCTAAATTACTTGAACTATAGTATTCCCAGTCAATATTTAGGAAGTTGAAGTCCCCCATAATAACTACCCTGTCACTCTTGCTCCTATCGAAAATCATTTTTGCTATCCTTTCCTCTAAATCTCAGGAACTATTTGGAAGCCTAGAGAAAACTCCCAACAGGGTGACCGCTCCTTTCCTGTTTCTAATCTCAGCCTATACTACCTCAGTTGATGAATCCTCAAATGTCCTTTCTGCAGCCATTATGCTGTCCTTGACTAAGAATGCCACATCCCCATCTCTTTTACCATCTTCTCTGTTCTTACTGAAACATCTAAATCTCGGAATCTGCAACAACCATTCCTGACCCTGCTCTACCCCATGTCTCTGAAATGGCCACAGCATCGAAATCCCAGGTACCAACCCATGCTACAAGTTCACCGACCCTTATTCCGGATGCTCCTGGCATTGAAATAGACACACTTCAAACCAATTTCTTGCTTGTTGGTGCCATCTTGTGACGCTGAAACTTTCTTTCGGACCTCCCTACTCCCAACCTCCTCTATACTCGCACTACAATGTAGGTTCCCATCCTCCTGCTGAATGCGTTTAAAGCCACCAGAAGAACAGTAGCAGATTTCCCCTCCAGGATATTGGTACCCCTCTGGTTCAGGTGAAGACCATCTTGTTTGTAGAGGTCTCACCTCCCCTAGAATGAGCCCCGATTATCCAGGCATCCAAAACCCTCCGTTCTGCAACATCCCTGTAGCCACGTGTTCAACTCCTCTATCTCCCTAGTCCTCGCCTCGCTAGCACGTGGCACGGGCAACAAACCAGAGATAACAACTCTGTTTGCCCTTTCTTAATATCTCATGAAGTGAATAGAATTAACTGATATCTGAGATGCTGGTAGAATTGGAAGAGGCCAAGATGAATCATCCACTCAGCGCTTCTGCCTGAAGATTACTGCGAATGCCTCATCATTTGCACTGATGTGTTGGAGCTCTTCATGGATGAGAATATCCAGAATAGGGATATTTTATGGAACCTTCTCATTTCATAAGTTGTTTTATTGTCCAACACCATTCATGACTGGATGTGGCAAGACTGCAGAGCTTAGGTCTGATCCATTGGCTGTGGGATTTAGATTAGATTAGATTACTTACAGTGTGGAAACAGGCCCTTCGCCCCAACAAGTCCACACCGACCCTCTGAAGAGCAACCCACCCAGACCCATTACCCTACATTTACCCCTTCACTAACACTACGGGCAATTTAGCATGGCCAATTCACCTAACCTGCACATTTTTTTTTGGACTGTGGGAGGAAACTGGAGCACCCGGAGGAAACCCATGCAGACACGGGGAGAATGTGCAGCCTCCACACAAACAGTTGCCTGAGGCAGGAATTGAACCTGTGTCTCTGGGGCTGTGAGGCAGTCGTGCGAACCACTGTGCCACCATGCCACCCATCACTTAGCTCTGTCTATCATTTCCTGCTCATCCTGTTCAGCATGCCAGTAGTCCTGTTTGGTAGCTTCACCAGGTTGACACTTCATTTTAAGATGTGCCTGGTGCTGCTCCTGACATGCCTTCCTATTCTCTCAATTGAACCTGGCTTGATGGTAATGGGTGAGTAGAGGATATGCCTGGCCATGGGGTTAACAGATTGTGCTGGAGAAAAAAAATCTGCCGCTGTTGATGGCCCACAGCACCTCATAGATCTTGAGTTGCTAGATCTGTTCGAAGTCTGGCCCATTTCGCATAACAACCATACAACACAATGGTTAGTATTCTCAATGTGAAGGCAGGACTTCATCTCCACAAGGACTATATGGTGGTCGGTCTGACTGATACTGTCATGGACACATGCAGATGCCGCTGACACATTGGTATGTTTCTCCCCCTTGTTTATTTGCCTTAGCACTTACTGTAGACTAAGTCTAACAGCTATGTCCTTTAGGACCAAACTAGCTCAATCAGTAGTACTGCTATCAAGCCACTCTTGGTGGTAGACATTGAAATCTCCCACCCAGAGTACATTTTGTGCCCTTACGACCTTCAATGCTTCTTCCAAATGTTGCTCAACATGGAGGAGAATCGATCCATCAGCTGAGGGAGCACAGTACATGGTACTCAGCAGGAAAGGTCCTTGCCCATGTTTAGCCTGATGCCATGAGATTTCATGGAGTCAGACTCAACTCCCTCTTGACTGTTTATGACTGTGATACACTGTCTGTTTGGTCTGTCCTGCTGGTGGGACAAGATATATCCAGCGATGGTGATGGTGGTGTCTAGGACATTGTCTGTAAAATATGATTCTGTGAGTATGACTAAGTGAGGCTGTTGCTTAAGCAGTGTGTGATACAGCTCTCCCAATTTTGGCACTAACTTCCAGATGTTAGGAAGGAGGATTAGAATAGTTAGGTGATTGTTTTGTATCAGCATGTATGTGATGGGCTGAAGAGCATTGTTCTGTACTGTAGTTCTCTCTGGCTTTACAACTCTACGATCAAAAAACCATTGGGTCCAACTGCAAAGTGATTGGAAAAGTAACCAATGACAAAATGAGGAACGTGGCTCGCATCGGGAAGGAGCTGCTGAGAGAATGCCGGAACGGAGGTCATTCATGCCACAGGAAGTCAGGTAAATATCTGAAAGAAAAATTTAGCTGTGGAAAAAGGACAGGAGAATAGAACTGACTGATCGAGCAAAGAGCTGGCATCAACGTAACAGAACTTGGGCTGCATATTACATTTTCTTTCTTTACTATGTGCGAGTTACATTGAGTTTTTTAGAGGAATTCTCACCATGATGCCTGGTGAGATTTCTCACCATATTTCCCTCCTACACTTTTCCCCAAATCTTTAGTTTCTGTGACTAGCAAGATGGATTAACTATGGTATGTCCCTTAAGTAACATATCAGGACAGCTCTGGATGAGAAGTGCGCAGACCCTTGACTGATGGCTACGCCTCTCCTCGACCATGTTAACCCTACACTCCCTGAGACAGGCTGCAATGGAGACACAGGACTGATTATGACCTGCCAGTGTGTTGAAGAGGTGCTATGATGTTTGAGAGGGATAGCGAATTTTATGATGCCAATGTTCATAGACAAGGCTGATGAGTTGAGTGACCTTGTCCTGACCTTATGTTATAAGATATGCCTGTGCAGAACCTTAGAAAGATCTGGGGGTACTTTGACAGTCACTGTAATGTTTGGCCACCATGTCCAATTGGAAGTCAGTCTATTCCTGCTGATATATGGCCTCTTTCTGCACTGTAGGGATTCTGTGATCATAACCAGGAGTTGACTGAAGTTCAGATTTAAGGAGATAGCACAACAAATTGTGGAGACAAAGTATCGTGATGAGAACAAAAGGGAGACAGAAGTGGAGAATTCACATTTTGAGTGCAACGTAATAGAGCAAGTCTGAGTGTAGGAATGTGAAAAGGAAGTCTTTGATGCTTTTGTAAAGGACACTTTTTCCTTCAATTACCACTGGAAATTTGGAGAAATGCAGTTGTATTTTGCATGCTGGTTGACTTAATGTAGTCATGGGGAGACAGGATGCCTACTTGCAGAACGCTTCAGAGAACATCTCCAGGACACAAGCACCAAACCACCCCACTGCCCTGTGGCTGGAAACCTCAACTCCCCCTCCCAACCTGCCAAGGACATACAGGTCCTCGGTCTTCTCCACCGGTAAACCCTTACCACCCAACGCCTGGAGGAGGAACATCTCATCTTCCTCCTAGGGATCCTCCAACCACACAGGATGATCAATGTAGATTCCACCAGTTTCCTCATTTCCCCTCGCCCCGACCTTATCCAAGGTCCAACTCAACACCATCCTCTTGACCTGTCTTACTTGTCCATCTTCCTTCCCACCTATCCACTCCACCCTCCTCTCCAACCTATCACCTTCACCACCAACTTCATCTACCTGTCCCATTCTCAGCTACCTTTCCCCAGTCCAATCCCCTTCCCATTTATCTCTCAGCCCCCTTGACCACACCGCCATTCCCAACGAAGAGCTAAGGCTCAAGACGTTGATTCTCCTGCTCCTCAGATGCTGCCTGATCATCTGTGCTTTTCCAGCACCACACTCTTCAACTGTAGTCATGTGCTTGAGGTACTTTTGTGTGCGTTGTGTAAAAATCATTGCATCACTTGTAACATTATAGTCAGAGGGGTACAGCAAAACTGAGTGGGTTCTCAGGGCTGTGAGTGAGACAGAGACTGAAAGAAACAGCAAGGGAGAAGGGAAAAAACTGTTTTCAAGTTTGGATTATTAGGCATGTCAAAATGGCGATGCATTTTCCACTCCATGCTGCTCTGGAAATGAAAGGAAGCATGTGACAGATCTGAAATTTTCCACTCTTTGTGACAAAACTGTAAACTAACAATGAATCTAATTTTTACAAGGTCAAAAATCACATGACAACACATATATCTGAAATCATGAGCTTTCTGAGCCTCACTCAGTCTTCGTGTGCTCTGAAAGTTAGTGTTTTCAAATAAACATGTTTCACTAGAACCTGGTGTGTGATTTTTGACCTTGTCCAACCCAGTCCAACACTGGCACCTCCACATCAGGGTCTAATTTTTACAAAATCTGTATTGTGTAAAAGTTCGTAGCTATGCTATCAGTGCTGGAGAAAGAATGTTACAGACTGCATTATGACCCAGACCTCAGAAAATCTAGTTGAACCAGATATTTCAGGCTTTGAAGGCACACTTTAAATACATTGCCATGCTTCATATGAATGGAATTTGTTCAACATCAGACCTCAAGGAGAAAGAGAGACTACTGAATACTATGTGACCAAACTAATCCATTTAACTTTGAGTATGGACAACTGGAAGATGATCTTATCAATTGATAATTGTTTTAGGCATATGGAAGCTGCAGTGAAAGTAAATCTGCTGAGGGAGGAGAAACATGCCCTGAATAAAGCTTTCAATTTGTACAGAAATATTGAGATTGCCGATCATCAGCTATGGTGTGTTAAAGGAGAACAGACAAAGCCTTGAACTATATTGAGAGACACTCCAGGTTGGATGAGAGCAACATATGGGAAAAAAGGAGGAAATATCTGCAAAAGAGCCAGCAGAAAGACAGAGGCCAGAGGACAAGATAAATATTGCTGATAACATCACACAAAAAAAGCATGTCCAGTGTGGGAAAGCAATCCTCAAACTGCAAGAGGCTGAGTTACTTTGCCCATACCTGATGAGATGAGGAGGAATTTCTTCCCTCAGAGAGTAATAAATCTGTAGAATTCTTTACCCCAGAGGGCTGTCAAGGATAAGTCATTGAGTATATACAAAACTGAGACTAATAGATTTTTAATCAGCAATGGAATCAGTAATGATTACAGGGAAGCTGGAGTGGCCTTGATCTCACCGAATGGTGGAGCTGACCCGGAGGGTCAAATGGCCTTCTGCTCCTTTGCCTTATGACCTTTTAAATAGCAATGACAATGTCAGTGCTGAGGTACAACAATATCAATGATGAAGTCACATTGCAGAGTGATACATTGAGAAGGACCTTGTAGCAATCATTATGCAGCAAGAACAATGAGTTACACTTACAACCAGAGCATAGTGTAAACTGAACAATGATATGTTCAGATTGAGAAAGAGTACCTGGCTATACTCTTTGCTTGTCAGCATTTTTATCAGTACTCTTTTGGGAGAGACAAATTGATAGAGGACTCTAACCCCCAAGGCATTTCAAATCATTTTCCGCAAACTGCTTCTACCTGCTTCAAAATATCAGCAAAGAATGTCACGTCATTGGCAAAGATGTCATCTGGATATGAAATCCAAGCGAGAAAAAAATATATACAATGCTGATATGCTGTCAACATCAGTACTCCTTATGAAGAAAGTTGAGGATGCCGTGACAGAGTGTGGTATCAGCCAGATTCAAAGAGAAGCAACAGCTCGACATGTTCTGGAAATCATCAATAAGTGTCTTGGTCAATCCAAACAAATTACACAGCAAGATGTAAGTCTCCAAGTGCCTCAGGAAGTAATGATGAAAGGATGGCCTCAAAGAGATGGAATTGAGTCAAGGTTAAGGAAGGCAGGAGAAATGCTGTACTGACTAAACATGAGCAATGAGGTTAAGGACCAAAACAACTAGTGAAAGACTTATCGCAAATACCAAGTTAAGCAAGCCAAAAGGCAAGTCACTATGTAAGACTTTCGAGACAGATCATTGAGTGAGCCTCTTCACTCTTGTAGGAACTGATGATTTTGTGACTGAAATAACTCTTCAGAGGCTGGCATCACATCACCAAACACCTTTTAATTATAACGCATAACCTTTAACAACAGCACTCCCCCTCAGCATTCCAGAGGCTGAATATCCCTGACATTCATCCCTTTATGTCAGCCAGGTCTCCCTGACTGGACCAGATTAACAGCCCATCAGAGAACACATATTCTATAAGACCCAGCTGGCTGACCTTGTTTTCATTGCTGCAGTTACTGTGAAATTCGGTTCTTTCTACTGGGAGTTAGACTAGCACAGTAATGACTATGGACGAGATTGCAGAATGCTTGATAGTACACTTGTCATTATAATGAGTGACAATAGCCAACAGTTCCTGAGCAAAGAATTCAGCCACTTCATAAAGGATTGGGAAATTCAATACCACACATCATTTCCACACTCCCTAACATCAAATAGAAAGACTGCGGTGGCAGTGAAAATTGCCAGAGGGATCATAAAGAAATCAAGCAAATCTGGCAAGGACTTATATAAGGCAATCCTTCAATGTAGAAATACAGCCACTGAAGACAAGGAAAGCAGCTCCATGCAAAGACTACTGTCATGCTGCATCCAAACTATTCTTCCAATAGCAAAAAACAACTGAAGCTAAAACAAGGCAAAACGATAGAATGCTAAATTTCACTCTGATTAAAGCACTGAGTCATTGCCAGATTACAGAGACAGTCAACGTACAAACATAAAATCTCTCAACAAAGGTTATCCTGTGTGACAACTTGAAACCTGCATTGAGCAGTTGTCACCTCAATTGTATGTGATGAACGTGAACAATTAGATATATTGTTGTAAACTGCAGACATCTACATCCAGTTAAAGATGGTTTCCCTTCACGGTGCGAGAAAGATGTGGTCTCATCACTAGCACAGTGTGCAAGGTGACCATTAGTCCCGGAGTTGCCCCATTCCCCAGAAACGGAAATAGATCAGTAACAACAGTTACACTGGCAGCAGCACCTGCCATGGGAATGTTACTCACAAGAGAAGAAACATCCTATGAATGAACACATACTAGATAAAAACTCACTGACAATGTGCTTATGAACTATTTGGGAGTCTTGTACAATTCAAAGAATATACGCACAAGAGACTGATGGACGAGGAACTGATTGGAGTTAACACATGGTTTTGCTAACGAGTGATCATTTTTGTTGTGACTATGTGTGTTGGATATTTTCTATTTGCAAATAATAGTGCATGCCATCTTTTTGTTTCTTTTGTGAAAAGTGGGAGATTTACAGAAATGCAATTGTATTTAGTTAATCAGTTGGCTTGCTGTAGTCATGAGATCCCTGCGTACTCTATTAGTGCCTTAGTGCACTGTCTGTGGGAGCCATTAAATGCACACCACATGAAGCACATCACTTTTACATTTTTGGTGACCTTTTTTCCCTCTGTGAATATTACATAATTCCACCCCTAAAAGGAAATAAGAAAGGAAGAGAAAGATAGAGAAAGAAAAATAAATGATCGGAGAAAAGGATAAACAGAAGAAAAAAGAGAGACAGAGTACGATGAAAGGAGTCAGACAGAGAGGAAAGACAAGCTTTGATGATCCTGTACATGGTCCTCTGAGCTAAGCAGTGATGTCACTGGGACCTCAGGGGTCATGCATGAGTTTTCTGCAAAGACTTTGGTCTCTGTCTGAAGTGATTGTAATGAGGTCAGCCAGCTGGACCTCATAGAATATGAGTGCCCTGACTAGGGCTGTTGTTCTGGTTTAATCTGAGAGCCCTGGCTGATGGATATAAAGAATGAGTGTCAGAGATACTGATGCTCTGGTTCCTGACTCTGAATGAGTCAAGGACTGTACGGGCATAAATAAAGGGTGACTTGGTGATGGAAGACTGGTCTCTGTGGAGTTATTTCACTGTACAATCAGGAGCATGTAGCTCCGTGTCCTTACCATCACGAACAATGCAACAAGAAACACAGATGCTGACGAAGTCTGCCCTGAGCTTACACAGCATTAGAACAGTACAGCACAGTACAGGCCTTCCTGCCCTCGATACTGTGCCGACCTTTTATTCTACTCTAAGATCAAACTAACCGATACACTGTACATTTTATTATCATCCATGTGCCTATCCAAGAGTCACTTAAATGTCCCCAATGTCTCTGACTCTGCTACCATTACTGGCAGTGCATTCCATGCACCCTCCACTCTCTGTGTAAAGAACCTACCTCTGACATCTCCCCAAAACCTTCCTCCAATTATCTTAAAATTATGCCCTTTTGTGATAGCCATTTCCACCCTGGGAAAAAGTCTTTGGCTATCCACTCTATCTATGCCTGTCATACGGCTTCACTCCAATGAGAAAAGCCCTAGCTCCCTCAATCTTTCTTCATAAGACATACCCTTTAGTCTGGGAAGCATCCTGGTAAATCCCCTCCGCACCCTCTCTAAAACTTCCACTTCCTTCCTATAATGAATCAACCAGAACAAAATATGATATTCCAAGTGTGGTCTAACCAGGGCATTATAGAGCTGCAGCATAACGTCACAGCTCTTAAACTCAATCCCCCTGCTAATGAAAGCCAACACATGTGCGTTCTTAACAACCCTTTCAACTTAGGTGGCAACTTTGAGGGATCTTTGGGCGTGGACCCCAGTGTGTTCCTCCACACTGCCTAGAATCCTGCCTTTAACCCTGTAATCTGCATTCAAATTTGATCTTCCAAAATGAATCACTTCACACTGTTCCAGGTTGAATTCCATCTGCCACTTCCCAGTCCAGCTCTGCATCCTGTCTATGTCCCGTTGTAACATACAACATCCCTCCACACTATCCACAACTCCATCAAACTTAGTGTCATTGGCAAACTTACCACTCACCCTTCCACTTCTTCATCCAAGTAATTTAAAAACAATACAAAGAGCAGAGATCCCAGAACAGATCCTTGCCGAATACCTCTGGTCACCGAGCTCCAGGCTGAATACTTTCCATCTACTACCACCCTCTGTCTTCTATGGGCCAGCCAATTCTCTATCCCATGCCTCCTTACTTTCTGAATGAGCCTACCACTGGGAATCTTATCAAACGCCTTGCTAAAATCCATGTACACCATATCTATTGCTCTACCTTCACCAATGTGTTTTGTCACATCCTCAAAGAATTCAATAAAGCTTGTGAGGCATGACCTGTCCCTCACAAAGCCGTGCTGATGATCTCTAATCAGACTATGTTTTTCCAAATAATCATAAATCCTGTCTCTCAGAATCCTTTCCAATAATTTGCTCAATACCGAGTCAGACTGATTGGTCTGTAATTCCCAGGATTATCTCTATTCACTTTCTTGAACAAGAGAATAACATTTGCTGCCCTTCAATCATCTGGTACTACTCCAGTGGACAGTGAGGATGAAAAGATCATTGCCAAAGGCGCAGCAATCTTTTCCCTCACTTTTCATAGCTTGTATCAATACTCAAAGAACAGGCATTGGAACAGGAAATCACAGAAAAAAATGACAGCTAGAAACACAAGGGCAGATTAAAAAAGAGCCTATAATCTCCTAATAGCTTAATAGATGGGACAATCATTCTTGTTAAAATTGTTTTTAGTATTCACCTATTCACTAGGAAGGTTTCCCAAATTGAATATCTTATTTGAAAGACTAATGTGTGACTTCCATGACTTTCATGTGGTTCCCTCCTTTGACAGTCTGCCCATTTGGTTAATTCTGTCTGTCTGTGCTTCTGTCTGATTGAGAACACTGATTCTGTTGCTCTACATGATTGCATTGCACGGTATAACAAAGAAACATTGAAACAAAGGGTTCTCATTACTAAAGACAGATCAAGAGCAATTTGTAAAACAAATTATTTTACAGTAATCTCTAAATGAAACTAAGCTTGTGTGCGAACATTGCGAAACAATATTATTTAGTGATGGTAGGTTTTAGTACAGAGAAAGAGTGTGGAATATTCCTTTGAAATGTGGCCTTCTACAATTTAGTTCAGAAATTCTTAATTAGTGGGGAAACAGGATCATAGATCACTGACTGGGCAAAAGTCTGGAATCCTATGTTAATACAATGTTAATAAATATGAAATCATCCATTTTGGTAGGAGTAACAGCAAAAATGGATTATTACTTGATTGGTAAAAAGTTGAAGCATGCTGCTATCCTGAGGGACCTGGGTATTCTTGTGCATGAATCACAGAGGGTT
This sequence comes from Chiloscyllium plagiosum, assembly GCF_037043375.1. Taxonomy (NCBI): domain Eukaryota; kingdom Metazoa; phylum Chordata; class Chondrichthyes; order Orectolobiformes; family Hemiscylliidae; genus Chiloscyllium; species Chiloscyllium plagiosum. The sequence goes on along the minus strand of NW_028270158.1, from coordinate 65,077,017 downwards.
GGTCTGCAGGTACAACAAGTAATTAGCAAGGCAAATAGAATTTTGTCCTTCATTACTAAAGAGACTGAGTTTAAAAGCAGAAAGGTTTGCAGCTGTATAGGATGCTGGTGAGACCACACCTGGAGAACTGTTTTGGTCTCTTTACTTGAAAAAGGAGGTACTGGTACTAGAGGGGGTGCAGTGGAGGTTCACTAGGTTGATTCCGAACTAGAGGAGGTTGGCTTATGCAGAGAGACTGAGTAGACTGGGATTATATTCACTGGAATTTAGAAGAATGGGAGGAGGGAATCTTATACAAACATATAAAATTATGAAGGGAACAGATAGGATAGAAGTAGAGAGGATATTTCCACTGGCAACTAGGACAAGAAGGCATTGCCTCAAAATAAGGAGAGCAGATTTAGCACTGAATTTAGTGGGAACATCTTTACCCAGAGGGTTGTAAATCTATGGAATTCTTTGCCCAGTGGAGTAGTTGATGCTATATCTATGCTAGGTTTTTCTTAACAATAAAGGAAGTTAAGGGATACGGGTGAGACAGCGGGTAAGTGGAGCTGAGTTCACAAAAAGATCAGCCATGATCTTACTGAATGGCGGAGCAGGCTCAAGGGGCCAAATGACCTACTCCTGCTCCTAATTCTTATGTTCTTACGATACGTTCTTGTGCTAAATGTATAAAACAACTCTGGGGGGTAATTTAACAAGGAAGCATTGACAAATAAATAAACAGATTTTTAAAAAACATTAAATATTGGTTACCTGCAACTTGAAGTGGCAGTCCAAAGACAAACATCAGACGCCAAAACCAGGATGTCAGCACAGAAACAGACCCTTCAGTCCAACTCATCCATGTCAATCAGATCCATACCCTTATGACATTATAAACCTCTATAGGGTCACACCTCAACGCTCCAAGGAAAATAGCCTATTCAGCCTCAGTCTGTACCCTGGCAACATTCTTTTAAATGTCTTAAAGAGTATTTTCACAGGCTGTGAATGCCAAGCAGGATATTTACCAAATCCAGGGAAATTTTTTAACGACAATAACTGTGTCAGCGTGAGCGCTCCAATCAATGAAACAAGTAAAGAAGCCACATGATCCGGGGCGCTAGATGAACGAATTTGTTTACAACAGCCTACAACATTAAGACCTCTTGCAAGTCAGTCAATGTAGAAACTTGTCTTTTCCTTGTTTTTTCAACTAATTACACAGTTGACTGCAGTGGTGGCATATCATTAATTTGGGGATTTTTACTTCCTGAGCAAAATAAACCAGCCTGCTTGAACTTGTGGAATTAGTTGATTGCTATAATCGATAAGGATTGCCTGAAGGCTGAATTATGTAAGGTGATTATATTGAAATCAATTAAAGACTACATGGATGAACAGACTCAAGTGATGAATTAGAAGGTAATTTGTTTTAATGTAAATTGACTCAACCTTGAATAGTTGAAACGTTTATTAAATTATTCAGAACTGGAGGATCAGTGGCACATATATAAAGCCTACAAGACTCCTGTTCACAAAGCAAATTAATCTGGAAAGTGGTTTCTAACTCCGATTAAATTTTGCTTGTGAACAATCAATAAGGTTTTCTGATGTCTGCAATGTTAAATTGGCCACTAAGGCTTTTGTAACCTGGGATAATTCAGTTAATGCTAGTGTTCTGGGGAGTGTTGCCAAACAAAAAGACATTGGGTTGCAGATTCATAGTTCCTCGAAGGTGTAGTTGCTGATAGGTGAAGAAGGCATTTGTTATATTTGCCTTTACTGGTCAGTGCATTGAGTATACGAGTTGGGATGTGATGCTGTAGCTGTACAGATATTGGTGAGGCCACATTTGGAATACTGTGTTCAATTCCAGTCTCCCTGCTATAGCAAATATTTTGTTAAACACGACAGGGTGCAGAAGAGATTTACAAGGATATTGCCAGAAATGGAGGGTTTCAGATGTAGGAAGAGACTGAATAGGCTTGGACTTTTTCCCTGGAGCACTGGAGGTTGAGAATCATGATGGACATGGATATGGGAAAAGCCAAGGTGTTCTTCCCAGGGTAGGAGAGTCCAAAACTGAAGGGCACATATGTAAATTGAGAGGGGAAAGATATAAAAGGAGCCAACATTTTCACACAGAGGCTGGTATGTGTATGGAATGAGCTGCCAGTGGAAGTGGGAGAGTCATAGAGTCATAGAGATGTACAGCATGGAAACAGACCCTTTGGTCCAACCCGTCCATGCCGACCAGATATCCCAACCCAATCTAGCCCCACCTGCTAGTACCCAGCCCATATCCTTCCAAACCCTTCCCATTCATATACCCATCCAAATGCCTCTTAAATGTTGCAATTGTACCAGCCTCCACCACATCCTCTGGCAGCTCATTCTATACACGTACCACCCTCTGCATGAAAAAGTTACCCCTTAGGTCTCTTTTATATCTTTCCCCTCTCACCCTAAACCTATGCCCTCCAGTTCTGGACTCCCCCACCCCAGGGAAAAGACTTTGTCTATTTATCCTATCCATGCCCTTCATAATTTTGTAAAGCTCTATAAGGTCACCCGTCAGCCTCCGACGCTCCAGGGAAAGCAGCCCCAGCCTGTTCAGCCTCCCCCTATAGCTCAAATCCTCCAACCCTGGCAACATCCTTGTAAATCTTTTCTGAACCTTTTCAAGTTTCACAACATCTTTCCAATAGGAAGGAGACCATAATTGCACGTAATATTCCAACAGTGGCCTAACCAATGTCCTGTACAGCTGCAACATGACCTCCCAACTCCTGTACTCAATACTCTGACCAATAAAGGAAAGCATACCAAGCGCCTTCTTCATTATCCTATCTACCTGCGACTCCACTTTCAAGGAGCTATGATCCTGTACTCCAAGGTCTCTTTGTTCAGAAACACTCCCTAGGACCTTACCATTAAGTATATAAGTCCTGCTAAGATTTGCTTTCCCAAAATGCAGCACCTCGCATTTATCTGAATTAAACTCCACCAGCTACTTCTCAGCCCATTGGCCCATCTGGTCCAGATCTTGTTGTAATCTGAGGTAACCCTCTTCGCGGTCCACTACACCTCCAATTTTGGTGTCATCTGCAAACTTACTAACTGTACCTCTTATGTTCACCCTAATTGCAAAATTTAAATGATATCTAGATGGGTATATGAATAGTAAGGATTTAGAAGGATATGGCTAAATGCTGTCAAATGCGACTCGATTAACTTAGGATATCTGGTCAGCATAGACAAGTTGGACCGAAGGGCTTGGTTCCATGCTGTACAGCTGTATGACGCTGGTGCATGCGGGATGGTGAAGGGGTGATAGATAGAAACTTGCTCTGGTGTACAGCCCTGCCTAGTTTCAGTTTCAGTTTCACAGGCATTGAGAACTATTCAGTCACAATCTGAACCTGAACCTGGTTTCAAATGCAGCAAAGATTTAATTTGCCAAATGCAATGCTCCTAAATTTGGCCAGCCTCACTACAGTTTTAAGTGAATTAGTGTCCAAAACAAAGGGCATTTTACTATTAGCGGCTTCAGTAAGATCCCAAATATTATTTTACTGGAAAGGTGAAAACATTGCAGGGCATGTCCAGCAGATTGTTGTGAGAAAGCATCATGTTATCATTCACCTGGCATGTAATCAATACAATAGTTGAATGGGGATTGTTTGGTAAACAGAACAACCACTGCCTTTCAAGGAACACACCTGCACCTACAATATGTAACAATTCAATCTCTATTTCCATTTTGTATGAAACAGGAATACCATCACCACATTGACTCCACAAGGCTGCAAGAGCAGGTCATGTCTATCACCTTCTCAAAGATAGTAAACACTGCCTCTGTGAGTGAGATCCATATTCAAGAATGAATAAAATCTTTAGACGGGTTAAAAGTAAATCCAAAGTATTCCTTTATATCATTGAGATACATGTTGATTCATATACACAATATACTGTAAAGAATTGTATTTAAGATAATGATAAGAAACTGTTCCTAGCCCCTTATGTGTGAAGGAAAATATTTTAACAATATGTCTAATGATCAATGTGTCATCAAATTCATAATTATTTTAATAACTACTTGTTACATTTTATTTTCTTTACCTGTAAAAAGGAGTTTATTTTCTCTCCAGCTCAGCTTGCTGAATGGATATTTTAGTTATACTAGTACAAGTTGTAAATGTAAGTGTAAGGTTTCAGTCAACAATGCATATAAGCCATTGGTGTTTTTGATCTTTTGAAGTAGGTCACTGCCGTATATGGATCAACATAATCGGATCTTGTTTTGATATAATTTTTCAATAAGACTCGACAGTTCATAAACAGGTTTTTCCTTTTCATGAACACTGTAGTGTCCAAAGTCGAACTTTCCTTATCTCGATTTATTTGATATGAGCATCTCTTCATTCCTGGCTTTCACATGACAATTACCAAAAGGCTTTTTTGGTAAATTCTACTGAGGAAACATTGACATCATGCAGCACCTGCATCTTGGTGATAGAACTGAGTTCCTCAATGCGATGTTTGAACTGACAAACAGCAGTCCCATCAAGCAGGACATGAAAATATTCCTCATCAGAATAAATATCAACCTAACATACAAACAGAACAAAATAGGTGAAAATCTTGAAGCTAGGAATATTAGCTCAAATTAATTAAGATTGCAATTTGAAATATAATAACATTCACTGAATTTATCTTACAGAAGGATAGATTTTAACCCAGACTTCTGTGTGTAAATGTGATTCATTAAGATAGCAATGCCAACAGATGGGACTGCCTTCCCAATGTCTCCATCATTACTAATCTCAAAGTATCGATGAGATAGATCCCTACAGTGTGGAAACAGGCTAGCAAGTCCATACCAGCCCTCTGAAGAGCATCCCTCCCAGGCCCATCCCCCTAACCCTGCATCTCCCATGGCTAATCCACATGCTCTGCACATCCCTGGATGCTATGGGCAATTTAGCATGGCTAATTCACCTAAGCTGCACACTTTTGGACTGTGGGAAGAAACTCACACAGACACAGAGAGAACATGCAAACTCCACACAGATAGTTGCCCCTAAGTGGGATTGAACCTGGGTCCCGGGCACTGTGAGGCAGCAGTGCTAACCACTGAGCCATAATGCGGCTCTAGGATAAGGCAGGTAGAGGATATACTTTACATTCAAACATGTGATGTCAAGGATGCTGTGGCAAATCTTGAGCTCAGAATTTGGGAAAGTCCAAGGGAATGAAACTCTGATTGCCAGAGCTGATGGAAATCCCTAGAGTGCCTAAAAGGGCTAGACTAAGGTATCCAAATTTTCTGAGGATAGGTCGGGAGCAGGAATGATCTGTCAGATGCTGTGTGAAGTCTTTGCATTGCATTTGCTGGTATCCTCCTCCCCGTCCCTGCTTTTGGGTCGGGCATAGCTCTACCACATACTAATGGCTCCTGGGACTGAGGCCTGGGGCCTTCACATTTAGCTCACCATGGGGGATTTCTATCAGTTTGGCATCAAAATTGATCAACAATGCCAGGTTCTCCAACAATCTCGCCTAATGTGCCCCCATCACTGACCCCCCCCACCCCCCCAGCCTATGTTATGTGGTTCAGTTGTTTCTAGCAGATATTCTATGTGAACTTGCCAATTCTCATGAAGAATCCCTCCATGAGCTTTCACTTTCAAATGACTGCACAAAGCCACAAGAAATAGCAACAGACATAGGACATTCAATCCCGCGGGCCTGCTCCACCAGTCAACAGCATCATGGCTGATCTAACATTCCTCACGTCTACTTTCCTGTCTTCCACTCATAACCCTTGACTCCTCTGCTGATCAAGAATCTATCTAATTCAGCTTTAAATATACAAAATGACTCTAACCCCCACCCCCCACAGCTCTCAGTGGCAAGGAGTTCCAAGGACTCACAATCCTCTGAGAGAAGAAATTCCTCCTCAGCTCAGTCTTAAATTGGCACCCCTTTATTCTGAAACTATGCCTTCTGGTTCGAGACTCTCCAAGATGCTAATGGTCCTAATATGTGTTTGTAGTATTTCTGTTTGTGGGAAATAATACCTGTTTCATTTTCAATGAGGTGTTGTCATGGGTAACACAGGGAATGTTGCAGTGCATTCAACACAGTTGAAATTTGGTCTTTTTTGTTTGATAAGCTGTGGCAGAGGTTGACAAAAAACACCCTGTCTCCATTGAAGGCCTCATTTCAATAACGGTTAGATCACCCATTGTGATGATCACAGGTCATCTACAGCTTGGTTGTGATATTTAGCAATATACCCTGCCTATTTTTTGAACCTAACTTCCCTCAATGAGTGAACTAAAGTGAATGAAGTTGTCTGTAAATTGATGGATGGGGTCTTGTGGGAAAGTGAATCATGAGTCTGCCTCTGAACCAGATCCCATATTCAAGTCCCACTCCAGGACATGATGGACAAGATTGTTACATTCAGAATCTGAATAAACAGGTTGAGGATCACCCTTTAATCTTTCCAATAATGGCCAATGGCAGGCAGTAAGTGAGAGATTCCTGGTCAGCCATGTTATGGACAGATGTGTGGAGCCTCTTCATCACTATGTGCTATCACGGTGATCACAGGATCACTTCAGAACAGAAGCAGGACATTCGGCCCGTCAAGTCCACACTGATCCTCTGAAGAGACTCACACCCCTTAACCCTGCATATCACATGATTAATCCACTTAACCTACACATCCCTGGATATTATGGGCCATTTAGCATCGCCATTCCAGCAAACCTGCACATCTTTGGACTGTGGGAGGAAACCGGAGCACCTGGAGGATACCCACACAAACACGGGAGGATTATGCAAACTCTGCACAGAGAGATACCTAAGGTGGAATCAAACTCTGGTGCTGTGAGGCGGCAGTACTAACCCGTAGCCACTGTGATGCCCTTGGAAAACGCATGTTGCCACTGCAACTCCAACTCTTCCAGTGAGACCGGTTAGCTCAGCTGGCTGGATAGCCAGCATGAATCAGATTGTTGCCAACATCAGGGCATCTGATCTCTGCTCCAGTTTCACTAACTTCACTGTGGGTCTCTGAAGCCATGGGTGAGACCTGCCATTGGGTGGAGAAGCGAAGATGAAGGAGGAAGGACAAGCTTCTTACAGGGCAATTGTTGGTGCTTAAAATCACAGGCTGAATGGCTGGCTTTCATTTATCGTTCTAAATGTTTGTTGTGAATGGCTTTCACCTGCAGCAAAGTGGTACTGGTTCAATGTATATCTGTGATGTGATTGATGTTGAATAGGCAGAAGACGCTAATCCATCTCAATAATCATACTGATGACAATGATCATCTTTAATGATCACATTGTGACAATTTTAAAACATCTGAAGACAGTTACGAGCTTCTCAGTTGTTAGCAGGCTTGTTATTGTGTCAGAAGGCTATGAGTTTCACTTACTATTTAAATAAATTGACAAAAAATTAGGGCAGACTACCTAAGGGGCACTGTGATGAAATTCGAAGCATAAAGGAAACTTACAGTTTCATATCGAGCGATCATTTGTTGTTCCCTGGCCTCTTTAGGCCCCACTGCTCATGGAAGGCCTGAAGTCAGTGAACATTGCTGACACTCTGTAGGAAACAGTGGGTGGGTGGCCAGGTTGGAGACACTGGGGTGGATTCTTGATCTGTAGCACAGGGTTCCCAGAGGCAGCCTGTCAATGCAGCTGCCTGTGGGCGGATCATGCTGATGAGCTGGATCTCAGAAACCATGGTCAGGATTCAGATATAGTAAGGAGGTTTCAATGGAAAACAGGGGAACATTCTTGCCCAGTTAGCTGTGAGGCTGTGGGAAACACTAGCACAGTAGGGGTTAAAAAAGATTTATTATGCCTGGCCTGAATTTTCTCTTCACCATTAGCAAATATTTCACAGGAAAGATCATTGAAATGAACACTTACATGCTCCATTTATCAACTGGATGGGAATTTTCTCAATCTTTTCAGAAGCTGTGATGATTTGCTTGGCTGAGACACAAAGTTTATTTTTAATTTATTCTCAGACACGGACATGGTTGGAAAGGCCAACAGTTGTCCCTCTTCCAAATTGCCATCAAGCTGAATGCCTGGCAAGGCTATTACAGAGTTAAGAATTACCCAGTCCACATGGCTTTGTAGTTACATGTCGGTCACACCCAATAGCAGGCAGGCCCAAAGACTTAGAATAATATGGAGTGGGTAAGGATTTGCTTCCCTAAAGGACATGAGTAAACCAAATGGTATATCACACCAATTGTGGATGAGAAGAAGGAAGAGTAGTGCACAGACGCTACAAAATATGGCCACATGGCATACAATACATGCCCAATCTGTTCACAGTCTACCTTGTATCTGCTGGCAGTTAAGCTGCTTTAAGAACAATTGAGAGGAATCCAGTGTTTAAAGAGTGTAATTGTCCAAAGCTGCTGTTGTACATCTGTGTAAGTCTCTTGGTGAAGATTGTGAGCCCTGCTCGTACGTCAAAATCACTCTGTCAATGTGAAAGTGATTACTGCATTTAATTTATTTTTGGCACCATATATCCGTGTAAAATGCTCCAGACATTTGTCCTTCCTGTTCTGTTTCTGTTGCATTTACAGACCTTCACTGAAAAATTTATAGCCCTGTGGTGAGATGCTGCCCCCTTACAGAGCTGTACAGAGTAGCTGCTCTGTGACAATACATGGTTTGCAAAGAAATCAGGAGATTCCCTGAGGGGATAAAATGGGGAGCTGTCAGAACCGTGCTCTCTCCAGCCTCTCATTGCTCCCATCTAATGCTCAATTGCAAAATACAGTGTTCAACATCGCTGCACCATGTCTGCACTGAAGCTTGTTGCCACAGAAGTAGTCTGCTATGCATCTAGAATAGGATCATGTTAGAATCTGTGCCTGATTCTTATTGGATTTAATGGAATCAGGAAACTTGCATGTGACTTCTGATTAAGCTTTTTTCTCACAAGGAGCTTGAAGACACCAGTACAGTATTTGAAGAAGAATGGGAATTGGATTGTGGCACTGGATTTCATCCCTCAATGAACATGTAAAGCAGATGATCTCACTACCAGATTGCTGTTGGTGGGAGATTTGTTGAGATTGGCTGGCTTGTTTCCAATGTCCAAACAGTTACTACACTTCAACCTGTTATTGGTTGCAGAAGAGTTTAAGATACCTTGCACACCTGAAAGGTGCTACATAAATGCAAAAGTTTATTTTCTCTGATCACTCTGATAAAAACATCTGAATTAGGAGCAAGAGTAAGCCATTCAGCCCCTTGAGCCTGCTCTGCCTTTCAATAAGCTTCTGGCTGATGTGATTGCTCCATAATACTGCCTCCTACCCAATTTTATTACCTTTAAGTTCCCCCTTGATTATCAAGAATGCCTGAAAATTATTCACAAACTCTGCTTCTTCCACCTTTGGATGAAGATAATCGAATATTGTTGACTTTGTGGAAATTGCTGATGCCAATATTTAAGGATAGGTTCGAAGGTTGCTTGAAGGACAGGAGTAAAGGCTGATGGGAAGGGAACAGGTGCAGGAAATTAGGACATTGCTGCATGAAGGCAGTGTGGCCTGATTGGATGGAATGGTTTATGATTTCAATCTAACTCTATGAAAAGTTCAATTGATTCAACACAGACTAAGGATCAGAGTTGAGATCCCCTCACATTCATGTAGCATGTAGAGTTAATACTCAAATAACTAAATATTACACCACTTCTGAAGTAACCAATGAGATAATATGGTGCAGAGATATGTGTGCTAATGTTTAGACTTTGAGCTAAGTCTTAAACAAAAAGTCTTAACAAAAGGTATCAGTGCTTCGGCAATCTTTCTAATATGATGGAGGGTATACCTGACCCTTCCTAACCACCACAATAAAAAAATTCCTAGCTGGGCCCCACCATATTATCAGCAGAAGTGTATGCACAATGATATTCAGCCTGAGACAGTCGAACAGGATCAGTTCAGTCATCCTAGTATGACATCAGGTGCTTTGCCTCAATCTTCTATAAAAACCACCCTCCCTCCAATAAGCCAGAGCAAAGCCTAGGCTGCAAAAGTGACATTTTCTTTTAAAAATTAATAATGCATGAAACGCCAGATGATTTACCTGGAATGGCTCCTCAACCTCAAGTGGACATGAGGTGACTCGTTCCTCCTTACCCCACTTGTTAGCCAGGTAGGAATTACACACCAGTGATGACTCAGTAAAACGTGGGTTAAAATGGAATGCTATTTCTTCAGTACTGTCGCGCACAAAATTGATTTCAAACCTATCAGTGGAGAACACACAGTTAGACTGTAATTCTGTTCTTCAATTTTCACTTTAAATTGATCACCTCATTCATTAAGGACAAAACCATATCCTTCTTTCCCTTGGCAATTTTCATCCTGCTCCTGCACTTCCTTTGTCATTATTTTTCTGTCAGTGCACGTTTCCATGGGCACTGATCATTATAATTCATTTGAAACCTTTGGCTGTGAATGCTCATAAGTTATTCAACTCAGTTGGGCAGTCCCTTCAGATTGACTCAATAGCTACTAAAGTGGGATGGACAACTGTGACTCATATTCTTTTTCGCAGCTCCAAAACATTGAGGGAAACTGTGAATCTTCCCACCAATATCTCACACTGGGAATGATGGATTGACCCTCGGATTGACAAAATCTGAATGGATCAGTTGTTCACTGGATTAGTACAGTATATGACTCTGAAAGAGTCCATTTGAGCACTACCCACTATGATGCTGTCATGGATTGTGAGCAGAACAACTCAGAAGGTGGTTAGCATGTTTGCCTTAATTGTTCAGACCTTTGAGTTTGGAGTTGGGATGACATGTTGAGGTTGTGAAGGACACTGGTGAGACCTTGTCTGGAGTACAGTGTGCAGTTCTAATTGCCCTGTAATAGGAAGGATATTGTTAAACTGAAGAGGGCTCAGAAAAAAATTACCAGGATATCTCCTTATAACTCAAAGAGGCTTTGAGTTATAAGGAGATGCTGGATCTTTTGTCACTGGAGTGTAGGAGGTTTATAGAGTTCTATAAAGGCATGAATGGCATAGATAAGGTGAATGGCAAAAAATGTATAAATGACATGAGGAGCAATTCTTTTACACAAAGAACAGTTTGTGTATGGACTGAACTTCCAGAGAAAGTGGTAGATGCGGATACAGATACAACATTTCAAAGACATTTGAATAAGTACATGAATAAGAAATATTTGGAAAGATATGGGCCAAATGCAGGCAGGTGGGACTAGTTAGTGTGGGATTATGGTTGGCACGGACTGGTTGTACCGATGGGTCTATTTCAATGTTGTATGACTCTATGACTTCATGAGTGAGATCTGACATCTGGTTCATCTCAAAGTCTCTGTAACAATTATCATGACCACAGCTCCAATAAACAAACTGAACATTCATTATAACAGGCGTGTTTTTTTATTTTAAATGGCCACCAGGTCAAAGGTTGACAGCAAATGTAATTTCAGTGGCTGCCTGAAGAGAAAGCAACTGTGGACTCAGTCTAATCTGGTGAGGTCTCAAAGAAGCTTCAAAGGGGTCACATACATGTAATGTGGTGACTCAGTGAGTAGTACTGCTGCATCACAGCACCAGAGACCTGAGTTCAAGTCCACCCTCAGGTGACTATTGAGTTTACCATATCCCGCCTGTGTTAGTGTGGGTTTCTTTCCAATGTCCAATGATGTCCAGGTTAGGGTCGATTGGCCATGGGAAATGCAGGATTATAAGATAGCGGGATGGATCTGGGTAGAAGGTTGGTGCAGACTTCATGGACAAAATGGTCTCTTTCTGCACCGTGGTGATTCTCTACTGCATAAAGTGAATTTATAATCTCCTGTCAGTATTTTGTAATGTGAATGTGATGGTTTAAAAAAAGACAGGACGTATTTCTATTTTCCCTTTCCAAGATTTCAGGGGAATTATGTGTTAATGGTCTGACCTCCTATTGCATGGACTCCTATGTTATGAGGGTCAGAGCTCTGAGAAAGACAATTTAAACACCTTTACACAACAGCTAAAGGAGAAAATCAAGTCTCCCATTCTGAATGCTGCCAGTCAGCAACTGAAATGAATTCAAGCAAAAGTGGTTCAACAAATCTATGAATCCATAAATCTTGACATTGACTTTTCGAATACTGATGTCAACAGTAACACTGCAATGGCTAGGTGAATGGGCACAGCCATGTAAGCAAGTGCGAGATTATCCATGTTGAAACTAAAAAGGGGAGATAGTGTGAAGTTAAATGCAGTGAAAGTTTGAAACTATGTTCCACAAACAGCAGTGGATACTAGATCAATTGTTAATTTTAAACCTAAGACAGATACATTTTTGGTAAGCGAAGGGGTATGGGCTAAAGGCAGGTATACCGAGTTAGGTCACAGATCACCCTTAACTTCATTGAATGGTGGATCAGACACGAAGGGCTATGTTCCTACATAAATTGGGGGTTGGAAGACCCTGGTCCTCCAATGCCACCAACTCATTCTGAGGAGCCCTGCAGATGTGGCCTCTCCCCTCAGGTTAGTGCTCCTCCTCCTCCTTGGTCCCCTGCTGATGCTCCATGGCTTGTTTCTGTTCCACTATTTTACAATGATAGAATCTCTACATTCAGCCCATCAAGTCTGCACCAGCTGTCCAAAGAGCATTTAACAGAACCCCATCCTGCAATTCCCACAGCTAACTCACCTAGCCTGCAAATCCCTGTGCACTATGAGCAATTTACCATGGTCAATCCACCCATCTTTGTACTGTGGGAGGAGCACCCAAAGGAAACCCACACAGACACGGGGAAGAACATGCAAACTCTACACAGACAGTTGCCCAAAGAAAGAATTGAACCCAGGTACCATGTGTGTGTCAATTGCTGAACCACCATTCCTGGGCTGTTTCTGTTCCTGGGATGTTTATATTCTGGATTTGTTTCTGTTGCCTTTCCTGGGCCTACGAGCATACTTCACACTAACAACAAGAAGGAAATGCCAACTCAGACATTGTGCCTATCAGGAACTCATGGTCACCTGGTGGGCTTTTCCGTGCCTCACTTCCTGGGACAGTGATATCCTGCCCTGCCCTAAGCTGCTGGTCAAACAGAGGCTGGCATTCACAGTGTACCTTAGACATGAGGCTGATGACCATAGCATTGCCACAGTCCTGGGGCAGTGGGTAAGGTGGGTGACTTTCAGGAACAGACAGTGGAAACCCGGGGTTCAGAGACCACACAATGTCATGGCCTCAGTGGTCAGCTCCCCTGTCAAATATCCCACTCCACCCCACCATACACCAGATCACCCCATGACTGGGGCAGATCGAGGACATTTGCCTTCCATAGGGACTGCTACTTTCTCGCCTGTGGTTTAGGGTTAATTGGGTGAAGAGCATTAAAGTTAGGTTTAGGGTTAGGTTTAGGGTCATTTTAGGATTAGGAATAGGGCTGGGGTGAAGGTTAAGTTAGGGTTAGTTGGGATTAGAGCTAGAGCTAGGGTTAGGGTTAGAATTAGGGTCAGGTTTAGGGTTAGCATTATGGTTAGGGTTAGGAAAAAGGATGATGTTAATTTACAAGGCATTAACAAGGGGCAGCCCGTAAAGTCAAGCTTCCTGCTCAGAGGTTAGTTCTTGACATGGGAGCAAAGTACCTGATGGCCATCTTATTGATCATCACCCCTCCTCCTGCCACTTCTGTGATGAAGAGACTCCTCCCAGGCATGGTAAGCAGATAGCAGTGTTAATGTGACATAAAGCGTGGCAAACTCATTCTGCTGGGTTCACAAACTCAAAGCTGCATAGCAACCCCACAACCCGGTCCCTCCCCACCTCCATCAGAGTCACATAACTGCTGTTTATAGGCAAATTCTTGCATTGAGTACTGGAACGAATTAGAAACATGTTTTTCTAGGGGCATGTTTACACTCAGAAACCCACTGATTCCTATTCAGAACATCAGTGAATTCAAAAATATATATAAGATAGGAGAGTGCAGGCGTTCAGTAAATCGATTAGCTGTAACATTTATAAATGGGGCTCTCAGTCTCCTGGTGGTGAAGTTATTGTATTGGGTGATGCTGAGCTTTACACTGCAGACTGGTTTCAACTTCCGCTCCAGGCGAAAGGTCATCGATCGGCGATGTTAACACTCACTCCTACTCCACAGGCACTACCTGACCTGCTGAGGGTTCCAGCTTTTTTTGCCATTTCCTGAATGCTTCAGCTTCAATCTGCTGCTGCTGTTATCTTGGGCACTCTCGGCAAGGCTCTTTAATAACAACTCTTCCCAAACAACATCTGATGTCTTTGCGTAAGGTGATAAACAAGCCTTTCTACAGATTTTGAAGAATAAACAATGCTGTCAGCTTTTGGATGCAGCATCAACATGTGACTGCTATCTTTCACGGTGTCATGGTCTGTCTTTTTCAGTTTGACTCCCTTCCATACACTCACACCTTAGCACTGAGTGCTACATTTCTGTTTGCAACATTCCTGTCAATTCAAATTCAATGAATTTGTCAAATTATAAAGGTATTTCCTTCTGATTTTAACTGTTGACTGTTCTCATTTAACAACACTTTGAGCAAAAATATGTATTTTACTGTGTTTTTCCACTGCCGCTGGCAGGAAGAAGATGAATAAAAGGAAATGGAAAGAAGACAAAATTGGTAAGAAAGAAGGGAGGAAGTGGTCAGTCTGGAGTGGACAGGCCCAGTAGCCCAAATGCTGCCTGCCTTGCCAGCGCTGCCATCTTGATATTCCCTCTGACAGACAATTCCGAGGAGGTTGAACTTGACATGGGGCCAAGGCATCAGCAGTGGACTATACTGGTGCCTGGTTCCTCTCAATGTTGTGGTATTCACTTCAATTCCAACTGTCCACCCATTTAACAACCAACGGCAAAAACCGCCATCCACCCCCCCCCCCCCCCAACATTAAACTGGACAATTCCAGTTCCTCAAGGCAACTCTTCTCACCTTAGTGCACCACCTTGCACTGAATATCCCACCACCAAACCATCATCTCCCAGACCATCAATAACCTCATCACCTCAGGGGATCTCCCATCCACCGCCTCCAACCTCATAGTCCAACAACCCCGCACCGCCCGTTTCTACCTCCTGCCCAAAATCCACGAACCTGACAGCCCCGGCCGACCCATTGTCTCAGCCTGCTCCTGCCCAACCGAACTAACCTCTGCATACCTCGACACGGTCCTGTCCCCTTTAGTCCAAGAACTCCCCCCCGCCCCACGTTCGGGACACCACCCACGCCCTCCACCTCCTCCATGATTTTCGCTTCACCGGTCCCCAAAGACTTATCTTCATCATGGACATCCAGTCCCTGTACACCTCCATCCCTCATCATGATGGACTCAAAGCCCTCGTTTCTTCCTTTCCCGCCGTACCAACCAGTACCCTTCCACTGACACCCTCCTTCGACTGACTGAACTGGTCCTCACTCTGAACAACGTCTCTTTCCAATCCTCCCACTTCCTCCAAACCAAAGGAGTAGCCATGGGCACCCGCATGGGTCCCAGCTATGCCTGCCTCTTCATAGGATATGTGGAACAGTCCATCTTCCGCAGCTACACTGGCACCACCCCCCACCTTTTCCTCTACTCCATCGATGACTGTATCGATGCTGCCTCGTGCTCCCACGAGGAGGTTGAACAGTTCATCCACTTTACCAACACCTTCCACCCCGACCTCAAATTTTCCTGGACCATCTCAGACTCCTCCATCCCCTTCCTAGACCTCTCTATTTCTATCTCGGGCGACCGAATCAACACGGACATTTACTATAAACCGACCGACTCCCACAGCTACCTAGACTACACCTCCTCCCACCCTGCCCCCTGTAAAAATGCCATCCCATATTCCCAATTCCTTTGTCTCCGCCGTATCTGCTCCCAGGAGGACCAGTTCCAATACCGTACAACCCAGATGCGCTCCTTCTTCAAAGACCGCAATTTCCCACCAGACATGATCGACGATGCTCTCCACCACATCTCCTCCACTTCCCGCTCCTCTGTCCTTGAGCCCCACCCCTCCAGTCACCACCAGGAAAGAACCCCACTGGTCCTCACTTACCACCCCACCAACCTCCACATACATCGTATCATCTGTCGTCATTTCCGCCTCCTCCAAACGGACCCCACCACCAGGGATATATTTCCCTCCCCTCCCCTATCAGTGCTCTGAAAAGACCACTCCCTCCGTGACTCCCTCGTCAGGTCCACACCCCCCACCAACCCAACCTCCACTCCTGGCACCTTCCCCTGCAACCGCAAGAAATGCAAAACTTGAGCCCACACCTCCCCCCTTACTTCCCTCCAAGGCCCCAAGGGATCCTACCATATCCGCCACAAATTCACCTGCACCTCCACACACATCATTTACTGCATCCGCTGCACCCGATGTGGCCTCCTCTATATTGGGGAGACAGGCCGCCTACTTGCGGAATGTTTCAGAGAACACCTCTGGGACACCCTGACCAACCAACCCAACTTTACCCCGTGGCTCAACACTTCAACTCCCCCTCCCACTCCACCAAGGGCATGCAGGTCCTTGGACTCCTCCATCGCCAGACCACAGCAACACGACAGCTGGAGGAAGAGCGCCTCATCTTCCGCCTAAGAACCCTCCAACCACAAGGGATGAACTCAGATTTCCCCAGTTTCCTCATTTCCCCTCCCCCCACCTTGTCTCAGTCCCAACCCTCGAACTCAGCACCACCTTCCTAACCTGCAATCTTCTTCCTGACCTCTCTGCCCCACCCCCACTCCAGCCTATCACCCTCACCTTAACCTCCTTCCACCTATCGCATTTCCAACGCCTCTCCCCCAAGTCCCTCCTCCCTACCTTTTATCTTAACCTGCTTGGCACACTCTCCTCATTCCTGAAGAAGGGCTCATGCCCGAAACGTCGATTCTCCTGCTCCTTGGATGCTGCCTGACCTGCTGCGCTTTTCCAGCAACACATTTTCAGCTCTGATCTCCAGCATCTGCAGTCCTCACTTTCTCCATGAATTTGAATGGGCAAGATTAGAAGGACTTAAGTGCACCGTGGAATAAAGGGTTAATTATATCTTTGCTCCAAGAATATCTGCTGAGCATGTGCATACAGTAACTCCAGATCACACATGGATCTGGAGTTTGAGTGAGTAGAATTCTGTAGAAGGTCCCCTCTCACTACACTATCCCCCCAAGATAGTTATGTTCTTGACCACTCACCTGAGCTTAGAGTGGCCACCTGGTTGAGAGAATATTTCTCCCTTCATCCTATCTCCAAAAACCGGACTAGTATACAGTGCCTCAAGCTCTGTAGATGGCTGGAAGATGATCTTCAGGTCCCTGCTCCTTCCTTATCTCAATTGGGACAGAGAATGACAAAATATGGAGATGTTTTCAAATTGTGATTTAAGCCAATCCTGCTGCCTATACATTGAGATTCCAGTCTGGAGTATCTCAAGCTGTGGGTATCCACACATTGTCTGTCTGTGAGGGTGCTCTTATCATTAAGTAAGGTGCATAAAGTCCCTATCTACAGTAAGTTAAAAATCACACAACATCAGGTTATAGTCCAACAGGTTTAATTGGAAGCACACTAGCTTTCGGAGCGTCGCTCCTTCATCAGGTGATTGATCAGGTGATCAGACAATCACCTGATGAAGGAGTGTCGCTCCGAAAGCTAGTGTGCTTCCAATTAAACCTGTTGGACTATAACCTGATGTTGTGTGATTTTTAACTTTGTACACCCCAGTCCAACACCAGCATCTCCGAATCCTGACTATCTACAGTAACACTTCTTTATTTACACCTGTACATTGTAGGTTCTCAAATACAGCTCTCTAGTGCAGGTTCTGAGACCTCTCTCTGCAAATGCTGATTCTAGACTGGTGTCCTGTCTTCTATTGATGTCAGTATTGACATAAATCTCATGATAGTGCAAAGATGAAAAGACAAGGAGCTGAAAAGAGTGATACACACATATTGATTCCCCAACAATTTGCCTACCAACATAATAGGTCCACAGCGGATACCAAATCCCTCGCCCTGCACCTTATCCCTGGAACATCTGGACAACAAAGATACCTATGTCAGATTCCTCCTCATTGCTTACAGCTCTGCCTTCAAACCATCGCCCCCTCTCGACTGATCTCAAAATTCCATGACCTTAGTCTGCTCAGCCATCTGCAACTGGATCCCTAGCTTCCTGACCCACAGACCGCAACCAGTGAAGATAGGTAACTGCACCTCCTCCACAATAACTTCAACACTTAAGCCCCCCATCCCATCAAGGATGCATCTTCAGTTCCCTAAATTCCGAATGAACACCATCTACAAGTTCGCTGATGCACCACCATAATAGGACGGTATCAAACAATGGCAAGTCCAAATACAGAAGGGAAATAGAGGGCTTGGTGATGTGGTGCAGCAAGAACGACCTCTCTCTCAATGTCGGCAAAACTAACGAACTGGTTATTGACTTCAGAAAGAAAGGAGGAGAATACGCCCCCATTTACAGCAATGGAGCTGAGGCTGAGAGGGTGGAGAGCATCAGGTTCCTTGGAGTACCTGCAACCGGTCCTAGACTTCCCATGTAGATGCAGCAGTCGAGAAGGCGCAACAACAGCTCTTCTTTCTCAGGTGGTTCAGGAAATTTGGCATGTTCATAAGGACCCTCACCAACTTCTACAGAGGCACCATTGAAAGCATTCTGTTTAGATGCACAATGCCATGATATGGCAACTGCTCTGCCACAAGAAACTACAGGTGGTTTTGTGCACAGCCCAGACCATCACAGAAGCCAGCGTTCCATCCGTGGACTCCATTTACGGAGTCATGTTGCCATGGAAAGGCTGTCAACATCTTCAAAGGGTTTTGGGCGGCACGGTGGCACAGTGGTTAGCACTGTTGCCTCACAGCGCCAGAGACCCGGGTTCAATTCCCGCCTCAGGTGACTGACTGTGTGGAGTTTGCACATTCTCCCCGTGTCTGCGTGGGTTTCCTCCGGGTGCTCCGGTTTCCTCCCACAGTCCAAAGATGTGCAGGTCAGGTGAATTGGCCATGCTAAATTGCCCATAGTGTTAGGTAAGGGGTAAATGTAGGGGTATGGGTGGGTTGCGCTTCGGTGGGTCGGTGTGGACTTGTTGGGCCGAAGGGCCTGTTTCCACACTGTAATGTAATATAATCTAATCATTGCACTCCAGTAATGCTCTCCTGCAACCTCTTCCATCAGGTAGGAGATACAGAAACTTGAATACACACAGCAACTAGTTCAGGAACAGTTCCTTCCCAGCCATTATTAGACTGATGAATGGACTCTCTAAACTCACATAATGCCAATCTTTCTAACGTCGATCTGACCTAGCACAAGCCTTGATTTGTTTTTACAACCTTTCATCTATACATCTCCGCTTACTATAAACTGCCTGTACTGCTTGTAAATTAAGCTTTTCACTGTACTTGGGTACCCGTGGCAATAAACCAATCAATCAATAAGAACATATTTGGACAAGGAACAAGAATAGGTCACTTGGCCCTCTGAGTCTGTTGTTCCACTCAGTAAGATCACAACTGATCTCAATGTTAAATTCTAACATATCCTTAATAATCTTTCACCCCTTTCAGATGTGTGCGCCTCAATGATGGGATTCAGGGAGCAATCTCAGAGGGGTCAAGGATAAGCCAAACTTGGTCTGCTTGGGTCCACACTTACACACCTTAGAAACCCAAGCTCATCTACAGAATGGCTTCAAATTCCTGCTGATGTGTGAACAGAGTTCTTTGTCATGGTACAGATTGGGTTCCCTTCACTTCAAGGCAGCATGGGTCAATGCCAGCTATCAGAATCTATGGTGATTGTAGCAGATAGCCCTCTCTTAAGATAATAAAAAATAAGAACAGGTGTAGGCCATTTGGCCGCTTGAACCTGCTTACCATTCAATTGTTGATTTAACACGCTTTGCTTCTACTTTCCTGCATTTTCTCCATAACTCTTGATTCCTCAACTGATCAAGAATCTATCTATTTTAGCCTTAAAAAAGGGCCTGGTGTTCCTATAAGATGATGCGAGCTGTGTTTGGATCCAGCCTCACAAACAAGGACTCAGCCCTTACAGCTCTCTGTGGCAAGGAGTTCCAAATACTCACAACCTTCTGAGGGAAGAAATTCCTCCTCATCGCTGGCTTAAATTGCTACCCCTTTATTCTGAGATTATGCCCATTGGACCTAGACTTTCTGGTAAGAGGAAAGATCCTCTCAGCATTTACCCTGCTAGGCCCCTTAAGAATCCTGTACATTACATTCAGATCACCTCTCATTGTTCTAACTCCAGTAAGTAGAGTTCCAAGCTGTTTAATCTTTACTCATAAGACAATCCCTTCATGCAAGGGACCAACCTAGTGAACATTCTCTGTACTGCTTCCAATGAAATAATATCTTTCCTTAAATAAGGGGCTCAAAACTGTTCACAGTACTCCAGATGTGGCCTCACCAGCACCTTACACAATTGCGGTAACACTTCCTTTCTATTATGCCCCAACCCTCTCGAAATAAGGGCCAACATTTTATTAGTTTTTCTGATTACCTGCTGCACCCGTGTATTAGCTTTCTGTGATTGTGCACAAGTAATCCCACGTTCCTTTGTGTAGCAACCTTCTGCAGCTTTTCTCCATTTAAATAATACACTGTTCTTTTGTTCCTTGTTGCAAATTTAACAACTTCGCATCTTCCCACATTACCTTTTGGCTTCTAGACTTGGTTCACCCTTCAGAGTCACATTCCAACCAGGACACAGGCCCTCAGGACACACGGCTTCAAACTGCCAGAAACAGAACGGTTAACAACATTTAATCCAAAAAATCCATTTCCATTTAAATATGCAAATATACACACAACTCTTTCTGAAGTAAAATACCACGAATGCTCAAGGTCTGAACTGAAAACAGAAAGTGTTGAAAAAACCTCAGCATTTCAGGCAGCATCTGTAAAGAGTAGAGACAGAATTAACATTTCAAGTCCAATATGACTCTCTTTTTGAATTAAGCAGAGTTGGAAAAATGATGAGTATGAGAAAAAGGGAGGGAGGAAGAGCAAATAGAACAAATGGAGAAGGTGTTTTAAAATCCCTACATTGTGAAAGCGAACCATTTCACCCATCAAGTCCACACTGAACCTCTGAACAGCATCTCACCCAGACTCACCGTCTCCCCCCATCCCTGCATTTCCCATGGCTAACCCACCTAGCCTGCACGTCTCTGGACTGTGGGTGGAATCTGGAGCACCTGGAGGAAACCCACACAGATATGGGAAGAATGTGCAAACTTCACACCTGACTAAGCCTGAGCATGAAACTGAACCTTGGTCCCTGGTTCTGCAAACCAGTTCAGCTCATTACTGAATCACCATGCCACCCTCAAGAAAAGGGTGTAGATGAAGTAGAGGTGACTTCTCCACATTGATAAAACCAAATATGCCTCACGCGACTGCCCTGTTCTGTCTGCAGGATTGACTCCTACCTTCCAGTCACTTTCTATTTTAGAGTACCATCTTCCTCTCATGCTAACATTTCCATTGCAGGCCTACTTCAGTGTCCCAGCAAAGATCAATGTAGGCTGGAGAAACATCCCCTCATTTTCTGCTGAGGACCATACAGCCTTCAGCTCTCAGCACTGAGTTCAACAACTTCAGAGCACTAGCACTGCTCTCTGTCATGGCATTGATTTTAACAGATTAGATTTTATTAGATTAGATTACAGTGTGGAAACAGGCCCTTCAGCCCAACAAGTCCACACCGACCCGCCGAAGCTCAACCCACCCAGACCCATTCCCCTCCATTTACCCATTACCTAATACTACGGGCAATTTAGCATGGCCAATTCACCTGATCTGCACATCTTTGGATTGTGAGAGGAAACCGGAGCACCCGGAGGAAACCCACGCAGACACGGGGAGTTGTGCAAACTCCACACAGTCAGTCGCCTGAGGCGGGAATTGAACCCGGGTCTCTGGCGCTGTGAGGCAGCAGTGCTAACCACTGTGCCACCGTGCCGCTGTAACAGGCACAGGGTGGGGCCAGTGTGTGTGAACACTAGGGCACATGCGATAAACCTGGGAACTCTGGGAAGATGAAGCTCCAAGCCTCCTTGTCCTAAGGTTCCTCACTGTGCCAGGGATAGGTGGTCAGGGCAGTTTGACTGGCAGAGGTGGCAATTCAGCAGCAGGAGTGGACAACCTGTAGACAGGAGAAAGAAAGGGTTGGTGGGGGGAAATCTACTCACAATCAAGGCTCAGTGATAGCTGAGAGCAAGGCAGGCCCAGAGGAACCATCCATTTCTACATGGAGTTTTGGTGGCCCACCTGAAGGAGGGACCTGGGCCCATAGCCAGTCCACAGCAAAGCATAATTTGTAATTATAAAAGGACCGTGTACACTCCAGGGATATTGCTGGAGTCCTGGGGGCTACTTTCTTCACATGTAGCACCATCATTGCCTGATCAGCCTTAATCCTGCCAGACTTTCACTGGGTTACAAAAGGCTGGTATCAGGCTTTAATGCCCCTCTTAACGGGCCTGTACCCTTTTCTTTGAACAGGCAGCCCGCCCCACATCCAGCCATGCCATTGGTAAAGTGTCTCCATGGTAACACCACACCAGGGAGCTGATCAAACACAGCTCACAATCATCTTTTAGGAACATCAGGTCCTTCCTTCCACACTCACTTCCTGGGAATCAGCAGGAAACAATAATTCAAGTGCTACATGTGTCTGAATCGTCCAAACTTTAAAACATGTTTCTTTGTTTAAAAGTCCGATTTTATGTTCTTATATATTGTATAATGTGTAATAGTGTATACTGGAAAAGTCACCATCGTCGTATTGGATCACAGATCTGCTTTCTCAATATAAAGTGTGTATAGTGATATGTAAAGTTCAGAACTTTACTAGCTGTTCATGGATTGAAAGAATCAGCAATAACTTTCGGGAATTAACTCTTTCCTGAGATAAAGAATAAGAAATTAAAAGCATGCTATGCTAATTAATTATCCCTGGGAAATAAAAAGGAGTCAAAGCTACATAACAAACTGTTTTAACAACCATTTGATAAATGGTTGCCTTATGCCACGAAGTTAAATGATTGCCCCACAGAAGAATTTACGGAGTTAATGGCTGTGTTTGGAACAGACAGTTAACCCTGAATGTAACAAGGAACAGACAAGCTACTCCTGATGAAAAAGCAAGCTGCAAGCTTGGTGACTTCAGAAGTATCATAAATAATGACACTCCAAAAATTAACAGGACATCAAATCCTGAAAGAATTCAACTTTGGGTTTCTTCAACAGTATAACTCTAGAGAACCACACTGTACAAGAATCAAGCTTTGGATATCCCCAGAGTTGTTGGTTGGAATCATAGCTAAATTTCGCCCTTAATCAGGTAATCGCTAAGTTGGGTTGTGAGGCTTAACTTGCTTACTTGAGGGATTTTATTTTGGTTGCTACATGCAATCAAGTTTAAATAACTATTTCAGTATATGATTGCCTGAGATTTCATAATTAAAGTGTGGGTTGTAATAATTTACACACAACAGTATAATGTGTAGTATTGTATCACATCTAACAGTGTACCATGTGTAATGTTGTAGCATATATAGTATTTGACAATGCATAAGGTTACAATCTGGAAGA
Source organism: Chiloscyllium plagiosum (assembly GCF_037043375.1). Classification (NCBI taxonomy): domain Eukaryota; kingdom Metazoa; phylum Chordata; class Chondrichthyes; order Orectolobiformes; family Hemiscylliidae; genus Chiloscyllium; species Chiloscyllium plagiosum. The sequence continues at coordinate 65,053,292 of NW_028270158.1, read as the reverse complement.
AATGTAATATACTGAAGAGCCTACAACCACAAGTTGTAAACAAAAACTAGATTGTTATTATCATTTACTGCAAGTCAATCAATTGAATTAATATTGATGATCCGGGTGCCACGAAACATTAAAGACATTTGCAATATTTATAGGCATTCAGTTTAGTTTTATATCCGTGCATTAACACAAGTGAATATATGTTCGATGGCACTGAATATATTACATTCTAATTTGCCTCAGGCTAAATGTTTTTGAATCTGCATTGAATGAGAAATGTTGAAGAAAATCTTGGGAAGCATTGATTTGCAGTATCATTGGGAGTAGTCAGATCAATGCCTGAGATAATATTTGAATATATTCACATCCTCAGCAGGATCCAGCTTCATTGATGTAAAATCACTGACATTGACTCTAACCTTATATCGAGCCCTGAGGGGAGCCTTGGTGTCATTCTCAGTTGAGTAGGCAGGGCTACAGAATTCGACATTGATTATTCCATTCAGGGATTTAGCTTCTGCCTCACAGCAATGCATGCTTCAATAATTTGTTACCTCCCAGAAGCCAAATGAAATTGTTCAACAATGTGGCATTTAAGCAGTTATAAATTAGCATGCAAGTTCACACTGCGTTAGGGGGTGAAATGATTCTTTTGCAGAAATTGCCATCAAAGTTTATATCCATATGTGGCTGTATATATAGAAATGTGTATGTGTGGTTATTGAAACCAGTTTCCTGACCTCCCCTCCTCCAACCTTATCCCAGATCCAACCCTCTCTTAAACTGTCCTCCCTGTCTATCTCCTTTCCCACCTATCCGCTCCAGTCTATCACCTTTACCCCCACCTTCATCTGCCTATCACATTCCCCCCACCCCCACCCTCCTATTTATCACTCATTCCCCTCCCAATCCCCAACATTCCTGATGAAGAGCTTATGTTCAAAACATCAACTCTCCTGCTCCTTGGATGCTGCTTGACCGGCTGTGCTTTTCCAGCACCACACGTCTTGACTCTGATCCCCAGCATCTGCAGTCCTCACTTTCTCCTTAGGAAATATTTAGACGTGCACTTGTGGTGCCAAAGCATACAAGGTTGTGGACCCAAGTGCTGGAAAATGGGATTAAAATAGTTCAGTGCTTGTTTTTGATTGGCACAGACTTGATGGGCTGAAGGGCCTTTTTCTGTGCTGTAGCCCCCTATGACACTTCCATTTGAGCTCTCAGAGAGGAGTCTGAGCTTCACCATCTGAAACCTTTCTCGTGAATATTTTCTGTACCTCCTCCAACATCCCATCCTTCCTGAAGTGGGAGGCCAGAGGTGGACACAATTCTCCAGCTCAGGCCAATTCAATGCCTGGGTTGAAAAATGTAGTGCTGGAAAAACACAGCAGGCCAAGCAGCATTCGAGGAGCAGGAGAATCGACGATTCGGGCATAAGCCCTTCTTCAGCCCTACTCCAGCATCTGCAGTCTTCACTTTCTCCCAATTCAATGCCTGATAGGATTCCCCTTATTTTCATGCTACATGCTGGTTGCTATTTAGAAAGGTCCCATTAATCTTTTTGACCACTTTACGACCTGGCCTTGCCAATATCTATAATTTGGTATATCCCTCAGGTCTCTTTGTTCCTATAGCCTTTTTCTTCCTCATCAAAATGTTTCAATTCACACTTCTCTACATTAAACTTCATCTGCCATCTGTCCACAAGCTTATGTCCTTTTGAAGTCTGTCACTATCCTCCTCTCAGTTCACAATACTTCCACCATTTATGTCATCTGCTTTAGGGTACTACCTGTCACTAGATAGGAACATCAAAATACCTCCAGAGATGATGCAGCAATTACATATCCTATACCAGCGAGACCAGGATAGGGCTGTGGATGAAAAATAGTGACTTATGGTATCACTTTGAATCCACCGTAATTTTCCTTAACATCCTACAGCTGCAGGTCAGAGGCTTGGACTCTTCAATGCCTGTCCACCATCTACAAGGCACAATTCAGGAGTGTGATGGAATACTCCCCATTTGCGTAAACGAATGCAGCTTCAACAATACTCAAAAAATTGACACCATTCAGGTCAAAGCATCTCATTCGGTTGGCACCACATCCACAAACATCCACTCCCTCCACCACTCACATAGTAACAACTGTGTACAGCATCTACAAGTTTTACTGCAATGCCTCACCAAGGCTCCTTAGGTAACAAGTTCTAAAGCTGTGATTTCTACCACCTAGAAATAGGAAGTTAGAAGATGCATGTGCAAACCATCCAAGACACCCCCTCCAAGCCAATCCCCACCCAGAGTTGGAAATATACAGTGTTCCATCCTGGCCACCTTCTTCAGGACAACAAATGATGACCTTATCAGAGACATCCATATCGATATGAAAGATTTTTTTAAAAGACTAAATGTCATCTACATGCTAATAGTATTTAAAGCTATAGCCTGAGTATTATGTCCTTCAGGGAGGAAAATCTGCTGTTTTTACCTGGTTTTGGTCCATACTTGATTCCAGACCCACAGCAATGTGATTAACTCCTAACTGCCCTCTTTGCAATAAATACTGGCCTAGCCTTTGACCCCTGAATAAAAAAAAACTCATCTGTAAATTCTATTTTATTTTAAGTTGAAAACTCTCACTAAACAATACAATTAAACTATTAAGTCCGCTGGTTAACTTCCCATTTTCGTATACTTATTCACCTTCCTTATTCCTTTTCAATAAATTTTGGCTTTATTTGAAACAATTACTTCCACACTGTTTTTAGCAGTAATAAAACTGCACTTTGGTACAATGAATGGAAGAAAAAGTTTCATTGTGGAATGCACCTCATATTACCCATCTAACAACTGCCTAAACAAACAAGTGCTAAGGGACCTGGTGCAGTCAATAAGTAGTTCAGCTGTGGAGCTGGAGATGTTAGAAACTTGACACTCACCTTTAAAGCCATTGTGTCTGTTCTGATCCAGCTGTACACTGAGAATCTGGTCTCACGCCGGTTCCAGCTGGGAAGCAAATATAAAGACGGATTGGTACCACGTGGGACAGGATTACTGACCTGACAAAGCAGATGCAGGGAGATGTGTGCCAAACACAGGAAAGCTGTGTTTAGTCTGTGGCTGTGAAACAGACTTAAAACCTTTTGTTGAAAGGAGAATAGATAGGAATGACTACACTGGAAACCAGTGCTTCAACCCTGCCCTCCCCCAGATCAGTCAAATGGTACCCATGGGTGGTCTTGCTGCCTGATAAGTAATTTATGAGAAAGGGCTGAAATTTACCAAAAATACACTAAGTGTCAATTTTGGAGAATTTCATCTGTTAGTGAGAAAGAATTCTCCATTGCTCATCTTACTATGCCTGACGATGCCCTGCTCGAGATATCAGGTGCTTGCCACAGCTGGGACATCTCATGATTTCCAGGACCGTATTAAAATCTCAGCTCTCCACTAGGTCAACCACTGCCAGCCCAGATCTCCCTTTCACAGTGCACATGGTGAGAGGGGAATGTAAAACAAAAGCTTCCGAAGGCACATGGTGTCTCTTCATTGGAAATACAAGCTCACTTTTTATAAATGTTTGACTGCTTTACTACATCATCCATTTGTTCAATTGTCTTTGTAACTGCAACTACAAGAATCAAGGTACACAGGCTACCTGTCCTTAGCTTCACACCATGTTAGAATACTGTCTAAGGGAGTGCTACTCTTCCTCTAGTGCTCAGGATAACATCTTCTCATTGTTCATGTGGGAGCATCACATACTGGAAAGCCTTTATTCAATTTGTTGAAAACATTAACTTTTAATGAGCAACAGCAAAAACAAAGAAAAAGAACAAATACTGCCTTTGCTTCTGGGAACAAACAGAGACCTTTTGTGTCATAACAAATTATTGCTCATGATAATAATTACTATGGTCAGCTCATATCCAACTGGAAATGAGTGTTCGTGATGTCCAGTCTGACTTGCTGTGCCTGTTGCTGTTGCAATCTCTCGTGTTGGAGGGGATGTTTCTCCTGGTCAATGCCCTCATCTTCCTCCTCAAAGACTGATGTTACTCTCCAAGCTCTTCAGCATCCACCACTGTGGTATGGTGGCTCAGTGGTTAGCATTGCTACCTCACAGAGCCAGTGACGTGGATTCAATTCTACCCTCAGGGGACTGTTTGTGTGGAACATAGAACAGTACAACACAGAAACAGGCCCTTTGGCTTGTGATGTTGTGCCGCACATGCTTCAATTTAAACTAATCCCTTCTGCCCTCCCTTGGTCCATATCCCTCCATTCCTTGCATGCCCCTAACACATCTACTTCTCCCACCTCCCCTGTCAGCGCTCTCCAAACACCTACCATCTCCGTATGAAAACAAAATCACCCTTTACATCTCTTTTGAACCTTCCTCCGCAACATTGTGAGCTGAAGGGCCCATTCTTGTGCTATACTGTTCTGTGTTCTGAAGTGGAAAAACTATTTTAAATGACTCTGAGATATCCAAGATGATGTGGTCAGGAAGATGCCAGACTTTACTGCTGGGAGGGTATGCATGCAAGTAACCACTGCTCACAGATTGTGCCTGAGGTGTTGAGGATTGCTGTCCAATAGGCCTGGTGGAGTAAGCAGTAAGCTGTAGCTTCCAAGTCCCTACTCAGGCCTTCATGCCAGGAACTGTCACCTCTAGTTTCTCTCTGCCACATGAGAAAATAACAAACTGCATGTAAACAAGACGAGAGTAGGTACAAATGAAGTGTTAATGCAAATCAGCCTCTTGCCACTCACTAGTGAGATTGTTCTCTGGACGTTCAATGTAAAATTCAGCATCTTTTCCTTGATAGTAATTCTTTATCCGATCACTTTTCTGATCTTACCCCATTTTCCCAACTACCTCGTCATTGCCTATATCATTCAAGGGCTGGGAAATTCAATACAAAATTCATTTTATTAATTCATGGTGTGTGTTTGTTACTTGCAAGACTAGCATCTATTGCCAATCTGTAATTGCCTTTGAATGAGTGGCTTACCAAGACCATGGCAGAGTGCAGGCGACAATGTTGCTGTGGGTCTGGAGTCGCATGTAGACCAGATCAAGTAAGGATGGCAGATTTCCATCCCACACTGGTATGAATGAACCACCTGAAGTTTTATCACAATTGAGGGTTTCATGGTCACCATTCAAGAGATTCCTTTCCATTCCAGACTTCTATTGTTTAAGTTTAAATCCTGCCTGCTGGACCATAGGACCATAGGCACAAAGTAAGCCATTCAGCCCATTGAGTCGCCCCACCATTCAGTACAATCATAGCTGACTGAACATGAAAAGGCATTTTATCCATTCTAATCCCCATAACCCTATAGACAATTGGTATTGGTATTGAAAACTATCTATCTCTGTCTTAAACTCAAGGACAGATTCTCCATAACCATATATGGTGCAGATTTCCAAAGGTTTACAACCCTCCGAGTTATGTAAATTTCTCCTCATCTTGAATGTAAATGGTCCCGTTATTTTAAAATTATGACTCTCGGCTTTAGATTCCCAATCAAGGGAACAATTTATCTGCATTTATGCTGCCTGTCCCTTTAAGTAATTTTGTAGGTTTCAATGTAATTACCTGTCGTTCTTTGAAAGTGGAGAATAGAGGCCCAATTTGGCCAGTCTCTCTTCATGGGACAATCCCACCATCTTGGGAACAAGTTTGGTGAACATTTGCGTTTCTCATATGGTAAGAATATCTTTCCTGAGATCAAGTTAAAAATCTGAAAGCTTGTACTTCCAAATACACCTGTTAGACTATAACCTGGTGTTATGTGATTTTTAAGTTTGTCCACCCCAGTCCAACACTGGCACCTTCACATCATGGTTTCCTGAGATAAGCAGACTAAAACAACATCCAATACTTACAGCAAGACTTCACTGCTCCTGTGATAAAGGCAGATACTCCATTAGCCTTCATTGTAGCTCGCTGCTATTGGGTTACTACCATGCTAGTGAGGCCAAGGAATAGAAAGATAGGACCGATGAACACATGGCTAAGGAGCTGGTGCAGGGAGCAGGGTTTCAGATTCTTGGATCACTGGGACGTCTCTGGAGCAGGGGTGACCTGTAAAAGAGGGACATGTTGCACTTGAACTGTAAGGGAAACAATATCCTCACAGGGAGGTTTGCTCATTTTACTTGGAAGAGTTTAAACTAGTGTGGCAGGGGGCTGAGCACCAGAGCAGCCAGGTCAGTGAGTGGAGGGATTGAGGGGAAGGTAGATGTTCGGACCAGTAAGTCAAAAAGGAAGGACAGGCAGAGACAGATAAATTAACACAATGGTTTTAATGGGCTGAAGTGTGTTTATTTCAATGCAAGGAGTATTATAGGTAAGGCAGATGAGCTCAGAGCTTGGGACAATGATGCTATCGAAGAGTGTGGTGCTGGAAAATCACAGCCAATCAGGCAGCATCTGAGCAAGAGAAGAGTCTTGGGCCACCCCTCATTCCTGATGGGCTTATCCTCGAAACGTCGACTCCCCAGCTGCTCAGATGCTGCTTGACCTTCTGTGCCTTTCCAGCACCACACTCTTCGACTCTGATCTCCAGCATCTGCTGTCCTCACTTTCGCCAACTATGATGTTGGTGGCCATTGCAGATACTTGGTTGGCAGAGGAACGGGACTGGTTGCTCAATGTTTCAGGGTTTTGTTGTTTTAGATGAGGTAGAGAGGAAGGTAAAAGAGGTGGAGGAATTTCATTACTAATCAGGGGGAATGTTCCATCTGCACTCAGAGAGGACATACTGGATAGCTCAACCCCTGAGGCAATATGAGTAGAACTCAAAAATAAGATGGGTGCAATCACTCTGATAGGATTAGACTATAGGCTCTCTAATTGCCACCAAGACATTAAGGAACAAATATGTAGGTAGATTATGGAAAGATGCAATAAAAACAGAGTTATCATAGTGGTTGACTAATTTCCCCAATCTTGACTTGGATTCCCTTAGACAAGAGGCTTAGACAGGGCAGAATTTGTTAAGTGCATTCAAGATGGTTTCTTGAAAGAGTATGTGGATAGTCCTACTAGAGGAGGGGCCTTACTGGACCTTGTACTGGCTAATCAGCCTGGCCAGGTAACTGGTCTTTCAGTGGGAAAGTATTTTGGAAACAGTGATCATAACTCCTTAAGTTTTAAAATATGTATGAATAAGGATAAGTCAGGTCCTTGTGGCAAAATACTAAATTGGGGGAGGAAATTTTATGTCAGTATTAGACAGGAGCTAGGGAGTGTTCACTGGAAGGAGCTGTTATCAGGCAAGTCCATATTTGACATGTGCGAATTGTTTAAAGACCAGCTGATGAGTACTCATGATTGGCATGTTCCAGTAAGGAGGAAGGACAAGGATGGTAAGGTAAGGAACCATTGGATAATGAGGAGGTTGTGAATTTAGTCAAAAGGAACAAAGAAGCATATGCAAGGTTTAGGAAGCTAAAATTGGACAGGGCTTGTGACAAAAATAAAGAAAGCAGGAAAGAACCCAAGCAGGGAAGGTGCCTTGAAATGACCTTGGCAAGTAGGATTAAACAAATTCCAAAGGCATTCTATGTATACATTAAAAACAAGATGATAACTAGGGAGAAGGTAGGACCACCCAAGTATAAAGGAGGGAACTTGTACTTGGAGGCAGAGGATGTGGATGAGATCCTAAATGAATACTCTGTGTCAGTATTCACCCAGGAGAAGGTATAGAGGAAAGTGAGATTTGTATGGAGCATGCTAATATGCTAGGAGATTTTGACATCAAGAAAGGAGTGGTGTTGAGCATTAAAGTGGATAAGTCTCCAGGGCCCAATGGTATCTTCCTCAGGCTATAGAGGGGCAAGAGCGGAGATTGCTGGGGCATTGACCATGATCTTCATATCCTCATTAGCTACTGGAGAGGTCCTGGAGGACTGATGAGTCGCTAATGTTTTTCCTATGTTAAAGAAGGGAAATAGGGATAATTTAGGAGGCTATAGACCAGTGAGTCTCACATCATAGTTGGGAAGCTATTGGAGAGAATTCCTCGACATAGGGTTTACGCATATTTGGAAAAGCAGTGCCTGATTAAGGCAATCAGCATGGCTCTGTGCAGGGCAGAGCAAGTCTTACTAACATGATTGAATTTTTCGAGGAGATGACAAAGGTGATCAATAAGGGTAAAACAGTGAATGTTGTCTACAGAGGAACCTCAATTATCCGGCATTTGATTATCCAAATTTCAGATTATCCGGCAAGATCTCAAGGACCCGATGCTTAGCTAAACTATTTTATCTGACGAAATACTCCCTGCCTGTGTCATTTAGATAATCAAGGTTCCTCTGTACATGGATTATGACAAGGTCACTCATGATAGGCTCATCCAAAAGATGAGGTTGCTTGGGATCCAAGGTGACCTGGCTATGTGGATTCAGAATTGGCTTGCACATAGAAGACAGAGGTAGAAACGTGTTTTTCAGGCTGCATGTCTGTGACTAGTGGTGTTCTGCAGGGATCCAGACTGGGACCTCTCCTGCTTGTGATATATATAAATGACTTAGATGAAAATGTAGATGGGTGGGTTAGTAAGCTTGCAGATGATACGAGGATCGGTGGAGTGGTGGATAGTGTAGAATATTGTCAAAAAATACAGCGGAATGTATAGGTACTTTTCCTATAGTGCCATAGTGGCATTCCAGTGAAATCGCGCTTTATAAAATTGTTTTATAGAAATACTGGAGCCTATGGGAAAAGTGGGGGTGGGGGAGGCCAGCAAAAAATATCACTCACGATTGCTTAAAAAACATCCAAATGTCTAACACAAAGTATAGCACAGCCTGCATGAAGGTTGAAATCATATTTATTAGTGAAACAAAAGTAAATTTAACACTGTACATTTAAAAAATTTAATAAAGCTGTTCTCTGTACAGTACCTCTCACAGAAACCAACTCTGTCAGCAGCTGACATCACACATGCACAGAACAGCGTGGAGACTTTGGCATGGACATCAGCACATGCACAGAACGAACTGCGCAAACTGTTCCCCACTTTGCAAACAGAGGTAAGTGTTCTCCAAAATACTGTTCCCTAATTCTTCAGTGACATTATCGCCAAATCCTGCTGCCGAAATACACATTATCCCAGAACTACCTGAAGATCAGTTGCAGATATGGGCAGAGAAATGACTGATGGACTTTAATCCGGGTAAATGCGAGGTGCTGCACTTTGAGAGAGCAAATGTTAAGAAAAGTATACAGTTAATGGCAAGACCCTGAACAGCAATGATGTACAAAGTTATCTTGAGCTTCAAGTCCGTGGCTCCCTGAAAGTGTCCACACAAGTAGATAGGGCAGTAAAAAAGGTGTTTGGCATGCTTGTCGTTACGTGTTGAGTACAGGATTCAGGATGCCATGCTGATGCTTCATAAGACTTTGGTTAAGCCACACTTAGAGTCTTGCATTCAGCTCTGGTCACCACATTACCGGAAGGATGTTGAGACTTTGGAAAGGGTCCAGAAGAGGTTTACTGCCTCGAGTTGGAGCAGCAGAAGCTGAGGGGAGGTTTGATAAAAGTCTATAAAATTATGGGATGCATAGATAGGATTGATAGTCAGAATCTTTTTCCCAGAGTTTAAATGTCTAAAACTAGGGAGCATGCATTTAAGATGAGAGGGGGAATGTTCAAAGGAGGTGTGAGGGGCAAGTTTTTTCATGGAGAATGGTAAGAGTCTGGAACACGCTGCTAGGGGTGGTGGTGGAGGCAGATACAATAGGGGTGTTTAAGGAACTTTTAGATAAGCCTATGTTCTGTGTTCTATGATGCTGCCTTGGTTGAAAATTGATTCTGCCCAGCAAAGTGAGATTTTTCCACATAATGTTCCCTCTGCCATTTTCTTTCCCATTCACCAATAGTGTCCAAATCCTCCTGAAACCATTTGCCATCTTCCTCCCAACACACATTCCCACTTACCTGTGTATCAGCCACAATATTGGAAATTATTACATTTGGTCCCCACCTCCAAATCATTGATATGTATTGAGAACAGCTGGGGCACAAGTACTGATTCCTGTGGTACCCCAAAAGTGATTCTACCAACACGAGAATGATCCATTTATTCCTCCTCTCTGTTTTCTGCCTGCTAGCCAATCATTAATTTGCACTAATGCATTACCTCCTAATGCATGTGCTTTAACCCCTCTAACCGAACTCCTGTGGGGGACTTTATCAAAAGCCTTCTGAATATCGAACTATAATGCATCCATTGGCTCTCCTATATCAATTTTGCTAGTAATATCTTCAATTAAACTCCAACACATTTGTCATGCACAATTTCCCATTCAGAAATCTATGCTGACTATGCCCAGGGTAAGGTGGGGGCATTGCACTAAAAATAAAGAAAAACATCACCGCAGTAATGAGGGAGGATGTTCTAGAAAGATCTTCAAGTCAGGCCACCTGGGTAGAGTTCAGAAATTTTAAAAAGGGTGATTGCTTTCCTGGGATCATACTACAGACCTCCCAACAGTGTGTGTGTGAGTGAGTGAGACAGCGAGAGAGAGAGAGAGAAAGAGAAGCAGATATGCAGGTAAATCAAAGAGAGGTGTGAGGGGATTAAGGTTATTGTTGTAGGGGATTTCAAGTTTCCTAATAATAACATGGATTGTCTTTGTGTGAAAGGATTAGATGGGGTAGAATTTTTAAAGTCCATCCAGGATAGTTTTTTGTGTCAGTACATAGATCGTCCAACAAGAGGTAGGCAGTGCGAGGTGTAATCGTCGGGAATAAAACCAGCCAAGTGGATGAAATTTCCATGGGTGAACAATTTGGGGATAGTGACTATAACTCTATAAGTTTCAAAGTTATTATGGAAAGGGATAACGTTGCTGTGGTTGTGTTCGCCGAGCTGGAAGTTTTTGTTGCAAACGTTTCGTCCCCTGGCTAGGCGACATCATCAGTGCTTGGGAGCCTCCTGCGAAGCGCTTCTTTGATGTTTCCTCCGGTGTTTATAGTGGTCTGTCCCTGCCGCTTCCAGTTGTCAGTTTCAGCTGTCCACTGTAGTGGTTGGTATATTGGGTCCAGGTCGATGTGTTTGTTGATGGAGTTTGTGGATGAATGCCATGCCTCTAGGAATTCCCTGGCTGTTCCGTGGATTTGTTCGTATATTGTATATCGAGAACACCGAACGGAGAATTCACTACAAGGGTATACAGGAAAGCCACACACACAGACCAAGTCCTAAACTATGAAAGTAACCACCCCAACACACACAAACGAAGCTGCATCAGGACACTATTCAAAAGGGCCACAACACACTGCAGTACACCAGGACTGTAAAAAGAAGAAGAGGAACACTTATACAAGGTATTCGCCAAAAACGGATACCCGCGCAACTTCATCAACAGATGCCTAAGAGAAAGACCACGGAACGAGGACATACCACAACCAAAAGGACTAGCCACACTACCATACATCAGGAGCATCTCGGAACTGACAGCCAGACTACTGCGACCCCTAGGACTCATAACAGCACACAAACCAACAGCCACGCTCAGACAACAACTCACCAGAACAAAGGACCCGATACCCAACATGAGCAAAATTAATGTAGTGTACAAAATCCCATGCAAGGACTGCACAAAACACTATATAGGACAAACAGGAAGACAGCTAACAATCTGCATGCATGAACATCAACTAGCCACGAAACGACACGACCAGCTATCCTTAGTAGCCACACACGCAGACAACAAGCAACATGAATTCGACTGGGACAACACTACTATCATAGGGCAAGCCAGACAGAGAACAGCCAGGGAATTCCTAGAGGCATGGCATTCATCCACAAACTCCATCAACAAACACATCGACCTGGACCCAATATACCAACCACTACAGCGGACAGCTGAAACTGACAACCGGAAGCGGCAGGGACAGACCACTATAAGCACCAGAGGAAACATCAAAGAAGCGCTTCGCAGGAGGCTCCCAAGCACTGATGATGTCGCCTAGCCAGGGGACAAAACGTTTGCAACAAAAACTTCCAGCTCGGCGAACAGAACCACAGCAACGAGCCCCCGAGCTACAAATCTTCGCACAAACTTTGAGGGATAATGATAGTGCAGAAGTGCCTAATTTAGGAGAAGGCCAATTTTGATACCTTAAGACAGGATCTGGAAAACAGAGATTGGGGGCAGCTACTTGTAGGTAAGACTTGTAGGAAAAGAGGAGTCTTTTAAAAGTAGTATAGTGAGACATCAGGGCCAGTGTGTTCCTTTAAGAATAAAAGGCAAGGACAGCTAGTCCAGGGAATATTGAGAGTTTGATCAAGACAAAGGAGGAAGCATATATTAGATCCAAAACAAGGGAGGTTCTTCAGGTGCATAGCGAGTGTAGGGGGTTGCTTAAAAGAGAAATTAGGTAGGCAAAGACCGATCATGAAATATATTTGGCAGAAAAAATCAAGGAAAACACCAAGTCATTTCACATGTAAACTGAGAGTAAGAGGATTACCTGGAAAAAGTGGGGTCTATTGAACTACCAAAGGGGCAATCTATGTGTGGGGTAGAGGACATGGATGAGCTCTTAAGTGAATATTTCTCATGTGAATATTCACAAAGGAGAAAAACATCATAGCTGGGGATTTCACTTGGGTTGGTGAGGTTCTACAGCAGAGGCAAAAGTGAGGACTGCAGATGCTGGAAATCAGAGTCTAGATTAGAGTGGTGCTGGAAAAGCAGAGCAGGTTAGGCAGCATCCGAGGAGCAGGAAAATCAACATTTCAGGCAAAAGCCCTTCATCAGGTTCTACAGCATGTTAAAATGAATAAGGAGGATGCTTTAGCAAGCATAAAAGTGCATAAGTCAGTGCATCAGTGACTGATGAGATATATCCCAGACTGCTGTGAGAGGTAAGGAAGGAGATTGTTATGGCCCTGATGGAGATATTAATATTTCACTGAACCCTGGAGAAGTACCAGATGATTGAAGGATTCCTAATGTGGTTCCTTTGTTCAAGAAGGGCAGCAGGGATAGGCCTGGTAATTACAGACCAGTTCGTCTGGCTTCAGTAGTGGGGAAATTTTGGCAAAAATTCTGAGGGAGAGGATTAATCCACACTTGGAAAAGCAGAGATTGATCAGGGATAGTCAGCATGGATTTCATATGAGGAGATTACGCCTGGCTAATTTAGTTTTTTGAAAAGTTGACTAAATATATTGTTGAGGGTAGTGCAGTTGACATGGACTTTACTGAGGCCTTTGATGAGGACCCACATGGAAGGCTTGTCCAAAATTTAAGAGCCTGTGGGATCCAAGACAAATTGGCAAACTAGATCCAAAATTGGCCTGGAAACAGGAAGCAACGAGTGATGGTGGAGAGTTGTTTTTGTGAATGGAAACCTGTGACCAATGGAACAGGGTTTGATGCTGGAACCCTTGTTATTTGTATTTGCACATTAACGGTTTGGATTTGAATGTAGAAGGTTTAATAAGTAAATTTGCTAAACAATTGGAGGTGTTATTGATAGTGAGGGGGATGAACTCAGACTACAGTGTGATATTGATCAGATGGTAAATTGGGCAGAGCAAGGCAGGTGGAATTTAACTCTGATAAATGCAAGGTGATGCATTTTGGGACATCAAATAAGGGAAGGATTTACACAATGAATGGTATGTCCCTAGGGAGTACTGAGGAACAGAGGAATCTTGGTGTACAAGTCCATATAAGTTGTCAGTACAGATAGAAAAGGTGGTGAAGAAAACATACAATATGTTTGTCTTCATTACCTGGGAAGTAAGGAAATCTTGTTGCAACTTTATAAAACATTGGTTCAGCATGAATGGAACATGCAGTTCTGGTCACCACACTGTTTGAAGGATGCGATTGTACTGGAGAGGGTACAGAGAGCGATTCATCAGGATGTTTCTAGGATGGAATAGCCTCAGTTATGAGGAGAGACTGGGGTAATAATCATATCCTAAAACTTTATATTTCAACCAGCCTCTGCTACCAATGTTACAATCCAGAAGCATATTGAAATAGAATTCAGGGCCACACTTTTATTTGAGCTTAATTTCAGTTAGCCACACTCCATAAACCTCTCACCTCATTAGTTCACATCCAATTGTCTTGCAATTAATCCTTAATGAATATGTCCATCAATTGTTCCCTTGGTCCATTAAATCTCACACATCCCTTCAGCTTAAACTAGATGATGGCAAGGGGGTGTCAGACTGTAGAAGACCAGCTAATTAACAGAGACTGGCAGCCTTTACTGCTTAGCTGCGCCATTGGGAGCCAATGGCTGGTGTCAGCGCTGTTTCCAGTCAAGACACCAAGAAATCAATCACAAGTGAGTGATTGTAAGAGAGGAATTGCAGGGAGGAGAATGCAGTGAGCAGGGGTTGGAGATGGCCATGGCTATCCCCTTGCGAATGTCTGATCCCTAAACCAGGCACTGAGTTCCTTTAAATGAGAAAAGGAGACCGTGAGGTCTGGAGATGCTGGAGATCAGAGTTGAGAGTGTGTTGCTGGAAAAGTACAGCAGGTCAGGTAGCATCCGAGGAGCAGGAAAATCGACATTTCGGGCTGGTGCCCTTTGTCAGGAACTTCCTGATGAGAAAACCCCATCCTTAAACAGGATTGGAAAGGAGAAACTCAGCAGTCTTCAATTGCAATGGGGTGAGAAATGTCATCACGATTATTGCTGGCAGTTAATAAACAGTGACAGGGGGCCTATACATTAAGTTCCCATTTCATGAAATGCCCCTCCATCTCTTAAACCAGCCATAGGATGAGGGCATTTAATTCTCCCCAGTGTGTTCCTTGTGATAGTGATTGAAAAATAAATGTTGTTTAGGACACTGGGGATAAGTCCCTGATTCTCTTTATTCTTTCAGGCACCACTGGCAAGGACACACAGCTGGAGTACTACATGCAGCTCTGGTCGCTACACTACAGGAAGGATAGAGTTAAAAATCATACAACACCAGGTTATAGTCCAACAGCTTTATTTGGAAGCACTAGCTTTCGGAGTGCTGCTCCTTCATCAGGTAGCTGTGAAGTAGGACCGCAAGATACAGAAGTTATAGCAAAAGATTACAGTGTCATGCAACTGAAATGATACGTTGAATAGGCTGCAGGTTTTGGTTCATTAATATGTAAATCCCAGAACTTCTTTTAAGTCACATTCTCGAGATAACTTAAGGTTTTTTGCAAAACAAGTGACATCTCAGCTCAAACAATGCATTAAAGGTGTGAGGTTAGAGTCTGTCTGTATCTCAATCTTGTGTCAGACTGGTTCAGATCCAGTGGTTACAGCAGCTGCATCACAGCACCAGGGACTAGGGTTTGATTCCAGCCTTGGGTGACTATATATATGGGGTTTGCATGTTCATCCTGAGCCTATGTGGGTTTCCTCTGGGTGCTCCAGTTATTACACACAGTCCATGGATGTCCAGGGTAGGTGGATTGGGCATGGACAATGTAGGGTTACAAGGATAGGGCAGGGGCATGAGCGTGGTGCTCTTCAGAGGGTTGGTGTAGACGAGGGAGGCTAAATGGCCTGCTTCCTCACTGTAGGGTTCTGTGATGATATTATAATCAAACTATCACATTTGACAGTTTGTGTTCTTATGAACAGATCAGTTCTGATTGCCAATATGTGGTCATTTGTCGCAAAGGAAAACTGATGAAAGTAGGCACTTATGTCAATTATTTACCAGAGGGGCTAGTGGAAATCTTGTGAAAGGAGTTGACAGTAAATTGACAGTGGTTCATATTTAAAGAATGCGTTCATGATTTGCAACAATTATTCATTTCTGTCTGGCACAAAGCTAAAAGAGGAAAGTTAATTCAATTATACCCTATAAAAGAAATTACATCCAAAGAGGAGACGAGATAAATTGTCAAAAAACGCCTAAGGATTGGAAATATTTTCAGAATTCAACAAAAAGGGCAAAGAGTATGTGAGTAAAATTGAACAGAGTATAGAAACTGACTATAAAGGTTTTTACAGCAATGTGAAGAGACAAAACTTAGTAAAGAGGGAAAAGATCTTATAGTCAGAAATGTAGGAAAATCATAATGGGGAAGAAAGAAATGGCAGAAGAACAAACACGTACTTTGGTCTGTCTTCACAAAATAAAAGCTACAAATAACTCCATGGAAATGGTAGGAAACTATGGGTCTAATGAGAGGGTGGAATTGAAGGAAACCAATGTGTATTAGTAAGAAAATAGTACTGGGCGAGTTAATGAGATTAAAGGCCAACAGCTTACCAGGGCAAGTCGTACTGATTGAAGGGTGGCAAATGTAACCCCACTGTTTAAAAAAGGAGGGAGAGTAAAAGAAGAAATTACAGATGAGACAGCCAAACATCATTAGCAGTAAAAATGTTTGTGATGAGATAACAGAACATTTCGAAAACATAAATGGGATTAGACAAAGCCAGCATTGGTTTAGAGTCATAGAGTTATAGAGTCCTACAGCATGGAAACAGGCCCTTCGGCTCAAACTGGTCCATACCAAGCAAAATGTCCATCAATGTTAACCTCGTTTCCCTGCACTTGGCCCACATCCTTCTAATTCTTCCCTATCCATGTATTTGTCCAAACCCTTTTAAATGTTGTTAATGTACCCACCTCAATCACTTCTACTCATATGCATGCCATCCTCTGTGTAAAAAAAGTTGCCCCTCAGGTTCCCTTTTATTCTTTCCCCTCTAACCTTAAACTGATGCTCTCTAATCTGCAATTCCCCAAACCTGAGTGCATTCACCCTCTCTATGCCTCTCATGAACTTGTACACTTCTTGTACACCCCCCAGACTCCTACACTCTAAAGAACAAAGGTCTTAACTTGTTCAACCTCTCCCTATAACTCAGACTGTCGAGTCCTGACAACATCATTGTAATTTTATCTGCACTCTTTCCAGGTAAATAACATCCTTCCTACAGGAAGGTGACCAAAACTGAACACAACACTCCATGTGTAGCCTCACCAATGTCCTGTACAACTGCAACATAACTTCCCAACTTCTACACCCAATGTCTTCATTCACTATTGAAGGCCAGTGTGCCAAAAGGCTTTTTCACTGCCCTGTCTATCTGTGATGCCTGAGGCTGGAATCAAACCTGGGTCTCTGGCGCTGTGAGGTAGCAGTTCTGCTGCAATTTCTGATAACCTTCATCACTGTTCACGATACCTCCTACTTTAGTGTCTTCTGCAAACCGACTAATCATGCCTTATACATTTTCATCTGAATCATTGATAGAGATAACAAACAGCAATGGACCCAACACTGGCCTCTGAGGCATTCTATATGTCACAGGCCTCCAGTCTGACAAGCATCCTTCCATTATTACTCTCTGCTTCCTAGCATCAAGCCAACTGTGTATCCAATTTGCCACTCCTCCTGGATTCCGTTTGATCTAACCTTCCAAGGCAGACTTTCCAAAGTGCAACCCCTCACACTTATCTGTATTGAACTACATTTGCCATTCCTCAGCCCACTTCCCCATCTGATCAAGATCCCTCTGTAATTTTTGATAACCTTCTTCACTGATCATGATACCTCCTAATTTTGTGTCATCCACAAACTTCCGAATCATACCTTGTGTATTCTCTTCCTGATCATTTATGTAAATAACAAATAACAAAGGTTATGTGGTGGATGTAATATATTGGCACGGACTGAGAATTGGTTGACACACCAGAAACACAAAATGATAACACAGGAATCTTTTTCCTTGTGGCGGGCAGGAGGAGGAGATATCAGGCCTCGAACTAAGGTGAATGTATGGCATTTATTCTGCCTGATGCAGGACAGTGAGGATTGGGTTCAGCGTTGGTTGAAAAAGTTGGATCTGGTGACAGGGTAGGGGATCAGGCCCCTGGGTGTGTCAGGTTCTCGGCATGAGGGTGTGGCCATTGAGTCCAATGGTGGGGTAGGGCAGGGATAAGTTCCAGTATTAGGGCTGTGCCACATCAGCGTGGTGGAGGAGGGATATTCGGTTTCTGGGTGGTTGTGTGTGTGAGGTAGGTTGGGGTGAGCTGAATGTTTCCTTGGGAGACAGACTCAGTTTCTAATTGTCAAGCTTTTCCTGAGTAGTTATTCACACAATTGGAGTGGAAACCTCTGACTTAAGTCTTTAATTTAGATGGAGACTTTCAGAAAGTTCCAGGAGTAGACAAATTGCCCAGTCGAATACTCAATTTCCCAGATAATTCCTTTGGAGTCTGCCTTGGAGATAATTCCTTTGAAGAGTTTGAATTCTATACATAATTCCCATCTCTGCTGGGATTCTAATTATCTGGTCTTTAAAAATCCAACCCAATGTTTTACTACTAAAGCTTGCATTGTAAACTGCATCGTGTTTCAGATTAGGATTTCCTTCTTGTTAAGACCCATTCGGTGGCAGCAAACTATCCAGCTACAAGCTGGTAGTGATTGGCATCACAGCCCATGTAACATGATAGCAGTGATGGGCTTATCGCTTTGTATCACAAGGTGGTAAGAGTGAAAATTCCAGTGGTCCCAAAAGCAAAGGACTCCCATGGCTCCAAGAGCAGGATTGGACACTTATGGCTTGAAGGTCTCCGCGGCTTTAAGAACTATTTGTACAGAGGGTCATCAGCCTCAGCAGCTGAACCATCAAACAGCTTTCAGACAATCCATGGAAAGGGAAAAACAACTCTTAACTGGTTAAAAAGATTGGGCATTGCAAGTCACTCGAGCCCATTGTTGAATCTTTAACTGAGATTGTTCAGGCCCTAATACAGTCTGGACAACGATGTGCAGATTCGAGTTTGATGTTAGGTGGTGATATAGTACAAATTTAAGAGGATTATTTCAACTCTTTGTCTTCCAAACAAGAATAGCCAGGCCCAATGATGGAGCTATACTCAAGCAGCAATCCTCAGTTAGTATGACTGACGATGCTTGGTTCACTACCAAGGCAATCATACAGAATATGTGAAGATATTCAACTAAATCTGGAAGTTGAAGTCAAGAGTTCCCCTGATTCAACAACAGATTGAGAGTAAGATATTGTTTACACAGATTGGAGATAGAACATAGAACATAGAAAAATACAGCACAGAACAGGCCCTTTGGCCCACAATGTTGTGCCGAGGTTTAATCCTAATGTAAAATATAATATCTTAACCTACGCACCCCTCAACTCACTGCTATCCATGTGCATGTCCAGCAGTCGCTTAAATGTCCCCAATGACTCTGCTTCCACCATCACCGCTGGCAACGCATTCCATGCATTCACAAGTCCCTGTGTAAAGAACCTAAAGAGAGGCTGCCAGAGAAAGTGGTTGAGGCAGGTACAATCGTAACACTTAAAATAGGTGCATGGATAGGAAGGGTACAGAGGAATGATGTCTCCTTTATACCTTTTTCCTAATATCTTCAAACTATGACTCCTTTTACCAGTCAATCCTGCCCTGGGGAAAAGTCTCTGGCTATTGACTCTGTCTATTCCACCTTGCATACCTCGATCAGGTCTCCTTTTTTTCTTCTTCTCTCCAGTCCAAGCTTATTCAACCTTTCTTCATAAGGCAAGCCCTCCAGTCCAGGCAGCATCCTGGTAAACCTTCTTTGCACCCTCTCCAAAGCCTCTGTATCTTTCCTATAGTAGGGCGACCAGAACTGGACACAATATTCCAAGTGTGGTCTCACCAGGGATTTGTAGAGCTGTAGCAAAACCTCGCAGCTCTTAAACTCGATCCCCCTATTAATGAAAGCCAAAACATCATATGATTTCTTAACAACCCTATCCACTTGGGTGGCAATTTTGAGGGATCAATGTACTTGAACACCCAGATCCCTCTGCTCTTCCACACTACCAAGAATCCTGTCTTTAATCCTATATTCAGTATTTGAGTTTGACCTTCCAAAATGCATCACTTCGCATTTATTCAGGTTGAACTCCATCTGCCATTTCTCAGCCCAGCTCTGCATCCTGTCTATGTCACATTGCAGCCTGCAGTAGCCCTCTATACTATCAACGACACTTCCAAACTTTGTGTCATCTGCAAATTTGCTAACCCACCCCTCAACTTCCTCATCCAAGTCATTTATCAAAGCTACAAAGAGCAGAGGCCCAAGAACAGAGCCCTGCCAGACCCCACTCAACACTGACCTCCAGGAAGAATACTTTCCATCTACAACCACTCTCTGCCTTCTGTCAGCCAGCCAATTCTGATTCCAGACAGCCAAATCTCCCTGTATCCCATACTTCCTGACTTTATGAATGAGCCTACCATGGGGAACCTTATTAAATGCCTTGCTGAAGTCCATATATACCACATCCACTGCTCGACCTTCATCAACCTGTCTTGTCACCTCCTCAAAGAACTCAATAAGATTTGTGAGGCATGACCTGCTCCTCATAACGCCATGCTGACTGCCTTTAAGCACACTGTGCTTTGCCAAATAGTCATAAATCCTATCCCTCAGAAGTCTTTCCAAAATTTGCTGACCACAGATAGGCTGCATACAACTCTGTGGGAACCAACACTGAAGTGAAATGATCAACCTCGACAGAATAAGGATATTTTAGGAAAAGACTGACTGATTGTGAAATCTGGGATACTGCAAAATCTGGGATTCTGTTTCAACAATGTAGCTGTCTTCCATAAAGAAGTTTCATGAGATTAAAGGTCCCACAGACATGTGAGCAAATTCCTCATCTCAGTAGACAGGAGATACGCTACAAAGGGCATTTCAGGAAGTTAAGGATCCTCCAGATAGGTTCATGAATAAGTTCCAGGAGTTTTGAGGTCCCTCAGTGTCAAAAGACTTGATAAAATCACAATCAACAGCCTTTAAGACAAAGACCAACCAAATCTCCAAGACCGAAGAAAACATATTCTAGAAGAATCCTGAAACCTCCAGATTGTTTGACTTTGTAAAGGCAGAGATTTGGAGGATGGTGGGGTAATGTAAATGTACACATGAATGCATTCATGTTAATTATGCAAAGAAGGCATAATGAAAGACATTGTACAAGAATATGGTTCTAAGAGGGTAATGTTGGAGACTGCATTTGGCTCCATCTAATCAGATGATACCAAAAGACTTGGGTAAAAGAAAAACAGAGCTATTTTGGATCTTACATGCCCCCTTATATCCGAGGGATCCTCATTACCTTAATAATAATATCCATCTTACTGATGTAATGTGTACCTAATGCAAAAAACTGCATCATCCCATTATGACTTACTTGGTGGCAGCAAATTTTCCCAACCACATGTTGGTAGCAGTTGGCATCCTAAAGCACACAAAAAAAACACTCATTACATTCTGCTGACTTTTTAATTGCTGAGTTGTGGAACCTTGCTGTGAACAATTTGGCTGTCCCATTGACTATAGCAATTATGACATTACAAAACAACCCAATTGATAGGAAAGTACTTTGGGATGTCCTGAAGTTACGAAAAAAGCGATATAAATGCAAGTCTATTTTTTTCAGTAGATGAATATGACCATTGAGCCAGTCAAGGCTGAATATCCTGACATAGACACATATTTGCAACAGTCTAGATTAGAGTGGTGCTGGAAAAGCGCAGCAGGTCAGGCAGCATCCAAGGAGCCGTAATATTGATGTTTCAGACAAAAGCCCAGCACTCTAATCTAGAGTCTGGTTTCCAGCATCTGCAGTCTTCACTTTTGCCTACATATTTACAACATTCATTCGACTAGTGATCAGGAACACGAACCTGCAGCCACAGAGGCTGTCTTATCTACCACACTCACCACCACTGAAATCAGCTCACTCAGCATGGATAAGGGAAATAAAGCCAAGAGTTGGGTGGTTTGCAGAGTACAATTTGGCACTAGATAGTGCATTGTCAATTGAACCATGAGTGAGGATTGTCATCTTTTTAAACTAATGTCTTCCTGTATGCATTAACCATGATTGATTGGTCAGTGATGCTGTGCTCTGAGCACAGAATAGGTGTGCATCCTGTAATAACACTGTGTCTGAATTTAATCAAAGCTGCAGACATGCTGGGTGAGCTGTTTTTGCCTGACACATCGCTGTCGAGCTTGTCCCTCCGAGATATTTTATTGTCCTAATGTCTATTCACATTTTCCACTCTGTAGAATTGGCTTTGCTGAGCACTACACACGAGTGGATTACTATAATACCATTGCTTTGAATGTCAAATTCTTATTGAAGCTTAAAATTTTTAACAGTTGACAACTACAAATTCCTTGGCTCAATAGTATTTTCCACTGATTGATTTCATACTCAGAAGATGTTTTGCCAAAATGATGCAGTGTCAGAGCAAGCTGATACCCCCTGAAAGTCTATTTATATAAACAAAAGCCCAGTACTGTCACATTGGATCAAAGTATTAAATATCTGTTCAGAGATTTCCTGTGAAATGCCACATTAGTGTGGTGATAACTGCTTGGATGCAGTTACTGCTTTTTAAGTTACGAAATTGAAATTGTGCTAGGCCAACATGCAAGATAAAAGCTACACATCATATCCTCATCTGACCCAGAATCATGGAATCTTATTGAAATTGGCCATTTGGTCCATTATACCTATGCTAGCTCATTGTTAGAGTTATCCAAGTAGTCTCTTCCTTGCTCAGATAAAAGCAAAATATAGCAGATGCTGGAAATCTTTAAAATAAAGTGCTGGAGAAACTCAGCAGATCTGGCAGCATCAAAGAGAGAGGAACAGAGTTAATATTAAAGGAGTTGAAACTTTATTGCTGGGACAGCACAGCAGGTCAGGCAGCATCCAGGGAACAGGAGATTCGACGTTTCGGGCACAGGCCCTTCTTCAGGAAACTGAAGGCCTGTGCCCGAAACGTCGAATCTCCTGTTCCCTGGATGCTGCCTGACCTGCTGTGCTGTCCCAGCAATAAAGTTTCAACTTTGATCTCCAGCATCTGCAGACCTCACTTTCTCCTCTAATATTAAAGGAGTCCAATACGGTTTCTTTTGGGAATGAATGGGACGGACATGTTTTTTTTAATGCTGTTGTCAGATGAGGAGCAAGTGAAAATAGATGTAATTGATAGTCTGTACACAAGCAAGGGCATATTTTCTCCTTTTTGCACATATCATTTCCTCCCAATTTACATTTCCATTCTTTCCACCACATTGCCTTTTATCTCTTTGGCTGTTGTTCTGGAATCCCTCAACATTTGTTCCACTTGTGCCTCACCCTTTCTGTCAACATCATAAAACCATAATTTTACAGCCCATATGCTTCTAAACTTTTCCTGTACATGTATTTGTCCAAATGGCTTTAAATGTTGTTAGTATCCCACTTTAACCAATTCCGCTGACAGCTCATTCCATATGTGTGAAAAAAGTTGCCCATCAGGATCCCTTTTTTTCTTTCCCTTCTAACCTTAACCTTAACCTTTTTTCTTTCCCTTCTAACCTTAAACTAATGCCGTCTAGTCCTCAATTCCCCAACCCTGGGAAAAGGACTGAGTGCATTCACCCTATCTATGTCTCTCATGATCTTGTACACTTCTGTAAGATTCCCCCTCAGTCTCCTATGCTCTAAAAAGTCCTAGCTCATCCAACCTCTTTCTATAAATTAGACCATTGAGTTCTGGCAACATCCTTGTAAATTTCTTCTGCTCTCTTCAATAACATCCTTCCTATAGCAGGGTGACCAAAACTGAACACAATACTCCAAGTGTGGCCTCGTGAACAGCCTATATAACTGCAAAATAACTTCCCAACTTCTATATTCAATGCCCTGTCTGATGAAGGCTAGTGTGCCAAATGCCTTCTTCACTGCCTTGCCTACTTGTAACTCTACTTTCAGAGAACCATACACCTGAATTTCAAGATCCCTCTGTTCTACACCCCTTAAGATCTGACCATTCACCATGAAACGCCTACCTTGATTTCACTTTCCAAAATGCAAGACCTCACACTTATCTATATTAAACTCCATTTGCCATTTCTTGGCCCACCTCCCCAGCTGATCATGTGCTGCTCCCGTTTCTGATATGCTTCCTCACAGTCCATAATACTGCCTATTTTAGTGTCATCTACAAATATAGTAATCATGCCTTGTATACCTTCAGCCAAATCGTTGATATAGATAACAAACAGCAATGGGCCCAGCACTGATCCCTGAGGCACTCCACTAGTCACAGACTTCCAGCCTGATAAGCACCCTTCCAATTTACGCACTGCTTCTGAGCATCAAGCCAATTGTGTATTCAGCTTTCCAGCTCCCCTCAGATTCCATGTAATCTAACCTTCTAGAGCAGCCACCATGTGGAACCCTATCAAATAGACTATGTCTATCGTCCTGTCCTCATCAACCTTCCTGTCCATTTCCCCAAAGAACTCTAATAAATTTGTGAGGCATGATCGCCCACACAAAAAACCACGCCGACTACTCCTAATCCAACCCTGTCCTTCTAAATGCATGTATTTCTTATCCCTCAGAGTCTTCTCAAGTAACTTACCTACCACAGATGTTAAACTTATTGGTCTATAGTTCCCAGGTTCTTGTTTGCAGGCTTTCTTGAATGAGGACACAACATTTGCTACCCTCCAATCTTCCGGGAGCTCACCCGTGGCTAATGATGATTCAAATATATCAGACAGGGCCCCCACAGTTTTGTCTCTAGCCTATTTCAGGGCCCTTGGATATATCTTGCTAGGACTGTTCCAGTCACACTCGATTCCAAACATTCATTCTGTTTCTTGCCCCAAGGATGCTGCCAGATTTGATGAGTTTCTCCTGCTTTCTCTTTCTATTTTAGTCCCACTCTCGTTCTTTCAGTCATGTAATATCTTCTTTGCCAGGAACATAATCCATGGATTTAGAAGCATTTCATGCTCCATGTGTCACTGCATTGGCCCTTGCACCTAAAGGGATTGAGGGGTATGAAGAGAGGGCAGGAATGGGATACTGAGATTGCATGATCAGCCATGATCGTATTGAAAGGTGGTACAGACATGAAGGGCTGAATGGCCTACTCCTGGACCTATTTTCTAAGTTTCTACCAATCCACGGTGGATAAAGAATAGCTTGCTGAGAGTTGCTCCTGTTAATTGAGTTAGCTTCATTATCACACGTACTCACGTGAGTATAGTGAAGAGTTTACAAGTTGCCACTTACGGCAACATCATTGTTGTCACAATACTTAGGTACAGATTCTTAAGTTGAAATTCTTAGGACAAAAAAAAGAGACATAAAGAAATGAAAAGTCCAACAATAAATTAGAAAAATAGAGAAATAGAAGTTCAGTATAACACTCCTTTCATCCAAATTGTGCCATGCTTCACCTTGAGGCTGACAGTCAAGTCCATGCCGTGGCCAGCAGTTTGAGTCCACACTGAGGCTGGGAGTCCAAGTCCACACTGAGGCCAGCAATCCGAGTCCACGCCAAGGCCAGGAATCCAAATCCATGCCAAGGTTGGCAGTCTGAGTCCACGCTGAGGCCAGGGGTTTAAGTCCTAGCTGAAGCCGAGGGTTCAAGTCCATGCTGAGGCCGAGGGTTCAAGTCCATGCTGAGGCCGAGGGTTCTTGTCCACGCTGAGTCTGGGAATCTGCGCTGGCTTACACTCCGGACATTACTGATGATGCCGCCCAAGGATGAAAAGTAAAAGAAAAAAAAGAAAAAAACAAGAGAGAGAAAAAGAAACAGGGAGCGTTGACGAGCTCTGGCTCAGGAATCCTGTTCTGCTGTCATTTTGGAATATAATGAGGCAATACTCTGAGGCAGTGCAGTGTGGAGAAATGAAAAGAAGCAGCTTGAAAATTTCCACTTTGCTGCATAGTACAATTATACAATCCATCCGCCTTGAGAAGTTGGACTTAAATTCAATCAGTGCTGATGGGAGGTAAAAGTATTTTTACTACATTTAAGGTTGCCAAGTAATATAAGCTTGATAGTTTCTTCCTAACTCATTAGGGATGAAAAATATTGCGATGAATTGGCAATAAGATGACAGCTTTAGTTGTGAATGTTGGTGTCTCAGTGTGTAATAGTATATTCATCTAAGAGTTTGACTCAGAGAGGGAATATGGTGATGGTCTTGAAGGGGTTAATGTTCACATTCCATTCACACATTTAAGGTTGGAGATGAAAACATAGGTTAGACAGCATAGGGGGAAAAAAAATCAAACAGAGGGATGTGGAAGCTCAGTCTGTGGGTATATTTGAAATGGAAGTAGGTCATTTTTAATTGCATAAGAAGTCATGGAAGTAGCTTGGAATCCTTATGACTTTGATATGGTAAAACAGTTTCCTTTAAAAAAGATAACCAAGGCATTTATAGGGAAGTACGATGATTGCAAAGTTATCAACATGCATCCTGTTGAATTTAATGCTGAGGTCACTTATTTACCAGATCAATTACCATACTGTAGAAGCTGAAGCTAAAGTCTATAGAGATAAGATTGTGTGGGTTTGCTGGGATAACCATCAAGAGCAGCTTCCAGAGGCAGAAGGCAATGCCATAGATGTTAGCTGAACCTCCCAGTGGCTGCCTGGCCACGCAGCTTAGAGGCAACATTGGTCAGGAGCACAGTAATACTACTGCAACACAAGAAACATAAGAGAGCTAAAAATACACAATCAATACTCCTCAGTTCAATCCAGTATGCATCAACCCCCTGAAGATATCAGATGGAGTCCCACTCAGACCAAGAGAACAACTGGTACATGATAAAGCCATTATTGACCAATCAGTCAATCAGTCAAGAGGAAATCAGTGGAAGAGTTCCATTGGGCTTCCCAGATACCTGGTGGAATCCGAACTGAAAAAGAATCCGGTGATATTCCAGTGAGTTTATGATGTTGCAACGAGAAAGAATCCATTGAGATCACTGATGAGGCCATGAAAGAATCCAGTGGAATCTCTGGTATTGTAACGTGAAAGAATCCAGTGTGATCACTGATGGTACATTGAGTGATCTGTTTAACATTCTCAGCACAGAGGAGGTCACAAACTTCACAGAATGGTGGATGTGTTCAATTCCCTGTTTTCTAAATCAGAACCATTAATGCCAGTGACAGAGACGGTGCTGAGTGAGCAGTGATCTTTCAGTAACACGACTGAGAACCTGAAAAAGTTTCCTTCACCATCAAACAAGCAGAATGGGCAACTCCACACAGATCAACGCCCAAGACGGGAATCACACCAGGTCCCTGGTGCTGTGAGGCAGCTATGCTAACCACTGAGCCACCATGCCACTCTATGATGTTGCCAAAGGTAGAAAGATCTGCAGGGGTTAATGTTCATAATTCATTGGCTCCCCAGCATTTGACCGATGTCACACACAGGTCTGTGGATAAAAAGAAAGAAAGTCCTCTTTTAGTTTTCAAAGGGAGCAGGTAGTTTTCCTCCAGCTCCCTACTGCGCTGGTCATTATCCCTGACCAAATATCCACACACCCTCCACCTGCTCCATGATTTCCACTTCCCCGGTCCCCAACGCCTTATCTTCACCATGGATATCCAGTCCCTGTACACCTCCATCCCTCATCACGAAGGACTCAAAGCCCTCCGCTTCTTCCTTTCCTGCCGCACCAACCAGTACCCTTCCACTGACACCCTTCTTCCACTGACTGAACTGGTCCTCACTCTGAACAACTTCTCTTTCCAATCCTCCCACTTCCTCCAAACCAAAGGAGTAGCCATGGGCACCCGCATTGGTCCCAGCTATGCCTGCCTCTTAGTAGGATATGTGGAACAGTCCATCTTCCGCAGCTACACTGGCACCACACCCCACCTTTTCCTCTACTACATCAATGACTGTATCTGCGCTGCCTCGTGCTCCCACGAGGAGGTTGAACAGTTCATCTACTTTACCAACACCTTCCACCTTGAAGACCATTGCTGTTTGTCATTTTTATAAATGACCTGGAGGAGGGGTTAGAAGGTTGGGTGAGCAAGTTTGCGGATGATACGAAAGTCGGAGGAGTTGTAGACAGTGAGGAAGGATGTGGCAGGTTACAGCGGGATATAGATAAGCTGCAGAACTGGGCAGAAAGGTGGCAAATGGAGTTCAATGTAGCTAAGTGTGAGGTGATTCACTTTGGTAAGAGTAATAAAAAGATGGGGTACTGGGCTAATGGACGGATACTTGGTAGTGTGGATGAGCAGAGGGATCTTGGTGTCCATGTACACAGATCTTTGAAAGTTGCCACCCAGGTAAATAGTGCGGTGAAGAAGGCATATGGCGTACTGGCTTTTATTGGTAGAGGAATTGAGTTCCGGAGTACTGAGGTCATGTTGCAGTTGTATAAGACTCTGGTGCGGCCGCATCTGGAGTATTGTGTGCAGTTTTGGTCGCCATACTATAGGAAGGATGTGGAGGCACTGGAACGGGTGCAGAGGAGGTTTACCAGGATGTTGCCTGGTATGGTAGAAAGATCGTATGAGGAAAGGCTGAGGCACTTGGGGTTGTTTTCATTGGAGAAAAGAAGGTTTAGGGGTGACTTGATTGAGGTGTATAAGATGATTAGGGGTTTAGATAGGGTCGACAGTGAGAATCTTTTTCCACGTATGGAGTCAGCTATTACAAGGGGGCATAGCTTTAAATTAAGGGGGGGTAGGTATAGGACAGATGTTAGGGGTAGGTTCTTTACTCAGCGAGTCGTGAGTTCATGGAATGCCCTGCCAGTGGCAGTGGTGGACTCTCCCTCATTATGGGCATTTAAGCGGGCATTGGATTGGCATATGGAGGATAGTGGGCTAGTGTAGGTTAGGTGGGCTTGGATCGGCGCAACATCGAGGGCCGAAGGGCCTGTACTGCGCTGTATTCTTCTATGTTCTATGTTCTATCGCATTTCCAATGCCCCTCCCCCAAGTCCCTCCTCCCTACCTTTTATCTTAGCCTGCTTGGCACACTTTCCTCATTCCTGAAGAACGGCTCATGCCCGATACGTCGATTCTCCTGTTCCTTGGATGCTGCCTGACCTGCTGCGCTTTTCCAGCAACACATTTTCAGCTCTGATCTCCAGCATCTGCAGTCCTCACTTTCTCCTTCCAAATATAATTGTACGCAACAGTTAACCTTCTTATTACCCAAGAACAGTGACTCTTCTGTGGAGACTGTATAGTTGTATAACCTGCATTACTAATCATTACATGGACCCAAGGCAAAGGAGGATTTCTGGCAATGGAAGTCTTCAAATACCCCTGACCCAGTACCAGACATTGTATTTGCCAGAGAGGCATTGGGAGTGGTCATCTGGGAAAATGCCACAAATGGGAGTGCTGGGTATGTGACACATTCCTTCTGACTTGCAATCCATTTGGTAAGGAAGGTGGGTTCACCCACTGAGACAGGGAGCTTTAACAGGGATGAATAGAGCAGAATAGATTCCCTACAGTATGGAAACAGGCCTTTTGGCCTAACAAGACCACACTGACCCTCCGAAAAGCAACACACCCAGACCCATTCACCCCTGACTAAGACTATGGACAATTTAGCATCGCCAATTCACCTATCCTGCACATCTTTGGATTGTGGGAGGAAATCAGAGCACCCAGAGGAAACCCGCGCAGACAGGGGGAGAATGTGCAAACTCCATACAGACAGTCACCCAAGATGGGAATTGAAACCGGGTCCGTGGCACTTGAGGCAGCAGTGCTAACCATTGAACCCATGTAATGATTAGTAATGCAGGTTATACTACTATACAGTCTCCACAGAAGAGTCACTATTCTGAGGTAATAAGAAGGTTAATTGCATGGCTGTGATGTGGTTAATGTTTCCACAGGCAAAAAGATGAAAGGGTGTCAGGAAACCCCTGCTGACCTTTCAGTTTTACTCGGGCGTTAAGCGCTGACGCAGTCCACCAATTCCTGGAAGCTTTGGATTGAAGCTGCTTGCAGGTTAAACATGGCTGCCTGGTCCTCTGAAACCCAACAACTGAATGGGAGACAAGGAGAACTTCAGCAAGATGATAAATAGCTTCACCAAATCTCCTGGACTGACAGAAATATGAGTGCTTACTCTAGGTTCAGTAAGCTCCCTGACCATCAGAACACCCAGTCATCCTAGAATGACACTCCACCCTATGTTCCCAGAGTATGATTCACTCAGATGAAAGTGAGTACTGCAGATGCTGGAGATTAGAGTCACGAGTGTGGTGCTGGAAAAGTATAGCAGGTCAGGCAGCATCCAAGGAGCAGGAAAATCAATATTTCGGGCAAAAGCCCTTCATTAGGAATGAGGGACTTTGCCCGAAACATCAATTTTCTCGCTCCTTGGTTGCTGCATGATCTGCTGTGCTTTTGTAGCACCACACTCTTGACTATGATTCACTCAAGTTGAGATCCACCACACCTATCTCCTAGATTAGGGAACAGGCAGAGCTAACCCTGTGGTGTCTTGCACACTACTCCTTACTCCACTGCCAGTCAGCCTGCCTTCCAGGCAGGGGTACTATTTACAACACACAGTTTAGTCACCCCAGCATGAGGGCAATTTCAGGTTCCCCACACACTAGAGGACTCCTATATACCATCCCTGCTCCCACTCAGCCTCACACATCCCCATGTGTTCCCATCTCCATTCTCAACACAGCACATATTCAAATTTCCTACTTTGGTGTATTTTCCACTTCATGCAAATTGCTTTGGAAATGAAGAGAAATTGATATCTGATATGAGTATTATTTCTGCACATTTATTGCTTTTGCCTTCTTACATGGTCAATCTTAGCACCTGGGTTTCTGCTGGTAAATATGATACAGATTTCTCAAGAGCTGGGTTTTTTCATGTAGGCTGGGACTGTTTCCCATTCACACTTGCTCT
Source organism: Chiloscyllium plagiosum (assembly GCF_037043375.1). Taxonomy (NCBI): domain Eukaryota; kingdom Metazoa; phylum Chordata; class Chondrichthyes; order Orectolobiformes; family Hemiscylliidae; genus Chiloscyllium; species Chiloscyllium plagiosum. Next base: position 65,022,522 of record NW_028270158.1, on the reverse strand, counting down.
TTCTGACCTTCCCAAGGTAGAATGTTTTGCTGCAATGCGGTGTTTCATCTGTCACCTCCGCTGGGACCAGGCCAATACTTACATTGAAAGTGAACAAGGCTGAGTGACAATTAGGATTTCAATCCATAACCTTTTTGTTGACAGCCTTATAACCTTAATACTGCTCCTAACAAGACTGCACCTTTAGGCTTTTTTTTTAAAGAATAAACACATTCACCCATAGAGTTTAACATTTTTTATATAGAAACAATGGCAACAAATTTCTGATGAAATTAAAACAAAAAAGTGCTGGAGAAACTCAGCGGGTCTGGAAGCACCTGTGGAGACAGAAACATTTAACAGTTTATGTCCAAAAGATCTTCTTCAGAACTGATTTCTGCCCCATCTAATGGTCTTGTTCATTTTGAACCGGTAAACAGATAAGAATCAGGAGAATCGATTTTTCGGGTATAAGCCCTTCGTCAGGAATTCTTGATGGAGGGCTTATGCCCGAAACATTGATTCTCCTGCTCCTCAGATGTGGCCTGACCTGCTGTGCTATTCCCGCACCACACTCTCGACTCTGATCTCCGGCATCTGCAATCCTCACTTTCTCCTGTTAAATAGATAATCCATCTTTTAAAGTTTGACATTGTGTGTACAATATCCATTCAAGGGCACAGTTTTGTGTTGGTGTAATACAGACTCTACTCCTTAGAAAGCTGTTTTTACAGAGAGTGTAAAGCACCATGGCTCAATGTCTGGAAAGCAGTAATAATGAACAAACTTTCCTGAGGTCTTGGCAATGAATACGTCCCATACAGATTTACAGCAGCTGGAATTGTTACTTTTGATTTCTGGAGCATGAATTTAAATGGGCAGAGTAAGACAAGTCACTGAGATTTTCTGCAGTTCCAGTGACTGATTCAAATGAGAAGCTTCTAACTTTGCGGCTGTAATGCATTAAACAACACTGACAGCAGAGAGTGCTGAGAGAACTGAGAACTAATCAAAATCTCTTTGCCAACAGTCAGTACTGTTGGAACTGGTGATGGTGTCATGGTAATGTTAGGCGAGGAAACCAGTGGCTTGTCTTCATGCTCTGAGCAATCTGGGTTCAAACCCACTGCAGCAGCTGATGTAGTTTCTATTAATGAATAAATCTAGCACACAAAACTAGTCTCAGTAATGGTGACCATAGGAAAATTATCAATTGTGAAAACTCATCTAGCTTACTCAAGTTCTTCAACAAAGGAAATCTGCTCTCCTTATCTGGCCCAGTTTGCATTTGACTTCAGTTACTGTTGACCTGAAACTGAACTGGACTGGCCATATTAATACAGTGACTTCAAGAGCAAGACAGAGCTTAGGGATCCTGCAGCGAGTAGCTCATCACCTGACTCCCCAAAGCCTGTCCTCCATCTAAAAGACACAAGTCAGAAGTGTGATGGAATACTCCCTCCTTGCCTAGATTGGTGCGGCCCCAACAATACTTAAGAAGCTTGATTAGCACCACATCCACAAATACTCACACCTTCCACTGCCAATGCTCAGTAGTGACAGTGTGGACTATCCACGCTGCAGAATCTCACCAAAGAGCCTTAGACTGCACCTTCCAAATCCATGACCACTTCATTTTGGGAGGACAAGGGCAGCAGATACATGGGAAGACCGCTCTCTGCAAGTTTCCCTCTAAGCCAATCACTATCCTGATTTGGAAATATATTCCGTTTCCTTCATTTTTCACTCAGTCAAAATCCTGAAATCCGAGGGTATGGTGGACTTACTGACAGCACATGGACTGCAGTGGTTCGAGAAGACAGCTCAAGGGCAACTAGAGACAGGCAATAAATACTGACCAGTCAGCAATGCCCAATGAAGTCAAAGAAAGATCCATGGTGATGTGGTTAACTTTTAACTGTCCATTGAAATAGTCACTCAGTTCAAGGGCAATAAAGGTCAAGCAACAAATGCTGACCCTGCCAGTGACATCCACATTCCATCAAAATAAAATAGGACAGGGAAGTCTATAAAAATATCCTCTTTATGGTGTGGCATGAGCAATGGTTAGGAAGTTGTGAAAATACAAGAAACATGCAAAACTCAGAGCACTGAGTGTTAGTACTTTTGTTTTGGTGAGTGAAATCATGACAGGCCATGTAGACTATTATCATCCGCTCATTAATTATGGAACTGGCTTCTTTTTCACCTGGCTCATGGGATTGTGCCACAGGAGAGGAGAATAATAAATGTTCCCACTGCTGGGACTTTGTCACACCTCATGCCAGTTGGTGCCATTTTCAAACTCCAGCCCTAAAGCTTTTCAAATGCTGTAGGCAAGGAACTGTCTCTCGAAGTGCTGTTTAACTGTGATCACTGAGGACATGACACAGAAAGGTAAACTAACCTCTCAGTTCACTTGAGGTGCCGGTGGTTGGTTGGTTGAGAGAAGGGCACTTCTGTCTCCGCCAGCTCAGAGCTTTCACTTCAATGGGTTCTTATCTGGATTGGACTCACAAGCACAATCTGGTGAACATGTCACTGCCATGTCTCTGCGGCTGGCAGGGAATGAAATGCCCCTGGGAGCTGGCACTATCAGAAATCAGACGCCAGATTAGCTCCAGGCAGATGACGCTCCAATGAAGCCATTAATAATTTGGTTAAAATGCAAAGAGTGGATCATGAACACCAGGCAGGATTGGCAGGGGCTGAATCAATGATGGGAAGTGCCCTGCTGGGTCTGACATATATACACCTGGCTGTCTCCATGGGCAGGTTGGCAGCTGTCATGGAAACCTTGGTCCAGGATTCTTAATGACAGGGAATACCTGTACTCCTTTGCTCTAGTGCTCATAATCCATAGCAAGGGAACAGGAGGATAAGGACCTCACCTTCTCTCCATGTCACCCTTCCTTTCGAGGAGATAGGATAGTGCAAGTAGGCACTCAAAGGGAGGAGGAGCCACATGCAGGAGCCCAGCAACTTCCTCTTTGGACATTCCAGAAGTGTCGGTCTCACACATAGCCCCTGCCCATGATGCCAAAACCTGCAGAAGTCCAAATGGAGGAGGATGAGCCTGTATATGGGCAGGGCATTCCCAACAGGCCTGGGTACTCTAAACCCTGCAGGCCTGGCTGTGACTGGCCAAGACTTCCAAGCTGAGAGCAGGCTTTCTGCCCCCTAGCTGCAGATCCCAGGAACTGCATTTAGATATAGTGGGAGGGAAAGGAAGGGAAACATCGGCTTTGACACTGTCGGGCATGTTTTACTTGGAGCTATTTGAGATGGAAGCATCTTCCTCAGACGTTCAGAGGATGGACACATTGCAATTGGTCAAATTTTGTTCAACTTTTTGGGGTCCTGACTCCTTGACTGTAGATTGCCTCAGACATGAGTAGTCTGTGATGTTTATGGGGGCGGCCAAGCTGTTGCAGTGCACAGTGGATGGCACTGAGATGAAAGCCAATATCCAGGGAATGGGCTAGGGCCCTCTGTCTATAGAATGCCCACTATTACATCTACCCTGTGAATGGGAGCACAGAATCAGTGACGACCCTCCACATTCTATCTGTTTAGTGGTCGACACAAACTCTAAAATGTTTAATATCCAACCAACACGAGAGGGGTGAAAAGATGGCACCTTGGGATTGCCCTTAACTTGCTGCTGATCACAAGGGACTGCAGTCCACCACACACAGAGAGCTGATGCTAACAGAAGCCTGAAAACTACCTCAACTCAGAACTCACTGCCCTGTCTCAGCATGGCTTCTTTCTCCTGAATGGACCTTCTCAAGAGCAACTAGAAATGGGAAATAAGCTATACATGAAGAGTCAAAGAAGCTGTTCAACTGCTTTACATTTACTGAAGCAGCATGATGGCTCAGGGGTTAGCACTGTTGCCTCACAGTGCCAGGGACCCAGGTTTGATTCCAGCCTTGGGGGACTATTGTGCGGAGTTTCCACATTCTCCCTTTGTCAGGGTGGGTTTCCTCTGGGTGCTCTGGTTTCCTCCCACAGTCCAAAGATTTGCCGCCATGAGAAGCCTAGCTCTCGTGGTTAGCCTTTTCTGACCTGACTCCTTCACCCTATATTCCGCACTCCAGAATCCTTTCAATCACCTTATTCCCAATGTTCCCTGAAATGCTCCACAGACACCAGAAGCAAATCACCAACTCACCCTTTATTTACACATGAACAGTCCTTAGCTTCCTGAAGGCACTCCCATTCCCATAGAAGCCCGACAGCAACCTAGGTGTATTAGAGTTAGGTGGATTGGCCATACTAAATTGCCCATCATGTCCAAGGATGTGCAGGCTAAGTGTATTCGCCATGGGAAATGCAAGATTACAGGGATAGGGTAAGGGGATGGGTCTGGGTGGGATGCTCTTCATAGGGTCGGTGCGGACTTGATGGGCTGAAGGGAACATCAAGGTGGCACAGTGGCTCAGTGGTTAGTATTCACAGTGCAAGGGACCTGGGTTCAATTCCAGCCTCGGGCAACTGTCTGTGTGGAGTTTACACATTCTCCTCATGTCTGCGTGGGTTTCCTCTGGGTGCTCCTGTTTCTTCCCACAATCCAAAGATGTGCAGGTTTGGTAAATTGTCCATAGTGTTCAGGGATGTGTAGCATAGGTGCATCAGTCAGGAGTAAATGTATAGTAATAGGATAGGGAAATAGTTTTGAGTGGGTTACTCTTCGGAGGGTCAGTGTAGACTTGTTGGGCCAAATGGCCTTTTTCCGCACTGTAGGGATCTATGAGTCTATGAAATGTAGGTGAAGGACTTAGGTCAGGAAAGGGTAAATACTACAGTTTGGCTTCTCAGAGAGGACTAGGCCCATTTGTATCACTAAGGGCAAAGGTAACTTCAAAAACTAAGACTAATCACTTCAACTGTGCCCTACTTTACATGTTGCAAGCTATGATAGGAGTAAGATAAAAATTCCATACATTTCAGACCATAGGGTTGCTCTCTTATTAGAGAGAGACATCTGGTCATGGCTTAACTGGAGGGCTCCCATACCTCAGGCAAGGGAATAGATAAAGAGTCCTTCATGGTAGTCTCAGCCAATGCAGAAATTGAGCTCATGCTGTAGATGCACTATGTACTATAAACTAATGTTACGACACAGCGGTGAACCCTTCTGTTAATTAAATCAAATGCCCAGAAAAGCTCACCTCATCTCATAATCTGTTAAAATATGAGTGACAGAGAACTCCCAAACTCCCAGAAGAAAATAATATCAATTTATCCCTTAACTCTAAAAGTGAACATTAAACACCAACTATTCACAACTCTAAGTCCCCTTTCTTATAAATGCTTGTTATCTGCCTCCAACTCTATAACCATACATTGTTACAATAAATTTCAACTTAATTTCAAAACCATACAGCAGCTGTCGTCTCTGGTATCTTTCTTCTTTCGGCTGAAGATCTCCCTGGGTCATTTTTTTTTACTGTGAAGATGTTTCATATGAAAAGGTATTTTTGATAGAGAGTGGTTTTGATAGAGAGTCTTTCTCGATGGGAGTTATTCTCTCAATGGCAGTTACTCTGTCTGAGTTTCAAAATGCCTGTTTTCATAAACGCTCAACATCGGATTGTCTCATTAGTTCAATATTGGCAAAAACAATAAATTCTAACTTAATTGGGTTTTAGTATCCTGAGGCATAATTTAAACTGATTGATTAGATTCAAATTGTTGTCAAAACAGCAACCAAATCAGGTAACTATTTCACAGCCAAATATTACATATTTTCAATTTTTCAGTCACTCTGAGACTGATACTTATTCATATGACAGGTGCTTGTAAGTTTTCAGTGCAAAACAGCATTCACTCTTTAAAGAGAAAGTGTACATGCCTTCAACTTCATAACACTAAGCTGTCCAGCTAAATGAGCTAACTGACTCAACACTAGGCATTGTCAACACCACACAACCAATGCGTGCCAGCAGCTTCGATGGCAAACTCATTGCATGTGTCTCAAGCAAATGGCCATGGCTGAAAGTCAAAGGGGAGTGTTTAGTGGGGTCAGGGTAGACTACAATCATCTCTCTCCACTGTTGGCCAAGGCGCTTGTCTGATTACAGTTCAATGGGGTGACCGTGGTCAATCAGGAGCTTGGTCCAACCAGAATCTGGGGATCTGTGACTGTGAGGTCAGTCAGCTCTGAAGGTTACGTGTAACTAGCCTAGTGATTACAGACAGTCTGCAGTCAGGCAATCAGATGAGCAATGCTTGGCTATTACAGTCTCTTTCATTCATCAGATGCCTAAATAGGCTGCCCATATGGGTGTGACTTAACCTGGTTTGACAGCAGAGATTACATAAGTGTGCACAGAACTGGTGAACATATATTTATAAAAGTGAAATCCTTCTTTACAGTAATGTGTCAACCTTATGTACCTCAGTAAGTTTTCCTTCTCCTGTTTCTCTCACTGCATCTAACTATAGTCTCAATTTCTGTAGCTAGGGAGAAGGGAGCATGTATTATAGACTCTTGTCAGCCTGGAAGACTTATGAAAATGCCTCCAGTTGAGAAGGCTCAGGCCTATAGACAGTGTAGTGCCCAGATACAGGCTTAAAACACCATTTTGAATTTCTGTAGGCCTGCCTTAGAAATACTGCCAGATCTGTAGTAGTGTTGGACTCACCAATGATTTAAGCCAGCTTACTGAGTGTCTCAGGCAAACCTACCTACTGTCTCTGTACTTGTCTGTCTATTCATGGTCAACACCATGGCATCGTATTCTACCTTGGTCTATGTAGGGGTCTAGACTTCATCCATCCTCAGAGTGCTAGCCCACTGTTGAGTTTCATCCTTGACCAAGTGGAGGGTTGTTTTTCAGACTGGAGGCCTGTGACCAGTGGAGTGCCACAAGGATCAGGGCTGGGTCCACTACTCTTCGTCATTTATATAAATGATTTGGATGTGAGCATAAGAGATACAGCTAGTAAGTTTGCAGATAACACCAAAATTGGAGTTGTAGTGGACAGCGAAGAAGGTTACCTTACAATGGGATATTGATCAGATAGGCCAATGGGCTGATGAGTGGCAGATGGAGTTTAATTTAGATAAATACGAGGTGCTGCATTTTGGAAAAGCAAGTCTTAGCAGGACTTATGCACTTAATAGTACAGTCCTAGGGAGTGTTGTGAACAAAGAGACCTTGGAGTGCAGGTTCATAACTCCTTGAAAGTACAGTCGCAGGTAGATAGGATAGTGAAGAAGCCGTTTGATATACTTTCCTTTATTGGTCAGAGTATTGAGTATAGAGTTTTGGAGGTCATCTTGCGGCTGTACAGGACATTAGTTAGGCCACTTTTGGAATATTGCATGCAATTCTGGTCTCTTTCCTATCGGAAAGATGTTGTGAAACTTGAAAGAGTTCAGAAAAGATTTACAAAGACATTGCCAGGGATGTTTTCCCTGGAGCGTCAGAGGCTGAGGGGTGACTTCATAGAGGCTTATAAGATCATGAAGGGCATAGATAGGATAAATAGACAAAGTCTTTTCCCGGGGGTGGAGAAGTCCAGAACTAGAGGGCATATGTTTAGGGTGAGAGGGGAAAGATATAAAAGAGACCTAAAGGGCAACTGTTTCATGCAGAGGGTGGTACGTGTATGGAATGAGCCACCAGAGGAAGTGATGGAGGCTAGTACAATTGTAACATTTATAAGGCATCTGGATGGGTATATGAATAAGAAGGGTTTGGAGGGATATGGGCCGGCTGCTGGCAAGTGGGTTTAGATTGGGTTGGGATATCTGGTCGGTGTGGATGGGTTGGATCGAAGGATCTGTTTCCATGCTGTACATCTCTATGACTCTATGACTGTAGATAGAACATAGAACATAGAAGAATACAGCGCAGTACAGGCCCTTGGGCCCTCGATGTTGCGCCGATCCAAGCCCACCTAAACTACACTAACCCACTATCCTCCATATACCTATCCAATGCCCTCTTAAATGCCCATAAAGAGGGAGAGTCCACCACTGTTACTGGCAGGGCATTCCATGAACTAACGACTCGCTGAGTGAAGAACCTACCCCTAACATCAGTCCTATATCTACTCCCCCTTAATTTAAAGCTATGCCCCCTTGTAATACCCGACTCAATACGCGGGAAAAGGTTCATACTGTCGACCCTATCTAACCCCCTAATCATCTTGTACACCTCAATCAAGTCACCCCTAAACCTTCTTTTCTCTAGTGAAAACAGCCCCAAGTGCCTCAGTCTTTCCTCATACGATTTTCCTTCCATACCAGGCAACATCCTGGTAAACCTCCTCTGCACCCGTTCCAATGCCTCCACATCCTTCCTATAGTATGGCGACCAAAACTGCACACAATATTCCAGATGCGGCCGTACCAGAGTCTTATACAACTGCATCATGACCTCAGGACTCCGGAACTCAATTCCTCTACCAATAAAAGCCAGTACGCCATATGCCTTCCTCACCGCACTATTTACCTGGGTGGCAACTTTCAGAGATCTGGCAGCAAAGTGCTTCCTGAGTCTAATCTAGAGAAAGAGCTCACCGAGGAGAAGCTCTTGCAGCTGATGGAGGGTACAACGTTGCCAATGCATCCTCTGAGGATTGAGTTGTTTCCTCCTTTGAGATGGAAGTGAAGCTGATGGTCTGGTGAGGTTTTCTGGGTGCTGTTGGTGCCTACTTTTTCTTTTGGTTAGATTCCCTATAGTGTGGAAATAGGCCATTTGGCCCAACAACTCCTCACCGACCCTCCAAAGATTAGCCCACCCACACCCATTCCCCTATATTTAACCCTGACTAATGCACCTAACAGTATGAACAATTTAGCTAGGCCAATTCACCCGACCTGCACATTTTTGGACTGTGGGAGGAGACTGGAGTACGCGGAGAAAACCCATGCAGACACAGGGAGAATGTGCAAACTCCGCACAGACAGTGGCTCAAGGGTGGAATTGAACCCGTGTCCCTGGCACTGTGAGGCAGCAGTGCTGATCACTGAGCCACCTTACCGCCTTAGACAAGAGAGGGAATCTGTTGTCTCCGAGGGATAAAAGCCTGTGCAGATTAAGTATGGGCTAGCATTGGTGATTACAAGAGAGCAGCATAACAATGAAACTCATGGAGTTGCTTGGCCATTGACGTCTCCCAACCTTCACATGGGTGGTTGTGCTCTTTGGCTAAATTTAGACGATTCTTCTCATATGGCCAGCACCCCCACATCTTATATGTCCTTGCAATCTCACCCCGTTTCGGGGACATGCTCTCCAGCAATGAGATGATAGCAGGGTTGAGAATAATAACAATGAATGGAGGACATTTAGTGGGGATGCAGAAGCCGGGGTTGGGAGACAGTGAGGTGTACCCAGTGAGTGAGGAGCAAGTGGAAAAGGCTGGGAGGGTTAGTTGTTTGGGAGGACGAGGTGGGTCAGAGGCCTTGAGTGGACATGAAGTGTGCTATCATAAGAGTATAATCCACAAAGCTTGGTGAGAGGTGCGTGAGTACCATGTTAGAGTAAGTGGTGTCCCTGTGAGTGTGAGGTTGCAGAGAGAATATGGTGGCATTTCCCCTTGCAGAGCACAGATGGACAGTGATCTTCTCCCTGTATTGCTGGGGGTCCCTTTTCATTTGGGACAGAGCTCTGACCTGGACTGGAGTCTAGCTGTGTCATAATCTTCTCTCACAACAGTACATAATAAAGAAATGGTGGATGAAATGACAAAATATTTTGCTTCTGCCTTCACTGCAGACAATTCCAAAAACTTTTGAATTCCAATAATACCTGAAAACCTGAGGAATGAAAGAAAGGAACTTGGTGAAACTACATTTACGAGGGATATGTACTGAACAACTTGATGGAGCTAAGAGATGATAAATCTTCAGATCCTGATAGACTTCATCCAATGGTCTTAAATTTGATTGCTAATGAGATAGTAGATGTGGTAGTGTTAATTTTCCAAAAATCAATCCTGGAAAGGGTCCAATAGACTGGAAAGAAGCAAATATATTCCTTATATTTATGAAGGGAGGGAGGCAGAAAACAATAACTATAAGTCCGGCTAGCCTGACATCTGTTATAAGGCAGATGTTAGAATCCATCCATTCGGAAGGCTATAACTGGGCATTTGGAAAAATTCAAGATAATCAGGACAATTCAGTTTGGCTTCAGTATAACCAATTTATTAAAATGTTTGAAGGGGTGCATGCATTGTGAAAAAAAGGAGCTTATTGGTGTACAGTGCTTGGATATCCAGAAAGTATTTGGCAAGGTTCCACATAAAAAACTGTTGTGCAAAGTAGGCACTTATGGTGTAAGGGGGTAACATTACTGGTGGGGATCAAAGATTGACTGACTGGCAGAAAACAGCATGTGAATGAATAGGTCTTTTTCAGATTGGCAGCATGTGAGTAGTGGTGTCCTGCAGGCAACTGTGAATGGCCCCTATGTTTCACAATTTGTATCAATGATTCAGAAGAGCAAAGAGAATGCATGAGAGCATGTATGTGTCTGCAAAGATAAGCAGAAAAGCATGTCATGAAGCCTGTACAAGTATACAGAGCAATCTAGATTCAGTGCAAAGATCGAACAGACAGAATATAATGTGGGGAGATGTGAAGTTGTTCACTTTGGCAGGAAGGGAGCATTTAATTAAATGGAGACTGACCACAGAATTGCAAAGTATCCAGTTACTGTAGTGCATCAGTCACAACGGTCAGTATACAGGTACAGCTCATAACTAAGAAGGTTAATGGGATAATAATCTTTATTGTGAGAAAAATTGAACATAGGAGTTATTCAGTTGTGTAGTGCACTGGTGAAACCATGCCTCAAACACTGTATTCAGTTTTGTTTCCTTATATAAGGAAGGGTATAAAGATCTTGTATGGATTTCAGCGGAAGTGAACTAGATCAATACCTGGGGTGAGTGGGTTGTCTGATGAGAAAAGGTTGGACATGTTGAGCTGTTTTCCCCTGGAGTTTAGAAGAGTGAGGTGACTTGATTGAAATGTATGTGAATGGTCTTGACAAGATGAATGTAGAAAGTATGTTTCCTCTTGTGGATCAATCCATTACCAGGTAACATTTTAAAAATTGTCTTCACTTGCTGACACCAGTAATATTGCTCATAAATATAATAATTCAGAGTGAGAAATCGCAATTAATGATACAATTTGAATGAAAGAGCACATTGAGTAAAATAAATAGTGTCAAAAAGTAAAACTTTTATTTTTTAGTAATGAGTTTAATATTATGCACAGTAGCAATAATTAGTAAAGTATGTGCAGTCAGCAATGATCGAATCCCTACAGTGTGGAAGCAGGCCAGTTGACCCATCAAGCCCATTCCAACCCTCTAAAGAGCATCTCATCTAGACTCAAAGAATCCCTGTTTCTCTGCATTTTCCCTGGTTAATTCCCATCCATGCACATCCCTGGACACTATGGGCCAATTTAGCATGGCCAATCCTAGCATGAACATATGGGAGGAAATGCACACAGATACAGGGAGAATGTGCAAACTCCGCACAGACAGTCATCCAAGGCTGGAATTGAATCTAGGTTGCAACAGTGATAGCCATTGAGCCACCATGCCAGCTCAGATGTAGATTGATGGCAAGACATGTTCACATTCTGAATTTATAACAAGTCCAAGAACAAGAACTGTTGTAGAGCCATTTACAAAGGCAACAGCTCCATAAGAATCTGAATTAATCTCTGAATCCTCATCTCACAGAATCACAGAATTACTACAGTGTAGACAAGCTTCCTCTAGTACATTATTGGTGGATTGCTCACGAACAGGAAGAACTGATGTCTTCTCTGCACAGCTGAACATTTATTGTGCCATATTCCACTTTGAACTCTTAGTCTTTTCAACAAAGTGCTGTTTTTTTTAAATTCTGTTTATTCTGTGCTTAATTATTTAATGGCTTGTGTGACATCATAATTAAATCTTTATTGGTCTTTTTTTTCTAATAACCTCTACTGAAGAATCTGTACCTTTTTACATAAGATGGCACCATGAGTGGTGACTTGTAAACTTTTCAGTGTACTCATTTGAGTACATGTGACAATAAAGCTAATTCATCCATTCATTCAATTCATGATTAGGTGGAGGTAAAGCAACATCAATGTTAACTCTTTCTGAACCATTATCTTTGATAGACCAGAGCACTTTTAGACATAGTCTGAAAGAATTTTAGGAAAAATCTTTCTTTGGGAAACTCAGGGTAGCAGGTGGCCTGGGACTGTTGGATGTCCTGAACATCAGAGTTTGTGAGTTTGCTTTCTGATCAGAGGAGGGGGTGCAATTCACTCCATTTCTTTTTTTCCCAGGGAAAAACAGGCTGATCGTAATACAATTGCCCTTTTACAAAAAAAAAGGTATGTTGACTCAGTCTGATTTTATGGTGTAGTACTTGAGGGAATTTAAATAGGATTTCATGAATGGGAGTTTGTTTTAACACATAGTGAAGCCTGTGATAGATATTTAGAACTTGATTTTATTTCTTCTCTGGGAGGCTGTTGAGGTTTGCTGAGGTGATGCCAATAGTGTTTCATGAAAAGTGTGGGTGAAGGTGTTTTGAGTATTCACTCATAGGCATAGAGGATTGCTGAGGGCATGAATTGATGTGAATCAGCACACATTGGAATAGCATCCCCAAGGGGGCATTCAGGTTGGGTCTGGAAGTCAGAGATTGGAATGCATGGGCAATGTTGGTGGGCTGGTGAAGGCTGAAGGTTGAACAACCAAATGTGCAAGTACATAACTGAGATGAATTCTCAGAGGTGAGTCTTACAAAACAGTTGCCCACACACCCAGATGAACAGGGAGATTTCCTAGCTCTATTCATTCACCTCAGGAAGTAATGTCCTGCCTGTTAATGTCTATTAATGAACCCAGCCCCCTTGGGATCCAAACCTCAACCCCCACTACCAGGGCCCGTCTTCCCACCAAGGACATAGCCCTCACAACACCCATTAGCTCTTCTTGGGTCCAAAATCCACACAAAACTACCCTAAACACACCTTCATTTACAATTTCCTTTCCTTTATTCATTCACAGGATGATGGGATCTCTGGCTAGGCAACACTTATTGTTCATCTCTAATTGCTCAGAGGGCAGTTAAGAGTCAACCACATTACTGTGGGTCTGGAGTTACATATAGGCCAGACTGGTTGTGGATGGCAGTTTCCCTCCCTAAGGGCATTAGTGAACCAGATGGGTCTTTCCCACCAATTGACAATGGATTCATGGTCATCATTAGATTCTTAACTCCAGATATTTATTGATATCAAATTCCACCATCTATTGTTGGAGGGATTTGAACCCAGGTCCGCAGAATGCTTTCTGGATCTTTGGAGTAATGGTCCAGCAGTGATACCCTAGGCCATGTCCTCATTTACTTCCCTCTTTTGTCACTTTGTCCTGTGGCATCTTACATTTATGACATTGTATCCACTTGGCACCCTACCCTCTAATCATTTTGTGCTGTAACCATCTGGCAGCCTATTTATATGGCACACTACACCTTATTCATCTGGCACTTAGCCTACCTCCTACCAATGTGACACTCTACATACCTGGCACTCTTATTAACCATCACACTACCCCTACCCATATAGCACTTTGCATATCAGGTGCCAAAACCTTATCTACCAGGCACTGTACCCTTCTGGCATGCTAACTTCACATTTGTCTTGTGTTCCTATTGTTTCATATGAGCTGGCAATGTGGCTTTCTGTGACGCTGAACCTTTATATTACAGAATGTAGCAACTGACTGGTGTGAACAATAGGACCTTGTTTACTTTCTTCTGACTGTTCCATGCCAAGAGGGACTTGTTAGAATGCAACTATAGCTTCACATTTCTGATGGAATCCAAATCAGCATCTCTGCCAGAAATATGGCCATCTTTCACTTTGTTAAAACAGAGAGGAGTGGTGATCTGTGTGTGATTGTTGTTCCTTTTATCACAGTAACTTGTTACAGATTATGTGACATTTCAATGGGTTGCAATTCAATTTTAATAATAAACTGTAAAGAGTTTATTGCCGGTTTCCTGATTTCACCATGTCTGTTATTTTCAGCGCCCTTGTACAACATTCCATTCTCTCCATCCCTACGGAACTCTGCAGTTTCGATTAATGGATAATAACACAAATGTCACAAGCATTTGACATTTATGTCAATCTCACGGCTAACAAGGTCATATAGGTTAGGCTGTAGGAATAGGATAGATATCGAAGCATTGCTTAAAATAATAAATCTTTCTGTGTTCTGCTGGGATATGAGGTTAATTTACAGAAAGAAGCAGTTAAAAAGTAATAAAATAAATACAGATGCATTTCTAGAAGCTTCACACAACTGTCACATATGGAGAATGCCATATAGAAAGCTGAGCTCTTAAAGGCCAGTCGGAAGTAACTGTTTGCAACCTTCCTCTCCCTCCTCTGTCAACAGCCACTAGCCCCAAGAGTTTCCACAAATTGAAAATTACAAGCAGCTGCCCAGATGGCCCTGGAGAGTTGTGACTGTTTTTGAAAACCAACTGAAGGTTTCTTTTTATATAGAAAAGGAATGTGTCATTTGTAGTGGGAAATTGCCAGGCAATGAAGAGCTGTGTCCACAGATTGGAATAGCTCGCAGCAATGCTGTCCAATGTAGTCATGCCACAACCCAAGACTGCTTTCCTGTCTGCCGTCTGGTCCCAAAATAAAACAGAATCTGGCAAAAAAATTCAGAATGGCCGGCTGGTCTGTCTGATCTGTTCCATCTAGGTTTGATACATCAAGTCAGGAGAATCTATAATCTCATGGATGCAAGCACCTGGGAGAAGATTCAAGGGTCTTTCAGGAACAAAAAAACCTGAAAGACTGTTCTGTGATATGGAATGAGCATGGTGATTATGGGTTATGCAATTTGTTTCATTCCCCTTGTATGATGCTGTCTGTAGTAGATAAAGTAACAGTGGTAGGGAGCTGGTTAGCATGGTTGACTGGACAGCTGCTTTGTGATACTAATAGCACAAGCTCAGTTCCCACACTGTCTGAAGTTACCGTGGGACTTTTTTCACTAGAGCATAGGAGATCGAGGTGTGGTCTTATAGAGGTTTATAAAATTATGAGAGGTACAGATCAGATGTCCTTTCCTTAGGGTGAGGGAGTTCAAGACTGCAAACATTTTTTAAGGTGAGAGGTAAAAGATTTAAAAATGACACGAGGGGTATGTTTTTTACACAGAGGGTAGCTCATGTATGGAATGAAATTCCAGAGGAATTAGTGGATGCAGGAACAGTTAAAATCTTTAAAAGACATTTGGATAAATACATGAATAAGAAATGTTTGGAGGGATATGCGCAGGCAAGTGGGACTAGTTTAATTTGGGAACATGATCAGCGTGGACTGGTTAGACAGGAATGTCTGTTCCCATGCTGTATGACCCTATGATTCGATAAAGGTCAACCTTACCTCAATTCTTCTCAACCTCACCCCTCACTTGAGGAATAGTAACCCTCAGGATAAACTCACCACCAGTTGTACCTCTCGAATGAGAGAAGAGGACAATGGTGACCCTGCCTTTTTATTTTTAGTGTATGTAAGACAGAGGATCAGTACCACAATCAGCATGGTGTATGTTGTGGTCCAAGTTGCCAGGACTATCTGAAATGTTTTGAGTAAATTCACTACCCTCTATTCCTCATATTAATACATGTCCAGCTGACTGTGGGGAAAGTTGCCGCACCGAGTTTTGGCAGAAGGAAAGATTAACAGAATGGGTTTATTGCACAATACTTAATAGCTTATTACATTACATCTGATTTATATGAAACTCTCTGATAGAGTCATAGAGGCATACAGTCATACAACACAGAAACAGACTCTTCAGTCTATCATACTGACAAAATTTCTGAAACTAAACTAGTCCCACTTACCTGCATTTGTCCCATATCACTCTAAGCTTTGCACCATGTACCTGTACAATTGTCTTTTAAATATTGTAACTGTACCTTCACCTACCATTTTCTCTCACAGTTCGTTCCACAACGAACCACCCCCTGTGTGAAACAGTTGCCTCTCAGATCCTTTTTAAATCTTTCTTCTCTCGCCTTAAAATTATGCTCTCCAGTTTTGAATTCCTCCACCCTAGGGAAAAGATTCTTGCTATTCACCTTATCTAAGTTCTTAATAATTTTATAAACCTCTTTAAGGTCACCCCTCAACATCCTATGCTACAGGGAAAAAAGAAATCACAGCCTATCCAACCTCTCCTTGTAATTCAAGCCCTCCAGTCCCACTCCCAGTAACATCCTTATAAAGCTTTTCTGCATCCTCTCCAATTTAATAAAATCCTTTAATTAAAAACTCCGATACTCAATAGTCTAAACAATGAAGGAAAGTGTGTCATATGCCTTCTGAACCATCTTGCCTATCTGTGATGCAAATTTCAAAAAACTATTTACCTGAACCCTGAGGTTTCTCTGTTTTGACAACAGTACTCAGGGCTCTACCATTAACTGTAAATGCCCTGCCCTTGATTGTTTTACCAAAAAATAATACCTCACATTTAGCCAAATTAAACTCCTTATGCCACTCCTCAGCCCATTGGCCCAATTGATAAGAACACTTTGTATTCTTAGATAAACGTCTTCACTTGTTATCCATAGCATCAATTTTGGAATCATCTGTGAACTTAATAACCATGCCTCCTAAATTCTCAGCCATATCAGTTATATAAATAACAAACAACATTGGACCCAGCACCAAACCCTGCAGAACACTGTTGGGTATAGGACTCCACTACGAAAAACAAACCTTCACCACCGCCACTTCTGTCTCCTACTATCAAGCAAATTTTACATCCAATTGACAAGCTTTTCCCGAATCCCATGTTTTCTAATTTAACTGATGAGTCTACCATGGGGAACCTTGTCAAGGCTTTACTAACGTCCATGTAGACAATGTCTACTGCTCTGCCCTCATCTACCTTCTTGGTTACATCCTCAAAAAACTCAATCAAATTTGTGAGACATGATTTGCCATGCATAAACCCATGCTGACTATCCCTTGCCTCTCCAAATGCATGCAAATCTTACCTCTCAGAATCCCCTCCACCAAGATATCCACACCACTGATATCAGATTCACTAGACTGCATTCCAGACTTCTCCTGACAGCCTTTCTTAAATAAAGGTACAACATTAGCCACCCTCCAGTCCTCCGGCACCTCACCCGTGGCTGTATATGATAGAAATATTTTTGCTAGGAGGCCCATAATGTCTTCAATTACTTCCCACAATGTCCTGGGATACACTTAGAGTCTGCCAGTTGCCACTCATCCCTTTACCTGCGAACAGTCTACTCCAATCAACTTGTGAAAGTTCCTGGCTCACATGGTCAAAATTACCTTTCTCGAATTAAGAACTTTTGTACCTAAGAGTGAGTATACATTACTGGTGCCTACAAGAAACCAAAGCTTTACACTGTTTGGCTTTTCAGGAACCATTCTATGAGTGAGTTTACCTCATGACGTCAGTTAACCCTTTCAAGTACTGACTGTCCTGTACAAGAGTCACCAAACCAGGGATCACTTCAGCTCTCTTTTGAAAGATTTTTAACTAGCACTCATCACATAAGTTCAATAATTTCTCAGTCTGCACATAGTCTGATCAAAGCACAAAGAGCAGAGCAAAGACCAGTACAACACAGGGTTGTGCCAACACTTGCCTTTCTAAACTAAAAATCTTGTGCCTCTACACAGTCTATATTTCTCTATTCGCTCTAAATGTTCAGTGATAGCATTTTAAAACTAATAATCTTTCCCAGGCCCTCCTCTGAAACCTTTCTAAGTCACCTATCATGTAACGTGAGCAAAACTGGACATTATCTTCAAACCTTGGGCTGGTCAGCTGTTTTTCACAAAGGCCAAATGTTTTTATGAAAGGATGGAAGTGTGAATCCAACACAGCTTGGTTCAGCTTCTTGGCTTTGGTCAGGAGGTTTTAGAGTGTATGAACTATGACATCAAGGTCTTTATCATTCACATTCTTCAAGCCTTGTTCATTATGGATGCACCTTGTAATCTGCAGTTTTATATTGTTTTCAAACATACAGAATGTCTCATTTTTCCAAATTGAATGATACTTGCCAAATGTCTGACAGATATATTGAAATGTTTACAATTGCTCACTTTCTCCTCAATTTTGCCACCTCCATAAAACATTGTAACATCGCAAACTAATGTATTAATTCCTTGAATCTTCATCAAGGTCACAAATAATGATAGGAAAGTGTCTTTCCATTGGTCCCTTTGGGACAATCACTGGTAATTAGTCTTCTAGTAGGTTCAAAGCCATTGCTAACAGCTTTATGTTTGCAGACATGATCCTATTTTCACCCACTGTTGTAGCTCTCCTCCATGTTATTTTATTCATTCACATGATGAGGGTGTCGCTGACCAGTCTAGCATTTATTGCCCATCCCTAATTGCCCAGATGGCAGTTAAGTGTCAACCACATGACTAAACTGGAGTCAGACCAAATAAGGATGGCAGTTTCCTTCCCTAAAGGGCATCAGTAAACCAGATGGGTTTTTCCTAACAATTGACAATGGATTCACGGCCATCATTAGACTCTTAAATTCTAGGCTATTTTTATTGAATTCAAATTCCTCCACATGCTGTGGTGGGATTTGAACATGGGTCTCCAGAATATTATCTGGGTCCTTGGATTAACAGTCAAGTACTAATACCACTCAGCCATCACTGTCCCCAAAGATCTAGAAGACTAAATTTTGTGGAACAAACCTATCAAATATTGTATTCAAAAATAGGCTCTCCCTTCATGATGTTAAATTCTTCAATTCACATCATTTCAAAGCAACTTTTTGATCATAATAAAAAAGTATTCCGACTGCTTCAATTTAGGTTCAATTTAGGTTTCAGCCTCCAGAAAGCATTTGGGTTTCATTCAGGGGTTAATATAACCATAGTTGGCAAAGCTGAAAATGGTAAACATTTATCATAGAATCATAGGATCCCTACAGTGTGGAAGCAGGCCATTTGGCCCATCAAGTCCACACTGACCCTCAATAGGAATATCTTTAACTTTGATCATTTACTAAATCCACAGGAGCATCATTGATGTCAACAAAAGCAGGGTGTGGGGATTGGGGGGTCATTTGAGGGTACAGGTTTACATAAAATAAGCAGCTGTGAGATGAGGAGATTTTTTTTTGGAGTGCACAATTTGAGCATGTCATCACAATTAGTAAACATTTCAATATATCTGTCAGACATTTGGCAAGTATCATTCAATTTGGAAAAATGAGACATTCTGTATGTTTGAAAACAATATAAAACTGCCTGACAAGGTGGTGGCAGTAGATCCAGTCATAACTTTCAAACTGCAAGGACACGAGGAATGAATAGGTCTTCAGAGGAACATTTAGATAGCCTGGGTTTATCTCTACTGGAGTTTAGGAGAGTGAGGGGTGACTTGATTGAAGTGTTTAACATCCTACATGATCCTGACAAAGTGGACATGGAAAGGATGTGGGTCAGTCCAGAGCCAGTTTTAACCTGTTTTGAAATTTTCAGGACAGAGAGTAGGAGAGAAAGTGCTGGAAAAACAAAGCTGTTCCACAAATACTGCCAGACCATTGAGTTTCTCTAGCACATTCTGCTTTTATTTCAGACTTCCAGCATCATCAGAACTTTGTTTTTTCTTACAGAAGTAATGAGAATTATTCTCTCTTGAAATGTTGAGCAATTTTGGAACTATCTGCCTTAGAATTAGCTTTAGAGTACAAACACTTATGGTGCCATCTTAGGTACAAGGTACCAAGGTTAGATTCTTCAGTGCAGATTCTCAGTAAAAAATAATTAGCAAAATAAAGAAATTAAAAAGTCCAGCATTACGGATCATAGAAATAAATTAGAAAATAGAACACTGAAAGGTTCAGAAAAATAGCTCTTCCCAATCCACGCTGGCACAAAGCCTCCAGTCTGTGCGGGGTCTTGACTCCACACTGTTCCAGGCTTCAGCTCGAGGTTCTTGAGACCGGGAGACCACTCTGCAATCTTCTTGAGGTTAGAAGTCCATGGTGAAGCCATGCCAGGTCAAGAGACCGCCAGTCGGCGGATCACCACGCTGGGCTGAAAGAAGGTCGTGGAGCTGGAGCCCCTGAATATTCTTAGGACAGAGTAGATAAATCCTTGTTGGAGACGGTGGTCGATGGGAATGTGGAATTCAAAATGCAAACAGTTCAGTCATGATCTCTTTGAATGATGGAGCACATTCAAGGGGCTGAATGCCTACCCTTGCTCCTATAATGTATGTTCATACAAAACTGGAATTGGACAAAATCAGTTGAAGTAGAAAAACCTGCGTGGTAGTGGGGAAAAGGCTGCAAGTGGGATAAATTGGATAAATCTGACAAACAGCCAGATGAATTGATTGGCCTCCTGTGATTCTGTGAATATCAATGCCACAACCTGTTAGTGAATGTAAATGTAAATGTAGTGTTCCCCATCCAAACATCTGAGAGCAATGTGGATACAAGAGTATATTTACGCTATTCCTGATGAAGGGCTTTTGCCCGAAACATTGATTTTCCAGCTTCTCGGATGCTGCCTGACCCGCTGTGCTTTTCCAGCATCACTCTAATCTTGACTCTAATCTCCAGCATCTGCAGTACCCACTTCTGCCTATATTTTCACTATGTCCATCAGTGATGGGGTCTCCAGTAGAACGAAACCAAAATTCTCACGCTATGGAAGCGTTCATTTGAAGAAGTATATTCCAGAACACCATAGTAATGTTCGAGGTGGATGCTGACACCAAGATCCACCCATTTACGAGACCAGGCTTATCGGGAACATAAAATGTACATGACAAACTGCTCCAACCTGTCGTCTTCCTCTTGAATGCCTTTAACTTTTGAATAATGTTGCTGGTTCCTCTTGCTCCAATTGGAAAAAGTGAAAGTGTATACCCTCATTTTTTGCCTTTTGGTCCAAATTTCCAAATACAGTGAGTTTGCAGCTCAGACTGTTCATGTGTTGTATACATTGGAAGACAAGGACAAACCTCAGGATTACCAAGTTTGACACAGCCTACACAATAACCCCAGTCTCTATCAGATCTCCAATCACGTGAACATGCTGGACAGATTTTTAATCAGTAAGGGGGTCAAAGGGTTATGTGTTAAAGGCAGGAAAATAGAGCTTACAATACCTGGGTCAGACATCATCTTGTTGCACAGCAGACAAAATGGCCTGCTTCAGATCCTATGTCTCACGTTCTTATGATTTACGGAAAGAATGGAGAAGTTTTATTCGAGTCTGTATTGGCGCATTGACAAACAAAAGAAAAAAAGATTTAATAAGAAAGCTTAAATGAAGATAAATATCTCCTGAGAGCATACATGAATAATTGGCACCCCTATGTCCCTACAGTATACTTCCTGCAAAAACTGATGATTTACATCAAGGATTTTGCTTAACGCTTCCAGAATTAAATTGAATTGTTTTTAACTGAATTCAATCTCACATTTACCCCAGCACAAATTAGAACACGTCAAATGTTATCAAATTACGGTGTGTGCTGAAGATATTCATCAGAGCTACAGGGAAGAGAAGAGAAAGAAATGAAATCAATTAATTTGAAACCAACATAAGAAAGTAGCATTCACTTCATATTAGCATCAACATACACCAAAATTCAGGATCTGTCAAATTAAATTCCTTAATTTACCTGATCTATATACTGGTTTACAATGCATCACTTACCAAACGTAAATGTGTTTTTATTCTACTAACGCATTAATCCTATTTTCGATAATGTCCGAAACTTTAAGTATCTATGTTTGTTGATTATATTTTAATGTTGAAAAATAACATATTTTATGAAATATACTCAAACCTAAAGCCGCTGCATGATAGAAATCATGCTGATTAAGCCACTGAATATTATGATCTAGACTTTTTTAAAGAACTGTACTTGGAGAGTCTGAATCTTACAGGTGAGCACACCTCCCTCTGCTGGATAAAACTCATCACTGCCTTTACAGGAGAACTTGAAACTTCGCGCTCTGCACAAAATGTAAATATGATGAACAATCATTGATATAGAGTCATTGAGTATTACAGCATGGAAACAGACTCTTCTCTCTAACCAGTCCATGCCGAACATAATCCCAAACAAAACTAGCCCACCTGCTTGCTCCTGGCCCATATCCCTCCAAATGTCTTTTAAACGTTGCAATTGTACTCACATCCACCACTTTCTCAGGAAGTTCATTCCACACACGAACCACCTTGTGTCTAAAAAATGTGCTTCTTATGTATTATGGGCCCCCTTGTCTTGAAATCCCCAATTCTAGAGAAAAGAAACTATCATTAACTCTATCTATACCGCTCATTATTTTATAATGAAAAAGGGCCCCAACCTATCCAACCTTTCTTTATAACTCAAACCTTCCATACCCCGTAATATCCTAACAAATCTCTTCTGAACCCATTCCATCTTAATAATATCCTTCCTATAACTGGAGGATGAGGACTGGATACAGTATTCCAGAAGATGTCTCACCAATGACTTGTATAACCTCAACATGACTTCCCAACTCCTACTCTCAAAGGACCGAGCAATGAAGGTAAATGTATCACATTTTTAACCACCCTATCTATATGTGACACAAACTTCAAACAATTATGTGCCTGCACCCCTAGGTCCCTCTGTTCTACAACACTACCCAATGGAGGAGAAAGTGAGGTCTGCAGACGCTGGAGATCAAAGCTGAAACTTTATTGCTGGAACAGCACAGCAGGTCAGGCAGCATCTAGGGAATTCCTGATGAAGGGCTCCTGCCCGAAACGTCGATTTTCCTGCTCCTTGGATGCTGTCTGACTTGCTTTGCATTTCCAGCACCACTCTAATCTCAGCACCAGCCAGCCAAGGACATCTCTGTATCTTTCTATCATTCCAGGCAGAAATGTGTAATCTCCGTGATTTTAACTCTGTAGATGTTCACCACTATGGTCAGTGACTGTGTAGTCAAAATGGTGCCATAATCATTTGGAGTTATAGAGTCAGAGAGATGTACAGCAAGGAAACAGACCCTTCAGTCTAACCCATCCATGCCAACCAGATATCCCAACCCAATCTAGTCCCACCTGCCAGCATCTGGCCCATATCCCTCCAAACCCTTCCTATTCATATACCCGTCCAAATGCCTCTTAAATGTTGCAATTGTACAAGCCGCCACCACTTCCTCTGGCAGTTCATTCCATACACGTACCACCCTCTGTGTGAAAATGTTGCCCCTTAGGTCTCTTTTATATCTTTCCCCTCTCACCCTAAACCTATGCCCTCTAGTTCTGGATTCCCCCACCCCAGGGAAAAGACTTTGTCTATTTATCCTATCCATGCCCCTCATGATTTTATAGATGTCTAAGAGGTCACCCCTCAGCCTCCGACACTCCAGGGAAAAGAGCCCCAGCTTATTCAACCTCTTCCTATAGCTCAAATCCTCCAACCCTGGCAACATCCTTGTAAATCTTTTCTGAATCCTTTCAAGTTTCACAACATCCTTCCGATAAGAAGGAGACCATAACTGCACGCAATATTCCAACAGTGGCCTAACCAATGTCCTGTACAGCTGCAACATGACCTCCCAACACCTGTATTCAATACTCTGACCAATAAAGGAAAGCATACCAAACACCTATTCACCATCCTATCTACCTGCGACTCCACTTTCAAGGAGCTATGAACCTGTATTCCAAGGTCTCTTTGTTCAGCAACACTCCCTAGGACCTTACCATTAAGTCCTGCTAAGATTTGCTTTCCCAAAATACATGAAACTCCATCTGCTACTCCTCAGCCAATGGCCCATCTGATCAAGATCCTGTTGTAATCTGAGATCCACTACACTACTTCGCTGACCACTACACCTCCAATTTTGGTGTCATCTGCAAACTTACTAACTCCTATGCTCACATCCAAATCATTTATGTAAATGATGAAAAGTAGTGGACCCAGCACTGACCCTTGTGGCACTCCACAGAAACAGAAAAAGAGAAAGATTAGTACACACTCTTTTTTTTGTTGTGATCTTGCCCTACAAGATAGAAATACATCTGATAATTGTCTTTGTTAATCGATTATATGCAATTCTCAGCAGACCTAGTGTCAATGCTGCTCTCACATAGAGAACTCAATCACTGAGGGTACATAAGTTGTATCTTTGATATAGCCACATTAGTACTCTGCAAGTTTAGGTAGAGTTCCTGCAATCCAGGATGGTTAATTATACAAAGCAAGTGTGAGCTTGGTGCAAAAATATGTTTCCTTGAGTGTAAGCACACATTCTAGTCATGATTGTCACAGGTTGGAATCTTCCTTTACGCGCATACACTCATTATTGTTGCTAGCTGCTTATTGTTCTTTGGACATTCCCCATCTCTGAATGACTGTCATTGTCAGCCTTCTCTTCCTTATCCCACTTAAATAGTTACTACAGAGCCCCCAATTTTCCTACTGTTATGATTGTAACAAGGTCAGCAAAGTGGACTTCAGAGAATATGTGTTCCCTGATTGGGGCTGTTAACCTGGCTGACCGATATAAACAGGAGTAGCAGATATTCTGCTCACACTGAGAGATGCCTGTAAGGAAGCCAAATACTTTGCATGTGTAAATAAGGGGTGACTCACTGACGGGATACCAGCCTCTGTGGAGTTATTTCACCTATCATACTCTTTTGGTCCTCAGACTGATTGTGTTGTCCACCAATCCCCTCTTCATCTCTGCAGCATTCTGTGTCTAGAGAATGATGAAATGAAATTAGCCTGTAATGATTTCTAAAACCTAACTTCTGCATAATAATGGCTCTTCTTCCAATTCTAAGAACTCATATATATCCTCCTCCTTAGGATTCATAACAGAATTCACATGGGACAGTGAGAGGTGGTGGGAGTCCCACCATTTGCACTTTCACTCGCACCATGGGTAAACTAAAGGTTTAGGCTAGTAACTGGAACGTGGGGCTGTCCTATAAATAGTATACAGTGCTAGTGCAAGGAAATTTGAAGACAAGCTGGTTAATGGCAAGTTCACAAATAATTCTTCATTTTGCATACAGGATGAGTCATTTTTTTCATACAAGATTCTAGCAGGCAACCTAAGGATGCATATCAGAAATTCAGACGCATTTCCCATGGTTTTCGATTGTTCACTTAGATAATCTGACAGCTGTGAAGCTGGGTTTCTAATAAAGATTCCTGATTAATGAGAGGCAGCTTAAGTGAAATGACCATCAATAAATGGTTAGTACTTGGCCTGATCTTTTGTGTAGGTAAGATTGTTGCCTTTCAAGAAATTGTTAGATGCTGTGATAAAGGAACTAGAGCTTGCTTTGTAAGAATGAATTGGTTATCTTTGTGAAGGTCAGTTGGAAAAGGAGGTCCCTGCAATTCTTTCGATTGACATTTTTAAGTTTCCCATGATAAGTTTGGCTAGAAATCCCAGAAAACAAGACAGAATTTCCAGGCTATGGTACAATTGAGAGGGTCATTGCACAGAACCACCGAAGTTCCTGCTATTTGCCTCTAGGGGGTGCAGCCCCATAAGAAATGCCTCCTCTCACAGCATTAATCTATTCTGATTTCACATCCCTCAGTCTGCAGATAATATGCTGGGTTCTATCACAGACTTTCTGTCTCAGTACAGTTAGATCGAAAGCAAAAGTAGCAGAAGCTAGGGTGGCATGGTGGCTGAGCAGATAGCATTGTTGCCTCATAGCACCACCGATCTAGGGTCGATGCCAGTCCTGGGTGACCGTCTGTGTGGAGTTTGGACATTCTCCCCATGTCGGTTTGGGTTTCCTCTCACAGTCCAAAGATGATCAGATTAGATGGATTGGCCAGGCTAAATTGTCCATAATGGTGGTAAAAACAATGACTGCAGATGCTGGAAACCAGATTCTGAATCAGTGGTGCTGAAAGAGCATAGCAGCTCAGACAGCATCCGTGGAGCAGCAAAATCGACGTTTCGGGCAAAAGCCCTTCATCAGGAATAAAGGCAGAGAGCCTGAAGGGTGGAGAGATAAGCTAGAGGAGGGTGGGGGTGGGGAGAAAGTAGCATAGAGTACAATAGGTGAGTGGGGGAGGGGATGAAGGTGATAGGTCAGGGAGGAGGGTGGAGTGGATAGTTGGAAAAGAAGGTAGGCAGGTAGGACAAGTCATGGGGACAGTGCTGAGCTGGAACTAGGGTAAGGTGGGGGAAGGGGAAATGAGGAAACTGTTGAAGTCCACATTGATGCCCTGGGGTTGAACAAGCATTCAGGGATGTGCAAGCTAGATGGATTAGTCATGAGAAATGCAGTGTTACTGGGTTAGAGCAGAGGTGCGATGCCTTTTAGAGGTTCTGTGTGGTTTCAATGAGCTGAATGGTCTGCTTCCACACAGTAGGGATTCTATGATTCAACCTTTAGCTCACCAGTCTCTGAAAGTTAGGACAAACATTGATTTGAATATTGGTAGCTTTGGTTGCACAGGTCGGTGCAACAACGAGGACTGTACTGTGCTGTAATGTCTGTAAATTGGGTGTTAATTAAGTTGTACATTATGGGGTCATGGGGCTTTGTACATCAAGGGAGTTTCGGCTCTGTTTTTCTACTGGAAATGGTGTAAGTCTCGGCTTTGAGTCAGAAAATGGTGGGCTCAAACCCCAACTGAAAAACTTGTAAACAAGGGCAGGCACTACTGAGAGACTGCTGCATTGGCAGAGGCACTGAGGTAAAACTGTTTGCCAGCGATGACAAAAAACAAATGATAGCAAATCAGCAGCCTGATTTATGCCACACCTGATAATTTACCTCCAAAATTGTTCATATTAAAATAAAGTTTAATTCTGGAGGTAAGCCTCTTAATCTCAAACCCCCAAACAATCCCCAAAGTTTGCCCACAGCCTTGAGATGGGAGACCATAGATTGAAGAGATGGGGAAGGAGGGATGAATGTGCCATTTGTGAGTATCAGCTTGTCTTTCTTCTCTTACTGATGAACTATGTGTTAATTGATAGCATGCTAGGCACTAAACTATTGATCATTCACCAGATTCTGGGACTCAATAGGCTGTCCTCACCACCCTTTGGCCCTTTCTTTCTTGTTTTCTGCTGTGCTTGTGTGGAAGTGATGCAGATCCTTGTTAGCACAGTGTGCACCCATCATCTCTCTCTTGACCGTCCCCGGCTCCAGCTGTGAGACCTCAAAAAGAGCCAGAGATAGAACCAAAGTGAGCTAAGTACAAGTGACCAGGAGTGGATAGTGCTGGCAAAAGAAGGAAGTTATTGGTTCAGAAATTGCCATCAGTTTACCACTAGCATTTAGGTCTTCAGCTGCCCTAAGCTCTGGAGTTCCCTTGCGATACCTCTTTACCTCCTCATTCCTGTCTCACACAAGGAGACCATTTGGCCCACTGTGCCTGCACTGGCTGTCTGAGCATTTTAACTTGGTCGCGAATGTGGTGTTGAAAAAGCACAGCCAGTTAGATAGCATCCGAGGAGCAGGAGAATCGACATTTCAGGCATAAGCCCTTCATTAGGAAGGGCTTATGATGATGATTCCTGATGAAGGGCTTTTTCCCAAAACATCGATTCTACTGCTCCTCAGAGGTTGCCTGACCTGCTGTGCTTTTCCAGCATCACATTCTCGACTCTGATCTCCAGCATCTGCAGTCCTCACTTTCTCTCATTTTAACTTGGTGTCATTCTTCTGCCCTTTTCCTGTAGCCCTGCATGTTGTTTCCATTTACATAACCATCCAATGTCCCTCTTGAATGCCTCAATTGAACTTGCTTCCCCCACATTTCCAGGCAATGCTTTCCATTACCTAACTAGTTGTGTGAAAAAGGTTTCTCTCACTTCACTGGAGACAGGGGCTGAGTTAGGTAGCTGAACAGTTGGTTTGCAATGCAAAATGATGCCATCATGGGTTTCATTCCAATATTGGCTGAGGTTACCATGAAGGATTGCCCTTCTCAACCTCTCCCCTCTCTTGAAATGTGATGACCCATAGTTTGACAGAGATTGAAAGACTCTCTATTGAGAGAGCAGCCTGACGACCCAGTAGGGATTTGGCATCGTAAGTGCTTCTTTTGTAAAACACTTTAAATCTGTGCCCCCTGTTTTCTATTCCATCTAACAAGTGGGACCACTTTCTCGCTATCCGTTCTGTCCAGACTGCACATAAGTTTTAAAACTTCTGTCAAATCTCCTTTTATCATTCCCTCTTCAACCTGTCCTCATCACTGAAGTGTCCTGACCTGGGAAGTATTGTCTTAAACCACTTTTGCACCCTCTTCAATGCATTCATATCATTCCTATAATCTGACACCCAGAACTGAACACAAGATTCCAGCGAAGGTGTAACAAGTGACTTGTGCAAGGTCATCATAACTTCCTAACCTCCCTCTTCTTCTACCCTATGTTTCTATTAATGAAGGTTAGGGTACTCTATACTTTTTTAACAACTCTACTTAGGCAAAAGTGAGTACTGCAGATGTTGGAGATCAGAGTCAAGATTAGAATAGTGCTGGAAAACCATAGCAGGTCAGGCAGCATCCAAAGAGCAGGAAAATCAATGTTTCGGGCAAAAGTCCTTCATCAGGAACTCTCTCTACATGCCCTGCCACCTTTAATACATGTACATTCTGCTCCTGCATACACCTTCGAACAGTACCTTTAATGTCTCCATGTCCTTTGTAACAATGTGCATCAACTCATACTTCTCTGCACTCATCTGGCACCATGCACTCCACCACCTTGTCAACGTCCTTTTGAGGTTCCACTTGGTTATCTCAGCTGACTGAATAAGGTAAAAACAATGACTGCAGATGCTGGAAACCAGATTCTGGATTAGTGGTGCTGGAAGAGCACAGCAATTCAGGCAGCATCCGAGGAGCAGTAAAATCGACATTTTGGGCAAAAGCCCTTCATCAGGAATCAGTTGACTGAATGTCTGGTTTGCAATGGAGAGTGACACTAACATTTCAGATTTAATTCTTGCATTGGGTGAGCTCACCATGAAGACCCCAGCTTTACTAAATCTGTCCTCGTGACTCTACATATGGCTCAGTCTCACTTTCTTGTTGATACTCTTGCTGGGAAGCTCCCTGAATGAAATATTATACTGTGTTTAAGTAATTGCTAAAAACAATTACCAGCTGCTTGACACAGCTGGGTACCTGAAAGCCCTGTGTCTTGTATTTGAGAGAAAGATGACAGTAGTGTATTACATTTTGGGGGACAGTGGGACACAGAAATGAAATCACCAGGAGCTGCTGGGGGAAACATTGTCCAGTACTGCTGGTCCCAAACAAATCAGAGGTGAAGGACAAGAGCAATCCTCCCTACTGGCATTAGCAACGCTATTGAGCTAACGGAGGGTGCACAGTTTCTGAACATAAATATAGTGTCCTGTTATAGAGTCAGTGGCCAAGGCGGGAAATAGACAGAATTGTTGGTAGATTTGCATTTGTATTTTGCCTCCCACAGCCTTGAGAAATCCCAAAGCGTCTACAGTCAATGAAGTGTACCAGAATGTAACACAAGTTAAGCTAGGACAAATGTTCGGCACAACATCGTGGGCCGAAGGGCCTGTTCTGTGCTGCATTGTTCTGTGTTCTATGTTCTATGTTCTAAGTTATCTTCTGCCTTTAACTAAGCATTTAGTCAAAAAAAAATCACACATCACTGGGTACACAAAACCATACATTTCAAATAAACCTGTTGGACTATAACCCAGTGTCGTAGGATTTTTGACTTTGTCCCCACAGATCCACACTGGCACCCCCACAGCATGACTAAACATTTAGCAATCCTACAGGTTCTGTTGTGGCCAGCTTTGAGTTCATCAAGAAAGTGGCATTTTAAAAAAACTGGCATGGGACATGACCAACATTTCTACTCTCTCATTTCCATCTGCTTGTCCCACTGGCCATTGGAATGAGCATGGGGTAGGGTGGGAAAGGGGGAGGGGCATGCTGACAGAGTTGAAGAGGGTGTGATTGCAGTACATTGAAAGCTCTGCCCACTTACAGATCCTGACTGTCCCCATTTTAAGCTGCTACAACAGGTGGCCAGGAGTCAATAAACCAAGTTGGCACATGAACCATAATTCAGTTGTGAATCAGTGGACTAACAGCCATCCACAGGTTTCTTTGAGGCCCTAATGGGTAGAGGACAATCCCTGGATTTACAAAGGGATTTGACAAAGCTGAATACCAAAACATCTTTCAAATGGAGATGAATAAGCCAGCACAGCCCATTGTGGTGCCTGTCTCAGAGCTGCTTAAAGCTGCTGCTATTTTGAGCTGTAACATTTTAGTATTTATCGCTGGTTAAACAGTCAGTCTTTTAATTCAAAGGCCCCTCTCCATTTATCAGGGAGGGCAGGAGGTTGCGCTATTATCATGAGCTCAGTCACCATAGTAATGGCCTGGGTTCCAGTCAATCGCAGGACAGTTTGCAAGTAATGAGACATGGGTGAGATCTAAATTAATTACACCAGTAAACACAGCAAAATGTGCTAGCAACAATTACCAACAAGTGTCAAATTGTATCTTTTAGATTAGATTCCCTACAGTATGAAAACAGGCCCTTCAGCCCAACAAGTCCATACCAACCCTCTGAAGAGTAACACACTCAGACCCATTCCCCCAACCTATAATTACCCCTGACTAATGCGCCTAACACTATGAGCAATTTAGCATGGTCATTTCACCTGACATACTCATCTCTGGACTGTGGGACGAAAACCAGAGCACCCGGAGGAAACCCACACAGACACGGGGAGAATGTGCAAACTCCACACAGCAGGAATCGAGCCCACGTCCCTGGTGCTGTGAGGCAGCTGTGCTAACCACTGAGCCACCATACCACTAATGTTAGAAGAGCAATAGTAATGACTTCCAAAAAAGTCTTCCAAACTATTTGGCATCAAAGTCCCAAAACTTGAATATTCCAAAGAGAAGAATGATGCTGACAGTAGCGAAGCAAGCATGTTCTAAAGTTTATACATGGAATTGTTTTGATGTTGAAAATGTGTATGGCACTTTGGAAGCTTGTTACCAATAGCCTCATTAAATTGCAAATGAAGGGGAATGGTTAAAACCAGGACCACAGAATTAACAATGCAGTAGAGTGTAACCTTAAATATAGCCCGCCATCAATATAGCTGCACATCAATTAGATACATCTGTAATTATTGCAACATAGCATCAGACTGCGTGGAATTCCTCAACCTGCAGTTTAGTAATAAGTCTCCTGGGAATCAGTCATTTGCAAATTAATGGTTGACTATAATCTATGTACTGCAAGCACTTTGTGCGCCTGTTCCTGTCCGTGATTGAGCAGACTCCTAGCGTGTGTCTAGAACTGATAAGACTTGAAAGTCTCTGACTCAGACTGGTGTTCCACCGAGTATTTACCAGCATTACCTCACGACAAGGAAGTTTAATTAAAGTGTCGTGCCGCTGTGATTACGGCAAGATAGCCTGATATGGCAACACCTGTCAGTTCTGATAGTGTTCATGCACCTGAACAAGTATGTGGTTCTTACATTCTTTCAGTTAGGTACACTGGGCCACTAAGATAACATACCGCAGCGACAGCAGCTTATAGCGTTAATAACAGCCAGGCACCTGCTGCTATTCTGCAGAGAACAACAGATTGCACAACACGGCGGTAAGTGTCTAAGAGGTGCTTTCTTATCAGGGCTTTCTGCAGATTAACACAGATTTTAGTGGATGCAAACATTATTAAGATAGAAAATTAGCATGTAAGCAATTGTGTAAATCAAGTCAAAGCCATCCTTTTTGTCAATTCATTCTTGAGAAGTGACCTTCACTGGCATTTTTATTTAATGAGGCTTGTTAATGACATTCCATACTGACAAGTCATTGAGTCATACAGCATGGAAACAGACCCTTCATGCCAACCATAATCCCAAACTAAACTAGTTCCATCTCTCTGTGCCTGGCCCATATCCCTCTAAACCTTTCCTATTCATGTACTCATCCAAATGTCTTTGAAACATCGTAACCGCATCTGCATCCAATACTTTCTTGGGAAGCTCATTCCACACAAGGACTGCTGTCTGTGTAAAAGAAACATTGCCCCTCATTTCTTTTTAAATCTTTCTCCACTTACTTTAAAAATATGCTCCTTCGTCTTGAAATTCCTCACCATATGGAAAAGACACCTAGAATTCACCTTATCGATGTCCCTCATGAGTTCATAAGCTTCCATAAGGTGACCCCTCAACCTCCTACACTCCAGTGAAAAAGACCTAGCCTCTGCCCTGGTCTTGTAGCCACTGTGTTCATGTGGTGAGTCCAGTTGAGTTTCTGGTCAATGGTAACCCCCAATATGTGGAAAGTGGGGGCTTCAGTGAAGGTCAAAATGGGGGAGATACTAAATGAGTATTTTGCATTAGTAGTTGCTGTGGAAAAGGATATGGAAGATATAGACTGTAGAGAAATAAATGGTGACATCTTGCAAAATGTCCATATTACAGAGGAGGAAGTGCTGAATGTCTTGAAACGCATAAAAGTGGATAAATCCCCAGGACCTGATCAGGTGTACCCTAGAACTCTGTAGGAAGCGAGAGAAGTGATTGCTGGGCCTCTTGCAGAGATATTTGTATCATCGATAGTCACAGATAAGGTGCCAGAAGACTGGAGGCTGACTAACGTGGTGCCACTGTTTAAGAAGGGTGGTAAGGACAAGCCAGGGAACTATAGACCAATGAGCCTGACATCGGTGGTGTGCAAGTTGTTGGAGGGAATCCTGAGTGACAGGATGTACATGTATTTGGAAAGGCAAAGACTGATTAGGGATAGTCAACATGGTTTTGAGCATGGGAAATCATGTCTCACAAACTTGATTGAGTTTTTTGAGGAAGTAACAAAAAGGATTGATGAGGGGAGAGCAGTAGATGTGATCTATATGGACTTCGGTAAGGCGTTCGACAAGGTTCCCCACGGGAGACTGATTAGCAAGGTTAGATCTCACGGAATACAGGGAGAACTAGCCATTTGGAGACAGAACTGGCTCAAAGGTAGAAGGCAGAAGGTTGTGGTGGAATGTTGGTTTTCAGATTGGAGGCCTGTGACCAGTGGAGTGCCACAAGGATTGGTGCTGGGCCCTCTACGTTTTGTCATTTACATAAATGATTTGGATGCGAGCATAAGAGGTACAGTTAGTAAGTTTGCAGATGACACCAAAATTGGAGGTGTAGTGGACAGTGGAAGAAGGTTACCTCAGGTTACAACTGGATCTTGACCAGTTGGGCCAATGGGCTGAGAAGTGGCAGATGAAGTTTAATTCAGATAATTGCGAGGTGTTGCATTTTGGGAAAGCAAATCTTAGCAGGACTTATACACTTAATGTTAATGTTCGAGGGAGTGTTGCTGAACAAAGAGACCTTGGAGTGCAGGTTCATAGCTCATTGAAAGTGGAGTCGCAGATCAATAGGATAGTGAAGAAGGCGTTTGGTATGCTTTCCTCTATTGGTCAGAGTCTTGAGTACAGGAGCTGGGAGGTCATGTTGTGGCTGTACAGGACATTGATTAGGACACTGTTGGAATATTGCGTGTAATTCTGGTCTCCTTCCTATCGGAAAGATGTTGTGAAACTTGAAAAGGTTCAGAAAAGATTTACAAGGATGTTGCCAGGGTTGGAGGATCTGAGCTACAGGGAGAGGCTGAACAGGCTGGGGCTGTTTTCCCTGGAGCATCGGAGGCTGAGGGGTGACCTTATAGAGGTTTACAAAATTATGAGGGGCATGGATAGGATAAATAGACAAAGTCTTTTCCCTGGGATCAGGGAGTCCAGAACTAGAGGGCATAGGTTTAGGGTGAGAGGGGAAAGATATAAAAGAAACCTAAGGGGCAACTTTTTCACAGAGGGTGGTACGTGTATGGAATGAGCTGCCAGAGGATGTGATGGACGCTGGTACAATTGCAACATTTAAGAGGCATTTGGATGAGTATATGAATAGGAAGGGTTTGGAGGGATATGGGCCGGATGCTGGCAGGTGGGACTAGATTGGGTTGGGATATCTGGTTGGCATGGACGGGTTGGACCGAAGGGTCTGTTTCCATGCTGTACATCTCTATGACTCTATGAATACCACTGAATGTCAAGGAGTGATGTTTAGATTGTCTCTCATTGGAGATGATCACTGCCTGTCATTTATGTGCTGTGAATGTTACTTTCCACTTTTCAACTCAAGCCTGAACATTGTGCAAGTCTTAGACATGGACTGATTCAGTATCTGAGGAGTGGCAAGTGGTGCTGAACGTTGTACAATCATCAGCAAATATCTCTACTTCTGACTGCTTCTAATGGAGGGATGAAGCAGCTGAAGATGGGTGGACATAGGACACAACCCTGAGGAACTCCTGCAGATGACTGACCTCCAATAACCATGACCATCTTCAGTTACGCCACTGGACCCGAAATATTAACTCTGCTTTCTCTCCACAGATGCTGCCAGAACTGCTGAGTCTTTCCAGCAATTTCTGATTTTGTTACCATCTTCCTATATGCCAGAATTGACTCTAACCAGTGGAGAGTTTTCCCCCGAAACCCATTAATTCCAGCTTTGCTCGGGCTCCTTGATGCCACACTCAGTTGAATGTGGCCTTGATGTCAAGTGCTGTCCCTCTCACCTCACCTCGGGAAATAATAGGGATGGGGAGAGAGACTTGACTTCAGAAAGTTGTCACACTCTCTCATTCCTGAAGCCATCATTATACATCAAAAGACTGGATTTGTTTAGCTGCAGTTTAGGCTATATTAAAGATGTGATTTGTAAGCATCTTACAAACTTTACATTGTGTTTAAAGCAGCAGTATGCTGGAGAGGGTATTTGAACATTTTCCATTTAATCTTTGTTAACTCAATCTTTTCTCCCCTACTTCAATCTCTCAGACACCCTTCAATGTGTCGCAGTACCCCCAAAGCTCCCTCTGACTTGTTCAGTTACCCTGACTGGAAACAAGGGTAATCAAAAAAAAACTACTGCAGATGCTAGCAATCTGAAACAAAAACAGAAATTGCTAAGAAACTCAACAGATCTAGCAGTATCTGTGGAGAAAAAACAGAGTCAATGTTTCACGTTTCCAAACGGTCATTGGACACAATATGTTAACTCTGTTTCTTTATTCACGGATTCTGCCATGAGTTTCTCCAGCTAATTCTGTCATTGTTGAAGTAAAGTATGGTTTCATTGTGCATCCCACAACATCCTGAGCTTCATAGCCAATTAGCTACTTCTTAAACATTAGTCACTGCTGCTATGTGGGCAAAATATAGTAGCCACAAATGGCAGTAAGATGAATAATCATTTTAATAAATGGCTGGAGGGAGAAGTGTATATTGGCTTCTGGTTATGCCATGAAATGCTTTCCTGCTCATCTGATCCAGTCAGACAAGCAGGAGGCTGCAAGAATACAGCAAGTCAGGCAGCATCAGGAGCTGCACCACTGAACTTATCTCTGCATATCTTGACACCGTCCTGTCCCTCTTAGTCCAGGAACACCCCACCTACGTTTGGGACACAACCCATGCCCTCCACTGCCTCCATTATTTTTGTTTCTCCAGGCTCCAATGCCTTATCCTCACCATGGACATTCAATCCCTGTACACATCCATCCACCATGACAAAGGCCTCCAAGCCCTCCAATTCTTCCTCTCATGCTGACCCAGCTACTACCCTTCCTCTGACACTCTCATTCGACTGGCTAAACTGGTCCACACCCTCAACAGTTTCTCCTTCGAATCCTCACACTTCCTCCAGACTAAAGGGGTAGGCCTGGGCACCCTCATGGGCCCCAGCTATGCCTGCCTCTTCGTCAGGTATGTGGAACTGTCCATTTTTCCACAGCTACACCGGCACCAGTCCCCACCTTTTCGTCCGTTGCATTAATGACCAAATTGGCGTTACCTCATGCCCCCATGAGGAGGTTGAACAGTTCATCAACTTCACAAACACCTTCCACCCCGACCTCAAGTTTACCTGGACCATCTCAAACACCGCCCTCCTTCCTGGTCCTCCCCATCTCCATTTCCGGCAACTGATTCAACACAGACATCAACTATAAATCTACCGAGTCCTGCACCACATGGAATACACCTCCTCCAAACCTGTCATCGCTAAAAATGCTAACCCTTATGTCCAATTCCTCTGTCTCCACGCATCTGCTCCCACAAGGATCAATTCCACCATAGAACATCCCAGATGGCCTCCTTCTTCAAAGACCACAATTTCCCCTCTCATATGGTTGACGATGCACTCCAGCGCCTATCCTCCACTTCTCGCAACTCTGCCCTTGAACCCCACCCCTCCCAATGCAACAATGACAGAACCCCATTCCCCCCAACCTCCCGGTCCTCACCTTCCACCCAACCAATGTGCCAATACATTGCATTATTCCCCACCATTTCTGCCACCTACAGACTCCACTACCAAAGGTACATTTCCCTCTGAGCCCCTAACTGTGTTTCAGAGAGACCATTTCCTCCCCGACTCCTTTGTTAGGTCCACGCTCCCACCACCCCCCACCCCCACCACCACCACCAACCCACTCTCCACTCCTTGCACCTTCAGCTGCCACCGCAGGAAGAGCAAAACCTGTGCCCACACCTCCCCCCTCACCTCCAAAGGAATATTCCACATCTGAAATTAGCTTACCTGTACTTCCACACATGGCATCTACTGTATCCATTGCACCCCGGATGTAGTCTCCTCCACATTGCGGGAGACAGGACTCCTACTTGCGGATTATTTCCAAGAACATCTCTGGGATACCCGCACCAACCACCCCACCATCCTGTGGCTGAGCACTTTAAGCTTACTCTCCCACTCCACCAAGGACATGCAGGTCCTGGGCCTCTTCCATAGCCAAACCCTAACCACCCGACGCCTGGAGGAAGAACGCCTCATCTTCCCCATTGGGACCCTCCAACCACACAAAATTAGTGAGGATTTCCCCTCCCCCAAAGTCATCCCAATCCCAACCTTCCAAGATGGTACCACCTTCTTTAACTATCCTACCCATCCATCTTCCTTCCGACCTATCTGCTCCACCCACCTCTCCGACCTATCACTTTTACCCTGACCTTCATTTACCTATCGCATACCCAACTACCTTCTCCCATTGCCCCACCCCCTCCCCTTTATCTCGCAGCTCCCTTGGTCCACAAGCCTCATTCCTGATGAAGGGGTTATGCCCAAAACATTGATTCTACTGCACTTCAGATGCTGTCTGACCAGCTGTGCTTTTCCAGCAATACATTCTTTAACCCAACATCAGGAGGAGCTGCTATAACACTTCTTCAGGAATTCTTGAAGAAGGGTTATACCTGAAATGTTGACTTCTCCACCTCCTGATCCTGCCTGACTTGCTGTGTTCTTCCAGCCTCCTCCTTGTCTACTTTGGATTCCAGCAACTGTCTCCATCTGATCCCAGGAAGAAGACGGGTAACACCTTAGCTTCATGCATTGATACCAAAGCAAGACTTTCCTCAGTACCAAAAAACATGCCAACTTGTAGTCATGCCCAAAGTTCAATTCACACTAGATGACCCAAAGGCCAGAATGATACCAGTTGCAGGGGTATAGCTACTGTACCACCAGGAAAAAGTGCAAAAGAGCACAATATTATTGCTAATGCGATCCAGGTTTTCACTTAGTTTCTTTAATGTGAGTATCTGATCAGCAATGTCACAGAAGCTCATAATCATACACACAAGATGTTGGAAGGCAAAACACCACAAACACTTGACAGCAATTCAACAGAACCCTTCACTCTATTTTTCTCTCTCTCAACCATGACACATCCATCTTTGAGGCAGTTGATTCATGCTCCATTCCACACATAGCAACACAATATCAAGGCTGAGCCTCCATTGCTGGAGATGTTGTCTTTCCAACAATAGTTTAACCTAATTTGTCTGTGGAAGGCCATGCTGGAGCTCTGGCCACAACCATGAAAGAACAATTATTTTTATTATTCCTTCATTGATGTTGGTAATGTTGGCAACACCGATTGTTGCTGCCCACTCTTAATTACCTTTGAGAACGTGCAGGTGCAGTCTGTGTGGTGTACAACCACATATTGTTGGTAAGAAGGGAGTTCTGGGATTTTAACTCAGTAATGCTGAAGGAACAGCAATATAATTCCAAGTCAGGATGGTGCGAGGCTCAGATCAGAAGGGAACTTACAGATAGTTAGTGTTCCCATGTATCTGCTGCCCTGGTCCTTTAAGATACTAGAATTTGTGTGCTTGGAAGGTATTGTCAGGAAGGCTATCTGGATAGCATTGCACTGCTGTTTGTGTGAGCTCACTTTGTGTCAATTACATTTCTTACATTACAACAGTGACCACAGCGTGGCATGGTGGATCAGTGGTTAGCAGTGCTGCCTCATAGCACAAGGACCCAGGTTCAACCCCAGTTTGTGTGGAGTTTGCACATTCTCCCCACGCCTGCGTGGATTTCTGCTGGGTGCTCGGGTTTCCTCCCACAGTCCAAACACATGCAGGTTAGGTGATTTGGCCGTGCTAAATTGCCCATAGTGTTCACGGATGTGTAGGTTAGGTGCAATAGTCAGGAGTAATTATAGGGTAGGGAATGGGTCTGGGTGGTGTGGACATGTTGGGTCTAATGGCCTGTCCCCACACTGTAGGGGTTCCATTCTATGATTTCACATAGTTTCTGATGGGCTGCCAATATTGGAAATCCTGAGAGTGATCAAGGTTACTCCACAGGCCTGTGCCTAATTACGTGCTCACCTGTTATCACATGTCCCAGTGCCATTGCTATTATGTACAAAATGGCTGACGGCAAGTTGAAAGTTCTGTTTGTGTGTCATAATTCTTCTCCTGTAGTTCTCTAGGTCACTATGACCTCCATCTTAGGTTTTTCCCAATTTCCAAATCCACTCCAGCCAAAACATGGGTCAAATCCGATCTGGCAAACACCAGCAGTCCAGTCAGCTGGCCCCACAGAGAATCCGAGTTATTGTAGCAATTTACACTTTTACCTGCGTGCTATACTCCTGAAGTTGTGGATGGTGATTGCAGAGGCTCCAGTGTTCTTTTCATCACATGACTGGCTATAAATCTCTCCCACTCTTACTACCTGCCATTTCCATGTGACTGAAGGATTTGCAAGTTGATCCTCAATCTGTTTGGTTGTGATCAGAATGTAACTTTCTTGTCCACCAAGTTCTGGAGTGGGATTCAAATCCAAAGTTTCTAATTTGGAAACATGGACTCTATCCACAGCCCACAAGATCTCACATGTCGGATAATTCCACTTCAATAGTTTAAGTAGCCAACGTAACTAAAGGAAAAACATATGTTCCAGGACAAAAAAACTTTACATTTAATTTTTGCAAAATTTCAGGGTTTACGTTATCTTTGATCCAACGTATGTTGTCAAATTTGAGACTTATTTATGAAAGTATAGGCTTAATGAAGATGAGCTGAATCATCAAACAGAAGGCTTTTGGCTAATTTCCAAATGTTTGTTAGAACCGCTGCCATGATAATAATTCGTAAAGGAATTTTCCAGAAAAGGCAATAAAAAAAATGACCGTTCAGCTGTCTTGCTTGAAGAGAACCCCAAAGGAATTAATCATTTTGCACTTCTGTTTCTGTGCTATGTCTTGAGGCCAATACTTGAAATTTCAATTCGTCTCGCTTAATTCTCAAAAAAATGCTTCGTCCTATTGCTCTGACAAAAGGCAAGACAGCAGCAGGCAGAAACAAGTCCTAAATCTGGCATCATTACCAGAGACATGACTGAAACAGGAAAGGATTAATTTGGAGATAAGCTAAAGTTTAGTGAGAAATAACCACAGAAAGCATCAGAAACTGACTGGAAGCATTTCACTGTGGGTCTAAATTTCTTCCAGTAAGCTACATTACACAGCAGATGAGAAGGTGACTGAGTGATACTGCAAGTGGCTGGGCCAGACAGCTGTACAGTGATATCAAGTCACAGTGTTGGAATCTCCCGTAAGAAGTGGATAGAGATCAAAGGCAGACTCCATCATCACTCCAGGTCATTGGAGGCTGCAGGGTCACACTGACAGGAAACTGATGGAGAGGTTTACCGTTTGCTACATTGTTGACATGTGCTTGAACACATAAGTAACCAGATTTGAAAGGCGAAAGGCAGAATTATAGAGCATGTGTGTCTCTGAGCTGGTTTCATGAGGTAGAAGTAGAGCCACAGAAATGAAATACATGTTTTTTTTGCTTTATCAACTTTTAATATAACTAACCCAATTGCAGACATACAGACAGGATCACTGTTTTATCAATGCTGCAGTCTGATTTATTGCTTTTTCATGATAAACATGTCTGTGTGTGTGTGTGTTTGTGTGTGTATGAATGTGTGTGTGTGTGGTATGTGTTTGTCTGTATGTGTGGTGTATGTGGGCATGTTTGTGTGTGTCTGTATGTATGCATGTGTTTGTGTCTGTGTGCATGCGCATGTGTGTGCATGTGTTTGTATGTGTCTGCATGCTTGCACGTGCGCACGTGTGTGTGAGACATGAGGGAATACAATCACATGTTCCACAGTTGTAGAAATGATTCTCATATCACAAACTGCAGACATTCCTTATATGAACTGTAGCTTTCAGCAAGGACAGATGATTGACAGGTAAATGGTAAGCGGGTAAATTACACACATCATCAGTTTTTTGATTCATGCTGTCCTACCTCCCAGCATGCAGAAAGGCCTGTTATTTCCATTTCCACACAATCATTGAGTTCAGTGATGCATTCTGTGGAGTTTTCTATATGTTAACGTGTAACATGCACCATAGAGAGTCCAGTTCTTGTTCTGTCAGATATCTTGAAGGTGATTTAAAACACTGACTACTTACACATTACACATAGTCTGGATCCTGTACTTACTGATATTACTGGACGTTATGCACACACAGCTGACTGAATGATCATACTAAGCTGAGTCCATTACACATAGAGAGTGACAGAAGGGAAGATGGGCGTATTTATACCAGAACATCAGATGTCATGATCTTTCTTAAAGGTACTAGTCTGGCCTGGAGTCTATGCCAGAATACAACATTCCCAGATTTCCCTGTAAGGAACAGGAAGCCTTATCTAATAGACATGTACAAGGATGTAAATAGATACTTTGCGTTTAATCCGTCCATACTTTCATAAAGTGCCATTTTTGTTGAGTTTTATAGAGGCTTTCTTCCCAACTTGGGCAGCACAGCGTTTCAGTAGTTAGCACTGCTGCCTCACAGTGCCAGGGACATAGAACATAGAACAGTACAGCACAGAACAGGTCCTTCAGCCCACGATGTTGTGCCAACCATTGATCCTCATTAGATTACATTAGATTACATTAGATTACATTACAGTGTGGAAACAGGCCCTTCGGCCCAACAAGTCCACACCGACCCGCCGAAGCGCAACCCACCCATACCCCTACATTTACCCCTTACCTAACACTACGGGCAATTTAGCATGGCCAATTCACCTGACCTGCACATCTTTGCACATCTCATGTATGCACCCTCAAATTTCTGCGACCATATGTATGTCAAACAGTCTCTTAAATGTCCCCAATGACCTTGCTTCCACAACTGCTGCTGGCAATGCGTTCTATACTCTCACAACTCTC
The DNA here is from genome assembly GCF_037043375.1 of Chiloscyllium plagiosum. Lineage (NCBI taxonomy): Eukaryota > Metazoa > Chordata > Chondrichthyes > Orectolobiformes > Hemiscylliidae > Chiloscyllium > Chiloscyllium plagiosum. Next base: position 64,980,812 of record NW_028270158.1, on the reverse strand, counting down.
TGTGTAAAGAACTCACCTCTGACATCTCCTCTAAACTTTCCTCCAACCAGCTTAAAACTATGACCCCTCGTGTTAGTCATTTCTGCCCTGGGAAGTAATCTCTGGCTATCGACTCTATCTATGCCTCTCATTATCTTGTATACCTCAGTTAGGTCCCCTCTCCTCCTCCTTTTCCTTTTCAATTCCTGGTTTCAATTCCTGCCTTGGCTGACTGTATGGAATTTGCACATTCTCTCTGTGTCTGTGTGGGTTTGCTTTAAGTGCTCCAGTTACAGTCCAAAGATGTGCAGGCTAAGTGGATTGGCCATGTGAAATTGCCCTGCAGTGAGCAGGCTAAGTGGATTAGCTGTGGGAAATGCAGGGTTACAGGGCTAGGATACTAGGGGTATGATGCTCTTCAGGGGATTGGTATGGACTCGCGATGGGTCGATTGGTCTGCTTCCACACTGGAAGGATTCTGTGATTCTACAAGGCCAACTGAATTCTCTTGCACTATTTTTCAAATTGACTACTGACCATGTCTCTTTGGCATTCCACTTTTCTGACGTTAGCCCAATTCTCCTACTCATTGAGAGTACTCATCATTGTATATCTAGCACCAGCATTATCTTGGAACTCCAGCAGCACACCCAGTCAAACCTTGGCAATCTGGTTACATCCTTCACTGTCAATGTAGTAGCACAGTAGCCACAAACCAAAGCTTCTCATGGCACAGTTGCCACTTTCTTGACTGTGCAGTCTCACATTCCTACAGCTATCGCTGTTTAAGCACCAAGCCACATGGCTCTCCTGTCTATAGTCACATCCCATTTTACAACTCTCTCTAAGTCACTGCTACTTTTTTTCCAATGTCCATTGTCATCCATAGTCTTCATATTGTCCAGTCCACGTAGGAATGCTTTCAAATACTTCAAAACCTTTATTCGCCAGCACCAAAATGAATCAGACATCAAACAAACAGAAGCAGCATTTGCCTCTCAAAACAGAAATGAATTATTACTGACCCGACTCCACCTACGAGAGAACAGTGGCAGTTAAGTGCTCATAAAATGCAAAATGCTGCATATGCCAGAAATCTCAAATTGTTGGAGCAACTCAGCAACTCTGGCAGCATGTGTGGAGGGGGAAACAGAGTTAATGTTTTGATTGTAGCATGACTCTTTTTAAGAAATCAAGAGTTCACTGTAAGTCCCCTTAGACCAATCGAAGGAATGGGATCTCATCTTCAGGAGGTCTACTGTCTGCTCCACAATGACCCTGGATAAAGAAATGGCTGCATTGTATCTACTCCGGGGGCTGCTAAATGGAATCATCAGCCATGATCACGGAGCAATCTTTTGTCTCCCAGTAATTATCCTCGTGAGGTGCCTCAAACACAGCAGGAATATAAAATATCTCAATAATGTAAGAATCACGACAACCCCCAGGGTACAGGCCACAAACTTCTAAGAAGTATTACTGATGATCACAGATCACTTGCACATTGATGGAATAGGACACATTTCTAAACATGAACTCAATTGTTTTAAGATCTGGCGAATCTATAGTGGGGAAACCAGCACTGGCCCAATCTTATTGCTTGGGTTGCAGAACTGACCTCAGCATATGGACACGGAATGGAGTAGTATGGTCTGGCACAAATAGCATCAGGCATTGCCTTTTGGAATACTTTGTTCAATTCTGGTTTCCCTGCTATGGGAAAGATGTTGTGAAACTTGAAAGGGTTCAGAAAAGATTTATGAAAATGTTGCCGGGTTAGACGGTTTGAGCTAGAGGGAGCGGCTGAATAGGCCAGGGCTGTTTTCCCTGAAACGTCGGAGTGTGAGGGGTGACCTTACAGAGGTTTATAAAATCATGAGGAACATGGATAGGGTAAATAGACAAGGTCTTTTTCCCTGGAATAAGGGAGTCCAGAAGCAGAGGGCATAGGGTTAAGGTGAGAGGGGAAAGATTTAAAAGGGATGTGAGTAGCAACATTTCCACTCAGAAGGTGGTGCATGTATGGATTGAGCTGCCAGAGGAAGTGGTGGAGACTGATATAATTACATAATTATAACATTTAAAAGGCATCTGGATGGGTATATGAATAGGAAAGGTTTAGAACAGAGGGATCTGGGTGTGCAAGTACATAGATCCCTCAAAGTTGCCACCCAAGTGGATAGGGTTGTTCAGAAAGCATATGGTGTTTTGGCTTTCATTAACAGGTGGATCGAATTTAAGAACCGTGAGGTTTTGCTGCAGCTCTACAAGTCCCTGATGAGACCACACTTGGAATAATGTGTCCAATTCTGGTCGCCCTGCTATAGGAAAGATACAGAGGCTTTGGCGAGGGTTCAAAGAAGGTTTACCAGGATGCTGTCTGGACTGGAGGGCTTGCCTTATGAAGAAAGGTTGAATAAGCTCAGACTTTTCTCTCTGGAGAGAAGAAGGAAGAGAGGAGACCTAATTGAGTTGTACAAAATAATGAGAGGATTAGATAGAGTCAATGGCCAGGGACTTTTCCCCAGGGCAGAATTGACTAATATGAAAGTCATAGTTTGAAGATATTAGGAGGAAGATATAAAGGAGACAACAGAGGTAGGTTCTTTACGCAGAGAGTTGTGAATGCATGGAATGTGTTACTAGCTGTGGTGATAGAAGCAGAGTCATTGGGGACACTTAAGCGACTGCTGGACATGCACATGGGTAGCAGTGAGTTGAGGGGTGTGTAGGTTAAGTTACTATATTTTACATTAGGATTAAATCTCGGCACAACATCGTGGACCAAAGGGCCTGTTCTGTGCTGTACTTTTCTATGTTCTATGTTCCAGAAGGCATAATGGCCAAATGCTGGCAAATGATACTAGATTAATCTAAGATATCTGGTCGGCATGGACGAGTTTGACCAAAAGGTCTGCGTCTGTGCTGTACTCTATGCCTCTAGGTGAAAGATTGAAAGATCCCACATAGATCCCCAGTGACTCCCTGATGAAGCCACTTGCATTAAAGATCAATGTAGCTGTTAATGTGATGGCCACTGGGATAGGATGGCCTCCCATTCCTTTGGATCACCAGCCCCAGTCCAGCAATTGCCGCAGTTCAGTGACAGTGCCCCAAGACATCCTCAGTCTGTGCCTTATTCATCTGGAGCAAATGGCATCGAGGACAAAAGATTTGGGCTACCCTGTACCACCTGCCCATCCTGAGGGGCTTTGCAGCTGTGACCAATTCATGTGGAGACTGTTCAACATCCACTGACCCAGGACTCATGAGGAAATCTTTCATTTCTCTGCACCTTCGGAAGGTGACTCCAACAACGATGATAACCCTTGTCGTGGCAGGATTCATGTTACAATGTCCCTGAGTGGGGAGCTGAAGAATGTGAGCAGTCAGCATTCACATCACTCACAAATGATGGCTTTTGGGCTCCTCCATAACATGGGCTTTTCAGGCAGGGAGTGCCTTGGAATGACTCAGCTCGGCACTCTGACACTAGCATCTATTTCAATGAATGCAGCACCACTCATGTGGCAACACATAATAGTAAGATTGCAATTGCTGCATGAAATATGAAGTCTTCTCTCAGTCCTACATTAGCCACAGAAAATAACATTGTGTATATGAGTGCATTGCGTTATACTCATAGTTCAAATTGAGAGAAAATCAGTTGCATGCGTTATGCAACCCAAGAGATTTTGTGTTAGTTCTGTCTGGTGTGACTTAAAGGAGCTTTTTTTAAGATCAGCTATGATCCTTCTTCATTCAGATGTCAAAGCTGTCAGTGTATCCAAAAACAGCCAATTGCTTCATATCTGCTCCCAAGAAGCAATTCAGAGACTGATCTGCATCAGTTTTATGACTTTCATCTTTACGGACTCACCCCTTAATTCTACCCTGTGTGGATCAGTACATTCTGTTAGTATTTTCTCTCATGTTTAGTCATGAATATGCTCACTCTTTTTGGGTTTTTTTCCAATAAAGTTTGGCTTAATCGGCTCCTTTGAAAATTTGAGTTAATTTGGTAGAAGAGTATCTAGAAGGGAAGCAATTGTTTCTAAATTAATCTTATTGCAACTAACCAGGGAGGTGAGTGAATAATAAAGAGGAACCAGCCTCACCCAGGAGCTAAACAGTTTATGGTATTCCATCTGGAACTGTAATAAATTGGGAAAACTTACCCTGGGATCAGGTCATAACAGTAGTGAAGAAAGAAGGTAACATTTTGAACACCCCATTTCCTGTCTTGGAAGGATGAATACAGTCTGTTGTTGGACATAATTTGCTGAAGTTCTGAATATGGTGGCCAATGTGCCAACCACTATTGCATTAGTGGTGTCTTTGGTTTGTTACATAAAAGGGAATTTGCTGGAATTATTTGATTTGATTTGATGTATTATTGTCATATGTACCAAGATACAGGGAAAACCATTGTTTTATGTGCTATTCTGGCAGACCATATCATAATAAGTACATCAGAATAATAGAACAGGATGCAGAATATAGTATTACAGCTACAGAGAAGGTGCAGAGAAAGATCAACTTTAATATTTGCGAGGTCTGTTCATAAGTCTGGTAACAGAGGAAGAAGCTGATCTTGAATCTGTTGGTAGGTGTTTTCAAACTTATATATCTTCTGCACAATAGAAGAAGATGGAAGAGAGTATAACTGGGGTGGGAGAGATCTTTGATTATATTGGCTGCTTTCCTGAGGCATCAGGAAGTGTAGACAGAGTCAATGAATAGGAGGCCAGTTTGCATGATGGACTGGTCTGTGTTCACAACTCTCTTGAGGTCTTGGGCAGAGCAGTTACCATTCCACGCTGTGACGCATCAGGATGGGATGCTTTCTATGATGTATCTATAAAAATTGGTAAGAGTTATTTTGGACATGTAGACTTTCCTTTGTGTTCTAAGGAAATACATACATTGGTGTACTTTTCTGTCTGTGGTGTCAATGTGAATGGACCAGAACAAATTGTTGGTGACGGTTACTCCTTCAAAACAGATGTTCTAAACCATCTCCACCTCAGCACCATTGATACAGAGAGGAGTGTATTCCCCACTCAACCTCCTGAAGTCAATGACCAGCTCCTTCATTTTGATGATATTGTGTTTACACCATACCACCAATCTCTCTATCTCTTTCCTGTACCGTTTCCTCATTATTTGAGATTTGACGCATGACAGTAATGTCATCAGCAAACTGGTAAATAGAGCTCAGGTGGACTTTGGCAACACAGCCGTGAGTGTATAAGGAGTATAGTAAGGGGCTGAGGGCATAACTTTACAGGGGACTGGTGTTGAGCATTATTGTGGCCATCTGAATTGTGTCTATCGATATGGAAAATATTGGTGCTGAACTTGCATCATGACTCAGAGGCACCTTTAAAAATCATCTTTGTCTTGTGGTAAAGGCACCTTCTATGCATCTTCCATTCATTTAGAATTAGATCTAATACCAATTGAAAAGCTGAGATAAACCAAGAAATGGATTTGACTCATGTTGATTTGACATTTGTTCCTGCTGATTACAAGATTATGTTTCCTTGTTGCTATCATGAATTGATGGAGCATCGTGTTATGCTGATGTTTAACTTTCCAAAGAACTGTGATAGTATTAGTGATACAGAGTCAACCTGGTAGATTCCCACCTATTGTTTATGTACATTCTGACTGATGGATAATACTAACTGTAACCTGAGGAAACAGTACCTCCCACAAGATGTTCTAAAAGTTGCTGACCCCGATTAGCCCTGGGAAAAGTGCATGGACCAATATCCATTCTTAATGGAATAGATTAAACTTTTCCAGGGAATCTTTTGTGAATATCTTTTTAGTGCATTATATCTTGGATCAAACAATGCAGACAGAGAGCTGTCTTATTTCAAAGCACATAGAATGGAGCTGCAGCAATCGGTATGAACCTCAATGTTTTGGAGGATGTTGTTTTGTTTCAAGGAATCCAATTCCAGTTTAAGCTTGTCCTGAATGTGAAAGTGGCACTGACTTCAATGGTGGGTTGGGCGTCATTGTTGTAGCATCACATCATTTCTAAACAGCAACAAAGCAGTCTGTATAAAGAAGATGCATAGACTCAATGTTGCCGTCTGGAAGTTTTGGTGTCATATGATGACACCAAATAGACTATATGATGCTAAATGACTGTCTTAAAGGTACAGGCCTGTCTGGTCTGGATGCTCTGCTTCAAAATGACATTTCAGTCTTGTAAATGCTGAATTTATGACAATTAAATTGTTTTATTTCATGTTTCTTTAAAGACAAAGCATATTTTTGAGGAAGAAGTCCTCACTTTCTGGCAAAGGAGAACAAAAACAACAACTCTGGATCAATTCTTGTGCTTTCAACTTGCCATTGTGTCACTGTAAACACTGTTTGAAGAGAACACGTTCCACATTTTCCAAAGGCAGCCCCGTGAAATTTAATCCGCATTTCATGCTGATTTGGTGAGTGAAAGTGTTCCTGCCATGTCCAGAAAAAGCTGAGGTTCATAAGGTCAATGGTTGGGCCTATCATCTTACAGGGACAGCAGCTGAATGAGGCACTGCTTGCATCTATTGTCCTAATGCTTTTCACCTTGATGGCCTTGAGGTGCCATCCAACATGAAATAAGTGTGATCTCTGCAGAGAACTCTGTGATGAACTCTATGTGTTAATCTCTGTGTTTATGACTGTTAATTGCTATGCTTTTGAATAAAACCTATCAATTCTTAGATACACTTACTAACGACTCTCACAAGTCTTTCAGTAACCTGTCCTACTTTGGCTGTGCTAAATTTCTGAATGGATGAAGGCAAGTTGCCGTTATCCCAGAGAAGTACTCTTTCATTAAAGAGAGACGACAGGTGGTGGTTTCAGACAAGGGGAGAGGTTGAGAAGGAGAATCCTTCATGGTAACATCAGCTGGTACAGGAATTGAACCACTAATGGTCTCACTGTACATTGCAAACCGAAAGATGTTGTGAAACTTGAAAGGGTTCAGAAAAGATTTACAAGGATGTTGCCAGGGTTGGAGGATTTGAGCTATAGCAAGAGACTGAACAGGCTGGGCCTGTTTTCCCTGGAGCGTTGAAGGCTGAGGGAGGACCTTATAGAGATTTACAAAATTATGAGGGGCATGGATAGGGTAAATAGGCAAAGTCTTTTCCATAGGGTCGGGGAGTCCAAAACTAGAGGACATAGGTTTACAGTGAGAGGGGAAAGATATAAAAGTGACCTAAGAGGCAACTTTTTCACACAGAGGGTGGTATGGGTATGGAATGAGTTGCCAGAGGAAGTGGTGGCGGCTGGTACAATTGCAGCATTTAAGAGGCATTTGGATGGGTATACGAATAGGAAGGGTTTGGAGGGATATGGGCCGGGTGCTGGAAGGTGGGACTACATTGGGTTGGGATATCTGGTCAGCATGTACAGGTTGGACCGAAGGGTCTGTTTCCATGCTGTACATCTCTATGACTCTATAACCAACAACCACCGAACAATGATTCTACATTGAGTATGTGATGTGAGTATTATTGTTCTTTGCTTGTTGTTGGAGACAGAATCAACAATATTTCCACATGCCCACAAAAGCCTGCCACAAATTTCTGTTCACTCATTCTAACAGATGGAATATCACATGGTCATACTGCCACCATGTGCTCCCAATATGTGCAAAATGTGATGTCACGAGAGCTAACAATGAAGTTTGAATCTCCAGGTTGTCCAGTACATAGCTGAGTCTTTTCATGAGGTCTTCTTAACTGAGGACAATTGATAGCCACTTGTACTCATTGTTGGACAGAACCCAGCTATAAAGCTCCACCCCAGCACAAGGGGAGAGAGAGAAAGGTGAGGAGAGATGATGGAGGGGAGAGGAGAGATGGGGATGGGAGGAAGGAGAGGAGCTGGAGAGAAGAAGAAGGAAAGAGTTGAGAATAGAAAGGAGAGGAGAAGGAAAAGAGAGAAGGGGGTATGGTGTAAAAGGACAAGGAAGGAGAGTGCATAAAGGGAAGAAAGGGGAAGGTGAAAAATGTAGAAAATAAATGGCAAGAAAGGGACTTGCTTTGAGAAGCATTGGGATTTTATTTTCCAAAGAACTGGTAAAGCTCAACTGCCATCAAAGATTACACAAAGTAAGAAATTGTAAGTGAATCACACAAGTGTTGATTTGTGGTCTTCCAGCTACTGACATGAACTGATGGAGAATCAGAGGCAGTGTGTCGGCACTCTTCCAAGAAATTGCCCAGCATGTATGAGAAGCATCCTAATGTTACATCACTTCAGAGAAATATACCCATCAGCTTTATGGTGGGGGTGTCAGCAGCTACAGAGTGTAGAGTCCTACAGCCTGTCTCCATACCCACTTCAAGCATTTATTCCATTCACACAGTAGAAAGCTTTGAAGTGATGATTATCATTTAGTTTAGATTAGATTAGATTAGATTAGATTGGACTAGATTAGATTGGACTAGATTAGATTAGATGATTTAGACTGTGCTTGATCTATTACTCAGTCCAGAATGTCGAGTCTCTATCCCAACCTCAAGTTCAAATGCCAGCTATGGGGTCATCTGAGTGGCCACAGAGTTGAAGCTTAGAGGTGAAATCAGCCTGGCACCAGCCACCCGCCTGGCAATAGTGGGTAAATCAGTAACCTCAGTGAAGTGCCCAGGGGATCAAATTGTTGACAGCACGGAGATTTTTCCAAAGGCAGGTGGGCCTTCTTTCCTCCAGCTGTGGTTGGAGGCTGGAAGTTGCCTGGAGCTCCCAAGGGCAGCAGGTTGGCTGGAATCACCTCCTCCTTCAGATCACCACTGGGCCACAGCAGAGGCTGAAGCCAATCCTGAAAAGTGTTTCCCCTACCAGCCCCCTACTAAACAAACAGGCTCTGGTTATTTTTGGCCACTCGTGTTTGCAATGTTATCATTCTTCAGTGTCCATCTAGAGACACACTCCTAGTCACCTACTTACATAGCAGTGCCAACATCTCCTAGTGGCACTGCCAGTCTAACAATGCTGCTGGCCTTTGCCCTGGGTATGCTATTTCATTGATCCATCTTCCCCATCCAGAGTTGACTGATGGACTCCTGGACATACCTTCTTAATTGCCTGCCTGCCTGGAGATTGGAAGCAAAATCTCACCAGTTCCTGACAACTTCCCGAGCTGGCATTGAGGCCGCACTGAGATCAACCGGGAGAATTTAGCCCATTATCTGTAAAGATATTAGAATAGAATCCCTACAGTGTGGAAAGAGGCCATTTGGCCAAACGAGTCCACACCAACCCTCCAAAGAGCATCCTACCCAGACCAATCCCCATAACCATGCATTTCCCATGGTTAACACACTAACCTACAAGCCCCTGAACGCTATAGGTAACTTAGCACAGCAAATCCTCCCATCTTTGGACTATGGGAGGAAACAAGAGCACCCAGCAGAAACCCATGCAGATATGGGAGAATGTGCAAACTCCACACAGACAGTTGCCCAAGGCTGGAATTGAGCCCAGGTCCTTGCCGCTGTGAGGCAGCAGTACCAATCACTGAGCCACCATGCCACCCACTCTGAGCAGCTGGAGAATGACCTGGCAAATACAATGTGAACAGTTGATGTGAAGCTATAAGTAAGATCGTTAACATCAGCAATAGAAAGCAATGTAAGGCCACGTGTCTGCTAGCAACCTTAACAGTTTTATGGCAGAGGTGCAGTTTTGATCTATATTATATCAACATTTACCACGGTGAAGTAAATCTTACATCAGAAGATTCCAAAATAATGCACAATAAACTCCTGAACATTCCAAATCACAATTACTTCCATTTGGAAGGATGAGGGCAACAGATACATGGGAACACCACCGCCTGCAAGTTCCCCTCCAAGCCACTCATTGTCCTGACTTGGAAATATATCACCATTCTTTCACTGAGGCTGGGTCAATATCCTTGAATTCTCTCCCTAGGTGCATTGTGGGTCAACCTTCAGCACATAGACTGCAGCGGTTCACGAAGGTAACTCACCATCATCTTCTCAAGGGGTTACTAGGCATTTAGTGTTGGCCTAGCCATCCCACAAATGACAAAAAATACCCACCCCTCTCCAAACCATAGTTTAGTGAATTTACGTAGAAAATCCTCTTCTTCAGAACTTTCTTTGTTTAGGAGCAAGCAGGAGTCTGTCATAAAGCAATTGATTAACTTTTCCAAGTCAGCATCTTGGTTTAAAGTCCCTCTGAGTGTGTATCAGAATCCATCAGACCACACAGTTTGAGTGTTTCTGAAGTTAGTATAAATAGATCCTTCACCATCCACCCTGTTTGTGAAATCTAATGGATCCCTTGTGACTGCACTGGAACCAATTCAAAGCTGTTTCAAGGCAACTTACAAAACACAAGTGTCTATACAAGATCGTAACTGTTTTCTAAATTGGCCGTACACTATTACCACCTTGCAATGATGATTGAGAATCCATCCAAATGCTGCACTGAAGATTGGATTCAAAATTGTCAAAGTTCAGTTGAATTTAGTATTTGGAAGATTTGAGACTGACTTTTCCCCTCTGCAGATGCTTGAGGAATTGACGGTGAAACTGAAGCACATTCCAGCTGTAAGGAATCTACATGAAATGTGTTTGTGTGTTCTCCATCCATCTCACTGTAAACTTATCTGCCTCGCAAATGTACCCTGAATCTCACACTATCAGGCTCTAAGGAGATCATCATTTGAGTTCATCTTAAAACCCACCTCCCATAGTGAACCTGGAGAGGAGAAGTCTTCACCGTTTACAGCAGTTACTTCAGAGTGTGTTGTAACTATCCTAGAAAAGGTTCACAGAATCCCTACAGTGTGGAAGCAGGCCATACAGCCCATCATGTGCACACTGACCCTCTGAAGAGACGCCCACCCAAATCCACCCCATGACCAATCCATTTAGACTGCACATCATGGACAATTTAGCATGGCCAATCCATCTAACCTGCACATCTTTGGACTGTGGGAGGAATCCCCACAGGGAGAACATGCAAACTCCACAAAGGCAATCCCCAGTGCGTGAAATTGAACCTGAGTCCCTGGTCCTGTGAGGTAACACTGCTGACCACTAAACCACCATGCTGCCCAAGATTGCCACAAGAGGAATTGAACATAAAAGTAAGAAGGGTCAGTGGACTCTACTTTCTCTTCACAGATACTGACAGACCTGTTGAGTTTCTCCAGCAATTTCTGCTTTTGTTATAAAAGTGAGGATGCGTTGCTTTAGTTATATGGAGTGCTGGTGAGAGCACATCTCAAATATTTATTCTCTTTATTTAAGGAAGGATGTAAATGCATTGGAGGTGGTTCAGAGAAGGATCAGAAATTCTAGACCAATTCTTTGTTTGAGGTGTCATTGATCCCAACACTGATACTGTGTCCCAATCCAGATTGGACACGTGAGAGACCTGACAGCAGCTTGAATGTTTCAGAAGTGACAATTCACCCAAACCTTGCCTTAATCTGACACTGCCAAAACCACATAGAATCATTGAAATCCTACAGTGTGGAAACAGGCCATTTGGCCCAACAAGTCCACACCGATCTTCTGAAGAATAACCCACCCAGACCAATCCCTCCACCCTATTATTCTACCTTTACTTCTAACTAATGTACCTAACCTACACATCCCCGAGCACTATGGGCAATTTCCCATGGCCAATTCTCCTGACCTTCACATACAAAGTTACTTTTCACTGGATCCTGAATGATATCATGCTGAGCAATTCCCCTCATGATCCTTTGGATATTGAGGTCAATGATTATGGTACAGTTGGCTGGCTGAGATCAGAAGGCCCTCACAGACCAAGGATGCAAGTAGAAATAGTTTTGACTTACAAATGTCAGGGACCTGATTTCACCTCACACCAACATTGGGCTTCAGTCCTCCAAGGATTAAACTTTGGAATTCCTTTTGTCAATCTCTTCATGACACTATCTTTCTCTTCCTCATCTGCAAATCCCATCTGCAATGTTTCAATCACTTGACCTAAAATCATTTGTAGTCTGATTCCACTCCTGTAAAACACCTTGTGATATTCTCCTTTACAGGTGTTAGGTAAATGCAATTGTGTTTCTTACTCTTCTTCATTGATTTTGTATTATTTTTAATGATGGAGTCAACTGGAGTGAAGAATGTAAAGGACATTATGCACCCAGAAAACTCTTTGTTTTGTTAGGAATGGCTTAAACATAAGATCATAAGAAACAGGAACAGTAGTAGGCCATTCGGCCCCTTGGGTTCACTCCATCATTCAATAGAATCCTGGGCCGATCCAATATTCCTCATATCCCCTTTCCTACCCTTTCCTAATAATCCGTTGATTCCCCTACTGATCAAGAATCAATTTAGCCTTAAATATACACAAGGACTTTGCCCCCATGGCTCCCTGTGGCAAGGAGTTCTAAAGACTCACATTCCTCTGAGAGAAGAAATTCCTCCTTATCTCAAGTCTTAAATTGTCACCTCTTTATTCTGAGGCTATGCCCTCTAGTGCTAGACTCTCCCATGAAGAGAAACATCCTCTCAGCAATTACCCTGTCAAGCCTCTTAAGAATCCCATGTGTTTCAATGAGATCGCCTCTCATTTTACTAGACACCAGTGGGTAGAGTCCCAACCTGTTTAAGCCTTTGTTCATTAGACAATCCCTCCATACCAGGGATCATCACAGTAAACAAACTCTGAGTTGCCTCCAATGAAATAATTCCTTTCCTTGAATATGGGGAGCAAAACTGGTCTTACCTGCACCTTGTACATTTGCAGTATGACTTCCCTACTCTTATATTCCAACACCCTTGAAATAAGGACCAATATTCCATTTGCTTTACTGATTACCTGCTGCCTCGTGTACTAGCTTTCTGTGTTTTCTGCACAATTACCCCACGTCCCTTCGTATAGCAAATTTCTGCAATTTTTCTCCATTTAAATAATATTCTGTACTTTTGTTCACAACTTTACATTTTCCCACACTCTGCCTCACCTGGTCTGTGCCACCACTGTCTGACCTGCTGGGTTCAGTGAACCTCTGCACTTTCTGCACAGCTGTGAGCTTTTAACACTCACAAACAGAAGGCAAATAGCTGCAAAAGTTAATCACAGCTTAGAGATGGTCAAAGCATTTTAAACAAGTGTCAGTTAAGGGTTAAGACTCTCTAAAGTTCCCTTTCTGGTTGTAATGGTGCTAAGCCACATGATAAGCGTAAAGGTACAGTGGAATGGGTTCACTTGCTCTTTGTACCAAAATGAATTGCTGTGATTTTAATACTTGTATTAATCTCTTATCTGTGATTAATATGTCAGCACACTGATAGAATAGGCTTTCCATTCAGAATGTTAACAGTCTGCTATAAGTCTGCTCAAGTCAACAGAAAAACGTTTGTATACATTCTTATCAGAATAATTAATCTGATAGCTGACTCCCTTGATAATGCCCTGTTACTATTTGTCCAAGGAAATTTATGGCATTGCTTCATTCGCCATCTGTCGAAACTATGAACAATTCTGCTTTTTTGATGTGTGTGTGTGTGTGTGTGTGTATAAGCATAGGCACAGTGCTACAAATCAGTCTATCATGTGAGTTGTAATGCAATAGCACCACGACAAAATTCTTAAAGAGTGCAACAAGATGAATAGATTATTCTGCAGCGCCTAGAACCAGGGACACAGGCACAGGATAAAAGGCAGACCATTCAGGACTGAGGTGGCGAGAGATTTCTTCACACAGAGGCCAGTGAATGTTTGGTATTCTCGATTCCAGAAGGGTGCGGAAGCCCAGTGATGAGTATGTTCAAGGTTGAAACAAAAACAGAAGTTTCTGGAAAAGCTCAGCAGGTCTGGCAGCATTTGTGAGGAGAAATCAAAGTTAACATTAATAAGAGTCACTGGACCTGAAACATTAACTTTGATTTCTCTTCACAGATTCTGCCAGAGCAGTTGAGTTTTTCCAGCAATTTCTTTTTATATTTCTGATTTACAGCATTTGCAGTTCTTTCGGTTTTTGTGTTCAAGGTTGAGATTGAAAAAATTTAGCTATAATAACCTAAGGGGGATGGGGAAGGAAAATGATGTTGAGATTGATTCTCAGCAGTGTTTGAGACTTGGGTAGTAGGCTCGATGGGCTGAATGGCCTACTCCTGCTTCTAGGTTTCTATGTTTCAACATTTAAACAGAGCTGGTAAAATGTAGTAAGGTGACACAAAATGCGATAGCATTTACATGTAAAATGTTCTTTAATTCCATTTCTACATAGAGTTGACAAATGACTATTAGTTAATTAATTATCCACAACTGGGGCTAGATAGTTCACAGATGTAGACTTCATTATTTTCACAAATTAAATTACCAGCACTCTTATCCTGAGCACAATGCATGTGTTTGTCAGGACAAAGTACATCAAGGAGCCTCTGCCATCTGCTGTATTACTTTCCTTCAGGCTTGCCTGTGTTTGTTTGCTCAGGGCTATTCAAACAGAGCTCAAGGTCTCTCAACAGTGACCAATGGGTGGGGAGGGCTTTATATGGCAGTTCAATCTCAGGCACTCTTCGGGACAGCGCACGCTGTGTCCTTGTCTCCAGAGTCCATAGCAAAACTGTCCGAAAAATATCACCTGATTGACATCGCCCAGAGTCAGTGACAGCGTGATAATCTGAAACTGATTGTGAAGTTTAAAGAAGGGGAAAGGGGCACATATCAGGCATGCTTTTATCATGGTGCAGAGAGGGCAGTGTGTGTGTATGTCTGTATATATGTTGTTTTGTATGTGTGTGTGTATCTGTATATATGTTTGTGTATGTGTCTGTGTATGTGTGTATCTGTATATATGGTTGTGTGTGTGTCTGTGTATGCGTGTATCTGTATATATGGTTGTGTGTGTGTCTGTGTATGTGTGTATCTATACAGAGGAACCTTGATTATCCAACGTTTGATTATCTGAATTTCAGATTATCCGGACAAGATCATAAGGACGCTTGGCTAAGTTGTGTCATCCCGCATTCAATTATCTGAACATTGGATTATGCAAACAAAATACTCCCTGCCCATGCCATTTGGATAATCGAGGTTCCTCTGACCTTGAATGGCTTCCCACAAAGCTACTTAACCCTTCAGTTGTGAATCTCACACCATTTTGTGCTAGTAACCAGATGATGTCTATTTATTCAGCAAGCCAGAGGAATTCATCAGTCAAATGGTGGGAACAGATCTTCTATTCCAACCTCAATATCCAACATGTTTTCTCTCTCCATCTCATTCACTCACTTTTTCAAAATTCCCTTGCACTTACTGCTCAGACAAGCAATGCAAAGGTTGGGGGCAGTGATGATGGTGACTTAAAGCAATTGTCAAATTGCTACCGTTACATGGATTCATTCAGGATCCTTTGAAACAGAATTAAACTATTATTCAACTGTCAACAGGAATTGCAAAGCCTGCACCCACACCTACCCCCTCACCTCCTTCCGAAGGAGCCTTCTACATCCATCAAAGTTTCACCTGCGCTTCCATGCGTCATTTACTGTATCCGTTGCTCCCGATGCGATCTCCTCTACATTGGGGAGACTGGATGCCTTCGCGCAGAGCACTTCAGAGAACATCTCCAGGACACCCCTGCCCCGTGGCTGAACACTTCAACTCCCCCTCCCACTGTGCCAAGGACATGCAGGGCCTCCTCCATTGCCACTCCTTCACCACCCGACACCTGGAGGAAGAGTGCCTCATCTTCTGCCTTGGCACATTTCAACCCAAGGGCATCATTGTGGACTTCACCAGTTTCTTCATTTCTCCTCCCCCAACCTTACCCCAGTTCCAACCTTCCAGCTAAGCACCATCCTCATGACCTGTCCCACCTATCAATCTTCCTTCTCACCTATCCACTCCAACCTATCACCTTTACCCCCACCTCCATCCATCTATTGTGCTCTCAGCTACCTTCCCCCTCCACCCCCCCCCCCCCCCCCCCAGTCCCACCCCCTCCCATTTATCTCTTCACCCCTGAAGCTCCCTGCCTCATTTGTGATGAAGGGCTTTTGCCTGCAACGTCGATTTTCCTGCTCTACGGATGCTGCCTGACCTGCTGTGCTTTTCCAGCACCACTCTAACCTTGACTCTAATCTCCAGCATCTGCAGTACCCACTTCCTCCTTGTCCAGCAGCAGAGCCCTGCCTGTTGCCCTGCCTGGCCATCAGTGACTTTAATTGATAAGAGGAAAGGGATTAATATTGCCTCTCCTGCTGTCAGGCTGTGCTTGTTATGAAATCAGAAGCAAGTGAATATGGGATGAAGGTGTGACTAAGGGAAAACAACTGAAATTATGACATTGCAGTATGTATTTGTAAATACATTTTTATCTATTTAAATTCCAATTCTTTTCTAACCTACCTGTTCAGAGGTCAGGGCTCTAGAGCAGGTAGGAGTTGAGTCCACAAGGACTCCTCTATCTAGAAACAAGCTTAAATTTTCAGATATGCTTTAGCGATATTTTAAACACATGTGAGAGTTTCTTTCTCACTGGATATCTGAAAGCAACACAAGTGAAGTTCTGCAGTGATTCAAACTGCTAGAATGGAAGTGCGAGTAATATGCTCAATGTGTGTGCAATCCATAGCTGTGATCGTTTGAAGACAAAATCTGACCGACATAAATAAACCTGAAGGTCTGTGTGCAATCTGATCACACCATAGTGAATTCGAATTCAGGTTTCAGTTCTTAGTGACACTCATAAAATGGAGTGACACTCATAAAGTGGAGAGCTAATCACAAATTGATTGGGGGTTGGGTTGCAAATTACAATTCTGCACAAGCACAGAACACACTCTCGATCCTGAGCTATTTCAGAATGGGAGTTAACTCACTGAGGTAATGCAGTGACTGATCTGTTCTGAGCTTCTTATTTTTAATGTCTAACTAAATGTTAGGAAGAAATTTCAAACTACGACCACATTCTGAACTGTGCTTAGGAGGGTAAAGAGTATTACTGAAATTGGACCAACAACAGCATTTGGAGTCTAAGTTCTCCCTGTGGCTGACCCTGCAAATAATGGCCTTTCTGACTCAGCACAGGTAGGAATGTTGGAGCCATCAGATTTTCCAATGTGTCCAGCTTAGATGAGAGGCTTAAAAACCTCTCCCTTTGTGTAAGCTTTCCAGTGTGCGATATAGATGTCTATTAATCTGCCTCTCTTTAGCCTTTAGATGATACCAACACTATCAACACCAACCATTGCCAAGAAACTGCACTGAGTCACACATCCCCTGAGAGTTATGGTTGAGATAAGTTATTTTCCAATGCTTCCCAGTTTTAATTTGTTGGCCTGGGGCAACTTAATTTCGAGCTGATGGCAACCCCTCATCAAAGATCTCGCAAGGGTTTGAAACACAGATGTCAAAGGGAAGCAAGCACAGTCAGAGGCTGCATGGGGTCAGCTCAAGATGCAGGCACACTGATGGGATTTTCCAAGGATTTTCAACCACATGGATTTCCAGTGTGACCAGCGTGGTGGATCAGTGTGAGACACCAGGGAAAGTGGTTGATGTGTAATTAGCTGTCAGTTACTCTGTATGAGCTCTTGTGCTTCTTCAGATCCACACAGAGTGTGTCAAATAGGCAGCTTCAAGTACACCCCAGAGAAGACTCAATATTGAATTTATTTGTTTAATGGCAATCCAAACTATTGCATAAAATTGTTAGTTTTGTTTTATTGTTACATATATCTAGGAAGATATAGCGAAAAGTGTTCTTTCACCACAATTCAGTGCCATTTTGAGGCATGTTAATTTGCATGGTGTTAAACTATTAATGACCAATTTAGTTTAATGCTTAATAAGAGATAACATTCCCGATGTTTGATCACTATAAAATGTAAAAGCTGGAAATCTCAGAATAAAAACAGAAAATACTGGAGAACTTCAGCATCTGTGGAGAAAGAAACAGAGTTAATGTTTCAAGTCTGGTTTGACTCTTCAGAACTGCTGAACTACAGAAATGAGACTGTGCCTGGTGCATATTCTTCAAACTGGTGTGTACCACAGTGTTTAAGTACTGCATTGAGGAATAATGAGCAAATCTGGCCACCTTATCTTTCATTGATTTCTGTTGAAATAACTCACATTCAGCCCAACATTAATGGCCAGCGATCAAAAGGTGACATGGCTGAGATGCCCCATGTAGTTGAATAGCTTGTTGATAAAGTGAAAGGCTGGAAGTGGGGATGTGAGTGGATATAACTGTTACAAAACAGTGAGAGTTCCTGGAAAATACAGTCTGTTCTGATATAATGCAATAGTTACGTTTCCATGCGATGCCGCATTATAAGGAAATCGAATCATAACAACACCATTTAAACTAAAATAGGGCCAAAATTGCACTACAGCCAACAACGTTCACATTCTACAAACAATGGTGTAAATTCTTCAATCGCATTATAGCTAATTCGCATTGAAGAACTGCGCGTTATAGCAGAGCCGACTGGAGAAACATAATGGAAGCTGATGGAAAGAGAATGATAGTGAGGGGGTGACAAAGAGCCTTATCAAAGAATCCTGTTGGATTTTAATAGATGAGCGAGAGTGGCAGAGCTTGGGAAAATTACAGAGATATGGATAGATTTGGGCTTGGTAGGATTTTAATGTGTACATGTGATTTTTAAATTTGAGGTATTGAAGGTTAGGAAAATATAGGAGTATGTTGGCACAACATCGTGGGCTGAAGGGCCTGTTCTGTGCTGTACTGTTCTATATTCTATGTTTGCTTCTCAGGCCTACCCAGTTAGATATTCAATTAGCTGCCAAGGCAACACCATTTTCCTACTTTATAACATAAAACATAGAACATTACAGCACATACAGGCCTTTTGGACCTCCAAGTTTTGCCCATCTGTGAAACCAATCTTAAGCCCATCTAACCGACACTATTCCATTTTCATCTATTTGCTGATCCAATAATCATTTAAATGCCCTTACAGTTGGCAAGTCGAGAGTGTGGCGCTGGAAAAGGTCAGCAGGTCAGGCAGTGTCCGAGGAGCAGGAGAATCGATGTTTCAGGCATAAGCTCTTCAACAGGAATCATCAGAAAGTTGGTGAGTCTACTATTGTTGTCGGCAAATCTACGTTATCCGGTATCCCTTCACAACTTTAATGATTGAACCTCTACAGTCCATTTGGTTTGGAAATTCTGAAGGTTCACCACTCCAGAGTAAAGAAATGCCTCCTCATCTCAGTCCCCTAACTATCCTGCACTTTATTCTGGGACTGTGTCCCCTGATTCTAGACTCCCATCTGGGAGAAACCTTCTTGGTACATCTACCCTGTAAGAATCTTAAATGTTTGAATGAAAATCAGCTCTCATTTTTCAAAACTCCAGTGACCATAGACAGAGATAATGTTTATCCTTGAGGAAGAGGGATAAAGTACATATTACAGCCTAAACAGGAGAGATTTGGGATAATTGAAACCCTGTAGATTAATAGCCGAGTCTGGAGCTGATAGGATTGGTGAGTAAAGTAGCAAACCCAGATTTTGTCTGCAGGTGGCCACCCTTCAGATCACCTTCTGCCCCCACCCTTATCTCAAACTCAACAATTGGCCCTTTTGATCACTTATTCTCTCCAATTCATACTTGCCCTCTCAATCATGGCCAATTTCATCATTGTTCACCCCCTTTTGATCAACTGACCCTATCATGATTGTCCTTTTGCCTCCTCTCAATCGTTTCCCTTTCCCCATGACTCCTTCCCACCCACACACCTCCACCACCCATACAGTCTGTTATCTTTCTGTAGGTTTCTGATCCCAGTTGGGATCTGCAGCAGGTCTACCTCCTTTAACTGAGGCCCATTATTGCATGCCTTCAGTCAGCCTGTGGATATCATTCCAGGATGTTAAGAGCATCGCAAAGCCCGGAGGAGCAGAGACAGAAAATTGCACCTTCTGCGACACAGACACCTGCTGCCGAATGAAGCTGCTTGTTGAGAGACAAATCAACATTTTTGGCTCCAGCTCTCTTCAGTCTCACTTAGACGCCAGCTGCACTGTCAATCAACAGACATGGTGCTGCCTGTTACAGTTAGCATATGCACCTAGTAGATTTGTATCGTCTGCTACAGCTATGTGCATTATTCAAAAGGCAACAAAGACCTTGAAAATGTCCTGAGTTAAATTTCTTCTTTCATCGGATGTGGCTGTTGCTGGCAAGGGCAAGCATTCTTATGTGTCCCTCATTGCCCTTGTATGGCTTGCTAGGCCATTGCTAGAGGGCAGTTAAGAATCAACTACATTGATTAGATTACTTTTTTAGATTAGATTAGTTTACTTACAGTGTGGAAACAGGCCTTTCGGCCCAACAAGTCCACACTGACCCTCCAAACAGCAACCCATCCTGACCCATTCCCCTCTTCACTTAACACTACGGGCAATTTAGCATGGCCAATTCACCTAACCTGCACATTTTTGGACTGTGGGAGGAAACCGGAGCACCCGGATGTAAACCACAATCAACAGAGAATGTGCAAACTCCACACAGTTGCCTCAGGTGGGAATTGAACCCAGCTCTCTGGCGCTGTGAGGCAGCAGTGCTAACCACTGTGCCACCGTGCCACCCAGATCTAGTGAAGACCTATAAGTTAATTACCTACCACACAGGTTCCTGATTCTCCATGATCTAAAGGTCATGTGGAAGGGACAGGTAAAAGTGTTTGATCAGCCATTGACCATATTAAATGGCAGAGCAGGCTTGATGGGTTGAACAGCCTACTTCTAGTCAAACTGAGTCAGATTAACCTGACAGATGTCTTGAAATGTGCTATCCTTTTTGCTCCTATTCCTAGGTCTTTCAGCTGACACAGAGGCAGGATTAATTCTTTAACCGTCCCTGCAAACAACCTGTTCTACTGTCCACTAACAACTGCATTGGAGGGACAGCCAGGATCTAATTCATGCAGAAACAAAGAGGGAATCTCCAGCCCATCCACTCACCTCTATTTGAATGTCAAAGCATACCAAATTCTCACAGGGAAGGACACTTCTCACTGTTTAGAACCAAGGGACAGCTTCTCAGAATAAGGAGTAGCAGTTTAGGACTGATACAAGGAGGGAGCTTTTTTACTCAAAAGCAGATCACCTGCTGGTGATCACATGGCCATGTAACACTCAAGCCAGTGTTTATGCCTGTGAAAACACGTGGAGGGGAGAAAAATAATCACAACGAAACAGACTGAAATGGTGCGACCTTGTATTTTCTTAATAGGTGCAAAATTACCAGAAGAGAGGTTGGAAGCTAGAAAGGACCCTGAACTCACATTTCAATAGGAACTCTGTGTGTTTCAGCTTGATGTAAACCACAATCAACAGAGACGTTCCAGCCACTCCAGCTGTAATTGAACACAGACCCACTTCCAAAGTTAGACACAATAATCTTTAACATGGAAAGCATAGCCTTGTCTTGTCAGTACGCTTCCAGTTTCTCTCTCTGTAGGTAATGAATGTTTATGAGAAATTAGGGTAGATTTTTACTTTCACCACCTGAGAAGTAATACATTGGAGTGAATTAACCACTGTACTGAATAGCTCTGAATTTATGATCAAACATGTTCAAATAAGCTGTGGTTCTCATGCTGAGATGTGCAAATCAAGGACGGGTTCATTGAGACTTTCTGAGGGTATCAGGTCTCCAATATAATCTTGAGTAATGAGTGACTGTAGAAAATTAGTCTGAACTGTCCCCTGTGGTGTCGACGCAAGACGCCACCATGTTTATGTGACCTCCAAAAAAAAAATTCCAAGGCAGATAATGGGGAGGTAGTGGCCTAATGGCTTTGTTGCTGGGCTTTAATCCAGAGGCTCAGGTAATGCTTTGGGAACCTACATTCAAATCCCGCAACAGCAGATGGTGAAATTTGCATTCAATAAAAATCTGGAGTTAAGAGTCTAATGATGGCTGTGAGTTGATTGTCAGGAAAAATCCATCTGGTTTCCTATTGCCCTTTAGGGTCGGAAACTGTCATCCTGGTCTGGTCTATGTGTGAGTCCAGACCTATCCCCACATACGTTCAAGACACCACCCACGCCCTCCACCTCCTCCAAGACTTCTGTTTCCCCGGCCCCCAATGCCTCATCTTCACCATGGATATCCAATCCCTCTACACCTCCATCCGCCATGACCAGGGCCTCCAAGCCCTCGTTATTTCCTCTCCAGACGTCCCCAACAGTACCCCTCCACCGACACTCTCATTCGTTTGGCCGAACTGGTCCTCACCCTGAACAATTTCTCCTTTGAATCCTCCCACTTCCTCCAGACCAAAGGGGTAGCCATGGACACCTGTATGGGCCCCAGCTATGCCTGTCTCTTTGTTGGCTATGTAGAACGGTTGATCTTCTGTAATTACACCGGCACCACTCCCCACCTCTTCCTCCGCTACATTGATGACTGCATTGGCGCCACCTCATGCTCCCGCGAGGAGGTTCAGCAATTCATCAACTTCACCAACACCTTCCACCCTGACCTTAAATTTACCTGAACCATTCTGACACCTCCCTCCCCTTCCTGGACCTCTCCATCTCCATTAATGACGACCGACTTGACACTGACATTTTTTACAAACCCACCGACTCCCACAGCTACCTGGATTACACCTCTTCCCACCCTACCTCTTGCAAAAATGCCATCCCGTATTCCCAATTCCTCCGCCCCTGCCGTATCTGCTCCCAGGAGGACCAGTTCCACCACAGAACACACCAGATGGCCTCCTTCTTTAGAGACCGCAATTTCCCTTCCCACGTGGTTAAAGATGCCCTCCAACGCATCTCGTCCACATCCCGCACCTCCGCCCTCAGACCCCACCCCTCCAACCGTAACAAGGACAGAATGCCCACCTTCCACCCTACCAACCTTCGCATAAACCAAATCATCCGCCGACATTTCCACCACCTCTAAAAAGACCCCACCACCAGGGATATATTTCCCTCCCCACCCCTTTCCACCTTCTGCAAAGACCGTTCCCTCCGTGACTACCTGGTCAGGTCCACGCCCCCCTACAACCCACCCTCCCATCCTGGCACCTTCCCCTGCCACCGCAGGAACTGTAAAACCTGCGCCCACACCTCCTCCCTCACCTCTATCCAAGGCCCTAAAGGAGCCTTCCACATCCATCAAAGTTTTACCTGCACATCCACCAATATCATTTATTGTATCCGTTGCTCCCGATGCGGTCTCCTCTACATTGGGGAGACTGGGCGCCTCCTAGCAGAGCGCTTTAGGGAACATCTCCGGGACACCCGCACCAATCAACCACACCGCCCTGTGGCCCAACATTTCAACTCCCCCTCCCACTCTGCCGAGGACATGGAGGTCATGGGCCTCCTTCACCGCCGCTCCCTCACCACCCGATGCCTGGAGGAAGAACGCCTCACCTTCCACCTCGGAACACTTCAACCTCAGGGCATCAATGTGGACTTCAACAGTTTCCTCATTTCCCCTTCCCCTACCTCACTCTAGTTCCAAACTTCCAGCTCAGCACTGTCCCCATGACTTGTCCGGACTTGTCCTACCTGCCTATCTCCTTTACCACCTATCCACTCCGCCCTCTCCTCCCTGACCTATCACCTTCATCGGGGAGAAAGTGAGGTCTGCAGATGCTGGAGATCAAAGTTGAAACTTTATTGCTGGAACAGCACAGCAGGTCAGGCAGCATCCAGGAACAGGAGATTCGACGTTTCGGGCACAGGCCCTTCTTCAGGAATGGCTCATTCCTGAAGAAGGGCCTGTGCCCGAAACGTCGAATCTCCTGTTCCCTGGATGCTGCCTGACCTGCTGTGCTGTTCCAGCAATAAAGTTTCAACTATCACCTTCATCCCCTCCCCCACTCACCTATTGTACTCTATGCCACTCTCTCCCCACCCCCACCCTCCTCTAGCTTATCTCTCCACGCTTCAGGCTCACTGCCTTTATTCCTGATGAAGGGCTTTTGCCCAAAACGTCGATTTCACTGCTCCTCAGATGCTGACTGAACTGCTGTGCTCTTCCAGCACCACTAATCCAAAATCTGGTTTCCAGCATCTGCAGTCATTGTTTTTACCTATAGCAATGTGGTTGACTCTTAACTGGCCTCTGGACAATGAGGGATGAGCAACTAATGCCGGTCTGAAAGTGATGCCCTCATCCAGTTAACGAATTTTAAAAATATAATGTGGTAATGAAAGCTTTCACAGCTATTATTATGTCTCATGGTGTATGCAAGTATTATACTGACAGGCTCTTCAGTGTTTGGGCTAATGTTATAAATTGAGTAAGGAGCAGGATCTCAGTATAAAGGAATGTTCAGTAGAGTGAAGAGAGCAGCTGACTGAGCATTTCTGGGCATTTGATTCAAAGTGAGAATTGGTTGTAGAGATGGAAATGGGTGCTTTCAATAAGGTTTGCTGCAAGTTGTCTCCAGAGTGAAAGGTAGGAGTGAGAAGATAAAAGATATTGATCGAGTCATATCTGAAGTGAGAATAATTAATAAATGATATGATATACAATAATGATGCCAGGATGCGTCATGAGTTGCTGCTGCAGTGTGTGGGAGCTGCTGGACATCAAGTACTGCTGAGCAAACACATCTGGACCAGGAGTTTGCAAGCCAAGGAAACCTGGATATGAGCTGAGGAGCTGGAGTCTAGATCTGTTGACATTGCGCCACATCAGGGACGTGAGGAAAGTTACCTGCTCCAGAAAGCAGTCACAGCCTTCAGATGAGGTCATCTGATCTGTGAGCAGGACTGGATCCTCCAACTGCAAGTGAGGCAAGTGAGGAAACTCAGCAGTAGTGTCAGAGAACCTTAGCCCCTGCAATTGTTCAACCGTTCTATGGTTCTTTCAAACCATTTGGATGAGGGTGGGGATTAACAAGGGAGGTGAGTGGAACTGACCACAGAACCTTAGTACATGAAACACTCAAACTGAGAAGGAAATATAATTGTGCAGTGGTAGGGGATGGAAAGTGGCATAGGGGAGGCAGTGGCCTTGTGGTGTTACCACCAGACTTTTAATTCAGAGACCCACATCATGTTCTGGGAAGCCAGGTTCAAGTCCTGCCGCGACAGCTGGTGGAATTTGCATTCAATAAAAATCTGGAACTAAAGGTCTGATGATGACCATGAAATCATGTTGATTGTCGGAACAACCCACTGCTAATATCCCTGATGGATGGAAACTGCCATTCCCATCTCATCTGGCCTACATGTGACTCCAAACCCATAGCAATGTGATTGACTCTTAACTTCCCTCTAGATAAATTAGGTGTAGGCAATAAATACTAGTTGAAAATGTGTTGCTGGAAAAGCGCAGCAGGTCAAGCAGCATCCAAGGAACAGGAGAATCGACGTTTCGGGCATAAGTCCTTCTTCAGCAATAAATACTGGCCCAGCCAGCAACACCCACATTCTGTGAATGAATGTTTTAATAAGTAAATAATGTTATTGACAGTTCATGAGCATTTGTCCTGAAGGTTATGTTGCCTGCCCAAATCACCTCAGCGCTGAAGAGGATCCTAGAGGAGAAGGGAAGGGATCCAGTTATCATTGTCCATGATGGTATCAATGACATTGATAGGACTGAAAAGAGGCTGTGCTGAAATATTTTGAACCATTTGGAGCTAAATTAAAAAGCAGAACCTCCATGGTAATAATGGATTACAACCTGGGTTACATCAAAGCTAGCACACGGTAAATAAAATCAAGGAGTTAAATACCTGGCTTAAAGATTGATGTGGGTGGAATAAGTTTTATGAGGCATTGGCATCTGTACTGGGGTAGAAAGATTAGATTCCCTGCCCTTCAAAGAGTAACCCACCCAGACCCATTCCCCTACATTTACCCCTGACTAATGGACCTAATACTATGGGTAATTTAGCATGGTCAATTCAGCTGGATTGTGGGAGGAAACCCATGCAGACACGGGGAGAACATGCAAACTCTACACAAACAGTGGTCCAAGGCTGGAATCAAACCTGGGTCCCTGGCACTGTAAGGCTGCAGTACTAGCCACTGACCCTTCGTGCCACCCCAGCCACCTAGCTGCCCGAAGCGAATGCGCTTCACTTGAACCATGCTGGAACCAATGTCCTGGTGAATTTGGGCTATAGAGTGGGCTTTAAATTATTTAGAGGAAGGAGAGATCAGAAGATGGGTTATGTAGGTTTACAAGGCAAGTAGATATGGCAACATTGCAGGGCAGCTGTTTGATAATGACACCCAGAAAGGAACAAGTGAGTCAGAACAGCATGGTGACTCAAAATGGCAACACAAGTGGTCAAGAAGGCATAAGGCATGCTTGTCTTCATTTCTCAGGCCATGGAGTATAAAAATTGCCAAGTCATGCTGGTCAGCTATACAGAACTTTAGTTAGGCCACATTTGGAATACAGTGTACAGTTCTGGTTATCACACTACCAGAAGGATGTGGAGGCTTGGAGAGGGCACAGAAATGGTTTACCAAAATGTTGCCTGGTTTGGAAGGAACTAGCTATAAGGAGAGATTGGACTAATTTGATTTGTTTTCACTTGAATATTGAAGGATGGTGGGGGCTGGCTGATAGAAGTTTATAAAATTACGAGAAATGGGGATAGAATGGATAGTGGAAGACATTTTCCCAGGGTAGAAATGTCAGTGACTAGGGAACAGAGGTTTAAGGCAAAAGGGAAAAAGTGAGGCCTGCAGATGCTGGAGATCAGAGTCAAAGAGTGTGGTGCTGGAAAAGCACAGCTAATCAGGCAGAATCAAAGGAACAGGAGCAACATTTCTCCTGCTTCTCGGCTGCTGCCTGACTGGCTGTGCTTTTCCACCACCACACTCTTCGACTTAAGATGAAGGGGGGTAAGTTTAAAGGAGATGTGAGAACTAGATTTCATAAACAGAGGGTGGTGAGTGCCTGGAGGGTGGTGAGTTGCCAGAGAAGATAGTAGAAGCAGACCCGGGTGGTTGAAGCAGGTCTTGGAAGGAGAAGCAGAATGAGTAAGAGGCATCTTGATAAATGCATGAACAGGCAGGGAATAGGGAGAGGCTGACTGCATAGAGACAAAGGTTTTTCTTTAGATTAGATTAGATTACTTACAGTGTGGAAACAGGCCCTTCGGCCCAACAAGTCCACACCGACCCGCCGAAGCGTAACCCACCCATTCCCCTACATTTACCCATTCCCCTACATTTACCCCTTTACCTAACACTACGGGCAATTTAGCATGGCCAATTCACCTGACCTTTAGAAAGGCATCATCTGTTGGCGCAGTCTTAGTGGGCCAAAGGGACTGTTCATGTGCTGTACTTTGAAATGGGTTTCTTAGCAATATGTGGTTTCAACTGAACATTTGTCACAAACCTCAGCACAGTAGCTGTAGTGCTGACAGACCTACTACTGAAAAAGCAAAGGTGGTGTGGGCTGAGAGATGATTGTCAGATTTTACAAGCTGAAGACCATTTTAATAAGTGATCTTGTTCTTGTAAGTCTGAACTTTAAGCAAGTCCTTAAAGTACCCATAGATTGCCTACAGTGTGGAAGCAAGCCATTCAGCCTGTCAAGTCCACACCAACCCTGCACAGGGCATCCCACCCATACCCATCCCACCCGATCCCTGCATTTTCCATGGTTGATCCACCTAACCGACACATCCCTGGATACGACAGGAAATCCATCTAACTTGTACATCTTTGGACTGTGGGAGAAACCAGAGCACCCGGAGGAAACCCCCACAAACAGAGGGAGAATGTGCAAACTCCACACAGACTATCACCCGAGTTTGGACTCAAACGCAGGTCTCCAGTGCTGTGAGGGAGCAGTGCTAACTACTGAGCTACTGTGCCCCCAACATGTCAGGGTACGGACTATCTTCCTTCAGGAAGGTGAATTCAGTGAGGCAGTTATATCATTTGTCCTATAATCCAGAAACTATGCAGCTGGGGTTAAATCCCACCATGACACATGGCAAAATCTCGAACAAAAATCTAATTTAGTGGTAGAATTGTAACCACAGTAGATTGTTGTTCGAAAAAATATCCACCTGGTTCACAAATAACCTTTAGGAAAGAAAATCTACCATCTTTATCTTGTCTGACCTACATGTGATACCAGACTCACAGCAAAAATTACCAGCCTCATCAGCAATGCCCATATCACCAAAACATGGAGTTTGTTTGTCTGAAATGATGTCAAGAAGCAATTCTTCACACATCGGTGGTGGAAACCTGGAACTCCAAATCTTCATGAAACTGTAACGAGTTAAGAAGATCAAACCAGAGATTGCTAAAAGCTGGCAATCGAAGACCAGTGGACCAAAGGTAGTCTGATGGAGTTAAGATAGGGATGGGCCATTATCTCCGTGAGCAGTGCGGAAGGCTTGAAGGACTGAATGACCTTTCCTGTGTGCTCTGAAATAAAAGCGAGCATCAGCCTCAGATTATTAAGTACCCTGGACTCAGATTACAAGCTACTTCCTGAATGATCATTGCTTTATAAACAGCAATTGGATATTTAATTCTTCACACAGCATTCCTTTGGACTACTCCACGCATTTCTGGGGAAATTTCTGGAACAGTTGCCAGTTTAGAAAGATTGACCCGTTTAAATCAGATCGAGTGTCTAATTAAGCGAGACAAAGACAATGCAATGGAAAGAATAATCAGGTTGCACTTAGACAGTGAAGAGCGGAAAATGTGTTGCTGGAAAAGCGCAGCAGGTCAGGCAGCATCCAAGGAGCAGGAGAATCGACGTTTCGGGCATAAGCCTTTCTTCAGGAATGAGGAAAGTGTGTCCAGCAGGCTAAGATAAAAGGTAGGGAGGAGGGACTTGGGGGAGGGGCGTTGGAAATGCGATAGGTGGAAGGAGGTTAAGGTGAGGGTGATAGGCCGGAGTGGGGGTGGGGGGGGCGGAGAGGTCAGGAAGAAGATTGCAGGTTAGGAAGGTGGTGCTGAGTTCGAGGGTTGGGACTGAGAAAAGGTGGGGGGAGGGGAAATGAGGAAACGGGAGAAATCTGAGTTCATCCCTTGTGGTTGGAGGGTTCCTAGGCGGAAGATGAGGCGCTCTTCCTCCAACCGTCGTGTTGCTATGGTCTGGCAATGGAGGAGTCCAAGGACCTGCATGTCCTTGGTGGAATGAGAGGGGGAGTTGAAGTGTTGAGCCACGGGGTGGTTAGGTATGTTGGTCCGGGTGTCCCAGAGGTGTTCTCTGAAACGTTCCGCAAGTAGGCGGCCTGTCTCCCCAATATAGAGGAGGCCACATCGGGTGCAGCGAATGCAGTAAATGATGTGTGTGGAGGTGCAAGTGAATTTGTAGCGGATATGGAAGGATCCCTTGGGGCCTTGGAGGGAAGTAAAGGGGGAGGTGTGGGCGCAAGTTTTGCATATCTTGTGCTTGCAGGGGAAGGTGCCGGGAGTGGAGATTGGGTTGGTGGGGGGTGTGGACCTGACGAGGGGGTTACGGAGGGAGTGGTCTTTTCGGAATGCTGATAGGGGAGGGGAGGAAAATATATCCCTGGTGGTGGGGACCGTTTGGAGGTGGCAGAAATGACGACGGATGATACGATGTATATGGAGATTGGTGGGGTGGTAGGTGAGGACCAGTGGGGTTCTGTCCTGGTGGTGATTGGAGGAGCGGGGCTCAAGGGCGGAGGAGCGGGAAGTGGAGGTGATGCTGTGCAGGGCATCGCCGACCATGTCTGGGGGGAATTTGCGGTCTTTGAAGAAGGAGGCCATCTGGGTTGTACGGTATTGGAATTGGTCCTCCTGGGAGCAGATGCGGCAGAGATGAAGGAATTGAGAATATGGGATGGTGTTTTTACAGGGGGCAGGGTGGGAGGAGGTGTAGTCTAGGTAGCTGTGGGAGTTGGTCGGTTTATAGTCAATGTCCGTGTTGATTCAGTTGCCCGAGATAGAAATGGAGAGGTCTAGGAAAGGGAGGGAGGAGTCTGAGACAGTCCAGGTGAATGTGAGGTCGGGGTGGAATGTGTTGGTAAAGTGGATGAACTGTTCAACCTCCTCGTGGGAGCACGAGGCAGCGCCGATACAGTCATCGATGTAGCGGATGAAAAGGTCGGGGGTGGTGCCAGTGTAGCTGCGGAAGATGGACTGTTCCACATACCCTACGAAGAGGCAGGCATAGCTGGGGCCCATGCGGGTGCCCATGGCTACTCCTTTGGTTTGGAGGAAGTGGGAGGATTGGAAAGAGAAGTTGTTCAGGGTGAGGACCAGTTCAGTCAGTCGAAGGAGGGTGTCAGTGGAAGGGTACTGGTTGGTTCGGTTGGAAAGGAAGAAGCGGAAGGCTTTGAGTCCTTCGTGATGGGGGATGGAGGTGTACAGGGATTGGATGTCCATGGTGGAGATAAGGCATTGGGGACCAGGGAAGCGAAAATCATGGAGGAGGTGGAGGGCATGGGTGGTGTCCTGAACGTAGGTGGGGAGTTCTTGGACTAAGGGGGACAGGACCGTGTCGAGGTAGGCAGAGATGAGTTCGGTGGGGCAGGAGCAGGCTGAGACAATGGGTCGGCCGGGGCCGAATCACAAACCTGACTGCCCCGGTCCTCACCTACCACCCCGCCAACCTCCATATACATCGTATCATCCGTCGTCATTTCCGCCACCTCCAAACGTACCCCACCACCAGGGATATATTTCCCTCACCTCCCCTATCAGCATTCCGAAAAGACCACTCCCTCCGTGACTCCCTCGTCAGGTCCACACCCCCCCCACCAACCCAACCTCCACTCCCGGCACCTTCCCCTGCAACCGCAAGAAATGCAAAACTTGCACCCACACCTCCCCCTTTACTTGCATCCAAGGCCCCAAGGGATCCTTCCATATCCGCCACAAATTCACCTGCACCTCCACACACATCATTTACTGCATCCGCTGCACCTGATGTGGCCTCTTCTATATCGGGGAGACAGGCTGCCTACTTGCGGAACGTTTCAGAGAACACCTCTGGGACATCCGGATCAACAAACCCAACCACCCCGTGGCTCAACACTTCAACTCCCCCTCCCACTCCACAAGGACATGCAGGTCCTTGGACTCCTCTATTGCCAGACCATAGCAACATGACGGCTGGAGGAAGAGCGTCTCATCTTCCGCCTAGGAACCCTCCAACCACAAGGGATGAACTCAGATTTCTCCCGTTTCCTCATTTCCCCTCCCCCCACCTTGTCTCAGTCCCAACCCTTGAACCAGCAATCTTCTTCCTGACCTCTCCGCCCCCACTCCCACTCCGGCCTATCACCCTTACCTTAACCTCCTTCCACCTATCGCATTTCCAACGCCCCTCCCCCCAAGTCCCTCCTCCCTACCTTTTATCTTAGTCCACTTGGCACACTTTCCTCATTCCTGAAGAAGGGCTCATGCCCAAAACGTTGATTGTCCTGTTCCCTGGATGCTGCCTGACCTGCTGCGCTTTTCCAGCAACACATTTTCAGCTCTGATCTCCAGTATCTGCAGCCCTCACTTTCTCCACATAAAACAACCAGTCCATTGTACATGTGTACAGATGCCAGACAATGGAATTGGTATATATCAGTATAAGTACCCAAATCATTGTATTAATTTTAACTCGCCAGTATTGCAATTGAAGATGAAGGTTAAGATTATGACATAAGGGTCAAAAAGTACAAACAGTTGAAATATAACATGACAGTTTAAATGAGTAAAATACAAGAGCTTACAGTGATGAGACAAGGAGTTAACTTGTCAATTGTAGGAAGCGAGGTTATGAAGGAAGTATGATGTTTCACAATTTCTTACATTACAAGAGTGAGTATGTTTTAACAGGATTTCTGTGACGTTGGGTCATTGAAGGTGCAGGTCTTTCTTTATCCTCAACTAAGTTGCACTTTAAGCTTTCATTCCACACTTGGTGTAGGCATGTTGAGGCAGCTGGGGGTGTATCAGATGGTCAAACTCTATTTTATTCTGAAGCAACATGGAATATGATGACTTCACATGATGCATGCCACTCCGGAGCCGCCTTTACTGCTGAAACCTTCACCAGATGATAGTTCCCTTTAATCTGAGGATGAATGGGAAAAACAAACTGCTCTGAAATGCTAAAGATCAAATGTTGCATATGGATAGAATTTGTGCATGTCAAAAGAGTAATGGAAGGCTGGCAAGGCAAAGTAATCATCTTTACGAATACATTATACAATATTAAAAATACAAAGACAAACAGCATTCGCTAAATAAGGAAGTCCAAATCTCATTATACCGACTGTGGATCAGTAATAGATTAACAGCACTCATGTTTCATCTTTATTTCCGTTTTATGGTTAGAAATATGTCAAAACCCATTTGCTCATGTCATTTATGCCATTAATACAAAAAAGCTTTTAAACTGACTCATCATAACTCCACATCTTCGCAAATGTGATTAAAACAATCTGGAGATAATGACGCAATAGTCACAGCAGGTCAGATACCATCAACATCCATTTCTTCCATGTTGCCTCAATGTAGAGAGACCCCTCAGTGTTTCACAGGCAGTGATCTCTGAGCAGGGAACAGAAGTGGAAAAGGTTAGGCTTGGTGGGGGGAAGGGGTGAGAAGTAAAAAAAGAAAAGGTTAAATAAGCCGCAACACACACAGCAGCACCCAGGAATTAGGAAAAGCCAAGGAAAAACACCTGTACAATGTATTCAGGAACAACGGGTACCCGATAAGTGCAGAGCAGAACTGGGTACTTCAGATGCTGGTGATTAGAGTGGTGCTGAAAAAGGATTCTTGATAAAGGGCTTTTGCCTGAAACTTCGATTTTCCTGCTCCTTGGATATTGCCTGACCCGCTATGCTTTTCCAGCACCACTCTAATCTTGACCCGATAAGCACAATCCGATGATCCCTGCACAACAGATCGAAACAGGAGACTCTTGCCACCCTAGAGACTTGGCATTCAAACAGGAACTACATTAACAAACACATTGATTTGGACCTCATTTACCAACCTCTCAGAAACAGAACCAGAAATGATATCACCCAGGACACACTAGGGCAACACACCAGGACCGATAAATAGCAAGCTGGACAGAACAGCAATGCTTCATCGGAGGCTCACTGACAACGTTACCTAGCATAGTGATGAAACGTCTGGGAACAAATCTACCAGCTCAGCGAGCAAACATGCGACCCCACCCAAACAGTAAAAGGTTTCGTTGGAGGAGCTTTTTTTTGGAAGAATATTTGGGAAGTTGTAAATGGAAGAAGATCCAGGATGTGTCTGCACCTCACCTGAAGATGCCACCAATGAGACAGGACAGGAAACGAGTGCCATCTGAACAGAGACAATGTGCAGGGACGGGAATCCAGAGGCTATGTGCAGGGATGGGAATCCAGAGACTATGTGCAGGGACGGGAATCCAGAGGCTATGTGCAGGGATGGGAATCCAGAGACTATGTGCAGGGACGGGAATCCAGAGGCTATGTGCAGGGATGGGAATCCAGAGGCTATGTGCAGGGATGGGGCTCCAGAGACTATGTGCATGGATGGGAATCCAGAGACTATTTGCTGGGATGGGAATACAGAGGCTATGTGCAGGGATGGGAATCCAAAGGCTATGTGCAGGGATGGGAATACAGAGACAATGTGCAGGGACGGGAATCCAGAGACAATGTGCAGGGACGGCAATCCAGAGACTATGTGCAGGGACGGGAATCCAGAGACTATGTGCAGGGACGGGAATCCAGAGGCTATGTGCAGGGATGGGAATCCAGAGACTATCTGCAGGGACGGGAATCCAGAGGCTATGTGCAGGGATGGGAATCCAGAGACTATCTGCAGGGATGGGAATCCAGAGACTATGAGCATGACTGGGAATCCAGAGACTACGTGCATGGATGGGAATCCAGAGATTATGTGCAGGAATGGGAATCTAGAGACTATGTGCAGGGATGGGAATCCAGAATTCTCTCTGATGGGATTAGGCCATACGGCAATTTGGAAACAAGGATAAGGGTCTGAAAACTTATAGATTGGGGTTCACGTAGTGAATTGACTGACATAGGGACAGGAAGTTTGGCAGTCCAGGCTTTTGTTCAAGGGATAACAATAATAAATCATATTTACATAACCTTATTAATGTGATAGAATGTTCCAAAGTGCCATGATGAAGCAAAATTTGATGCTGCCAAATAAGGAGATATTAGGACAATTGGCTCAAACTTGTGGAATGTCTCTTAAGAAGCACCAAAAAGGAAGGAGAAATAAAGAACCAGAGAAATTTTGGGTCAGAACTGCAGACCTTAGGGCTGAGGCAGCTGAAGGTAAGCCTTCCAGGTTATCAGCATTGAAATCTGGATGGGTAGTTTTTTCATGGCAGTTGGCAAGGAAACAAATTGGTGAAATCGGGTGTTTGGTTCATAAAAGCAGACAGGAATGGTGTGTGCCATAACAACCCTCCATTAGTAAGCTGCAGGAAGACGTAAACGTTTTTGTCATTCACAACATTACAATTGACAGAAAAGAATCTGACCTGAGTAAACACCAGGACCAAAACATGACCAAATCCAAATTAAACTCGTTTACAACGGAAAGAAAATTCCATGTGTCTCAAAGAATGTTCGGATTTCCCTCAAGCAGACATTACAGGGGAATTCAAACATTGCTCACAGATTAGTGACAATATAAATACTTCAAAGGTCAGTAAAGCAACTCGATCAGATATTGGTAATCACATGCATATAACCGTGTCACATTTGCAGAGATGGAGAGATGTGAACAAACTCAAGCCACGTGATTCAAAGTTAAAGTTGAAAAGTGCAATGGGAAGTTTATTCGTCTCAGTCAGTATCCAGAATGCATGAAGTGGAAGGCAATGCCCAATTTATTAGTTTCTGAGAGTGGAGTGAATAGACTGGGGCTTGTAGCGCGAAGGGGATAGTGAACAATGCAGCATGGAGGAGAGTGGGCCCAGCATTGTGGAGGGCAGAGAGAGCCCTGCAGTGCGGAGGGGAGAGTGGGCCCTGCAGTGTGGAGGGAAGAGTGAGCCCTGCAATGTGGAGGGAAGAGTGAGCCCTGCAATGTGGAGGGGAGAGTGACCCTGCAATGGAGAGGGGAGAGTGAGCCCTGCAGTGGGGAAGGGAGAGTGAGCCCTGCAGTGTAGAGGGGAGAGTGGGCCCTGCAGTGTGGAGGGAAGAGTGGGCCCTGCAGTGTGGAGGGGAGACTGGGCCCTGCAATGTGGAGGGGAGAGTGACCCTGCAATGGAGAGGGGAGAGTGGGCCCGGCAGTGCGGAGGGGAGAGTGAGCCTTGAAAATGGGGAGGGGAGAGTGAACTCTGCAATATAGAGGGGAGAGTGAGCCTGAAATGGGGAGGGGAGAGTGAGCCTGAAATGGGGAAGGGAGAGTGAGCCTGAAATGGGGAGGGGAGAGTGAGCCTGAAATGGGGAAGGGAGAGTGAGCCCTGCAGAGTGGAGGGGAGAGTGGGCCCTGCAGAGTGGAGGGGAGAGTGGGCCCTGCAATGGGGAGGGGAGAGTGAGCCCTGCAGTGTGGAGGGGAGTGTAAGCCCTGCAGTGTGGAGGGGAGAGTGAGCCCTGCAATGGGGAGGGGAGAGTGGGCCCTGCAGTGCGGAGGGGAGTGTGAGCCCTGCAGTGCGGAGGGGAGAGTGGGCCCTGCAATGGGGATGGGAGAGTGGGCCCCGCAGTGTGAAGGGGAGTGTGAGCCCCGCAAAGGGGAGGGGAGAGTGGGCCCTGCAGTGCGGAGGGGAGAGTGGGCCCTGCAGTGCGGAGGGGAGTGTGAGCCCTGCAGTGCGGAGGGGAGAGTGGGCCCTGCAGTGCGGAGGGGAGAGTGGGCCCTGCAGTGCGGAGGGGAGAGTGGGCCCTGCAGTGCGGAGGGGAGAGTGGGCCCTGCAGAGCGGAGGGGAGAGTGGGCCCTGCAGTGCGGAGGGGAGAGTGGGCCCTGCAGTGCGGAGGGGAGAGTGGGCCCTGCAGAGCGGAGGGGAGAGTGACCTTGCAGTGTGGAGGGGAGTGTGGGCCCTGCAGGTCGGAGGGGATTGTGAGGCCTGCAATGGGGAGGGGAGAGTGGGCCCTGCAATGGGGAGGGGAGTGTGGGCCCTGCAGTGTGGAGGGGAGCGTGGGCCCTGCAGTGTGGAGGGGAGAGTGGGCCCTGCAGTGCGGAGGGGAGAGTGGGCCCTGCAGTGCGGAGGGGAGAGTGGGCCCTGCAGTGCGGAGGGGAGAGTGGGCCCTGCAGAGCGGAGGGGAGAGTGACCTTGCAGTGTGGAGGGGAGCCTGGGCCCTGCAGGTCGGAGGGGATTGTGAGGCCTGCAATGGGGAGGGGAGAGTGGGCCCTGCAATGGGGAGGGGAGCGTGGGCCCTGCAGTGTGGAGGGGAGCGTGGGCCCTGCAGTGTGGAGGGGAGAGTGGGCCCTGCAGTGCGGAGGGGAGCGTGACCTTGCAGTGTGGAGGGGAGCCTGGGCCCTGCAGGTCGGAGAGGATTGTGAGGCCTGCAATGGGGAGGGGAGAGTGGGCCCTGCAATGGGGAGGGGAGCGTGGGCCCTGCAGTGTGGAGGGGAGAGTGGGCCCTGCAGTGCGGAGGGGAGAGTGGGCCCTGCAGAGCGGAGGGGAGAGTGACCTTGCAGTGTGGAGGGGAGCCTGGGCCCTGCAGGTCGGAGGGGATTGTGAGGCCTGCAATGGGGAGGGGAGAGTGGGCCCTGCAATGGGGAGGGGAGTGTCAGACTTGCAGTTTGGAGGGGAGTGTTGGCCCTGCAGGTCGGAGGGGATTGTGAGGCCTGAATTGGGGAGGGGAGAGTGGGCCCTGCAGTGTGGAGGGGAGAGTGGGCCCTGCAGTGTGGAGGGGAGCGTGGGCCCTGCAGTGTGGAGGGGAGCGTGGGCCCTGCAGGTCGGAGGGGATTGTGAGGCCTGAATTGGGGAGGGGAGAGTGGGCCCTGCAGTGTGGAGGGGAGAGTGGGCCCTGCAGTGTGGAGGGGAGCGTGGGGCCTGCAGTGTGGAGGGGAGCGTGGGCCCTGCAGGTCGGAGGGGATTGTGAGGCCTGCAATGGGGAGGGGAGAGTGGGCCCTGCAATACGGAGAGGAGAGTGAACCATGCAGTGTGGAGGGGAGAGTGAGCCCTGCAGTGCAGTGGGGAGAATGAGCCCTGCAGTGCAGTGGGGAGAATGAGCCCTGCAGTGCAGAGGGGAGAATGAGCCCTGCAGTGCAGTGGGGAGAATGAGCCCTGCAGTGCAGTGGGGAGAATGAGCCCCGCATTGGGAAGGGGAGAGTGGGCCCTGCAGTGCAGTGGGGAGAGTGGGCCCTGCAGTGCAGTGGGGAGAATGAGCCCTGCAGTGCAGTGGGGAGAATGAGCCCTGCAGTGCAGAGGGGAGAATGAGCCCTGCAGTGCAGTGGGGAGAATGAGCCCTGCAGTGCAGAGGGGAGAATGAGCCCTGCAGTGCAGTGGGGAGAATGAGCCCTGCAGTGCAGTGGGGAGAATGAGCCCTGCAGTGCAGTGGGGAGAATGAGCCCTGCATTGGGAAGGGGAGAGTGGGCCCTGCAGTGCAGTGGGGAGAGTGTGCCCTGCAGTGCAGTGGGGAGAGTGAGCCCTGCATTGGGAAGGGGAGAGTGGGCCCTGCAGTGCAGCGGGGAGAGTGAGCCCTGCAGTGCAGTGGGGAGAGTGAGCCCTGCATTGGGAAGGGGAGAGTGGGCCCTGCAGTGCAGCGGGGAGAGTGAGCCCTGCATTGGGAAGGGGAGAGTGGGCCCTTCAATGGGGAGGGGAGAGTGGGCCCTGCAGTGCAGAGGGGAGAGAGGGCCCTGCAGTGCAGAGGGGAGAGAGGGCCATGCAATATGGAGGGGAGAGTGACCCCTACAATGGGGAGGGGAGAGAGTGCCCTGCAATGGGGAGGGGAGTGTGGGCCCTGCAATGGGGAGGGGACTGTGGGCCCTGCAATGGGGAGGGGAGTGTGGGCCCTGCAATGGGGAGGGGAGAGTGAGCCCTGCAATGGGGGGGGGGGGGGGAGAGAGAGAGTGAGCCCTGCAATGGGTGTGGGAGGGGAGAGTGGGCCCTGCAATGGGGAGGGGAGAGTGAGCCCTGCAATGGGGGGGGGAGTGTGGGCCCTGCAATGGGGAGGGGAGAATGGGACATGCAGTGCGGAGGGCAGAGTGGGCCCTGCAATGGGGAGGGCAGAGTGGGCCCTGCAATGGGGAGGGGAGAGTGAGCCCTACAATGGGGAGGGGAGAGTGGGCCCTACAATGGGGAGGGGAGAGTGGGCCCTGCAGAGTGGAGGGGAGTTTTGGTCGTGCAATGTGAAGGGGTGTGTGGGTCGCGCAGTGTGGAGGGGAGACTGAGCCCTGCAATGGGGGGTGGGGGGTGAGTACCCCTGTAGTGTGGAGGGGAGTGCGAGCCCTGTACAGTGGAGTGGAGTGTGGGCCCTGCAGTGTGGAGGGGAGAGTGGGCCCTGCAGTGTGGAGGGGAGTGTGAGCCCTGCAGTGTGGAGGGGAGAGTGGGCCCTGCAGTGCGAAGGGGAGTGTGGGACATGCAGTGCGGAGGGGAGAGTGGGCCCTGCAGTGCGAAGGGGAGTGTGGGACATGCAGTGTGGAGGGGGGAGTGGGCCCTGCAGCAGCGGAGGGGAGTGTGGGACATGCAATGGGGAGGGGAGTGTGGGCCCTGCAATGGGGAGGGGAGAGTGAGCCCTGCAATGGAGGGGGGGGGGGGGGAGGGAGAGAGAGAGTGAGCCCTGCAATGGGGGGGGGGGGGGGGGGGGGGGAGTGAGCCCTGCAATGGGGAGGGGAGAATGGGACATGCAGTGCGGAGGGGAGAGTGGGCCCTGCAATGGGGAGGGGAGAGTGAGCCCTGCAATGGGGAGGGGAGTGTGAGCCCTATAATGGGGAGGGCAGTGTGAGCCCTGCAGTGCGGAGGGGAGAGTGCGCCCTGCAGTGTGGAGGGGAGAGTGGGACCTGCAGTGTGGAGGAGAGAGTGGGCCCTGCAGTGTGGAGGGGAGAGTGGGCCCAGCAGTGTGGAGGGGAGAGTGGGCCCAGCAGTGTGGAGGGGAGAGTGGGCCCAGCAGTGTGGAGGGGAGAGTGGGCCCAGCAGTGTGGAGGGGACAGTGGGCCCAGCAGTGTGGAGGGGAGAGTGGGCCCAGCAGTGTGGAGGAGAGAGTGGGCCCAGCAGTGTGGAGGGGAGAGTGGGCCCAGCAGTGTGGAGGGGAGAGTGGGCCCAGCAGTGTGGAGGGGAGAGTGGGCCCAGCAATGGGGAGGGGAATGTGAACCCTGCAATGGGGAGGGGAGAGTGGGACCTGCAATGGGGAGGGGAGTGTGGGCCCTGAAATGGGGAGGGGAGTGTGAACCCTGCAATGGGGAGGGGAGAGTGGGACCTGCAATGGGGAGGGTAGTGTGGGCCCTGAAATGGGGAGGGGAGTGTGAACCCTGCAATGGGGAGGGGAGAGTGGGACCTGCAATGGGGAGGGGAGTGTGGGCCCTGAAATGGGGAGGGGAGTGTGGGCCCTGCAATGGGGAGGGGAATGTGAACCCTGCAATGGGGAGGGGAGAGTGGGCCCTGCAGTGCGGAGGGGAGAGTGGGCCCTGCTGTGTGGAGGGGAGAGTGGGCATTGCAGTGTGGAGGGGAGAGTGGGCCCTGCAGTGCGGAGGGGAGAGTGGGCCCTGCTGTGTGGAGGGGAGAGTGGGCATTGCAGTGTGGAGGGGAGAGTGGGCCCTGCAGTGCGGAGGGGAGAGTGGGCCCTGCAGTGCGGAGGGGAGAGTGGGCCGTGCAGTGCGGAGGGGAGAGTGGGCCCTGCAGTGCGGAGGGGAGAGTGGGCCCTGAAATGGGGAGGGGAGAGTGGGCCCTGAAATGGGGAGGGGAGTGTGGGCCCTGAAATGGGGAGGGGAGTGTGGGCCCTGAAATGGGGAGGGGAGTGTGGGCCCTGCAATGGGGAGGGGAATGTGAACCCTGCAATGGGGAGGGGAGAGTGAGCCCTGCAATGGGGGGGGGGGGGGAAGAGAGTGAGCCCGGCAATGGGTGGCGGGGGAGAGAGTGAGCCCTGCAATGGGGGGGGGAGGGGGGCGAAGAGAGTGAGCCCTGCAATGGGGGGGGGGGGGGGAGAGAGAGTGAGCCCTGCAATGGGGGGGGGGGGAGAGAGTGAGCCCTGCAATGGGTGGGGGGGGAAGTGGGTGAGCCCTGCAATGGGTGGGGGGGGGAAAGAGGGTGAGCCCTGCAATGGGTGGGGGGGGGGGGAGGGTGAGCCCTGCAATGGGTGGGAGGGGGGGGGGAGAGTGAGCCCTGCAATGGGTGGGGGGGGGGGGGGGGGGAGAGTGAGCCCTGTAATGGGAAGGGGAGAATGAGCCCTGCAATGGGGAGGGGAGGGTGAGCCCTGCAATGGGGAGGGCAGAGTGGGCCCTGCAATGGGGAGGGGAGAGTGAGCCCTACAATGGGGAGGGGAGAGTGGGCCCTACAATGGGGAGGGGAGAGTGAGCCCTCAATGGGGGGGGGCGGGGGAGAGAGTGAGCCCTGCAATGAGGGGGGGGGGGGGAGAGAGTGAGCCCTGCAATGGGTGGGGGAGGTGGGGGGGGGGAGAGTGAGCCCTGCAATGGGGGGGGTGGGGGGGGGGGGAGAGAGTGAGCCCTGCAATGGGGGGTGGGGGGGAGAGAGTGAGCCCTGCAATGGGGGGGGGGGGGAGAGAGTGAGCCCTGCAATGGGGAGGGGAGAGTGGGCCCTGCAATGGGGAGGGAGGAGTGGGCCCTGCAATGGGGAGGGGAGAGTGGGCCCTGCAGTGCAGAGGGGAGAGTGGGCCCTGCAGTGCGGAGGGGAGAGTGAGCCCTGCTGTGCGGAGGTGAGAGTAGGCCCTGCAGTGCGGAGGGGAGAGTAGGCCCTGCAGTGCGGAGGGGAGAGTGGGCCCTGCAATGGGGAGTGGAGAGTGGGCCGTGCAATGGGGAGGGGAGAGTGGGCCCTGCAGTGCGGAGGGGAGAGTGGTCCCTGCAGTGCGGAGGGGAGAGTGGTCCCTGCAGTGCGGAGGGGAGAGTGGTCCCTGCAGTGCGGAGGGGAGAGTAGGCCCTGCAGTGCGGAGGGGAGAGTGGGCCCTGCAGTGCGGAGGGGAGAGTGGGCCCTGCAGTGCGGAGGGGAGAGTGGGCCCTGCTGTGCGGAGGGGAGAGTGAGCCCTGCAATGGGGAGTGGAGAGTGGGCCCTGCAATGGGGAGTGGAGAGTGGGCCCTGCAATGGGGAGTGGAGAGTGGGCCCTGCAATGGGGAGTGGAGAGTGGGCCGTGCAATGGGGAGTAGATAGTGGGCCCTGCAGTGTGGAGGGGAGTGTGGGCACTGCAGTGTGGAGGGGAGTGTGGGCCCTGCAGTGTGGAGGGGAGTGTGGGCCCTGCAGTGTGGAGGGGAGTGTGGGCCCTGCAGTGTGGAGGGGAGTGTGGGCCCTGCAGTGTGGGCCCTGCAGTGTGGAGGGGAGTGTGGGCCCTGCAGTGTGGAGGGGAGTGTGGGCCCTGCAGTGTGGAGGGGAGTGTGGGCACTGCAGTGTGGAGAGGAGTGTGGGCCCTGCAGTGTGGAGGGGAGTGTGGGCCCTGCAGTGTGGAGGGGAGTGTGGGCCCTGCAGTGTGGAGGGGAGTGTGGGCCCTGCAGTGTGGAGGGGAGTGTGGGCCCTGCAGTGTGGAGGGGAGTGTGGGCCCTGCATTGTGGAGGGGAGTGTGGGCCCTGCATTGTGGAGGGGAGTGTGGGCCCTGCAATGGGGAGGGGAGAGTGGGCCCTGCAATGGGAGGGGAGAGTGGGCCCTGCAATGGGAGGGGAGTGTGAGCCCTGCAATGGGAGGGGAGTGTGAGCCCTGCAGTGCGGAGGGAAGAGTGAGCCCTGCAGTGCGAAGGGGAGAGTGAGCCCTGCAGTGTGGAGGGGAGAGTGGGCCCTGCAGTCTGGAGGGGAGTGTGGGCCCTGCAGTGTGGAGGGGAGTGTGAGCCCTGCAGTCTGGAGGGGAGAGTGGGCCCTGCAGTGCGGAGGGGAGAGTGAGCCCTGCAGTGCGGAGGGGAGAGTGAGCCCTGCAGTGTGGAGGGGAGAGTGAGCCCTGCAGTGTGGAGGGGAGAGTGAGCCCTGCAGTGCGGAGGGGAGAGTGAGCCCTGCAGTGCGGAGGGGAGTGTGAGCCCTGCAGTGCGGAGGGGAGTGTGAGCCCTGCAATGGGAAGAGGAGAGTGGTCCCTGTAATCGGGAGGGGAGAGTGGGCATTGCAATAGGGAGGGGAGAGTGGGCATTGCAATAGGGAGGGGAGAGTGGGCATTGCAATAGGGAGGGGAGAGTGGGCATTGCAATAGGGAGGGGAGAGTGGGCCCTGCAATAGGGAGGGGAGAGTCGGCATTGCAATAGGGAGGGGAGAGTGGGCATTGCAATAGGGAGGGGAGAGTGGGCCCTGCAATAGGGAGGGGAGAGTGGGCATTGCAATAGGGAGGGGAGAGTGGGCATTGCAATAGGGAGGGGAGAGTGGGCCCTGCAATAGGGAGGGGAGAGTGGGCCCTGCAATAGGGAGGGGAGAGTGGGCCCTGCAATAGGGAGGGGAGAGTGGGCCCTGCAATGGGGAGGGGAGTGTGAGCCCTGCAATGGGGAGGGGAGTGTGAGCCCTGCAAAGGGGAGGGGAGTGTGGGCCCTGAAATGGGGAGGGGAGTGTGAACCCTGCAATGGGGAGGGGAGAGTGAACCCTGCAATGGGGAGGGGAGAGTGGGCCCTGCAGTGCAGAGGGGAGAGTGGGCCGTGCAGTGCGGAGGGGAGAGTGGGCCCTGCAGTGCGGAGGGGAGAGTGGGCCCTGAAATGGGGAGGGGAGTGTGGGCCCTGAAATGGGGAGGGGAGTGTGGGCCCTGCAATGGGGAGGGGAGAGTGGGCCCTGCAATGGGAGGGGAGAGT
Organism: Chiloscyllium plagiosum; assembly: GCF_037043375.1. Taxonomy (NCBI): domain Eukaryota; kingdom Metazoa; phylum Chordata; class Chondrichthyes; order Orectolobiformes; family Hemiscylliidae; genus Chiloscyllium; species Chiloscyllium plagiosum. The sequence continues at coordinate 64,938,018 of NW_028270158.1, read as the reverse complement.
GGGCCCTGCAATGGGGAGGGGAGAGTGGGCCCTGCAATGGGGAGGGGAGAGTGGGCCCTGCAGTGCGGAGGGGAGAGTGGGCCCTGCAGTGCGGAGGGGAGAGTGAGCCCTGCAGTGCGGAGGGGACAGTAGGCCCTGCAGTGCGGAGGGGAGAGTGGGCCGTGCAATGGGGAGTGGAGAGTGGGCCGTGCAATGGGGAGTGAAGAGTGGGCCGTGCAATGGGGAGGGGAGAGTGGTCCCTGCAGTGCGGAGGGGAGAGTGGTCCCTGAAGTGCGGAGGGGAGAGTGGGCCCTGCAGTGCGGAGGGGAGAGTAGGCCCTGCAGTGCGGAGGGGAGAGTGGGCCCTGCAGTGCGGAGGGGAGAGTGGGCCCTGCAGTGCGGAGGGGAGAGTGGGCCCTGCAGTGCGGAGGGGAGAGTGGGCCCTGCAGTGCGGAGGGGAGAGTGGGCCCTGCTGTGCGGAGGGGAGAGTGAGCCCTGCAATGGGGAGTGGAGAGTGGGCCCTGCAATGGGGAGTGGAGAGTGGGCCCTGCAATGGGGAGTGGAGAGTGGGCCCTGCAATGGGGAGTGGAGAGTGGGCCGTGCAATGGGGAGTAGATAGTGGGCCCTGCAGTGTGGAGGGGAGTGTGGGCCCTGCAGTGTGGAGGGGAGTGTGGGCCCTGCAGTGTGGAGGGGAGTGTGGGCCCTGCAGTGTGGAGGGGAGTGTGGGCCCTGCAGTGTGGGCCCTGCAGTGTGGAGGGGAGTGTGGGCCCTGCAGTGTGAAGGGGAGTGTGGGCCCTGCAGTGTGGAGGGGAGTGTGGGCCCTGCAGTGTGGAGAGGAGTGTGGGCCCTGCAGTGTGGAGGGGAGTGTGGGCCCTGCAGTGTGGAGGGGAGTGTGGGCCCTGCAGTGTGGAGGGGAGTGTGGGCCCTGCAGTGTGGAGGGGAGTGTGGGCCCTGCAGTGTGGAGGGGAGTGTGGGCCCTGCATTGTGGAGGGGAGTGTGGGCCCTGCATTGTGGAGGGGAGTGTGGGCCCTGCATTGTGGAGGGGAGTGTGGGCCCTGCAATGGGGAGGGGAGAGTGGGCCCTGCAATGGGAGGGGAGAGTGGGCCCTGCAATGGGAGGGGAGAGTGGGCCCTGCAATGGGAGGGGAGTGTGAGCCCTGCAATGGGAGGGGAGTGTGAGCCCTGTAGTGCGGAGGGAAGAGTGAGCCCTGCAGTGCGAAGGGGAGAGTGAGCCCTGCAGTGTGGAGGGGAGAGTGGGCCCTGCAGTCTGGAGGGGAGTGTGAGCCCTGCAGTCTGGAGGGGAGAGTGGGCCCTGCAGTGCGGAGGGGAGAGTGAGCCCTGCAGTGCGGAGGGGAGAGTGAGCCCTGCAGTGCGGAGGGGAGAGTGAGCCCTGCAGTGCGAAGGGGAGAGTGAGCCCTGCAGTGTGGAGGGGAGAGTGAGCCCTGCAGTGCGGAGGGGAGAGTGAGCCCTGCAGTGCGGAGGGGAGTGTGAGCCCTGCAATGGGAAGAGGAGAGTGGTCCCTGTAATCGGGAGGGGAGAGTGGGCATTGCAATAGGGAGGGGAGAGTGGGCATTGCAATAGGGAGGGGAGAGTGGGCATTGCAATAGGGAGGGGAGAGTGGGCATTGCAATAGGGAGGGGAGAGTGGGCCCTGCAATAGGGAGGGGAGAGTGGGCATTGCAATAGGGAGGGGAGAGTGGGCATTGCAATAGGGAGGGGAGAGTGGGCCCTGCAATAGGGAGGGGAGAGTGGGCATTGCAATAGGGAGGGGAGAGTGGGCATTGCAATAGGGAGGGGAGAGTGGGCCCTGCAATAGGGAGGGGAGAGTGGGCCCTGCAATAGGGAGGGGAGAGTGGGCCCTGCAATAGGGAGGGGAGAGTGGGCCCTGCAATAGGGAGGAGAGAGTGGGCCCTGCAATGGGGAGGGGAGTGTGAGCCCTGCAATGGGGAGGGGAGTGTGAGCCCTGCAAAGGGGAGGGGAGTGTGGGCCCTGAAATGGGGAGGGGAGTGTGAACCCTGCAATGGGGAGGGGAGAGTGGGCCCTGCAGTGCGGAGGGGAGAGTGGGCCGTGCAGTGCGGAGGGGAGAGTGGGCCCTGAAATGGGGAGGGGAGTGTGGGCCCTGCAGTGCGGAGGGGAGAGTGGGCCCAGCAGTGTGGAGGGGACAGTGGGCCCAGCAGTGTGGAGGGGAGAGTGGGCCCAGCAGTGTGGAGGAGAGAGTGGGCCCAGCAGTGTGGAGGGGAGAGTGGGCCCAGCAGTGTGGAGGGGAGAGTGGGCCCAGCAGTGTGGAGGGGAGAGTGGGCCCAGCAGTGTGGAGGGGAGAGTGGGCCCAGCAGTGTGGAGGGGACAGTGGGCCCAGCAGTGTGGAGGGGAGAGTGGGCCCAGCAGTGTGGAGGAGAGAGTGGGCCCAGCAGTGTGGAGGGGAGAGTGGGCCCAGCAGTGTGGAGGGGAGAGTGGGCCCAGCAGTGTGGAGGGGAGAGTGGGCCCAGCAATGGGGAGGGGACTGTGAACCCTGCAATGGGGAGGGGAGAGTGGGACCTGCAATGGGGAGGGGAGTGTGGGCCCTGAAATGGGGAGGGGAGTGTGAACCCTGCAATGGGGAGGGGAGAGTGGGACCTGCAATGGGGAGGGTAGTGTGGGCCCTGAAATGGGGAGGGGAGTGTGAACCCTGCAATGGGGAGGGGAGAGTGGGACCTGCAATGGGGAGGGGAGTGTGGGCCCTGAAATGGGGAGGGGAGTGTGGGCCCTGCAATGGGGAGGGGAATGTGAACCCTGCAATGGGGAGGGGAGAGTGGGCCCTGCAGTGCGGAGGGGAGAGTGGGCCCTGCTGTGTGGAGGGGAGAGTGGGCATTGCAGTGTGGAGGGGAGAGTGGGCCCTGCAGTGCGGAGGGGAGAGTGGGCCCTGCTGTGTGGAGGGGAGAGTGGGCATTGCAGTGTGGAGGGGAGAGTGGGCCCTGCAGTGCGGAGGGGAGAGTGGGCCCTGCAGTGCGGAGGGGAGAGTGGGCCCTGCAGTGCGGAGGGGAGAGTGGGCCGTGCAGTGCGGAGGGGAGAGTGGGCCCTGCAGTGCGGAGGGGAGAGTGGGCCCTGAAATGGGGAGGGGAGAGTGGGCCCTGAAATGGGGAGGGGAGTGTGGGCCCTGAAATGGGGAGGGGAGTGTGGGCCCTGAAATGGGGAGGGGAGTGTGGGCCCTGCAATGGGGAGGGGAATGTGAACCCTGCAATGGGGAGGGGAGAGTGAGCCCTGCAATGGGGGGGGGGGGGGAAGAGAGTGAGCCCGGCAATGGGTGGCGGGGGAGAGAGTGAGCCCTGCAATGGGGGGGGGAGGGGGGCGAAGAGAGTGAGCCCTGCAATGGGGGGGGGGGGGGAGAGAGAGTGAGCCCTGCAATGGGGGGGGGGGGAGAGAGTGAGCCCTGCAATGGGTGGGGGGGGAAGTGGGTGAGCCCTGCAATGGGTGGGGGGGGGAAGAGGGTGAGCCCTGCAATGGGTGGGGGGGTGGGGGGGGGGGGAGGGTGAGCCCTGCAATGGGTGGGAGGGGGGGGGAGAGTGAGCCCTGCAATGGGTGGGGGGGGGGGGGGGGGAGAGTGAGCCCTGTAATGGGAAGGGGAGAATGAGCCCTGCAATGGGGAGGGGAGGGTGAGCCCTGCAATGGGGAGGGCAGAGTGGGCCCTGCAATGGGGAGGGGAGAGTGAGCCCTACAATGGGGAGGGGAGAGTGGGCCCTACAATGGGGAGGGGAGAGTGAGCCCTCAATGGGGGGGGCGGGGGAGAGAGTGAGCCCTGCAATGAGGGGGGGGGGGGGGAGAGAGTGAGCCCTGCAATGGGTGGGGGGGGTGGGGGGGGGGAGAGTGAGCCCTGCAATGGGGGGGGTGGGGGGGGGGGGAGAGAGTGAGCCCTGCAATGGGGGGTGGGGGGGAGAGAGTGAGCCCTGCAATGGGGGGGGGGGGGAGAGAGTGGGCCCTGCAATGGGGAGGGGAGAGTGGGCCCTGCAATGGGGAGGGAGGAGTGGGCCCTGCAATGGGGAGGGGAGAGTGGGCCCTGCAGTGCAGAGGGGAGAGTGGGCCCTGCAGTGCGGAGGGGAGAGTGAGCCCTGCTGTGCGGAGGTGAGAGTAGGCCCTGCAGTGCGGAGGGGAGAGTAGGCCCTGCAGTGCGGAGGGGAGAGTGGGCCCTGCAATGGGGAGTGGAGAGTGGGCCGTGCAATGGGGAGTGAAGAGTGGGCCGTGCAATGGGGAGGGGAGAGTGGGCCCTGCAGTGCGGAGGGGAGAGTGGTCCCTGCAGTGCGGAGGGGAGAGTGGTCCCTGCAGTGCGGAGGGGAGAGTGGTCCCTGCAGTGCGGAGGGGAGAGTAGGCCCTGCAGTGCGGAGGGGAGAGTAGGCCCTGCAGTGCGGAGGGGAGAGTGGGCCCTGCAGTGCGGAGGGGAGAGTGGGCCCTGCAGTGCGGAGGGGAGAGTGGGCCCTGCTGTGCGGAGGGGAGAGTGAGCCCTGCAATGGGGAGTGGAGAGTGGGCCCTGCAATGGGGAGTGGAGAGTGGGCCCTGCAATGGGGAGTGGAGAGTGGGCCCTGCAATGGGGAGTGGAGAGTGGGCCGTGCAATGGGGAGTAGATAGTGGGCCCTGCAGTGTGGAGGGGAGTGTGGGCACTGCAGTGTGGAGGGGAGTGTGGGCCCTGCAGTGTGGAGGGGAGTGTGGGCCCTGCAGTGTGGAGGGGAGTGTGGGCCCTGCAGTGTGGAGGGGAGTGTGGGCCCTGCAGTGTGGGCCCTGCAGTGTGGAGGGGAGTGTGGGCCCTGCAGTGTGGAGGGGAGTGTGGGCCCTGCAGTGTGGAGGGGAGTGTGGGCACTGCAGTGTGGAGAGGAGTGTGGGCCCTGCAGTGTGGAGGGGAGTGTGGGCCCTGCAGTGTGGAGGGGAGTGTGGGCCCTGCAGTGTGGAGGGGAGTGTGGGCCCTGCAGTGTGGAGGGGAGTGTGGGCCCTGCAGTGTGGAGGGGAGTGTGGGCCCTGCATTGTGGAGGGGAGTGTGGGCCCTGCATTGTGGAGGGGAGTGTGGGCCCTGCAATGGGGAGGGGAGAGTGGGCCCTGCAATGGGAGGGGAGAGTGGGCCCTGCAATGGGAGGGGAGTGTGAGCCCTGCAATGGGAGGGGAGTGTGAGCCCTGCAGTGCGGAGGGAAGAGTGAGCCCTGCAGTGCGAAGGGGAGAGTGAGCCCTGCAGTGTGGAGGGGAGAGTGGGCCCTGCAGTCTGGAGGGGAGTGTGGGCCCTGCAGTGTGGAGGGGAGTGTGAGCCCTGCAGTCTGGAGGGGAGAGTGGGCCCTGCAGTGCGGAGGGGAGAGTGAGCCCTGCAGTGCGGAGGGGAGAGTGAGCCCTGCAGTGTGGAGGGGAGAGTGAGCCCTGCAGTGTGGAGGGGAGAGTGAGCCCTGCAGTGCGGAGGGGAGAGTGAGCCCTGCAGTGCGGAGGGGAGTGTGAGCCCTGCAATGGGAAGAGGAGAGTGGTCCCTGTAATCGGGAGGGGAGAGTGGGCATTGCAATAGGGAGGGGAGAGTGGGCATTGCAATAGGGAGGGGAGAGTGGGCATTGCAATAGGGAGGGGAGAGTGGGCATTGCAATAGGGAGGGGAGAGTGGGCATTGCAATAGGGAGGGGAGAGTGGGCCCTGCAATAGGGAGGGGAGAGTGGGCATTGCAATAGGGAGGGGAGAGTGGGCATTGCAATAGGGAGGGGAGAGTGGGCCCTGCAATAGGGAGGGGAGAGTGGGCATTGCAATAGGGAGGGGAGAGTGGGCATTGCAATAGGGAGGGGAGAGTGGGCCCTGCAATAGGGAGGGGAGAGTGGGCCCTGCAATAGGGAGGGGAGAGTGGGCCCTGCAATAGGGAGGGGAGAGTGGGCCCTGCAATGGGGAGGGGAGTGTGAGCCCTGCAATGGGGAGGGGAGTGTGAGCCCTGCAAAGGGGAGGGGAGTGTGGGCCCTGAAATGGGGAGGGGAGTGTGAACCCTGCAATGGGGAGGGGAGAGTGAACCCTGCAATGGGGAGGGGAGAGTGGGCCCTGCAGTGCAGAGGGGAGAGTGGGCCGTGCAGTGCGGAGGGGAGAGTGGGCCCTGCAGTGCGGAGGGGAGAGTGGGCCCTGAAATGGGGAGGGGAGTGTGGGCCCTGAAATGGGGAGGGGAGTGTGGGCCCTGCAATGGGGAGGGGAGAGTGGGCCCTGCAATGGGAGGGGAGAGTGGGCCCTGCAATGGGGAGGGGAGAGTGGGCCCTGCAATGGGGAGGGGAGAGTGGGCCCTGCAATGGGGAGGGGAGAGTGGGCCCTGCAGTGCAGAGGGGAGAGTGGGCCCTGCAGTGCGGAGGGGAGAGTGAGCCCTGCAGTGCGGAGGGGACAGTAGGCCCTGCAGTGCGGAGGGGAGAGTGGGCCCTGCAATGGGGAGTGAAGAGTGGGCCGTGCAAAGGGGAGGGGAGAGTGGTCCCTGCAGTGCGGAGGGGAGAGTGGTCCCTGAAGTGCGGAGGGGAGAGTGGGCCCTGCAGTGCGGAGGGGAGAGTAGGCCCTGCAGTGCGGAGGGGAGAGTGGGCCCTGCAGTGCGGAGGGGAGAGTGGGCCCTGCAGTGCGGAGGGGAGAGTGGGCCCTGCAGTGCGGAGGGGAGAGTGGGCCCTGCAGTGCGGAGGGGAGAGTGGGCCCTGCAGTGCGGAGGGGAGAGTGGGCCCTGCTGTGCGGAGGGGAGAGTGAGCCCTGCAATGGGGAGTGGAGAGTGGGCCCTGCAATGGGGAGTGGAGAGTGGGCCCTGCAATGGGGAGTGGAGAGTGGGCCCTGCAATGGGGAGTGGAGAGTGGGCCGTGCAATGGGGAGTAGATAGTGGGCCCTGCAGTGTGGAGGGGAGTGTGGGCCCTGCAGTGTGGAGGGGAGTGTGGGCCCTGCAGTGGGGAGGGGAGTGTGGGCCCTGCAGTGTGGAGGGGAGTGTGGGCCCTGCAGTGTGGGCCCTGCAGTGTGGAGGGGAGTGTGGGCCCTGCAGTGTGGAGGGGAGTGTGGGCCCTGCAGTGTGGAGGGGAGTGTGGGCCCTGCAGTGTGGAGAGGAGTGTGGGCCCTGCAGTGTGGAGGGGAGTGTGGGCCCTGCAGTGTGGAGGGGAGTGTGGGCCCTGCAGTGTGGAGGGGAGTGTGGGCCCTGCAGTGTGGAGGGGAGTGTGGGCCCTGCAGTGTGGAGGGGAGTGTGGGCCCTGCATTGTGGAGGGGAGTGTGGGCCCTGCATTGTGGAGGGGAGTGTGGGCCCTGCATTGTGGAGGGGAGTGTGGGCCCTGCAATGGGGAGGGGAGAGTGGGCCCTGCAATGGGAGGGGAGAGTGGGCCCTGCAATGGGAGGGGAGAGTGGGCCCTGCAATGGGAGGGGAGTGTGAGCCCTGCAATGGGAGGGGAGTGTGAGCCCTGTAGTGCGGAGGGAAGAGTGAGCCCTGCAGTGCGAAGGGGAGAGTGAGCCCTGCAGTGTGGAGGGGAGAGTGGGCCCTGCAGTCTGGAGGGGAGTGTGAGCCCTGCAGTCTGGAGGGGAGAGTGGGCCCTGCAGTGCGGAGGGGAGAGTGAGCCCTGCAGTGCGGAGGGGAGAGTGAGCCCTGCAGTGCGGAGGGGAGAGTGAGCCCTGCAGTGCGAAGGGGAGAGTGAGCCCTGCAGTGTGGAGGGGAGAGTGAGCCCTGCAGTGCGGAGGGGAGAGTGAGCCCTGCAGTGCGGAGGGGAGTGTGAGCCCTGCAATGGGAAGAGGAGAGTGGTCCCTGTAATCGGGAGGGGAGAGTGGGCATTGCAATAGGGAGGGGAGAGTGGGCATTGCAATAGGGAGGGGAGAGTGGGCATTGCAATAGGGAGGGGAGAGTGGGCCCTGCAATAGGGAGGGGAGAGTGGGCATTGCAATAGGGAGGGGAGAGTGGGCATTGCAATAGGGAGGGGAGAGTGGGCCCTGCAATAGGGAGGGGAGAGTGGGCATTGCAATAGGGAGGGGAGAGTGGGCATTGCAATAGGGAGGGGAGAGTGGGCCCTGCAATAGGGAGGGGAGAGTGGGCCCTGCAATAGGGAGGGGAGAGTGGGCCCTGCAATAGGGAGGGGAGAGTGGGCCCTGCAATAGGGAGGAGAGAGTGGGCCCTGCAATGGGGAGGGGAGTGTGAGCCCTGCAATGGGGAGGGGAGTGTGAGCCCTGCAAAGGGGAGGGGAGTGTGGGCCCTGAAATGGGGAGGGGAGTGTGAACCCTGCAATGGGGAGGGGAGAGTGGGCCCTGCAGTGCGGAGGGGAGAGTGGGCCGTGCAGTGCGGAGGGGAGAGTGGGCCCTGAAATGGGGAGGGGAGTGTGGGCCCTGCAGTGCGGAGGGGAGAGTGGGCCCTGAAATGGGGAGGGGAGTGTGGGCCCTGAAATGGGGAGGGGAGTGTGGGCCCTGCAATGGGGAGGGGAGAGTGGGCCCTGCAGTGCGGAGGGGAGAGTGGGCCCTGAAATGGGGAGGGGAGTGTGGGCCCTGAAATGGGGAGGGGAGTGTGGGCCCTGCAATGGGGAGGGGAATGTGAACCCTGCAATGGGGAGGGGAGAGTGAGCCCTGCAATGGGGGGGGGGGGGGGAAGAGAGTGAGCTCTGCAATGGGTGGCGGGGGAGAGAGTGAGCCCTGCAATGGGGGGGGGAGGGGGGCGAAGAGAGTGAGCCCTGCAATGGGGGGGGGGGAGAGAGTGAGCCCTGCAATGGGGGGGGGGGGATAGAGAGTGAGCCCTGCAATGGGGGTGGGGGGGAGAGAGTGAGCCCTGCAATGGGTGGGGGGGGAAGTGGGTGAGCCCTGCAATGGGTGGGGGGGGGAAGAGGGTGAGCACTGCAATGGGTGGGGGGGGGGAGAGGGTGAGCCCTGCAATGGGTGGGGGGGGGAAGAGGGTGAGCCCTGCAATGGGTGGGGGGGGGGGGAGAGTGAGCCCTGCAATGGGTGGGGGGGGGGGAAGAGTGAGCCCTGCAATGGGTGGGGGGGGGGGAGAGTGAGCCCTGCAATGGGTGGGGGGGGGGGTGGGGGGGAGAGTGAGCCCTGTAATGGGAAGGGGAGAATGAGCCCTGCAATGGGGAGGGGAGTGGAGGGTGAGCCCTGCAATGGGGAGGGGAGGGTGGGCCCTGCAGTGCGAAGGGGAGTGTGGGACATGCAATGGGGAGGGCAGAGTGGGCCCTGCAATGGGGAGGGCAGAGTGGGCCCTGCAATGGGGAGGGGAGAGTGAGCCCTACAATGGGGAGGGGAGAGTGGGCCCTACAATGGGGAGGGGAGAGTGAGCCCTGCAATGGGGGGGGGCGGGGGAGAGAGTGAGCCCTGCAATGAGGGGGGGGGGAGAGAGTGAGCCCTGCAATGGGTGGGGGGGTGGGGGGGTGGGGGGGGGGGGAGAGTGAGCCCTGCAATGGGGGGGGGGGGGGGGGGGGGGAGAGAGTGAGCCCTGCAATGGGGGGGGGGGGGGGGGAGAGAGTGAGCCCTGCAATGGGGGGGGGGGGGGGAGAGAGTGAGCCCTGCAATGGGGGGGGGGGGGAGAGAGTGAGCCCTGCAATGGGGAGGGGAGAGTGGGCCCTGCAATGGGGAGGGGAGAGTGGGCCCTGCAATGGGGAGGGGAGAGTGGGCCCTGCAGTGCGGAGGGGAGAGTGGGCCCTGCAATGGGGAGGGGAGAGTGAGCCCTACAATGGGGAGGGGAGAGTGGGCATTGCAGTGTGGAGGGGAGAGTGGGCCCTGCAGTGCGGAGGGGAGAGTGGGCCCTGCAATGGGGAGGGGAGAGTGGGCCCTGCAGTGTGGAGGGGAGAGTGGGCCCTGCAGTGCGGAGGGGAGAGTGGGCCCTGCAGTGCGGAGGGGAGAGTGGGCCCTGCAATGGGGAGGGGAGAGTGGGCCCTGCAGTGCGGAGGGGAGAGTGGGCCCTGCAGTGCGGAGGGGAGAGTGGGCCCTGCAATGGGGAGGGGAGAGTGAGCCCTACAATGGGGAGGGGAGAGTGGGCCCTACAATGGGGAGGGGAGAGTGAGCCCTGCAATGGGGGGGGGCGGGGGAGAGAGTGAGCCCTGCAATGAGGGGGGGGGGGGAGAGAGTGAGCCCTGCAATGGGTGGGGGGGGTGGGGGGGGGGGGAGAGTGAGCCCTGCAATGGGGGGGGGGGGGGGGGGGAGAGAGTGAGCCCTGCAATGGGGGGGGGGGGAGAGAGTGAGCCCTGCAATGGGGAGGGGAGAGTGGGCCCTGCAATGGGGAGGGGAGAGTGGGCCCTGCAATGGGGAGGGGAGAGTGGGCCCTGCAGTGCAGAGGGGAGAGTGGGCCCTGCAGTGCGGAGGGGAGAGTGGTCCCTGCAGTGCGGAGGGGAGAGTGAGCCCTGCTGTGCGGAGGGGAGAGTGGGCCCTGCAGTGCGGAGGGGAGAGTAGGCCCTGCAGTGCGGAGGGGAGAGTAGGCCCTGCAGTGCGGAGGGGAGAGTGAGCCCTGCAGTGCGGAGGGGAGAGTGAGCCCTGCAATGGGGAGGGGAGAGTGGGCCCTGCAATGGGGAGTGAAGAGTGGGCCGTGCAATGGGGAGTGAAGAGTGGGCCGTGCAATGGGGAGGGGAGAGTGGGCCCTGCAGTGCGGAGGGGAGAGTGGGCCCTGCAGTGCGGAGGGGAGAGTAGGCCCTGCAGTGCGGAGGGGAGAGTGAGCCCTGCAGTGCGGAGGGGAGAGTGAGCCCTGCAATGGGGAGGGGAGAGTGGGCCCTGCAATGGGGAGTGGTGAGTGGGCCGTGCAATGGGGAGTGAAGAGTGGGCCGTGCAATGGGGAGGGGAGAGTGGGCCCTGCAGTGCGGAGGGGAGAGTGGGCCCTGCAGTGCGGAGGGGAGAGTGGGCCCTGCAGTGCGGAGGGGAGAGTAGGCCCTGCAGTGCGGAGGGGAGAGTGGGCCCTGCAGTGCGGAGGGGAGAGTGGGCCCTGCAGTGCGGAGGGGAGAGTGGGCCCTGCTGTGCGGAGGGGAGAGTGAGCCCTGCAATGGGGAGTGGAGAGTGGGCCCTGCAATGGGGAGTGGAGAGTGGGCCCTGCAATGGGGAGTGGAGAGTGGGCCCTGCAATGGGGAGTGGAGAGTGGGCCGTGCAATGGGCCCTGCAGTGTGGAGGGGAGTGTGGGCCCTGCAGTGTGGAGGGGAGTGTGGGCCCTGCAGTGTGGAGGGGAGTGTGGGCCCTGCAGTGTGGAGGGGAGTGTGGGCCCTGCAGTGTGGGCCCTGCAGTGTGGAGGGGAGTGTGGGCCCTGCAGTGTGGAGGGGAGTGTGGGCCCTGCAGTGTGGAGGGGAGTGTGGGCCCTGCAGTGTGGAGGGGAGTGTGGGCCCTGCAGTGTGGAGGGGAGTGTGGGCCCTGCAGTGTGGAGGGGAGTGTGGGCCCTGCATTGTGGAGGGGAGTGTGGGCCCTGCATTGTGGAGGGGAGTGTGGGCCCTGCAATGGGGAGGGGAGAGTGGGCCCTGCAATGGGAGGGGAGAGTGGGCCCTGCAATGGGAGGGGAGAGTGGGCCCTGCAATGGGAGGGGAGTGTGAGCCCTGCAATGGGAAGGGGAGAGTGAGCCCTGCAATGGGGAGGGGAGAGTGAGCCCTGCAGTGCGGAGGGAAGAGTGAGCCCTGCAGTCTGGAGGGGAGTGTGAGCCCTGCAGTCTGGAGGGGAGAGTGGGCCTTGCAGTGCGGAGGGGAGAGTGAGCCCTGCAGTGCGGAGGGGAGAGTGAGCCCTGCAGTGCGGAGGGGAGAGTGAGCCCTGCAGTGCGAAGGGGAGAGTGAGCCCTGCAGTGTGGAGGGGAGAGTGAGCCCTGCAGTGCGGAGGGGAGAGTGAGCCCTGCAGTGCGGAGGGGAGTGTGAGCCCTGCAGTGTGGAGGGGAGAGTGGGCATTGCAATAGGGAGGGGAGAGTGGGCATTGCAATAGGAAGGGGAGAGTGGGCATTGCAATAGGGAGGGGAGAGTGGGCATTGCAATAGGGAGGTGAGAGTGGGCCCTGCAATAGGGAGGGGAGAGTGGGCCCTGCAATAGGGAGGGGAGAGTGGGCCCTGCAATAGGGAGGGGAGAGTGGGCATTGCAATAGGGAGGGGAGAGTGGGCCCTGCAATAGGGAGGGGAGAGTGGGCCCTGCAATAGGGAGGGGAGAGTGGGCCCTGCAATAGGGAGGGGAGAGTGGGCCCTGCAATAGGGAGGGGAGAGTGGGCCCTGCAATAGGGAGGGGAGAGTGGGCCCTGCAATAGGGAGGGGAGAGTGAGCCCTGCAATGGGGGGGGGGGGGGGGGAGAGAGTGAGCCCTGCAATGGGGGGTGGGGGGGAGAGAGTGAGCCCTGCAATGGGGGGGGGGGGAGAGAGTGAGCCCTGCAATGGGGAGGGGAGAGTGGGCCCTGCAATGGGGAGGGGAGAGTGGGCCCTGCAATGGGGAGGGGAGAGTGGGCCCTGCAGTGCAGAGGGGAGAGTGGGCCCTGCAGTGCGGAGGGGAGAGTGAGCCCTGCTGTGCGGAGGGGAGAGTGGGCCCTGCAATGGGGAGGGGAGAGTGGGCCCTGCAATGGGGAGTGGAGAGTGGGCCGTGCAATGGGGAGTGAAGAGTGGGCCGTGCAATGGGGAGGGGAGAGTGGGCCGTGCAATGGGGAGGGGAGAGTGGGCCCTGCAGTGCGGAGGGGAGAGTGGTCCCTGCAGTGCGGAGGGGAGAGTGGGCCCTGCAGTGCGGAGGGGAGAGTAGGCCCTGCAGTGCGGAGGGGAGAGTGGGCCCTGCAGTGCGGAGGGGAGAGTGGGCCCTGCAGTGCGGAGGGGAGAGTGGGCCCTGCAGTGCGGAGGGGAGAGTGGGCCCTGCTGTGCGGAGGGGAGAGTGAGCCCTGCAATGGGGAGTGGAGAGTGGGCCCTGCAATGGGGAGTGGAGAGTGGGCCCTGCAATGGGGAGTGGAGAGTGGGCCCTGCAATGGGGAGTGGAGAGTGGGCCGTGCAATGGGGAGTAGATAGTGGGCCCTGCAGTGTGGAGGGGAGTGTGGGCCCTGCAGTGTGGAGGGGAGTGTGGGCCCTGCAGTGTGGAGGGGAGTGTGGGCCCTGCAGTGTGGAGGGGAGTGTGGGCCCTGCAGTGTGGAGGGGAGTGTGGGCCCTGCAGTGTGGGCCCTGCAGTGTGGAGGGGAGTGTGGGCCCTGCAGTGTGGAGGGGAGTGTGGGCCCTGCAGTGTGGAGGGGAGTGTGGGCACTGCAGTGTGGAGGGGAGTGTGGGCCCTGCAGTGTGGAGGGGAGTGTGGGCCCTGCAGTGTGGAGGGGAGTGTGGGCCCTGCAGTGTGGAGGGGAGTGTGGGCCCTGCAGTGTGGAGGGGAGTGTGGGCCCTGCAGTGTGGAGGGGAGTGTGGGCCCTGCAGTGTGGAGGGGAGTGTGGGCCCTGCATTGTGGAGGGGAGTGTGGGCCCTGCATTGTGGAGGGGAGTGTGGGCCCTGCATTGTGGAGGGGAGTGTGGGCCCTGCAATGGGGAGGGGAGAGTGGGCCCTGCAATGGGAGGGGAGAGTGGGCCCTGCAATGGGAGGGGAGAGTGGGCCCTGCAATGGGAGGGGAGTGTGAGCCCTGCAATGGGAAGGGGAGAGTGAGCCCTGCAATGGGGAGGGGAGAGTGAGCCCTGCAGTGCGGAGGGAAGAGTGAGCCCTGCAGTCTGGAGGGGAGTGTGAGCCCTGCAGTCTGGAGGGGAGAGTGGGCCTTGCAGTGCGGAGGGGAGAGTGAGCCCTGCAGTGCGGAGGGGAGAGTGAGCCCTGCAGTGCGGAGGGGAGAGTGAGCCCTGCAGTGCGAAGGGGAGAGTGAGCCCTGCAGTGTGGAGGGGAGAGTGAGCCCTGCAGTGCGGAGGGGAGAGTGAGCCCTGCAGTGCGGAGGGGAGTGTGAGCCCTGCAATGGGAAGAGGAGAGTGGTCCCTGTAATCGGGAGGGGAGAGTGGGCATTGCAATAGGAAGGGGAGAGTGGGCATTGCAATAGGGAGGGGAGAGTGGGCATTGCAATAGGGAGGGGAGAGTGGGCCCTGCAATAGGGAGGGGAGAGTGGGCATTGCAATAGGGAGGGGAGAGTGGGCCCTGCAATAGGGAGGGGAGAGTGGGCATTGCAATAGGGAGGGGAGAGTGGGCATTGCAATAGGGAGGGGAGAGTGGGCCCTGCAATAGGGAGGGGAGAGTGGGCATTGCAATAGGGAGGGGAGAGTGGGCCCTGCAATAGGGAGGGGAGAGTGGGCCCTGCAATAGGGAGGGGAGAGTGGGCCCTGCAATAGGGAGGGGAGAGTGGGCCCTGCAATAGGGAGGAGAGAGTGGGCCCTGCAATGGGGAGGGGAGTGTGAGCCCTGCAATGGGGAGGGGAGTGTGAGCCCTGCAAAGGGGAGGGGAGTGTGGGCCCTGCAATGGGGAGGGGAGTGTGAACCCTGCAATGGGGAGGGGAGAGTGGGACCTGCAATGGGGAGGGGAGAGTGGGACCTGCAATGGGGAGGGGAGTGTGGGCCCTGAAATGGGGAGGGGAGTGTGGGCCCTGCAATGGGGAGGAGAATGTGAACCCTGCAATGGGGAGGGGAGAGTGGGCCCTGCAGTGCGGAGGGGAGAGTGGGCCCTGCAATGGGGAGGGGAGAGTGAGCCCTACAATGGGGAGGGGAGAGTGGGCCCTACAATGGGGAGGGGAGAGTGAGCCCTGCAATGGGGGGGGGCGGGGGAGAGAGTGAGCCCTGCAATGGGTGGGGGGGGGGGAAGAGTGAGCCCTGCAATGGGTGGGGGGGGGGGAAGAGTGAGCCCTGCAATGGGTGGGGGGGGGGGGGGGAGAGTGAGCCCTGCAATGGGTGGGGGGGGGGGGGGGGGGAGAGTGAGCCCTGCAATGGGTGGGGGGGGGGGGGGGGGGGGAGAGTGAGCCCTGTAATGGGAAGGGGAGAATGAGCCCTGCAATGGGGAGGGGAGGGTGAGCCCTGCAATGGGGAGGGGAGTGTGGGACATGCAATGGGGAGGGCAGAGTGGGCCCTGCAATGGGGAGGGCAGAGTGGGCCCTGCAATGGGGAGGGGAGAGTGAGCCCTACAATGGGGAGGGGAGAGTGGGCCCTACAATGGGGAGGGGAGAGTGAGCCCTGCAATGGGGGGGGGCGGGGGAGAGAGTGAGCCCTGCAATGAGGGGGGGGGGGGGGGAGAGAGTGAGCCCTGCAATGGGTGGGGGGGGTGGGGGGGGGGGGAGAGTGAGCCCTGCAATAGGGGGGGGGGGGGGGGGAGAGAGTGAGCCCTGCAATGGGGGGGGGGGGAGAGAGTGAGCCCTGCAATGGGGAGGGGAGAGTGGGCCCTGCAATGGGGAGGGGAGAGTGGGCCCTGCAATGGGGAGGGGAGAGTGGGCCCTGCAATGGGGAGGGGAGAGTGGGCCGTGCAATGGGGAGTGAAGAGTGGGCCGTGCAATGGGGAGGGGAGAGTGGGCCCTGCAGTGCGGAGGGGAGAGTGGGCCCTGCTGTGCGGAGGGGAGAGTGAGCCCTGCTGTGCGGAGGGGAGAGTGGGCCCTGCAGTGCGGAGGGGAGAGTGGGCCCTGCAATGGGGAGTGGAGAGTGGGCCCTGCAATGGGGAGTGGAGAGTGGGCCCTGCAATGGGGAGTGGAGAGTGGGCCCTGCAATGGGGAGTGGAGAGTGGGCCCTGCAATGGGGAGTGGAGAGTGGGCCGTGCAATGGGGAGTAGATAGTGGGCCCTGCAGTGTGGAGGGGAGTGTGGGCCCTGCAGTGTGGAGGGGAGAGTGGGCCCTGCAATGGGAGGGGAGAGTGGGCCCTGCAATGGGAGGGGAGTGTGAGCCCTGCAATGGGAAGGGGAGAGTGAGCCCTGCAATGGGGAGGGGAGAGTGAGCCCTGCAGTGCGGAGGGAAGAGTGAGCCCTGCAGTCTGGAGGGGAGTGTGAGCCTTGCAGTCTGGAGGGGAGAGTGGGCCTTGCAGTGCGGAGGGGAGAGTGAGCCCTGCAGTGCGGAGGGGAGAGTGAGCCCTGCAGTGCGGAGGGGAGAGTGAGCCCTGCTGTGCGGAGGGGAGAGTGGGCCCTGCAATGGGGAGGGGAGAGTGGGCCCTGCAATGGGGAGTGGAGAGTGGGCCGTGCAATGGGGAGTGAAGAGTGGGCCGTGCAATGGGGAGGGGAGAGTGGGCCCTGCAGTGCGGAGGGGAGAGTGGTCCCTGCAGTGCGGAGGGGAGAGTGGTCCCTGCAGTGCGGAGGGGAGAGTGGGCCCTGCAGTGCGGAGGGGAGAGTAGGCCCTGCAGTGCGGAGGGGAGAGTGGGCCCTGCAGTGCGGAGGGGAGAGTGGGCCCTGCTGTGCGGAGGGGAGAGTGAGCCCTGCAATGGGGAGTGGAGAGTGGGCCCTGCAATGGGGAGTGGAGAGTGGGCCCTGCAATGGGGAGTGGAGAGTGGGCCCTGCAATGGGGAGTGGAGAGTGGGCCGTGCAATGGGGAGTAGATAGTGGGCCCTGCAGTGTGGAGGGGAGTGTGGGCCCTGCAGTGTGGAGGGGAGTGTGGGCCCTGCAGTGTGGAGGGGAGTGTGGGCCCTGCAGTGTGGAGGGGAGTGTGGGCCCTGCAGTGTGGAGGGGAGTGTGGGCCCTGCAGTGTGGGCCCTGCAGTGTGGAGGGGAGTGTGGGCCCTGCAGTGTGGAGGGGAGTGTGGGCCCTGCAGTGTGGAGGGGAGTGTGGGCACTGCAGTGTGGAGAGGAGTGTGGGCCCTGCAGTGTGGAGGGGAGTGTGCCCTGCAGTGTGGAGGGGAGTGTGGGCCCTGCAGTGTGGAGGGGAGTGTGGGCCCTGCAGTGTGGGCCCTGCAGTGTGGAGGGGAGTGTGGGCCCTGCAGTGTGGAGGGGAGTGTGGGCCCTGCAGTGTGGAGGGGAGTGTGGGCCCTGCAGTGTGGAGGGGTGTGTGGGCCCTGCAGTGTGGAGGGGAGTGTGGGCCCTGCAGTGTGGAGGGGAGTGTGGGCCCTGCAGTGTGGAGGGGAGTGTGGGCCCTGCATTGTGGAGGGGAGTGTGGGCCCTGCATTGTGGAGGGGAGTGTGGGCCCTGCAATGGGGAGGGGAGAGTGGGCCCTGCAATGGGAGGGGAGAGTGGGCCCTGCAATGGGAGGGGAGAGTGGGCCCTGCAATGGGAAGGGAGTGTGAGCCCTGCAATGGGAAGGGGAGAGTGAGCCCTGCAATGGGGAGGGGAGAGTGAGCCCTGCAGTGCGGAGGGGAGAGTGAGCCCTGCAGTCTGGAGGGGAGTGTGAGCCCTGCAGTCTGGAGGGGAGAGTGGGCCCTGCAGTGCGGAGGGGAGAGTGAGCCCTGCAGTGCGGAGGGGAGAGTGAGCCCTGCAGTGCGGAGGGGAGAGTGAGCCCTGCAGTGCGAAGGGGAGAGTGAGCCCTGCAGTGCGGAGGGGAGAGTGAGCCCTGCAGTGCGGAGGGGAGTGTGAGCCCTGCAGTGCGGAGGGGAGTGTGAGCCCTGCAATGGGAAGAGGAGAGTGGTCCCTGTAATCGGGAGGGGAGAGTGGGCATTGCAATAGGGAGGGGAGAGTGGGCATTGCAATAGGGAGGGGAGAGTGGGCATTGCAATAGGGAGGGGAGAGTGGGCCCTGCAATAGGGAGGGGAGAGTGGGCATTGCAATAGGGAGGGGAGAGTGGGCATTGCAATAGGGAGGGGAGAGTGGGCATTGCAATAGGGAGGGGAGAGTGGGCCCTGCAATAGGGAGGGGAGAGTGGGCCCTGCAATAGGGAGGGGAGAGTGGGCCCTGCAATAGGGAGGGGAGTGTGAGCCCTGCAAAGGGGAGGGGAGTGTGAGCCCTGCAAAGGGGAGGGGAGTGTGGGCCCTGAAATGGGGAGGGGAGTGTGAACCCTGCAATGGGGAGGGGAGAGTGGGACCTGCAATGGGGAGGGGAGTGTGGGCCCTGAAATGGGGAGGGGAGTGTGGGCCCTGCAATGGGGAGGAGAATGTGAACCCTGCAATGGGGAGGGGAGAGTGGGCCCTGCAGTGCGGAGGGGAGAGTGGGCCCTGCAGTGCGGAGGGGAGAGTGGGCCCTGCTGTGCGGAGGGGAGAGTGGGCCCTGCAGTGCGGAGGGGAGAGTAGGCCCTGCAGTGCGGAGGGGAGAGTGGGCCCTGCAGTGCGGAGGGGAGAGTGGGCCCTGCTGTGCGGAGGGGAGAGTGAGCCCTGCAATGGGGAGTGGAGAGTGGGCCCTGCAATGGGGAGTGGAGAGTGGGCCCTGCAATGGGGAGTGGAGAGTGGGCCCTGCAATGGGGAGTGGAGAGTGGGCCGTGCAATGGGGAGTAGATAGTGGGCCCTGCAGTGTGGAGGGGAGTGTGGGCCCTGCAGTGTGGAGGGGAGAGTGGGCCCTGCAATGGGAGGGGAGAGTGGGCCCTGCAATGGGAGGGGAGTGTGAGCCCTGCAATGGGAAGGGGAGAGTGAGCCCTGCAATGGGGAGGGGAGAGTGAGCCCTGCAGTGCGGAGGGAACAGTGAGCCCTGCAGTCTGGAGGGGAGTGTGAGCCTTGCAGTCTGGAGGGGTGAGTGGGCCTTGCAGTGCGGAGGGGAGAGTGAGCCCTGCAGTGCGGAGGGGAGAGTGAGCCCTGCAGTGCGGAGGGGAGAGTGAGCCCTGCTGTGCGGAGGGGAGAGTGGGCCCTGCAATGGGGAGGGGAGTGTGGGCCCTGCAATGGGGAGTGGAGAGTGGGCCGTGCAATGGGGAGTGAAGAGTGGGCCGTGCAATGGGGAGGGGAGAGTGGGCCCTGCAGTGCGGAGGGGAGAGTGGTCCCTGCAGTGCGGAGGGGAGAGTGGTCCCTGCAGTGCGGAGGGGAGAGTGGGCCCTGCAGTGCGGAGGGGAGAGTAGGCCCTGCAGTGCGGAGGGGAGAGTGGGCCCTGCAGTGCGGAGGGGAGAGTGGGCCCTGCTGTGCGGAGGGGAGAGTGAGCCCTGCAATGGGGAGTGGAGAGTGGGCCCTGCAATGGGGAGTGGAGAGTGGGCCCTGCAATGGGGAGTGGAGAGTGGGCCCTGCAATGGGGAGTGGAGAGTGGGCCGTGCAATGGGGAGTAGATAGTGGGCCCTGCAGTGTGGAGGGGAGTGTGGGCCCTGCAGTGTGGAGGGGAGTGTGGGCCCTGCAGTGTGGAGGGGAGTGTGGGCCCTGCAGTGTGGAGGGGAGTGTGGGCCCTGCAGTGTGGAGGGGAGTGTGGGCCCTGCAGTGTGGGCCCTGCAGTGTGGAGGGGAGTGTGGGCCCTGCAGTGTGGAGGGGAGTGTGGGCCCTGCAGTGTGGAGGGGAGTGTGGGCACTGCAGTGTGGAGAGGAGTGTGGGCCCTGCAGTGTGGAGGGGAGTGTGGGCCCTGCAGTGTGGAGGGGAGTGTGGGCCCTGCAGTGTGGAGGGGAGTGTGGGCCCTGCAGTGTGGAGGGGAGTGTGGGCCCTGCAGTGTGGAGGGGAGTGTGGGCCCTGCAGTGTGGAGGGGAGTGTGGGCCCTGCAGTGTGGAGGGGAGTGTGGGCCCTGCAGTGTGGAGGGGAGTGAGGGCCCTGCATTGTGGAGGGGAGTGTGGGCCCTGCATTGTGGAGGGGAGTGTGGGCCCTGCAATGGGGAGGGGAGAGTGGGCCCTGCAATGGGAGGGGAGAGTGGGCCCTGCAATGGGAGGGGAGTGTGAGCCCTGCAATGGGAAGGGGAGAGTGAGCCCTGCAATGGGGAGGGGAGAGTGAGCCCTGCAGTGCGGAGGGGAGAGTGAGCCCTGCAGTCTGGAGGGGAGTGTGAGCCCTGCAGTCTGGAGGGGAGAGTGGGCCCTGCAGTGCGGAGGGGAGAGTGAGCCCTGCAGTGCGAAGGGGAGAGTGAGCCCTGCAGTGTGGAGGGGAGAGTGAGCCCTGCAGTGCGGAGGGGAGAGTGGGCCCTGCAGTGCGGAGGGGAGAGTGAGCCCTGCAGTGCGAAGGGGAGAGTGAGCCCTGCAGTGTGGAGGGGAGAGTGAGCCCTGCAGTGCGGAGGGGAGAGTGAGCCCTGCAGTGCGGAGGGGAGTGTGAGCCCTGCAATGGGAAGAGGAGAGTGGTCCCTGTAATCGGGAGGGGAGAGTGGGCATTGCAATAGGGAGGGGAGAGTGGGCATTGCAATAGGGAGGGGAGAGTGGGCATTGCAATAGGGAGGGGAGAGTGGGCATTGCAATAGGGAGGGGAGAGTGGGCCCTGCAATAGGGAGGGGAGAGTGGGCATTGCAATAGGGAGGGGAGAGTGGGCATTGCAATAGGGAGGGGAGAGTGGGCCCTGCAATAGGGAGGGGAGAGTGGGCCCTGCAATAGGGAGGGGAGAGTGGGCATTGCAATAGGGAGGGGAGTGTGAGCCCTGCAAAGGGGAGGGGAGTGTGAGCCCTGCAAAGGGGAGGGGAGTGTGGGCCCTGAAATGGGGAGGGGAGTGTGAACCCTGCAATGGGGAGGGGAGAGTGGGACCTGCAATGGGGAGGGGAGTGTGGGCCCTGCAATGGGGAGGAGAATGTGAACCCTGCAATGGGGAGGGGAGAGTGGGCCCTGCAGTGCGGAGGGGAGAGTGGGCATTGCAGTGGGGAGGGGAGAGTGGGCCCTGCAGTGCGGAGGGGAGAGTGGGCCCTGCAGTGCGGAGGGAAGAGTGAGCCCTGCAATGGGGAGGGGAGAGTGGGCCCTGCAGTGCGGAGGGGAGAGTGGGCCCTGCAGTGCGGAGGGCAGAGTGGGCCCTGCAATGGGGAGGGGAGAGTGAGCCCTACAATGGGGAGGGGAGAGTGGGCCCTACAATGGGGAGGGGAGAGTGGGCCCTGCAGAGTGGAGGGGAGTTTTGGTCGTGCAATGTGAAGGGGTGTGTGGGTCGCGCAGTGTGGAGGGGAGACTGAGCCCTGCAATGGGGGGTGGGGGGTGAGTACCCCTGTAGTGTGGAGGGGAGTGCGAGCCCTGTACAGTGGAGTGGAGTGTGGGCCCTGCAGTGTGGAGGGGAGAGTGGGCCCTGCAGTGTGGAGGGGAGTGTGAGCCCTGCAGTGTGGAGGGGAGAGTGGGCCCTGCAGGGTGGAGGGGGGAGTGGGCCCTGCAGTGTGGAGGGGGGAGTGGGCCCTGCAGCAGCGGAGGGGAGTGTGGGACATGCAATGGGGAGGGGAGTGTGGGCCCTGCAATGGGGAGGGGAGAGTGAGCCCTGCAATGGAGGGGGGGGGGGGGGAGAGAGAGAGTGAGCCCTGCAATGGAGGGGGGGGGGGGGGGGAGAGTGAGCCCTGCAATGGGGAGGGGAGAATGGGACATGCAGTGCGGAGGGGAGAGTGGGCCCTGCAATGGGGAGGGGAGAGTGAGCCCTGCAATGGGGAGGGGAGTGTGAGCCCTGCAATGGGGAGGGGAGTGTGAGCCCTGCAGTGCGGAGGGGAGGATGAGCCCTGCAGTGCGGAGGGGAGAGTGGGCCCTGCAGTGCGGAGGGGAGAGTGGGCCCTGCAGTGCGGAGGGGAGAGTGGGCATTACAGTGGGGAGGGGAGAGTGGGCCCTGTAATGGGGAGGGGAGAATGGGACATGCAATGGGGAGGGGAGAGTGAGCCCAGCAATGAAGAGGGCAGTGTGAGCCTGCAATGGAGAGGGCAGTGTGAGCCCTATAATGGGGAGGGCAGTGTGAGCCCTGCAGTGCGGAGGGGAGAGTGGGACCTGCAGTGTGGAGGAGAGAGTGGGCCCTGCAGTGTGGAGGGGAGAGTGGGCCCAGCAGTGTGGAGGGGAGAGTGGGCCCAGCAGTGTGGAGGGGAGAGTGGGCCCAGCAGTGTGGAGGGGAGAGTGGGCCCAGCAGTGTGGAGGGGACAGTGGGCCCAGCAGTGTGGAGGGGACAGTGGGCCCAGCAGTGTGGAGGGGAGAGTGGGCCCAGCAGTGTGGAGGGGAGAGTGGGCCCAGCAGTGTGGAGGGGAGAGTGGGCCCAGCAGTGTGGAGGGGAGAGTGGGCCCAGCAATGGGGAGGGGAATGTGAACCCTGCAATGGGGAGGGGAGAGTGGGACCTGCAATGGGGAGGGGAGAGTGGGACCTGCAATGGGGAGGGGAGTGTGGGCCCTGAAATGGGGAGGGGAGTGTGGGCCCTGCAATGGGGAGGGGAATGTGAACCCTGCAATGGGGAGGGGAGAGTGGGCCCTGCAGTGCGGAGGGGAGAGTGGGCATTGCAGTGGGGAGGGGAGAGTGGGCCCTGCAGTGCGGAGGGGAGAGTGGGCCCTGCTGTGTGGAGGGGAGAGTGGGCCCTGCTGTGTGGAGGGGAGAGTGGGCATTGCAGTGTGGAGGGGAGAGTGGGCCCTGCAGTGCGGAGGGGAGAGTGGGCCCTGCAGTGCGGAGGGGAGAGTGGGCCGTGCAGTGCGGAGGGGAGAGTGGGCCCTGCAGTGCGGAGGGGAGAGTGGGCCCTGAAATGGGGAGGGGAGTGTGGGCCCTGAAATGGGGAGGGGAGTGTGGGCCCTGCAATGGGGAGGGGAATGTGAACCCTGCAATGGGGAGGGGAGAGTGGGCCCTGCAGTGCGGAGGGGAGAGTGGGCCCTGCAGTGCGGAGGGGAGAGTTGGCCCTGAAATGGGGAGGGGAGTGTGGGCCCTGAAATGGGGAGGGGAGTGTGGGCCCTGCAATGGGGAGGGGAATGTGAACCCTGCAATGGGGAGGGGAGAGTGAGCCCTGCAGTGCGGAGGGGAGAGTGGGCATTGCAGTGGGGAGGGGAGAGTGGGCCCTGCAGTGCGGAGGGGAGAGTGGGCATTGCAGTGTGGAGGGGAGAGTGGGCCCTGCAGTGCGGAGGGGAGAGTGGGCCCTGCAGTGCGGAGGGGAGAGTGGGCCCTGCAGTGCGGAGGGGAGAGTGGGCCGTGCAGTGCGGAGGGGAGAGTGGGCCCTGAAATGGGGAGGGGAGTGTGGGCCCTGAAATGGGGAGGGGAGTGTGGGCCCTGCAATGGGGAGGGGAGAGTGGGCCCTGCAGTGCGGAGGGGAGAGTGGGCCCTGCAGTGCGGAGGGGAGAGTGGGCCCTGCAGTGCGGAGGGGAGAGTGGGCCCTGAAATGGGGAGGGGAGTGTGGGCCCTGAAATGGGGAGGGGAATGTGAACCCTGCAATGGGGAGGGGAATGTGAACCCTGCAATGGGTGGCGGGGGAGAGAGTGAGCCGTCCAATGGGGGGGGGAGGGGGGCGAAGAGAGTGAGCCCTGCAATGGGGGGGGGGGGAGAGAGTGAGCCCTGCAATGGGGGGGGGAGGGGGGCGAAGAGAGTGAGCCCTGCAATGGGGTGGGGGGGGGAGAGAGGGAGCACTGCAATGGGTGGGGGGGGGAGAGAGAGTGAGCCCTGCAATGGGGGGGGGGGGGAGAGAGTGAGCCCTGCAATGGGTGGGGGGGGAAGTGGGTGAGCCCTGCAATGGGTGGGGGGGGGAAGAGGGTGAGCCCTGCAATGGGTGGGGGGGGGGGGGGAGAGTGAGCCCTGCAATGGGTGGGGGGGGGGGGGGGGGGAGAGTGAGCCCTGTAATGGGAAGGGGAGAATGAGCCCTGCAATGGGGAGGGGAGGGTGAGCCCTGCAATGGGGAGGGGAGGGTGAGCCCTGCAATGGGGAGGGGAGGGTGGGCCCTGCAGTGCGAAGGGGAGTGTGGGACATGCAATGGGGAGGGCAGAGTGGGCCCTGCAATGGGGAGGGCAGAGTGGGCCCTGCAATGGGGAGGGGAGAGTGAGCCCTACAATGGGGAGGGGAGAGTGGGCCCTACAATGGGGAGGGGAGAGTGAGCCCTGCAATGGGGGGGGCGGGGGAGAGAGTGAGCCCTGCAATGAGGGGGGGGGGAGAGAGTGAGCCCTGCAATGGGTGGGGGGGGTGGGGGGGGGGAAAGTGAGCCCTGCAATGGGGGGGGGGAGAGAGTGAGCCCTGCAATGGGGGGGGGGGGGGGAGAGAGTGAGCCCTGCAATGGGGAGGGGAGAGTGGGCCCTGCAATGGGGAGGGGAGAGTGGGCCCTGCAATGGGGAGGGGAGAGTGGGCCCTGCAGTGCGGAGGGGAGAGTGGGCCCTGCAGTGCGGAGGGGAGAGTGGGCCCTGCAGTGCGGAGGGGAGAGTAGGCCCTGCAGTGCGGAGGGGAGAGTGGGCCCTGCAATGGGGAGGGGAGAGTGGGCCCTGCAGTGCAGAGGGGAGAGTGAGCCCTGCTGTGCGGAGGGGAGAGTGGGCCCTGCAATGGGGAGGGGAGAGTGGGCCCTGCAATGGGGAGTGGAGAGTGGGCCGTGCAATGGGGAGTGAAGAGTGGGCCGTGCAATGGGGAGGGGAGAGTGGGCCCTGCAGTGCGGAGGGGAGAGTGGTCCCTGCAGTGCGGAGGGGAGAGTGGTCCCTGCAGTGCGGAGGGGAGAGTGGGCCCTGCAGTGCGGAGGGGAGAGTAGGCCCTGCAGTGCGGAGGGGAGAGTAGGCCCTGCAGTGCGGAGGGGAGAGTGGGCCCTGCAGTGCGGAGGGGAGAGTGGGCCCTGCAATGGGGAGGGGAGAGTGGGCCCTGCATTGCGGAGGGGAGAGTGGGCCCTGCAGTGCGGAGGGGAGAGTGGGCCCTGCAGTGCGGAGGGGAGAGTGGGCCCTGCAGTGCGGAGGGGAGAGTGAGCCCTGCAATGGGGAGTGGAGAGTGGGCCCTGCAATGGGGAGTGGAGAGTGGGCCCTGCAATGGGGAGTGGAGAGTGGGCCCTGCAATGGGGAGTGGAGAGTGGGCCCTGCAATGGGGAGTGGAGAGTGGGCCCTGCAATGGGGAGTGGAGAGTGGGCCCTGCAATGGGGAGTGGAGAGTGGGCCCTGCAATGGGGAGTGGAGAGTGGGCCCTGCAATGGGGAGTGGAGAGTGGGCTGTGCAATGGGGAGTAGATAGTGGGCCCTGCAGTGTGGAGGGGAGTGTGGGCCCTGCAGTGTGGAGGGGAGTGTGGGCCCTGCAGTGTGGAGGGGAGTGTGGGCCCTGCAGTGTGGAGGGGAGTGTGGGCCCTGCAGTGTGGAGGGGAGTGTGGGCCCTGCAGTGTGGGCCCTGCAGTGTGGAGGGGAGTGTGGGCCCTGCAGTGTGGAGGGGAGTGTGGGCCCTGCAGTGTGGAGGGGAGTGTGGGCACTGCAGTGTGGAGGGGAGTGTGGGCCCTGCAGTGTGGAGGGGAGTGTGGGCCCTGCAGTGTGGAGGGGAGTGTGGGCCCTGCAGTGTGGAGGGGAGTGTGGGCCCTGCAGTGTGGAGGGGAGTGTGGGCCCTGCAGTGTGGAGGGGAGTGTGGGCCCTGCAGTGTGGAGGGGAGTGTGGGCCCTGCAGTGTGGAGGGGAGTGTGGGCCCTGCAGTGTGGAGGGGAGTGTGGGCCCTGCAGTGTGGAGGGGAGTGTGGGCCCTGCAGTGTGGAGGGGAGTGTGGGCCCTGCAGTGTGGAGGGGAGTGTGGGCCCTGCAGTGTGGAGGGGAGTGTGGGCACTGCAGTGTGGAGGGGAGTGTGGGCCCTGCATTGTGGAGGGGAGTGTGGGCCCTGCATTGTGGAGGGGAGTGTGGGCCCTGCAATGGGGAGGGGAGAGTGGGCCCTGCAATGGGAGGGGAGAGTGTGCCCTGCAATGGGAGGGGAGAGTGTGCCCTGCAATGGGAGGGGAGTGTGAGCCCTGCAATGGGAAGGGGAGAGTGAGCCCTGCAATGGGGAGGGGAGAGTGAGCCCTGCAGTGCGGAGGGAAGAGTGAGCCCTGCAGTCTGGAGGGGAGAGTGGGCCCTGCAGTGCGGAGGGGAGAGTGAGCCCTGCAGTGCGGAGGGGAGAGTGAGCCCTGCAGTGCGGAGGGGAGAGTGAGCCCTGCAGTGCGGAGGGGAGAGTGAGCCCTGCAGTGCGGAGGGGAGAGTGAGCCCTGCAGTGCGGAGGGGAGAGTGGGCCCTGCAGTGCGGAGGGGAGAGTGGGCCCTGCAGTGCGGAGGGGAGAGTGAGCCCTGCAGTGCGGAGGGGAGAGTGGGCCCTGCAGTGCGGAGGGGAGAGTGAGCCCTGCAGTGCGGAGGGGAGAGTGAGCCCTGCAGTGCGGAGGGGAGAGTGAGCCCTGCAGTGCGAAGGGGAGAGTGAGCCCTGCAGTGCGGAGGGGAGAGTGAGCCCTGCAGTGCGAAGGGGAGAGTGAGCCCTGCAGTGTGGAGGGGAGAGTGAGCCCTGCAGTGCGGAGGGGAGTGTGAGCCCTGCAATGGGAAGAGGAGAGTGGTCCCTGTAATCGGGAGGGGAGAGTGGGCATTGCAATAGGGAGGGGAGAGTGGGCATTGCAATAGGGAGGGGAGAGTGGGCCCTGCAATAGGGAGGGGAGAGTGGGCATTGCAATAGGGAGGGGAGAGTGGGCATTGCAATAGGGAGGGGAGAGTGGGCCCTGCAATAGGGAGGGGAGAGTGGGCATTGCAATAGGGAGGGGAGAGTGGGCATTGCAATAGGGAGGGGAGAGTGGGCATTGCAATAGGGAGGGGAGAGTGGGCCCTGCAATAGGGAGGGGAGAGTGGGCCCTGCAATAGGGAGGGGAGAGTGGGCCCTGCAATAGGGAGGGGAGAGTGGGCCCTGCAATAGGGAGGGGAGAGTGGGCCCTGCAATAGGGAGGAGAGAGTGGGCCCTGCAATGGGGAGGGGAGTGTGAGCCCTGCAATGGGGAGGGGAGTGTGAGCCCTGCAAAGGGGAGGGGAGTGTGGGCCCTGAAATGGGGAGGGGAGTGTGAACCCTGCAATGGGGAGGGGAGAGTGGGACCTGCAATGGGGAGGGGAGTGTGGGCCCTGAAATGGGGAGGGGAGTGTGAACCCTGCAATGGGGAGGAGAATGTGAACCCTGCAATGGGGAGGGGAGAGTGGGCCCTGCAGTGCGGAGGGGAGAGTGGGCCCTGCAGTGCGGAGGGGAGAGTGGGCCCTGCAGTGCGGAGGGGAGAGTGGGCCCTGCAGTGCGGAGGGGAGAGTGGGCCCTGCTGTGTGGAGGGGAGAGTGGGCATTGCAGTGCGGAGGGGAGAGTGGGCCCTGCAGTGCGGAGGGGAGAGTGGGCCCTGCAGTGCGGAGGGGTGAGTGGGCCCTGCAGTGCGGAGGGGAGAGTGAGCCCTGCAGTGCGGAGGGGAGAGTGAGCCCTGCAGTGCGAAGGGGAGAGTGAGCCCTGCAGTGTGGAGGGGAGAGTGAGCCCTGCAGTGCGGAGGGGAGAGTGAGCCCTGCAGTGCGAAGGGGAGTGTGAGCCCTGCAATGGGAAGAGGAGAGTGGTCCCTGTAATCGGGAGGGGAGAGTGGGCATTGCAGTGCGGAGGGGAGAGTGGGCCCTGCAGTGCGGAGGGGAGAGTGGGCCCTGCAGTGCGGAGGGGTGAGTGGGCCCTGCAGTGCGGAGGGGAGAGTGAGCCCTGCAGTGCGGAGGGGAGAGTGAGCCCTGCAGTGCGAAGGGGAGAGTGAGCCCTGCAGTGTGGAGGGGAGAGTGAGCCCTGCAGTGCGGAGGGGAGAGTGAGCCCTGCAGTGCGAAGGGGAGTGTGAGCCCTGCAATGGGAAGAGGAGAGTGGTCCCTGTAATCGGGAGGGGAGAGTGGGCATTGCAATAGGGAGGGGAGAGTGGGCCCTGCAATAGGGAGGGGAGAGTGGGCATTGCAATAGGGAGGGGAGAGTGGGCATTGCAATAGGGAGGGGAGAGTGGGCCCTGCAATAGGGAGGGGAGAGTGGGCCCTGCAATAGGGAGGGGAGAGTGGGCCCTGCAATAGGGAGGGGAGAGTGGGCCCTGCAATAGGGAGGAGAGAGTGGGCCCTGCAATGGGGAGGGGAGTGTGAGCCCTGCAAAGGGGAGGGGAGTGTGGGCCCTAAAATGGGGAGGGGAGTGTGAACCCTGCAATGGGGAGGGGAGAGTGGGACCTGCAATGGGGAGGGGAGTGTGGGCCCTGAAATGGGGAGGGGAGTGTGAACCCTGCAATGGGGAGGAGAATGTGAACCCTGCAATGGGGAGGAGAATGTGAACCCTGCAATGGGGAGGGGAGAGTGAACCCTGCAATGGGGAGGAGAATGTGAACCCTGCAATGGGGAGGGGAGAGTGGGCCCTGCAGTGCGGAGGGGAGAGTGGGCCCTGCAGTGCGGAGGGGTGAGTGGGCCCTGAAATGGGGAGGGGAGTGTGGGCCCTGAAATGGGGAGGGGAGTGTGGGCCCTGCAATGGGGAGGGGAATGTGAACCCTGCAATGGGGAGGGGAGAGTGAGCCCTGCAATGGGGGGGGGGGGGGGAAGAGAGTGAGCCCTGCAATGGGTGGGGGGTGTGGGGGGGGGGGGGAGAGTGAGCCCTGCAATGGGGGGGGGGGGTGGGGGGGTGAGAGAGTGAGCCCTTCAATGGGGGGGAGAGAGTGAGCCCTGCATTGGCGGGGAGAGAGTGAGCCCTGCACTGGTGGGGGGGGAGAGAGTGAGCCCTGCAATGGGGAGGGGAGAGTGGGCCCTGCAATGGGGAGTGGAGAGTGGGCCGTGCAATGGGGAGTGGAGAGTGGGCCCTGCAATGGGGAGTGGAGAGTGGGCCGTGCAATGGGGAGTAGATAGTGGGCCCTGCAGTGTGGAGGGGAGTGTGGGCCCTGCAGTGTGGAGGGGAGAGTGGGCCCTGCAGTGTGGAGGGGAGAGTGGGCCCTGCAGTGCGGAGGGGAGAGTGGGCCCTGCAGTGCGGAGGGGAGAGTGGGCCCTGCTGTGCGGAGGGGAGAGTGAGCCCTGCAATGGGGAGTGGAGAGTGGGCCCTGCAATGGGGAGTGGAGAGTGGGCCCTGCAATGGGGAGTGGAGAGTGGGCCCTGCAATGGGGAGTGGAGAGTGGGCCGTGCAATGGGGAGTAGATAGTGGGCCCTGCAGTGTGGAGGGGAGTGTGGGCCCTGCAGTGTGGAGGGGAGTGTGGGCCCTGCAGTGTGGAGGGGAGTGTGGGCCCTGCAGTGTGGAGGGGAGTGTGGGCCCTGCAGTGTGGAGGGGAGTGTGGGCCCTGCAGTGTGGAGGGGAGTGTGGGCCCTGCAGTGTGGAGGGGAGTGTGGGCCCTGCAGTGTGGAGGGGAGTGTGGGCCCTGCAGTGTGGAGGGGAGTGTGGGCCCTGCAGTGTGGAGGGGAGTGTGGGCCCTGCAGTGTGGAGGGGAGTGTGGGCCCTGCAGTGTGGAGGGGAGTGTGGGCCCTGCATTGTGGAGGGGAGTGTGGGCCCTGCATTGTGGAGGGGAGTGTGGGCCCTGCAATGGGGAGGGGAGAGTGGGCCCTGCAATGGGAGGGGAGAAGTGGGCCCTGCAATGGGAGGGGAGAGTGGGCCCTGCAATGGGAGGGGAGAGTGGGCCCTGCAATGGGAGGGGAGTGTGAGCCCTGCAATGGGAAGGGGAGAGTGAGCCCTGCAATGGGGAGGGGAGAGTGAGCCCTGCAGTCTGGAGGGGAGTGTGAGCCCTGCAGTCTGGAGGGGAGAGTGGGCCCTGCAGTGCGGAGGGGAGAGTGAGCCCTGCAGTGCGGAGGGGAGAGTGAGCCCTGCAGTGCGGAGGGGAGAGTGAGCCCTGCAGTGCGGAGGGGAGTGTGAGCCCTGCAATGGGAAGAGGAGAGTGGTCCCTGTAATCGGGAGGGGAGAGTGGGCATTGCAATAGGGAGGGGAGAGTGGGCATTGCAATAGG
Source organism: Chiloscyllium plagiosum (assembly GCF_037043375.1). Taxonomy (NCBI): domain Eukaryota; kingdom Metazoa; phylum Chordata; class Chondrichthyes; order Orectolobiformes; family Hemiscylliidae; genus Chiloscyllium; species Chiloscyllium plagiosum. The sequence continues at coordinate 64,908,724 of NW_028270158.1, read as the reverse complement.
GAGGGGAGAGTGGGCCCTGCAATAGGGAGGGGAGAGTGGGCATTGCAATAGGGAGGGGAGAGTGGGCCCTGCAATAGGGAGGGGAGAGTGGGCCCAGCAATAGGGAAGGGAGAGTGGGCCCTGCAATAGGGAGGGGAGAGTGGGCCCTGCAATAGGGAGGGGAGAGTGGGCCCTGCAATAGGGAGGGGAGAGTGGGCCCTGCAATAGGGAGGGGAGAGTGGGCCCTGCAATAGGGAGGAGAGTGTGGGCCCTGCAATAGGGAGGAGAGAGTGGGCCCTGCAATGGGGAGGGGAGTGTGAGCCCTGCAATGGGGAGGGGAGTGTGAGCCCTGCAAAGGGGAGGGGAGAGTGGGCCCTGCAGTGTGGAGGGGAGAGTGGGCCCTGCAGTGCGGAGGGGAGAGTGGGCCCTGCAGTGCGGAGGGGAGAGTGGGCCCTGCAGTGCGGAGGGGAGAGTGGGCCCTGCAGTGCGGAGGGGAGAGTGGGCCCTGCAGTGCGGAGGGGAGAGTGGGCCCTGCAGTGCGGAGGGGAGAGTGGGCCCTGCAGTGCGGAGGGGAGAGTGGGCCCTGCAGTGCGGAGGGTAGAGTGGGCCCTGCAGTGCGGAGGGGAGTGTGGGCCCTGCAATGGGGAGGGGAGTGTGGGCCCTGCAGTGTGGAGGGGAGAGTGGGCCCTGCAGTGTGGAGGGGAGAGTGGGCCCTGCAATGGGGAGGGGAGTGTGAGCCCTGCAGTGCAGAGGGGAGAGTGAACCCTGAAGTGTGGAGGGGAGAGTGAGCCTTGCAGTGTGGAGGAGAGATTGGGCCCTGCATTGGGGAGGGGAGGGGAGGGGAGTGTGGGCCCTGCAGTGGGGAGGGGAGAGGGTGCCCTGCAGTGGGGAGGGGAGAGTGGGCCCTGCAGTGGGGAGGGGAGAGTGGGCCCTGCAGTGCGGAGGGGAGAGTGGGCCCCGCAGTGCGGAGGGGCGAGTGGGCCCCGCAGTGCGGAGGGGAGAGTGGGCCCCGCAGTGCGGAGTGGACAGTGGGCCCTGCAGTGCGGAGGGGAGAGTGGGCCCTGCAGTGCGGAGGGGAGAGTGGGCCCTGCAGTGCGGAGGGGAGAGTGGGCCCTGCAGTGCGGAGGGGAGAGTGGGCCCTGCAGTGCGGAGGGGAGTGTGGGCCCTGCAGTGCGGAGGGGAGTGTGGGCCCTGCAATGGCGAGGGGAGTGTGGGCCCTGCAGTGGGGAGGGGAGTGTGGGCCCTGCAGTGGGGAGGGGAGTGTGGGCCCTGCAGTGGGGAGGGGAGTGTGGGCCCTGCAGTGGGGAGGGGAGAGTGGGCCCTGCAGTGGGGAGGGAAGTGTGGGCCCTGCAGTGGGGAGAGGAGTGTGGGCCCTGCAGTGTTGAGGGGAGTGTGGGCCCTGCAGTGTGGAGGGGAGTGTGGGCCCTGCAGTGTGGAGGGGAGTGTGGGCCCTGCAGTGTGGAGGGGAGTGTGGGCCCTGCAGTGTGGAGGGGAGTGTGGGCCCTGCAGTGTGGAGGGGAGTGTGGGCCCTGCAGTGTGGAGGGGAGTGTGGGCCCTGCAGTGTGGAGGGGAGTGTGGGCCCTGCAGTGCGGAGGGGAGTGTGGGCCCTGCAGTGCGGAGGGGAGTGTGGGCCCTGCAGTGCGGAGGGGAGTGTGGGCCCTGCAGTGCGGAGGGGAGAGTGGGCCCTGCAGTGCGGAGGGGAGAGTGAGCCCTGCAGTGAGAGTGGAGAGTGATCCCAGCAATGGGGAGGGGAGAGTGGGCCCTGCAGAGTGGAGGGGAGTGTGAGCCCTGCAGTGTGGAGGGGAGTGTGGGCCCTGCAGTGTGGAGGGGAGTGTGGGCCCTGCAGTGTGGAGGGGAGTGTGGGCCCTGCAGTGTGGAGGGGAGTGTGGGCCCTGCAGTGTGGAGGGGAGTGTGGGCCCTGCAGTGTGGAGGGGAGTGTGGGCCCTGCAGTGTGGAGGGGAGTGTGGGCCCTGCGCTGGGGAGTGGAGTGCGGGCCCTGCGCTGGGGAGTGGAGTGCGGGCCCTGCGCTGGGGAGTGGAGTGCGGGCCCTGCGCTGGGGAGTGGAGTGCGGGCCCTGCGCTGGGGAGTGGAGTGCGGGCCCTGCGCTGGGGAGTGGAGTGCGGGCCCTGCGCTGGGGAGTGGAGTGCGGGCCCTGCGCTGGGGAGTGGAGTGCGGGCCCTGCGCTGGGGAGTGGAGTGCGGGCCCTGCGCTGGGGAGTGGAGTGCGGGCCCTGCGCTGGGGAGTGGAGTGCGGGCCCTGCGCTGGGGAGTGGAGTGCGGGCCCTGCGCTGGGGAGTGGAGTGCGGGCCCTGCGCTGGGGAGTGGAGTGCGGGCCCTGCGCTGGGGAGTGGAGTGCGGGCCCTGCGCTGGGGAGTGGAGTGCGGGCCCTGCGCTGGGGAGTGGAGTGCGGGCCCTGCGCTGGGGAGTGGAGTGCGGGCCCTGCGCTGGGGAGTGGAGTGCGGGCCCTGCGCTGGGGAGTGGAGTGCGGGCCCTGCGCTGGGGAGTGGAGTGCGGGCCCTGCGCTGGGGAGTGGAGTGCGGGCCCTGCGCTGGGGAGTGGAGTGCGGGCCCTGCGCTGGGGAGTGGAGTGCGGGCCCTGCGCTGGGGAGTGGAGTGCGGGCCCTGCGCTGGGGAGTGGAGTGCGGGCCCTGCGCTGGGGAGTGGAGTGCGGGCCCTGCGCTGGGGAGTGGAGTGCGGGCCCTGCGCTGGGGAGTGGAGTGCGGGCCCTGCGCTGGGGAGTGGAGTGCGGGCCCTGCGCTGGGGAGTGGAGTGCGGGCCCTGCGCTGGGGAGTGGAGTGCGGGCCCTGCGCTGGGGAGTGGAGTGCGGGCCCTGCGCTGGGGAGTGGAGTGCGGGCCCTGCGCTGGGGAGTGGAGTGCGGGCCCTGCGCTGGGGAGTGGAGTGCGGGCCCTGCGCTGGGGAGTGGAGTGCGGGCCCTGCGCTGGGGAGTGGAGTGCGGGCCCTGCGCTGGGGAGTGGAGTGCGGGCCCTGCGCTGGGGAGTGGAGTGCGGGCCCTGCGCTGGGGAGTGGAGTGCGGGCCCTGCGCTGGGGAGTGGAGTGCGGGCCCTGCGCTGGGGAGTGGAGTGCGGGCCCTGCGCTGGGGAGTGGAGTGCGGGCCCTGCGCTGGGGAGTGGAGTGCGGGCCCTGCGCTGGGGAGTGGAGTGCGGGCCCTGCGCTGGGGAGTGGAGTGCGGGCCCTGCGCTGGGGAGTGGAGTGCGGGCCCTGCGCTGGGGAGTGGAGTGCGGGCCCTGCGCTGGGGAGTGGAGTGCGGGCCCTGCGCTGGGGAGTGGAGTGCGGGCCCTGCGCTGGGGAGTGGAGTGCGGGCCGTGCAATGGGGAGTAGATAGTGGGCCCTGCAGTGTGGAGGGGAGTGTGGGCCCTGCAGTGTGGAGGGGAGTGTGGGCCCTGCAGTGTGGAGGGGAGTGTGGGCCCTGCAGTGTGGAGGGGAGTGTGGGCCCTGCAGTGTGGAGGGGAGTGTGGGCCCTGCAGTGTGGAGGGGAGTGTGGGCCCTGCAGTGTGGAGGGGAGTGTGGGCCCTGCAGTGTGGAGGGGAGTGTGGGCCCTGCATTGTGGAGGGGAGTGTGGGCCCTGCATTGTGGAGGGGAGTGTGGGCCCTGCAATGGGGAGGGGAGAGTGGGCCCTGCAATGGGAGGGGAGAAGTGGGCCCTGCAATGGGAGGGGAGAGTGGGCCCTGCAATGGGAGGGGAGAGTGGGCCCTGCAATGGGAGGGGAGTGTGAGCCCTGCAATGGGAAGGGGAGAGTGAGCCCTGCAATGGGGAGGGGAGAGTGAGCCCTGCAGTCTGGAGGGGAGTGTGAGCCCTGCAGTCTGGAGGGGAGAGTGGGCCCTGCAGTGCGGAGGGGAGAGTGAGCCCTGCAGTGCGGAGGGGAGAGTGAGCCCTGCAGTGCGGAGGGGAGAGTGAGCCCTGCAGTGCGGAGGGGAGTGTGAGCCCTGCAATGGGAAGAGGAGAGTGGTCCCTGTAATCGGGAGGGGAGAGTGGGCATTGCAATAGGGAGGGGAGAGTGGGCATTGCAATAGGGAGGGGAGAGTGGGCCCTGCAATAGGGAGGGGAGAGTGGGCATTGCAATAGGGAGGGGAGAGTGGGCCCTGCAATAGGGAGGGGAGAGTGGGCCCAGCAATAGGGAAGGGAGAGTGGGCCCTGCAATAGGGAGGGGAGAGTGGGCCCTGCAATAGGGAGGGGAGAGTGGGCCCTGCAATAGGGAGGGGAGAGTGGGCCCTGCAATAGGGAGGGGAGAGTGGGCCCTGCAATAGGGAGGAGAGTGTGGGCCCTGCAATGGGGAGGAGAGAGTGGGCCCTGCAATGGGGAGGGCAGTGTGAGCCCTGCAATGGGGAGGGGAGTGTGAGCCCTGCAATGGGGAGGGGAGTGTGAGCCCTGCAAAGGGGAGGGGAGAGTGGGCCCTGCAGTGCGGAGGGGAGAGTGGGCCCTGCAGTGCGGAGGGGAGAGTGGGCCCTGCAGTGCGGAGGGGAGAGTGGGCCCTGCAGTGCGGAGGGGAGAGTGGGCCCTGCAGTGCGGAGGGGAGAGTGGGCCCTGCAGTGCGGAGGGGAGAGTGGGCCCTGCAGTGCGGAGGGGAGAGTGGGCCCTGCAGTGCGGAGGGTAGAGTGGGCCCTGCAGTGCGGAGGGGAGTGTGGGCCCTGCAATGGGGAGGGGAGTGTGGGCCCTGCAGTGTGGAGGGGAGAGTGGGCCCTGCAGTGTGGAGGGGAGAGTGGGCCCTGCAATGGGGAGGGGAGTGTGAGCCCTGCAGTGCAGAGGGGAGAGTGAACCCTGAAGTGCGGAGGGGAGAGTGAGCCTTGCAGTGTGGAGGAGAGATTGGGCCCTGCATTGGGGAGGGGAGGGGAGGGGAGTGTGGGCCCTGCAGTGGGGAGGGGAGAGGGTGCCCTGCAGTGGGGAGGGGAGAGTGGGCCCTGCAGTGGGGAGGGGAGAGTGGGCCCTGCAGTGCGGAGGGGAGAGTGGGCCCCGCAGTGCGGAGGGGCGAGTGGGCCCCGCAGTGCGGAGGGGAGAGTGGGCCCCGCAGTGCGGAGTGGACAGTGGGCCCTGCAGTGCGGAGGGGAGAGTGGGCCCTGCAGTGCGGAGGGGAGAGTGGGCCCTGCAGTGCGGAGGGGAGAGTGGGCCCTGCAGTGCGGAGGGGAGAGTGGGCCCTGCAGTGCGGAGGGGAGTGTGGGCCCTGCAGTGCGGAGGGGAGTGTGGGCCCTGCAATGGCGAGGGGAGTGTGGGCCCTGCAGTGGGGAGGGGAGTGTGGGCCCTGCAGTGGGGAGGGGAGTGTGGGCCCTGCAGTGGGGAAGGGAGTGTGGGCCCTGCAGTGGGGAGGGGAGAGTGGGCCCTGCAGTGGGGAGGGAAGTGTGGGCCCTGCAGTGGGGAGAGGAGTGTGGGCCCTGCAGTGTTGAGGGGAGTGTGGGCCCTGCAGTGTGGAGGGGAGTGTGGGCCCTGCAGTGTGGAGGGGAGTGTGGGCCCTGCAGTGTGGAGGGGAGTGTGGGCCCTGCAGTGTGGAGGGGAGTGTGGGCCCTGCAGTGTGGAGGGGAGTGTGGGCCCTGCAGTGTGGAGGGGAGTGTGGGCCCTGCAGTGTGGAGGGGAGTGTGGGCCCTGCAGTGTGGAGGGGAGTGTGGGCCCTGCAGTGCGGAGGGGAGTGTGGGCCCTGCAGTGCGGAGGGGAGTGTGGGCCCTGCAGTGCGGAGGGGAGAGTGGGCCCTGCAGTGCGGAGGGGAGAGTGAGCCCTGCAGTGAGAGTGGAGAGTGATCCCAGCAATGGGGAGGGGAGAGTGGGCCCTGCAGAGTGGAGGGGAGTGTGAGCCCTGCAGTGTGGAGGGGAGTGTGGGCCCTGCAGTGTGGAGGGGAGTGTGGGCCCTGCAGTGTGGAGGGGAGTGTGGGCCCTGCAGTGTGGAGGGGAGTGTGGGCCCTGCAGTGTGGAGGGGAGTGTGGGCCCTGCAGTGTGGAGGGGAGTGTGGGCCCTGCAGTGTGGAGGGGAGTGTGGGCCCTGCAGTGTGGAGGGGAGTGTGGGCCCTGCAGTGTGGAGGGGAGTGTGGGCCCTGCAGTGTGGAGGGGAGTGTGGGCCCTGCAGTGCGGAGGGGAGAGTGGGCCCTGCAGTGCGGAGGGGAGTGTGGGCCCTGCAGTGCGGAGGGGAGAGTGGGCCCTGCAGTGCGGAGGGGAGAGTGAGACCTGCAATGGGGAGGGGAGAGTGAGCCCTTCAGTGTGGAGGGGAGAGTGAGCCCTACAATGGGGAGGGGAGAGTGAGCCCTGCAATGGGGAGTGGAGTGCGGGCCCTGCGCTGGGGAGTGGAGTGCGGGCCCTGCGCTGGGGAGTGGAGTGCGGGCCCTGCGCTGGGGAGTGGAGTGCGGGCCCTGCGCTGGGGAGTGGAGTGCGGGCCCTGCGCTGGGGAGTGGAGTGCGGGCCCTGCGCTGGGGAGTGGAGTGCGGGCCCTGCGCTGGGGAGTGGAGTGCGGGCCCTGCGCTGGGGAGTGGAGTGCGGGCCCTGCGCTGGGGAGTGGAGTGCGGGCCCTGCGCTGGGGAGTGGAGTGCGGGCCCTGCGCTGGGGAGTGGAGTGCGGGCCCTGCGCTGGGGAGTGGAGTGCGGGCCCTGCGCTGGGGAGTGGAGTGCGGGCCCTGCGCTGGGGAGTGGAGTGCGGGCCCTGCGCTGGGGAGTGGAGTGCGGGCCCTGCGCTGGGGAGTGGAGTGCGGGCCCTGCGCTGGGGAGTGGAGTGCGGGCCCTGCGCTGGGGAGTGGAGTGCGGGCCCTGCGCTGGGGAGTGGAGTGCGGGCCCTGCGCTGGGGAGTGGAGTGCGGGCCCTGCGCTGGGGAGTGGAGTGCGGGCCCTGCGCTGGGGAGTGGAGTGCGGGCCCTGCGCTGGGGAGTGGAGTGCGGGCCCTGCGCTGGGGAGTGGAGTGCGGGCCCTGCGCTGGGGAGTGGAGTGCGGGCCCTGCGCTGGGGAGTGGAGTGCGGGCCCTGCGCTGGGGAGTGGAGTGCGGGCCCTGCGCTGGGGAGTGGAGTGCGGGCCCTGCGCTGGGGAGTGGAGTGCGGGCCCTGCGCTGGGGAGTGGAGTGCGGGCCCGGCGCTGGGGAGGGGAGTGCGGGCCCGGCGCTGGGGAGGGGAGTGCGGGCCCGGCGCTGGGGAGGGGAGTGCGGGCCCTGCGCTGGGGAGTGGAGTGCGGGCCCTGCGGCGCGGAGGGGAGTGCGGGCCCTGCGGCGCGGAGGGGAGTGCGGGCCCTGCGGCGCGGAGGGGAGTGCGGGCCCTGCGGCGCGGAGGGGAGTGCGGGCCCTGCGGCGCGGAGGGGAGTGCGGGCCCTGCGGCGCGGAGGGGAGTGCGGGCCCTGCGGCGCGGAGGGGAGTGCGGGCCCTGCGGCGCGGAGGGGAGTGCGGGCCCTGCGGCGCGGAGGGGAGTGCGGGCCCTGCGGCGCGGAGGGGAGTGCGGGCCCTGCGGCGCGGAGGGGAGTGCGGGCCCTGCGGCGCGGAGGGGAGTGCGGGCCCTGCGGCGCGGAGGGGAGTGCGGGCCCTGCGGCGCGGAGGGGAGTGCGGGCCCTGCGGCGCGGAGGGGAGTGCGGGCCCTGCGGCGCGGAGGGGAGTGCGGGCCCTGCGGCGCGGAGGGGAGTGCGGGCCCTGCGGCGCGGAGGGGAGTGCGGGCCCTGCGGCGCGGAGGGGAGTGCGGGCCCTGCGGCGCGGAGGGGAGTGCGGGCCCTGCGGCGCGGAGGGGAGTGCGGGCCCTGCGGCGCGGAGGGGAGTGCGGGCCCTGCGGCGCGGAGGGGAGTGCGGGCCCTGCGGCGCGGAGGGGAGTGCGGGCCCTGCGGCGCGGAGGGGAGTGCGGGCCCTGCGGCGCGGAGGGGAGTGCGGGCCCTGCGGCGCGGAGGGGAGTGCGGGCCCTGCGGCGCGGAGGGGAGTGCGGGCCCTGCGGCGCGGAGGGGAGTGCGGGCCCTGCGGCGCGGAGGGGAGTGCGGGCCCTGCGGCGCGGAGGGGAGTGCGGGCCCTGCGGCGCGGAGGGGAGTGCGGGCCCTGCGGCGCGGAGGGGAGTGCGGGCCCTGCGGCGCGGAGGGGAGTGCGGGCCCTGCGGCGCGGAGGGGAGTTCGGGCCCTGCGGCGCGGAGGGGAGTGCGGGCCCTGCGGCGCGGAGGGGAGAGCGGGCCCTGCGGCGCGGAGGGGAGAGCGAGCCCTGCAGCGGGGAGGAGAGAGCGTGCCCTGCAGCGGTGAGGGGAGAGCGGGCCCTGCAGTGTGGAGGGGAGTGTGGGCCCTGCAGTTTGGAGGGGAGTGTGGGCCCTGCAGTGCGGAGGGGAGTGTGGGCCCTGCAGTGCGGAGGGGAGTGTTGGCCCTGCAGTGCGGAGGGGAGAGTGGGCCCTGCAGTGCGGAGGGGAGTGTTGGCCCTGCAGTGCGGAGGGGAGAGTGGGCCCTGCAGTGCGGAGGGGAGTGTTGGCCCTGCAGTGCGGAGGGGAGAGTGGGCCCTGCAGTGCGGAGGGGAGTGTGGGCCCTGCAGTGCGGAGGGGAGAGTGGGCCCTGCAGTGCGGAGGGGAGAGTGAGCCCTGAAAAGGCGAGGGGAGAGCGAGCCCTGCGCTGGGGAGGGGAGAGTGTGTCCTGCAGTGCGGAGGGGAGAGCGAGCCATGAAATGGGGAGGGGAGAGTGAGCCCTTCAGTGTGGAGGGGAGAGTGAGCCCTACAATGGGGAGGGGAGAGTGAGCCCTGCAATGGGGAGGGGAGAGTGAGCCATGAAATGGGGAGGGGAGAGTGGGCCCTGCAGTGTGGAGGGGAGAGTGAGCCCTACAATGGGGAGGGGAGAGTGAGCCCTGCAATGGGGAGGGGAGAGTGAGCCATGAAATGGGGAGGGGAGAGTGGGCCCTGCAGTGTGGAGGGGAGAGTGAGCCCTACAATGGGGAGGGGAGAGTGAGCCCTGCAATGGGGAGGGGAGAGTGAGCCCTGCAATGGGGATAGGAGAGTGGGCCCTGCGCTGGGGAGTGGAGAGTGGGCCCTGCGCTGGGGAGTGGAGTGCGGGCCCTGCGCTGGGGAGTGGAGTGCGGGCCCTGCGCTGGGGAGTGGAGTGCGGGCCCTGCGCTGGGGAGTGGAGTGCGGGCCCTGCGCTGGGGAGTGGAGTGCGGGCCCTGCGCTGGGGAGTGGAGTGCGGGCCCTGCGCTGGGGAGTGGAGTGCGGGCCCTGCGCTGGGGAGTGGAGTGCGGGCCCTGCGCTGGGGAGTGGAGTGCGGGCCCTGCGCTGGGGAGTGGAGTGCGGGCCCTGCGCTGGGGAGTGGAGTGCGGGCCCTGCGCTGGGGAGTGGAGTGCGGGCCCTGCGCTGGGGAGTGGAGTGCGGGCCCTGCGCTGGGGAGTGGAGTGCGGGCCCTGCGGCGCGGAGGGGAGAGCGGGCCCTGCGGCGCGGAGGGGAGAGCGGGCCCTGCGGCGCGGAGGGGAGAGCGGGCCCTGCGGCGCGGAGGGGAGAGCGGGCCCTGCGGCGCGGAGGGGAGAGCGGGCCCTGCAGTGCGGAGGGGAGAGCGGGCCCTGCAATGGGGAGGGGAGAGTGGGCCCAAATGGAGGGGAGAGTGGACAATGCATCGCAGAAGAGAGAATGGGCCCAGCTATTCAAGCTGGCAGCACCGGCGTGGTACAGCCCATCTACTCCAGGCAGGCCACATTCTTTTCATCTCTTTCTCTCTTTATCACCCTTTTTTCTTTATCTTGTTTTCTTCATCTTCCTGACATTGCAGGGCGGCTGGAGCTGTATGGTGCTGACCGGAGTGTGCGCTCCTGGCTGTGGTAGGCCCAGAGTGGGGACATTGCAGTGACCTTGCATAGGTCCTGGAGCCATTTTTGGGACCCCAGTCAATGAAGATGAACTCTATTTAGAAACTTTCTTTTTATGCTTTTGACCCACAAAATGGTGCCAGAGTGTGGTGACAGAACACTTTTTACTGTATCTCCCTAGATATGTGTGACAATGAATCATAAATGATTCATTCATTCATTCAAAAAACCAAGACAAAGCCCACCGAGGAGACGTAGAAGAGTGACCATCTTTTTGAGTGATATGCTCATAGTTTGGAAACAGACTAATGTGGTCCTGATAGTTTGAACAGGTTGGCACTGTGACTGTGGACTCAATAGCAATCCATAATGAATAATAAATTAATTAACTAATTATGGATCATCTTGCTAAACGATGACACCTAATTGTTGTTACGTTGAGTTTTTTTCTATTGTTATTTTGTTTAATCTCAAAACTTTATTTATCTTTCTTCGATCTAAGCCACTTTCTCATGCCTGCAAGCTATCCAACTGGTGAAGAAGACCAAATTTGTTTTGTGTAGAATAACATGAAGTCTGAAGCACAGAAGGGCATTTACTTAACTGGCTCATGCTGTATTAACACTCCATCGTCATTTCCTCCTGTCAACAAAGTCTCTGTTCCTTTTCCAAAACTGCCCCTTGTGGGATTGCACTCATACTCCACCACAATTCAGTAAAGAAGTTTCTACTGAATTTGCCACTGGATTTATTTGGAAATATCAGCATGCTCGGAGTGTTCTCCCCAAAACAATGCGTTATCATTAACCACAAACTTTCACTGTCAGATTTTTTTCACAATTATGACACAAACCATCAATCATCTTGGAAAATAGATGTCCATTTCATAGAATCCCCAAAGTGTGGAAACAGGCCATTTGGCCCAACAAGTCCACACCAACCCTCTAAAGAGGATCCCACCCAGACAAATCCCCCTATCCCATATTTCCCGTGGCAAATGCACTTAAGCTACGCATCCTGAACACTATGGGCAATTTAGCATGGCCAATTCACCTCACTTGCATATCTTTGGATCTTGGGAGGAAACCCATGCAGACACAGGGAGAATGTGCAAACTCCACACAGACAGTCATCTAAGGCTGGAATTGAATCTGGGTCCCTGGCACTGTGAGGTAGCCCTGCCAACCACTGAGCCACTGTGCCACCCTTTCTAAATTTAAAATTCCTTACACTTTTCTGAGATTAGAAATTAGAAAGCGTGATGCAGATGTATTCTGATGTAAATCTGGCCAATGAATGACTAGTATTTTATACTATTGCAGAGAAGAAAGAGCTACGGTAGTTGTGTGCATACCCACTATTACAGCATTTCCCACAGGGTAGAGGTAATGTTAGTTTGAACTGTTGAATTCTCTGCTTAACTTGAAAACATTAACATTGAAGCATTACTTACTTCCAATTATTTGGAACTCATTTACATGACTGAATGTGCAAATAACATTGGAGTAACTTTTAAAACCATTTTGGATCTAAAATGGAGGTTGAATATCTAATCTCATGCCTGAGTGGGAAATGCCAACAGGATTAGACAGGTTTGTGGTGGGAGCATGTTCTTGGTGATGGGGGAGTCCAGACCAGTCTAAGGATATACAGTAGGCCATTTAGGACTGAGATTCAGAGAAATGTCTTCACTCGGAGAGTGGTGAGCCTGTGGAATTCTCTGTCACAGAAAAAGCAGGCAAGACCAAAACATTGAATGTTTTCAGGAGTAAATCGGATGTAGCATTTACAGTAAAATGGATCAAAGGATATGGGGGAATAACGGGAAGAAGCTTTTGAGTTTAATGATATGAACATATGAAATGGTGGGGCAGTATTAAAGGGTTGAAGGGCCTACTCCTGTACTATATTTATAGTTTTCCAGTTGAATTAGACCAGCAATAACTATATTAGTACAGTTATACTGACATTAAAACAGTTACATCTGCATTAGAATAATATCTTCAAAGTACAATTATGTCTGGATTAGTGCCATTATTGTAATATCGCCTATAATATCAGTGCAATTATATATGAATTTAAATGTTGCTGCAAGTGGGCATATTTTGTTGAAGTTTCCATCCTCCCCTTTTGTGGATAGATCTTTATTTACCAACTTAAAGAGGAACAACATTTATACTATATGAGAGTGCCAATCAGTTGGAGAAAAGCCTCTGGTTGGTAAATGCATTCCATGATGAATATGCTAGTTAATTAGTTCTTTGGAACAGAATTCGACATGTTCACAACCTTTTGAATGAAGAAATGTTTCCTCATTTCTCCAAAACCCCTTAGACAGCATCTTCCAAACCCACAGCCACTTCCATCTAGAGGGACAAGGGCAGCACGAAACATCACCCCCTGCAAGTTCTCCTTCAAGCCACTCATCATCCTGACTTGGAAACACACCATCATTCTTTCACTGTCAATGGGTCAAAATCCTGGAATTCCCTCCCTGATGGTATTGTGGGTCTTACCAACAGAACATGGCCTGTAGTGGTTCAAGAAGGCAGCTTACCACCACCATATCAAGGACAACCAGAAATGGCTGCAATCAGCCAGCAGAATCCAGGTCCCAGGACCAATGAGTGAATTAAAAAAGGTCCTAAGTGTCTGTCCCACACCATGAGACAATGACCCCTGGTTCCATATTCCTCAGCCAGGGAAAACATCCTCCCTGAATTAGGTTTGTCTAATCCTAGACAAGTACACCACCACCAACACCAACTTCATTCTGTGCCAAAGATGTCAATGCTGGTGTTCCCCAACTGGGACCTTGGATGAAGCAGAAATCCACTACCTACTGAAGACCAGGCATGCAGCATTCAAGTTGGACAACCCAGGCCTATACAGAAAGTGACCTCCACAGAACCACCAGAGATGTGAAGAGGCAGTACTGAACCAAGTTAGAGTTCCAAACCAACCATATGGACACCCACTGCCTGTGGCAAGGCCTAGACAACAGAATGGGATACAAAATGAAGCAGAGCAAGATAGCAAATAAAAAAACACATCTCTCCCTGATGTGCCCAATAATGTGCTCAGTTCAAGCAGAATGCCAGCGATGCAGGGTCACCTGCCCCAACAGTCCCAGATGAACCAGATCCCACTGTCACTGCTGAAGATGTCAGATCAGTCTGCCTGAGAGTCAATCCAAGGAAAGCAATGGGCCTGGACAGAGTCCCCAGTCATGCAGTTAGATCCTGTGTGGTTCAGCTGGTGGAGGTACTCACTGACATCTTCAACTTTTCCCTCCTATACGTCCCTAATTGCTTCAAGATGACCACCGTCACCACATTACCAAAGAAAGCACATGCAACATGCCTTAAATGTTGCCCAGTGGCTCTGACTTCCATAATCATGAAGTCCTTTGAGAGGTTGGTCATGGCCCACATCAACTCTAGCCTCCCAGCCTGCCTCAATCCCATGCAATTTGCCAACCGACATAACAGGACCACAGGGACGCCATTTCGCTAGCCCTGCATTCATCCCTAGAATGTCTGGACAATAAAGACACCTATGTCAGACTCTTACTCATTGACTACAGCTCCACCTTCAACACCATAATCTCTTCCAGACTAAGATCAAAACCCTGAGACCTAGGTTCCTTGGAGTGATGATAACTGACATTCTGTGCTGGACTTCCTGCGTAGATGTGAAGGTCAAGAAGGCACAACAACACTTCTTCTGCAACCGGATCCTCGGCTTCCTGACACAGAGACTGCAATCATTGAAGATAGGCAACTGCACCTCCTCCATGACAACCCTCAATACTGGAGCCCTCCAAGGTTGCGTTCTCAGCCTCCTACTGTACTTCCTGTACACCCGCGGCTGTGTAGCCAAATTCTGAATGAACACCATCTACAAGTTTGCTGACAACACTAGCGTGGTAGGATGGATGTCAAACAATGATGAGTCGGAATACAGAAAGGAGATAGAAGGCTTGGTGTCAATGCAATGATAACAACCTCTCTCAAAGTCAGCAAAGCAAAAAAGCTGATCATTGCATTCAGTAACAAAAGAGGAGAACGCAATCCCATCTACATCAACAGAGCAGAGGTTGAGATAGTTGAAAGCATCAAGTTCCTTGGAGTGATGATAACTGACATTCTGTGCTGGACTTCCTGCGTAGATGTGACGGTCAAGAAGGCACAACAACACTTCTTCTTCCTCAGGTGGCTGAGGAAATTCAGCATGTCCATAAAGACCCTCACCAACTTCTACAGATGCACAGTAGAAAGCTTACAAGCCAGGTACATAATGGCCTGTTTAGCAACTGCTTTGCCCAGGACCATAAGAAACTACAGAAAGTTCTGACCACAGCCCAGACCATCACTGAAGCCAACCTTCTGTCCATGGACTCCCATTTGCTTTTCTCATGGCCATGGAAGGTTACCAAAGGCTGGAAGAGCACAGCAAGTTAGGCAGCATCAGGTGGTGGAGAAGTCGATGTTTCAGGTGTAAATCTTCTTCAGGACTGGAGTGGGTATGGGGGGAGCTGCAGATAAGAGTGGGGGGGGGGGCAGGGTGGTGAAGTGGGGACAAGTGAAGACAGGTACAGGATATGACCTGATTGGTCAATGGGAGGAATGAATCCGGTTGGTAGCAGGGAGCAGTGGCAGTGAGGGGAAGGAGCTGGGAAGGGAGTCGGGGATGGGGAGGGAGGTTATTTGAAATTGGAGAACTCAATGTTGAGTCCTCTGGGCTGTAGACTGTCCAGGCGGAAGATGAGGTGTTGATCCTCCAATTTGTGCCAATTGTACCACCCTAGGATCACCTGATGCAGTAAACTAGGTTGGAGGAGAGGCAGGTGAACCTGTGTCTCACCTGGAAGGACTGACTGGGGTCCTGGATGGAGGTGAAGGGGGGGGGTGGAGGGTGATGTATTGGCAGGTTTTACATCTTTTCTGGTTGCAGGGGGAGATATCTGAGAGTTTGGGGGGGTTGATGGAGAGAGAGGTGCAAATCAAGGAATGTCGAAGAGAATGGTTCTTGCGGAAAGCAGAGGGGGTGGGGAGGGGAAAATGTTCTTGGTGGTGGGGTCCAGTTGGAGTTGGGGCAACTGTTTAAGGATAATCATTGGATGTGGAGACTGGTAGGGTGGTAGGTGAGCACCAGGGGAACTCTGTCTTTATTGCGTTGGGAGGAGGGGGTTAGAGCAGTGGAACAGGGAATAGAGGTCAGCAAAACAAAAAAACTGATCATTGCATTCAGAAACAAATGGAGGTGGTGTGGTGGAGGGGTGTCTGGGTGGCCGGGGTGGAAAAGCACCTTGTTCGAAATAGGTGGATATCTAGGAAGCTCGCAAGTGGAATGTCCCCTTGTCCAAGCAGATGCAGCAGAGGCAGAGGATTTGGGAGAATGGGATGCAGTTCTTGCAGGATACTGGGTGGGAGGAGGTGTAGTCCAGATGGTTATGGGAGTCTGTCGGTTTGTAGCAAACGTCCGTCTGTAGAGACTGTCACCGGAGATGGAATTGTGATTTCAAGAAGGGGGAGGGAGGTGTCGGAGTGAATTTGAGGGCAGGGTGGACGTTGTGGGCAAAGTCGATGAACTGCTCCAGTTCAGCCTGTGTGTAGGACGCTGCATCAATGCAGTCATCGATGTAACAGCGTATTCTCCCAATTCCTCTGCTTCCACCAGAACTCCATTCCATTCTCCCAATTCTTTCGCCTGTGCCACATCTGCTCGGGCGAGGAGACATTCCACTCGCAAACTTCCCAGTGTTAGGGAAATTAATGAGGTTAAAGACTGACAAATCCCCAGGGCTTGAAAATCTACATTTCAGAGTACTAAAGGAAGTGGCCCGAGAAATATTGGATGCTTTGGTGGTCCCCATCCACTATTTAAAAAAGGGAAGGGTAGGTAAAGATTACAGATAATGACCGGACTACAGACCAAAACTCTGCACATTTATTTTTTCCCAAAGTTTTTTCTGACTTCACGTTTGCTTCTTACCTTTATGTCTTTTGTTTGGATCCTTCTTTCACCATCCTCCCTATCCCTGGTCAGGTTCTGGTCTCCCTTTCATTCTCATCTATTACTCGTACTATTCTAATTTGTACAATTATATCAAAATTAATACAGTAATACCGGCATTATTACAAGTATAAATGTATTAATTCCTCTATTGTCGATTGTTTAGACCAACACAGTTTACCTTGAAGTGAGAAGTTTATGAATTTCAATCCTCTGTCAGAATATAAATGAAGCTGATGCTCCAAAGCAACACTGAAGCAGTAGTGCGTTGTCTGATGTGATGTTAAATCAAGTCCATGGACGTGGATTCATTCTCAATCTTAGAAAATTTGCATTTCTAATTCAAAAGCTGCCAGCACTTCATGCTCCTGTTTTGTATTGCTGTGTATGACACCCATATAATAAAGTCCTTCTTTCTTCCCTTCAAGGACATTAATACCTGGGTAAAAACAATGACTGCAGATGCTGGAACCAGAGTTTAGATTAGAATAGTGCTGGAAAAGCACAGCCGTTCAGGCAGCATCCAAGGAGCAGTAAAATCGAAGTTTAGGGCAAAAGCCCTTCCTCAGGATGCTTCCTGAGGAAGGGCTTTTGCCCGAAACGTCGATTTTACTACTCCTCGGATGCTGCCTGAACTGCTGTGCTTTTCCAGCACCACTCTAATCTAAACCCCGACATCAATACCCAAACTATCATGGAGTCTGGTGAGATCACAAGTGAAAGGTGTTTAAAGCAGCATGTTAAACCTTGTAAAATTTGGGTAATTGGCAATAATTGCTGTTAACGTCTGGTTTAGTGAAGAGCACACTAGTAAAGACATCAGATGGACTACTCCCTGGATAGCTTTCTGACTGATGATATGACCCCACAGGACAGCATTCTATCAAGCTCTTCTTTAACCTTCTCCAGCAATGGGAGTGGCACCCTCCTGGGAATGTACAGGCAGATTAACTTAACATCTTAGAACATTGTAATGTAATATTCTTTCTTGAACTTACCAAGTCTCTGCAACAACTGTAGGTATCCTGTTCATTGCCTTGATGTAGAACTTTGACTACTCTTTCCTGAAGTCCTAGTTGAACATAGACATTTCCTTAAAATTAGAATTGGATTTATTGTCACAAATGAGTACAATGAAAAGTTTACAAATTGCCAATAACAGCATCATCTTAGGTATCAAGGCACCTAGGTAAAGATTCTTAAGTACAAACGTTTAGGGAAAAATATAGAAAAAAAAGAAATAAAAAGTTCAGAATAACAGTCCTTCTAACCCAGTCCCCACCGGCACCTAGCCTCCAGTCCCCACTGGGCCTTGATTCCAGACTGTACCAGGCTTCACCTCAAGGTTTTTGAGGCCAGGCGACCACTTAGGGCTGGAATTCCAAGCTGAGGCCACGATAGGCGGAAAGACTGACACACTGGCCCACCGAGAGATGACACATCAGGCTTCCAGGCAACCACCAGGCTGGGCCAGGATTCAGGGCTGTCAGACTGAGAGGCCACCACACTGAGCCAAGAGATTGCTACACCAGGCCGAGGGATTGCTACACTGGGTCCATGTTGAGACCAAGAGGTTTCATCTATGAAAGGATGCGAGTTCAAAACATCGCTGAGAGAAAAGAAGGAAAGAAATGCAAAACAGAAAAAAAGAGAAGGAAACATAAAGAAATAGATGGAGAGAATAAGCTCTGGCTGAGGATTCCTACTCAGCTGCCATCTTGGATCTTTATTCTGTTCAATGAAGATAGTCTTTAGTTCTTTAAGACATTGAAAGTCTCATTGTTCTGTAAGTGTGGTATTGATCTGAACTTTTACTTGAAGAAGTGTGCCCCTTGGACCTCACAGTCTAATTCTTGATGGCTGAATTTCTCCCATTTTGAGCGATTGTAAATGGTTTGTAAGACTGAATGCTTACACCAATGCCTAGCTCCAACTCTGTTTTGAAGCCTTTTAGGGCCTGAGTGACTGACCAGAATATCTATTTTCCTTTATGAATTCCCTGAAGAAATCTGTTTTTACTTATTGCTTTTTCTTTTGATTTTGAGAATTGACAGTTTTTTTTTAGAAACAGTCTCTCGATTTTTGCCTTATGGTGGATTTTTTTCTTGTAAAAGCTGCTTGAAGTGCCCTATTTTCCTGCATTGAAAACCCTCTGCTCCTCTTCTAGGATAATGGGGTAAAGGAAGGAAAATGGAGTTGAGGATTATCAGATCATCCATGATATCATTGAATGGTGAAGCAGACTTGATAGACTGAATGGCCTACTCCTGCTCCTATGTCTTACAGTCTTGTGGATAATCTTACGATCTATTGAATTGCTTCAGTCGCCAACATCAACACTTTAAAATTGCTGCAATATTTCCTCACTCTTGCCTTGTGTTCACAAACTTCTGAATAGGCAGGACTTTTTTTTTTGGCCTCCTTAAATGACCAATTTACCTGAAGCCTTGGCATTTTCCCAGATCCTTGTCCAGTTCTATACACTGACATGACCCTGTGTAGCCAATTGTTTCTGTGTAAAAGTCTCTTTCTGACTGTATCTGACAATCTTGATATAAAATAAATATAAAACAAAATCTGGTCTCCCTGCCACAGAAAAGGTGTTGTTGACCTTGAAAGGATTCAGAAAAGATTTAAAAGGATTTTGCCAGGGGTGAAGGGTTTGAGCTATAGGGAGAGACTGAACAGGCTGGGATGATTTTCCCTGCAGCATCAGAGGCTGAGGGGTGACCTTATAGAGGTTTATAAAATCATGAAGGGCATGGATAGGATAAACAGACAAGGTCTTTTTCCCATGGTAGTGAAGTTTAAAACTAGAGGGCATAGGTTTATGGTGAGTGAGAAAGATTTAAAATGGACCGAGGGATAACTCTTTTGCGCAGAGGGTGATACATGTATGGAATGAGCTGCCAGAGAAAGGGCGGAGTCTGGTACAATTACAACACTTAAAGGGCGTCTGAATGGGTGCATGAATAGGAAGGGGTCAGAGAAACATGGACCAAATGTTGGCAAATGGGACTAGATTAATTTGGGATATCTGGTTGGCATGGACAAGTTAGACCAAGGGGACTGTTTCAATGCTGTATATCTGTATGACTCTATGACTCTACATTAACCTCTTAATGCTACATAATCGAAAACTAGTATCAGGAGGCCAGCTGACAGTACTTCTGAACAAATCAGGTCCCAGAGTATAACCTGGATTGATCGGTTGTACCATTTTTCTGGTTAACATTGTGGTCATTTACTGAAATATAGTCTCATGAGGCAGAGATTTCTTAATAACAGAGCAAATGGTTATTATACAAAAGATGACGGCACGGCGGCACGGTGGTTAGCACTGTTGCCTCACAGCGCCAGAGACCCGGGTTCAATTCCCGCCTCAGGTGACTGACTGTGTGGAGTTTGCACTTTCTCCCCGTGTCTGCGTGGGTTTCCTCCGGGTGCTCCGGTTTCCTCCCACAGTCCAAACTTGTGCAGGTCAGGTGGTCATTGGCCATGCTAAATTGCCCATAGTGTTAGGTAAGGGGTAAATGTAGGGATATGGGTGGGTTACGCTTCGGCGGGTCGGTGTGGACTTGTTGGGCCGAAGGGCCTGTTTCCACACTGTAATGTAATCTAATCATGACAACAAAATTAAACGAAGTTATCTAGACATAGAACACAGAAAAATCTGAAAATACACAGCAAAACCAAAGGTTTTATATCCCAAAACCATTACTTTATAGTGATTCAAATCCAGAAAAATTGTATCACTGCATCAAATTTTTTAAATTCTACTGAACTGATCCTCCCCAATTTCTGTCCCAAGAGCCTGTGGAGTTTTCTTACATGAGTAGCCACAAAACCAAGAGCTTTGACTTTCTCATCTTCTAAAGACCTGCCTCTTTCTAACCAAATCTTCCTGTCTGGAAATTTTACAAGTAGATCTGTTACAACTGAGATAATCTATTCCCATAGCTGCTTTGAATAAAGCTTCTTTCTTTCAGAAAGACTGTTCTTGCTTCTGAGAGAGAAAGTGAGGGCTGCAGATGCTGGAGATCAGAGCTGAAAATTTGTTGCTGGAAAAGCGCACCTCTGGGACACCCGGACCAACCAACCCAACCACCCCGTAGCCCAACACTTTAACTCCCCCTCCCCTCCACCAAGGACATGCAGGTCCTTGGACACCTCCATCGCCAGACCATGGCAACACGACGGTTGGAGGAAGAGCGCCTCATCTTCTGCCTGGGAATCCTCCAACCATAAGGGATGAACTCAGATTTCTCCAGTTTCCTCATTTCCCCTCCCCCCACCTTGTCTCAGTCAAATACCTCGAACTCAGCACCGCCTTCCTAACCTGCAATCATCTTCCTGACCTCTCTGCCCCCACCCCCACTCCGGCCTATCACCCTCACCTTGACCTCCCTCCACCTATCGCATTTCCAAAGCCCCTCCCCCAAGTCCCTCCTCCCTACCTTTTATCTTAGCCTGCTGGACACACTTTCCTCATTCCTGAAGAAGGGCGTATGCCTGAAACGTCAATTCTCCTGTTCCTTGGATGCTGCCTGACCTGCTGCGCTTTTCCAGCAACACATTTTCAGCTCTGTTCTTGCTTCTGAGTCAGTTCTCCTCTGAAAAATCTTAAAAATGGTCAATCACTGGGTTTTCAAAACCAAATAAAATGACCCTTTTTTATTCAATACTGA
Source organism: Chiloscyllium plagiosum (assembly GCF_037043375.1). Lineage (NCBI taxonomy): Eukaryota > Metazoa > Chordata > Chondrichthyes > Orectolobiformes > Hemiscylliidae > Chiloscyllium > Chiloscyllium plagiosum. Next base: position 64,888,332 of record NW_028270158.1, on the reverse strand, counting down.
AAACATGCTATTGACCTTCTGTGTTTACTCTTCCTATGATAACTCACTGCAATATATAAAATTTACCATGAGTGCTCGAGGGTTTCCTAACACATACTGATGTTGGCCATTGGGTTGAGCTATCTGGTCAGCATGGATGGGTTGGACTGAAGGGTCTGTTTCCATAGTCTATGACTATGACTCTATGACAGTTTGACACAGCTTTGTTTAAAACCCTTCACAAAAGTCATCAACATTGGTATGCTACTACTTTGAAATGGAAACCCTAAAAATTATATGTAATAAATCACACACCTTTCACTGCCAGGCAAACCTAGTCAGGGGTAAATAAAAGCAAAAATAAACCATGTTGTTGCAGGATAATAAACAGTATACTTTCAAACAAACAGCCACACACACAATATCAGCCAGAGCACAAATTGCTATTTGTCATTCAGGTACCTGAGGTGCCTTTATAATGTTCAGAATGTCTAAAATTCTTACTTAAAAGCAATAAGAAATTTTTGGATTGACCTCTGAAATCTGTTTAGTGCACAAACACTGATCAGTGACAACAAGACGCCTCTGAAACTCCAGGCCAACCTGAGTAGGTAATGGACCAGAGCCAGTTCACGCCTCAAGTGGGAATGATAAAGGGATGAAACACAAACCAAGAACTCGAACCCAGAGGAATCTTGCAGAGCAGATGGTGAAAGAGGCCTCAGGCAAATGGAATGTTACACCCTGCGACCCAGCTCGGGATAATGATCACCCAGGCTATCAGACCACGCCTGCAGTAATTTATTTACCTTAGTGATGGAGGAGAGGGAACACGGAGTCAGGTGGTGGTTGGAGGAGGAACTGAGAAAATCTATTCATCCACAAATCCGCCAGAACCTAAATCCATTACAGACTGCAACAAAGCACAGCTTTGATCCTGAGATCTGCTCAATAGAGAAACCCTCAGAGTCATGAAGTGTCGAATTTTATACGCCTTGTAAAAAGACACAGACGGATGGAAACTCAAATTCCCTGCTGCGCACAGCACAGGGGTCAAGACCCTCCCAAAATAATGGGGTAGATTGTTGCTCAGTTGAACTATCATCCCTTTGGTCATCGTCTGTCCTGAACGTGAAAATCCATTCTACCTTGTTATGACACTGAAATTCCACAAGCCAACCACTAAACAGCCATTCATGACTAAAGTTTAAATAAAAGACATAAAATGATGATGTTGCTTTCAATGTTGAGCCAATATTTAATAATTTACTGTGAGTCCTTGCCTGATTTATTCTTTAGTGTCTAAGGACTTAAGAAAACGAAAAAGGATTTTAAGGTAAAATAAAGAGAGAAATTCTGTCACATCTGTTCCTTTAAAAATGCACCTCATACTGCGATAGACTGACTTGTGCATTCCGAGAGTGATTCAATCTGTTAAGTGCGAAGTGTGCAGTAGTTTAGCATGAACCACTCAGTGCCCTGAATCCTCAGACTTGCAGGTTTTACATGAGGAGAATTTGACGCATTGCTATAAATACCTTAGGTCAGAGCAGTGAGTTCGACATCCGTGCAACATAACATAATAACACAGAAACAGGAGTAGGCTATTCAGCCCTTTCAGTCTGCCCTGCCATTATAGATTATGGTTGATGATCTCCTCAATGTCACTGTCCTGCTCCATTTCCATACCATTTTGATGTAATTAATTTCCAGAAATGTATTGATTTCTGTCCTGAATTTGGACAATGATTGAGTTTCCACAGGCGTCTGGGGTAGAGAATTCTAAAGATTCACCACCATCTAACTGAAGGAATTGCTCATGTCAGTACGAAATGGTGACTCAGTGGTTAGCGTTGCTGTCTCACAGTGCCAGGGACCCAGTTCAATTCCCGCCCTGGGTGGCTGTCAGTATGGAGTTTACATGTTCTCTTTGTGTTCTGTGTGATTTTCCACAGTCCAAAGATGTGCAACTTAGGTAATTGGCCTTGTTTAATTACCCATACTGTCCAGGGATGTGCAGGTTAAGTGGATTAGCCATGGGAAATGCAGGGTTACAGGGAGAAAGTAGAGGGGTTGGATCTGGGTGGGATGTTCTTTGGAGGGTAAGTGCAGGCACAATGGGCTGAATGACCTCTATCTGCACTGTAGCGATTCTATGAAGTGGCTTGCATCTTAACTTTAGATGATTTTTCCTGGTTCTAGAATGAGCAGCTACTCTGTAAGAGCAATGTAAATTTCAATGAGATCGCCTCTCTTTTGAAACTCAAAACTCAAAATTTTAAAACTCAAATTCTCCTCATAAAACAATCATGCCATCCCAGCGATTAATCTGATGATGCATTCCCTCTGTGGCAAATATTTTCTTCCTACAATAAGCAGACCAACATCATACACATTGTGCAGTCTCACAAAAGCTCCATACAACTGCAGCTAGACATCTTTATTGCTGTTCTCGAATCCCTTTGTGATTATCACCAAAGTACTAACTGACTTTCTAATTGTTTGCTGCACATGCATGTGGCTCATGGACAAGATGTTAGCACAGTTGCCTCACAGCGCCAGAGACCCGGGTTCAATTCCCGCCTCAGGCGACTGACTATGTGGAGTTTCCACGTTCTCCCCGTGTCTGCATGGGTTTCCTCCGGGTGCTCCGGTTTCCTCCCACAGTCCAAAGATGTGCAGGCCAGGTGAATTGGCCATGCTAAATTGCCCGTAGTGTTAGGTATAGGGGTAAATGTAGGAGTATGGGTGGGTTGCGCTTCGGTGGGTCGGTGTGGACTTGTTGGGCCGAAGGGCCTGTTTCCATACTGTAATGTAATCTAATCTAAAACGTTTCACACACCTGCACATTCCAAATTCTCACCATTTAATAAACATCCTGCCCTTCTGTCTTATTCTATCAGAGGAAATAACTGCATTCATTCACATTATAATCCATTTGTTATTTTCTTGCCCACTCACCCAGACTGTCCAAGTCTTCTTGAACCTTCTTTCATAGAATACCTGTAGAGTGAAAGCAGGCCATTTGGCCCATTGAATCCACACTGACCCCCCCCCCAAAGATCTTCCCACCGACTTGTGCACCCTATCTCTTCATTTCCCCATCACTAATCCACCTAGCCTGCACATCCCTGGACACTATGGACAATTTGGCATAGCCAATTCATCCAACCTGCACATCTTTGGAATATGGGAGGCAACTGGAGCACCCAGAGGAAACCCACACAGACATGGGAAGAATATGCAAACTCCTCACAGACAGTCACTCGAGGGTGGAATCAAACCCAGGTCCCTGGTGCTGTGAGGCTGCAGGGAGACACCATGCCACCCTGTCCTTGTATCCATCTTACAACTTGCTTTGTTATTCAGATTTCCAAATTTAAAAATATTAATTTCCAGAAGCAAATCATTTATATAGTTTGTGAAGAATTGCTTGACCCTTGGAGAACCTAACTAGAAACAGTTAATCACCTTGAAAATGCGCTGGTTGTGCCTACACTCCACCTTCTTTCTACTAACCTATTCTCAACCCATTCTCAATCATATTGACCCAAATCAAATATGATCTCATAACAGAACAAGAGAGCACTTCCTGTGAATATGCCATGCACACAGAGTAGTTGTTCTGAAGTGCTGTCTGATGCCAAGACTTCTGCATTATCATTTTAGTTACATTCATTCTGATAATTCACAATCTATCTTCCACCCCCTGTCTTCTTTACTTTCCCCTTGGGAGTCATTAAACTTCATTCCTGATTATCATTCCAAGACTCACCAAGCAATTCACCAAGGTTCCAGAGATAGAATCTTCCAAAATGGTAAACTCTGCTATTTAGAAGGACAAGGGTAGCAGATACATTGGAACACCACCACCACAAGTTTCCCTCCAAGCCATTCACCATCCTGACTTGGAAATATGTTCTCATTACTTCAGCAGAGCTGGGTCAAAGTTTTGGAATTCCCTCCCAAATGACATTGTGGATCCACCTACAACACACAGACTGTCGCAGCTCAAGAAGGTAGTGCACAGCCACCTTCTCAAGGGCAACTAGGGATAGCCCAGCCAATGTTTATTTGTTGTTAGTCAATAGAGACCGTCATGACACATCAGAACTCTGAAGTACTATAGAAATTTTTATCTTTTAACTTCTAAATGTGTTGTTTAAAAGAGGACTGCAGCATTAAAAAAAACAGTCTGTTTATGTAAGTTCAGTCACTGTCTGGGACTGTGCGTGAGAGCCGTGGAGTGTCACACCTGTAGAGGGACAGGGAATCTTCAAACAAGAAAGGAGACAGAACAAAAAGAATAGAAGGAGACTGATCACTCCACTTCTCAGCAGAAAGGTACCTCAGCCAGATATTTTATGTGTTTTATCCTATCAGAAAAATAAATAAATTATTGAAAACTATCTGCTATTCTGGTTGGTACATGCTAATGGAAGTTGATGTGCGAGTGAATTGAGCACTCATGCACTATTCTGGTTTTAAGTGCTAGTATATTGTGAAGGGTCACAGTTGAAGAACCACCTCTGTATTGCAGGTAAAGAACTTCTCGCTCTGAGTGCTAGAAGCCAAATAGTCAACAAGCCAGCCAAAGGGAAACAGGATCTAACAGCTGGCTGAATCTTCTGTTTCATTGGCTCAATGTGACCTTCATTGAGCTGTTGGAGCTACCATGGTAAGGCCTGGCAAGATTTCTCACCATATCTTATCAAAGTTGCCTCATAAACTACCTCCCTTAATCCGATGGTATCCCTCACATCCAATTCTTGTTCAGTCTTACCATGTGCTGTTTCCAGAACAATTTGTTAATCAACATTCCTGGGAACCATGCCATCTTTATGATGTCACAATGCAACCGGACAAGCACTGCCATTTTAAGTGCTAGTATATCGGGAGTTATCGGGAGAAAGGAAAGGTTGAGAGGGGAGCTGCAGGCAGGTGCTGTGTCTAAGAGGGCAGCCTTTTCAAAACCCAGCATGTATACAATGGCTGGTTGGCTTTCTCTCATCTGGATGGTTCTGTGAAACTAATGTGGTGCTCTATTTATTATCAAATGTGCAGTGTTAACGCTCATAGAGTCATAGAGCTGTACAACATGGAAACAGACCCTTGAGTCCAACTCGTCCATGCCAAGCAGATAACAAAGAACAAAGAATATTTACAGCCCAGAAACAGGCCCTTCAGCCCTCCAAGCCTGAGCTGATCCAAATCCACTTTCTAAACGTATCACCCAATTCCTAAGCATCTCTATCCCTCTGCTCCCCACCTACTCATGTATCTTTCCAGGCGTGTCTTAAATGAATCTACCATGCATGTCTCTACCACCACTGCTGGCAATGCGTTCCAGGCACCCACCACCCTCTGTGTAAAGTACTTGCCATGTGTATCCCCCTTAAACTTTTCACCGCTCACCTTGAAAGTGTGACCTCTCGTTATTGAATCCTTCACCCCTGGGAAAAAGCTTATCTCTATCTACCCTGTCTATACCCTTCATGATTTTATAGACCTCAATCATGCGCCCCTCAATCTCCTTTTTTCTAATGAAAACAATCCTAACCTACTCAATCTCTCTTCATAGCTAGCACTTTCCATACCAGGCAACATTCTCGTAAACCTTCTCTGCACCGTCTCCAAAGCGTCCATATTCTTTTGGTAATGTGGCAACCAGAACTGTACACAGTATTCTAAATGCGGCCAAACCAATGTCTTGTACAATTTTAACATGACCTGCCAGCTCTTATACTCAATACCCCGTCCGATGACGGCAAGCATACTATATGCCTTCTTGATGACTCTATCCACCTGTGCAGCAACCTTCAGGGTACAAAGGACCTGCACTCCCAGATCACTGCTCATCAACCTTTCCCAAGGTTCTTCCGTTTACTATATAATTTGCTCTAGAATTAGACTTCCCAAAATGCATCACCTCACATTTGCCTGGATTGAATGCCACCGGCCACTTCTCTGCCCAACTCTCCAGCCTATCTATATCCTCCTGTATTCTTTGACAGTCCCCAATGCTTTCTGCTGCTCCACCAATCTTCGTGTCATCTGTAAACTTGCTGATCATACCAACAGTGCCCTCTTCCAGATCATTTATGTATATCACAAACAACAGTGGCCCTAACACTGACCCCTGTGGAACACCACTGGTCACCTTTCTCCATTTCGAGAAACTCCCTTCAACTACTACTCTTCTGTTGCTCAACCAGTTCTTTATCCACCTAGCTAGAACACCCTGCACACCATGTGACTTCACTTTCTCCATTAGTTTACCATGGGGAACCTTATCAAATGCCTTACTAAAGTCCATGTTTATGACATCTACAGCCCTTCCTTCAGCTATAAACTTGGTCACTTCCTCAAAGAACTCTATTAAGTTAGTAAGGCACGATCTCCCCCGCACAAAACCATGTTGCCTATCACTGATAAGCCCATTCTTTTCCAAATATAAATAGATTTTATCCCTTAGTATCTTCTCCAGCAGTTTTCCCACCACTGACGTCAGGCTTACTGGTCTGTAGTTACCCAGAATATCCCTACTACCCTTCTTGTACAGGGGGACAACATGAGCAACCTTCCAGACCTCCGGCACCTCACCTGTATTTAAGGATGCTACAAAGATATCTGTCAGGGCCCCAGTTATTTCCTGTCTCACCTCCCTCAGCAACCTGGGATAGATCCCATCCGGTCCTGGGGATTTGTCCATCTTAACAACCTCTAGCCTACCCAACACATCCTCCCTACTTATGTCAATGTGATCCAGACTAATCAAACTTCTATCTCTAATCTCAACATTCATCATGTACTTCTCCTCAGTGAACACTGATGCAAAGTAATCATTCAGAATCTCACCCATTTTCTCAGGTTCGACACACAGCCTTCCTTCCTTATCCTTTAGTGACTAATCCTTTCTCTACTTACCTGCTTGCTTCTTATAAAAGAATAAAAGGCTTTGGGATTCTCCTTAATTCTGTTTGCTAAAGTTATTTCATGACTCCTTTTAGCCCGTTTGATTCCTCATTTAAGACTGGTGCTACTCTCCCGATATTCCTCCAGGGCCTGTTCTGTTCTTAGCTGCCTAGACCTTATGTACACTTCCCTTTTCCTCTTGGCTAGTTGTACGATTTCTCCTGACATCCACGGTTCATGAATCTTGCCCTTCCTATCCTTTGCTTTCAACAGGACATGCCTATCCTGCACCCTCTCCAACCTATCTTTGAAAGCCTCCCACATATCAAATGTGGACTGCCCTTCAAATAGCTGTGTCCAATCCACATTTCCCAGATCCTGCCTAATTTTGATATAATTGGCCTTGGCCCAGTTTAGTACTCTTCCTTTAGGACCACTCTCATCTTTGTGAGTATTCTAAAACTTACAGAATTGTGGTCACTGTTCCCAAAGAAATCCTCCACCGCAACTTCTGCCACCTGGCCTGGCTCATTCCCCAACACCAGGTCCAATATAACCTAAATTAATCTCGTCCCATTTGCCAGCACTTGGCACATATCCCTCTAACCCTTCCTATTCATGTCCCCATCCAGATGCCTTTTAAATGTTGTAATTGTACTAGCCTCCATCCCTTCCTCTGGCAGCTCATTCCATACACCTGCTGCATGAAAAAGTTTCTCCTTGAGTCCCTTTTAAGTCTTTCCCTTCTCACCTTAAACCTATGCTCTCTAGTTTTGGACTCCCCTACCCTGGGAAATAAGCCTTGGCAATTCACCCTATGCATGCTCTTCCATAAGACCATAAGACATCGGAGTGAAATTAAGGTCATTTGGCCCATTGAGTCCACTCTGCCATTCGATCATGGTTGATGGGCCTTTCAACGCCACTTACCCATACTATCCCTGTATCCCTTAATTCCTTGCGAGATTAAGAATTTAGCAATCTCTGCCCTGAAGACACCCAATGTTCCAACCTCCACTGCGCTCCATGGCAATGAATTCCACAGGCCCACCACTCTCTGGCTGAAGAAATGTCTCCTCATTTCCGTTCTAAATTGACCCCCTCTAATTCTAAGGCTGTTCCCACGTGTCCTGGTATCGCTGCCTGATGGAAACAATTTCCCAGTGTCCACCCTTTCTAAGCCATACATTATCTTGTAAGATCCTATTAGATCTCCCCTCAACCTTCTGAACTCTAATGAATACAATCCCAGGATCCTCAGCCATTCAACGTATGTTAGGCCTACCATTCCAGGGATCATCCGCGTGAATCTCCACTGAACATGCACCAGTGCCAGTATGTTCTTCCTGAGGTGTGGGGCCCAAAATTAGATACAGTATTCTACATGGGGCCTAACCAGAGCTTTATAAAGTCTCAGTAGCACACCGCTGCCTTTACATTCCAACCTCTTGAGATAAATGACATTACATATCTCACGGCTCTCTGTGGTACAATATACCCCTCACCACAACAAACATCCCCATTAAACATCTGTGGACATCTGCCAATGGAATGGGGGGAAGTATGAACTCTAGCTAGAATATGCCAGGCAGTTGGGATCTTCTTCCGGAAAGCTTACATAAGCTACATGCCTCCCATATTAACTCCAGCTACTTCCTGGGGCAGGGCTAGAGTAAGAATGGACAATTCTTTGATTAGATTAGATTCCCTACAGTGTGGAAACAGGCCCTTCGACCCAACAAGTCCACACCGACCCTCCGAAGAGTAACCTACCCAGACCTATCTCCCTCTGACTAATGCACCTAACACTATGGGCAATTTAGCATGGCCAATTCACCTAACCTGCACATCTTTGGATTGTGGGAGGAAACCAGAGCACCCGGAGGAAACCCACGCAGACACTGGGAGAATGTGCAAACTCCACACAGACAGTCACCCAAAGCTGGAATTGAACCAGAGTCCCTAGCAGTGTGAGGCAGCAGTGCTAACCATCGTGCCACCCTAATTATTCAGGCTGGAGGACTGTTGAACGTATTCTGGTGAGTTGGTGAGCTCTACAAGCATAAAAGTAATTGAATTAGCAATGGCTACCTTCAAAATGTAATATGATCCTGAAGTATTTATGGACATATTGAAATTTAATTTCAACTCATTGTTTAGAAAAGGGCTCCTACAGCCAAAAAAGGACTGCAAACTCCTGTCACAGAAAGCAGAGTTAACATTTCGGATCCAGTGACCCTTCTTTATAACTTCTGAAGAGCATCCTGAAGAAGGTCCCTGGACACAAAACTGTAACTCTGATTTCTCTCCACAGATGTGCTGAGCTTTTCCAGCAGTTTCAGTTTGTTTATCTGACTTCCAGCATCTGCAGTTCTTTGTTTTTTCATGAAATGTCACACTTGAACAGATTCAGGGAACCCTGAAACAGAGACACAGAAAAGGACAAGCTGAGAGGCTGATTACCCAACCCCTCCCCGCCCACCCCCCCCACCCCCCCCCCCCCACGCCCCCCTCAACACGGGGCCACCTGTTGCAGGCATGTTTATGTTATACACTTCCACTGAATATGTAAAAAAGAGGCTAAATACTGACTGTAATCTGTCGTCTGTATGTCGATTGGCGTGCTAGTGTATGGACTGGTGCGTTGTGAAGGTCACAGTTTGAAAACAATCATTAAATAACTCAACTCAAAGTAATTAAAGTGAAAAACACACCCTCTCACTCTGATTACAGCCAGTCAGACACTGTCGAAAGAAATCAAGACAAAAGAATTTCAATCAACCTGAAAAATTAAAAATGTTCAAATCAACCACGTAATTATCAACATCAAAACTATGAATATTGTGACCTGTCTATGCTATGCCCAATAACACTTTAGACAGATAGTTAAATCTGTAGATCAAGTTTGGATAGGTACTTGAACAGGAAAGGTTTAGAGAGATATGGGCCAAACGTAGGCAAGTGAGACTAGTTTGGGAAACTTGATCAGCATGAAATAGTAGGACCGAAGGGTCTGTTTCCGTGCTATATGAGTATGATTCTATGAGAAAGTGAGGACTGCAGATGCTGGAGATCAAAATTGAAAAGTGTGGTGCTGGAAAAGCACAGCAGGTCAGGCAGCTTCCAAGGAGCAGGAGAGTTGATGTTTTGGGTATAAGGCCTTCATCAGGAATGTGGGTGGGTGGGGTGGGTGGTGTGGTGGGGGTGGTAGCTGGGAAGGTGATGGGTAGATGCAGGTGGGCAGTGACAGTGAGAGGTTGGAGTGGAGGGTGGAGCGGATGGGTGAAGGAAGATGGACAGGTAGGATAGTTCAAGAGGGCAGTGCCGGGTTGGAGGGTTGGATCAGGGATGGGCTGGGGTGAGGGGAGATGAGGAAACTGGTAAAATTAATGTTGATGCCATGTAGTTGGACAGTTCCAAGGCAGAAGATGAGGTGTTCCTCCTGGCGTCGGGTGACTAGGATTTGTTGATGGAGGAGGCCTAGGACTTGCACGTCCTTGGTGGAGTGGGATGGGGAGTTGAAATGTTCAGCCACAGGGTGGTGGGGTTGTTTGATGCATGTGTCCCAGATTGTTCTCTGTAACGCTCCATTTCAGTTGGCCTCCTGTCTCCCCAATGTAGAGGAGACCACATCGAGAGCAAAGGACACAGTAGATAAGATATTTGAATATGCAGAAAAATCTTTGGATGTGGCAAGGGAAGGTGCTGGCAGTGGAGGGTGGGTTGGTAAGGGGCATGGACCTAACAAAGGAATCAGGGAGGGAATGGTTTCTGTTGAATGATGATAGAGGTGGGGAGGGAAATATATCTCTGGTGGTGGGGACATGACCAAGGAAGATGCACTGTATCCGGAGATTGGTGGTGTGGAAAGTGAGGATCAGGGGAGGTTCTATCCTTGTTGCAATTGGAGGGATGGGAATTCTATGACTCTATAAATCATCAGAAACCTGGAAACAAGGAGAGAGTTCATTATATTAGAAATGGTTGTACTGTACTCAGGGCTTCTCCCAGTGAACTGCTCACATGGTAAATGCACTCCATTCTCACCTCAACATCAGGCCAACTCTCTTGCAGTCATTCATTCAACATCACACTGTACAGATAAAAGCAGGTCATTTGAGATCCTTCAACGCTTCAAGAACCCAACTCTTCCTCCTCAGAATAATTCTTGCATGCATAGATAAGCTGAAAGATTTTAATGGATGGATGGTCCCATGGGTTGGATGCCACAAGAGTAGTCAATGCAATTGTTTTCTGTGATCTCTCTAACTGTCACTTTCTCCATCAATTCCATCACTGTTACTAATATCCCCAACGAGCTTCTCAATGTGGGAAGATGAACGTTGTGCTAAAATTGCTGAGTGAGTAATCTAGGAGTGCTAGCTAATGTTCTGGGACATAGGGTCATATCTTATAACAGGAGATGGTGGAATTTAAATTCAATGAATACACTAAAGTTCACCTCAACAATTGTGACCATGAGTCAGAAAAACATCTGATTCACTGATGTTCTTTGTGAAGGAAACCTATCATCCTTACTCTGCTAGACCCATGTCTACAGACTCCAAATCGACAGTAATGTAGCTGACTCTTAATTCACTCTTTGAAATGTGTGAGTTAGCAAACTTCCCATGAAAGAATAATACATTTTGGAATCCAGATCAAGCTTTTTTTATAGAAGACTGAAGTCACTCTGTTCCTTCCTCTCCAATCTGAGCAAAAAAATAAATGAAATAACTTCTGAGCAGTTAATCTTAAACTCGGGACAAAACCAATGTTTAGAACAGTAAGGGTGAATCAAGGACAGAAGTTGTCTTTGTCAAATTTAATTCATTAAACTTATAGTTTGGCAGCAGAATAGAAGAATGGATGCTGTCAGATGGTTGCAAAAAAACAACTGCTTCACTGAATCTTTCATTACGTGGAATTTTAAACCCAGTCTGGTCTGACCTGCATGTGATGGCAAGGCCACGTTGGCCACACACTCCCTTCCCCAAATACAACTGCACGATCAACATTTGATTAGATTAGATTACTTACAGTGTGGAAACAGGCCCTTCGGCCCAACAAGTCCACACCGACCCGCCGAAGCGTAACCCACCCAGACCCATTCCCCTACATTTACCCCCTCATCTAACACTACGGGCAATTTAGCATGGCCAATTCACCTAACCTGCACATCTTTGGACTGTGGGAGGAAACCGGAGCACCCGGAGGAAACCCACGCAGACACGGGGAGAACGTGCAAACTCCACACAGTCAGTCGCCTGAGGCGGGAATTGAACCCGGGTCTCTGGCGCTGTGAGGCAACAGTGCTAACCACTGTGCCACCGTGCCGCCCACTAAATTTGCTGCCTTTAAAAGCCAAGCAAACCACTTAGCTGTAAGAAAAGACAATTGCCCAAAGAAATAAAGAAAGATTTGCATTTCTGTAGCACCTTTCTTGACCACCAAATGTCTCAAAACACATTTCAGCTCAAGAAGCAATTTTGAAATGCCTTCATTGTTGTAATAGTAGAAAACACAGCAGCCAATTTGTATACAGGAAGCCCCAATAAGCAGTGACAAATTTATTTGAGCAGCTTGAATCTCATAAATATCATATTTGAATATCATAGTTCAAACTATGTTACTGAGCTGACCAAAAGCTTGGAAAGAAGTTGGTTTTATTGAGTGTTTTAAAAAAGGAAAACAAAATAAAGAGGCAGAGACATTTAGAGAGAATATTGGAATCTTGGCAGCTAAAGGAATAGCCATCATTGATGTATATGGTGGGGAAAACTGGGAAAGGTATCCATTTAAACAAGGGTTAAAGCAACTATCTCTCAATTTCTTCAAGAAAAGACTGAAAACATTGTGTTAAGAGGATGCCCAAGAATAATTCAGAGTTTACATTTACACAACTACAGGAGTGGCTGAAGAAATCTCAGGAACTCCTGCATAGAAATCAAAGCTATTCAGATCATTTAAATGAAACACATTTAACTTGAACAGCGGCCTGACTACTTGAAAAATGCTGTTGACATTTAACAACAGGAATACTACAACGGGCTAGTCCAGGTTGGTCCCCAGCATTTCGAAGGTACTCTCAGATAATGTTCCACAAGCTCCTTCCCTTTGTCATGTCTCTTAGTTTATTCTTGTGAATTTTGTGATCTACCTTTCTGTAGCTGTGAAATGTTATATTCCCTCAGCTTGCCGTTTGTGTAATTGAAGAAACTCTCATTTTTTTTTGCTGAGGCTGCTCTTAGTGAGAAGGTTTATTCGGCTTTGAAGTTGTTAGTGTTTAATCTGTGTAAAAGCTCACTGGAACGTTCTGGATAATCTGATACCTGCCAATTAGTCTCACGTCTATTTGCTGGGCTCATATCAAACCTACATTTCCTGGCAAGGTCTAGACTGCAGTGGGAATTATATACGGGGGGGGGGGGGGGGGTACATTGTCACAATTTCTTTTCTTTGCTTTTATGATCATAATTTTCTTCACATTTCTTCCCTCCCCAAGATTGATAATCATTGTTTTTTTCTATCTCAAACATAAAATACCCAATTACTTTCAGACTAAACCTTGTTTATGGGGTCAGATGATGGTTAAATTTTGCTGGCAAATCAAAATGTACTATTGTGTAACCACAAAATAACAGGTGGCTGGGGAAAGATGTAATATAACTGAGAACTTCAGGAGGGCATTGTAACCAAGAGAGTGGACCTCACAAAACTATTGTGTTCAAAGCCATAACAACGCTTCCTGTGACATCTATTTTAATCCTCTTCATCATGTAGAATCTGAGCAGGTGAGGAGTGATAGCTGCCTGTATTCCACCATCTTCAGCTTTAACCCTGTGCAGCAGCACTGACATGGATGCTCAGTGGTTAGCACTGTTGCCCCACAATGCCAGGAACCTGGGTTCAATTCCCGCCTCAGGCGACTGACTGTGTGGAGTTTGCACGTTCTCCCCGTGTCTGTGTGGGTTTCCTCCGGGTGCTCCGGTTTCCTCCCACAGTCCAAAGATATGCGGGTCAGGTGAATTGGCCATGCTAAATTGCCCGTGGTGTTAGGTTAAAGGGGTAATTGTAGGGGTATGGGTGGGTTGTGCTTCGGCCGGTCGGTGTGGACTTGTTGGGCCGAAGGGCCTGTTTCCACACTGTAAGTAATCTAATCTAATCTAATCTAATTAGATTTCATTCTCGGGTGACTGTCTGTGTGAAGTTTGCACATTCTCCTTGTTTCTGCATGGGTTTCCTCCAGATGCTCCAACAGTCCTCCAGGTTTTCTCCCACAGTCCAAAGATGTACAGGTTAAGTGGATTGGTCATGTTAACTTGCCCATAGTGTCTAGGGATATGCAGGCTGGGTGGATGGGTCATGGTAAATTGCCCATAGTGTCCAGGGATATGCAGGATGGGTGGATTAGCTGTGGGAAATGCAAGGATTACTCTGGGTGGAGGGTTGGGACTGGGTGGGATGCTCTTTGAAGGGTTAGAGTGGACTGATCCCACACTATTGGGATTCTATGAATCTGACAAAGTTTCTGGAGGTTAGAGTTCCATACCTTTGGGATGTAACAGTAGTTAATTCTGAACCAACTAGGAAAAGCACTCCTTTCCCCACTCCTGATAAAGAAAAGAGATAGGAATGAAAACGTAAGATGCATTCAACATGGTTTTTGTTTCGCTTTTCTCTGTGGGACAAGGCCTTATCAATTGTATTGTTAAAGTTAAGGATGAACAGATGAAAGGTAGGTATAATAGTCATGCTGTGGTATATTCCTGCCTCTAGATAAGGAGGCCTGAATTCAATCCCACCAGTTCCAGAGGTGTGTTATAATATTTCTGAGCAGGTTGATTAGAAAATATCCCTTGATACATATTAGGGCTCTTGTGGCACTGTGGTAGCATCCTTACCTGTGAAGTAGGAGACCTAGTTTCAAGTCCCACCCAGTTCAGAGGGATTAGAAAATATTCTCCCTTTAAAGAGAATTTGTGGCACAGTGGATATGTCACTGGGTTGGCAATTCAGCGTCCCAGACTAATCTTGTGGTGTAGTGGTAATGTCTATACCTCCAGACGAGGAAATACATGTTTGATCCTGCCTGTTCCAGGGATATGTAATTACTTCTCTGAGTGAAAATCATTTTTAAATGATAAAAGAGCAAAACAAATCATAGCATCAGAGAGTCATAGAGATGTACAGCACAGATACAGAACCTTCGCTGCAACTCGTCCATGCTGACTAGATATCCCAAGCTAATCTAGTCCCATTTGTCAACATTTGGCCCATATCCTTCCAAACCCTTCCTATTCATATATCCATCCAGATGCCTTTTAATTTTTGTAATTGTACCAGCCTCCACCACTTCCTCTGGCAGCATGTTCTGTACATACACCAACCTCTGAGTGAAAAAGTTGCCCCTCAGGTCCCTTTTATATCTTCCCCTCTCACCCTAAACCTATGCCCTCTAGTTCTGACTCCTCCATTTCAAGGAAAGTACCTTGTCTGTTTATCCTATCCATGTCCTTCACGATTTTATAAACCTCTATGAGGTCACCCTTCAACCTTCGACGCTTCAGGGAAAACAGCCCCAGCCTGTTCAGCTTCTCCCTATAGTTCAAATCTTCCATCATGGCAACATCCTTGCAAATCTTTTCTGAAGCTTTTCAAGTTTCACAACATCTTTCTGATAGGAAGGAGACCAGAATTGCATGCAATATTCCAAAAGTGGCCTAACCAATGACCTGTACAGCTGCAACATGACTCCTGTACTCAAAACTCAGACCAATGAAGGAAAGCATACCAAGCGCGTTCTTCACTATCCTATCTACCTGCAACTCTGCTTTCAAGGAGCTATGAACCTCCACTCCAAGGTCTCTTTGTTCAGCAACACTCCCTAGGACCTTACCATTAAGTGTATCAATCCTGCTAAGATTTGTTTTCCCAAAGTGCAGCACCTCACATTTATCTAAATCAAAGTCTTTGTTAATATAAAACAATGTTCACAAACAAGAAACAGTCAACTGTTAGCAACATTCATGAGCACATTATATGCTTCTAGCGGAGCAGTGTCAAGTGTCAGTGTCCCTATCTCTGAGCCAGGATACTTGGGTTCAAGACGCTCCTGTTCCAGCCGTGTGTATTGCCATCTCTGAATAGGTTAATTAGAAAATAGCTTGGCGACGTATCGGAGGTAATGTATTGACATGGATTGCATTGGAGGTATTGTAATGTGGATAGAAAACTGTCTGGCAGACAGGAAGAAAGAGAATTGGAATAAATGGGTCCTTTTCAGAGTGGCAGGTAGTGGCGAGTGTGGTACAGCAGGGTTTAGTGCTCGGACCTCAGCTGCTCACAACATACATTAAGGATTTGGATGAAGAAATTGAATGCAATATCTCCAAATTTGCAGATGACACTAAGCTGGGTGGCAGTGTGTGCTGTGAGGAGGATGCTTCGAGGCTGCAGGGTGACTTGAGCAGACTGGTTGAGTGGACAAATATTTGGCAAATGCAATACAATGTAGATAAATGTGAGGTTATCAACTTTGGTGGCAAAAACAGGAAGGCAGATTATTATCTGAATGGTAGCCATGATCGAAGCCGGTGTTGGATTAGAGTGGACAAAGTTAAAATCACACAACACCAGGTTATAGCCCAACAGATTTATTTGGATGCACTATCTTTTGCAGTGCTGCTCCTTCATCGGGTAGCTGTGGAGCAGGACCATAAGACACAGATTAGCAAAGGATTAGATTAGATTAGATTAGATTACTTACAGTGTGGAAACAGGCCCTTCGGCCCAACAAGTCCACACCGACCCGCCAAAGCGCAACCCACCCATACCCCTACACATCTACACCTTACCTAACACTACGGGCAATTTAGCACGGCCAATTCACCTGACCTGCACATCTTTGGACTGTGGGAGGAAACCGGAGCACCCGGAGGAAACCCATGCAGACACGGGGAGAATGTGCAAACTCCACACAGTCAGTCATCTGAGGCGGGAAGTGAACCCGGGTCTCTGGCGCTGTGAGGTAGCAGTGCTAACCACTGTGCCACCATGCCGCCCACTTATTATAGTGGAGAAAGTGAGGACTGCAGATGCTGGAGGTCAGAATTGGCAGTGTGGTGCTGGAAAAGCACAGCAGGTCAGGCAGCATCCGGGGAGCAGGAGAATCAACATTTTGGGCATAAGGCCTTCATCACACACACACTTTACCAAGCATACACACAAGCAAACACATAATCTCACGTGTTCTCGCACTCACACTCTCTCATGCACACACATACTTCCTGAAGAAGGGCTAATGCCCGAAAAGTCGATTCTCCTGCTCCTTGGATGCTGCCTGACCTGCTGCACTTTTCCAGCAACACATTTCCATCTCTGATCTCCAGCATCTGCAGACCTCACTTTCTCCACACATACAAATATAAGACCATGGGGTGAATTTGCATTTGCAGAATTATATTGCAGGTACATTCAATTTTGTTCAAAAAGCACACAGTCTGCAGGATCCTGCTCCTCGGATGCTGCCTGATCTGCTGTGCTTTTCCAGTACCATTCTAATCTAAACTCTGGTTTCCAGCATCTGCAGTCCTCACTTTTGCCTAGGCAGTCAATGCAGACAGTCAATCCATGTAACATTTTGTGAATTCCATTTTGGAAATGGATCCAGTCTGACTCAAGATTGGGTTAGAGACAGACTCTAACCTCACACCTTTAATGCATTTCTGAACTGAGATGTCACCTTTTTTTCCATAAAACCTTGTTATCTCAAGAATGTGACTTAGAAGTTCTAGGATTTACATAATAATGAACTGATACCTGCAACCCATTCAAAAAGATGAAAGATTTCACAGCAATCTAGGTTTGTTCAATATATCATTTCAGTTGCATGACACTGTAATCTTTTGCTATAAATTCTGTGTCTTATGGTCCTGTTCCACAGCTACCTGATGAAGAATCAGCGCTCCGAAAGCTAATGCTTCCAAATAAACCTGTTGGGCTATAACCTGGTGTGACTTTTACCTCTGTCTAAATGGAGGCAATTTAGGAAAAGGTGAGGTTGGAACAGTCGCTGAAGGTTGGCGTGCAGGTGCAGCAGGTGGTGAGGAAAGCGAAGAGGATTTGAGTATCGGGGTAAGGATGTCTTGCTGCAGTTACACATGTCTTGTTGAGGCCACACCTTGATGTTGCAATGAGAGAATCCAGTGAGATCATTGATGTGGCAATGAGAAAATCCAGTGAGATCATTGATGTTGCAATGAGAAAATCCAGTGAGATCATTGATGTTGCAATGAGAAAATCCAGTGAGATCATTGATGTTGCAATGAGAGAGAATCCAGTAAGGTCAGAAATGACACAATGACAGAGAATCCAATGAGATCGCTGATGTTGTAATGACAGAATCCAGTGAGATCTCTAGTGTTATAATGATAGAGAATCCAGTGCCATCTCTGATGTTGTAATGAGAGACAATCCAGTGATGACACTCATAATACAATGAGAGAAAATCCAGTGGGATTGCTGATAACAAAATGAGTGCTCTGTTTAACATTGTCAATACAGAGCAAGTCACAGACTTCGCAGGACGTGTTCAAGTTCATAGCTCCGTGAAACTGGCCACAGAAGTAGATAGGGTGGTAAAGAAGGGGATGGCATGCTTGTCTTTATTGGTTGAGGAACTGAGTACAAAAGTCTGGATGTCACATTACAAATTTATAAGACGTTGGCTAGACCACACTTTGAGGATTGCATTCAGTTCTTTTTCCACATGACAGGAAGGAGATGAAAGCTTTGGAGAGGGCACAGAAGAGGTTTACCAGGATGTTGCCTGGATTAGAGGGCATGAGCTCGAAGGAGATACTAAAAAAACTGGGGTCGCGTTCTCTAAAGCATCAGAGGCTGAAGGGAAGACTTGATAGAAGTCTATAAGGTTATGAGATGCTTAGATAGGGTTGATGGTCAGAAATGTTTCCCCAGAGTTGAATTGTCTAAAACTAGGTGGCGTGCATTTAAGGTGAGTGGAGAAAGTTCAAAGGAGATATGAGGGGCAAATATTTTACATAGAGCGTGATAGGAGTGTGGAATACACTGCCAGGGCTGATGGTGGAGGCAGATACTTTAGGGGCATTTAGGGACTTTTAGATAAGCACATGAATATGTGAGGAATGGAGGGACATGGGCCAAGGCCAGGCAGAAGGGATTAGTTTAATGTGACACCATGTTCAGCACAACGTCGTGGGCCGAAGGGCCCATTCCTATGCTGTAATATTCTATGTTCTCATTTTCGGTTTTCTAAAACAGAACAGTCAATGTCAGTGATAGAAATGGTGCTGAGTGAACAGTGACCTTTCTGTTACATGGCTGAGAGTCTGAAAAAAAGTTTCCATCACCATCAAGCAAGCAGAAAAGGCAACTGAAGATTGACAGGCTGATCAACAACCGAAAGGAATAACTCCATGGGAAATTGACCAATGTCCATAGATCCCAGACACAGTCATAAGGAAGAAACTGCCTGTTCTAACCATCCAGGATTTGGCAGAAAGGAGGTGGCTTCTTTCAAATAGAGAGTGATTCCCCAATACAAAAATCCAGGTAATGACACAAATCTTCTGACTTACATTGCCTTAAATAACAGACTGAACATGTCTAAGTCCCTGGAATGCTATCAGACGAAGTCATTGACTTAATATAGTAGCACATCCCGAGTGGACAAAAAGCTGACTGCACAAACAACCATTCCTCATAGACTTTGAGACATGGGCATTTGATTGAAGCATATGCAGTGTGTTTGTGTGTAATCTGCTCTAGGTACAACATTTACGTAACTTGGTCCATACAGCAACATGTCCAACCCCTTCTCTGACCATTGCTGGCAAACATGGCAGGCTGCCTGGCTTCGTGTCCACACTAAAGGCAAGAGCAAGACAAGGTGAGCCTGTAAGATCTGAAAGAGGCGGCAAAATGCAAACAGGCAAAGCAAAGCCAAGGTGCTGTGAACATCCAAGCAGGTGGAAAGTGAGTGAGTCCTTAGATAGCCCTGCTCCAATGAAAGAGATGGCACCTTTCCCTGTGTGTGGTGACCTGACAGCAGATTTGCAATGGAAAGTGTTGATGAGTTCCCAATACAGTATTGAAACTGAGAACTGTATTGAAGTGAGTCAGAGATGCGCCATGTTAACATCACTAAGGCCGTCGCTTTGACAATATGTATCTATGTGAGTGGAGAATGGTCGTTGCCCATAGCATGTGCCCTGAGATGTTGGGGATGTTGGCCAAGACAGATTCCTGGTGAGCTTCAGCAGCCAGGTATCCCACTCAGACTTCCATGTCGAGAATCAACCTGACCTGCTGAGCCTTTCCAGCAATACATTTTCAGCTAGTCGTCATTTCCGCCACCTCCAAACGGACCCCACCACCAGAGATATTTTTCCCTCCCTTCCCCTATCAGCATTCCGAAAAGACCACTCCCTCCGTGACTCCCTCGTCAGGTCCACACCCCCCACCAACCCAACCTCTACTCCCGGCACGTTCCCCTGCAACCGCAAGAAATGCAAAACTTGCGCCCACAACCCCCCCCCCCTTTACTTCCCTCCAAGGCCCCAAGAGATCCTTCATATCCGCCACAAATTCACCTGCACCTCCACACACATCATTTACTGCATTCGCTGCACCCGATGTGGCCTCCTCCATATTGGGGAGACAGGCCACCTACTTGCGGAACGTTTCAGAGAATACCTCTGGGACACCCGGACCAACCAACCCAACCACCCCATGGCTCAACACTTCAACTCCCCCTCCCACTCCACCAAGGACATGCAGATCCTTGGACTCCTCCATCGCCAGACCATAGCAACACGACGGCTGGAGGAAGAGCACCTCATCTTCCACCTAGGAACCCTCCAACCACAAGGGATGAACTCAGATTTCTCCAGTTTTCTCATTTCCCCTCCCCCCACCTTGTCTCAGTCAAATCCCTCAAACTCAGCACCGCCTTCCTAACCTGCAATCTTCTTCCTGACCTCTCCGCCCCCACCCCCACTCTGGCCTATCACCCTCACCTTGACCTCCTTCCACCTATTGCATTTCCAAAGCCCCTCCCCCAAGTCCCTCCTCCCTACCTTTTATCTTAACCTGCTTGGCACACTTACCTCATTCCTGAAGAAGGGCTCATGCCTGAAACGTCGATTCTCCTGCTCCTTGGATGATGCCTGACCTGCTGCGCCTTTCCAGCAACACATTTTCAGCAGAGAATCAACCTGGTCTAGTTTCTTTCCACTGTCTGGGAAAGCAGCAAACTGCTTATCATTGAGGTATTAATAAGATGATAATTCATGAAAATAGGCCCCTCACTGCTCACCAGTAAGTTTCTCATTCCACCATTGAAATGTTACATGGAACACCAGACCTTGTTTGACTTGATGTTAGGAATCTGATTGTTGCATTCTCATTTTATCTTCCACAAACCCACCACTGACTAGTCTGTGCATGAGCTGGAATATAGGGAGGGAATTCCAGAACTTTGGCTCTTTGTAAATAGAGATATGACTACCAATGATGGAGCAAGGCTCAGTGAGGAAAGTCCACCGTCTAAGCTCTTTCTGTCAAAGTTAAATGGGGGTCTGTTGAGTTATTGGGCCCTCTGGTGCCTCAACTGCATGTAACTATAACCTTGCACAATTAAGAGATGCCTATGATTTGTTTGTTGATTATAGAGTCAAACTCTAATGTTTATTTGTTCCTTCACATGCTACTGTACAGAACAGAACTGCTTCAATGAATATGCATATAAAGATATTCTTATGAATAAAGTATATTTTTGAAATAAAAAAGTAAAATCAGCGATAATTTAGAAGTCAGTTTGGACAATCTCAGAGGACCATAAGAGGCTCGACAAAACCATAGAGATAGGGCAGATGATCTGCAAAGAAGAGTGAGGATATTAAAAACAAGGGGCTAGTGTAGGTCAATGAGTACAGCAGCACTGATTGATCAGGAGTTGACGTGAGTTAGGATATGTACAAAAAAGTTTTGCATGATTTCAAATATATTGAGAGTAGAATGTGGGAAGTCAGCCAGGTGTATGTCTGAATCATCGACAAGAAAAGATTACAGAATCTTTCTGGTGCAAAAGGAAGCGTGCACCAGTGACAAATGGGTACAATGATGTGAAAGAGGGTTTTGGCAGAACACGAGCTGAGTACGTGAGATGATGTTACCAAGGTGGAAATTAGTGGGTTTTAGTTATCGTGTGGAGATGCTAGAATTGGATGGGAGTGGACAAGGTCAAAAATCAAACGATACCAGGTATGAACCTGTTGGACTATAACCTGGTTTTGTTTGATTTTTGGTCTTAATCATAGATCAGGTGTTTGAAGACTCATCTCAGGAGTCACCAAGATTGTAAGGTTCTGAACAGTTGCTCAGTGGAAAAACAGAATTGGTGTCTTGGAAATTGAGTTTATAGACAGTTTGGAGATGACTGGTTTTAGTGGTGTAAATGTTGGACAGTAGATCCCACATCAGCTGGCAAGTGACCAGTTTGGTTTTGAGAATTTATTAGCTCTTTGAAATTTACATCTACATGCATGTCCAGTTCAAAGACACCTCCTTCAAGCACTAGAAGCAAATTATTTCAGAATAGTTTGACTTGAAGCAATGTAAGTTTCAGCTTGCATTCCGTGTGAAGCCACAAAGTAATACATAGGCAAGGGCAAAATGGGATCTTGATCAAATGGGCCAATAGGCTGAGGAGTGGCAGATGGAGTTTAATTTAGAAAAATGTGATGTGCTGCATTTTGGAATACCAAATCAGAGCAGGACTTATACTCCCTGGTAAGGTCCAGGGAGTGTTGCTGAACAAAGAGACCTTAGAGTGCAGGTTCATAGCTCCTGGAAAGTTGAGTTGCAGTTGGATAGGATAGTGAAGAAGGCATTTGGTATGCTTTCCTTTGCTGGTCATGTGAGATTATACAGAACATTGGTTAGGCCACTTTTGGAATATTGCATACAATTCTGGTCTCTGGCTTATTGGAAGGATGTTGCGAAACTTGAAAGGGTTCAGAAAAGATTTACAAGGATGTTGCCCAGGTTGGAGGATTTGAGTTATAGGGAGAGGCTGAATAGGCTGGGGCTGTTTTCCTTGGAGCTTCGGAGGCTGAGGGGTGACCATATAGAGGTTTATAAAATCATGAGGGCAAATTGAATAAATAAACAATGTCTTTTCCCTGGGGTGGTAGAGTCCAGAACTAGAGGGCATAGGTTTAGGGGAGTGGGGAAAGATAGAAAAGGGACCAAATGGGCAACTATTTCATGCAGAGGGCGGTACGTGTATGGAATGAGATGCCAGAGTAAGTGGTGGAGGCTGATACAATTACAACATTTAAAAGGCATCTGGATGGGTACATGAGTAGGAAGGGTTGAGAGGGATATGGACCAAGTGCTGGCAAGTAGCACTAGATTAGGTTAGGATATCTAGTTAGCATGGACAAAGTGGACTGAAATGTCTGTTTCCATGCTGTACATCTCTATGACTCTAAGTAATTCCATTGCATGATGCTTAATTAGGAAACTCCCATTCACTCTTTAACACAGCAGATGGGAAGGATGGGAATTGTCAATTGTTAATGCAACCTCCATTGTAACCAGCACTCCCTGACCTCTGGATGTGCTAAAGTTCACAGGTGGCTGCTCGTGGGCCAGCCACTCCTCCTTGTTGGAAGTGACGGATGAAGAGAAATCTCCATGTGAAAGCTTGGAGGCTTGATTCTTCTGCACACCATAAATGAAGATATTTACATGACATGATGAGGGTGGGAAACATGTACTCTGAGGGCCTGGATTGTGTTCAAGACAATCAACAGCCTTCGAAAGGGATTTTCGCCCCATTCAGGTTTTTGTCATTACTTCAGAGCAAGGTTTTCAGGCCTGCCTGGGTCATTGGCACACCCTCGTCAAAACTCACTTCTCTCAACACACTTCAGAACGGACCCTAGCTCTGAGCTCTCCAAAGTATTATCATGTGTTGGCAAGGGGCTCAGTGTGTGAACAAAATTAAACAAACACTAAACGAAAATGATTGAACAAAAGTTTTCAAACAAGATCCGATGGATAAGAGTGCTTTCCACTTGCAAAATATTGACAGATGTGCCAAGGAAATGAGGCAATGTGTTAATTGGAGCTCATTCGATACAATAGCCTTGTTCAATTTGGGTGAGTTTTTTTTAATGATATTTTGAATTAGTTTGTTCAGAGATGTACTGACCATACTTGGGAGCAAGTGGGACGTGAACCCATGCTTCCTCCAACCAGTTTTGGTTTTAACTTTTAAGTTAAAATTGGAATAAATACACAGTTCACAGAGTGTTTGAAAATTGGATAACAGAGCATCGGAGGCTGAGAGGTGACCTCTCACCTTCTAGCTCGCAATTTACACATCTCACTTGTTTAAACTGAATGTGATAAATCTGTTCCCTTTATGAGGTCACCCATACTTTTATTAAGTATGATTTTGATCTCTGAAGTGCTGTACTGAGGCTCATCAATTCTCTGTACATTAGTCCTGAAACCATTCTTCATTGGTGAATCTGGACAGTCAGTGTTGTTTGATTGGTGGGCAGCATCATTGCCAAACCCAGTGGCATTGTGTTGAACAGTCTCCATTAGGACCCACTTGACAAATCTGACCCTAATACCCTTTCTGTCCACCTTGTAACACAAAGCAAATCATACTGTCTTGAGAAGGGATGAGATGACCTAATTTAACATAGGCCAGGGATCTAAAACTGAGACTGCATTCAATCCTTGCCAGATACATTATCTAATTAATGATGATTATTATACAGAGCTGTGCCCTCATTGAATGGTGGAATAGACTCGACAAGCCGAATACCTTACTCCTGCTTCTATGCTTTATGGAGATGGTGGCGGAGTCGAGTTTGGGCTGGCATGGTACCCAGCAGCATCAGTGGCGTCGGCATTGGTGAAGTCCAGCAAGGACTCATAGGGCGACAGTGGAGGCGAGATGGCATGAAGAGTGATGACTTTCATTCCAATGATGGTATGGGCGAAGGGGAACCATGCCTGGTCACCATGCCCATAGCCCATAACAGTCCACTTCACAAGAACAACTGCAAAGTTGGTCACTTTTTTTTAATTGCTCCATACTCTGCCTTTATATTCCATGTTTTGGTTTATTTTTCTGTGTTTTAAGATAATGCCAGAGATTGGCAACACTATGCAACAGTTTTCATTGTACTTTGTAACAAAATATATATGTTAATAAATAAACAGATCAATCAATCAAATAAGGGAATCAAGAGTTATGGAGAAATGCAGGAAAGTGGATTTGTGGATGATCAGGTCGGCTGTGATTTGTTGAATGGTGGAGCAAGCCATATTTAAAAGCTTCACTCTCATTATCCGAGTAGTTTATGAAACGTTTGGAAGGTGTGACAGTGCCAATGGTTATAGTGACCCTTTTAGAATACTTGTCATAGATATTGTTGAATAAATTGATATTATTATCTATATTGTAGCACCAAGTATTATACTACTCTTCTGTGTCATTGAAACCTCAAGCAAGTTTTAAATACATTACACATCTGTCTATAATAACATTTTGCAAATAATATGAATTACAGTGATAACTAAACCCTGTAATTATACTACTAGCAGATATACCGCAGTTAAAGATTGTTATGATGCAATTTATTTTCCAGTCTTTCATGGTCTGTGTGCGTCACCAACACGGGTCATATTTATTGCCCAGCCCTAATTGCCCTTGAACTGACTAGCTTACCCAGCCATAATAGAGGTCGCTTAAGGCCTTGCAATGACATTGCTGTAGGTCTGGAATCACCAGACTATAGGCCAGACTGGATAAGAATAGCAGATTTCCTTCCCTAAAATTAACCAGCAGGGGTTTACACATCAACCAGTTGCCAGTATTGAGACTAAAACCCCTACAGTGTGGCAGCAGGCTATTCAATCCACACTGACCCTCAGAAGAGCATCCCCTCCGAGACCCACCTCCATCCCATGGCTAATCCACACATCCCTGGACACCTTAGGCAATTTAGCATGGCCAATCCACCAAACTGTTCATCATTGGACTATGGGAAGAAACCGGAGCACCCAGAGGGACTTGTACAAACACAATGAGAATGCACAAGGAGAATGCACAAAGTCCACGCTTAGAGTCACTCAAGGCTGGAATCAAACCTGGATCTCTGTGCTGTGAGGCAGCAGTGTAAACCACTGAGCCATTGTGCTGCCCTCATTGCGTTTAATTGTGTTTAAATTCCACCAGCTACCATGGTGAGATTTAAACCCATATCCAGCTTGGGATGCTGAATTACTAGTTTAATGATGTTATCACTATACTAATGTCTCCCCACCCCAACCCCTCACCAGTGTATTATTAAGACCTTGAAGCAATAACTCTTCCAAGGACATAGCGAAGGGAACATTATAAACAATGTTTGACAGTAAACTACAGAAGGAGACAGATAATTATAAATTCAGTCAAACTGGGTGGTTTTTTTAGAAGAAACCAGAAAGCATACATCTTTTAAGTAAAATAAATGTTGTTAAGTGTTACTGAAGTGCCAACTAACACTGTGAACAGAAGAAATCTAGAATTACATATAAAAAGTTAATATCAGATAAAATGAAAATGAGTGTGAAATGACCTGACCAAACCTTTCTATTTTAGGCAACACGTATGTGTGAACATTCTGAACATGGTCTTCAGACTAATGGATACTGCAATCAAAACAGCAAAAATCTTGTTCATGATGTTCAATTCAAGTAAAGGCCAAATCTTGATCAATCCTAGCTTTTTAGAATAGTCATCTCTTCCCTCGTGTAAGTCAGCCCATTGTCCTGATTTCAAACCCAGTTTCAAAACCCAAGCAGCATTTGTGATATTTTAAATTACACCTTGCTGCCTTTGGAGCATTCAATAGAATAGTGGCTTCAATTTTAACTAAGAAATGCAGCTTTGCTTTTGTGTTCACTTCCCTATAAAATTCCACAGATCTAAGTCAAAGTATTTGCCCCTGATGTAACTTGCTGGATCTGTGACAGGCCATCATTCTAATTTGTGAGCTAGCAAGAGAGAGCAATTAGCTGGGGGGCAAATTAAAACAATTCTGTGCGATAATTCACGTGCAGCTACTAAACAACCACAATGAGTAAAATTAAATATTTTTCCGTTATGACCACACCGCTCCTGTGGCAATTTAATGTTTCCTCTGGCACATCCAGGTAATTTTCATTCACTGTTCAGAGCAAAGGCAAAGCTGGACTTGCCTGAGTTTTGGTTTCCATGAAATGACACCTATCGCAGCAGGCAATCTGGTTCACACAGAGCAAGTCTTGCATTGTCTCTGTGTATGTGGCTACTGGACAGTTGGAGAAAACAGCCACGCTGGAATGGAAGAGATTGATGAGTGGACAAGAAGAATGGGATGACACGCTATCTCACAGTGGGATGTGTGCTGCAGAATGCACCGTCCAGGTACGAAACCTCACCATCTCTCACTCCGCCGTAAAGGCAATCCTCACAATGTTAATCAAGTATCTCTTCACCTTACCTGTTAGCTCCTTTTCTCTCAATGTATCCAATGACATACTTGACTGGGAATTGTTTGCTGCATTAAAGACACTGTATAATTACAAATTATTATTTTGCTGCTGAGCTTGGTGTTATTTTGAGAAAGTAATGGCTGTGTACATTAACATTTTTATACAATCAATCTAGGAAGCCTGTTTCAGTGGCGCTGTAGGTTGTATTTTGACATGGAAATCAGACATGAAAAGCTCAAAACTGGCATTATGTTTACAGACAGCTGTCCATAACTGACAAGAACAAAGAACAAAGCACAGGGAACAGGCCCTTTGGCCTTCAAGCCTGCGCTGACACCTTTTGCGCTTCCATACTAAAACTGTTTTCACTTACAGGATACGTATCCCTCTATTCCCTTCCTACCCATGTATTTGTCCAGGTGCTTCTTGAATGCTGCTATTGTGTCTGCTTCCACCATCTCCTCTGGCAACATGCTCCAGGCACTCACCACCCTTTGAGAGAAAAACTTGCCTCGCACATCTCTTTTAAACATTCCCCCTCCCATTTTGAACCTGTTTCCCCTAGTAATTGACACCTCCATCCTGGGAAAAAGCCTCACACTTCCCACTCTATCCCTGCCATTCTCAATCTTATAAACTTCTATCGGGTTGTCCCTCAACCTCCTGCATTTTAGTGAAAACAAACCCAGTCTAGCCAATCTTACTTCTTAGCTAAAATCCCCCAATTCAAGCAACATCCTGGTAAACCTTTTCTGTACCTTCTCCAAAGCATCCAAATTCCTTCAGGTAGTGTGGTAGCCAAAACTGTACGCAATATTCCAAGCGTGGCATAACTAAAGTTCTATAAAGCTGCAGTATAACTTGTCTATCTTTATACACAATGCCCTTCCAACAAAGGCAAGCGTGCCATGGGCATTTTTTACTGCCTTATCTCCCTGCGCTGCCATCTTCAGTGATCTGTGGATCTGCACACCCAGATCCCTCTGCATATCAATACTCATAAGTGTTCTGCCAATTACTGCATAATTTCCACATGTACTTGATTTTTTTAAGCGTGTCACTTCACATTTGTTTGGATTAAACTCCATCTGCCATCTTTCTGCCTATGCCTCCAATTGGTTTGTATCCTTCTGTATCCTCTGGCAATTATCCTCACAATCCGCAACACCACCAATTTTTGAACCGTCTGCAAACTTACTGATTAGACAGCTGCTTTTTCCTCCAAATCGTATATGCAGATCACAAACATATATATAAAAACCTGTACGACCTTGCCTCTGCCAGGTCTATCATTCACAGTAACTGTAAATCCTTTGGGGTGAACTTTCTTGGGGATTGGAAGTGTTAGGGGGAGGGAAGGTGGCGATCATAGAGCAGAGCTGCACTGGGACAGCTCTTTGACACATTCTCACTTCTCAGGGACATCCCTGGAGGTGGACTGTCAGTTGACATGACTGGAATTAAAGCATTATTTTGCATTGGCACAGGGTGTTTTTCCCTAATCGATGCAGTCTTCAACTCCATTATTGTCACCAGGAAGCCATGAGCACCAAGGAGAACAGGAGTTAGAACATCATGTTACAATTGTACTGCACATTGGTTCAGCCACTTTTGTAATACTATGTTCAATTCTGGTGTCCCTGCTAGAAAAGATCTTGTGAAATTTGAAAGGATTCAGAAAAGATTTACAAGGTTTTGAGCCATAGGGAGAGGCTGAATTGGCTGTGGGCATGTTCCCTGAAGCACTAGAGACTGAGGTTTATAAAATGAGCAGCATGGATAGGGTGAACGGCTAAGGTCTTTTTCATGGGGTAAGGGAATCCAGAAATGAACTGGCATAAGTTTAAAGTGAAGAGGGAAAGATTTAAAAGGAACCCAAGGGGTAATATTTTCGCACAGAATGAGCTGCCAGAAGAAATGGTGGAGGCTGGTAAAATTATAAGAATTAAAAGGCATCTGGATGGGTTTATGAATAGAAATGGTTTAGTGGGATATGGAATAAATGCTGGCAAATGGGACTAGATTAATTTAGGATACCGAAGGGTTTGTTTCTGTGCTGTACGTCTCTATGACTCTATGAGATCAGACATGTCACAGAGTGAAGGAAACAGTCAGAAATCACTGAGAGTGTCGTCATTTGCCAAATCTTTAGGTAACGCTATTTTGAATTAAATTGAATTACATTGGATTGAATTGAATTGAATTAAACTGAATTAGCTTTATTGTCATCTTTTTAGATGAACAGGTAATGCAGATGAAATCCCGAAATACTTTTATGAATTGAACTTTATAAACAAAGATAGTTGCATGAATAAGGGACCATCAGGCACAAAGAGGAGGTAGAAGATGGAGGTAGAAGACATGACTGCGGTACTGAATAAATAATTTCCACGTGTCAATTCAAGAACATCTTCTTTCCCACTGTTATCTTCCTCTGCACCTTCTCTGTAGTTGTAACACTATATTCTGTGTTCTGTTCAAATACTCTGATGTATTTACGTAACGTATGATTTATCTGGTTAGCATGCAAAACAATGCTTTTCGCTGCATCTTGTTACATAATAAATCAAATTAAATCAAATCAAAACAAGAGCAGGAGGTTAGTGTCAGGAGCGAGAAGGGTGAGTAGAGAAATTGGATAGAATAAATATAAATGGAATAATAATAATAAGTTCATCACTCAAAGTAACATGTGATTTGGTTTATATTGTGTATTGAAAATTGTATTGTGCTTTTTATTCACTTGAAGCTACCCTACACGTGTATCAGCAGAGAATGTCTATTTTTAAAAGGTTACATGTATTTAATTTTAAACTGATCCTAGCTAAATAATTGTTTCTGTCCCAAGAGCTTCACAGTCTATCTGGGATACACTCTAAGCTGCTGAGGCAAGTAACACTGCTATTAGTAGAATCTCTCACCACAGTCTTCTGATGTTGCTCTGATATGGGGAAGCTGGAGGTTGGTGATGCCAGAGGATTAGAGAATTGCAAATGTTATTAACCTATTGAAACCAAAATGACAGGGATAAACCAGATATCTACGGGCCATACTTAATGATGGGAATTATTCCTAACAATAATCCATATGTTCACTTTGTGAAGCCTGAAAGAACAAGTACAGCCAGCTTAGAATCTGCTCGAGGCAAATCATCTCAGAGTAGCCTGATTGCATTATTTGATTAAAGAGTGGGTTAATTAAGGCAATGGGGTGGATGCTGTATGCATGGACTTCAAACTGTATTTGAAAATGAAACATAGAACATAATTATTTCAAAACCTGACATTATGGTATTTAAGAGATTGTGGTAATGTAGATATTTAATTATCTAATAGACAGGAGACAGTATGGTGAATGAATGGTTTCTGTCTGGAGTGAATCTTTCACTGAACATCTCAACATGGTGATTTTAGGACTGCCGGTTTTTCTGGTATCTGTAAATGACCTGGCCCTGTGTTTGGGGAGTACAATTTTGGAACCCCTGCTTTGCCTTTTTATGCCTCTTAGTCCATCAGCACTTCATTTACAGCCAAAGGTTCTCAGTTTTCGCCATATTGAGATGCTATTTAGACACACAGACAGACTGCTGGTCATTCTCACCAGTAAGGATCTGTCTGGGGCGGGGAGTCAGGGGGAATCTGAGACATTAATCTCACATTGGCAGCCCATGTCAGCCCGCTTCACAGCAAACACACTGCATAGTCATTTAACCAAATGGCCATATCGGAAACTCTTCAGTCTAGTCTTGGGGAAACCTTCTACCAGTCATCTCACAAGATCATTAATAATCTGGCAATTGTTACAAATCAGGGCCCTTCTCGAGAAAACTTTTGAAATAGGCTTGGAATTTTGGATGTTTTATTCTCATTTGGCATAACGTATTGCCCATTTTAGTTGTTCCCTCACCTTGTGTCTTCTCATTTTTTAGAAATGTGAGAAATATAAATATATTCATATATTCATATTGTTATATTCATATATTCATCCTGTGTGATACTTGCGAATGTGAAGTGAGGAATATATGCTAATGAAAACGGAGGATGATTAGAGATAAGACAGACTAAAAACTTGGAAATTTTGAGAAGCTGAAGGCAAAACAAAGTATTAAAGTAAAGAGTAAACAAGACGGTGCTAATAATGTTTTGGCTCCCACAATTTAATTTGACTGAATAGGATAACGAGTACAAAATGGGAGGATGAATGAAGTCTCCATACTTTCATCATATACATAACACTCCTCCAGGGAAGGGTGCAACAGATCATAAACATGACACCAAAAGAGAAGGTTGTAACTGCAAATGCTTTATAATAACTTTATGTTGAAACAGTCTAAAACTTTGTTCTCTAAGTCTATATTGAACAGAGGAGTAGATGTGGTGTTACTAATAGAATGATCTGCGTACTGTTTCTCCATGTGAAAGCCTAGTATTTATATTATACAATCTCACATTACTTCAAAGCACTTTACAGTCGTTTAAGTCATTTTTGAAATGGAGCTATAGTTATGAATCCTTGGGAACATACAGACAGATCTGGGCGTGCAGGTCCATAGTTCCCTAACAGTGGCAATACAGGTGACCATGGTGATTAAGAAGGCATGTGGCAGGCTTGCTTCATGGAATGCCATGGAGAAAACCATGTTGCAGCTATATAAAACCCTTGTTAAGCTACATTTGGAGTATTGTGTGCAATTTTGGTCACCACACTACCAGAAGGACGAGGAAGCTTTGGAGAAAGTGCAGAGAAGATTCACCAGGATGTTGAAAATGTGTTGCTGGAAAAGCGCAGCAGGTCAGGCAGCATCCAAGGAGCAGGAGAATCGACGTTTCGGGCATGAGCCCTTCTTCAGGAATGAGGAAAGTGTGCCAAGCAGGCTAAGATAAAAGATAGGGAGGCGGGACTTGGGGGAGGGGCGTTGGAAATGCGATAGATGGAAGAAGGTTGCCTGGTCTCAAGAGCATTGGCTATGAGGAAAGGTTAAAAAGGCTCGGATTGTTTTCACTGGAAAGACAGCAGCTGAGAGGAGGCCTGATCGAGGTCTGCAATAATGAGGGAGTTACAAGGGAGCACAGGTTCAAAGTAAGAGATGGAAAGTTTCAGGGAGATGTGTGAGGGAAGTTTTTCACGTAGGGTGGTAGGAGCCTGGAACGCACTGTCAGAAAAGATGGTAGAAGCAAGCACATTGGCATCTGGATGGTTACATGACTAAGGATGGAGGGATATGGACTGAATAAGGGCAGAAGGTTTGTTTTTTAGTTTAGTTAGGGCATGATATCAGCACAAGCTTGGAGGGCCGAAGGGCCTGTTCCTGTCCTGTACTTCTCTTTTGTTCTAGCACAGCAATCTTCCACAAATAAGTGATGTTATCATTGATAATTAATGATTTGGATAAGTGACAAACAGAGGCTAAGACAGAAGGAAGAACCTATTGCGCTTCTTCAGATTGATGTATGTGATATTTTACATTGATTTGGGAGGGCAAAGAGGACTTTGGCATGTTTTATCCGAAAGTCAGTGCCACTGACAATGCAACACTGCCTCAACACACCACTGCAGTGACAGCTGCAATTGTGATTAAATGTTCCTTTACCTTAGATTACAAATGAGCCATGTATGAACCATTTGAAGCTATGAAAATCACAAATGTTTATTGCAACCAACCTGACAAGAGAAATGGTATGTGTATACCGTAGCAAACATCCCAGATTTGTTGAGAAGGGTGACCTGGTCAAAAGCTAATCTCTGGCCACGTGTTGACCCAGTGAAAGTGGCAACTTTTGTTTGGTTTTGCTGTGGCTATAAAGTGCAGTTAGCAGTTAGCAAAATATTAAAGCAGTGAAATATCCCCAAACAGTGTAGAACCAGGCAATGTGTATTGCAGAATATAAGATGTGGGCATCACTGGCACAACTGGTAAGGATTGCTTATTGTTTATTATATAACATAGAACATGACAGCATAGTTCAGGCCCTTCAGCCCTCAGCATTGCACCGACCTGTGGAGTCAATCTGAAGCCCATCTAACCTACACTCTTCCATTCTCATCCATATGCCTATCCAACGACCATTTAAATGCCCTTAAGGTTGGCGAGTCTACTACTGTTGCAGGCAGTGCGTTCCACGCCCCTATTACTCTGAGTAAAGAAACTTCCTCTGACATCTGACATCTATCGCCCCTCAATTTAAAGCTAGCCATCACCATCCAAGGAAAAAGCCTCTCACCGTCCACCATATCTAACCCTCTGATTATCTTATATGTCTCAGTTAGGTCACCTCTCAACCTACTTCTCTCTAATGAAAACAGCCTCAATACCCTCAGCCTTTTCTCATAAGACCTTCCCTCCATACCAGGCATCATCCTGGTAAATCTCCTTTGAACATTTTCTGAAGCTTCCACATCCTTCCTATACCGTATACTGTTTTTAGTATACTCTTTTTGGTGTTCAATTGGAGATGTCTCTCAACAGACTGAATAAAGAAAGCTGCTTTCATTCTTTCATTGCCATCTGTGATAGTTATGTATTTTTACATAGTCTGGAAGCTTATCAGACCAGATTTGCTAAGACCAGATTTGTTCACTTCCGCATCTTTTTAAAACAATCTGATCAATTTTTAAAAATTCATTGATGGAACGTGGGCATTGCTGGCTGGCCAGCATTTATTGCCAGTCTTTAGATGCCCATCAGTAGGTGGTGATGACCTGCTGTTTTGAATCACTGCAGTCCATGCTCTGTGTTTGACTCAGAATGCCCTTAGGGAGGGTATTTCCAGGAGTTTGACCCAGTGACATTGAAGGAGTGGTGATATATTTACAAGTCAGGATGGTGAGTAGCTTGGAGGGGAACTTGCAGTTGGTGGTGTTCCCATGTATCTGCTGTCCTTGTCCTTCTAGATGGAAGCGATTGTGAGTTTGGAAGGTGCTGTCTCAGGATTTTTGTTGAATTTCTGCACTGCATCTCGCAGATAGTATACACTGCTGCTACTGAGTGTCAGTGGTGGAGGGATTGAATATTTGCGCATGTGGTGCCAAATAAGCAGGCTGCTTTGTCCTGGAGGGTGTCAAGCTTCTTGAGTGTTGCTGGAGCTGCACCATTCCAGGAAAGTGGGGAATATTCCATCACTCTCCTGACTTGTGTTTTGTGGAGGATAGACAGACTTTGGGGAGTCAAGAGGTGAGGTACTCACCACAGTATTCCGAGCATCTGACCTGCTGGGTCTTAAAAAACATTAAGGTGGATAAATTTCCATGACCTGATTGAGTGTATCTCAATATGTTGCAGCAGATAGGAAAGAAACTATGAAGCCCCTGGCAGAAATATTTGTATCATCTACAGCCATGGGTGAGGTGCCAGAGGACTGGAGGGTGGTAATATTGTACCTTTATTCTATAAAGGCTGTAAAGAGAAGGCTGGAAAACAGACCAGTAAATCTGACATCTGTGGTGGATATGTTAGTGGCATGGTGGCTCAGTGATTAGCATTGCTATCTCACAGTGCCAGAGACCTCGGTTCAATTCCTGTCTCGGTTGACTGTCTGCGTGGAGTTTGCACATTCTCCCTGTGTCTGCATAAGTCTCCTCCGGGTGCTCTGGTTTCCTCCCACAGTCTAAAGATGTGCAGGTGAGGTGAATTGGCCATGCTAAATTGCCCATTGTATTCAGGGACGTGTAGGTTAGGTGCATTAGTCAGGGGTAAATGTAGAACATAGAACAATACAGCGTAGAACAGGCCTTCGGCCCTCAATGTTGCGCTGACCTGTAAACTATTCTCAGCTGGTCCCCCTACACCATCCCAAAATCATTTCATGTGCTTATCTAAGGATTGTTTAAATCTTCCTAATGTGACTGAGCTGACTACATTAGCAGGTAGGGCATTCCACACCCTTACCTCTCTGCGTAAAGAACCTGCCCCTGACATCTGTCTTAAATCTATCACCCCTCAATTTGTAGTTATGCCCCCCCCCCCATACAAGCGGACATCATCATTATAGGAAAAAGACTTTCACTGTCTACCCTATCTAATCCTCTGATCATCTTGTATGTCGCTATCAAATCCCCCTTAGCCTTCTTCTTGCCAATGAGGACAGACCCAAGTCTCTCAGCCTTTCCTCATAAAACCTTCCCTCCAGATCAGGCAACATCCTGGTAAATCTCCTCTGCACCTTTTCCAATGCTTCCACATCCTTCCCAAAATATGAGGACCCTTTGTGTGTCCAATGAATCTCTGCTCTACACCCAAAGACGATACATTTTATAGGAATAATACAGAGGTTGACAAGTCACATGGTTGACTGCCATTACATTGTTTAAGACAGCTAATTACAATTTGAAAAGCCCAGTGATTGCTGATTTCCTGTGATTACTAGCGAATGGTTTACAGGGACTGGTTATCATATTCTTCATAAGCATATGTTGATGGATAGAGATTTAGACAGAAGGACTTTACCTTGTTCTCATTGTTGGATTCACAATCCCATGTTAATAGGTAGGGGAAGCATAATAATGTGAACAGAAGGCAGTTAATAAGGTTATGGCCAAGGCTATCAGTCTTGTCCAGCTAGGGCAAACACCTTTGCCTGAGGCTGCAAGTGAAATCCGCATGTTTGGCTCCAGAGGATTCTGTTCTCCGGGAGTCAGCTAGTGCCCCTGCTGTGATGTCCCATTTTATTCTCTAAGAGTACAGACATGCAATCGATACTGCAATAAGACCTTTTAGCAGTGGAATGTTTAACTCTTGAGTTCCCAACATGTCATGATAAAGAAGTAAAAATGGAACTTATTCTTTTGTGGCTTTCTAACTTCCTCAATGGGGGAGATACTAAATGAGTATTTTGCATCAGTGTTTACTGTGGAAAAGGACATGGAAGATATATAATGCAGGGAAATAGATGATGACGTCTTGAAAAATGTCCATATTACAGAGGAGGAAGTTCTGGATGTCTTGAAATGCATGAAAGTGGATAAATCCCCAGGTCCTGATCAGGTGTACCCTAGAACTCTGTGGGAAGCTAGGGAAGTGATTGCTGGGCCTCTTCTTGAGATATTTGTATCATTAATAGTCAAAGATGAGGTGCTAGAAGACTGAAGGTTGGCTCACATTGTGCCACTGTTTAAAAAAGGTGGTAAGGACAAGCCAGAGAAGCAGTGAGCTGGAGGTTGGTGGTGGGCAAGTTCTTGGAGGGAATCCTTAGGGACAGAATGTACATGTATTGGGAAAGGCGAGGACTGATTTAGGATAACCATCATGGCTTTGTGTGTGGGAAATCACGTCTTATAAACATGACTGAGTTTGTTGAAGAAGTAACAAAGAGAATTGATAAGGGATGTTTTTCAGACTAGAGGCCTGTGACTAGTGGAGTGCCACAAGGATCGGTGCTGGTCCACTAATTTTTGTCATTTACATATATGATTTGGATATGAACGTAGGACTCCAAAATTAGAGGTGTAGTGGGCAGCGAAGAAGGTTACCTCAGATTGCAATGGGATTTTGATTAGATGGGCCAATGGGCTGAGGACTGGCAGATGGAGTTTAATTTAGGTAAATGTGAGTTGCTGCATTTTGGGAAAGTAAATCTTAGAAGGACTTGTACACTTAATGGTAAGGTCCTAGGGAGCGTTGCTGAACAAAGAGACCTTGGAGTGCAGTTTCATAGCTCCTTGAAAGTAGAGTCACAGGTAGATAGGGTAGTGAACAAGGCATTTAATATGCTTTCCTTTATTGATCAGTGTACCAAGTACAGGAATTGGGTGGTCATGTTAAGGTTGTGCAGGTCATTGATTAGGCTGCTTTTGGAATATCACGTGTAATTCAGGTCTCCTTCCTATCGGAATGATGTTGTGAAACTTCGAAAGGTTCAGAAAAGATTTACAAGGATGTTACCAGGGTTAGAGGATTTGAGCTATAAGGAGAGGTTGAAAAGGCTGGGGTTGTTTTCCCTGGAGCATTGGAGGTGGAGGGTTGACCTTTTATGGGTCTTTTATAAAGGTTTATAAAATCATGAGGGGCATGGATAGGATAAGTAGACAAAGTTTTTTCTGTGGGGTGGAGGAGTCCAGAACGAGAGCGTATAGGTTTAGGGTGAGAGGGGAAAGATATAAAAGGGACCAAAGGGGCAACTTTTTCATGCAGAGGGTGGTATGTGTATGGAATAAGCTGCCAGAGGAAGTGATGGAGGGTAGTACAACTGGAACATTTAAAAGGCATCTGGATGGGTATATGAATAGGAAGGATTTGGTGGGATATGAGCTGGGTGCTGGCAGGTGGGTCTAGATTGGGTTGGGATATCTGGTCGGCATGAACGAGTTGGACCGAAGGGTCTGTTTCCATGCTGTAAATCTCTATGACTCTATGACCCGAACTATACACAATATTCCAAGTGTTTTGTATACTTGCAGCATGATATTGCGGCTCCGGAACTCAATCCCTCTACAAATGAAACCTAACATACCGTATGCCTTCTTAACAGCACTATCCACCTGGGTGGCAATTTTCAGGGATCTAAGTACATGGACTCCAAGATCCCTCTGCACATCCACACTACCAAGAATCTTTCCATTGACCCTGTACTCTGCCTTCCTGTTATTCTTCCCACATTTAGCTGCATTGAACTCCATTTGCCACCTCTCAGCCCAATTCTGCAGTTTATCCATGTCCCCCTGCAACCTGTAACATTTTTCCAAACTGTCCACTACTCCACCAATTTTAGTTACACTTGCAAATTTACTAATCCATCCATCTATGCCTGCGTCTAAGTCATTTATAAAAATGACAGACAGCAGTGGTCCCAAAACAGATGCCTTGGGCACACCACTAGTAACCGGACTCCAAGCTGAACATTTTCCATCAACCACCACTCGCTGCCTTCTTTCAGAAAGCCAGTTTCTAATCCTAACTGCTAAATCACCCCCAATCCCACGCCTCTACATTTTCTCCAACAGCCTACCATGTGGAATCTTATCAAAGGCTTTACTGAAGTCCATGTATACCACGTGGTATACACGGTAAATATAGAGAAATGAGTTTGGTTGAGATACTCTTCAGAGGGTTGGTGTGGACCTGTTGGGTGAAGGGCCTGTTTCCAC
Source organism: Chiloscyllium plagiosum (assembly GCF_037043375.1). Lineage (NCBI taxonomy): Eukaryota > Metazoa > Chordata > Chondrichthyes > Orectolobiformes > Hemiscylliidae > Chiloscyllium > Chiloscyllium plagiosum. Next base: position 64,849,770 of record NW_028270158.1, on the reverse strand, counting down.
ACTATAGGGATTCTAGAGAACAGGTAGGACTTGCATTGGGAGAGGCAAGGCAACCTCCACTCCCGGCACCTTCCCCTGCAACCGCAAGAAATGCAAAACCTGCGCCCACACCTCCCCCCTTACTTCCCTCCAAGGCCCCAAGGGATCCTTCCATATCCGCCACAAATTCACCTGCACCTCCACACACATCATCTATTGCATCCGCTGCACCCGATGTGGCCTCCTCTATATTGGGGAGACAGGCCGCCTACTTTCGGAACGTTTCAGAGAACACCTCTGGGACACCCGGACCAACCAACCCAACCACCCCGTAGCCCAACACTTCAACTCCCCCTCCCACTCCACCAAGAACATGCAGGTCCTTGGACTCCTCCATCGCCAGACCATGGAAACACGACGTTTGGAGGAAGAGCGCCTCATCTTCCGCCTAGGAACCCTCCAACCACAAGGGATGAACTCAGATTTCTGCAGTTTCCTCATTTCCTCTCCCCCCACCTTGTCTCAGTCAAATCCCTCGAACTCAGCACCGCCTTCCTAACCTGCAATCATCTTCCTGACCTCTCCGCCCCCACCCCACTCCGGCCTATCACCCTCACCTTGACCTCCTTCCACCTATCGCATTTCCAAAGCCCCTCCCCCAAGTCCCTCCTCCCTACTTTTTATCTTAGCCGGCTGGACACACTTTCCTCATTCCTGAAGAAGGGCTTATCCCGAAACGTCGATTCTCCTGTTCCTTGGATGCTGCCTGACCTGCTGCACTTTTCCAGCAACACATTTTCAGCTCTGATCTCCAGCATCTGCAGCCCTCACTTTCTCCTTGCATTGGGAGAGGCAAGGACTGCCTAGGGATAGTCAGCATGGCTCTGTAGGTGGGAAATTGTGACTCACAAACTTGAGTATTTTGAGGACCTGACCAAAAAAATTGTTGAGGGTAGGTGGTAGACATTCTCTACATGGACTTTAGCAAAGCCTTTGACAAGGTTCTGCATGATAGACTAATTAGCAGATTTTGATCACATGGGAGAGATAGCCAGTTGGATACAAAATTGGTTTAATAGTATGAGACAAAGAATGATGGTGGAATGTTGTTTTTGGACTGGAGACCTGTGACCAGCAGTGTTCCACAGGGATCAGTGCTGGCCCACTGTTGTTCATCATTTATGTAAATTATTTGGATGAGAAGTTAGGAGGCAGAATTATTGAGTTTACAGATGACTCCAAAATTGATGCTGTAGCCAACAGTGGTTATCTAAGTAGTTATATAGCCAGAAGTAGCTATATAGCCACAACCACTTGATGAAGGAGCAGCGCTCCGAAAGCTAGTGCTTCCAATTAAACTTGTTGGACTATAACTTGGTGTTGTGTGATTTTTAACTTTATAGCAGAAGGTTATCTTAGATTATAAGGAGATCTTGATCAATTGGACCAATTAGCTGAGGAGTAGCACATGGAGTTGAATTTGAATAAATGCAAGGTGTTGCATTTTGGTAAATCAAAAAAGGGCAGGACATATAAAGTTAATGGTAGGGCCCTGGGTAGTATTGTTAAACAGAGAGACCAAGAGGTTCAGGTACATAATTCTTTTCAGTTGCATTACAGGTAGAAAGGGTCATGAAGAAGGCATTTAGTACACTTGCCTTCATTGCTCAGACCATTGAGTAAGGAGTTGGGATGTCATGTTGAGTTTACACAGGACGTTTGTGAGGCCACTTTTGAGTTCTGTATATAGTCTGGTCACCCTGCAAGAGTAAGGATATTATTAAATTAGAGTGAATTCAGAAAAAGATTTACAAGTGTGTTGCAGGGGCTGGAGAGTTTGAGCTATAAATAAAGGTTGCATAGTTTGGGACATTTTTTTCTGGATTGTAGGAGCTTGATGGGTGACCTTACCAAAGTTTATAAAATTGTTAGGAGTACAGTTAAGGCGAATAGCAAATGTCTTTTCCCTAGGGTGGGGGAGTTCAAAATTGGAGTGCATATTTTTAAGGTGAGAGGAGAAAGATTTAAAAAGGACTTTTTGACACAGACAGTGGAATGAACTGCCAGAGGAAGTGATAGATGTAGGTATAGTTATAACATTTAAAAGTCCAGTGGATAGATATAAATGAATAGGAATAGTTTAGAGAGATATGGGCCAATTGCAGGCAAGTGGGTCACGTTTAGTTTGGGAAACTTGGTCGGCATGCATAGAGTCAGAGAGATGTACAGCATGGAAACAGACCCTTCGGTCCAATCCATCCATGCCGACCAGATAACCCAACCCAATCTAGTCCCACCTGCCAGCACTCGGCCAATATCCCTCCAAACCCTTCCTGTTCATATACCCATCCAAATGCCTCTTAAATGTTGCAATTGTACCAGCCACCACCACATCCTCTGACAGGTCATTCCATACACGTACCACCCTCTGCATGAAAAGGTTGCCCCTTAGGTCTCTTTTATATCTTTCCCCTCTCACCCTAAACCTATGTCCTCTAGTTCTGGACTCCCCGATCCCAGGGAAAAGACTTTGTCTATTTATCCTATCCATGCCCCTCATAATTTTGTAAATCTCTATAAGGTCACCCCTCAGCCTCCAATGCTCCAGGGACAACAGCCCCAGCCTGTTCAGCCTCTCCCTGTAGCTCAGATCCTCCAACCCTGGCAACATCCTTGTAAATCTTTTCTGAACCCTTTCAAGTTTCACAATATCTTTCCGATAGGAAGGAGACCAGAATTGCACGCAACATTCCAACAGTGGCCTAACCAATGTCCTGTACAGCCACAACATGACCTCCCAACTCCTGTACTCAATACTCTGACCAATAAAGGAAAGCATACCAAATGCCTTCTTCACTATCCTATCTACCTGCGACTTCACTTTCAAGGAGCTATGAACCTGCACTCCAAGGTCTCTTTGTTCAGCAACACTCCCTAGGACCTTACCATTAAGTGTATAAGTCCTGCTAAGGTTTGCTTTCCCAAAATGCAGCACCTCGCATTTATCTGAATTAAACTCCATCTGCCACTTCCCAGCCCATTGGCCCATCTGATCAAGATCCTGTTGTAATCTGAGGTAACCCTCTTCGCTGTCCACTACACCTCCAATTTTGGTGTCATCTGCAAACTTACTAACTGTACCTCATACGCTCGCATCCAAATCATTTATGTAAATGACAAAACGTAGAGGGCCCAGCACCGATCCTTGTGGCAAATGCATGCATTGGACCAAAGGCTCTGTTCAGTGCTGTCTGACTTTATGACTCGATGACAGTGAAATGCACTGTATGACTATGATGTTGCGTTCATGTGGTAAGTCCAGTTGAGTTTCTGGTCAATGGTAACACCCCGAATGTTGATAGAGAGGGACTCAATGATGGTAACACCATTGAATGTTAAGGGATGGTTGTTAGATTGTCTCTTGTTGGATATAGTCATTTCCTGGCACTTGTATGCCATGTATGTTACTTGTCACTTATCATCCCAAGCCTGGGTATTGATCAGATCTTGTTGCATTTGAACACAGATTTCTTTAGTATCTGAGGAGCCGCGGATGGTGCTGACCATTGTGCAATCATCAGCGAACATCCCTGCTTCTGATATTATGATGGTAGAAAAGTCATTGATAAAGCAGCTGAAGATGGTTGGGCCTAGGATACTACCCTGAGGAACTCCTGCAGAGACGTCCTGGAGTTGAGATGACTAATCTCCAATAACCACGACCATCTTCTTATGTATCAGGTATGATTCCAACCAGTGGAAAGCCTCCCCCTTAATATCCATTGGTTCTATTTTTGCTATAGCTCCTATACTCAGTTGATCATGGCCTTAGTGTCAAGGGCTGAAACTTGCAGCTCCCCTCTGGAATTTATCTCCTTTGTTCACATTTGAACCAAGGCTGTAATGAGGTCAGGAGCTGAGTAGCCCTGGGGGAACCCAAACTGAGCATCACTGAGCAGGTTATTGCTGAGCAGATGCTGCTTGATGACACTGTTGATGGCACTTTCCATCACTTTATCGATGATGGAGAATAGACTGATGGAGGCAATAATTAGCTAGGTTGGATTTATCTTCCTTTTTTGTCTACAGGACTTACCTGGGCAATTTTCTACATTGTCGGGTCACTGCAAGTGTTGTAACTGTACTGGAAGAACGGGTCTTCAGTACTATTGCTGGAATGTTCTCAGGGCCCACAGCCTTTGTATTTTCCAGTGCCTCCAACTGTTTCTTGATATCACATAGAATGAATCAAATTAGCTGAAGGCTGGCATCTGTGATGCTGGAGCCTACTGGAGGAAGCAGAGACGAATCATCCACTGGGCACTTCTGGCTGAAGATTGCTGCAAAGGTTTCAGCCTTATCTTTTGCACTGAGGATGGGGTTATTTGTGGAGCCTCCTCCTCCAATGAGGTGTTTTAAGTACCCACCAGCATTCACAACTGGACTACAGAGCTTAAATCTGATCCCTTGCTTGTGGGATCACTTAGCTCTGTCAATGACTTCCTGCTTATGCTGTTTTACACGTACGTAGTCTGGTTTGATAGATTCACTAGGTTGACACCTAATTTTTAGGTATGCCTGGCTGCTCCTGGCATTCTCTCCTGTACTCTTCATTGAATCAGAGTTGATCCCCTGGCTTGATGGTAATGGTTGAATGGGTGATATGCTGGGTCATGAGGTTACAGATTGTGCTGGAGTACAATTCTGCTGCTGTTGGTGGCCCACAGCACCTCATGGATGCCCAGTCTCGAGTTGCTGGACCTGTTTGAAGTCTGTCCCATTTATCATGGTGATAGCACCACACAACACGATGGAGGGTATTCTCAATATGAAGGCGGGACTTTGTCTCCACTCAACTGTGCCGTGGTCACTCTTACCGATACTGTCCTGGAGGTACATCTGCAGCTGGCAGATTGGTGAAGATGAGGTCAGGTATGTTTTTCCCTTTTGTTGGTTCCTCACCACTTGTCACAGTCCCAGTCTAGACGTTATGTCCTTTCGGAGTTGATCAGATAGATCAGTCAAGAAGTAATGTCCTTTAGGACCTGACCACTTTGAAATCCCCAACCAGGATACATTCTGCTCCCTTGCCATTCTCAATGCTTCCTCAAAGTGTTGTTTAACTTGGAGGAGGACTGATTCATCAGCAAAATGAGGACAGTATGTCATAATGAACAGGAGGCTTCTTTGCCAATGTTTGACCTGACGCCATGAGACTTCATGTCGAGAATCAATGATGAGGACTTCCAAGGAAACTCCTTCCTCCTGCACCGCCACCTTTACTGGGATTGTCCTGATGGTGTTGGTGGTGTCTGGGACATTATCTGTAAGGTATGATTCCATGCTGTTGCTTGACTAGGAGAAAGTGAGGACTGCAGATGCTGGAGATCAGAGTGCGGTGCTGGAAAAGCACAGCAAGTCAGGCAGCATCCGAGGAACAGGCGAATCGATGTTTCCAGCATAAACTCTGCTTATTGAGACCATGAGATAGCTCACCAAGTTTTGACACTACTCCCCAGATGTTCATGAGGAGGACCCTGCAGAGTTGACAGGGCTGTTTCTGCTGTTGGCTTTCCAGTATCTGGGTCGAAGTCAGGTTGTCCACCCAGTTTTGTTTCTTTGCTGAGACTTCATAGCCATTGATACAACTGACGGTTTGCTTGATTATTGCAGAGGGCAGTTGAGATTCAACCACATTGCTGTGGGTCTGGAGTCACATGTAGGTGAGACCTAGTTAAAATGGAGGACTGCAGATCCTGGAAATCAGAGTCTAGATTGGAGTAGTGCTGGAAAATCACAGCAGGTCAGGCAGCATCCGAGGAGCAGGAAAATTGACAATTCGGGCAAAAGCCCTTCATCAGGAATGGAGGCTCCCTGCCTCCATTCCTGTAGGTGACTCCTGGTGAGGTTGGCAGATTTGCTTCCCTAAAAGGGTATTTTTGAATCAGATGGGTTTTTCCAGCAATCAGCAATGGTTTCACAGTCAGCAGTAGATACCGAATTCTGGAACTTTTTTATTGAATTCAAAATCCACCAAGTGCTGTGGTGAAATTCAAACTCAGGTCCCTCAATCATTAGCTGAGTTTCTGGATTAATAGTGTAGTTATTATTACCTCTCCAAAATTATCAAACTGCATTGATGGGCTATGTTTTTACATTCTTAATGGGCTAACGTTGGGGAGGAAATAAACAGAGTATCAATCATTGGAAGAAGTGCTAGGTAAATTGGTCCGATAAACTGAACATTTCCCTGGATCTGATGGGATGCATTCTAGGATTTTAAAGAAAGTATCTGCACTAGTAGCAGATGTTCTGCTAGTAATCTGATGTAGAATCTGGGGATAAGGGAAGAAGTGGAGTTGAAGATGATCAGATTAGGCATTGAAATAACTCCACACAGGCCAGTCACCAAGCCACCATTTATTTGCACATGGCAGTCTTTGAATTCGGTACTGCCTCATTCAGAATCAGGGTATCAGTATCTCTGACACTCACCCTATTTTATTAAACAAATCACAATTAAAATTTACAAAGTTAAAAAACATACAACACCAGGTTATAGTCCAACAGGTTTAATTGGAAGCACAGTCCTTCATTAGGTGTGCTTCCAGTTAAACCTATTGGACTATAATCTGGTGTTGTGTGATTTTTAACTTTGTACACCCCAGTCCAACACCGGCATCTCCAAATCATTAAAATTAACAGCTGTTTACAGAGAAACAACAATTTTACAAGGGAGAGGGGCAGCAAAGCCAGGCCCCAAACCCTAACGTTCAACCTGTTACTCACCCTTTTCTCTTTCTTTTTCTTTTTCTTTTTTTTTGTTTTGTCCCAGTGTGTTGTTAGGCCCTTCAGCCCTCAAACCCTGTCCCATCTCTACCTACCTCCCAGCCCCATCTGTGCTAGCCCATGTCCATTCCCAATCCAATCTTTTGTACTCTCTATGCCCTCCACTCATCCCAATGGCTTCGTACAGCCCTTATAACATTTAATGCCAATAAATAACACCTACCCATCACTCATTTCCTTTATCACCTTCATGCCAACTCAGCCAGTATCCATAATAGGAAGACCTCAGTAACTAGCCTGAGATGAAATTAAATATTAGTCCACTATCTATTACAGACTTGACAACATAATCTTTTGAATACCTCTCATCAATAAAAGCCCATTATGAAATAACTCCAGACAGGCTGGTATCCTGTCACCAAGTCACCCTTTATTTACATGTGGAAAGTCCTTGACACTGAACTCACCTTTTCTTTTCTTTATTCAATTACCACCACCAGGAAAAAAGGAAACACCCGAGTGGCCAGTGACAAGCAGTGCCCTTCACAAAGTGGAGGGCAGGGATTAAATCAAAATAGAGTTGGAGGGGGAAATAATGCACTCCACTCCCTGCGGCGCCCACCTCTCCCTGAACAACTCCAGAGTGTTGGTGGACACCGCGTGCTCCTTCTCCAAGGACACCCGGGCCCTAACGTAACCGCGGAAGAGGGGCAGGCAGTCGGCCCTAACGACCCCCTCCACGGCCCGCTGCCTGGACCTGTTGATGGCCAGTTTGGCCAGGCCCAGGAGCAGACACACGAGGAGGTCTTCAGACCTGCCCTCCCTCCTCTGTACTGGGTGTCCAAAGATCAGGAGCGTGGGACTGAAGTGCAACCAATAGCAGAGGAGGAGGTTTTCGAGGAAAACTCGCCCTTTTTTTTTCTTTTCCAGGGTAAAAATCCCTTTTTTTAATTTTTTTAATTTTTTTTTATTTTTTCTTCTTTTAAATCAAAATAGAGTTGGACACTCCCCTTTTTTTTCTTTTAACCCCCACACTACCACCTAAGTGCGGTAGTGTTTATTTTATCCCCAGCACCCATGGTGTGTGTGTATAGGTGTGAGACACAGTGAAAGACACAAAGTGCACGAATCTTTATTCAATTTCCACCACCAGGAAGATAGGAAAACACCCGGGTGGCCAGTGACAAACACTGCCCTTCACATCAAAGGACAGTGCCGTGTGATCAAAACAGTGAGGGGGAGGGTAGGGACTAAATCAAAATAGAGTTGGAGGGGGAAATGATGTACTCCACTCCCTGCGGCGCCCACCTCTCCCTGAACAACTCCAGGCTGTTGTTGGACACCGCGTGCTCCTTCTCCAAGGACACCCGGGCCCTAACGTAACCGCGGAAGAGGGGCAGGCAGTCGGCCCTAACGACCCCCTCCACGGCCCGCTGCCTGGACCTGTTGATGGCCAGTTTGGCCAGGCCCAGGAGCAGACACACGAGGAGGTCTTCAGACCTGCCCTCCCTCCTCTGTACTGGGTGCCCAAAGATCAGGAGCGCGGAACTGAAGTGCAACCAATAGCAGAGGAGGAGGTTTTCGAGGAAAACTCACCCTTTTTTCCTTGTCACCAGATCTCCCTGATTGGACCAGATTAACAGCCCCAAACAGGGAACTTGTTACAATCACAACGGGCACGATCTCATTGAATAGCAGAGCAGACACAGTGGGCTGAATGTTCTACCTCTGCTCCTGTGTCTTGTGGTCTTAAATCAGTCTGATTGAAGTTAGTCGGATCGGGAGGTCTCTGTAGCAGAATCCAAGAACAGGCAGGCCCAAACCCAAACCCAAACCCACAGCTACAGCTACAGCAGCAGGATCTTTGTATGGTTTACAGCATCACTAGAACAGTACACTAACACCACTTAACCTCAACATAACAGCAGAGCCATGTCTTCTGAACAACACTTTCGGTGAGACCTGTGTTAAATAACTTTGGGCTGGAACATTGTACGGTAATGGTCTCCGTGAGAGCTTGATCAAACCCCACCAGGTATGTGTTCAGACTGTGGGTATGTACTTGGAACTTTAAAGAAGCTTTATCATTAGCATAAGGTTTTGAGATCAGACTAAACTAAAATAGTCTTGCTTTGACAGCATAGTGAACTGTGACTGATACACTGTGGGTGTTTATTAACTATTGAATTGTTTCATGAAAGCAGTTCCCCAAAACAGTATCTTCTGGACCTGAGGCTGGTGTTTATCTGAACTGATTGGGTTCCTGCATTTAATGAATCCATTCCCCGTTTATCTAAAAAGGGAGGCTCCAAAAGAGGTCAGACTGTGTTTTTAATGGGCATTACACAGGAAGTTGATTGACAAAGACTCCCCTATCAGTGCTTACACAGAGCTCCACAGCCTGTCATTTTTTTATATCTTAATGAGGGGGCAGGTAGCAGAGGTCAAGTCTGCGAGCTTCAAATTTCTGACCTCAGGCTAGAGAAAGCACTTTCCACCCACACAAACATTCCAGGTGAAAATAAAGCTGACATCCAGAGAGATTAGAGAAGTACGTTCTCCCCTTGAAAACACCTTCAGGAAACGACAATCCCATTGCTTTGGCTGAGAGCTTTCAGAACCGTGGAAATGAACATGTCAGTTTCATTGAAAGTGACATTCTTTTTATTTCAAAAATATACTTTATTCATAAAAATATCTTTATATACATAGTCACTAAAGCAGTTCGGTTCTTTACAGTAGCAGAGGAAGAAGGAGTTTGGCTGTGAACAGCAAACTAACCAAAAGCATCTCTTACTTGTTAAGTTTCAGTGACAGTGAAATGTTTTCTGAAAAAGAAATGGCACAAAATAAAAGCTGCCAAACTGCAGCCAGTCACTTCATCCTTCGAGATGAAATGATTGAATGTGTGAACCTCCTTAAGGGGCAACCCAGTGTCATGAATGATAGTTCTGTTGGCCATCTACCCTATTGTGTTTGACTGTTCTGTCAAGACTTCACAGGGCCATTTATGACTTTTAATAGATACAAGCATTCCTATTTAGCCATGCAATAAAGTAATGTCAGAGTTCAAGCTTTCATGCTGGTGGAGACCTCAGTCTGGGGACAATTGAGTGACTGAAGAATATGATTGTCACTCAAGTGACTCTGCTGGAAGTGGCTGAGGTTTGGCCTATCTCCAGACCTTTCCATTAGACTGATATGTTGAACTTCAATAGCTTCACTCAGCTGTGGGGTGATTTTCCATTGCGACACCAAATGGTATTCAGTAAAAGTAACAATGTGAATCCATGAGTGGGACTTAGTGCTGAACAGTGTATATGCATGTTCAGAGGCGTTTATGATCCTCATTCAATCATTTGTCACCAAATTAACTGATATATGTAGTGTTTATGGAGTGTCACTATGGCTTCTTCCTTGTGAGAATGTTTATCATTCACTGTTCATCTTAAATCAAGACTGTCCAACATTTACAGAGGGCCACATCTCTGTTCACAAATTCCAGAAAGAAGCTGGGGCAAGTAAAGTCCATTGGTAAGCATGAGCAAAAGTGGAATAGTCACGTTTCCTCTGTTGTCCTCCCCATCTCACCCCCATTTTCCAACATATCAGGGGACATTCATTCCGTTACAGCCTCTCTCTCTCACACACACTGTAGCTCCCACGTCCGATACTGCAGCCATCTCGATCCTCTCCTCTCAACTCTGTCCCCTCAATTTCTCTTCCCAGTTGATCGCTGACCCATGCAGTCTCTACCGTTGATGCCTCTTTGATCTCTTTGCTGATATGTAACCTTCCCTCTGCCCTTGACTTGCAATAATGTCATGGTTCAAACTTTCATGCTGGTGGAGACCTCAGTCTGGGGACAATTGAGTGACAGAAGAATATGATTATCACTCAAGTGACTCTGCTGGAAGTGGCTGATGTTTGGCCTATCTCCAGACCTTTCCATTAGACTGATATGTTGAACCTCAATAGCTTTACTGAGCTTCACTCACCCTCTCTGATTGCCTCCTCCCTGACTTCCCTTCTCCCCTGTCCCTCACTTGCCCCTCTCCTCCCCTCCCTTCCTGTTGACCTCTCTCCCTCACTGACTTGCCCCTCTTCTTTGCAGTCTGCCCTTATCCACCCCCTCCCTGACTTGCCCCTTTCCTGCCCCATCCCTGGCTTGCCTCCTTTGTAGCAGTCCTCGTGAATCTCTGGCTGATCTCCAGGACCAACCCTCTGATTCCCCGTCCAATCACAGATGGGTGCATTAATGAACTTCATTATGAAACACTGGTAAGAAGCTATCTGTGATTGGACGAGCAGCTCCTTACACAGAATCTGTCATCTCCACTTACTTGAACCTACATGTATTTTGGACAAAATACAAACTAAGGTAAAAGTAGCAAATTTTGGCAGTGCTCAGGATCCATCCCCAGAGAGGGAGAGAGAAAGAATTATTAATAGACCGGATCTTTGTGAAGTTGAGGTGACTTTCCCCGTCTAACAATGAGGCTGTCTGTAATATTTCACCACCTGTTTTAGCACAGCTAAGGTAACTTTGGATAAAGTTAACCAGGAGATTGGTTGAGTGTTTCAGATCTCTTTGTTTCTACTAGTCCAGGTGTTAACTAAGCAGGAATTTATATTTAAAAAGCTTGCAAATGATGATGGTCCTGTAGTTTGTACAACCTATTAAGTGGGGGAGACTCTTTCTACAGGAAAATTTCCCGATTGATGATTGGTTACATTACACGCCCACAGGCAGAGGGACATCAGGTCTTACAGCATGCAAACAGACCCTTCGTTTCAACTCATCCATGCTGATCATGTTTTCCAAACAGAACTAGTCCATTTAACTGCATTTGGCCCATATCCCTCTAAACCTTTCATTTTCATGTACCTGTCCAAATGCCTTTTAAATGTTGGAGCTGAATTGTAAACTTACCACTTCTTCTGTCAGTTCATTTCACATTGTGGGCTGCACGGTGGCACAGTGGTTAGCACTGCTGCCTCACAGAGCCAGAGACCCGGGTTCAATTCCCGTCTCAGGCGACTGACTGTGTGGAGTTTACACGTTCTCCCCGGGTCTGCGTGGGTTTCCTCCGGGTGCTCCGGTTTCCTCCCACAGTCCAAAGATGTGCAGGTCAGGTGAATTGGCCATGCTAAATTGCCCGTAGTGTTAGGTAAGGGGTAAATGTAGGGGTATGGGTGGGTTGCGCTTCGGTGGGGCGGTGTGGACTTGTTGGGCCGAAGGGCCTGTTTCCACACTGTAAGTAATCTAATCTAATCTAATATGAACCCCCTCTGTGTGAAAAAATTGCTCCTCAGGTCCCTTCTCAATCTTGCTCCTCTCACCTTAAAATTATTTTATTTGATTTGATTTATTCATATCACACACCGAAATACAATAAGAAGTATGGTTTTGCATGCTAACCAGATAAATCATACCTTATATAAATATATACAGAGCAGAATGCAGAATATAGTGTTATAGCAATGGTGAAGAGGCAGAGAAACATCAGCTCAAATATATGAAAGGTTCATTCAAAATTCCATGAACATCGAGGAAGAAGATGTTCTTAAAACTGCTGATACATGTTTCAAACTTTTTTTTAACCTTCTGCCCATTGAAAGAGTGTGGAAAGAGTTTAGTTTTGAATTATCATTTTAAACCTCTTTATCCTAGTCACCTTATCTATGCCCCTCAAGATTTTATAAACCTGTATAAAGCCACCCCTCTACATCCTACAATCCAGGGAAAATAGCCTCAGCCTATGCAACCTCTCCTTATCAATAACATCCCTGTAAATCTTAACTGCACCCTTTCTAATGTGATAACATCCTTGCTAGGGCAGGGTGACTGGGTGCATTAGATGAGATTAGATTCCCTACAGTGCAGAAACATGCCCTTCAGCTCAACAAGTCCACACCAAACCTCCGAAGAGCAACCCACCCAGACTCATTCCCCTACCTTTACCCCTTCACCTGACACTGCGGGCAGTTTAGCATGGCCAATTCACCTGACCTGCACATTTTTGGACTGTGGGAGGAAACTGGAGCACCCGGAGGAAACCCACGCAGACACGGGGAGAATGTGCAAACTCCACATGAACCGTTGCCCGAGGCAAGAATTGAACCCGGGTCTCTGGCGCTGTGAGGCAGCAGAGCTAACCACTGTGCCACAGTGCCGTCCTATTCATCTTACCTGCGCATCTTTGGACAATGGGATGAAACTGGAGCACCCGGAGGAAACCCACCCAAACACAGGGCGAATGTGCAAACTCTACGCAGACAATCGCCCGAGGCTGGAATCGAACCTGAGTTCCTGGCACTGCGAGGCAGCAGTGCTAACCACTGAACTACCGTGCCACCCCTATTTTTCATGAATTGTGTAATTTGCAGAGTCTTGACTACAGATAGTGCTTAATTCATATCATAATTCTTTTATTTCGCGAGCCATTTAAAAGTACTCAAATATAATCACAGCTTGTTAAATCTCAAGAAACTGGCATATGGTTCACATTTATCTTTTCAGAAACTCTGTGTGTTTATGTATTGTATTATTATATCTTATCACAGGTAGTAACTAATAAACTCACTCTTTTTGTTAATTTAGACAGCTGGTTAAATCAGCTCCTTTAAAGCACGCATTCCTTTGGTCTGGCAGAAAGATATCCATGAGGGAAGGTATTCATTTTAAACAAACTTTGTTTCTTCGATTAAAGAAGGCAGGTGAATAACTAAGGAGAACTTATCATCTCTCCTTACCTGAAGCTAAGGAGATATCACATCCAGAATTTTGCATGGTCAAATTACAATAAAACTGTAGTAATCGTTATAATTAGACAATCACACGCTGCATGCCACTGAGAGATAGAATAATGCTCGAGACTTCGTTAAAAATTTCCCTTGATTACTTCATGGTTGAGGAATGCCTTATTTTACTTATTTCAGTTTCATTCTATGTAAGTTGATCATCAGTTTATTTTAATTGAATTCTTCCTCTGTTTTGAAGATGAGTAAATGCTTGTAATTGTCATGGCTTGAGAGCTGTGTGATTTCATTTTGGGGTTACTGATTTCAATCGATCACCCTGAGATGCCAATTGCTCATTGAATGAGTGCTCAGAATATGATAAATTAGTGCAAACAAATGCTGTGGAGTGCAGGGGGATGTAACAGTCTCTGGTATGGCAGATCTCCAGGAAGGAGAAAGATTTGATACCTAACATTTTCAATTTGGCGTGGTTAGCAGCAGATCAGAATAATCTTATTAGGAGCTCAGTTAGGGTATTTTATTAGCTGTTATTGAGAGAAGACAGAACATACCCTTCTGTCTAAGATTTAAAGCCTGACAAGATGTGGATTTGCCTTAGACACCCACTTGGGGATAATAATGCAAGCCTCTTCAGAAAGAGATCCAAGTGACCTCTGTTCAGTTATTTGGCCACACGCCCAATATCGAACTGTAAACTTACTGTGAGAACCCCTCAACTGTAAGAACATAGCCTCCTGAAGGATCTGGACAGGAGGTTGTAACTTTTACTTGTGCCACTGCACACAATTCGTCAAACCTTTTGAAGGTGTTCTTACGCACAAATATTTATTTCAGCGGTTTTGTTTTTATCGACAAGAATAAGACATACAGAGTAGCTTAAATAACCCAGCACTTGTTCAGCTAAGCATAGAATCCTTCTCAAGAATCAAAATGATTTAGTGTCAAGTTAATTGATTAAGCAGTCCACCTTTGCATTTCTTGGTCAGCCTCTGCAATTGGCAAATGTCAGGCTTGGAAAGATCAACTTTCCCTTTTCGAGACGAAAGTTTAACTACCTAACAAACAGAAACCTCTTTTAATTCCTTTCTTTGAGCCTCTAACTTCAATCTGAGTTAAATATTCGCCAAAAGTTATGTCCTGAAAACCGACTTCCTCTCCTCCCAATAAATAAGGGACGATCTGTCGTAAGAACCGGAGTTCAAGTCGATTGGTCCTTATTGATATAAATAGTTAGTTTCTTGTTTGAAAAAACAATGTTTAAGTGTAGCTCAAATTCTTTTCAATGAATAACAGGACAATCAAAGGTTCAGAAGTATGACAGAAATACTGGAGGAGAGTTTGCTCCCCTCAAGTCCGCATCAAGATGGAAGTGGAAGGGTAAGAGTTGCTCGGGTTCCTGGCCTGTCTACTTCCATTAGCAGATCTGACATATCAATTTTTCCTCTTAAAATCAAGTTTGCCTGACCTTTATTTGGCAACTTCAAGTAAGGAAGGAGGCTCTGAGAGATTGCTGCAGCGGAGAATGTGGTGTTGATCCAGCTGTTCCTCATGACTGTGCCCGAGTAAGTCCTTCGACTGTTTTGCAGCAGCTTTGAAGATGAGGCCTGTCCAGACCCGGGAGTCCAGTGACTGGCTTGGGAATCCTTTTGGCAGCTTCAGTGGTGGTTTTCATCAGCATCGGTCTGAATCTCCTTGGCAGCGACTTCAGCATTGTGGGGGTTCAGCACAGGATTCCAATTGGGAGTCGGGGTGTCGAGTCATGGAATCATGGAATCGTAAACTCCCTACAGTGTGGAAACAGACCATTTGGCCCAACAAGTCCACACTAACCCTCTGAAGAGTATCCCACCCAGACCCATTCCTCTAACACGTGACATTTCCCCTGACTAATGCACCTAGCCTACACATCCCTGAACACTATGGGCAATTTAGCGTGGCCAATCCACCTAACTAGGATATCTTTGGACTGTGGGAGGAAACACAAGCACCCAGAGGAAACTCACACAGACATGGGGAGAATGTGCAAACTCCACACAGTCGCCCAAGGCTGGAATCGAACCCAGGTTCCTGGCGCTGCAATGGTTTAATTTTTCTCTTTTTTAATTTATTCCTTTTTTCCATTATATTATTGCATAATAGTTAATTTCTTTATTTTTCAAATTTATTACTGTGAGCCATGTTCCCACAGGCCAACGATGTGCAGGTTGGATGAATTGACCATGCTAAATTGCCCATAGTGTTCAGGGATGTGTAGGTTAGGTGAATTAGTCCGGGGAAATGTAGAGTAATAGGGCAGGGGAATGGGTCTGGGTGGGTTACTCTTCGGCAGGTCGGTGGGGACTTGTTGAGCCAAATGGCCTGCTTCCACACTATAGGGATTCTATTCTATTTTGTACTTTTGAATATCAGTAATGCTGGATTTTTTATTTCTTTGTTTTTCTATTTTTTTCCCCTAAGAATCTGTATTCAAGATTGTATACCCAGGTACTTTTGTACCTAAGATGGCGCCATAAGTCGTGATTTGTAAACTTCTCACTGTATTCATGTAAGTACGTGTGACAATCAAAGCTAATTCAATTCATTCACAGATTATGTTTTGGGTTGGAATTAAAATAATGGCATTTGTTCCAGGATACTGCAAAGAAGTTAATTCAATCCAACTTTCAAATTTTTCTCAGTTGATAGAATTTTTCTGCAATATACAAATTATCTGAGGTGTACATCAATCTATGAACACACCTCACGATAATTTATGTAAATACACATTTGTTCCAACAGAAAGTTCATTAGTGCGGGTTGGAACAAGAAATATATCAAGTATCTTTGAAAACAGGGCAACAGCGCAATGTTGAAATGCACAAATATGATCCAAGTAGAGGTGTTTCAAAGTTTTAAAAGGATGAATTTTATAGTGACTAACAAAAGTGATCAAAATGAAAAATTACACTTTTAAACCCTTACTGTAACGGAATAAAATCAACATAGATCAAACATTAACAATAAGTTCAAGCAAGCAAGCAATACATCAAAGTAAAGAAAAGGTACGTTCCCATTAACTCAACTAAAATATCTGTCAAAAGCCTGTTTTGACAGACCACACTGCTAGTAGGTACATATCATGGTTATTCTGAGTTCTCTGGTACAGGTTCACTTACTCATCCACCAAAGCTTCCTGGATATGATTACCAATGGCAACTCTCCAACACTTAATCGTCAAGAGCCCTCTCTGTAATATTTGGGTGTTTTTTTGGGAAGTAATTTTAAGATTTCTGCAAGCATTGCATGAAAAGTTGATGCCTCCCAGAATCACAGAAGTTATCACAAAAGAAAGCCACCATTCCTGTGTCTGCTCCTCAAATAAGCATCATTGTCTGGTGCCAATTTTGGGCCTTTTCACCATATTCTTGCACATGATTTTTATCTAAATAATCATCCAGAGGTCTTTTGAATGCTTCAATTGAACCAGCCTCAACCACATTTCCAGGTAGTGCATTCCATTCCTTAACTATGTGAGAAAATCTTTTACCTCAGTAAGTAGTTAAGGTATGGAGTGCAGTCCTGGAAATGTGGTGGAGGAGGTCGAGGTAGTGCAGAAGGAGGTCAAGGTGGTGGTGGAGGAGGTTGAGGTAGTAGAGGAGGAGGTTGAGGTAGTGGAGGAGGAGATTGAGGTAGTGGAGGATGAGGTTGAGGTAGTGGAGGAGGAGGTCGAGGTAGTGCAGAAGGAGGTCGAGGTGGTGCAGAAGGAGGTCAAGGTGGTGGAAGAGGTCGAGGTGGTGGTGGTGTTGGTTGAGGTAGAGGTGGAGGAGGTGGAGGTAGTGGAGGAGGAGGTTGAAGTGGTGCAGGAGAAGGTCAAGGTGGTGGTGGAGGAGATTGAGGTAATGGAGGAGGAGGTTGAGGTAGTGGAGGAGGAGGTTGAGGTAGTGGTGGAGGCGTTTAAGCTGGTGGTGGGGGAGGTTGAGGTGGTGGAGGAGGTTGAGGTGGTGGTGGAGGTTGAGGTGGTGGTGGAGGAGGTTGAGGTGGTGGAGGAGGTTGAGGTGGTGGTGGAGGAGGTTGAGGTGGTGGAGGAGGTTGAGGTGGTGGTGGAGGAGGTTGAGGTGGTGGAGGAGGTTGAGGTGGTGGAGGAGGAGGTTGAGGTGGTGGAGGAGGTTGAGGTGGTGGAGGAGGAGGTTGAGGTGGTGGAGGAGGTTGAGGTGGTGGAGGAGGTTGAGGTGGTGGTGGAGGAGGTTGAGGTGGTGGAGGAGGTTGAGGTGGTGGAGGAGGAGGTTGAGGTGGTGGAGGAGGTTGAGGTGGTGGTGGAGGAGGTTGAGGTGGTGGAGGAGGTTGAGGTGGTGGTGGAGGAGGTTGAGGTGGTGGAGGAGGTTGAGGTGGTGGTGGAGGAGGTTGAGGTGGTGGAGGAGGTTGAGGTGGTGGAGGAGGTTCAGGTGGTTGTGGAGGAGGTTGAGGTAGTAGAGGAGGAGGTTGAGGTAGTGGAGGAGGAGATTGAGGTAGTGGAGGATGAGGTTGAGGTGGTGGAGGAGGAGGTCAAGGTGGTAGCGGAGAGGGTCAAGGTAGTGGCAGAGGAGGCTGAGGTAGTGGTGGAAGAGGTTGAAGTGGAGGTGGAGGTGGTGGTGGAGGAGGTTGAAGTGTTTGAGGAGTTTGAGATGGTGGAGGAGGAGATTAAGGTAGTGGAGGAGGTTGAGGTGGTGGTGGTGTTGATTGAGGTAGTGGTGGAGGATGTTGAGGTAGTGGAGGAGGAAGTTGAGGTAGTGGAGAAGGAGGTTGAGGTGGTGGTGGAGGTTGAGGTGGTAGAGGAGGAGGTTGAGGTAGCGGAGGAGGTTGTGGTGGTGGAGGAGGTTGAGGTGGTGGTGGTTGAGGTGGTGGTGGAGGTTGAGGTGGTAGAGGAGGAGGTTGAGGTGGTAGAGGAGGTTGTGGTGGTGGAGGAGGTTGAGGTGGTGGTGGTTGAGGTGGTAGAGGAGGTTGAGGTGGTAGAGGAGGAGGTTGAGGTGGTAGAGGAGGTTGTGGTGGTGGAGGAGGTTGAGGTGGTGGTGGTTGAGGTGGTAGAGGAGGTTGAGGTGGTAGAGGAGGAGGTTGAGGTGGTAGAGGAGGTTGTGGTGGTAGAGGAGGAGGTTGAGGTGGTAGAGGAGGTTGAGGTGGTGGTGGAGGAGGTTGAGGTGGTGGTGGAGGTTGAGGTGGTAGAGGAGGAGGTTGAGGTGGTGGAGGAGGAGGTTGAGGTGGTAGAGGAGGTTGAGGTGGTGGTGGAGGTTGAAGTGGTAGAGGAGGAGGTTGAGGTGGTGGTGGAGGAGGTTGAGGTGGTGGTGGAGGTTGAGGTGGTAGAGGAGGAGGTTGAGGTGGTGGAGGAGGAGGTTGAGGTGGTAGAGGAGGTTGAGGTGGTGGTGGAGGTTGAAGTGGTAGAGGAGGAGGTTGAGGTGGTGGAGGAGGTTGAGGTGGTGGTGGAGGAGGTTGAGGTGGTGGAGGAGGAGGTTGAGGTGGTAGAGGAGGTTGAGGTGGTGGTGGAGGTTGAGGTGGTAGAGGAGGAGGTTGAGGTGGTGGAGGAGGATGTTGAGGTAGTGAAGGAGGAGGTTGAGGTGGAGGAGGAGGATGTTGAGGTGGTGGAGGAGGAGGTTGACGTGGTGGTGGAGGTTGAGGTGGTAGAGGAGGAGGTTAAAATAGTGGAGGAGGAGGATGTTGAGGTGGTGGTGGAGGTTGTGGTGGTGGTGGTGGAGGTTGAGGTGGTAGAGGAGGAAGTTGAGGTAGCGGAGGAGGAGGTTGAGGTGGTAGAGGAGGAGGTTGAGGTAGCGGAGGAGGAGGTTGACGTGGTAGAGGAGGTTGTGGTGGTGGAGGAGAAGGTTGAGGTGGTGGAGGAGGTTGAGGTGGTGGAGGAGGAGGTTCAGGTGGTGGAGGAGGTCGAGTGGTGGCGGAGGAAGTCGAGGTGGTGGCGGAGGAAGTCGAGGTGGTGGTGGAGGAGGTTGTGGTGGTGGAGGAGGTTGAGGTGGTGGTGGAGGAGGTTGAAGTAGTGGAGGAGGAGGTTAAAGTAGTGGAGGAGGAGGTTGAGGTAGTGGAGGAGGTTGAGGTGGTAGTGGAGGAGGTTGAGGTAGTGGAGGAGGTTGAGGTGGTGGTGGAGGAGGTTGAGGTAGTGGAGGAGGTTGAGGTGGTGGTGGAGGTTGAAGTAGTGGAGGAGGAGAATGAGGTGGTGGCGGAGGAAGTTGAGGTGTTGGTGGAGGTTGAAGTAGTGGAGGAGGAGAATGAGGTGGTGGAGGAGGAGGTTGAGGTGGTGGTGGAGGAGGTCGAGTGGTGGCGGAGGAGGCTGAGATGGTGGAGGAGCAGGTTGAAGTGGTTGAGGAGTTTGAGATGGAGGAGGAGATTGAGGTGGTGGAGGAGGTTGAGGTATTGATGGTGGAATTTAGAGTGGTGGTGGTGTTGGTTGAGGTAGTGGTGGAGGAGGTTGAGGTGGTGGAGGAGGTTGAGGAGTTGGTGGAGGAGGTTGAGGTGGTGAAGGAGGTTGAGGAGGTGGTGGAGGAGGTCGAGGTGGTGGTGGAGGAGGTTGAGGTGGTAGAGGAGGTTGAGGTAGTGGTGGAGGAGGTTGAGGTGGTAGAGGAGGTTGAGGTGGTGGTGGAGGAGGTTGAGGTAGTGGTGGAGGAGGTTGAGGTGGTGAAGGAGGTTGAGGAGGTGGTGGAGGAGGTCGAGGTGGTGGTGGAGGAGGTTGAGGTGGTAGAGGAGGTTGAGGTGGTGGTGCAGGAGGTTGAGGTGGTGAAGGAGGTTGAGGAGGTGGTGGAGGAGGTCGAGGTGGTGGTGGAGGAGGTTGAGGTGGTAGAGGAGGTTGAGGTGGTGGCGGAGGAGGTTGTGGTGGTGGAGGAGGTTGTGGTGGTGGAGGAGGTTGAGGAGGTGGAGGAGGTTGAGGAGGTGGTGGAGGAGGTTGAGGTGGTGGTGGAGGAGGTTATGGTGGTGGAAGAGGAGGTTGAGGTGGTGGAGGAGGAGGTTGTGGTGGTGGAGGAGGTTGAGGTGGTGGTGGAGGAGGTTATGGTGGTGGAGGAGGAGGTTGAGGTGGTGGAGGAGGAGGTTGTGGTGGTAGAGGAGGTTGAGGTGGTAGAGGAGGTTGAGGTGGTGGTGGAGGAGGTTGTGGTGGTGGAGGAGGTTGAGGTGGTGGTGGAGGAGGTTGTGGTGGTGGAGGAGGTTGAGGTGGTGGTGGAGGAGGTTGTGGTGGTGGAGGAGGTTGTGGTGGTGGAGGAGGTTGAGGTGGTGGTGGAGGAGGTTGTGGTGGTGGAGGAGGTTGAGGTGGTGGTGGAGGAGGTTGTGGTGGTGGGAGGAGGTTGAGGTAGTGGAGGCGTTGGTTCAGGTAGTGGAGGAGGAGGGGGCCGAGGTGGTGGTGGAGGAGGTCGAGGTGGTGGAGGAGGAGGAGGCCGAGGTGGTGGTGCAGGAGGAGGTTGAGGTGGTGGTGCAGGAGGTCAAGGTAGTGGAGGAGGTTGAGGTGGTGATGGAGGAGGTCAAGGTGTTGGTGGAGGAGGTCGAGTTTGTGGAGGAGGAGGTTGAGGTGGTGATGGAGGAGGAGGCCGAGGTGGTGGAGGAGGTCGAGGTGGTGGTGGAGGTTGAGGTAATAGAGGAGGTTGAGGTGGTGGAGGAGGAGGTTGAGGTGGTGGTGGAGGAGGTTGAGGTGGTGGAGGAGGTTGAGGTGGTGATGGAGGAGGTTGAGGTGGTGGAGGAGGTTGAGGTGGTGATGGAGGAGGTTGAGGTGGTGGAGGAGGTTGAGGTGGTGATGGAGGAGGTCGAGCTGTTGGTGGAGGAGGTCGAGTTGGTGGAGGAGGAGATTGAGGTGGTGATGGAGGAGGTCAAGGTGTTGGTGGAGGCCGAGGTGGTGGAGGAGGTCGAGCTGTTGGTGGAGGAGGTCGAGTTGGTGGAGGTGGAGGTTGAGGTGGTGATGGAGGAGGTCAAGGTGTTGGTGGTGGAGGTCGAGTTGGTGGAGGAGGAGGTCGAAGTGGTGATGGAGGTTGTGGTAGTGGTGGAGGAGGTTGAGGTGTTGGTGGAGAAGGTTGAGGTGGTTGAGGATGTTGAGGTAGTGGTGGTGGTGGTTGGGGTGATTGGGAGGTTGAAGTGGTGGTGGAGGAGGTTGAGGTGCAGGAGGAGGTTGAGGTTGTGTTGGGGGAGGTTGAGGTGGTGGAGGAGTTTGAGGTGCAGGAGGAGGTTGAGGTGGTGTTGGAGGAAGTTGAGGTTGTGTTGGGGGAGGTTGAGATTGTGTTGGGGAGGTTGAGGTGGTGGGGAGGTTGAGGTGGTGGAGGAGTTTGAGGTGGTGGTGGAGGAGGTTGAGGTTGTGGTGGAGGAGGTTGAGGTTGTGGTGGAGGAGTTTGAGGTGGTGGTGGAGGAGTTTGAGGTGGTGGTGGAGGAGATTGAGGTGGTGGTGGAGGAGTTTGAGGTGCAGGAGGATGTTGAGGTTGTGTTGGAGGAAGTTGAGGTTGTGTTGGAGGAGGTTGAGGTTGTGTTGGGGAGGTTGAGGTGGTGGGGAGGAGGTTGAGGTGGTGGAGGAGTTTGAGGTGGTGGTGGAGGAGGTTGAGGTTGTGGTGGAGGAGATTGAGGTGGTGGAGGAGGTTGAGGTGCAGGAGGATGTTGAGGTTGTGTTGGAGGAAGTTGAGGTTGTGTTGGAGGAGGTTGAGGTTGTGTTGGGGGAGGTTGAGATTGTGTTGGGGAGGTTGAGGTGGTGGAGGAGTTTGAGGTGGTTGTGGAGGAAGTTGAGGTGGTGGTGGAGGAGGTTGAGATGGTGGTGGAGGAGGTTGAGATGGTGGTGGAGGAGGTTGAGGTAGCAGAGGAGGAGGTTGAGGTGGTGGTGGAGGAGGTTGAGGTGATGGTGTAGGAGGTTGAGGTGATGGTGTAGGAGGTTGAGGTGATTGGGGGGGTCGAGGTGGTGCAGGAAGTGGTTGGGCACCACGTCAATATTTCCATCAACATCCTCGAGCCCTCAGTATGATAACATGTTTCCTATTTTAGTATTTGTCCATTTTGAAATCCCTCCAATGGAAACAAATGTCCAAGTCATGGAAAAGAGGGAGAGGTGAATTGAATTGTTTTTATTTTATTTTTAACCCTTTTCTGAACCAAAGTTAGTTTCTTATTGTTTTTCTTACTTTCCTTTTCCATTTTGAAATCACACTGTTACGTGTTTCCCCACACCCTGTTTCTAAAATCCAATTTGAAAATGAACCACAACAATTTTTTAGTATTCAGACAAAGAATTGTTTATTGCTGCATTGAAAACCTGGGGTAAGGGTTTGCAACCCACATCAACACACGTGCATCCAAGACAGAAAGCGAGGTTGAAGGGAAGGACAGACATTACTAACCATTTAAAATCAAAGTTATTGGCACTTAGAATAATAGAGATATACAGCACGGAAACAGACGCTTCAGTCCAACTCGTCTATGCCAACCAGATATCCCAAACCAATCTAGTCTCACCTGCCAGCACCCAGCCCATATCCCTCTGAACCCTTCCTATTCATATACCCATCCAGATGCCTTTTAAATATTGCAATCGTACGAGCCTCCACCACTTCCTCTGGCAGATCATTCCATACACATACCACCCTCTGTGTGAGAAAATTGCCCCTCAGGCCTCTTTTATATCTTTCCCCTCTCACCCTAAACCTATGCCATCTACTTCTGGACTCCCCAACCAGGGAAAAGACTTTGTCTATTTATCCTATCCATGCCCCTCATGATTTTATAAACCTCTATAAAGTCACCCCTCCGCTTCCGACACTCCAGGGAAAATAACCCCAGCCAATCAGCCTCTCCCTATGGCTCAAATCCTCCAATCCTGGCAACATCCTTGTAAATTTTTTCTGAACCCTTTCAAGTTTCACAATATCCTTCCGATAGGAAGGAGACCAGAATTGCACGCAATATTCCAAAAGTGGCCTAACCAATATCTTGTACAGCCGCAACATGACCTCCCAACTCCTGTACTCAATATTCTGACCAATAAAAGAAAGCATACCAAACGCCGCCTTCACTATCCTGTCTACCTGCAATTCCACTTCCAAGGAGCTATGAACCTGCATTCCAAGGTCTCTTTGTTCAGCAACACTCCCTAGCACCTTACCATTAAGTGTATAAGTCCTGCTAAGATTTGCTTTCCCAAAATGCAGCATCTCACATTTATCTAAATTAAACTCCAACTGCCACTTCTCAACCCATTGGCCCATCTGATCAAGGTCCCATTGTACTCTGAGGTAACCCTCTTCGCTGTCCACTACACCACCAATTTTAGTGTCATCTGCAAATGTACTAACTGTACCTCTTATGCTCACATCTAAATCATTTATGTAAATGAAGAAAAGTAGTGGCACTCCGCTGGTCACAGGCCTCCAGTCTGAAAAACAACCCTCTACCACCACCCTCTGTTTTCTACCTTTGAGCCAGTTCTGTATCCAAATGACTCTTTCTCCCTGTATTCCATGAGATCTAACCTTGTTAACCAGTCTCCCATAGGAGAATTGGTGAAAGCCTTATGAAGTCCATATAGATCATGTCGACTGCTCTGCCTTCATCAATCCTCTTTAATACTTCTTCAAAAAACTCAATCAAGTTTGTGAGACATGATTTCCCATGCATAAAGCCATGTTAACTGTCCCTAATCAGTCCCTGCCTTTCCAAATACATGTACATCCTGTCCCTCAGGATTCCCTCCATCAACTTGCCCACCACCAACGTCAGGCTCACCGGTCTATAGTTCCCTGGCTTGTCTTTACCACCCTTCTTAAACAGTGGCACCACATTAGCCAACCTCCAGTCTTTCAGCACCTCACCTGTGACTATCGATGATACAAATATCTCAGCAAAGGGCCCAGCAATCACTTCCCTAGTTTCCCACAGAGTTCGAGGGTACACTTGATCAGGTCCTGGGGATTTATCCATTTTTATGCGTTTCAAGACATCCAGCTCTTCCTCCTTTGTAATATGGACATTTTTCAAGATATCAATTTCTCTACATTCTGTATCTTCCAAGTCCTTTCCACAGTAAACACTGATGCAAAATACTCATTTAGCATCTCCCCCATTTCCTGCTCCACACAAAGGCCATCTTGCTGATCTTTGAGGGGCCCTATTCTCTCCCTCATTACCTTTTTGTCCTTAATGTAGTTGTAAAAACCATTTGGATTCTCTTTAACTCTATCAAAGCTATCTCAAGTCTCCTTTTTGCCCTCCTGATTTCCCTCTTAAGAATACTCCTACTGCCTTTATACTCTTCTAAGGATTCACTTGATCTATCCTGTCTATACCTGACAGATGCTTCCTTCTTTTTCTTAGCCAAGCCTTCAATTTCTTTAGTCATCCAGCATTCCTTCCACCTACCAGCCTTTCCTTTCATCCTAACAGGAATATACTGTCTCTGGACTCTTGTTATCTCATTTCTGAAGGCTTCCCATTTTCCAGCCATCCGTTTACCTGTGAATATCTGCCCCCAATCAGCTTTCAAAAGTTCTTGCCTAATACCATCAAAGTTAGCCTTCTTCCAATTTAGAACTTCAACTTTTAGATCTGGTCTACCCTTTTCCATCACTATTTTAAAACTAATAGAATTATGGTTGCTGGCCCCAAAGTACTCTCTCACTGACACCTCAGTCACCTGCCTTATTCCCCAAGTGTAAGTCAAGTTTTGCACCTTCTGTAGTAGGTACATCCACCTGTTGAATCAGAAAGTTCTCTTGTACACACTTAACAAATTCTTCTCCATCTTGAGTCATAGAGTCACAGAGATGTACAGAACGGAAACAGACCCTTTTGTCCAACTTGACCATGCCGACCAGATATCCCAAACCAGTCTAGTCCCACCTGACAGCACCTGGCCCATATCCCTCCAAACCCTTCCTATTCATATACGCATCCAGATGTCTTTTAAATATTGCAATTGTACTAGCCTCCACCACATCCTCTGGCAGCTCAATCCATACACGTACCACCCTCTGTGTGAAAAAGTTGCCCTTAGGTCTCTTTTATATCTCTCTCCTCTCACCCTAAACCTATGCCCTCTAGTTATAGACTCCCCCATTCCAGGGAAAATACTTTGTTTATTTATCCTATCCATACCCTCATGATTTTATAAACCTCTATAAGGTCACCCCACAGCCTCTGATGATCCCTCAGTCTCTACACTCTTAACACTATGGCAGTTCCAGTCAATGTTTGGAAAGTTAAGATCCCCTACCATAACCACTCTATTATTCTTACAGATAACTGAGATCCCCTTCCAAATCTGTTTCTCAATTTCCCTCTGACTATTAGTGGATCTATAATATAATCCCAATATGGTGATCATCCCTTTCTTATTTCTCAGTTCAACCCAAGTAATTTCCCTGGGTGTATTTCTGGGAATATCCTCCCTCAGCTGTAATGCTATCCCTTTCTGTCCTCCCTGTAGCATTTGTACCCTGGAACATTAAGCTGCCAATCCTGCCCATCCCAGAGCCATGTTTCCGTAATTGCTAAGATATCCCAGTCCCATGTTCCTAACCATGCCCTGAGTTCATCTGCCCTCCCTGTTAGGCCCCTTGCATTGAAATAAATGCAAATTAATTTACCTTGTTCTCTGCTTTGTCCCTGCTTGCCCTGAGTGTTTGACTCGCTTCTTTTCTCAACTGTACCAGTCTCAGATTGATCTCTTTCACTATCTCCTTGGGTCCCACCCCCCACCTTAATAGCAGCTCTAGCAAATCTCCCTGCCAGTATATTAGTCCCCTTCCAATTCAGGTGCAATCTGTCCTTCTTGTACAGGTCACTTCTAGCCCAGAAGAAATTTCAATGATGCAGAAATGTGAATCCTTCTCCTAGGGACTAGCTCCTCAGCCATTTGTACATGCACTATATCCTCCTATTCCTACACTCACTAACTCACAATACCGGGAGTAATCCAGATATTACTGCTCTTGAGGATCTCCGTTTTAAATTCCTACCTACCTCTTTATATATTCCCTTCAGAATCTCATCGTTTTGCCATCCTATGTCATTGATTTCAATGTATACAATGACCTCCTGCTGGTCTCCCCCCCCACCTTGAGAACATTCTGCACCCTCTCTGCATTGATCCTGTGAATGAGAACACTCAGCTGGTTAATGTCCATTTGATGTTCTTTCAGTTGTTTGTGCACAGATATCCTTTTCATAGATTCATGCAGCACAGAAAAGGCCCTTCAGCCCATCGAGTCTACACCGACTACCACTAAAAGTGAGCTCAATCCAATTTCCTGCACTTGACTCATATCCTTGAATGTTGTGTATGTTTAGTAGGAGCTCAGACATGGCTGAATGGTTAATGAAAGTGGAGTGGTTGTAAGCTAAGAATTGGTTTGCTGTGCAGGTTTTTGTACGTCGGGTTTTTTGTAAGGAAACAAATTTTTGAGAAATATTGACATTAGGGGCAGTTGTCTAGCTAAGCCAAGAGTGGCTTATTCTTCAGGTGATACAAGCAAACTGATCAACAGACAAAGCTGTATAGGGATGGTGAATCACACTAACCAGTTGTTTCAGATGAGATTGGGGCTTTGAGTGGAGGCACTCAGCTAACAAGGTGGATTTTGTTGCTCTGACCAAAATCCATTGTGTTTTACAACAGGTAACTATGGAAATCACTTATTTTAAGTCATAATGGGTTTCAATGGTTCTCTTTGGCTGCGGGAGATATCTCGTCTCCTTGACCTTTGTGTTGGATTGACTGGAATGTTCATACGTTGTAAGAAATGTCATAATCCAAGAGGATGATATAAGCTTTTGTCCCCTGGTAATTGCTAGTCAGAGCATTACAGAAATTGTGGTCAATTAATGCAATTAATGACATCCACGTTGGCAGTCTGGCAAAGTGCCCATTATTTAAAGAAACCATATGTGAGAATATAATTTTAAACAAAATTAATGCCCTCTGGACATTACAGTTAGCAGCTGCAACCTCATCACTGCAATATATGCCGCACTCCTATCGAATATCCTTTATAGATTATCCTTTATTGTCACATGTGCTCAGTGAAAAGTTTCTATAATGGCTGCCTTTTTATAGTGCCATCTTAGGTGCACATACCTAAGGTGCATATTAAAGAATATAGTAACTATACAGAAGAAGATTAAAAGGAGAGTAGTGACATTACATACAGTGTCTGAGAATGAGTTAAAAATGATGTAGTTATAACAACGTGGAAAGAATTTACGTTATAGTAAATTTACATAAGAATTCCAAACAGCAGCAGCTCATCATGTGGCACCAGGCCCAAGTCCAACAACTATCCCGCATCACTCCAGCCTCCAGTCTGTTCTTCACCAGCACTCAGCAGCACAATGTAGGTCACGCTATGCCAGAATTCGCTTCACCTCATGCAGCTCTGGGACTTAGGATTCCCCTACTGCCATCACGCCCTGGACTCCCCTGCTGCCATCACTCTGGAACTCAGCCTGGCCCATGCTTGCTCTGCTGCCGTGGCTCCAGGATTCGATCAGTGACTCACCCCATGCTCATTCTGCTGCTGCTGTGGGACACAGCATGCATGCTCAGTTCCCATCTGGTCTCCGGTCACGGGGTGGTTGGAAGTTAGGCGGTGGAGAGGAGGAAGAAGAAAGACCCAGAGAAAAATACTGCAGAGAGGAGAGAGAAAGGGAAAAGGAAAAGGAATAAGCGAGCAGAGGAGCTCCAACTGGAGGGTCTTACCTTGCGGCCAACCATCACCATCTTGTGCATCAGTAATGGCACCTCAGATTCATCAAAGCATCTACTCGTTTGTAAAGTGTTTCTTTGTCATTGCGGCTTCAGCCACTGATAACATGAAGATGGAGGAGATGGTCTTTTGTTTATTGTACCAGGAAATTAGTAGTTACAATGGCCAGTGAGTATTGATGTTGGCTGTGGTGAACATGGCTATCGTGATCTCATTGTGAACTCAAACAGTCAGCAATATGCAGTAACAAGGAAAGCACTTTTGCTAAGTGGAAGGAGGTTAATTTAGGCTCTGTTGATCTAATGCACACTCATAAAGGGAGCTATTGATAGTGACAGTAGCATATTCTGTGGATATCTGTCATTTACCAACAATGTGCAATGCCATAAATTCAGCAGAACAGGAAACAGATGCTTGCTTATTAAAGGCATGCTCTGGGCCTTTACTCATTTATTGTATCTTTGTACAGCCTTTACAAGACCAATACTGTTTGCTGGGTGGCTGTTATCATTCAGCAGTGTGCCAGATCCACAGATTGTGTGCACTACACAATTAATTCCATTTCAATTAGCAATCTTGACCTTAAAGTATTTTTCAGTAATGCAGACATCCTTTGGACAGTAAAATCATAAATCCAGTTCAAAGGAACAGCATCTGCATTTGAGAGCACTGTGAATTGAATTGGTAATCTTGTTAGTCACTGTTTAAACATGATCTGGTGCACATATTCCTTTTCAAGAAATAAGGGACTGACTTCACCGTTTTCCTACTGTTTAAGACACTTTTGCGCACAAAGCCATGTTCTACTGTCAATAAACCAGGACCAGCATATAGCTGGCACAGCTAAAGGTCAAATAATCACATTCAGAGTTGGCATTTCAACCTTCAGGCATTTCTTTCCATAACAACATTGGGATTGTTTCAGGCCCCAGTGAGCTTTAGGTTTCAGATTCAAGTGCACTGCAACAGATTTTCAATTGGCAATAAAATGGTTTTCCAAACAGAGATAAGGAACAGCTATTCTTGGACAGGGAAAGAAAAGGATTGCCTTCTAATAATCAAAGGTGGTTTCCATTTGGCTAAACCTTCCTCGTTAACTCCAGCACATTTTTAAACAGAGCCAGAGATAGCTATAAAAATAGGAGCAGGAGTAGGAAATTCAGGCCCTTGAGCCTGCTCCATCATTTAATACAATCGTGGCTCATCTCAGCCTCAACTCCACTTTCCTGGCCTTTCCCCATAGCCCTTCTAACTGTTACTAGCTTAAGATTGTGTCAGGACATTTGCTGAAGCTGATATGTCTGCAGTCTATGGGAGATGTGACGGCCCAGACTAAGGTGATGTCACGGGGAGAGAGAGAGGTATTGTTGGCACTCCTGCCTGCCTGTCCAAAACACGTTGTTTAATTCCTCCCCCAAGTCAGATTTCCTCTTCGTCCAAGATTAAACTGGAGTCAGTAAGTCAATGACTTGTCAGACCTCGAAAAGAAAAATAAACAGACATCTGTGTGTTTAGCTTCAGGACGGCACGTTAGCTTGTCTGTGTGTGTCTTTCCTCCTGCACCGATCGCTGAGTTTGACATCACGACAATTCCTTTGTATCAACAACAGAAGCACCTCAAAGGACAGGAATTCAACAGACAAGAGTTTCAAGATAAATATTTAACCTTTTTTGGCTCGGGCAGCTGTTTTATGGGGACAAGTGGAGGCTCAGTAAAACCAGGCAGAGGGCTGAGCCTTCGCCTTTAGCACCAAAATCTTCCCATTAGGTACCAGTAGCAACTGCAATAACTTAGATTAGATTAGATTACTTATAGTGTGGAAACAGGCCCTTCGGCCCAACAAGTCCACACCGACCCTCTGAAGAGCAACCCACCTGGACTCATTCCCCTACATTTACCCCTTCACCTAACACTACGGGCAATTTAGCATGGCCAATTCACCTAACCTGCACATCTTTGGACTGTGGGAGGAAACCGGAGCACCCGGAGGAAACCCACGCAGACAGGGGGAGAATGTGCAAACTCCACACAGTCAGTCGCCTGAGGCGGGAATTGAACCCGGGTCTCTGGCGCTGTGAGGCAACAGTGCTAACCACTTAGCAGAATGGCAACAAGAGGGCAAGCAGAGTTTGTGTTTACTCAAAAGAGGGAAGGGGCATCTCATTACAGAGGCAGGAGTCTGCAAAGAACCATAGAATCACAATGTGTGGGGGCAGCCATTCAGCTCATTGAGTCCACACCAACTTTCCAAACAGCATTTCACCTAGACCCAGCCCCTATCCTATCCCTATAACCCTTCATTTCCCATGGCTAATCCACTTAGTCTGCACAATCCCTGGACACTACAGGATGATTTAGTATAGTCAAACTACCCACCACTGAGGGAGGAAAGTGGAGGATCCAAAGAATGCCCCGCAGACAAGAGGAGAATGTGCCCCAGGGTGGAATTGAACCTGAGTCCCTGGCGCTATGAGGGAGCGGTGCTAACTGCTAAGAGCCACCATACTGCCCTGAGATCTTATCTCAATGAAACTGGTCACTCTGCACAAACAGGTAATGTCTTCTGTTCCAAGAGCTGGCTAATCTAGCAGCAGGAAGGATATTTAATTGGGCGGGATAGTTGTTTACTTGAACACCACTGACTCCCCATCAGGATTAACATCGGTTGCCAAATCTGACCCTGAAGTGGCCAACCTGCCTGTCCAATGCCACAATAGTCTTACTCCCTTGTTTTTAGGAAAAAGTGCAAATAAAAATAACATGCATTTGTACAGCACCTTTAATATAGGAAACCATCGCAAGGAATGTCACAGTCATGCACACGCAGAAACATTAGTTAAAAATCACACAACACCAGGTTATAGTCCAACAGGTTCAATTGGAAGCACACTAGCTTTCGGAGCGACGCTCCTTCATCAGGTGATTGTGGAGGGCTCGATCGAGCCATCCACAATCACCTGATGAAGGAGCGTCGCTCCGAAAGCTAGTGTGCTTCCAATTGAACCTGTTGGACTATAACCTGGTGTTGTGTGATTTTTAACTTTGTACACCCCAGTCCAACACCGGCAACTCCGAAGTAGAAACATTAGGCTGGGTAATCAGAAGCTCAGTGGTGGAGTTAGGTTTTGAAACCTGTTTTGAGGCAGAATGGAGAGCTTTCAGGGAGGGTTTTGAGAGCCTGGGTCCCCCAGGCGCAGTCACCAATGGTAAGGTGAAGGAGGTCGAGGAGGCACCAGGTAAAAGTTGAAGGAAAGCGAAGTTCTTGAATAATTTGGCTAAAATGGGCTACAGAGATTCGAAGATTCCAAAACATTAACTTTGCAATATTCCTCTGATCAATACAAACTGATGGAAGCTGTTGATTAATTTTGGAGAGCTGGGAGAAGGGAGGGGAAGAAGGTAGACTTAGCACAGCATGCTAGCTCTGGCTCTCAATGAGTCAGTCCCTCAATATTTAGAGATGCACAGCACAATCCAACTTGATCATGTTGACCAGATAGCCTGAATAAATCTAGTCTTTTTTTTGGAGAAATTTAGATGTTTGTCAAAATTATGGTCAATTTACCTCTTCACTCATGATCTGCAATATTAAACACACATCTGCATTATAACACAGTGTCTCATTGTGACATTTGATGTTATTAAAACATTGACACCCGCCTATCGGTTACTTAGCATTTGCCATACTGTAGGAGAGGATACACAGGAGAAAATCACTGGGTTCGGTGAGAAAGGTATGGCAATAATCCTGGGTGATTTTAATCTACATATAGGTTGGATGAATCAGCTTGACAAAGGATGCCTGGATGTTGAGTTCATGGAGTGATTTCATTCAGGACAGTTTCACAGAGCATTGTGTTCTGGAGTCAAAAAGAGAGCAGGATATACTAGACCAGGTAATATGTCATGAGACAGGGTTATTAATTACTTCAAAGCAAAGTCAACCTTAAGATCAGCACCTGAATGAATTATGCTTTGGTTTAGAGAGAGAGAGAGGAGTGGGTCTAAGACTGTTATTTTAAATTTAAATAGGGACAAAAAATAAGGGTGGAAAGACAAAATTGTCTAAAGTGAACTGGGAAATTAGGTTAAGATCAGCAGAGTAGACACTTTACAAGGTATTTCACAACACTCAGTAAAAATGAATTCCAGGGAATAGAAAGTAGGGGACAGAAACACCTGTAGTCAATTAAAGAAGTTAAAGGTAGTGATTATTAGCATTTAAAAGAAAGGAGATCTTATTGGGAAAAAAGTGCTGAGGACGTTTGACAGGTGGAAACTTCTTGTAGTATCTCAACAATCAGTGATGTCATTCGGAAATTAACGTAAAAATATGTGAAAATCCAAATATTTCCCATGTGTATGCTTTTTTTTAATTATGTACATCAGGGTGTGGTTAATTTGAACTCATCTTTCCTATGAAAATCATCTCAGCTTCATCATTGCTAGCTGGGCCTGAATTTGTTCAAACAGCAATTCCCTGGAGAGTCGGAGGCTGAGGGGTGTCCTTATAGAGGTTTATAAAATCATGAGGGGCATGGATAGGATAAATAGACAAGGTCTTTTTCCCTGGAGTGAGGGAGTCCAGAACTTAGAGGGCATAGGTTTAGGGTGGGAGGGGAAAAATTTAAAAGGGACCTAAGGGGCAACTTTTTCACACAGAGGGTGGTGCGTGTATAGATTGGCCGGCAGAGGAAGTGGTGGAGGCTGATACAATTACAGCATTTAAAAGGCATCTGGATGGGTATATGAAGAGGAAGGGTTTAGAGGAATATGGGCCAAGTGCTAGCAAATGAGACTAGATTTGGTTGGGATATCTGGTCAGCATGGAGGAGTTGGACCGAAGGGTCTGTTCCTGAGCTGTACATCTCTATGACTCTATGACTCTAAATGTGTTTTAAAACAAAATTCACAGTACACTGAATTTGTTCACCACTTAATATATCAAAAGTTAACACCACAGACTATTTTTTTAAGTGAACTCTTGCCAAAAAAAGGCCAAATTAAAATAGTTTTGGGGAAAACAAAGTTCTGCTGGAAGTTGAGACAAAGGCTTCTGCTCGTGCCTAGAGTCTGGAGTAAGGCCTAACGTCAATCCTATCACTGCCTTACAGCAGTTGTTTGAACTGGAGCCAATCTCTTGCCAACTTGGGTGGGACATGTCCCCGAGGCCCATGAAAATGATTGCAATTAACCTGCTTAAAAAAAAAGCGGAAATGGTAATTGTTTCATAGTGGTACAGCTCATGAACTTTCACTGGCTGGTGTTGAAAAGGCCTGGGAGGGGATTGTTTTTCTTTCCCTGATTGAAATCGCTTCGGGCACTTGATAACATTTTACAGGGAAGAGCCTTCCCTTTGGCCTTGACTTCTTCAGGAACCATCCCAGACAGTTCAGCTCTCTCAGATATGAAGAGCCAAAGAACAACAGTAAGAATATAAATATCATTTAATCACTTTATCACTGGTTTCCTGATTGGCTGGAGGCCTGTGCAGTAATGAAACTCTAAGTTGGAACTTTTCAAGAGGACATTTTTCTGTTTCTCCGTCATTCTAACATTCAACAGAATGAACTGGGGAACAAATAATATTGGACAAAGTAAGTGGCATCATGGCTCATATATCCTGTTAATACAGTAATTTTATATTAAATTCAGAATCATATAATCCCTATAGTGTGAAAGCAGGCCATTCAGCCCACACCAATTCTCTGAAAAACATCCCACCCAGACCCATTCCCTACCCCATCACCCTGCTTTTCCCGTGGCTAATCAAACTAGCCTACACATCCCTGGACTCTGTGGGCAATTTAGTACAGCCAAACTACCTTGCTTACATGTCTTTGGACTGTGGGAAGAAACCAACACAAGCACAGCGAGAATGTGCAAACTCTACACAGACAATCGCCTGGGGGTAGAATTGAACCCAGGTCCTTGCTGCTGTGATGCAGCATTGCTAACCACTGAGTCAACATGCCACCTAGCTTTATAGTAATTTAAATTACTCTGAAGAGATGCATCAGAGGTCTGAAACTGGTTGGAACTGCATTCACAGGTGCAGCTAAGACAGCTGGGTCTTGGGGTACAGAAGGTCCTGATTTAAGATAGTGGTTCGCAAGAATGCGTTGGGGGAATTACAGAGCCTAGGTGTAAGTGCTGTCCATCTGTCAGCCCCTATTATAACTCATTGTCATTTTACTGCTGGGTTTCTCCTTCAATCTGTGGCAGGAAACTTGATCATGTCACATGAAGAGGATTCTTGCAAGGATGCCTGCTTGAAGAAGTTTTCCTCCTCTCTCTACAAGAATCTCAGGGAGTCCCTCTCCCACTGCAACTCCCAGGTCACTTCCTCTGCCCTGAAGCTCTTCAACCATGTCGTGCCTCATTTCCCCTTCCCCCATCTCATCCTAGTTTCAAACTTCCAGCTCAGCACTGTCCCCATGACTTGTCCGGACTTGTCCGACCTGCCTATCTCCTTTTCCACCTATCCACTCCACCCTCTCCTCCCTGACCTATCATCTTCATCCCCTCCCCCACTCACCTATTGTACTCTATGCTATTTTCTCCCCACCCCCACCCTCCTCCAGCTTATCTCTCCACGCTTCAGGCTCACTGCCTTTATTCCTGATGAAGGGCTTTTGCCCGAAACGTCGATTTCGAAGCTCCTCGGATGCTGCCTGAATTGCTGTGCTCTTCCAGCACCACTAATCCAGAATCTGGTTTCCAGCATCTGCAGTCATTGTTTTTACCTTATCCATTACATTCACTGCTCCCATTCATCATTGTCTTTATACTGTCATTTTATTTTCATGGTGTACTCATCCTCATCAAATGCACTCTATCCATCCGAAGAACTGTGTGATTGCACTCACTCATATGCTTTCTCTGCTTTCTTTCTTGGCAGGAGAAGAGATCAGAAAACACCAGGGAGAGAGTGAGAGAGAGAATTAGACGAGATTCTTCACAAGTGACATCTCACATCTGCAAAGGAAGCAGTGCCATCATTTGGTGGAGCAATAGTTCTTTTGCGTTTGGGAGATTACTGGTAGATAATCAGGAAATGGCAGATGAAATAAACCAATATCTTGCTTCTGTCTTCACTACAGAGGGTACCAAAAAAAATTGTAAATTAGACTGGCATCGTGACTCTTGATGGTTCAAATGGCCTCTTTCCACACTGTAACGATTCAACGATTCTAGGTGGGGGAAGGGAGAGAGGAACACAGTGAAATTACAATCTCAAGGGAAGTGGTACTAAGTAAACTGATCGAGCTGTGGGCTGATAAGTCTCCGATTCCAGATGGATGTCAGCCCAAAGTTTCAAATGAATGAGCAAATGCAGTAGTAGGTGCAGTGATGGTAATTAGCCAAAATTCCCTTGTTTCAGGAAACATTCCTTTGGAATGAAAAGTAGCAAATATAACGAATCAAGAAGCGAGGGAGGCAAAAAGGAGGAAAATAAAGGTCAGTTACCTTGATAAATATTGTGAAAGAGGTCTTAGAAGGGATTAAAGAGATTATAGGTGTGCACTTTCAAAATCTCAAGGTAAACAGCAAATGTCAGCATAGTCTCAAAGTCAATTAACTAGAGTCCTTTGTGCTGTGGATATAGGGAGCCTGTCCACTTGGATTTCCAGAAGGCATTTGATAAGGTGTCATACCAAAGATTATTGCAGAAAAAAAAGGTTCATGGTGTGGGAATAATATTAGTAGGAATATAATATCAACTAGCTGGCAAAAGATAACAGTATACATAAATGGGTCTTTGATTGGCAGGAAGGGACAAGGAGTGAGGCCCTAAGTTTTTACAATCAATACCATTACATAGAACATTGAACATTAGAGCGCAGTACAGGCCCTTCAGCCCTCGATGTTGCACAGACCTGTGGAGCCAATCTGAAGCCCAGCTAACCTACACTACTCCATTCTTGTCATTATGCCTATCCAATTACCATTTAATGACCTTAAAGTTGGCGAGTCTACAACTGTTGCAGATAGTGCGTTCCACGCCACTCCTACTCTCTGAGTAAAGAAACTATACCTCTGACATCTGTCCTGTATCTATCACCCCTCACTTTAAAACTATGTCCCCTCATGCTCGCCATCACCATCTGAGGAAAAAGGCTCTCACTGTCCACCCAATCTAATCATCTGATTATCTTATACGTCTCAATTAAGTAGCCTCTCAACCTTCGTCTCTCTAACGAAAACAGTCTCCAGTCCCTCAGCCTTTCCTTGTAAGATCTTCCCTCCATACCAGGCAATATCCTAGTAAATTTCCCCTGAACCCTTTCCAAAGCTTCCACATTCTTCCTATAATGCAGTGACCAGAACTGTACGCAATACTCCAACTATAGCCACACTAGAGTTTTGTACTCTGCAGCATGATCTCATGGTTCCAAATCTCAGTCGCTCGACCAATAAAAGCTAACTCCAGATACCTTCTTAACAACTCTATCAACCTGGGTGGCAACTTTCAAGGGTCTTTGTACCTGGACACCAAGATCTCTCTGCTCATCTACAATACCAAGAATCTTACCATTAGCCCAGTACTCTGCATTCCTGTTACTCCTTCTAAAATGATTTAGATGAGGAGAGTGAAGGCACAGAATTCACAGATACAGAACTGGTTTAAAGATAGAAAGAGAGGGTGGTGGTTGTGGGTTGGTTTTCAGACTGGAGGCTGGTGGCCAGTGGTGTGCCACAAGGATCAGTGCTGGGTCCACTGTTTTTTGTCATATATATAAATGATTTGGATGTGAACACAGGAAGTATAGTCAGGAAGTTTTCAGATGACACTAAAATTGGAGCTGTAATAGACAGAGAAGAAGGTTTCCTCAGGGTACAATGGGCTCTTGATTAGATGGGCCAATGGGCCAAAGAGGAGCAGATGCAGTTTAATTTAAATAAATGTGAGGTGCTGCATTTTGGAAAAGCACGGTGGTTCAATGGTTAGCGCTGCTGCCTCATAGCGCCAAGGACCCGGGTCGTTTCCCGCTTTGGGCGACTGTCTGTGTGGAGTTTGCACATTCTCCCCGTGTCTGTGTGGGTTTCCTCTGGGTGCTCTGGTTTCCTCCCACAGTCCAAAGATGTGCAGGTCAGGTGAATTGGCCGGGCTAAATTGCAAATAGTGGTAGGTGCAGTAGTCAGGGGGTAAATATAGGGTAGGAGAATGGGTCTGGGTGGGTTGTTCCTTGGATGGTCGGATTGTCCCGAAGGGCCTGTTCCCATATTGTAGGGAATCTAATCTAATCAAGTCAGGACAGGGCTTATACACTTAATGGTAAGGTCCAGGGAAGTGTTGCTGAACAAAGAGACCTTGGAGTGCAGGTTTATATTTCCTTGAAAGTGGAATCACAGTAGACCGGATAGTGAAGAAGATGTTTGATATGCTTTCCTTTACTGGTCAGAGCATTGAATATAGGAACTGGGAGGTCATGTTGTGGCTATACAGGATATTGTTTAGGCTATATTTGGAATATTGTAAGCAATTCTGATCTCCCTCCTATAGGAGGGAAGTTGAGAAACTTGAAGGGGTTCAGGAAAGATTTACAAGGATGTTGCCAAGGTTGGAGAATTTGCGCTATAGGGAGAGGCTGAATAGGCTGGGGCTGTTTTCCCTGGAGTGTCAGAGACTGACCTTATAGAGGTTTATAAAACCAAGAGAGGCATGGATAGGCTAAATAGACAAGGTCTTTCCCCTGGGGTGGGGTCTCCAGAACTAGAGGGCATAGGTTTAGGGTAAGAAGGGAAAGATTAAAAAATGACATATAAAGGGCAACTTTTTCACGCAAAGAGTAGTTTATGGAATGAGCTGCCAGAGCAAGTGGTGGACACTGGTAAATTACAACATTAAAAAACGTCAGGATGGGGTATATGAATACGAAAGGTTTGGAGAGATATGGACCAAGTACTGGCAAATGAGACTAGATTAATTTAGGATATCTAGTCGGCATGGACAAGTTGGACGAAAGGGTCTGTTTCCGTGCTATATATTTGTGTAACTCTATGAAAGCTGAAAAGGTGTTGCTGGAAAAGCGCAGCAGGTCAGGCAGCATCCAAGGAGCAGGAGAATCGATGTTTCGGGGATGAGCCCTTCTTCCGGAATGAGGAAAGTGTGCCAAGCAGGCTTCATTCCCCTACGCTCTCATTTTCACCATCCCTCCAGAACTACCCCCCTCTCTGAGGATGAAAGATCAGTCCTCGGCAGAGGCCTCACCTTCATTCCCCTACGCTCTCTATCTTAGCCTGCTTGGCACACTTTCCTCATTCCTGAAGAAGGGCTCATGCCCGACACCTCGATTCTCCTGCTCCTTGGATGCTGCCTGACCTGCTGCGCTTTTCCAGCAGCACATTTTCAGCTCTGATCTCCAGCATCTGCAGTCCTCACTTTCTCCTAGGTGACTCTATGACACCAAGATACGTCAGAAGGTACATTGTGAAGGCATAAACAAAGTTTATACTGAAATTGACAGATTGAGCGAATGGGCACAAACCTGACCGATCGAATATAATGTTGGAAAATGTGCAGAATACAATTGTAATGTACTACTTAAATGGAGAATGATTGTGGAATTCCAGAGCATAGGGGATTTAGGTGTTTTACTGCATGAGTCACAGAAAATTAGTATTCAGGTATGGTATGTAATCAAGAAGGCTAATAGAATGCTGTCCTTCATTACATGAGGAATTGAACATAAAATTAAAGGACCTCATGTTTCAGTCATATAGGGCATCTTAAGACCACATTTTAAATACTGTGTGCAATTTTATTCTCCTTATTTAAGAAAGAATTTTAAAACTTTGGAGGTGGTTCAGAGGAAGCTTATTAGATTGATAACTGGATGAGTGGGTTTTTTTGATGAGGAAAGGTTGGGCAGATGAGGCTTGTTTCCACCGGGGTTTAGGAGAATGAGGGGGTGACTTCATTGAAGTGTATAACATCCTGCATGGTCATAGCAAAGTGAATGTGGAAAGTTAAACATCACACAACAACAGGTTATAGTCCAACAGGTTTAATTGGAAGCACACTAGCTTTCGGAGCGACGCTCCTTCATCAGGTGGCTGTGGAGGACACAATTGTAAGACACAGAATTTATAGCAAAAGTTTACAGTGTGATGTAATTATACATTGAAAAATACCTTGATTGTTTGTTGAGTCTCTCATCCGTTAGAATACCATGATAGTTTCACTTCTTTCATATGTAAATCACAAAACATTTTGTTAAAAGTTACATTCTCAGGTTAACTGTAACAATTGGTGTTAGCCAGATAATATGTTGAAGGCGTTAGCTCCCTATGTTCCCTGTCTGTGCCATAATGTTTAGACTGATTCTAATCCAAAAAGTGAGTTAACAGAGTCTTACATGGATTCATGCAGTTATTGAGCAAAGTACAATGTAACTCTGCAAGTACAAATAAACCCCACAAACGTATATGATGTATATGTGTGCATGTGGGTTTTTGTGTGTGTGTGTGTCTGTCTGTCTGTCTGTCTGGGGTGGGAGGTTATGAGTGAGAGAGAGTGTGTATGTGAGTGTAAAGTGTCTAAGTTTGTGAGAGGGTGAGTGTGTGTGTGTCTGGGATGGG
This sequence comes from Chiloscyllium plagiosum, assembly GCF_037043375.1. Lineage (NCBI taxonomy): Eukaryota > Metazoa > Chordata > Chondrichthyes > Orectolobiformes > Hemiscylliidae > Chiloscyllium > Chiloscyllium plagiosum. The sequence goes on along the minus strand of NW_028270158.1, from coordinate 64,809,987 downwards.
GGGTTGTGAGTGTCTGTGTGAGAGAGAGTGTATTTGTGTGCGTGAGTGTAAAGTGGTCTAAATCTGTGAGAGGATGTAAGTGTGAGTGTGGGAGTCTATAGGAGTGCATATGCGTGTCTGTGTATATGTGTGTGTGTATAGAAGTGTGTGTGTGTATAGGTGTGTGTGTGAGAGTGTGTATGTCTGTATAGTGCAATGGTGGTCACCTGTAGTGTGACATGAACCCAAGGTCCCGATTGAGGCCTTCCCTATGGTTACCGAACTTTACTATCAGCCTCTGCGCGGCCACTTTTCGCTGCTGCCTGTCCCGAAGTCTGCCTTGGAGGATGGTCACCCAAACGTCCAAGGTCAAATGTCGTGGATCACTGAAGTGTTCCCCAACTGGGAGGGAACCCTCCTGTCTGTTGATTGTGTGCGGTGCCCATTCATCCGTTGTCATAGCCTTTGCTCAGTTTTCCCAATGTACCATGCCTCAGGGCATCCTTGCCTGCAGTGTATAAGATAGACAACGTTGGCTGAGTCACATGAATATCTGCCACATACATGATGGGAGGTGTCCCTACGTGTAATGGTGGTATCCATGTCCACACTCTGACACGTCTTGCAATGTCTATCATGACAGGGTTGTACAGAGTTGGCCTGAAAGCTGGGCAGTTTGCTACCAACAATGATCTGTTTGAGGTTTGGTGGTTGTTTAAAGGCAAGCAGTGGAGATATGGGGAAGGTCTTGGCAAGGTGCTCATCCTCATTGATAATGTGCTGCAGGTCGTGAAGAACATGGCATAGTTTTTCAGCTCCTGGGAAGTACTGAGCAACGAAGGGTACCCTGTCGGATGCAGCCCGTGTCTGTCTCCTGAGGAGGTCATTACGGTTCCTTGCTGTGGCATGTCGGAACTGGCGATCGATGAGTTGAGCATCGTACCCCATTCGTATGAGGGACTTTTAGATAAGCACATGAATATGCAAGGAATGGAGGGATATGGACCAAGGGCAAGCAGAAGGGGTTTGTTTCATTTGACGCCACATTCAGCATAACATCGTGGCTGAAGGGTCTGTGGCCGTGCCGTACAATTCTATGTTCTAGACGGGAACGTGGAATTTAAAACACAAACAGATCCACCATGATTCAATTAAAAAGTAATGGAATCAAGTGATTGACATATGTTAATTAGCCCCCAATTTCTCCCTGCATGCCACGCAAATGCAGAAAAGTGAAATATGCAAATTAGTGATTAGAGCAAGCTTCCCAACTGTCAATTTCACCAGTTTTAACTCAAATCTACCATCCCAACAGATTAAAATTCTGCAACAATTTTCATTTCAATCCCTTGCAGATGGAAATCTGGAGATGTTAGCAATTCTCAGATTTGAGTATTGACAATCAAAAGTTGGAGCAGAAGTAGTACATTCAGCCCATCGAGTCTGCTCCACCACTCAGTGATGTCATTGCCGATCTGATTACCCTCAACTCCACTTTCCTGTGTTTTCCCCATGACCCTTGATTCCCTTACTTAATAAAACTTCTGTCTATCAGCCTTGAATATGACCCAGCCTCAACAGTCCACTACGGTAAAGATTTCCACAGGTTCACTACTGTCTGAGAGAAGAAATTCCTCTTCACCTCCATCTTTTCGTTCTCCAAAACTGCAACAAGTAAAGCCCAACCTCTTGTAAGACAGTCCCACAGTGCCTGGGATCAGCTGAGTCCACCTTCTCTGGAATGCTCCAATGCCAGTATATCATTCCTCAAATAAGGAACAGAAAACTGTTCACCTAAATCGAGCTGTGGTCTGATTAATGCCTTGTATAGTTTCAGTCAAACATCCCTACTTTTATATTTCATTCACTTTGAAATAAAGGTCAACATTCCATTCACCTGCTGAACTTGCCTTTTGTGATTCATGGACAAGGACTCCCAAATCCTTGTGTATTATTTAAAGCCTTCTACAGACTTTAAATAATATCTAGCTTTTCTATTCTTCTTGCCAAAGTACTTAACCTCACATTTGCCTACTTTACATTCTAACTACCAAGTTTTTGCCCTCTCACTTAACCTATAGAGTCATACAGCATGGAAACAGACTCTTCAGTCCAGTCCAATCCAGTCCATGCAGACCAAGATTCCCAAACTAAACTGGTCCCACCTGCCTGCGCCTGGCCCATATCCCTCCAAACATTTTGTATTCCTTTACTTATCCAAATGTCTTTTAAACATTGTATCTCTACCTGCATCCACCACTTCCTCTGGAAGTTCAAGCATCACTCTCTCAAAAAATTGCCCCATGTCTTTTTTATATCTTTCTCCTCTCACCTTAAAAATATGCCCCAAGACTGGAAATCTCCCACTCGATGGAGAAGATACCTATCATTCACCTTATCTATACCCCTCATGATCTTATAGACCACTATAAGGCCACCCTTCAACCTCCTATGCTCCAGTGATCAAAGTCCCATCCTTTTTTTTGATTAGATTAGATTACTTACAGTGTGGAAACAGGCCCTTCGGCCCAACAAGTCCACACCGACCCTCTGAAGAGCAACCCACCCAGACCCATTCCCCTACTTTTACCCCTTCACCTAACACTACGGGCAATTTAGCGTGGCCAATTCACCTAACCTGCACATCTTTGGACTGTGGGAGGAAACCGGAGCACCCGGAGGAAACCCACGCAGACACGGGGAGAACGTGCAAACTCCACACAGTCAGTCGCCTGAGGCGGCAATTGAATCTGGGTCTCTGGCGCTGTGAGGCAGCAGTGCTAACCACCATGCCATCCTATCCTACCTCTCCAGAAAACTCAAACTCTCCATTTCTGACAATATCCTGATACATCTCTTCTGAGCCCCCTCCAGCTTAATAATATCCTTCCTATAACAGGGTGCCCAGAACAACTGGGCACAATACTCCAGAAGAGACCTCACCAATCTCCCTGCAGATACCACTTGCCTTCCCACCAATTTGTATGTGCTGGACGTGGACTTCTTTTACTTGAAGATTTTCATCTTGCATTCATTAGAACAACTTGTAAAAACCCACTCGAAGAGGAAACCCAACATTTATACTGCACAAGAGGAGAGTTCCGATTGGCTGGTAAATGGCCTCTGATTGCTAAAGGCTCAAATTCAATATGAGTTTTCAGCCATGCCAGTTTTTCTCACAGATCTATAGTATTGGAATCTATATGTATTCGATTCATTAATTTGCCAAGTACTTGGGCTTTGGTCCTGCAGCCTGTAAGCTTTCCTGGGACAATGCAGGAGGCATACAGTTTGGCTGCAGATCAACACCTCCCCACCCTGTTGAAAGGAATTGTCTTAAAAGATAGGCCTGGGTTTCCAGTTTCTGATTGCCAATAGACTTAGCCAGGAAAAAGGAAGAGAAAATGAACAGCACAGATTTCTGGTGAATCAGAGGTGGCATATGGACAGATTTTATTTTTTTGCAATGAGTGATTAGGATCCTGGAATGTGCTGCCCAAGAAGGTGGTGGAACAGGTTTAATTGTAGCTTTCAAACGAGAGAAATACTTGAATCCCTATAGTGCGAAAGCAGACCATTCAGCCCATTGAGTTTGCACTTACCCTCTGAAGAGCATCCCACCTAGACCCAGACCCCATTCTATAACCCTGCATTTCCCATGGCCACTCCACCTAGTCTGCACATCCATGGACACAATGGGCAATTTAAGATGGGCAATTCACCCAACTTGCATATCTTTAGACTATGGGAGGAAACTAGAGCATCTAGGTGAAACCTACACAGACATGGGGAGGATGTGCAAGCTTCACAGTTACCTGAGGTTAGAATCAAATGCAGGTCTCTGGCAGCAGTGCTAACCACTGAGCCACCATGTCACCCTGGAGTAAATGGAAGAGTAAATATTGTAGGGATAGAGCAAGAGCAAGGGAGTGGCACTAATATTATAGTTTAATAGAATTAGCATAGACTCAATGGGTTGAAGAGCTTTTTCGGGTTCTGTACTACTGACACTCACTGCCTGAGTTCACGTCATGAAAAATAAGCAATTGGATACAGTGAGAGAATGATGCCAGCACTCATAGAAGTTAACCTTCAAAACAAGAAAGGCAGCAAGAGGAAGGAAGAATGAGAGAAGTACGGTATTCAATGGGGCTGGCAGTCTCAGGCCCAGTGTATTATGTTCTGTTAAAGTGTTCTGGGAATGCTTTACTTTACGATTCTCCAGAAGAGAAAAGTGAAACAGAGATGGGGCACTTCCTCAAAAGGAAGGAAACTTGGAGAGCTGTAACTCTCCTGCACCTTCTAGAAATAAATCTCAAGACAAATGGACAGCCTCTCTGCAGGAAAATGGCACCATATGTTCAGGCACTCAAAAGACCAATGGAATATTTATTATCAGTGTGGAAAATAATAAAAGTGAAGAATGGAAAACATGAGCACGGTATGACTAACTGTGCTGATTTATAATGCTGTGAATCCAACTGGCCTTTATATCTGACAGTGCAACCTAGAGTTTCTGATTGGCTCCTCAAAGGGTCAGTGTCATTTCCATAACCTCAGGGAGGCTCCAGTGCAGAAAATGCCTGTAAATGGGAACTTTGCTGGCTGCTGTGTGGGAATTCGAAAACTGCTGGAGGGATTAAAGAACAAACATATCTGCAAACTGTTCAGTGCAGCAGATAGAAATGGTTCTATTTTTTTCCAAAGAGGCCCAACAGACAAAGGGAGGCTTATGAAGGAGGCTAATGGGGTTGAATCAGAGGTAATTCTACCCACAAAATTTCCCAACAAAATTAATAGGACATTTAAGGACATGGATCCAGAAAGAAGAAACCAGTAAATGAGACTTGCTAGTCCAGCTTGTATATTTCAACAAGGTACTCCAGTCCGACTAATATGTTCATGTCCAAGTACTGCAGACTTTTTTACTGTCCTCACCCTCCTGGCAGTGTTTCTTTATTCCATTAGCATCAATTCTTTACAAACATGAAAGGAAAACTGATTATTTAGATGGAATTATGTCTGCAGTCCACGCCTGGTTGAACCAATCCTTTGTGTGTCTCATCCTCTCTCCTTCTCACAAAGACACCCTTTCCGTTAGAGAGGGGTCCACACAATTGTTTAAGTATGCCCGCTTGGTGCCCTCCCTCACGATTACCACCACCTTTTGGAGGCCACATTAAATAAGAGCAACTGGAGCTAACAACCATTTTAAATGCCACAACCAACATGGTAGATACATGGAGACACCACAGTATGACCTTGCATCATCTCTAAGTCATAGTAAGAGCATGGAGGACTTTGGTATGCTCCCCTTTATTGGTCAGAGCATTGAGTATAGGAGCAGGGAGGTCCTGTTGTGGTTAGGCCACTTTTGGAATATTGTGTGCAATTCTGGTCCCCCTCCAATTGGAAGGATGTTGTGAAACTTGAAAGGTTCAGAAAAGAGTTAGAAGGATGTTGGAGGGTTTGAGCTAAATGGAAAGGCTGAATAGACTGGGACTGTTTTCCCTGGAGCATTGGAGGCTGAGGGGTGACCATGTAGAGATTTATAAAATCATCATGGATAAGGTAAGTAGACAAGGTCTTTTCCCCAGGGGTGGTGGAGCCCAGAACTAGAGGGCATAGGTATAGTGTGACTGGGGAAGGATTTAAAGGGGACCTAAGGGGCAACTTTTTCACACAGAGGGTGTGAGTTATGGAATGAGCTGCCAGAGGAAGTGGTGGAGGCTAGTACAATTACAATATTCAAAAAGCTGAATGGTATATGAATAAGAAGGGTTTGGAGGGATATGCGCCAATTGCTGGCAAATGGGACTGGATTAATTTAGAATATCTGGTTGGCATGGACGAGTTGGACTGAAGCGTCTGTTTCTATTCTGCACATCTCTATGACTCTATGACTTTACAGACCCATTTCCCCTTGGACATTTTGTAACGATTTGCACATCCTCTGGATTCATTTATGTAGTTCCTTTTGATTGTAAAATACTCCAGTGTATTTCAAAGGAGTGTTATCAAACAAAAATCAAGTGCTTGGTTAATAAAGTCAGTTTAAAAGTATCATATCGAAGGTAGAGGATGAGAGGTAGACAAGTGAAGGGACAGAATAATTTGAAGGCATGGCCACCAATGGTTAAATGATTAGTATTAGGAGACACAAAAGGCCAGAAATGGAGGAGTGCAGATATTTCCTGGAACAACAGGACTGGTGAAGATTGCAGAGATCAGGAGAGGTGCAGCCCTGGAGCACTTACAAAACACAGGTGACCATTTAAAATTTTGAAAGAAGAATTTTGTCTGACAACAGCCTTTTTTTGTGTTCCAATGCCATGCCTTCTGTCAGTTAATCATTCCTGCTTTCCCATCTGTGTAACCTACTGAAGGTACAAAGCAGAACTACTTGTATGTCAAACCACATACTAATGAGAAAGTGATAGAGCTAAGCATTTCCACAGCTGCCAGATCAATTAAACAACTCATTGGAGGAGGAAGCTCCACAAATATCCCCATCCTCAATGATGGGAGAGCCCAGCACATCAGCCACACATATCAAGCCAAGTTGTTCCAGTACAGTTACAATGCTGACATCAAGCCCAAATTGTGGAAAATTATCCAGGCATTCCTCTGTGCAAAATCCAGGACAAATCCTCCCTGGCCATTTATCACTATCAGTTTCCTCTCACTCTATTGCAGTGATGGCAGGGGTTAGTGACAATGCAAGGAAGCATTTGCTTAGAAACAACATGTCACTGATGCTCAGTCTGACTTCCATCGGGGCCACTCAGCTCTTGATCTCATTCAACACTCTCCCTTGGTTGGAATAATATGTAACACAAAGGAAGTGAGTTACAGAGTCACACTGTCATACAGCATACAAACAGACCCTTTGGTCCAATTAGTCCACACCAACCATGCCCCCAAACTAAACTAGTCCCACCTGCCTGTGTTTGACACACACACACCCCAAACTTTTCCTATTCACGAACTTTAAATGCCTTTTAGATGTTGTAACTGTAGCCACATCCATCACATCCTCTGGTAGTTCATTCTACACATGAAACACTCTCTGTGTAAAAAATTGCCCTCATGTCCTTTTTAAAACTTTCTCCTCTCACCTCACAAATATGCCCCCTAGTTTTGAATTCCCCCACGGTTGTTCATGTTATTTATGCCCCTCATGATTTTGTAAACCTCTATAAGGTCACACCTCAGCCTCATGGACCTTTGCTAATTAAAGCATCATTATTGTATTGATTTTAATGAGGTCAGCCAGTTGGACATCATAGAATATAAGTTCCATGATTGGAGCTGTTAATCTGGTCCAGTCAGGGATCCCTGGCTGACATATCAATAGGGTGCAGATCAGAGATACTGACAGGATGTAAGTTTGCTTTTTATTTATGTGTTTAGGTTTCCTTGGGTTGATGATATCATTTCCTGTGGTGACATCATTCCCGGTGGTGACATCATTTCCTGTAGTGATCCTCAATGCTCTGTCGCCGTATTTTCCGTGGGGAATCTTATTGCTTCACTGAAATTCATATACACCAATTCAACAGCTTTACCCTCATCCACCTGTTTGGTCACCTTCTCAATGAACACAATAAGGTTTGTGAAGCACGATGTACTCTTCATAAAACCATGTTGACTATCCACAATCAACTTATACCTTTTCTAGATGATTATAAATCCTATCTCTTATTATCCTTTCCAAAGCTTTGCTGACAACAGAAGTAAGGCTCACTGGTCCATAATTACGAGGATTGTCTCTACCCCACTTCTTGAACAATTTTCCACATTCTGCTTGACTGGCCCTAATCTTATCCTAGCCATTCTATTATTCTTGACATACCTATAGAAAGCTTTAGGATTTTCCTTGATCCTATCTGCCAATGAATTCTCATGTCCCCTCCTGGCTATTCTTAGTTCTCTCTTTTGGTCTTTCCTGGCTAACTTGTAACTCTCAAGTGCCCTAACTGAACCTTCACGTCTCATCTTTACATCAGCCTCCTTCTTGCTCTTGACAAAAGATTCAACTTCTTTAGTAAATCATGGTTCACTCGCTCAACAACTTCCTCTCTGTTTGTCAGGTACATACTTATCAAGGACTCACAGAAGCTGTTCCTTGAACAAGTTGCACACTTCAATCGTGTCTATCTCCTGAGGTTTCCTTCCCCATCCTATGCATCCTAAATCTTGCCTAATCGCACCATAATTGCCGTATCCCCAGCAATAATACTTACCCTGTGGTATATACCTATCCCTTTCCATCGCTAAAGTAAACGTAACAAAATTGTGGTCACTATCACCAAAGTGCTCACCTACTTCCAAGTCTAACACTTGGCCAGGTTAATTACCCAGTACCAAATCTAATGTGGCTTCGCACCTTGTTGGCCTGTCTACATATTTGGTCAGGAAACCCTCCTGCACACATTGGACAAAAACTGACACATCTCTCAACATACTGTGCACTGGAGCTACAATTCAGGTTCCATCCCCTTACTAAATTAGTTTACACCCTCCTGAATAGCAGTATCAAATTTACCCCCCAGGATATTGGTACACCTTTGGTTCAGGTGTAGACCATCCCGCTTGTAGGTCCCACCTACCTCAGAATGAGCCTCAATTATCCAGGTATCTGAATCCTTCCCAACTGTACCATCCCTGTAGCCATGTGTTCAACTGCTCTCTCTCTCCCTATTCCTCACCTTGCTAGCACGTGGCATGGGTAGCAAACTAGAGATAACAACTCTGTTTGTTCTAGCTCCATGCTTCTACCCTAGCTCCCTGAATTTCTGCCTTACATCCCCATCCCTTTGCCTACCTATGTCATTGGTACCTATGTGGACCACGACTTGGGTCTGGTCCCCCTCCCAGGTAAGGATCCTGAAAACATGATCCAAGACATCACGGAAGCTGACACCTGGGAGGCAACACACCAATCACGAGTTTCTCTTGTTCCCATAGCATCTCTTTAGTGCAGGGACAAAACCTGGCAGCTTTTCAATGGTTATCAGGCAGGAGGATGGACATGTTGCTTTCCAGCAGTATGGCCATGTCAATCTTTTTTTTTGAGTGCGAGCAGCAGCTGAGTTTAAACGAACCCGGAAGGCTATAGCTAAGGTAAGACAGTTTGTTTTAAAATTACTTACCGGTAGTGGGCAGCGTGTTTTTTTTTTCTTCATAGATAGAGCGGGAACAGCAGGGGAAGTGATGACGACCAGAGGGGCAGCCGGGAAGGAAAGCAGTGAGTATATAAATCAGGAAGGTGGCTAAATCCGAGACTCTACAACTGTTTGTCTCCCACCCGCCCTCCTCCTCTAACCCCTTTATTAAGTACTCTGTTTTTTTTAAGGAGGGATTTTCTATTTCTTTATCAGTGACTGGTTAAAAAGTTACTTTTTTTGTTTATCTATTAATAAATTGGTTTTTAGAAAAAGACTATAGCAGAGAGGTATCAGAAAGTATTTTAACTCAATTCTGTACAAAGTATAAAGTAATTAACTAAGCAGAGATGGCTGGGCAGGTGATGTGCTGTAGCTGTATGATGTGGGAGCTGGCTGATCCCATTGTGAATGGCAGTGACCACATCTGCAGCAAGTGTTGGTTGCTGGAAGAACTCCCACTCAAAGTTGATGATCTGGAATCTGAGCTTCAAACATTGCGGCGCCTCCGGGAGGGGGAGAGTTACCTGGACGCTTTGTTTCAGGAGGCAGTCACACCTGGGAGATTAAGTAATTCACATTCAGTTAGTGATCAGGGACACCAGAGTGTGACTGTAAGTGAGGCAGGTAGGAGGAACCAGAGTTCAGGAGTGCAGGAGCCTCAGCCCTTGACCTTGTCCAACAGGTATGAGATTCTTGCTCCCTGTACGGATGAGGAAAAGGGCTCTGGACAGGATGAGCCAGCTGACCATGGTGCAGAAGGCCATTCAAGAGGGGGGAGCTAATAGACAAGTAGTGGTTATAGGGGATTCTATAATTAGGGGGACAGATAGTATCTTTTGGAAGCCGGATCGGGAGTCTCGCATGGTGTGTTGCCTACCCAGTGCCAGGGTGCGGGACATCTCTGACTGGCTTGAAAGGATATTGGAGCGGGAGGGGGAGGATCCAGTTGTTGTGGTCCACGTTGGGACTAACAACATAAGCAAAGCTCGGGTGGAGGACCTGTTTGGGGATTATCGAGCACTAGGAAGGAAATTGAAGTACAGGTCTTCAAGGGTCATAATCTCCGGATTACTGCCCGAGCCACGTGCCAATTGGCATAGGGATAAGAAAATTAGGGAAGTAAACACGTGGCTAAGGGATTGGTGTGGCAAAGAGGGATTCCACTTCATGGGGCATTGGCATCAGTTTTGGAACCGAGGGGATCTGTACCGTTGGGACGGTCTCCACCTGAACCGATCAGATACCAATGTTCTAGCGAAGAGGATAAGAAGAACAGGGACAGGATTGGCTGTTGCAGGTTCCGGGATTTAAATGTTTTAGTAGGTTTAGAGGTGGGGGTAAAAGAGGGGGAGGTGTGGCATTGCTTGTCAAAGATAGTATTACAGTGGTGGAAAGGACGATGGATGAGGACTTGCCATCTGAGGTAGTTTGGGCTGAGGTTAGGAATAGGAAAGGTGAGCTCACCCTGTTAGGAGTCTTTTACAGGCCTCCTAATAGTCCTAGAATCATTGAAGAAAGGATTGGGAAGGTGATTCAGGAGATGAGTGACAGTAATAGGGTGGTTGTTATGGGGGACTTTAACTTTCCTGATATTGATTGGGAAAGCTATAGCTCAAGTTCGTTAGATGGGTCAGTGTTTGTTCAATGTGTGCAGGAGAGTTTCCTGACACAATATGTAGACAGGCCAACAAGAGGTGAGGCCATACTGGATTTGGTTCTGGGTAACGAACCAGGCCAGGTGTTAGAATTAGAGGTAGGTGAGCACTTTGGGGATAGTGACCATAATTCGGTGATTTTTACACTCGTGATGGAGAGGGATAAGTGTGTACTACAGGGCAAGAATTATAGCTGGGGTAAGGGAAATTATGATGCGGTGAGGCATGATTTAGGATGTGTGGCTTGGAAAAGTAGACTCCAAGGCAAGAGTGTAAATGATATGTGGAACTTGTTCAAGGGGCAACTATTGAGTGTCCTTGATAATTATGTACCTGTCAGGCAGGTAGGAAAGGGTCGTGCGAGGGAGCCGTGGTTTAATAAGGAATTGGAATCCCTTGTTAAATGGAAGAGGGCGGCCTATCTCAAGATGAGACGTGAAGGTTCAATTGGGGCGATTGAGAGTTATAGGGTAGCCAGGAAGGACCTGAAGAGAGAGCTAAAAGCAGCAAGGAGGGGACATGAAAGGTCCTTAGTAGATAGGATTAGGGAAAACCCTAAGGCTTTCTATAGGTATGTTAGGAATAAAAGAATGACTAGGGTAGGAATAGGTCCAGTCAAGGATAGTAGGGGGAAGTTGCGTGTGGAGGCGGAAGAGATTGGGGAGACACTGAATGAATACTTTTCTTCAGTATTCACTCAGGAACAGGGCATTGTTGTCGATGAGAATACTGAGGCACAAATAAGTAGAATGGATGGCTTTGAGGTATGTAGAGAAGAGGTGTTGGAAATCCTGGAAAAGGTGAAAATAGATAAGTCCCCTGGGCCTGATGGCATTTATCCTAGGATTCTCTGGGAAGCAAGGGAGGAGATTGCAGAGCCATTGGCCTTGATTTTTATGTCCTCTTTGTCTACAGGAGTAGTCCCAGAAGACTGGAGGATAGCAAATGTGGTTCCCTTGTTCAAAAAGGGGAGTAGGGATAGCCCTAGTAACTATAGGCCGGTGAGTCTCACTTCTGTTGTGGGCAAAGTCTTAGAGAGAATTGTAAGGGATAGGATTTATGCACATCTAGATAGGAATAATGTGATCAAGGATAGTCAGCATGGTTTTGTGAAGGGCAAGTCGTGCCTCACAAACCTTATTGAATTCTTTGAAAAGGTGACGAAGGAGGTTGATGAGGGGAAAGCGGTAGATGTGGTATATATGGATTTTAGTAAGGCGTTTGATAAGGTTCCCCATGGTAGGCTACTGCAGAAAATACGGAGATATGGCATTGAGGGTGAGTTGGAGGTTTGGATTAGGAATTGGCTGGATGGAAGAAGACAGAGGGTAGTAGTTGATGGCAAAGTTTCTTCATGGAGTGCCGTCACTAGCGGTGTTCCGCAAGGATCTGTTTTGGGACCATTGCTGTTTGTCATTTTTATAAATGACCTGGAAGAGGGGTTAGAAGGTTGGGTGAGCAAGTTTGCGGATGACACGAAAGTCGGAGGAGTTGTTGACAGTGAGGAAGCATGTGGCAGGTTACAGCAGGATATAGAGAAGCTGCAGAGCTGGGCAGAAAGGTGGCAGATGGAATTCAATGTAGCTAAGTGCGAGGTGATTCACTTTGGGAAGAATAACAAAAAGATGGGGTACTGGGCTAATGGTCGGATACTTGGTAGTGTGGATGAGCAGAGGGATCTTGGTGTCCATGTACACAGATCTCTGAAAGTTGCCACCCAGGTAAATAGTGCGGTGAGGAAGGCATATGGCGTACTGGCTTTTATTGGTAGAGGAATTGAGTTCCGGAGTCCTGAGGTCATGATGCAGTTGTATAAGACTCTGGTACGGCCGCATCTGGAATATTGTGTGCAGTTTTGGTCGCCATACTATAGGAAGGATGTGGAGGCATTGGAACGGGTGCAGAGGAGGTTTACCAGGATGTTGCCTGGTATGGAAGGAAAATCGTATGAGGAAAGACTGAGGCACTTGGGGCTGTTTTCACTAGAGAAAAGAAGGTTTAGGGGTGACTTGATTGAGGTGTACAAGATGATTAGGGGGTTAGATAGGGTCGACAGTATGAACCTTTTCCCGCGTATTGAGTCGGGTATTACAAGGGGGCATAGCTTTAAATTAAGGGGGGGTAGATATAGGACTGATGTTAGGGGTAGGTTCTTCACTCAGCGAGTCGTTAGTTCATGGAATGCCCTGCCAGTAACAGTGGTGGACTCTCCCTCTTTATGGGCATTTAAGAGGGCATTGGATAGGTATATGGAGGATAGTGGGTTAGTGTAGTTTAGGTGGGCTTGGATCGGCGCAACATCGAGGGCCCAAGGGCCTGTACTGCGCTGTATTCTTCTATGTTCTATGTTCTATAAATAGGGTGGTCAGTAGGACTTTAAACTTCTGAGTTGGGGGGGAAGGGAAAGTGAAAGCAACAGGGAGTATGGAGTTAAATGGAAAGATAGCATATGTGCAGGCAGATATAAACTTGAGACAGACTGGGAATGCAGCAAAAAGGAAGGATAACTTCGGACATCTTATGACTTACAATATCTCTAATGATAAGAAAGTTAGCATTAAGGCACTTTACCTGAATGCTCGTAGCATTCATAACAAAGCAGTTGAACTAATGGCACAGATAATCATGAATGATTATGATGTGGTAGGCATCACAGAGACGTGGTTACAGATGGGTCAGGACTGGCAGTTAAACATCCAAGGGTTTTCAATTTATCGAAAAGACAGGGAGGTGGGCAGAGGGGGCGGGGTTGTCTTGTTAGTTAAGGGCAAAATTAAATCTATGGCACTGAATGACATAGCGTTGGATGATGTGGAGTCTGTGTGTGGAATTGAGGAACCACAAAGGCAAAAAAACCATAGTGTACAGACCTCCTAACAGTGGCCAGGACCAGGGGCGCAACATGTGCCGGGAAATAGAGAAGGCATGTCAGAAAGGCAAGGTCATGGTGATCATGGGAGACTTCAATATGCAGGTGGACTGGGTAAATAATGTTGCCAGTGGATCCAAAGAAAGGGAATTCATGGAATGCTTACAGGATGGCTTTTTGGAACAGCTTGTCATGGAGCCCACAAGGGAGCAGGCTATTCTGGACCTAGTGCTATGTAATGAACCAGACTTTATAAAAAATCTTAAAGTAAGGGAACACTTAGGAAGCAGCGTTCATAATATGGTAGAGTTCAGTCTGCAGTTTGAAAGAGAGAAGGCAAAATCGGATGTAATGATGTTACAGTTAAATAAAGGTAATTATGAGGGCATGAGAGAGGAACTGACGAAAATAGACTGGAAACAGAGCCTAGCGGGGAAGACAGTAGACCAAAAATGGCAGGAGTTTGTGGGTATAATTGAGGACACTGTACAGAGGTTCATCCCCAAGAAGAGAAAGATTATCCGGGGAGGGATTAGACAGCCATGGCTGACAAAGGAAGTCAGGAAATGTATTAAAGAAAAAGGGAGAGCCTATAGTACTGGGAAATCAGAAGATTGGGAAGATTGCAAAAACAAACAGAGGAAAACAAAGAGAGAAATAAGGAAGGAGAGGATCGAATATGAAGTTGGCTAGCCAGTAATATTAGAAATGATAGTAAAAGTTTCTTTCAATACATAAGAAACAAATGACAGGCAAAAGTAGATATTGGGCCACTTCAAACTGATGCTAGAAGGCTAGTGATGGGAGATAAGGAAATAGCAGGAGAACTTAATAAGTACTTTGCATCAGTCTTCACAGTGGAAGACATGAGTAATATCCCAACAATTAAAGGGAGTCAGGGGGCTGAGTTGAGTATGGTTGCCATTACAAAAGAGAAAGTGCTAGAAAAGCTAAAAGTCTTAAAATTGATAAATCTCCTGGCCCTGATGGGTTTCATCCTAGAGTTCTGAGGGAGGTGGCTGAAGAAATAGCGGAGGCATTGGTTGAGATCTTTCAAAAGTCACTGGAGTCAGGAAAGTCCCGGATGATTGGAAGATTGCTGTTGTAACCCTCTTGTTCAAGAAAGGATCAAGACAAAAGATAGAAAATTATAGGCCAATTAGCCTAACCTCGGTTGTTGGTAAAATTCTAGAATCCATCATTAAGGACGGGGTTTCTAAATTCTTGGAAGAGCAGGGTCGGATTAGAACAAGTCAACATGGATTTAGTATGGGGAGGTCGTGCCTGCCAAACCTGTTGGAGTTCTTTGAAGAAGTGACAAGTAGGTTAGACCGGGGAAACCCAGTGGATGTGGTCTACCTAGACTTCCAAAAGGCCTTTGATACGGTGCCACACGGGAGGCTGCTGAGCAAGGTGACGGCCCATGGTGTTCGAGGTGAGCTACTGGTATGGATTGAGGATTGACTGTCTGACAGAAGGCAGAGAGTTGGGATAAAAGGTTCTTTTTCGGAATGGCAGCCAGTGACAAGCGGTGTCCCGCAAGGTTCAGTGTTGGGGCCGCATCTGTTCACATTATATATTAATGATCTGGATGAAGGGACTGGGGGCATTCTAGCAAAGTTTGCCGATGATACAAAGTTAGCTGGACAGGCAGGTAGTACTGAGGAAGTGGGGAGGCTGCAGTAGGATCTAGACAGTTTGGAGGAGTGGTCCAGGAAATGGCTGATGGAGTTCAATGTGAGCAAATGCGAGGTCTTGCACTTTGGAAAAAAGAATACAAGCATGGATTACTTTCTAAACGGTGAGAAAATTCGTAAAGCCAAAGTACAAAGGGATCTGGGAGTGCTAGTTGATGATTCTCTAAAGGTAAACATGCAGGTTGAGTCCGTGATTAAGAAAGCGAATGCAATGTTGTCAATTATCTCAAGAGGGTTGGAATATAAAAGCACCGTTGTGCTACTGAGACTTTATAAAGTTCTGGTTAGGCCCCATTTGGAGTACTGTGTCCAGTTTTGGTCCCCACACCTCAGGAAGGACATACTGGCACTGGAGCGTGTCCAGCGGAGATTCACACGGATGATCCCTGGAATGGTAGGTCTAACATATGAGGAACGGCTGAGGATCCTGGGATTGTATTCATTGGAGTTTAGAAGATTAAGGGGAGATCTAATAGAAACTTACAAGATAATACATGGCTTGAAGAGGGTGGACGCTAGGAAATTGTTTCCGTTAGGCGAGGAGATAGGACCCGTGGACACAGCCTTAGAATTAGAGGGGGTAAATTCAGAACAGAAATGCGGAGACATTTCTTCAGCCAGAGAGTGGTGGGCCTGTGGAATTCATTGCCGCAGAGTGCAGTGGAGGCTGGGACGCTAAATGTCTTCAAGGCAGAAATTGATAAATTCTTGATGTCACAAGGAATGAAGGGCTACGGGGAGAATGTGGGTAAGTGGAGTTGAAATGCCCATCAGCCATGATTGAATGGCAGAGTGGACTCAATGGGCCGAATGGTCTTACTTCCGCTCCTATGTCTTATGGTCTAATCTCAACCATGTGGAGCTGCAAATGCAGCAGACACACTGAAGGTGCTGTTAGCAAACAATCATGTCTCACAGTCTCATGGAAATAGTCCGCAGTCAGGCCAAAGTAAACAGCCTTGGTAAGTTCAGTAAGTTCAAGAACAGCCTCTGATATCAATCTAAAGGCTTGGCTTCATCATTCAGCTGCTCCTAATAGCCACAGACAAAGAGTCCACGCCTCAACAGTCTGGGAAGTGGACCATAGTCAGCCTTTAAAAGTCAAATGGGAGTTTCAAGGAGTCAGTGATACAGGAGGGATGTTAGGTAAATTAAATATGGGGATTGGATGCAGCATGTTGGGATACAAAAGGGATTATAATTGTGTAGGGGGTGGGTCAACATAATTTACACAGGGATGGGCATTGACAGTCAGCAATACCCTGGCCTCTGTGGTGTGGTGGCTGTATTGGCAGTGATGTCGGGGTGGGGAGGTGGTGTTGGGGAGTACAACAGCTGTCATGTTTACTCAATATGCTCACATTATGCAACATCGCAAATCAAACCCACTCATGGCAATGTTTCCCTCTGTAGAAAGGCCCAGCCTAGTTGGCCCCCCTCCAAGTTTCCACTTACCTTGCATCTTGGACAATAAACTCTGTAGTACTCAGGGTGGTTAGGATCCATGCCTTCATTGTTGTCATTGCAGCTGGATATTCACTCACACACCGATGAAAAATGAGAATATATTCACAACTTTGTTGACAATTAAGTGTTCTTTATACCATCTATGTGCCCACAGAAGGTGTTCTTTTGTCTGTCCCTCCCACTGTGTCTCAGGGTAGTCCAGGGAGGGAGAGAGTGCCTCCCCCACAGTGTCCCTGTTGGCCCTGGATTTCTCGTCGGGCAATCCCTGGGGCATTTGAGGCTGGTGGGGCCAGATGAGCTGAGTTTATCCTGCACAGAGGCACTTTCACCCTCCTCACCATGGGCGGCACGGTGGCACAGTGGTTAGCACTGCTGCCTCACAGCGCCGGAGACCCGGGTTCAATTCCCGCCTCAGGCGACTGACTGTGTGGAGTTTGCACGTTCTCCCCGTGTCTGCGTGGGTTTCCTCCGGGTGCTCCGGTTTCCTCCCACAGTCCAAACTTGTGCAGG
Organism: Chiloscyllium plagiosum; assembly: GCF_037043375.1. Classification (NCBI taxonomy): domain Eukaryota; kingdom Metazoa; phylum Chordata; class Chondrichthyes; order Orectolobiformes; family Hemiscylliidae; genus Chiloscyllium; species Chiloscyllium plagiosum. The sequence goes on along the minus strand of NW_028270158.1, from coordinate 64,792,640 downwards.
TCAGGTGGTCATTGGCCATGCTAAATTGCCCATAGTGTTAGGTAAGGGGTAAATGTAGGGATATGGGTGGGTTACGCTTCGGCGGGTCGGTGTGAACTTGTTGGGCCGAAGGGCCTGTTTCCACACTGTAATCTAATCTAATCTCATATTAACCTCCCATAGAAGGGAGGGGACAGTCAGGGTGCAGGTGGAATATCCCCTGGAGTGTTCTGAGTGGATAATTCTGAGGAGGTGGGGGCTTTGTGCGGTCCCTCCTCTCTCTGCGTACCTACTGGCACTGCCCTGTTTCTGAAAGCTTGTACTTTCAAATAAACCTGTTGGACCATAACCTGGTGTTGTGTGACTCCCTGTGAGGAAGGGGCAGCCAGACAGGAGTCAAGGTTCTCCATACCCTTGTCATCATTCTCTGGGTTGTGATGCCCACTGGCTGGGGCAATGGAGAGCAGCTGTGTGCCCCTTTCCAGCAGACCCTGAGGGGGCCAGGCCTGGTGCTCCATGGCAGCGCCAATCTATCCACCACACTGCTGCAGCTTCTGGGCAATAAGGGCCATTCTTCCCAGATGCCTGGCTCCTGCTGCTGTCCCTCCCTGTGCATGTGGATGAAATCCCTGATTGTCCACACCCACAGGCTCCTCTCCTGCCTGTGCCTGAACTTGTACCTGGTCTCTGACTGTCCTCCAAGTATCAGGGGCAAGGGGCTGTATCTCAGCTGGCTGTCAGGATGTGGCAGCGGCGTGCACTTGACTCTAATCCAGCTACTAGGAGAAGGTGAGGACTGCAGATACTGGAGATCAGAGTCATAAGGTATGGCGCTGGAAAAGCACAGAAGGTCAGCCAGCATCGAAGGAGCAGGAGAATCAATGTTGCGGGCATAAAATCTTTATTAGGAATTCCACAGAGCTGGAGGACGGGGTTAGCTTGTGCCATCCTTTTAGCATGAAGACCACAGTAATGCCACTTGTACCCACAGGCGATGAATAAGAATGTGTAATGGGAAGGTGGAGAAGTTCCAGTATATTATTGGATACATTGACAATGGCAACAAAAAAAAAATAACACAATAATGGACAAGGCTCCCTCTTGGCTGTTGGGATATGGAAGATTCTGCATCTCCACAGGATCAGTCCCAGGCCCAGCCAGTGCCAGGATCTTCTCCTACTCCAGACTGGCCAGCACTTGAGCAAATAGAAGCATAGGAAAAAGGAGCAGGAGTCGGCCATTGGGCCTTTGGAGCCTACTCTGCCACTCAATATGTTCATGGCTGGATTTCCAACTCGGTGTCCATTTTCTCCCTGGTCTTTTTGATCCCTTTAGTCCGAGGTCCGAGGAATTCCTTCTTCAAAACATTCAGTGTTTTGTCCTCAGCTCCTTTCTGTGGAACGAAACCTACGTATCTTGGGAAATGATTAACCCAGCAGGATAAGGTATTGTATGATGAACAAAAGAGACACAGCAGAGGACACCTATTCCCCCAGTTTAACCCCTCCCTACCCTGCAAGAACACTGGCTAATGCTGGGTGCTGCTGTCTTCCCTAGTAATGCCTGTAAGAAGGGTGCCCTGATGAGGGGCGCAGCTACTAACCTAGGTTAGGCCAATGAGCTCAAATATATTTTGCCATTCCCTGCAGATTCAAACATAGGAAAACAAAGATTATTACTGGGAATTATAAGTTAAGCAAACATATTATTTTCAATCAGTGATGGACAAGTTTGAACATTGGCTGACTCCAAAATAATTGAGAGGGGTTCGTGATTCTTTCTGTATATTCCCCCCCCCCCCCCCCTCCAAAACTGTCGCCAGTCGTTCCACCATTGCCAGGACCAAAGATGATCATTCTCGAGTCTCGCTGTGAAGTGAAGTTAACCACATCACGTACCCTGGACCACGTATACTCCAAGCCAGGAAAGCAGATTTGTAATCATTATTACCAAGGTACACATTTAAGAAAATACTTCTCAATCAACGTTACCACTTGATCAGCACTGAGACATTAGAGATGTTAAATAACTTGTCAGGGCCACATCCCTCAGTGCAAATTTAAAAATGTGCATTTACAGTTTTAGTCATTTCCTTCTGCATTGGCCCTATCTTCCAACATGCTGCCATTGTATATTTGTCTTAATTGAAAACCAGATTTGAATGTTACTGCTGGCAATAGTTTTGTTATATTTTTAAAGACAGCTTTATTTTAGTGTAAACATTATAAAATTCAATAGTTCACTCTCAAGCATAGTCCTCTGCCAATTTGTTGGAACTGCATTCTGTGTTGTCACAGAAATCCAGATTGTAATATCGCAGTTGTTTTCCACAGAGACATTTAGTTCTTTATACATGGAATTAGAGCACCAATTGCAAGTGGGATGTAGTTGGTGCCCATCCCTAGTTGCCCCTCAGGAAGGTGGTGATGAGCTGCCTTTTTGAACCGCTTCAGTCCATGTACTTGTAGATAGATCGACAATGCCCTTAAGGAGAGAGTTCCAGGATTTTGACCCAGTGTCAGCGAATGAATAGAGATACTTCTTAATCAGAATGGTTAGTGGTTTGGAGGGGATCTTGCAGGTGGTGGTGTTCCCCTGTACCTGCTGCCCTTGTCCTTCCAAATGGAAGACATTATGTGTAGAAGGTGTTTGGAAAGAGTCTTGGTGAATGTTTGCAGTGCATCTTGTAGTCATTGCTGTCACTGTATTCTGGTGGCGGAGGAAGTGGGTGTTTGTGGATCTGATGCCAATCCATTGAGCTGTCTCTCCTCGTGACATCAAGCTTCTTTATTGAATTTATTAATTCACAGGATGAGGCCAACCACATTGCTGTGGTTCTGGAGTCACATGTGGATCAGGTAAGGATGACAGTTTCCTTCCCTAAAGCACACCAGTGAACCAGATAGGTTTTACCGACAACCGACAATGGATTCACGGTCATCATTAGATTCTTAATTCCAGATTTTTGTTGAATTCAAATTCCACCATCTGCCATGGCATGATTCAAACACAGGTCCCCAGAACATTCCCTGGCTCTATGGAATAGCAGTTCAGCAATACTACCACTCAGTCACCACCTCCTACGTTAGTATCTTTATTATCCTTTTCAAGGGGCAGAGTATGTGTGCTTGCTTTCTGGAAAATGTCTGTCTCTCTCTCTCTCTCTTTCCAATGTACCTGCAGAGTCCCAGAGTGCCAAAGCCTGGTCTCTGATAACAGAGAAGTGACTGGTGGTGAGTTAAAGCTGAGGGAAAGGCTGAGAAGATTGGGCCTTCATGGACTCAAACATGATGGGAATTGAACCTGCCATTCTGCATTACTAACCAGCTATCCAACCAACACTGCAAAGTTTAATTCTCAATTTTCAGCCAGCTCCAGAGGTTTTGCAGTTGCTAAGTGATTCTAGGAGCAACTTGAAATTATGCAGACCCTTTCGGGCACACCTCAGGAAATCTCGGTTTCATGCAGTTAATGAACTACCTTCAAAGTGTCGATCAACTCTCCTGTAATGCAGGAAAGCTGACAGCCAAGCAGTGCACAGCAAGCTCCCACAAACAACAATGGTATTGAGACCAAATTTGATCCAGCAATTCAGATTAAAGGATAAATGTTGACCAGTTGAGCCAAAGCCACCAGAGAGGTCGCAGTGCGAGAGTTAGTCTGTGCTGAGCAAAGGAACATCTTTAACCACAGCCAAGGTAGGGCAGAGGAGATGGGGAGGGGATTGAGACAAGCAGCTCAGGACCCTGGGGTTACAGAGGAGAAATTTCTGATGTGTATCTAATGGCCGTTGCTGCAATCTGGGGAGAGGACTGAGCTCTGTAATATGCAGTGACAGGGGATATCTGCCAACATTCAGTGCAAACAAAGCCCTGTGGACGAGTAATGTTCCTTTGGGAAATATGGCGAGTATTTCCATGCCTGAGTAAACATCCCCCTCAGGAGAGAAAATAACTGAGAAGATGGAGCACACTCGCTACAGATGTTGTGGAAGCCTGCTACAGAGTAGAAAGTGCAGCGAGGAAGGGAATAATGTACAACGGCAACCCATTATCACAAACATATGTGGCACTGCGGGATTCTATCATATCTTACCCACACAGACCAAGCGACAGTGCAGTACAGCTCTCTACATTTGCATACATATTAACTTGGACAGAAGGTGCCCATCCCCCAGCCCTGGGAGCTCACTGAAATCCTAAAGCTCACAATTCTATTCACCTATCAGATATTGGGCACGTCCTATCAGCAATGTGGAAGCATTCTTTTTCCAATCTGTATTACTGACCTGTCAGAGAATTATCACCAGACACCAATTAAAACAAGGCCAGATGATCCAACATGTGACTGTTTAAAGCTGCCTTGAAGTAATTTGCTGAAATCAAAGGCTTTCACCTTGGAACCCAGGGACTGAGGGCAGCCTGCCTCAGCCATGCATTACAACCTGGCAATTAACTGCAGAGCTTGATCTGGTCAGCGACTGATTGTCAGGGGAATGCAGCAGGGGCTAAAACAAATCAGCAACATTTCCTTTCTCACAGCTGAAGGAGAATAAATATGAAAAGCTGCAAGAATTATTAATGCTTCATTTCATAATGCAATGGTCTCAGATCTTCTGAACAGATTCTGCGGGGTATACTATAGATTAAAGCAGACAGCATCTTCAGAGCAAAACTGGTTTTGGCATTTTTTCCTCATATTACTTATATTGCCCAAAACAAGCCATTCAGCCAAACTGATTGAAACTGGGATTTATCCTTTACAGAATCTTCTCTTATCTTGTTTCATCTCACTCTACCTACAAATCCTTCTTTTGCTTTCTTCCTCATGTACTTTCTTGGACTCCCCTAAACATACCTATACTCTAGTCTCCGTCAGAATGGGTTCTAGACTCTAATAGTCTGTCCTGAAGGTTGTAGATATTCACTAAAACATAAAGCAATATGTGACCTTTCTGACAACCAGGGTTGTCCCAATTATAACATAGAGGAATCGCTTTTAACATACATTACAACTTTGTTTATGTGCTATGTCACAGTGATAAATAGAATCAGTCCTTGGTTTTGATGTGGAGGAGCCGAGTGTACAAAGTTTAAAAATCACACAATACCAGCTTATAGTCCAATAGGTTTATTTGGAAGCACTAGATTTCAGAGAACAGCTTCTTCATCAGGTGGTTGTGGAGTATATATGGTGTCCTTGGTTTGCCCTTCTTGAACCATTGCAATCTATGTGGTGTAGGTACATCCACAATGTCATGAAGAAAGGAGTTTCACAATTTTGACTGAGGAACACTGAAGGAACAGCAATAAATTTCCAAGACACGATGATGAGGGTTTCGGGGGGAATCTTTCAGGGGGTGTTATTCTAATAGGCTTGGGAGATGAGGTTAGAAGAGTCTTGCTGTGTTGCTGCAGTGCATTTTATAGATAGTACATACTGCTGCTGCTGCTGCTCTACGTGGACATTAAAGGGATGTTGAAGGCAGCAGAAAGGCTGCCAATAAAGTGACTTCTTTGTCCTGGGTGGTGTCAAGCTTCTCAAATGTTGTCAAGGCTGCCTATCCAGGCAAGTGGGGATTATTTCATCACATTCCTGACTTGTGCCTTGTAGATGGTGGACATGTTTTGGGCAGTCAGGAGGTGAATCAGTCACAGCAGTGTTTGTCGCCTCTGACCTGCTCTATTAGCCATTGTATAAACTGGCTGGTTCAGCATTGCCATTGTTTTCCATTCCCTGTGCTGAATGTATTTTCTGCCAAAGGTAATATCTCTTTCAGCTTTTTCTCTATTTAGCAAACTGTTGCTTAATCTCTTGGTTATTATCCTTCATTCATGGATGAAGGATAATAACCAAGTTGTGAAGTTGTGAAATCCTTTCTAAAGAAAGAGGTTTCTGGAAAGGAACAAGATGCCACATGTCTGATAACAGAGACCAGCTGCTGGTTCACTCAGGGTCATTCTCTGCAGCTCCTGTGGTTACTTATTAATGGAAAGCTGAGATCTCAATGCAATGTGATTTGGTGTCAAAAATGATCCAAATCTGAACTTGTAGGGATCTTTTCTGAGAAACAGGACACAAAGAAGGAGAAATATTTGTAGGGATAGCAATTTTTGCCTGCCTTCTCTCTCGTTGCCAGTTCACAAACTTCACAGCCTGATTCAAGTTCCTTCTCCTGGTTTACGTGAAAATCTAAAATAACATTGTAAAACAAGGGCTGCAAAGATCCACAGCATAGAAAAACGGCATTTAGCCCATCGCACATGTGCTAGTCAAATACAATCATCTAACTATTCTAATCCATTTTCCAGCTGCTGCCCCATAGCCATCACATCACAGGTGAACATCTAAATACTTCTTCAATGTTATCAGGGTTTCTGCCTCTCCCACCTTACAGGCAGTGAGCTCCAGATTCCTACCACCATTTGGGTGAAAAAAGCTTTTTTCTCTTTTAAACCTTCTGCCCCTTAACCTAAATCTATGCCCCTTGTCATTGATCCTTCCATCAAAGGGGAAACCTTTCTTACCTGTCTATGCCCTTCAATGTTATACATCTCAATCATGTACCTCTCTGGCTTGAAGGAAAACAACCCCAGTCTGTCCAATCTTTCTTCAACTGAAACTCTCCAGCCCAGGCGACATCCTGGGGAATCTCCTCTGCACCCTCTGCAGTGTTGTCATCTCCCCCCGATTAATGTGGATTTCAGAACTGCATGCAATATTCTAGCTGTAAAGGATGTAATGACGTTTGAGAAAGTGCAGAAAAGATTGACCACACTAGTTCCAAGGTTGGGGGGCTTCATTTAAGTGATAGAACTGGGTACTTTAGGGTTGTTCTTCATCACAAAGAGAAGTTTGAGAGGAGATTTGATTTTAAAAAAGTGTTCACAATCCATTCCAGTAGGAACTACCTCTGGCCTGTTGATTTTACACAAAGGGAAAAGTGAACAGCCCTAGGTCAATGGCTTCGTCCACATGTTGAGATGCAGACTGAGTTTTTGTCCATGTTGCTGTGGAGGTCACTGAACGAAATCGTTGACCCTTTGCTACTGACTTATATTTGTTTTTACATGATTGCTCTAGAAACATCTAATTCTACTCTCTTTATACTTGGAAAATTTTATTTAGGATACTTACAAGTTGACTGATCTTGGAATCTATCAAGTTAATATGACCAGCAGTGTGCCACAAGGATCGGTGCTGGGTCTACTGCTTTTTGCCATTTATATAAATAATTTGGATGTGAATTTAGGAGGAATAGTTAGTAAGTTTGCAGATGACGCAAATATTGGTGGTGTTGTGGACAGTGGAGAAGGTTATCTCAGAGTACAATGGGACCCTAATCAAATGGGGCAATGAGCTGAGGAGTGGCAGATGGAGATTTAGTTAGATAAATGTGAGGTGTTACATTTTGGGAGGGCAAATCAGGGCAGGACCTATACACTGAATGGTAGGGTTCTGGGGAGTGATGCCACACAAACAGACCTTTGGGGTTTTGGTTCAAATTCCTTGAAAGTGGAGTCGCACGTCGACAGGGTAGTGAAGAAGGTATTTGGTATGTTGCCTTTATTAGTCAGTGCTTTGATTATAGGAGTTGGGATGTTATGTTGCAGCTGTACAGGACGTTGGCTCGGTCACTTTTGGAATACTGCATTCCGTTTTGGTCTCCCTGCTATAGGTAAGCTGTTGTTAAACTTGAAAGAGTTCAGAAAAGATTTACAAAGATGTTGGTTGGTTTGGAGGTTTTAAGGTCCTGGGAGAGGTTGAATAGGCTGGGGCTATTTTCCCTGGAGCATTTTTAAAACCCTAGAGGTTTATAAAGTCATAGGGCATGGATAGGGTGAATAGCCAAGGACTTTTTCCCATTGTAGGGGAGTCCAAAGACAAAATGGAATAGGCTTAAGATAAAGGAGGAAAGATTTAAAAGGGATCTAAGGAGCAACTTTTCATACTGAGGGTGGAATGTGTATGGAACAGGTTGCCAGAGGAAATGGTGGAGGTTGGTACAATTACAGCAATTAAAACGCATTTTAAATGGGTATATGAATAGGGATATGGGCCAAATGCTGGCAAATGGGACTGGATTAATTTAGGATATTTGGTTGGCATGGATGAGTTGGACTGAAGGGCCTGTTTCCATGTTATAAGATTCTATGACTCTATGGATCAAAGGCTGACTGATAATACTATCATCTGCAGTACTATTCTATGTTGTTAAATGTTAACTAACTCTTCAACCTCATGATTTGGATGTGCCGGTGTTGGACTGGGGTGTACAAAGTTAAAAATCACACAACATCAGGTTATCATCCTGGAAGCACTAGCGTTCGGAGCACTGCTCCTTCATCAGGTGGTTGTGGAATGATGAAGGAGCGGCACTCCGAAAGCTAATGCTTCCAAATAAACCTGTTGGACTATAACCTGGTCTTGTCTGATTTTTAACTCCTCAATCTCAGTGTTTTTTTTTGAAGGATGGAGTTTTAGATTGCCCCTCCCATTAATGTAAGGAAGTGTCTCGCATTTTGAATTCTATTAAACATTTTAGATATTCCCAAATCAACCTGTTCAGAGATGTTATACACACTTCGAGATAGGTAAAAGTTGAACCTGGGTCTCCTGGCTCAGAGATAGGGATGTTACCACTGCACCACAAGAACCCTTGAAACACCTCAATGTGATTAACCTCTCATTGTCCATACTTGAGGATTAGAAACCTGGTTTAAGCTACCAGTACTCATGATTTAATCCTGTTAGCCATGGGGTGAATCTGAACTGCATCCCGTCGAACCACTCACTCTTCCAAGGTCAATGCAGGCTGTTATACAACGCTCAAAATATACAGCAATGCTGTGGATAGGGTCTGAGCAGAGCTTTATTGAGCTGCAGCAGAATTTACACTACTTTGTGTTGGACACCCTTCCCAATGAACATCAGCCTTGTTAATTTTTTTTACCTGCCAAGGAATGTTTGTTATTTTAATATTTGGACTCCTGTTGCCCACAATTCAGAGCTTCTCTGCTATTTCCTCATTTTTGCCCACTTGCTTGACTTATCAATGGATATAATGACATTTTGTTCTAACCTGCATTCTTTACTGTTTCATCCAACATAGTGTCAGCAAAGTTAGATTTCCAGTTCTGTATCTCTTCCCGAATAGATATCGTGGAAAGCTGAGACTCTGTGATAAGGGGATTTTACAAAGCTAGTGGTCCAGCTCTGGAATGCACTGACTGGGCATGTTTTAGATTTCATTGTCAGTTTTAGAATCCCTACCGTGTGAAAACAGGCCCTTTGGCCCAACAAGTCCACACCGACCCTCCGAAGAGCAACCTACCGAGACTCCATTTCCTCCACCCTACATTTACCCCAGACTAATGCACCTAACCTACACATCCGTGAACACTATGGGACAATTTAGCATGGCCAATTCACCCAACCTGCACCTCTTTGGATTGTGGGAGGAAACCAGAGCACCCAGAGAAAACCCACACAGACACTGGGAGAATGTGCAAACTCCACGCAGACAGTCACCCAAGGCTGGAATTGAACCCAGGTCCCTGGCACTGTGAGGCAGCAGTGCTAGCCACTGAGCCACCGTGCCACCCTTCAATGGAGGTGTTCATTGGGTGATTATTTAAACAGAAACAATGGGCAGGGGTATGTGGAGAAGGCAGGAGAATGGCACTAAGTCAAAATGCTCAGGAAGTTGTGCAGACATGATGGGCCAAATGGCCTCCTTCTATACTGAAACAGTGCTGTGATCCTATGTTGATGTTCTGCTCTTGGCCTTCACTGCGTAACTCTGAACAACGCTGTTACCAACCAACGCATAATACAAGAGTGGGTGTCGGATATTTTGTTATTTATTTTATTCTTAACAAATTGATCCAACAAATGAATTTTTGAGGCATTGTAGCCTTAATGGTCGGAAACAAATTGTTTCTGCGATAATTTATTTGCAGCATGCAATGATCTCAATCATATCTCATGACCTTTCATTGCCACAGCTAGTCACCCGTCTACACTGCCCCAGATGTGCTCATTTGACATAATGAATTTAATCTAACAATTCCTGTTATCAGCCGTTTAGAGAGATTTTAAATTGTTTTCTGAGGGAAATAGCATACCAGAAGAATAATGGGTTGGCAGCAGTTCTTGACAAATGCTTTTCCTGGTGACGATCGTGTGGAGTCTAGAGCATTGAACCTCTGCACAAACATCATCTGATCTATCAAACCACACCCAGGCTGTGTTTCCGATCAATGCAGTTTACCTGAGCAGAAGGTCACTATTTCCTCTCAAGCACGTGCCAAGAATTCAGCTCCCCGCCCTACACTTTCACCTCACAAATTAACAAATTGATTAAAACAAGGGGGGGCGTGAATTTTATGATGTTAGCTATTTCCAAGTTTTTACTAGAATAGTAATTTATCTTGATTAGATAGAGTCACAACTATTCGTAAAGGCATTTTCTGCTTGTCCTCCAACTTCTTGCTTCACTTTTACCCCGACCTTATCTCATTTTAAGGTAGGTAAAAACAATGACTGCAGATGCTGGAAACCAGATTCTGGATTAGTGGTGCTGGAAGAGCACAGCAGTTCAGTCAGCATCCAAGGAGCTTCGAAATTGCCGTTTCGGGCAAAAGCCCTTCATCAGCAATAAAGGCAGTGAGCCTGAAGCGTGGAGAGATAAGCTAGAGGAGGGTGGGGGTGGGGAGAAAGTAGTATAGAATATAATGGGTGTGTGGGGGAGAGGATGAAAGTGATAGGTCGGGGAGGAGAGGGTGGAGTGGATAGGAGGAAAAGGAGATAGGCACGTAGGACAAGTCCAGACAAGTCATGGGGACAGTGCTGAGCTGGAAGTTTGGAACTAGGGTGAGGTGGGGGAAGGGGAAATGAGGAAACTGTTGAAGTCCACATTGATGCCCTGGGGTTGAAGTGTTCCGAGGCGGAAGATGAGGCGTTCTTCCTCCAGGCATCTGGTGGTGAGGGAGCGGCGGTGAAGGAGGCCCAGGACCTCCATGTCATCGGCAGAGTGGGAGGGGGAGTTGAAATGTTGGGCCACGGGGCGGTGTGGTTGATTGGTGCGGGTGTCCCGAAGATGTTCCCTAAAGCACTCTGCTAGGAGGTGTCCAGTCTCCCCAATGTAGAGGAGACCGCATCGGGAGCAACGGATACAATAAATGATATTAGTGGATGTGCAAGTAAAACTTTGATGGATGTGGAAGGCTCCTTTAGGGCCTTGGATGGAGGTGAGGGAGGAGGTGTGGGCGCAGGTTTTACAGTTCCTGTGGTGGCAGGGGAAGGTGCCAGGATGGGAGGGTGGGTTGTAGGGGGGCGTGGACCTGACCAGGTAGTTACAGAGGGAACGGTCTTTGCGGAAGGTGGAAAGGGGTGGGGAGGGAAATATATCCCTGGTGGTGGGGTCTGTTTGGAGGTGGCGGAAATGTCGGCGGATGATTTGGTTTATGAGAAGGTTGGTAGGGTGGAAGGTGAGCACCAGGGGCGTTCTGTCCTTGTTATGGTTGGAGGGGTGGGGTCTGAGGGCGGAGGTGCGGGATGTGGACGAGATGCGTTGGAGGGCATCTTTAACCACGTGGGAAGGGAAATTGTGGTCTCTAAAGAAGGAGGCCATCTGGTGTGTTCTGTGGTGGAACTGGTCCTCCTGGGAGCAGATGCGGGGGAGGCGGAATTGGGAATACGGGATGGCATTTTTGCAAGAGGTAGGTTGGGAAGAGGTGTAATCCAGGTAGCTGTGGGAGTCGGTGGGTTTGTAAAAAAGGTCAGTGTCAAGTCGGTCATCATTAATGGAGATGGAGAGGTCCAGGAAGGGGAGGGAGGTGTCAGAGATGGTCCAGATAAATTTAAGGTCAGGGTGGAATTGTGTTGGTGAAGTTGATGAATTGCTCAACCTCCTCGCGGGAGCACGAGGTGGCACCAATGCAGTCATCAATGTAGAGGAGGAAGAGGTGGGGAGTGGTGCCGGTGTAATTACGCAAGATCAACTGCTCTACGTAGCCAACAAAGAGAGACAGGCCCATACGTGTGCCCATGGCTACCCCTTTGGTCTGGAGGAAGTGGGAGGATTCAAAGGAGAAATTGTTAAGGGTGAGGACCAGTTCGGCCAAACGAGAGTGTCGGTGGAAGGGTACTGTTGGGGACGTCTGGAGAGGAAAAAACGGAGGGCTTGGAGGCCCTGGTCACGGCGGTGATGTAGAGGGATTGGATATCCATGGTGAAGATGAGACGTTGGGGGCCGGGGAAATGGAAGTCTTGGAGGAGGTGGAGGGCGTGGGTGGTGTCTCGAACGTATGTGGGGAGTTTCTGGACTGGGGGGATAGGCCAGTGTCGAGGTAGGTAGAGATGAGTTCAGTGGGGCAGGAGCATGCTGAGACAATGGGTCGGCCAGAGTGGTCAGGCTTGTGGATCTTGGGAAGGAGGTAGAACCGGGCAGTGCGGGGTTCCCGGACTATGAGGTTGGAAGCTGTGGGTGGGAGATCTCCTGAAGTGATGAGGTTCTGTATGGTCTGGGAGATGATGATTTGGTGATGGGGGGTGGGGTCATGGTTGAGGGGGCAATAGGAAGAGGTGTCCTCGAGTTGGCGTTTGGCTTCAGCGGTGTAGAGGTCAATGCGCCAGACTACCACTGCGCCCCTTTTAAGTCAGGGTTTAGCCCTACCTTATCCCTCTGAGGATTTTCTTTTTTTCATTCACAGGATGAGGAATGCCCTCATACATTGCCCAGATGGCAGTTCAGAATCAATCACATTGCTGTGGGTCTGGAATCACATGCAGGCCAGACCACATAAGGTGGCAGCTTCCTCCCGGAAAGGATATTAATGAACCTTCACTTTCCCTTCCAAGCCACTCACCGTCCTGAGGTGAAAATATTTCATTATTCCTTTATTGTTGCGGGGTCAAAATTGTCGAATTTCCTCCCTAATGGCATTGTAGGTCAATTCACAGCAGGTGGACTGCAACTTTTCAAGAAGGCAGCTCACTATCACCTTTTCAAGGGCAACTAGGGATGGCCAATAAATGCTGGTCAGCCACATGTCTTACAAATGAATAAAAAAAACACTTGCCCAGCTTTGTTACCTAAAGGCAAATCCAAACCCACCCCTCCCTTGCAGGCCTTCGACATACTGGATTAAAAATCTGTCTTGGATGTATTAAGAACTCCTCAAACTCTAAACTTTGCATCCTAGAACTATGCTAGTTAATGTTGGGGCAGCTGAAATCCCTATTACTTTCACATTTCTCTGAAATTTGTCTATGTATCTACTCTTTCTTTTCTCTCGAATTGTTAGGGAACATATAATACACTCTCAGCAATGTGATTGCTCTTTTTTAGTCTTTAAGTTCTACTCGTATGGCTTCATTTGAGGAGCTTTCTCAGATATTGTCCCTCCTTACTGCCGTAATTGATTCCCTGATCAATATTACAATACCACCTCCCCTTTTACCTCCTTCTCTGTCTTTTGCCTGAAACGTCGATTCTCCTGCTCCCTGGATGCTGCCTGACTGGCTGTGCTTTTCCAGCAACACACTCTTCGACTCTGATCTCCAGCATCTGCTGTCCTCACTTTCTCCTATATGGGGTTAAGTCACAGATCAGCCATGATCTCATTTTCCTAAAACTAAAAAGTAAAGAAAATCTTAAAACAACATTGTATACACTGCATAATAAATAACTAAACCCTGCAGACTGAATGAGTAATTATGAAATCTAGAGGAGACCATTTGATCCATCATGCATGTGCCCACTCTTCTCTTTGTTTCCTTAGAAACAAAAACTGATAGAAAGATTTGGAAACAAGAACTTCTAGGCAAACTAAAACTGTGGAGCCATTCAAGCAGTCATCGAGTTTGGGGACTTGTGTGTCATTTGCTGGGTGAAGATAGCCAAAGTAAATGGCAATTAGATAGACCTGCACTGTAAGCAGAGTAAAACACAACCTACATCATTTATTGTATGCATGAGGCTTGATCGCAATTCACTGGAAAATCGCTGAGGTTGAAACTAGTCAAACAATCTGCTGTGCGCCCACAGTCTCGTGGCAAAGATCACAACTAGCTGATTACATTGGAAATATTGGAAAAATATCCAGAGAAAGGTAAGGACTCAGTAATTTTGCCATGTAACTATCATTGATTATCAATATCCAGAGTATGATGGGCATGGAATAAGTTTAAAGAGATAGACATATTTTTCATTAGCAATGGATTGAAGGCTTATGGGGAGCTGAGGCCAAAATGAGATCAGCCATAATTGTATTGAATGGTGGGCATGCTCAAGGAACTGAATGACCTACTCCTGCTCCTAGTTATGTTAGAATTAAATCAAATTGATGTGTCTTATAAGAGCTACATAAACCTGAGTATATAACATGTTGTTTTTCTTTACTCTTCTTTGTTGTGTGTTTGGTATCCCATGTTAGCCAGACCAGGTAAAGTTGGTAAAGGGGTGGTACAGTGGCTCAGTGGTTAGCACTCTTGCCTCACAGCACCAGGGCCCAGGTTCAATACCACCCTCAGGGTGACTGTCTGTGTGAAGTTTGCATATTCTCCTCACGTGTTTGGGTTTTCTCTGCATGCTCTGACTCTTTGTCCTGGAACATTACAGGCCCTTCGACCTGTTACTGTGAAACCAATCTGAAGCCCATCTAACCTACACTATTCCATTTTCATCCATATGTTTGTGGCTTCCTCCCACAATCCAAAGATATGCAGTTTAGGTGGATTGGCCATGAGAAATGTAGGGTTACAGGGATGGAGTGGGTCAGGGTGGGAGGTTCTTTGGCAGTCAGAGCAAACTCAATGGACTGAATGGCCTGCTTCCACACTGTACAGATTCTATGATTTCCTTAAAAGGTGCTACAAGTCTAGTGACCATATCACTATGTCATTACCTCTTGCTAACATATATAGTTGTTAACAATAATGTTAAGTTAATGGTGCTTGTTTTAGGTCATTCACACACAATAAAAGGTTGCGTTTTTGTTTTATAAGAACATGAAGGTACAGCATATTTGTAATAAAGTGTTCACATTTCTATAACTATACCATAGCAGATTACTTTAAAGCCTTATTCTTGGTGTTCCATTAGATCACTCTCAAAGGGGCTTGTTGTAATGGTGATAAAGGAAAGTAATGAAAGATTTGTGTTTGTATTTTCCAACTCACATCACTCAGAAAGGTCTCAAAACACTTTAAGTACAATACCTTGCTTTGAAATGGAGTGCCTGGTGTTCTGCTGTTAAAATGACATTCATTTTGGCTATAGATCAATATTTTACAGACAGCAGAAAAATTAATTACTAATGCATAATGAAAGAGCATGGCCAAGTCAACTCCCTTCCTGAAGAAGGGCTAATGCCCGAAACCGTCGATTCTCCTGTTCCCTAGATGCTGCCTGACCTGCTGCGCTTTTCCAGCAACACATTTCCATCTCAACTCCCTTCAAGACAAGTAGAGAGGATCTCTCCTCACTGGCAATGCAGCAACAAATCCCCACCCCAACCTCAGGATCTGAAGTGCCAGGACCGGGATTGAACCCACAACTTTAACAGTCCTGTCAACTGAAGATACAAAAGCCATTTTGCTCTAGCCATTTATCTAACTTATGCTGTGGTATCTGTGAGCTGATTTCCAATATTCTCTTAGGTCTTTCTAGGTCATCATCCTGTTCTGCCAGAATGAGGGAGTTGTGTCTGGTCTCCCAGAATGTGATGATGAAAGGGAGTGCACTGTGCTGATTTGAGCCAAGCCTTTGCCACAGCTTCTGTTTGCAAAGAGGACTGACTCCATTTCTCTCCATGGCAACCAGCTGAGGCTGAAACAATATATGTAGGCCCAAAAGGTCTCAGAGAATTAGGGTGTGAGGGCTTTTGATAAGAAAGGCCTGATGTGTGAACATCCTGTCAATCTCAAGGCCACATTTTCATTTAAAAAAACACAGTTTTTGACCTGAACTCCAGTCAAGGTAACAGCCCATTAAGGAGGAGTGAGCAGAAACAGAGAGCCATGTCTTTTTTTTTTGGCAAATTGTCATTTCTGTTGAGTTTTCATGTATCTCTGTGAGAATGAGAGAGTTGGAACAATGCTGTCCCTGGTCTACAAGTGTCTGCCTTCCTCAAGGGACAGGCCCACCAGTCTCAGTGTCTGCTGGATATTTTCATGGATCTTTGCTCTATCACCCAGACGTTGACACCCAGCATCAATGGAAAGGTGTCAGAGGGATGACGGACCTTGACCTCATAAGGAGACAAGACTGTGCAATAAAGTAGCCAGCTGGAGAAACAACCCTTCGACGCTCCCTCTCAGGACACACCAAAGGTAGTCGGGTCGACCAGCTCCACCTTGCAGGAGGTCAAGAAAGGTGTGTAACCAAACCCCAAAGCCAGCAGACTCCCTGTCTCCCAGCTGTAGACCTCAGGACCGTTGGAGGGAAAAGAAATAAGATCCAAAGCACACGTATGGCATGGGTGAAATGTCAATATAAATAAGCTTTCACATTTCAAAATACAGCACATTATCAGCTGCGTCTAGCAGCAACTACAACTTTGAAGGTACAGAGCATACCCATCCCTTAGTGTGACTCAACGTTCCCTGGTCCACCGGCTGAAGTGAGCAAATGCTGCTGAAAGTGCAGGTAATCGTTAAATTTCAGGTGATTGTGCTTTGAAAACTAGGTTCCATCTTTCCAGGGAGACAAAAATTGGTAAAATCCGCAAGAATTGTGGGTGCTGTAAATCAGAAACGTAAACAGAAATTGCTGGAAAAGTTCAGTGGGTCAGCATCTGTGGAGAGACATCAGAGTTAACATTCCAGGTCCAGAGACCCAATCTCAGAGATTTTAAATATTGTCATTGGAACACAGATGTTAGTGGGGTTCATTTGTTACTTTGTATAATACAGTCAGGAGTATTTTGGGGCAAGAAGTTGGACTCCACCCACTGCGCTAATACCTAAGGTTTACAAAGCAGATCTCAGATATGTTTAAGCCCTGCTGGGGGCTGTGTGATGCTTGCCTCCAGTCAGGAGAATCTGCAGCTCTGTCTCTCACAGACTGAAGTTGTTACCCTCCCACCTCACCCATATCAAGCATGTTCACAATCATTTTCATCTTCATTGCATAACAGCAACCAATCTGCTAAAAGGTTCCATCTGATTAGATTAGATTTCCTAGTGTGGAAGCAAGTCCTACAGCCCAACAAGTCCATACCGAACCCCTGAAGAGCAACTCACCCAGACGCATTTCCCTCTGACTAGTACACCTAACAGTATGGGCAATTAAGCATGGCCAATTCACCTAACCTGCACATCTTTGGACTGTGGGAAGAAACCAGAGCACCCAGAGGAAACCCATGCAGACACAGGGAGAATGTGCAAACTCCACACAGACAGGAATTGAACCCAGGTTCCTAGTGCTGTGAGGCAACAGTACTAACCACAGAGCTACCATGCCGCTCCTATGTCTATCAAACATAAAACATTGCCTTCCTGGTAACCATTCCTATCAATTCCATAGGCTTCACTCTTCCCCAAGTGCCACTCCAGCCCCAGGCATAGCGAGTAAATACGCCAGGTCTGTTAGTGCATTTCAAGACTGTATCAAATCCATCTACCTTTCCTGTTGCATCGCCGCACCCCCCTCCCCCCCACCTCCTTCACTATTGTAATCCCTCTGCATTCCAGAATTCTGACCCCAGTCCTCACAATTAAGACCCCTGCCTCTCTCCCACAGCATTATATCCTGATAAGCCCCTTGATCTTTAGTGGGACAGACCCCCAGGACTGATGGTGGTCCAAGCCTGTGAGTGACTCAGCCAGAGGGCCCTAGTAGATCAATGACCAGACCTCGGATAGCTCCCTGACTGACTGAAACTCACCAAAATGAGACCACTTAGGGACACCGTTACTGTGATCCACTCGCTGCACTGCCCAAGTATCGCGCCCCTGACACTAACTGCCTCAACCAGGCAATTTTGTTATTCATTAATGGGATGTAGGCATTGTTGGCCAGGCCAGCATTCATTATCCGTTCTTAATTACTCAGAGGGCACTTAAGAGTCTGTGAGTCTGGAGCCACATGTCAGCCACACCAGATGAGAATGGCAGCTTTCTTCCCTTAGGGACATCAGGGAACCAGATGAGGTTTTTCCAACAATCAACAATGGATTTACAGTTATCATTAGACTCTTAATTCCAGATTTTTATTGTATTCAACTTTCACCATCTGCCATGGCATGATTTGAATCTGTGTCCCTAGTACATTATCTGGGTCTTCAAATTAACAAACCAGTGCTAATACACTATGCTGTCACCTCCCCCATGACTGATATGGGATGCTGTCCTATGCTAGGTCCCCCTGACTGAAGGCTGGCCCCCCTTGACTGACTGAGGACTACTCCCCTTAGACTTGAAGACTTGGCTGTTTGCTCGAAGCACGTGCTGTATCCATGGCTGGCACATGGTACAGTGTCCGACAGCAACATGTCCATCCCGGTGACCAGCAAGGCTAGCTGCCCAGTTTTGTGTCTGTGCTAAACTGTATAGCAAGACAGAAACTCTATGAGCCCTTAAATTCCAGCTGAGAAGACAAAAGGCTAAAATGTTAAGCAAGGTAGGGATGCTGTGTGCATTCAGGCAGGTACAAAGTGAGCATGCTCTAACAAAGCAAATGAGCAGCCCAGAGATACAGCCTACAGTTGGGAGCCTGCCGTTGCATGTAAACTGCCCTTGCACCAGCATTACAATGTAAGTTGCTAGTGTGCTCCATAATGCAGCATTAAAGCACAGAAGCAACCCTGGAAGTGAATCATAAGGGTGCACAGAAGCTAGCACAAGTTGGACGCCAATGGTTGATGTACCTGGAGGTGAGTATGGCCATTGTCCATGGAAGGCTTCTTCTTTCACTGATATCCACTGTCCAAGATGGAGCAAACAGTGAGCTGGAGTCACCAGGAACCCCCTCCGACATCCGTTTCAAGAATTCTCAGTGTCTGGTTTCCATCTTCAGGCTGGTATGGTTGCCTGGTATGGAAGGTGCTAGCTATGACGAGAGGTTGAGTAGATTAGGTTTATTTTCACTAGAAGAAAGGAGATTGAGAGAGAACCTGATTGAGGTTTACAAAATCATGAAGGGTATAGACAGGGTGGATAGAGACAAGCTTTTTCCTAGGGTGAAGGATTCAATAACAAGAGGTCATGCTTTCAAGATGAGATGTGGAAAGTTTAAGGGGGATACATACGGCAAGTACTTCACACAGAGTGTGGTGGGCGTTTGGAATGCGTGGCCAGCAGAGGTGGTAGAGGCAGGCACGGTAGATTCATTTAAGATGGGTCTGGACAGATGCATGAGTAGATGGGGAGCAGAGGGATACAAATGCTTAGGAATTGACTGACAGGTTTAGACAGTACATTTGGATCAGCTCAGGCTTGGAGGGCCGAAGGGCCTGTTCCTGGGCTGTAAATTTTCTTTGTTCTTTGTTCTTTGGTAGAATGGGAATGTCCATGTCAGTGAGGTGGGATTTGCTAGTAACAAAGGTGATAATGAGTGATAATCCATGTTAATAGGCCTGTCAACACTCACTAGCAAGAATCTCAACTCCACAGCCCAATCACAGTTGGAAAGTGTAGTTTCCAAACAGAAACATGGAGAATAGGAACAGGAGTTATTCAGACTTTTGAGCTTGCTTGCTATTCAATATGATCATCCCTGCAGTACCCTGTTCCCACTTTCTCCCCATAGCTTTGATCCATTTAGCCCCACAACTATATCTAACTTCATTTGAGGTCTGCGTCTCAGTGCCAGGGACCTGGGTTTCATTCCAACCCTGGGCAACTGTCTGTGTGGTGTTTGGTTTCCTCTGGGTGCTCCGGTTTCCTCCCACAGTCCAAAGATGTGTAGGTTAGATGGATTGGCCATGCTAAATTGCCTGTCGTGTTTCGTGATGTGCAGGCTAGGTGGATTAGCCACGAGAAATGCAGAGTTACAGGGATAGGATAGAGGGTGGATTTGGTTGGGGTGCTGTTTGACAGTTGGATTGGACGTAATGGCCAGAATGGCCTGCTTCCACACTACAGCGATTCTATATTCAATTAATTGGCAGTCTCGATGACAAGAATCATAGAGCATGGAACTAGACTGTATCGCTTCAACTCATCCATACTGACCAAGTTTCCCAAACTGAACTAGTCCTACTTGACTGAATTTGGCCCATATCCCTCCAAACCTTTTCTATTCAAATGTCCAAATGTCTTTTAAGAGTTGCAATTGTATCTGCATCTACCGCTTCCTCTGGCAGCTCAATCCACTCACACTATATGAAAAAGGTTGCTCCTTAGGTCCCTTTTAAATCTGTCTCCTCTCACCTTAAAAATAAATCCCCTAGTTTTGAACTCCCCCGACCTGGAAAAAAGACCTTTGCTCTTTAACATATCCATACCCCTCATGATTTTCATATACTTCTATGAGGTCAACCCTCAAACACCTCCACTCCAGTGTGAAAAGTCCCAGCCTGTCCAGCCTCTCCTTAGAACTCAAACCCTTCATTTCTGGCAATATCCTGGTAAATCTTTACTGCATCCTCTCCAATTTAATAACACCCTTATATATTGTAATATATAATAATATCTTTGGATATTAAAACCCATAGATGTACAAGAAAGGCTTTTCTCAACTTCTCATACAATTCTCCCACATTTCTCACTTCAGCTCATATTGCTGGGAAGATTCCAGTTTTGGAGACAGAAAGCTTGCAGCCAAGGACCTGAGAGAACAGTCCCCAGAAGATAAAAAGAGAAGAAGCAGGTTCTGAGCATGAGCAGTGCAGGAGGAGCCCTTTGGCCACAATTGTAATAAATAAAGAAAGTGAGCATGATCAGGCCTTGTCAGGCCAAACCTTCTCTGTTTTCCATTGTAGGGGGGGTTAGAAATAAGCATCTCCTGAGCCACCCACGTCCTCTTGGTTCTGCTGCCTGGCTACAAGCAGTTTGGGATTCTCCCTGCAGAAACGTGGTCAGGTCACCCACCTTTATCTCCAAAGTAGGCCGTCACTATTTTGAATATAGGCCTCATCCTAAGGATCTGGTTCGCTGCCAGAAAGGTTACGGAGTCCCAGGGCGAAGGTAGTGACGACATGAAGTTGGAGTAGACAGATCTTATTCTGTAGCGCTTTACCTGCCCATCGGAGGGTCAAAATCAAGGACGTTACTCTGGCAAAAGAGCTAGGTGAATTAAAGAACATGTGATAACAATTATACTGAACAGGAGAATAGAACCATTTCCGATTCCCCACACAGCCCTTAGAAATTCAATCATTGTGTCACATCCAATATAAGTATAAATTATCTTTATTGACTGAAAATGGTAAAAAAAAAAGAGTATTTTGCTGTTAATTTATTCTTTTAAGATCTTTACCCAGGAGTATCTGGTGACATGGGATTTCCTGTATGCAGAGGGGCTCTCCAATAGCACTGTGTTATAATTAAAGAATTCAGCAGTCAAAACACTACGTAATGCCTGAAAACTCTCTGCCCAAGGCTGCAGATTCTATAAAAAGCTAGTGTAACTGGACCAACCCTGAAAAAGAATACATTTTACAGATTCTTTGAAGTTGATAGATTCAGATCAGATGTATTCCTTTCCCAGTTTACTGCCGTGTTCAGGAAGTGCAAAGTTCAGTATCTAATCGAAAGAATGCTCTTGTTGGGGTGTTTCTTATTTGCAGGCAGTTGTCATTTTCCTACAGCGACTACCTCCAACGTTTACATACTGCAGGTAATGTAGCAAACATTACAAGATGCTGCAAAGTTTAGTATCTGCAGGGTCAGCTGTTTGTGATGAAATTTCCTCTTTAAATGTAGGAAACCACAGAGGGAGCTTGGTCTGGTTTGAGAAGGGTGCCTAACAGCCAACAAGTGGAGTTGAAATGCCCATCAGCCATGATTAAATAGCGGCATGGACTCGAAGGGACGAATGGCCTTACTTCCACGCCTATGTCTTTTGGTCTTAAGATCTTGTTTATTGCATGTTAGCATCTAGTTATGGGTTACAGAGATATGATGAACATTGTTACAGAAACTATCAGGTTGATCTGGATGTCAGGTCACACATCTTCAAAATCCTAAGTTGCTGTTCCACAACCCCATGTGATATCTCCTCTGTATTAAACCTTTCAAACCCATATACAAAACAACATTTCTATTTCAACTGATGTTGTAGGTGGAGCATGTTTACTGGCATCAAAAATGGCAGCCAATGAAATAAAGCCATTAGTCCGTAGTCAATCTCAAGGAAGTGATCATTTGACCTTTTTATATGTGCCTTGTGGCTTTCACAGAGTTGTGCATTACCACCCACAAGTAAGGAAGCTAGACGACCCACTTTCCGTACTCTGACAGTATTCCTCAGTGTTCTGCCATCATTGTATAGAATCCTTACAGTGCAGAAACAGGCCATTTGATCCAGAAAATTCACACCGACCCTCCGTAGAGAATCCCACTCTGTCCCTGTAATCCTGCATTTCCCACAATTATTCCATCTAGCCAGCACATCCCTGGGCACTATAGGCAATTTAACACAGCCGATCCACCTAACCTGCAGCTCTTTGCACCGTGAGAGGAAACGGGAGCACCCGAAGAAAACCCATGCAGACACCGGGAGAATGTGCAAACTCCACACACACCCAGTCGCCTGAGGCTGGAATCAAACCCAGGTCCCTGGCGTTTTTAAGCCACCACGCTGTCTTATTTATGCATTTACTGGGGTTTATCCAGTGATCTTCTCTCTCACCAGCGCTAAAAAATGAGCAAGTGTAAACAGGTTTCAAATTTCGAGAAGGTGGAAACAAACTGGAGTGGGGAGAGGGATGTGAGTGGGAAACAGATCCCTCAAATTGTCCAAACCTGACTTAAAATACAGTACAATTCTGGTCATTGGACAAGTGATTTCATTCAGATTTACTCAATAATGAGTTTTCCTAAAGGGATTTTGTATGGAATAGATTTAATTGAGCAGATAAAAACTGCAGAAATCTCGGGGGATCAGAATTGAAGAATGAATGTCAGGTGACACAACCACACTGTCAGCTTCCACATCTGTCAGAGGCCTGCTATTCCCATGGCCCTTCCTCAGATCAAGCAAGATCTGATGGTCTGCTTCTCTCCTCTGTGTCTCCTTTCATGTGTTCATCTCCCAGCGAAAAAAAGGCCAACCTATTGTGTCACCTGACATTTGTCAATCTGATCAAAGCCTTCAGCTCTTGTAATAACCCCATGGCTGACAAAACAAAGGCTATTGTTTGTCTGTGTTAACGGCCTTGCCTTAGTTTCGTATGTCTTTGTATAATTTACTGGATTATAAAGTGTTGTGTAATTTTTAACTTTGTCCACCCCAGTCCAACACTATTTTGTAGTTCTTGTCAAACTCAATACAATGTCAATCAATTTTGCTGTTTTGTTAAAGAAATTCAGCCCTCCTCAATTGCCTTGGGCAAAGTACAGGTTCTGGTCTCATATTAATAGCGGCAAACACTTCTTGTTGAAGACAAATATTTCAATGATCGTAATATGATAAAAAGAACTAGAGGGTTAAATTGAAGAGCCGCCCAAGACAGGCCAGGTGTCAAGATGCCTGCTATACATGGAAGGTATGTCAAGTCTGTGTTATCTATTGATTAACATGATCACAATGTTGTCAGTGTGGGCTTGCTGTTGAGAGGCTACACGTCTTAGCAGGGGCCACAGAATCATGAGAGGTCAGCACATGTTAAAGCAAGCCTACACCACTGAAAGTTGATGTACATGTTTTCAAGAGGAAATCTGCACTCTGGATCCAACAATCGCATGGATCCCCACCTCACCTGTGCCTAGAGTTCTGCAGGTTAAACTTCATCCCCTGAAGATTCAGGGCAGAATCACAGAATCCCTGCAGTGATATAGAGGCCATTCAGCCTATTGGGTCTGCACCAGCCCACCCCCATTCCCGTAACTCTGCATTTCCTATGGCTAATCTACATAGCCTGAACGCTCCTGGACACTATGGGCAAGTTAGCATGGCTAATCCATCTAACTTGTACATCTTTGGATTATGGGAGGAAACCTATGTAGATATGGGAAGAATGTGAAAACTCTACACAGACAGTCACCCGAGGGTAGGATTGAACCCGAGTCCCTGGCGCAGTGAGGCAGCCGTGCAAAACATGAGCCACAGTGCCACTTTTGGTTGAGTCCAAATGAATGCAAAGCACTGCATTTGGAAGCAATGTGGTAGAGGGAGTTACCAGAAAGATGACGTATTTAGCCATCAAGTCATCTTAATGATTCCTCTCCCGACTTTGATAAACGTCACTTCTCCTGAGGTAGTGACACTTAGCAGTAGAGTTGTTCGCCCATAGTTGGGATTTAGTTTGCTGACTGCCAGGGTTGCCCACATGCCACACTCTACATGCCTGGGGTGGTAACAGAAGCTTCCTCTGAATTACTCTGAAGCTTCACCTGGAGCCACACAGTTTCTGTGTGGTACTGGTCGCAGCCGCAACTAAAGGCTTGTTAATCAAGGAGCTGTGAACTAACAGGGAGAGACTCACACACTTTTACACATTCTTTTCTCATAATGGTGCAAGCCAGTAACGTAGGCTGAAAAAGAATTGTCAAAGGAGCAAAGGAGAGCTGCCTCTCTTCACCCCCATACACTCCCATACATGTGCTGAGACTTCAGTGTGCCCGCAGCGTAGTGCCAAGCAAAGTATGGGCACTCACCCACTGGAGGGCAAACTGCAGAAGATGTCAATGGTACAAACAAAACATAGCTCAATGAATGTGCACATTATCGCTGACTGTATTGGGAGGAACATGATACATGGTAATGCCAACTTATCACAGGGTTAGAGCCCACACTTTCCAGCAGATTTGAGAATCCCATAATGGTGCAGCCTTGGAGAGTTGATGCCAAGCAAGATGCCTCTCACCTTCCATTGCAAGCAGCTTGCAACCAAAATCCTTAGCTCAGGCTGATATCATGTCAGCACAGAGCAATGTCATTATGGGCATGAATAGGATAAATAAACAAAGTTTTTTCCATGGGTTGGGGGAGTCCAGAACGAGAGGGCATGGGTTTAGGGTGAGAGGGGAAAGATATAAAAGAGACCTAAAGGGCAACCTTTTCACACAGAGGGTGGTATGTGTATGGAATGAGCTGCCAGAGGAAGTAGTGGAGGTTGGTACAATTGCAGCATTTGAAAGGCATCTGGATAGGTATATGAATAGGAGGGGTTAGAAGGATATGGTCCCAATGCTGGCAAATGGGACTAGATTGGGTTAGGATATCTGGTCAGCATGAACGAGTTAGACCAAAGGGTCTGTTTCTGTGCTATACATCTCTATGACTCTTTGGCTATTGATTGTGGGTTACAGAGAATCTGTGCGGGCTCTCAGAATAACCAGCTGATTGCTGGGATGGTTGATACACTGTCCAAGGGACTCCACACTGCCTTGTCTTATTCATCCAGCCATGGTGTCAGATAGACTGTTCATATCGAAAGACTGACGAACACCAACAGTCATTCAGGAGAGATTCTCAAAGGTGGCCCCTACAACCAACTATCAAATTATGATGTTTTTGCCATTACTGAGAGACGTTTAAAGGACAACAGCACTGGCAGCTTAACATTCCAGGATGTCGCGGTTTTAGATGGGGCAGTAAGGAAAACAAAAAGTGTGGGGGAGTTGCTTTGCTGATTAGGGATCACATCACAGCAATGATGTGGGAGGACACATCGGAGGGATCTTGCAGTGAGGGCTTGGGTGGAGCTTGGGAACAGGAAGGGTGAAATCACAATGTTGGGAGTTATCTATAGACCTCCCAACAACCCATAGGAGACAGGGGAGCAGATATGTATTTAGATAACTAAAAAGTGTGAAAAAGGTAGTAGTTGTGAGTGACCTCAACTTTACTCTTACTGACTAGGATTCACTTAGACCCAGGGGCATACTGTCTCAGAAAGCCCTCCTGCACACATCTAATTTGTTACATGTGTGCAGGAGGGCTTTTTGAAACAGTACGTTGACAATTCAACCAAAGAGTAGGCCATATTCGACCTGGTATTAGAGAATGAGCCAGGACAGGTGATCGATGTTTCAGTAGGAGAGTATTTTGGGCTCAGTGACCATAACTCCACAAGATTTCGCAAAGTCATAGACAAGGAGAAGAGTGACCCTCAGCTGAGGGTGCTTAATTGGGCAAATTAGAGAGGAACTGAGGAATGTGGATTGGAAACAGTTATTTAAGGGTAAGATTTACATCACATGTGGAAGGTTTTTAAAGACCAGTTGATTAAAGTGCGGGATATGCATGTCCCCATAAAACTAAAGGAAAGGAATGGCAGGATTCAGGAACCATGGCTGACAAGAGAAATTGTAAGCTTTTTGAAATGGAAAAAGGAAGCGTATGGTAGGTCCCGGCAGCTTCAAACTGACAAAGCTCTTGAGGAGTATAGGGAAATTAGGAAGGAACTTAAATACAGAATTAGGAAGGCTAAAAGGGGCCATGAAACCTCTTTAGCAAACAGGAGAATCCTCAAGCTTTTCATGTACATGTTAGAATAAAGAGGATAGCGAGGGAAGGCGTAAGCCCACTCAAGGACAATGAAGGGAAGTTATGCATGGAGTCTCAGGAAGCAGGAGAAATCCTTAATGAGTACTTTGTATTGATATTCATCAATGAGAAGGATATGACTGATGGTTGGGGATGAGTGTGTGAATATTCTAAAGAATGTCAATATATTGAAGAAGCAAGGTTTGGTTATCATAAATTGCCCCAGGGTCAGATGGAATCTATCTCAGGTTAGTGTGAGAGGCAAGGAAAGAAATAACTGGGGCATTAGCAGATTCTTCACATCCATTTTGACCACAGGCAAGGTTCCAGAGGACTGAAGGTTAGTCAATATTGTTCTCTTGTTAAGAAAGGAAGCAGGGATAATTTAGGCCAGATTCATTACCTAGTACCAAATCCAATGTGGCCTTGCCCCTTGTTGGCCTATCTACATACTGTGTCAGGAAACCCTCCCGACACAGTATGTAGAGGGAAAGGCTGTGGATGTAGTTTATGTGGAATTTAGTAAGGCATTTGATAATATCCCACATGGCAGATTATTACAAAAACTAAAATCACATGGGATTTGGGGTGGGCTGGTTAGATGGATACAAAATTGGTTTGGTCATAGAAGACAGGGTAGCGGTGAAAGGGTGGTTTTCGGAATGGAAGCCAGTAACTAGTGGTGTTGCACAGGGATCAATCTTAGGTCCTCTGTTGTTTGTAGCATATTTAAGTGATCTGGTAGAAAATGTGGGTGGCCTGATTAGTAAGTTTGCAGATGACACAAAGATTGATGGAGTTGCTGATAGTGCCAACAACTATGAAAAGATACAGCAGGATATAGATAAATCGGAGATGGGCACAGAAATGGTAGATGGAGTTTAATCTAGGCAAATGCGAGGTGATACATTTTGGGGGATCAAATTTAGTTGTGAATTATACTGTAAAGAGCAGAATCCTTAGAAACATTAACACACAGACAGATCTGGGTGTGGAGGTGCACAGTTCCCTAAAAGTGGTGGCCAACGTGATTAAGAAGGCATGTGGCATGCTGCCTTCATTGGCTGGAGCATGGAGTACAAGAGTTGGCAAGCCATGTTGCAGCTATATAAAACCCTTGCTAGGCCGCATTTGGTGTAATATGTGCAGCTTTGGTCACCACATTACCAGAAGAGCGTGGAAGCTTTGGAGAAAGTACAGAGAAGGTTCACCAGGATGTTGCTTGGACCTGAGGGCATTGGCTAAAGGTTAAAGGAAAGGTTAAAAAGACAAGGATTGTTTTCACTGGAAAGACAGCAGCTGAGATGAGGCCTCTATAAAATTATGAGAGGCATAGATAGGATGGATAGTCAGAGGCTTTTTCCCAGGATTGAAGTTTCAATTACAAGGGGGCAGATGTTCAAGGTGAAAGGGGGCAAGTTTAGGGGAGACATGCAAGTGATGTTTCTCATGCAGAGAGTGGTAGGAGCCTGGAATGCACTGCCAGAAATGGTGGTGGAAGCAGGCACATTGGCGACACTTAAGAGGCATCTGGATAGTTGTACAAATAGAAAGGGAATAGAGGGATACAAACCAAATAAGGGGAGAAGGTGTTTTTTTTTCAGTTTAGTTAGGGCATGATGATCAGCATAGGCTCGGAGGGCCGAAGGGCCTGTTTTTGTGCTGTATTTCTCTTTTGTCATTTTGTTGTTAACACCATCTACTCCCTTACCAGTAGAAGTGAGCAAAGTGCCCTCTTCACACTGAAGCTACTCGAGTAATTCTGTGTAGGAGCACAAAGACAGTCGAAGGCACAGGGAAGATAGCTATGAAGGGAATAAACAGTGACTGAAAATGAATGTAATTTCCATAATATGCAGGAGCAGAAATCAGCCATTCAGCTTGTTCCATCATTTAATGAGATTATGATAATCCTCTTCCACTTTCCTGCCTTTTCCCTTTAACCCTTGATTCCCTTACTGAACATTTATAAATTTGTAGTTAAAGTTTTATTCTGTGGGGACTATTAATTTTGAATTGTATGGTCAAGAGGGCACTCTGATAGTCAGCAAGAGGGGAAAGGTCAACATTTGTGACCCATTCCAAGCTGCCCTTGAACTGATTGGCTCTCTGGGACAGTTAAGAGGTAATCACATTGCTGTGGACCTGGAGTCACCCAGATCAGATGGCAGTTTCCTTCCCTAAAGGGCATTAGCGTGCCAGATGGGTTTGCAGGACAATTGATGATAGTTGTCATGGTCACCGTTCCTGAGACTAGCGTTATATTACATATGTATTAATCAAATCTAAATGTTACCGTCCAGGATTTGAACCCTGGATATGCTTCTGGATGTAGAGCCCAAACGTTACAACTACATCCACCATTCCCCTCAATAGGGAATTCAGTTCTTGTCACTAGCATCAGAGTCCTTCACAGCCCAGCCAGAAAGGCCTTGTATTCTTTGCCAACTCCGTTCTTCCTTATTCTCCTCCTGTGCCTGCCCACCCTCTGCTGCTCACTCCCTGCTATGCCAACT
The DNA here is from genome assembly GCF_037043375.1 of Chiloscyllium plagiosum. Lineage (NCBI taxonomy): Eukaryota > Metazoa > Chordata > Chondrichthyes > Orectolobiformes > Hemiscylliidae > Chiloscyllium > Chiloscyllium plagiosum. The sequence goes on along the minus strand of NW_028270158.1, from coordinate 64,763,543 downwards.
CGACAATGAGAATGCCCATTGTGCAGCAGATCACCATGAATTACGGCTCTCTTTTATCATGAACCACAAACATCACTGAGGAGGGCAGCACAGCCTCAGCATGCTGATGACCTGCTCCATCACACATGGCAACACATTGTTAGCCCACTATTCATGTGCATGAAATGTGAACTCATGCCTCAGACCTGTAGGTAGCAGCATGGCTTTTCCATTCAATAGTCACCCTTTGGTTGGCTATAGTTATGTTAGAGGTTGGTTAGCACAGTTGTGTAGAGCCCTTGCTGAATTTTTTCATTATTTTTAGTTTATTATTTTGTCAATTTTAGTTTGGAGCAGTTAACTGGGAACTGAGAGTTAAACATGACATTTGATTAGATGAGATTCCCTACAGTGCGGAAACAGGCCCTTCGGCCCAACCAGTCCACACCAACCCTCTGAAGAGAAACCCACCCAGACCCATTTCCCTCTGACTAATGCATGGTCAATTCACCTGACCTGCACATCTTTGGAATCTGGGAGGAAACCAGAGCACACGGAGGAAACCCACGCAGACACGGGATGAATGTGCAAACTCCACACAGACAGTCAGCCGAGGCTGCAATCGAACCTGGGACCCTGGTGCTGTGAGACAGCAGTGCTAACCACTGAGCCACCATGCCGCAGGAGTGAAATAATCTGAATGCAGACCTTGGCACCCTGCACCATCCAGAAATCTGCCAGCAAAGCCATGTGCTTACACCACTGCTTGCCTCTGGTAATGGAGAATGAGTCAATGAGTGTTAGTTTACTTAACAGCAACAACAAAATGGGAAAGATTCCAATCCGGGAAAAGCCAAAAGCATCAACATTCCTCACCAAGATCACCTTCAGTGGCTACGTGATCCTTACCTTGCTCTGTCATTGCAATAATGGCAGCAGCAGATGATAGGGGATGACGTATAAATATTGCACACCTTGTTCCTCACTGAGGTTCAGATGAAAGGATTACTCCTTGAACAACCTGGGAAGATCTGGCCTCCTACTGAAAATCCTTCTCCCCCTCTTCCTTCTGCCAGCAACTCGTCCTGCACTCAACATTAATGGAATGAAGACAATAACCAAGAAGAAGATATTCAGTGCCTGGAGCCTGTTAGTAGTTGATTATTTCTTTAAACAGTGCAGGTGATCTAGAGAGGGAGGGGAAGGGAGAACTTGCTGCTGCTTCAGTTAGAGGAATTTAGCTGAAGTGTTAATCTCCGAGTGCATACAATGTCGTATGTCAATTGTCCAGTGCTTGATTGTGTGTCTCTGTTGACTGCTTACTGTGCTAGATGCTGCTAGTCAGGATTTGGGAAAACAGAAACTAAACAATAAGCGTGGGAAAGGAGAAACTAAAACAGAAATTGCTGGAAAAGCTCAGAGCATCTGACAGCATTAGTGGAAAGAAATCAGATTTAACATTTCAGGGCGAGTGACCCTTCTTCAGAACTAATGTTGCAGAAGCTTTGAAGTAGACTCCTCGTTCATACATAGACCCTTGTGATTGACATCCCTGCATATCTCCAGGGTCCAAAACACAATTCTGGGATGAGAAAAATGGATAGTATTTTAAATAACACCCACCCAAGTCATTGGATCAATGGATCTTGTTCCTCAAACCTATTTATTTGTTAGGGATATGGATACAGAGATCGATAAGAGAGAGATACTCATGAATTCTCTCAAAGCATGTGGCTAGAGGGTGTTCAAGCAGCACAGAAAAGACAAGTCTGTCCTTAATATGAGAGGAAGAGCCCTTGAAAAATATTTTGGTGAACATGATGATAATTGAATAACGCAAATCCTGGCAGCAATATGATGGAAATAGCGGGCCCATTGAACAGTACAGCTACTAGCTTCCGCATGTGAATTTAACAACCTAACCAACTCATTTGTGAGCAACTGACTGAGCAAGCTTCAATTCCATAAATTAGAAAATGTTCTCATCCAGGAGTGACATTTTCACATTGAAAACACTGATGTCCTAGGCAGCCCATATCAAATCAGCCAAGTTAGATTCAAAGAGGTTCTATGAGAATGCACTCCCATACTCAGGATCACAGACACAATTTATCCGACTAACTCAAGTGCAAAGGTTATGGACAAAGAAGGCTCAGACATGTGATCTGCCCTATTACAGTCAAAACATGACCCAAATTGTAGAAATACCAATCAATTCATAACACAAGTCCAGCTCAAGGGAACAAGTGCATCTCGTACTCAAAAATCAAGCACTTTGCAAAGTTGTACAGATCAAAGAAGACAACAACAATTCAACAAGTGGAGGAATCTATTCCCAGGAGTGAAATGTAGGATATCTATATCATCATGGTGAAGTTCCGGGTCTTTTTTTAAAGTTGCAGTGGAGAAGACAGTCACCTATTTCAGTATCACTCTTCATTGGTGTTGGTGGGGTACTATCTAAATTGAGCAACAGTGTTATTTTTTGTCCCTTCATCTTGTGTACTTTTGTGGTCAAGTATCTCATTCAACCACTTACCTGACATGGCTATCTGTACTACTATCACAGACAGAGTTAACAATATTGAAGCAACCCTTATCAACACACGAGAAAAACACACCGGCCACCATCACCTCCAACCTTTGCCCACCAACTACCATCCCACCTACTTTTCCCCTAGACTCATCCCCCATTTAGCTCTCAGCCCCAATCCCCCTAGTTGAAAGTGAGGACTGCAGATGCTGGAGATTAAAGTTGAGAGTGTGGTGCTCGAAAAGCACAGGAGGTCAGTCAGCATCCGAGGAGCAGGAAAATTGATGTTTCTGGCAAAAGCCTATCTCCAGTCCTGAAGAAGAGTTATGTCCAGAACATCGACTCACCTACTCTTCAGATGCTGCCTGACCTGCTGTGCTTTTCCCAGCACCACGCTAGAAATATGAGAACCTTGAACAGTTTGTCCACCACACCAACACTTTTCACCCCGAGATCAAATTCATCTGTCTATTTCCGACACCTCCCTTCCCTTCCTGAAATTGTCTGTATCTGTCTCCAGCGACTGACTCCACATCAACCTATACCACAAACCCACCAACTCCCACAGCTACCTTGACTACACCCCACACCCCTCCCTGGTAAAAACACAATCTCTTACCCCTTATTCCTTTGTCTTCACCATATCTGCTGTCAGGATGAGCAATTCCACCCCAAGACAGCATAAATGTCCTCCTGCTTCAAGGACAGCAATTTTCCCTCATCTGTGATCAACGGTGCCATCAATTGTGTCTCCTCCATTTCCTGCACCTCCTCCCTCAAACCCACCCCTCCCCCCCAACCGCAACAAGGATAGAATCCTCCTGTCCCCACACTCCACCCCATCAATCTCCAAATCCAATGCATCATCATCTGCTACTTTTGACACCTACAATCAGACATCTCCACCAAAAATATGTTTTCCTCCCCAAGCCTATCTGCATTCTGTAGGGACCGTACCCTCCCCCACTCCCTTGTTGGGCCTACATTCCCCACCAAGCCCCTCTCCAGACCTGGCACCTTCCCTTGCTGGTGTAAGAGGTGCAAAACCTGTGTCCACACCTCCCCCCTCACCTCCATCCAAGGCCCCAAAGGATCATTTCAAATCCTACAGTGATTTACTTATACATCCTCCAATCTCATTTATTGCATCCGGTCTTCTTGATTTGGTCTCCTCTACATCGCGAGAATGAGTGCAAACTCGCAATTAGTTCAGGGAACATCTCTGGTCTGTATGCACTAACCAACTCCATCTTCCTGTGGCTATCCATTTCAACTTCCCCGATGCCATGTCCATTCTGGGCCTCCTCCACTGCCTACACAAGGCCACCCGCAAACTGGAGGAGGAATACCTCATCTTCCGCCTCAGAGGCCTAAAACCACACAGCATGAACATTGAATTCACCAGTTTCCAAATCTCCCCTCCCCCATCCCATTCCAGATCCAACCCTCCAACTCAGATTCACCCTCTTGACCTAACCTTCTTGCCCATCTTCCTTCCCATCAAACAGCTCCACTCTTCCAAAAATGTGCAGGTTAGGTGAATTGGCCATGCTAAATTGCCCGTAGTGTTAGGCGAAGGGGTAAATATAGGGGAATGGGTGTGGGTGGGTTGCGCTTTGGCGGGTCGGTGTGGACTTGTTGGGCCGAAGGGCCTGTTTCCACACTGTAAGTAAGCTAAGCTAAACTCTTCCCTCCAACACATCACCATCACTTTCTACCTTCACCCGCCTATCAGCATCCCATGTACCTTTCCCCTAGCCCACCCTCTCTCCCTATTTATCTCTCAGCCCGCTTCCTCCTCCTTAGTCCTGAAGAAGGGTTATGCCTAAAACATTGATTCTCCTGCTCCTCGGATGCTGCCTGACCTGCTGCGCTTTTTCCAGCAACCCGTTTTATCAACTGCAACACTAGACACTGAAGGCAACATGGTCACAATGACTACATGCCACAATCACAACTTTTGTTGTGCAAAAGGCAGAATTATGCCGGATAGTCCACTGAAGAAAGTAAGATTAATCTCTGAATAGCTCTGATGAGCAAAGCACCATTGAGAAGATGCTTGCAAGTGTGACATGAAGGCTCTTAATATTGATTTCCACTCATAGCAGACAGCAGCTAATGCTGGAGAAAAGATAGCAGAACCTGTGACCAGTGATTGAACATGATTTAGCAACAGGCAGAATCATGAGAAGAAACAAGCTACAGCATCAGATCACATGTGACATTTGTCACAGGACCGACTCATCATAGATTGGGCTCTCAGTAACTGACAGAAAGGTACCATGTGAAGCTACCCCACACACAATGGACTTGACTGATTGCACATCCGTCATCCAACATAGACGGAAGGGTGCTCAACAAGAACACACAGACTAATATCATGATTTGTTTGTTCCCAACTAATATCATGACGTGTTGGCACAAGTAACCTGTGAAACATCAATTATACCACAGATTGAAGACCGTTCGGAAATGGAATGCACTTGTAATACCCAAATAATGAACAAGACTGATCCAAACTTAGTATCACATTTCTTTAAAAGGAAAAGCAATGCATTAACATGAAACAATAGAACTCCCCTGTTGCACCTCCTTTGTTACAGGGATACAATGGGAGGAATTGGAATTTGGTATCGCTGCCACCTATTGTAGTCCCTACAGACCCCTGCAGTAAGCATTGTGCCAACATATAATTCATCAAAGTACATAAATGTTTTCTTACATTTTGTTGATGAAGCCATCAAACCAACCAAACCTTTTCTTTTGGAAAATGCTATGCCTTTCAAGAATCTCTTGAGACAACTCTTGGACTGCTTGTTCTGGCTCCAGGATGGAAGATCCCAATGAAGTTCATTCATTCAATTCAAATAATCCTGACCTCAGCAAAGAGGGAAAGCTCCTCTCCACTTCTACTGTACCTCAGGATCCTGCCCCGAGGTTTGCTGCTGTAACTCTCTGAATGCTGAGAAACCAAAGGCTCTATTGACAATGCTTTCTGATGCATATGGTCAACTGATGGTCATTGAGGGCACGTGTTAGTGTTTGCAGATCATCTTCTTTAGTCCCTGACTCCAGGAATGCAGCTTCCTGTGCAGTCAGATCCTGGGACCACTAACACGCCCCTCCACCTGCTTTAAATGCCCACAGTCCCTGTGAGCCCAAACCTCAGGCACCCATCTCAGTCCCGAGAAATGGTATTCCTAGTAATACACGGCATGACACCTCTTTTCTCCTGGCACCTCTAGCACCACATTAACAATACTACAAAACATCTGATTGTACAATTCATTCCAGAGTCACTTGGGATTCAGGTTTCATTGTATAATGTCAATGTTGATGTGGATAATATTGTATATGTGTGCTGCAAAATATGTGCTTGGTTTTGCCATATGTATGTGTGTTGATAAATGTTATTTTAATGTATTATTGTAGCTATATTTTTTCCCAGTTGTAATAAGTATTAATTAATCAAAGGATTCTTTTTGTTCAGTAAATCTTCACCAAAACTCAAGTTTCTGGTAACTTTGAGACAAATATGAAGCAGGAAGAAAGTAAAATGATCTTTCTCAAACTGCAGTGCGTTCAGTGTTCTTTTGAACGTCTGCTTTCTATTTGTTTTATCCTTGGTGGTCTTGTGAGATGTTTCCAGTCCCTGGTGTACTATTGCCATGGTATATGTCTGCTATCCCTGGTGGCCTCCTGCATGTGTCTGGGTGGCCTCCTGATGTGCATAATTCCACACTGTCGGGCACAATTGACACCATTACCAGTTGAGAAGCCTCGCTGTTTAATTCTGGCACTCTCGCTGGGCATTTTGCAGATCACACATGCTCTCAAGCAGTCATTTTTGAGTTCAACATGAATTGGAACAAGGTTATCAAGGGTGGCATTATCATTAAGATTCTCTATAACAGAGGGTACAGTTACATGCATTTAATAATTCAACTTTGTTTCAGAAAGATGCAGTAGAGACCAAAATGAGGTGACACCACATGCACAGTCCCACATGGAGTGGCAGTACACTGCACACTTTATGAGTTCAGGAATTCTGAGACTGCTTCAATGACATTATGCTCACTGTCCACAAAACAGTTCATCAACAAACAGTTTTCTCAGATTGGAATCTTTATTGTTTAAACTTAGAGTCATGGAGATATACAGCATGGAAACAGACCCTTTAGTCCAACTCGTCCATGCCGACCAGCTATCCCAACCCAATCTAGTCCCACCTGGCCCATATCCCTCCAAACCCTTCCTATTCATATACCCTTCCAGATGCCTTTTAAATGTTGCAATTGTACCAGCCTCCACCACTTCCTCTGGCAGCTCATTCCAGACACGTACCACCCTCTGCGTGAAAAAGTTGCCCCACAGGTCTCTTTTATATCTTTCCCCTCTCACCCTAAATCTATGCCCTCTAGTTCTTTATGAGTTCAGGAATTCTGAGACTGCTTCAATGACATTATGCTCACTGTCCACAAAACAGTTCATCAACAAACAGTTTTCTCAGATTGGAATCTTTATTGTTTAAACTTAGAGTCATGGAGATATACAGCATGGAAACAGACCCTTTAGTCCAACTCGTCCATGCCGACCAGCTATCCCAACCCAATCTAGTCCCACCTGGCCCATATCCCTCCAAACCCTTCCTATTCATATACCCTTCCAGATGCCTTTTAAATGTTGCAATTGTACCAGCCTCCACCACTTCCTCTGGCAGCTCATTCCAGACACGTACCACCCTCTGCGTGAAAAAGTTGCCCCACAGGTCTCTTTTATATCTTTCCCCTCTCACCCTAAATCTATGCCCTCTAGTTCTGGATTCCCCCACCCCAGGGAAAAGACTTTGTCTATTTATCTTATCCATGCCCCTCATAATTTTATAAAATCTCTATAAGGTCACCCTTCAGCCTCCGACACTCCAGGGAAAACAACCCCAGCTTATTCAACCTCTCCCTATAACTCAAATCCTCCAACCCTGGCAACATCCTTGTAAATCTTTTCTGAACCCTTTCAAGTTTCACAACATCTTTCCGATAGGAAGGAGACCAGAATTGCACACAAGATTCCAACAGTGGTCTAACCAATGTCCTGTACAGCCACAACATGACTTCCAACTCCTGTACTCAATACTCTGACCAATAAAGGAAAGCATACCAAACGCCTTCTTCACTATCCTATCTACCTGCGACTCCACTTTCAAGGAGCTATGAACCTGCACTCCAAGGTCTCTTTATTCAGCAGCTCTCCCTAGGACGTTACCATTAAGTATATAAGTTCTGCCAAGATTTGCTTTCCCAAAATGCAGCACCTCACATTTATATAAATTAAACTCTATCTGCCATTTCTCAGCCAAATGGCTCATTTGATCAAGATCCTGTTGTAATCTGTGTTAACCTTCGCTGTCCATTGCACCTCCAATTTTGGTGTCATCTGTAAACTTACTAACTATTCCTCTTATGCTCACATTCAAATAATTTATATAAAAGATGAAAAGTAGTGGTCCCAGCACCGATCCTTGCGTCAAGAGGTTTCTCCTATCTGCACATCATGGCAATGAGCAATTTCCCCTCCCTCCATGGACACACCCTGACTCATCTGCAGTTCATTGACTTTAGTGACCTACCCAGCACCTCTGCACCAGCTCACCCCTCACCTCACATCCCTCAAACCCTGCTCACACCTCAAATCCCCCTCAACCTTCAGCCCCACACTCCCACACACCCCATACCACCATAACCGCATACGCCAACATGTCACACATCTTCTCACCCCACGGCCCCCTCACACCTATTCCCCCACACCCTCATACCCTCCACAGACCCCACTCCCACATCCCCACTCCCACACCCCATACTCCTGCAACTGCAACCGCCATGTAACATCTCACTGACACACACCCACACCCCTCACATCCTCCACAGACCCCCACTTGTACATCACCATACCGGCACACACCCACAACTGCCAACCCCATATACTTCCCCTCCTTCACACACCCACACCCCCACACCGTCCACAGACCCCGTCCTCACACCACTGCACCCCCACATACCCATGTAGACCTTCACCCTCACAACCCCATACTGCTCACAGACTCCCACTCCCATAACCTCACACCCCTCACACCCTCCACAGACCCCCATTCATACATCTCCATACCCCTCACACCCTCCACAGACTCCCACTCGCACACCCCCACACCTCTCACATCCTCCACAGACCTCACTAGTTTCCAAATCTCTCATCCCCCACCTCATCCCAGACCTAATTCTCCAACTTGACACCACCCTCTTGACTTGTCCTGCCTGTCCATTTTCCTTCCCATCTAACAACATCAACCTCCCTACTGACATATCACAGTTGCCCCTCACCTGCATCCACCTATTGCCTTTCTAGCTACCTTCCCCCTTTCCCAAACTCCACCCTCCTATGTATCTCTCAGCCCCCTTTCCCCCAAATCCTTGATGAAGGGCTTATGCCCAAAACGTCAACTCACTTGCTCCTCAGGTGCTGCCTGACCTGCTATGCTTTTCCAGTGGCTCACTTTTCAACATAGACCTTCACCCTCATCCTTCACAATCCCAGACACCCACACACACAAATCCTACCTTCACAATCTGCATCCCCACATCACCATACCTCTACACACAAACCCACTCCGTCCATCCCCATGTTCCCACAAACAAAACACCCACATCTCCACACATCCATGCCCCACACACCCACAATGTCCCCACATTCCCAGATCACACACACCCGTAGCTCCACCCACCCATCTGTATCCCACACCTTCGACAGACTAAGTGAATGGGCAAAAATGAGGCAGATGGAATACCATGAGAACAAGTGTGCACTCAGATCCTATGCAGACCAGCTGGCCAGAGTATTTGCAGACATCTTTAACCTCTCGTTATTCTGATGTGAGGTGTCCACGTGGTTCTAGAAGACCACTATCATTCCGGTGCCAATGCAATATCAGACAATGTGCCTTAATGATTCCCACCCAGTGACTTTGAAAGCCAGCATTATGAAGTGTTTTGAGATGTTTGTCATGGCACATATCAACTCTAGCCTCCCAGGTTGCCTTGATGTACTATAATTCACTGACCATCACAATAGGTTCGCAGCAGACGCCATCTCCCTGGCCCCACCCTTATCTCTGAAATATCTGGATAACAAGGGCACTTATGTCAGGCTCCTCTTTTTTGACTTTAGCTCCACCTTCAATACCATAATTCCAACCAAGCTCAACTCCAAGATCTCGCACTCTGCTTCTGCCTCTGCAGCCGAACCCGTGACGTCCTGACCCAGAGACCACAGTCAGTTAGGAGAGGCAACAACACCTCCTCCATGATAAACCCCAACACTAATGCTCCACAAGGCTGCGTACTCAGCCCCTTACTACACTACACGTACACTCACGACTATGTGGACAAATTCAGCTCTAACTCCATTTACAAGTTTGCTGATGACACCTCCATTGTGGGTCAGACCTTAAACAAAGAGAACAAAAGAACAAAGAAGAAAGAAACTTTACAGCCCAGAGACAGGCCTTTCGGCCCTCCAAGCCTGAGCTGATTCAAATCCACTATCTAAACCTGTCGCCCAAATCCTAAGCATCTGTAACCCTCTGCTCCCCACCTATTCAGGCATCTGTCCAGACGCATTTTAAATGAATCTACCGTGCCCGCCTCTACCACCTCTGCTGACACCCACCACCCTCTATGTAAAGTACTTGCTGCGTGTCTCCCCCTTAAACTTTTTACCTCTCACCTTGAAAGCGTGACCTCTCGTTATTGAATCCCTCATCCTGGGAAAACGATTATCTCTATCTCAAGTTAAAAATCACACAACACCGGGTTATAGTCCAATAGGTTTAATTGGAAGCACTAGCTTTCGGAGCACTGCTCCTTCATCAGGTGGTGAAGGAGCAGAGCTCCAAAAGCTAGTGTGCTTCCAATTAAACCTGTTGGACTATAACCTGGATTTTTAACTTTGTACACCCCAGTCCAACACCGGCATCTCTATCTAACCAGTCTATACCCTTCATGATTTTGTAGACCTCAATCAGGTACCCCCTCAATCTCCTTTTTTCTAATGAAAACAAACCTAACCTACTCAACTTCTCTTCAAAGCTAGCACCTTCCATACCAGGCAACATCCTCATAAACCTTCTCTGTACCGTCTCCAAAGCGTCCACATACTTTTGGCAATGTGGCAACCAGAACTGTACACAGTATTGTAAATGCGGCCGAACCAACGTTATATATAATTTTAACATGACCTGCCAGCTCTTATACTCAATACCCCACCTGATAAAGTCAAGCATACCATATACTTCTTGACCACTCTATCCACCGGTGCAGCAACCTTCAGGGTACAATGGACTTGCACTCCCAATCTGCTCATCAACTTTTCCCAAGGCTCTTCCATTGACTGTATATTTCTCTCCAGAATTAGACTTCCCAAAATGCATCACTTCACATTTGCCTGGATTGAACGCCATCTGCTACTTCTCCGCCCAACTCTCCACTCTATCTATATTCTCCTGTATTCTTTGACAGTCCATTATGCTTTCTGCTACTCCACCAATCTTCGTGTCATGTGCAAACTTACTGATCAAACCAACAGTGCCCTCTTCCATATCATTTATTTATATCACAAACAACACTAAACAACAAGACAGAATGCATGAAAGAGATAGAGAGCATGAAAGAGATAGTGGCATGGTGTAAAGACAACAATCTCTCCCTCATTGCCAGCAAAACAATGGAGCTGCTTCTTACCTAAGTTCCCTCATCAAAATCATTAATACATATTGTGAATACCTGGGGTCCAAGCACTGATTCCTGTAGTAACCAGATAGTTACTGGTGGCCACTCAGATAATGGACCATTTATTTCTCCGCTTTGTCTTTTGTCATCCAGCTAGTTGTTTATCCATGTCAGTACACTACACACAATCCCATTTGCTTACATTTTATATGGTAAATCTCTTATGTAGGACTTTGTCAAAAGCTTTCTAACAATCTAAATAAACCACATCCACTGGTTCCCACTTATCAATTCTGCTTGTTAGATAGAAACTCATAGAATCCCTACGGTGTGGAAACAGGCTATTTAGCCCAACAAGTCCACACCGACCCTCCGAAGAGTAACCCACCCAGACCCATTTCACTCCGACTAATGTAACTAACACTATGGGCAACTTGGCATGGCCAATTCACCTGACCTGCACATCCTTGAACTGTGGGAGGAAACTAGAGCACCCGAGGAAACCCATGCAGACACGGGGAGAATCGAACCTAGGACCCTGGTGCTGTGAGGCAACAGTGCCAACCATTGAGCCACTGAGCTGCCCGTTTCCCACAAGCTTATTCTCATATTCCATTTTCTCCATCAGAATCAATCCCTCTGTCCACTGAAATCAAAACTGCTCTAACTCATCAGGTTTGCTGCTTTATCTTTTGTCAATTTGAATTCTCCTTTGCTTGGACCTAATACTATCTCTAATTGCCCTTTCTGGACATGGTTAGACTACATTTTCCATTTTATATTTGTGTTGACTGAAATAACAATGAAGCACTGTGTAGGCTGTATAGCACTATTCCCTTTTATAAATTCGGAATTGCATTTGCGTGTGTGTATGTCTGATATTGCGGCTTTGTTATTTTTCTCAGCAAAAAAGTTGGTCTTCCTGTCACTCAAGAAAACTTACAGTGCCAGGGATCGGGGTTTGATCCAGCCTTGGGTGACTGTCTGTGTAGTGTTTGTACATTCGCTCATGCCTGTGTGGGTTTCCTCCGGGTGATCCTGCTATAGTGCAAAGATGTGCAGGTGAGGTGGATTGGCCATGCCAAAATTGCCCATAGTGTCCAGGGATGTGCAGGCTAGGTGGATTAGCCATGGTAAATACAGGGTTACAGACATAGTGTAGGGGGTGGATTTGAATGAGGTGCTCTTCAGAGGGTCAATGCGGACTTAATGGGCTAAATGTCCTCTTTCTACACTGTAGAGATTCTATGACTCTAACTTACTCATAAGTCTCCATTTGGCTGATACACTACCTGAATTACAACGATCACCATCATTCAAAAAGTACCTAATTGACTGTGAAGTGCTTTGGCACACTTAAAGTTTGAAAGATGCTGTTTACATACAAGTTTTTTCTTCTCATCAGCATTCCTCAGATTATTAGCCTCATAATACCTTATGCCACTGTGAAAACCTCCCCTGCCCATTTGTCAGGCAAAGTGAAGATTATCTTCCAAGTCCTTGGGATTTCTGAACAGCTCTAAAGTATGTTTCTGCAGCTCTCAGATGATCAGTGGGAGAAAGTCTTTTGTGTTCCATTTACTTTTCTTTCAGAAGGATTCCTAGCTTTGAAGAAAGACAAAACTGTGTGATGCAAGGAGAGGGGAGAGTTAGTTTGCTTGCCAGCTGCAGTCTCACACAAAGGGAAAGCCAACCTCTGACCCACGCGCAAAAACTCCAGAAAACGTTACATTCTCTTCCCTTTTGAGCTGTTTAAACAAAAGTCCACTTTTGTTAACTTTGACAGTTGGTGACTAGTTAACACAAGTCCCTTTTGAAGTTACATGCCTCGGTGCCTTCCCATTTACTTATTCTTGGGAATCTTTGGCCCACTGCCTTAAATGTCTGTGCATGAGTGCAGCAAATGCAATTAGTTATGGGCAACTGCAACCTTAAGGAGGAGAAATCCCTTTAGATTCATGCAAATTTGCATTTACGTTAGAATTACTGTTTGAACGCTGTGGTCAAACCTTGCCTTCACATAAAACTGACATCTTTTGACCAGGCTTTTGGTGCAGAGATTTCTAAACGTCAGCAATCTTGTATTAGAACTGAATATAATAAAAAGGTCATCATTTGGAGATGCCGGTGTTGGACTGGGGTATATAAAGTTAAAAATCACACAACACCAGGTTATAGTCCAACTGGTTTAATTGGAAGCACTAGCTTTCAGAGCACTGCTCCTTCATCAGGTGGTTGTGACCTGGTGCTGTATGATTTTTAATTTAATAAAAAGGTGACACCGTTAAAACTTCCAGTGCAACTACACCATATGATTTTGATAAGATTGATTTTAACCTATGCAGCACATGAAAAAGACAGAACCAGATATGCACACTGAGACAAACATTGACTGCAACTAGAAGACCATCAATTCAGTGAAAGACACTTTCTGGTCTGCCTGAAACGTGTTGGTGTTCTAGAACAAGAAGTTGACCTTGACTGAGTATTGGAGTCTGGCACATTGTAACGGCCAGGATTACATGCTGAGGGATGCACTAAAGCTTAGTGCAGGTGTTGCCAAGGCACAATGGGGAAAGACCACTCTCGAAGGTCTTTCTGCCAAAGTATAATGGGACTCCATTCAGTTATCAGACCTACTCGGTGCCTCAGACACATATAAATAGTTCTGTTTTGGCAAAATTAAGAAATGCCTTTGGACCTCAATGTTTGTTTGTTCTCAGCAAGCAAAAACTAGACATAACCGAACTGCTTAAAAGATAGAACTGACAGTACCTGGGAATGCCATTGCTGTTAGTTAGGCCAGCTTAGTCGAAGCAACCAGCTCAACAAGGGAACAGGAGATTTTAAATTAAGTCCAAAATCACTTACACTGTTTCCCATCATGTTTTATCCCACACCAATTTAAGTTCAATTCAACTAATCAGATTTGGCCAAATCAAGCACCCTGTCCCACAAAAATACAGCCAAGATTGTAAATCTATGGCCATAATGCTGGGTCAGAAAGGTTTTCTGAATTGCACTAATTTTCTTCAGCACACACTATCTGAAAATATTTAATTTAGTAAAAAAGTTGACTATTATTCATCAATGAAACTGACATCATCTTTGGCAGTTTCAGTGATTTCCAATCAAGTTCATTCTGAGTGAAAAACACACAGGTCTCACTTGATAATAAATCTAAAGGCAGCCCCATTAATAAGACTGTCTTCACCAATCTTACATGGAGGAATACCTCTTCATGTAACAAAAGAAAAGGAACAGTTGCATTCCATTATGTTGTTTGATTGCAGTGTTTCATGAAAATTTTACACTTGTGATAAAGCAGATGAATTTTCAAGACAATTTGAACTGTAAACTATCCAATTCTAAGTTGTGACAAAGGGGAACCTTTATGCATTGATGCCAATAATCGTCCACACAATGGTTTCTTCTCTTTTTTTTTGAAATCTACCACAACCATGCAATAATTCTGTTAGAGACTGGTTGGGTACATACAGACCAATGTGGGTGATGGCTCAGCCCTGTGGTCACACAAGAACCAATACTTCTGATTCCTTCTCTTGTTAAGGAATTGCAGCTTGGGTGGTTAAAGAGCTGACCTTTCACCCTGGACCATTTCTGCCATCAACTATTAAGGATAGCAGCCTCAGATTTGCAGTCTCCTGTGACTGTATGCTGGCATGATGGCCAAAACATGCAGAACCACAGAACAGGCTGATAAAGAAGACATGACAGAGTATGAGACAATAGCTAAAGGAGGAATGTTCTGAGGAGAGGTGGCACAGGCAAGACACTTCTCTGAAATGAGAAGATTGAGGTTAATTTAACAGAGAAAGTGAAGTGATTCAAGGAGATAAAATGGGAAATAGGGAGAAGTGATTTCCTCTCTGGTGGATGGACAAGGTTAGAGCTAGGCAGGTCTCTGCTGATGCCAGGAAACCCTTCTTCTTACAGAGGATAGAATTTGATGTTCTCCCTGACGAATGTTTGATGGCAGGGAGCATTTAATTAAACAGGAGTATGCTGAATTGGGCGGGGGGTGGGGGGGCAGTGCCCAATACCTCCATTATGACTGGAAAAACCCTCCATCCAACTATTGAAGGTCTTCTAAACAGAACTTAATGCCAACCAAAAGGTCTCAATTAGTTGCAGGAATTCTCACTATGTAGAAGGTCTGAAGAAGAAATCCTGCCAGGTTGCTGAGAGGGATGGAAAGTGGCGGGTTTGGGGGTTTACCATCATCCAGTGAGATTCAGTGCTTCATTGAGGGTCCCTGTGCCGTCAAGAGGAGGCCACACCGTAAGCCTGCTATTTCTGCCAAAGACCCTCCTCAATCCTAGGATCCCTATCTTGCTGCACCCATCTTGCCTCCCCAGCCCCCTGTCACCTGTGGCTTGGTTCTCACGACAAGCCTGTGCCCAGGGTGGATTCGTTACCACATTCCCAGGTGTGGACACCTGGTGTGCCAGCCGCTGAATGCCCAGCAGTTCTCAGAGATGGGATTGGCAACCTCCTGTTGGAGTCCTGGACCCTGCGGCAGGCCCACCATTGCCCAGCTGATAGGCATCAACTTCAACTGACATTCCCAAAAGGGGATGATGTAGGGCTCCCAATAGTTTTCCAGGAAGCAGGCAAGAGACCCTCCCATTGCTTCTATAAATCACCACCAAAAACATCAGGAAAATCTGGAAGCCCTTTCCCCAACAAGTTGTTTGAGGGATGTGATCAATAAACATCGCAAAACTCAGATTGATCAATTTATATTAGGCAGTGGTATTAAGGTTTAGAGAACAAAGGCAGGTAGCTGGAATTAAGATACAGATCCATCTGAATGGCTGAACAAGCTCAATGGGCTGAATGACCTATGTTGGTTACTATGGTGATAAATGTGCAATCTAGGACAGTTCAGATTGCCCGTGAGCTTTTATGCTGCGGATGGTTTACATGTAAACAATCTCCAAATCATCAATAAGGCTTCAGAGGATTAGTTAAGTCCAATAGATAAATTTCTTATGGGTCTGTTCAACAAGAGGACGTTAGTAAAATATCGCAAGCTTTTTAAACCAATATCCTTCTGCAGCCAGACTTTTGGTGCAATTATTCATTCATGAAAGCCTGAGATAGATGATTTACTTCAGAATCACACGGATGAGAACTGCATTTAAAAACTGGGAGGGCGTAGTGGGTTGTGCGGTCAGGGAAGGGAGTGCAACACTATGATATGGAACATTCTTATCTTCTCGACCAGAAAATGACCTAGCAACTCCTCTGAAGCAGACTCTTCAGTAGTGGAGGACCCCCCAGCGTGTTTTGTATTACTGAGCTCCGCACAAGTCCAGTTCCGTTGTCTGGAAAAATCCAGTTGCTTTGCCAGCCCATTTGCATGCATGAACTGTGTTCATTTCCTACAAACACACTCCATCTCTAGGAGAAGAAATTCCCAAATATTACTCTGAATGTTAGAGGAGTTAGCTCATCCCAATGATTGACTTTGATTTTGTCACTAAGTTAAAGCATCGGTAAAAGTTTTAGACGGGACATATTTTTTTCATCAAAACCAACCGACTGACCAAATTCAATAGAGAAGTGAAAGCTCTGGTTAATGAGCATGACAATTGTGAATGAGTTACGTTTACAAGAAATAGATGCAGACCTTGGCCATTCAGTTCCTCGAGGCTGATCTACCACTCAACAGAATCAAAGTTGATCTTTTATCCCTATTCCATCTTCCCACAGTGTCTCCATATCCCTTGACGTCACTAATATGCAAAGATCACAGAATCACAGAATTATTATCATACAGAAGGAGGCCAAACACCTCACTGTGCCTACACCCGCTCTCTGACTATTTTAACTGACTGTTAAGCTCCTGTCTTATCGTGATAACCCTGCACACTGTTTCTGTTTAAATCATCATCCTCTTGAATGTCTCAGTTGACCACACATCCATGGAATGCATTCCAGACTGAACCGTTCGCTGATTGAAATTTCTTTTTCTTACCTTGCTATTGATTCTTTTACAAAACACTTTAAAACTGTGCCCTTTCATTCTCAGTCTGTTAAATATAAAGAATATCTCCCTGTCCACTCTGTTCAGACCCCTCATACTTCTGAAAATTTCTATCAAATCTCCTCTTAACCCTCTCCTTTCCAAGGAAAACAGTCCCAACTTATCCCATCTAACTTCATGACTGAAAACTGTTTTATTCTTGAAATCATTCTTATAAAACCCTTTTGCATTCCTTCCAAATTAGATTACTTACGGTGTGGAAACAGGCCCTTCGGCCCAACAAGTCCACACCGACTCGCCAAAGCGTAACCCACTCAGACCCATTCCCCTACATTTACCCCTTCACCTAACACTACGGGCAATTTAGCATGGCCAATTCACCTGACCTGCACATTTTTTGAATTGTGGGAGGAAACTGGAGCACCCGGAGGAAACCCACGCAGACACGGGGAGAATGTGCAAACTCCACACAGTCAGTCGCCTGAGGCGGGAATTGAACCCGGGTCTCTGGAGCTGTGAGGCAACAGTGCTAACCACTGCGCCACTGTGCCACCCAAATGATTCGTACCATTCCTGTAGTGTACTGTGAAATCCAGTTGAGATTGAATCAGTATCCTACTGGAATTGGAATTATAATGAGGTTTTATTATCATGTGTACTCAAGTACAAGGATACAGGAATAAAAGTTTACAATGTCGCCATTCACAGCACCTCCTTAGTTATAAAGGTACCTGCGATGTGGAGGTGCTGGTGTTGAACTGGAGTGGACAAAGTCAAAAAGATACCTAGGTACAAAATCTCCTGCTCCTCGGATGCTGCCTGACCTGCTGTGCTTTTCCAGCACCACTCTAATCTAGACTGGAAGAAAGTGGTTGGAACTAGCAAATCCAGTTTAGAAATGGAGCTAAACAGATAGACTTTGTCAGGAAATGGCAGGCCATTCAGTCTAATTGACAACATCAGTGATTATGATTCATACAGTGACCCTCAAACCTTAGTTCAATTCACACCATCAATATATTCTTCTATTCCTTAGCCATCAGAGAATTGCAGGTGGCTGTCTCAAAAACACATTTCCTTCAAGGAGAGGTGAGACCACAGATGTACACAGCCTTTCCATTCTTGCAAAGATCAAACCTTTACATCTTTAAATAGCTGTTCTCTTCTTAACTTTTCTATTTAGCCCCTTGACTTGCAGTGGGGACAAAATGAACTTGCACATCTGTTCACTATTTTATACCATTTCCTATTGGCTGTTTCCTGTCTTTGCACAAAGGGATGCTGGGTAACATGTCCTCATTCAGAACATACCATTGTTTATTGTGTACATTTTGAAGATGTTGCATGGTAAAATCTGGTGGGATGTTTGCTTAATTGCAGTTCTTAGCAGAAATCTACAAATGGTTTGGATTCACAACATTCAGTAAGGCATTCGACAAGGTTCCCCATGGGAGACTGGTTAGCAAGGTTAGATCTCATGGAATACAGAGGGAACTAGCCATTTGGATACAGGACTGACTCAAAGGTAGAAGACAGAGGGTGGTGGTGAGGGGTTGTTTTTCAGACTGGAGGCCTGTGACCAGTGCAGTGCCACAAGGATCTGTGCTGGGTCCACTATTTTTTATCATTTATATAAATGATTTGGATGTGAGCATAAGTATGTTAGTAAGTTTGCAGATGACACCAAAATTGGAGGTGTAGTGGACAATGAAGAAGGTTACTTCAGACTATAATTACAAAATTACAGGAGCAATTACAAAACAAAATTTGTCAATGAGCCCAAAAGGAGATATTCTAAATGACCAAAAGCTTGACAAATGAGGAACTTTAAAAAAACTGTCTTGAAGAGAGGAGGTAAAGAGATGGAAAGCTCTATGGGTGGTCATCCCAGGACCTGGCAGCTTAGACTGCAGAAGGTACGTCTGGCACTGATGCAGGGATTAAAATTCAAACTGTACCTGGCACCAGCAATAAAGCAACAGAGATCTCCTGGGACTGCAGGACTGAAGGAGGTTATAAAAAAGGTGGGAGGAGGCCATGAAAATTTAAAGTTCAAGGCATTGTTGCATCATGGGCCAAGGTAAGTCAGCAGGTATATGGTAATGGGCTGTGATGAGCTAACTCAACTGGTGCAGGTTATAATACAGGCAGCAGGCACGATACATCAATATTTATGAAAGGTAAAAGATAAGAGACAATTTGAATAGTCAAGTCTACAACAAAAAAAATAGATGAGGATATCAGTGGCAAATATGCTAAAGGCAGTACAGAGTAGGGCAATGTTGCAGAGGTGGATGTAGATGGTTTTCATTATGGTGTGGTTATCTCAGTATGTTCATCTCAGGATCAGATACAAGATTACAATCAGTTGGTTCGGCATCAGAGGAGGAAATGGATCGAGTCCAAAATTGGGAGAGAAATGGTACAAAAGGGAAGAAAGACAAGAAAGTGGGCTCAGTAGTATTTGTATCTCAGTTGCTATCATTGCCATGAGAGATCCAAAAAGGTGCCCATGACATATGCTTCAAACATGACCCAAGATGTTTGGCAAAATCTTGATGAGTGTGTTAACCTCTGTTCACAAGAGCCATATCTGCAAGAGTGATGCACAGCAGACTGAGCATGGCATCAATCAGTGTTTAATGTTACTTCACCAGGATCCTGACAGCTCCAGCTCTTCAGCTGTCACAGTTCAGCTGCATAAAGGATTCCCCAACAGTGCTACATTGAGGGAAAATCAACTACATCCAGATTAGTTGCTGGTTGATTTCTCATTGTTGATCTATCTTTACATGATTTGGAAATGCCGGTGTTGGACTGGGGTGTACAAAGTTAAAAATCACACAACACCAGGTTATAGTCCAACAGGTTTAATTGGAAGCACACTAGCTTTTGGAGCGACGCTCCTTCATCAGGTGGTAGTGGAGTCTTTACATGGGTTTTCATGTTCCATGTAGTTATTTCAAGTTTTAAAAATCGACAGAGAGTCGTGTGACGACAACATCTTGGGCTGACTTTGCTGCTGCCTTTGCTGCTGCTCACAGACATGGTAGTCCCAGTGCCCACAATAAGGCAAATGATTAACTTGGGAGAGAATAGACTCCTGTAAAGATCAACAAGGCCATCTATGTGTTGAACCACGGGTCATGATGAGATACTAAATGAATATTTCTCATCAATATATACTGTGTAAATAGACATGGAAGCTGAGGAACCCAGGGAAATAAATAGGGATGTCTTGAAAAGAGTTCATGTTATGAAAGAGAAGGTACTGGAGGTCTTTAAATGATTAAAGGTAGAGAAAAACAAGTTAATATTAGACAGTCATGGGGAGGGGACAGCTTAGTGATGTTGTCATTGGACCGTTAATCCAGAGACCCAAGTAATGTTTTGGTAACCCAGGTTCAGATCCAGCCACAGCAGATGGAGGAATTTGCATTTTAAAAAAACTGGATTTCTGAGTCCAGTGATGACCATGAATCCATTGTTGATTATCAGAAAAACCCATCTGACTTACTAATTTCCCTTAGGGAAGGAAAGTGTGATCCTTAATAGATCTGGCGTACATGTGACTCCAGACCCACTGCAATGTGATAGACACTTAACTGCTGTCTGGGCATATTGGGAAGGGCAATAAATGCTGGCCTAATCAGCGACGCCCTCATCCCATGACTGAATTTTTAAAAGTCAGCATCGCTTTGTCAAGGGTAGGTCCTGTCAGAAAACTAATTGAGTTTTTTGACAAGTTGTCACAGGCATTGGATTAGGGTAGTGCTATAAAGATTTTATAGGTGCCACTTGGCAGGTTGGTCAGAAAATGAGAAATGTTTGTGACTAATGGCAGAATGGATTAGAATTGGCTATAAGATAGGAAACAGAGGGTAGTTGGAGATGGATATTTCTCAGCTTGGAGATGAGTTGTGTATGGTATTCCCCAGAGATCAGTGTTGGAAACCTTGGTTTTGCAGATTTATACAAACCATCTGGAAATGGGTGTTGAGGGCAAAATCTCTAAATTTGCAGATGCTACTAAGCTAGGGAGCATAGTATATTGTGAGGATGATGCTGAATGACTTCAGATAGACATTGACAAGTTGGCCAAATGGGCAGGCACTTGGCAGATGAATTTCAGAGAAATATGAGGTAATGCATTTTGGTAGAAGAAACACGAAGAAACAATACAGGCTTAATGGTACAACTTTGAGTGGAGCAGGGAATGCATTAGGCTTCCCATGCATAATTCTCTGAAGGTGGCCAAACAAGTTGAAACAGTTGTAAGATTATAAGATTCTTGGGTTGGAGTGCAAAGGAGATTTACTCGAATGACACCAGGAATGAGGGATTTTAAATACAAAAAGAGATTAGAGATAGGCTTATTCTCTTGCAGAGAAGATTAAGAGGTGACCTTCCTGAGGTGTTCGAAATTATGTACAGTATTCTAAGTTAGAAATCACACAACACCAGGTTATAGTCCAACAGGTTTATTTGGATGCACTAGTTTTGAGAGCGCTGCTCCTTCATCAGGTGGTTGTGGAGTATAAGATCATAAGACACAAAATTCATAGAAAAAGATTACAGTGATATATTGAATAAACTTGGATTGTTAAGTCTTCCATCTTTATGAATGCAGGTTTTGGTTCATTAATATGTAAATCCCAGAACTTCTTTAAGTCACCTTCTCGAGATAACTTAAGGTTTTATAACAAAAGGTGACATCTCAGCTCAGACAATGCATTAAAGATGTGAGGTCAGAGTCTGCCTGTATCCCAATCTTGAGTCAGACTGGTTCCATTTCCAAAGTGGAATTTACAAAATATCACATGCTACATTAAATTTTGTAAATTCCACTTTGGAATTAGAACCAGCCGATTCAGCCTCTCCCTATAGCTCAAATCCTCCAACCCTGGCAACATCATTGTAAAACTTTTTCTGAACTCTTTCAAATATCACAACATCTTTCCAATAGGAAGGAGACCAGAATTGCACACAATACTCCAACAGTGGCCTAACCAATGTTCTGTACAGCCACAACATGACCTCCAAACTCCTGTATTCAATACTCTGACCAATAAAGGAAAGCATACCAAACACCTTCTTCACTATCCTATCCACCTGCGACTCCACTTTCAAGGAGCTATGAACCTGCACTCCAAGGTCCCTTTGTTCAGCAATACTCCCTAGGACCTGACCATTAAGTGTACATGTCCTGCTTTTCCAAAATGTAGCACCTTGCATTTATCTACATGAAACTCCATCTGTCACTTCTCAGCCCATTGGCCCATCTGATCAAGATCCCATTGTAATCTGAGGTAACCTTCTTTGCTGTCCACTACACCTCCAATTTTGGTGTCATCTTCAAACTTACTAACTATACCTCTTAAGCTCACATCCAAATCATTTATATAAATAACGAAAAGTTATGGACCCAGCACCGATCCTTGTGGCACTCCACTGGTCACAGGCCTCCAGTCTGAAAAACAACCCTCAACCACCACCCTCTGCCTTCGACCTTTGAGCCAGTTCTGTATCCAAATGGCAAGTTTTCCCTGTATTTCATGAGATCTAACCTTGCTGACCTGTCTCCCGTGGGGAACCTTGTCAAACGCCTTACTGAAGTCCATATAGATCACGTTTACTGCTCTGTCCTCATCAATCCTCTTTGTTACTTCTTCAAAAAACTCAATCAAGTTTGTGAGACATGATTTCCCACGCACAAAGCCATATTGACTATCCTTAATCAGTCCTTGCCTTTCCCAATACATGTACATCCTGTCCCTCAGGATTCCCTCCAACAACTTGCCAACCACCGAGGTCAGGCTCACTGGTCTATAGTTCTCTGGCTTGTCCTTACCACCTTTCTTAAACAGTGGTACCACATTAGCCAACCTCCAGTCTTCCGGCACCTCACCTGTGACTATCGATGATACAAATATCTCAGCAAGAGGCCCAGCAACCACTTCCCTAGCTTCCCACAGAGTTCTAGGGTACACCTGATCAGGTCCGGGGAATTTATCCACTTTTATGCGTTTCAATATCAATCTAAAGTTATTTGGGCTACCATTTAATATTTTCCAAAATTTAACGTATTTAGGAAAACAACCAGTTCTCAAAATAACTAAGAAAGGAAATATTATATTTGAAAGGTATGGCTTCAGAAGTGCAGATTTAACAAGTTCATTAGTGTTACGTTTGCAACTTTGGAGCTCCCTGTCTCAGAAGATGTGGAATTTGGAACTCCACCAAATCAGCCATGATCTTATTCACAGAGGAAGTTTGATGGGCCAAATAGACTACTGCTGCTCCTAATTTACACATTTGCACATTCATTTTAGCTATTGATCCTATTTGTTAACTACTTCAAATAGAGTTTCAGAGTCAAAGTCTGGATGAATGAATGATAATCCAAAAATGTTATTTCAATATATAAAGGCTCAGCATCTGAACTGCAATCTTCCAAGTAATGGAAAGATCACAAATACTTCAGGAAATCTACTTTAACTCCCCTGTCTGTCATGCTAAACCCTCGCTAAGCTACATTTTGGAAATGGTCTGAAACAAATGCTCTTGGAAACCCAATACAAAATGAGCTTCCGTGGCAATGCAACACTTGTAGATATACCTTGATGTAATACAGTATATACCTGACAATCAATGCAGTATTTCAGCACAACTGATTCTCACTAAGTTGTTACCAAAAATTGCCATTCTTAGACTATCGTAACTTTAATCTCATTAAACTTTCTTGTGGTATTTCACTACTATTAAATGTAGTGGCACTATTAAAGTTAGTCCCAAAAATATATTCAGACTTCTCAAACTTTGTCACAGAAATACCAAGGTACTTTATCTTTTTATAACATCCAAAGCATTCTATTGATATTAATTTTCTTGCAATTTGTATTACACCAAATAGACTTGTTGTCTCAAGTCACAATGTGCTGGATGAGGGATTATTTGATATATCCAGTGTAGACAGTATACAGTCTGGAAAGCTTTGAACAATTGCCCGCTTAAGAAGATTTTACAGAAATCAGCTGTGAAACCTTAAGGGAACTCAGAAACAGTTAACAAAATTGCCTGTGACTTTATTCTGGAACTTGTGAAGGTGTAATGGAACAAATTCACACTACCTTGCTGTGATCATGATAGGTTGTTGTACCTGTGGTTCAGGGTGTGATTACTAATTCTACTCATTGCTTTCTGTCTCGAGATTCTGTTACGGGCTGATAAAACAACAGCTTGTCTGTGTATCAAAATGTGGTTTGTGAAAAATAAAGCAATGCATAAATAGGTGAGGACTGTTGCAACTATTGAAATTATACGTTAGAGAAAAAAGTCATCAGACTGCTCCTCTTATTACTAACTTTCTAGTTTCCCATGGTTCATGAGGTGTATGGTATCCAGCCCAAATGACCATTGTTTCTGTCTAATCTATAAACAGGCAATCTTCAGCATGCAATCACTGCCATTGAGGTAAATGCATTTCCTAGTAGGGGTCACTGGATACCAACCGTGTGTTGGCTGTCTTCCATCCAGTGCATTCCTTCTGAGAGATTATTCCACTGGGAAAAAGAATGATCTTAATCCTCACTAGTGATGTTTAAAAAGGTAAGGAAGATAGCAACAATTGAGGTCTTATCTCCAAAGAATGTTTTTTCTTGAAAGAGAAAAGAGAACAAATGTTTCTACATATTTGTTCGCTTTGGGCATGGTGTGGTTTTAAATCCTGCCAAGAATACATTTTACAACAAAACTATGTGCTTATGCATGTATTGTAAAATACCACTTAGAGGTTGCATGCTATAATTAACAAAGATCTATGGATTTGGTGATGTTGAGTATATAGACTGATCCTCTTCCAAGATCAGCCCTGATGGATTTGGGCATGTCTGCCTGCAGATGTCTCTTTTTGACTTTCAATTTTCTCTCCACCCCTCTCCTCTGAAGCATTGACTTGTTGCTGGGCTATGTTTCAGCAGGTATCTATTCCCACCACCCTTCCAGGTTAAGTGTGTAGCCAAAACATTGGCAGATAAAATATGATGTGGGAAACAATAAGTTGTTCATTTTGACATGAAGAATTCGAAAGCAAGCCATTATTTAAATTGAAATAGACAGAACACAGCCAGACAGACGGATCTGGGCACATGAATTACAAAAGATTAAGGTGATAGGACTGGAAGTTATTAGAATCCCTACAGTGTGGAAGCAGACCCTTCAGCCCATCAAGTCCACACCTACCGTCCAAAGCACATTCTACTCTGACCAATATTGCCTACCACCCCTTGGCTCTATCGGCCTGCATTTCCCATGGGTAATCCACCCAGCCTGCATTTCCCTGGGCATTCTGGGCAATTTAGCACAGCCAATCCACCTAACCTACATATCTTTGGACTGTGCTGATTGCCTATTCATGTGCTTCAAGTAACCCTTGACCTCGTCTGAAGCAAATTGGCCAGAAATACCGACTACCCAAAGTATGTAGCAGAAAGCCAGTAACATCCAAAATCAGGGCAAAAACTGAGGTTGTCAACTTTGTGAGAATATGCTGATACGAGGAGATTGAGTGCAGTTGTGATCTTCAACAGTGCTTCATAAAGGTGCAACCAGCTGTGCAGTGTGAAATAATATTTAATACTGTACAATTAAATTGACTAATTGGAAAACAGCAGTGGTAAACTTTGCCTCTGATTCCTAGGGCTCCATGACAAATTCAACATAGATTTCATTGATTCAGTCTGGAAAGTGGGTGATCAATCACAATATTGGGTTAGCTGTATACGACAGTTTAATGGCTCACTGACATCAGAGCTGCGGGAATGATGCAGGAGACGGTCAGTTTGCTCATGGTTTGATGTATTTACCACACAGGAAAGTCTGTTAGCAAGATCATTTGGATGAAAATCATTTCTACCTGATTTTTGCTGTTGACACATGCTCAGAGCTTCTTCATGCATTGGTCTTCCAAGTTACCACTGGTCTCACTTGCATCTGTTCAATTAAGAGGGACCCTGTAAAAAAAAACACATTCCATCCAACACCTTATATAACGGGTGTAAGTTCTATTAACCACAATGTGCAGTGCAACAATTGCCAAATCCGAGGTATTTTGGTAGAGGCATGATAGGCTAAAAGATTCTGCACCGTAATAAATCTGTGATTCTGTGATATAAAAATATATCTAAAATCTAAGTTATTGCTATTACTGAAATCAGCCCCACTTAAAAGGACTGTGGCATTAGGTGCAAGGAAACATTATTATGTCCATATTCACACCATCCTGACTTAGAATCTCTGACAATTCCTCCACTATTACAGTGTCACACTGTCCAGTTTTCATATTGTTTTAGTAGTTCATTGTGGATAGTCACCGCCACTATCCCATGACAGCTAGGGAGAAAAGCGAACACTGGCCTTGTTTTCAATATCCACCTGACAATGAATGATTTGTAAAAATGTACTTTAAGAGGTGGACAGTACATACCATCACTAAAACTTGTCTTCCATGAGACAATGGCCTGCATTTGACAGTAATAATAACAGTGAAATCATCAGTATTTGTTTTCATTTATCCTCTGAAACTCATAACGACATCTTAAATTACTCACACATTTGCAGTTAAATGTCAAAATCCTGTTGATGTGCCCTCAGTTAGCAATCAATTACAAATCAAGAATCTGTAACTTTAGAGCATTACTTTGAAAATCCATCAGAAAAACAACTTTGTTGAATGAGATCTCCTTGGTTTTTAACAGTGTGCTAAGATTTAAATAGCCTTTCTGTACCTTAAAGAAATTGTATGTGTGGAATTTCAAATTTCCATTATGATGAAAGCATTCTATATTCTAAAAACATTAAGTATATTTATCTTTTTCTTTAATCCTATTTATACATCCAAATCATTAATTTCATCTGTAAAACTTAATTAAAAGTGCAAGATAATGACTGGATTTACTTTCTGGGCTGCTGACAGCAAGAATACTTCTCTGTGATTGGCTGCTTATTCTAATTGATAAGTCACTGTTGCGGGATGCTTGCAAATTGTCTTGGTTTGGTGCCAGACCCGAATAACGTCATGAGTTGGGAAATCCATTCTATGGCGATCACTAGATCTTTGAAAGTGACTTCCTTTGAGGTCAGCAGCAAGTATAGTTATTGACTACAAAACCCAGTCTAACCTCTATCTTTGACAGAACAGACCTATAGCCTTCTCTCCCAGTTTCAAACCACTGTCTATTTGACCATAGAAAAACAGATTAGACCACCTTGTGCCAATGATAGGACTTGAAGGATGGATGCTGAAAGGGGTTTCTCCTCAAGGGAGAGATGAAAACTCGGGTGCAATGTTTAAGATAGAGATGAGGAAAATCTACTCTCTAAGAGGACTGTGAGTTGTAAACGCCTTTCTGTTAAAGTTGTGAGGCCAGCATCATTGAATAGTTTTATAATTGATATAGATGGATTCTTGACTAATATGGGAGTCAATATATTGGGTAGGTGTGAGGATGAAGATGAGACCAAGGGGCTACTCAGTAACAAAGAGCATGCCTATGCACATGCTAGTTTCTTACAATCAATTCCAAATAGGCACAATCATTTGAATCTTCACTTAAGATTGCACTTAGGCCAAGTGCCTCTATGTGCTTTTCTTTTAACTTATTCATGTACTTGCAGGTGCCATCTGAGAGTCAGGATTGTGGAAGGTGATTGGCTGTTTTTGCTGCAGGGAAGGCTCACGGGATTGAGGTGGCTCTCTTGTGTCTCAGTGGTCAGCACTGCTGCCTCACAGCGCCAGGGACCCAGGTTCGATTTCAGCCTCAGGCGACTGTCTGTGTGGAGTTTGCACATTCTCCCCATGTCTGCATGGGTTTCCTTCAGATGCTCCGGTTTCCTCCCACAATCCAAAGATGTGTGTGAGAAGGGAAAGATATAAAAAAGAGGATAAACTTTTTCACACAGAGGGAAGCACGTGTATGGAATGAGCTGACAGAGGAAGTGGTGAAGGCTAGTACAATTGCAACATTTAAAAGACATCTGGATGTGTATACAAATAGGAAGGGCTTGAAGGGATATGGGCCGGGTGCTGGCAGGGGGAACTAGATTGGGTTGGGATATCTGGTTGGCATGGACAAGTTGGACTGATGGGTCTGTTTCTGTGCTGTACATCTCTATGACTCTATGTGCAGGTTAGGTGAATTGGCCATGCTAAATTGTGTTCATAGTGTTCAGGGATGTGAGGTTAGGTGCATTAGTCAGGGGTAAATATAGAGTAATAGAGTAGGGGGAATGGATCTGGGTGGGTTTCTCTTTGAAGGGTCGATGTGGACTTGTGCCAAATGGCCTGTTTCCACACTGTAGGGATTCTCTGATGCTATGATTCTCATTCCAGCTTGTGACCCTGGCAGACAAGGCTGATGCTGGCAGTGAGGGCGTCAAGGGGAGAGCCACAAGAGCGATCTGGGGATGAAGGGCTTGTCATACGCAGAGCAGTTGAAAACTCTGGTTCTGTGCTCAGTGGAGGGAATCTGATTAAAACAAACAGAATGCTGAAAGGCCTGGATAGAGTGGATGTGGAGGAGGTGTTCCCATTAATACAAGAGACTAGGACCCAAGGGCACAGCCTCAGAGTGAAGGGACAACTGTTTAGAATTGAGATGAGGAGGAAGTTCTTTAGCAAGAGGATGGTGAATCGGTGGAATTCATTGCCTCAGAGGGCTGTGGAGGCCAAGTCATTGAATGTATTTAAGACAGACATAGATAGGTTTTTGATTGGCAAGGGGATCAAGGGTTATGGACAGAAAGCAGGACAGTGGGGTTGAGAAACATATCAGCCATGATCAAATGACAGAATAAATTTGATGGGTTGAATAGCCTAATTCTGTTCCTGCATGTGTATGTTGGGGTGTGGGCAAAAGGAGATCTAGCACGTGCTGCTATCCTCAGAGACCGGGGTCAGACTGCTGCAACTCCTTGGAGGCAACAGCCTGATCTGCCATTTCATCTTCACTATCCACCTGTTTCCCTTGTGGTCTCCATTCCCCTGGTGATCAACAGGAAAAAGGGTCAAAACTTACAAACCACATGTTTGTACGCAAGCAGGTGGCAACATTCCATTGCCCTTGGCAACCTAGGAAAGACTTCCCATGACTTTTCTGGCCTTTCCCTCAAAAAAGAAGACATATTTATAACTAGCAAAGTCTGAGAGTTGTGTCATGGTTTAAACACAGGAGGCCATTCAGTCAATTGAGGCAATGTTGACCCCCTGCGAATGTTTCTTGTGTAAGTTTACCCGTGAGTATGGCTAATTATAGAACACATGGAAGAGGGAAGGGGATGTACCAATGGTTTCTCCTGTTGTGAAGCTCTCACAGCGTGTTCCTTATATTTCAAATTTTTCACGTAAAGTAAAGAAGTCATTCCCTCCATGCCCTGAGAACACTTACTGATCCAGTGATCGGGTGAAGAGTCTGGTTTCATTATCAATTTCTTTGAAACTCCATTCCAAACCAAAACTCTGTCACAAGGTTCATAATTAGAATATTTCCTTTCCTTGTTTCCGAGCTACATCTCAATGTTTTTCCGCAGGTGTCTGTATAATACAAGCCTCGACACTTCAACTGACAGTTACGATTTTCAAATATTTCCCTGGGGGATAGATTTTTGATTAGAGATGATAATAAATTAAGCAGCTGAACTTTCAAGTGAAACATTAATCCATTTTCCAGCTATTTCTGTTTTGATTTCTGATTTCCATTTGGAAATCTTATTTGGAGCTCTTATGAAAATATTTCTTATAGATGACTAATTAGAACAAAATGACACAATATGAAGTATAAGTGCTCTCTATCTGGATACCAGAATAATTAGATTGTAGATTGAGTGTATCGACTGATGTAACTTTGGTTTCTTCCCCCGAGTGCGTCTGATCTTGGTGAAGTGAGCTCATTCCACTATCTCTGTTTCAGCCATCTTATCTTTTTCTTTTGGAACTTCAACCTTTAAACATTAATCAATGTGTTTATTGTCCGAGCCTCAAACCTTCAAACTAATATCTTCAACAATCCCTTTTCCCACCTCCAGCCTGCTCTCTACCCTAACTTAAGTCTGACCTCTTCCATGAAGAACAAAAGGACATAAGTTAAAAATCACACAACACCAGGTTATAGTCCAACAGGTTTAATTGGAAGCACACTAGCTTTCGGAGCGTCGCTCCTTCATCAGGTGATTGATCAGGTGATCAGACAATCACCTGATGAAGGAGCGTCGCTCTGAAAGCTAGTGTGCTTCCAATTAAACCTGTTGGACTATAACCTGGTGTTATGTGATTTTTAACTTTGTACACCCCAGTCCAACACCGGCATCTCCGAATCAAAAGGACATAACCAGTCTTAACAGTGCCATATTCCATGCTTGTTGTCTATGTTGGTGTACGTTGCTATAGCTTCTGAACCATTACCATTATCCATAGAATAATTTCCAAGAATCTTGACTTATGCCGAAACAGTCTGATAAAACAGGAACTGCTACTTACATGTTTGAAGGGTCGATAAAGTACAAAATCAGCAATTTGGTTTTACCAATAGGTTAATGATTTGGTCACACGATAGAAGGAAATTTCCCCTGTCACATGTCAGAAATCTTGTGAGGTTATATTTCTTAAACATTTGCTTACCTTAGGATTAATTACTTGAGGGGATTTAAACGTATTGAATCAGAGGTTTGCTTTATATAGTAAAGGAGACAAAGCTGTTTAGAACACTAACTTATTTATTCTTAGAAGAATGGGTAGAGGGGATCTGATTGAAATGTGTAACATTCTGACAATCTATATGCAGGGATGATGTTTTCCCTGGCTGGTGAGTCTAAAACATGGGGACACAGGGTCAGATACAGGATAGATCATTTATAACTGAGATGAGGAAATACTTCTTCATTTAAATGTTGTAAATTCAGGAATTCTCTACCACAGAAAGCTTTGGAGGCAAAATCACTGAATACATTCAAGAAAGAGAGAGATGCATTTTTAGATTTTAGAGGCAACAACGAGTATGGTGAGAAAGCAGGAATATGGCTTTGAGACAAAGGATCAACCATGATCATATTGAATGGCAAACAGGCTTGAAGGGCTGAATGGCCTATTCCTGCTCCTGTTGGTGAAAACAGTTGGGATGAAGTCTCAAAGCTAGCCTGCCAACTAGAGCCTTCCAGCTAAAGTGGAGCAGCAGAGCTCCCAAGATACCTGCTCACTGCTTGTTAAAATATTGACAGAAATTGTAACCAGGCCACCATTATTCTATGGATTGGTGAAGTTGTGGATGGGAAATAGGGAAGAAATCCCTATAGAAGATCCTGGGCAGGTTGGAAGAGCCTGTAGGCCTAAATAGAGCCCTGTTGTCCCAGGCCTTCTACCAGGTGCCTACATCTGCTGGGTAATTAGGAGAGCAGTAAGACTCCCTGCCTTCTGGGTCCTGTTGGGCTTTGAATCCAAATTGATAAAGATGGACAAAATTAGTACTTTAGGACCATGTCCAACTCTATTGCTGTTCTCCTCTATTCCAGTTCTGAGGAAGGGTCACAGAACCCGAAATGTTAATTCTGATTTCTGTCCACAGATGCTGCCTGACATGCTGAGCATTTTCAGCCATTTCTGTTTTGGTTTCTGATTTCCAGCATCCACAGTTGTTTTGGATTCTAATTTAGTATTTCTCTCACTGGCACACCCACATCGAAGAATTTCTGCTCCTGTCTCCAACAGGATTTCCGTTCCAATCTTTTTTCTGGTCCATTGTCATTAAATTTCACTCTCGCTCCTGGTATTTGACAAGGTATTTGCTAAAACTCATTTCCACAGCCACATCACATTCCTCAGTGACTGCTTCTGGCTCAGACTCACGCTACATGGATTCCAACCCAAGTTTCATCCCTCGTGCTTTGAATCCACGCAGGATCATTAAAAAAAATTAAAATAATAGTTATGAGAAAGGGTCACTGAACCTGAAATGTTAAATTTGATTTCTGTCCGTAGATACTGCCAGACCTGCTGAGCTTTCCCAACAATTTCTGATTTTGTTTCTATTCCTGATCTTGTAGACCCCAAAAACACAACCTCAAATTTCAGATGAAGCCCACAATGATGATGGGCAGGTTCACTGCAAGATGCAACTGCCTTGTGAGGGAAGTATTCACAAAGTGAATTCATTTGAGGCTGTGAAGAATTATTTGAAGTGCTCACCCTTGTTCCCTCCCTGGGTCCCAAGATTTGTCATTCCAAGCTTCCAGTGAAAGCAATGCTTCCTGTGGCTTCATGCTACAAAAATCAAATCTCATCGCTTCAGTCCCTGCCAATGTCAATCTGGCTCCAGCTTTGTCTCCATTAAGTTCCTGACCTCAACCTTGGATAAGTTCAAGATTGTAGAACACTATCATTGCACGCACAATTGTATGCACTCACATACTCTTTCTTTTCACTTCCTGGGATGGCTAAAAATACTATCATTTTTATTACAGAATCTTTAATGTGCAAAAAACAGCCAATCAGCCAATCAGTGCCTTAACTGATTCTATCATCTAGTGCCAATATCCTGCCTTTTCCCCATTTTCTTACACACTATTTCTATCTCTATAATCATCCAACACCTCTCTTGAATGCCTCAATTGAACGTGCCTCCACCACATTTCTGGGTTTATCCACAATTCACACAGTTTACTCTTCAAGAGTAAAAAACAACAGTAAAACATCAGTAGCACTTGGAAGTGAACGTATTGGTCGTACTGGAGCTCTATTTTCATGGTTTTCTAATATAACAGAGCACACAAATTTAGCCATCGTTTGCGAGAATTGGAGCTACTGTACGATGATGCCTCAGAACTTGAAAGCTTTTCACATTCAAGGTGACATTAAATAAATAGCACTGGGCTCCTGAAACAGCACGTAGTTTACATAGCTCTGTCTCTGAATTGCTTTCAACTTAAAACCTGCTACAAGGCTGCAAAAGCCCCATGCCAGCTGTCACCATAGCAGCAGATTTTGCCAAACCCAAGTTGCAGCTTAGGGTTCAGTTATATGAAATAGACAAGTTGACTCCAGTGCCTAAAGCTGACTGTGGATTAGAAGTAAATCAAGGAGATTTGTAATGAAGCTTAGCAATAGGAGTGCATTTTGTAGGCAATTCACAACATGTCCTGGTGCGTGAAGTGAGGGAAAATGAATGCAATGTATCAGTGAAGCATGTGAAATGTGTGTGTGAGTTTGTGTGTGTGGTAGAGTCATAGAGTAATACAGCATGGAAACAGGCCCTTTGGCCCAAACTGGTCCATGTTAACTATGGCGCCCACTCAACCGGTTCCAATAGGTTGCATTTGATCCATATCCTTCTAAATCCTTTCCATCCATCCATGTACCTATCCAAATGTTTGTTAAAGTTGCTATTGTACCTGCCTCAACCACTTTCTCTGGAAGCCCGTCCCATATACGCACCACTCTCTATGTGAAGAGTTTGCCCCTCAGGCCCTCTTAAATCTTTCCCCTCTCACCTTAAACCTATGCCCTCTAGTTTTCAATTCCCCATCCCTGAGAAAAAGACCATGTGCATTCATCCTATTTATGCCCTTCATGATTATATACACCTCAATAAGGTCATCCCTCATTCTTCTACATTCGAAAGAATAAAGTCCTTTCCTGGTAAATCTCTCTTTATAACTCTGGCCTACTAGCCCTGGCAACATATTTGTAAATCTTCTTTGCACTCTTTCCAGTTTAACTATGTCTTTCCTATAATAGGGTGACCAAAACTGTTCACAATACTCCAAGTGCAGCCTCACCAATTACTTATACAACTGTGACATAACATCCTAACCCCTCACCGCAGTGCCTTGACCGATGAAGACCAGCATGCTAAATGCCTTCTTCACCACTACTAGCTGTGACACCACTTTCAACAAAATATGTACTTGTACTCCAAGGTCCCTCTGTTCCACAATACTCCTCAGGACCTTACCATTTACTGTATAAGCCCTACCTTGATTTGACTTTCAAAAGTGAAACACCTCACATTTACCTGCCAATCCTCAGCCCACTTCCCCATTTGATCAACATTTATGAAAATAACAAATAACAGAAGTCCCAGCACTGACCCCTGAGGCACACCACAAGTCACAGGCCTCCAGTCCGAGAAACAACCTTCAACCTTCAATCGTCAAGCATCACCCTCTGCCTCCCACCATTGAGAAGAAAGTGAGGACTGCAGATGCAGGAGAGTGAGATTTTCAGCATTCCTGATGGAAGGCTTATATCTGAAACGCTGACTGTCCTGCTCCTTGGATGCTGCTGTGCCTTCTCCAGCACCACACTTTTCAACTTTTCCTACTATTAAGCCAATTTTGAATCCAATTAGCGAGCTCTCCCCTGGATCCCATGCGAGCTAACCTTCATGAAAAGCCTGCCGTGTGGGATCTTGTCAAAGGCCTTACTGATGTCCATATAGACAACATCCACTGCCTATCCTTATCTATCCTCTTGATTACCTCTTCGAAAACACTAAAAGATTCGTCAGACATGACTTCCCATTCATAAATCCATGCTGTCTATATCCCTAATCAGACCTTGACTATCCAAGCGTTGGTTGATCCTTCCCCTCGGTTTCCTCTCCAATGACCTGCCTACCATTGATGTCAGACTCATTCGTCAATAGTTCCTTGGCTTGTCTTTGCTATCTTTCTTAAACAATGGAACGACAGTAGCCACCCTCCCAACATCCGGAACTAACGATGAAGCAAAAATCTCTGCAAAGGGGCCTCTGCAATTCCTTCCCTCGCCTCCCACAGTATCTGAGGATGGACTTGATTTGGCCCAGGGGATTTAGAACATAGAAGAATACAGCGCAGTACAGGCCCTTTGGCCCTCGATGTTGCGCCGATCCAAGCCCACCTAACCTATACTAACCCACTATCCTCCATATACCTAACCAATGCCCGCTTAAATGCCCATAAAGAGGGAGAGTCCACCACTGCTACTGGCAGGGCATTCCATGAACTTACGACTCGCTGAGTGAAGAACCTACCCCTAACTTCAGTCCTATATCTACCCCCCCTTAATTTAAAGCTATGCCCCCTTGTAATACCCGACTCCATACGCGGGAAAAGGTTCACACTGTCAACCCTATCTAACCCCCTAATCATCTTGTACACCTCAATCAAGTCACCCCTAAACCTTCTTTTCTTTAATGAAAACAGCCCCAAGTGTCTCAGTCTTTCCTCATACGATCTTCCTTCCATACCAGGCAACATCCTGGTAAACCTCCTCTGCACCCGTTCCAGTGCCTCCACATCCTTCCTATAGTATGGCGACCAAAACTGCACACAATATTCCAGATGCGGCCGCACCAGAGTCTTATACAACTGCATCATGAGCCCAGGACTCCAGAACTCAATTCCTCTACCAATAAAAGCCAGTACTCCATATGCCTTCCTCACCGCACTATTTACCTGGGTGGCAACTTTCAGAGATCTGTGTACATGGACACCAAGATCCCTCTGCTCATCCACACTACCAAGTATCCGACCATTAGCCCAGTACCCCATCTTTTTGTTATTCTTCCCAAAGTGAATCACCTCACACTTAGCTACATTAAATTCCATTTGCCACCTTTCTGCCCAGCTCTGCAGCTTCTCTATATCCTGCTGTAACCTGCCACATCCTTCCTCACTGTCAACAACTCCTCCGACTTTCGTATCATCCGCAAACTTGCTCACCCAACCTTCTAACCCCTCTTCCAGGTCATTTATAAAAATGACAAACAGCAATGGTCCCAAAACAGATCCTTGCGGAACACCGCTAGTAACTGCACTCCAAGATGAAGTAACTGCACTCCACTCTACACCTTAATGCACTTTAAGGCTGCAAACACCTCCTCTCTGTTAATATGTATGCAGTCTAAAACATCCTCAATTGTTTCCCTGACTTCCTTAGCATCCATGATTCTCTCCTGAGCAAACACTGAGGAGAAATATTCATTAAAAATATCCCCACCTCCTGTGGCTCCACATATGCTGATCTTTAAGGGGACCTATTCTCTCCCTAACCACCCATTTACTCTTAATACAGCTATAGAACCTTTTGGGATTATCTTTAACCTTATCTGCCAGATCCATCTCTTACCCTCTTTTCGCTCTTCTGATTTCTCTCTTAAGTGTGCTGCTACACTTTTTATAGTCATCAGGGATTCATTTGAGCCCAATTGCTTAAACCCAATGTATCTCTGTGTGCGTAGATGTGCATGTGTGTCTGTGTATGAGAGTGTGTGTGTGAGCATGCCTTGATGTGTGTGCGTGTGAATGTGGGTATGTGTGAGTCTGTCTATGTGTGTCTGTGTTATGTGAATGTATGTGTGTGAATGTGTGTGTATGTGAGTGAGTGTCTGTGTACATGTGAGTATGTGTGAGACCGTGTTTGTGTGTGTGTGTATGTGTATGTGTGTGTGTGACGAATGTGTCTTTGTGAATCTGCATGCTTGTGAATGTATGGGAAAAGACCTTATCTATTTACGCTATCCATGCCCCTCATGCCTCTCTATAAAGTCATCCCTCAGTCTCCAACACTCCAGGGAAAACAGCCCTAGCCTATTCAGCCTCTCCCTATAACTCAAACCGTCCGATTTGGTAACATCCTTGTACATCTTTTCTGAACCCTTTCTAGTTTCACAATATCCTATAGGAGGGAGACCAGAATTGCACACAATATTCCAAACGTGGCCTAACCAAAGTCCTGTAGAGCCGAATCATGACCTCCCAACTCCTGCACTCAGTACTCTGACCAAGAAAGGAAAGCATACCAAACGCCTTCTTCACTATCCTATCTACCTATAACTCTACTTTCAAGTAACTATGAATTTGTTCTCCAAAGTCTCATTGTTTAGTAACACTCCCCAGGACCTTACCATTAGGTTTATAAGTCCTGCCCTGATCCTTTGGCCCATCTGATCAAGATCCTCAATTGTGCTCTGAGTTAACCTTCTTCACTGTCCACTATTCCTCCAATTTCGGTGTCATTTACAAATTTACTGACTATACCTCCTATGTTCATATCCAAATCATTTATATAAGTGAATAAAGTAGCGGACCCAGCACCGATCCTTGTGGCACTCCACTGGTCACAGGGATCCAGTCTGAAAAACAACCCTCCACCATAACCCTCTGACTTCTATCTTAGAGCCAGTTCTGTATCCAGTTCTGTATTCTGTATCGAACTTGTTCTCCCTGTATTCCACGTGATCTAACCTTGCTAACTAATCTACCATGAGGAACTTTGTCAAAGGCCTTACTGAAGTCCACATAGATCATGTTCACTGTTCGGAACTTACTCTGGGTCCAGTTCCTCCAATACTTTTGATGTGACCAGACTGTATTCTGCCTCTTGCACCCAGAGCATCTCGGAAGAAACTCATCTTCTTCTGCAGGTGGTAAACGCGTCATGGCTATGACATCCGTCATGTCCATCTCAGACTCCAAGGTTTCTTCGGTGCTAGATGGAGGAGGAGAACTCAAGGGTTCTGACAACCTTTGTGAGTGTTCTGATGGGCCAGGTATGTTTTGCTCCTGCCCCAATTGTGAGTTTGCAGATTTTATGTGGACCCCCTCACCTACCCGGTCTTTGTATGTCACTGAGATCTGACGTTGCATTGAGTATGCTTCTTACTCAGACAGGGCCATTTCCATGGCTCCAACACCCTGAAATAAACTATCTCCCTCGCTTAGAGGAGCCTTGTGTCACTCATTAGCATTCCTGATGCCATTTCATTGCCCCCCACCCCCATCCCCACCCCGCCCATGAGGTCCACAAAGATCAGATCTTGATGAAGGGTTTATGCTCGAAACGTTGATTTTCCTGCTTCTCGGATGCTGCCTGACCACCAGCTGTGCTTTTCCAACACTACACTCTTTGACCCTCATCTCCAATATCTGCAGTCCTCACCTTCTCCTAGAAGATCAGATTTAACCAGGTACAGAGTCCTCTTCCCATTAGCAACTCTGTGGGATCTATCCCTGTATTAACATGAAGAGTAATCCTATAACCAAACAGGAATTGGGACAACTTGGTATCGTCTGAAGCTGCAGGCTGTTTCTTTAAGTTTTCTTCAAAGTTTAGACTGCTCTTTCTGCCAGACCATTGGACAATGGATCTTATGAAGTTGTCCTTATACGTCGAATGTCATTCGACTTTAGGAAATACTCAGATTTCCTGCAGTAAGTGATGATCTGTTATCTGTGACCAACACTTCCAGGATTCTGTGTATTGCAAAAGATATCATTGTCCCCGTGTTTGACGAATGAACTCTGTGGACTTCCAACCACTTTGAACCAGAGTATCTTTGATCGCCCTCACTTTATCTTCCAACAGGTGTAACTTGGTCTTGTCCTGCAGACCAATAGCTCACGCGGCATGCCTGTA
The DNA here is from genome assembly GCF_037043375.1 of Chiloscyllium plagiosum. Classification (NCBI taxonomy): domain Eukaryota; kingdom Metazoa; phylum Chordata; class Chondrichthyes; order Orectolobiformes; family Hemiscylliidae; genus Chiloscyllium; species Chiloscyllium plagiosum. Next base: position 64,724,796 of record NW_028270158.1, on the reverse strand, counting down.
ACATACATTTTCCCCTTCTAAGGCTATGCCTGTCTTAAAGAAACATCCACAGACTATGTCCAAGTTCTCTAAGGTCGCCTTAATAGTCTTCCCTGTTATCAGCACAGTTAAATGACCACCTCAGATAGACCTTGTAAAATGTTTTGCACTGTCCACTGAAAACTGACGCAGGCTGATGATACCCCAGATGGCAGAATCATATAGTGGTACAAAGCCTTCTGCGTTTTAATTGTCACATACTGCAGGGAATCCTCATCTAACCAGAATTGCAAGTACACATGACTCATGTCCAGCTTTGTGAAGGACACCCCCTGCCAGCTTTGCATATAAATCCTCTGTACAAGGGATTGGGTATTCATCCAGCTGTGAGAGTGGTTTACTGTTTGTTTAAAATCCCCACAAAGGCTAATTGACCAGTCGGGCTTCAGAATCTGTACAGCTAATGCTGCCCATTCCGCACACTGGACTGGTTTAATGATTCCTTCACTTACCTGTCACCTGATTTCTGCCTCTATGTTTGCCCATAAGGCAAATGGCATGGGGTGGGTCTTGCAGAATCATGGACTTGCTTCCTGGTCAACATGCAAGGTAGTCTTGGCACCTTTAATAGTCCCTTCACCTTTCTGAAAAGCCTCTGGGTGTTTAATTAGGACTTCACCCAGGCCCGTTACTTTCTAATCAAAAAATGTTGAGCCAGTCAAAGTGAACCTTTCTCAACCAATTTCATCCAATCAGGCTTGGGCACAAAGTTTTTACTATAACCAGTGATAACTGAACAAGCTGCTTCTCATACGAGACTGTTATACTTTAAAATGTTCCCCAGTGTAGGTTCTTAGACTGGATGAGATCTTACACAAACCTAAGTGTTGGAGTCCAGAGTAAATTTTATTAAAGACAGATTCTGCAAACACTGAAACAGCCACACTGGTATTGACCTCCATTAGAACCGGGTGACCATTTAACCAGACATTTATTTTGATTGGTTCTGATTTGGATGCTGCTAAGCCATTGAACGGTCCCAAGCCAAATGTAGCTGGGCTTTCCAGGGTGTGCACTCTCCTGGAGAATGGCCTACTGAATTCAGCCTAGTGGGACTCTTTTTCTGTCTCAAGTCTGCATACTGGCAGCAATTACAAAGAAAACATTAACCATTTGGCCGAGGCTTGGACTTGTCTTGCATTTTGCTGTGGGCTGATCTAGGGTCGCTCTGTTCAGGATATGCCCTGAGTGAGGCCATGCAATGGCTCTCACTCAAGTGTTGACCCTAAGCTCAGTCTGCCTTGCAAAGTTGTCCATTTCCATCGGCATATCCTGTAACACTTGCCGCATTTTTCTAGTGACAAAAGTAGTGCCTGTTTGAAGTCCAGTTGTGCTTGAGCTGTTAGGCTCTTTTGCATGTTTACATTGCTAATCCCACGTACTAAATAGTCTCTCAGCATCTCTATTAAGGTTAAACTAAAGTCACATGCTTCTGCCAGTCATCTTAACCTTGTCAAACATCTCAACACAGATTCCCCTGATTCTCGAACTGCTGATTAAAACTGATAGCATCTTAGAGGAGGCTTGGGATTGTAATACTCCTTAACTAAACCCATAAACTTTTAAAAGGTTGCAGTATCTGGTACCTCAGAAAATGTCAGGCTTCCAATAACTGAAAAAGCTGGGGTCCACAAGCTGACAGAAGAATTACTCGCTGCTTTTCATCTGCCCCAATGTGAGTTGCCTGAAAAAAAAATCACTTTCTTTCTACACACAGAGCCCAGTCTTTAATGGCAAGATCAAATGAGTTGGGCTTCCCAAATAATGGCACAATGGCAGAAATGATTGCCCTAACTGAAAGAGCACTGTTGCGAGCGAATATCTCTGGAAGCGTATTGATTTCTCTTGTTGCCACTAAACTAACTCCACAGAGGCTGGTATCCTGTCACCAAGTCACCCTTTACCTACACATACATAGTACATGATACTGACCCAGCTAACACAGAAGCAGTTCCTGGAGTGAACAGAACCCCAGACACTTCTGTTTATATCTGTCAGCCAGGGCTCCTTGATTGAACTTGGTTAACAGTCACAATCAGGGAACTCAGGGTCCGGCATGCGTCCAGAGTCACACTGGCACTTGGGAGGGGGTGGAGCCTCATCCAGCACAGCACATGCTCGGCAGACTGACCTCATTACAATTATAACAGCTGCATGTATGTGTGTGTATGAGTGTGTGTGTGCACGTGTGTGAGAGAGAGTGCGCATGATTATGCATGTGAGTGTGTGAGTACATGTTTGTGAGAGAATGTTTGTGTGTATATGTGTGCGTGTGTGTGTGTGTTTGTGTATGTACATGTGTGTGTGAGTGTGTGCGTGTCTGTGTGCATGTGTGTGGGTGAATCTGTGTGTGTATATGCGTGAATCCATGTGTGTATGAGTTTGCATGAATATGTGTGAGTGCGTGTGAGTGTGGGTATTGGTGAGTGAGTTGTGAGTGTATGAGTGTGCATGTGTGAGTATGTGTGCATGTAGGAGTATGAGTGTGCACGAATGTGTATGTGTGAATGTATATGTGTGTGAGGGTGTGTGTGTGAGTATGTTTGTGAATGTGTATATGGAAGTGAGTGTATGTGTGAGTGTGTGAGTCTGTGTGTGAGTGTGTGTGTGTGTGTAGAAAGGTGAGACAGCAGGGAGGTAAACTATCTGCTTGCAAATTGCTATTACCCAGAGTTCACCATTGAAGAGGCTGCTGGGAACTGATTTGATTGTAATTTACAAAATGAGATTGGGTATTGATTTGTTTAAAGAAACGGGTTGCAGAATTGCAGTAGTTCTGTCAAAGAGACATCACCGGCACAATGGGCACAGTGGTTTCCAATCTGTAATGTATGATTCCGTGTGTCTAACTCCACCCTGAAACTGGACCAAAGTGAATCAGTCGTGACCGTGGCTGAGGTTTCTAAAGAACAAAACCTAGCTTCCCCTCTCTCCTTGCTTTGAGAGGATTGCTTTAGTCTCCAATCATCCCCTGTGGTTCGGGTGAACTGACCTGACACAGGAGTCTGTGAAAAGCTTTTCTGATCTGCAGATCCTGCTTGAAAAAACAGAGGAGGCTTCTGAACAAATCTGCTCTCACTTGAAAGTTAATCGTTCAAAAGACTCGGGATTGAGCCAAAAGCCAGTGACAATGCTCGTTTTTGTTGTGATTGAAAGATTGACCATGTGTAGCCGCAATACCCGCACTCCATTGCAGATGAGCACATCACAACTTGCATAAAGTCATAGAGTCATACAGTACAGAAACAGACCCTTCAGTCCAACTCAACCATGCCAACCAGACATTCCAATCTGACCTAGTCCCATTTGTTAGCATTGGCTCATATTCCTGTAAACCCTTCCTATCCATATACCAATCCAGATGCGTTTTAAATTGTACCAGCCTCCATCACTTCCTATGGCAGCTCATTCCATACATGTCCCTCCCTCTGCGAGAAAGTGTTACACCTCAGGTCCTTTTTAAACCTTTTCCCTCTCACTTAAACTTTTGCCCTCTCATTTTGCACTCCCCCATCCTTGGGAAAAAAATCTTGGCTATTCACCTTATCCATGCTTCTCACGATTTTATAAACCTCTATAAGGACACCCCTCATCTTTTGATGCTCCAGGGAAAACAGCCCCAGCCTATTCAGCCTCTCCCTATAGCTCAAACCCTCTAAACGTGGCAACATCCTTGTAAATCTTTTCTGAACCTTTTCTAATTTAACCACAGGGGGAACAGAATTGCAGAGTAATCTTGATTAGTGAAGCTATCAGAGTTCATTCAACACTAGATGATTTCCCTCATGGAGACTGAGGGTGTGAGTTTGGGTGGAAGAGTGAGCAGACTGACCGGCAGACTGGCATCTGGCCATGAAGTGTAAGGCACCGGTCAACCAAGTTCCCACAGTCGTGGAGGGTCTGCATGGCAAAGAGAGGAGAGGCGGTTTCACGTGACCCTCCCCTGGGCAGTTGGCTCAGAGGATGTGTGGGAACCAATGCAGTGATCGAGTGTGATAGGGGATTACAAGGTTCAGTAATCAGACCTTTTCAATCTGTGCACTGGACTGTGCTGCATAATAGAAGTCTCACACCAGCTCTTTCTTTCTCTCTCTCTCTCTCTCTCTCTGTCTCTCTCTTTCCTTGTGGGCTGTCCCGAATAAATTGTGGTTGATTAAGACAGACGTGAAATGGAAGCTCCCTCAGTCTGGATAATGTATGGTGCTGCTGGCAGTTTAAACTGTGCCCTGCACCTGCAGATGATGGAAACAAATCCTGTTCTACAAGCTGGACAAGCGCAGAGTTTAACCCAGGAATTATACTTCCATTGTCAGCTGAGCCTCACTTTCCACATCGAGTTATTTCTTTATCAATGCTGGGTGATCTTCTTTGGGGGTGAAGAAGTAAATTCAACCAATTGGTCTCCCAGCTGGCCAGGGTAACTTACACAAAAGCAATAAAGCTATTTAAACTTGCAATAATTCTTAGAAATGAACAGCCCAGTCATACTAAAGCTCTATTTTGAAATGTAAAAGATGCGTCAGACCACAATATATCATTCGCAGGTTTCACTGGGTTAGCTGTCTGGTCCCAAACCTGACACATTACACAGATTCACTGTACAATTCCCATCATTTGGTTTGTGCTTTTAATCAAGTAAGAATCTAATATGCAGAATGATACGGGGAAAATTTTGTTAATTCCGGCGAGATTGGGACCAGAGGTGGACGGCTGAAGAGGCACATTCATGAAGGGTGGGGTCGGGTGGGGCAGTGATGACTGTCTGCCCATTAGTGATATGGAGCTTATTAAAGCAATTAACAGGCCATTTATATCCAATACGGATGGCATGGTGACTCAATGGTTAGCACTGCTGTCTCATAGCACCAGGGACCTGGGTTCGATTCCACTCTTGGGTAACGGTCTGTGTGGAGTTTGCACATTCTCCCTGTGTCTGTGTGATCTTCTTTCCAGAGTCCAAAGAAGATAGATGGGTGGCCATGCTAAATTGCCCATAGTGAGCAGGCTAGGTGGATTAACCATGGGTTGGAGGGATAGGATAGAGAGATGGGTCTGAATGGGGTTCAGTACACACTTAATTGGCTGAATTGCCTCCTCCTGCACCGTTGGAATTCTATGATAATATTCTCAGACTTAACTGGGAGCAATAATTGCTGGAGAACAGCCAAGGCATAGAGATGACTTCCCAATGGACCAAAGCAGGATCCTGCATAGTTTTAAACCTCTCCCACTCAATTCTGGGAGCAGACAAACTGAGATTTGTCCAATCATGCCATGGGGTGCTCTGTGAAGGAATTCCATCTCCACACAGCAGCCTGACAGCTGTGACCAATTCCTCTCTAAAATCTGTAAAGAGCCTTCAGAAAGTGCCTCTACATTTCAATGATGGAGTTCCTGTTCTCTCAGTGCTGGAGGGACCACCTTCCCTTCATCATTGGATGGAGTTCTCAGAGGTTCCCATTAGCACACCGACTCCTCAAAAATTGACCCTCAAGGATCCCAAGGAAAGAGAGAGAGAGAGAGAGAAAGAGAGAGAGAAAGAGAGAGAGAGCATGTGTGTCACACAGAGTCATATAAAACAGGCTCTTTGGTCCAACCAATCCATGCCCAACATAATCCCAAATTAAATTTGTCCCACCTGCCTGCTCCTGGGCCCACATCCCTCTAATTTTTTTCTTTTCATGTACTTATCCAAGTGTCTTTTAAACATTGCAACTGTGCCCACAACCATCACTTCCTCAGGAAATTCATTCTACACCTTCTGTGTAAAACAATTTGCCACTCATGTCTTTTTTAAAATCTCTCTCCTCTCGCCTTAAAAATGTGCCCCTAGCCTTGAAATCCCCCATCCTAGAGAAAAGACATTGACCATTAACTCCATCTATACCCCCATTATTTTATAAATCTCTATAATGTTATTCTCAACCTCCTATGCTCCAGTGAAGAAAGTCCTAGCCTATCCAGCCTTTCTTTATAACTCAAACCTTCCATACCCAGTAAACCTCTTCTGAACCCCCTCTCGCTTGATAATATCCTCCCTCTAAGAGGTGACCAGAAGTGCATTTTGTACTCCAGAGGAAGCCTTGAACAACTTCAACATGACTTTCCAACTCCTACACTCAAAGGACTAAACAATAAAAGCAAGCTTGCCAAATGCCTTTTAACCATCCTGTCTATATGTGACACAAACTTCAAAGAATTATGTATCTGAGCCCCTAGGTTCCACTGTTCTACAAAACTACACAAGGCCCTACCATTAATTGTATAGGTCCTGCCCATGTTTGTTGTATCGAAATGCAATACAGGGCCATCGCCATATCCGCAGAGTTAAGTTACCTTGGTTTCAGTTACACACGGTTTATCGCGGCCCGAACATATTGCGTGTGTGTGTGAGTGTTTGTGTCTGTGTGTGAGTCTGTGTGTGTGTCTGTGTGTGTGTGCGTCTGTGTGTGCGTCTGTGTGTGTGTGTCTGCGTGTGTGTCTGTGTGTATGTGTGTCTGTGTGTGTGTGCGTCTGTGTGTGCATCGGTGTGTGTGTGTCTGTGTGTGCGTCTGTGTGTGTCTGTGTGTGCGTGTCTGTGTGTGCGTCTGTGTATGCCTGTGTGTGTATCTGTGTGCGTCTGTATGTGTATGTGCGTGTCTGTGTGTGCGTCTGTGTGTGTGTCTGTGTGTGCGTCTGTGTGTGTATCTGTGTGCGTGTGTCTGTGTGTGTGTCTGTGTGTGCGTCTGTGTGTGTGCGTCTGTGCGTGTGTGCGTCTGTGTGTGCGTCGGTGTGTGTGTTTGTGTGTGCGTCTGTGTATGCCTGTGTGTGTGTCTGTGTGCGTCTGTATGTGTGTGTGCGCGTCTGTGTGTGTGTCTATGTGTGTGTCAGTGTGTGTGTTTGTGTGTGCGGATCTGTGTGTGTGTCTGTGTATGTGTGTGTGTTTGTGTGTGTGTGTCTGTGTATGTATGTGTGTGTGTTTGTGTGTGTGTCTGTGTGTGTGTGTGTGTGTGTGTGTCTGTGTGTGTGTCTATGTATGTGTGTGTGTTTGTGTATATACTTTGCTTCCAGGTGCCCATTTCTGTGGGATCCAGGTATCCAGGTTCACAGATGAAAATTCAGACCCTATTTTTGCCTCCACACCTAACATACTGTATTATACTTGTTGCAGGGGGGTGGGGTGGGGAGGTGTGGGTCAGTTAGCTTAATTAAAGGTTCAGATAGCTTGGTTAGATGTTTGAAAATGTTACTTGGGGGTTGGTTAGTTTAGTTAGAGGGTCAGTTACCTTCGGGAGATTTGTTAGCTCAGTTAGAGGGTCGGTTAGCTTAGATGGGGGAATTGAGTAGCTTAGTTAGGGGTCAGCTAACTCAGTTAGAGGATCAGATAACATGGTTAGGGGGTCAGTTAGCTCAATTAGAGGGTCAGTTAGCTCAGTTACGAGGCTGGATAGCTTAGTTAGGGAGTCAGTTAGCTCAGTTAGAGGGTGGGTTAGCTTAGTTAGGGGATCAGTTAACTTAGTTGGGGGGACAGGTGGCTTAGTTAGAGGTCAGACTGCTTAGTTAGAAGCTTTGTTAACTCAGTTAGAGATTCAGTTAGCTTAGCTAGTTGTTAGTCCAGAACAACACCAGTTACACAAGTTCAGTTCCTGCATTGGCTGGGGTCACCATGATGGTCATATCTTTGTCCATTGCCTGAGGTGGGGTGACCCTGAGGTTAAGTTCATTCTCCATTGAAAGAGTGATACTGAATGAAACAGTCTCTTCCCCAGGACTGGTGTCATTGTGTTACTAATGGGAAGCTCAAGGTACAGGTCATGAGTTTGCTTACAATGCACAACAAGAAAATCATGGAGCTGAATGTGCAGTTTTTTAAAATCTGTTTGATCTTCCAACAATAGCAGATACTGCAGCAACACTGTGTAGAAAGAAAGAACTTATATTTCTTTTGAGCCTTACACCACTTCCAAATATCCCAAACAGTCAAGAGTTTTGAAGTGTAAAGATTGTTATAATGTAGGAAAGGAAGCAACCATTTTTACCCAGCAAGATCCCACAAACAGCAGTGAAATCAATGATTGGACAATCTGGTTTTCCGGTGCTGCTTAAGGGGTAAATATTGGCTGGGAAACTAAGACAGGCTCTTCTTTCAAATAACAATGTGCTGCTTCTCCATCTGTACAGCCACTTGAAAGGGCAAGTCGGACCGGGTGAACATCTCATTTGAAAGACGGTACCTCCAATCATGCAGCACTCCCCCAGGCACTGCAATAGAGTCATCCTTGTGATAGGCACAATGTTAACCCACAACTTTCTCATAAGCAGGGTAGCTACCCCTGAACTCTGCCTGAGCCTCAGAGAAACACCGTTGTGTTGTAATAGAGGCTGTAGGATTGCATCTGTCACTCTAGCTCCAGTACATCATGGGACACAAGGTAAAATTCAAATGCTTTTCCATTTACCAAGATGACTAATTAATTCCATTATATATATCAGGTTTTAAACAGATCTATTGACCAGGAAGCAAAATGGAGTTGCCATGTAGAATAGAATCTCTACAATTGGCCCATCAAGTCCACACTGACCCTCCAAAGAGTCTCCCACCAGATCCATTCCCCTACCCCATTACTCAACATTTCCCCTGACTAATGCACCTCACCTAGACATCCTTGAACACTATGAGCAATTTAGCATGGCCAGTTCATTTTAGCTGCACACCTTTAGACTGTGAGAGGAAACCAGAGCACCCAGAAGGCATGGGGAGATTGCAAACTGCACACAGACAGTTGCCCAAGGCTGGAATCAAACGCGGGTCCCTGGTGCTGTGAGGCAGCAGTGCTAACCACTGAGTCACTATGCTGCAAGCCTTGCCTGAAAAGAGTGCTCTTTGCAAAATGGATATCATGCTTAACACCCTTCAAGCACAGCAGCCCCCTATTGGCAATACAGGATTGGTCCATTTACTCTCATATCTTGCTATTTAATCATAGATTATGTTTCAGAACCGTAGTGTTACAAAATACTTTCAGCTGGATATAACCTCCTGCGATGACTTTGGGTGAGTTGGAGGCTGAGTCCATTTTGAGGGCATGGCCTCAATAATATCAATAATAGGCTTGAGAGCAAGGGTCTCTAGGGCAACCTGTCATGTCATCCTGCTCGGAGGAGAAAGAGAGGTCTGCAGATGCTGGAGATCAGAGATGGAAATGTGTTGCTGGAAAAGCGCAGCAGGTCAGGCAGCATCTAGGGAACAGGAGAATCGATGTTTCGGGCATTAGCCCTTCTTCAGGAATGAGGAAAGTTGGTCCAGCAGGCTAAGATAAAAGATAGGGAGGAGGGACTTGGGGGAGGGGCGTCGGAAATGTGATAGGTGGAAAGAGGTCAAGGTGAGGGTGATAGGTCAGACTGGGGTGGGGGCGGAGAGGTCGGGAAGAAGATTGCAGGTTAGGAAGGCGGTGCTGAATTTGATGGATTTGACTGAGACAGGCTGGAGGGAGGGGAAATGAGGAAACTGGTGAAATCCGAGTTCATCCCTTGTGGTTGGAGGGTTCCTAGCCGGAAGATGAGGCGTTCTTCCTCCAACTGTCGTTTCGCTGTGGTCTGACGATGGAGGAGTCCAAAGACCTGCATATCCTTGGTGGAGTGGGAGGGGGAATTGAAATGTTGAGCTACAGGGTGGTTGGGTTGGTTGGTCCGGGTGTCCCAGAGGTGTTCTCTGAAACGCTCTGCAAGTAGCCGGCCTGTCTCCCCAATATAGAGGAGGCCACATCGGGTGCAGAGGATGCAATAGATGATATGTGTGGAGGTGCAGGTGAATCTGTGGCGGATATGGAAGTTTCCTTTGGGGCCTTGGAGGGAGGTGGGCGGCACGGTGGCACAGTGGTTAGCACTGCTGCTTCACAGCGCCAGAGACCTGGGTTCAATTCCCGCCTCAGGCGACTGACTGTGTGGAATTTGCACATTCTCCCCGTGTCTGCGTGGGTTTCCTCCGGGTGCTCCGGGTTCCTCCCACAGTCCAAAGATGTGCAGGTCAGGTGAACTGGCCATGCTAAATTGCCCATAGTGTTAGGTAAGGGATAAATGTAGGGATATGGGTGGGTTGCGCTTCGACGGGTCGGTGTGGACTTGTTGGGCTGAAGGGCCTGTTTCCACACTGTAAGTAATCTAATCTAATCTAAAGGTGTGGGCGCAAGTCTTGCACTTCCTGCGGTTGCAGGGGAAGGTGTCGGGAGTGGAGGTTGGGTTGGTGGTGGTGGTGGACCTGACGAGGGAGTCACGGAGGGAGTGGTCTTTACGGAATGCTGATAGGGGAGGGGAGGGAAATATATCCTTGGTGGTGGGGTCCGTTTGGAGGTGGCGGAAATGACGGCGGATGATGCGCTGTACATGGACGTTAGTGGGGTGGTAGGTGAGGACCAGTGGGGTTCTGTCCTGGTGGCGGTTGGAGGGGCGGGGTTCAAGGGCGGAGGATCGGGAAGTGGAAGAGATGCGGTGGAGGGCATCGTCGACCACGTCGGGGGGGAAATTGCGGTCCTTGAAGAAGGAGGCCATCTGGGATGTGCGTTTTTGGAACTGGTCCTCCTGGGAGCAGATGCGGCGGAGTCGAAGGAATTGGGAGAATGGGATGGCGTTTTTACAGGGGGCAGGATGGGAGGAGGTGTAGTCCAGGTAGCTGTGGGAGTCGGTCGGTTTGTAGTAGATGTCCGTGTTGATTCGGTCGCCTGAGATAGAAATAGAAAGGTCGAGGAAGGGGAGGGAGGAATCTGAGACTGTCCAGGTGAATTTGAGGTCGGGGTGGAAGGTGTTGGTGAAGTGGATGAACTGTTCAACCTCCTCGTGGGAGCACGAGGCGGCGCCGATACAGTCATCGATGTAGCGGAGGAAAAGGTGGGGGGTGGGGCCAGTGTAGTTGCGGAAGATGGATTGTTCCACATATCCTACGAAGAGGCAGGCATAGCTGGGGCCCATGCGGGTGCCCATGGCTACTCCTTTCGTTTGGAGGAAGTGGGAGGATTGGAAAGAGAAGTTGTTCAGGGTGAGGACCAGTTCAGTCAGTCGAAGGAGGGTGTCGGTGGAAGGGTACTGGGTGGTACGGCGGGAAAGAAAGAAGCGGAGGGCTTTGAGTCCTTCGTGATGGGGGATGGAGGTGTACAGGCTCCTCTGCTCCTCAGCTCCTCAGCTCCTCTGCTCCTCAGCTCCCCTGCTCCTCAGCTCCTCTGCTCCTCACCTCCCCTGCTCCTCACCTCCCCTGCTCCTCAGCTCCTCTGCTCCTCTCTCCTCAACTCCTCTGCTCCTCAGCTTCTCTGCTCCCCTGCTCCTCTGCTCCTCTGCTTGATATGTTGTGCTTTTTTCCAGCTTGACTCTGACATTCCAGCAGTTGCAGTCCTCACTATCTCCAACCAGCAAGTAACTTGAAAGTTTAATAGTGTATTATCATTTATTTGCAAGAGGAATTGGTGACAAAGGTAGGGAGATTATGCTATAGTTATATAGGTGTTGGTAAGACTATATCTGGAGTACTGTATTCAGAATTGGTCCCCACATTTAAGGATGGATGAAAATGCGTCAAAGGCAGTACATGAAATGCTTACCAGATTATGGTTTCCAGGGATAAGCAGAAATGCAAATTTGAGGTTACGATCAGATCAGCTCCCCTATTGAACAGCAGGGTAGGCTCAAGAGGCTGAATGGCCTCCTTCTGCTCTTTGTTCATCTAATAGCCCTACCTCTCCATTCCCAAAACTCCACCCCACCATGATCAAGAGGAGGGAATTAGGATTGTGTTATGTTGGATCCTCTGTATCATGATCCAGACTAATGGGTGTACAGTTAAACCTGGAAGAGAGAGAAAGATTAGATGTATGTATCTTCATCCAAACCTTTAAATGAGGGCTCCATTATGGTGTGGCTTGGTTACCTGCCCCAATCCCCTGTCTAGCTCTGTAAAAACTGAATCTGGCCATGGTTGAGGAAGGTTCTAGTTGCAGATTTGTGATTTTTTTCAACTTCACACCCAAATGCACCTCTTACCCTTCAGTGGCTAACATGCAGGACCTAACCATGATGCAGGAAGCAGTTAGTATGGCTCCACTCAAATGCACTTTATACTAACTTAATTCAGAAAGTAATAATTCAAGAGACAATATATGAAGACGTTGGTGAAGTTTGGAGAGGGTTTGACTGAAGACCTAAAAATGTCTGGTTCAATCTTGGGTTTTGTAGTACCCTTGTGATACATTGGCTGTATCTCCAGCTTTGATTCTGGAGAACTGAGCTCAAGCGCCTACCTGCTCCAGAGATGTAGAATAGCGTCATAGAATCCCCAAGTGTAACTGGTCTAGTAAGCAACCCAGACAGATGTTATGGAGGTGTGGTGTCAAATCCCACAAGAGCTGCTGTTAAACTCTAAAATAATTAATGAAATTGAAATTAGTGCAGGAATGGTGACTTTGAAGTTATCATTTATTTCCATTAAGAAGACATTTTTTTTTTCAATTCATTCATTGGATGTGGGTGTCATTGGCTGGGCCAGTGTATTGTGCCCATCTCTGGGTCAATTAAGATTCAATCAAACTGCATTGAGTCTAGAATCGCATGTAGTCCAGACCAGGTAAAGATGGCAGTTACTTTCCCTAAGGAAATCTATCAACCTTACCTGACCTGGTCGACATGTGTCTCCAGGTTGCCTCTTTATTGCACACTGTGATGCCTGAGAAGCCACTCCATTGAAGAAAATAGAAATAGGTTAACCATTGACGTTGTCAGTGATGCCCATGTCCCATCAAGAATGAAACAGAATTCTGACATTCCCAGTGAACTTCAACCTGAGCTGACAGTGCCTGATATGTGTGCTGGGCTAACTGATCTCAGTTGGACCATCCATTTGGGTTCTACAATTGACATCAATGAGATGTTCCTGTCCCTGATGAGCATCAATGCCTGCCAGTCATGCCCACAAGATTCATACAACCTTAGCCTAGCAACTAAAAATGTCTGTGACATGAGATATTGATGATGTGCAGGTACCGGTATTGGACAAAGTTTAAAAATCACACAACATCAGGTTATAGTCCAACAAGTTTATTTGGAAGTACTAGTTTTCGGAGCTGCATCATTAGGTAGCTGTGGGGCAGGATCATAAGACACAGAATTTATAGCAAAAGATCAGTATCATACAACTGATGCGATATATTGAACAAACCCACATTGCTGTGAAGTCTTTCATCTTTTAGAATGGGTTGCAGGTTTTAGTTCATTCATATGTAAATCCAAGACCTTCTTTCAAGTCACATTCTTGAGAAAACAAGGTTTTATTAAAAAAAGGTGACGTCTCAGCTCAGACAATACATTAAAGGTGTGAGGTTAGAGTCTGTCTGCATCCCAATTTTGAGTCAGACTGGTCTGCTTCCAAAGTAGAAATTTATAAAATATTACATGGATTGCCTGCAGCTTGGGCACTTTTTGAACAATATAGAATGCGTCTGCAATTACAATTCTGCAAATGCAAATTCACCCCATAGACTTATATATGTGTGTGTGTATGTGAGTTGGGGGGCGGGGGGAGAGAAGGGACAGAGTATGTGTGAGGAAGAGATTGTGGGCATGTGTGAGTGCATATGCGAGTGTGTGTGTTTGCATGTGTGCGTGCTTGGTAGAGTGTGTACATGAGTGTGACAGAGTATAAGTCTGTGAGAGGGTATATGCGTGAGTGAGTGTGGGCTGTATGTGTGTTTGAGAGAGAGTGTCTGTATGAGAGCTGTCTGTGTGAGTACGTGTGAGTGTGTATGTATGCATGCTTATGTGTGAGAGAGAGTGTATAATGTAGTGGGGTCACCTGTAGGTTGACATGAACCCAAGTTCCCAGTTAAGGCCATGGGTAATGAACTTGGTTATCAGCCTCTGCTCGGCCACTCTGTGATGTTATGTAATCCAGGAGGGCTTTGGGATAAGCAACAATGCAGAGTGGACAAGCAGAGGCTAATAGCCAAGTTCGGTACCCATAAGGATGGCCTCAATTGGGACCTGGGGTTCTTATCACACTACAGTTGACTCCACGACACTATACACTCTCTTACACACACAAGCACACACACTCTTACATACTCACAAACACACTCTTACATACTCACACACTCATGCAGACCCTCTGTCATACACACACTCTCTCTTCAGACACACACATACACCCCCCATGCACACACCCTCTCACAGGCTAATACTCCATCACACTCACGCACACACTCTACCAAGCACGCAAAGACACGCTCACATCATACACTCACATCACATGCACACTGTCTCTCTCACTGTCTCTCCCTTGCATGCACGCACACACATATAAGTCTATGGGGTGAATTTGCATTTACAGAATTGTAGTTGCAGAAACATTCTATTTTGTTCAAAAAGCACACAATCTACAGGCAGCCATGCAACATTTTATAAATTTCTATTTTGGAAATAGAACCTGTCTGACTCAAAAAATAGGTTTACAGAGAGACTCTAACCTCATACTTTTAATATGCTTTTTATAAAACCTTAAGTTATCTTATGTGATTTGCAGGAAGTTCTGGGATTTACATATTAATGAACCAAAACCTGCAACCTATTCTAAAAGATGAAAGCCCTAACAGCAATCTAGGCTTGTTCAATATATTGTATCAGTTGCATGACACTGTGATCTTTTGCTATAAACTCTGTGTCTTATAATCCTGCTCCATGGCAACATGATGAAGGAGCAGTGCTCCAAAAGCTCGTACTTCGAAATAAACCTGTTGGACTATAACCTGGTGTGATTTTTAACTATGAGATATTGAAGCATTGTGCCCTATACCCAAGGAAGAACTACAAACAGGACATGTAAGAAACTTGACAAATAAAATTGACTGCCTGTTCGTCGAACAAAATGCAGTTTGACACACACTCATTTTTCACAAGTGTATTTAATGATATTACATATTTCACACTGACAAGTTTATTCTTTTCAAATGAAACCTGCCATGTTGAAAGATTACAAAAAGGAAAATCATATTTACTTCATTTCAAAGATCTGAATCTTTGCTCCAACTCCCCTAATTTCCCAACAAGACACCGATGTTGAGAGGGAGGGAACCTGCCTTGTGGAAGAAAGTGCTTGTGTAAACTCAATTTACAGGGTAATTAAGCCTGTCAGAGAAGATTTAACAAACTCAAAGAGTCCAGTTTACACTTCAGTGCACCGATAAAACGACACACACAAGAAAAGAGAGGTGCCTTTCAGAATCTGGGAGCCTACACGTGAGGCTAGTTTTGAAGGATCTAAATAGAATGAGTAGAAGATTCTCTGTTCAGAAAGTTGACCTGGGCAGTGTGCCAGATTGTATTCCCAATAATCCAGGAAGGCATGTTCGCTTCTGTTTTTGTATTAGGCGAATCGTGCTGTGTGAGCTGGAGTGACGAGACACTTTAACTAAAGGATTTGAGCTTCTGACAGGATGGGTACTGGTAGCAGATGAGATTGGAATTGCACACATCGATAGTCAGATAACCCCTGAAAGAGCAGAGTTCAGGAAAGGGGGTGTAAACCTGTCGACAGAACATACAGACTTTGTGTGAGGTAAACTCTGAATCAGAATCATAGGCTCAAAATCTATAGCGTCCAAGACTGTTGGATGCCAAATGTGTTCAGGTCAGAGCAGATGGGCAACTATACTACAGTTGGACGTAGGCTGGCTGTTCTGGAGGGAGCTAGTGCGGGTCAGGGTTGCTGGTTGGAAGTTCCCTAATCCAGAATAGGGCTGACATCCTGAGGTTGTGGGGTATGTGCTGGGGTTGGGGCAGGGTGGGGGATGGCGGGGAGTGGCCCTGATCCAGGAGCAGCACTCCCGCTGATGATTTCGCTCTCTGACTTTGAGGAAGGGGACTCCAGAAGAGCCCAAGGTCAGGAGCCTCAGACATGGTCCATCAGGCTTGATGTTCTTGCAGCCTTTTTAACTGAGCTTGGGGGCTGCAGGAGAATGAACCAACCGACCAGGACACTGTGGTACGAGAAATCACAGGAGCAAATAGATATACAGTGTAATAGGGATAGGATCATCAGGGGAATTGACTCAGTGCTCTATAACCAAGAGTAGGATTCCAACTGGCTGTGTCACCTGCTCAGTATTAGGATTCAGGATATCTACTCAGGACTGAAAGGGAATGTGCAGCACGAAAAGGGAAATATGGTCCACATGGCTACAAACAAAATGAATAGGACTAAGAGTGAGGCTCTTGTGAAGAAATAAAAACATCCAAGACCTAATTAAAGCAGACCCTCAGAGATAATGATAATGGATTGTTACTGAAGCCATGAACAAATTGGCATAGGGTAAATATGATTAGGCAGCTAAATGCATGCCTCCAAGATTGGTGTGAGTGAAATGGTTTTTAGTTTGCGTGCACTGGAATCAGTGCTGGAGAAAGTGGGAGCTATATTATTGAGGCAGCCTGCACCTGAACTGTGCTAGAAGTTGTCTGCTGGCAAATTCAATACCCACGGCTTTAAACAGCTGATGAGGCAACCACGTTAAGGGAGGCATGGCAAAGTAAATGGAAACAACAGATGTAATGGAGCGGAGCAGCACCTTGGGTAATGATTGTCAGAGAGTAACTGAAGGGGACAGGACATACACACATGAGCTCATCAGCTTGTAAAAATGCTTAAAAGAAATTAGATTTAAGGACTTGTATCTGAATTGTGCAGCATTTATAACTAAAGAGATTAATCGCTTGCATAGAAAAGATAAATATACATGACCTGGTAGACATTGCAGAAACATGATCAAAAGGTAGCAAAGCCTGAGGGCTATATGTGGTTAGGTATTTTTAAAACTGAATGACAGGAAAATGGGAAAAGATGGTGAGGTAGCTCTTCTAATTAAGGAAGCATTAATACAAAGAGATGGCCATAATGTAAAATATCAAGACATGAGATTGGTTTGGGTAGAGATAAGAAATTGCAAAGATGAAAGGTTACTTGTGGACAAAGTTTAAAGAACCTCTTACTTTAAGATGATCATGTAAGAATAAATGGATGCTTATAAGGAATTAACATATGCATGTTTGATTTTCATCTGCAGATAAATTGGGAGCATCAAATTGGCAACGGTAGCCTACAAAATAAGTTCAAAGTATATTTTTGGGACAATTTCTTAGAAATATGTTCCATCTCCAACCAGGAAGCAGGTTATCCTGAACCTGAAGTGTGCAATGAGACAAGGGTTAATCAATAAGCTGATGGTAAGGGAGTGTCCAGGTAACAGTGAGCATAAAATCATAGAAGCTACAATTACTGCTGTGCATGGACCTGAAAGGCTCATGTGGCAGCAACATTGATCATGACTTTAATGTTTTAAACTAAAATGGAGGTAACTTTGAGGGTATGAAGGTAGAGCTGGTTAAAGTGAACTGGAAAGTAAGGTTAAAAGGTAACATGGTAAATTTGTAGTGGCAGACCCTTGAGAAGATATTGAATAATTCTTAGCAAAGATTTATCACAGTGAAAAAGAAAGACTCTTTGAGGAGGATACATCATCCCCGGTTAAATAAAGAAGTTAAGCATAGTATTAAATTAAGACAACACTGTACTAATCTGAAAAAAAGTAATGGTAGGTCAGAGGATTGGGTGGTATTTAAAAACCAACAAATGGTAAAGAAGTAGAAAGTAAGGAATGAAAGAAAGCTAGCTGATATAATGTAAAAAAAAGATAATAAGATATCATTCAAGTGTCTGACTAGAAAAGGAGTAACTAAAGTGATTGTTGTTTGAGGGTTATTCTGATTAAAGAAATTGAAGGGGCTTTAACAGGATTCACCAGGTTAAAAAGTATTAGGAGGGTCCCTACCCTTGGATAATGAGGCTCAGGTTCAAGTCCTGCCTGCTCCAGAGGTGTGTGCTAACATCTCAACAAATTGATTAGAAAAATAGGTCTTTTTTTAATAGCACTGAGATAATTATTGCAACTAAATGCCTCAGGCCCAACTGATCTGCATCTTATGGTTTGAAAGAGCTGACAGCTTAGATTGTAGATAGGTTATAATCTTACAAATTCCTTTGATTCTGGACGAGCCTCATCAAATTGGAAAACAAAAATGTAACTACATTTTTCAAGAAAGAAGAAAGGCAGAAAGCAGGAAACTACAGATCCACCAGCGTTCATCGTAGGAAAGGTGCTCAAATCCGTTATTGAGGAGATTATATCAGGATACTGAGGCAATCGCAATATGATCAGGGAGAGCCAACCTGGTTTTGTGAAAGGGAAATTAGCGTTTAATTAATCTGTGTGGGTGACTCTTCAGATGTGTCGGTGTGGACTTGTTTGGCAGAAGTGCCTGTTTCCACACTGTCAGGATTATATTCTATTATATTCTGTTCTAGGTGTTGATAAAGTTCTGATTACCCAGTTATGGGGTTGGGGGTGAGTGAAAGGGGGTTCAAGTGTTTGATCAGCCAGGATCAAGTTGAATATTGGGCAGGCTTGAGTGGCTGATTAGCCTTTTCTGTTCTTGTGTCCTGAGCATGATAAGAAGACCATCTGCTAAACATAGCAGAAAAGATGACTCATGAAGGAGACATGAGCTTTCGACTTTCTTTTTCATGTATTGAAAACAATGTTATCTTTCAAAGAGGCTATCACATGTACTTCCACTTGCATTTTCAATTAATATAACTAAGTTAATCAGGGTAACTGAAGGTCAACCTATTCACATAAACAAGGAAGAATTTTAACCTGAAAACATTTAAAGAGATGTTTCAGAGGAGCTACTGATTGAGTGGTAAACAATAAATTCTTTCTATCGCAGGTTAGTGCATCAAGGAACACACATTGAATCAGTTGCAACTTGCCTTGGTTTGTCAGTTTCTTTATAAAACATTCTACTTGCCTCTGTGCTTCATGAATTTTTCTTTTGCTTTCTCAGATCAGTGGTTATGGTTTTAAAAACCATTTTAGCTCTTTCTTTTTATCAATGGAAACATTATTCAGATGCTTATCTATAAGTAAATCTTGGTCACAGGATCTCACTGACAAAGAGAGACCATTTTAAAGTTGATCAACATTAATGGACCAGAGCTATTGCTGCCCTACTGCTTGCTCAACTAATGTCAAGACAAAAGAGTTAATGGAGGAGCTTCTCATCTGTCCTGCTCTTTACATGTTGATCCACAGCAATAGCCCCACGGTATGTTTTGTAATTGTGTGGGGTTCAGACACAAGTTTCCATTATGTTTTTTAGATATCCAAGCCACACCCATCACTTATACTTTCTCAAAAAAAAACTTCATCTTTCTTTCTTCTTACTAAGTCCCTAATTCCAATTCCAATCTCCTCTTTAGAATACCTTCTGACTCTTTCATAACTCCCTGTTTCATTCCCTCCAGTCTAGTTTTCAAACACTGAAACCCCCCCAATCAGTTTCCCAGCCCAGCATCTCTGAGCAAGACCTCTTTGATCTTTCTGCAGTGTTTAGTACAGTTAGCAATATCACCTTGCTAGATAGATCTCCATTTCCCCATCATGAACACTTCTGGACCTCCAATCACAGTAAAGCCTCAGTCTTACTCTTAGTGGTACAATTTTTACACATTTTCCAGCTTCAAAACATTCTCAAAAGCCACCTCTTTAGGAAGCCTTCTCTCTACCTGTCTGTCTTTACATTAAATTGGATATATACATGCAAATTTGTACAATAACTCTCAATCTTCAGTGTAGACTTAAACCTGAGCCAAGGCAATTCACAGATATGCATTTTGTTGTTTACTTTACAAAGCAAATGTGGAATTTATCTGTATTGACTTTTAAATCTTACTTTCTTGTGTGTTCAGAGACACTTGATCAAACTCACCCACGTCCAGTCATGGCATAGTTCCAAAATCAATACTGTGTAAACCTAGAGACAGAATTGCCCACTATCAGAACAGCTATAATGCTGATATGAGGCACAATCTTAAAGTCAGCTTCACGTAAAATCTAATCAATTATTTCTGAGATTGTTCTAAATAACTGCTCCTATAAAGCTATGAAACCTTCCTCCACAGGCATTTTACTTACCTTATTCCAATTCCTCTGTCAATTCTTTTATGTTTTGCCACACCCTCAAACCTACTTTCATTTTTCTATCTCAAGTCTGCTGTTAATTCTGTATTAACTTTTAAATCTTTTTAGGTGGCACAGTGGCTCAGTGGTTAGCAATATTGCCTCACAGGGCCAAAGACCTGGGTTCAATTCCTGCTTTGGGTGACTGTCTGAGTGGAGTTTACACATTCTCCCTCTTTCTGTGTGGGTTTGCTTCGGTTTCCTCCCACAATCCAAAGATGTGCAGGTCAGGTAAATTGGCCATGCTAAATTTCCCATTGTGTTAGGTGCATTAGTCAGGATTAAATATAGGGTGGGAGAATGGGTCTGGGTGGGTTGCTGTAAGGAGGGTCAGTGTGGACTTGTAGGGAATCTAAGCTGAAAATGTGTTGCTGGAAAAGCGCAGCAGGTCAGGCAGCATCCAAGGAACAGGAGAATCGACGTTTCGGGCATAGGCCCTTCTTCGGGCTTATGCCCGAAACGTCGATTCTCCTGTTCCTTAGATGCTGTCTGACCTGCTGCGCTTTTCCAGCAACACATTTTCAGCTCTGATCTCCAGCATCTGCAGTCCTCACTTTCTCCTGTAGGGAATCTAATCTGACTTTCTGTTGTGTTTTGCACTTTTTATCATCCAAAACATATCTTGGTGTCTTTTACCTTCTTGATGGCAAATTTTGATGTTTCTGCATTTATTGGTTTTTGAATTAAAATGTGCATTTGATTTTACTATAATTCCTGATATATAGATATAGATATAAATTCCCAACTGGTTCCACATTTTATATTAAGTTCTACTGCTATTCTTTGGGCTCAACTCCTTATTTATAGACTGGGAGTTTCAACAAGCTGTCTCCATAGTGGTAATATCCACATGTGGGCATATGCCTACACTGTCTGCAATGTGCAGATGTGCTGGCTTATAAATGTGATGTATGATGGAGCTGCAGTTATGCATATCTATGTCGTGTGAGACATAAGGAGTCCATGCAAGGTCCACATGAACCTGTAGTTCATCCTTAACTTCCAGATGTGAAAATGATTTCACAACGGTAATGCTGCTAGATAGTAACCCAGAAACCAGACTCATGCCTGTGAGCATTGGTTCAAATTAGTGAAATTTAAATCCACTTATAAAGTAGGAAATATAAATTGAAAACCAAAGCTAAGTTTTTGCCTCTGGAGCATGAACTCAGTGTATTTCCCAGTTCCATAAACTTGATCCAGCATAAATGCTCCCAAGATGGCTCAGTGGCTAGTACTGCTGCCTCACAGTGCTCGAGATCTGGGTTCAATTCCACACACGTGTGACTGTGGGAAGTTTGCACATTCGCCCCACGTTTACATGGGTCTCCTCTGGGTGCTCCAATTTCATCCCACAGTCCAAAGTTGTGTTGGTTCCGTGGATTAGCCATGGGTAATGCAGGATTGCAATGGGGTGGGTCTAGGTGAGCTGTTGTTCAGAGGGTCACTGTGGACATGCTTGGGCCGAATGGGATTCCATAAGTCTAAGGTTGGGATTTTCATTCTGAGCTGTACTGGTTCTCTGTGATTTGGGGCAAGCTAGTACTGGAATGAATACAAAGGCAGGTTGGACCTTTGTTCTGCTTCAGGACAGCAACACTCTGTGGAAGTTTGAAAAAAAATCAAGATAACATAACCTTCCAATCCTCACCCCCAACTCTTCCTTCCTCATCCATGCCTTATAACACCTCAGTCCACTTAGTATCTTTCAGTCCTATAATCTCTCATGCTGTTCAAGTCACAATCCAGACTCTAGAACCTCACCATGCTCCCATACTAGCCAATATCCCTCCTTTCACCACTCACTGCCCCTCATGACCTCCATCCTACCCTATGCCTCTCATTTATCCTTCCACTGCCAATTTCATGCTAATTAATGCCAACCTATTCCCCTACCATCACCACCCTTTTGCCTTACATCTACCATGACAACTCATCCAAGTGTTCACCCTGACCAGAGCTCAGGAGACATTATGAGATTTAACAATATACTCTCCATTGCAAACTTTAATTGTAAGAAAAAAAAATCATTTTAAAAAATCAATAAATTTAGCTTCATTTACATATGATAATATTATGAGTACTACATACATTTTATTTAGAAGACAAATCGAAGAAATGAGAGTTTGGACTCTTTTTTGCAGGGAAAGAATCAGTTTTTTTAAATTCAAAGCAAAAGTGCAACTGCGTGCTGTTCATTCATTTGTTCCAGAGGCACGTAGCTTTTGTGAATCTAGATTTGATACTTTAATGAGATAGGCTGCACCATGTGTCTATTGACTGAAAGAGGAAAGCAACTGCCCAGCACCAACGTTTTGGTTAGGTTTAGATAGCAGTTTGTTATTGACTGGGAGAAGAGAGAACAGCTGGGGTCTCATACTTCAGAAAGCACGCAAGCATGACAGATTGTTCTCTCTCCCTCACTGAGTCTGTGACAGGAAAAGAAACCACACTCAAAAATTCTAAAAGACCTAGATCCAACTGACCAGCTGCCAAAGTGAGGATCTCCATAGTCAGAAACAACATTGTGCCATTACCAAAATCTTGAAGATCTTTGAGAAAGCACCTCAGTTCCCCTTGCGACCTGGATCCCCAGACTTTGTTCATTTTTGCCCATATCCTGTACTCTTGAGGTCCTTGAAAACCTGTCTTGTCCATCTTATTTGAGGATGAATGTGGCCATGTTTGAATGTAAAAGTGTGTGATTTAAATTTTTGTATTTGTAATTAATAATCCAACTTGTCATGTGTCAAACAATAAGTTTGGTTCACTGGTTAGCACTGCTACCTCACAGCATCAAGGTCCCAGGTTCAATTCCAGCTTTGGGTGACTGTCTGTGTGGAGTTTGTACATTCCTCCGGGTGCTCCGGTTTCCTCCCACAGTCCAAAAATGTGTGGGTCAGGTGAGTTGGCCATGCTAATTTGCCTGTAGTGTTAGGTGTACTAGTTGGGGGGAAATGGGTCTGGGTGGGTTACTCTTCAGAGGGTCAGTGTGGACTGGTTGGGGCAAAGGGCCGGTTTCCACACTGTAGAGAATCTAATCAAAAATATACTTTTGCTTTCTTGTTTATTGACAAAATCTGGTGAGTTTCTTTTATATTAGTCACATTCAGGTGTTCAAACTATCCTAGTGATTAACTTTGTTATATTTCACATTTGAAACATGACTGAAGACAGCTGCTGATTGATACAGGTTGGCCTGAACTTTGCATACAGCCACTTCACCCACTCCTGCTGGAGTGCTTAGTTCCAGGAATGAAGGGATGTCTCTTTTATGGGACCCCTGTCCAGATTAGAGGTCTCCCCAAAACGGTCACACCCCTGTGCTTTCCTTCTCCATCCTTCTGTTTCCATTCAGCAGTCATTAGAGTCCCCATACCACATTGGCTGCAGCAGTTCAAGAAGGCAGTTCCTCACCAACCTGTGCAGGGCAAATAGGGAATCAGCAATGCCCACATCTTATTAATGAATGCAAAATCAATTTTATTTGATTGATAATTGTGGTACAGTGAAGCTTAGTTTGTGAGCTTGAGCCCGAGGATAGGCTGATGTTGACCTCTCTAAATGTCTTCACAGGCCCACCTTTCAGCAACAACTACTGGAAAGCAAGACATTATTAAAATCATAGAATCATATGACAACATAAAAATTCAATTCAAGTGTAAAATCACTTTTAAAAATGAAATTCATAGTCCCACTTTCAATGAGTATGCAACAACTTGGATCTGGTCAAACAGCAAAATGGCTGGCACTCTGTGGTGATAATGAAAGATTGGAAAGTTAGCTAAGAAGTATAAAACCAGTTTAAAAACATCTTCACGCATTTTCCCATCAGCAGTCTATGGGCATCGACATTGTGAATGAATTCAGCTAACTCATTACTGAGCTTCAGTCGAGTCTGGGAATAGTCTGACTCACATGTCTCATTGTCACTCTCCTGTGGTTACACGTTGTACCATCTGGACTGTTTGTTGATTAGTGCAGTTTAATGGGGGCCTGGTAGCGTTGTACAAACAAATTGTGTCATTCGGTGAACAGATCCGGACACGCAGCTGCTGTTGTCCACAAGGTGAGCCTTTGCTCTATACAATGCTGTCTGGTAGGGACGACAGAATAAAAGTCAAGTATGATACCTAAAGGGAGCAAAAGGCCAATCAAAGCTACTTTGGATGTGGGTGTGAGTACTCGAGATACATAGGGCTAGAATGAGATGTTTCTTTTCAAATATTTGAAGAACTGAATTTCCATCTAATTCAGGACATTTTTGAATGCATTTTAGAACGTGCCACATCCCTCATAAGTTGCCACTGGCTCCCCCTTGGTTCTTGCTATATACACATGTGTATAACCCATTGTGTGCAACTTCCTTTGAAACTGTCTCACAGTTCAGTAGAATGCTCCTAACCCGCTTCCCCTCATTTACAGCATCTCAGTTCCCATCACTCATTTCAGTGAAATAACAAGCTCTGAAATGGTGTCCTTCAAAGTATTTAATTCAATCCAGACAAAGGGAACCATAAAACAACAATGGTGAGAAACATTCGGAAAATGAGATTTGTTCCCGTCCTTTTAATTACTACCAGCTCAGGGACTTTGCTACATTGAGTAGGTGCTCTTTGTCTTTCAGGCTACAACAATTAATATTTTAAAAATTGTTTGATACTTTATTAAAGTAATTAAAGTCATTAGTGCTGGTTTAGCCTTGGAATACAGTAGACAGAAATCTGGGAAACGACAATCTGAGAAAATCTTTTGAGAATGCAAAAAGTATTGGGAGAGTCTTTACTTAATACTGACTACTTCAGACCTCCCACACTGATATGCATTGCCAAAAACATCACAGTAACACTACATTACACTGTAATATCTATGAATTTTAGAAAACATTGGTTTGCCAATATCATGTTAGGAAGTCGCAGTGACAGAACCTATTTACAATTCATAATGTGGTGATAAACTTTGTGATGAACTGTGTTGTCAACCAAGATTTGCAATTACTGATCACTTTGTTTGATTGTGCAAGAGGGTGAAATAATTAACTGCTATCTGATTGGTGTATGTTAGAAGAATGGAAAAGCAAAGAAAATTGAGACAGGAAACTGTGAACCTGCTTTATCTTCAGAAAGTGTACATCAGTTGACATTGTATGTCAAGATTGATTTAACATGCACATTTCGGATGCAAAGTTGCACCAGGTTTTGTCCAGTAGTTCTGAGCAAATATGTGTGTGTGTGTGTGTGTGTGAGTGTGACTGTCTATATGTGTGCACACACATGCATGTGGGTGTATGTGTGTGTGTGGCTGCGTGTGTGTGTTGTGTTGTGTTTTGTCTGAGAGTGTCTTTGTGCCCGTGTGTAGATGTAATGATCCAGGTTAACAACTCCATTCAGGGATCTCATACTCAATGAGATCCATCTGGCCCTCATTCTAATCACTATAGTTACTCTCACCAAAGTGTTGCTGAGGGGGCATGAAGTGGCATGATGAAGGAGTGGATGCTTGTGGATGTGGTGTTGAGTGGTGTCAAGCTTCTTGAGTGTTATTGGAGCTGCCCCCACCCAGGCAAGTGGGGGGTATACCATCACACTCCTGACTTGTGCCTAGTAGGTGGTGAACAGGCTCTGAGGAGTCAGGAGGCGAGTTACTTGCTGCAGTATTCCTAGCCCCTGAACCTGCTCTTGTAGCCACTGTGTTTATGTGGTGAGTCCAGTTGAGGTTCTGGTCAATGCTAACACTCAGGATGTTGATAGTGGGGTAACACTATTGAATATTAAACAGTCTAACTTAATCCCATGTAAGAAAAAAATCTAGTCATCATATTTTGGCTTTTCTCCAAATTATCTAAAATCTGTGTTAGGATAGTTTTGACATGATGTTCTCTACTTAGACCTTCCATTCAATTTGAAAGTGTGTCAAAATGGCTTCTTTGCAGGTCTGTGACAAGTGCATGTAAGGTAGAAATGTCTCATGTAGGGAAAATGAGGAGAAACACAGAAACTCTGCCTGTTGGCTCAAAACCGAAGAAGAGCTTTTTAATCTTTAAATCTCCTTACTTTGAATGTGATTCCACAAATTAGCCAACCACCAGTAAATCTATAGAGGAAATAGTTCCCATTGTTTTCCATGGAAAGTGATTCAAGTGCAATTTCCTGGAAGAGGAAAATAAAACTGACAAAGAGTTCTTTGTTATGAGAAGTGCCAGGGAGTTTCCCATTCACTCAGACTTCACTGGCTTTGCTCAGCTGGCTTTGAGTAAAAACCATGTGCCAACATTCTATGCCAACCTCGAGGCAGTGAAAGAATTCACAATATTCAGCCAGAAAGATGATTCACAACCCTACTGCCCTCCAAACCCATATACCTCCTTCGTCCTCAGCTCCATCCCCACCCCACACCCCCACTCCAAGACTTGAGGTTATCATTTTAATTTATGTCTTGCAATGAGGAACTGTTGTAATTGTTGAGATGTCAGAAAGGGGTCAAATTTTGCCCTCAGGCACAGGCTGATTGGCTACCCCTTTGTAAAGCCTGCCCATCCTCACTCTCCTATTTCCTCAATAATGATGCTAACCCTGCTCCACCCTCACCAAGGACTTTCTAACTAGCTCTGGTGAACCTCACAAACATTCATCATGATGTATCCAACATTTTCCCAAATCAGGAATGATTGCTGTAGGTGTCAGCAGTGCCCATTGCTTCAAGTGTGGTTCACAGTTCTTGGACAGGACGATGGGTATAAAGGTCTCCTCTGTGTTGAAATAGGCTGCAGACCCCACAGCAATGAACTGTTTTGATGGTTCTCAAAACGCCATCCTGAACTGGCCATGATGAGATTGCCCCCTGACCTTCCAGTTGGTGGAGAAGATGATCATAGAATAGAATCTCTACAGTGTGGAAGGAGGCCATTCAGCCCATTGAGTGTGCACTGACCCTCTGGAGAGCATCCCACCCAGCCCCCTGCCCTATCCTTGCGTTCACCATGTCTAATCTGCCTAGCCTGGATGTGAACTGTCCAGCAGTCACTGTTACCGATACTGTCATGGACAATTGCATGTTTGTAGAGGAATAAAACAGTGTTAATTTCTGGGTCTGTAGATTGTGAAGGAGCAAAAATAGCCTTTGCAGTGATATGTACTTCTTGTCAGATGTGGGAGTTTAAAGAGAGTTTAAGGGTTACTGCGGATTATATCTGCCATAAATGCTGTTGGATGCGAATCTTATCAGATCAAGTGGATCGGTTGGAGAGACAGATAGAAGCGACGAGGAATTTGCAACAGCAGCAGTATGTGATGGATGGCAGTTATAGGAAGGGAGGAAAGTCTCAGATACAGTCACATAGATGGGTTAACTCCAGGAAGGGTAGGAGAGGTAGGCAGCTAGTGCAGGAGTCTTTTGTGGATATACCCATTTCAAACAGGTATGCTGTTTTAGAAAATGTAGGGGTGATGGATTCTCAGGGGAATGTAGCACGAACAGCCAAGTTTCTGGTATTGAGACTGGCTCTAATGCAATGAGGGGTACGTCGGCTTCCAAGAGATCAATTATGTTAGGGGATTCTGTAGTCAGAGGTACAGACAGACGTTTCTGTGGCCAGCAGAGAAAAAGCAGAATGGTGTGTTGTTTCCCTGGTGCCAGGATCAAGGATGTCTCAGAGAGGGTGCAGAATGTTCTCACGGGGGAGAGGGGCCAGCAGGAGGTCATTGTCTACATTGGAACCAATGACTTTGAAGGGAAAAGATTGAGACTCTGAAGAGAGATTACAGAGAGTTAGGCAGAAATTTAAAAAGGAGGTCCTCAAGGGTAGTAATATTTGGATTACTCCCAGTGCTACGAGCTAGTGAGGGCAGGAATAGGAGGATAGAGCAGATGAATGCATAACTGAGGAGCTGATGTATGGGAGAAGGATTCACATTTTTGGATCATTGGAATCTCTTTTGAGGTAGACATGACCTGTACAAGAAGGACTAATTGCACCTAAATTGGAAGGGGAAATACTGGCAGGGAAATTTGCTAGAACTGCTTGAGAGGAGTAAAGTTGGGGCTGAGGGAGGGGTGGGGTGGGGGGGGAGATGGGGGGATGGTTGTGGGGGGGGAGCCCAGGGAGTTAGTGAGGAAAGAGATAAGAGATCGATCTGAGACGGGTACAGCTGAGAACAGAAGTGAGTCAAACAGTCAGGGCAGGCAGGGACTAATAAATTAAACTGCATTTATTTCAATGCAAGGGGCCTAACAGGGAAGGCAGATGAACTCAGGGCATGGTTAGGAACATGGGACTGGGATATCTTAGCAATTACGGAAACATGGCTCAGGGATGGGCAGGACTGGCATCTTAATGTTCCAGGATACAAATGCTATAGGAAGGATAGAAAGGGAGGCAAGAGAGGAGGGGGAGTGGCATTTTTGATAAGGGATAGCATTACAGCTGTGCTGAAGAAGGATATTCCCGGAAATATATCCAGGGAAGTTATTTGGGTGGAACTGAGAAATAAGAAAGAGATGATCACTTTATTGGGGTTGTATTATCGACCCCCCAATAGTCAGAGGGAAATTGAGAAACAAACTTGTAAGGAAATCTCAGCTATCTGTAAGAATAATAGGGTAGTTATTTTTTAGATTACTTTACAGTTTGGAAACAGGCCCTTCGGCCCAACAAGTCCACACCGACCCGCCGAAACGCAACCCACCCGTACATTTACCCCTTCACCTAACACTACGGGCAATTTAGCATGGTCAATTCACCTAACCTGCACATCTTTGTGACTGTGGGAGGAAACCGGAGAACCCGGAGGAAACCCACGCAAACACGGGGAGAATGTGCAAACTCCACACAGTCAGTCACCTGAGGCAGGAATTGAACGCAGGTCTCTGGCGCTGTGAGGCAGCAGTGCTAACCACTGAGCCACCGTGCTGCCCACTATGGTAGGGGATTTTAACTTTCCAAACATCGTCTGGGACTGTCATAGTGTTAAGGGTTTAGATGGAGAGGAATTTCTTAAGTGTGTACAGACAATTTTCTGATTCAGCATGTGTATGTACCTACTAGAGAAGGTGCAAAACTTGACCTACTCTTGGGAAATAAGGCAGGGCACTGAGGTGTCAGTGGGGGAGCACTTTGGGGCCAGCAACCATAATTCTATTCGTTTTAAAATAGTGATGGAAAAGGATATACCAGATCTAAAAGTTGAGGTTCTAAATTGGAGAAAGGCCAATTTTGACGGTATTAGGCAAGAACTTTCAAAAGCTGATTGGAGGCAGATGTTCGCAAGTAAAGGGACGGCTAGAAAATGGGAAGCCTTCAGAAATGAGATAACAAGAATCCAGAGAAAGTGTATTCCTGTCAGGGTGAAAGGGAAGGCTGGTAGGTATAGGGAATGCTGGATGTCTAAAGAAATTGAGGGCTTGGTTAAGAAAAAGAAGGAAGCATATGTCAGGTATAGACAGGATAGATTGAGTGAATCCTTAGAAGAGTATAAAGAAAGTAGGAGTAAACTTAAGTGGGAAATCAGGAGGGCAAAACGGGGACATGAGATAGCTTTGGCAAATAGAATTAAGGAGAATCCAAAGGGTTTTTACAAATATATCAAGGACAAAAGGGTAACTAGGGAGAGAATAGGGCCCCTCAAAGTCTTCTGTGTGGAGCCACAGAAAATGGGGGAGATACTAAATGAATACTTTGCATCAGTATTTACTGTGGAAAAGGATATGGAAGATATAGACTGCAGGGAAATAGATGGTGACATCTTGCAAAATGCCCAGATTACAGAGGAGGAAGTGCTGGATGTTTTGAAATGGTTAAAGGTGGATAAATCCCCAGAACCTGATCAGGTGTACCTGAGAACTCTGTGGGAAGCTAGAGAAGTGATTGCTGGGCCTCTTGCTGAGATATTTGTATCATCAATAGTCACAGGTGAGGTGCTGGAAGACTGGAGGTTGGCACTGTTTAAGAAGGGCGGTAAAGACAAGTTAGGGAACTATAGACCAGTGAGCCTGACCTCGGTGGTGGGCAAGTTGTTGGAGGGAATCCTGAGGGACAGGACGTACATGTATTTGGAAAGGCAAGGACTGATTCGGGATAATCAACATGGCTTTGTGCGTGGGAAATCATGTCTCACAAGCTTGATTGAGTTTTTTGAAGAAGTAACAAAGAAGATTGATGAGGGCAGAGTGGTAGATGTGATCTATATGGACTTCAGTAAGGCATTCTGGGAGACTGATTAGTAGTGTTAGATCTCATGGAATACAGGGAGAACTAGCCATTTGGATACAGAACTGGCTCAAAGATAGAAGACAGAGGTGGTGGTGAAGGGTTGTTTTTCAGACTGGAGGCCTGTGACCAGTAGAGTGCTACAAGGATTGGTGCTGGGCCCTCTACTTTTTGTCATTTACATAAATGATTTGGATGCGAGCAAAAGAGGTACAGGCAGATGACACCAAAATTGGAGGTGTAGTGGACAGCGAAGAGGGTTACCTCAGCTTACAACAGGATCTGGACCAGATGGGCCAATGGGCTGAGAAAGTGGCAGATGAAGTTTAATTCAGATAAATGTGAGGTGCTGCATTTTGGGAAAGCAAATCTTAGCAGGACTTATACTCCCTAGGACTTAATGGTAAGGTCCTAGGGAGTGTTGCTGAACAAAGAGACCTTAGAGGGCAGGTTCAGAGCTCCTTGAAAGTGGAGTCGCAGATAGTGAAGAAGGAGTTTGGTATGCTTTCCTTTATTGGTGTATTGAGTACAGGAGTTGGGAGGTCATGTTGCGGCTGTACAGGGCATTGGTTAGACCGCTGTTGGAATATTGCGTGCAATTCTGGTCTCCTTCCTATCAGAAAGATGTTGTGAAACTTGAAAGGGTTCAGAAAAGATTTACAATGATGTTGCCAGGGTTGGAGGGTCTGAGCTACAGGGAGAGGCTGAACAGGCTGGAGCTGTTTTCCCTGGAGCGTCGGAGGCTGAGGGGGGACCTTATAGAGGTTTACAAAATTATGAGGAGCATGGATAGGATAAATAGACAAAGTCTTTTCCCTGGAGTCGGGGAGTCCAGAACTAGAGGGCATAGGTTTAGGGTGAGAGGGGAAAGATATAAAAAAGACCTAAGGGGCAACTTTTTCATGCAGAGGGTAGTATGTGTATGGAATGAGCTGCCAGAGGATGTGGTGGAGGCTGGTATAATTGCAACATTTAAGAGGCATTTGGATGGCTATACGAATAGGAAGGGTTTGGGCGGATATGGGCTAGGTGCTGGCAGGTGGGACTAGATTGGGTTGGGATATCTGGTCGGCATGGACGGGTTGGACCGAAGGGTCTGTTTCCATGCTGTACATCTCTATGACTCTATCTGCAGCTGGCAGATTGGTGAGGATAAGGTCAAGTATGTTTTTCTCTCTTGTTGGTTACATCACCTCTTGCTGCAGACCCAGTCTAGCAGCTATGTCCTTTAGGATTCCACCAGCTTGATCAGTAGTCCTGCTGATGAGCCACTCTTGGTGGTGAACATTGAAATCCCCCAGCCAGAGTACATTTTTCGCTTTTGTCACCCTCAGTGTTTTCTCCAAGTAGTGTCCAATATTGAGGAATACTCATTCATCAGGTAGTAACCAATGGGGAGGTCGGGGAAGTGCTACGCAGTTCATGATAAACTGCAGGAGGTTTCCATGCCCTTTTTTTCCTGGAATTCCAAGGGAAAGAATGAGATTAAATGAACCACCCTAAATTGACTTTAGTGCTGGAAAAAACAATGGCAAACAGCCCAAACATCTGGAGCTTAGAGTCATAGAGATGTACAGCATAGAAACAGACAGTTCGGTCCAACTCGTCCATGCCAACCAGATATCCTAAATTAATCTCGTCCTATTTACCAGTATTTAGCCCATATCCCTCTATACCCTTTCTATTCATATACCCATCCAGATGCCTTTTAAATGCTGCAATCGTACCAGCCTCCACCACTTCATCTGGCAGCTCATTCCATACAGGCTGTAACAAATTTGCCCCTTAGGCCCCTTTTGTATCTTTCATCTCACCCTAAACCTACGCCCTCTAGTTCTGAACTCCTCCATCTGAAGGAAAAGACTTTGTCTATTTACCCTATCCATGCCCTTCATGATTTTATAAACCTTTATAAGGTCACCCCTCAGCCTCCGACGCTCCAGGAAAAACAGCCCCAGTCCATTCAGCCTCTCTCTGTGGCTCAAACCATTCAAACCTGGCAACATCCTTGTAAATCTTTCCTGAACGTTTTCAAGTTTCACAACATCCTTCTGATAAGAGGGAGAACAGAATTGCACACAATACTCCAAAAATGGCCTAACAAATGTCCTGTACAGCCGCAACATCACCTCCCAACTCCTATACTCAATGCTCTGACCAATAAAGAAAAGCAAAAAGAAAAGAAAAGGGGGGGCAGCACGGTGGCTCAGTGGTTAGCACTGCTGCCTCACAGCGCCAGGGACCCGGGTTCAATTCCTGCCTTGGGCAACTGACTGTGTGGAGTTTAAACATTCTCCCCGTGTCTGCATGGGTTTCCCCCAAGTGCTCCGGTTTCCTCCCATAGTCCAAAGATGTGCAGGTGAGGTGAATTGGCCATGCTAAATTGCCTGTAATGTTAGGTGGATTAGTCAGGGGTAAATATAGGGGGGTGAGTTTCTCTTCGGAGGGTCGGTGTGGACTTGTTGGGCCGAAGGGCCTGTTTCCACACTGTAGGTAATCTAATATCAAATGGCTTCTTCATTATCCTATCAACCTGCAACTCCATTTTCAAGGAGCTACAAACCTGCACACTAAGGTCTCTTTGTTCAGCAACACTCCTCAGGACCTTACTGTTAAGTATATAATTCCTGCCCTGATTTGTCTTTCCAAATTCCAGCACCTCACATCTATCTAAATTAAACTCCTTCTGCCACTCCTGATCCCATTAGCCCATCTGATCAAGATCCCATTGTACTCTGAGGTAACCTTCTTCATTGTCCACTACACCACCAATTTCAGCACCATCTGCAAACTTACTAACTATACCTCCCATGTTCACATCCAACTCATTTATATAAATGATGAAAAGCAGTGGACCGAGCACCAATCCTTGTGTCACTCCACTGATCATAGGCCTCATGTCTGAAAAGCAACACTCCACCACCACCCTATATCTTCGACCTTCAAACCAGTTCTATATCCAAATGGCTCATTCTCCCTGCATTCCATGTGATGTCACCTTGCTAATCAGTTCATCATGAGGAACCTTGTTGAACAGCTTACTGAAGTCCAAATAGGTCACGTCCACCATTCTGCCCTCATCAATCCTCTATTATTTCTTCAAGAAACTCATTCAAGTTAGTGAGACATGATTTTCCATGCACAGTCATGTTGACTATCCCTAATCAGTTCTTACCATTTGAAATCCTGTCCCTCAGGATTCCCTCCAATAATTTGCCCACTACCTAAGTCAGGCTCACCGGTCTGTAGTTCTTTGGCTTTCTCTTAACACTTTTCTTAAATATTGGCACCACATTAGCAATTTCCAGTCTTCTGGCATTTCCCCTGTGACTATCGATGATCCAAATATCTCAGCAAGGGACCCAGCAATCACTTCCCTAACTTCCCAGAGTTCTATGGTATACCTGATCAGGTCCTGGGGATTTATCCACCTTTATGCATTTTAAGACATCCAGCACCACCTCCTCTGTAATCTGGACATTTTTCAAGCTGTCACCATCTATTTCCCCACATTCTGTATCTTCCATGTCCTCCTCCACAATGAACACTGATGCAAAATACTCGGTTAGTGTCTCCCCCATCTCCTGTGGTTCTACACGTAGGCTGCCTTGCTGATCTTTGAGGGTTCTAATTGGGTGAGGATATAGCTAGGGATGATGATCATGGTGTCTGGGGCATTGTCTGTAAGGTATGATTCTGTGAATATGACTATGTCAGGCTGTTGTTCCACTAGTCTGGGAGACAGCTTGCCCAATTTGGCACCAGTCCCCAGATGTAAAGGGCGACATCATTTCTGGTACCTGGCTTCTGGGCAGTGCCTCCCATTTCATTCCTTTCTTTAGGTATTTTAGTCGCTTGGTTAATCTATTTTAGGAGGCAATTAAGAGTTGATCACATGGCTTTTCAATTTAGGTTTGGCCAGGTAAGGAAGGCGGATTTCCTTCCCAAAAGTTTGTGAACCAGGTTTCTTTGAGAATGGTTACATGATCGCTATTATCCTCGCGTTTTATCGCAGATTTGATGAAATTCTAATTTTACCATCTGTCATGATGGGATTTGAACCCATGACCCAAAAACATTACTCTGGGGTTCTGGGTAACTGCTGCCTCCCAGTGGACACAGTACATTAGATGTCATCTCACTAAGGCCTTGTACAGCTGTGACTTCCTTCCTTCTGTATTCAATTTTCCTTGCATATGAAATATGTTATATATGTTATATGCAGTTCTTTTTCTTTAACTTGCACACAATTCTAAGGAAATTGATCTGGCCCTGATCATTCCAAGACTTCTTCTCCATTGCTCTATCTTTTTGTTTTTGGCTTCATGTAATTTGTTTACACT
Source organism: Chiloscyllium plagiosum (assembly GCF_037043375.1). Classification (NCBI taxonomy): domain Eukaryota; kingdom Metazoa; phylum Chordata; class Chondrichthyes; order Orectolobiformes; family Hemiscylliidae; genus Chiloscyllium; species Chiloscyllium plagiosum. Next base: position 64,690,123 of record NW_028270158.1, on the reverse strand, counting down.
GACTGTTTGGAAATTAAGTCAGTATCTCTGTCATAGCCAAGTGCTTGCAGATAGCTTTTGTCTAGTTTAGTATCCAATTTGATTATAGCTTCCTTGCCAAAACATTAAAATGGGATTTCACAAATTAACATTTAAAAGGCATCTAGATGAGTACATGAAAAGAAAGGGTTTAGAGGGATATGAGCCAAATGCTGGCAAATGGGACTAGATTAATTTAGGCAGCGTGGTGGCTCAGTGGTTAGCACTGCTGCCTGACAGCGCCAGGGACCCAGGTTCGATTCCAGCCTTGGGTAACTGTGTGAAGTTTGCACATTCTCCCTGTGTCTGCGTGGGTTTCTCTGGGTGCTCCGGTTTCCTCCCACAGTCCAAAGATGTGCATGTTCAGTCAACTGGTTATGTTAAATTGCCTATAGTGTTCAGGGATGTGTATGCTAGGTGCATTAGTCAGGGGAAATGTAGAATAATAGGGTAGGGGAATGGGTGCGGATGGGATATTCTTTGGAGATCGGTGTGGCTTTGTTGGGCCTAATGGCCTGTTTACACACTGTAGGGATTCTATGATTCTATGAGCTATCTGGTGGGCCTGGTCAAGTTAGACTGATAGATCTGTTTCTGTGCTGTACATCTCTATGACTCAATCTGCAGTGTCAGTTGTAATCAGAGAATTCTCAAATTCTCTTTCTTTAAAATGCTGTGGGTTTTGGATCATCTGAGATTTCTGCAAGTTAGACTAACTTACAAATGTTCAGCAAACTGCATTTGGAGAGAATTTGGTGTTTCTCAGATAGGATTTTAGATTAGATTAGATTAGATTACTTACAGTGTGGAAACAGGCCCTTCAGCCCAACAAGTCCACACCGCCCCGCCGAAGCGCAACCCACCCATTCCCCTACTTTTACCCCTTACCTAACACTACGGGCAATTTAGCATGGCCAATTCACCTGACCTGCACATCTTTGGACTGTGGGAGGAAACCGGAGCACCTGGAGGAAACCCACGCAGACATGGGGAGAACGTGCAAACTCCACACAGTCAGTCGCCTGAGGCTGGAATTGAACCTGGGTCTCTGGCGCTGTGAGGCAGCAGCGCTAACCACTGTGCCACAGTGCCGCCCACCAAGAGTTCCCCTGTCCTCTTTAGTACAAGTGGTGAACTCAATTTTCTGGTTGTAGCTGGAGATGGGGAAAATCCCCATGGAAATTCCAACTGGTAAACTCTCACATTATACATCACTGTAGAATACTGATAGCAAAGTCAACAGCCCATATTAGATCCCCTTTTGTTTTCCGCTAATGTCCAATGGGCAGGTTGAACAATAGTATCACCTGTCTACACAACCTCACAAGTCGAAATCAATTCTGAGGTGTAGTTACTGAATATTCCAGCAGATCAGGGATCTTGTGATACCATATGACTGGGGCAGAAGCACTAGCATTGGTTTATTAACAATGGAAGGTATGTTCGTAACATGACCAAACGGGTTGATTGTCAGCCTATAAATCCATTCTGTATACCTGACGGCAGGTGGTAAGCATGGAACAGTTTATTGGCCAACCGTACTGCAGAACGCAATTTAGTTATTTAACAACCATAAATCTTGATTTGATTTATTTTTTTATTGTCACGTGTGCTTTGTTACAGATACAGTAAAAAGCATTGTATAGTGCCGCCACTCTCCGGTGCAACTGAAACACAAAAATAAACCAAGATATAGAATATAAAGGCAGAAGAAAAAAGAAATAAAGAAATAGTGTCCAATTTTACAGTTCTTCTTGTTAAATGCTCTGCTTTGGGCCACGGGTCTAGTGGCCAGATACAAATCCTCTTCAGCACTGTTGCCAGTGAAATGAAAGTCCCTGCTGTTTGGCACCATCTCACCTTCACCAAAGCCCTCACCACTAAAAGTCCTTGCTGAACCTCACCAATGCAATGCCCCCTGGTACCACTGGCCCAAACTCGATTTTGCCACCGCCATGTGTCTCCCTCAGGCCCACCTCACTGATACAGCCACTGACGTTTCTGCAGGGCTTCGTACGGGGCCAAAACTCACCTTCACCACTGCCCCCATGAACCTGTGCTGGATGCAGATGCGGACAGGAACTTAAACTCTCTCTGACACTGCCAGCACGAGTCTGCGCTGGGCAAACGTGATGTTGCCGCGAGCTCCCGTGCTCTTCAGCAAGTGGTAAGTATAATCCATACTGTTAGGTGCATTAGATTACTTTACAGTGTGGAAACAGGCCCTTCGGCCCAACAGGTCCACACCGACCCGCCAAAGCGCAAGCCACCCATACCCCTACATTTACCACTTACCTAACACTACGGACAATTTAGCATGGCCAATTCACCTGACCTGCACATCTTTGGACTGTGGGAGGAAACCGGAGCACCCGGAGGAAACCCACGCAGACACGGGGAGAATGTGCAAACTCCACACAGTCAGTCGCCTGAGGCGGGATTTGAACCCGGGTCTCTGGCGCTGTGAGGCAGCAGTGCTAACCACTGTCAGGAGTAAATATAGGGTAGGGGAATGGATCTGGGTGGGTTAGTCTTCAGAGGGTCAGTATGGACTTGTTGGGCTAAAGGGCCTGTTTCCTTACTGTAGGTAACCTAATCTAATCTAAAAGAGAAAAACAGGAGAAAAAAAGAAAAGAATGACCAAAAAGAAATTAAATGAAAAGAGATGGAATAGATGAGGCTGGGAATCAGAAACCATACACCACTGCCATCTTACCAGAAGTCCTCCTGAGCCAAGCTGTAACCTCCTCATTTGCTGAGTTCAAGCTGATTAGTCTGCTGCTGAGTCTGTGGAGGGTCACTCCTCAGTAATGTTGATGTCTTGTTTATGTCTCTCCACAAGTCCAGAAAGGGTTTGCATGAAGGCCCTAGCATGGGAAGGCTGTCTGCAAGGGACATGGACCTGACCTGAACTGTCACTGAAAATTCAACATCTGCCATTCAACAGATTGAATTTGTCACCAGGAATATGTTATTGACTTCCCATGTTTCCCATCCCTCGATTCAAAAGATTTCTCCTGCAAGATCAAAGGTGAGCAGTAGGTGGTTTGATCCTGCCTCTTTTGTTATGGTCACATGAGAAGAGGGAAATCAACCCCGTCCTTTCAAACCTTCTTTTGACGAGTCACAACAAGTATTTAAGTTTCTTTTTAGCATACAGCTATCATGCTTTAATTAAAACCTAACTAATTAACACAAAATGAAGAGTTCAAATTATATGGTTTCTTGAGTTTGAGAAAGATGAGTTTATTGCTTACTAATCCTGAAAATATAATATAAATCCATCATCAAAAACACAGGCTAGCACAGGGAATAAGGTTAAAGAGAAGACTGAATTTTTTTTAAAAACGTCCTTAGAATATTTTGAGGTGTTAGATTTTAAACCTGAGGTCAGTGATTTGATTAGAAATTAATTAAGAAGTTTCATGCTAATGGACAAAGTACTACAGTGGGTTACCACTGCCTTCTGCAGGATGGGTTCAACCAGCCTGTGGGTTTTCATTGTCACAGCATTATTATAGTGCAGAAGAAGGCCATTTGGCCTATTGTTAAATGAACATCGTCACCTTGTGCCGATCTCCTGTTTTTGTTTGTCAATACTATGCAAATAACCATCCAATGCCCTTTTGCATCCCTCAATTCAACAGTCCGAGGATATGAAGAAGGGTCACTGGACCTGAATCATTAACTCTGCTTTCTCCACAGATGCTGCCAGACCTGCTGAACTTTTCCAGCAATTTCTGATTTCCAGCATCCACAGTTTGTGGGGTGTTTTGTCTTTTCAGTTGTTTAATTGTTGAGATGTATTCTGGCAGCAGTGGCAAAGTTTGCAGATCTTGAGATTTTTTTATTTTATTTCAAAAATATACTTTATTCATAAAAAATATCTTATATACTAAAGCAGTTCAATACTGTACAGTTGCATAAGAGGGAACACTGGAGTTTAACTGTATCCAACAAACAAATCAAAGGCATCTCTTACTTGTACAAGACTATATTTGCATATATTTGAGACACTTGGAGAGTCTGATAACTGGGTACTTGGTAAGTTCTTATTGTCTCAATTTGCCTTTTTTACTGGACCTCTACCTTGGGAGGTTGAAGAAGACAGGCAGAGAAAGGCCTGTGCTGTTCTTATCGTTATCAGTTCATATTTATTTCTCTCTCAGTGCTATTAATCAAAACAATAGTTGATATTGGTCCTAATATATTCCTGAATCCGCACCTTTGCTCTTTTAAATTTAATACTCCTACAGGTGCTCATTCATTTCCCAAGAAGTGAATGTATCATGCAAGCGTGAATTAAACGAGATAGGCACATATCTTGATGCTGATTCAGTTAGTTGGTTTCAGTCTTTTGATGACACGCAGTGGTTACATTGATTTCAGACAGTTCCCTGGACCTGACTTGGTCTGTGGTCAGGTGATCACAGCAGCCATTTTTGGTCAGTATTCGTCCTTTTCACACCTATGTTTAGTCCATGAAAGGTATGCAATCAGATATAGGAAGCTGAATATTGACAGCTCATTTCTTACTACAATCCCACCATACTCCACATTGGACATTTTTCTTCACATGTTCCTGGAAGGACACCCATTGGGGTGACAGCACTTCCAGAACTGCTGACATAATACTCTGGGCCTCAGCAGTGTCCTATCATAGTCTGCAGCAGAGAACAATCTGACAAGGGTCATCACACACTTAACTTGTTGACACTACATTAATGCAACAAGGGCCAGTATAATTGGAACCCTCTGCTCAACATCTCACCCCATCTTTCTGATCTGATAGACATCGCGCTCCCCATATATGCACTGACTGTTGAATGTTCAATTGAGATACTCAAGAGGGTATTGGATGGTTATTTGCATCAAATTAATGTGCAATTCTACAGGGACTGAGCAGGACTTTGGCTCTTGATAAGGCCACATTGATTTGATTTGATTATTGTCACATGTACCAAGATATAGCGGAAAGTATTGTTTTGTGTGGTATCCAGGCAGATCATATAAATACTTCAGGGAAATAGAACAAGGGTAGATGACATGTTTGGAGTACTGCGTACGATTCTGGCTGCCCTACTATAGGGAGGATGTCATTAAACTGGAAAAGGTGCAAAAATTATTTACAGGGATGTTACTGAGTCTGGAAGGTTTGAGTTGTAAGAAGAGGTTGGATAGGCTGGGACTTTTTTGCTTTGACCATAGGGGACTCAGGGGTAACCTTATTGAAGTTTATAAAATCATAAATAAGGTAAATAACCAAGGTCTTTTTCCCAGAGTAGCAGAGTCCAAATTGAGAGGGCCGAGATTGAATGTGAGAGGATAAAGATTTAAAAAGGACCTAAGGGGGCAACTTTTTCACACACAGGGTGGTGCATATATGGAATGAGCTGCCAGAAGAAACGGTAGAGGCAAGTACAGTTAGAACATTTAAAAGACATTCAGACAGGTACATGATAGGAAAGGTTTAGAGGGATTTGGGCCAAACACAGGCAAATGGGAATAGCTCAGTTTGGGAAATCTGGTCAGTATGGATGAGTTGAGCTGAAGGGCCTGTTGTCATGCTGTAAACGTCTGACTCTATGACACTTGGTAATCATGGAATCATGCAACCTCCACAGTGTGGAAGCAGCTCATTTGGGCCATTGAGTCCCCAACAACCCTCCGAAGAGCATCCCACCCTGGCCCACATCCCTACCCTATCCCTGCTACCATGGCTAGCTCACCCAGCCTGCACATTCTTGGGCCCTATGGGCAATTTAGCATGGCTAATCCACCTAACCCTAATGATATTCATTTAACATCATTGTGTAAGATTAAATTATGCTAGTGCCAACACAATGGGCCGAAAGGCCTCTTTCTACATTGTAACAAATCTGTGGCAATGGAAACCAACAGGCTGGCTCAAACCATCTTGCAGCAGGCAATGGTAACCCACTGCAGTACTTTGTTCATTAGCATACACCAAACAATGGAATTCCAGGGCTCAATCCTCAAAAACAAGTGATGTGAGAAAAAACTGCAATCACACCAGAAACCAGTTATTTTAAGTTGTAGTGACCATTTTTAGATTAGATTCCCTACAGTGAGGAAACAGGCCCTTCGGCCAAACTAGTCCATACCGACCCACCGAAGAGTAACCCACCCTGATCTATTCCCCATATTTACCCCTGACCAATTCACCTAACCTGCACATCTTTGGACTGTGGGAGGAAATTGGAGTACCCAGAGGAAACCCACGCAGACACAGGGAGAACGTGCAATCTACACACAGACAGTCACTTGAGGCTGGATTCGAACCCAGGTCCCTCGCGCTGTGAGGCAGCAGTGCTAACCACTGAGCCACCATGCCCCCCCCCCCCCTCAAAATGACTGTTCTCAGCTAACATAGCAATCAACATAATAAATTCTGGACAGTTAAATCAAAACTCCACCAGCTACCTTCAAGGTCTTATGAATTGCTGTTGGATTAATGGCCTGTTAATTTGTCTTCATCATGTTGGCTGTGGACTAAATGTTTTCAAACTCCCAGTTCTTTACAATATATTGCCATGCAAAGTGTCCTCTAATTTCTTTTTGTGTAATTTGTATAAATGATCAGGTGTTTCAATTCTCTTTCAGACTTTGTAATAAATCGACCAGATTTGTGCTTGACATGCTTGGGAGGTCTCTGGTTATTACGTGACTGTGCAGATTGGAAGCAGCATTGGAGAAATGGGAATTTTGACACATCCACCGTGGGGCTTCAATCAATGTGTATATTCAAAACGGAGATTGATTGATTTCTGGATTTTAAAGATATCAAGAGTTGCCCTGAAGGGACAGTGAAGGGAAAATGGTGCTCAGGTAGGAGATCAGCCAAAACCTAATTGAATGCTGGAGCATACTTGAGGGGCTGAATGGCCTACTCCCATGTTCCCATGAATAGACAGAGTTAACATTTATTATCTTCTCCATAAGGCAGCATTGCAAAATCCAGTCATTACTGCACACTATTAACAGAATGACCCTTTAGGCATTTGTACGACATTTGAATGATGCTTTAACAGGAGAAGATATTGGGTTAATGAATTAAATATAACATTGTAGACAGAGGAATACCAAATCAATAAGTCTGCTGCTATCAGCAATAGCAATTAAGAGTTTTTTTGCAGTTTAGTATATTTTTATTCAGGTGCTACCTGACTGATACATACACCTGAGATTTTATATATATTTGAGTGGCACTGGACTAAGGGAGGGCAGAGTGGGAGAAGTTCATTTGCCTGGCACATGTGGACTTTCTCTGATTCCCCTAGTACAGGCTGCACTGTGGATTTCTGCTGTGTTGTCCACACGTGGCTTTCGAAAGAATTTCTCCACTAAACGTTTCATGGTTACAATAAGCATGGTTGGCATGGGTTAAATGGGGTGAAAAAAAAGGATATAATAATGTAAACATGCATTTTGTTTTACACAGCTGTTGTTTCAAATTATAAATACTTGACTCTGCATTTGGATAAAGCAGAGGAATGTATTTGCCTCATAATTTAATCTTACACAATCTGTCTGGCCTCCCAGTTTTGTGTGGGACAGGAGGCTTGCTGAGGGGAAGGAAGGAAGATAAACTTAAACTTTTTATTGTCTGACAGATAAAAAGAGTCTGACATATCAGCAATATTGTATTGAATAATTAATCAAACAACTTGAGCGTCGAAGGCTCGGCCCTTTTGTATGGCCTTATCTATTCATTGTAAAAATAACACAATGAATAACATAACAGGTCACATAGAACAGAACACCCCCAGTACATTCCTGCACAAAAAGCTGAATTGTGAACCAGCTCCAGAAGCTGTAACCCAGTCACATCACTCCCTTGATTCAGACGTGTTACAGTAGTCCTGGGACATTTACTTCAATTGTTCTTCAATGAAAAGATGTGATGGATTGAAGCTTAAATCTACATTGTTTGAAGATACGGTGTTGTAGAATTCCCACAGAGGTACTTTACAAAGGGAGACACAATGTTTTCCCTGGGGATGAACATCTAATATGGGAGGTACAGTAGTGAAACCTCTTCACGGTCTAGCAAGAATGGAAATCTCTCCAGTTTATGCATTATCCGATGACAAGTGAGCTTGTGTAAGCCCGATCTGGTTTGTTTTCTACCTGCACAGGCCCCTCAATTATGCAGCACATAAAGCTGAACTGAATACAATTATCAGGGAAGTCAGTGAGTGTTTTATTGTCAAGCTGTGATATTCAAAAATTGCAATATAATCCTGAAAACTGTACTCTGCACAATGTGAAGCACTGGCTGCTTCAATAGTGCGGTTCCAGTACCAGGAACAGTGTGAAGCAGCTCAAAATCTTAAAAACAAGTGCCCAAATTCATACCTGAACAACAAAAATGAAAACGTAACTTAGAAATTGATCCTATAGTAGGACAAATACGACAAAGTCTATTTAACAATCATGTTTTGTGCTGACTGAAGATTTAGGTCAATTTGACTGCAACATTTTCGAAAAGCTAATGGAGGGACAAAGCAATGCTATTATTTACAAGACAATGGTAAGTGTAATTACAGAACAAAGCACAGTACAGTGATAGGTGAAGGAAAAGGCTGACCTCGATATCTCTTCTATAAAAAAAAGCCAAGTTCTTCATAAAACAAAGCAACAAATCAAACGCTCAATCACGTGATATAGCAGTAACTAAGTTTGACAGTCTCCAAACTAACTTGCACACAAACCTTTTCAGTTTCATTTCAGAGATACAGAAAAAGAGAATTTACTTATATTTTCCTTTGATGTTCAGTGCATCAACTGATACCAGCAAAAAAGGTTTGTTTTAAGGGCTCATCCATTTCATTACTGTCCCCAGGACTTTACTAAGAGAGACAACATTATCTAAATAACAGTTAAAATAAAACAAAGAACTGTGGATGCTGGAAATCAAAGCAAAAACAGAAATTGCTGGAAAATCTCAGCAGGTCTGGCAGCGTCTATAGGAGAACTGATGAAGAGTCACCAGACTCAAAACTCTATTTCTTCCCCACAGATGCTGTCAGAACTGCTGAGTTTCTCCAGAAATTGCTGTTTTTGTTCTAAATAACAGTTATTAAGCTTTGAAAACAATTCCAATGTGAATTGCTTCAAGACACTTCAGAATTGTAAGTTTATTAATTATTAAGAGTTAATATTAGAATACATGACGTTATTCTTTTGGTCACTCATTTCCAACTGCTCACTGATGTGAGTGAACAAGTCAAAGGATCCATAAGGTGTGTTGCACTGTTACATTTTGACTATTATTCAACCTAATGGGCAGAGACCATAAGCATCTCCAACATACAATGGCAGTGAGGTATTACATAAAAAGATGTGGAAGCGAAGGATGCAGTATGGATTATAGGATCCAATACTACTTGGACAGTTCTACTTTTTTCCATGTGTGTTTGTGAAACCAAATGTAAAATACAGCAGTGGGTGCCATTCTTGAAAAAGATTGATTAAAATGCAGTATCCCTGTCTCTGTTTCAGAATATTTGGGTTTACATCTATTCCCTAAGCTGGACATTAGGCTGTCCTTCACTTCAATTTAGTATTTGTCTGTCTGTCTGTTCTATCCCTGCTTCCAAGGATTGGCCAAGGCCTTCTATTACAGCCCATGCTTATGGGCAGAGGATTACAGTGGTTTGCCAGGATGACAGACCAGGAGGCAATTGCATTCTTATCACCTGCCATCAGGCATTGTAGAAAGAGTTGCCGACAAATAATCAAATATTTGGCATGTTGCCACCCACAGCCAACAAGTGGTGGTGTGGGACCCAAACCCAGAGCCTCAGACATAGGGAAATTACTTCAGCATTACAAGGCCTCCTGAATCATACACGACATAGTCAGAACTGTCGAGGAGAAAGTGAGGGCTGCAGATGCTGGAGATCAGAGCTGAAAATGTGTTGCTGGAAAAGCGCAGCAGGTCAGGCAGCATCCAAGGAACAGGAGAATCAACGTTTCGGGCATGAGCCCTTCTTCAGGAATGAGGAAAGTGTGTCCAGCAGGCTACGATAAAAGATAGGGAGGAGGGACTTGGGGGAGGGGCGTTGGAAATGCGATAGGTGGAAGGAGGTCAAGGTGAGGGTGATAGGCCCGAGTGGGGTGGGGGCGGAGAGGTCAGGAAGAAGATTGCAGGTTAGGAAGGCGGTGCTGAGTTCGAGGGATTTGACTGAGACAAGGTGGGGGGAGGGGAAATAAGGAAACTGGAGAAATCTGAGTTCATCCCTTGTGAATGGATGGAAAAGCAATGCAGGGATACATTCCTAATGTACTGGGGAGGTGCTACAACAGGAATGCACAGACTTATCCCAAACATCTCTCTGTGTTTTTAACTCCAAGGGTACAGAGACGTTGTAATGGGTTGCAATCCTACATTGACAGCATAGGTAGTATTTGAAAAGTCACATGTAGGAGTATGACTGGCTAGTCTTCAGAAATGAACTTCCATACAGAAATTCAAAAATCCAAAGTTTCAGATTCTATTTTCCAAAACGTTTTGAAAAAAAACAGTTTGATCCCTCAGGATAATTGATGAGAGTGAGAAGCTGGAGTATACTGCCAATGCCAAGAATCTAGAAGGCCAGGTTACACCTCCGAGACAAACCTCTTTGCCAGTTCTGGAATTTAAATTCAATTAATAAATCTGGAATTTAAAAAAAGTCTCAGTAACAGTATTCATAAAACCCTTACTGATTGGTATACAAAACAATCGAGCTCACTACAGCTTTACAGTACAGAAACAGGCCCTTCCAGCATCATGTTCATACTGGTCATCAAATTCTGGGCGGCATGGTGGCACAGTGGTTAGCACTGCTGCCTCACAGCGCCAGAAACCTGGGTTCAATTCCCGCCTCAGGCGACTGACTGTGTGGAGTTTGCACGTTCTCCCCGTGTCTGCATGGGTTTCCTCCGGGTGCTCTGGTTTCCTCCCACAGTCCAAAAATGTGCAGGTCAGGTGAATTGGCCATGCTCAATTGCCTGTAGTGTTAGGTGAAGGGGTAAATGTAGGGGAATGGGTCTGGGTGGGTTGCGCTTCAGCGGGTCGGTGTGGACTTGTTGGGCCGAAGGGCCTGTTTCTACACTGTAAGTAATCTGTAAATATTCATCTATTCTAATTTCATTTTCTAGCAATTGGCCCATAACCTTCTTTATTATGGCATTTCAAGTGCTCATCTAAATACTTCTTAAATGTCTCGAATTTCTGCCTCTACCATCCTTTCAGACAAAGAGTTGCAGATTTCCACCACCCTCTGGGTGAAAAATGTTTTCCTCAAATCCCGTCTAAACCTCCTGCTCCTTACCGTAAAACTGCACCTCCTGGTTACTGATCCTGTCTGATAGGGAAAACTTTATTCTTATACAATTAGTAGATCTAGGATATAGTGAATTTGTTAATTACAATATTATACTATATTTGAGCTTTCAGATCAAGATATTACTTTATTTTTCAGTGATAAATGGTACTCAAGTATCATACTAGCCAAAATTACAAAATTAAGCATTTTTAATGTATATTCTAATTGCCCCAAAAGTTTGCTTAATTGTCTTCATTTTTCTTGTGTTTCCTAATGTTCAACCTGCATGTGCAAGAAACCTGCGGATACTGAAGATCTGAAACACACAAAACAGAAATTGCTGGAGAATTGCAGCAGGTCTGGCAACATCTCTGCAGAGAAAGCAGAGTTAATGTTTCGAGTTCAATGACCTTTCTTCAGAGCAGTTCACATTGATTCCAGATCTATAATAATGTGGTTGACTCTTAACTGCCCTCTGAAAAGGCTCAGGAAATCATGCATTTAGGGATAAGCTATGAATTGCTTGCCTTGTGAATGATGCCTGCATCACATGCAACAATATGAAAAATATAGCCTTTCTCTCTTCTCCTGAAAACATCTAGTGTTGTAGTGATTCAATAGCACAGGTCTTGTGCACAGATCATTGATTGTGGCAGGACAAGTGGAGAGACCAATAAATGAGGCACACAGTGTCCTCCATTTTACTAATAGGGGCAGAGAGTATAAGAGCTGGGAGGAGACGTTGAACTTGTACAACACTTGTTAGTCTTCAGCTGAAGTATTGTGTACAGTTATTGATACCACGTTATAGAAGAGATGTGAATGCATACGAATGAGTGCAGAAGTGATTTACCAAAAAGGTCCCCCCAGGAACAAAATAACTTCAGTTTGAGGTTAGATTGAAAAAGCTTGGACTGCAGTCCTTGGCGAAATGATGGAGGGGTGATTTGATAGAGGTTTTCAAATTCATGAATGGGCTGGACGGAATAGATAGGGAGAAGCAGTTCCTGCTCACAAAAGAAACAAGAGCAAAATGGCATAGATTTAAGGTGATGTGCAAAAGAAGCAAGTTGTGAGAAACAAAACTTTCACACAAGTAGTTAGAGTATCCAATGCACTGCCTGGAAATGTAGTGGAGACAGGGTTTAATGGAGGGAGGCATTCAAGGGGGCATTGAATAATTCTTTGGATAGAAATAGTGAACAAGAGTATAGGGAAAAGCAAGAGACTGGCAATGATGCTCATTTGAAGAGCCTTTTTTTTTAATTCAAGGGACGTGGGTGTTACTGACTGAGCCAGCATTTATTGCCTGGCCCCAGTTGCCCCTTGAGAAGGTGGTGGTGAGCTGCCTTCTTGAACCGCTGCAGTCCGCTTGCTCTAGGTTTACCCACAATACCCTTGTAGGGAGTGAATTCTAGCACAATGGGCTGAGTGGCCTCCCTTGGCATAGTAACAATTCTGTAATAGGGCCCCCAACACAGCCAAGTGACTATTTGTCATGTATGACACATTGTATAAGCATTTTATGCTATCTCACACTCAGTTAAAACTCGCTCTTTTAAATCCAATCCTATTTTCACTTCATATCCATTGGAGATAGTGAGAAGGAACAGAAACCATTGCTGATTCTTTTCCCCTCTCTGTAATCTAACACTGAGATCAACTGTAGCACCTCAGCTATTGTCCTTCAGAAGAACAAACCAGTTCCCATTCCTAACTGAGATAGGAATTTGTCCTTCAGCTTTTTAACAGTTTGACGACTTGCTTGACACCAAACACATTGATGATCTTGTCGAATTATGAAATCTCTGTGCTTCTCTTCTGTTTATGTATCAGTACCAGTTTATTGTTTGTGATGTGAAGTTTGATCATCAACAAACTTCAACTAAGCTGTTTGCTTTCTATTGGAAATTTTCTCACGTCAGCGTTTCATTTGAAGATTCAAAGAGACTGTGACCAATTGCATGGAAACCAAGACTTTGTGATCTTATCAGCATTTGACACCTCTGATGACGTACGTGGTTCTGTGAATATCTGATGTGCTTAAATAGATTCAAAACACATTAATTAATCATAACTAGACAAAGGTTGACTTTGCACATTAAAAAGCAAAATGTAGACATTTAGAGGTTAAAGTATTGAATGCAGGAACTGCGGGCTAATCAGAGTTTTCATGTAAATATTTCATGTAAATAGGGGCAAATACGGGATCCTTACTAGCAGCTCATTCTTCAGATATGACTATTTTTCCACTGGATTCACTCCACTTGAATCATCCTTCCAAGGCATTAGTCACAGCAGACATTTTTCAGCTGTGTTGGGATTGCAATGTTTCTCTTAAATAAAGTGAGAAGTAAAGATTTATATAACTTGCTGGATGACTCAGTTGGTGAATCAACAACAGTAAAAAACTGTTGAGCTGTTTCCTAAGCAATATACGTGTGGAGTATTGGACCTGTATTGACATACCTCAGAGGGGAATATGCAGCACACGGACAAGTTGAACTGTATTGCACTTCTTGTAATATTGACTTTTACAAATGTTCTGAATAAAGTACTTTCCTGGGGAAAAAAATACATTAGTAGACAGTTCCTTTAAATTGAAACCGGCAGATTTTCACAAATGATCAAATACAGTGAAAACTCCAAACTATCAATTGGTTCACCAAGAGCATTTTGACAATAAATGGGACAGCACGATGGCTCAGTGGTTAGCACTGCTGCCTCACAGCGCCAGGGACCCGGATTCGATTCCAGCCTTGAGCAACTGCCTGTGTGGAGTTTGCACCTTCTCCCCGTGTCTGCATGGGTTTCCTCTGGATGCCCAGTTTCCTCCCACAGTCAGAAAGATGGGCAGTTAGGTGAATTGGCCATGCCCATGGTGGTCAAGGATGTGTAGGCTAGGTGCATTTATCAGGGGTAAATACAGGGGAATGGGTCTGTGTGGGTTACGCTTCAGAAGGTCAGTGTGGACTTGTTTGGCTGAAGGGCCTGTTTTCACACTGTAGGGGTTCAAAAAAAGCAGAAATAACTTCAGAACTTGTCAGGAGTACATTCTACCAGGCTCACTTGTAAGGATAATTGTCACTGCTCACTGCAGGTCCCTACATGATCCCACTGGGAAAGACTATAATAACCTACCTTTCATGTAATGAACTTGAACTTGCCTGGGCTAAGTAATAAATGCTTGCAATTTGCAGACACTATCATCATCTGTTCATCACTGCAAGAATCTAACGAAGTTCAATGAGCTGTCTAATGTCAGACCAAATGTAAGACAAATGGCATTTTGTTAAAATATACTTCATTACGAATAGTGGACTCCGGTATCATGTGAAAGCCACTCAGTTTTGTTCTTGGCATCAAGTCGCTCCGTACAAGTGGGACATGAAAGTCCTAAGCATTGATTGTTGCACCTCAAAGTCAGTAGGCAGTAAAACAGGGAAATGGCGACACTTCCTGGAAGTATGACCTGTAGCAACAAGCAACCCATAGTGTCATGGCCAGCTTCATGTGTGACACTTGTGGTAAAACTTGGCCTTCATTTCCAAGTACAAAATTCCGAGTACAAAAATAGTTCCCAAAAACTATACAAGGCATTAGTGAGAGCACATTGGAATACTGTGAAAAATTTTAGTCTTCCCATCAAAGGCAAGATATACCAGCACGGGGAGACAGTCCAGAGAAAGTTCACTAGGCTGATCCTGGATATGGAGGAATTTTCTCATGAGATTGGGTTGTGTAAAAAGGAGCAGCACGGTGACTCAGTCATTAGCACTACTGCCTCACAGCGCCAGGGACCCTGGTTCAATTCCAGCCTCGGGTGACTGTCTGTGTGGAGTTTGCACATTCTCCCAGTGTCTGCGTGGGTTTCCTCCAGGTACTCCGGTTACCTCCCACAGTCCAAAAATGTGTAGGCTGGGTGAATTGGCCTTGCTAAATTATCCATAGTGTTAGGTGCATTATTCAGGAGTAAGTGTAAGGAAATGGGTCTGCGTGGGTTACTCTTCGTAGGGTCAGTGTGGACTTGTTGGGCCGAAGGGCTTGTTTCCACACTGTAAGTAATCTAATCTAATAGAAATGGGAGCCCATCTGCTTGAGTGGAAGCACACTGTTATAACTCCATAGTGATCATTGCAACACTGGACTCATAAACCCAAAGTTCCAGCCGCAACTCCACTTGAGGTCCTAACACCCACTTGTTTTTTGGAAGGGGGTGGGGTACATTCTTCTCCCCTCTCCTCTTTCAGAAAGAAGCCAGCAATAATTTATGGAGGTTGCCAAACTCTACCGGCTTGGGACTCAAGGAATGATCAACAGCTATTGTTAATTTGATCTAAGGATCAGTCAGTGTTAAGTGTAAGAAACAAAATAATAAGGAAAAATTCCACTCAGGCAAACAAGATGGAGCAGCGAGGTTTGTGGGGTAGATTGTTCCAGTCCTGCTGGTTTGTTGTAGCCGTTGGTTCTTCACAATTTTGCAAAACCTTTTGAAAGAAGCGAGTGTATTGTCAGTAGTGGAACATTTATCACCCAAGACAAGTCTTGTGGCTGTTCATCAATTGGTTGCACAACCTCACAATATGGCTTCTCTCCAGTTGGCTGACAACTGCAGATGATCCAGTATAATTGCAACGGACCAGAATGAGAGATACATCTTTTATACTTCTCCTTCAATTTACTCTGCTCCACTCCTAATATCAATTATACAAGTGGTTCTATGAGGGTCGGCAGCCCATGAGGATTTTTGACTTCAGAATCAGACTTAAGCTTAAACAAAAAATAAAAGTCTTAATACTGGTTTTGGAAAGTGTTTATGTAAATATCTCCAGCTGAAAATGTGTTGCTGGAAAAGCACAGCAGGTCAGGCAGCATCCAAGGAGCAGGAGAATCGATGTTTCGGGCATGAACCCTTCTTCAGGATTGAGGAAAGTGTGCCAAGCGGGCTAAGATAAAAGGTAGGAAGGAGGGACTTGGGGGAGGGGCGTTGGAAATGCGATAGGTGGAAGGAGGTTAAGGTGAGGGTGATAGGCTGGAGTGGGGGTGGGGGGCGAAGAGGTCAGGAAGAAGATTGCAGGTTAGGAAGGTGGTGCTGAGTTCGAGGGTTGGGACTGAGACAAGTCTCAGTCTGACTGAGTCCCAACCCTCGAACTCAGTACCACCTTCCTAACCTGCAATCTTCTTCCTGACCTCTCCGCCTCCACCCCCACTCCGGCCTATCACCCTCACCTTAACCTTCTTCCACCTATCGCATTTCCAACACCCCTCCCCCAAGTCCCTCCTCCCTACCTTTTATCTTAGCCTGCTGGACACAATTTCCTCATTCCTGAAGAAGAGCTCATGCCCGAAACGTTGATTCTCCTGTTCCTTGGATGCTGCCTGACCTGCTGCGCTCTTCCAGCAACACATTTTCAGCTCTGATCTCCAGCATCTGCAGTCCTCACTTTCTCCTATAAATATCTCCAAGCAAGAATCACCAGATGGTGACCAGTTAATGGGATCCTTCTCACATTCAGAGGTAGCAAGCACAATAAACAACTTTTTGCCACTACCCTAGTCTAATTCAATCCAAGCTTGGGACTTTTAGTTTGCTTGGCTCAGTTATAGATGGGACAAAGCCATTGAGGGGTTACAGGATACATGTTTCACAACAAAACCAACTATTTCCAAAACTTTCACTACACGTTTCTTTGCATTTGAAATTCTGAATTGTATTTGCAGGAGATGGGTAAGGTCCTCAATGAATATTTCTCCTCTGTTTATCATGGAGAATGACATGAAAACTTGGGGAACTTGGCACACTGGTCATATCTTAGGGACAGTTCATATCACAGTAGAGGAGCTGTTGGACGT
This sequence comes from Chiloscyllium plagiosum, assembly GCF_037043375.1. Lineage (NCBI taxonomy): Eukaryota > Metazoa > Chordata > Chondrichthyes > Orectolobiformes > Hemiscylliidae > Chiloscyllium > Chiloscyllium plagiosum. Next base: position 64,672,916 of record NW_028270158.1, on the reverse strand, counting down.
ATTATTATGCATGAAGGTGGATAAATCTCTTGGTCCTGACCAGATATATCCAAGAACACTGCAAGAGCCAGAGAACAAATTGTGGGGGGCTGATACTTTTGCATCATCATTAGCCACAGGTGAGGTCCTGGAAGACTAGAGGATAGTGAACATTGTGCCCTTATTCAAGAAGGGCTGCAAAGAAAACTGTAGGATCTATAGACCAGTAAGGCTAACATCTGTAATAGGTACGTTACTTGAGAAGATTCTGAGAGATAAGATATACATGCATTTGAAAAGACAGGGTTTGATTCGGAGTAGTCAGCATGGCTTTGTGACTGGGAGATCATGCCTCACAAATTTGTTAGAGTTCTTTGATGTAGTGACCAGGAAGGTTGATGAGGGCAGGGCCATAGGCGTAGTCTATATGGATTTCAGTAAGGCCTTTGATAAGGTTCCACATGGTGGGCTGCTCTGGAAGGTTAGATTGCATGGAACTCAGGGGGAACTGGCAAATTGGATACACAACTGGCTTAATGGTAGGAAGCAGAGGATAATAGTGGAAGGATGCTTGTCAGACTAGAGGTCTGTTACTAGTGGAGTGCCTCAGGGGTCAGTGCTGGCCTATTGCTGTTTGTTATCTATATCAATGATTTGATAAGAATGTACAAAGCATGATTAGTAAGTTTCCAGATGACACTAAAATAGACAGTATCATGGACAGTGAGGGAGGTTAACAGAAATTGCAGCAGGATCTTGATCAGCGGGGGAAGTGCGCCGAGAAATGGCAAATGGAGTTTAATATAGATAAGTGCGTGGTCTTGCATTTTGGAAAGTCAAATCAAGGTAGGAGTTTCATGGTGAACGGTACGGCCTTAAGGAGTGTGATGGAACAGAGGGACTTTGGAGTTCAGGTGCATGGTTCTCTGAAAGTGGAGTCACGGGTAGACAGGGCAGTGATGAAGGCTTTAGGCACACTAGCCTTCATCAGTTGAGAAGTTATATTGGAGTTGTACAGGTCGTTGGTGAGGCCGCACTGGAGTATTGTGTTCAGTTTTGGTCACCTTATGATAGGAAGGTTGTTATTAAACTGGAAAGAGTGCAGAAGAAAATTTCAAGGATGTTGCGAGGACGCAAGGGTCTGTGTTATAGGGAGAAGTTGGACAAGCTAGGACTTTCTTCTTAAAAGTGTAGGAGACTGAGGGGGATCTTATTGAAGTGAATAAGATCATGAGAGGTTCATAAGGTGAATGCATTCAGCCTTTTTCCCAGGGTTGGGGGATCGAGGACTAGAGGGCTCCAGTTAAAGGTTAGAGGGGAAAGAATAAACCTGAGGGGCAACATTTTTACATAGAGGGTGGTACACATATGGAATTGAGCTGCCGTATGGTTGAGACATTAACAACTTTAAAAGGCATTTGGACAAAAGGTTTAGAAGGATATGGGCCAGGTGCGGGTAAATAGGGTTAACGAGGATGGACATTTTGGTCAGCATGGAGCAGTTTGGGCCAAAGGGCCTGTCTCTGTGCTATGAGACTCTATAATCCTCCCACTTCCTCCAAACGAAAGGAGTAGCCATGGGCACCCGCATGGGCCCCAGCTCTGCCTGCCTCTTCGTAGGATATGTGGAACAGTCCATCTTCCGCAACTACACTGGCCCTACCCCCCACCTTTTCCTCCGCTACATCGATGACTGTATCGGTGCTGCCTCGTGCTCCCACGAGGAGGTTGAACAGTTCATCCTCTTCACCAACACCTTCCACCCCGACCTCAAATTCACCTGGACAGTCTCAGATTCCTCCCTCCCCTTCCTCAACCTTTCTATTTCTATCTCAGGCGACCGAATCAACACGGACATCTACTACAAACCGACCGACTCCCACAGCTACCTGGACTACACCTCCTCCCACCCTGCCCCCTGTAAAAACGCCATCCCATTCTCCCAATTCCTTCGTCTCCACCGCATCTGCTCCCAGGAGGACCAGTTCCAAAAATGTACAACCCAGATGGCCTCCTTCTTCAAGGACTGCAATTTCCCCCCCGACGTGGTCGACGATGCCCTCCACCGCATCTCTTCCACTTCCCGCTCCTCCGCCCTTGAGCCCCGCCCCTCCAACCGCCATCAGGACAGAACCCCACTGGTCCTCACCTACCACCCCACCAATCTCCATATACAGCGCATCATCCGCTATCATTTCCGCCACCTCCAAACGGACCCCACCACCAAGGATATATTTCCCTCCCCTCCCCTATCAGCATTTCGTAAAGACCACTCCCTCCGTGACTCCCTCGTCAGATCCACACCCCCCACCAACCCAACCTCCACTCCCGGCACCTTCCCCTGCAACCGCAGGAAGTGCAAGACTTGCGCCCACACCTCCCCCCTCACCTCCCTCCAAGGCCCCAAAGGAAACTTCCATATCTGCCACAAATTCACCTACACCTCCACACACATCATCTATTTTATCCTCTGCACCCGATGTGGCCTCCTCTATATTGGGGAGACAGGCCGCCTACTTGCGGAGCGTTTCAGAGAACACCTCTGGGACACCCGGACCAACCAACCCAACCACCCTGTGGCTCTACACTTCAACTCCCCCTCCCACTCCACCAAGGATATGCAGGTCTTTGGACTCCTCCATCGCCAGACCACAACAACACGACAGTTGGAGGAAGAGCGCCTCATCTTCCACCTTGGAACCCTCCAACCACAAGGGATGAACTCGGATTTCACCAGTTTCCTCATTTCCCCTCCCCCCACCTTGTCTCAGTCAAATCCATCGAACTCAGCACCCCTTCCTAACCTGCAATCTTCTTCCTGGCGTCTCCGCCCCCACCCCAGTCTGACCTATCACCCTCACCTTGACCTCTTTCCACCTATCACATTTCCTACGCCCCTCCCCCAAGTCCCTCCTCCCTACCTTTTATCTTAGCCTGCTGGACACACTTTCCTCATTCCTGAAGAAGGGCTTATGCCCGAAATGTCGATTCTCCTATTCCCTGGATGCTGCCTGACCTGCTGCGCTTTTCCAGCAACACATTTTCAGCTATGAGACTCTATGACTCTACTTCCAATTTTAATTGGGGTGACACTGCTTAAAATAATTTCAACAAGAATTGGTGGAGATGGGGAATAACAAGTTTTTGAAAACACCTTTGGGAGTAGTTTATAGGTATTTTATAGGTTTATAGCAAAAAATAATTAGAGCTAGTAGCAAAAACAATGTAATTCTTGTTCAGGATTTTAAACTTTGTATAGAATTGATCAATGAAATTGGCTCTCATGGTCTGGAGGATACATCTCTTGAAGCAATTCTTTGTGGAATCAACTGGGAAAAGTGATTTTAGATAAGGTATTATATAATGGCACAAGATTAATTGGTAAGATCGTAACATAAGATCCGGGAAAAAATGGTCACACTACAATCCATAATGAGTGTAAAAGGGACATACTCCAGTCCCAGACATGAACCTTAAACCTAAACAAAGCCAATCACATGGGTATGGGGGAAGAGTTGGCATTACATTATTGGCAAAATAGACCATGGTGGCAATAAAACAGTTGAAAACATTTCATTTTAATTTTAAATGTTCAAGAAAAACACATTGCAGTACAGTAACAAAATCTCAATTAAAAGTATCTTCCTGTAACTTACCAAGAATATTAAACTTAGTATTAGATCAAAAGAGTCCATAGAATACAATCCCTACAGTGTGGAAGCAGGCCATTCGGCTCATTAAGTCCATATCAAGTGTCCGAAGAGCAACACATCCAAATCCACCCTATCCCCATAACCCTGCATTTCCAATCACTAATCCACCTAGCCTACACATCCTTGGACAATGTGGGTAATTTAGTATGGCCAATCTACCTAACCTGCACATATTTGGACTGCGGGAGGAAACCGGAGCACCCGGAGGGAACCCACACGGGGAGAATGTGCAAACTCCACACAGACAGGCACCACATATAAGGAATGAGCTGCCAGAGAACGTGGAAGAGGCGGGTACAATTACAACCTTTAAAAGGCATTTGGACAGGCACATGGATAGGAAATGTTTAGAGGGATATGGACCAAACCCAGACAAATGGGATCAGTTCAGTTCAGGAAATCTGGTAGGCATTGATGAGTGGTGCCAAGAAAATAAAAATTCAAACCTATGAACATATTCATTAAAAGCAGAAGTGGGTTACTTAGTGTTTTGAGCCTGCTCTGCTATGCAACAGACTGATCTGATTACTCTACACTTACACCCACCTCTGATCATTTTGATCTACTTGTTTAACAAGGTTGAGCAAATCAGAACATTTCCAAATATTTTGGAAATGATCACCCCATTAACAATAAAATTTCCATGCAATATCACATATTTGAAGTCTCCAATTTCCTTGTTGTTAAAATATTGGGGAAGACTTTGAGCTTTCAAACAGAGTTATAAAGGCACTTATGTGAATAGGGCCTGTTCTCAGCCATTGACACAATTCTACCCAAAACAACAGGTTTATATTCCATTCTGCAGACCAGGGGAATCTGCTCCACAAATTGTTAGCTACCAAGAATTATGATCTATTTGCATGAGGCCTTTCTGCAGTTATGCAAATCTAATTTTATTAAATTTGTTAATAAAAAGACAAAAGCACACCGTGTGAAAAGGATAATTTAAGCTACATCTTGAAATTGAATAAATCAGAAATCATTGACTTTGACAAATTTTTCCAAACTGCCTTCCTGCAGCCACAGGAGGTATTTTCCATGTACATTGTTTATAAATTTCAAGTTGCAAGCAGCATTGACTGACATTTTTTGATTTGATTTATTATTATCCAATGTACCACGGTACAGTGAAAAGTTTTGTTTTGTGTGCAGGACAGGCAGATCATATCACACACTGTGTAAGGTTAATAGAACAGATTGAGGAATACAATGTTGTGACTGGAGATATATGCATTTTTATTCACTACAGCCAATATACACTCAGATTGTATTTAATGGCCCTTACTGTGAACGTCTGTACATTCATTTTCACAGTACTCATATCCTGCAAATCTTCACTTTGCCGATCATCTCAAACACTACATATTTGCTCTCCATTGTTTCACCACTCTTACATGTGTATTCATCCTCTAATATTACCTCTCACACTGTACATGCTCCTTCATACTATTTCACTTACCTTAGGCTTACTCTCATACACACTGTGCACACACTTATTCACTACCCTATCTACTTTCATTACCACACACTATTCATAATCCCACGAGCTATTATGGTATATGCACCCATTATCAGGTAAAGTTACTGTCTTATAGTGTACAGCTGTGAGGAAAAGTTTTAACTGGGCAGGCAGGGGCATTGAACACGCCTGAACACGCCTGATGCAAACAGAGTGAGGCCAAGATAATTTTAATCTCTTAGCTTCAACAGTTGCCCCTCTGAAACAGGTGAAGGGTAGGCCAGTTACCTCTTCAAAGCCATTCCACTATTCAATGAGATTTTGACTGATCTATGACTTTTGCCATATAATACCTTTGGCTAAAGGTAACCATCAATCTCAGAACTAAAATTACTAATTGATCTCGCATCAACTGCCATTTCCAGATGAGAACTCTAAACTTGTACCACCATTTATTGTTTATGTTTACTATTTATTCTTTCATAGGATGTGGGTGTTGCTGGTTGGGGCCAGTATTTTTTCCTGACACAGATTGCGCTTGAGAAGGTGTTAGTGAGTTGCCTTCTGGAACTGCTGTAGACCATGTACGGTAGGCAGACCCACAATAACATTAGGGAGGGAATTCCAGGATTATGACTTTTTAGATTAGATTACTTACAGTGTGGAAACAGGCCCTTCGGCCCAACAAGTCCACACCGACCCGCCGAAGCGCAACCCGCCCATACCCCTACATTTACCCCTTTAACCTAACACTACGGGCAATTTAGCATGGCCAATTCACCTGACCTGCACATCTTTGGACTGTGGGAGGAAACCGGAGCACCCGGAGGAAACCCATTCCTCGACTTTGAAGGAAAGCAATACATGTGTGTACAGATCATTGAAAGTGGCAAGGCAGGTGGAGAGAGCAATTAATAAAGCATATGGTGTTCTCAGTTTTATTAATAGGGACATGGTTACAAGGGCAAGGAGGTGATGTTGAACTTGTTACAACTCATGTGGAGTATTGTATACAATTCTGGGCATCAGAATGATGTGAACTCATTGGAGAGGGAAACAGAAGTGGTTCACCCAAATGATTCCAGGAATAAGGATAGATTGAAGAGGTTCAGAATGTTCCCCCTGGATAGAAGGCAGCAAAACCATGAGTGGGCTGACTGGAGTGAAACTGTTCCCATTCAGAAAAGAATCAGGAATGAGAGGGCATAGATTTAAAGTGATTTGCAAAAGAAGCAAATGTGATGTCAGAAGAAAATGATTTAGCTCAGTGAGTGTTTAGGTATGGAATGCACTGCCTGCAGAGGCAGGTTCAATTGAAACATTCAAGAGAACATTGGATAAAACATGATAATAATGTGGAGAAAGCAGGAGTTTGGTACTAGATGATAATGCTCATTTAGTAGAGTCGGGGAAATCTCCATGGACTGAATGGTCTCCTACATTGTATTTCTGTAATTCTATGAAATTAAACTCAAGTAACTTTCTGGAGGGAAATGGAGAAGTTCCCCACGGTAGTGTCGTAATCCAACTATCTTCAGCTACTTCATCAACGACCTTCCCGCCACCATAATGTTATAAGTGGGGATGTTCGCCGAAGGTTACATAATGTTCAGCACCATTCGCTACTCCTCAGGCACTGAAGCAGTTCACGTTCAAATGTAGCAAGGTCTCAAAAATATCTAGACTTAGGCTAACAAGTGGCAAGTAACATTCAATGGCATTTCATACTTGAAGTCCCCACTATCAACATCTTGAGGATTACTATTGACCAGAAACTGACTTGGACTCTCTATTCAATATAGTTGCTACAAGAGTGGGTCAGAGACTAGAAGTCCTGCAGTGGGTAATTTACCTCCTGACTCCCCAAAGCCTGTCGACCATCTATAAGCACAAGTCAGGAGTGTGATGGAATTCTCCCCACTTGCCTGGATGAGTACAGTTCCACAACACTGAAGAACCTAGACATCATTCAGGATAAAGCAGCCACTTGATTGGCATAACATCCACCAACATAAACTTCCTCCACCACCGAAGCTCAGTAGCAGCAGTGTGTACTATCTATAAGATGCACTAACAGAACTTCACCAAAGCTCCTCACACAATACCTTCCAAACCCACAACTACTTCCATCTCGAATGACAAGGGCAGATACATGAGAACACTTCCCACTACTCTATGCCATTCACCATCCTGCCTAGGAAATATCTCACCGTTTCTTTGCTGTCACTGAGATAAAGTGAGGGCTGCAGATGCTGGAGATCAGAGCTGAAAATGTGTTGCTGGAAAAGCGCAGCAGGTCAGGCAGCATCCAAGGAACAGGAGAATCGATGTTTCGGGCATAAGCCCTTCTTCATTCCTGAAGAAGGGCTTATGCCCGAAACGTCGATTCTCCTGTTCCTTGGATGCTGCCTGACCTGCTGCGCTTTTCCAGCAACACATTTTCAGCTTTGCTGTCACTGAGTCAATTTTTTGGAATTCCCTCCCTGATGGCATTGTGGGTCTACTTACAGCAGGTGGACTGCAGTGGTTCAAAAAGACAGCTCACCACCAACTTTTCAAAGGCAACTAGGGTGGGATAATAAATACCATCCCAGCCAGCGATTCCCATAAGTGAACAACAGACAAAAATCCCACATCCTCACTGCAAATGCTGAATAATTTCCCTGTCACCAATTCCACATTGCAGATTCACACACCCAGCAGACTCACTCACAAACTGTACGTTCTTGTGTTGAACGCTCGCAATGTCGTTACAAACCCTCCCCCACCTCGAGTCTCCAACCTCTCACGCTTCCATCCTGCCATACACTCAACTCCCGCTGGCCTGAGAGTGGTATTGCACCGAGGGGTGGGGTTTGCAGAACGCGACACCAGCGACAGCTTATATAAGGAGGGGGAGGCGCAGCGCCGGGTGGGCAGTAGCTGAGAAAGAGACACAGAGAGTGTGTATTCGTCTGTGGGCGATATTAGCGAGAGGCGCACATCTAACACGGACTGGGAGCGAAAGACAGGAGTCTGGGGGAAATAGACACAGAGAAAGGGAGACAGACACACAGAGAGGGAGAGAGACATATACACCACACAGATCTAAACAGAGGGAGGCACAAGTAGATACAGACGTACGTACAGAGAGAGAGATACACAGACACAGACACACACACTACTTTGAGGAACATGCCGAGGCGCTGCTCCAGGAAGGTGGTGTTTAGCTTGTTAGCTGCAGCTTTCACTTGCCTACTGTTGCTGCTCCTGCCAGACCAAGGGCAGGGCCAGGCCGGCCACCGGGGGCTGGAGCTCCGGAGCCGTTCTCTGCAAAGCTGGGAGAGCCCCTGGCCAGAGGAAGAGGAGGTTGCGGCTGGAGCGCCGGAGCCGGCCGCCCGCAGCTTCAGGGAGTATTTCAGTGAGCTGAGCCGGGCCAGGGGCTCCGGGAGGAGGCTGCTGGAGCCAGAGCTGCCCGCTACTCCGCAACCTTTCCGGGACGATATCAGCGCCCGAGACCTGTTCATCGCCGTGAAAACCACCAAGAAATTCCACCGGGGACGGCTGGAGCTGCTGCTGGAGACCTGGATCTCCCGGAGCCGGGAACAGGTGAGCCGGACAGAGAGAGAGACTCGGTGGGTCATCTGGAACAACTGCTACACACTCCCACAATAGCCGTCCAATGAGCACTGGCCGGGGGCACAGTCTGGGCACTGGGGCTGCGGCGAAAGGGCAGGGACTTGGTGCAAGTTGCCCAGGGAGTTGGCACTGGGGATTCAGGTTTGGCACTGGGTGGGCGCACGGGCTGCGAGGAGTGGGGGGGGGGGGTGAAATAGTTAGGACGTGGGTATAAGTTGCCCAGGAAACTGGCTCTGGGATTCAGGTTTGGCACTAGGTGGGCACAGACGCTGCAGTCATACTGGGTTTGGGTGTAAAGTGATGGGTGTATGGCAGGGAAGAGATGGGCACTGGCTGAGACCGAGCTGGTTTTGTACAATCCAGCCGACCAAGCGGGCTCCCCTGCCTTTTCAACCCTGCTGCTGCCTGTGGCTACAATTACCTTTTTTCGAGTTTATTTCAAAGGCAACTGAGTTTGGAAGCATGTGGTCAGCCGCTGCCCCTCTGTGCATGGAATGGCATCAGCCGCACAAGAAAGTGAAGCCTTTTACCCACACCCCTCAGGGGGAGTCTGGCACACTGGCACACTCCTGTCGGCAAGGCTGCCCGGTTTGAATTTGCCGGGTGTTCTCACTCAGCCAGCGCACTGCAGCCTCACTTTAATGTTATGTTACTTTCGGCTGCTGCAATTGAAGTGTTTGTTCTCTGCTGCAGTCCTTCACCTTCCTCGTTCTCCCGCCTTTCCTACACTCCTTCAGTCTGTAGTTCACCCATTGTCCTGTACTCCAGGACGTTTATTGTTGAACTAAGTGCCAAGTGATGGGGAACAGGTTGCTTCATCTGACACTTTGTGCATGTTCTCATGTCTCCACAAGCACACTTTGTTGGGGAGACTTTTTAACTTCACAGAATCTGCCCTGCAGTAGCTCAGGTTCAGCTAATGCAGATTAAAAACTAAACCATTCTGATAGCGGCTCAGTGTGGTAACGGTGCATTTAAAGTTTCTTAGTTACATATTTTAAATCACTTTAAACTATTAATGTGGGTAATCCTGGGCATTGTTAGCATTAGCATTGTACTTTTTGCATATTTCATTTGGAAGTAGCATTGACAGTGAGTTGCGTTGGAGATTGGGTTCATTTTAAAATATGCCCATAACTAAACCAGCATCGTCTGTGTGTGTTTTCCTGCTTTAAAAAAAGAGTAATTTCTAAGACATTATACTTTTTAATAAATGATGTTGTCTGTGGTCACAAAGGGAGGAGGGAAGGTCCTGTTTTTTGTCCTTGTTAATGTGAGGGGAGAGAGAAGGACACAATCTTTGTCTTTGCAGGACCCCTGGAGTGCTGAACTGAGGACTTCCACGCTCTGTCAGCCTTAACCTGATTAATTAGAAAGTTTAACAGAAACCAAAGGCTTTAAACAACTAGCCTGAGCTGAATGCAGAATTAGGCTGGGAGCAGAGGGCGTGGGTTTAAGTTCCCAGGGACCAGTGACAACTACAATAAGAAATAGACAGGAGGGGAACGTGAGAGTATTTGAGAGCTGCAAACCTTCCAGGTTTGAAGATTATTTGAGTGAGACAGTGCAGAGAACCTCTGCTTAGATAAACAGTATGCACTGTTTCCAACAGAGCTAATGATTAAATTGCGCTATCCATGTTGTACTTTCCCAAATAATTCTTTTCAAAAGATGGGCTTAATATCTGAACTTTACACACAGTAAAGGGGAAATGGAAACCTGTTTATTTGGTTCTAAACTTCATCCACTGCCTCACTCCCATTCACCCATGCACACCTTCAGATACACTCCCCCCCCCCCCCCCCCCCCCCCCCCTCTCCACCCCACCCCCCTCACCCCCCACCCCCGCGGGAATTCGGAGGATTGGGCCATGTAATGTGATTAGTGCCGGTGCTCACTTGGTTTGACTTGACCGCGCTTGTCAGTTGTAAATCAGACTCTGGGGATTTGACTATCATGCTTTCAGACCGATAGTTGCAACAAGAAAAGGCGGCAGAATTTGAACAGTTTCTGTGCCGTGGGAAGATACTGTGGGACAATTGTTCCCTTCAAGCCCTGACACTTTCGGAAATTACTTGGGCTAGGACCTTTTTTAAAACAAATTTCCTATGAGGTGAAACGGATCCAGTAGGAATGTTGTGATGGTAGGAAGAGGTTTATAGAAGTTCCAGGGTCGCAATTTGTAACTTCGCCAAAGCAAGTACATTGGAAATCCTATTGAATTCTAGTCACTGTCAAAGTTTTGTACCTGCTGAATGTAGTTACAGCAGCTTCTGGGTTGAAACACAAGTATTTAAAATGTCATTAGTGTTGAAGGGGTTTGTTACGTACATATGCTTGAGGTACAGTACATCAATAGAATAGATCATTTTCCGTTAATATCACAGACTCAGTACAATTGAAAGGAGCTGTTTCATGTACGTTGCTGTGTTAATCAGATTAGAACTTTTGTTTGGACTAATCCATCGACAGAACCTCATTTAAATTGCATGGTTGATAGTGTTTGAGTCAATTTTTCAACTGGCCATCAGGCCCCGTTTGTTCTTTATGGCTGTAGCAATGAGAGATTCAGAATCCACAGCATTATCCAGCAGGAGCTGTTGATCCCATAAAATCTGAAAGATAGTCACGTACTTTAATGTTAGTGGATTTTTAAACCCTGCACTCAAGTTAACAAAAGCTTCACTTGAGCAAGTTGAAGCTCTGTGGTTTGACGTGACAGTCACCTTTTTAAAAGATTCATTTTTAACTCTATGATAGATTTTTGTTAGCCTGGCCTCTGATGCTTCTTAGCTTTGTGAGTAGTTCAGCCTGTATCCTGAGCTTGAGTGATTGTGGTTCAGCTCTCACGCTGTCTCCTTGAAGACTAACAAAGCCCTTTTCTAAAACTAGAGAATGGAACCCTGGCCTCTTGTGCTGGGCTTTCCATGGGAACGTAGGAGACGAAGCTGTGGATTTGGAAAGGAAAGAAGCGGAGGTCAGGTTGCTTGGCGATGGAAAGGAGTTCCCAGCTCACTGATGCTTGGAGAGTAAATGGTTCCCACCTCCTCACAGCCAGACCAGCATTGGCTGTGTTTTTAATGGCTACAGTAGTAGATGATTTGGGTTGTGTTAATATAGTTGCAGGAGAAACCAGTGATAGTCACTCCTATAACCACTTTATTGACATATTGAGACATTAAATTTAATGTACCTGCATAACATCAAAAAGGTGTATCTGTCTTAGATGTCAAGTCTTCTGTGGGTATTGGTGACAGTCCAATTGCAATCATTGTGATGTAAGCAACGATAATGATGTATATGGGCCCTGTACACAGTGTACTGCATTCTTTAAATCAAAAATGATAGTGGCCTATAAAAACAAGCAAATAATAAATGTTTCATTATTTGAGAAAATATTCCATCACTGCTAACTAGTGAAATTTTGAGGTGTGCTGAAAATTGCAAAATATATACTGGAAAAGTATTGTGGTGACATATTTCTGCATAGTAAGAGGCAGTAACTGATACTCAAACATTTGACTTTGCCATGTTGCCAAATTCTGACAGTTGCTAAGATTTGGAATCATCTTTGAGAACATTTCATTCAACCTCACTATTGCAAGTCAGCGAGGGGAGAAAAAAACATGTATCTTTAAAAGTTTGTTTCCAATTAAGTAATGACTAAACTCACCTTCAGTTCCCATCCTTGACGTTTGCAGTCTCCCATTGGTTCCCATCAGCCTTGGTCTGAACTAGACTATCCAGTACATCAGTAGCTTGTTTGAACTGTTGTTGCTGAGTTCAAGCAGGGGAAGTGAGAGGTCAGTCACTCTCGACTCAGAAATGATGCATTATTTTGCTAGTCTATAGAAGCTCAGCCCGCTGGAGAAGCAGAGATTTTGGGGTCCAAGTATAGAAATCACCATGAGCTCCATGGCAGGAATAAAAAGTAATTAAAGTGTATTTAATTTGAGGATTGGCATATCAATGACTAGCAATGTCACTGTTCTATCAAACTCTGATTTGGAGATATCGGTGTTGGACTGGGAGTACAAAGTTGAATCACCTGATGAAGGAGCAGTGCTTCCAAATAAATCTGTTGGGCTACAACCTAGTCATAGAGATGTACAGCATGGAAACAGACCCTTCAGTCCAACCCGTCCATGCTGACCAGATATCCCAACCCAATCTAGTCCCACCTGCCAGCACCCAGCCCATATCCCTCCAAACCCTTCCTATTCATATACCCATCCAAATGCCTCTTAAATGTTGCAATTGTACCAGTCTCCACCACATCTGGCAGCTCATTCCATACATGTAACACCCTCTGTGTCAAAAAGTTGTTCCTTAGGTCTCTTTTATATCGTTCCCCTCTCACCCTAAACCTATGCCCTCTAGTTCTGGACTCCCTGACCCCAGGGAAAAGACTTTGTTTATTTATCCTATCCACGCCCCTCATAATTTTGTAAACCTCTACAAGGTCACCCCTCAGCCTCCAATGCTCCAGGGAAAACAGCTCCAGCCTGTTCAGCCTTTCCCTATAGCTCAAATCCTCCAACCCTGGCAGCATCATTGTAAATCTTTTCTGAACCCTTTCAAGTTTCACAATATCATTCTGATAGGAAGGAGACCAGAATTGCACGCAATATTCCAACAGTGGCCTAACCAATGTCTTGTACAGCTGCAACATGACCTCCCAACTCCTGTACTCAATACTCTGACCAATAAAGGAAAACATACCAAATGCTGCCTTCACTATCCTGTGACTCCACTTTCAAGGAGCTATGAACCTGCACTCCAAGGTGTCTCTGTTCAACACACTCCCTAGGACGTTACCATTAAGTGTATAAGTCCTGCTAAGATTTGTGTTGTGATTTTTAACTCTGTAAAACTCTGGTTAGACTCTGTGGAATACTGTGTTCAATTTTGTACAGTGTGGGAGGGATGTAGAACTGAATGATATTGGGGCTTTAATTATGATTGAAGTTTACATACTCCCAATCCCTGAGTATAAAAGATTAAAGGGTAACCTAATGACGTTGTTCAATAAATGACTAATTGAAGGATTTGATAGGCTAGATAGTGAGTGTCTCCGACTAAAGGGAGAGTCCACAACAAAAACATAACCATAAAATTGTAGTTACCCATACCAACAGAAATATTCCCAGAATGATGGTTCATCTAAATCCTCTGGATACCTGGCACGCGCACTCCCAGAACGCAGGTCATTTGGAAAAAAACATTGTCAACAAATATATGAAGGGGTGTAGGGCAAAGAATAGGTAAATCGAATTGAGGAGCAGATCAGCGGATCTAATTAAAATGCAGAAGCGACTTGCACAGGCTGAAGGATCCGATCCTGCTCCTAACACTGCCTTTCTGATTAGTCGTCCTTGACGGACATCTAAATGAAGCGAATAGTTGTCTTTCCTGCTGCACAGTTTTGTGCCCAGTTTTTCGGCGTTGCTGAGAGCCAATTGAAATGTGACTAAAGTTGAACCGTGGAGCTCTGAACAAGTTGCTTGTCGGGAACGTCCGTCGGGTGCAGCCTGAGCCTCCAGGGCGGCTCTGAAAGCCTTGCAGCTGCCACCTGCGCTGGTCCCCCGTGTATCATCTGGACACAGTCTGCGGCAGCTGAGTCGCTGTTGCATTGTTCCTCTTGACTTCTATTCAGATATGTGTGGTTTTTTTTCAAATTTAAAAATAATGGTGTTGGGATCAGAAAGGAAGTCACTAGGAAACAGTGTAAGTTATTTTTTGCTAAAGCTATGTGCAAAAAATGTAATTGAGTTGCACTTTTTTTTGGATAAAGCACAGTGCTAAAGACACTCCTTGTTATTTCCACTTGATGGCTGGATGGTGGGCTGTTTACAAATCCCAGCAGTTAACATGTGTGCTGACTGCGTTTGTTTTATTGAATAGCGTGGCAGGAGGTGGGATGGGGCGAATTGTTTTGGAAAGGACCGCCTCCCATGAGTCTTGCTGTAAAGCATCTGTCAAGTGTTCCTTCACCCTATCCATCAAACAAAATAAATTTCTCCCTCCTGGTTCACCCCATATCCCCCGAGGGTGGTCAGTTCCGCGCATCCCTTGGGAGGGTTAGGCTCTACGGTCTTTTGCTCAGCACACTGTCCCCACCCCCTCTTCTCCTTCAATAAGCAGATTCAATGGAGGAGTTTAATAGCAGAAGGAGCTGGTTGTGGCTGCCTTGAGTGTACTAACTCCAGTGAATAATTTTAGTTAAACCAAGAGACAAAGGTTTACATCGCTGGAATGAAACAGCTGGTGGGATGGCAAAGGATAAAGATCTGGGAGGGTAAAGGGAGTGACACTGGCAAATAAGAGCTTGAAGTCCCAGCTCCCATCATGAGTGGAAATCCTCATGCTTTTCCTGCCATCTCTCCTGAACCAGCCTGCTCATGTTACTAGGATTTCTCAGAGCTGGGAGCACTGCAATTTTTGTACTAAGTGCCCATTCTTTGTGTGTGAGCCCTCACAAGGCCACAAGGGTTGGTTAGAATTTTAGAGAGGTGGCCATTACAGCTCATTACCAATTTCTCAGCATTTGTAAAGTTTATGGTTAACATTGAAAAGAATCTGTGAAAATCCGATTGTTATTTTCTTTAAGTTCAACCTCCTACTGAATGCAAGTTTGTTTAAATTTGAACTTGCACCTCAACAGTCCTTGTGTTGATGTTTGCATTCCTCTCCTGGTACGTTTCTCAATGTCTCTTTGGCAGTTGGAGCCCAGTATTCTGTTTACTGTGTACAGTATAAACACTGATCCGGTGGATCCAAGATCTATCTCAGGCCAGATCAGGCCAGTTCCAGCTCCGGCCAGTTCCAGCTCCATTCCAACTGGTTTAACCCCAGCAGGCTCTTTTGCCTAAGGAAGTCTTTTTTTCAAAAAGAAAAGAGCACTTTCTACTGTCTGTTTATCTTGTGGAAGCTGGAATGTGCAAAGCGTGTGGCAAAATGAGCTGATGGTTGTTTGAGCAAGAGTGTGGCGGCATCTGGAGCCTCCCCTCTGCAGCTATCAATTCACCTGTCAGAGACTGGGAGGAGAGCTGAGGCATTCTGCTCCAGGCTTGGCGTGTGCAGCAATGAGCCGAGGATCGACTCGGCTTTCACTAGGCACGCTCTCCTCCAGCCCTGAGGCACACAAGTGTCAGCAAATCAGCACAGCACTACAGAAAGCAGCAAAGGCTGTGTGTAAAAGCAAAAAAGACTGCTTCAAATTCTTGATGAAATCTGTTGTAATGTACAATCCAATCCTAAAGGCCAGTGAATTATGTACATTATATATATGGACAGCCTTTCCAAATATTGTGGTATGTGATTTTTAAGATTCTACTGGATCATTGTTATGTGGTGTTTCCCCCTTCTCAAGAAGCATTTAATTTAGTTTTGTAGTGAATTTTGTGATTGCTGATATTGCTATTGTAAATCTCCATAAGAAACCTTCCAAAATATCATCCTGCTCCAGCCAGCCTGCCAACTGTCTCAAGCAAAGCTGGGAGTTTGCATTTTGTGTCACCAAAGCTGTTAGGTTACTCAACTAGATTTTCAGCACATAATATTGTCATATTTGTCTTAATTTGTAGATAGGAGGTGGCACTGGTTCAGTGGTTAGTACTGCTATCTCTGTGCTTGGGACCCAGGTTTGATGAGAAAGTGAGGTCTGCAGATGCTGGAGATCAAAGTTGAAACTTTATTGCTGGAACAGCACAGCAGGTCAGGCAGCATCCAGGGAACAGGAGATTCGACGTTTCGGGCACAGGCCCTTCTTCAGGAATAGGCCTGTGCCCGAAACGTTCCTGAAGAAGGGCCTGTGCCCGAAACGTCGAATCTCCTGTTCCCTGGATGCTGCCTGACCTGCTGTGCTGTTCCAGCAATAAAGTTTCAACCCAGGTTTGATTCCAATCTCTGGTGACTATGTGGAGTTTGCACATTGTTTGGGTTTCCTCTGGGTTCTGGGTTCTGATTTCTTCCCACAAACCAAAGATTTGCAGGTTGGGTGGATTGGTCATGG
Source organism: Chiloscyllium plagiosum (assembly GCF_037043375.1). Classification (NCBI taxonomy): domain Eukaryota; kingdom Metazoa; phylum Chordata; class Chondrichthyes; order Orectolobiformes; family Hemiscylliidae; genus Chiloscyllium; species Chiloscyllium plagiosum. Next base: position 64,656,130 of record NW_028270158.1, on the reverse strand, counting down.
GGAAATGCAGAGTTAAAGTGATGGTGTGGGTCTTGGTGGGCTGCTCTTTTGAAGGGTAAGTTTGGACTCGATGGGCAAATGGTCTTGGTTCCACACTGTAGGGATTTTATGCGTGGTTTGCTTGGCTTCACATTTTATTGTGGCCTGTTTCACCAGCATCAACTCTGCTCTTGATTTGCAATCTGCCACAGTCCTAATCCTTCAAAAGTGAGCATCTGAAAATAATCCAGATTTTAGTAGGATCCAGATCCCAATCCAACCCAAACCTAGATTGTCAAACTGTTTCAAATGTTTGCCGCCTTCCTGGGCAGTGATGCGTCCATGTTTTACATGGACCTTTTTATTTCAGCTTTGCCAAGCTTATGTTGCCTGCACCGCCTTCTGTTTTTGAGCTTATCCACAGAAAATGACTTCCTGTCTTTTTCTCAGACCTGGCTGACTTCATTGTTGCTAGTTCCTCCAGTGTGCCTTCCTGTCTTGGCTGCATTGAATGCTGAGAGAAAACAATGTGTAATTCCCAGTTGGAAGAGAAGAATAGGCTACAGAGTGACAATAGTGCCAGAAAACAATGACTATTTGCTTCAACACAAAAGTATCTTGTGAATGGATTCAGGTAAAATGAAAGCCCTATTCTTCTGAAAGAGCTGGATTTGTGGAAGTGTGGCAGTGTTAAACAATTCTGTCTTGCAGAAGGAATAATAAAGCAATATGAGCCACACGTTAAGCTGAGGGCAATTTTTATGCCACTGACTGAAGTAAAGGCTATTGAGTGTGGCAGTTCACCAGAAGTGTAGGTTCAACTGAATGATTGTGGGTTCATTCTTTTATGTTGGTATTACTATGTTTATTTGCTCACAGAATTGTAACACCCGGGGAAACAGGCTTCAGCTCTGCAGATGACTCCCACTTTCAAAGGTGTAGATGTGCCAACAGCAATATTAATGCTTAAGGGCAGGAATGAGAACAAGAACTTGCAGGCACAGCAGACAGTGTTTAACTCGAATCCTGTGCACTCAATCTATGATTGAGCTAATTATAGTTGATTAACTTGAATGGTAACCAGTCTGTTGGTTTCCAGTATCTGCAGTCATTGTTTTTACCTAGTTGATTTTAACCCTGCTGCAGTAGAACCAGGTAGGCTGGAGTGCGTAACATCAAATTAAACTGAACTTGGAAGCAAGAAAAGAAACAGAGGGTAAAATGACGCATTTTTGAAGATTTTTTTAAAAAATGCAATGAAGGCAAAATACTGCAGCTGCTGAAGATCTGAAATAAAAATAAAGTGCTGGGGCAACTCAGCACATGCAGACAGAGACTGAGTGAATATTTCAAGACCAGAACAACTGAAGAACATTTGATACATCAATTATATGAAATGAGTTCCCCTGTCAAGACTGCTGTTTGAAGCCAGTTTCCTGGCTTGCTACCGATGCGGAAAATGCTTGTGCAGAGCCAGCAGGAAGGGCAGCAATGGGGGAAGTGATAACTGCAGAGTTCAGAAGCAGGCTCCGAAAGGGCTGACGTTGCAGCCCCCAGCCCTGCCCTTCCCTTCCTCCCCAGTGTCCTTGTAGGAGCCAGGGACAGTCCGGCTGCCTTCCACAGTGCAGACTTGAGGGCCACGTAGCCTTTCCTGCATTTGAGAAGTTGGCAGCTGGATTCTCTCTGTTCAGAATTGTGAGCAGGAGGTGACAGTCATTCACACAGCCTCCACTCTTCAACAGATGGATGGAATCTCATGAAACAGCCTTCAGCATTTTTTTTCTTGGATTGAAGCTGGATGCTGTTTGCTCTCAAGATTTTGTTGCCTTTTCTTGTGTACTGGGTTTCCAGCCAAACAGAATTTTTTTTGCAGGAAAATTCAGATGATCCCTTTGATTTGCCTACTCAAGCTGCTGCTAACTGCAGCTTTCCTTTTCTCTTTTTGGAATTGTTAGTTGAACTCAAATCATGCAGCTCTGAATTGTGCCTGGATACATCTGGTGACAATCGGAGCAAGCCAGTAAAGGTCAGTTTCTGGATTTCTCCAGGTCCACATTTGGTTGCCACCACAAAAGATATCAACCTTTCAGAAATATAGAAAAGATAAATTAATCCTTTTAAGCAATATAGTCCTTTGAATCCTCAATTATCTGACAACAAACCAACATTGATATTCTTCACTTGACTCTGGGGTGGCCATTCCATTGGGTGATGCATTGCAGATTTTATCAACGATGTTTCGTAATCAGCTTGTTCATATCTTTGAAGTAAGTGTGTCCTGAACCTGGGCCTTTTGGCCCAGAGAGTAGGCCATTACCACTGCATTGCAAGAGCCCTCAGTTTTATCTCATTTTTTTTTTTATTCATTCTTGAGACGTGGTTATGACTGGTTGGGCCAGCTGTTATTGCCTGTCCCTAATTGCCCTTGAGAAGGTGGTGGTGAGCTGTCATCTTGAACCACTGCAATTTATGCTGTAGGATAGACTCTCCATCCCTTTTAAAGAGAATTCACAATTTTGACTCCATGACAATGAAGGAACAGTAATACATTTCCAAAGCAGGATGGTGCTTGACTTGGAGGGGAACTTGCAGGTAAAGATGTTCCTTTTTAGTTGGGCGTGGACATGGGTTTTGAAGGTGCTGTCCAAGAATCTTTGGTGAATTTCTGCAACACATCTTACAGGGTATATCATGGTGCAACTGTGCGTCAGTTGTGGTGGGACTGGATGTTTGTGAATGTGGTGGCAAATAAGTGGCTTGCTTTGCCCTAGATGGGTTCAAGTATCTTGAACATTGTTGGAGCTGCACCCATCCAGACAAGTGGGGAGTATTCCATCACACTCTTGACTTGTGCCTTGTAGATGGTGGGCAGGCACTGGGGAGTTAAGAGGTACTCTTTGCAGTATTCCCAGTCTCTGACCTGCTCCTGTCACCAGTGTTTGTGGTGAGTCCAGTTGAATTTCTGGACAATTGTAATCCCAAGATGTTGAACATGTGGTATTCAGTGATGGTATCACTGTTGAATGCCAAGGGGCAGTGGTTAGATTGTCTCTTATTGGAAATGGTCATTGTTTGGCATTTGACATACCCAAATATGCAAGTTCAGACAGCAGTGTCAGGTTAGCAGTTGGGAGGTCACTGGGTCCATTGTCATCTTTCCTGATTTAAGGGTGCTGAGACCAATTGGATTACGCCATTCCCCCCACTCAACAAAATCCCCCAATAGTTAACAGCTGGATAGACTGTAACTGAATCTGGATTCTTATGGATTTACACAATTTAGCAGCATGCCAAGCCAGTGGGAGATCTATATTCATATCAGTTGCTATATGGACCTCAGAGCTGGCATGATTATGGGTGGCAGGGTGTTCCTTAATCACATCAGGTGAATGTGCGCCTCTGACATTCCCCATTGTTCCAATCTATTTTGCATGCTGGTCTGTGCACCTTTCATGTGCAGGTGGCAGAATGGGTGGGCATGGGCACATTAAAGCTGCCTTCATTGTTAACTAGTTTCCCAGCATTCCAGCTGTTCTGGCTTGCACCTGAGGATTTGCCATTTGCGCAAGTTATGGGGGACTGCTGGTGTCTGGTAAGTTACCAAATTCTGGGGGAACAGGAGAAATTTGGAGCTTAAAGGAGAGCTTAAAGGAGAAATTTGGAAATAAGTTTCCAAAGCAAAGCTGATGTACCCTCAGCACTGAGGCACCATGTAAATATGTAGCTTTAAGGTGGCTGCCATTAGTTTTATTTACCCATTAGTTTGTTTTAAACAATTTAGCATTCAACTATATTTGTACATGATAAACGGATTAAGCATTCCCAGATAAGAATGAATTATTGTGAAATGTTATAGCTGGTCTGGCACGTTTTCCCTTTATCAACCTGTGATATTTGCAGTTGGATATTTTTAGAATTAACAGGATCGACATAGAATGCGCGGCAGTAGGGGAAGGGTTAATTCATAAACAGCTAAATCTTCTCAACAGTTCATCCCACATTCCGTCAGTTTCTCCCAACAAATAAGGTCCACACATTGCCGCTGTGTTACTGATCCAAGCACAATGTGCATTGTTAGGTGAAAAGCTGGTAATGGAACGAGCAGGTGGCCAAGACTTTAACTAAAGTGCTGCCTTCCTCCAACACCACCCGCCCTCCTGTCCCTACCCCTCCCTTTCTCCCTTTTGTGTAAATTGCTCAGCTGTATGCTAATCGGTTAAACATGCTTTTAGTTTCCTCGCTGGCGACTTCATTCAAGCGCGGAATCCTTGCCATTGTGAAGAGAGTTTACCGAAGCCCTGCGTGCCTTGAATACACAGGGGCTAGTGCAGCAGATTTATGCTATTAGTTTCCCCCCCCCCCCCCTTCACTTGTTTTGTTTGCTTTCCCTCCCTCTGCCCCGTATCGGTGTGCTCCCTGAGCTCGACAGATGGTGTTGCAATCCCCACCCCTCTTGAGGTATTTGTCCTCCCCACCTCTCCCCGTGGGTGGGGTGAATCCTCAGCTGCCTTGCCTGGTAGTCAGTCTCCTCACGGTCCCAGCTCCACCCCCACTGCAAACCCAGCGGCAGCTCGAATTCTGTGAGCCGCCGCCTGAACTAGCCCCTTTTATTCAACCAGGGAGGTGAGCGGCTCGTGGGCTGAAAGACGCAGCCAGTCCTTGGCCCCGGGCCAAAGCCACATGAAAGTGAGTGCTGGGCCGCCAGTGACTCTAGGAGGCCATGCCGTTGTAGAGACACGCCCGGGCACTGGGCTGGCTAAGTATGCCGAGCAAAACACAGATGAGTGGCCCATAACCTCTGCCAGGTGGGGGCCTCACCCAGATGGTGAGTAGCTCTTTATCCACTGAGGGGATGAGACGGAGAAAGAAAGCACTTATGAGATTTCTTAAGACTCACTTCGATTGTCTTGGACTTTCATTTTTGCAAATAAGCTAACCTTTTCTCTTCAAGTTTTATATATCTTTTTAAAAAAGTGTAGATTGCAATCAATGGATGGTTAACATGTTGGCATTTTAGAGTGCTGGCTCGAAGGCCATTTCTGGGAGAATAGCTGTGCTTTTGGATGACAGGCTTCGCTACAATGGCCTTTATGTTAAGGGAGCCCAAGGGTCACCTCTGCTCTTTGTCTGCAGTTAGCTCCAGGCTGGGATGCTGCAGTGCTCTGAGCAGGTTGCTATGGAGAAAGCTCCAACAAAGCAGAGAGCAATACAACAGCCCTTTGTGGGGTGGCTTCCTTCTCATCGCTTCTCCCCACCCCCTCAATCCTTCCTCTTCTCCTCCTCTCTTCCCCCCCCCCCCCTCACCCTCCATCCCCAACAGCACCACCTTCCCTTCCCACCACCCCCACCTCACATTTTCGAGCTTGTTTGACTTGTTTAAGCAGCAGTTTGGAATAAACTTTGCATTAATCAGTCGATCCCAGCCTTGGTGATGCTGTGAATAAAAGCCAAAGCTGTCAAAGGGGAATGGACAAAGTCAGCAGGTGGAAATGGGCAGAGATTTGTCTCTTGTTTGGGGCCGGGATGGAGAAATGTGTCAAATAACAATATTTGGACACATTGTATAAATATTCAGTGAAAGTTCTGGATACACCAGATTACCGATCTGTGTAGTTGTCAACAAAATAATGGTTACCGTTTTGGATTTAGAGAATTTACGTAACTAAATGCGGCAAAGTAGTTGAGGGATAAGTTGAGACTTAGATGTAGCCAAGTGCTCCATTTTCAATTTCTTCACCTCTTCCAGTAACACTGCCGCAGAAACATGAAGCCCTTTAGAATTGATCAGCCAGGTTCTTCGAGTAGATTTGAAATTCATTGTGCCCTTTGTTTTTTGTCCCCAGACATATATTTTCACTGATGGGGAAGATGAAGAGTTGAAGAGCAAGGCAGGTAAGCCATGAGAACTCTGTGGGGATATCACAAAAGGTCCTTGCTGTACACCTTTCCTCATGTTGGGGAGTTGGCAGGTGAGAATGAAAACCTATTGACCCCTAATTTGATGGGCCCAGCAATGACATTATAAAATGCATTGTTAACTGAGATCAATTCAGCAACAAAATTTGTTTTAATTTACAACAAAAGCAGCACGGTGACATAACCCTTGTTGATGAGCCTTCTTTCCAATCTGGGTAGTAGTGGCTTGTTAAATTGGTGAAACTGGTTAGATCCAGGAGTGAGTTAGCAGACTGGAGTCTGATTAAGTTGTCTGGTCCTCCTTGTGATCACTGACAAAATCAGGATTTGGCTCCAGCGGTGACCTGTCAGCTGTCCCAGGGGGTGGGGCAAAGCTGTGAAAGCCCCTGCTTTTTGAGCTTCCAAGTGTGACTGTGATGGATAGTTGTCAGTGTTTCATACCTCCGTGCCTATTGAGTGAAAACTTTCCCACTATCTGCCACCTGCTACAAGGGATGCCCTTGCATCAAATTAATTGAAAATGGGGAAAAAGCGAGGAGGGAAAATAAAGAACTGGTTGCTATAGGGATTCTGGCTGTCCTGAGAGAGCAGGAAAATGTTTAAGGGATTGGGTGGAAGGAGGCAGAGTGCCCTTGCAGGGTGACAGCACCTGTCTGCAAATTCAATTGTGCTCTTACCAAACACTACAGCTCAATCCTTAAGCCACATACGGGGTTGGATTTGCACAGAGTGGGCAAAATCCTAGACCAGTTGGAGGGGGCAAGTGTTTTTTGTGCCTCTGGAGTTTTTACTCCATTTTCTTTGGACAGTTTCAAAGTATCACATCCTTTTCCAAAGCAGTGTAGGAAGCCAAATTCTGATTGTTTTTGGCTCGATTGTTTGACCCCAGGGTTCCTGAATTGTTTCTGACTGAATGTGATATATTTGTGGTGTGCCCTGCTGTTGTTCTGCAGCTCTTCACTTGGTCCTGTTGAGGATATTGTTGCTAATGTGTTTCCTTTCTCCCATCCAATAGCAGGCCACGTGGTGAATACAAACTGCTCAGCTGCTCACAGCCGGCAAGCACTTTCTTGCAAGATGGCAGTCGAATACGACAAGTTTATTGAATCAGGGAAAAAGTAAGTAAGAAGGGGGAATTTTACGTCTCTTTTTGGGGCGTGGGGGGGGTGCGGAACAGTGTAAATAAATCACGTGCAGCTCATCAATCTATCTAAAAAGCAGAGGAACTATGGAATGCTGTAGAGGCTTCAACATAAGTGCCCCCAAGAAAACTTGAGAAGATGGCCCTGCCAGATTCACTGTTGAATGCTGACTCCAGTATATGTGTGATAATTAAGTGCAAACAAGTCTGTGGGCTCTCTGCCCAGGACATGGCCCTGGGAGTTTGAGCCCAGGACATGGGCGTGGGAGTTCAAGCCCATAGATGAGTATTAGCTACAAGGACAATTTACTCATGGGTTAAAGTCACCCACAGGATAGTGAAAGTCACCCACAGGATAGTGAAAGTCAACGAATCCTGGGGAAGGACTATGAAAATGCCAGAGAAATGACGGACACCATGGGAATCTGGTTACATTCCAGACACAGGCTGTCGGACTTTGTAGTGTAGGATGGAATGGATGACCTGAGCCCAGTTTGAGCTCTGCTCAAGCCATCATGAAAGTTCAGGAAGTGATTTTAAGATTTTGGAAATATGTTCCTGTCATGCCGGCTGCCCAAAAACAGCCTTTCATCTTTTCTTCATGTCCACATTGTGTTAAGGCTAGTCCCACTCCCAGCCCTCTGTGTTTCTCCCATCCCACCCACTGCTACCAAGTCCTCTCCCTTCTGTTTCCCCCACACACCCCACCCACATTCTCTCTCCCCTCTGTCCCTCTTCAACTGTGCGCCCGACTGTTCATCTATATCATGGTCGCCTTGCATATATTTTGGACTGTATATATTATCAGGATGTTCAACTGAGGGCATCGCAGTTAAGATTGATCATGTTCCCAGTTTGATTCCTGCCAGAGAGAATGCAGTCTTTGGGAGTAGGAAAGCTCATTTATTGATTGTTTATCCCTGCCCAACCACTGGGTTTTTTGGGATTATTTGAGCCAAGACTGAGCCTCAATGCTCAATGGCAACTATCACCTTGGGAAATCTAGATCACCAATCAACCCACAAATAACTGGACAAGTTGGATCTGTCTTGGATATAACTGTCTGGCAAAACCAGACCAACTGTAACATTGAGAATGATGTTTTAGCTACACCCTATCACCATCCTGCACAGTCCGTATCAGTCCATGATCTTCGAGGGTAGTGAGTATTGGGATTGAAAATGACATGGGCATGGGTCAGGAAACAAGTAAGAGGTAGTATGAATGAAAAAGATGGGGGAGAATGAGATTGTAAGAGGGCAAATCGGTGGGGGGGGGGAGGAGGGGTGAGCGGGCAGATATGAGTGTAGCTGAGGTTAGAAGGCTATGGAGGGGGTGGAGAATGATAAATGAGAAAGACCAGGAGGGTGAACAATGGTAAACCATTGACACATAATGTTTTTTGTCTTGTGGTGCTGTTAACTGATGCCACCCTGTTGTCTTGCAGATGGTTCTGTCATGTTGATGATGATAATTATGTGAACACCCGAGCCCTGGTGAAGCTCCTTGCTCAATATCCCCACACCCAGGACATTTACATTGGGAAGCCAAGCCTGGATCGCCCCATTGAGGCTACTGAGAGGATCAGTGATAATAAAGTGGTAGGTGTGAATCTTCTACTGCATGAGTGAGGGTTAATGGGATCTCATGCCTCTGATAGTGCTGTACTGAGGGAGTACAACACTAGTGTTAGCTGAGATTTTTGTGCTCAGGTCAAGGAGTTAAACCATTTTAACTCTGGGGCATGAGTGCTACCAACAAAATCAACTAAGCCTTTGTGAAGGAGTTTGCATCCTGACTCATCCTCTCCCTGAATATGGGGTCACTTGGGGCATCTTGCTCACTCTTCATGTTGGTGCTTTTGGCACTGGGGCAGGGAGGACATTGCGTGGTATGATGTTGTTCAGTGAATTATTCCATTATTTTCTTGCAGCGTCCAGTGCACTTCTGGTTCGCCACTGGTGGAGCTGGATTCTGTATCAGCCGAGGGCTGGCGCTCAAGATGAGTCCGTGGGCAAGGTATGAGCTGACAGTGACCAAACTTAGAGAATTTTGCAATTTGAAATCAAACATCTGTAGCTTGTTTTTGACTGGGATCATTTTACTACTTAAATGGAGTTTGACTATAAATAGTGCACCTTTTAATTAAACTCCCAACTAAGGACATGAGAAATATATTCCATGCTTGCTTTAATAGACCTTGTTTATGTTTTGAAAATTAGACTTTAACCATGACTAAAGGAAACATTTAGATTATCATTCTTGGCTTTAAAAATCTACGTAACTAACGTAATTCAACCAGTTTTTAAGATGCAATTTGAAATCAAACTCTTTGTTGTGGTTCCCGATCCTTGACCCGAAAGCTGGGGATTGCTGTGTTGAATAGGTTGCAATGTGCCTAACCCTAACCTTATTGTTTTTCCCAATTCTCCATAGTGGAGGTCACTTCATTAACACTGCGGAGAAAATCCGTCTTCCTGATGATTGCACCATTGGTTACATTATCGAGGCCATTCTGGGAGTGAAATTGATTCGGAGTAACCTGTTTCACTCTCACTTGGAGAACCTGCAACAAGTAATGAGGGGTGACATTTCCAACCAGGTACATGCCAATCAGCTGTTCAGTATTTAAATAATCACAGTGAAGAAGCAAGCAGGGTCTTTAACTGGACTGGTCTGTATTTCAGGTTACACTAAGTTATGGCACGTTTGAAAATAAAAGGAATGCCATTAATCTGAAAGGGGGCTTTTCCATTGAGCAGGATCCTTCTCGGTAAGTGAGAGATCCCATTTTGATGTCCCTGTGCTCCTGCTTACTGTATTAAAGTTTCCATCATTCATTCCTGTTGTCTTTTATCAATTTGTTTCTACTTTGTGGAAATGTGCTCTATGCAGAAACTTATTCAGGAAAACTCGCTTTTTATATTTAACCCACTCTTTGTAATTGACTCACTGTAGAACTATTGAAGAGACAAGTATTGATTTATACTGAACCACCCTTTAACTTCATGCTGTATCTCCAAGTCATCCCTTAATATCAAAACAATGTTAGCAGTAATGTCAGAAGGTATGGGTAGGAACTGTTCACTAGCCAAAATCACATATTACAAATATTGGTGTGCACAGCCCATGACTAGACTGTCATTAAAATAAATGATGAGAACCTAGAGAGCAGCAACTGTAACAAAGCACTATTCCCACCCACTATTCTGGTTGGAAGGGGTGGCATGGGGAATATAATTGTACCTTTAGTACAGTAAAGCATTGAGAATGGCCACACATGGTGAGTTTAACACAAGTTTTCCATGCTACAATTAGTCATTTGCAACTCTGTAGCAGAGGTCTTGCTCAACTGGTATCACAGCAGCCAAAGCAAACAGATCACCAGAAAAAAAGAGCCAAATGCTTCAGTTGAGCTAAGAGCGATAATGGATCTCTAACTTATTGAGATAGTGAATTCTGCTGGAAATTTATTCTTTGAAAGGCTGTGATGGATTTGTTTAGCAGCACAAGTTGATAAAGGTACAAGAGGAAACATCTGTCGCCCATTCAAAGCTCAATACTGTGTATCAAGTCTTTTTATTAAACAGTTGTGAATAAATGAAAATGAATATATTCTGGAAACTGATTGCAAGACATTCTAACTTTTGAGTGCCGCAAAAATTATTTCTCATGCAATTGTCCTAACTTATTTTTTTTTGCTCTGATTCTGTCTAGGTTTCGCTCAATTCATTGCCTCCTGTATCCTGATACCCCATGGTGTCCTCGCAATGTTACTTATTAACTTCTAACCTCGTCCCATGTAACCCTGGTATCTGAAGGGGATGTGGGGACCACTATGTCTGGCTGTGAAGCTCTTGTGTAGCTGTATTAATGCACATTGCTGGGTGGTAAGGCTGCTGTGCGGCCTGGATGTACCGATACCTTTAGTGTCTCCCTTCTGTTTGCAGTCGTGTATGGAACAAAGCCATGTTTTGAGTCCAAGCAGAACAGGAAGCAACAGAAGGCAAACAGACATCAAAGGATGTGTGATTGTGTGTGTCATGTAATTAATTTTTCCCCGAGTGTGAAATTGAAAGTGTTGCTGATGTATCGGCGAATCTTTAGGAATGTAAATGACTCCTCCTTTAACCAGCTTTAAATATTCACTGCTTTCCCTTGTGACATGCATTAGGATCATGTCAGTAGACTTAGGAAAGCTGCCTGTTGAACCATAAATACAGATGCTATGCAATGTGGTGAGGTTTCAAAGGTTTGATTACAATTGATGCTAAAACATGGGACTGAACAAGTCTGAAGAATGCAGAGTCACTTCCAAATTCTTAGGCTTGGAAAATAATTTTGTCTCCATACCGCCTGAAGTGCCAGTCAGGATTAAACATAATTGAGATCTCCTTTAAAAATAAATTTTCCATTTTGATATCTGCATTCGCACTCCTGTTGAGGTTATCCGTGGTTAAAGCTGGTGTTTAAGACTGGCTACTGGAGGATCTTAGACATGGCCTCTGATTATTGCTGAGGCTTGTCTGTACGTGAAAGCACTTTTTCTCCTTTCAAAATCCGATGGTTTCTAATGGTCTGGAAAGGAGTTGGCTGCTTGTGATACACTTCTGGGATGAATTTGGAAATGCGCTGCACTAACAGTTAATGGAATGCTACCTGAGAAATGGGGTTTGATTAATTCTATTAATTTGTAATGTTTTGCCATTTCAAATTAATGTTTTGAAATAGCACTTCATTGAAAGCGGCTGCAAAACAGTGTTTTACTTTTAAAAATTTTATAAGATCACTTATTTATAAATCCCAAAGGAGTTTTTGTTTTGCATCAAGTCTCAACATTTGGTTCAAGAGAGTATATTTTTGGTTTTAGGAAAAATGTTAATTTTTCACTTTTTAAAAAAAAATTTGAACGCCACTTGGATTTCGCTGCTCTTTTCACCTGCCCACCCTTTTTAAATTGAGGGTCAGATCATGCAAAGCCACTTACATTATCAGAACCACTGTCTAGATTGACAAAGTATTTAACCTGAAGGAGGCATCAGAAATGCTCTCAATTATATCTTTCACTTGTTTCCGTGCACCTTCATGGCTTGTAATTGATAACTGGCTGGGGAATTAGAAATTGCAGTGCTGGACTAGCATTCCCCATTGACATCTATGTCACGGAGATTACTTGTAGCATGTGCCAACAGTTGAGAGCAACTTGTGCTGGGCAGATCAGAGTTTAGGTTTGATGGGTTCCTGATCTGTAAGACCCAGTTCTAAACTTGCTGATGTCTCTACTTTTGAGTCGTGAAAACCTATTTAAGTTTTTTTTTATCATCTTTTAAGTTAAAATTGCATCCTCCTTTTAAACCTTTAATTTGCCTCTTAATGACTCCTAGATATGTGCCACCCCTTTCCTTCTTGATTTCAGTGTAGGGGAAGGAATAAAAGGTACAAATTATCCCATTGAGTGTGTAACACTTAGAGCAGCGAGTGTCAGTCATGTTCTGTGATCATGACCCATACTGGGTTACTTGCATTGTGTATATACTTATCTGGACAGGATTTACTGTTCTTTTGTATGGCTGTATATTTGAAACAATTACTTAATAATCAGATCTTTCTGATGTGTAAAAACGTGATGTTTGAACTCTTAGAATTAATTGCTTCTTATTTATACTCCAGTATCTGGAAATGAGTGACTGTAAAACACTGTAAATACAATTACTGGCACTTGGGGTGGACCCTGAATGGTTACAATGAAAGCTGATGGATACACATCCTTTCCTTTCTAATAAAGGATTTTATTGGTTGGAAGTGCTACCTCCTTGTCTCACTTCTTGATAATCCTGGGGAGGGTCTCTAATGGTCTCTGTTGCTTTCTAAGCAGCTCTGCAAGTTGTACTGAGGCTTGTGCTGTGTAAAGGTTCAATCAAATGCATTCTGCTATCTGGCATGTTCAGAGAATAAAGAAACAACGCTGGAAAGCAGTGTCCCCAAATATGTGCCCTTGCAAATCTGATATATTAGATTAGATTACATTACATGTAATATATTGTTCAAATCTGATATATTGTTCAAAGTTTAATATTACAGTTTGCATTTCATAGCTGAGTATTCATTGATTATCTAATTTGACTGTACCTTATGTGGATATTCCATTTGACCAACTTGACATTTTTGCAAAACCACTTTGCTAAAATTGGCAGCATTAAAGCTGATAACAGCTATAAGGGAGGTAGTATCACTATACCAAAAATCCAGAGGCACAGGCTGTGGGGAAACTGGTGGAATTTATAGTCAGTTGTTAAATATGGAACTGAAGAACATGAAATTACATCTTACAACTCGTGCTTTGCTGTAGAAGGAAACCCCAATCTGTTCAGGGATGTTCTTTAGGGAAGGAAATGGACAGTGCTATAAAAGCTGAAAAGGAATGAAACCAGACTGGTCACATGGTGATGTCCTCTTCATTGGAAATGATGACAGCAAACAGCCCTTTTGACCTGAGGTCAACTAGCTGGGGGCTGGTGCCAAAATTGAGAGCTATCTCAGACTGGTCAAGCAATAGGCTGGCATAGATTTCACAAATATAACTGTCTTGCAGACAATATCCCAGGTGGCATTTCAAAGTTGGGGGCTGAACAGTTAATTCTCCTCCATTTTGAACACCTGGACAAACTGTAGAGTGGCATGGGCACACAATGTATGCCCACATGGGGCACTTGTGTTCAGCACCAAGTGCCTTGGCAGCTCCACTTGCTTCAGCTGGGCATTGTGATTAGATTGGGTCTATGGTAGGATGTGAGGGAACCAAGAAGGGGAAGAAATGTACTTGACGTTTCCCTCACCAGTCTGGATCGAGGATGCGTCTGTCTTTGATATCATTGGTTGCAGTAACCACCAGATTCTCATTGTTAACATCTAAGTCCCATCTTCACATTGAAGCTTCCCTCCATTCTGTCGGGTGGCGTTACCACTGCTCTCGATGGGCTAGACTGACCAGACCTAGCAATTCAAAACTTGGCACCTGTGAGACAATGTCTGCTATCGTCAGCAGCAGAATTGTATTCAACCGCAATCTGCAGATGGATCGATTGGTAGACAGACAGAAACAAAGTGGAAATTAGTCTCTTTCCAGGTGGCAGGTGGTAACCAGTGGGGCACCACAGGAATTCATGATACAGGGTATATTTAAATGACCAAGATGAGGCAACAAAGTATAATTGCTGGTGATACCCACTAGATGGAGTTGTGAGGTGGATGCAAGGGCTTTATGATCTGGATAACTTGAGAGGACAGATGCAGAATGACATGAGTAAATATAAAGTTATACACTGTAAAAACAAAGGAAGAGAAATATGTAAATGGTGATATCTTGGAATGTGGATGTGCAAAGGGATCTGGGTGTCTGTACACCAGTCAATGGGAGTAAACGCAGCTACAGCAAGCAATTAGGAAGGCAAATGGCCTTCATTGCAACAGAATTTAAGCTCTGAAGTAGGGATGCCTTAGTGTAATTGACACCACACCTGGAGTACTGTGTACATACTTGCCACTGGATACAGCAGAGATTCACTAGGCTGATACTGGAGATGGCCAGACTGTAGTATGAGGAGAGATTGGTTCAATGGGTCAGCATTCACTACAGTTTAGAAGAATGTGAGGGAGATCTAATTGAAATGCATAAAATTCTTACTCGGCTGGACAGGCTAAACACAGGGATGATGTTCCTTGGTTGGGGAGTCTAAAACCAGATCTTATGATCGCAGGATACTGGGTAATCCATTCAGGGCTGAAATGAAGAAACATTTTACTCCAGATGGTTGAGCTGCAAATTCATTAGCACAGACAACTGTGGAGGCAAGAAAGATCATGTTTTTAAATATTAAAGACATCAAGGGGTATGGAGAGCAAATGGACATTGGGATAAAGAACCTGCCATGATCCTATTGAATGGTGGAGCAGGACTGAATAGCCTACTGTTCCTAATTTCTAAGTAAACAAATGGTTCTGCATATCCCCCTGTTCTTGCCATCAAGCCTCAGAATTAGGCCTGTTTCAATGTAGAGTGCAGGAAGGTATGCCAGGAGCAGCACCAGGTATACCTGTCAATCTGGCAAACTAGCAAACAGGGCTACTTGCATGTCAAGAATACAAAAGCAAGCGATAGATGGAGCTATTTGATCCCACAATCAATGGATCAGATCTAAGC
This sequence comes from Chiloscyllium plagiosum, assembly GCF_037043375.1. Classification (NCBI taxonomy): domain Eukaryota; kingdom Metazoa; phylum Chordata; class Chondrichthyes; order Orectolobiformes; family Hemiscylliidae; genus Chiloscyllium; species Chiloscyllium plagiosum. The sequence continues at coordinate 64,640,894 of NW_028270158.1, read as the reverse complement.
TGTGCAGTCCCATCACATCCAGTTGCAGATGGTGGTGGGACAACTCACTGGAGAAGGAGGCTCCACCAATATCCCTATCCCCATCCTCCATGATGATAGAGCCCAACATATCAGTGCAAAAGATAAGGCTGAAGAAATTGCAGCAATCTTTAGCCAGAAATGCCGCGTGAATGATCCATCTTGGTCTCCTCCAATGGTCTCCAGCATTACAGATAGCAGTCTTCAACCAATTGGATTCACTCCATGTGATGTTATGACCAAAAAAAAGGACAAAACTAACCCAGCCAATCACCATGCTCTTGGGTTATTCTCGATCATTAAGAAGTTTGACACCGTACAGTACAAAGCAGCCTGCTTAATCAGCAAAGACCTGCACAAATCTAACATCTTCAACATTCACACCTTTCACCATTGATGCTCACAGAGCCAGCAATGTGTCCCATAACATCTACAAGATGCAGTACCATATCTCACCAGGGCTCTTTCAACATCACCTTTCACAATCATGACCTCTACCATCCACAAGGGATGGAGCAGATAGATGGAAGCAAGATCCCCTCCCCACGCCAGACACCATCGTCATTTTGACAGCATTTATTTCCCATTCTTAAATGCACTGCGAAGATTGTTATGACCTGCCCTGAATTGGAACTTTATTGGCTATTCCTCCACTGTCTCTGCAACAGAATCCTGGAACTCACTTCCTAATAGCACCATGCAATACCTGCACCTATAGCAGTTCAAGAAAGTGGCTCACCATCAGGGCATTTAGGAATGGGTAATAATTGCTGGGCCAGCTAGCAATGCACACTTCATATAGATTAATAAAAATAATGATGCAATGGCATCACAGATGATGACACCCAAACTCTTTGCCAATCAGATGGGCTTGTGTTTGAAGGTTTTCAAACCAGCATTTCCTTGAAGTGAGGCACAATGTAGTTCAGTTATGCTCTTTGGGCAAGTCTGTCATCTGGCAGCTCAAACTGGCAAATTGCATTTGAAAAGAATCACACAAAGAATCCTACTATTCCACATCAGTGCAAATATTACATCCCCTTAACAATATTAAAAACTGCTGCTCAAAGTTGCCCCATTCTGTCGGAGTGTTTGGGGACGGGTGACCAGTTATCCTGATCTGCTTTGTGAGAATGCATTTGACAGCCAATCATATCGCACTCAATGATGGTCTTAAGGGAGTCTGTTGCTGAGCTCAGCACTGGCAGTGACTGTGAATTCCTGACAATACATTATTTATAGCCACTTTTTTTTGAAGTCTGTTTTCCACTGACAAAAATGCAATGTTCTTTTAATATTATTTTTCATCAAGTAACTCTTCATTGTCCAATGCATTGTTAAACTTCAACAATCTTGGGCCACTTGCCCTGCTTTGTGATTAACGATAGCTCTGTACTGGAGTTGTGTCTCTAATTTAGCCTCTCCTGCTTTATTCTCTGGGGAAATAGCTATCTTTATGATTTAGATCAGGAAGAGGAATTCGTTGAGTTCATGTAAGGTTACATCCTTCTCAATTGAAGATTCTATTTGTGTACAGGACTGTACTCATCATTGAGCTTCCATTGTGTTAAACCTTTGTCTTTGTTTAAACAATCTATTAACAAACCCAGGTAGTCTGCTATCTATAAAATAACTAAGCCCAACACTGTTTACCATTGAAGATCAAACTGAATCAGGATCTTACATATTTATTTGCCGAGCATATATAAAATAGGATTTCTTCACGTTAACAGATTGGCAATGTGATGAACCTTCCTCTGCATCACATAATCATTCCGCTTCCAGCTTTTAGCAACAGAAGTTAAAGCAGTCATTAAAGACAATAGCTATTGCTGTTTTGTCCTACTGCCGAGTCACTCCTGTACCAGGTAGTTGATAACTTAGTGTTTATTTGCTGAACTGGGGAAAAGGTGTGTGTATTGCTCCAGGGACACCAGATCAGGCATTTTATGTGTAGTATTTTAAGGGTAATATGTCGTTTAATCTGAGACTGAAATTTTGTGCTTGATTGTGTTATTATTCAAACGTTTATTCCTGTGAAGCTTGCAAAGAGGAATTGTTGATTAAACCAACCAGCTGATGAATGTGGACTGAAACAGTCCACATGACGTCTCAAGTTTTCATTTTGCAACTGAGTTCAATCTAAATAAAGTAACGCCTTGTGCTGGTGAATTGTCTAATTATTACTCAATGCATGTCTTCAGAATCTTAGCCTAGATCTCTGAAATGCTGGTCCCAGTGGCATAACAATTACACTACCATCCTAATCCATTTGCCCAGAACTGCAACTGACAACTTTTTTTTCCTTATCTTAGCAACATCAAAACATTGTGCTTTTAAGATAGGCAAAGTTAAGGTTTGCAACAGAGCAGCTGCAGTTAGTACTGAGTTAAACTGGTTTTCAAAATTTGAATCTTATGTTTGCCAGGGACCATAAAAAATAGTAATTTCTCAGTACAGTTTTAGCTTGCACTGAGTACTGCCGTTGGTGTTCAGTGTGTAAAATGGGAGATGCTATGTGAGGGAGTGTTGTGTTGAGGGGGTTTGGTGGGAGAGAGAGTTTGGTGGGAGAGAGAGTTTGATGTTTGAGGGAGTGTGTGGGAGTTGTGTAAGAGGGTTTGGTGGTTGTAAGGGCATTTGGTGTGGCAGGCAGGTGGTGGGAGAGGGTGTTTGGTATGTGAGGGTGTTTGGTGTGTGAGGGGATTTGGTGTGTTGGTGGGAGAGAGAATTTAGTGTGTGAGGGAGCTTGTTGTGAAAGGTACGGTGGGCGGCACGGTGGCACAGTGGTTAGCGCTGCTGCCTCACAGCGCCAGAGACCCGGGTTCAATTCCCGCCTCAGGCGACTGACTGTGTGGAGTTTGCACATTCTCCCCGTGTCTGCGTGGGTTTCCTCCGGGTGCTCCGGTTTCCTCCCACAGTCCAAAAATATGCAGGTCAGGTGGATTGGCCATGCTAAATTGCCCGTAGTGTTAGGTAAGGGGTAAATGTAGGGGTATGGGTGTGTTGCGCTTCGGCGGGTCGGTGTGGACTTGTTGGGCCGAAGGGCCTGTTTCTACACTGTAATGTAATGTAATGTAATGTAATAGATTAGATTAGATTACTTACAGTGTGGAAACAGGCCCTTCGGCCCAACAAGTCCACACCGACCCGCCGAAGCGTAACCCACCCATACCCCTACATTTACCCCTTTACCTAACACTACGGGCAATTTAGCATGGCCAATTCACCTGACTTGCACATCTTTGGACTGTGGGAGGAAACCGGAGCCCCCGGAGGAAACCCACGCAGACACGGGGAGAATGTGCAAACTCCACACAGTCAGTCGCCTGAGGCGGGAATTGAACCCGGGTCTCTGGCGCTGCGAGGCAGCAGTGCTAACCACTGTGCCACCGTGCCGCCCACCGTACCTTTCACAACAAGCTTGTGAAATGTACCTTGGTGGTTGTAAGGGCATTTTGTGTGTGAATGTATTTGATGTGTAAGGAGGGTTTGGTGTACGAGGGGGGCTTGGTGTGCAAAAGGGGCGTGTGTGGGGTTAGGTGGCTGTTGGGGCACTCGGTGTGCGAGGGGGGTTTGGTGTGTGAGGGGGAGTTGGTGTGTGAGGGGGGTTTGGTGTGCTAGGGGGGTTTGGTGTGTGAAGAATGTTTGGTGTGTGAGGGGGGTTTGGTGTTTGAGGGGGGTTTGGTGTGTAAGGGGGTTTGGTGTGCTAGGTGGGTTTGGTGTGTGAAGAATGTTTGGTGTGTGAGGGGGGTTTGGTGTGTGAGGGGGGTTTGGTGTTTGAGGGGGGTTTGTTGTGTAAGGGGAGTTTGGTGTGCAAGGGAGGGTTTGGTGTGTGAAGAGTGTTTGGTGTGTTAGGAGGTTTGGTGTGTGAGGGGGGGTTGGTGTGCGAGGGGGTTTGGTGTGTGAGGGGGGGTTTGGTGTGTGAGGGGGTTTGGTGAGAGAGGGTGTTTGGTGTGTGAAGGTGGTTTGGTGTGTGAGGGGTGGTTGGTGTGTGAGGGGGTTTGGTGTGCGAGAGGGGTTTGGTGTGCGAGGGGAGTTTGGTGTGTGAGGGTGTTTGGTGTGTGAGGGGGGTTTGGTGTGTGAGGGGGGTTTGGTGTGCAAGGGGGGTTTGGTGTGTGAGGGTGTTTGGTGTGTAAAGAGAGGTTTAGGGTACAAGGGGGGTTTGGTATCCGAGGGTGTTTAGGGTGTGAGGGGGGTTTGGTGTGTGAGGGGGGTTTGGTGTGCGAGGGGGGTTTGGTGTGTGAGGGTGTTTGGTGTGTAAAGAGAGATTTAGGGTACGAGGAGGGTTTGGTGTGTGAGGGGGGTTTGGTGTGTGAGGGGGGTTTGGTGTGTGAAGGGTGTTTGGTGTGTGAGGGGGGTATGGTGTGTGAGGGGTGTTTGGTGTGTGAGGGGTGTTTGGTGTGTGAGGGGGGTTTGGTGTGTGAAGGGTGTTTGGTGTGTGGGGGGGTATGGTGTGTGAGGGGTGTTTGGTGTGTAACGGGTGTTTGATGTGTGAGGGGGTTTGGTGTGCGAAGGGAGGTTTAGAGTACGGGGAGGTTTGGTATGCGAGGGCGGTTTGGTGTGTGAGGGGTGTTTGGTGTGTGAGGGGTGTTTGGTGTGTGAAGGTGTTTGGTGTGTGAGGGGGGTTTGATGTGTGAAGGGTGTTTGGTGTGTGAGGGGGGTTTGGTGTGTGAAGGGAGGTTTAGAGTATGAGGGGGGTTTGGTATGCGATAGGGGTTTGGTGTGCGAGGGGGGTTTGGTGTGCAAGGGGGATTTGGTGTATGAAGGGTGTTTGGTATGTGAGGGGGTTTGGTGTGTGAGGGGGGTTTGGTGTGAGAGGGGGGTTTGGTGTGTGAAGGGTGTTTGGTGTGTGAGGGGGGTTTGGTGTGTAAGGGGGTTTGGTGTGTGAGAGGGGGTTGGTGTGTGAGGGGGGTTTGGTGTGTGAGGGGGGTTTGGTGTGTGAGAGGGGTTTGGTGTGTGAGGGGGTTTGGTGTGTGAGGGGGTGTGAGGGGTGTTGGTGTATGAGGGGGGTTTGGTGTGTGAGGGGGTTTGGTGTGTGAGGGGGGTTTGGTGTGTGAAGGGTGTTTGGTGTATGAGGGAGGTTTGGTGTGAAGGGTGTTTGGTGTGTGAGGGGGGTTTGGTGTGTGAAGAGTGTTTGGTGTGTGAGGGGGTTTGGTGTGTGAGGGGGGTTTGGTGTGTGAGGGGGGTTTGGTGTGTGAGGGGGTTTGGTGTGTGGGGGGGTTGGTGTGTGAGGGGGGTTTGGTGTGTGAGGGGGTTTGGTGTGTGAGAGGGTTTGATGTGCGAGGGGGGTTTGGTGTGTGAGGGGGGTTTGGTGTGTGAGGGGGGCTTGGTGTGTGAGGGGGTTTGGTGTGTGAGGGGAGTTTGGTGTGTGAGGGGAGTTTGGTGTGTGAGGGGGGTTTGGTGTGTGAGGGGCGCTTGGTGTGTGAAGGGTGTTTGGTGTGTGAGGGGGGTTTGGTGTGGGAAGGGTGTTTGGTGTGTGAGGGGGGTTTGGTGTGTGAGGGGGGTTTGGTGTGTGAGGGGCGCTTGGTGTGTGAAGGGTGTTTGGTGTGTGAGGGGGGTTTGGTGTGGGAAGGGTGTTTGGTGTGTGAGGGGGGTTTGGTGTGTGAAGAGTGTTTGGTGTGTGAGGGGGTTTGGTGTGTGAGGGGGGTTTGGTGTGTGAGGGGGGTTTGGTGTGTGAGGGGGTTTGGTGCTTGGTGTGTGAAGGGTGTTTGGTGTGTGAGGGGGGTTTGGTGTGGGAAGGGTGTTTGGTGTGTGAGGGGGGTTTGGTGTGTGAAGAGTGTTTGGTGTGTGAGGGGGTTTGGTGTGTGAGGGGGGTTTGGTGTGTGAGGGGGGTTTGGTGTGTGAGGGGGTTTGGTGTGTGAGGGGGGATTGGTGTGTGAGAGGGTTTGGTGTGTGAGGGGGTTTGGTGTGTGAGGGGGATTTGGTGTGTGAGAGGGTTTGGTGTGCGAGGGGGGTTTGGTGTGCGAGGGGGTTTGGTGTGTGAGGGGGGTTTGGTGTGTGAGGGATTTGGTTTGTGAGGGGGTTTGGTGTGTGAGGGATTTGGTGTGTGAGGGGAGTTTGGTGTGTGAGGGGAGTTTGGTGTGTGAGGGGGGTTTGGTGTGTGAGGGGGTTTGGTGTGTGAGAGGGTTTGGTGTGCGAGGGGGGTTTGGTGTGTGAGGGTGTTTGGTGTGTGAGGGGGGTATGGTGTGTGAGGGGGTTTGGTGTGTGAGAGGGTTTGGTGTGCGAGGGGGGTTTGGTGTGTGAGTGGGGTTTGGTGTGTGAGGGGGTTTGGTGTGTGAGGAGTTTTGGTGTGTGAGGGGTGTTTGGTATGTGAGGGGGATTTGATGTGCGAGAGGGTTTGGTGTGCGAGGGGGGTTTGGTGTGCGAGGCGATTTTGGTGTGCAAAAGGGGTTTGGTGTGTGACGGAGTTTGATGTGTGTGGGGCTTTAATGTGCGAGGGGAGTTTGATGTGCGGGGGGGGGGGGGGGTTTGGCGTGTGAGGTTGTTTGGTGTGTGAGAGGGGATTTGGTGTGCAAAGGGGGGTTTGGTTTGTGAGGGGCTTTGGTGTATGAGGGGTTTTGGTGGTTGTAGGGGCATTTAGTGTGCAAGGGGAGCTTGGTGTGCGAGGGGTTTTGGAGTGCAAGGAGGTTTCGTGTGCGAGGTGTGTTTGGTGTATGAGGGGGTTTTGGTGTGCTAGGGGTTTTGGAGTGCAAGAGAGTTTGTTGTGCGTGGGGGGGTTTGGTGTGCGGGTTTTGTTTGGTGTGTGAGAGGGTTTGGTGTACGAGGAGAGATTTCGTATGCCAGGGGGGTTTGGAGTGTGAGGGAGGTTTGATGCAAGAGGGTTTGGCATGCGAGAGGGGTTTGGTGTGTGAGGAGGGTTTGGTGTGTGAGGGGGTTTGGTATGTGAGGAGTGTTTGGTGTGTGAGCGAGGTTTAGTTTGGGAGAGGGTTTGGTGTGTGTGGGAGTTTTGTGAGCGAGGTGGGTTTGGTGTGCGAGGGAGTTTGGTGTGCGAGGGGGGTTTGGTGTGCGAGGGGAGTTTGGTGTGCGAGGGGAGGTTTAGAGTACGAGGGGGGTTTGGTGTGCGAGGGGAGGTTTATGGTACCAGGGGGGTTTGGGGTGCGAGGGACTTTGTGTGTGTGGGAATGGAGTGCTCCTTTCTTTTTCCACCTTTTCCAGCCTCTAATAGTTGTATCTTACATTCGCACAGAGGGAGAAACTAAGTAACTAGTAAGTTATTTGAATTATAATAAATAGGTTATAATATTGTCCTACAGCAGTACAGCTTGGCCAAAGGGATGTCCCTCATGCATTCTACATTAGAGCGGTGCTGGTAAAGCACAGCAGTTCAGACAGCATCAGAGGAGCTGTAAAATCGACATTTCGGGCAAAAGCCCTTCATCAGGAATAGAGGCAGGGAGCCTGCAGGGTGGAGAGATAAATGAGAGGAGGGTGGGGGTGGGGAGAAAGTAGCATAAAGTACAATAGGTGAGTGGGGGAGGGGATGGAGGTGATAGGTCAGAGAGGAGGGTGGGGGAAGGTAGCAAAGAGTACAATGGGTGAATGGGGGTGGGGATGGAGGTGATAGGTCAGAGAGGAGGGTGGAGTGGATAGGTGGAAAGGAAGATAGGCAGGTAGGACAGTCATGGGGACCGTGCTGAGCTGGACGTTTGGAACTGGGGTGAGGTGGGGGAAGGGGAAATGAGGAAACTGGTGAAGTCCACATTGATGCCCTTGGGATTGAAGTGTTCCGAGGCGGAAGATGAGGCGTTCTTCCTCCAGGCGTCTGGTGGTGAGGGAGCAGCGATGAAGGAGGCCCAGGACCTCCATGTCCTCGGCTGAGTGGGAGGGGGAGTTGAAATGTTGGGCCACAGGGCGGTGTGGTTGATTGGTGCGGGTGTCCCGGAGATGTTCCATAAAGCAGTCTGCTAGGAGGCGTCCAGTCTCCCCAATGTAGAGGAGACCGCATTGGGAGCAACGGATACAATAAATGATATTGGTGGATGTGCAGGTAAAACTTTGATGGATGTGGAAGGCTCCTTTAGGGCCTTGGATGGAGGTGAGGGAGGAGGTGTGGGCGCAGGTTTTGCAGTTCCTGCGGTGGCAAGGGAAGGTGCCAGGATGGGAGAGTGGGTTGTTGGAGGGCGTAGACCTGACCAGGTAGTCACGGAGGGAATGGTCTTTGCGGAAGGGGGAAATGGGTGGGGAGGGAAATATGTGGGGGTCCGTTTGGAGGTGGCAAAAATGTCATCGGATGATTTGGTTTATGCAAAGGTTGGTAGGGTGGAAGGTGAGGACCAGGAGGGTTCTGTCCTTGTTACGGTTGGAGGGGTGGGGTCTGAGGGCGGAGGTGCGGGATGTGGACAAGATGTTTTGGAGGGCATCTTTAACCACGTGGAAAGGGGAATTGCGGTCTCTAAAGAAGGAGGCCATCTGGTGTGTTCTGTGGTGGAACTGGTCCTCCTGGGAACAGATACGGCAGAGGCGGAGGAATTGGGAATACGGGATGGCATTTTTGCAAGAGGTAGGGTGGGAAGAGGTGTAATCCAGGTAGCTGTGGAAGTCGATGGGTTTGTAAAAAATGTCAGTGTCAAGTCGGTCGTCATTAATGGAGATGGAGAGGTCCAGGAAGGGGAGGGAGGAGTCAGAGATGGTCCAGGTAAATTTAAGGTCAGAGTGGAAGGTGTTGGTGAAGTTGATGAATTGCTCAACCTCCTCGCGGGAGCACGAGGTGGCGCCAATGCAGTCATCAATGTAGCGGAGGAAGAGGTGGGGAGTGGTGCCGGTGTAATTACAGAAGATCGACTGTTCTACATAGCCTCCAAAAAGACAGGCATAGCTGGGGCCCATACGTGTGCCCATGGCTACCCCTTTGGTCTGGAGGAAGTGGGAGGATTCGAAGGAGAAATTGTTAAGGGTGAGGACCAGTTCAGCCAAACGAATGAGAGTGTCGGTGGAAGGGTACTGTTGGGGATGTCGGGAGGAAAAAACGGAGGGCTTGGAGGCCCTGGTTATGGCGGATGGAGGTGTAGAGGGATTGGATATCCAGGGTGAAGATGAGGTGTTGGGGGTCGGGGAAACGAAGTCTTGGAGGAGGTGGAGGGCGTGGGTGGTGTCTCAAACGTATGTGGGGAGTTCCTGGGCTAGGGGGGATAGGACAGTGTCGAGGTAGGTAGAGATGAGTTCAGTGGGGCAGGAGCATGCTGAGACAATGGGTCGGCCAGGGTGGTCAGGCTTGTGGATCTTGGGAAGGAGGTAGAACCAGGCAGTGCAGGGTTCCCGGACTATGAGGTTGGAAGCTGTGGGTGGGAGATCTCCTGACGTGATGAGGTTCTGTATGGTCTGGGAGATGATGGTTTGGTGATGGGGGGTGGGGTCATGGTCGAGGGGGCGGTAGGAGGTGTCTTCAAGTTGGCATCTGGCTTTAGCAGTATAGAGATCAGTGTGCCAGACTTCCACTGCACCCCCTTTATCTGCTGGCTTGATGGTGAGGTTGGGATTGGAGCAGAGGGAGTGGAGGGCTGCACGTTGTGAGGGTGAGCGGTTGGAGTGGGGGAGGGAGGTAGACCGGTTGAGGCGGCTAATGTCTCGGCGGCAGTTGGAAATGAAGAGGTCGAGGACGGGTAATAGGCCAGCACGGGGTGTCCAGGTGGATGGGGTGTGTTGGAGGTGAGTGAAGGGGTTCTCGGAAGGTGGGCAGGAGTCTTGATTGTAAAATTAAGCTCAGAGGCGCAAGCGGCGGAAGAAGTGTTCGACGTCACGACGCGTATTAAATTCATTGATGCGTGAGCGGAGGGGGATGAAGGTGAGTCTTTTGCTGAGGACTGAACTGCTGTGCTTTTCCATCACCACTATAATCTAGAATCTGCATCTGCAGTCCTTGTTTTTACCATGTCCATCTTGCAGTATGTACAAATCATGGATGCACCATATGTCTGAGATGGACACATGCAAAAACTGCCAATGGCTAAAAATGGTTGAGCCCCAAGTTTTAGAACTTCAGCAGAAGATGGAATCATAGTTACGTATCTGCAAAACAAAACATATGTGGATAACAGGTTTAAGGAGGGGAACATTCCACAAGCTAGGAATGTTCAGGCTGAGACGGAGTGGCTGACTGCCAGGCAGTCTAAGAGAACAAGGCAGACAGTTCAGGAATCTACCTTATTCACACTTGGGTTACAAGTGAAGGAGCTGGTTCCTCAAAGGAATACAACCAAAACCAAATTTGCAGCACCCTGGGCAACTCAGCGAAACAAGAGGGGAGTAAGTAGCATAGAAGATCAATCGGTAAAGGGGAATCCATGAACAGGGGATCAGGCAGGCATTTCTGTGGCAGTAAACATAAGTTCAAGATGGCGTGTTGTCTTGCTGGTGTCAAGGTCAAGGATGGCTGCAGGACTTCCTTTTGGACCCTGGTGATCAGCCAAAAGTCATGGTCCTCATTGGTACCAATAACATTTTGTAGGAAGAGGGATAAGATTCTACAAGCAGATTTAATTGAGATAAAAAGGAAATTAAAAAGCAGGATCTCAGAGCACAAATCTGAGGATTACTCCCAGTGCCATTTGCTAACAGGCGAACGAATAAGAGGATTGTTTGATGGAATGTTTAATGGAGAACGAGTGTAGGACAGGAGGCATCAGATATTAGATCATCGAATCAGGTACGGGCAGGGTGAACCTGTACCAGGTGGATGGGTTACATCTTAACAGAAACCAGGACTGATATCCTTACAGGAAGGTTTACTGTTCAGGAAGTACTGTTGAGGAGAGTTTAAAGTATCTTGTCAGGGGATTGGGAATCTGAGGGCTAGTTCTGATTGGAATGAGGTGAAGATGGAAACAGGAATAGAGTTAAATTAGGAGACAGAAATGAAGATGAAAGTAACCAAAGCTTAGAATGTGGAATAATATCAAAAGACAAAGTTAGGAGCATTCTACCTGAATATCCATAGCATTCACAACAAGGTAAATCATTTAAATACACAAATACAGGTAAACGGGTAGGATCTAATTGCCATTCCGGCAACAAGGTTATAGCTGACCAGGAATTGGAATGTAATATTTAAGGATATTCCATGTTTAGGAAGGACAGACGACAGGGAAAAGAAGTTGAATTGTGCTGATATTAGGGAGTGGGATCAGTACATAAGTGAGGTCTCAGTATGAAAATACATAATGTGGAATCGGTTCAGATGGAGCTAAAAATCAATAAAATAACAGTGATCATTAGGTGGCATTATTTAGAGGCCATTAAATAGTAGTGGTGTGGAGCATGGTGTTAATCAGGAGATGAGAGAAGCATATAGATTGGGCAACACAGTTATCATAGATTAGACCAGGTGAACTAACTGAAGACTGTGGAGCATGGGCTCCTGCTATGTGATGGCTTTCTAGAAAAGTTAACAAATATAAAAACCCAAGGAAAAGGCTATTTTAGATCTAGCAGTATTTAATGAAAAAGACTACAGATTGTTCTTGCCTTAAAAAATAGGGATAGAAATAGGAAATGGGGCAGTTCAGTGGCTCAGTGGTTAGCACTGCTGCCTCACAGCACCAGGGACCCAGGTTCAATTCCTGCCTCGGGTGACTGTCTGTGTGGAGTTTGCACATTCTCCCCGTGTCTTCGTGGGTTTCCTCCGTGTGCTCTGGTTTCCTCCCACAATCCAAAGATGTGCAGGTTAGGTGAATTGGCCATGCTAAATTGCCAATGCGTTAGGTGCATTAGTCAGGGGTAAATGTGGGGAATGGGTCTGGGTGGGTTACTCTTTGGGGGGTAGGTGTAGACTTGTTGGGCCGTAGGGCCTGTTTCCATACTGTAGGGAATCTCATCTCATCATCAAGATCATAATGTTATAGAATTTAATTAAATTGACTGGAACAATAAAAAGCTTTGATGGAACAGAGGCAATTGTTCTTCCGAAGAATTATTACATAGTTTACAGCAACTATACATTTCTGCTTGATACAAAACCTCAAAGAAAGGCAGTCTATCACGGCTAACAAAGGAAGTTAAGAGTTGTATAAGATTGAAGGAGAAACCAAATAAATTTGCCAGAAATTGTAGCAAACCTGAAGATTGAGAGGACTTTAGTTTGCAGCAAAGAATGACCAAGAAGTTGATGAAGAAAGGGAAAATGAAATATGAATGTAGGTAAAACACATAAAAATGAACTGTAAAATCTTCTACAGGCACATTTAACTAAGAGCACTAGAGTCACAGAGTCATAGAGCACTGAAGCAGACACTTCAGCCCAACTCATCCATGTCAACCAGGTTTCCTCAACTGAACTAGTGCCAGTTTTAGCTTGCATTTGGCCCATATTCCTCCAAACATTTCCTATCGATGTACAGTCCAAATGCCTTCTCAATGATGTAATTGTACCTGTGTCTACCACTTCCTCTGGCAGCTTGTTCCATAAACACACCACCCTCTGTGTGAGAAAGTTTCCAGGTGAGTCCATTATAGACAAAGCCAAGAAGTGTCATCACAGAGAATAGAAAAATGGCAGAATAGTTAAATTATTAATTTTTTTCTGTCTTTACTGAGGAAGATACAAACAATCCCTCAGATTTTGAGATCCAAAGGTGTAGAGACACATAGGACCTGAAAGGAATTTGTATTAGTCGGAAGGTTTTATTGGAGAAATTAACAAGACTGGAGTTTGATGAGTCCCTGGAACTTGACATTCTAAATTCCAATGTGTAGGAATAGGTAACTAGGAAGATAATGAATAAGTTGGTCATCATCTTCTCAAATTCATTAGATTCTGGAATGATTCCTGCATATTGGAAGATAGCAAATGTCACCCCACTATTTAGAAAAGGAGGGCGAGAATGAACATGGAACTACTGACCTAAAAGCCTTATATTAGTAGGACAGGCAATCCTAGAGTCTGTTATAAGGGGTAAAGTGAAAAATTGACATTTGGATAATAATTTGGTTGAGTACAGACAGCAAATGGGAAATCACATTTGGTGAACCTTTTTGGTGTTTTTGAAGACATTGCTCACAAATTTAACAAAGGAGAGTTGATGGATGCTAAATTTTCAGAAATCTTTTAATAAAGTTCCCACAGGAGGCAAACAAAGAACAAAGAAAATTACAGCACAGGAACAGGCCCTTCAGCTCTCCAAATCTGCACCAAGCCAGATCCTCTATCTAAATCTGTCACCTATTTTCTAAAGGTCTGTATCCCTCTGCTCCCTGCCCATTCATGTATCTGTCTAGATACATCTTAAATGGTGCTGAAGTGTCTGCCTCTACCACCTCTGCTGGCGACACATTCCAGGTACCCACCACCCTCTGTGTAAAGAACTTTCCATGCATATCTCCCTTAAACTTTTCCCCTCTCACCTTGAATTCATGATCCCTATTAATTGAATCCCCCACTCTGGGAAAAAGCTTCTTGCTATCCACCTTGTCTATACCTCTCATGATTTTATAGACCGCAATCAGGTCCCCCCTCAACCTCCATCTTTCTAATGAAAATAATCCTAATCTACTCAACTTCTCTTCATAGCTAGTGCCCTCCACACTAGGCAATATCCTAGTGAACCTTCACTGCATGCTCTCCAAAGCATCCACATCCACATTTTGGCAATGTGGCGATCAGAACTGTATGCAGTATTCTAAACTTAGCCAAACCAAAGTCTTACACAACTGCCAACTCTTGTACTCAATACCCTGTCCGATGAAGGAAAGCATGCCATGTGCTTTCTTGACCACTCTGTCTACTTGCGTTGCCACCTTCAGAGAACAATGGAACTGAACATCCAGATCTCTCTGTACATCAATTTTCCCAGGGCTTTTTCCATTTACTGTATAGTTCGCTCTGGAATTGCATCTTGCAAACTGCATCACCTCGCATTTGCCCAGATTGAACTCGATCTGCCACTTCTCTGCCCAATTCTCCAATCTAGCTATACTGGCTGTATTCTCTGACAGTCCCCTTCACTATCTGCTACTCCAACAATCTTAGTGTCATCTGCAAATTTGCTAATCAGACCACCTATACCTTCCTCCAGATCTTTCATGTATATCACAAACAATAGCGATCCCAACACGGATCCCTGTGGAACACCACTGGTCACAGTTCTCCATTTTGCGAAACTCCTTCCCACTACTACTCTCAATCTGCTGTTGCCCAGCCAGTTCTCTATCCATCTAGCTAGTACACCCTGGACCCCATGTGACTTCACTTTCTCCATCAGCCTACCATGGAAAACCCGTATCAAGCGCCTTACTGAAGTCCATGTATATGACATCTACAGCCCTTCCCTCATCAATTAACTTTGCCACTTAGAACATAGAGCATAGGACATTACAGCGCAGTACAGGCCCTTCAGTCCTCAATGTTGCGCTGACTGTGAAGTTAATCTGATGTCCATCTAACCTATACTGTTCTATTATTATCCATATGTATGTCCAATGCCCATTTAAATGCCCTTAACATTGGTGAGTCTACTACTGTTGCAGGAAGACGGTTCTACACTCCTACTACTAAGTGAAGAAACTACCCCTAATATCAGTCCTAAGTCTATCATACCCTCAATTTAAAGCTATGTCCCTCGTGTTAGCCTTTACCATCCAAGGAAAAAGGCACTCACTGTCCACCCTATCAAACCCTCTGATTATCTTATTCGTCTTGATTAAGTCACCTCTCAACCTTCTTCTCTCTAAAGAAAACAGACTCAAATCCCTCAGCTTTTTCTCATAAGACCTTCCCTCCACACCTGGCAACACCCTAGTAAATCTCCTCTGAACCCTTTCCAAAGCTTCCACATCCTTCTGATAATGCGGTGACCAGAACTACATGCAATACTCCAGGTGCGGCCTTACCAGTGTCTTGCACAGCTGAAGCAAGACCTCGTGTCTCTGAAACTCAACTCCCCTACCAATAAACGCCAACACACCACATGCCTTCTTAACAACCTTATCAACCTGGTTGGCAACTTTCAGGGATTTAACGAGAGAGAGAGAGAGAGAGTGGTGCTGGAAAAACACAGCAGATCAGGCAGCATCCAAGGAGCAGTAGAATCGACGTTTTGGGCATAAGCCCTTCATCAGGAAAGGGCTTATGCCTGAAACGTCAATTCTCCTGTTCCTTGGATGCTGCCTGACCTGCTGTGCTTTTCCAATATCACACTCTCGACTCTGATCTTCAGCATCTTCAGTCCTCACTTTCTCACAGAGATCTCTTTGTTCATCTTCACTGCCAAGAGTTTTCCCATTAGCCCAATACTCTGCATTCCTGTTACTTCTTCCGATGTGAACTACCTTACACTTTTCCGCATTAAACTCCATTTGCCACCTCTCAGCCCAACTCTGCATCTTATCTATGTCCCTCTGTGACCCACAACATCCTTTGGCACTATCCCACAACTTTACCTACCTTAGTGTCATCCGCAAGTTTACTAACCCATCCTTCTTCACCCACATTCAGGTCATTTATAAAAATGGCAAACAGCAGTGGTCCTAAAACAGATCCTTGAGGTACACCACTAGTAACTGAGTTCCAGGATAAACATTTCCCGTTAACCACCACCCTCTGTCTGCTTTCAGCTAGCCAATTTCTGATCCAAACTACTAAATCACCTTCAATCCCATGCCTCTGTATTTTGTGCCTACCATGTGGAACCTTATCAAATGCCTTACTGAAGTCCACCTATTTTGTCACTTTCTTGAAGAACTCAATAAGGTTAATGAGGCATGACCTACCCTTTACAAAACTGTGTTGACTATCCCTAATCAAATTATTCCTTTCCAGATGATTATAAATCTTACCTCTTATAACGTTTTCGTAAACCTTACTCACAACCGAAGTAAGGCTCACTGGCCTATAAATACCAGGGTTGTCCTGACTCCTCTTCTTAAACAAGGGAATAACATTTGCTATCCTCCAGTCTCCTGGCACTATTCCTGTCAACAACGATGACATAAAGATTGAAGCCAAAGGCTCTGCAATCGCCTCCCTGGCTTTCCAAAGAATTCAAGGATAAATCCCATCCGGCCCAGAGGTCTTATCTATTTTCAGATTTTCTCAAAGAATTCTATAAGTTGGCAAGACATGACCTTCCGTGCACAAAACTATATTGCCTATCACTGATAAGCCGACTTTCTTCCAAATGTAAATCGATCCTATCCCTGAGTATCTTCTCCAGCAGCTTCCCTACCACTGACATCAGGCTCACCGGTCTATAATTACCTGGATTATCCCTTGCCACCTTTAAACAAGGACACAACATTAGCAACTTAGAGAGATTAAAGCACATGGACCAGGAGGTAACGTACAGGTATGGGTTAACAATTGGCGAAAGGTCAGAAAACAAGCAGTAGGAATAAATGGGTTATTCTCGTGTTGGCAGGCCATGACTAGTGAATCAGTACTTGTGTCCCAGCTATTCACAATTTATATCAATGATTTGGAGGTGGGGATCAAATACAATATTTCCAAATTTGGCGATATTAAGTGAGAATGTGTGTTGTGATTAAGGGGCAGAATGGTTTCACAAGGATGCAATTTAGTGAGAAGCAGAAAGACAGATTGTAACAGATTCAATCATATGAAAAGAAGAGGTTAGGAAGGATACCCATGGATATGCAGGCTGGGATTGGAGAATTTATAGTGGACAACAAGGAGATGTCCAAGAGGCTAAACAGTTACTCTATGCTGATGTGTTTTTTTGGCTAAATACAAGTTGCATTAACTATTTTAGAGGGCTAGACCAAGTCAGATTTCTTGCCAAATCAAGCCAAACTCACCTCATTAAGCAATTCTTCTAAAGTTTTACGTGAGTTTTGTAATTTCCAATTTGTGATTTGCAGCCACCTCCACTTTACCATGGACGTTCATCCCCCTCAGGATGGACTCAGGACTCTCTGATTCTTCATGGAACAAAGGCCTAAACTATCCCCATCCACCATCACTCTCCCCTGCTTGACCTAGCTTGTACTCACTGTGAACAACTCTTTTAACTCCTCTCAATTTTGTCAGGTCAAAGACGTGTCCATGGGTATCTGCATGGGTCCCAGTTACACTTGTCTCTTTGTGGGGTACATGGAACATTTCTTGTTCCAGTCCATCTCTGGCTCCCACTCACAACTGTTTCTCCAGTACATCAATGACATCATTGGTGCTACCTCTCTCTATTGTCTGGAATTGGAGAAGTTTATCTATTCCCCTTCCAATTTCCACCCCTCTCTCACCTTCACTTGGTCTATCTCTGACTCCTCCCTTCCCTTCCTCAATATCTCTGTTTCAATTTCTGGGGATAGACTGGTCACCAATATCCATTATAAACCCAGTGACTCCCATTGTTACCTTGACTATATATCCTCACACCCTGCTTCCTGTAAAAGTTCTATTCTATTCTCCCAGTTCCTCCATCTCTGTTGCCTCTATTCTGATTGTGCCAACTCCAAAATGTCCACCCTCTTCCTCATCCAAGTCATTTATAAAAATCACAAGAGCAGATGTCCCAGAACCAATCCCTGTGGAACACCACTGGTCACCAAGCTCCAGGTTGAATATTTTCCATCTACTATCACCCTCTGTCTTCTATGGACCAGCCAATTCTGTATCCAGACAGATGGGTTTCCCTATATCCCATGCCTCCTTACGTTCTGAATGAGCGTACTATGGGGAACCTTATCAAATGCCTTGCTAAAATCCATGTACATCACATCCACTGCTCTATCTTCATCAATGTCTTTTGTCACATACTCAAGGAATTCAATAAGGTTTGTGAGGCATCTCCACAGGGACCGTTCCCTCTGGGATACCCTAGTCCACTCCTCCTTCATTCCCAACACTTCCCCACAGACTCAATGCACCTCCTCAAGTATTCACAGAAGGTGTAATACCCTGCCTGCTTACTCCCCTCTTCCTCACTATTCAAGGCCCAAGATGCACCTTTAAGGTGAAGCCGTACTTTACCTGCAATCCATTAATCTAGTCTACGGCATTCTCTGCTCACAATGTGTTCCTAACCATGTGTTCCTAACTGCAGCAGCTTTCGACATTGTACCCTGCAATGCAGGTCTGAGCTTCCAAAATGCACTGCCAGTGTACCGAAGAGATACCATATGGTCATGATGGGTTGGCAATGCCCATGTGTGGCTGGTCTCCATGCATCGTGGTTTGAGACATTGCTTGGTACTGAGCTCTATGGAGACTAATCTTCAGTCATCAGGAGCTGAAGTCGCCAGGTACCCATTCTAATTCCCATGCATCCTCTGAATTCTCAATGTCTGGATTGTTCATGATGGAGGAGTCAATATCCAGGGGGGTCAATATCCAGGGGATATAGATTTACAGTAAGGGGAGAAGATTTAGAAGGATTTGTAAACAAAACCTTTTCACTCAGAGGATGGTGCAAATCTGGAACTCACTGCCTATAAGAGTGGTAGAGGCAGAAAACTTCAGAGCATTGAAGTAGTATTTAGATGCACATTTGCGATGCCAAGACATACAGGACTATGAGCCAAGTGCTGGAAAATAGGATTCGAACAGTAAGGTCATTATTGTTGACCAGTGCAGGCACGATGGACCTTTTCAGTGCTGTAGATCTCTAAGGCTCCTTGACTTGTGTAACTGAAACCTAAAAAAAAAGTATTTGTGAAAAGATGGTAATTGAAAATCTAACTGGATTGAGGGTTATGGAGTCTTAAAGTTATACTGCACAGAAACAGAAGCTTTGGTCCAACTTGTCCATTCCATGTTTCCCAAACTAAACTAGTCCCATTTGCCTGCATTTGGTCCATATCTCTCTAAACCTTTCCCATTTATTTGCCTATCCAAACCTTTTTTAAATGTTGCAACTGCACCACTCACTCTGGCAGTTAATTCCACATATGAACCACCCTCTGTGTGAAAAAGTTGTCCCTCAGGTCCTTTTTAAAATTTTCTGCTCTCACCTTAAAATTATCCCCTCTAGTTTTGAACTCCCCAACCCCAGGGGAAATACCTTTCCATTCACTTTATCTATGCCCCTCAAGATTTTATAAACCTCTATAAGATTGCCCATAAAACCCCTATGCTCCAGTGAAAAATAATCCCAGGTTATCAGCCTCTCTTTATAACTCAAATCTTCTAGTCCCAATCACATCCTTGTAAATCTTTTCTGTATCTTTTGCAATTTAATAATATCCTTCTATAGCAGGGCAACCACCACTGTACACAATCCTCCAAAAGCAGCCTCACCAATATCCTGTATAATATGACATCCCAATTCCTGAACTCAAGAGCTGAGTAATAAAGGCAAGTGTGCTAAATATATTCTTTATCATTCTATCTATCTTAGATTCAAATTACAGTGAACTATATACTGAACCTTTAGGTCTCTCTTTGTTCTACAACACTCCCAGGGCCCTACCATTAACTATGTTAGTCCTGCCCTTATTTGTTTTACCAAAACATAACACCTTGCATCGTTCCAAGTTTAACACCATCTGCCACTCCTTGGCCCATTCGTCCAACTGATCAAGATCACTTTTCAAGATCAAGATAATTTTGATAAATCCCCGGACCAGATGAGCTTCATTTCAGAATTTTGAAGGAAGTAGCAAAAGTGGTAATGTCTACATTAGAGGCGATCTTTTATTATTCAGCTGATTCTGAAAAGGTTCATGCTGACTGGAATTTAGCCAATGTAACACATCTATTTAAGAAGGGAGGACAGTCAACTTTGGGAGAGACAGCATGGGTTAATAAAGGGAAATCATATTTGACAAGCCAGATAGTGTTCTTTGAGGATAGTAAACCTTCATTGCACTCTCTTCATAGCCAGAGAATGCTTCCTCAGATAAGGAGGCCAAAACTGCACATAATATTCGAGGTGTAGTCTCACTAAGGCTCTGTACAATTGCAGCAAGCCATCCCTGCTCTTGTACTCAAACCCTCTCACTATGGATGTCAACATATTATTTGCTTTCTTCGCTACCTGCTTCACCTGCAGTGCTTATTTTCAACAAGGCCAGGTCTCGTTGCACCTCCCCATTTTCCAATCTGTCGCCATAACAATAATAATCTGCTTTCCTGTTTTTGTAACCAAAGTGATTAACCTCACATTTATTCATATTGTATTGCATTTGCTATTCATTTGCCCACTCTCTCAACATGACTAAATCACACTGCAGTGTCTCTGCATCCTCCTCACAGCTCACCCTCATTCCTAGCTTTTTGTTGTCAGAAGACTTGGAGATATTGCTTTTAGTTCCCTCATCTAAATCAATATATATTATGAATAGCTGGGGTCCAAGTATGAGTCCCTGCAGTACCTATGAACCACTGCCTGCCATTCCGAAAATGGCCCATTTCTTACTCCTCTTTGTCTCCTGTCTTCCAGCCAGTTCTCCATCCATGTCAGTACACTGTCCCCAATCCCATGGACTTTAAATTTATATGTGGGACCTTATTGAAGACCTTCTGAAAGCCAAAGTAAACCATATCCACTGATCCTCTTTGATCAATTCTACGAGTTACAGACTTGAAAAGTTCCAAGCATGATTTGCTGTCTCTGTCCAATCTCGTCACTGTTTCCCATTAAATCTTTTACTTTCAATTCTAACATCACCTCACAATCCCTTCTAAACTTGTGGCTTCTACCACAGGGCCAGCATGTTGCCCTCCTGCTTTGGAAATATATCGCCGTTTCTTCATTGTCACTGGATCGAAATCCTGGAATTCTCTCCCTAAGAGCATTGTGGGTCAATATGCTTTGATTGGGATGAGGAGAAATTATTTTACTCAGAAACTTGTGAATCTTTGGAATTCCCTACCACAGAGGACTAAAGATATTCAGTCTTTGAGTACATTCTGAGTTTGATGGATTTCTAAAAGCCAATGATATAAAGGGATATGGATTATCTGTGTTAAAGGCCTTGATGTAAATGGTCAACCATGATACTATTGAACAGCAGAGCAACCTGAATGTTCTCTACCTGTTCCCATATCCCCACAGTGAATATTCCCAGACCCTGTGAAACTCAGCAGAGAATCAATGACTTCAAAAAAGGGAGAAATATAAAATCTATAATTGAAAAGAAAGGGAAAGTCACGTCCTTCATGAAATCCCATGGCTATCAATTCCAATATTGTTGTTGAATGAGATTTAACTAAGGGCTGATTGCTGTATGTTCAACTTTAGTTCCTTTCTCCCATGTAAAATATTTATGGAAGATCAAAGAGGCGGATATCGTATAGAGCAGAGATGAGGAGATAACCTTCATGTTTCACTCTTCCCTGAGGGAAATTCTCTATTTGTTTAAGAATAGTTAAAACTTATTTAAGCATGCACTGAGCTAAAACGACTATTTATTTATTGTTGGGCTCTACATTTTCCTATATCGGTCGAGCAATAATTGCAAGTGGTTAGAAAGCATCTGCTCACAGCGATTGATATTGTTCCTGTTTAGTTTGAACCCAAATAAAACGTTCACCTGTTCATTAGTTAATCCTCATTTATTGAAGTATCTTAAAGCTCAATCAATACAGCAGGTGATGTAATTATCCTGCTTCAAAATGAAAACAAAAAGATTAACCGAAAGAAACCCACTTCTTTTTAGCATCATCAGACAAGAACATTTGGGCTGAAGCTGTTGTTTTTGGCCAAGGCTGAGTTGTGATGCAATTTTTGGAGAGTTTTCTCTTTGCACAATGAGGTGTCTCACCGTCTCTTATCAAGCTTACCACATCAGCTACCTAGCCCACCCCCAAGGCATCCATTGAGTCTGATTCTCATCTTTCCATGCCCTGTTCCTGGAATGACTCACCACTCAGTTGGTATCTGTGAAAGAGCAATACCCCTGGCACCTGTGTAATAATTGAGAGGTCACCATCCACCCAGACAAGTGTTGGCAATCCCATGTTGCCCCTCACTGGCAACGTCGTGCCCAGCAGTTATGAAGCCACACTGCCCAGAGCACACATCTGTGGATGGCTGATCCTGCCTCACACGTTCTCTCTCCCTCATCACTGTTTAACCATTAGGATACACAGTTTACCTGTCCTTAGCTACATCCTGTTTGAACACCCTCTACATCAGCTGTACCCTACCCCCAAAGCCCTGTTATTGTCCAGTTGGTAAGCATCACACACAGACAAATAATTGGGCAGTTCCAAAGATGAGCTTGCATTTACAAACAGCAAAGGGAAACAAAATCAACAGAGGCTGAAGTCCACCCCCACAATACAAACCAAACCAAAGGCATTGTGACAAATGACTATTTTAGAGACTGTGATGGTCTGCCGCTCCCATTGACTGGAGCCAGCTGTCAGTCAGCTCCCAGACTGACTGGCCTTGCAGAGCCTGATGCAGCTGAGTTCAGTCATGAAGAATAGCAGTTTCCACCTCCCCAGTGTCCTCCTCCTCTTCCTCCTTTAAAGACTGTTCCCCATTCCCCAGTTCCTCAGCATGGAGTTTCATATAGGTAAACGGGAGGTCCTGCATTTTGGAAAGTCTAATCAAGATAGGACTCTCATGGTGAATGGTAGGGCCTTAAGGAGTGTAGTGGAACAGAGAGATCTTGAAGTTCAGGTGCATGTTTCTCTGAAAGTGGGCATTGAAGAAGGCTTTTGGCAAACTGGCCTTCATCAATCAGGGCATTGAGTATTGAAGTTGGGAAGTTACATTGCAGTTATACAGGACGTTGGTGAGGCCGCATTTGGAATATTGTGTTTATTGTGTTGGCCACCTTGTTATAGGAAGGGTGTTATTAAACTGGAAAGAGTGCAGAAGAAATTTACAATGATGTTGCCTGGACCCATAGAGAGAGGTTGGACTTTTTTCTTTAGAGTGTAGGAGACTGAGGGGGAGCCTTATAGAGGTGTATAAGATCATGAGAGGCATGGATAGGGTGAATGCGCTCTGTCTTTTTACCAGGGTTGGGGAATCGAGGACGAGAGGGCATCGGTTTAAGATTAGAGGGGAAAGAATAAGAGGGAGCCTGAGGGGCAACTTTTTTATACAGAGGGTGGTATGCATATGGAATGAGCTGCCAGTGGAAGTGGTTGAAGCGGGTACATTAACAACATTTAAAAGGCATTTGAACAAATGGAAAGTATTAGAAGGATATGGGCCAAGTGCAGGGGAATGGAGTTAGCGTGGACAGACATTTTGGTCCACTAACATGGACTAGTTTGGGCTAAAGGGCCTGTATCTGTGCTGTAGGACTCTCTGATTCTATCTATCATCTCACCTCACCGCCTGCTCCAATGGTCCAGAGCACAACTGTCCAGGATGATGCAGCACACTCTGTCCAGTCTAAGCTGGAGGCTCCCCTGCCCAAGACTGGACCAAGCAGCATCTTCAGTAGTCCCATCGTCTGCTCCACGATGGCCCTTGGCACAGCAGCAAGAGTAGCATTGCATCTGTGCCCCACCTCAGTCACGGGGTTGTGCAATGCTGTCATGAGCCATGGTTGCTGTGGCTAGCCCCTTGATCCAAGTAACCTCCTTCTCAGGCCCTGCACCCTCAAACACATGCGATACATAAGAGGATTCCAAGGTGGAGGAGGAGTGGCAGCTGCCAGGGGAGCAGGCACACACCCTCCAGGAAGTGGTAACAGTGATGATAGAGCACTTGAACATGAATCCTGGTGATAAACTCTGCAGTGTTGTGGTCAGGCCCTCTCAGTGCTGTGTGTTTACAATCAATGTTACCTTGTACCTGGGAGTCATAGAGTCATAGAGATGTACAGCATGAAACAGACGCTTTGGTCCAACCCGTCCATGCCGACCAGATATCCCAACCCAATCTAATCCCACCTGCCAGCACCCGGCCCATATTCCTCCAAACCCTTCCTATTCATATAGGAGAAAGTGAGGACTGCAGATGCTGGAGATCAGAGCTTAAAAATGTGTTGCTGGAAAAGCGCAGCAGGTCAGGCAGCATCAAAGGAACAGAAGAATCGACGTTTCGGGCATAAGCCCTTCCTATTCATATATCCATCCAAATGCCTCTTAAATGTTGCAATTGTATCAGCCTCCACCACTCCTCCCCATACACATACCACCCTCTGTGTGAAAAAGTTGCGTCTTTTATATCGTTCCCCTCTCACCCTAAACCTATGCCCTCTAGTTTTGGACTCCCCGATACCAGGGAAAAGACTTTGCCTATTTACCCTATCCATGCCCCTCATAATTTTGTAAACCTCTATAAAGTCATCCCTCAGCCACCAACGCTCCAGGGAAAACAGCCCCAGCCTGTTCAGCCTCTCCCTATAGCTCAAATCCTCCAACCCGGGCAACATCCTTGTAAATCTTTTCTGAACCCTTTCAAGTTTCACAACATCTTTCTGATAGGAAGGAGACCAGAATTGCACGCAATATTCCAGCAGTGGCCTAACCAATGTCCTGTACACCCGCAACATGACCTAACTCCTGTACTCAATACTTTGACCAATAAAGGAAAGCATACCAAACACCTTCTTCACTATCCTATCCACCTGCGACTCCACTTTCAAGGAGCTATGAACTTGCACTCCAAGGTCGCTTTGTTCAGCAACACTCTCTAGGACCTTACCATTAAGTGTATAAGTCCTGCTAAGATTTGCTTTCCCAAAATGCAGCATGTTGCATTTATCTGAATTAAACTCCATCTGCCACTCCTCAGCCCATTGGCCCATCTGACCAAGATTCTGTTGTAATCTGAGGTAACCCTCTTCGCTGTCCACTACGCCTCCAATTTTGGTGTCACCTACAAACTTACTAACTTTCAGCTCTACTCCTGAATCCTACTGCCCAGGCTGCCAGGTGTGATGGATTGTTTAAGTATAATCCTTCTTGGAGAGGCTTCCAAATAGTCATAAACATCACTGCTGTATTGTTCCACATCTGTCCTCCTTACTCACACTCAGATAATTCTTTTTCAGACAAATCCGACAGCAAAGAATACAACACGGGGGTTGTGGGGGGGGGGGGGGGGGGGGGGGGTGGAACCATTAAGTCTTCATCACCTTGGTAACAACTTTGGCTCAACAGAAACCACTGAGAGTCTGAATGTGTGAGGTTGCTTTCTTCCACCAGGGCCATGTTGGAGCAGATGATGGGGATAATGAATTAGGTCATTTGGCCCTATAAGACTAATTTTCCCCTCCTTAATTATTTGATCATTTTGTGACTTTTCTCTAATATTCTGCCCAATCTCTTGACTTGTCACTTGTCTTGTCATAATTACAACAATTTTTCTTTAAGTTTGTTACTACCGTTAACATTTTTTTGTTCACCACTGGTGGTGGGCTTGTCCTTTGGAATTGGTCTTACTCATTCTAATGGGTATATTCTCTGAAATATCCCCTCAAATGTCTAATACTGCATTTCTATTGGCCTATCCTTTAACCTAATTTGCCAATTCACTTTAGCTAGCTGTGCTTTTATGCCTCATAATCGCCCTTCCTTAAATTTTGACATAATAGTCTCAGTTCCACTACATTCTCAAACCGGAATATAAAATTCAGTCACATTATGATCACTGCTACCTACACTCACTTTCGCTAATTAATCCTATTTTATTGTACAATACCAAGGCTAGGATAGCCTACCCTCTGGTCAGTTCCAGAACATGCTGCTGCAAAGAAACTATCCCAAAGTCATTCCATGAACTCCTTACTTGGGCTACTTTGCCCATCTGACCTTTCCAGGTAATATGCTGATTAAAATCTCCCATGATTATTGCTATGCCTTTATGAAAACTATTAATATTTCTTCCTTCCCCACACTATGATAACATTTGGAGACTTGTTCTCCAATCCCACAAGTGACTGCTTGCCTTTATCATTTCTTATTTCTTGTTTCCTGAACTTGGATATCTGTCTCTCAAGAGGATTGTGTGTGCTCAGTGGAGGAAGAGACAAAATGAGAGTAGGCTCATTGTGGACTTTTTCTGACTCTCATTCTCAGTCTTCTCCACTCTGAGCAGATTCTGCAAATCCCAAAATGAACAAGTTTAGCTGATAGACCATTGAGCAGGGAGTTTGAATTGTGTGCAAAACGGAACATTCCAGATGATTTGCATTGTGCCAGATTGATGTGCTGTGGTCTTCTCATCAACTTTACAAGAGGATTTAAGGGGGAACGCTGTGCAGAATTTTCTTCTTTTCATGGTACAAAGCCCAAAGATGCCACTTAAAGGAAATCTCTCTTTAACATGGTGGTGGAAATGTTAAAACACATTCAACAAAGTTAAACAATCAGAGCCCTGTTACTGTGTTCAATGGCAGCAAAGTAAAGCAGAATTGATGCTGACGACTTCAGAGCGTAAATAATTTCCATTCAGGTTTTTGTTGAAGCTTGCTGTAAAGCAGTGAAAGAGAATTCTGGTGTCTGTGTTCCTGTGAAGTAATAAATTCAGCCTCCGGACAGTGAAGTTTATTTTTGATACAAAGCAGTCCAGTGTGTATGTGTGCATAGTGTACCCAGTTCTTTATTTTCATTTAGAGATTTACGTTTCAGTCCTGAATAAAATAACTTCACACATTCAGACTCTCAGTGGTTCTATTGAGCAGAAGCTGTTGCCAAGGTGATGAAGAAAGAAAACTAGGGGAAAAGGGGATGAATGGTTCCTTTCCCCTCCTTGTGTCGTATTCTTTGCCATCGGATTTGTCTGGAAAAGATTTATCCGAGTGTGAGTAAGCAGGACACAGGTGGAACAATGCAGCGATGACATCCGTGACTATTTGGAAGCCTCTCCAGGAAGGGTTGTACTTAGACACTCCATCACACCCTGACTCCAAATGGTCACTCAATGTTCAAAGGAAGTCGTTCCACCCTGATTCCATTGGGATCTCACTGAGGACACGGAAATTAGCACAGGAGGAGCCCATCATTGGCACAAAGATCCTTTACTGGAAGGAAAAGACACCTCATTCACATAAGTCTGAATTCACTCACAATGTGTAAAACGAAGGCAACCTGACAGTGCAAATGCTTGCATTCCACACCAGTATCTTCACCAAGGCTACATAAATAGATGAGCTAATGGCAGCCAAGTAGAATGTGACAGCACAGTGAGGCACGCTGTAGATTGTTCCACAGAGAGTCAATTCCAACTCTTGGCTCGGTTATGAGTAGCACACTCCGAGGGGAGAACAGCTCCAGAGGGAAGTATAAATTAAAGCAAGCCACTGTGACTTGGTCATCTCACTTGTAAAGTGGCAGAATTCTCAAGTTTGCACTTCCCCTTTGGCCAAATAATGAGGAATCGAACTCAGGGAAATCAGTTTTCTTTTCTAAAGGTTGAGGACAGTGTACATTGAGGGCTTCCTTTATTCTTCTCACACGATCAATGAAGTACCTTTTTTATTTGTCACTCTGGGAACAAAGAACACCATCAAAGCACATGAACACAATGACTCGAAATAATTAATCATAGGACAAGCAAAAGCTGAACTTCAGACTGAGTTTCACAGAAACTAGGAGGAACTGCTGTATTCAAAGTTCCACAGTAGTATGCTGCTTCTTAAAAAAAGACATTATCTACCTTATGTAATGATTTCTTAAAGTCTACAGTTCTCAAACAATAGAAGACTAGAAATTACTTCTGGAAGTCATTAGTGGATATCCAGTATCCAGTTAACATGTTTTCAGAATATTCCATTATCCATAATTTTAGCAGAGCAAGAACAATAACTGGATCAAACGTACATTACGATAATAAACAGAGGAAGCTCTTGTGAATAAATCAAATATTGTCTGGTGATACTGCTAATAAATAATTTCTTGGCTCTAATTCTGTGAATAAAGTCCTGGCACTAATTTTCCATACTTCAAACTGAAAACAAAATCTGTCAGTTCTTAATCACCTTTTAATCCAATCAGAGCTACTGGTGAAATGTTCACAATGTCAGTGTTAATCAGTAGAGTACTATGGAATCAACAGCCTTTAAAATAGGGGAGTTAGATATCAAACTGAATTAACTTATTTGCGCAAAATCTCTCTTCAGGTGTGTTTATTGAAAAGATATGCTCAAGGTTTGATTTTAATGGCTAACTGATGGAATGAAGGAATTAGAGATGTTTTAGAAAGGCCAGTCAAGTATTGCCTCGAAGTCACAGAATAGAGATAGGTCATTGTACGACTGTGGAACAAATAGGTCTAATCACATTTATTCAGATGTTGCCATGTTCCTCCAACCCTTTTGAGTTTTCAACCATTTCATTCTATTCTTGAATGTTGACAATTTCTATTTCAACCATAAGCTCTTGAAAGAAACTCCATCATTTCACAGTTCTCTGCACAGAGAATTTCTTTATCTCCTCATTCTGAAGCACTTGTGTTTAATCTCATGTCCCTATTCTCAATTGTTGGAAATAGTTTGCTTGTATTTGCCCTCCTCTACCCTTTCATTATTTAAAGAAAGGTTATACTTCTCATTGACCAGCATTACCTCAACAAAGTAAAATCAAATGTTCATGTCTTCTATTCTTTAATAATTGTTTTTATGATGTATTGTTTCCTTCAATGTGAGCTCAGCGTCCCAGTTACTTTATATATGATGTCAAACTATATATTGTTCAGCTAGTGCAAAGTCCAAACTGCATCAGGTTCCTTCAATATGAAGTTCCAGAACCATCTACAAGATTTGCTAGGCTGCTCTGGTGCAGCTAAAGCATTTCCATCCTACTGACAGTGTGGAATATTGTCCAAGTACATCTTATCTACAAAAGATCAATTCCTACCCTGCCAGCCCTCTTGCTGTCATTAGGAAGGTAATACAGGGTGTGGTCAGTGACAACGCTGTTCAAGAGGCACTAGTTGAGCAACAACCTGCTTATTATAAATGTCACTGTTCTTTCACTGTCACTGGGTCAAAATCATGGAACTCCCTTCCTAACTGCTTTGATGGTCTCCTCTACTTTGGGGAGACAGGATATCAGCTTGTGAAACATTTCAGAAAATATCTCTGGGACACACGCACTAAACAACCCATCATATAGATTCATAGAGTCCTACAGCATGGAGACAGCTCTTTGGCCCAAACTGGTTCATGCCGACCAAAACGTCTACCCACAGTAACACTATTTCTCTGCACTTGGTCCATATCCTTCTAAACATGAGGCTATACGACAAGATATATCCCAAAGACCACCCAATACTGGAGGCTTTGCTGCCATGGGTACTGAGACTTACCAAGAGCAGGAGCCCTGATGGAATCTTCCTCCGTTTACTGCCACCTGTATGGTCACCAGCTGAGTCAGCACAAGCCAGGAATAAGACAAGGTAATTGCTTATATTTATGTTCCCACCTAAATCACTTTTACCACTGGGGGCATCAAAACTCCAACCATTTTGAGGTAAAGTGATAATGAATGTTGTGATGGTTCCCAGATGACACAAAATTTGGTGTGCGATAGATAGTGAGGAGCCTTGGAGGCTTAGCCTTAGGGCTGGTCAGATGGGATAAACAGTGGCAAATAGAGTTTAATCCTGAAAAGTGTGAGGTGATGTATTTTAAGGGACTGACAAAGCAAGGGACTTAAAGTTGAATGGTTGGACCCTGGGAAGTACAGAGGGACTTTGGTGAGCATGTCCATAGATCCTTGGTCGGTTGATAAAGTGGTTCAGAAGCCATATGGGATAGTTGAATACAAAACAACCTTGATTATCCGAACAAGATGGATGGGGTGTATTTTGTTTGGATAACTGATCGATCGGATAACTGATCAGGTTCCCATGGCAGAGGCAATAGCAGGAACAGAGCCCCATGGCAGAGGCAATAGCAGGAACAGAGCCCCATAGCAGCGGCAATGGCAGGAACAGAGCCCCATGGCAGCGGCAATAACAGGAACAGAGCCCCATGGCAGAGGCAATAACAGGAACAGAGCCCCATGGCAGAGGCAATAGCAGGAACAGAGCCCCATGGCAGCGGCAATAACAGGAACAGAGCCCCATGGCAGAGGCAATAACAGGAACAGAGCCCCATGGCAGAGGCAATAACAGGAACAGAGCCCCATGGCAGAGGCAATAACAGGAACAGAGCCCCATGGCAGAGGCAATAGCAGGAACAGAGCCCCATAGCAGCGGCAATGGCAGAAACAGAGCCCCATGGCAGCGGCAATAACAGGAACAGAGCCCCATGGCAGAGGCAATAACAGGAACAGAGCCCCATGGCAGAGGCAATAGCAGGAACAGAGCCCCATGGCAGAGGCAATAACAGGAACAGTGTCCCGTGACGGCAGCAATAACAGGAACAGAGCCCCATGGCAGAGGCAATAACAGGAACAGTGTCCCGTGACGGCAGCAATAACAGGAACAGAGCCCCATGGCAGAGGCAATAACAGGAACAGTGTCCCGTGACAGCAGCAATAACAGGAACAGTGTCCCGTGACAGCAGCAATAACAGGAACAGAGCCCCATGGCAGAGGCAATGGCAGGAACAGAGCCCCATGGCAGAGGCAATGGCAGGAACAGAGCCCCATGGCAGAGGCAATAACAGGAACAGTGTCCCGTGACAGCAGCAATAACAGGAACAGAGCCCCATGGCAGAGGCAATAACAGGAACAGTGTCCCGTGACAGCAGCAATAACAGGAACAGTGTCCCGTGACAGCAGCAATAACAGGAACAGAGCCCCATGGCAGAGGCAATAGCAGGAACAGAGCCCCATGGCAGAGGCAATAGCAGGAACAGAGCCCCGTGACAGCAGCAATAACAGGAACAGAGCCCCATGGCAGAGGCAATAGCAGGAACAGAGCCCCATGGCAGAGGCAATAGCAGGAACAGAGCCCCGTGACAGCAGCAATAACAGGAACAGAGCCCCATGGCAGAGGCAATAGCAGGAACAGAGCCCCATGGCAGAGGCAATAGCAGGAACAGAGCCCCATGGCAGAGGCAATAGCAGGAACAGAGCCCCATGGCAGAGGCAATAACAGGAACAGTGTCCCGTGACGGCAGCAATAGCAGGAACAGTGTCCCGTGGCAACCCTGTTCCTGCTCCCCCTGCCAGCCCAGGCTGCCTGTTCTCGTGCTTTTATTTAAATTTAATAAAATTTTTACAGGACCTTGAGATCTTGTTTGGATAACCCAAAATTCAGATAATTGATATTCTGATAACCGATATTGTTCACACAAGAGTAAGGAGATTATGATGGACCTAGATGTAACATTGGTTAGGCCGCAGCTGGAGTACTGTGTGCAATTGTGGTCGCCACATTATGGGAAGGATGTGATTGCACTGGAGGGGGTGCAGAGAAGATTCACCAAGATGTTGCTTGGGCTAAGCGGTCTGAGCTATGAGGAAAGGTGGGATAGATTGGGGTTGTTTTCCTTGGAGCAGAGAAAGTTGGGAGTTGTATAAGATTATGACGGAGATGGTTTGGGGAAATAGGAAAGGATTTTTTTAGATTACTTACATTGAGGAAACAGGCCCTTCGGCCCAACAGGTCCATACCGAAGTGCAACCCACCCATACGTTTACCCCTTCACAGAACACTACAGGCAATTTAGACAATAGACAATAGACAATAGGTGCAGGAGTAGACCATTCAGCCCTTCGAGCCTGCACCGCCATTCAATATAATCATGGCTGATCATTCCTAATCAGTATCCTGTTCCTGCCTTATCTCCATAACCCTTGATTCCACTATCTTTGAGAGCTCTATTCAACTCTTTCTTAAATGAATCCAGAGAGTGGGCCTCCACTGCCCTCTGGGGCAGAGCATTCCACACAGCCACTACTCTCTGGGTGAAGATGTTTCTCCTGAGCTCTGTCCTAAATGGTCTACCCAGTATTTTTAAGCTGTGTCCTCTGGTTCGGCACTCACCCATCAGTGGAAACATGTTTCCTGCTGCCAGAGTGTCCAATCCTTTCATAATCTTATACGTCTCAATCAGATCCCCTCTCAATCTTCTAAACTCAAAGGTATACAAGCCCAGTCGCTTCAGTCTTTCAGTGTAAGGTAATCCTGCCATTCCAGGAATTGACCTCGTGAACCTACGTTGCACTCCCTCAATAGCCAGAATGTCTTTTCTCAAATTTGGAGACCAGAACTGCACACAGTACTCCAGGTGTGGTCTCACCAGGGCCCTGTGCAGCTGCAGAAGCACCTCTTTGCTTCTATACTCAATTCCTCTTGTTATGAAGGCCAGCATGTTATTAGCCTTCTTCACTACCTGCTGTACCTGCATGCTTGCCTTCATTGACTGGTGTACAAGAACACCCAGATCTCTCTGTACTGCCCCTTTACATAAATTGATTCCATTGAGGTAGTAGTCTGCCTTCCTGTTCTTGCTACCAAAGTGGATAACCATACATTTATCCACATTAAACTGCATCTGCCATGCATCTGCCCACTCACCTAACTTGTCCAGGTCACCCTGTAATCTCCAACATCCTCATCACATTTCACCGTGCCACCCAGCTTTGTATCATCAGCAAAGTTGCTAATGTTATTACTAATACCATCTTCTATATCATTAACATATATTGTAAAAAGCTGCGGTCCCAGCACGGATCCCTGCGGTACCCCACTGGTCACTGCCTGCCATTCCGAAATGGAGCCGTTTATCACTATCCTTTGTTTCCTATTAGCCAACCAATTTTCAGTCCAGTCTATTACTTTGCCCCCAATACCATGCGCCCTAATTTTATTCATTAACCTCCTGTGTGGGACTTTATCAAAAGCTTTCTGAAAGTCCAGGTACACTACATCTACTGGATCTCCCTCATCCAACTTCATAGTTACATCCTCAAAAAATTCAAGAAGATTAGTCAAGCATGATTTCCCCTTCATAAATCCACGCTGACTCTGTCCTATCCTGTTACTACTATCCAGATGTGCAGTAATTTCATCCTTTATAATAGACTCCAGCATCTTTCCCACCACTGAGGTCAGACTAACTGGTCTATAATTTCCTACTTTCTCTCGCCCACCTTTCTTAAAAAGTGGTATAACATTAGCCACCCTCCAATCCTCAGGAACCGACCCCGAATCTATTGAACTCTAGAAAATAATCACCAACGCATCCACGATTTCCTGAACCACCTCCTTCAGTACCCTGGGATGCAGACCATCGGGCCCCGGAGACTTATCAACCTTCAGACCTAACAGTCTCTCCAACACCAAATCCTGGCAAATATAAATTCCCTTCAGTTCAGGTCCTTCAGCCACTGTTACCTCAGGGAGATTGCTTGTGTCTTCCCCAGTGAACACAGGTCTGAAGTACCCATTTAATTCCTCTGCCATTTCTTTGTTCCTAGTAATATTAGATTAGATTAGATTACTTACAGTGTGGAAACAGGCCCTTCGGCCCAACAAGTCCACACCGCCCCGCCGAAGCGCAACCCACCCATACCCCTACATTTACCCCTTTTAACCTAACACTACGGGCAATTTAGCATGGCCAATTCACCTGACCTGCACATCTTTGGACTGTGGGAGGAAACCGGAGCACCCGGAGGAAACCCACGCAGACACGGGGAGAATGTGCAAACTCCACACAGTCAGTCGCCTGAGTCGGGAATTGAACCCGGGTCTCTGGCGCTGTGAGGCAGCAGTGCTAACCACTGTGCCACCGTGCCGCCCACAATATATTCCCCTGTTTCTGTCTTCAAGGGCCCAATTTTTGTCCTAACCATTTTTTTGCCTTGCACATACCTAAAAAAGCTTTTACTATCCTCCTTAATATTCTTGGCCAGTTTACCTTCGTACCTCATTTTTCCTCTGCGTATTTCCTTCTTAGTAATCCTCTGTTGCTCTTTAAAAGCTTCCCAGTCCTCAGTTTTCCCACTTATCTTAGCTATGTTATACTTTTTCTCTTTTAACTTTATATGTTTCTTTACTTCCCTCGTCAGCCACGGCCGCCCATGCCTCCTCCTGGGATCTTTCTTCCTTTTAGGAATGAACTGATCCTGCAACTTCTGCATTATACACAGAAATATCCGCCATTGTTCCTCCACGGTCATCCCTGCTAAGGTATTGCACCATTGAACTTTGGCCAGCTCCTCCCTCATAGCTCCATAGTTCCCTTTATTCAACAGAAGTACTGTCACTTCCGACTGTACCCTCTCCCTCTCAAATTGCAGATTGAAGCTTATTGTATTATGGTCACTACTTCCCAATGGCTCCTTCACTTCGAGGTCTCTGACCAATTCTGGTTCGTTACACAATACCAGATCCAGAATTGCCTTCTCCCTGGTCGGCTCCAGCACAGCTGCTCTAAGAATCCATCTCTGAGGCACTCCACAAAGTCTCTTTCTTGAGGCCCAATACCATCCTGATTCTCCCAGTCTACCTGCATGTTAAAATCCCCCATAACAACTGTAGTGACATCTTTGCGACAGGCCAATTTCAGCTCCTGATTTAGCTTACATCCGACATCCAGACTACTGTTTGGGGGCTGGTAGATGACTCCCAAGAGGGTCTTTTTACCCTTAGTATTTTGAAGTTCTATCCACACTGACTCTACATCCCCTGACTCTAGGTCCCCCCGCGCAAGGGACTGAATATCATCCCTTACCAACAAGGCCACCCCACCCCCTCTGCCCATCAGTCTGTCCTTACGATAGCACGTGTATCCTTGAATATTCATTTCCCAGGCCCTGTCCACTTAAAGCCACGTCTCAGTTATCCCCACAATATCGTATCTGCCAATTTCCAAAAGAGCCTCAAGCTCATCCATCTTATGTCTAATGCTTCGTGCATTCATGTACAGTATTTTTAATTTGTTACTGCTCTCACCCTTCCCATCAACCCTTATTTCACTCAACCTTACAGCATGATGCCTTTCCGAGTTTTCTGCCTCATTGATACAGTTGTCTTTCTTGACTTCTCTTGTTCTAACTTTCCCTTCAATTTCCTTTTTAAACATCCAGCTTATCCCCTCCCCCCCGCTACTTAGTTTAAATGTAGCGGTGTTGCAGTAGAAAACCTGCCTGCCAGAATGCTGGTCCCTAACCTATTAAGGTGCAAGCCGTCTCTCTTGTAGAATTTATGTTTACCACAAAATATACCCCAGTGATCCAAGAACTTAAATCCTTGCTTCCTGCACCAGTTCCCCAGCCACACGTTCAAGTCCATTATCTCCCTGTTTCTGGCCTCACTAGCCCGAGGAACTGGAAGCAAACTGGAGATAACCACCTTGGACGTCCTGCTTTTCAGCCTTCTTCCTAGTTCTCCGAAGTCTCGCTGTAGTATGTTCCTCCTCTTCTTCCCGACATCATTTGTGCCGACATGTACCACCACCTCTGGCTCTTCACCCTCATCCTTGAGGATTTCCTGCACTCTGTCCACGATGTCTTTCACTCTAGCACCAGGAAGGCAACACACCATCCTTAAATCCCGTCTGCTGCCACAAAAACCCCTGTCAGTTCCTCTCACAATGGAGTCCCCTATTACCATGGCTCTGTGCGATGTCCGACTCTTCCGCTCTGCCTCTGCGCCAACTTTTGATTGACAAACTTGGCCGCCTTGCGAACTGGCAGTGTCATCAATCTCTGTTTCCAAAAGCTTCAACTTGTTCCTGACAGGTACATCTCCCGGGGTCTCTTGCACCTGTCTCCTCTCCGCCTTCCTCATCATATGCTCTCTTCTGCTATGATTGGTGTAATAACATCGCTGAAGGTCTTGTCCAGAAAGATCTCGTTCTCTCGGATGAGCCTAAGGTCTTCGAGTTCTTTCGTCAGCGCTGCAATATGCTCGGTCAATTGCTGAATGTGCACACATATACAAGCCAGACACACCAGAGTCGTTGGTCTCCCACATGAAGCACATAGCGCACTGAACCAGCATGGCAAATTCACCTGACCTGCACATCTTGGGACTGTGGGAGGAAACCGGAGAACCCGGAGGAAACCCACGCGGACACAGGGAGAATGTGCAAACTCCACACAGTCAGTCGCCTGAGGCAGGAATTGAACCCGGGTCTCTGGTGCTGTGAGGCAGCAGTGCTAACCATTGTGTCACCGTGCTGCCCACGATGGGAGTCTGGAACTCACTGCCTGAAAGGATGGTTGAGTCAGAACTTCTGACAACATTTCACTTAACATACTCACTTGTGTTCTTCAGGACTATGGGTCAGAAGATGGAAAATTGGATCAGTATCTTCAGATCTTTGTTTACCAGTCCAGTCATGATGGACCGAATGGTCTCTTTCTATGCTGTAAACGTTTATGCATCTGAGTATAATGATGCCTCAATATAATGTGCGCAGTTCTCCTCTAAGATCAAGTTGATAATCGTGGGGAATGTGCTCAGTGCTTTTCCTGATTACTGTCCAAAATGTTAATTGGTGAGAGGCTCTTTCAGTCTCCCACAGCATTTCAAACTCTTCCTGTAACTGTTCCACAGCGCTTCGCACTGAGGCTGTGGTTACGCTTAACACTGCTACCATCTAGTGGTCATAACATGAAAAGTAAGAATAAAATAAAGAACTGCAGTAGCTGGAAATCTGAAACAAAAACAGAAAGGGCTGGAGAAACGCAGCAGGTCTGGCAACATTTGTGCAGAGAAAGTACAGTCCAATGATGACAAGCAAGAACTCCATTCTTGTGGGGCAAAAAATGTGGAACCACAAGTTCAGATGTGAAAAAGCAATCTGTCAGCATCACCCCAGGCCAGGGAGGGACCACCACATATCGATCCAATTTTGATGCAGATTCACACTAACCTCTTGGGACTTCTTTCTTTTGGAAAACGAGGTTTATTGTTTCCCACACAGGGCCCAGGTGAGAAAATAACAAGTGATCAGAGAAGAAAAAGGCATCTCTTTTTAAACCTTAAAGTGACCATGAGGTTGGCCATTTTATAATTAACCAGTTATTATTCTTTGAACCCAGAGAGAGTTATACATAATGAAGAGCTCACTCCCCACCCCTACCTTGCCTGAGATGCATTATCTAGGATTTGGTCTTACTTTGCAGGGTACACAATGATGCAGAACTGGTTTAATCAAGAACTCTTTACTATATAATCTCAATAGTCATCTAATAGTCATCTCTACACATATAGAGCCTAGATTAGAGTGGTGCTGGAAAAGCACAGCAGGTCAGGCAGCATCCGAGGAGCAGGAAAATCGTCTCTCCATGCCGGAGACTCCCTGCCTCATTCCTGATGAAAGGTTTTTGCCCAAAATGTCAATTTTCCTGCTCCTCGCTTGCTGCCTGACCTGCTGTGCTTTTCCAGCACCAATTCAATTTAGACTCCCATCTCCAGCATCTGCAGTCCTCACTTTTGCCTAGTTGATTTTAACCTTACTGCGAATCTTCTTGAAAGGATGCCTACCTTGAAGAAGTTCTCCTCTGCTCTCTACAAGGATTTCAGTGAATCTCTCTCTCACTGCAACCCCAGGTTATCTCCTCTGCCCCGAAGCTCTTCAATCATGTCCTGAAACAGACTCACTACTCTTGGCTACCTTCTCCCCGGCCCCACCCCCCTCCCATTTCCACCCCGGAGGTTCACTGCCTCATTCTTGATGAAGGCCTTTTTCTGAAACGTCGATTTTCCTGCTCCTCGGATGCTGCCTGACTTGCTGTGCTTTTCCAGCACCAGTCTAACTAGATGCTGATCTCCAGCATCTGCAGTCCTCACTTTTGCCTCTTATCACTACACATATACTCAGAGAACCAGCCAGTGGCCGATCTGCAGGCTAGAGTCCATCTACTGAAAAAGACCTTTTCCCAGCTTCAGTGGTGAACCAGAATTGTGCTGCCAATCGTGCTGGCCCTCTTCAGGTCCTGATGTTTACGCTGTGAATACTGTCTCTCATACTGATACACACACCTCACTGGGCTATCAGGCCAGTTGGCACATATATTTGATCAATCCCCTCTCATCTGGAGCTGCAGCCAGGCAGTTGTATTCACCTTCCCCTCTGCTCATCATGTGACTTTCTCCTGCCTCAAGCCAGTTTTGGCTGACTTCGTAAAAGCCCAACCTCCGACTATCAACTGCAATACTCATTCATCCAAAGCTTTATTCAAGGTAAACAGTCTCAGGTCTTGAGGTGTCAAGCCCCATTGATAAAGTAATGAGCTTTCACAAACGTTCAAAGCAGAAACACCCACACCTTGTACTCATCACAAGGTTGTCCATTGTATATTTATTCAGACTTCCCCTCTTCAACCATTTTTGTGCCTGCTCATGGATTTCTCAAGAAGCATCTACAATTGAGTATATAAGTACAAAGCCACTACCACACACGAGTAAACACTGGCATACAAATGACTAAGAAAAAGTGTTCAAAATATATCTTAAAATAAGGAGTGGAAATGATAGCTAAAAGTAATTAAAATCAGGTAATTTTCTGAACACAGATTATTGCTGTAAAAGTTATGAATCAGCAAGATTTGGGAATTAATACTAATGATCAAGTGCATACAATCATTGGTGTTCTGATTATTTGTTAGCATTTTACTATGTCCATTTCTGCATGCTTAAAAATCACATAACACCAGGTTATAGTCCAACAGGTTTAATTGGAAGCACACTAGCTTTCGGAGCGACGCTCCTTCATCAGGTGGTTGTGGAGCCCTCCACTACCGCCTGATGAAGGAGCGTCGCTCTGAAAGCTAGTGTGATTAGATTAGATTAAATTACTTACAGTGTGGAAACAGGCCCTTCGGCCCAACAAGTCCACACCGTCCCGCCGAAGCGCAACCCACCCATACCCCTACATGTACCCCTTACCTAACACTACGGGCAATTTAGCATGGCCAATTCACCTGACCTGCACATCTTTGGACTGTGGGAGGAAACCGGAGCACCCGGAGGAAACCCACGCAGACACGGGGAGAACGTGCACACTCCACACAGTCAGTCGCCTGAGACGGGAATTGAACCCGGGTCTCTGGCGCTGTGAGGCAACAGTGCTAACCACTGTGCCACCGTGCCGTGTGCTTCCAATTAAACCTGTTGGACTATAACCTGGTGTTGTGTGATTTT
Source organism: Chiloscyllium plagiosum (assembly GCF_037043375.1). NCBI lineage: Eukaryota > Metazoa > Chordata > Chondrichthyes > Orectolobiformes > Hemiscylliidae > Chiloscyllium > Chiloscyllium plagiosum. The sequence goes on along the minus strand of NW_028270158.1, from coordinate 64,602,021 downwards.
TAACTTTGTACACCCCAGTCCAATACCGGCATCTCCAAATCATTTCTCCATGGGTTTCCTTCAGGTGTTTGGGTTTCCTCCCATAGCCCAAGGATGTTCAGGTCAGGCAGACTGCCCCGTAGATGGCAGCAGATTGGGATATTCCACCCAGAGCTCCTCTGCTCCATGTGTTTGTTTTGCTCCTTTTCTTTTTTCTTCGCCCTTTCCAGCAGTCCTGGTGCAGTGTGTGCGGACAGAGTCCCAGAGCAGAGCGAGGGGAAGCCCGAGTGCCAGAGCAGCACAACATACCTTGGTGCAGCTGAGTGCTGGTGCGGATCAGTATATCTGTAGGTGTTGGGGGAAGTCAAAGGTTTGGGTTGAGACCCTTCCTCAGGATTCTTCACTGCTGGGGCAGAGCGGACTAGTGGCTCTGCAGCGGAGCAGGATGGTAGTTGGAGTGAGGCCTGGCGTGTGTGGTCAGACCACATGCTGAGCTGCTGCTATTTGAAATTCTTTCCTGGACTGTAATGTCAATCCTTTCACTTTGTTATAACTATCTTATTTCTATTTTATTTTTCTGGCACTGTAAGTAACGCTACTACCTTTCCATTTATTCCTCTTTTGTACCCAAGATTTGTACCTCGGTATTTGTACAAGGTTCCCCATCGGAAACTGATTAGCAAGGTTAGATCTCATGGAACACAGGGAGAACTAGCCATTTGGATACAGAACTGGCTCAAATGTAGAAGATAAAGGGTGGTGGTGGAGGGTTGTTTTTCAGACTGGAGGCCTGTGACCAATGGAGTGCCACAAGGATCGGTGCTGGGCCCTCTACTTTTTGTCATTTATATAAATGATTTGGATGCGAGCATAAGAGGTACAGTTAGTAAGTTTGCAGATGACATCAAAATTGGAGGTGTAGTGGACAGCAAAGAAGGTTACCTTAGATTACAATAGGATCTTGATCAGATGGGCCAATGGGCTGAGAAGTAGCAGATGGAGTTTAATTCAGATAAATGTGAAGTGTTGTATTTTGGGAAAGCAAATCTTACCATTAAGTATACACTTAATGGTAAGGTCCTAGGGAGTGTTGCTGAACAAAGTGACCTTGAAGTGCAGGTTCATAGCTCCTTGAAAGTGGAGTCGCAGGATAGTGAAGAAGGTGTTTGATATGCTTTCCTTTATTGGTCAGAGTATTGAGTACAGGAGTTGGGAGGTCATGTTGTGGCTGTACAAGACATTGGTTAGGCTACTTTTGGAATATTGCAAGCAAATCTGGTCTCATTCCTATCAGAATGATATTGTGAACCTGAAAGGGTTCAGAAAAGATTTACAAGGATGTTGTCAGGGATGGAGAATTTGAGCTATAGGCTGGGGTTGTTTTCCCTGGAGCGTCAGAGGCTGAGGGATGACCTTATAGAGGTTTATAAAATCATGAGGGGCATGGATAGGATAAATAGACAAAGTCTTTTCCCTGAGGTGGGGGAGTCCAGAACTAGAAGGCATTGGTTTAGGGTGAGAGGGAAAAGATATAAAAGAGACCTAAGGGGCAACTTTTTCACACAGAGGGTGGTACGTGTATGGAATGAGCTGCCAGAGGAAGTGTTGGAGGCTAGTAAAATTGCAACATTTAAAAGGCATCTGGATGGGTATATGAATAGGAAGAGTTTGGAGGGATATGGGCCAGGTGCTAGCAGGTGGGAAGAGATTGGATTGGGATATCTGGTCAGCATGGACAGGTTGGACCAAAGGGTCTGTTTTTGTGCTGCACATCTCTATAATTCTATTACTCTATAACTCAGCTCTCAATTACATGTTGAAATGTGGAAAGTACTTTAATTCTGCTTGAAATGAAGTACAGAAATTTAACACAAAAACCTTCTCTCAAACACGCCTGCAACATAATACAATAATCCACACCAGCATCCTCTATACCGGACATGGCTATGCTCTCTCAGAATGAAATTGGCAAACGAATCCCTATTATGGACAGTGTTCTGCCGTGGTTTTGCTTCCTCTGGGAGCTGGAAAGTGAATGATCAAGCTACTATTCTTGATATCAGGCACTAGACTTCAATCACAGTTCGGACTGGAACCACCCAGGTCCCAGAGGCAAAAGGGATATATTCGAATAATGCAGTCCCAAGTGAATCTACAGTTTAGAATTTCTCTAAAGTTCTGCCAAGACACAAGCAGAACAGTGCAGCATTTAGATTGACTGTGAGTCCCTGTTGTGCACAGTAAAGTAAATAAATGACTAATCCACAAAATCCAAAAATGACACTCTAACGCAATATTTAGGATGTGTTGTATTGGCCACAGTGCTGTCCTTGTGAAGAGATGTTAAAATGAGACCCAACCTGCCTGTTTGGATAGATGTAAATGTTCCTGTGATATTCTTTCGAAGAAGAGAGGGAGTTATCCCTGATGATCTGGCAAGACGTTTATGTCAAATTCCACATCACTGAAAATAGAAAATCTGGTCATTATCATATTGCTGTTCATGCATTTATATGTTTAGTTGCTGCATTTTCTCAGTTGGCTGAGAACAATGGCTGAACCTCAAAGCATATGTAAGATATTGAGACTTCTGCTGGTCATGAGATGTATGATATAAATGCATGTCTTTCTTTTATTCTTTAACTCATGTCTCAATACAACAAAACTCAGCAAAGATTTTCTCAAAATATATGCTCCAGAATTTGATGCTTTGATAAATGCCAGCTGTTAACCATCCTTACACCACAACATTGATGTTCCTGCCAACAGTGCCCCGGGAGTGTTGGTGTTTCCAGTGCTGTTTGTGGGGCATGATGACACCAAATGGGTGTCTTTGTTTGGAACCAAGCAACTACCAGAACTGGCAGGTAGAAACACAGACAGAATTTAAATTTGCATGTTACTGAGTCTGCAGAATCCCTTCTCACTCTCCAAGTGAAGACAACCTCAAAATGTGACAGAACCCACTCTAAAAATGCAATTACTCTACAGTCTTAAATGTCTGTCACTTTAAATCTTTCCAAGTTGAGTGGAGTTGTATTTTTATTCGATCAATAGGAGATCACTCATTCTTTCAAGCCAGTTCCACCATATTATTGATGATAATCTCCAATGCATCTGGAACATTTACCTGCTTTCTCTCGATATCACATGATGATTTTAAACAAAAAGTAAAAAGCCCTGGTTTGGGGGCTGGGATTCACAGCATGCCTAGCTTTATTGTAAATTAGTAAAAGGGATTAAGTCCAACTATAGATAGAATCCCTACAGTGTGGAAACAGGCTATTAGGCCCAACAAGTCCACATCGACCCTCCGATGAGTAACCCACCCAGACCCATTCCCCTACCCTATTACTCTACATTTACCCCTGACTAATGTACCTAAACCACACATCCCTGAACGCTATGGGTAACTTAGCATGGCCAAATCACCTAACCTGCACCTTTTTGGATTGTGGGAGGAAACCGGAGCACCCACACAGACACCGGGAGAATGTGCAAACTCTACACAGAGGCAGGAATTAATCCCAGGTCCATAGTGCTGTGAGGCAGCAGTGCTAACCACTGAGCCACCATGCCGCCCACTATGTATTATGTTAAAGGATAGATCAAAGCAAATCTGCACTGAGCATTACTTGAAAGCAGATTACAGAAGGTTAGGTAAAAGATTGAAATGTATTATACTCTAAAGCGGTAATCTCAAGATGACTCCTGTTCCTATGTGAGCACAGGAACAGGACAATTGAGTGATTGAACACATGGCTGGAAAGACAGTGTTGAAGGGAGGATGTCAGATTTCTGGGCTATTGGCACAGATTCTGGGGAAGATAGGACCTGGACCTTGATGTGTCTACACCTGAAGTGTCTGGAATACAGATCCTTGCAGAGTGAATCGCCTGAGGTGTGGAGAGTTTAAACTATCTGAGCAGGGAGATGGGATACTGAGAGCAAATCCAGAGCAGGAAACTGATGGCTGGAATTGAACAAGTGGTACTGACTTACAAAGGAAGCAAAGGTTAAAAAGTAGGCAGCACAGGAATTTGGCAGTATTAAAGAGTATATATAAATGCAAGGAGTATGGTGAATAAAGCCAATAGGCTAACCAAGACCATAAGATATTGGAGCAGAATTTGGCTATTCAGCCCACTGAGACTGCTCCGCCATTCAATCATGGCTGATATGTTTCTCAACTATATCCTGCCTTCTCACCTTAACCCTTGATTTCCTTAATTATCAAGAAATCATCTGAGTTCTGAGGTCGGGTCACCAGATCAGAAATGTTAACCCTGATTTCTCTTCACAGATGCTGCCAGACCTGCTAAGCTATTTCAACTATTTCTGTTTTTGTTTCAGCTTTACAGCATCCAGAGTTCTTTCAGTTTTTAAGAGCCTGTCTATTTCTGTCTTAAATACACACAATGACTATGACTAGCCCACACCCTTCAGCAGCAATGAGTTCCACAGATTCACCACCCTCTGGCTGAAGAAATTCCTCCTCAACTCAGTTCTAAAGGATCGTCCCTTCACTCTGAGACTGTGACCTCAGGTATTAGTGTCTTCTACCAGTGAAAATATCTTCTCCACAGCCACTCTATCCAGGCCTCTCATTATTCTGTCAACTTCAAACAGTTGCCCAACTCATCCTTCTCAACTCCACTGAGTACAGAACCAGAGTCTTCAACCATTCCACATGTGAAAAGCCCTCCATTCCCAGGATCAGTCTTGTAAACCTCCCCTGGACACCCTCCTATGCCAGCACATCCTTCCTTAGGTATGGGCCTGAAAACTGCACACATTATTTCAAATGTAGTCTTAACAGAACCTTATACAGCCTCAGCAATATGACTCTGCTCTTGTACTCCAGCCATGAGGTCATAGGTCATCAGATCATCACATAACAGCAGAATGGTGTTATGAGTCCAGCTGATGTTAATGCTGGACAAGTCAGATCCCAGATTGGAACCTAGCTGATAGAGCATTTTTTGTTTCTCTTTTAAATTTAAACAGTATGGTCTCTCATTTAAAAAAGATGCATGTGATTCTGCAGTTTCAGTTTTAACAATAAAAAAAAGTATATTATGAAAAAAGCAACATTCCCTGTAAACTGCAATCAGTAAAACATGAAGCTACGTGCTCCCCATGATCTTCTGTGCATCCTAAAGCCACAAAATCCAGACTTTCTGAACCATCGGCAGGCTCTCTATACTCACAGTCACTTCCACAGCTCCAGCCTCTAGCTGAACACAAATTCCAGGACTGGGAAGCAACAGGAAGCTGGCTGAGGAGAAAGGAAGAATGCCAGGTCAAAAGACCTCACAGTGGTAAGGCTACAATTCACAGTCTGCAGTGACCAGGAGGAGGCAACATAAGGTCTCGGAAACAGGCCATGATTCCAGAAGGAGTTAACCCAAGTAGCAAGTTACATTTATCTTCCAAGTTTTAAGCTTCTTTTTGATAAGGGAAATTGAAATTATGTCTAGAACAAAAGCGAAGTCTTCATTGAAAAAGAAACCCCAGTTTTCCGAGATCATCAAAACTGGAACACTGTCTTTAATTTGCAAACAGAAGGTATGAATTGGTAAGACTTTCACTTATTGTGAAACTGATGATGTCCTATGCAGTACTTACCCTGAAGCAATTGTGCATGCACATTTAATATTGGGAAAACCTGATACCAGTGGAAATTGGACTACAAAAACTGCATCTGAACCAAAAATTGCTTATGGAAACTGTTATTAGATTATGAGACTACAATAAAGTTAGAATTTTACAAATGTCTACTGACACACAGAGATTTGAGATGAGGATGGACTATACAGAATGCAAAAGGTCTTTCCTGACATGGTGGAAATTCTCATTGATAATGAAGAATACTCCATGCTTTCCATGCAAATCATTCATGATCATGTAGTGATCTACGCAATGATTACTGAGTGCTGGCACAGCAAGGATTTGTGGAGCGCATTGGCTTCTTCATAAGAAATCTCCTGGATGAATTCTGCAAGCTGAATTTGCATGCATTGGTAGCAGCTGAAAGTGAGTGGACTTTGCGAAACCACATAGGATTGTAGAATCCCTGCAGGATGTGTAACTCTGAATTTCACAAAAAAGTCATGATTTTGTACAAAAGGTTTCAACTCAAAACTAAATTTATTTACAAGGTGGCCTTTGCAGGAATTTTGAAACTGATTGCTTATTTTATGACAGCAATCAAGCAATTTTATCCAAACAGTCACCTTCATTTATAAAAGAGGGTGATATTTAAATCAGATCGAGATTCTGTTATGCTGGGCAAATGAAATGGAGTAGCAGCCATGTTACTGGGAAGAAGGGACATTTGAAGATTTTGCCAAAGTTATAGGATGTGATGCAGTGGCATTTCACCTCCGAATGAAGTGAGTGGATACTTTGCAGTGAGTGGACTTCGCAAAACCACATAGGATTGTAGAATCCCTGCAGTGTGTGTAACTCTGCATTTCCCATGGCTAGTCCATCTAGATTGCAAATCCCTGGACACTATGGACACTTTAGTATGGTCAATCCCTCTAAGGTACACATCTTTGAACTGTGGGAGGAAACCGGAGCACCCAGAGGAAACCCACGTAGACAATGGAAGAATGTACAAACTCTACACAGCCTGATGGTAGAATCGAACCAGGTCCCTGGTACTGTAAGGGACCTGGTTCATGATCATGTGGTGATCTACGCAATGATTACTGAGTGCTGGCACAGCAAGGATTTGTGGAGCGTATTGGCTTCTTCATAAGAAATCTCCTGGATGAATTCTGCAAGCTGAATTTGCATGCATTGGTAGCAGCTGAAAGTGAGTGGACTTTGCGAAACCACATAGGATTGTAGAATCCCTGCAGGATGTGTAACTCTGAATTTCACAAAAAAGTCATGATTTTGTACAAAAGGTTTCAACTCAAAACTAACCACTGAGCCACCATACCACCAATGTCTTAATCAAATATGGCACAGAGCGAATTAATAAATGTTACGATCCAATGAACAAATATTGCTTAAAAATATTCACAAAGCCATGATATTGAGATCAGCTCTGAATGGTATTTTAGGTGAATTGGCATCACTTCTAAATTCTTTCAGACAAACTGTTTGATATCTCAGGCTAGGGGCTATCATTTAATAATAGGGAGTTGCTTATTTAAGACAGAGATGAGGAGACTATGGAATTTCCTTCCACAAAAAGCAGTGGATGTAGAAGCTTTAAATATATTTCAGGCAGAGCTTGATAGGCTCCTGATTACCAACAGGATGAAAGATTATTGAGAATATGCAGGAATGGTGAGTTGACATTAAAATCAGATCAGCTATGATCTTATTGAATGGCAGAGCAGGCTGAAAGGGCAGAGTGACCTTCTCTTGTCCCTTGTTTGTATGCTCACACACATGAATAATTGACATGACATGGGCTCAAATCTCACCACAGCAGCTAAATTCACTGAAAAAAGTCATGTAATTAATAATTCCAGAACTTAAAGTGAACGCTCATTCATGGCGATCACCCAAAAGCAAAATACTGCAGATGCTGGAAATAAACACGGAGAAACTCAGCAGGTCTGGCAGCATCTGCGAAGAGTGAAAACAGACTTAATGTTTTGAGTCCGATGTGACTCATCTTTAGAACTGTTCATTCCATCTCCATGAGACCATCACAGATTGTCAGAAAAAAAACTCCATCTGGTTCCATAATGCCCTTTAGGGATGGAAATCTGGTGTCCTTACCTGGTCTGGCCTATAGTGATTCCAGACCCCAGCAATATGGTTGACTCTTAACTGCTCTCTGGGATGACCTAGTCAGCCAATCAATAGGATAACCAGGGATAGATGACAAAAATTGGCCACTCCCAACACCCATGAAAACTTATAAATATTTACAGAGAAAGTTGGATTTTAAGTCTAGTGAACCTCATTACATCTGAATTCAGCAAAGCGTAATGAAATGCCAGAAAAGAAACGAAGAGTCAAAACTCAATATTTAAACCCACATTTCCAAAACGGTGATTGCTGAATCATTGGATTTCCTTTGTAACGTGCATTATTAAAGGTTCAGTCCTTTCCAGATTTACTGGTGATTCTGTGTGTGATACACAGCAGGCTATTATCCTCACTTATGCTGCACCAGAACATCTGCTGCTCTTGTTATAATTAGGGCACGGGAAGGAATTGAATGTTAAAGATTACTGGCAATGAAACGAGAAAATTCAGAGGAAAATATTATACTTGGATTAAATACTGAGGAAGGTTATCCAGTGAAATGCCATTTAGTGGGAAAATGTGGCGTGATTGGGTCAGAGTGATATTTGAATCTTGTTTTTATTTGTGCAAGGATTTCTCAAACCTTCCTAGACTAGAAACAACTCAACATAGTCATATTCTCAAAATCAGCCAAAATCCCAATGTTTTTCCAGCACTATCCTTGTGTACTGCCATAATGATATAAAATATGGACTATTGATACTTGAATTCCAGCCTCTATTTTAATACCTGGTACTTTCACACAATGCAATGTTTTTAAAAAGGGACTAAAAACACTGACTTAAAATAGCCACCAGCACCAGCTGACTCACATAGGCTGATCAAGTTTCATAAAATCATCTTACTTCTTAACCCCTGGGAACTGTGCAATGTGATCTCTCTAATGTGAGTTACACCTTAGTGAGAATCTTCACATGTTGGAGATGGAACCTCACCTCATTTTCATGCTTGATAATTATAGTACTTCACCCAATCAGCTGCTATTTCAAGGGACTTATTTGATGAAACTGAGAATCCAGAGCTAGACCCATGCTGAGAACTCCTCTCTCGCCCTATGTCCCTCAAGGAAATGTGTCTGGTTTCCATGGAAACAACAAAGAAACAGGGAACTGAGAACTTTTCAAATAAATGTAATGCTCATGATGGCTAATGCTCCAAGAAGCAAACTAACCAGCTGTGGTTTAAGGTTAAAACCTTGTCTGTTTGTGTATGTGTGCGCATGCTAGGTGACTGCATAAAGGCTGTCTGTGCTCCATCTTTATAACATATCTCAGGGTTAACGAGTTATAAAATTGTTCTTCGTTTCACACAGGAAAATCTTGTGTTTGGCTCCTTATTACTTACAATGAAAAGAGTTAACTCTATTTCAATTGGAGGAAGGCATAACCGTGCTAAAAAAGAATTTGAAGCTTTGTCATGACCAACCAAGGAGGTTGAAAGTGGGGAACTGATTCACCCACTTCTGACCTGCTCATAACAGGAGTCCCTATTCCATTGGCAGAACAATCCCACCAGAAGTGTGGAGTTTGCACGTTCTCCCCGTGTCTGCATGGGTTTCCTCCGGGTGCTCCGGTTTCCTCCCACAGTCCAAAGATGTGCAGGTCAGGTGAATTGGCCATGCTAAATTGCCCATAGTGTTAGGTAAGGGGTAAATGTAGGGGTCTGGGTGGGTTGCGCTTTGGCGAGTCGGTGTGGACTTGTTGGGCCGAAGGGCCTGTTTCCACACTGTAAGTAATCTCATCTACAAAAAAGTGGCAGCGCAATGGAATGCAGTCATTGATGAATGATTGGTGAATGGACTCTCTAACTTCAAATAATGCTGATCTTGCTAATATTGATCTTACCTAGCACACGCCCTGTGTAATGTAACCTGTATGCCTCTAAGTCTTTCCTTGTCACCCTGTCCTTGCTCACTATAAGCTGCCTGTACCACTTACAAAGTTTTTCACTGTACTTAGGTGCCCATGACAATGACAATCAAATCAATCGATCAATAATAACCTCTGTATTCTGGACACCAAAAGATTTTGGTGGTTTTGGTTCAAATATTAGGTGCTTAGTTTGACTAGTACAGACTCAGTGGGCTGAAGGGCATTTCTCTGTGCTGTGGACCTTCATGATTCTAAATTATGGGCAAGGAAATCTGCTAATTGTCACCTACCACCCATTAGATACCAGTCCTCATTACAATCTTGGTATACATGTGATGAAAGTAGATATATACTAGGAGGTGAGGTGAGACTGACTACCCTTGATATCAAAGCAACATGAGAACAAGCGAGGTATAATGCCGTCTTAGTCAACAGGAATCGGGGAAACTGACCACTGATTATAGAGTCATATCTATCACAAAGTAAGATTGGTTATATTTATTGGCGGTCAATCATCTCAGCCACTGGACAAAATTTGAAAGATGACCTCTAACATGAATAAGTGTGAGAGGGCGTAGTTGCATTGGAGTAAGTTCAGAGGGGGTTCACTAGGTTGATTCCAAAGGTAGTTAGATTAGACTACTTACAGTGTGGAAACAGGCCCTTCGGTCCAACAAGTCCACACCGACCCTCCGAAGAGCAACCCACCCAGACCCATTCCCCTACATTTACCTCTTTACCTCACACTAGGTTAGCATGGCCAATTCACCTGACCTACACATCTTTGGACTGTGGGAGGAAACCGGAGCACCCGGAGGAAACCCACGCAGACAGGGGAGAATGTGCAAACTCCACACAGACAGTTGCCTGAGGCGGGAATTGAACCCAGGTCTCTAGCGCTCTGAGGCAGCAGTGCTAACCACTGTGCCACCATGCCGCCCATAAAGATCAAAATCACACGACACCAGGTTATAGTCCAACAGGTTTAATTGGAGGCACACTAGCTTTCGGAGCGACGCTCCTTCATCAGGTGATCGGAGCGTTGCTCCGAAAGCTAGTGTGCCTCCAATTAAACCTGTTGGACTATAACCTGGTGTCGTGTGATTTTTAACTTAGCCCATAAAGATGGTATGGGGTTTGTCTTATGAAGAGAGATTGAGCAGTTTAGGCCTGTACTCACTCGCATTTGGAAGAATGGGAGGTGACCTAATTGAATTGTATAAGATGCTAAAGGAGTTTCATGAAACTTTTCTCTATAGTAATGTCAGCAGTGGAGAAGAAGTTTTGAAATACTTGTTTTCATTTCCAACTCCCCAGATATTAAAATAGTCCATGCCTGCAAGACCCAGACAAAATTTGAGCTTGTGCTGATAAAGGATAAGTGAAATCTGGGCCACACAAGTGCAGAGCAATGACCAAATTAATGTATGAACAACCAAACTGTGAGCAGGACAAGACCACTCCTTCAATCTTTCCAGTCCCATTCAATAACATCACAGCTGATTTGGTTTCAACCTCAACTTTTGGTTAGCACTGCTGCCTCACAGCACCAGGGTGCCAGGTTCGATTCTGGCCTCCGGCAACTGTCTGTGGGACATTCTCCCCCTGTCTGCGTGGGTTTCCTCCGGGTGCTCCGGTTTCCTCCCACAGTACAAAGATGTGCAGGCCAGGTGAATTGGCCATGCTAAATTGCCCGTAATGTTAGGTGCATTAGTCAGAGGGAAATGGGACTGGGTGGATTACTCTTGGGGTCAGTGTGGACTTGTTGGGCTGAAGGGCCTGTTTCCACACTGTAGGGAACCTAATCTTTTCTTGCCTATGATTAGTGTGGTGCTGGAAAAGTACAACAGGTCAGGCAGAATCTGAGGAGCAGGAAAATTGACATTTTGTGCAGAAGCCATTCATCAGGAATCTTTTTGCCTATGCCTGCCAATCTTTCACCTCAACTCTAACAAGAGAAATCAAACAACCTTGTCTTGACATTCAATGGAATTACTATCACTGAATCTCCCACCATGCACATTTGGGGGATTACAATTGGTCAGAAACTGATCAGCCATTTAATTACTGTAAGTGTAAAAATAGGTCAGGAATGAAAAGACCTGCAGCAAGTGATTCACCCCTTGATTCCCCAAAGCTTGTCCTCTATCTACAAGCTATGGGTCTGATGGAATCACCAGCATTCCAGAGAAGTGCAGTTCCAACAACACTCAAAAGGCTTGACTCCATTCAGATCAATGAGCCTGCTTGATAAGCAACCCACCCAACACCTTCCACATTCAACACAGATGCATTGTGATACCGTAGACTGACGTGCACTTCCGAAACTTGTCAAGGCTCCTTAGGCAGATTCTTCCAAACCCACGACCACTTCCTCCTAGAAGGACAAAGGCAGCAGATACATGGGAACACCACCATCTTGAAGCTCCCCTCCGAGCCACTCACCAACCTGACTTGGAAATATATCACTGTTTCTTCACTGTTGCTGGATTGAAATCCTGGAATTCCCTCCTTAACAGCATTGTGGGTCTATCTATACTAAATTAATGGCAGCAGTTCAACAAGGCAGCTCACCACCACATGCTCAAGGGGCAATTAGGAATGAGTGATAAAATACTGACTCAGCCACCTCCCAGGAGCAAATGAAGGAAAGTCTCACCAAGCTGCAGAGGAATATTTTCTGACAAAAGACGATAGAGTGTAGAAGGAAACACGAGGACTCTTGTTTAAAATCCTCAGTCAGGACATTATAGAAGATGCTTCTCAGTATCATGAAAGAGAGGTAGAGAAACAGGGAGACATCACCAGACTGGGTAATAGTAAAGATGGTAGAATGGCTGGAATTAAGAATGCTGACGGACCCAGAAAGGGATTGGATGGAGATGTGGGGGCTCCTGCTATGACAAACAGATACTTGCAGAGCAGTGGAAGCAGTGCATTAAAGAATAACAGCTAGGGGGCGGCATTGGCAGCAGCTCAAAGCCACCTTTTCTGACACTAGTAAAAAGAATTCAGCATTCTGGAGTGAATCAAAGTTGCAGAATCTTCAGTTATTTCAGTGAATTAAGTAAATGTCCAGATCTTGTTTCTCCTCTAGTGTCTTCTTATAAGCCTGACATCTCAATTGTTCATTCTCCTCCAATGAATGAAAGGTAAGAATCTGGAAAACACCACCTGAGATTTGTGATGGAGGCAAATTCTATCATGGCTTTCAAAAAAGAATCAGATAATAACCTGAAGAGAAAATAAACTGCAAGGGCTACAGGAAAAACAAGGGATTATCACTCATTGAGCTGTTCTCGCAGGGATGTGATAGCTGAATATCTGTGCTGTGCAATGATACTTGTACAAACACAATTTTTAAAATTAATTCACAGGATGAAGGCATCACCGGCCAGGCCAGCATTAATTGCCCATACCTAATTGTCCAGAGGGCAGTTAAGTGTCAAGCACATTGTTGCTGATCTGGAGTTATGTGTAGAGTCAAAACGTGAGGCACAGGGAAAAGCACAACAGGTCAAGCAGCATCTGAAAAGCAGGAGACTTGACGTTTCGGGCATATGCCTACTTCTCGGATGCTGCCTGACCTGCTGTGCTTTTTGCAGCACCGCACTTTTCGACTCTGACTCTCCAGCATCTACAGTCCTCATTTTCTCTGGAGTCACATGTAGGCCAGAATGAAGGACATTAATGCACCAGATGGGATTTTACAGCAATTGACAATGGCTTCATGTTTATCATTAGACTCCTAATGCCATTGAATCCAAATTCCACCACCTGCCAAGGTGGGATTTGAATCCAGGTGCCAGAACATTACCTGGGTTGCTGGAATAACATTCTAACATTGATACCACTAGGCCATTCCCTCCCCGATAACATTAAGATGACTTTCCTAGTGATCAATGGAAATAGCCAAAGGAAATAAAATCAGATTTCAAGACAAATATTGTAACAAAAAAATTAAATTCAACACAAATCAAACATTACTTAACTTGTAACTAATATATCAAACTAAAGAGCAGGTATTTATATGTTAACTAACCAACATAACTGTTTATCTGTGGCACAATCTGGTCAATATGCAACATTATAGAAACAGTCACACAGTGACTCCCAGCTCCCCTACCTCTCCCCACCATACTGCATCAAAACATCCAATTTCTCTTGAAAATCATTCCATTCAACCCAAGATTTTCACCAGTGGCTCCCATCTTTGCACTTGTTTATTCCTTCAATTTCCAAATACATCTGCTGTTCTGTTCTCTTCCTTTCCAATAAACACACTCTGTTCAGACAGCCTCCCTTCATTTGCTTTCCAGCCTTTTACTCAAGATGCCTAAGAGCTTGAGCAATGTTCACAAACACTCAAGCATTTTCATTATTCAAACCACACTGCCAGCAAATATTGACCATTGCTCCACAGAGCAGAGAGACCATAGAGTGGATGTAGACCATTTAGACCCTCAAGCCTGCTTTGTCATTCAATAAGATCATGGCTGATCTGTTTACTTTTGGAATGCCACATTCCCATCTATCCTCAATAAACTTTGATTCCTTGCTTAACAAGAATCTCTCTCCCTCCCCATTAAAACTATAAAGTGACCCCACCTTCACTGTCTTCTGTGCCAGAGAACTCCAAAGTTGCACAACTCTGAGAAAAAAAGTTCCCTTCATCTCCATTATCCTAAAAGTTGGTCCCTAGTTTTAACAGTGCCTCCTATTCAGTACTGACTCACTTTCCACGTCCATCTTGTTAAAGCTATTCAGGATCATATACACTTTAATCAAGTTACCCATCACCCTCCAAACCTCCTGTGCAAACAAGCCCAGTCTGTCCAAACTTTCCTCACCAGCCAACCCACACATACCAAGTATCAATCCAATAAATCTCTTCTGAACAGCTCAGTGAGCTCTTTGTATGTCACATTATAGGCTTTTGGGTTGGTTGGGGGTTTGGGTGGAAGCTGACTGCAGCAATTGCTACTTCGATAATACTTCAAGGGGCTCAAGTCTATCCAGGGCAAAGATTGGTAGATTGCTTGATTGTAAGCCAACGCATAACCTTTAGCATCCACTTGTTCCACCACCACTGCTCAGTAGCAGCAGTGTGTACTATCTACAAGAGGCATGACAGAAATCCACCAAAGATCCATAGAGAGCACCTTTCAAACCCACAACCTTTATGAACGAGAAGGACAAGGAAAGCACATAAATGGGAACACCATCCAAGTTATAACAGAATAGAACTTTATTGTCACGCGTACAGTCACATGAAAAATACAGTGAATCATTTTGTAAGTCGTCACACTGTGGTGCCTACATCAAAGACATACATAATAGTTCTTAAAAAGTAAAAGTAAGACAAAGTTCATCACAATTCAGTTAACAGGGAAAGCCAATTAAGAAAAATGGAGTATCCTGAAGACTCAGTTGGGATGAGACCACCATTCCAGAACAAGATTGTCATGCCGGGCTGTGGGAATACTGGGCCGGAAGCCTCCGCCCAAGAAGACTGCCAGTCCTGGATGAGACTGCCTGTCAGGCCACCTGAAACCGAAAATGAAGATCTCCACATGAGGAAAACCACTATGCTGAGATAAAGCTACTACACTGGGAAACCACCATGCTGTGCAGAGATGCCAACTCTCCTCTTTCAGATGCCCGGGCCCAATCATAGATCCAGAGTCTCAGCCCAACCTGGGAGACCCCATGACCCCGGGCTGGGATGGAACTGCATTTGGCTCCTTCCGGTCACACCAATGCTGCTGCCAGAGGCCTCTTTCCTCACCCGACACTCTCCAGACCCAAAAGAAAAGAGAAAGAGAAAAGAAAGAGGCCAAAGAAAACAAAGACATTAAGTTAACAAGAACAGTCAGACCAGGCCAAGGCTCAGCCCACTTCCTCTGCCATTATCTTCTCCTCCAGGCAACTCACCATCCTGACTTGGAATTATATCACCGTTCCTTTGTTGTTGCTGGGTCGAAATCCTGGAATTCCTTCCCTAAAGGCAATGTGGGTCTGCACATAGACTGCAGCAATTCAAGAAGGTAGCTCACCCTAATTGGGAATGGACATTAAATGCTGACCCAGCCACCGATGCTCATATCCCATGAATGAATTGAAAAAGTCAATTATTGTATTTGTCTGAGGAAATAACTGCTACAATTACAATAGCAAGCAATGCCACTCCCTGTCAGTTGCACCAAAGCACCCAGAGACAGGCATTCCAAAGGGACTGGCAATTGAATCATTCGGAGTTCTAGAGGGGACGGACCAAGCACCTAGGAGAGTAAAACCGGAGTGTGGAAGAGAAAGTGCCATTCTTCCGTTTACTGAAATTATATCCAAGATACAGAAAATAAAATGACTTGGAAAATCCATCAGTTCCACACAGGCTCACTTTCATGGGCATGTGAAGGAAACTCTCTGAGAATGGAGTTTCCATCAACGCGATAGCAGCCAAGTTTCCCAGCCAGATGAATGAACATATAGAATACAGCAGAGTAAAGATAGAAGCAGCATATCTGTGTCTGTAACACATTCAGCAAGGAATGGAAAATTCTCAAATTTTATTAGTTTTGGACTCAGAACAAATATGCTGCTTCTGTTTCCAAAAAAGGGAAAATATTTGGACTAATGACCAATGCTAATTTGAGGAAAGTCTGTCAGAATATTGCAGATGCTGAAACTACAATTTTACTAATTCCTCTTAATTCAGAAACTGTTCCTTTTCATTGGAAATTGTACATGTGTATTTAAAAAAAAAGAGAAAGAAGGAAAATCATGGAACTATAGTCCAGTTATCCCATCTATCAACATTCTGGGGGTTACCATTAACTAGAAACTGAACATGACCTGCCACATAAACATTATGGCTACAACAGCAGGCGTGAGACTAGGAGTCCTGCAGCGAGTAACTCAGCTCCTGACTCTCCAAAGCCTGTTCACTTTCTACCAAGCACAAGTCAGGAGTGTGATGGAATGCTCCCCACTTGTCTGGATGGGTGCAGCTTCAACAATACTCAAGAAGTTTGACACCATCCAGGAGAAAGCAACCCACTTGATTGGCACCACATTCACTCCCTCCACCACCAATGCTCAGCAGCAACAGTATGTACTATTTACAAAAATGCATTGCAGAAATTCACCAAAGATCCTTAGATAGCACCTTCCAAGCCCATAACTACTGCTATATGGAAGGACATGGGCTGCAGATGCAGAGTAACACCACAACCTGAAAATTCCTCTCCAAACCCGCACCACCTGACTCGGAAATATATCACCATTCCTTCACTGTCGCTGGGTCAAAATCCTAGAATTCCCTCCCTAACAACACTATGGGTCAACCTACAATATCTGGACTGCAGCAGTTCAAGAAAATAATTTGAGATGGGCAGTATACCTGAGGAGAAAGTGAGGTCTGCAGATGCTGGAGATCAAAGTTGAAACTTTATTGCTGGAACAGCACAGCAGGTCAGGCAGCATCCAGGGAACAGGAGATTCGACGTTTCGGGCACAGGCCCTTCTTCAGGAATCCAGTATACCTGAGCCCAGCTAGTGACATCTACATTCCATGAATGAATTTCAAAAAGTGTGCTTTTTGGAAATGGCATGGGTGCACAGTGATTGTCAGATTGACAACGCAATAATTGTAATGAGGTCCCTGAACTGGATTGTTAAACTCGTCCAAACAGGGAGCTCTGGCTGACAGATATAAACAGGAGTATATGAGGTTCTGTTAACTCTAAGGGCTGGCTCTGAGAGAGCTGGATCAGTGTCATGACTCTCCACATATAAACAAAAGGTGACTTGGTGGCAGGATACTGGCTTCTGTGGAGTTAATTCAGACAGGACAACAGAACCTGAAGATTTTCATGTGATCTGAGTGAGCCAGCTTTAATTTATAAAGGACACTTGATGAATCGTTTCAAAATTTGAAGAGAGAATTGAAATAATAGACAGTGGAATATCTATGAATTTTAGGACTTTCAGAAGGTATTTATTAAAATACTTCATACTGCATGCTGAATCTACAGCTCATAGAATTGGAGGTAAATTATGGAGTTTCTGAGACAGGAAGTAAGGACAATGGATACACACTTCTTGGCAAAGTTTGACAAATGTTATCCCGTAGCATCAAAGTTGGGTGTTCAACTACTCCCATTATTCATTAATCACTTTGATGTTAGCATAAAAAGCCAGATTTTCAAATTGGTCAGGGCACAGATATAGGCAGCAATGTAAGCAATATATATCAAAGATCAAAATTACAAAGAGATGTTGGCAGGTTATTGGAGTGGGCAAAACTGTGGCAAATGGATTTCAACATAGGCAATTATGAGATCATCAATTTTGCACATAAAAAGGATACAAAAGCTACAAATTGTGGCGGTTCAAAGTAACTTGTGGGTCCATTGACAGCAATTAATAAAATGTCATGAACAATAACAAAACAAAAACGCTAATAAATGCTGGCCAATCCACAGAACTAGGTTGGATTAATGATGGAGCAAGAGCAGTTTGGATTTACTAAAATGATAATGGATCTTCTAGGAGTAAATTGCAAAGATGTTGTGTTATCTGGAATTTAGAAGATGATTTGTTGCAAGATTTCAAGATATTTAGGAACAAATAAGGAGGTAGAGAGGAAATATATCTGTTGGATTGGAGTCAAAGGCTGCAGATTGATCACAAATTAGAGCTAGACCTTTCCGAAGTGAAGTAAGGAAACACTCCACACGCAAATGATGACAGAAATGCACCTTTCCCAAGTGGTAACTGAGGTTCGGCCAATTGTTACTTTTCAAACGGAGACCGATAGAATTTTCTTAATGAAAGCTTTAACTGATATGGATTAAAGGCATCCAAAGTGAGTCAGATCACAGATCAGCCGTAAGACCATAGGCACAGGAATAGAAGTAGGCTGTTCAGCCCATTTGGTCTATTGTGTTAATCAATGTGATCTTGGCTGATCCGATAAGTCTTGACTCCACTTTCCTGTCTTTTTCCCGATAACCCTGGATTCCCTTACTGATTAAAAATCTGTCAATCTCAGCCTTTAATATACTTAATGACCTAACCTCAACTGCACTCTGGGGTAAAGAATTCCACAGACTTACAACCCTTTGAGAGAAGGAATTGTCTCTCATCTTTGTCTTATATGGTTGACACTTTATGCCCCTGGGTGCTAGATTCTCCCACAAAGGACAATAACATTTCCACATCTTCCCTAGCCAAGGCCTTAACATTCTTCTATGTTTCATTCATTCATCTCTCATTCATTCAAACTTCAAACAGAATAGGCCCAACCTACTCAACCTGTCCTCAAATAAACTCCTTCCATACCTGATATCAGCCTAGTGAACTTTCGCTGGATTGCCTCCAACAATAGTATATTTTTCCTCAAATAGAGGACCAAAATTGTACAAAGTATTCCACCTGCAGTCTGACTGGTGTCTTTATGGTTTTAGCAAAACCTCTCTATTTCCCGTTGAAATAAAGGCCAACATTCTTTGAGCTTTTTCTATTATCTGCAGAACTGGTAGCCTTTTGTGATTCATGGATAAGGACTCTTAAAATCTTTCTGTGTTAAGCAGTTTTTTTTCTCTATTTAAATAATTTTCACATCCTTTATTCTCATAACCTCACATTTCTCCAAATTGTGTTCCAACTGCCAAGTTTTTGCCCACTTGCTGAACCTGTCTCTATCTCTCTGGGGATTCATTTTTCATCCTTGCTACTTGTTTTCCCACCTATTTTAGTGCTATTTGCAAACTTTGTAGAATTCCTAGAGTGTGGAAACAGGCTCTTTGGCCCCACATGTCCACACCAACCCTCCGAAGTGTATCCTACCAAATCCATTCTCAATTACTCTAAACTTACTCCTGACTAATTCACCTAACCTACACATCCCTGATCTCTATGGGCAATTTAGCTTGGCCAATTCACATCTTTGGATTGAGAGGGGAAACCGGAGCACCCAGAGGAAATCCACGCAGACACGGGAGAGTGTGCAAATTTCTCACAAACAGTCGCCCGAGGTTGAAATCAAACCTGGGTCCGTGGTGCTGTGAGGCAGCAGTGCTAACCACTGAGCCACTATGCCACCCCCAAACAGATGGAGTGAGAACAGTGATCACTCTGTCCCTGGGTGGTCTTGAATCACTAACCGTTTGGTTAACAGCCGAATGTGCCGATCAATTCCGCCACAGAGGATTGGCGATAGTAAATCTAATTTCCTCATTCAAACCCTTACTTTACATTGTAAATAAGTGTGGCCCCGAGCTGTGATCCATGCAGCACTCCACAAGTGCAATCCCGAAAATGCCCACATTACCCCAGCTCTCTGTTTTCTATTAGTTAGCCAATCCATCACCATGCTAATATACTACCTCAAACAGATTGATCTCTGATCTTATTAAGAGACCTTATGTGTGGTACCTTATTGAATGCTTTTGGAAATCCAAATATATTCCATTCATAGTTCCCCAGTATCTACTTTGCTTGTTGCTTCCTCAAAGAACTATAATAAATTCTCAGGCATGATTTCCTCTCAATAAAGCCATGCTGACTCTGCTTGATCATATTATATATCTCTGAATGCTATGCTATGACATTTTCTGCTTAAGACTCTTAACATTTTCCCAGCAACAGATGTTAAGCTAAATGGCCTATAATCTTTTTGTTTCTATTTCCCCCTTCCTTTTCGAATAAGGTTGTTACATTGGCAGTTTTCCAATCCTCTAGGACATTTCTAAGTCTAAGGATTTGTGGAAGATTACTCCCAGTACATCCAATATCTTTGTAATTACTTCTTTTAAAATCCTAGGATGTAACCCATCAGGTCCATTAGCTCTATGTCCTTTAGCTCCATTTGTTTCCCAAGTACATTTTCTTTAGTTATTGTGTTTACATCTTCCTTTCAGATTATTGATGATTTAGCATGGCTATAATGGCTATTAGTATCTTCTACCCAAAAGACTGATGCAAAATATTTGTGCAACTCTTTCTGATTTTCTGGTTTCCCCTTATTATTTCCACAGCCTCATCCTCTAAGGAGCCAACGCTCACTTTTGCCTCTCTCCTCTTTGTTATATATTTAAAGTGCCTCTTATGATCCATTTTTATGTTGCTTGCTAATTTGCCCTCTGTGTCTGATTTAGCCCTCTTTATTTTTCTCTAGTCATCTTTTGTTGGCTTTTGAAACTCATCCTCTCCTCTGACTTACCATTGATCTTTGCGACAGTGTATGTTTTTCTCTCATTTTGATACTGTCTTTGACTCATGGGGTTCATGGCCAAGTGGTATTATTGTAAGACTGTTCAGAAACTCATCCAAAGTGTCTACCTGGTGAAGCTACAGAACAGGACTACTTGCGGCCAAACAGCATAAGCAGCAAGTGATCAACAGAGCTAAGTGAACCCACAACCAACAGATTAGATCTAGGTTCTGCAGTCCTGCTGCATCCAGTAATGAATGGTGGTGAACAATTGCACAACATATCAGAGGAGGAGGCTCCACAAATACTCCCTTCCTCAATGATGGAAGATCCCAGCACATCATTGCAAAAGATAAAGCTGAAGCATTCATGTGGATTGGTCCATCTCAGCTTCCTCCAGTCAATCCCAGCATTATAGATGCCAATCTTCAGCTAATTCGATTCACTCCACATGATATTAAGAAATGGTTGGAGAACACTGGATACTGCAATGGCTATGGGCCCTGACAATATTCCAACAATAATACCGAAGATTTGTTTTCCAGCACTTACCACTCCCCTAGCCAAGCTCTTCCAGTACAGTTACAATACTGGCATCTAACAGTGAAAAATTGCCCATATATGTCCTGTACACAGACAGCAGGACAAATCCAACCCAACTAATTACCACCCCATCAGTCTACTCTGAATGATCAGTAAAGTGATGAAAGATGTCATCAACAGTGCTCTCAACCTACTGGAGCTCAGCAATAACCTGGTCAGTGACGCCCACTTTGGGTTCTGCCAGGGCCACCCAGCTCCTGACCTCATTACAGCCTTGGTTCAAACATGGACAAAGGAACCGAAATCCAAAGTGAGGTGAAAGTGACAGCTCTTTGATGGCCATATTAGACTGAGTGTGAATTGAATTGAATTGAATTGAATTTATTGTCACGTGTACCGAGGCACAGTGAAAAGCTTTGTCTTGCGAGCAATACAGGCAGATCACAGAGGTAAGTAGCATAGGTAGTAAATAATAGGTAAGTAGCGGTGAAAACAAAAACACAGGTATAGGTGAATGTTAAGAGTCTATGAGTCCATTCAGTAATCTAACAACAGTAGGGTAGAAACTGTTGCGAAACCGGCTGGTGCGTGTGTTCAGGCTTCTGTACCCTCTCCCCGATGGTAGAGGTTGTAGAAAAACATTGCCAGGGTGGGATGATCTTTGAGAATGCTGGCGGCCTTTTCTTAACAGCAGGCCTGGTAGATGGATTCTATAGATGGGAGGTTGGCCTTTGTGATTGTCCGGGCCGAGTTCACCACTCTCTGTAACCATCTCCGATCTTGAATGGTACAGTTGCTGTACCAGGTAGTGATACATCCAGACAGAATGCTCTCGATGGCGCACCTATAAATTTGGTAAGGATATTCGCCATCATGCCAAATTTCCTCAGCTCCCTGAGGAAGAAGAGACATTGTTGGGCCTTTGTAACCAGCACGATCACATGAAGAGTCCAAGAAAACTTGATGACCACTCCCAGGAGCTTGATGCTCTCCACTAGTTCTACCTCTGTGCTGTTAATGTGTAGGGGGGCATGAGTAACATCCTGCCACAAGTCAGGAATGAGTTCCTTGGTTTCTCTGGTATTGAGCTAGGTTGTTCTCAGTGCACCATTTTTCCAGGTCTTCCACCTCCCATCTGTAGTCTGCTTTGTCGCCATTTGAGATTCAACCGACTATGGTGGTGTCATCAGCAAACTTGTAAATGGCATTAGTCTGGTATTTGGCAATGCAATCATGGGTATATAGTGAGTACAGTAGGGGGCTGAATACACACCTCTGGGGGACTCCAGTGTTGAGTGTTAGTGAGGATGAAATATTGTTCCCAATCTTCATTGATTGTAGCCTGTGGGTCAGGAAACTGAGGATCCAGTTGCTTAGTCTGAGATCACCAAGTTTAGTAATCAGTCTCGAGGGGATAATAGTGTTGAAGGCTGAACTGTAGTCAATGAGTAGGATTCTTACGTAGCTGTTCTTGATGTCAAGATGTTCTAAGGAGCAGTGAAGGGCAAGCGATATGGCATCTGACGTGGATCTGTTTGTCTGATAGGCAAATTGGAGTGGGTCAAGAGTAGTGGGGAGGCTGGAGTTGATTAATGCCATGAACAGCCTTTCCATGCACTTCATGACCACTGAAGTTAGGGCCATTGGGCGGTAGTCATTGAGACATGCTGCATGAGCCTTCTTAGGCACAGGGACAGTGGTCTGCTGGAAACAGGCAGGGACAGTGGCCTGCTGGAAACAGGCAGGGACAGTGGCCTGCTGGAAACAGGCAGGGACAGTGGCCTGCTGGAAACAGGCAGGGACAGTGGCCTGCTGGAGGGAGAGATTGAAGATGTCCGAGAAGACCTCTGCCAGTTGATCTGCACATGCCCTGAGTGCACGGCCTAGTACTCAGTCTGGTCCCATCACTTTACTTGGATTCACACGAAGGAAAACTGATCTGACCTCTGATGCAGTGACTGTTAGAGTCATAGAATCATAGAGATGTACAGCATGGAAACAAACCCTTCGGTCCAACCCGTCCATGACCAGATATCCCAATCCAATCTCGTCCCACCTGCCAGCACCTGGCCCATATCCCTCCAAACCTTACCTATTCATAAACTCATCCAAATGCCTCTTAAATGTTGCAATTGTACCAGCCTCCACCACTTCCTCTGGCAGCTCATTCCATACACGTACCACTCTCTGTGTGAAATAGTTGCCCTGTAAGTCTCTTTTATATCTTTCCCCTCTCACACTAAATGATGCCCTCTAGTTCTGGACTCCCTGACCCCAGGGAAAAGACATTGCCTATTTATCCTATCCATGCCCCTCATGATTTTGTAAACCTCTATAAGGTCACCCCTCAGCCTCTGAACTTCCAGGGAAAACAGCCCCAGCCTGTTCAGCCTCTCCCTATAGCTCAGATCCTCCAACCCTGGCAACATCCTTGTAAATCTTTTCTGAACCCTTTCAAGTTTCACAACATCTTTCCGATAAGATGGAGACCAGAATTTCACGTAATATTCAAACAGTGGCCTAAACAATGTCCTGTACAGCCATAACATGACCTCCCAACTCCTGTACTCAATACCCTGACCGATAAAGGAAAGCATACCAAACGCCTTCTTCACTATCCTATCCACATGCAACTCCACTTTCAAGGAACTATGAACCTGCACTCCAAGGTCTCTTTGTTCAGCAACACTCCCTAGGACCTTACCATTAAGTGAATACCTCCTGCTAAGATTTGCTTACCCAAAATGCAGGATTTGTCAGAATAGGTGTTACCTCTCCGCTGAAATTCTGCTCAAAGCGAGCATAGAAGGTGTTGAGATGATCTGGGGGAATATGTCATCATCTGCTATCTTGCACTGTCTCTTTTTAGAATCTGTGATGTCATTCATTCTTTCCCATAGTCACTGAATGTCTGTCTGGGTCTTTGGTTTGGATCATAATTGGTCCTTGGCTATCATAATGGCTCTGCAAAGGTCATATCTGGATTCCTTATATTTGAGTGGGTTTCCTGATCTGAAGGCCTCACGCCTGGTTTTTAGCAGGTTCTGTATATCCAAGAAGCATGAACAAAACTGGAATCAATCGATATTAGCGAAAACCTCTCTGCTGGATTGAAGTCATACCTGGCACATGGGAAGATGGTCGTGGTTGTTGAAGGTCAATCATCTCAGATCTAGGACATCTCTGCAGGTGTCCCTAAGGGCAGTGTCCGAGACCCAACCATCTTCAACTCCTACATCAATGACCTTCTGTCCATCAGAGGTCAGAAGTGGGGACGTTTATCGATGATTGCACAATGTTGAGCACCAATGTTCAAATGCAACAAGATCTGGACAATATCTAGGCTTGAGCTGACAAGTGGCAAGTAACATGTGGATGATGCAAGTGCCTTCTCCAATAAGAAACAATCTAAGCACCAGTCCTTGACATTCAAAAGGTGTTACCATCACTGAATTCCCCACAATCAACATCCTGGAGGTTTCCATTGACTAGAAGCTCAACTGTACTCACCACAGAAACACAATCATGACAAGAGCAGGTCAGAGGCTAGAAACACTGCAGCGAGACTCCCCAAAGCCAGTCTACAAAACACAAAACACAAGTCATGAATGAGATGGAATACTCCCTAATTGCCTGGATGGGTGCAACTCCAAGAACATTCAAGAAGCTTGATACCATCCAGGACAAAGCAGCTTGTTTGATTGGGACCACATTCACTCCCTCCACGACCAACATTCAGTAGTAGGTAGTGTGTACAAGATGCACTGCAGAAATTCACAAAACATCTTTAGACAGCACTTTCCAAACTTACAACCACTTCCATCTAGAAGGACAAGGGCAGCAAATTCATGGGAACTGCATCCCTGCTAGTTCACCTCCAAGCTACGCACCATCCTGACTTGGAAATACATCACAGTTCCTTCACTGTCACCGGATAAAAATCCTGGAATTCCTTCTATTGCATCACAACATACTGTACAGTGACTACAGTAGTTCAAGGCAGCAACTACCTGAAATCTGTCTTTGCCTGAGTCATGATTTATTTTTTAAATACCTGCCTTTGAATGTCTGCCTTTCTATGTCCATTCTAACCGACACTGACAGTATTTCGCTTCTTACCTTATTATGATAGCCTGGGAAACTAAATTCACAATGTCTAATGTTTCACAATGTCTACAGTGTGGACTCCAGCTCAATTTACAACAAAAGTTCCTCAAACAACCAGCACTTGCTGTAGATGTGTGTACTATGGCTCGCACCAGGATCCACTAGCTTCCACATACTCCAGCAACAACACATCACTTGCACAGCAAACTGGATTTTTATTGAATTATTTACTTTAGATATTACGTATGTTAGAAGTGAATTTCCTGACTGTATTGTTCAGCGAAACATTTCCTGATATAAACCACCAATCAAAAAAACTTCAAAAAATAGCCAATAATCACATATATGTTTTCCTGTCATACAAACAAGTTGAAAGAGTTCTCTGGCTCTGCTTTGTAATCTCTCACCACTGCTGCACACATCAAGTGGATCCACTGTCCCAATCTGCCTCACAGCAAAACTGACTCACTGGACACTCCTCCCAGTCTGTGACACAAAGATATTGATTCACTGCACACTCCTCCCAGTCTGTTTCACGTTAATGCTGACTCATTGTACTGTCCTCCCAGTCTGTTACAAAGTGATAGTACCTCATTGCACACTCCTCCCAGCCAGTTTAACAGTGATGCTAACTCACTGCACACTCCTCCAGGTCTGTTACACAGTGATAGTGACACTCTGCATACTCCTCCCATTCTGTTACACAGTGATACTGACCAACTGCACACTCATCCTAGACTGTTTCACAGTGATACTGAATCACTGCACACGCCAAGTCTGTTACACAGGGATAGTGCCTCACTGCACACTCATCCCAGTCTGTTACACAGTGATACTGATTCACTGCCCACTCATCCGATTCTGTTATACAGTGATACTGATTCACTGCACACACGTCCCAGTCTGTTTCAGTTATACTGACTCACGTCACACTCCTCCCGGTCTGTTTCACAGTGATACTGACTCACAGCACACTCCTCCCAGTGTGTTTCACAGTGATACTGACTCACTACACACTACTCCCAGTCTGTTACACAGTGATACTGACTCACTGCACAATCCTCCCTGTCTGTTTCACAGTGATACTGACTCACAGCACACTCCTCCCAGTCTGTTTCACAGTGATACTGACTCACTACACACTACTCCCAGTCTGTTTCACAGTGATATGACTCACTGCAAAATCCTCCCTGTCTGTTTCACAGTGATACTGACTCACTGCACACTCCTCCTAGTCTGTTACACTGTGATACTGACTCAGTGCACACTCATCCCAGTCTGTTACACAGTGATACTGGCCCACTGCACACTCATCCCAGTTTGTTACACAGTGATACTGACCCATTGCACACTCCTCCCAGTCTGTTACACAGTGATACTGACCCATTGCACACTCCTCACAGTCTGTGACACAGTGATACGGATTCACTGCCCACTCCTCCGAGCCTGTTACACAGTGATACTGACTCAGTGCACACTCATCCCATTCTGTTACACAGTGATACTATCTCACTGCACACTCCACACAGTCTATTTCACTATGATACTGCCTCACTGCACACTCCTCCCAGTCTGTTTCACAGTGATACTGATTCACTGCACACTCCTCCTAGTCTGTTACACAATGATACTGACACTGTACACACTCATCCCAGTCTGTTTTACAGTGATACTGACTCACTGCACACTCATCCCAGTTTCACAGTGACACTGGCCCACTGCACACTGCTTCCAGTCTGTTACACAGTGATACTGCCTCTCGGCACACTCCTCCCAGTCTGTTACACAGTGATACTGACTCACTGCACACTCATCCCAGTCAGTTACACAGTGATACTGACTCACTGCACACTCCTCCCTGTCTGTTTCACAGTGATACTGACCCACTGCTCACTCATGCGAGTCTGTTACAAAGTAATACTGACTCACTGCACACTCTTCCCAGTCGGATACAAAGTGATACTGACACACTGCACACTTCCCCCAGTCCATTACAGTGATATGACTCACTGCACACTCCACACAGTCTCTTTCACAGTGATACTGACTCACTGCACAATCCTCCCAGTCTGTTCCACAGTGATACTGACTCACTGCACACTCATCCCAGACTGTTTCACAGTGATACTGACTCACTGCACACTACTCCCAGTCTGTTTCACAGTGATACTGACTCACTGCACACTCCTCCCAGACAGTTTCACACTGACAGTGGCCCATTGCACACCACTCCCAGTCTGTTACACAGTGATAATGCCTCACTGCACACTCCACCCAGTCTGTTTCACAGTGATACTGACTCACTGCACACTCCTCCCAGTCTGTGTCACAGTGATACTGACTCACATCACACACCTCCTAGTCTGTTACACAGTGATACTGACTCACTGCACACACCTCCCACTCTGTTACACAGTGATACAGACTCACGGCACACTCATCCTGGGCTGTTACACAGTTATAGTGACTCACTGCACACTTCCCGCAGTCTATTACACAGTGATAGTGACTCACTACACACTCCACACAGTCTGTTTCACAGTGATACTGACTCACTGCACACTCCTCCCAGTTTGTTCCAGTGATACTGACTCACATCACACACCTCCTAGTCTGTTACACAGTGATACTGACTCACTGCACACACCTCCCACTCTGTTACACAGTGATACTGACTCACAGCACACTCATCCTGGGCTGTTACACAGTTATAGTGACTCACTGCACACTTCCCGCAGTCTATTACACAGTGATAGTGCCTCACTGCACACTCCTCCCAGTCTGTTTCACAGTGATACTGACTCACATCAAACACCTCCTAGTCTGTTACACTGTGATACTGACTCAGTGCACACTCATCCCAGTCTGTTACACAGTGATACTGGCCCACTGCACACTCATCCCAGTTTGTTACACAGTGATACTGACCCATTGCACACTCCTCCCAGTCTATTACACAGTGATACTGACTCACTGCACACTCATCCCAGTCTGTTACACAGTGATACTGGCCCACTGCACACTCATCCCAGTTTGTTACACAGTGATACTGACCCATTGCACACTCCCCCCAGTCTATTACACAGTGATAGTGCCTCACTGCACACTCCTCCCAGTCTGTTTCACAGTGATGCTGACTCACTGCACCGTCCTCCCAGTTCGTTACACAGTGATACTGACTCACTGCACACACCTCCTAGGCTGTTACACAGTGATAGTGCCTCACTGTACACTCCTCCCAGTCTGTTTCACAGTGATACTGACTCGCTGCACACTCCTCCCAGTTTGTTACACAGTGATACTGACCAACTGCACACTCCACCTAGTCTGATACACAGTGATACTGACTCATGCACACTCCTCCCAGTCTGTTTCACAGTGATACTGACTCACTGCACACTCATCCCAGTCTGTTACACAGTGATAGTGCCTTACTCACACTCCTCCCAGGCTGGTTCACAGTGATCCTGACTCACTGCACGCTCCTCCCAGTCTGTTACACAGTGATAATGACTCAATGCACACTCCTTCCAGTGTGTTACAGTGATACTGCCTCACGGCACACTCCTCCCAGTCTGTTACACAGTGATACTGACCCACTGCTCACTCAGGCGAGTCTGTTACAAAGTGATACTGACTCACTGCACACTCTTCCCAGTCGGATACAGAGTGATACTGACACACTGCACACTTCCCCCAGTCCATTACAGTGATATTGATTCACTGCACACTCCCCACAGTCTGTTGCACGGTGCTCCTACCTCAATGATCACTCATCCCGGCCTGTTTCACAGTGATACTGACTCACTGCACACTCCTCCCAGTCTGTTACATAGTGATACGGACTCACTGCACACTCTTCCCAGTCGGATTCATAGTGATACTGACTCACCGCACACTCCTCCCAGTCTGTTACACAGTGATACTGACCCACTGCACACTCCTCCCAGTCTGTTACACAGTGATACTGACCCACTGCACACTCCTCCCAGTCTGTTACACAGTGATAGTGCCTCACTGCACACTCCTCCCAGTCTGTTACATAGTGACACTGACTCACTGCACACTCCTCCCAGTCGGATTCATAGTGATACTGACTCACTGCACACACCTCCCAGTCTGTTACACGGTGATATTGATTCACTGCACACTCCTCCCAGTCTGTTACACAGTGATCGTGCCTCACTGCACACTCCTCCCAGTCTGTTACACAGTGATCGTGCCTCACTGCACACACCTCCCAGTCTGTTACACGGTGATATTGATTCACTGCACACTCCTCCCAGTCTGTTACACAGTGATCGTGCGTCACTGCACACTCCTAATACTCTGTTACAGTGATACTGACTCACTGTACACTCCTCCCAGTCTGTTACACAGTGATACTGACTCACTGCACACTTCTCCCTGTGTGTTTCACAGTGATATTGATCCACTGCACACTCATCCCAGTCTGTTTCATAATGATACTGACTCACTGCACACTCCTCCCAGTCTGTTCCACAGTGATACTGACCCACCGCACACTTCTCCTAGTCTGTTACACAGTGATACTGACTCACTGCACCCTCCTCCCAGTCTGTTACACAGTGATACTATCTCACTGCACACTCTCCCAGTCTGTTACACAGTGATACTACCTCACTGCACACTCCACACAGTCTATTTCACTATGATACTGCCTCACTGCACACTCATCCCAGTCTGTTTCACAGTGATACTGACTCACTGCACACTCCTCCCAGTCTGTTTCACAGTGATACTGATTCACTGCACACTCCTCCTAGTCTGTTACACAATGATACTGACACAGTGCGCACTCATCCCAGTCTGTTACACAGTGATACTATCCCACTGCACGCTCCTCCCTGTCAGTTACACACTGATATTGACACTGTACACACTTCTCCCAGTCTGTTTTACAGTGATACTGACTCACTGCACACTCATCCCAGTTTCACAGTGACACTGGCCCACTGCACACTCCTCCCAGTCTGTTTCACAGTGATGCTGACCCAGTGCACACTGCTTCCAGTCTGTTACACAGTGATACTGCCTCACGACACACTCCTCCCAGTCTGTTACACAGTGATACTGACTCACTGCACACTCCTCCCAGTCTGTTACACAGTGATACTGACCCACTGCACACTCCTCCCAGTCTGTTACACAGTGATACTGATCCACTGCACACTCCTCCCAGTCTGTTACACAGTTATATTGACTCACTGCACACTCCTCCCTGTCTGTAACACAGTGATACTCACCCACTGCACACTCCTCCCCGTCTGTTACACAGTAATCGTGCCTCACTGCACACTCCTAATACTCTCTTACAGTGATACTGACTCACTGCACTCTCATCCCAGTCTGTTTCACACTGATACTGACTCACTGTACACTCCTCCCAGTCTGTTTCACAGTGATACTGACTCAATGCACACTCCTCCCGGTCTGTTTCACAGTGATACTGACTCACTGCACCCTCCTCCCAGTCTGTTACACAGTGATACTGACTCAATGCACACTCCTTCCAGTGTGTTACACAGTGATACTGCCTCACGGCACACTCCTCCTAGTGTGTTACACAGTGATACTGACTCACTGCACACTCATCCCAGTCAGTTTCACAGTTATATTTACTCACTACACACTCCTCCCTGTCTGTTTCACAGTGATACTGACCCACTGCTCACTCAGGCGAGTCTGTTACAAAGTGATACTGACTCACTGCACACTCCTCCCAGTCTGTTACATAGTGATACAGACTCACTGCACACTCTTCCCAGTCGGATTCATAGTGATACTGACTCACCGCACACTCCTCCCAGTCTGTTACACAGTGATACTGACCCACTGCACACTCCTCCCAGTCTGTTTCACAGTGATACTGACCCACTGCTCACTCAGGCGAGTCTGTTACAAAGTGATACTGACTCACTGCACACTCCTCCCAGTCTGTTACATAGTGATACGGACTCACTGCACACTCTTCCCAGTCGGATTCATAGTGATACTGACTCACCGCACACTCCTCCCAGTCTGTTACACAGTGATACTGACCCACTGCACACTCCTCCCAGTCTGTTTCACAGTGATACTGACCCACTGCACACTCCTCCCAGTCTGTTACACAGTGATAGTGCCTCACTGCACACTCCTCCCAGTCTGTTACATAGTGACACTGACTCACTGCACACTCCTCCCAGTCGGATTCATAGTGATACTGACTCACTGCACACACCTCCCAGTCTGTTACACGGTGATATTGATTCACTGCACACTCCTCCCAGTCTGTTACACAGTGATCGTGCCTCACTGCACACTCCTCCCAGTCTGTTACACAGTGATCGTGCCTCACTGCACACACCTCCCAGTCTGTTACACGGTGATATTGATTCACTGCACACTCCTCCCAGTCTGTTACACAGTGATCGTGCGTCACTGCACACTCCTAATACTCTGTTACAGTGATACTGACTCACTGTACACTCCTCCCAGTCTGTTACACAGTGATACTGACTCACTGCACACTTCTCCCTGTGTGTTTCACAGTGATATTGACCCACTGCACACTCATCCCAGTCTGTTTCATAATGATACTGACTCACTGCACACTCCTCCCAGTCTGTTCCACAGTGATACTGACTCACTGCACCCTCCTCCCAGTCTGTTACACAGTGATACTATCTCACTGCACACTCTCCCAGTCTGTTACACAGTGATACTACCTCACTGCACACTCCACACAGTCTATTTCACTATGATACTGCCTCACTGCACACTCATCCCAGTCTGTTTCACAGTGATACTGACTCACTGCACACTCCTCCCAGTCTGTTTCACAGTGATACTGATTCACTGCACACTCCTCCTAGTCTGTTACACAATGATACTGACACAGTGCGCACTCATCCCAGTCTGTTACACAGTGATACTATCCCACTGCACGCTCCTCCCTGTCAGTTACACACTGATATTGACACTGTACACACTTCTCCCAGTCTGTTTTACAGTGATACTGACTCACTGCACACTCATCCCAGTTTCACAGTGACACTGGCCCACTGCACACTCCTCCCAGTCTGTTTCACAGTGATGCTGACCCAGTGCACACTGCTTCCAGTCTGTTACACAGTGATACTGCCTCACGACACACTCCTCCCAGTCTGTTACACAGTGATACTGACTCACTGCACACTCCTCCCAGTCTGTTACACAGTGATACTGACCCACTGCACACTCCTCCCAGTCTGTTACACAGTGATACTGATCCACTGCACACTCCTCCCAGTCTGTTACACAGTTATATTGACTCACTGCACACTCCTCCCTGTCTGTAACACAGTGATACTCACCCACTGCACACTCCTCCCCGTCTGTTACACAGTAATCGTGCCTCACTGCACACTCCTAATACTCTCTTACAGTGATACTGACTCACTGCACTCTCATCCCAGTCTGTTTCACACTGATACTGACTCACTGTACACTCCTCCCAGTCTGTTTCACAGTGATACTGACTCAATGCACACTCCTCCCGGTCTGTTTCACAGTGATACTGACTCACTGCACTCTCATCCCAGTCTGTTTCACACTGATACTGACTCAATGCACACTCCTTCCAGTGTGTTACACAGTGATACTGCCTCACGGCACACTCCTCCTAGTGTGTTACACAGTGATACTGACTCACTGCACACTCATCCCAGTCTGTTTCACAGTGATACTGACTCAATGCACACTCCTCCCGGTCTGTTTCACAGTGATACTGACTCACTGTACACTCCTCCCAGTCTGTTTCACAGTGATACTGACTCAATGCACACTCCTCCCAGTCTGTGTCACAGTGATACTGACTCACTGCACTCTCATCCCAGTCTGTTTCACACTGATACTGACTCAATGCACACTCCTCCCGGTCTGTTTCACAGTGATACTGACTCACTGCACCCTCCTCCCAGTCTGTTACACAGTGATACTGACTCAATGCACACTCCTTCCAGTGTGTTACACAGTGATACTGCCTCACGGCACACTCCTCCTAGTGTGTTACACAGTGATACTGACTCACTGCACACTCATCCCAGTCAGTTTCACAGTTATATTTACTCACTACACACTCCTCCCTGTCTGCTTCACAGTGGTGCTGCCCCAGTGCACACTCCTTCCAGTCTGTTACACAGTGATACTACCTCACTGCACACTCATCCGGGTCTGTTTCACAGTGGTACTGACTCACTGCACACTCCTCCCTGTCTGTTACACAGTGATACTCACTCACTGCACCCTCCTCCAGGTCTGTTTCACAGTGATACTGACTCACTGCACACTCCTCCCGGTCTTTTACACAATAATACTGATTCACTGCACACTCATCTCAGTCTGTTCCACAGTGATTGTGCCTCACTGCACACTCCTCCCAGTCTGTTTCACAGTGATGCTGACTCACTGCACCTTCCTCCCAGTCTGTTACACAGAGATACTACCTCACTGCACTCTCATCCGGGACTGTTTCACAGTGATACTGACTCATAGAACATAGAACAATACAGCACAGAACTGGCCCTTCGGCCCCCGATGTTGTGCCGAACATTTGTCCTAGCTTAAGCACCCATCCATGAACCTATCCAATTACCGCTTAAAGGTCACCAATGATTCTGACTCTGCCACTCCCACAGGCTGCGCATTCCATGCCCTCACCTCTCTCTGGGTAAAGAACCCACCCCTGACATTCCCCCTATACCTTCCACCCTTCACCTTAAATTTATGTCCTCTTGTAACACCCTGTTGTACCCGGAGAAAAAGTCTCTGACTGTCTACTCTATCTACTCCCCTGATCATCTTATAAACCTCTATCAAGTCACCCCTCATCCTTCGCCATTCCAATGAGAAAAGTCCTAGCACTCTCAACCTCTCCTCGTACGACCTATTCTCCATTCCAGGCAACATCCTGGTAAATCTCCTCTGCACCCTCTCCAAAGCTTCCACATCTTTCCTAAAGTGAGGTGACCAGAACTGCACACAGTACTCAAATGTGTCCTTACCAAGGTCCTGTACATCTGCAACATCACCTTACGACTCTTGAATTCAATCCCTCTGCTAATGAATGCTAATACACCATAGGCCTTCTTACAAGCTCTATCCACCTGAGTGGCAACTTTCAAAGATCTATGAACACAGACCCCAAGATCCCTCTGCTCCT
The DNA here is from genome assembly GCF_037043375.1 of Chiloscyllium plagiosum. NCBI lineage: Eukaryota > Metazoa > Chordata > Chondrichthyes > Orectolobiformes > Hemiscylliidae > Chiloscyllium > Chiloscyllium plagiosum. Next base: position 64,567,319 of record NW_028270158.1, on the reverse strand, counting down.
CAAAATTACTAAGAACCCTACCGTTAACCCTTATTTGTCCTTCCAAAATGGACAACCTCACACTTGACAGGGTTGAACTCCATCTGCCACTCCTCAACCCAGCTCTGCATCATATCTAATTCCCTTTGCAGCCGACAACAGCCCTCCTCACTATCCACAACTCCACCAATCTTCGTATCGTCTGCAAATTTACTGACCCACCCTTCGACTCCCTCTTCCAAGTCATTAATAAAAATTACAAACAGCAGAGGACCCAGAACTGATCCCTGCGGAACTCCACTTGTAACTGGGCTCCAGGCTGAATATTTACCATCTACCACCATTCTCTGACTTCAACTGGTTAGCCAGTTCTCTATCCAACTGGCCAAATTTCCCACTATCCCATGCCTCCTGACTTTCCGCATAAGCCTACCATGGGGAACCTTATCAAATGCCTTACTAAAATCCATGTACATTACATCCACTGCTCTACCTTCATCCACATGCTTGGTCAGCTCCTCAAAGAATTCAATAAGACTTGTAAGGCAAGACCTACCCCTCACAAATCGTGCAGGCTGTCCCTAATCAAGCAGTGTCTTTCCAGATACTCATAAATCCTATCCCTCAGTACCCTTTCCATTACTTTGCCTACCACTGAAGTAAGACTAACTGGCCTGTAATTTCTGGGGTTATCCCTATTCCCTTTTTTGAACAGGGGCACAACATTCGCCACTCTCCAGTCCCCTGGTACCACCCCCGTTAACAGTGAAGACGAAAAGATCATTGCCAACGGTACTGCAATTTCCTCTCTTGTTTCCCACATAATCCTAGGATATATCCCGTCAGGCCCGGGAGACTTCTCTATCCTCAAGTTTTTCAAAATGCCCAACACATCTTCCTTCCTAACAAGTATCTCCTCTAGCTTACCAGTCCGTTTCATACTCTCCTCTTCAACAATACGGTCCCTCTCATTTGTAAATACTGAAGAAAAGTACTCATTCAAGACGTCTCCTATCTCTTCCGACTCAATACACAGTCTCCCACTACTGTCCTTGATCGGACCTACCCTCGTTCTCGTCATTCTCATGTTTCTCACATACGCATAAAAGGCCTTGGGGTTATCCTTGATTCTACCCGCCAAAGATTTTTCATGCCCTATCTTAGCTCTCCTAATCCCTTTCTTCAGCTCCCTCCTGGCTATCCTGTATCCTTCCAATGCTCTGTCCGAACCTTGTTTCCTCAACCTTATGTAAGCCTCCTTCTTCCTCTTCACTAGACATTCAACCTACCTTATAAACCACGGTTCCCTCACACGACCATCTCTTTACCTGCCTGACAGGTACATACATATCAAGGACACGTCATATCTGTTCCTTGAAAAAGTTCCACATTTCATTGACATTCTTCCCTGACAGCCTATGCTCCCAACTTATGCTCCTCAGATCCTGTCTTGCAGCATCGTATTTACCCTTCCTCCAATTGTAAAACCTACCCTGTTGCACGCGCCTATCTCTCTCCATAACCAAGATGAAAGTCACAGAATTGTGGTCACCATCACCAAAATGCTCACCCACTAACAAGCCCATCACTTGTCCCGGTTCGTTACCGAGTACCAAATCCAATATGGCCCCCCCTCTGGTCGGACAATCTACATACTGAGTTAGAAAAGCTTCCTGGACACACTGCACAAACACTGCCCCGTTCAATCTACTTGATCTAAAGAGCTTCCAATCAATATTTGGGAAGTTGAAATCGCCCATGGCTACTACCCTGTGGCTTCTGCACCTTTCCAAAATCTGTTTCCCAATCTGTTTCTCCACATCTCTGCTCCTTTCCTATTTCTGACTTCAGCCCATACTACCTCCAAAGGCAGATCCCTCTCGAACTGCCTTTCTGCAGCCATTATACCATTTCTAATTAGCATTGCCACACCCCCTCCTTTTTTCCCACCCTCCCTAATCTTACTGAAACATCTGTAACCAGGAACCTCCAACAACCATTCCTGTCTCTCTTCTATCCACGTTTCTGTGATGGCCACAACATCGTAGTCCCAAGTACCAATCCATGCCTTAAGTTCACCCACCTTATTTCTGATACTCCTTGCGTTGAAGTATACACATTTGAACCCATCTCTGTGTCCGCAAGTATTCCCTGTCAGTGCTACCTTCTCCACAGACTCCCTACATTCTTGGACATCCTGAAAAACAGCTAACCTACTTGCTGGACTACAAGTCCGGATCCCATCCCCCTGCCAAATTAGTTTAAACACCCCCGAAGAGTGCTAGCAAACCTACCTCCCAGGATATTGGTGCCCTTCTGGTTCAGGTGCAACCCCCGTCCTGCTTGTACAGGTCCCATCTTCCCCAGAATGCAGTCCAATTGTCCAAATATCTGAAGCCCTCCCTCCTACACCATCCTTGCAGCCACGTGTTCAACTGCACTCTCTCCCTATTCCTTGCCTCACTGTCACGTGGCACCGGCAACAACCCAGAGATGATGACTCTGTCCGTCCTAGCTTTTAGCTTCCAGCCTAACTCCCTGAGCTCCTGAATGACCTCCCCACCCCTCTTCCTACCTATGTCGTTGGTGCCAATGTGCACCACGACTTCTGGCTGCACACCCTCCCCCTTCAGGATTCTGAAGAAACAGTCCGAGACGCCTCAGACCCTGGCACCTGGGAGGCGACAAACCAACCGAGAGTCTCGCCCATGTCCACAGAACCGCCTGTCTGTCCCTCTAACTATAGAGTCTCGTATAACTAGCGCTCTCCTCCTCGCCCCCTTTCTCTTCTGAGCCTCAGAGCCGGACCTCGTGCCAGAGACCTGGTCACTGCAGCTTACCCCTGCTAGGCTGTCCCCCCACCAGTATCCAAAGCGGTATATTTATTGTTGAGGGGAATGACCACAGGGGATCCCTGCACTGCCTGCTTCTCCCCTTCCCACCTCTAACTCTTACCCAGCTATCTCTGTTCTCTGGTGTAACTATGTCCCTGTAGCTTCTATCTATCACCCTCTCAGCCTCTCGAATAATTCTCAGTTCATCCAACTCCAGCTCCAGTTCCCTAATGCGGTCTGTGAGGAGCTGGAGTTGGCTGCACTTCCTGCAGGTGAAGTCGGCAGGAGCATCGGTGGTCACCCCTCCCTCAAACATCCTGCAGGAGGAACATTCCACTGCCTGCGCTGCCATAACTCTACACTTAGTCTCCAAAACAAGAACACTGAGTAGCTTACCTGTTCAGCCGACTGAGTCCTTTTTTTTAGGTTAGAGGAGGAGGGAGGGTGGGAGACACTACACGTGTAGTGTCTCGGGGTCCTTCTCCACTCAAATAACAATCACTTACCTTCCCGACCGACTTTGCGCTCCGACTTCACTTCCACCCAGATCTGTGCACACTCTTCCCAGTCTGTTACACAGTGATAGTGCCTCACTGCACACTTGTCCCAGTCTGTTTCACATCGATACTCATTGCATACTCCTCCCAGTCTGTTACACAGTGATACTGACTCACTGCACACTCCTCCTAGTCTGTTACACAGTGATACTGACTCACTGGGGACTCCTCCCAGTCTGTTTCCCAATGATACTGACACACTGTGCATACAAAGAAAGAGCAAAGAACAAAGAAAGTTTACAGACCAGGAACAGGCCCTTCGGCCCTCCAAGCCTGAGCCGATCCAAATCCACTGTCTAAACCTATCGCCTAATTCCTAAGCATCTGTATCCCTCTGCTCCCCACCTACTCATGCATCTGTCCAGACGCATCTTGAATGAATCTACCATGCATGCCTCTTCTACCTCCGCTGCAATGAGTTCCAGGCACCTATCACCCTCAGTGTAAAGTACTTGCCATCTGTATCCCCCTTAAACTTTTCACATCTCACCTTGAAAGCGTGACCTCTTGTTATTGAATCCTTCACTCTGTGAAAAAGCTTATCTCTATCTACCCTGTCTATACCCTTCACGATTTTATAAACCTCAATCAGGTGTTCCCTCCTCCCCATCTCCTTTTTTCTAATGAAAACAATCCTAACCTATTCAACCTCTCTTCATAGCTAGCACCTTCCATACCAGGTAACATCCTCATAAACCTTCTCTGCACCCTCTCCAAAGCGTCCACATCCTTTTGGTAATGTGGCGACCAGAACTGTACACAGTATTCTAAATGCGGCTGATATCTTGTATTATTTTAACATGATCTGCCAGCTCTTATACTCAATACCCCGTCCAATGGAGGCAAGCATACCATGTGCCTTCTTGACTACTCTATCCACCTGTGCAGCAACCTTCAGGGTACAAAGGACCTGCACTCCTAGATCTCTCTGCTCATCAACTTTTCCCAAGGCTCTTCTGTTTACTATATAATTCGCTCTAGAATTAGACTTCCCAAAATGCATCACCTCACATTTGCCTGGATTGAACTCCATCTGCTACTTCTCCGCCCAACTCTCCACTCTATCTATATTCTCCTGTATTCTTTGATAGTCCCCTACGCTTCCTGCACCTCCACCAATCTTCGTGTCATTTGCAAACTTGCTGATCATACCAACAGTGCCCTCTTCCAGATCATTTATGTATATCACGAACAACAGTGGCCCCAACACTGACCCCTGTGGAACACCATCTTTCTCCATTTCGAGAAACCCCCTTCAACTACTACTCTCTGTCTCCTGTTGCTCAGCCAGTTCTTTATCCACCTAGTTAGAACATCCTGCACACCATGTGACTTCACTTTCTCCATTAGTCTACAATGGGGAACCTTATCAAACGCCTTACTGAAGTCCATGTTTATGACATCTACAGCCCTTCTTTCATCTATCAACTTGGTCACTTCCTCGAAGAGCTCTATTAAGTTGGTAAGGCACGATCTCCCCCGCACAAAACCATGTTGCCTATCACTGGTAAGCCCATTCTTTTCCAAATATAAATAGATTTTATCCCTCTCTACCTTCTCCAGCAACTTTCCCACCACTGACGTTAGGCTTACTGGTCTGTAGTTACCCGGAATATCCCTACTACCCTTCTTGTACATGGGGACAATATGAGCAACCCTCCAGTCCTCCGACACCTCACCTGTATTTAAGGATGCTACAAAGAAATCTGTCAGGGCCCCAGTTATTTCCTCTCTCGCCTCCCTCAGCAACCTGGGATAGATCCCATCCGGTCCTGGGGATTTGTCCATCTTAACAACCTATAGCATACCCAACATTTCTTCCCTAGTTATGTCAATGTGATCTAGACTAATCAAACTTCTATCTCTAATCTCAATACTCATCATGTCCCTCTCCTCAGTAAACTCTGATACAAAGTAATCATCCAGAATCTCACCTATTTTCTCAGGTTCGACACACAGCCTTCCTTCCTTATCCTTTAGTGACTAATCTTTTCTCTACTTACCCACTTGCTTCTTATATAAGAATAAAAGGCTTTGGAATTCTCCTTAATTTTGCTTGCTAAAGCTATTTCATGACCCCTTTTATCCTGCTTGATTCCTCATTTAAGACTGGCACTACTCTCCCGATATTCGTCCAGGGCCCGTTCTGTTCTTAGCTGCCTGGACCTTATGTACACTTTCCTTTTCTTCTTGGCTAGTCGTACAGTTTATCCTGTCATCCACTGTTCACAAATCTTGCCCTTCCTATCCTTTGGACATGCCTATCCTGCACTACCTTCAACCTATCTTTGAAAGCCTCCCACATATTAAATGTGGACTTCCCTTCAAATAGCTGTGTCCAATCCACATTTCCCAGCTCCTGTCTAATTTTTGATATAATTGGCCTTGGCGCAGTTTCGTACTCTTCCCTTAGGACCACTCTCATCTTTGTCTAGGAGTATTCTAAAACTTACAGAATTGTGGTCACTGTTCCCAATGAAATCCCCCACCGCAACTTCTGCCACCTGGCCTGACTCATTCCCCAACACCAGGTGCAATATGGCCCCTTCCCTTGTCGGACTATTGACATACTGCTCAAGGAAACTCTCCTGAATGCTTCTTACAAACTCTGCCCCATCCAGATCTCTGACACTAAATGCATCCCATTCAATGTTGGGAAAATTAAAATCTCCCACCACCACTACCCTATTGCCTCTACATCTTTCCATATTTTGTTTACCTATTTGTTCTTCTACCTCACACTCACTGTTGGGAGGCCTGTATTACAGCCCCAACAATGTAACTGCACCCTTCTTATTTCTCAGCTCCACACATAATGCCTCACTACTCAAGCCTTCCATAGTGTCTGACTTTTGCACAGCCGTGATATCATCCCTGACCAGCACCACAGCTGCTCACCCACTTTTACTTCCCAGTCTGTTTCACAGCAGTACTGACTCACGGCACACTCCTCCCTGTCTGTTTGATAGTGATACTGACGCAGTACACTCTCCTCCCAATCAACTTCACAGCAGTACTGACTCACTGCACACTCCTCCCAGTCTGTTACACAGTGATACTAACTCACTGGACACTCCTCCCAGTCTGTGTCACAGTGATACTGACTCACTGCACACTCCTCCCAGTCTGTGTCACAGTGATACTGACTCACTGCACACTCCTCCCAGTCTGTTTCACAGTGATACTGACTCACTGCACACTCCTCCCTGTCTGTTTCACAGTGATACTGACTCACTGCACACTCCTCCCAGTCTGTGTCACAGTGATACTGACTCACTGCACACTCCTCCCAGTCTGTTTCACAGTGATACTGACCCACTGCACACTCCTCCCAGTCTATTTCACAGTGATACTGACTCACTGCACACTCCTCGCAGTCTGTTTCACTGTGATGCTGCCTCACTGCACACTCCTCCCAGGCCATTTTACAGTGATACTGACTCAATGCACACTCCTCCTAGTCTGCTTCACGGCGATATTGACTCGTGCACACTCCTCCCAATTTTGCAACATACGTCAAGATACTGATCAGTGCATTATGAATTAGTAAGCATGACTGTTTCAGATTGTTGCTTCACTAGTTGGTGGCACAGCTCTTGGTACAAGTGCACAGATGTAGATAAGGTGAATTGACAGCTGTGTTTGTCATTACTGTGTCGATACCTCATGCTGCTGGCTGTTAGTTCACATTTTAGTATTTTTGATGTACCTGTAAAAGTTTTATACACTATTAATGGCATGTAATGGCGTGTTCAGCCATTTCAGAGGGCAGGTAGGAGTCAGCCACAAGCTCTCACGTGTAGGCCAGTAAGGATGGCAAGTCTTCATCCCAAAAATCCATGAGTGAACTTTGGAGAATTGATCAGTGCTGAAAATGTGTTGCTGGAGAAGCGCAGCAGGTCAGGCAGCATCAAAGGAGCAGGAGAATCGACGTTTCGGGCATGAGCCCTTCATGCCCGAAAGGCTCATGCCCGAAACGTCGATTCTCCTGCTCCTTGGATACTGCCTGATCTGCTGCGCTTTTCCAGCAGCACATTTTCAGCTCTGATCTCCAGCATCTGCAGTCCTCATTTTCTCCTAGAGTTGATCAGTACCTTTGCACTTACAGTCAGCATGGGTAGGAACAAGAAATGTTTCTTGGTGAAATAATCAGGATTTATTGATTTGATTGAATTTATTGTAGTCACATGTACCTAAGTACAGTGAAAAGTTTTGTTTTCAAGGAGTACAAGCAGATCATAGCAAACAAGGACATACAGATCCGAGGGTGCTTCGATAGAGCAAGGCATATAAGCTTAAGGCTGCACAGGAGGTGATCAAAGCAAGATTAATATTAGCAAGATCATCATTATTTGAAGTTGGAGGGGTCCATCCAGCAGTCTAATAACAACAGGGAAGAAACTGTTCTTGAAGCTGTTAGTGCATGTATTCAAGCTTCTCTATCTTCTGTTTGATGGAAGAAGCTGCAGGAGAGGAATAACGGGGTGGTTGGGGTCTTTGGTGATGTTGGGATGCTTTCCGCAATAACAAGTAGCGTTAATGGAGTCCATGGATGGAAGGTTGGCTTCCCTCATGGTCTTGGCTGTGTGCATAACTTTCTGTCATTTCTTACAATCCTGGGCAGAGAATTTGCCATACGAGGCTGTTATGCACCTGTATGCTTTTATGCTGTTATGCTTTGTATGATGCATCTGTAAAAGTTGGTGAGGATTCTTATGGACATGCCAAATTTCCTAAGCCACCTGAGGAAGAAGAGGCATTGTTGTGCCTTCTTGGCCATCGCATCTACGTGGGAGGTCCAGGGCAGGTTATTGGTATTGTCACTCACAGAAATTTGACACTCTCGACCCTCTCCACATCAGCCCCATTGATATATATGCAGGCATGTCCTCCTCCTTTCAGCCTGAAGTCAATGATCAGTTTTTTTTTGTTTTGCTAACTTTGAGGGAGAGGTTGATATCATTGCACCATGACACCAGATACTCTATCTCCTTCCTGTATTCTGACACATTGTTGTTTGATATCTATCCTACCACAGTGGTGTCTCTCTCAGCAAATGCATAGATGGTGTAGATGGTGTAGATGGTGTCGATCCCAAGGAGACTTGATAGGGTAGTTGTTGAAAAAATGTTTCCTCTTGTGGGAGAGGAAAGAACTGGGAGATAGTGTAAATATAAGGGATTGCCCATTTAAGTCAAAGATGAGAAGCAACGTTTTTCTCTCAGAGAGTTGTGAGTCCATGGAACTCTTCCCCAGAGGACAGTGAAGGTGGGGCTTTTGAACATTTTTAAGGTAGAGGTAGAGAGATTACAGTTATGGAGTCATACAGTCATGCAGCATGGAAATAGACCCTTCAGTCCAGCTGGTCCCTGCCAACCATGTTCCCAAACTAAACTAGTCCCACTTACCTGCATTTGGCCCATATCCCTCTAAACATTTCCCATTCATGTGTTTATCTAAATGTCTTTTAAATGATGTACCTGTACCCACTTCTGTGGCAGTTCATTCCACACACTGACCATTCTCTCTGTAAAAATGTTGCCCCTCATATCCTTTCTTAAATTATTGACGAACGAGAGTCAGAAGTTATCTGAGTGAGTGGGTGTATGGAGCTGAGCCCACGATCAGAGGAACCATGATCTGATTGAGCAGCAGAGCATGCAAGTGGAGCTGAAAGGCCACTCCTGCTCAGTTCAGGGAGTCCCTACAAGAAGTTTTAGGGAAGCACCCTTTCACCTACTTCCATAAGGGGCAGGAATAAAGTGGGAAAGGGGGTGGAGTAGGAAAGCAGACAGGATCTCAGTTTAACGTCGTAATTGAAACATGATATGTCTAAAAATGTAGCACCCACTCAGTATTGCTGCACTGGAGTGTCTGCGTAGATTATAACCCTGAGACCTGCAGTGAAACTTGAACCTAAAACTTCAGATGGTCTTTTGATGTGAGTGAATGTGTTTTATAGTAGCAGTGATGGCTAGAGGAAGAATGGTGATGCACCCACCAGGCAAATACTTCTTTAAATAGTCCATTCCAGTTAATTCCCAAAGAAAAGCATTCCTGTATGTTGATGGCCCAGATTAGTGACCAAATTCCGGGGCATAATTTTATCTTGAAACGACGGTGTAAAATCTAAGATTTAACACGGTCACTCATTAAATGTTTCATGCAATTTTGGTTTCCATTGTGCATGGGATTGGAGTAATTATTTATGATGTGCCCTGTTTTAATTTACAACCTTTGTGTTATGGTTGAGAACTTTCAGCTAAACAGCCAGGAAGCAAATCAACCGTGATAACAAATATTTTGGAAGCATTACAAAAAAAACAATTAAGGACTGCTTCCTTTTTGTTTTATTCCAGTGCATTTAGCTGGAGAGAGGGGAGCAGATGGAACAACAATTTGGAGGGGTTGTGCTTGAAATGATGAATGAGTAATTTCATTAAGCAGGTGATTAAAGCAGGTATTCATATCAGTCAGGTGCAATATCTAAAATAGGTGAAAACAACATGATTCATCCATATGGAGGAAACTAAACATTCTGCAGAACTTCTGCCAAAGCTTTGATGCTATATAAGCACTGATGTGTATGTGGTGGTCCCCAGAACAAGGATGACACTTGCTCAAGATAACATCAAGTTCATCAAGTCTTCTAACATGGGATGGCTGTTGTGCCATAGCAACCACATAGTGCTGGCTGACTAGGAAACCCTCCAACTCTTGTTACTTGCTGTGAATATAGCAGAAGCATTTCATAGAATCCCTACAATGTAGCAGGAGGCAATTTGGCCCATCGAGTCAACACTGACCCTCTGAAGAGCATCCCACCCAGACGCACCCCTCTCCCCTATTATTGTCATTCAGAATTTGGTGATTTTCATAGAATGGTAGAATCCCTCCAGTGTGGAAGCAGGCCATTCAGCCCATTGTGTCCATACCAATCCTTCAAAGAGGATCGTACCCAGACGCACCCCTCTACCCTATTCCTGTAACACTCTATTTGTCATGGCCATTTCACCTAACCTGCACATCTTTGGACTGAGAAGAAACTGAAGCACCCAGAGGAAATTCATACAGACAAAGGGGAGGAGACGCAAATTCCACACAGACAGTCACCTGAGGCTGGAATTGAACCCAAGCCCCTGCCACTGGGAGGCAGCAGTGCTAACCACTGAGCCACCATGCTGCCCTAATTGATAATGTGCAGATTGATAACCAACCTCTTCACGATTACGATACATCCCCTCTGATTTTCAAGTCCTGAGAAACTTTAAGGCAGAGCTCCTGGCCCAGAGGTAGGGACCGCTCTCCACAAGGTTGCTATGGAATTTCAGTAGCTGTGAATTAAGCTTGTGTTGAAAGTTGTGAATGCAAATCACCATCCAGAGACTTTTCACCTAATGTTAAAGGAAAACACTGAAGAAATCTGAAATAAAAAGAGAAAAAGACATAAATATTCAACAGGTCTGACCACGTCTGCAGAAAGAGACAGAGAGAGACAGACAGACAGAGTTAATGTTTTGAGGCCAACATAACTGTTATTCAGAATTTGGTGATTCTCATAGAATGATAGAATCCCTACAGTATGGAAACAGGCCATTCATCAAGTCCACACTGACCCTTTAAAGATCATCCAACCTAGACCCCATCTCACTGCCTTATCCCTGTAACCTTGCATTTCCCATGGCTAATCCACCTAGCCTGCACATACTTGGATTCTATGGGCAATTTAGCATGGCCAATCCACCTCACCTGCATATCTTTGGACTGTGGGAGGATATTGGAGCACCCGGAGGACCCACGCAGACACGGGAGAACGTGCAAACTCCATATAGTCCCACCAGAGGGTGGGACTGAACCTAGATCCCTGTTACTGTGAGGCAGCAGATCTAACCACTGAGCCCACTGTGTCGCTCTTGAACTTTCAACAATTTGTTCATGAGATATGAGTGTCACTACCTAGGGCAACATTTATTACTCATTCCTAATTGCTCAGAGGGCAGTTAAGAATCAACCACATTTCTGTGGGCCTGGATTCACATGGAGACCAGACCAGGCCTAGGATGGCATATTTCCTTCCCTAAAGGATTGGTGAGATAGGCTGGAGATTAAGTGACAAAGGATTTCATGGTATAATAATCAGAGGGAGTATTAAAGGGTAATGTAAAGGAGCAAAAGATGGGGTGTGAATGGCTGGGTAGGTGCCATCTGAATGCAAAGTAAAAGAAAAAAGAAACCAGAAAAAATGAACCATCAGAAAGGAAACAGAAAAAATCGGGGTTTGAGGTTATGAATTAATATTGCTGAAATCAGTACTGAGTCCAAAGGACATAAAAAGCTGAGTTGAATGATGACATGATGTTCTTCATGCTGGTGTTGAGCTTCACAAGAAACTAAATTAAAAAACAGAACCAAAAGGTAACAATCTCCAGATTGCTACCTGAGCCAAGAGTTTATGGGCACAGGGTTAACAAGATTAAAGGTGTAAACATGTGGCTCTAAGACTGGCACGGGAGAAATGGGTTTGAATTCATGTGAGATTGGCACCAGTACGGGGGAAGGAAGGAGCTGCTCCGATAGGGTGGGCTCCACCTGAACCATGGTTGGAACCAGAATCTGTGTGCAGCGCTTATCTGGAGCTGTGGATAAGGCTTTAAACTAAACAATGGGAGAAGCACTGTTTAATTGCATGGGAAATCATGGAAGAAATTTGAAGAGGGGGAAGGCTCAGCAGAGGTTTTTAAAGTTTCCTGAATAAGTAATAGGACAGAAAGCATGGAAAAGGTCAGGAATCTAACCTTCAGATAAGGTTTTTTGAAGCAGCATGTGGCAGACCCCACTAGGGAACAGGCAATTCTGGATTTTAGATTAGATTAGATTACAGTGTGGAAACAGGCCCTTCGGCCCAACAAGTCCACACCGACCCGCCGAAGCGAAACCCACCCATACCCCTACATTTACCCCTTATCTAACACTACGGGCAATTTAGTATGGCCAATTCACCTGACCCTGCACATCTTTGGACTGTGGGAGGAAACCAGAGCACCCGGAGGAAACCCACGCAGACACGGGGAGAACGTGCAAACTCCACACAGTCAGTCGCCTGAGTCGGGAATTGAACCCGGGTCTCTGGCGCTGCGAGGCAGCAGTGCTAACCACTGTGCCACCGTGATGTGTAATGAGACAGGTTTGATTAGGGAGCTTAAGGTGAAGGAACCCCTAGGGGACAGTGACCATAATATGATAGAATTCATCCTGCAGTTTGAGAGGGAGATGCTGGAATCAGGTGTAACATTGTTACAACTGAGTAAAGATAACTACATAGACATGAGGGAGGAGCTGGCCAGAGCTGATTAGAAAGGGAGTTTAGCACGGAAGACAACAGAGCAACAGTGGCAGGAGTTTCTGGGAGTAATTCAGAAGGCACAGCAGGAATTCATCCCAAGGAAGAAGGAACATGTTACGGGGAGGACAGGACAACCAAGGCTGAAAAAGGATGTCAGGGACAGAATAAAAGCAAAAGAAAACGCATACACTGCGGTGAGGATTAGTGGGAAGTCGGAGGATTGGGAAGTTTTTAAAAAACCGTAGAGGACATTTCAGAATCTACGACTTTGATGGATACCTCCTTAAACCCTGGGAGTCCTATCATGTAAAAGAAAGGATTGCACTTATATACATAATATCTTAAAGTACTGCAGTGATTGGAATAAGGTCAACCAAGTGGACCTCATAGAATATGCATTGAGGCTGTTAACCTGGTCCAGTCAGGGAATCCTCATTGACAGATATAAACAGGAATGTTTGTCACTGGCACCCGGGTGTTTTCCTATCTTCCTGGTGGTGGAAATTGAATAAAGATTCGTGCACTTTGTGTCTTTCACTGTGTCTCACACCTGCACACACACACCATGGGTGCTGGGGAAAAAATAAGCACTACCGCACTTAGGTGGTAGTGTGGGGGTTAAATTATTTAAAAAAAAAGAAAAAGAGATAAGAGAGAAAAAAAATAAAAAAAATAAACAGGAGAAAAAAAAATAAAAAAAAATAAACAGGAATGTCAGGGGTTCTGTTCATTCTAGGAGCTGGCTCTGTTCTAGCTGGGTCAGTGTCATATACTATGCACATGTAAATAAAGTGTGACTTGGTGACAGGATACTGGCCTTCAGGGAGTTATTTCAAATACCTTCCAACCACTAAAGTAATTTTGACGTCATTGTTGTAACGTAGGAAATGCATCAGACTTGGACACATCAAGCTCCTATAAATGATCATGTGACAATAAGCAGATAGACTGCTTTTTGTAGTGAAGATAAAGAGATAAAGATTGGCTGGGGTACTGGAATAGCTCCTCCACTCCTTTAAGAAAAGGTACCACAGGATTTTTTATACCCACACGAGTGAGCAAATAGTGTTGCAATACAACAGTTTATCTGAGGGAGAGCTCAATGCCCCTTCTTCAGAACAGCTTAGTTCACTGCACGACAAGCAGAATGATACCACCTGTGTGGGTTCAATCTCTGTTCTGGGTAAGCTCACTGCCCTTTCTTCTCAACCCCACCCTTTTCCAGAAATATGATGACCCTCAGCATAAACTCACCACAGATTGACTCTCTCCAGTGAGAGAGTGGGATTTTCCTTTTATTTTGACTGATTTGTTGTAGTCAAGAGCAGACATGTGACTTTAATTTGTGACTGAGAGGTAAGAGTCCCACAGCTAAAATATCTTGTGAATTGCAGTTGAATTATAAGAGTCATAAAATGGGAAAAGCTAGCACCATTTATATCACACTAAACATTTTTTTAACTGAACTACACTTAACAGATCTTACTGCTTTCAAAATTAATATCTCAACTAATGCTAAACTCGACACTGATGTGACATAGGTTCACATACATTAATATCTTGTAAGCTAAATAAATGTTGATGAAAATAACTTGTAACTGTAGCAATTGTATGGAACTGTGAGGAACTATTTGCTTCTCCTGGAATCCATAACTATCTCCAGACACAACACAAAGATAACAGAAGTACTTTTATAACTCTATTTAACATTACAAAATTTCTATCTGAAGCATTTTAACTGTTTGAATGAAGATGGCATCTTCTTTCCATAACCTTTCCAATTTGAACTGATCTTAAGTTTCTACAATGCAAAGCAGGAGATATTTTAAAATGATGGTTCTTAAGTTTCACTGCAAACAAATTACCAACAGCATTTGTTCAGTTCCAAATTACTATACTAGCCAGTGGTATCTCGAGAACATGAGCTTTTTATTTTCTGAGTATTTTGAACACTCTCAGTCAGACAGATGTTATTGTACATCTGGAAGGCTAAAAATGAAAGGTCAGGATTACAATGGAAAATATTAGCTCAGGCCCAGCTATAGAACATTCAGAAGCACAGAAGCTGATAATTGGAAACAGCAGCAGGAAAATCATCACCTTGAGAAACTTCAAAAGATTCATTTTCTGAATATTTAATAGCCAGGAACTTTAAAGTCTTTTGCAATGTTCGTTTGACAGCAAGAGGCTGAGGATAATTATCCTTGAGAAAAGTGAGCTGTGATGAGGTGAATTTGGAGTAAAAGTGGACTGCAGCTGGTAAAGTCTTGGAAGATTTATGGGTAATATGAATGGTTGGAAATCCCACAAATAATGAAAATTTTTAAATTTGAACATGGGTTTCTCCTAAGGTTAAGAACTTATTTCATAGAATATACTGCAGAGTAACAGGCATTTCAGGCCCACCAGTCCACCTGAGGGGCCTCCACCACAGCCTTTCCATCATTTCTCATTGATGTTTATCAGCATAACCTCGGATTCCCTTCCCTTTCATGCCTTTACCCAGCTTTCACTGTGGGTCTTCAACCAGTCTTGGAGGTAGCAAGTTTCACATTCTCGCTAATTTCCGGGCGAAGAAGTTTCCTCGCAGTCTTTCATCTTGTGAGGCATTGCTTTGTCAATCCTGTCAAGCCTAGTCAAGCCTAGCTCGGGAGAAACCTCAGCCTCACTAGCTGCTGGAGAAGAGAAGTAGACACGATTTGGAAGTTTTCTCCATACCCTCATGGCCCAGTTGAGCTCCTAGTTTGAGCTTGCCTATCCTTATGCCCTTCCAAAGCATCAGCCTCTGGAGGTCAAGGCCATCAGCGACTGCCTCCCAATGTCAATGACCTTTGGATCTTGTTTGTGAATGTTGTGAAGGCATGGATGCCTAGCAGTTTGTGTTCAATAGGATATACAGCCTGCACTCATCCTGCAAAAAGGATACAGAGGATATGTCTGAAGTTGGAAACTGTTCAGCCTTTTCTCACTTGTTATCCAAGTCTCACCACTGTAGAGGAATGCATTGCAGACATAGGTTTGGTACACTCATAGTTTAGGTCAGGCCGCTGTTGATCCTCTTATTCCTCAGCACCTTTCAAACCCTTGACCACATCCATCTAGAAGGACAAAGGCAGCAGATCCATGGGAACATCACCTCCTGCAAGTTCCCCTCCGAGCCACTCACCATCCTGACTTGAAATAAATCGTCATTGCTTATCAACATCCTGGAACTTCCTCCCTAATGGTATTGTGGGTCTATCTACGCCACATGTACTGCAGCTTCAATAAAGCAGCTCACCATCATCTTCTCGAGCAGCAAGTAGGAATGGGCAACAAATGCTGGTCCAACCAGCAACACCGACATTCTCTGAGTGAAATTAAAAAAAACTCTCCCTTGGTCATAACAGCTGCAGATTTTCTGATGTATATGTTGATTGTAGCATCAAGTGACTGATGCTGGTGAGTGTGGAGTCAGGTGCATGAATCTATCAATGACATGCAGTATTACTTTGTCTGTGTCGAGAGACTACAAGATGGCAATGTTCTAGACTAGCGTCATCCTTAATCTAAAGGTATGGAATTCAAAGTTTCTCTTCTATTTCAGGTACAATTAATTTCTTCCTGACACTGATGGCCAAACCAAACTCTTTACGAGGTGAGAGAGTCTGTTCAACGTGGATGCACGGTGTTTTTCAGAATAGAATATTAATATACTGTAAGCATATAGCAGCTTTCTGAAAAGTACTAGCACTGACTCTCCTCTCCTGGATTTCAGATGAACGGTGCTCTGTCATAGAGCATTCATTCATACAGTGCAGAAAAGACTCTTTGGCCCATTGAATTTGCACCACATAACTACCACTAAGAGTGCACTAATCCTAATTTCCTGCACTTGTCCCATATCCTTGAATGTTATGATATTTGAAGTGCGCGTTCAATTATTTTTTAAAGGTTGTAAGGTTTTTAGCCTCCCCTACCTTCCCAGGCAGTGCATTCCAGATTCCCACCACTTGCTCAGTGAAAAGGTTTTTTCCTAAATCCACTCTGAATCTCCTGCCTTATCTTAAAACTATGCCCTCTCGTGATTGACCCCTCAACCAAGAGGAACAGCTGCCCTCTATTCACCTTATCCATGCCCCTCATAATCTTGTACACCTCAAACATGTCACCCATCAGCCTTCTCTGCTCTAGAGAAAATAATCCAAGCCTATCTAGTCTTCCCTTACAGCTCAATTTCTCCAATCCAAGCAATATCCAGGTGAACCTTCTCCATAGCCAGTCTAGTTCTGGTGTGTCAGTTGGCGCCTTCTATAAATGAACTGAAAGCTGATGACAGCAGCTAGGAGAAGAAGCAGCCAAAGGATTTCAGTTCCACAACGCAAACCTTAGTGTGGGTCTCAAAAGATACAATGTCTCATCAGAGCTGACCGCAGCCATCATGTTTCCATGGGCGGAGCCGATCGCATTTAGCAAGTTCAGTGGAGAGCAAATCTTCTCCAGAAGCTTAAATGGCATTAGCATCACTGAATACCTCACTATCAACATCCTGGGTGTTACCATTAACCTGAATCAGAACAAGACTAGACAAATAAATATTCTGTGGCTATAAGAGCAGATCAGAAACTAGGAAGCCTGCATGGGTAACACACCTCCTGCCTGCCAAACATCTGTTCACCATTGACAAGGCTCATGTCAGGACAGGACATGTTAAAATTACTCATAATTCCCATTATCAGAATTGAGCTTCTCTTCCTCTCAGCCTTCCTATCAACAGTCTGGTAACTAGAGGTGTTCCGCAGGAATCAGTTTGAGGTCCTCTGTTGTTTGTCATTTATATAAATTATCTGGAGGAAAATGTAGTAGTCTGATTAGTAAGTTTGCAGGTGACACAAAGATTGGTGGAGGTGCCGATAATGCCAACAATTGTGGAAGGATACAACAGGATATAGATAGATTAGCGACTTGGGCACAGAAATGGTAGATGGGGTTTAATCCAGACAAATGCGAGGTTTTACGTTTTGGAGAATCAAATATAGGTGTGAATTGTACTGTAAATGGCAGCACCCTTAGAAGCATTAACATACAGATAGATCTGGGTGTGGAGGCCCACGGTTCCCTTGGCAATACAGGGAGCCAAGGTGATTAAGAAGGCATATGGCATGCCTGCCTTCATCAGCCAGAGTATGGAGTAAGAGTTCTGTCCTTCTCGCCTTCATTGGCAGAAGCAAGAGTTGATGAACCATGTTGCAACTATACAAGACACTTCTTAGGCTGTATTTGGAGCATTGTGTACAGTTTTTGTCACCACACTACCAGGAGGAAGTGGACGCTTTGGTGAGAATGCACAGAAGGTTCACCAGGGTGTTGCCTGGTCTCAAGGTCATTGGCTATGTGGAAAGGTTAAAAAGATTAGGATTCTTTTCACTGGTAAGACAGTAGCTGAGAGGAGACCCGATAGATGCCTACAAAATTCTGAGAGGCATAGATAGGGTGGATAGTCGGAGTCTTTTTTCCAGGATTGAAGTTTCAATTACAAGGGGGCATAGGTTCAAGGTGAGAGAGAGAAAGTTTAAGAGAGATGTGCGAGGGAAGATTTTTATGCGGAGAGTGGTAGGAGCCTGGAACGCACTGTCAAAAGAGGTGGTGGAAGCAAGCACATTAGTGACACTTAAAAGACATCTGGATGGTTACCTAAATAGGGAGGAAATAGAGGGATATGGACCAAATAAGGGCAGAAGGTTTTCTAGTTTTGTTAGGCCATGATGCTCAGCACAGGCTTGGAGGGCCAAAGGGCCTGTTCCTGTGCTGTACTTCTCTTTTGCTCTTTTCTTCTAATCCCTTTGACAACATTTTTCTTTGTTTTCTTCTCTCTCTGGGCTCCATCTCTATCTATCCACTCACTCCTTCTACCACCAACCCCCACCCCTTCTCTGCCGTCACCACATTTTCTTAGCTGCTATCAGTTATGAAGAAGGGTGATGTACTTGAAACATTAATTCTATTTTCTCCAGCAATTTCTATTTTTGCTTACTTTAAGTCAGGACGAGTGTGTTAGAATACTCCCCAATTGCCTGGATAGGTGCAGTTCCAACAACACTCAAGAAGCTTGAAACCATCCAGAACAAAGCAGCCTGTTTGATTGGCATCACATCCACAGGCATCCACTCCCTCTACCTACCACCAATGTGCAGTAGCAGCAGTGTGTACTATCTACAAGAAGCACTGCAGAAATTCAACAAGGCTCCATTGACGGCAGCTTCCAAACCCACAACCACTTCCACCTAGAAGGACAAGGGCAGGAGACACATGGGAAAACCACCATTTGCAAGTTCCCCTTCAAGCCACTCACTGTCCTGTGAAAGGAGGTTATAGAATCATCATGACATAGAAGGAGCCCATTTAGCCTATCAAATCTACATCAGCTCTCTGTATCCTTTTCCTATTCCCCCTAATTTTACCCATGTAGCCCTGCCAATTTACTTTTCTTGAGTGCCCATCTAATTTCAATTTCAAAATTATTGATTGTCTCTAATTATCCCACTCCCCGGACAGTGAGTTCCAGATCATTACCAGTCATTGTGTAAAATAGCTCTTCCTCACACTCACCCACCATTAATCCCCATCTCCCACCCCCAACACCCCACAGCTCTTGCTCAAAATCTGAAATCTCTGCTTCATCATCCTTTTACCATCAATTCACGGGAACAGTTTTCCACTTTATCGAAGTGTTGTATGATCTTGTGCAGCTCTATCCAGCAAAATCCCAAACTCTGACTGAATGAGGTTTGTTGAACCACTCTTCGGACTCAGCAGAGAAAATTCAGGACCACGTCTCTGAGTTGGATCCCGAACAATAAGAGCTGGGCAGAAACCTGTGCACCCTGAGTAAATGTGAAGAACTCATTCACGATGTCCATCATACACCAGCGGCTTTCAGTGAAATCATTCTAAGTAGAGAATACCAGTATTGGCTACTAAAGCAAAGCCATTTGGAAAGCAGCAAAGTCTCAGAAAAACCCGGGCAATCTGTAGATAAGGAAAAGAAGACACTTAAAAAGAAAGCATCTGCGACAAAACACTGTTGTCTTCTTTGAAATAAAGGACCTGGAGGCAACACACCTTGAAAGATTCCCCAAATTTTATCTGTAAAAACATTTCATCTCCTGATAGATGA
This sequence comes from Chiloscyllium plagiosum, assembly GCF_037043375.1. Lineage (NCBI taxonomy): Eukaryota > Metazoa > Chordata > Chondrichthyes > Orectolobiformes > Hemiscylliidae > Chiloscyllium > Chiloscyllium plagiosum. The sequence goes on along the minus strand of NW_028270158.1, from coordinate 64,547,450 downwards.
ACCACAAGTATTTTAGTTTACATAGGAACAGAAGTCAGCATGTGAAGCCTACTCTGTCATTCAGCTAGACTGTGGCTGATCATCTAAATCATAGATTCATGGAATCCCAACAGTTCTGAAAGAGGCCATTCGGCCTATTGAATCTGAACAGACCCTAAGAAAAGCATCCTACCCTATCCCCACATTTCCCAGGGCTAATTTACCTAATCTGCACATCTCTAGACATTATGGGCAATTTAGCATGGCCAATCCACCTGCACATTTTTGGACTGTGGGAGAAAACCGGAGCACACAGAGGAAACCCACACAGACACAGGGAGAACGTGTAAACTCCACACAGACAATTGTCCGAAAGTGAAATCAAACCCAGGTCCCTGATGCTGTGAGACAGCAGTGCTAACCACTCAGCCATCTTTGTTTTTGAGCTTTGGAAACTGAACTCTTTAACAAACACAAATCAAAATGAATATAACAGAAGCACCGATAAAACAAATGAGCTCCTTCAAGAGAAAACAGCACACTAGACCAACTGGAACCAATTGCTCCAGAGTTTGATTCATAGCTGCCTAGTCAAACCTCTGCCTCATCCTGGGTGGGCTATCCATTGGAACTTCAAACAGAAGTAAAAATCTTTAACTCATTGCTGGTGGGAGAGCAGAAGAATCTAACTGTCCAGTGCATAAACTGAATAGGTGGAAGAGTAGAACTTTACCACAATGTAAACAATAAAATATGGTTTGTTGTATCTGAGAATCAGCTTTCAAGGCAGCAGACAATACCACCATATGGTGGTGCTGCTTTCCTTTCTCTTTCCTTCGTACATCTCATTTCCTTCCTTTGCCAGAACTAAAACGTTGGAAATTGTTGCATATACCATAATATAGAGTCTGCAACCCATCAAGGGGTAAGCTTACTGCTGCAATCCACTTTAATTGGAGAGATCTAGAGGCTTATTTGGTCTAGTGGGAGAGGAAAACCACTTCCTGGTTGATCTAGCAGAGACTGTTGTATTGAACAAATAGCTTATTACATATTAGTAAGTAACATGTTAGCAATTTATTTTCTAGTTACCAGTTACACTAGTATAATAGACACTGTTACAGAAACTTTGAGGAGGATCTGAATAGTAATTCCTTCAAATCCTAAGCTATTCTGCCCTCAAGTCCAAATGACATCCTCATAGTGGGTGGTCCTGAAGGAACTCCTCAGTATTAACCCTTTCAGATCATTAGACCCTTATAGAACAGAGTGGGCAATTTCTAAAGAAATTGTATCCCACATTAATTAGGGAGACCAAAATTGGGCACAGCACTCCAGATCAATGTGGCCTCTAAGCTGCATAATTGTACACACATGCAGCTGCTCCAAGATTCCACTTATAGCAATCAGCACTGATTCACCAATCAAGACACTGACTTCTGATTCTGGAACCGCTTCCGTCTTGGGAATTCAGAGGCTGGAAAGAAAATCATAGGGAATGCTGCTTCAGACGTACTCTCACAAAGGTCCTGTACAGTTTAGAAATATTTTTCTACATTTATACTCAATTTGCCTTGCAATAAAATGCAATTGCAATTGCCTTCCTAATTATTTGCTGATTTATGTGTAAGGTTACCCAGATCCTTCAGTATTACATTACTCGAAAGTTTCTCTCCTATTAAATTCTTCCTTCCTATTCTTCCTGTCAAGGTGGGCAACTTCACATCTTGTCACATTTGGTACATTTAACCTATGTATGTCACTTTGAAGACTTTATATTTATGTTGTTATGAAGAGCTGTGATCCAAATTTTTTCAAAAACATTATGTGGCCCCAGATCTTGAAATTTTTAAAATAAGGATACTTTGGTACAGAAAAGGTCCTGTGTATAATAGCAATAATGTTGAAGTTGGACGGAGACTGAAAAACTTTCAGAGACAGTGGTCCCGTTTTTGAGTGGCATGGCACTGTTGCACTTTGAACCGAGAGAGAATTTAATTTGACCTGAGCAACAGAACATTGCTCTCCCTTTTACTTTGCAACTTTTCTCAGCAAAGTGTATGAGTCGAAAACGCACCAGAAGCCATCTTTAGCAATCATGGGGAATTCTGAGCGAGTATTCGTTGGAATCTACCCCATCAGCCAACAAAATTCACACATTTTACAACTGTTCAAGGAACATGCTGCACTGCTAGCAGTTTATTTAAAAAATATTTGGATCACAGCTCTTCATAATAACATGGACACACAACCTTCAAAGGGACATACATACAAGTGGGTAAATCATGTTTTATCCATTTGGCATTATTTTAATTATTACTTGACCAAAGCATTTTAAAGTTAATGCTGTAGAATTTTCAGTTTCTTTTTGACGTGTGTTTTGTTTTAGAAAGGTATATATCCACATTAACATAATCAAAACTGTTTGTTAATAAACGTATCTTTGTTAGAGTAAGTTTGTTTTTGTATTTATTTGTTGTTGACTAAAAAAAAAACCTGGCTAACTTGATGCTTACACGGAACCTGAGATCTGAGACCAATATAATTGCCCATTTCATCAACTTGGTTAAATTTCAAATCTAGCGTGTCAAGTGGAGGAGTGGGACAAGGAAAAGGAACAGTGACTCCTCCAACCTCAACTGTAACAATAGATAGAGGGAGTAAATTAGAAGTTGATATAGGAAGGTGTAACAAGAATTTGCAGGGATGAAGTGAAGGTAATGTAAGCCTCAGCAACAGAAGGAAGGAAGGTATGAAGATAGCTTCCAGTACTGTCTGTTTATATTGGGCCCATCTAGACTTTGTTGACGCAACAGGTTGCCAACATTACTTATTCCACATTGTGGTGGACCACTGTACATGTGTGTAGATATATAAACTAGGCATCATAAACGTAGTACATATTTGTGCCAATAGGTCATATTATCAATTTTTCTTTATTAATGATCAAGTTTTCTATTCCTAATTTTAAGAAGAATCTTGCTTTGGCATCCTCTTCCGTGATGCCACTTGGTGAAAATCCATTGAAGTTTTTATCATTGGCTTTGATCAGAATTGCACACATGAAGAAATTTGGGATTATTTCCTGCTTTACCATATCCCATGCTTTCTTCAGGATATTCATTTCATCGGAGTTTTCACTGGATTCCGGGCAGGTGATTTTCTAATGGGCAAGCTACTTGCAATAAAAGCATTTTAACTTTTTAATTATATCTTGGTCCATTGGCTGAGGAACTGAAGTTGAATTGGGTGGGAGAAAAAACAATTGTATTGCTTTTAGTCTTTGAACATTTGGAGTGGGACATTTCTTTGAAATATTAAATGCCACAATATTTGGATTGTTTCAAATAGAAGACATTGAGGCAGAAATGATGACTGTTTGCCGATTTGCCAGTGTCAACATGAAGATAACAATGTGCAAAGTGCAAAGAGTGAAATTGATCAAAACTTTATTATATGGTTGACAAGGGCGAGATATCAACATATGTGAGGTCAAAATAAGTGGTAGCGCAGTATTCTAACAGGACATTTGTCAGACAGGAATGTGAACCTGAATAAAACAACTGCATTGCTATTACCACAGAGGATGGACTAGTGGCCTAGTCAATTTGCAGAATAGAGGAGGTAGACTGAGCAAACAGAGTGGAGGGAATAGCAATAGAGGGTCAAATGGAAGCCAGACAGGTAAGATGGCATCCAGGGAGAGGGAGTCAATAAGAAAGAGAAAACTTCAAAACATATATATATTCTTTAAGAAATCAGTGGTCCATTAAAAAAGGAAATTCAAGACAAGAGTCAATGGGTATAGGCAGGGAATCATAAATGTAAACATCATTAGGCATGATATTAAACTTTGTGAGCATTGATAATTTTTTTTAGCTTTCTCTTATTTTCTGTGCTCAACGTTTTTCATCCCTTTTGCAGCAGAATGGTCTTGAACAGTACCACTGAGGCCACAAAGTCATACAGTTACATAGCAGTTTTTTTTAAACATCTGAAGCAATTGTTAATTGCGATTTCTATTGTGGGGGGAAGAGATAACACAAGGCTGAAAATTAATTCATTGTAGATAATGAAAAAACAGCAAAAGGAGGAAGGCAGTTCGGGGGCTGAAAAATTATCAGCTGAAACATAACCACTACTAAAATTCACCGTACATTCCTGTTGGTTAGAAGGGAGAGGCAGGGCTGTCATGAGGCCCAGAGGAAGGAAGACGATTAGTGTTTACTTGTTCTTTCACAGGATGTGGACGTCGCTAGATGGGCGAGCACTCATTGCCTTCTTGAACTTCTGCAGTCCTTGTGGTGTGAGTAGACCCACAATGCCATGAGGGAGGCAATCCCCCGTGATTCTGACCCAACCAGCATTGAAAAAAAAGTGATATATTTCCAAGTCTGGATGATGTGTGGATTGGAGGGCAACTTGAAAAAATAATAAGAAATTAAATAGTTCATACTGTTTCAACCAGAGAAAAAAAATTACATTGCGTGTGTCACCAAGGCAGGATGAATCTGTAACAAGTAAAATATGAAACCCTTTACATTTAAAATTATAAAAGCAGCATCGAACAGGAATGGGTGTGACAGGAATTACAATAAGTTTCATTGTGGGCATATTTCATTTCAGCAGTTAAAATGAAAAACCTTTCACGTGTCCATGAATTTGATATGCAAACACTCAAACACATATGAATTCAGACATACACATGATGGAATTCAATGCTTTAACAAATGTAAGCATTCTACTTATGATACTTAGAATTGACAAGTTCCTTAGCCTAGGAGAAAGTGAGGACTGCAGATGCTGGAGATCAGAGCTGAAAAATGTGTTGCTGGAAAAGCGCAGCAGGTCAGGCAGCATCCAAGGAGCAGAAGAATCGACGTTTCGGGCATAAGCCCTTCTTCAGGAATAAGGAAGGTGTGCCAAGCAGGCTAAGTTAAAAGGTAGGGAGGGACTTGGGGGAGGGGCGTTGGGAATGCGATAGGTGGAAGGAGGTTAAGGTGAGGGTGATAGGCCGGAGAGTGGGTGGGGGTGGAGAGGTCGGGAAGAAGATTGCAGGTCAAGAAGGTGGTGCTGAGTCCGAGGGTTGGGACTGAGATAATGTGGGGGGAGGGGAAATGAGGAAGCTGGAGAAATCTGCATTTATCCCTTGTGGTTGGAGGGTTCCTAGGCGGAAGATGAGGCGCTCTTCCTCCAGGCATCATGTTGCCATAGTCTGGCAATGGAGGAGGCCAAAGACCTGCATGTGCTTGGTGGAGTGGGAGGGGGAGTTAAAGTGTTTAGCCACGGGCCGGTTGGGTTGGTTGCTGCGGGTGTCCCAGAGGTGTTCCCTGAAACATTCCGCAAGTAGGCGGCCTGTCTCCCCAATGTAGAGGAGGCCACATCGGGTGCAGCGGATGCAGTAAATGATGTGTGTGAAGGTGCAGGTGAATTTGTGACGGATATGGAAGGATCCCTTGGGGCCTTGGAGGGAAGTGAGGGGGGAGGTGTGGGCACAAGTTTTGCATTTCTTGCGGTTGCAGGGGAAGGTGCCGGGAGTGGAGGTTGGGTTGGTGGGGGGTGTGGACCTGACGAGGGAGTCGCAGAGGGAGTAGTCTTTCAGGAACGCTGATAGGGGAGGGGAGGGAAATATATCCTTGGTGGCGGGATCTGTTTGGAGGTGGCATAAATGACGAAGGATGATCCGATGTATATGGAGGTTGGTGGGGTGGTAGGTGAGGACCAGTGGGGTTCTGTCCTGGTGGCAATTGGAGGGGCGGGATTCAAGGGCGGAGGAGCAGGAAGTGGAGGAGTTGCAGTGGAGAGCATCGTCAACCACGTCTGAGGGGAAATTGCGGTCTTTGAAGAAGGAGGCCTTCTGGGTTTAGCCAGGTCGTTTGTTTTACTGAATTGATTAATGTTCCTATGCTGGGGAAATGTTAGATGGAGAGTAAAATCAACCATGTTCATGCTATTCTCCAGTGACAACTGTTGGAAGAAGTGCAAAGTTGAAAAGTGAGTAACAACTTGATAGCCTTGACTCCTTATCCAAACTCTGCAGTTCCTAATCATTGCTTAGACTCACATCCGTAGACGATCACTCGAATAGCGAGGCTGCCAGGAATGAGCAAAGGACAGATATTTGGAAAAGATACACAAACAAAAAACTGAGACAGGAGGGGAAATGACCATCTCTTCCTCTGTGTTGAGGAACTCCAGTAAGAAACAAAAAGCAGCTGATAATGCTATCTCCTCTGACCTTCCACTGACCTTCTCCTTTTAGTGTTTTCTCGCATTTTCTAAAGCATTGCACTGTACTAAAAGTCACAATCCCATAATCTACTTCCTCTTCGTTCATTCACTTTGACAGGTGACTTTTAACTGAGTTACTCCATCAATACCCAAACTGATCCTGTTCTGCTTATAATCTTGCAACATGTATACATGGCTCAACTTCACTAACAATTTAAATTTAATCTGAAAACTTCTTTATTTCTCTAAATTAATGCAGCAGAAAGGTTTTTATACCTCTTCACACAGTGTAATATTGTATGAGAAAGATATCTGATTTCCTAGCAGATCAACCCCTGATCTGCCACTGATCTGTCCACTGCTCTTCTTTATACTACAACCTCATAACCCCATCATCGGGCAATTCCAAAAAAGAATCAAAATGTTTACGAAGAATTTTTTTGTCATTTCATGTACTCATTTGGAAAGGCAAGGACTAATTAGGGATGGTCAACATGGCTTTGTGCATGTGAAATTGTGTCTCACTAACTTGGCTGAGTTTTTGAAGAGGTGACAAAGAAGATTGATTAAAGCAGAGCGGTAGACATTGTCTACATGGACTTCAGCAAAGCGTTTGTTAAGGTTCTGCTGGTAGACTGTTTCGTAAGGTTAGATCACATGGGATCCGGGGGAGCGAGCCAACTGGATACAAATTTGGCTTGAAGGTATCAGTGCTGGGTCCACTGCATTTTGTCATTTGTATAAATGATTTGGATGTGAATATAGGAGGTATAGTTAATAAGCTTGCAGATGACACCAAAATAAGTGGTGTAGCGGATAGTGAAGAAGCTTATCTCAGAGTACAATGGGATCCGAATCAGATGGGCTAATGGGCCGAGGGGTGGCAGGTGAAGTTTAATTTAGATAACTGTGAAGTGTTTCATTTTGGTAAAGCAAAACTTATACAGTTAACGGTAAGGCCCTGGGGTGTGTTGCTGAACAAAGAGACCTAGGGGTACAGATACATAATTCTTTTAAAGTATAATTTCAGGTAGATAGGGGATGAAGAAGGTAGGAGAAAGTGGGTACTGCAGATGCTGGAGATTAGAGTTAAGATTAGAGTAATGCTGGAAAAGCACAGCAGGTCAGGCAGCATTGAGGAAAATCGACGTTTAGGCAAAAGCCCTTCATCAGGAATGAGAGTGGGAACCTCGAGGGTGGAGAGCTAAATGGGAGGGGGTGGCGTTGGCGGGGAGGTAGCTGAGAGTGCAATAGATGGATGGAGGTGGGGGTAAAGATAATAGGTCGGAGAGGAGGGTGGAGCAGATAGGTGGGAAGAAAGATGGACAGTTGGGGCAGGTCATGAGGACTTCACCAGTTTCCTCATTTCTCCTCCCGCACCTTACCCCAGTTTCAACCTTCTAGTTCAGCACCATCCTCATGACCTGTCCCACCTGTCAATCTTCCTTCCCACCGATTCGCACCAACCTCCTCTTCTACCTATCACCTTCATCCCAACCTCTATCCACTCTCAGCTACCTCCCTCCCCCCCCAGCACTACGCCCCTCCCATTTATCTCTCCACCCCTGAGGCTCCCAGCCTCATTTCTGATTCAGGGCTTTTGCCCAAAACATCAATTTTCCTGATCATCGGATCCTGCTTGACCTGCTGTGCTTTTCCGGCACAACTCTAATGGTTAAGAAGGTATTTGACACGCTTGTCATTATTGGTCAGTGCATTGAGTTGGAGTTGGAATGTCATGCTGCGAATGTACAGGACATTAGATGAGGCCACTTTTAGAATACTGTGTACAATTCTGGTCACCCTCCTTTTGGACTGATGTTGTTAAACTTGAGAGGATGCAGAAAAGATTTACAAGGATGTTGCCAGGGCTGGGGGAGGGGGTGAGGGGCTTTGAGTTATAGGGAGAGACTAAACAGGCTGGGGCTTTTCTCCCTGGATTGTTGGAGGCTAAGGGGTGATCTTTTAGTAGTTTATAAAATCTTGAGGGACATGGGTAAGGTGAATAGCCAAGGTCTTTTTCTTAGGGTGAGGGACTGCAAAACCAGACGGCATAGGTTTAAGATGGCAGGGGAAAGATTTAAAAAGGACCTGGGAGCTAACATTTTCACGCAGAGGGTGGTGCATGTATAGAATGAGCTGGCAGAAGAAATGGTGCAGGCTGATACAATTACACCACTCAAAAGGCATCTGGATGGGTACATGAATATGGAGGGTTTACAGGCAAATGGATCAAATGCTGGCAAATGAGACAAGGTCAGATTGGGATGTCTGGTCGTCATGAAAAAGTTGGATTGAAGGGTCTGTTTTTGTGTTGCAAGACTATCACTTTATGTGATCATTTTAATTTTTGAAAGAAGGTAAGACACTTCTTTACTGTTCAAAAGAGGAAAAAGGCCTACAATTGGATATCACTTTTCAAACTGAGAACATCCTGAAGCACTTTAAAGCGAATGTTAAGGTGTAGACATTGGTGAAATAAAAGTAACAATCTGGTAACTGCTAGAAAATATTTATATTTGTGATATTGGTTAAGGGATAAATGTTTTCCAGGGCAGTGGAAGAACTCCCCTGCTTTTTTTAAAATTTAAGAGGGAAGGCAGCATTTTAACTGAAGAGACATTGTGAGGGGAGATTGCACCTTCGGTGGGAGTGGAGAGCTACAAACCTCCAGATTCCTTTTCATCGAAAGGAGTTTACTTGTCCTCTCAATCCTAAATCAATGTTGAAGGTATCTGTCAGAAGTCACATGAAACCAGGCTATAGTCCAACCGGTTTATTTGAAATCCCAAACATTTGGAGCACTTAACGTGACAAAGGAGCAGTGGTCTGAAAGCCTGTGATTTCAAATAAACCTGTTGGACTATGATCATGTGACTTCTGATTTTGTCCACCCCAGTCCAACACTGGCCCCTCCACATTGAAGGTATGTGCGTGGGAAGTTGCACTACTTTGGAGAGGAAACAAGATTAGAGTGGTGCTGGAAAAGCATAGCAGGTCAGGCAGCGTCCGAGGAGCAGGAAAATCGACGTTTTGAGCCCTTCATCAGGAAAAACGTCGATTTTCCTGCTCCTCGGATGCTGTCTGACCTGCTGTGCCTTTCCAGCACCACTCTAATCCTGTCTCTGATTTCTAACATCTGCAGTCCTCACTTTCAGCTACTTTGAAGAGAAGTCATTCTGCTCTGTCGACTCTCTGGTTTTGGCCATATAACGTGAGAAAGTGTTGATTCCAGTTCTGAGAAAAATCAAACCAAAGATTACTTTTAGGTCACACTCCCATATCCAGTAACTAACTATGAACCAGCACCTATAAATGCTTGCGATCAGGGTGATAGCCTGGCCTTTGAATAACTGTCAGTCTGTGGTTAGAAAGAAGAAAGTCAAGGACAAGAAAATAATTCTTAAGACAAAGGTACAGAAATGCCTACTATTTTGTCACGCATACGGAACATAAATCACTCCCTGTCACATAAAAGACAGCCGCAATTCTCAGACGCTTGGCTCAATGCTCGGATAAATAGATTAGAAGCCTCAGGGTGAATTTTCTATCTCCTCTTCTTCACTGTGGGAAAGGTCTGACACTTCGCCACAGCAATGTAGCAGAGATCAATAACTCAGTATGTGGATCATGAACAAATATCTCTGTGGCAGATCACCATGGGACTCCAGTGTAGTTTGACCTCCATTCAGACTCAAATTTAGTCAAATTATTAGATCAAGGAGTGCGGCCTGCAGTGTTCAATGATCTCTCTGACCTTATTAGTTCTAGAATTGTATTTTAACATTCAGTTATTTGTTTTAACCTATGAAGATAATAAATGGCTACATTTGCTCCACAGATGATTTTTTTTTGTTTTTTTTTAATTTGTGGAATGTGGGTATCACTGACTAGGCCAGCATTTTTTGCCCATCCCTAACTTTGGGAGGAGATCTTGCACTGCAACCTCTACCACTTCGAAAGACAAGGGCAACAGTTACATGGGAATGCCACCCCCTGCAAGTTTCTCTCCCAGTTCCGCACCATCTTGACTTCACAGAACTATTATGGCACACAAGGAGGCCATTTGGCCCATCGTGCCAGCTCTGGCTCTTCAAATGAAAAACAAACGACTCTTCAAACAACTTGGAACTATGACAACACTTGTTCATTGTTGCTTGGTCAAAATTCTGGAACTCCCTCAAAAATGGTGTGCCGACAGCCTGAGAACTGCAGTGGTTTAAGAAGTCATCACCACATTGCCAAAGGATGAGCAATAAATGCTGGCCAGCCAAAATCCCATGAGTGACTGAAAAAACACATGGCAGCAGCTGCTGTAAAAGGGGCATGTTTTCAGTATGGACTCTCTCTGCTGGTGCTGATGAGAATTTCTGATTTAGACAGTACTGCTTTGGCTGAGAAAATCCCTGAACCATAACACTACCTGGTAAACACCCCCAAAATTAAATGGGCAACATGTTGTCTGTTCTGGGAGTGAATCCAACACAGATTTGAAGATTCAGACTGTAGTATACTTTTGAACACTGTAACTTGCTAAAGAATTGTTTTCATAATGATCATGTTTTGTTTAACTGGTACTTCCTTTACTCTCTCTTCCTCTGTCTAACTGATTAGATACAGTGTGGAAACAGGCCTTTCGACCCAACAAATCCACACTGCCCCTCCAAGGAGAAACCCACCCACACCCATTCTCCTACCCTATATTTACCCCTGACTAACACTGTGGGCAATTTAGCATGGCCAATTCATTAGACTTGCACATTTTTGGACTGTGGGAGGAAACCAGAGTGCTCAGAGGAAACCCACACAGACACAGGGAGAATGTGCAAACTCCACATAGACAGGCAGGAATCAAACCCAGGACCCTGGTGCTGTGAGGCAGCAGTGCGAACCACTGAGCCACAGTGCCACCATGGTGCAGCAGCCTTCTGACTACTAAAATGTATTTTAATTTTATGTTGACTATTCCCTGTTAAGTTAAAGCCTTAATCTAGATAAACAATTTGAACTTTTCTTCAATTATCACTGTCTAAGGCCTTCACTGTGATAAAATGATACAAGAAAATAAGATGTTTTATTCGTGACAAAAACCATGCTCCTATCAGCTGTTAAATACGTCAAATTTCCTCACAAAAAGCCATTTGCCTAATTTAAATACAGTATATTTCATGCTTATTTTCAAACATGTTGATTCAGTTCAGGTCAGTGAGTCATTCTACCAGATCATCCAAATAACCACACATTTTCCACTGTTAATATTATGGGTTAACCTGCCTTTAGGGAGTTCTATGGTGTAGCAGCCTTCTGACTACTAAAACACAGATTGCGAACCTGGGCAAACAGCGAGGAATGCTGGGTAGATTGGCCAAATAAAATTCTGACGTCACAAAACCAAGAGACCAGACACAAGCATGAGGGGGGATGAATAGGGTAAATAGACAAAGTCTTTTCTCTGGGGTGTGGGAATTCAGAACTAGAGGGCATAGGTTCAGGGTGAGAAGGGAAAGATATAAAAGGGACATAAGGGGTAACTTTTTCACACAGAGGGTGGTGAGTGTATGGAAAGAGCTGCCAAAGTGGTGGAGCCTAACACAATTGCAACAGTTAACAGGAATCTGGATGGGTACATGAATAGGAAGGGTTTGGAGGGATATGGGCCAAGTGCTGGCAAATGGGACTAGATTAGGTTTGGATATCTGATCGGCATGTACATCTCTATGACTCTGAGACATGGTATACGACTGATAGGGTATCCTTCATCGTCCAGTACTTCCCAGGAGCAGAGAAACTACACCATGTCTTCACAGCCTGCAACACATTATCGATGATGATGAGCACGTTGCCAAGATCTTCCCTGCACCTCCAGGTGTCATCTTTAAACAACCGCCAACAATTAAACAGAACATTGTTTGCAGCAAACTGCCCAGCCTTCAGGACGACCACAACCCTGTACAACCCTATCATGTCAACCACTGCAAGATGTATCAGAGTATCAACATGGATACTACCATTAAACAAAGGGACATCACCCACCATAAGTGCGACAGGTACTCATACGGCTTGGCCAGCATTATCTAGCTCATACGCTGCAGGCAATGATGCTCTGAGACACAGTATATTAGCGAAACCAAGCAGATGTTATGACAATGGATGAATGGACACTGCACAAGAATCACCAGACAGGGATGTTTCCTTCCAGTCAGGGAATAGTCAAGGACATTTGGCCTTCGATCTTCGGGTGATCATCCTTCAAGGTAGACTTTGGGATACGCAACAAAGCAGGGTTGTCAAGCAGACATTGATAGTTTACTTCAGTAACCATGAAGTTGGCCTCAACCGGGATCTTGGGTTCATGTCACACTACAGGTAACCCCATTACACTATATCCTCTCATGCACACACGCTCACACACAAGCACATATAAACACACATATATACACTCATGCGCTCACACTCTCACAGGCATACAAACACACTGTCTCTCCCTCACAGACACACATCCATGCAAACACACATATCAGTCTCTAGGGTGAATTTGCATTTGCAGATTTGTATTTGCAGATACATTCTAATTTGTTCAAAAAGCACACAATCTGTAGGCAGTCAGTCCGTGTGACGTTTTATCAATTCCTACTTTGGAAGTAGAATCAGTCTGACTCAATGTTGGGATACAGACAGACTCTCACCCCACACCTCTAATGCATTGTCTGAGCTGTCACTTTTTTTATACTGATAAAACCTCAGGTTATGTCAGGACTGTGACTTGAAAGAAGTTCTGGGATTTACATATTAATCAATCAAAACCTGCATCCCCATTCTAAGTAATTAAAGACTTGACAGTAATCTAGGTTTGTTCAATACATCACATCGGTTGTTTGATACTTTGATCTTTTACTATAAATTCTCTGTCCTATGATTCTGCCAACTAGTTACCTGGGTAGAGGCTAAAAAATACTGCAGATGCTGGAATCCAGAGTAGACAGGCAGGAGGCTTCAGGTCCTGAAGAAGGGTTACACTTGAAATGTTGACTTCTCCACCTCCTGATGCTGCCTGACTTGCTGTATTCTTCCAGCCTCCTGCCTGTCCACGAGCTACCCGATGAAGGAGCAGCTCTCCGAAAGTTTGTACTTTCTAATAAATCTGTTGGACTATAATCTGGTATTGTGCGATTTTTAACTAAATATATTAGCATAGTGTGAAGGGCATATCCTCTCAACAGTCATCCTAGACAGACATATCACACCAACTAAACAAAGAAGGGTTATATATTAGCAACAAGAAGCAGACACACAAAAAAAAATTAGTGATTAACAAAGCCATCTAAATTTTCAGAAGCCATTAATCAGAATCTCCTGATTGACTAAAGCTATAGAACTATCCAGAAGCTAGTGGAAAAAATGTAAAAATAGAACTTGTCTATAGATCGGCACGGTGGGCGGCACGGTGGCACAGTGGTTAGCACTGCTGCCTCACAGCGCTAGAGACCCGGGTTCAGGTGACTGACTGTGTGGAGTTTGCACATTCTCCCCGTGTCTGCGTGGGTTTCCTCCGGGTGCTCTGGTTTCCTCCCACAGTCCAAAGATGTGCAGGTTAGGTGAATTGGCCATACTAAATTGCCCGTAGTGTTAGGTAAGGGGTAAATGTAGGGGTATGGGTGGGTTGCGCTTTGGCGGATCGGTGTGGACTTGTTGGGCCGAAGGGCCTGTTTCCACACTGTAAGTAATCTAATCTAATCAAGAAGAGACCTTCTGAGGCATGGCAGAAGGCAGAGACCTGCTGATGCAATAAAGAAAGAGGAAGAGAGAAAGCAGCTTTGTAGTCCCACAGACAGAGACAGAGCCAGAGCGAGAGGGTAACTGTGTACATGTACAAGAGACTCAGGAAGTATTGAAAGCTTAAGAGGCTGAACAGAATTAGAGGTAGCATGTAGGGAAAGATCACTGTCTAAGGTCTTTCTGCTTAAGTTAAATGGGGTCTGTTCAGTTATTGGATGCTCCCAGTGCCTCAAAGGTATGTAAATATAATATTGTACAAGTAAGAAATGCCTTTGGTTTGTTTCTTGGATAGAGTGAAATGCCAATATTTGTTTGCTCCTTCATAAGCTTTGCCATTGTTGTCTGGTCTAGGTACAGAACCTAATTGCTTTAGTGATTGTATATCAAGATATTTTTATGAATAAAGTACATTTTTGAAATAAAAAGATGTAATAAGTATTGTTTAGTATTAAAGGCTTGTAACTTGTTTTCTAATAAATTTGAGATCTTTTGCATTGGACTTGCTTGTGTTCGGAATGTTTTGACTGCTTCAGTATTGCGGAAGTGAAGAAGGCGTTTGGTATGCTTTTCGTTATTGGTCAGAGTATTGAGTACAGGAGTTGGGAGGTCATGTTGCGGCTGTACAGGACATTGGTTCGGCCACTGTTGGAATATTGCAAGCAATTCTGGTCTCCTTCCTATCGGAAAGATGTTGTGAAACTTGAAAGGGTTCAGAAAAGATTTACAAGGATGTTGCCAGGGTTGGAGGATCTGAGCTACAGGGAGAGGCTAAACAGAGGCTGTTTTCCCTGGAGCGTCAGAGGCTGAGGGGTGACCTTATAGAGGTTTACAAAATTATGAGGGGCATGGATGGGATAAATAGACACAGTCTTTTCCCTGGGGTTGGGGAGTCCAGAACTAGAGGGCATGGGTTTAGGGTGGGAGGGGAAAGATATAAAAGAGACCTAAGGAGAAACTTTTTCACGCAGAGGGTGGTACGTGCATGGAATGAGCTGCCAGAGGATGTGGTGGAGGCTGGTACAATTGCAAAATTTAAGAGGCATTTGGACGGTTATATGAATAGGAAGGGTTTGGAGGGATATGGCCGGGTGCTAGTAGGTGGGACTAGATTAGGTTGGGATATCTGGTCGGCATGGATGGGTTGGATCAAAGGGTCTGTTTCCATGCTGTACATCTCTATGACTCTATGACTTTCTAAATACATGACATTCAGGTCAGAGTTGTCTAACTTGTTAAAAGAGGGACTAGGCAACAATGTCAAAGCTTTTCAATTTGTGATTGATGTTGAGAAACATGCTACACCTTTCACTCACTGTTCACAGAACATGGTGATTGAGTCCCACTTGATTTTGAAAGTACAACATTTATCCTGTTCCCTGTGAACATGATGGATACACCTTGGATGCTACTCCAACTTGTAGACATTGAAAAAACTCGCAGATTTGATTCTTCTGCCGTGCTGTTAATGGGACTATTGTTTATTCAATCCCTTGGTTAAAAAAAAGGAGGAACATTTGTCTTTCACTGCAATTGTTGCCAGAGGGGCACATGGTTAAGTATCGGGGAGGGGAGGAACTACTGAGCTTTACCTGTTTAGAAGACAACTCCACAGATAATTGTGTAGGCCAAGATTGAGAATATAACTAAATTGTGAACACCTGTTTGTGACAAATTGCTGGGAACCAGGGAGGATGCTGGTTCACTGTTCCATAACTTACTATTCTAAAAACAATTTGGAAAACTAGATTTTAAAAATTGCTAAACGTCGAATAGAGTTGATGAGATCTCCTGGGAGCTGCCATCTGTTAAGTGCAACAAAGCAAAGGATTATTCTCTTGGTCTGGTACCAGGCTAGTAACTGCAGAGTTTTTCTTTAACTGCATTAATTACAATCCCCAACCTTGCGGTGAAAAATTAGCGATGTTTTGAGTTTGAACTTTGAACTGTTGCAGCAACATTGGGGAAAAGTACCTTTCAGCACTTCTTTTTTGGCAATAAATATTAGCCCTGATTGTATTAGTGCCAAAGATCCATTCCAGTGAGATAGTATTCCTAACAGAAAACACATTACATTGCTTGTTGCAGTGGATTGTGTACTCTGCTACCCTGAGAATCCTCCTGAGCCTCACAAATCCTGTGCTGTTTACAAATAAACAATTTAACGTGCTGAACCTGCTGGGAGCAGTCAGGCAACAGCTGATCAGAGAGAATGTTTCCCTTAGGAACATTATAATTTGTTCATCCTGCGAGAGTCTTACCCCAAGCAATTAGAACACAGTGAATTTTTAATCTGAACTCTATTTGTCCACTCTAACTCATCATAGTGGGCGGCACGGTGGCACAGTGGTTAGCACTGTTGCCTCACAGCGCCAGAGATCCAGGTTCAATTCCCACCTCAGGCGACTGATTGTGTGGAGTTTGCACGTTCTCCCCGTGTCTGCGTGGGTTTCCTCCGGGTGCTCCGGTTTCCTCCCACAGTCCAAAGATGTGCAGGGTCAGGTGAATTGGCCATACTAAATTACCTGTAGTGTTAGCTGGAAATGTGTTGCTGGAAAAGCGCAGCAGGTCAGGCAGCATCCAGGGAACAGGAGAATCGACGTTTCGGGCATAAGCCCTTCTTCAGAACACTACCCGTAGTGTTAGGTAAGGGGTAAATGTAGGGGTATGGGTGGGTTCGCTTTGGCGGGTCGGTGTGGACTTGTTGGGCCGAAGGGCCTGTTTCCACACTGTAATGTAATCTGTAATCTGTAATAACGGGCCAATCATAGCAGCCAAAAGGCACAGTGGTTCAGTGGTTAGCACTGCTGCTTCACAGCACTAGGGTCTCAGGTTCAATTCCAGCTTTGGGCAACTGTCTGTGTGGAGTTTGCATATTTTCTCCACATATGTGTGGGTTTCCTCCCACAGTCCAAAGATGTGCAGTCAGGTGAATTGGCTATGTTAAATTGCCCATAGTGCATTCGTCAGAGGGAAATGGGTCTGGGTGGATTACTCTTTAGAGGGTTGGTTGGGCTGAAGGGCCTGTTTACATACTGTAGGGAATCTAATCTAATCACTGCAAGAGTTCATTTATGGCAGTGAACCAGGCCCAACCATCGTCTGCCAATACTTCATCAATTACCTTAATGACCTCTGCGAAAAAGTCAGAAAGTAGGATGGTTACTGATAGCTGTGTGCTGTTCAATGTCATTGATAACTCTTGAGATAAAGAATTGTGCTCTTATGATTTAAAATTTAGGCTTGGGCTGATTAATGGCAAGTAACAATTATGCTACATAACTACCAGGTAATGAAAGTCCAATTATCTCCCCTTGGCATCCAATGTCCATTATCATCACTGAAGTTTAGGGGAGATATATGGGGAAAGTTCTTCACGCAGACGGTGGTGGGTGCCTGGAATGCATTGCCAGCAGAGATGGTAGGGCAGGAACCGGATACCATCAGTAAAGATGTATCTAGACGGATACATGAACGGGCAGGAAGCAAAGGGATACAGATCCTGAGAAAATAGGCAGCTGGTTTAGATAGAGGATCTGGATCGGCGCAGGTTTGGAGGGCCATAGGGCCTGTTCCTGTGCCGTAAAGTTCTTTGTTCTTTGAATCTCAGAACAATGAACAGCCTTACAATTACCATTAGATAGAAAGCCAACTGGACCTGTAGCATTATAAATCTGGCTACAGCTACTAATGAATCTCCTGACTAGACAAAGTCTTTTCAGTGCGAAAAATTGAGACTGCAGATGTTGGAGTTTCAGAGTCAAAACGTGTGATGTTGGAAAAGCACAGCAAGTCAGGCAGCATTCGCGGAGCAGAAGAGTCGACATTCGGGCATAAGCCCTTCATCAGGAATGTGGGGTGAGGGGCAAGGGGACTGAGAGATAAATCGGAGTGGGGATGGGGCTGGGCGAAGGTGACTTTGAAGGCGATAGATAGATGAAGGTGGGGGGTGATGATGATAGGTTGGAGTGGAGAGTGGAGCTGATGGGGGAAAGGAAGATGGACAGGTAAGACAGTTCAAGAGGCTGGTGCTGGATCTGGGATAAGATGGGAGGAGGGGAGATGAGGAAACTGGTGAAATCAACATTGATGTCATGCGGTTGGAGGGTCCCAAGGAGGAAGATGAAGTGTTCTTCCTCCAGGTGTCAGCTGGCTTGGATTTGGAAGAATACAAATCCAAAAGCGCTCAAGAAATGCCACACTATCTAGGACATTTGATCCCATCTACCATCAATGCACAGTCTACAAGATGCATGGCAGCAACCCAAAGGTTTTGTCAACAGGACCTTCCAAATCTGTGACCTCCATCATTAGAAAGATAGCAGAAACCAATAGATGTATGGCAACACAACCATATGTAAGTTCCATTCCTAGTCACCCCATTTTGACAGTTACTTATCTGTCACTGAGTCAAAATCTCAGATCACCCTAATAGAACTTCTCCATATGGTCTGTCCTGTTCAAAAAGCTGTCCTCTTGCTATCTTTCTCAACAGAAACAAGGGATTGACACTAAAGACTGATCATTCCAGCAAAGTGAGACAATTGATTACAATTAATATTTAAATGCACCCTTATAGCTTAGAGAAGTCAAATGAAGCTATGAGCATTTTCATCGTATATGATGGGAACTGTGACCAGCACTGTAGAATGATGAGATACGTTTCCATTCCCAGGGGAAGCTAGGTAAAAATGTAACTAGTAATCAATATTCTTTTCCTACAATGACCATGGAGGAAAGCAAGCCGGAAGTTTGAGTTGCCATGGAAATCAGCAGACCTGAGGTTGAGATTGAGATAAGAAAGGGGCCCTATTGGGTTGAGAATTATAAACTGTGCTGAAAGTTTTGCGTTTGCATTTGCAGAGATGCTACCCTGGGTAACCAGGCGAAGCTTGTCCCCAGCAGATATTTGAATGAAATCTGTATTAATGGTACCCAAGACTCAACGGTGGCTGTTTTAAAATCACAACTCCAGTAATGCCCACCTCCAAAAATAAATTAGTCTAACAAAACTCTATCAATCTACACTTGGAAAAATATCATATTAACAAAGTTTCAAAACAGTTGTTTTTGTGGGGTGGGGTATTTGGAGGATGTAAGAGAGTTTGTGGTGTCCACTAGACTTTGTGTGAAGAAGCCTTTCCTGATATTAACCCTGAATGGCCTGGCTCTAATGTGATGCATTTCTGGATTCTGTCCTTATCTCAAAAATAATGCAGCTCCATTCAGTATTTTGTCAAATATCTTAATCATCTTAACACCTTAATTAGAAGATTCTTTAATGTTCTGTACTGAATGCACATTTAGAACATATAATTATGCTCATAATTTAACCCATCTTACCTTGCTAACACTCTAGTGAATCGGCATTATACTAGCACTAATGGCTAATACACCCTACTCAAGGTGTGATACTGATAACTGAATATAGTATTCTACCTTGGTTCCAATCAAAATTTTATGTAATTAACTTCCTATTTTAGCCTTCAAAACTCCATTTTGAATTGTGCAAAACATGATGATCCAACATTGAGAACCAAGAGAGTGTCTGAGGGGACATGAATACGTATGCATTATGTGTACACTTATGTACATCAAATACATAATTCTGGACTCAGCATGATGGCGGCAATTCTGTAGGACTGTTGTGGACAGCTCTGCCTAACAGCCAAGGCATACCGGTGTTTTTTCCCATCCCTGGCCAACTTATGTGTGGAAATATTAGTTTAAAACCTTACAGAACACATATTTGTTAATATTTGGGAGTGGGAAGGATACCAAAGGATAAAGGAGCAAGCAAACAGCGGCAGGGAGGACTCTCCCCTGCAGCACCTACGACACCAGAGACTGCAGCAACAGCAGACTCTCCTGAACCCCCCGGGTACCTGACAGACTCACAGGAATTGGCTGCGGCGATGGAGAGACTTACCTTAAAAGCTGCCGCTGCAATTGAGGACATCTGTGGGGAGATTCGTGCCCAGGTGCAATCTATCACATCCACGCTGCAGAAGCACGAGCAGGATATCCAGGGTCTTGGGGAGAGGCTGGAGGAGGTGGAGGGTCGGAACTAAGGCCTCGGAAGCTGTAATGGAAACCTCATCCAGTCGGATCCAGGTGCTGGAGCGAGAGGTGCAGGCCTTGCAAAACCATATCGATGACCTCGGAAAATCGAGGTGGGAGGATAAATCTCTGAAGGTGAGGAAGGTGAGCAGTCAGGTGAGCAGTCAGTTTCTTTGAAAGCTGGCTGCCGAAGTTTTTGGGCCTTCACATGGAGTCCAGCAGGCTGCAGATTGAAAGGGCGTATCAGGTTACAGTGCACAGGTCAGGGCCGGTGCAGCATCCCCACCCGGTCCTAGTGCACTTCCACTCATATAAGGACAAGCTAAATGTCATAGAAACTTCCAGATCCCTAGGTAAAGATCCGCAGGCACTGCTGTACAAGGGGTCAAAAATCATGTTTTTCCAGGATTTTTCAGCAGCTGTAATCGGAAAGAGGAAGTCCTTCGATGAAGTTAAAAAGAGGCTGAGTACTGAGCATCCAGTACTCCATGAGATACCCCATAGTACTTCGTTTCAGCCATGAAGACTCAGTTTATACATTTGACTCGGCAGATAAGGCTAAAAACTTTGTGGACACTTTAAAATAGACGGACTGGCCTGAAGAACATGGTTAATGTTTGTTCTCTTTTCAATTTCTCCCCATGTTTTCCTTTCCTTTGTTTGATTCCTTTCTTTCTCATTAATAATTTCCTTTTTAGAAAGGGGGGAAAAGACTTTGGAATAAGTTGTTCCTTTTTTTTTGATAACTGAATTTTCTGATGGAAAATTTTGTGGATGTTCTTTGTTGTCTCTCTCCCTTTTTCTTGTTGTTCTGCTTCTCTTTTAGTCACAAGTAGGGGTGTAATGAAGCCAGGGATGGGTGGACAATAGACAATAGGTGCAGGAATAGGCCATTCTGCCCTTCGAGCCTGCACCACCATTCAATATGATCATGGCTGATCATCTTTAATCAGTATCCTGTTCCTGCCTTATCTCCATAACCCTTGATTCCACGATCCTTGAGAGCTCTATCCAACTCTTTCTTAAATGAAACCAGAGACTGGGCCTCCACTGCCCTCTGGGGCAGAGCATTCCACACAGCCACCATTCTCTGGGTGAAGAAGTTTCTCCTCATCTCTGTCCTAAATGGTCTACCCCGTATTTTTAAGCTGTGTCCTCTGGTTCGGCACTCACCCATCAGCAGAAACATGTTTCCTGCCGCCAGAGTGTCCAATCCTTTAATAATTTTATATGAATCAATCAGATCCCCTCTCAGTATTCTAAACTCAAGGGTATACAAGCCCAGTCACTCCAGTTTTTCAGTGTAAGGTAATCCCGCCATTCCAGGAATTGACCTCGTGAACCTACGTTGCACTCCCTCAATAGCCAGAATGTCTTTCCTCAAAATTGGAGACCAGAACTGCACACAGTACTCCAGGTGTGGTCTCACCAGGGCCCTGTACAGCTGCAGAAGAACCTCTTTGCTTCTATACTCAATCCCTCTTGTTATGAAAGCCAGCATGTTATTAGCCTTCTTCACTACCTGCTGTACCTGCATGCTTACCTTCATTGACTGGTGTACAAGAACACCCAGATCTCTCTGTACTGCCCCTTTACCTAAATTGATTCCATTTAGATAGTAATCTGCCTTCCTGTTCTTGCCACCAAAGTGGATAACCATACATTTATCCACATTAAACTGCATCTGCCATGCATCTGACCACTCACCTAAGCTGTCCAGGTCACCCTGTAATCTCCTAACATCCTCATCACATTTCACCCTGCCATCCAGCTTAGTTCCATCAGCAAATTTGCTAATGTTATTGCTAATACTATCCTCTATATAATTAACATATATAGCAAAAAGCTGCGGTCCCAGTACTGATCCCTGCGGTACCCCACTGGTCACTGCCTGCCATTCCAAAATGGAGCCATTTATCGCTACTCTTTGTTTCCTATCAGCCAACCAACTTTCAATCCAAGTTAGTACTTTGCCCCCAATACCATGCACCCTAATTTTGCTCACTAACCTCCTATGTGGGACTTTATTAAAGGTTTTCTGCAAGTCCAGGTACACTACATCTACTGGATCTCCCTCGTCCATCTTCAGAGTTACATCCTCAAAAAATTCCAGAAGATTAGTCAAGCATGATTTCCCCTTCATAAATCCATGCTGACTCTGACCTATCCTGTTACTACTATCCAGATGTTTCGTACTTTCATCCTTTATAATAGACTCCAGCATCTTTCCCACCACTGAGGTCAGACTAACTGGTCTATAATTTCCTGTTTTCTCTCTCCCACCTTTCTTAAAAAGTGGTACAACATTAGCCACCCTCCAATCCACAGGAACTGATCCCGAATCTATCGAACTCTGGAAAATAATCAGTGCTCATCCTGACTTTGTCTTTTGATTTAAGGATCATCTCCTTGTTTTTTTCTGGCCTAAGACTGGGGCACAGTCCAGGTTTGAAGGACCTGTAAAGGAGGGGATGGGTAGGGTGAGTGCCCCCTATGGGCAGGGGAAGAGTCTTCCATTCAAGGTTCTATAGTTGTTTATAGTTATGATAGAGTAGTTTTTGTATATATAGTTTTTCGATTCTGAGTCTTTATTTACTTATGCTCGGCACTTTGTAAGCAGGGCTCTCCCTTCAAGGGGTTCAAGGGTGTCTGACAGGGGATATGGTTAAGTGTCTTATTAAATGGTGCACCTGGAACATTGAGGGAAGTCATTCGCCTATTAAAAGGAAAAAAGTACTTTCTAGCCTTAAGAGGGAAAGGGTTGATATGGCTTTATTGCAGGAAACCCATCTTGATGATGGGGAACACCTGAAATTACAACAGGGGGGTTATGACCAGGTGTACTTTTCATCCTTTACTACTAAAAGTAGGGGAGTGGCGGTACTTATCCAGAAAAATCTTCCATTCACATTATTAGAGCAGGTGAAAGATGAGCAGGGACGGTTTGTGATACTTAAAGCCCTGATACATGGGGAGGAATATGGCATTTTAAATGTCTACTGTCCTCTGGCGCATCCCCTCAAATTTTTGATTAGTGCTTTCTCGAAGTTTAGATTAGATTAGATTACTTTAGATTAGATTAGATTAGATTAGATTAGATTAGATTAGATTAGATTACTTACAGTGTGGAAACAGGCCCTTCGGCCCAACAAGTCCACACCGACCCGCCGAAGCGCAACCCACTCATACCCCTACATTTACCCCTTACCTAACACTACGGGCAATTTAGCATGGCCAATTCACCTGACCTGCACATCTTTGGACTGTGAGAGGAAACCGGAGCACCCGGAGGAAACCCACGCAGACACGGGGAGAATGTGCAGACTCCACACAGACAGTCACCTGAGGCAGGAATTGAACCCGTGTCTCTGGCGCTGTGAGGCAGCAGTGCTAACTGCTGTGCCACCGTGCCGCCCAGCAGTTGCCTGCTTTTGGAACACGGCACATTATTATAGGGGGGATTTTAATTGTCTTTTGGATCCGGCAGTGAACAAAATGCCTTGTGGGCCCCCAATTATTTCTTTGCAGGCCAAACAGGTGTTTGACTTATGCGAGGAGTTGGGGCTGGTGGATATTTGGAGATGTCTTCACCCTAGACAGAGGCTGTTTGAATATGGGATAGGCCAGGGAAGTATTTAGCATACCTGACTAGGAAAAAGATGCTCCCCAATCCATTACTACAATCAGAGACAGCGCCGGGGTCCTTACATACGATGCTAAAAAGATTAATGAGGCTTTTCGGAGATTTTACTCTGAATTGTATCGGTCTGAAGGTTCGAAGACAGGAGTGCTAAAATGGAGATCTTTTTTTAAGAACGTGGACCTCCCAGGGGTAACCTTGGAACAGGCCTCTCTCCTTAATGCCCCCTTGACAGTTCAGGAAATACAGGAGGCAGCTAGGCAACTTCAGAGTGAGAAAGCGCCTGACCCTAATGGTCTTCCGGGTGAGTTTTATAAGGGGTTTGTAGGGATTCTGTCAGGGCCGATGTTGGAGATGTACAATCACTCCTACACGCGTAAACACCTACCACCATCTTTGAGTGAAGCTAATATTTCCTTAATTCTTAAGAAGGGGAAGGTTCCTGAGGATTGTGCCTCATACAGGCCCATCTCTCTATTAAATTCAGACTTCAAGGTTCTGTCCAAGATCCTGGCGCTGAGATTCGAAAGGGTGTTGCACCATATTATTAAAGAGGACCAGACAGGTTTTATAAGGGGCCATAGGTCCTCTAATAATATTAGAAAGTTGCTGAATGTGGTCCAAGTTTGTCAGCAACAATTGATTCAGGGGTTGGTGATTTCCTTTGATGCAGAGAAAGCATTTGACTAGGTGGAATGGCCGTATCTTTTTTATGTCTTAGAACAGTTTGGGTTGGGTGGGGTCTTTGCTAGGTGGGTGGAGGTTTTATATCGCCACCCTCTGGCCGTGGTCATCACCAACAGGGTGAAGTCTGGGAATCTTACAATTGGTAGGGGTAGTCGGCAAGGCTGCCCCCTCTCACCATTGTTGTTTACATTGGTGATAGAGCACTGGGAGAGGTTATTCGTCAGAACATCCAGATAATCGCTCCGGAAGTGGGGCACACAAGATCCCACTGTAGATGGATGATGTCCTTTTGTTTTTATTGAACCCGATGACCTCAGTACCCATTTGATACAATGTATCAATTCATTTGGGACTATTTCAGGATATAAGATTAACTTTGCAAAATCGGAGGCTATGCCTTTGGGGAACCTTAAGGATGTGCCAGAAGTTGAAGGTGGCTCTAAGTTCCCTTTTAAGTGGTCACGGGAAGGGTTCCAGTACCTAGGCATTTTTATTACCCCCAAGTTTGATCTGTTATTTCGGACTAACTTTGCTCATTTGCTCGACGATATTAGGCGAGATCTCCAGAGATGGGAGGCTCTTCCAGTTTCATGGCTGGGCCGAATATCTCTCATTAAGATGAATGTTCTTCCTCGGATGCTGCCTGAACTGCTGTGCTCTTCCAGCACCACCGATCCAGAACCTATAAGCCTGATACAGAGAGGTTGTTGCTACACTCCACAAGCACCCTTTCGGTTAGTGCCCTCTGTCACCTGCTGGGTGGCAGGGCCTGGCAGGATATTAACCGGTTATGTGAGGTCTGGGAGCAAGAGCTGAGAGTGGAGATCTCTTCTGAAACATGGGAGAACATATGGGAGAATATTCAAAAGATCTCAATCTGTAACAGGACATGTGCTACGCAGTTAAATATTTTACACAGGGCTTATCTAGCACCAGACCGTCTGGCAAAGTTTAAAAAAGGGGCATCTTCAGTGTGCCCCAAATGTAAAGTAAGTGTAGGTACTCTTACTCATTGCTTCTGGACATGCCATAGGCTCTGTGTTTATTGGAGCGCTGTGGCGGGAGAGATAGGGAGGGTATTGAGGACTGAAGTCAAAGTAGACCCAATATCTCTCCTCTTAGGTCTACTGAATTTACCATCTTTAGACGGGCATGGAAAGAAACTATTTAATACTCTTGCACACTGTGCACGGAAGAATATTCTGATGAACTGGGTGTCTTAGAACCCGCCGGGCTTGCTGGGATGGCAGAAATTAATTATGGAGCACATTCCCTTGGACTTTTTCACAAATATGGCGCACCACACACAGACAATTTTTGTAAGACATGGCAGTCCTACTTGAGTTATTTGAATATAGATTTATCAGTTATCTTAACAAGGGTGTTTGTTTAACCAGGATGATTAGATTTGTCAAGCCCTGGGCCCTGGAGGGGTCTCCCGAGTTAATACGGGTCTGTATACAATGCACCTGTTCCTTTGTTTGGGAGCCTTGCACCGAGCATAGCTGTTCTGTATTTTGTGGGGTTTTTGTGGGTTTTTTTTGCTTTTCTTTCTTTTTTTGGTGTTGCTTTGCACAGTGTTAGGGTTTGCTTTGTATCATAGAGTAGGTTAGTAGTTAGTAGATAGCAGTTGTATTGTAATTTGTGTTTTTTTCTTTTTATTATATTGATATTTGTGATTGATTTTTTTTCAATAATTTTATATATTTGTAAAGTTAAAAAAAATTGCTAATAAATATATTTACAAAAAAAATACATAATTCTTTGAAGCTTGCATCACACTTAGACAGGGTGGTTAAGAAGGTGTTTAGCATGCTTGCCCTCATTGCGCAGACCTTTGAATACAGGAATTGGAACATTATGTTGAGGTATACAGGACATTGGTGAGGCCTACTGTGCCCAGTTCTGGTCACTTTGTTATAGGAAGGACATTATTAAACTGGAGAGGGTTCAGAAAGTATTTACCAGATTGTTGCTGGGAATGGAGGTTTTGAGTTATATGGAGAGGCTAGATAGCCTCAGACTATTTTCACTGGAGTGTAGGAGGTTGAGGGATGACTTTATTGAGGTTTATAAAGTTATGATGGATACAGATAAGGTGAATGGCAGGTGCCTTAATAACAGGTGTCTTTTCTTAGGATGAGGGATTTCAAGATAGGGGACATATTTTTAAAGTGAGAGGAGAAAGATTTTAAAAAGACATGAGAGGCTTTTCATTTTACACAGAGAGCAGTTCGTGTATGGTATGAACTGCCAGAGTAAGTGGTGGATGTGGGTAATTATGACTCTTAAAAGACATTTGGATAAGTACATGAATAAGAAACATTTGGAGGGATATGGGCCAAGTAAAGGCAGGTAGGACTAAGTTAGTTTGGGATTATAGACAACATGGACTGGTTGGACCGAAGTATGCTGTATGACTCTATGAGTGCAGGGCCTGTTAAAGAAAGAGTGACTGTAGCCTGCTCAAAGCTCCATGGAGGCCATTGCTACCTCATAGCTTAAAGCACAGCTTGGCAATCCGAGCTGTCTTTTGGAAGTTCTGAACTAACAGCTCTACATTATTGTCAAAGTCATTTAATCCTATTTATGTCCCTGCAGGAATCAGTTATAATTAATTGTTATTGTATGTCACATCAGGAGAGGTGCAAGCAAGGAAATATAGACAGCTGAGAATAAGTTTCTAGTGAAGCAGTCTTCTACTTTCAGACCTTCCTGTGAGAAACACCTATTTTCAAT
Organism: Chiloscyllium plagiosum; assembly: GCF_037043375.1. Lineage (NCBI taxonomy): Eukaryota > Metazoa > Chordata > Chondrichthyes > Orectolobiformes > Hemiscylliidae > Chiloscyllium > Chiloscyllium plagiosum. The sequence goes on along the minus strand of NW_028270158.1, from coordinate 64,520,341 downwards.
TGTAAAATATAATTTTTGACATTTCCACATCTCCACTTTAGCTTTGCTAAATTAAAATTGTATTACAGGCAATTACTTGATTGAATTACTTCTCCATCCACAGACATTTGGAAGAGCTGTTCTGTTAATCTTTAAATTCATGGTTAAGGTTTATCTCATGGTTAAGGGTTACCAAACCACCTGGAATTAAAGATTAGCCTCTTGGATATTGTTATGAACAACTGAGAGAGTAAGACAGAAAACGCAAGATCATTAAAAAATGTTCTGCTCTTTGTTTGAATGTTGTAATTTTTGTTTTGAAACATGGGGAAGATAAAAGGTCTTTTTAGTAGACAGATAACACAAGGTCAAGTGAGGAATAAATCCAGAGTTGGCAATCCAAGAATACATAATGTTCAGCTTTGAACTTTTGAAATTGCTTTAAGAAGTAAACTAAACAAGTGTGTTTTATCTTAGTTTTGACTATTGCTTCTATTAATGTCGTATTTCTAAATAAACCCAAGTCATATTTATAGAGACATGATTTGTCAGCATATTATTTGTCCAACAAATAAGTGAGTCGGAGAGATGACTTATGCTGAATTTATTGAGATCATGAGCCACACAAAAGGTGAATTACTTATTCTGGACACATTACTTCACTGACTATTTTGTGCATTGGTTGATTCTTCTGCTAATAGATGATTTACATGAGGTAATATAAACAGACAGCATCCGAATGATCACTCGTGTTTTGCCAACCTACATGTTGCCTCTACTTGTGAAATTCACAACTTTCTTCTTATTACTAACTCGAATGGATTCCTAGAAAATTCAGGTACCATCAAATTAAGTGCAGTAAATTAATCACATTAATTGTTATTATATTTTATATTTTTGAATTATATTTTTGCAGAGTACATTATAACATGAAGAATGTTGCCTTATACAACTCAGAAAAATTGAAACGAGAATGCCTGTCTGGCATTTGGAAGTGTTTTATTGATGACAGTACTGACATAAAATTCATGGGTCCCTTGAGCAATATTTACAAAAATAAGACTCAGTCTTTTATACTATTTTTATTCGGTCCAATTCTATTAATAAAGACATTTTGATATATTGTGATTTATAAACTAAACATATTTGCCAGCTAGTATACAAATAGCAAAAGCAGCTGCAGAATGCTAGAGTATGTAGAAACATGGTGCAGATTAAAACAATACAATATTGACTGGACCCATCTTCTGCTCAAATTCTGTCTGAAGACAATCCCAATCATTAACACCACAGTTGTCACAGGTAGGGCTTGGAGGCAGATCAGATAGAAACGAGATCAAACCCAGTGCTGTTGGCAACAATTTGACTCAAATTGGCCAACCAGGATTCTTGAGCTGCTGTGACAACATTCACCTTACATACATGTTATAGCCAGCCACTGGTATGTATTTGAAGGAGGTGCAGATTGATAATTTGTCATGAATGCACCTTCCTTGGTCATCAAATCCCCAAGTGAGCCTTCAACCTGGAGCTTCTGACTTTGAGGCAAGGTGGTTATGTAGTGCACCACAAAACCTCCTCATGGACATGTATTTCAATATAGTAAAACATGGTAGACTGGTTAGTAAGATTAGATCATATGGGATCCAGGGAGAACTAGCCAATTGGATACAAAATTGGCTTGGAAGTAAAAGATACAACGTGATGGTAGAGGATTGTTGTTCAGACTGAAGGCATGCAAAATGGCACTGGATATGGTTGACTCCTTGCGAGCTCCTGTGTGCAGATCTAAGTTTCCTATTTCCTACAACCATTCTACACTCTTTAAACTTAATAGCATACTTTTAAAAATTACTAATAACTATGTTTTATCTAAACTCACAGGCTTGAAGCTCCTCTGATCCTCAAAGCCAGCTTACTGGATGAAGGCAGCAGACCATGTGATGCTCATGACCCATCCGACCACCCCGGAACGTGGCCAGGCCAGCCAGAGGCAGCTTACATGAGCCACAGGCCTGGGGCCTGTCGGAAAATGGAGGGATCTGAGAGACCTGCCCCAGGAAGGAGAACCGACACGAAACACTCCCGACTCCATAAGACGCCTGCCTGGCATGAAATCTATCAAAACGTACCTGCACAGCAGCCCAAACACTTCTGCAAAAACCGTGGCTGGACCTGGAGCAGTAAATCGGCAGCAATTGAAACCAGGAACTCTCCACTGGGTCCGAAGCAAACTCCTTCCGGTAAAAGAAACCACACAGTAAATTACCTGCTACACTGGGTCCTAAGCAGATCCTCTGCAAAAATTCACTAAACTGCAACCTACCTGCTCCACAGGGTCCTCAGAAGGATAATTTAACTGGAAGCAGTCACAATCCACTCCACCAGACCACCAGAACACTCAAATGTAAGAAACCTGCGAGGAAGCGGGTAAGTGTGCCAGCCTGCTAGTAAGATTGAGACTACGCGGCTTCAAGATCCTCCCCCCACTTCCTAGATTATTTCTAGCAAATGTACATTCTCTGGAGAATAAGATGGACAAACTAAGATCACTGCTCGGCTTCCAGTGTGAACTGCAGGCTATTGCGCACCTCTGCTTCACAGAAACCTGGCTCAACCCATCCATTCCCGACTGCGCACTTCAGGCTGATGGTTTTTCTATCTATCGTATGGACCGTACAGCGTCCTCAGGTAAGACAAAGGGTGGATGGTTTGCTTTATAATCAACAACTTGCGGTGCATAGACATTGCAACCCTAAGCAGCCATTGGTCCCCAAAACCATGAATTTCTCACCATCAAATGCCACCCCTTCTATCCATCACGGGAATTTACCATTGCTATACTAACTGCTGTGTAGAAACCGTCACAAGCAAAGGTTGAGGAAGCTCTGGATGTGCTGTACTCCACCACTAACACCCTGGAGACGGAACGCCCCAAAGCCCTATAACTGGCGACTTCAATCAAGCCAATCTGAGGAAGGTGTTGCCCAAGTATCACCAGAACATTACCTGTCCCACCAGGGGCCCAAACATTTTAGACCACTGTATACCATCGTGAAAGATGCCTATTGTTCCATCCACGTCCCTCATTTTGGGAACTCCAACCACAATACCATGTTTCTTCTCCCGGCTTATAGGCAAAAGCTGAAGCAGGAGACCCCCTCACAAATACAGGTCCAGTGTTGGTCGGAGGAGGCAGAGAATCAACTCTGGTGATGTCTGGAATCGGCTGATTGGGCCATGTTGAAACAGTCCACTGGTACCTTGGACGAGTACACCACCACCATCACAGACTTTATCAGCAAGTGTGTGGAGGACTGCATACCGAGGAAGTCAATCTGGGTGTTCCCCAAAGAACCTGTTAAAAACCAGGCATGGGGTCTTCAGATCCAGAGATCCACTCAAATATAAGGAATCCAAGAATGACCTTCGCAGAGCCATTAAGACAGCCAAGGACCAATACCAATCCAAACTTAAAGACCCAGACAGACACCCCGCGACTATGGCAAGGACTGAATGACATCACAAGTTCTAAAAAGAGACAGTGCAAGATAGCACACGATGACACATCCCTCCCAAATCGTCTCAACGCCTTCAATGCTTGCTTTGAGCAGAATTTTGGTGGAAAGGTAACACCTATTCTGACAAGTCGTGATGAACCTATCCCAACAGTCACTGCATCAGAGGTCAGATCAGTTTTCCTTCGTGTGAATCCAAGGAAAGCGAAGGGACTAGAAGGAGTACCAGGCTGTGCACACAGAGCATGTACAGGTCAATTAGCAGAGGTCTTCTTGGACATCTTCAACCTCTCCCTGCAGCAGGCCACTGTCCCTGCCTGTTTCAAGAGGACCAACATCATCCCTGTGCCTAAGAAGGCTCATGCAGCATGTCTCAATGACTACCGCCTAATGGCCCTAACTTCAGTGGTCATGAAGTGCTTGGAAAGGCTGGTCATGGCATTAATCAACTCCAGCCTCCCCACTACTCTTGACTCACTCCAATTTACCTATCGGACAAACAGATCCACGTCAGATGCCATATCACTTGCCTTTCATTCCTCCTTAGAACACCTTGACACCAAGAACAGCTATGTAAGAATCCTACTCATTGAATACAGTTCAGCCTTCAACACTATTATTCCTCTCTGCACTGATTGCTTAACTTAGTGATCTTGGACTAAGCCCCACTCTCTGCAATTGGGTCCTCAGTTTCCTGACCCACAGACCACAATCAGTGAAGCTTGGGGACAATATTTCATCCTCACTAACACTCAACACTGGAGCCCCCCCAGGGGTCCGTACTCAGCTCCCCACTGTACTCATTGTATATCCATCACTGCATCGCCAAATACTAGACTAGTGCCATTTACAAGTTCGCTGATGACACCACCGTAGTCGGTCAAATCTCAGATGGCGACAAAATAGACCACAGATGGGAGGTGGAAGACCTGGAAAAATTGTGCACCAAGAACAACCTCACTCTCAATGCTGGCAAAACCAAGAAATCATTATTGACTTTCGGCAGGATGTTACTCATGCCTCCCCTACACATTAACAGCACAGAGGTGGAACAAGTAGAGAGCGTCAAGCTCCCGGGAGTGGTTATCCACAAGCTTTCTTGGACTCTTCATGTGGACACGCTGGTTACAAAGACCCAACAACATCTCTTCTTCCTCAGGCAGCTGAGGAAATTTGGCATGACGGCAAATACCCTTGCCAACTTTTATAGGTGTGCCATCGAGAGCATTCCATCTGGATGTATCACTACATGTTATGGCAACGGTACCATTCAAGATCAGAGACGGTTACAGAGAGTGGTGAACTCGGCCAGGACAATAACAAAGGCCAACTTCCCATCCACAGAATCCATCTACCAGGCTCGCTGTCAAGGAAAGGCTGCCAGCATCCCACCCCGGCAACCTCTACCATCGGGAAGAAGGTACAGAAGCCTGAACACACGCACCAGCCGGTTTCGTAACAGTTTCTACCCTACTGTTGTTAGAATACTGAATGGACTCACAAACTCTTAACATTCACCTGTACCTGTGTTTTTGATTTTTGCCACTGTTTATCTATGCTGCTTAACTCTGAGATCTGCCTGTATTGCCAACACCATGCCATTATCCCTTGCGCAGGAGGCTGCTGCACCAGGCAAACAAATCCTGAACTCACTCAATGCAATAGAGATAGAGAAAATGATGAAGCAGAAAAGGGATGCATATGACAAAAGTATAGAGGGGAACTTAAACAAGCATATAAGCAAAGTGAAAACATTAGCAATGGGGTGGTAAGAGGAGTAGTATCACTTAGAGACCTAATGGGATTTACAAATGGAGATGGAGTATGGCTGATGTACAAATTTACTACATTTCTTTGAGGAGGCAACAAGGAGGGTACATAAAGGGTAGCTCGTAGATATAACATACTTGAGTTTCCAACAGGCATTTTCAGGATAGCGACATGTAACTTGTGGACTGTTGTAGGGTAAAAATATAAAATCACCATAGTCACAGATGACCATAGGCTGTTACCTCATTATGGAGGGACAGCAATTGGCAATCTAACCTGAGGGTCACCATGCCTCAGGTGAGGGGAGAGATCAAGAAGATAGGATTTTCATGGTAACTTCAGCCAGTGCAGGAACTGAAGGCACACTGTTGATGTCATTCTGCATCATGAACCAGCCATCCAACCGACTGAACTAACCAACCCCAATGCCATGGGTATCACGAGAACAGATTACTATGTAGTGGGGATTTCAGTGTACAAATTGACAGCGTTGTTTCCCTAAATTATAAGGATGATTGCCATTCAAAACATATTTCATAAGCTATGGTTGCTTTAGGATATCGTTGGTTGTAAACATGTGAAAGGTGCTATCTAAGTGCAAATTCTAGTTTTTCTTGCAATAAAACTATTGACTTTGCAATTTGTTTTATTTAAAAAATTACTTTAACCGATTACAAGAATTCTCCTTTAGGTACAAAAAGAATGATCATCTCATTTACAAGATATGATCGGAATGGGTAGTCAAATACTTGATGTGTCTCCCAAATTCTGCAAAAAGATTAAATATACTTACAACCCATATCAATTTAAGTTATTCAAAAAAAAAGCATGCATTTTAATCCTCCAGGGGATTAGTCAAAATCAGGAATATTCCCAAATCACCTCACCTACCTCAGGAAAAACCAGCTCTAGAACTGCGCTCCAAGCAGTCAGCCAATAGTTTGAGGCAGCCTAAGCTGAGGTGGACCCCACCACCAACACCATCCAACACCGCCCCCCGTCCGGCCCCAACCCTGTCAGATCCGGCCCCCAACCCCACATCCCCATGCATCCCACCCACCATTCAACCTGAAAACCACCCCACTCCCACCCCAGGGCATCTGGACTGCACACTAACAGTAAGACTGCTGCTGCCTTTGCTAGGTAAGTCTCCAAATAGCACGCGCATGCACGCACGCACATACAACATTTGAACGGGGGAAACCCTGGGAACGGGGGTTCAGAGTACACTCCTGTGTAGAACTCCAGGGAAATTGTTGGGGAGAGAGAGAGGGCAGGAGGTCAGTCATTTAGAGATGGTGCCTGGTCTGCCCAGGACTGTTTTTGGCAGCACTTCAGTGAGCCAAGTTTGTTTTTAATTATTGTACCTGTAAACAAAAGACGCGATCAGGGTTGAAACAGCTCTTTGGCATAATGTTTCTGTTGGGACCTTGTGATCCCCTTCGGATAATCAAGGTTCTTCTGTATAAGATTGTAAGACACAGAAATTGCTATAAATTCTGTGTCTTACAATCTTATACTCCACAATCACCTATGAAGGAGCAGCGTTCTGAAAACTCGTGCTTCCAATTAAACCTGTTGGACTATAACTTTAAAGCTGAGGTGGGCACTTTAAAAGGTGCATCCATTATAATAAATATTGTCATACTCCACAGTGTTCCTGCTTCATCCATTCACCCCTGCAATATCCCAATCACAGGCTGTGCCTTCCACCTCTACACATGACCCTCACATCAAGCGGTGGTACATCAGTCCTCTTTCATGCCATACTGGATATCCTGATTGTCAGCCAAGAACACATAAGCTTGGTTGAGTACCTAGACATTAATTAGACTGTTGAAACTGCTGAGTTCCTGGGAAAATATTGCTTGATTGGCAGCTCTGGCACTTTGATCCCTTCTATCAATTATGAAACATTTATTTACACAGCAAGGGGTTTCAGGTATTTGCAGTTTCTGTTATGGATAGTTCAAAGGATCTGAATGATCAACACATTTTTGCCTAACTTAAAAAAAACCTTCACGAAAGTAATGAATAAACTACTCCTTTAAAAGTTTATTTTTACATGTTCTAATGTTTACTCCAAGATTTGTTACATCTGTAGAGTTTATTAGCGATAAAAGCATAGAGTTTATTGGCTTGGCACAGTTGGTGGTGAGGGTACGGGGTCATAACTTAACTCCCAATATGTTCCTTCATGCAGTCTATGGTCTACAACACCTCTAATATACAGAGATGTGTCATAATCCACAAAACATTTGAAAAAATTGCTAGACTCTGTGATAAAGGTGAAGTATTAGTACATGCCCATGTCCACAATGGAGCCAGTCAGGTCTGTTTGCAAATCACAATCTGAACCAGCTTAATTCATTGAAAAATGGGGTGAAATTGAAAACCTTCAGAATGGAGTGGGGAAATACCAGAATCATGACCTGAAATTTTGAGGGGTTCCAAGATCACTGAAAATCTAGGCTATAAGTCAATGTAGTCAAAAGTATGTCAAATGAAAAAAGCTGCATATTTTAAATAATTTCCTATATGTTTCACAATATCCTAAGATTTTGCTGGGTTAAGGACAGTTAAGAAAATCGGCTGAAAATTAATGTCCTTACTAGGGATAGACAACCAGAACTGCAGCTCAGTGAATGAAAAAAAGCTAATGCCCATGTCAGTTTATCAGTTTTTACATGGTACAATTCTCAATAGAAACAGAAATTCAAATGTTCAGTTAGATTTAGTTTTGTATTTTTAATCACATTCACATCTTGCATCTCATTCATCACACAGAGACCAATTTTATTTAAGTATGCCTGAGCAGTTTTATTGCACAATTTACTACAACAAAAACAAAAAAGCAATATTTTTCAAAAACTTTTCCTATACATATTTAAGAAAGGCATATTCTTCACTTTGTAACTTTTTCTTTATAGAAATGTAAGCCCTCAAAATAAAAGACTATGATCAGCAGTTTTGGTATCTTTTGAGTAAAAGCCAAAGGATGTATGTAATGGTCAATCCCTTATCTATTTAATTCCATCTCAAAATTTATAAATTCCAGTTTTAAAAAAAGAGACTCAACAAAATCTATTTGCTTTTGTTCCAAATACACAATTTTATCCATTGTTCAACTTATTATGGTCACTGACCTCAATGTGACCACATATCTTTGGAAACTAGAAATTAATAAATAGTGTATGACATGCATTTCAAGGAGAAACGTTAAAGGAAGTCCCAAAGAAATACACAATTTCTTGACATTTGGAGCTTCAAATGCATTTATGTAGAACTCAGTCTGCAGAAATGTTCAAAACTCTCCACGTTTTATGCTCTTAAACAGGAAACAGATGAAAAGTAGCACTACTGTGCATGCAAGGCAGAATACTGACCTAGCTGTGGAGATACATAATCCTCGGCCCAACATATACAAATTCTCAGACATTTGATTTATTAATAAAAATATTTTCTTTTAAAAAACATCTGGTCTCTGAACCAATTACAAAATATTTATTCTAATATAGGTCGTGCTGCTATATCACGTTTCGTTGACATGAATTAACAATGACACGATTGACAAATTGGGGACACTGTTTCTAAAGCATGTACTGGTTATAACACAATTCCGGCCACATTAGTTTAAATGGTGCTGCTATTACGCAATTTTCTTATAACACGGGATTGCACAAGAACGGAACTACCGTGTTATAGCAGAACTGACTCACTTTTATCAAGTGAAATGAATTATAACTTCTCACAAGTATGTGATGACTACATTAATGTCCAACATAACAGTGAGTTCAGTTTTCTACTGAATTATTGATCTAGCACAAGAATTAAAAGTGTTATATAACCATTAAGCATAATGCCATGAAACAACTATCTAACTGTCCTCCCGAAAACCTTCAATTTAACAAATTTTGCTTTTAAAAAATTTTGCTTCTATTTACCAGAGAGTGAGCACCAAATTTATATATTCCAATATAGGGACATCCTTAGTGAGAAGTAAGTTTGATCATGGGTGGAAGTAGAACTTTTTTGTTATTGATGGTTCATTTTAAACAATCCATAATGTCAAAATGTCTACATATTTTCTAAAGCAGTCTGCCAGGTCTCCTACACTTTTTCATTGTAATAATGTATTAATGTACTATGACACAGATTTTAAAAGTGACTTAATGTACATTTCGTGACTTGCATTTATCACTAACCATCTGAGTGACTTAAAATTTCTCTTGAAAAATAGGGGGTTAAATTGTTAAATATTTCCTTGTAACCTACAAAAACAAGCAACCTCAAATAATCCCCAACAAAAAAGAACTGTTACTAAGGCTGTAGAAATAATTTAAAAATATGTAGAAAGCTCAAAGAGGAAAGATCATATAAGCGAGCTTATGAATATAGTTTTCAGAGTGATACAAACTGAAAAAGGGTCTTTTCGTTCATCGTGCCAATGTTGGTTCTTTGAAAGGTAGTCAAATACCCCTAGCCCCCACCCTTTGACTTGAATACCAAACATGTTTTCCCTCTAAGTATTTAAATAATTCCTTTCCAAATAGTACAACTGAATCTGCTTCCATCACATTTCAGGCAGAGCATTCAAATCCTAAAAGCTCTACAAAAAATCCTCAATTTTACTCCACGTCATTTGTCAATTATATTAAATCCACATCCTTTCATTATTGAGTTTGCCACTGAAAACAGTTTCTCCTTATTATATTAAAGGCCTTCATAGTTTAGAGTACCACATCAAATGTCCATTTAGCTAGGTGCTTTGAAGAGAACAACCCCTGCTTCCCCGTAAATCCTCCTTCCCTGGCACCATTCCAAAGGCAAATGGCACTGGTTATGTGGACCCGATGGGCTGAATGGCCTATTTCCACACTGTACATATTCTACCAGATCGCATCAGTAACCGAGGCCCAATTAGGACCTTTTATAAAAGGTTCAGTATAACTTTCCGTTTGTAATCTCTGTCTCTAGTCATAAAGTCAAGGATCCCACATGACATTTTAAGTCTTAATTAGCAAATGTTTGATGCACAAGTGGAGAATTTTAACAAATTGCCAGTGTGTGACTGTGATCACTCAGAATAGAGTCATGGAATACATGAAGTTGCAACTCCTGATCTGCAAAGGTGAAGGAAGGATCACAGCAATGCAGTCTTTATAAGATATAGGGGCACGGTTAGCATGTGAAATGATTAACTAGCTTAAACAGCTGAAGACATTTTAGTTGTTACTCTACACAATCCATGAAATGACAAATTTTTCATCTTGTCCTGCCACCTGCAAGGTTTTGTGTGCATACTCACCTAGAGCTCTGGTTCTTCGTTTCTTTTAAAAATGGCTTCATTTAGATTTTAATTTTTCCATGATTTCTCTATCAAAGTGAATTACTGCACACTTCTCCATACTAAGTTTATTTTCCCACATGCCTGACTAGCCTATGGCCTCCGAAAGTCTCTTCCTGCTCATTGTTTATTATATTTGTACATTTCATGTCATTTACAAACTTTGAAATTCCATGCCAAAATCATATAGATCAGTACATCTCAGGAAGCACTGCAGTCCTGGGAGATAAAAACTGTTCATCACCAATAAAAACAGAAAATGCTGGCGAATACCCAGCAGGTCTGGCAGTAGCTGCAGAGAGAGTAACATTTAACGTTGAGTTTTAACATGACTCTTCTTCCGGTATCCTTGCTTTTAGTTGATTGTTCATCACTACTATTTTCTGATGTTTGCCAATATTATGAATCATTAGTTCCTAACTCACTCAAGCTTTTTGTTTCAAAAGTCTGAAAGACAAAATTAAGTCACTGGGTACAGAGGAGGCACAGAAAGAAAGGAGTATTAAAAATAATGTTTGCTTGTTGCACTCACACACGTCTAAGGAAAAGGTAGGGAATAAGTTACCCAGCTATCCCTTAATTAGAGTTCAGCATTTGGTAATATAAGTAACTGGTGAGATGCCAAGATATTGTGATTGTTAATCAGTGATTGCTAGCACAGAACTTTTACACTTGTAACATATTTAATTGTATGTCTGGAACTCAAATAACTAATGTCGTGCTTGGACCAAAATGCATTTTGAGGAAAAAGAATACAGTAAATGGCAGGACACTGAAGACCATTTCTATACAGAGAGATCTTAAGAGTGCAAGTCCACAGCTCCCTAAAGGTTGTAAAACAAATGGATAAGATGGTAAAGAAGGCATACATCATTCTTGCCTTAATCAGTTGGGGAATTAAGTATAAAAATTAGCAAGGCACGTTTTAAATATTGTGTGCAATTCTGGTTGCCACACTATAGGAAGGATACAGAGGCCTGGAGGGAGTGCATAAGCGATTAACCAGGAATGTTGCCTGGATCTGAGTGTATTAGCTGTAAAGTGAGGTTGGATTAACTTGGGTTTTTTTTGCTAGAGCGTGGAGGCTGAAGGGTGACCTAAGAGGAGTTTAAAAAAATTATGAGAGGCATGGATAGGGTAATAGTCAAAGTCTTTTGCCTAGAACGGAAAAGTCAAATGGTAGGACGGGATAGGTGAGAGGGTCATTGCTTAGAGGAGATGTGAGAGGGAAGTTTTTTTTAAATTTGTAGGTGGTAAGTGCATGGAACATACAGTCAGGGTGGTACCAGATACATTAGCAATGTTTGATAGGCACATGCGCAGGCAGAGAATAGAGGGCCACGTGCAGGCACATAGGATTGGTTTAGAAAGGCATCATGATTGGCACTGATATGATGGGCTGAACAGCCTGTTCCTGTGCTGAACTGTTCCATGATCAATTTCTCTTTAAATTATCCTTTTCACCATTTCTAACTAACAGATGCCATAGGCCAATACAAAGAAACTGCTTTTAACTGAAGGAATATTTGGACAAAAATATTGGTAACAGTTTCAAAATAATAGTTATAAAAGAGAAGGTGACGTTAAGCGTTACCTCTTGTCCGTAGTATTCAATTTTATTTTCAAAGAAAAATCAATTTCTAGACTTTCTCATGTTTTTACCGTTTGTTCAATTTCAAGCATTAACTTTCAGATATCCCCACACGGCTGAAACCAGAATTATTCAGTACATTTCATACTGTGACAAAAGCATGGTTCAAACTTGCTGCAAACTATAGCATATGCATTTGACATTTAAGGTCAATAAATTGATGATCAACAATGGCCTTCAGATAACTCAAACTGTATTTTGAAAATGGTTCCCTAGTCTAGTGAGGTAAGAAAGGAAAAATGGAGGCACTTGTATTTCTATAGGGGGCTATTTGACTCAGATTTCGAATGTAATATTACTCAATCCATGAGTCATTTACATCAAACACATGCTTGTATCTCTGAAATATTAACAGACAAAAAAAATTGAAGGCTTTTTCTGAAAGTTCAATATAATAAAATGATTAGTCCTTCAAAAAAAAACTGATGGATAGGTTCCTTCTTTTGCTGACGTTTGTCAATGAATTTATAAACAGAACCATTATGTTGTGGTTCTGTTCGCCGAGCTGAAAGTTTTTGTTGCAAACGTTTCGTCCCCTGGCTAGGCGACATCATCAGTGCTTGGGAGCCTTCTGCAAAGCACTTCTTTGATGTTTCCTCCGGTGTTTATCGTGGTCTGTCCCTGCCGCTTCCGGTTGTCAGTTTCAGCTGTCCGCTGTAGTGGTTGGTATATTGGGTCCAGGTCGATGTGTTTGTTAATGGAGTTTGTGGATGAATGCCATGCCTCGAGGAATTACCTGGCTGTTCTCTGTCTGGCTTGCCCTATGATAGTAGTGTTGTCCCAGTCGAATTCATGTTGCTTGTTGTCTGCGTGTGTGGCTACTAAGGATAGCTGGTCGTGTCGTTTCGTGGCTAGTTGATGTTCATGTATACGGATTGTTAGCTGTCTTCCTGTTTGTCCTATATAGTGTTTTGTGCAGTCCTTGCATGGTATTTTGTACACTACATTCGTTTTGCTCATGTTGGGTATCGGGTCCTTCGTTCTGGTGAGTTGTTGTCTGAGCGTGGCTGTTGGTTTGTGTGCTGTTATGAGTCCACTACAAGGGTATACAGGACTACAAGAGAATTCACTACAAGGGTATACAGGAAAGCCACACACACAGACCAAGTCCTAAACTATAAAAGTAACCACCCCAACACACACAAATGAAGCTGCATCAGGACACTATTCAGAAGAGCCACAACACACTGCAGTACACCAGAACTGCAAAAAGAAGAAGAGGAACACCTATACAAGGTATTCGCCAAAAACGGACACCCGCGCAACTTCATCAACAGATGCCTAAGAGAAAGACCACAGAACGAGGACATACCACAACCAAAAGGACTAGCCACACTACCATACATCAGGAGCATCTCGGAACTGACAGCCAGACTACTGCGACCCCTAGGACTCATAACGGCACACAAACCAACAGCCACGCTCAGACAACAACTCACCAGAACGAAGGACCCGATACCCAACATGAGCAAAACGAATGTAGTGTACAAAATACCATGCAGGACTGCACAAAACACTATATAGGACAAACAGGAAGACAGCTAACAATCCGCACACATGAACATCAACTAGCCACGAAACGACACGACCAGCTATCCTTAGTAGCCACACACGCAAACAACAAGCAACATGAATTCGACTGGGACAACACTACTATCATAGGGCAAGCCAGACAGAGAACAGCCAGGGAATTCCTAGAGGCATGGCATTCATCCACAAACTCCATCAACAAACACATCGACCTGGACCCAATATACCAACCACTACAGTGGACAGCTGAAACTGAAAACCGGAAGCGGCAGGGACAGACCACTATAAACACCAGAGGAAACATCAAAGAAGCGCTTCGTAGGAGGCTCCCAAGCACTGATGATGTCGCCTAGCCAGGCAACAAAAACTTCCAGCTCGGCGAACAGAACCACAACAACGAGCACCCCAGCTACAAATCTTCGCACAAACTTTGAAGAACCATTATCTGAGGTAAACGGAAAGGACATTATTTTTTAGTGGGTGGCACAGTGGTTAGCACTGCTGCCTCACTGCGGCAGAGACCCAGGTTCAATTCCCGCCTCAGGCGACTCTCTGTGTGGAGTTTGCACATTTTCTCCGGGTGCTCCGGTTTCTTCCCACAATCCAAAAATGTGCAGGTTAGGTGAATTAGGCATGCTAAATTGCCCGTAGTGTTAGGTGAAGGGGTAAATGTAGGGGAATGGCTTACGCTTCGGCGGGTCAATGTGGACTTATTGGGCTGAAGGGCCTATTTCCACACTCGTAAGTAATCTAATCTAATCTGATGTAAAAGGCTTCTGGCTGTATAAAGGTTCTTCAGTACTAATCATTCCTGCCTCAGCATTCAAGTTCAAGAACTAAATTTTCTCCATTCAAGCTTTTTTAGAATAATATTCAAATTCTGAAGTTAGCACCATCGACTAATAGCTATATAAATATCACTTCAAAGTCAAGAAAACAGCCAATGCCATCCCCTTGCAAATTATCAGATGGTGAGACACACCCCTGTGTAAAATAGATTTAAACTCTTGAGAACTGACTCTAATGGCTTAGTTTATATGCAATTTTTCTGGCTGTGTTTTTGAATCATAAGTGTACTTCTCTCACTTCTGATAAAATAATCTATTAATTTTCATCACATGGCCTATTAGGATATGGAGATGGCAAAATTTCCATTCATGTCTCCAATGCTATCTGCCTGGCTTAGCGTTAATCTTCTTAGCTCAGTCAAAATGTGATAGGAATAGTAATAGGTTATGCAGCTTGTTGAGTCTGGTCCATCATTTAATACAATCATGGCCGGTCAAACACCCGAATGTCCTATACTGACCCCAATCTCATAATCGTTATGTCACTGGTAATCAAGAAATGATCAATCTTTACTTCCCAAATACACCCAAAACCTGAGCTTCACACACTCTGGGGTAGTAAATTCCAAAGGTTCACAACTTGCTGTGAAAGATTTTTCATCTTATTTTTATGTTGCACCCCCTTATTTGAGACTAACCAATCAGGGAAACATCATACCCCAACTGGTTAGCTCTGCTGCCTCACAGCGCCAGGGACCTGGGTTCGATTCCACCCTCAGGTGACTGTCCATGTGAAGTTTGCACATTCGCCCATAACTGCATGGGTTTCCTCTGGGTGCCCTGGCTTCCTTCCACAGTCTCGAAACATGCAGGCTAGGTGGATTAGCCATCGTAAATCCAGACATTATGTGGATTGAAGGTGGGGGTCTGAGAGTCTGGGCAGGATGCTTTTTGGAGGGTTGGTGAAGACTCAATGAGCTGAAATGCCTCTTCCTGCACTGTAGGGATTCTATGATGCCCTGTCCATCCCATTAAGCATCTTGTTGGTTTCAATGACATTACTTGTTACTCTTTGAAACTTTAGAGGATACAGATCACTTTGCCCAATCACTCTTCATAGGTGAGTTCTGCCATCCTTGGAACAAGTCTCGTGAACTTTTGTTGCACCGCCAAGTGGCAAAGTCCTTCTGAGGTAATGAAACCAAACTGCACACAGAACTCCATTAATGGTCTATTAAGCTTACAACTGAAGCAAGACTTCACTACTCCTCCATTCAAATCCTCTTGCAATAAAGGCTAACAGTTCACTTCTGAAGAAGTTATATCAGACTAGAAATGCTAAGTTTTTAAAGTCTCTCCACAGATTCTGCCAGACCTGCTGAATTTCTCTAATATTTTCTGTATCTTCAGTATTTTACAGTATTAATTCACTGCCACTTTTCTTCCATGTAAATCCATCTTGAAGTTCTAATTCTTCTTTCCAAAAGGATTTATGCTAATCTTTGAGTATCCCTCCTGGTATTTGATAAAGTGTTTGCCAAAACTTGCTTCCACAGGCACATCTCCCTTAGTGACTGTCACTGGTTTCACCTTAAACTGCATGGGAAAGTAAAAGCAATTCTGAAGAAGAGTCATATTCAACTTTAAACATTTGTTACTCTCTCTACAGGTGTTGTCAGATTTTTTTCATTCCTTTAAAATTTTCTGTTTGTTTATCATTCCATTATCCTTCCTAATTATTTGCTGCACCTTCACGTTAACCTTCAGGGACTTATTAGCAAGGATCCCCAGGTCCCTTTGCACACTCTTCAATCTCTCACCATTTAAGAAATTCTCTGCACATCTGTTCCTCCCATCAAATTGGATAATTTCACATTTTTGTACTGTACATTCCATCTACCACGTTCTTGATTATTCACCAAGTCTGTCAAAATTCTCCAGAAGCCATTTTATATTGCTTTCAGTACTCACAACCCTGCTTAGAATTACATCGTCTGAAAATATGGAAAAATTACATTTGGTTCCCACGTCCAAATCATTTATATTTATCGTGAACAGCTGGGACTTTTCTGATAGGCTCATACTCTAGCATTGGACTTCAACAGATAATCTAAACTGAGGAATTGCCACTTTGCCAGAGGAACACCCTTTAGGTTGGACATTAATTGATTCAAGCAGGCGGTCTAATTCAATCATTCATTCATTACTGTAGTGCTGTTTCTTAGATGTTGTAGAGTGTGTTTTGCCTACAAAAGAACAGTACTACACTTCATAGACTGTGAGGTGTTCTGTACATAGCCATAAGTTTTGCTTTAATTTGATTTTTAAAAAGTTAAAGCATAAACACTGTAACATGTTGCATACATAAAGTTTCAGACCACGAGAGATGGTGTTTTGCTTACAGAAGCTGTCTTTTTGCAATGAACCCAAATAAGGAGTGTTTGCAGAAAGTCTGAATTTTAATGCGTGCATTCTGGAAGAGTTCCACTGATTTAATGGCAGCTGCTGCTTCAAGGCCAGCAACAATTTTCTCACAGATGAACATTTCTAATTTTCTCCAGTCAGCTCCAAAAAGTTGGTCAATCCCTCATTTAAATTAAAGCAGCCATTAGGCAATTACTTACAGAGAAACAAAGATTCAAAATATCAGATTTTCATGAGGCAAAAATTATTCTCATTTAAGATATTTTCTAAAATAAGAGGACTTTGTTTTGAAAAATGGCAAGTTAATTATTTAGTACAGAAAATAATCCCTTAGTTTTCCTTTTATCTATAACTATTCACTCTTAGGCTATACAAACATCAAAATGTGCAAAAGTCCCTAAAATTAACAAACAAGATACTTTCTTAACTCAACAAAATCTATTGCTTTATCCCATAAATGTATAAAATATATATTTGTATAATACTTACCAATAGTCAAATATTTCCATGTGACTTTATTAACTAGGGTCAGTAGCTCAATTTACTAACTGAAATTTGACACTTCCTGAAATTATGTGCAAAACTTATTTACTGCATTAAGGGAATTCAAGGCACACAACTTTGTTTTTACATTATTCCAATCATAATGGTTACAGACAGCATTGCTTGTAGCCTATATGCTCAATAACATTAGGATGGGCAATAAATGCTGGCCTAGCCAATGACTTCCCCATTCCATGAGTTAACTTTTAAAAATGTAAAGTTAAAATGAGCTTGTAATAATACTACAGTTTTGTTTAAAACTAACCCAATATTGCACTCTAACAGTCTGCTCAGAGGGATGTTTTAATTCAAGTAAGAATTCTTCACTGCCTTAATTTTTCTGTGAACGATTCCTTTCAAGTTACTATAACAAACTGAATTATGAAGGTCAGAAGATGCTTGCAGTCTAGGCTACTTTTGCTTTAACAAGAAAAAAATCCAGGTGATGGTCCAAGACTTCTTGTGTGGGATGCCTTCATGATTGCAGAGGTTGTAAAGAAAAGCAAGGTACATCACGTTAATAGGTATTATAATCCTGGACTATTCACATCAAGAAATTTTAGAGGAAGAATGAATTATCCTTAAAACTCAATATCACAGAATTAGCAGGGATTCATAAAGGCAAGCACTTACCACACCAACAGGTCTGGTGCTTATTCCAATAAGCTATGCTATACAGTTTCAACTTCAGAGAACAGAAGTAAAATTGCTCTTGATTTTTCACTGGTTGCTTAAAGAGTTATCAACATTCAATCATTTCAAATATCATAATTACAGCATAGTAAAGAACATCTCATTGATAAATGCCAGTGATTATATTCCACTGTTTATCAGCTTAGCAGTTACCAATCTTGATTTTCAGCAGGTTATCAAATCTATCCATTGGCAAGGCAACCTGCTTAAAGTCCTTTACTGGCCAAAATGAAAATAATTACTTTTGTGGTTTGGCTGCATGTTGAGAGTGAAGAGGAATTTCACGTATCATAAATGGAAGCAATGCAATGCAAAATTGAGACATCCACACGAAAACTTCCATTATATTTCTGGCAAGGCAAAGCCTATCCAGGAGCTGCATATGAGGAATTCACTGCACATGTTTCTTTAAAACAGACTTTTAGTGCATTTTTAACATCAGTCAAATAACAAGTTTGTTGGCTTAGGATAGCCGAAGATAACAAAATCAGGCATATATAATTCGTAAAGCTGTTTTCTCCAAGCTACTGGAATTTTTGAAAACCAGTCATTTTCCCAGCTCTTTACTGTCCGGTTCCGTAAACTTTGCGGAAACTGAACAAGCTTTTCTACATTGAGCAACTTCAGTAGGAAATTAGCATCCTCATCCAAACTTTCAAGTTTTCCAATAAAGTCATAATTTATTTGGCATGGGTGACAAAGCCTGTATACCTGCCGCCAGTGTTCATTAAATGGCATATTCTTCTCTGTGTGAGGGTCCAACAAATACTGAATAAAGTTGACAAAGCTGGGCTTGATTCCTGCAGAGAAAGCCTCATTGACAGTTGATGGCGGGTCAGAACAATTTGCATACAGTTGGAGCATTGGGATTGCAAAACGATTATAAAAATCCTCATTCTTAATTTCAAACTTGCTGCGGAATGCTGAGATTAATCTGACAAAAGGATCACGAACAAAGAGAAACTTGGTGTACTTTTTCAGCTTGATCTTCATGAGGTGTTTTGAGAATTTGCCATAACGCTTCCAGAACTTGTTGAAGGTGAAATGGCTGGTTGAGTTATGCACTAAATCCCTGGGGATCTCAAGTGGATCACGGTATGCAGTGCCTTGCTTCAAAATACTGCCACTTAATAAAATCATAATCCGCTTCCAATTAGTGCAGGCCACTTTGGGAACATAACAGTAAATAATGCCATGCTGGTCATCCACAATAAGATGGTCCAATTCTTTATTTGGAATATCTTCAAAATTCCTATTTTTCCCTGAGAACATGATACTGGAGTCTGCACACACATCTTTAATATTTTGTTTCCTCTCATTTTGTATCCTTTCTAACTCAGTCTTTGTTTGGGCAGAATTGATTCCCAAGTCAAAGCCTGGGAGTTTCTCAGGGTTAGGTTCAGATACTGCATTGAAAGTTTCTTCCATCTCAGGAGAATCTCCTTCCTGTAGGTATCCTTTTGTGCTTTCAACCAACATAAAGTCAAGATCATCCTGAATAATGTCAGGTTCAGAACTGGGTTTTCTTTCTTCTACTGCCTTTTTGGAATTCAGCTGGTTATGGTTTAAGTTTGTCATTAGAGGGAGATGTGTGACCTGAATTTTCGAAATAGTCGTATGCAAGTGAAAATGGGCTGTCCCAACATCATCCCAATAAAAAATTATCAATAGAATCATGAACACAGAAGCCATGATGCCACAAATCTGGAAGATCCGAGAATTACTCATTTTGAGTAAGTGCATACCTGCCCTGTCTCTGAGTGTCCACTGTGCTCATCTACAAAGAATCATCTTGAAGCAAGTGGACTCTGTAACAAAACAAAAAGATTTCAAAATAAGTTATTCATAATTGGCTCCATATAAGAATGTTAACAGGGGTGCTTAACCAAACTGTTTCTTCTGGATTAAAATGGTGGAATACAATCACAAAAAAATTTGGCATTTTGATTCCACCTGACACAAATTATAGTAAGATGTATTTAAAATCTGGTCTGTGTCAACCTCAATAATATTTTGTTAAAAGGTAGATAATGTACTTATCAGTAATCCCAATTTATATTCAATCCACTGTTTATACAAGTGAATTATTAAGTTATAATATTTTATTGTACATTAACAATACTGAAAACGCAAAGCAGATAGCAATGCAGTACAATAGCCAGATTAATCCAAAGGCATGAACTAACAATCCAAAATTAAAGTTCAAATCCCACTGTGGTTGTTTAGGCATTCAAATTCTAAAATATCTAGAAGATAAATGCAAAACTGATACCAGTAAAAGTGACTACAAAGTGGCTGAGTTGCTCGGAAACTTCCAACAGCTTCACTAATGTATTTGAGAGGTCTATGCTTCTTAAAACTGGACTAAAATGAGAAAGAACTGTTTAAAACCAAGGATTTAAAAGGATGGCTACTTGCTTCAAAAGCAAGGTTTTTGATACCTTTTGTGAACTCACTGACTGTTTTGTGGACCAGGGACTAATTATCACTGGCAAAGGTCCTCTGCCTGCCAACATGGTGATTTTTTTTTTTAATTGTTTCATGGAATGGGAGTATCACTGGCTAGGCCAGCATTTATTAACCACCTCTAGTTGCTTGAGGTGGTGGTGAAATGCCTATTGAACTGCTGAAATCCATATGGCATAGGTAGATATAATACTTTAGGAAGTGAGTTCCAGATTTTGGTCCAGCAAAGTTGAATGAATGGCAGTATATTTCCAAGTCAGGAAGATGCGTGGCTTGGAGACGAACCTGCATGTGGTGGTATTCCTATGTACAGGGTATATGTTGAAAATGCATTTGTTCTTCAAGATAGAAATGGTCATGGGTTTGGAAGGTGCTGTTTTTGTTTACTTCAGCAGTGCATCTTCGAGATTGGTACACACCGCTACTACAAAGCGTCAGTGTTGGAATCAATCGATGTGGTACCTATCAAGCAGACTCTGATATCCTGGATAGCGTCAAGCTTCTTGAGTTGAAAAGTGTGGCACTGGAAAAGCACAGCAGTCAGGCAGCATCCAAGGAGCAGGAAAATCAATGTTTCGGGCGTCAGCCTTCATCCTTCAAACTTCTTGAGTGTTGATAGAGCTGTATTCATTAAGGCAAGTAGGGAGTATTCTATCATACTGCTAACTTGTGCCTGGTAGATTCCTGAAGAAGGGCTCATGCCCGAAACGTCGATTCTCCTGCTCCTTGGATGCTGCCTGACCTGCTGCGCTCTTCCAGCAACATATTTTCAGCTCTGATCTCCAGCATCTGCCGTCCTCACCTTCTCCTTGTAGATGATGGACAGGTTTTAGGGAGTTGGGGGGTGAGTTACTTACTGTAATAGCCCTAGCCTCTGGCCTGCTTTTGTAGCCACTATAATTATGTGATTAGTCCAGTTCAGTTTCTGATCAATGGCAATCTCCCAGGATATTGACAGTGGAGTCTATTCATTGAATGTTAAGGGGTAATCTCTTGTTGGAGATGGTTATTGCCTGGCATTTGCATGACGCAAGTGTTATCTGTCACTTTTCAGCACAAGCCTGGATATTGTCCAGGTCTTGCTGCATGTTGGCATGGACTGCTTTAGTATCTGAACAGTCATGAATGGTGCTTGGCATTTTGCGATCATCAGTGAACAAATCTACTTCTGACCTTATGCTGGATAGAAGTTTATTGGTGAAACAACTGTAGATAGTTAAGCCTAGAATACTCTCCTGAGGAATTCCTGCAGATATATCCTGGAAATGAGATGACTGACCTTCAACAACCACGACCATCTTCCTTTGTATCAAATTTGACTCCAACTAGTGGAGGTTGTCAGTCAGCTGAACTATGAACTACAAATAGGCTAGTCAGAAATGAAGAGAAACCAACAAGTAGGCAGCAATCAAAAGATGCTTGACAGTTCCCTGAAGTAAGTACTCTAAGTCTGAAGAATACCAGTTAATCTATTGGTGATTTCTACAAGTCAAATTTCGTACTTTTTTTGGGGTGAATTTTTAAATATTAATGTTGAATTAATAGGAATAAATCCTTGAGACGATGTCAATCTGGTTGAAAATTTGAATAATTTAAACTTTGCAATTTTTCCAACAATAAAAGGAGAAAAATAGAAAACCTGGCTTGTGTCCAGCTAAGGAAGTCACTACTTTTAAATGCTGTGATCTTTGTATTTTTCCTCAATATGGCACACTAATTTAACAAAACTTGGGAAATAAATAGTGATGTCTGGAAAAACAGTTCATTTTAGAGAAGAGGTGGTATTGAAGGTCTTAAAACACAAAGCTAGATAAATTACCAAGACATGATCAGGTGTTTCCTTGAACTTTGCAGGAAGTTAGAGAAGAGATTAATACAAAGGTGAGGTGTAGGAAGACTGGCGGTTGGCTAATGTGGTGCCATTATTTTAGAAAAGATGCAAGGAAAAGCCAGGAAACTATAGACCGGGGAGCTTTACATTAGTGATGGGTAAGTTGTTGGAAGGGACAAGATTTACATGCATTTGGGGAAAGACAAGAACTGATTAGGGATTGTCAGGATGGCTTTGTGCATGTGTCACACAAACTTGATTGCACTTTTGAAGAAGTGACAAAGATGACTGATGAAAGCAGGGCAGTACACATTTTTGATATGGACTTCAGCGAAGCCTTCGACAAGGTTCCGCATTGTAGACCGGTTAGTAAGGTGGGTTCACATGTGATCCAAGGGAGCTAACCAATCAGATACAAAATTGGCTCGAAGGTGGGAGATAGAGGGCCGTAGTGGAGGGTTACTTTTCAGACTGGAGGCGTGTGGACAATGGTGTGCCACAAGGATCAGTGCTAGGTCCATTGCTTTTCATCATTTATATAAAAATGATTTCAATATGAACATAGGAGGTATGGTTAGTAAGTTTGCAAATTATACCAAAGTAGTTGGTGTAGAGGACAATGAAGAGCATTATGTCAAGTTCCTATATGGGACCTTGATCAGATGTGTCATTAGACTGAGGAGTGACAGATGGAGTTTAATTTAGATAAATATGAGGCATTGAATTTTGGTAAGGCAAATCAAGGTAGGACTTATACAGTTAATGGAAGGGCCCTAGACAGTGTTCTAAGCAAAGAGACCGAGGGGTGCAAGTTCTTAGTTCCTTGCAAGTGGATTCACAGGTAGACAGAGTGGTGAAGAAGGTGCTTGGCATGCTTGCCTTTATTCACCAGAATATTGACTACAGGAGTTGGGATGTCATGTTGCAATTTTATAGGACATTGGTGAGGCCACTATTAGAATACTGCATTCAGTTCCAGTCGTTCTTCTATAGGAAGGATGTTGTTAAACTCAAGAGGATGCAGAACAGATTTACAAGGATATTGCCAGGATTGGAGGGTTTGAGTTAATGGGAAAGACTGAATAGGCTAGGCTTTTTTTCCTGGAGTGTTAAGAGATTGGAGGGTGACATTATAGAGGTTTACAAAATCATGACAGGCATGGATAGGGTCTTTTTCCTAGGGTGGAGGAATCCAAAACTAGAGGACAAGGGTTTGAGGTGAGAGAGGAAAGATTTAAAAAAGAACCTGAGGGATAATGTTTTCATGCAGAGTGCGGTGCATGTACAAAATGAGCTGCCAGAAGAAGTTGTAGAGAAAGGTATAATGACAACATTTGAAAGTCATCTGGACGGGTATATGAATAGGAAGAGTTTAGACGGGTATGAGCCAAATTCTGTCAAATGGGGTTAGGTCAATTTGGAATGTCTGGCTGGTGTAGATGAGTTGGACCGAACGGTCTATTTTCATGCTGTTTGACTCTAAGTTAGACTTACTTAAGTAAGTAGTGTGCTTAGTTACAATTTCTTTTAGTTACAACTTAAAAAAAAACAGATCTTTTGTACTTTTGATTGAGTGTTACATTTTCGGATTATTTTTCTATAAGTTATTCAATGTGCTCTTTCATCATTTGTGAAAGAGAGATCCCAGAAAAATTGAGCCAACTGCAGGCTTCATCACTTTGAGGGTCTCCAATATATTGTTTCATCAACTGTTATCCAGCATAATCACCTACACTCGTTTTTGTCATGTTTCATAGATACCTGGAAAAGGATTTTGGAACAGGAAGGTCACTTTAGGGTTGAAATTATGAATTAAGAGTATACCGTATAACCCCTTGAGCTTTCTCGCATTCAATAAAATTTAATTGGATTGTGGTCTCAATTCCACTTCAATGTCTGCTCTATGAGGTGATGGCAATGTGGTATGGACTAGTATTCCAGAATCCCAAGTTAATGCATTGAAGACATGGGTTCAAATCCCACCAAGGCAGATTGACTTGAAATCAATAAGCATCTGTATTAAAAAGCTAGCCTACAGGCAAACTATGTAACCATTGCCGAATGTCATAAAAACCCACCTGGTTCACTTACGGTCTTTAGAGAAGGAAATCTGCCTTCCTTACGTGTGCTGGTCCACGCGACTCAAGACCTATAACAATGTGCCTGACTCTTAGCGGCGTTTAGGGATGGGGGATAAATGCTGACCCAGCCAACAATGCCCTCATCTCATGAATGAAAAATAAAAAACTTCTTTGTAGATGAAAAATTGCTCTAACTCAACTATATTCAATACCCTAGGCAAAAGTGATGTCTGCAGATGCCGGAAATCAGAGGCTAGATTTGAGTGGTGCTAGAAAAGCACAGCAGGTCAGGCAGCATTCGAGAAGCATGAAAATCGACGTTTCGGGCAAAAGCCCTTCATATTCAATACCCTGTTGGGTAAACAATGCAACTGATTAAACATTCCCTTGAGAGGAAAAATTCCTCCTCATCTCCAATCCTTATTCTGAAACTGTGCCCCTTGTTATAGACAACCCTGCCAGGAGAAATATTCCCTTAGCATCGACCTTGCCAAGCTCCCTCAGATTCCTTTATGCTAAAGTCACTCCTCATTCTAAAAACTCCGATTTAGTATAAATTCAATTTGCTCAACTATTACTGAAAGGCCATCCTTCATCCTGAGTAATTAACCCTGTGAACCTTCTCAATAACGGGTTCCAGTGCAAATATCTCCTTCCTTTAAACAGGAGATCAAAATTGTATACAATATTCCATATGTGGTTTCACCAACACCCTGTACAGTTGTAGCAGACTGGTTTACTTCAACACTCCATCACCCTTGAAATAAAGACCAACATCCCAATTCCTAATTACCTCCTGTACCTTCATGCTAACGTTTTGTAATTAACGTATTTGAAATGCAGATCTCTATGTCCTACAGTATTCTGCAGACTCTTTCCATTTGGTGAGTCAACGGTGACTCAATTTAAAGCACTTTTGCCTGAGTAAGAAGGTTACAGTACAGATTCACGTCCAACCTCAGGACTCAGGCACAGAAGTGTAGACTTACATTCTTGTGCAGCATCAAGGGAATGCTGAACCGTTGTTCACAATCATAGAGTCATACAGCATGCAAACAGACTCTTTGGTCCAACCAGTCCATGCCGAACATAATCTCAAATTAAACAAAACTAGTCCCACCTGCCTGCCCCTGGGCCCACATCCCTCCAAATCTTTCCCATTCATGTATTTATCCAAATGTCTTTTAAACATTGTAACAGTACCGACATCCATATTTCACACTTGAACCACCCTCTGTGTAAAAAATAATTGCCCCTCATCTTTTTAAAATCTCTCTCCTCCCATCTTAAAAATGTGCCTCCTAATCTTGAAATTTCCCCATTCTAGGGAAATGACAACTACCATTAGATTAGGTTCCCTACAGTGTGGAAACAGGCCCTTCCGCCCAACAGGTCCACACCAACCCTCCAAAGAGTAATCCACCCAGACCCATTTCACTCTGACTAATGCAACTAACACTATGGGCAATTTAGCATGGCCAATTCACCTGACCTGCATATCTTTGGATTGTGGCAGACACGGGGAGAATGTGCAAACTCCACACAGACAATCGCCCTAGGCTGGAATTGAACCTGGGTCCCCGATGTTGTGAGGTAGCAGTGCCCTATTAATCCTATCCACACGCCTTGTTATTTTATAAACTTCTATAAGGTCACCTGACAACTTCCTAGACTCTAGTGAAACATGTCCCAGCTCATCCAGCCTTTCTTTATAACTCAAATCTTCCATACCCAACAACATGTCTTCTGAACCTTCTCCAGCTTAATAATATACTTTCCAGAACTGGACACAGTATTCCAGAAATGGCTTCACCAATGTCACGCATAATCTCAACATGACTGCCCAACTCCTATACTCAAAGGCAATGAAGGCAAATTCCTTTTTAAGCACCCTGGCTATATATGACTTTGTCTTTCAGATGACACTTAACAAGTGTGCTACTGCAAATAAGTTGGGGAATTGTCTATGGTGTCCCAGCCAATATTTATCCTTCAAAAAAAAAGATTACCCAGCTATTATCTCACCATGTTTGTGTGAGCTGCAAAGCACTGAGGTATCTGGTGGTCATAAATAGTATACTTAAATGCAAGACTTACTTTTTTTAATCTAAGTAACATTCTGATTTTCATTCTCCCTACCACACCTAATGCTTCCTAATAACCACACTTTTTCCCGATAATACTCAATCTGACAAAAGATCACTGGACTTTAAACATTAATGCTGCTCTTCTCTCAGTTGATTTTTCCAGGCCTACCATGTTTTCCACCACTCCATTTTTGTTTCAAACCTTCACACAACCCACTTCATTTATCTAAATTACATTGTACACACACTGCATTTTCCTCACAACTTGCATTCCTACACATTGTAGTAATATCAGTAAATTTGGACAAATACATTTGGTTCATTCACCCAGGTCATTAATAAAGATTCCAATGAGTTGACACCCCATCCGTGATTCCTATGATACTCAACTAGTTAGTTTGCTAATCTCTTTCATTGCTAATATAATGACCCTTGTTACTAATAGCTCTTGTGCTGTAGCCTTTTATGTCTTTTAGCATTGTACTGTATCAGCTGGTCCTCCTTTATCCATCCTACTTTTTCCATCTTCAAAGGTAGTTAATACATTTTTGAAACACTGTTTTCAGTGTGCAGTAGTGTACCACAAGGGATCAGTGCTGGATCAATTATTGTTTATGATATTCTGGATGTAGGTGTGTTCACTGAGCTGGAAGGTTAATTTCCAGATGTTTCGTCACCATACTAGGTAACATCTTCAGTGGGCCTCCGAGTGAAGCACTGCTGATACTCGATGTGTTTGTTGATAGAGTTCCAGTTGGAATGCCATGCTTCTCGGAATTCTCGTGCATGTCTCTGGTTGGCTTGATCTAGGACGGATGCGTTGTCCCAGTCCAAGTGGTGTCCATCCTTATCTGTATGTAATGATACTAGTGAGAAAGGGTCATGTCATTTTGCGGCTAGTTGATGTTCATGTATCCTTGTGGCTAGTTTTCTGCCTGTTTGTCCAATGTAGTGTTTGTTATAGTTCTTGCATGGTATTTTGTAAGAAACCCAAACATATAAATAGAAAGCAGTGTTTCAACTGGATGCCCACTGAAGAGGTTACTTAGTATGGTGATGAAACGTCTGGAAATGAATCTTGCAGCTCAGCGAGCAAACCTTCATCCAGAACCTCAACCTGAGCTATAAATCTTCTCAAAACTTGCTTTATGATATTCAGAAATGATGTAGATAAGAATTGGTGGGGGTGTAAGAAGTTTGTGCATTAATATCTAGGTGGTTGACAGTGTCGAGGAAGATGTTAGGTTAAAGGAGGATAAAAACAAATTGGTCAGATGAGCTGATTAGTGGCATGTGGAATTAAAACCTTGTAAAAGTAAGGTGATGTACTTTGGAAAAAGGAACAAGGAGCACTCAATGAATGTCAGAACACTAGGGGGTTCAGAGAAACTTAGGATCTTTGGGTGTTTGTCCACAGTGGCTGCTTAGATTAATAGGGCAGTTGTGAAGACATATGGAATACCTGCTTTTATCAATTGTTGTATAGATTATAAGAGCAGGGAGGTAATGTTGGAGCTGTACAGAACTGTAGTTAGGTTACAGCTAGAGTACTATATGCAGTTCTAGTCACAGTATTACAAGCAGGATGTGATTGGACAAGAGGAAGCGCAAAGGAGATTCACCAAGATGTTGCCTGAGATGGAGCATTTCAGCTATTAAGGAGGGCTGGATAAACTCAAGTTGCTACCTTTGGAGCACAGAAGGTTGATGGGGGATCTGATAGAGGCATATAAGGTTGATGATTAGATTAGATTAGATTCCCTACAGTGTGGAAACAGACCCTTTGGCCCAACAAGTCCACACCGACCCTCCGAAGAGCAACCCACCCAGACCCTGATTAATGCATCTAACACTACGGGCAATTTAGTATGGCTAGTTTACCTAACCTGCACATCTTTGGACTGTGGGAGGGAAACCGGAGCACCCGGAGGAAACCCACGCAGAACGGGAAGAATGTGCAAACTCCACACAGACATCCATGGTGAGTTGGCAAATCGGATACAAAATTGGCTTAGTCAAGAAAGCAAACGGTAGTTGTGAAGGGGTGCCTTTCTAACTCGAGGTCTGTGACCAATAGTGTTCTGCCAGGATCAGTGCTGCACCTCTCTTGTTTGTATAATATATATAAAATGATTTGGATGTAGGTGGCCTGATCAGTTAAGTTTGCAGATGACACTGAAGTGGGAGATGGCACGGGGCAGGGTGACACTAGGCACACAGATCCACAAGATGGCCACTGAACCATAAGTTGGCCACTTGACACACAAGGTAGCCGCCAGACCACAATATGGATAGAGAGACAGCAGAGTAAACACAGATACTGCCTGGGGCCACCAGAATGCCAGAACACCTTTGATAGAAATGCTAACAGCTTGATATGGACTCAATACAGAGTGATAATAGGCAGGGCTGCAGTAATCGCCCTTCTCAGGAAGAGCGATTAGCACCCTTTACTACACAATGGACTTCTGTGCAGACATTGAAACTGACAATGTCTGTGCTGAAACTGATTACGGTCGCGCTGAAATTAACAAAGGCTGCGCTGGAACTGACAATGACTGCACCAAAACTATTAACAATTCTACAATGTTTATCATAAACAAACCATGTTACAAAGACAATAACCTCATCACTGACCTATTATTACAAAATGTATAAAAGTATCTTGACATGTGCTCCAGCTTGAGAGAAGACTCGCAGCTGACCACTGTGTTGTTGGTGTCTTTCTCTCCCCGGAGCTCGGGTATTTCCTTGTACAATAAACTCTGTCATTAAACTCTGACTCCGAGGCTGGTGACTTTCCCCATAACAACACAAATGTTGATAAGTTTTGGATAGTGAGGAAGGGTGTAAAACGATATCAAGCAGTTAGAAAGTATGGTGGAAAAGTGGCTGAATGGAGTTTAATCCAGACAAGTGTGACATGGTGCATTTTGAGAGATCAAATGCAAGGGGAAAGTAGACAGTAAATTGCAGGGCCCTTGGGAGCACCTTGAGGTCCAAATCCATATCTCAAGGCAATTGGCAACTCAAGTGGACAAGGTAGTAAAGAGGCATAATGCATGCTTGCCCTCATCTGTCAGGCACTAAATGTAAAATTTAGCAAGTCATGTTGCAACTGCATAAATCTTTAGCGAGGCCACATTTGGAGGACTGTGTGCATTTCTAGTCACCACACTATACGAAGGATGTAGAGGCTTTGAAGAAGGTTTACCAAGATCTTGCTCAGATTGGAGTATATTATGTCCAAGGAGTGGTTGGACAGACTTGGATTGTTTTTCTGAGAATGTCAAAATCTGAATGGTGACTTGGTAGAAGTATATAAAATGAGAGGAGTGAATAATCAAAATATTTTCCCAGGGTAGGAATGTTAAACACAAGGTTTCAGGTACCTGAAAATCATTGTCAGGGAAGTGGTAGAAGTAGAGAAGACAGGAATGATTAAGAGGCACTTAGACAGGCAAATGAACAGTGACAGAACATAGGGATGCAGACCATATGTAGGCAGATGGGATTAGTTAAGAATGACATCATGGTTGGCACAGATGTGGTCGGCCAAAGGGCTTATTCCTGTGCTGCATCATTCTACGTTCAATGTAATGGCCATGTAAAATTAACTCTCATAGCTGGAACAACTACTATAATTTATACAGAAATTAATTAAGGAATTAATTTTTAACATGAACTCACAAGAAAAGTACAAAAGATCCTAAATAAACATTCTCACACTGGATTCCACCTGAATAATGGCAACATTTGCAGACTGTTTTCAGTAAGTATGGATGCATTCAGTTGCCAAATTCAGGAGTGTTTTGTTCACAACAGATGTGTCACATCAGTGGGCCAAATGCACCAAACTATATTCCTTCAACTTAGTCACAATCTGAATATTTGTCCAAACCAAAATAAAAATGAACCTTTGGACATTACATCACACTGCAAATTGTTGCTCTAAAATAATCTTCAAAATACCTACTTCAGTGTTTTCAGAATACTGAGCTACTTTTTAATCTCACAGAAACCAAATATCATGGTTAACTGGAAACTAAAACAACTGCGGATGCTGGAAATCAAAGACAAAAACAGAAATTGCTGGAAAAATTCAGCAGATCTGTGGAGAGAAATCAGAGTTAACATTTCAGAGCCAGTGATCCTTCTTCAGAACAGACCCAAAACGTTAACTCTGATTTCCCCCCAACAGATATTGCCAGACCTATTGAAATTTTCCAGCAATTTCTATTTCTGTTCATGTTAAAACTGCAAAGTCATATCTACATGTACAGAATCAGACATTGAGCAGGGTCTTGTGCATTTGAGACAGGCATCATAGTCTGGGAAGAATGGATAACAACAATGGAAGAGCTAGGAGGAAACAGCAAGGCAATGGGACTCACTTTGGTTGCTCTAGCAAAATATAACAGCATGCACAAAACTGACCAAATGCCATTCCAAGCTGTAAACTACTGTGGCTGGATATATGTGTTAAGGATAAAAGATATCCACGGATAATTAGAGTTTATTCTATTAGCTGTCAGGATTTTGTTTAAATCGCATTACCCGGAACTTTTTTAAAAAAAATTTCTAATCTTTGTTGGAAAATTCAACTTGAAATAACCTCTATTGTTTTGTCTTTTCTTGAGAAAAATTATAATGTATTTTCACACACACAGTAAATCATTGGGATTATAAGTTTTAGGTTGCATTAACTTTTGACGAAAGTAAAAATAAATGCATCCAAGTCATTGACTAGTTGGCAGCCACATGTGGCATTCTAGGATTCTGACAGCATAAATACAGGGTCCAACTGGAGAGAGAAATGAATAATAGCCATCATTCATGAGAAAGAAACCCATTTCTTAAACATAAACATTTGCTGTCCATTGGCAAGAGGTTCATCTTATTCCAGCTGCCTTCGAAATATGTTTAAAACAAAAAACCATGATATACAGGAAAGGGCTTTGAAGTGCGGATCAGGCCCCAAGTTACAACCTAAATTTTGGAGACAAGAATTCTGGGATGACTATGCCTATTGTTGATCTCTGATACATTTTAATTGCATTACTGCCATTTTAATGGACCCTTGTTCTCAGCATCGACACCTCTCCCCCCAAAATTCTTACTAACGGGACAGAACAATTCTCAATTGGATAATGGAAACAGTTCGGGAAATGTTGATCTAGAGAAACAATTAGGCGTTGGAATACTATAATAATCTGGCATAGACAAGCATTTTTGAATTGGTCTCATTTGATATCCCAGCATATGGTGCAAGGTGTGTGTGTGTTTGAGAGAGAGAGAGAGAGTGTGTGAATGTGAATGAGTGTGAGAGTGAGAGAGAGGGGGTGTTGGTAGTTCATACAACTTTTAATTCACTGAACAATTAAACTGCAAAAAATGAACATAATACATGCCAGACCCCATGAATTAGCAGTGGCTATAGAGTAAGTCCAAGTGGCAACAGAATCATTTTAAACTTTAGCTCAATGTAAGTACAGGACATAATACACATATGGGCACTTTGAAGTTTTTATTTATAACTAAGAAGTACTGAAGTAAGGCTTAATCTACTAAGATACCTTGCCAGTGATAAAATGTTCCATGTCAACTTGGTGGAAAGTACAAAAGGGCAAACATATAAACTGAACTCAGGTATTTTATGTTCTTCATCCCTGATCACCTTAGTCTGGCAATGCATTCACATCATAAGAAATGAAAGCAGTAAATGGACAATCTTTTGAGTCTGCAGTACAATTTAATAAAATTGTAGCTGATCTAATTGTGACCTTAACTTCATTGGAACTACCTGCTCCCCGTGATCTATGACTGCCTTGTCCAACACAGCCTTGGTATAGTCAATTACCCAACTTCCCTTACTCTCAGGGAAAGCTAACTCCAAAGACCAATAATCTCAGATTAGAAATTCCTCATATCTTCATCTTAACTGGGGAACTCTAGTTTTCGGTCCTCAATAAGGGAGACCGAGAAGTGGCAGATGAAGTTTAATTTAGATAAATGTGAGGTGTTGCATTTTGACAGGGCAAGATCTATACAGTTAATGGTAAGGTCCTGGGGAGTGTTGCTGAACAAACAGATTTTGGGATGTAGGTTCATAGTTCCTTGAAAATGGAGTTGCAGGTAGACAGGGTGGTGAAGAAGGCGTTCTGTACACTTGCGTTGATTGGTCAGTGCATTGAGTATAGGTTCTGGGAGGTTATGTTGCTGTACAGGAGAATGGCTAGGCCACTTTTGGAATACTGCATTCAATTTTGCTCTCCTTGCATTAGGAGGGAAGTTGTGACATTTGAAAGAGTTCAGAAAAGATTTACAAGGATATTTCCAGGGGTGGAGGGTTTGTGCTAAAGGGACAAGCTGAACAGGCTGGGGCAATGAAGGTTGAGGCAGGGATAGGGTGAATAGCCAAAGCCTTTTCCCATGGGTAGGGGAGCCCAAACCCAGGGGTCATAGGCTTAAGGTGAGAGGGGAAAGATTTGAAAAAGAACCTAAGGGTCAATGTTTTTACACAGAGGGTGGTGAGTATATGAGCTGTGGGAGGTGGTGGTGGAACCTGGAACAATTCCATTTAAAAGGCATCTAGATGGGTATATGAATAGGAAGGGTTTAGAGGGGTATGGGCCAAATGCTGGTAAATGGCACTAAATTAATTTAGGTCATCTCTAGGACTCTATGTTAGATTGGAGGCCAGAAGAGGTTAAATTACAAAAGGATTCATGAAGCAACAGCCAAATAGGATGGTAATGAACATTATAAAGAAATAGACGTTGTGTCCAAATTAGAATGGGAATATAAAAATCATCTCAATGCAACATGAAGGGATAAAGAAACAAGGCCAACCCAGCAAAACAGAAATATGTAGAAAAATATGATCTAAAATTGTTATATTTAGTGTTGAAGCTAGCAGATTGGTCTCGAGTCCAAAGAGAAAATGAGGTCTGCAGATGCTGGAGATCAGAGATGGAAATGTGTTGCTGGAGAAGCGCAGCAGGTCAGGCAGCATCTAGGGAACAGGAGAATCGACGTTTCGGGCATTAGCCCTTCTTCAGGAATGAGGAAAGTTTGTCCAGCAGGCTAAGATAAAAGATAGGGAGGAGGGACTTGGGGGAGGGGCGTCGGAAATGTGATAGGTGGAAAAAGGTCAAGGTGAGGGTGATAGGACAGATTGGGGTGGGGGCGGAGAGGTCGGGAAGAAGATTGCAGGTTAGGGAGGCGGTGCTGAATTTGATGGATTTGACTGAGACAGGCTGGGGGAGGGGAAATGAGGAAACTGGTGAAATCCGAGTTCATCCCTTGTGGTTGGAGGGTTCCTAGCCGGAAGATGAGGCGTTCTTCCTCCAACCGTCGTTTCGCTGTGGTCTGACGATGGAGGAGTCCAAAGACCTGCATATCCTTGGTGGAGTGGGAGGGGGAATTGAAATGTTGAGCTACAGGGTGGTTGGGTTGGTTGGTCCGGGTGTCCCAGAGGTGTTCTCTGAAACGCTCCGCAAGTAGGCGGCCTGTCTCCCCAATATAGAGGAGGCTACATCGGGTACAGAGGATGCAATAGATGATATGTGTGGAGGTACAGGTGAATCTGTGGCGGATATGGAAGTTTCCTTTGGGGCCTTGGAGGGAGGTGAGAGGGGAGGTGTGGGCGCAAGTCTTGCACCTCCTGCGGTTGCAGGGGAAGGTGCCGGGAGTAGAGGTTGGGTTGGTGGGGGGTGTGGATCTGACGAGGGAGTCACGGAGGGAGTGGTCTTTACGGAATGCTGATAGGGGAGGGGAGGAAAATATATCCTTGGTGGTGGGGTCCGTTTGGAGGTGGCGGAAATGACGGCGGATGATGCGCTGTACATGGACGTTAGTGGGGTGGTAGGTGAGGACCAGTGGGGTTCTGTCCTGGTGGCGGTTGGAGGGGCGGGGTTCAAGGGCGGAGGATCGGGAAGTGGAAGAGATGCGGTGGAGGGCATCGTCGATCACGTCGGGGGGGAAATTGCGGTCCTTGAAGGAGGAGGCCATCTGGCATGTGCGTTTTTGGAACTGGTCCTCCTGGGAGCAGATGCGGCGGAGTCGAAGGAATTGGGAGAATGGGATGGCGTTTTTGCAGGGGGTAGGATGGGAGGAGGTGTAGTCCAGGTAGCTCCCACAGCTACCTGGACTACACCTCCTCCCATCCTGCCCCCTGCAAAAACGCCATCCCATTCTCCCAATTCCTTCGACTCCGCCGCATCTGCTCCCAGGAGGACCAGTTCCAAAAACGCACATCCCAGATGGCCTCCTCCTTCAAGGACCGCAATTTCCCCCCCGACGTGATCGACGATGCCCTCCACCGCATCTCTTCCACTTCCCGATCCTCCGCCCTTGAACCCCGCCCCTCCAACCGCCACCAGGACAGAACCCCACTGGTCCTCACCTACCACCCCACTAACGTCCATGTACAGCGCATCATCCGCCGTCATTTCCGCCACCTCCAAACGGACCCCACCACCAAGGATATATTTCCCTCCCCTCCCCTATCAGCATTCCGTAAAGACCACTCCCTCCATGACTCCCTCGTCAGATCCACACCCCCCACCAACCCAACCTCCACTCCCGGCACCTTCCCCTGCAACCGCAGGAGGTGCAAGACTTGCGCCCACACCTCCCCTCTCACCTCCCTCCAAGGCCCCAAAGGAAACTTCCATATCCGCCACAGATTCACCTGTACCTCCACACATATCATCTATTGCATCCTCTGTACCCAATGTGGCCTCCTCTATATTGGGGAGACAGGCCGCCTACTTGCGAAGCGTTTCAGAGAACACCTCTGGGACACCCGGACCAACCAACCCAACCACCCTGTAGCTCAACATTTCAATTCCCCCTCCCACTCCACCAAGGATATGCAGGTCTTTGGACTCCTCCATCGTCAGACCACAGCGAAACGACGGTTGGAGGAAGAACGCCTCATCTTCCGGCTAGGAACCCTCCAACCACAAGGGATGAACTCGGATTTCACCAGTTTCCTCATTTCCCCTCCCCCAGCCTGTCTCAGTCAAATCCATCAAATTCAGCACCGCCTCCCTAACCTGCAATCTTCTTCCCGACCTCTCCGCCCCCACCCCAATCTGTCCTATCACCCTCACCTTGACCTTTTTCCACCTATCACATTTCCGACGCCCCTCCCCCAAGTCCCTCCTCCCTATCTTTTATCTTAGCCTGCTGGACAAACTTTCCTCATTCCTGAAGAAGGGCTAATGCCCGAAATGTCGATTCTCCTGTTCCCTAGATGCTGCCTGACCTGCTGCGCTTCTCCAGCAACACATTTCCATCTCGAGTCCAAAGACTCCAGCCTGCCCTGTGTTTCACTGCAACATTTTTACAGATCAGTCAGCAAAGACCAGCATGGGAGCAAGGTGGAGAATTCAAGTGATAGGTAAGCAGAAGCTTGGAGTCATAGTCATAAAGATGCACGGCATGGAAACAAACTCTTCGGTCCAACCCGTCCATGCCGACCAGATATCCCAACCCAATCTAGACCCACCTGCCAGCACCCAGCCCATATCCCTCCAAACCCTCCCTAGTCATTTACCCAGCCAAATGCCTTTTAAATGCTGCAGTTGCACTAGCTTCCACCACTTCCTCTGGCAGCTCATTCCATACACGCATGTCTGCAGATTGAGCAGGGGTATTCTGCAACATGTTCATCCAGAATGAGCTTGGTAACCTCAATGTAGAGGAGACCTTATCATGATCAGTGAATATTGTACATAGATTTTAAAGATGTACATGTAAATCACAGTTTCACTTGGAAGGAGTATTGGTAATATTGCATGATGAGAAGAGGTAAAAAAAAAAGGTGTTGCATATTGTGCTTACATGGAAAGGTCTGTTGGGAAGGGAGGAGACATTGAGGGGGACTGAGGAGTGGACATCAGTTTGGCAGAGGGAACAGTCCCTTCAGAATGCTGAAAGGGGAAGACAGGAAAAGCTGCATCTGCAGTATTTTGTTTTTGTTTTATTTAAATACATTATTCAAATACCTAAAAGTTTGTTTCTTAAGAAATGCCCATTAATAAAATTAGATGTGCATTGTGAAATTGTTGGAATTTCTGGATAAAACCACTGTATACATTCTTTTTCCATGGGACCATTTCCAATAGACTCTGTAACAGAGCTATGTTAAACTGCATGGAGACAGCCTTACAAATATTAATAATTCTAGCCACTACACATCTTCTAAATTTAAATTCTGAATATACCTAGTGTTAAGATGGTGGGGAAATACTTTACATCAAAAGCACTTCCACCACAGAAATATTTTGTTCTTTTGAAAAGAATGTGTTCTTAAAATATGTGCATAAATAGAAAATTGCTGGATTATCATTAACAGACAACTTCTAAATAAAAAGTGATTGACATCTCTTTTAAAAAAATAGCAAGACAGTCTTGGATATCTGTATTGCTTTTCCTTGATAAATCATCACTTTTCTTATCAAGAATTACATAGGTGTAGACCTTAAGGTCAACAGCAAAAAACAGTGTTGTTCATAAAGCTTCCATGTGTTACTGAGTGGAGACATTCTTCAATCTGGCATCAGATACAATAAGACAACGTCTACAGAGATCTATGAAGTTTTTGCATGGGAGTAGAAACAGCAAGGACCTGAAACTATTGACTGAAAAATCTAAACAGACGGACAAGAGTCTAAATCAGGATTTATAAAGCAATTGGATTCATATTAGATCTACTCCCAATTATTCTTTATTTTGAGGAGTACAATATTTAATTCTCGTGAAGTTATGATACACTTCAATAGGATCTTCTCCAAGCCACACTCAACTACCCACAGAATAAAACAAACCATCTCTAAAACAGACTGTATAAATTATATTTAAATCATGCACAGAAAACAAAATCTGGTAAAAACTTTGGAAGAGAGATAAAACAACGTGTAGAAAAACAAATTTTGCTTTCATTAAATCTCCACATGAACTAATTTCCTAAGAAACAAGACTCTTCTTTTACGAAAGTACACTTTCAGAGCCAAGGCATTTGTTGGAAATAAGCATATCACAAACGTACCCATGAACGCATTTACCTGAACTTTAGTTAGTCTTTTAAGTGAATATCAAGTGGAAAGTTAAAAATCACACAACACCAGGTTATAGTCCAACAGATTTAATTGGAAGCACACCAGCTTTCGGAGCGACGCTCCTTCATCAGGTGATAGTGGAGGGTTCAATCCTAACACAGAATTTATAGCAAAAATTTACAGTGTGATGTAACTGTAATTATACATTGAAAAATTGATTGTCTGTTAAGCCTTTGTCTAGCTATCACCTTTGTTAACAGCTAACCCCAGATGCAACTTTTAAAAAAAAAAGGTTTAACTCTAATTATACTTTGAAAAATTGATTGTCTGTTAAGCCTTTGTCTAGCTATCACCTTTGTTAACAGCTAACCCGAGATGCAACTTTTTAAAAAAAAAGGTTTAACTCTAATTATACTTTGAAAAATTGATTGTCTGTTAAGCCTTTGTCTAGCTATCACCTTTGTTAACAGCTAACCCCAGATGCAACTTTTAAAAAAAAGGTTTAACTCTAATTATACTTTGAAAAATTGATTGTCTGTTAAGCCTTTGTCTAGCTATCACCTTTGTTAACAGCTAACCCGAGATGCAACTTTTTTTAAAAAAAGGTTTTGTGATTTACACATGAAAGAAGTGAAACTATCACTGTATTCTAACAGATGAAAGGCTTAACAGACAATCAATTTTTCAAAGTATAATTAGAGTTAAATCAAACTGTAAATTTTTGCTATAAATTCTGTGTTAGGATTGAGCCCTCCACTATCACCTGATGAAGGAGCGTCGCTCCGAAACCTAGTGTGCTTCCAATTAAACCTGCTGGACTATAATCTGGTGTTGTGTGATTTTTAACTTTGTACACCCCAGTCCAACACTGGCATCTCCAAATCAAGTGGAAAAGCTCCCTAACATCGTGCTTTGCATTGATTTTAGTGCCATAACCATTAACAAGACCGTTATCATGCACTCTGTGGAGGATCAGGCTAGCTTTAACAGCAACTTACAGATTTCTGCACTTAAATGGACATAAGTGGGCAGCAGAATGTGCTGATTCATCATTGTGTTATAATGGTAAATGTTGTTAGCTTCACAATTATAAACTAACCAAAATCTAGCTATTGAACAGAAAGGCAGAACAGGCCATTCAGCGCACTAGCTTGTGCTGGTATTTATACACCCTACAAGTCTCCTCCTTTCAATCTAGTTTTTCAGAAGCTTGTTTCATTTTTTTATTATTTGTTCATGAGATATGGGCATCACCAGCAAGACTGGTCATTCCTAATTGCTCAAAAGGGTAGATAAGAATCAACCACTTGCTGTAGTCTGGAGTCACATGTAAGCCAGACCTAAAAGACACCAGTGAACCAGATGGGTTTTTACAACCTGAATTCACTGGAGTTTAAAAGAATGATGGTCAACCTTATTGAAATATAATAGACTATTAGGGGACTTAACAGGATAGATGCAGAAATGTTGTTTTTCCTTGAGGGAGACCAGAGATCTTTGAATAAGGGATTGCACATTTAAGACAGAGATGAAGAGGAGAAGTTTCTTCTTTCAAAGGGTAGTAAATCCATGAAATTCTTTACTGGGAAAGGCTGTCAAGGATGGGTCACTATGCATATTCAAATCTGAGATAGTCAGATTTTTAACCAGGAAGGGAATCAAGGCTAATAGGAAAAAGGCAGGAAAAGTATAATTGAGAATTATCAGATCAGCCACAATCTCAATGAACGGCTGCACTGCTGTATTGGAGCTAATTTAATGGCTGAATGGCCTATTTCTTCTCCTATATCTTGTGGTCATAAGACAAACAGATTTTCCCAAATTTTTACTGGATTCAAATTTCACCATCTTCCTTGGAGGGATTCAAACCAAACAGAAAATTAGCCTGGGAGTCCTGAATCACAAAGCTACAATCTCCATTAAATCTTCTTGTTTTATATTTTTGTTTCCTTTTTTTTATAGACTTTGCTCATTTCCTATCAAAAGCATCTTAACTATTTGCTGCAACCACTTCCTGTGGCGGTGACATCTGCATTTTAACGAAGCTGAGCAAAAACATTCACACTTTCGGATATATAATACAGTAACTGCTTTGTACTTATTGTCTCTAGTTTTAAATTCTTTCAATTGGAACTTTAGAGACCTCAATGAAGTCTCGTCTAAATTTTTGCATTTCTGAAGAAAGAAGTCCCAAACACTTCAGTCTTTCCTAATAGCTGTAATCCCACTGACCTGGTACACTCATTTTCTTTTCATCCTCTCCAGTAGACAAGAACTATGGACAGTGCTGAATGTAGCTTTGTCAGGGCCTATATTAGCTTAACACCACTTTACTCCAATTTTACACTCAGTATTGCAAAATTGTTATACCAGAAGGAAGCTATTTAGTCCATTGTGCCTGTGCTAACTTCCTGAACAAGCTTCATACCTGAGTGCCATTCTTTTACCTCTTCTCCACATGTTACCCTGCCAATTTTTTCTATTCAAATGATCATTTGATTCCCTCTTGAATGCTTTGATTGAACCTGCCTCCACCACACTTCCAGGCTGTACATTAGAGACCCCAACTACTCTCTGCAAGGAAATGCTTTCTCTCACATTGCATTGATTTTTTTTTTGCATTTATTTTTAAATTGTTCCCTCTCATCTCGATCCATTTACTCCCAGAAATAAAAGTGAACAGGGAATTCATGATTAGATTCTTCCTTTTTTAGATTAGATTCCCAGAAATGTGGAAACTGGCCCTTCGGCCCAACCAGTTCCCACTGACCTACCGAAGAGTAACCTAAACAGGCCCATTTCCCTCTGGCTAATTTAACATGGCCAATTCACCTGACCTGCAGGTCTTTGGGAGGAAATTGGAGGAGAATGTGCAAACTCCACACAGACAGTGGCCCGAGGCTGGAATCGAACCTAGGACCCTGGTGCTGTGAGGCAGCAGTGCTAACCACTGAGCCACCGTGCCACCTAATTCAGCTACCCTAATCTCACTTGGTTGATTCATGCTGACAACAATCATTGCCCATCCAAGGAATGGTGTCTTGATTTTTGATCTTTTATTCTTATCCATCACTAACTATCTTCTATCGTCTCTTTTCTATATGATACAAATATTTTTGAATTCAATGCAATAAAATGTCCAAAGATTCTTCAAAAAGCAGCAAACATAATCTGGCCTTGAGCCAGTTTAGGAGATACCAGTGCAAGTAACCAAGAACTTGGTCAAAGATGTACGCTTTCAGAGGAATTTTAAAAGGTGGAGAAGGATACAAAGGAGTTTACAGAGCAAGTTACAAATCAGTGAGCAGATCTGAAATATAAGTACAGGACTTGGTGTGAATTAGAACTTAGACAGCAGCATTTTGAATAAATTTGAGCTTATACATGAAGGGAGGCCAGCTAGGAAAACATTGGTACAGTTGAATATGAAGTATATGGATGGATGAGGGTTCTGTCAAGCAACGAATTAAGTCCATATTGGAGACGATTACAAAGTCGAAAGTCGGCACTCTTAGCGGTGAAGAGCATACGCGTGTCAAATATTCACCTCAAGGTTAAACTGATCACAGATGTTGTAAATAGCTAATTCAATCTCATAAAATTGTCGAGGAAACAGAATTGGTTATTAGGCAACAAAATTTATGGCTAAAAGCAATGGCTTCAGTTTTCACAGTAATTAACTGAGATAAATTTCTGCCACTCCAATAGTTAGACAATCAGTATGATAAATCACAGGCACAGGAAAGGTTAGCAGAGTGGTGGTGATGTGGAACTACATATCATCAACATACATGTAGAATGTGGTATTGTTTTCAGTTGATATTGCTTAAGGATAGCATGCAGATTAGAAATTGAAGGGGGTCAAGGGTAGATCCTCAAAGGAATAGAAGGGTAACTGTGCAAAAGAGGAAAGAGATTCTCTGGCTATAATTGGATAGTTAAAAATGGAACTCTTAATAGTGTATTCTCACTCAGTTGGACAGCAGAAAAGAGCTGTTGAAGAAAGAACGTTGCAGATAGGACAGGAAAGATTTTGATAAAGGCCATTTCCATTCAGTGCCAGGAAGAAGTCTAAATAGAGATTATAAGGTGTAGGAGTTCTAAGTCACTCTGCTTACCGAGTCTGCTCCACCAGTGAGATCGTGACTGATCTGATAATCCTCAACTCCATTTTCTTGCTTTTTCTCCATTATTTCTCGATTCACTCCCTGATTAAGGAAATGCCTGTCATAGCCTTGAATATATTTACCAACTCCTCGAAAACAAAATAAAACTTACCAACTCAGCCTTACAGCCCTCTGCAGTAAAGGATTCCACAGTTCACTACCCTCAGAGAAGCAGTTTGTCTTCATCTGTGTATTAAACGTGCAACTTCCTTATTCCAAAGCTATGCCCTCTGCTCCTAGACTTTTCCACATAGGGAAACAATTTTCTACCGTTCAGTTTTTTATTTAAAGTTTCTACCTACCTTGTCAAGTCCAGTAAGAATTTTACACATTGTTAATGATTCTTGTTCACACAAGCTTTCTGTAGGCTGCTGCTGAGAGGTGCAGGGACAGATGATCACCTGGTAGAACCTACAGGGCCAGATGTGTGACAAGTCAAAGGAAGAGGAATGAGATTGGCAAAAATTACTCCCAGCACACACATGTGACAGAAAGATAGACAAATGAGTGCAAAAATTTAGCAGATGGCATATAATGAGCGAAATTAAACAATTTTCCACTTTGACAGGAAGAACAGAGTCAAGAGTGTGGTACTGGAAAAGCACAACAGGTCAGGCAGCATCCGAGAAGCGGAGAATCGACGTTTCGGGCATAAGTCAGCCATTCCTGATGAAGGGTTTATGCCAAAAATGTCGATTGTCCAGTTCCTCAAATACTGCCTGACCTGTTGTGCCTTTCCAGCTCAACACTGTCAACTCTGATTTTCAACGTCCGCAGTCCTCACTTTATCCTAACTGAAAGAACAGTAAACCAGAATATATTTACATGAAGAAAGACTGCAGAGAAGTCTGCCTGCTCTAGTACAGGAATCATGGGGGCAGCATTGTGGTTCAGTAATTAGCACTGCTGCCTCAGTGCCATGGACCCGGATTCGATTCCAGCCTCGGGCAACTGTCAATGTGGAGTTTGCGTATTCTCCCCGTCTGCGTGGGTTTTCTCCAGGTGCTCCGGTTTCCTCCCACAATCCAAATGATGGGCAGCTGAGGTGAATCGGCCATGCTGAATTGCCCATTGTGTTCAGGGATATGTAAGTTAGGTGCATTCGTCAGGGGTAGAATTAGGATAGGGGAATGGGTTTGGGTGGGTTACTCTTCAGAGGGTCAGTGTGGACTTGCTGGGCCAAAGGGCCTATTTCCACCCTGTAGGGATTCTATTCCATGAAGTGCTAGCTTACAGGCACAGCAAGTAATTAGGAAAGCAATTGGAATATTGGCCTTTATAGTAAGAGGTATTGAGTATAAAATAGTGAAATGTTACAATTGTAAGGACATTAGTAAGCCCACACAAAGTGTTGCACATGGTTTTATTGCCTTGAAGAATATGCTTGAATTGCAGGCGGTTCAGAGAAAGTTCACTAGGCTAATTCCTGGAAATGAAAGGGTTGTCTTATGAGGAAAGTATGAGCAGACAGAATTTTTAATGTTTCAATAAGATCACCTCTCAT
Organism: Chiloscyllium plagiosum; assembly: GCF_037043375.1. Classification (NCBI taxonomy): domain Eukaryota; kingdom Metazoa; phylum Chordata; class Chondrichthyes; order Orectolobiformes; family Hemiscylliidae; genus Chiloscyllium; species Chiloscyllium plagiosum. Next base: position 64,476,894 of record NW_028270158.1, on the reverse strand, counting down.
TCTTCCAAACTCCAAAGATTCCGAGCAGGTTTGACAAGATTAATGTGGAGAAGATATTTCTCTTCATGGGGAATCTAGAACTCAGGGGCAAAGTTTAAAAATAAAAGGTATCGCATTGAGGATTGAGATCAGGACAACTTCTCTCTGAGGATCATGAGTCTTTGGCATTCTTTACCCTGGAAAGCAGTGGAGGCTAGGTCTTGAATATATTCAAGTTAGTAACAGAGAGGGTGTGAAGGGGAACAGGCAGGAAAGAAGTTGAGACCACAATCAGTTTGCCATTATCTCGCTGAAAGGTGGAGCAGACTCAGGGGTTTCATTGGTTGACTCCGACCCACCTCTCTATCCACTCATTCACCTGAGTCACATCCAATCAAACACTGGATCTTTAATGCAGACATGGACTATTTTCTAAACAGTGAGAAAATTCATAAAGCCAAGTTCAAAGGGATCTGGGAGTGCTAGTCCAGGATTCTCTAAAGGTTGACTTGCAGGTTGAGTCCGTGGTTAAGAAAACAAATGTAATGTTGTCATTTGTCTCAAGAGGGTTGGAATGTAAAAGCAGCGATGTGCTACTGAGACTTTATAAAGCTCTGGTTAGGCCCCATTTAGGATACTGTGTCTAATTTTGGGCCCAAACCTCAGGAAGGACATACTGGCACTGGAGTGTGTCCAGCGGAGATTTACATGGATGATCCCTGGAATGGTAGGCCTAACATACGATGAGCAGCTGAGAATCCTGGGATTGTATTCATTAGAGTTTTGAAGGTTGAAGGGAGATCTAATAGAAACTTACAAGATAATGCATGGCTTAGAAAAGGTGGACACTGGGAATTTGTTTCTGTCAGGCAGGGATACTAGGACCCATGGGCACAGCCTTAGAATTAGAGGGATTTAAAATTTAGAACAGAAATGAGGAGACATTTCTTCAGCCAGAGAGTAGTGGACCTGTGAAATTTATTGCCATGAAGCGCAGTGGAGGCCGGGACGTTAAATATCTTCAAGACACAGAAATGCTTAATCTTGCAAGGAATTATGGGATACAGGGATAGTGCGGGTAAGTGGCATTGAAATGCCCATCAGTCATGATTGAATGGCAGAGTGGATTTGATGGACCGAATGGCCTTACTTCCATGCCTTTGTCTTAATCTACCCTAAATAGGGAAGTGGGTAGTTAGTTGAGGTGTGAGAGTATGGTGGATAGGTGAGTGAAGAGTAAGGTCAGGTTCGGGTTGGGATAACGGGCTGGTTTGATTGGGAAGAGCAGGCAGGTCAGGGCAGGGGAGAAGCAGTTGGTTTGGATGGGAACTGTAGAGTCAGTGCTGAAAGCAGTTGGAGTGACAACTTGTTTCCGACTGAACTGTTTCCACCTCCCTCCATTTGACCACTTTTACCACCAAACACCACATCTTACCCCTTCACCCACCCACCACTTAGATCCTGGTCTTTTGTTTATTCTCTCATGGGACACGGGTGTCACTGACTGGCCAGCATTTATTGCCAGTGACTAGTTTACCTTGAGAAGCACTTAAACCACAGCAATCCATGCGCCATACACAGACTCACAAAACCATTAGGAACGGAGTTCCAGGATTTTGACCCAGTGACACTGAAAGAACAGCATATGTCACCAACATCCCACAAGTGAATGAAGATCAGGAGAGAAGCGATTAGGTGGAGGTAGTGGGGAGTGTTTGCTGGCAGAAGTGGTGAGGCAGATGCAATTGCATGTACAAACAGTTGAGTCAGCAGTAAGGGGAGGAGGGAAGTGCTCAGGTCTGAGCTGTAGCTGAACTTATGGGGTTTGGGGCATCGCAGCTGAGGTAATCTGTTTTGAGTCATGATTTGGAGATGCCGGTGTTGGACTGGGGTGTACAAAGTTAAAAATCACACAACACCAGGTTATAATCCAACAGGTTTAATTGGAAGCACACTAGCTTTCGGAGCGACGCTCCTTCATCAGGTGATTGTGGAGGGCTCAATCGTAACACTGAATTTATAGCAAAAATTTACAGTGTGATGTAACTGAAATTATACATTGAAAAATTGATTGTCTGTTAAGTCTTTCATCTGTTAGAATACAGTGACAGTTTCACTTCTTTCATGTGTAAATCACAAAACCTTTTTTTTTTAAAAGTTGCATTCTCAGGTTAGCTGTTAACAACGATGATAGCTAGACAATATGTTGAAGGTGTTAGCCCCCTTTGTTCTCTGTCTATGCCATGATGTTTAGATTGATTCTAATCTAAAAAGTGAGATAACAGAGTTTTACATAAATTCATGCAGTTTTTGAGCAAAGTACAATGTAACTCTAAGTACAAATTCACCCCACAAAATATATATGTGCATGTGGGTCTTTGTCTGTCTGTGTGTGTGTGCGTCTGTCTGGGGTGGGGGTTGTGAGTGTGAGAAAGTGTGTGTGTGTGTGTAGTGAGTGCAGAATGTCTTAGGTGTGTGAGGGGTGCGTGTGAGAGTGTGTGTGTCTATAAGGGTGTGTGTGGGTGTCTGTGTGCGCGTCTGTGTGTACCTGTGTATGTGAGAGTGTGTGTGTGTAGGAATACCTGTGTGTGTGTGTGTAGTGCAATAGTGATCACCTGTAATGTGACATGAACCCAAGGTCCCGGTTGAGGCCTTCCCTATGGGTACCGAACTTAGCTATCAGCCTCTGCTCGGCCACTTTTCTCTGCTGCCTGTCCCGCAGTCCACCTTGGAGGATGGTCACCTGAAGGTCCGGGGCTGAATGTCCTGGACCACTGAAGTGTTCCTCAACTGGGAGGGAACCCTCCTGTCTGTTGATTGTTGTGCAGTGCCCATTCATCTATTGTCGTAGCCTTTGCTCGGTTTCCCCAATGTACCATGCCTCCGGGCATTCTTACCTACAACGTATAAGATAGACAACGTTGGCTGAGTCACATGAGTACCTGCCATGTACAAGGTGGGAGGTGTTCCCACGCGTAATAGTGGTATCTTTGTCCACAATCTGACACGTCTTGCAGCGTCCACCTTGACAGGGTTGTATGGAGTTGTCCTGAGAGCCGGGCAGTTTGCTACAAACAATGATCAGTTTGAGGTTTGGCGGTTGTTTAAAGGCAAGTAGTGGAGGTGTGGGGAAGGTCTTGGTGAGGTGCTCATCCTCATTGATAATGTGTTGCAGGTCATGAAGAATATGGCGTAATCTTTCAGCTCCTGGGAAGTACTGAACAACGAAGGGTTGCAACTCCACTACTTGCCTTTAAACAACCGCCAAACCTCAAACTGATCATTGTTTGTAGCAAACTGCCCGGCTCTCAGGACAACTCCATACAACCCTGTCACGGTGGACACTGCAAGACGTGTCAGATTGTGGACATAGATACCACTATTATGCGTGGGAACACCTCCCACCTTGTACGTGGCAAGTACTCATGTGACTCAGCCAACGTTGTCTACCTTATACGTTGCAGGCAAGGATGCCCGGAGGCATGGTACATTGGGGAAACCGAGCAAAGGCTATGACAACGGATGAATGGGCACCGCACAACAATCAACAGACAGGAGGGTTCCCTCCCAGTTGAGGAACACTTCAGTGGTCCAGGACATTCAGCCTCAGACGTTTGGGTGACCATCCTCCAAGGTGGACTTCGGGACAGGCAGCAGAGAAAAGTGGCCGAGCTGAGGCTTAGCTAAGTTCGGTACCCATAGGGAAGGCCTCAACCGGGACCTTGGGTTCATGTCACATTACAGGTGATCACCATTGCACTACACACACACACAGATATTCCTACACACACACACTCTGACATACACATGGACACAGGTACACACAGTCGCGCACACAGACACCCACACACACCCTTATAGACACACACACTCCCACATGCACCCCCTCACAGACTTAAGACACTCTGCACTCACTACACACATACACACACTTCCACACACTTACAACCCCCACCCCAGACAGACACACACACACAGACAGACAAAGACCCACATGCACACATGTATTTTGTGGGGTGAATTTGTACTTGCAGAGTTACATTGTACTTTGCTCAAAAACTGCATGCATTCATGTAGAACTCTGAGCTCAAAAACCGCATGAATTTATGTAAAACTCTGTTATCTCACTTTTTAGATTAGAATCAATCTAAACATCATGCCATAGACAGAGAACACAGGGGGCTAACACCTTCAACGTATTGTCTAGCTATCACCATTGTTGACAGTTAACCCGAGAATGCAACTTTAAAAAAAATTTTGTGATGTATACATGAAAGAAGTGAAACTATCACTGTATTCTAACAGATGAAAGACTTAACAGACAATCAATTTTTCAATGTATAATTTCAGTTACATCACACTGTAAATTTTTGCTATAAATTCTGTGTTACGATCGAGCCCTCCACAATCACCTGATGAAGGAGCGTCGCTCCGAAAGCTAGTGTGCTTCCAATTAAACCTGGTGTTGGACTATAACCTGGTGTTGTGTGACTTTTAACTTAGTTTTGAGTCAAGAAAGGTACTTGTGAGGTGAGTCGTCAGATCATTGTGGGTCAACACGTTCTTCGAGGAGAAAGTGAGGTCTGCAGATGCTGGAGATCAGAGCTGAGAATGTGTTGCTGGAAAAGCGCAGCAGGTCAGGCAGCATCCAAGGAGCAGGAGAAAATCCCTCCTTTTATTTTAGCCTGCTGGACACACTTTCCTCATTCCCGAAGAAGGGCTCATGGCCGAAACGTCGATTCTCCTGCTCCTTGGATGCTGCGCTTTTCCAGCAACACATTTTCCCCCCACTTCTATTCAGACCAAGTTCCTCTGTTCGCTGCAGTGTGCATTTCTGGAAAACTCCGTTTAGGTAATACGCAGCAGTGTCAAATTGGGACATTTTGGACTACTGAGCATTTTTAGTGACGTTCTGCACGATCACCGTCGAGTAGAGGGAACTGGAGTGAAGGGACCAAGATCGGAAGGGAGAACTGAATAAAAGCAAAATATTGCAGGCGCTAAAAAAAAGTGCTGAAATATTTAGCTGCTTCAGCAGCATCATTACAGAGAGACAGATGGTGAGCGTTTCAGATCAGATGGAGAACCAGTTCGAAAGAGTCAGATTCAATCCGAAACATTACAGATGCTACTAAACGTGCTGAATATTTCCAGCACTTAGTATTTTAGGTTCAGGTAGCAGCAGGGTTTTGGTGCGGAACATCAGCAAGTAAGCGAGACAGAGGAAGTAGTAGGTGGATAGGCATCAGTGCCGAGTACCTGCCGTATTCCCTGTTTTCCCAGTGCAGGGATACCCACTAACTTCATCAGCCCCTCGCTGTCTCACTGACACTCCCAAGGTCCGGTCTACACGCCCCCGGCCCCCCGCCCTATCTCCTCCTCCTCGGCATTTCGAGGGCTCAGCCGCTCTGCTCGCACCAGCCCGACTGCTACCTTAAAGTAAAATACTAAGTGCTGGCTGGAAATACCCAGCAGGTTTACTCCCCAACGGACCTCCCCCACTCCCCCATTCCCCCATTCCCCCATCCCCCCATCCCCCCCTCCCCCCCATCCACGGTGATCTCTCTCTCTCTCTGTCTCTCCCCTCATCCCCCCGGATCTCGGTCTCCCTCCCTACCCCCTGGGGTCTCCCTCTTTCCCCCTCCCTCGGGGATCTCTCTCTGTCTCTCCTCCGCCCTCACCCCGGATAAAAAAAAGGATTCTCTCACACACACACTCACCCGCCCGCCGGCCGCAGTCTCTCCCTCAGATCCCGGGGCCGCCCGCCAGCTCGAGCTGCCGTTACCAGGCAACGCTGCCACATCGCTGCCCGAGCTCCCTGCCCCGCCCCTCACGAGAGGAGCGCTCGCGGTCACGTGCGGCTCCGAAGCGTTTCACTCCAACCGGCAGGGACCGGGCGCTGTGCCAGGCGCCTGCTCAGTGCCGGCAGGGACCGGGCGCTGTGCCAGGCGCCTGCTCAGTGCCGGCAGGGACCAGCCACGGAGCGAGGTGCTTGCGCATTGGCGGCAGGATTGGGCTCCGTGCCAGGCGCTTGTGCAGTGCCTGGCGGAAGGAACTGGGTGTGATATCGTCTTCATTGGAGGTAGCGTCGAAGTGTTTGACTGGGATGGTTCCAAACAAGACGAATTTCATTTATTAAGTTAGATATGTGTGTTGCTATTCGCAACTTCTAAATGGGCGGATTCTTTAAGGGATCTAAGTAGTTCAGTCGGCGAGAGTACCAGCTTTGAGAAGATACTTGTTGAAATGTTTAGGGCCAAAAGGAACAACGGGAATGGGAAGAAAGTGAGAACGGGATGCTGGGTTGAGCAGGATTGAACGGCCATATGGCGTTCTCTCTTTGTATAATGTTTCCATATTTAAAGTATTTCTGCAATGCAACTGTTTAAGAATAGGCTCTTATTACCATAAAGACTGTGTGGAGGACCACACCTCAGGGCGACGTCCGTACTTATCTCTCCACCATGTCCTCATATCATTATGGACCATGTGCTGGAAATAGGATTAGAATAGTTAGGTGGTTTTTGGCTGGCACCGACTCAATGGGCCTTTTTCTTTGTTTAATAGCTCTCTATTACACACAATAAAGTATTGCACTCTTTTGTAGCTATGTATGACATCTGCCCAACCATTTTGCTGGTACTATTATTGTTATACTAGATTTATGTTTTGTTGTATTTGCCCCTTCACTGTTTATCTGTCTGTCTTTTGTGTGAATGGGAGCTGAAAACAAATGTGTTTAGATTTAAAGCATAGACATTAATTAGATTACTTTGCTGTATTTTTGTGCTAAAGATTATTGTTATGTTTAATATATTAAGTCTTTTGTTTAAGATACAAAACTTGTGTTTGGAATTAATTATTTGCAAGTCTGGTTTTGGTAATACAAAGGTCTAGATTAGATTACATTACATTACATTACATTACAGTGTGGAAACAGGCCCTTTGGCCCAACAAGTCCACACTGACCCGCCGAAGTGTAACCCACCCATACCCTTACCTAACACTACGGACAATTTAGCACGACCAATTCACCTGACCTGCACATCTTTGGACTGTGGGAGGAAACCGTTAGGAACCATTGGAGAAACTACTGAGTCTTTGAAGGATTTAATTTTACTGTGCAGCAAATATACAGGTAGAAAAGTTGGATTTGTTTGGTTGTCTGTCTCCATGTCATAAAACTTTCTTCTCGAAGTTGGTTTACACTTGAAATTTGTATTCTCTTTGATAGAAAACCTTGCTGCCAAACCATTGTAGTTACAGCAGTTGGTCACGTTGGTGTGAAATAAATTTCTCGTTCCAGTGGAATTAACCTCAAGAGATACTGCTTTTTGTTTAAGTTCTGCTATGAGCTCATGGAGCCCTGTAAAATCTTCTGGCTGTTCCTTAAGCAGCTGTGCCTTGGCTGGCAATTCATTGACTGGCTGTTCCTTGACTTTTTATTGTTTAACCTCCTCCTACCTTTGAGTGAGATTGTTGTCAAAACAGAAGATTCCAAGCAGGAGTGAGAATTCTTGTTCATGAAGTACATGTAAGTTATCTGGTATTTTATGTCCCTTTCTTGGGAGTTATCTGTTGCATACATTTAGTGTGAAATGCTAAAGCCTTGAGCCATGTAGTTGAACTTCTGTCAACTGTAAATAGTGTTTTGTCAAGTAAGAGCTGAAAATGTGTTGCTGGAAAAGCGCAGCAGGTCAGGCAGCATCCAAGGAACAGGAGAATCGATGTTTCGGGCATAAGCCCTTCTTCAGGAATCGCAAGGCTTGCTATCTGGTAATGTTGTGATATTTATTCCAGGGTTCAACTAAATTTTGTGAGATGCCTATTAACCTAAATGTTAGCTTTGCAAAATGTTTAGTCTGCACCAACAATTTCCCCTAGGAATCCATTCAGTTTGTCTTTTAGAGGAGACTATTCTACCTCAGTCCCTTTTTGTGTGGTAGTTGTGAGGGTGTTCCCTTCCCTGCTTTAGCACATTTTCTGAGGGTGCCCTAATGTTTTAGAATAAAAAACCATTGACAAAGGCTTTTAATGTCTGCTGCATTGTCTTATTACATCTTTTGTGGTTTCACACCTTTGTAACTGAATGGATTTGAAACATCTCACGTGCAAAGTTTGACGTTCTCCTCTTGGGTTTGCGACACAGATCAATCCTATGAAAGCTTCCATCTAGAAGGATAAGAACAGAAGGTACATATCACAAGCTTGAAGTTCCCCTCCAAGCCCCTCACTATCTCACTTGGAAATATGATTTGGAGATGCCGGTGTTGGATTGGGGTGTACAAAGTTAAAAATCAAACAACACCAGGTTATAGTCCAACAGGTTTAATTGGGAGCACTAGCTTTCGGAATGCTGCTCCATCAGGTGGCTGTGGAGGACACAATTGTAAGACACAGAATTTATAGCAAAAGTTTACAGTGTAATGTAACTGAAATTATACATTGAAAAATACCTTGATTATTTGTTGAATCTTTCATCTGTTAGAATTACCATGATAGTTTCACTTCTTTCATATATAAATCACAAACTTTTTAAAAGTTACATTCTCAGGTTAACTGTAACAATTGGTGTTAGCCAAATAATATTACATTAGATTAGATTACATTACATTACATTACAGTGTGGAAACAGGCCCTTTGGCCCAACAAGTCCACACCGACCCGCTGAAGCGTAACCCACCCATACCCACCCATACCCCTACATTTACCCCTTACCTAATACTACGGGCAATTTAGCATGACCAATTCACCTGACCTGCACATCTTTGGACTGTGGGAGGAAATCGGGCACCCGGAGGAAACCCACGCAGACACGGGGAGAATGTGCAAACTCCACACAGTCAGTCGCCTGAGGCGGGAATTGAACTCGGGTCTCTGGCGCTGTGAGGCAGCAGTGCTAACTGCTGTGCCACTGTCCCGCCCACCAATATGTTGAAGGTGTTTGCTCCCTGTGTTCCCTGTCTGTGCCATAATGTCTAGACTGCTTCTAACCTAAAAAGTGAGTTAACAGAGTCTTGTATGGATTCATACAGACACACACACTCCCACACATGCATCCTCTGACAGACTTAGACCACTTTACACTCACACACATACACTACCTCTCACCCTCACAACCTTCCACCCCAGACAGACAGACAGACACGCACACATATACATATACATTTGTAGGGTAAATTTGTACTTGCAGAGTTACATTGTACTGTGCTCAAAAACTGCATGAATCCATGTAAGACTCTGTTAACTCACTTTTTAGATTAGAATCAGTCTAAACATTATGGTACAGACAGAGAACAAAGGGAGCTAACGCCTTCAACATATTATCTGGCTGACACCAATTGTTACAGTTAACCTGAGAATGTAACTTTTAAAAAGTTTATGATTTACATATGAAAGAAGTGAAACTATCATGGTATTCTAACAGATGAAAGACTCAACAAATAATCAAGGGATTTTTCAATGTATAATTTCAGTTACATCACACTGTAAATCTTTGCTATAAATTCTGTGCCTTACAATTGTGTCCTCCACAACCACCTGATGAAGGAGCGGTGCTGCGAAAGCTAGTGTGCTTCCAATTAAACCTGTTGGACTATAACCTGTTGTTGTGTGATTTTCACTTGGAAATATATTGCCGTTCCTTCCCTGTCACTGGGTCAAAATCCTGGAATTCCCTCCCTAATACCATTGTGGGTCAACCAAAAGGAGGTAGACTCGAGGGATTCAAGAAAGGAGCTCACCAACGCCTTCTCAAGAACAACTAGTGGTGGGCAATAAATGTTGACCCGCCAGTGATGTCCACGTCCCACAAATGAATAAACAAGATCTGCTTCACTCACCATCTGATTGACTGACTGACTTTCTTGATTTCTCTAGTTTCCTTATTTCCCCTCTACCTACCTTACCTCCGTTCCAACCTTCCAGCTCAGCACTGTCCTCATGACCTGTCCTACCTGCCCATCTCCCCACCTATCCGCCCTACCCCCACGCACCTATTGTACTCTTTGCTACCCTCTCCCCAGCCCCAACGCCCCCCTACCCCGCCCCATTTATCTCTCCACCCTGCAGGCTTCCTGTCTGTATTCCTGATGAAGGGCTTTTGCCCGAAACATCAATTTTCCTGCTCCTTGGATGCTTCCTGACCTGTTGTGCTTTTCCAGCATCACTCTGATCTAAACCCTCTTCTTAATTTGATTTATTATTGTCTGTGTACAGAGGTATAGTGAAAAGTGTTGTATTACGTTCTTTACAGGCAGATCATACTATACAAACGAATCAGAGTAACAGAACAGAATGTCAAATATAATGTTACAGCCACCGAGAAGGTGTAGAGAGATCAACATTTACATGTAAAGAGTTAAGTCTCTAGTCAAGTCTTTGGATGATCATAAATCTGAGACCGAGTCATTGGTAATATCTAAAATAATTTGTGTCTTCTGAATTGTGCGAAGAGATGAATTTCTTTTCAGTTGTACACAATTTGTCATCTAATCCACCATCAGTGAAAATGGTAGAACATATGGAACAAAGAATGCTAAGATATTGTTTCATAGAATCCCTAAAGTGTGGAAACAGGTGATTTAGCCAAACAAGTCCACACTGACCCTCTGAAGAGTAACCCACACAGACTCATTCCCTGACCCTATTACACTCCATTTCCCATGACTATTGCAACTAACCTACATCTCTGAACGCAATGGGCAAATTAGCTTGGCCAATTCACCTAACTCCCACATCTTTGGATTGTGCGAGCGAACCGGAGCACCCGGAGGAAACCCACACAGAAATGAGGAAAATGTGCAAACTGCACACAGTCTGAGGCTGGATTCGTACCCAGGTGAGGCTGCAGAGCTAATACTGGGCCATTGTGTCGCCCCAGTGGTTAGATCTGACTGTTCCGAAAAATCAATTATATTCAATCCTGCCTAACAATGTGTAGCAGAATTTGTGACAAAGTTTTAACTCTATCCAGAGGAAGTGGTGGAGGCTAGTACAATTGTAACATTTATAAGGCATTTTCATGGGTATGTGAATAGGAAGGGTTTGGAGGGATATAGGCTGGATACTGGCAGGTGGGACTAGATTTGGTTGGGATATCTGGTCGGCATGGACAAGTTGGACTGAAGGGTCTGTTTCCATGCTGTATACCCCTATGACTCTAATAGGTCATTTAAAAAACAGTTCATATGTCAATGAGAATCAGTTCTGGAAGTGTAGTTGGAAAGGGAGACATAAAGAGGTTGGAAGTTAATGAGAAACAAAAACAGAAGTTGCTGGAAAAGTTCAGTAGGTTTGGCAGCATCTGTGAAGAGAAATGAGTTAACATTTTGGGTCCGGTGGCCCCTCCTCAGAACTAGAAATTAATGAATATGTGAGGGAGAATAAGAAGTAGCTTCCATGTTAAGCGATGCTGTTCTTAATTATACTAGTGGGAGGGCAGTTGAACAACATAGATATTTTGTAGGGACTGTGAGAAGTTCCAAGAACAGTTGGATATTTGTATGCAGTTAGAACTCAGGAAGTTTCAAACATTTGTAAGCAGTTAATTTTTAGAGTGGGGGGCTCAGAAGAAATGTATATCATGAGCAGTTTAACACTATAGAAATACAAAATACAGTAGGAATAGGCCATTTGGTCCCTGCTTTGCTATTCAATGTGATCATGGCTGATCATGCAACTCAGTATTCGGTTTCTGCTTTTTTGCCATATCCTTTGATCCCTTCACTCCTAAGAACGATGTCTACATCTTTCTTCAATGTTTCAGCCTCGGCCATTTCCTGTGGGAGAGAATTCCACAGGCACAAATTCCACAAGCAGTATTTGCTTGATGCAACTGAGCAAGATTAAAGTTCGTGGAAGAAAGCGGAGGTATTTTTACCTTGGTGAAGCCAGCTGATGATGAAAAACTGGAGTTGTGCCTGTGAGTGAGTGCTGGATTGCAGTTTCTGAAGTCCAGCAGAGTTTAGGCCAGTAATAGAGGGCAATTGAACAGAATGGAAGCAGTCATTGAGGAATGGCTCTTTTAAGGGAGTTCTGAAATATGGTATTCAACAGTGAGATTTGATGACTATCTATATCATTAACATCTGGAGAGGCGTTTGGTGAGGAATCTGGGATGTAGTTTCTTCACATTTGCTATTTGCATCACAGTCCTTTACGTGTATTTAATACATGTCAATCCTGGGTGTTTCAGATTCTTCTAAAGTAGGATTGTAAAGTTTAATGTTCTTTGTTCTTTTGGCTTTATTCTCTCAGCAAGTCTCCTGGATCTCATCGCCTACATTTTTTTAAAAAATGGTTATGCTTTCTAACCAGTTTGCAGCATACAGTGGCAATCTGATCCAAGAAAGTAACTATTTTAATTTTAAGTCTCCCTGCTCATGCCTTTCCACTAGCTTGTAGAGATAATTAAAGCAGTCATCTATGGATTTTTCTGGATAGTGTATCCTTCTTGTTCTTTCAAGGATTTTATTAATTCTGAGGATGAAACAATTGCTTTTAGTATCTCATAGAATGTCTTGTGTTTCTTTTATCCCATGGTAAGCAAAATCATTCTCTACTCCCAATAATGTACCAAAGTGTATTTTCTTCTTCGGCTTCTAAACTTAGTATCCAATTTATGTCAAGAATTGTTTTCTCCAAGATGTCCAATTTTGTATTCTATTTAACCCATCTCTAAAATTAAATTTTACAGTCAAACTATTTTTGTTACTATAATATTGTTACATCCTGATGGAATGAGGAACTTTGCCTTTGAAGCTATTATTTAACAGTGATTATAGCTCTCCTGTGCATTGCTGATGTTCTGGAGGTCTTTTCCCCTTTGGCTTTAATACAACTATTTTCAGGTTATAAGAATAGACTCAACTCTCACTTAGTCTAAGTTACTATTGTTATGATGATGTGGAGGTGCCAGTGTTGGACTGGGGTATACAAAGTTAAAAATCACACAACACCAGGTTATAGTCCAACAGGTTTTATTTGGAAGCACTAGCTTTTGGAGCGCTGCTCCTTTATCAGGTGGTTGTGTAGTATAAGATCATAAGACACAGAATTTATTTTAAAAGTTTACAGTGTGATGTAACAGAAATTATATATTGAAAAAGACCTGGATTGTTTGTTAAGTCTGTCATCTTTTAGAATGGTTTCAGTTCTTTCATATGAAAATCGCAGAACTTTTTTAAAGTTACTTTCTCAAGTGAACTTTAACAATTGGTGTCATGTCGGTCCAAATAATGCATTTAAGGTGTGAGGCACCCTGTGTGAGACTGTCTGTGCCACACAATGTTCAGACTGATTCTAATCTAAAAAACAGAATTACAGAATTTTACATGGATTCATGCAGTTTTTGAGCAAAATTAAATGTAATTCTGCAAGTACAAATTTACCCCACGTGTGTGTGTGTGTGCGCGCGCGGGGTGGGGGGTGTTATGAGTGTCTGTAAGAGTGTGTGTGTGTGGCTCTGAGTGTAAAGGGGTATAAGTCTGTGGGGGGTGGGAGTGTATGTGTGAGCATATGAGAGAGAGCTTGTGTATGAGAGAGGGACTGTGTGAGTGTATGGGTCTGCAGGAGTATGTGTGTGTGTAGCAGTAGAGATGGATTGGAGAAGTTGGGTTTGCTTTTCTGGTAGTAAAGAATGCCGAGAAGAAAGAACAGAGGTGTCCAAACCCATTGGGATAGTGTAAATTGTGAGAAAATATGCTCATTCATCAAAGGATCAAGAACAAAAGAGTACAGATTTAAAGTAATCAGTGAAAGAAGCAAAAATAATGCAAGGAAAACATTTTTCACGTGCTGAATGTTTGGAATGTATTGTGAGAAACTCTTGTAGGCCAAGTTCATTATAGGCATTCAGAGGAATCAGACTTTCCAAATGACAACGTGCAGGTTAAGTGGAACAGACCGGAGGATTACACTAAGTGAAATGTTCATTCAGAGAGCTGGCACAGCCACAATATTCTGAATGGCCTCCTTCTGCTCTCCAATAATTCTTTCTTTGATTTTATGGGATAGGAAAATATAGTGGAAGGCATATCAGGATCTTCATTAAAAAGCAGGCCCTCGAGTGCAGCAGTCACCTGATCATTGCACAAACTATCTGTTAAATGGCAGGGAAACAAGAAGTGAGTACGTGGCTGTAGAATTGAGGTGGGGAAAGGAGATCCTATTTTGGTTAGAAAGAAATTGTATTTCATGAATGTGCTGTACCTGAATCAGTCTGACAATCATTTGGAAAGAAAAATAAAGCTATACAAGGACTTTGGACCAATAAGTGTATGATCATACTTTGCATGGTTCAGCTAATAAAGGGAAAGTTAATATCCTAAAAAAAGGACAGAATTTGAAAGCTAAGGTTTCAGCACAAAAAGTGATATGAATTATCCAAAACAATAGTTTTTTCTCTCCATAAATGCTGTCAGACTTAAGTTAACTCTTCTTCAGAAAAGTTTTTGTTTTAAGTGGCATGTCTCCCCCTCCACCACCTTTACCCTGACATCTGTCATACCAACTCACACCGTATCCACAATGGGGACACCTCAGGACAATGCTGAGATCAGATAAAATGAAGTTCTAAGCGTCTATGGTAGACTTCACTATATATTTTTAAAACTTTAATTCATTAAGATTAACTTTCTTTAATTACATAATCCTTTGTAATTTTATACAAGTGTATAATCTTATACAAGTAAAATATGCATTGGAATTCGTGTGCCCATTTCAACCAGTCTAACACACCTCTCTGAGCTGTTAAACTATGGAACTATCAAAGTGAAATGGCAGGCACTCCACTGTGGAACATGGTGAATTCAGCCTGCAGCATTAATCTAATAAAAGTAGCACTCAGCCTATATCAACAGTCAGTGAAAGTACAAGCCTTTGTTTCACACTCCAGAAATTTGATTTAATGTGGAGGAGTTTTAAAAGCTTTGACATTTTGACTGTTCCTCTGACATAGGACATAAGAAAAGGTGCAGGAGTAAGCTATTCAGTCCTTCAGGCCTTGTGTCACCATTCAATGAGATCATGGCTGATTTGTTGCAAAACATGACATTTTAAATATGTAGAAAACTATCAATTTCAGTCTTGAACATACTCAATGACTGAACTTTCACAGCCTTCTGGGTAGCGGCTTCCAAAGATTCACCATCATTTGAATGAAGAAATTTCTCATATCATTCCTAAATAGCCTGTACCTTATTCTGAGTCTATGTCCCCTTGTTCTCAACTCGCTTGCCAGCCAGAGAAATACTGTCTTACATCTACTTTGTCAATCTGTGCAAGAATTTGTACACTTGAATTTTATCACCTTTTTTGTTCAAGACTCCTGCGAATATTGGCGCAATCTACTTAAACTTTCTTTCTAGGACAATTCCTCTACCCCAGGAATTAATGTGGTGAAACTTAATTGTACTCCCTCATGGTCAGTATATATTTTTGTATGACTTGGAGGTGCTGGCGTTGCACTGGGGTGGACAAAGTTAAAAATATCACAAAACTAGGTTATAGTCCAACAGGTTTATTTGGAAAAACTTTCGGAGCACTGCTTACACAAATGCACACACCCTCTCACACATACCCCATCTCTCACACTCAGTCACACACACACTCTCTCACTCTCTCTCTCTCTCTCTCTCTCGCATGCGCACACACAATCTTAACCAAGCTTACACATATACACACACCCGCACGCACTCACTCAATCTGTCGCTCCTACATGCACACACGTATAAGCTTATTGGGTGAATTTGTTTTTGCAGAATTACAATTTATTTTGCTCAAAAACTGCATGCATCAATGTAAAACTCTGTAAAACTATACAGAGAGCTTGTCAGTCTGACACAGCATTGGAACACAGAATTCACACCTGTTGTTTTAAAAAGCTGAGCTATCTTGCGAATGTAATTTAAAAGGAGTTCTGGAATTTACATATCAAAGAACAGAACTCAGCATATCCCATTATAAAAGATGCAAGTTTTAATCTGATTGTTTTCTGTATCACATCTCTATGACACTGGATTTCTTTGGTTATAAATTCTGTGAGCATGATCTTAATGTCCATGACTGTCTGATGAAGGAGCGGCATTCCGAAAGCTAGTGCTTCCACATAAACCTGGTGTTTTGCGATTTTTAACTTAATATTTCTGTAAGTATGGAGATCAAAATTGGATGCAGTTCTCCATGTGTAATCTCACCACGGCTTTATAAAATTGTAGTAAGCCATCTTTACACCTGTGCTTCAATTGTTATAAAAGGCTAATGTACTATTTGCATTTCTAATGGTTTGCTTTTTCTGCATGTTAACATTCAGTGACTCACAAATAAGACGTGCAAATTTCTGAAGTTTAGTACTTCCCAGGCTTTCACCATTAAAAAAACATCCTGTATTTTTTGTTTTTCCTCTCAAAGTGGATAACCTCACATTTCTCCCATGTTGTATTCCATCTGCCAAATGTTTGCCCTTTCACTTAACTTATACAAATCCTCTTGAAGCATCTTTGCATCATCCTCAAAACTCTAAATGTTCCCTGTAATTTTTTTTTCTGTTGTGCAGATCTCCAACATCAATGTACCGCAGCGGTTTCCATAAGTGGAAACCAATGTGTCAACATACTGATCAGTGTGCATGGAACCTCACAAGCAGCTGCTCATGTTGCTTACAGTTCCACCTTGTTTTGGGCCATCTGCAAACTAAGAAATATGAATCCCCACATCCAAATAATTGAAACAGAGTATGAATCGCTGGGGCCAAGCACTAATCCCTGCAGGAGCACACTAATCACAGCCTGATGACCTAGATATGACCCATTGTATCCTACTTTCTGTTTTCTATTTATTAACCATGATTTGGAGGAGCCAGTGTTGGATTCGGGTATACAAAGTTAAAAATTACACAACACCAGGTTCTAGTCCAACAGGTTTAATTGGAAGCACACTAGCTTTCGGAGCGCCGCTCCTTCATCAGGTGGTTGTGCACAATCACCTGATGAAGGAGCGACGCTCCGAAAGCTAGTGTGCTTCCAATTAAACCTGTTGGACTATAACCTGGTGTTGTGTAATTTTTAACTATTAACAGCCTTTAAATATTTTGAAGGCAGAGGTAGATAGATTTTTGATTTCCAAGAGGATGAAAGATGCAGGAATGCAGAGTTGAAGTTAAAATCAGATCAGCTGTGATCTTGTTGAATGGTGGAGCAAGCTAGAAGCACCTCATCTACACTTATTCCATGTTTATATGACAAGTTCTCAAACCGTGTCATCATATTCCCCAAAATGCATGTGCTGTTGATTACTATCCTCTGAAAATCTAAGTATATCACCTCCACAGTTTTCCCATATCCTTTGAATTAGTTGCACCCTCAAAAATCACCAGGTTTGTTAAACAATATTTCCTTTTGATAAATCCATGTTAACTGTCATTATTTTCAGTGTCCTGATATACATCCTTTATTATAGATTCTGATGGTTTATCTATGACTGATGTCAGGCTAACAGGCATGTTGTTCCCTTTATTCCTCCCTCTCTCTTTCAGATATTTGAGGGTATATTTGTCTCCTTCGAACCTGCAGGAACTACTCCAGAGTTGTTTTGACACTTGTGACAGTTTATCTTGACAGATCCTCTGTACGAAGTCCAATCTATACATATCATATCCCTGACACCTGTGATACCAAAATTAGACATTTTAGCTGCTTCTGGGAAATGCACATGAACAAAGTCCAATTCATACTTCTTGTGAAAAAGTTGATGCTGTTCTCTGGCCTCATCCATGGAGAGTGTTACAGTCATTGCAAAAATCCAAGACTAAATTTGCAAAAAAGTACCACAAACAAATCAAGGTTTTAAGTTTATGAAAGGCTAATATTTGAAGGAATGAGCTGTATGCTGAATGTGTTAAGCTAAGCTGTTAACCAGTGAATGTACTGAAAAACAATGGGAGGTATTCAAAGATGTAGTTGGTACAAGACCAATTCATACCACTATAGAGCAAATGTTCCACTTATGCAGTCAAGCAACCATGGTAAACATATGAAGTAAGACACGCTGTAAAGCTAAACAAAGTGGCTTACATAAATGCCAAGAAAAGTGGAAGCCCAGATGATTGGGAGAAATATAGAAAATCAACAAGCTATAAAACTCAATATGAAAGAAGCATGCAAGTAATATAAGAGTATGAAATACGTTTGAAGAGGAAGTGGTATGGGAGTTGCATAGACGCAGCTGATGGACATGCCTGAATCCAGAGTAAAATCTGGCATGATCATGTTTTGCATTGTTTTAATTTAACGAGGGTGTATTTCACTGAAATACAGCATACAATGCTGCTTTTTGCAAAAAAAAAACAGATGCTTGTTATGCAAACGAAATGACGATAACATAGAATACACCAAACTATTTACATATTATATATTCAGTAGTAATCTATCCCAAAAGGATCCCTTTTTTGTAGTCAAATGCCAGAAGGAATTTTGTCTCAAAAACATCTAAGAGTTTGACTTTCAATTTGCAGTCTTGAAAGTCTAACAGTCTATTCATTGAGTATTCACAAAACTAAGCTTAGATCTTCTCAGCTTCAGAGTTTGAACCAAACATTTATGGTCTGGGACTTTCAAGCTAAACATTTACACTGGGTTAACTTTTTTCCAATATTTCTGGAGCAAAGTAATTTTTTCAGGAGAACTGTGCTTTTACATCTATCTTCAACCAAGACTTCTTTCAACAGCCTTCAAAAGTTTTTGAAGCTATGAATGTTTTCCCTAAGCTAAGCAAAGCAAAGTCAACTCCTCACCCTTCTAACCGAAAGCAGGCCAATAGTCTTCTGATATAAGATTTGGGGTTCATGAATATCTTAATATCATTTATTTTTGTTCAGTGGTATATGGCTTTCTGTGTTTCTGAACGGCTTCAGTGATTTAGATGGATAGATAGATGGATAGATAGATGGATAGATAGATGGATAGATAGATGGATAGATAGATAGATGGATAGATAGATAGATGGATAGATAGATAGATGGATAGATAGATAGATGGATAGATAGATAGATGGATAGATAGATAGATGGATAGATAGATAGATGGATAGATAGATAGATGGATAGATAGATAGATGGATAGATAGATAGATGGATGGATAGATAGATGGATGGATAGATAGATGGATGGATAGATAGATGGATGGATAGATAGATGGATGGATAGATAGATGGATGGATAGATAGATGGATGGATAGATAGATGGATGGATAGATAGATGGATGGATAGATAGATAGATAGATGGATAGATAGATAGATGGATAGATAGATAGATGGATAGATAGATAGATGGATAGATAGATAGATGGATAGATAGATAGATGGATAGATAGATAGATGGATAGATAGATAGATGGATAGATAGATAGATGGATAGATAATCAGATAGATGGATAGATAATCGGATAGATGGATAGATAATCGGATAGATGGATAGATAATCAGATAGATAGATAATCAGATAGATAGATAATCAGATAGATAGATAATCAGATAGATAGATAGATAATCAGATAGATAGATAGATAATCAGATAGATAGATAGATAATCAGATAGATAGATAATCAGATAGATAGATAATCAGATAGATAGATAGATAATCAGATATAGATAGATAATCAGAGATAGATAATCAGATAGATAGATAATCAGATAGATAGATAATCAGATAGATAGATAGATAATCAGATAGATAGATAGATAATCAGATATAGATAGATAATCAGAGATAGATAATCAGATAGATAGATAATCAGATAGATAGATAATCAGATAGATAGATAATCAGATAGATAGATAATCAGAGATAATCAGATAGATAGATAGATAATCAGATAGATAGATAGATAATCAGATAGATAGATAGATAATCAGATAGATAGATAGATAGATAATCAGATAGATAATCAGATAGATAGATAATCAGATAGATAATCTCCGCAGCATGGTGATTTTCCGTTCTTTGAAAAATAGTTTTAGAGAGCTTTTCCGCTGCGTAATGGGAAGTTGTTTAAATTGGGAGATTTCTTTGAGTGTCCAAACTAAATAGTTGGGCATTAGGTTTTCAATTTAGAAGGCCAGGGCTCGATTCTTTTTTCCTTTTGATTAGGGAAACGCCCATATTCTGGAGGGGGGGAGGGGTGCAGAAGCGTTTACATGTCAGTTGACCAGTTTTGGCTGAAGCTGGATGTGTAAAGGGAGAAAGGGACATATTTTAGTACTGTTAAAAAAGAGATTAACTCTGTAAGAAGTTTAGTTTGAAAGTTTCAGACCAGAGGTGTTTGGCTAAAGCCCTGAAAGGTTATGTGAAGCTGAGGAAGTCTAATCTCAGTTAAATGTTGAACCAAGAAAGAGGCTATCAGATTCTCACAACCAGGAATTAAAACCACAACTAAGTCAGACCATTTCGTAGGTTGACAAAGGAATTCTCTGTAGTAGTTGACTACTATATCAGCCTGCTGTTAGAATTTGTGGGATTTTATTGCAATCATTAGTGAAAATCCACACTACTGACGTTATGATGGAGGGAAGCTCATTAATAAAGCCTGTCTGATCTTCCTGATTTTGAATCCTGGATTGCTATTGGCCTTCCACTATGCTTCCTCCCCTCCTATGCAGTTACACTCCCCAGAAAAATCATTCTTTCCTCACCAGTATCCAAAATGAAGAACCAATGGTTAATACACTAAGGGGAGTTTGCATTCCTTCTTGGTTATCTGAGACAATTTTTCTCAATGTTTCTAAGAACCATTTCTAGTGACAAGAATATCTATCCCATACACATTCATCAAAATATAATTTAATGTAAATATTAGCCTATAAATTTACCACAACATGAAATTATTTCTGACTGTGAAAATCTGGAAAAATGGTTACTAGACAAACATCTTGGTATAAACAAATTTCTGTAGAGAGCTGTGTTGTGTTGGAAATGAATGGTAATGTCATCCAATTGCAGGATCCAGATAGTATCACTAGACCACAAGAGGAAATCTTGAATGACCTCTTGATATCGTCTGACTCAAGGGAACAGTTAAAGCTTTAGAATAGACCCAGTCATCCGTAATTTTATATAAGAGGTAATGTTGTGGAAAATCTGTAAATGTTACATTAAGGTTTGAATGCAGTACTCGCGTGGTGAGCCTTCTGCATACCCCGTACAATTAATTAAACAAATATGAACATTATTACATAATTTCAAATCATTCGGAATGCAAAAGTGGGGAAATAATGCTTCACTTATACAGAACCTCAGTCAGGATCCACTTGAAACACTAAATTTAGTTTGGGCATATGCAACTATGAAAAGATGTGTTAGCTGTAGAATAATTAGAGTGCAAGGATATAGAGTCATAGAGATGTACAGCATGGAAACAGACCCTTCAGTCCAACCTGTCCATGCTGACCAGATACCCCAACCCAATTTAGTCCCACCTGCCAGCACCCGGCCCATATCCCTCCAAACCCTTCCTACTCATATACACATCCAAATGACTTTTAAATGTTGCAGTTGTACCAGCCTCCACCACATCCTCTGGCAGCTCATTGCATACACATACCACCCTCTGCTTGAAAAAGTTGCCCCTTTGATCTCTTTTATATCTTTCTCCTCTCACCCTAAACCTATGCCCTCTAGTTCTGGACTCCCTGACCCAGGAAAAAGACTTTGTCTATTTATCCTATCCATGGCCCTCATAATTTTGTAAATCTCTATAAGGTGACCCCTCAGCCTCTGACTCTCCAGGGAAAACAGACCCAGCCTGTTCAACCTCTACCTATAGCTCAAATCCTCCAACCCTTGCAACATGCTTGTAAATCTTTTCTGAACCCTTTCAAGTTTAACATCTTTCCGATAGGAAGGAGACCAGAATTGCACGCAATATTCCAACAGCGGCCTAACCAATGTCCTGTACAGCTACAACATGACCTCCCAACTTCTATACTTAATGCTCTGACCAATAAAGAACGCATACCAAATGCCTCCTTCACTATCCTATCTCACTGCAACTATACTTTCAAGGAGCTATGAACCTGCACTCCAAGGTCTCTTCGTTCAGCAACACAAGGCCAGTTCTGTATCTAAATGGCTAGTTCTCCCTGTATTTCATGAGATCTAACCTTGCTAACTTATTGTTTCCAGCTTATGGTCCTATTGATTAACAAACCAGCTTGCTGTGTTGAAACAGTTGCTACTTTTTTTCAAAATGACATATTCATTTCAAGGATATGTTGTTTTCAGGATATGTATAATGAGTAGGTGCAGGTGGTTCTTTTATCCCGGTAAAACAGAGACCACTTATGGGTTCGTTCCAGGAATACATAGATCAGGTCATCTGATCTCTGGTAGCCAGTTTAGCAGAGCCAACTGTCCATTTAAAGTTAATTCTAAGTGCCATAGAGTATTACAGCATGGAACTAGACCATTCGGTCCAACTAGTCCATGCGGAATGTTTCCAAACTAAACTAGTCCCACCTGCCTGCACTTGGCTCATGTCCTTCCAAGCCTTTCCTATTCATGAACTTATCAAACTGTGTTTTAAACATTGTAACTGTACCTGCATCCATCACTTTCTCTGGCGGTTCATTCCACACATGAACCACTCTCTGTGTAAACAAAAAAGTTGTCCTCATGCCTTTTTTGAAACTTTCTCCTCTCGCCTCATAAATATGCCCCTAGTTTTAAATTCCCCCTCCCTTTGCTATTCCCCCTTTCTGTGCCCCTCAGGATTTTATAAACCACAATAAGGTCTTTCCTCAACCCCCTAGCACTCAGTAAAAATTGTCCCAGCCTATCCAGTTTATTTTTATAGGTCAAACCCTCCAATCCTGGATACTGAATAAAGTTCATATTTTGAAATTGCAAATATGAGGTGTCTTTAATGGGCATGGCAAGAAGGGATTGTGGATCAAATATCGCTAGATAGCTGTAGGCTACAGATCAGCCATGATTTGATTAAACAGTGCCACAGAAATTAAGGGCTCCTCCTCTGTTTCCTGTGGGACAAATTATATAATAAGTATTAGGGTCTCTGAGGCCACTTCTAATTTTTATCAGTACTAATGTTGGGCAAGTTTCAACTCAATTTAGAGGTGTTGGCAATCTCCAGGTGTGTTAAAGGACAGAATGTTGGTACTGAAGAAGAAATACATATTTGAATCACTGGTACAATATGGAAACTATTTGCTCTTGCAAGGACATATCGGCTCTTACTTGCCCTTCCAGGCTCTTCCTCCTTATATCTGCTTTTCTTATCATTCATGTATTTATGCAACTCTATTTTGGATGTTAGGATTAAATCGGTTTCCACCACCCAATCAGGCAGTGCATTCCAGAGTCTAGCCACACAGGGTAGCAGTAACACCAATGGTTAATCCAAAGTATAAATTTAGCCGCCCAAGTGAGAAGTTACAGAACCCTTTATGATAAATTTTAAACTACATGTTCTCTTGGATTTAATTGCAGCAATCATTTCAAGAAAGTAGTGTCAGCATCTTTCAGTTGGAAACGTACCCATGTTGTGTGATATCTAATATAATCCAGGACTGAAAGTTACAACTGAAATGCCTCTACAAACTTGATACTGCAGAAGTATCCATACTGAGAGGTACTAAACACACTCTCCATGCAGTGAAAACATGTGAAGACATCATGTTCCTCAGCCCTCCTTCGTTGCTGTGATGCTCAATTTCCAAATGTGGACCATTCAAGTCCATTGGGGAATTCACTTGCCACTCCCCAGAGAACAAGGCATGAAACTGCAAGAGAGACTCAGAACAACCATTATCTGGAAAACTATCTATTAATGGTTTTTAGTGTTTTGAAGAATAACTGCAATTTCAAAGTGTTTGGAAGTACTCTGAAGTGTTTTAAGATGTTACCATCAGTTCCGGGATTTGTTAGTGAGTCAGAGGTTTAACCCGATTTTCTGCAATATATGAAGTTTATTATTCACTCTAATACCTGGATTTCTGGATCATAGAATGGTTACAGCAAAGAAGAAGGTCACATAGCCTGTTGGACAGACACAGCATGGGTTCATGAAAGGCAGGACATGCTTAACAAATCTTTTGGAATTATATGAAGACATTATGAGCAAGGTGGACAATGAGGACCTAGTGGATTTCCAAAAGGCCTTTGACAAGGTGCCACACAAAAGGTTGCTGCATAAGATAAAGATGCATGGCATTATGGGTAGAGTATTACCATGCATCGAGGATTGGTTGACTAACAGGAAGCAAAGCGTGGGGATAAATGAGCGCTATTCTGGCTGGCAATCAGTAACTAGTGATGTGCCTCAGGGATCAGTGTTGGAACCACAATTATTCACAATGTATAGAGATTATTTGGATTTGGGGACCACATGTAGTGTGTCAAAGTTTGCAGTTGACACTAAGGTGAGTGGCAGAGCAAAGTGCACAGAGGACTGTGAAACTTTGCAGAGGAACATAAATACTTTATGTCAGTGGGCAAAGGTCTGGCAGATGAAATGCAACGTTAATAAATGTGAAGTCATCCATTTTGGTAGGAGTAACAGTGGAAAGGATTATTAATTGAACAGTAAAAGGTTGCAGCATGCTGTTTTGCAGAGGGACCTGGGTGTCCTTGTGCAAGAATCACAGGTGGGTGGTTTGCAGGCACAACAAGTAATCAGGAAGACAAATGGAATCTTGTCCTTCATTACTAAAGATATTGAGTTTAAAAGCAGAGAGGTTGTGTTTGCAGCTGTACAGGATGCTGGTGAGGCCACACCTGGAGTACTGTGTGCAGGTTTCGTCTCCTTTCTTAAGAAAAGAATGTACTGCCAGTAGAGGGGGTGCAGGAGGTTCACTAGGTTGATTCTGGAGTTGAGGGGGCTGGCTTATGAGGAGAGACTAAGTAGACCGGGATTATATTCATTGGAATTCAGAAGAATGAGGGGGGATCTTATAGAAACATATAAAATTATGGAGGGAATAGATAAGGTAGAAGTACAGAGGGTTTTCCACTAGCAGGTGAAACTAGGACAAGGGGATATAGCCTCAGAATTAGAGGGCACAGATCGAGGACTGAATTGAGAAGGAACCTTTTCACCCAGAGAGTTGTAAATCTATCGAATTCCTAGCCCAATGAAGTAGTTGACACTACTCCAGTAAATGTTTTTAAAGCTAAGATAGATACAATAAAATAATTAAGGAATATGGTGAGATTGTGAGTAAGTGGAGCTGAGTCCACGAAAAGATCAGCCATGATTTTATTGAATGGCGGAGCAGGCTTGAAGGGCAGATGGCCTACTCCTGCTCCTAGTTCTTATGTTCTTATTGTGTCCATGCTGACTTGTTGCTAGATCAGCTCCATTTGTCTCAATTTCACTGAAATTTGCCTGCCTTTTGACAGAAAGGAACAAGAAAAGAAGAAACCAACCTTTCCTGTCCAACTAAATAATTGAAATATGGACAGACTGAAGGTAATTTAACCATGAACTGGACCACATAATAAAATGAACCAGGTGTGTTAATTATGTAAATTAATGTATTAATAGAATTTGGAATATAGGATTTGGCCATTCACCTCGGGCCTATTCTACTTTTTTAACAAGAAGTTGGCTGATCATCTACCTCAATGATGCAAGATATTGCATTACAGGTATCTTTATTACCGCCATTACAGCTTGCTATATTAATTAATGCCGTGCTCCCCTTCATTTATTCACAACACTTTACTAACCCGTTGTTTACTATAGTGCATTTTCACTCATTCATAAAACCATGCTTTTGTCGTGCATTTTACTATTGCAAGATCGATGAAATTAAAACATTACTTGCAAATCCATTACTGCTTCTTCACACCTTATCAGACCTATCCATTAAAAGCTACCTCTGAATAAATCTCGAAGATTACTAAACTATTCAAAAACAATACCCTCCCAACACTCTGTCTCCACAAAACTATGGAAAGATTAAAATGTTAATCAGTCCTTAACAACTGTCCCTCGGGACCTGAATAGAATGCAGAACATCAAACAGTTTCCCCAACTAGTCCCCTGTCCCCTTTACTGTCAAAACAATGCTTCCATGAAATTGTATGAATGAATGAAACTCACACCAGCAAATAGTAAAGAAATCTCACAATCCCGCTGCGGTAAGCAGTTTAATATACTTTCTTCTTTTATTAAGTAATGTATAATTCCTGACTTATTTAGCGCTTATAGACCTAGTATTTTTACTAACATTACTAACTTAAAAGACAAAAGGACTAGCACCTGTTAATTATGCAGACCATACAGACATTCTAATCCCCTCTGAAGTAACGGCCACCATTTAATAAATGATTAAACCATCTTCTGTTTCCCGAGGACAGAAGTCACCCAAACCTTTATGTACAATCAATAAAACACCATGGTGATAGAATTTAAATGTTGAGATTGTGGTGCTGGAAATGCACAGCAGGTCAGGCAGTATCCAAGGAGCAGGAGAATCGTCATTTCAGGCATAAGCCCTTCATCAGGAACTTAAAAGAAAAGTGGAGGAACAGGTGGTGCCAGTGTAACTGACGAAGATAGACTGCTCCACGTAGGTATAGCTGGGTCCCATGCAGGTGCCTATGGCTACCCCTTTGGTTTGGAGGAAGTGGGAGGGTTGGAAGGAGAAGTTGTTGAGGGTGAGGACCAGTTCAGCCAGACGGATAAAGGTGTCTGTGGAAGGGTACTGGTTGGGACGGCATGAGAGGAAGAAATGGAGGGCTTGGAGACCTTCGTTGTGGCGGATCGATGTGTACAGGAACTGGATGTCCATGGTGAAGATGAGGCATTGGGGGCCGGGGAAACTAAAATCTTGGAGGAGGTGAAGGGCATGGATGGTGTCACAAACGGAGGTGGGGAGTTCCTGGACTAAGTAGAACAGGATGGTGTCAAGGTAGGAAGAGATGAGTTCAGTGGGACAGGCGCAGGCTGAGAAAATGGGTCGACCGGGGCAGTCAGGTTTGTGAATCTTAGGAAGGAGGTAGAATCGGGCAGTGCAGGGTTCACAGACAATGAGATTGGAGGCTGTGGATGGGAGATCCCCAAAGGTCGTGGATGGTCAGGGAAATGATGGTTTGGTGATGGGAGGTGAGCGATCAAGGGGGCAGTAGAAGGAGGTGTCTGCGAGTTGGTGCCTGAAACATTGATTTTCCTGCTCCTCCGATGCTGCCTGACCTGCTGTGCTTTTCCAGCACCACACTCTCGACTCTGATCTCCCAATAGAATTTTAATGTATATAAGAATTGTATTTTGGGATTCCATCACTGCCTCAAACTTAGGCTACTGCGGTTGCTGAATAAAGAGGAAATTTTTGCTACTCACTGATTTTGGTCATTATTTTGGCATAGTCAGCAGAATTGCTGGGGGCACCGTCTAAACTGACAAGTCACTGACCATTCTTCACGGGTAAGTAGCTTTCTTCTTAGAGTCATGATCTAGTCCCTGAACCTTTTGTGAGTCGGCCATTTTCTCGGATCCTTCACATCCAAACCTCGAGTGCCACCAATCAGTTGAAATAGCCTATGGCAAGAAACTGCCACAGCATGAAACTGCCAATGACCATGACTGACCCCAGGAAACTGCCTACAAGCTTGAAGGCAGTCTGCCCCATTCCCACC
Organism: Chiloscyllium plagiosum; assembly: GCF_037043375.1. Lineage (NCBI taxonomy): Eukaryota > Metazoa > Chordata > Chondrichthyes > Orectolobiformes > Hemiscylliidae > Chiloscyllium > Chiloscyllium plagiosum. The sequence goes on along the minus strand of NW_028270158.1, from coordinate 64,449,262 downwards.
AACATAACTGAGGAAGAAATGCTGAGGCAGTTACAGAACTACCTTGAAGTGCAGTTCTTGTTAGGAAAGACCTGAACCAAAATCAGCCAGAAGTATAATATGCCTAAAGGTCTGTGGACCCTAATGATATGAAATAGGTCTGGGGAAAAACCACTCGACAGAATGATACAAAGAGGATTAAATGCTCCAGTACACTAATGAGACAAAATTGCCATAGAAATGAAGTGATGTCCCAATCATCCCATGATCATGAAATAACCCAACTTAAAGAGCAATTAAAAGCAATGCATGAACAGCTGCAGAAAAAAAATCAAAACAGGAAAAAGCTGACCTTGCAAATCAGGAATTTGAAAAAGAGAACAAGAAACTGAAGGATGAGATAACAGTCCTGTTAGTTGCTTCCTCAGTTCCCAAGCCCAAACAAAATTTGTATTCGACCACCCAAGACATCCAGGAAGTGGTTTGATGAAACCAAGCTATCATCCTTGGGAAATGGAGGAATTTTAGAAGTGTAAGTGATGAAAACTGTGTATTCCTGGCACCATTTTTACCACTCCTTAAAACCAGGGAAGTGAAAATCAATTAAGTGGTCAGGCAGACGTTAGATGATGGAACTGAGGTGAATATTCCAGTAAAACAGACTGAAATGCACACTGTGCATGGACCTGCGACCCCGAGAAAGAAATGCCTCACCCAAAGAAAGGCCCAATGAAGACATGGGAAAGTCTAGACAGGTTAAAGGATGTATATATGCTTCATCCCTGAGACAGGGTACAGATTCTGAGTGTGATTGAAACTAAAAGAGAAAGCTGACTGGACAGCAATAAAACAGTGGTTACAGGGAGTTTTGAGAAGATTTGTAGCTCAGGTTGAGGTTCTGGTTGTAGGTTTTCTCGCTGAGCTAGAAGGTTCGCTTTCAGACATTTTGTCACCATACTAGGTAACATTTTCAGTGACCCTCCAAATGAAGCTTCATTCAGATGCTCACTGAAGATGTCATCTAGTATGGTGACGAAACATCTGAAAACAGACCTTCCAGCTCAGCGAGAAAACCTGCAACCAGTGGTGACAGGGGTGTAGTCCACATAAGGCCAGTTGGACAAAAGTCACAGCTTGCTATTAAAAAACCTATAGAAAAAGTCCCAGAATACAAGGAAATGGTTAGAATGACATGGAAAGAATATGTAGGAATTCCAAATGTGCGGGAAGGCAGGGATTTTGAAGTTTGTGATTGTAGCCCGCTGATGTCTGCTTTTCTGGCCGGACGTAAACCTGAGCTCACTAAAACATTAAGGCTAACCAAACCAGTCTGGGATCAGAGGGGGACCAATTACTATGAATTTGTGGACTGAGCCCACCAGCTTGATCGAGATATGGGCACTGGGTTTTGAGCCCTACGGACAGGACCAATGGAACAAACCCCTAGGGGGACCCAAGACAAATGCACAGGGAAGTGTCACTCCTGTAGGAAGGAGGCCATTTGGCCAGGGAGTGTTGGCAAAGGGGAAAAGGGAGAAGCCGCCTAATAAGCAATGAAACTGGGAATAAGACTGATCTCCTGGAACAGTTTAAAAAAACTAACCATCCAGCATCAGCAGGAGCTGCGAAAGTTCACAAAAAAAACTGAAAGAACTCGTCCCATTCCCGTTTATGCTCATACTGGCTTTATGCCAGAGCAGGGAGACAGACTGTAGGTGACCATGAGGGCAGGCGATCTGGACATTGAGTACCTTTTGGACACAGGAGCAGAATTGACGTACCTATCCCAGAAGTGTGAGATCAAGCTCCCTTTAGACAGACAGTGAGAACAGCTTACAGAGCAGGAGCTGAGAGGATTGAAATTAAAAGGACCAAACCCATATACCTTGAATTCAGCCCCCACAAGTTAGTAACCCGTAGCCCAGCTGCGCCTCGGTATGGATATGTCCTGAAACATTGATTCTCCCGCTCCTCAGATGCTGCCTGACCTGCTGTGCTTTGCCAGCACCACATTCTCAACTCTCATCTCCAGCATCTGCAGTCCCCACTTTTGCCTCGGAATGGATATCCTCACCCACTGCATTCTTCTTTACATTTCAGTGATGGACAGGTAGCATGGTCCATCAGAACCCTACAAAGGGAAAAGTTAAAAGATCACTCCATCTGGGCTAAAGACAAGGACGGCTGTGGGTTACTGAAAATGGAACGCGACACTTTTACAGAAACACCTCCACCTTGTATCAGACAAGAAAAAGGGACTTTGATAGAAACCCATCTCACTTATAACAGCCCAATGTGGCCCGTATGAAAGGCAAGTGGAAAATGGATATTAACTACATATCACAGGAAAGCCAGACACTCCACACTGTCATGACATCAGGAAGCCTCCCCCCACCCCTCCAGAGCATTGGCACAGCCAGCAGGATTATGGGCTCTGACTAAAGCCTACAGAAGATCAGACCAATTTCAGTCATTATTTGAACACAATCCCACAATACCATTTTCCCGCATTATCCCCATGTCTCTTGATGTCCTTAATATCTAGAAGTCTTTTGATCTTTGTCTTTACCATGCCCAATGGCCAAGTCACCACATCCCACTGAGTGAAGAAAATTCCTCCACATCTTAGTCCTAAATGGCCTACTCCTTAGCCTGAGCCTATACTTCTACTTCACTAATGTAGATTTGGAAAAATCACAGGGAGTTGAACAGTGTGTTTTGTATTTTATCTAACCTGGCCTTCCTGAAAATGACATATGTTTGAATCAGATTGCTGATGTTTACACATGTAAACGTCTTGGCTTTCCTTGAGTGAACTCTGCACTGGATCTTTAAGAGACTGTTTAAAAGAATTAGAGGCAGCCCATTAGTTTGGAACGGGAGTTAGTTAGCACATGAGAGACAGAGATTGGGGATAGTGGATACGTATTGTCATTAGCAGTGGCTCATGTCAGAGTCAGAATTGTGCTGCCGCTCAGTGGCACTCTTGGGAACTGTATCTGTAAAGATCTCATTGTTTCAGGGTGGAATTAAACACTGGCTGAGGCAATCAGGAATGAGGATTGAAATCATCAGTTCTCCCCCCTTCAAACATTTACAGGCAGGAGGGCTTGCAATCACTTTAAATCTGTGCCCTGACCCTTTTGTGAGTTTCTCCCAATCTCCACCTAGCCTGCTCATGATTTTTAAAAATTCTATCAGACCCTCTGTTAATATTCTTATCTCCAAGTAAAACAGTCCCAAGCACTCCAATCCATCCTCAATAGTGAAGTTACTTATTCTTGGAACCATTCTTGTTAAGGTCATCTGCACTCTCCGATGCCTTCGCATTGTTTCTTTAGTGTGACATCCACAACTGTACAGAATACTCCAGCAGAGGTCTAACAAGTGTTTTATCCAAGTTCAATATAATGTCCTTGCCCTTGTGCTTGATATCCCTATTAATAATACCCAGGATGCTTTTCTAACTGCTCTGTCTACCTGTCCTGTCAGCTTCAATGACTGTGATCCTCAAATTCTGATTGCAGGACCATACCTTCCCTCCTACCTAAATAATTGGTACAATCAAGGACCACAAAATCCTCCCCAAGAAGAATGTCCTACAGCCACTCCATGACATTTCTGACCCTGATGTGGAGGTGGCGGTGTTGGACTGGGTCAGAAATGTCAAAAAACATACAACACTAAGTTATAGCCCAATGTTTTATTTGAAAACATTAGCAAAGGAGCAGTGCTCTGAAAGCTAGTGTTTTCAAATAAACCCGTTGGATTGTAACCTGGTGTTGTGATTTTTGACCATTTCTGACCTTGGTCCTGGGGAGGCAACGCACCATCCTGGAGTCACAGCTATGGCAACAGAAACTCCTGTTTGTTCCCAAACTCTTTAATCTTCTACCACTACCACCCTTTCTTTGTTCTCCTCCACTTCTGTGCAGGCAAGCCAGTCATGATGGCACAAACGTGGCTCTGACTGCACTCTTGAGGAACCAGCTCCATCACTGATTTCCAAAATGGTCTGCTGATTTGGAGATGACATCTCGGGGGTCTCCTTCACTTCTTGCCTGTTTCTGTTAAGCTGCCGAGTCACTGATTGCCTTTCTGCCTCCAGCCCCTTAAGCTGTGGTGTGACCACTGTCTTGAACATGCTATTCACATAACTGTCAGCCTTGCAGATGTGCCGCAGTGATTGCAGCTGCTGCTCAAGCTCTGATACCTGCTGGCAGCACTTCCTGGACATGTGGTCATCTTATATAGAACATAGAACATAGAAGAATACAGCGCAGTACAGGCCCTTCGGCCCTCGATGTTGCGCCGATCCAAGCCCACTTAACCTACACTAGCCCACTATCCTCCATATGCCTATCCAATGCCCGCTTAAATGCCCATAATGAGGGAGAGTCCACCACTGCTACTGGCAGGGCATTCCACGAACTCACGACTCGCTGAGTAAAGAACCTACCCCTAACATCTGTCCTATACCTACCACCCCTTAATTTAAAGCTATGCCCCCTTATAATAGCTGACTCCATACATGGAAAAAGATTCTCACTGTCGACCCTATCTAAACCCCTAATCATCTTGTACACCTCTATCAAGTCACCCCTAAACCTTCTTTTCTCCAATGAAAACAGCCCCAAGTGCCTCAGCCTTTCCTCATACGATCTTCCTACCATACCAGGCAACATCCTGGTAAACCTCCTCTGCACCCGTTCCAGTGCCTCCACATCCTTCCTATAGTATGGCGACCAAAACTGCACACAATACTCCAGATGCGGCTGCACCAGAGTCTTATACAACTGCAACATGACCTCAGTACTCCGGAACTCAATTCCTCTACCAATAAAAGCTAGTACGCCATATGCCTTCCTCACCGCACTATTTACCTGGGTGGCAACTTTCAAAGATCTGTGTACATGGACACCAAGATCCCTCTGCTCATCCACACTACCAAGTATCCGACCATTAGCCCAGTACCCCATCTTTTTGTTACTCTTACCAAAGTGAATCACCTCACACTTAGCTACATTGAACTCCATTTGCCACCTTTCTGCCCAGTTCTGCAGCTTATCTATATCCCGCTGTAACCTGCCACGTCCTTCCTCACTGTCTTGGACACCAGTCACATCCTTGACTGCCCACGTATTATAGGCCAAACATTCTACTCAATAGAGCTATGTCCCCTCATAACAAATTTACTTAATTTATATTAACTTTATTCTGTTTTGAATTACTTTACAATATTAGCTCTGACTTTCCCTTATTTCTGGTATATCTTAATTAAACAACTATAGCTACTTCTTTAAAACTAATTTGGTTTCCTAATTTACACCAAAACAAAGTTCCTAATGGGATGTTTCATAGTGGGCGGCATGGTGGCACAGTGGTTAGCACTGCTGCCTCACAGCGCCAGAGACCCGGGTTCAATTCCCGCCTCAGGCGACTGACTGTGTGGAGTTTGCACATTCTCCCCGTGTCTGCGTGGGTTTCCTCTGGGTGCTCCGGTTTCCTCCCACAGTCCAAAGATGTGCAGGTCAGGTGAATTGGCCATGCTAAATTGCCCGTAGTGTTAGGTGCAGGGGTAAATGTAGGGGAATGGGTCTGGGTGGGTTGTGCTTTGGCGGGTCGGTGTGGACTTGTTGGGCCGAAGGGCCTGTTTCCACACTGTAAGTAATCTAATCAGAATAATTGAATCATTGAGTCCCTACAGTGTGGAAACAGGCCCTTCGGCCCAACAAATCCACACCAACCATCCAAAGAGTAACCCACCCCGGCCCATTCCTCTACCCTATATTTACCCCTGACTAATGTACCTAACCTACACACTTCTGAACATTATGGGCAATTTAGCTTGTCCAATTCACTTAACGTGCACATCTTTGGATTGTGGGAGGAAACTGGATCACCCAGAGGAAACGCATTGTTGTGGGGAAAATCACTAGCGTCAGAGTCGGGTTTTAACGACAGAGTTTATTGTACAAGGAAATACCGGAGCTCCGGGGAGAGAAAGACACCAACAGCACAGTGGTTAGCTGCAAGTCTTCTCTCAAGCCGGAGCACATGTCAAGACGCTTTTGTACAATATTTATATCATAGGTCAGTGATGAGTCTTTGTAACGTAGTTTGTTTGTTTGTAAACATTGCAGAATCATTGAGAGTTTTGATGCAGTCATTGTCAGTTCCAGCACAGCCTTCTTTAATTTCAGCGTGGTCGTTGTCAGTTTCGGCGCAGGCATTGTCTGCATGGAAGTCCATTGCTGTCATAATGGGCAATAATCGCTCTTCCTGAAAGGGACGATTACTGCAGCCCTGCCTGTTATCACTCTGTATTGAGTCTGTATCAAACTGTTAGCATTTCTATCAAAGGTGTTGGCTGGACCCAGAAACTTTGGCGGGCAGTATATGCTATTCATGTGTATTCTCTTCCCCACCGCCTTAAACTGATCGACTAGGTTGTGAGTGCATTATGCTGGCATTCTGATGGCCCCAGAATGTGTTTGCTCTGCTGTGTCTCTCTCCATATTGTGGTCTGGTGGCCATCTTGCATATCAAGTGGCCAACTTATGGCTCAGCGGCCATCTTGTGTGTCCGTGTGCTTAGTGTTACTCTGCCCTTTGCCATTTCCCACTTCAGCATGTAGACATGGGTAGAATGGACAAACTCCATGCAGCGTGTTGCCCGAGGCTGGAATCAAACCCGTGTCCCTGGCACTGAGCCACCATGCCGCCCACAATTTCCTTGTGAGAAAATCTATAACAGGTCATATTTTTAGGATATGGGGAGAAGATTTAAAACTAAAATGTGAGAAAATTATTTCTATTCAACCCATCATGAATCTGTGGCATTCATCACCCCAAAATGTGGTGGATGTTGGGACATTGAGTAAATTTAAGGTGGAGATAGACAAGTTTTTAATTAGTAACCGTTTGAAGAGTTATGGAGAGTGGAGTTAAGGTCAAGATTAGATTACCCACAGTATGGAAACAAGCCCTTCGGCCCAACAAGTCCATGCCGACCCTCTGAAGGATAACCCACCCAGACATTGCCCCTGACAAATGCACCTAACACTATGGGCAATTTAGTTTGGCCAATTGGATTGTGGGAAGAAACCGGAGCACCTGGAGGAAATGCACGCAGACACGCGGAGAATGTGCAAACTCTACGCAGACAGTCACCGGAGGTGGGAACCAAACCCAGGTCCTTAGTGTTGTGAGGTAGCAGTACTAACCATTGAACCATCAAGCAGCCACAGATGAGATCAACCATGATCTTATTAAATGATGGAGCAAGCTCAAGGGCTGAATTGCTTGCTTCTCTTCATGGTTCTTACGCTCTACAGCAGTTAACTCACTGAAAAAGAGTAGAAAAATAAAGCACCTCCTCCCCACCCTCCACCAACATTAATGCCACCCCCATCTCATCCCGCCACATTTTACCTTTTGCAGTGAACCTTACATGAAGCACCTCTTTCCACTTTCTCCCTCTGCCCTGAATTCTCACTTTGAACCAAATTCCCAGATTTTTGATTAGGGGTAACATTACAGCTGTACTTGGGGTGGATATTCCAGGGAGTATGACCAGAGAAGTTATTTGGGTGGAATCGAGGGAAAAAAAGAGATTATCACCTTCTTGGCATTATTCTATAGACCCCCATAGTCAGTGGGAAATTGAGAAGCAAAGTTGTAAGGAGATCTCAGTTTTCTGGAAGAATAATAGGGTGGTTATGGTAGGTGATTTTAACTTGCTAAACATGGACTGGGACTGCCATAGTGTTAAGGGCTTGGATGGAGATGAATTTGTTAAGTGTGTACAAGAAAATGTTTTGATTCAGTCTGTGGATTACCTACTAGAGAAGGAGCAAAACTTGACCTACTCTTGAGAAATAAGGCAGGGCAAGTTACTGAGGTGTCAGTGGGGGAGCATGTTGGGGCCAGTGACTGTAACTCTGATAGTTTTAAAATAGCGATGGAAAAGGATAGACCAGATCTAAAAGTTGAAGTTTTAAATTGGAGGAAGGCAAATTTTGACAGCATTAGGCAAGAACTTTTAAAAATTGATCGAGTGCAATTATTCATAGGTAGAGGGATGGCTCAAAAATGGGAAGCCTTCAAAAATGAGATGAGAGTATGGTCCTGTTAGGATGAAAGATAAGGTTGGTCAGTGTAGGGAATGCTGGATAACTAGAGAAATTGAGGTTTTGTTCAAGAAAGCGAATGAAGCATATAGACAGCAGGGATCGAGTGAATCCCTAGAAGAGTATCAGGGCAATAGAAGTATACGCAAAAGGGAAATCAGGAAGACAAAAAGGGGACATGAGATAGCTTTGGTAAATGGGGTTAAGGAAAATTCAGAAGGATTCTGCACATACATGAAGGGCAAAAAACTAACTAGGGAGAGAATAGGGACCCTTAAAAATTAGCAAGGCTGTATATGTGCAGAATCACAGGAGATGGGACAGATATTAAATGAGTATTTTTCATTAGTATTTATTGTAGAGAAGAGTGTGGAAGCTAGATAATTTGGAGAAATAAATAGCAACATTTTGAAAAGTGTTCATATTACAGAAGAGGAGGTGTTGAATGTCTTAAAGCACTTAAACGTGGATAAATCCCTGGGATCTGATCAGGTATACCCTAGAATTCTGTGAGAAGCTAGGGAAGTGATCGCTGGGCCCCTTACTGAGATATTTGCATCATCGATAGCCACAGGCGACATGCCGGAAGACCAGAGGTTAGCTAATGTGGTGCCATTATTTGAGAAAGGTGGTAAGGAAAAGCCAGGAAACTATCGACCAGTGAGCCTGACATCAATGGCGGGCAAGTTGTTCAAGGGGATTCTGGTGTATTTGGAAAGGCAAGGATTGATTAGGGCCAGTCAACATGGCTTTGTGTGCAGGAAATTGTGTCTCACTAACTTGGTTGAGTTTTTGAAAAAGTAGCAAAGAGGATTGATGAAGGCAGAGCAGTGGGTGTGATTTATACAGATTTCAGTGAGGTGTTCGACAGTGTTTCACATAGTGGACTGGTTACCAACATTAAATCATATGGAATACAGGGACAACTAGTCATTTGAATACAGAGCTAGTTTGAAGGTAGGAGACAGAGGATGTTGATGGAGGGTTGCTTTTCAGACTGGAGGCTGTGACCAGGGGTGTGCTGCAAGAATCAGTGCTGGGTCTGCTGTTTTTTTGTCATTTATATAACAAAGGAGGTCAAGTGCAGAGTAAAGTTACTTTTCTTAAACTGTGACCTACCCTCTATTGTGAAATATGCCAAGTGTAAATAAACTACTTGATATTGTACAAAGGAGGTCAAGTTAGTAAGTTTGCAGATGACATCAAAATTGGAAGTGTAGTGGTGTAGCAAAGAACGTTATCTCAGAGTACAATGGGACATTAATCGGACAAGCAAATGGGCCAAAGGAATGGCAGATGGAGTTTAATTTAGATAAATGTGAGGTGCTGCATTTTGCAAAAGCAAATCAGGGCAAGACTAATACACTAATGGTAAGGTCCTGGAGAGTGTTTCTGTTCAAAGAGATCTTGGAGTACAGGTTCATAGTTGCTTGAAAGTGGAAACCCCTGGTAGACATGAAAGTGAAGAAGGTGTTTGGTATGCTTACACTTATTGGTCAGTGCATTGGGTTTAGGAGTTGGGAGGTCATGTTGCGGCTATACAGGGCATTGGTCAGGTCACTTTTGGAATGCTGCATTCATTTCTGGTCTCCCTGTTATTGCAAGGATGTTGTGAAATCTGAAAAGGTTCAGAAATGATTTACAAGGATGTTGCTAGGGTTTGAGGATTTGAGCTATTGACAGAGGTTGAATAGACTGGGGTTATTTTCCCTGGAGCATTGGAGGCTGAGGGGTGACCTCCTAAAAGTTTATAAAATCATGAGGGGCATGGATAAGGTGAATAGCCAATGTGTTTCTTTTCCCCAGGGTAGGAGAGTCCAAAACTAGAAGGCATAAGGTTTAGGGTGAGAGGGGGAAAATTTAAAAGGGACCTAAGGGGCAACCTTTTCACACAGATAATGGTGCATGTATGGAGTAAGCTACCAGAGGAAGTGGTGGAGGTTGGTACAGTTACAATCTGGATGGGTATATGAATGGGAAGGGTTTAGAGGGATATGGGCCAAATGCTGGTAAATAGAACCACATTAATTTAGAATACAAAGGAACCTCGATTATCCGGCATTCAATTATCCGAATATCAGATTATCTGGCAAGATCACAAGGTCCTGATGCTCAGCTAAACTATGTTATCAAACATTCGATTATCTGGAATTCGATTAACTGAACAAAATACTATCCACAGTGTCTTTTGGATAATCGAGGTTCCTCTGTATCTGGTTGGCATGGACTGAAGGGTCTGTTTCCATGCTGTATAACTCTGTGACTCTGTGTACTCATTCGGGCAAAGTCTCCTTCACACTAACTGGGCCCCTGTATTGCCCGTGTGCTTTAAAACTCCATTTCTTATAACGAGCTGTGAGGAATCACTTTCTGGCTTTCCGCTCCAGTAATCAACACCGTATTCAGTCGAGGGATTTCAGCTGATTGATAGATAACAGCCATGGTTAGGCAGCTGCCTGTTTAACTGGGCTACTTTAACTTTGTTTGAAAAAGATTATTTTTCTCACATCCCTTCAATTCTTTTGCAATCACTTTAAATCTGAGTCCTCTTGTTCTTGATCCTCTTACGAGTTGGAACAGTTTCTCCCTATCTCTATTGAATCTGACTTTTACTATTGAACTTGAAAAAGATTTTCACTTTGAATGTATCTATAAATATAGCTCAATCAGCCTCTGTTTCTTCGTACCGCAGGCATAGTTTCCGCTCGCACTGATTTGGTGCCCTTATATAGGCAAAGTGGTATTGTATTATCACTGGGTTAGTAATTCGGAGGCCCAATCTAATGCTCTGGCATAGATTCAAACCCCACCATGGCAGTGATGGAATTTAAATTCAATGAATAAATCTGAAATGAAATTGACACAAATGGTAACAATGAAACCATTGTTTATTCTCATTAATGTCCTTCTGGTATATTCATTTCCTTTAAATAAGGCAATTTGCTGTCCTTGTCCGGCCTGGTCAGTTAGAACTATAGAAATGATACAACACAGTAGTGGGCCATTTGTTCCATCTTGCCGATGCTGACTCAAAGACCTACAGATCACCTTTCTAATCCTATCTTCATGCACAGACCTGCAGCTTACAGCTCTTAAGGTGCAGATCAAAGTACTTTTTAAAAGAGTTTAAGTCCAATGCTCAACAATGTTTAGCTTATGACAACTTCTGCAAGTGATTGCCTCATTGTTACAAGGACTCAGCAACAGCACCATCAAACACATGTGAATAAAGTGAAAAATCACACAACACCAGGTTATGGTCCAGCAGGTTTATTTGGAAGCACTAGCTTTCGGAACACTGCTCCAAATCATGAATAAAGTCATAGAATCATAGAGTCATTGAGATGTACAGCACAAAACAGACCCTTCGGTCCAACTCATCGATGCCAACCAGATATCCCAACGCAATCCAGTCCCACCTGCCAGCACCCAAACCTTTCCTATTCATATACCCATCCAGATGCCTTTTAAATGTTGCAATTGTACTAGTCTCCACCACCTCCTCTGGTAACTCAGTAACACCCTCTGTGTGAAAAAGCTGCCCCTTAGGTCTCTTTTATATCTTTCCCCTCTCACCCTAAACCTATGACCTCTAGTTCTGGACTCCTCCAACCCAGGGAAAAGACTTTGTCTATTTATCCTATTCATGCCCCTCATGATTTTATAAACCTCTATAAGGTCACCCCTCAGCCTCCGATGCTCCAGGGAAAACAGCCCCAGCCTGTTCAGCCTGGACAGCACGGTGGCACAGTGGTTAGCACTGCTGCCTCACAGCGCCAGAGACCCGGGTTCAATTCCCGCCTCAGGCGACTGACTGTGTGGAGTTTGCACGTTTTCCCCGTGTCTGCGTGGGTTTCCTCCAGGTGTTCCGGTTTCCTCCCACAGTCCAAAGATGTGCAGGTCAGGTGAATTGGCCATGCTAAATTGCCCGTAGTATTAGGTAAGGGGTAAATGTAGGGGTATGGGTGGGTTGCGCTTCGGCGGGTCGGTGTGGACTTGTTGGGCCAAAGGGCCTTTTTCCACATTGTAAGTAATCTAATCTAATCTCTCCCTATAGCTCAAATCCTCCAACCCTGGCAACATCCTTGTAAATCTTTTCTAAACCCTTTCAAGTTTAACAACATCCGATAGGAAGGAGACCAGAATTGCACGCAATATTCCAACAGTGGCCTAACCAATTGAACAAGAATATTTTAATCAAGCAATAACAAGGGATCTTGTGGCCTGTATTCTTGTCCCACTTGCTCCATATGTATATCATAACATATCTGACAGGCTGTTTACAAACAAAATCACATGCTAATTCAGAAAGGAACCTAACATTTAAACAGGTTGGCCTAGATGCCTGTTCGTTGACATCGAGAAAAGTCTGCAATGAGACAAAAGACAAGATAGACCAGGAGAATAGGACTTGACTGAATTACTCCATGGACAGCTAACATTGGGGTGAATGGTCACCTTCCAGAGAATACTCAATGACTCACATCTACCAGTTGATGCAACTCCAAATCTTGCAGATGATATCGGCCAAGCTATTGAGTTTATTTAATTTATTCATCCACAATGTGGACATTGCTGACTGGCTAGTATTATTGACAACCCCTAATTGACTTTGACAAAGTTGTGGTAAGGAGTCTGTTGACCTTCTGAAGTGCATGAATCATAGGCACAGACATGGTGCTGTTCGGAAATGTTCCAGCACTTTAACCCAGAAACACAGAAGGAAGAGTGATATATTTCCAAATAAGGATGGTGAGTGGCTTGGGGGGAAATTGCAGATGATAGTGTTCATATTTACCTGCTGCACTTGTCTTTCTAAGTAGTCAAGCCTGCAGGTTTGAACGATACTGTCAAAGGAACCTTGTGAGTTACTGCAGTAAATCTTGTAAATTGCTGTCACTGTGCTTTGGTGGTGAAGGGAGTGAATGTTTAATTTGGTGGTTGGGATGCCAATCAAGTGGGCTGCTTCATCCTTGATAATATCAAGACTCTTGAGTGTTATTGCTTCTACACTCATCCAGGCAATTAAGGAATATTCAGTCTCACTCCTGACTTTTGCTTGTACATGGTGGACAGGTTCTGGACAATCGTGAAGTGTGTAACTCAGCATAAAATTCCCAGCTTCTGACTTGTTCTAGCAGCCACAGTATTTATATCACTGGTCCGGTTCAGTTTCTGGTTAATGGCAACTTCAGGATATTGACAGTGGGGATTCAGTGACAGCAATGTCATTGAATGTCAAGGGAAAATAGTTAGATTCTAACTTGTTGAGGGATGGGGTTCGGGTATAATTCTTTGAAGTGTGCGCCACACATAGACAAGGTGGCCAACAAGGCGTTTAGCATGTTTGCCTTCATTGCTCAGTACTTTCAGTACAGGAAGTGAGAAGTCATGTTGAGGTTGCAAAGGACATTGGTGAGGCATCTTCTGGAATACAGTGTTCAGTTCTGATCATCCAGTTATAGGAAGGATATTATTAAGCTGGAGTGTATTTAGAAGAGATTTACCAGGATGTTGCCGGGTATAGAAGTTTTGAGTGATAAAGAGAGGCTGGGTAAGTTAGGTCTTTTTTCACTGGAGCATAGGAGGTTGAGAGGCAATCTGATAGCAGTTTATAAAATAAGGTTATTGGAAGTTGTATTTTCCCTAGAATGGGGAATTTCAAGACTTGAGGCCACATATTTAAGGTGAGAGATTTTAAAAAGACATGAGAGATAAATCTTTTACACAGAGAGTAGGTCACATATAAATGTAGAAAGTAGCAAATGTTGGTACTATTACAATGTTTAAAAGACATTTGGATAAGTACACAAATAGGAAAGATTTGGAGGGATACGGACCAAGAGCAGGCAGGTGGGACTCGTTTAGTTTGAACATAAGAACATAAGAATGAGGAGCAGGAGTAGGTCAGCTGGTCCATCTAGCCCCACTCTGCCATTCAATAACATCATGGCCGATCTTTTTGTGTACTCAGCTCTACTTACCCACACTCTCACTGTGTCCTTTCATTCCTTTATTGTTCAAAAAAATCTATCTTAACTTTGAAAATGTTAACTGAAATAGTATCAACTACTTCACTGGGCAAGGTTTACAACCCTCTGAGTAAAGAAGTTCCCTCTAATGAGGCTATGCCTTCTTGTCCTAGCTTCACCTGCCAGTGGAAACATCCTCTCTATTTCTACCTTATCTATTCCCTTCATGATTGGATGTGTTTCTAAAAGACCCCCCTCATTCTTGTGGATTCCAATCAATATGCTCACAGTCTACTCAGTCTCTCCTCAAAAACCAACCCCCTCTCAACTCTGGAATCAACCTCATGAACCTCCTCTGCAACCCCTCGAGTGCCAATACATCCTTCCTCAAGTAAGGAGACCAAAGCTGCATGCAGCATCTCATTCCCGATGAAGGGCTTATGCCTGAAACATCGATTCGCCTGCTCCTCGAATGCTGCCTGACCTGCTATGCTTTTCCAGCACCACTCTCTTGACTCTACTCCAAGCGTGGCCTCACCAGCACCCTGTACAGCTGCAACATAGCCTCCTTGCTTTTAAACACAATATGTTTAGCAATGAAGGACAAAATTCGATTTGCTTTCCTAATTACTTGTTGTTCCTGTAAACTAACCTTCTGTGATTCATGTACAAGGACACCCAGGTCCCTCTGCATAGCAGCATGCTGCAACTTTTTTCCATTCAAGAAATAATAATTTTAATGTTACTCCTACCAAAATGGATGGCTTCACATTTATTAACATTGTATTCCATCTGCCAGACCTTTGCCCACTTACTTAAAGTACCTAGATTCCTCTGCAAAGTTTCACAGTCCTCTGCACACTTTGCTCTGCCACTCATCTTAGTGTCATCTGCAAACTTTGACACACTACATGTGGTCCCCAACTCCAAATCATCTCTATACATTGTGAATTATTGTGGTCCCAACACTGATCTCTGAGGCACACCACTAGTTACTGATTGCCAGCCAGAATAGCACTCGTTTATCCTCATTCCTTGCTTCCTGTTAGTGAACCAATCTTCAATGCATGCTAATATTTTATCCATAATGCCATGCGTCTTTTTCTTATGCAGCAGCCTCTTGTGCGGCACCTTGTCGAAGGCCTTTTGGAAATCTAGGTACACCACATCCACTGAGTTCTCGTTGTCCACCTGGCTCGTAATGTCTTCATATAATTCCAAAAGATTTGTTAAGCATAACCTGCCCTTTGTGAATCCATGCTGCGTCTGTCCAACAGGACAATTCCTTCTGAGATGCCTTGTTATTTCTTCCTTGATAATAGAGTCATGCATCTTCCTCACAGGTTAAGCTAACTGGTGTATAATTCTTCATCTTTTGTCTACTTCCCTTTTTAAACAGTGGTGTCACATTTGCTATTTTCCAATCTGCTGAGGCTGCCCCAGAGTCCAGCAAATTTTGGAAAATTACCACCAGTGCACTTGCTATTTCTCCCACCATATCTTTTAATACCTTGGGATACATTCCTTCAGTGCCAGGAGACTTATCTATCCTTAGCTCCGTTAGCTTGCCCAACACTTGCTCTTCTGTAATAATGCTTGTTTCCAGTTCCTCACTCTTTGCTTCCTGTTAGTGAACGAATCCTCAATGCATGCTAATACTTTACCCATAACGCCATGCATCTTTACCTTATGCAGCAGCCTCCTGTGCGGCACCTTGTCGAAGGCCTTCGTCTCTTTGTCACTTATTAGTTGCATGTTATTAGTGTCCTCCACTGTGTAGACCGATGCCTTGGCCATTTCATCATATCCCATAACTAAATGCCCTTTCTCATCCTTTAAAGGACCAATGTTTACTTTAGCCACTCTTTTTCATTTTATATATTTATAGAAACTTTTGCTATCTGTCTTTATATTCTGTGCTGGTTTTTTTCTCATGTTCTATCTTTTCTTTACAGCTCTTTTTGTAGCTTTCTGTTGACCTTTTAAGTTTTCCCAATCTTCTAGTTTCATGCTGTTTTTGGCCACTTTGTATGCCTTCTCTTTCAATTTGATAGCCTTCCTTATTTCCTTAGACACCCATGGTAGATTACCCCTTTTCTTACAGTCCTTCCTTTTCACTGGAATATATTTTTGCTGAGCACTTTGAAAAAATTACTTTGAAAGTCGTCCACTGCTCGTCAACTGTCCCACCATAAAATCTTTGTTTCCAATCTACTTTAGCCAGGTCCTTTCCATTTTATTGTAGTCTCCCTTGTTCAAGCACAAGACCTGGTATTGGATTTTATCTTCACATTCTCCATCTGTATTCTAAATTCAGCCAAACTATGATCGCTCCTTCCAAGAAGATCCCTAATTCTGAGGACATTAATTATTCCTGTTTCACTACACTGGACCGGATCTAGGATAGCTTGCTCCCTCGTTGATTCCATTACATACTGTTCAAGAAAACTATCACTGAGACATTCAGGGTAGCCTCCTCAAGGCTACCCTGACTAAGCTGGTTCAACCAATTGACATGTAAATTAAAATCCTCCAGGATAATCACTGTACCGTTTTTACAGGCATTAGCTATTTCTTTGTTTATTGCACATTCCAATGTGACGTTATTATTTGGTAGCCTGTAGACTACACCTATCGGTGACTCTTCTTTTATCCCACCCAAATGGATTCAACCTTACTCTCCATAGAACCTGTATCATCTCTCGGCACTGCCCCGATGTTGTCCTTGAATATCAGAGCTACACTACCTCCCTTACCTTCCTGTCTATCCTTCTGAATAATCTGGTACACTGGATATTTAACTCCCAGTCATGACCATCCTGCAACCATGTTTCCGTAATGGCTACTAAATCATATTCATTCACGATGATTTATGCCGTTAACTCATTTACCTTACGAATCCTATGAGCATTCAGGTAAAGTGCCCTAATGCTAACTTTTTTACTCTCATGATTTCCAACATCTCTAATAATATTTCCTGAGTTATCCTTCCTTTTTGCTTCTTTCATAATCTGTCTTAAACCCTCCTGTATACATGTTAACCTGCTGCTTACCTTTTTATTTACCATCATACTTCCTGTCATTTTCCCTTTCCTTTCTCCCCTGACTCACAAATTAAAAGTCCTCGTGACCACCCTATTTATCCTTTTCGCGAGAACTCTGGTTCCAGATTGGTTCAGGTGCAAAGCGTCCCATTGGTACAGGTGTGCTGATTCATCAGATAAAGATGGGAAGCATGTGGTAGTCATCAGGTGGTGCCCTTTCCCATGTTTGACCCAATACTATAATTCTTTGTGGTGTTTGGAGTATGAAGCGGACATCAAGGGTAACTCCCTCCAAACTATATACCACTGTGTCACCACCTCTATCCTGCTGAAGGTAACCAGGGATGACAATGGTGATGTCTGAGACATAGTTTTTAATGGTATGTCTACATCAGGCTGTTGTTTGACTAGTCTGTGGGACAGCTCTTCCAAAGTTAGCACAGACTGCCAGAAAGGCTGGTTGGCAATGAGTGAGCCATTGTCATGTAAGTAGCCCAGTAATCTGTCTATTTTCAGTCATAGAAACATAGCAGCCAGGAGCAAGAGGAGGCCATTTGGCCCTTCAAGCCTGGTCTACCATTCATCACGATCATGGCTGGTCGTCCAACTCAATAGCCTAATCCTGCTTTCTCCCCATAACCATTTGTCCCAGGTGCTATATCTAGCCACCTCTTGAATACATTCAATGTTTTGGCATCAACTATTTCCTGTTGTGATGTTCCACAGGCTCACCACTCTTTGGGTGAAGAAATGTCTCCTCATCTTTAAATGATCCACCCCAAATCTTCAGATGGTGACCCCTGATTCTGGACACACCCATCATCAGGAATATCGTCCCTGAAACTGCCATGTCTAGTCCTGTCAGAACTTTATAAGTCTCTATGAGATCCCCCCCCATACACCAGTCCCGCTATCCCCAAAATTATCCTAGTAAACTTTCACTGCACTCCCTCGAGAGCAAGAGCATCCTTCATCAAAAAAGACCAAAACTGCAAACAGTATTCTAGGTGTGGCCTCACCAAGGCTCTGTATAACTGCAACAACACATCACTGCTCCAGTACTCGAACCTCTCGCAATGAAAGCCAACATACCATTTGCCTTCTTTTACCACCTGCTGCACCTACATGCATACCTTCAGCAACTGGTGCACAAGGACTCCCAGGTCCCACTGCACGCTCCCCTCTCCCAATTTACAGCTAGTCAGGTAGTAATCTGTTTCTTTTTTTTTGCTTCCAAAGTGAATAACCTCACATTTATCCAAATTATACTGCATCTGCCATTGATTTGCCCAGTTATCCATCCTTTTAGACTTCATAGCAATTGGATACAAGTGAGCAGTTTGCTTCAGTGTTACAGAAGGCCATTAAGAGTCAACCATAATTTTTAAAATCTGGGTTAGATTCACACCAGACCAGGTAAAGATAACTGATTTCCTTCACTCGTGGGCATCAGTGGACCAACTGAGTTGTTATAACAACTGTTAATATTTGGATGGTCACCATAACTAAGATCAGCATTTTATTAATGCCAATTAAACTTCAGTCACCAAGATGGGATTTGAATCCCATAATTTTGTCTGGGTAACTGAACCAGTGACACTATTACAACCCCAACAACTCCTCCTCAAAGTAAAATGCCCCATTGCCTGAGATGGCCTTGATTGTTGTTTGAGGTCAGGAGGGCCTCGTAAGTGGTAGTTGTATCTCTTTGGCTTCCGTGTAGCTTCTGTAACAGTCTGAGAACATTCCCCCTCTTGGTACGTGATAACCCTGTCCTGATGACTGGAGCATGCCTGCTGCTTCAAGCTCATTGCCACCATGATGGTATGCAGACCTGAGCGCTTACCTGGCAAATGCAGTCACCCGCTGAGCCTGACTCTCCATTGCAGTCACGAATCTCTCCCTGGAAAACAACTACATGGTCACCCACCTGAGACCTCTCAGTACTCAACATCCTGATAGACTCCTTCACTGACTGCACACTATAGTGCAAGGCCTCTGACAGCTCCTCCAGATATTCCCCTGTCTGTCACTCCATGATCAGAGGCTTATCATCATGCAATTGACTCAAATGCCCTCTGAAATGGCCCAGGAAAGCTACTCAGTTCAAGGGCAATAAGAAATGGGCAATAAATGCCAGCCTTATTGGTGATGCCCACATCAAAGAGGGAAAAACAGAATCCTGGCAGGAGACTGTTTGAGACAGGGGATAGTCCCAGAACATCTAGGCTGGCTGGTACACCTAATCAGATATAAAAGGAAGGTTACATTCAACCTGAGCTGGATGAAACTGCTGGTGAGGGATCAGGGATTGTGAAGATGCTGGCTTCAGTGATTAATTAGAGGAAATTTCTGTTCTTTCAGTACTGGCCATTAGATAAATAATCTCCTAATGCAGCTACAGTGGAGGAGCTGGGAGCAGCAATGATGGGAGGTAGAGCTGGGTGTCATTGGCAGATATGTGAACACTGTAATTGTGCTTTCAGACCAAGTGGTAGGATGTAGATGAGAAATATAAGCGGCCTCTTGAATATGAATGTTCAAGATCCTTAAACTGCATGGGAAAAGGAAGAGAAGCAATTGATTATGATTCTTGATGACACATGTCTGTTAGAATATTACTGCTGCTGCTGTTTTCTGTCTTACAATGAATTTTTGGAAAAGATGACTAAGGTAATGGAAAGGGGAATTTAAATGGATGTTATATGTATGAATTTTCAGAAGAAAATTGATAAGGTACTACATAAGAGGCTGTTAACTAAGGTAGAAACCAAGGAACTGACATGGCAAGCAATAGAATAGGGATAATGGATAGGCACTCAAATTGACAGAATGTGATTAGCGGTGTCCCTCAAGATCTGTAATAGGGCTTCAATTATTCACATTCTTTATTAACGAATTGAATAACAGCATGGGAAGTCCATTGTCATATGTCCAAATTTGTTGATGATGCATTAATTAGGTGGCATTGTAGACAGTGTAGATGATAGCATAAAATTACAAAGGGATATTGAATGGGCGCAACTGAGACAGATGGGGTTCAATGTAAGCAAGTGTGAGGTTCTGTGATTTGGACCAAAAAAGATGATGATATTTTCTAGATAGTGAGATGTTAAATACGTGGATGTCCAAATAGAGTTGGTGGGGGTTCAGGTGTATAATCTTTAAAATCTCATAAGTAAGTGCAGAAAATAGTCAAGAAGGCTAATGGGGAGCTGGACTTTGTCTAGAAGATTGGGGTACAAGGATGTAGAAGTTATACAAAAACCTGGTTAGACAACACTTGGAGTACTATATGTGGTTCTGGGCACTACACCTGAGGGAGGATACATTGGCCTTAGAGAAGGTACAATATAGGTTTACAAGAATGACACGTGGACCTCAGGGAGAAAGTGAGGACTGCAGATACTGGAGATCAGAGATCACTGCCTGACCGGCTGTACTTTTCTAGCACCACATTTTTTGACCTGGACTTCAGGGGTCAAGTTATGAGGGGAGATTACACAAATTAGGTCTGATTTCTCTAGAATTGAGATAGTTAAGAGGTGATCTTAATGAAGGCTTCAAAACATTAACAGAAAAAAGCAAAGTTGATAAAGATAAGTTATTTCCACTGGTTGGGGATTCTAGGACAAAGGGACGTAGTCTTGGAATTGGGACCAGACTGTTCAGGAGAGATGTTGGGGAGCATTTCTACACAAAGGGTGATAAAGGTTCGGAACTCTCTTTCACAAAACACAGTGGATACTGGTCAGTTGTTAATCTTAAATCTGAGATAGATAAAGTTTTGATGTGCAAAGGTATTAAGGGATGTGGACCAAAGGAAGGAATTAGAATACAGATGAGTCATGATTTTTCTTTAATTTTCACTTACAAGATATGGGCTTTACTGCCTGTGTCCATTTGCCTTTCCCTGGAGAAGATGATGGTGAGCTGCCTTCTTGAACCGCTGCAGTCCATTCCATATAGGTAGGTCCACAATTCCATTAGGGAGGGAATTCCAGGATTTTGACCCAGCAACAGTTAAGGAAAGCAATATATTTTCAAGTCAGGATGGTGAGTGGATTGGAGGAGGTTTTGCAGGTAATGGTGTTCCCGTGTATCTGCTGGCTGCTTTGTCCTGAATGGTGTCAAGCTTCTTGACTGTTGTTGGGGCTACATGTATCCAGGCAGGTGGGGAGTATTCAATTGCACTCGTAACTTGTGCCTGTGAGATGATGGCCAGGCTTTGGGGAGTCTCACTGCGGCATTCCGAGCCTCAAACCGTTCTTGTAAACACTGTATTTAAATGATTAGACCAGTTCAGTTTCTGGTCAATGGAAACACCAAAATGTTGATAGTAGTGGATTCAGTGATGGTAATACCATTGAATGGCAAGGTGTGTTGGTTAGATTGTCTCTTATTGGAGATGGTTATTATCTGGCAATTTTTGCCACTTGTCAGCCCAAGTTGTTGTTCACACCTTGTTGCATTTGAATATGGACTGCTTCAGTATCTGAGGAGTGGCGAATTGTGCTGAACATTGTGCAATCATCGGAGAACATACCCACTTCTGACCTTCTGATGGAGGGAAGATCATTGATGAAGCAGGTGCAAAGTATTGAGCCGTTATCATTTACACTGATGTGCTAGGCCCTTCCCTCATTCAGATTGGGGATACTTATGGTATCTTCTCCTCCACTGAGTTTTTTTTTTAATTGTCCACCTCCATTCATGACTGAGTGTGGCTGGACTGGAAAGCTTAGATCCGATCTTTGGTTGTGGGAATTGCTTTGCTTTGTCTATTGCTTATGCTATTTGGCATGTATAGAGGTGACCTGTACCTGCTTATAATAAAATTGCCCATGTCTGCTCACACAAAATGGCTGACAAAAAGGATAGCCAGTCATAATATTAAAACACAAGATAGCTGAAAGGAGATAAATGAGACAAACTGTCTGTTCCAGCCTTTAAGTAAAGAAAACAGCGTTACCTTTGAACAGAGCTACTGCAAAGCTGGGAAAGGGGGCTTTGAGCAGCAACCGTACCAGATAGTTTTGATAAAGGGCATGCCTATGAAACAGACCACAAATATTCTCCGCTTCATTAGTGAAAGAATAATTATCCGAGTAAATGAATAAACACCAGGTGCAAGATATAGCCTATTAACTCCCTTAGCATTGGCACTGACACCAACTAAAGTTATTTTGTAGTAAATAGTTGTTTCTTTAAAGTCACTCAATATTAAAAAAAAAAGTTCTAGTTAAAGATCCTTCAGAATCACAGGGGTAGTTTTCAGCACAAAGATAGAAACTCGTTATAATTCAGGCATAATACAAAGATTAAGGGGAAAAAAGCATTTACTTAGATGTGAAAGTTAATTTGCTTTAGGAAACACCTTCTCAGATGCCCTGAACAAAATAGGTTGTTCAAAGCCCATTAATCACGAAGAACTAAGAGCAGAAATAACTGTATAATCTTACACTTTATAACCAACTTCATAACAGAAATCAATGAGAAATTTTATAGCAAGTAGTTAAATCTAGCTGTCTCTTGTGTTTTTTCATATATAATTAAGGCAGTGGGAAATATATGAGAAGTAATTTAATAGAATGCAATGGATAACAGAATTCAAACTGTCTTTAGAGGTAGGCCAGCCTGAGACAGATCCAAGAAAGAATAATCAGCAACTTTAGAATTCAAATGAATAGGATGCATAAAAAGATCCCAGGGGCTAGTGATTATTGTGTCTGTTAAACACCATGTAACCTGGAGCTGTCCATAGGGATGCCCAACATTAAGTGTTTTACAATATTGGGTGTATGGATAGAAGGGAAGGGCTGTAACCACATTGTACATGATCATTGTAATACAGAAATGCATAAAATACAGCTTTTTTACTGTTAGTTTGAGTGTGTCATGGATCTCCCTTCTGAGGCCAGTCTTGGGGAAAGATCCTTTGGCTCTCTCCTTGCATTAATTGGTTTCTGCTGGAATAAAATCTTCCACTTTCCTGAATCCTGCTTGCGTCTTGTGTCTTCAATCCCAGTAAGGGAAACATGCTCCTACAGCACTCAAGTAGTCCTGTTTGGTAGCTTCACCAGCTTGACACTTCATTTTCAGACATAGCTGATCCTGCTCCTGGCATGTCCTTCTACACTGTCCATTGAACCTGGGATGATCCCCTGGCTTGATGTTAATGATTAAATGAGGGATATGCCAGTACATGAGGTTACTGATTGTGCTGGAGCACAATTCTGCTGCTGATGATTGCCTCCAGTCCCTCATGGATGTCGAGTCTTGGGTTTACTAGATCTGTTCAAAGTCTGTCCCATTTAACATGGTGAAGTGCTATGCAACATGATGGAGAGTATTCTCAGTGTAAAGTGGAGACTTCATCTCCACAGGATTGTATGGTGGTGACTCTTAGTGATACTCTCATGGACAGATGCATCTGCAGCTGGCAAATGGGTAAGGATGTGGCCAAGAATGTTTTTCCCTCTTGTTGGTTCCCTCACCATCTGCCGGAGACCCAGCCTAGCAGTTATGGAAGTAGTGGAGGCTGATAAAATTACAACATTTTTAGATTACTTACAGCATGGAAACAGGCCCTTCGGCCCAACAAGTCCACACCGACCCTCTGACGAGCAACCCACCCAGACCCATTCCCCTACATTTACCCCTTCACCTAACACTACGGGCAATTTAGCGTGGCCAATTCACCTAACCTACACATTTTTGGACTGTGGGAGGAAACCCACACAGAGACAGGGAGAATGTGCAAACTCCACACAGACAGTTGCCTGAGGCGGGAATTGAACCCATGTCTCTGGCGCTGTGAGGCAGCAGTGCTAACCGCTGTGCCACCGTCCATTTAATGTGCATGTGCCATTTAAAAGGCATCTGGATGGGTATATAAAAAGGAAGGGTTTAGAGGGATATGGGTCAACTGGGACTAGATTAGGTTAGGATATCTGGTCGACATGGACTAATTGGACCAAAGGGTCTGTTTTCTAAGCTGTACATCTCTATGACTCTAGGTTGTAGACATTGAAATTTCCTACCCAGAGTACACCTTCTTGCCACCCTCAGTGCCTACTCCTAGTATTGTTCAACATGGAGGTATACTAATTCATAAGCTAAGGGAGTATGTGGTATCTGGCAGGTGATTTCCTTATCCATGTTTAACCTAAAGCATAAGACATCATGGGATCCAGAGTCAATGTCGAGAACTCCCATGGCAAATCCCTCCCGACTATATACCACTGTGCCATCACCTCTGCTGGATCTGTCCTGCTGGTAGAACAAGACATATCCAGGGAGAGTGATGATCGTGCCTGGGACATTGTTTGTAAGGTATGATTCCTATTGCGAATAGGACTATGCCATGCTGTTAGTTGATTTGTCTGTGAGACAGCACACGCAATTTTGGAACTAACCCCTAGATGTTATAAGTGACCTACTAGGGTGGCACATTGGCTCAGTGGTTAGCACTCCACACAGGGCCAGGGACCTAAGTGCAATGCCCCCCCACCTCAGGTAACTGTCTGTGTGGTGTTTGCACATTCTCCCCTTGTCTGCATGGGTTTCCTCCAGGTGTTCTGGTTTCCTCCCACTGTCCAAAGGTTAGGTAGATTGGCAGTGCTAAATTGCCCATAGTGTCCAGGGAAATGCAGGTGAAGTGGATGGGGAAATGCAGGGTTACAGAATAGGGTGGGTCTGAGTGGGATGCTCTTTAGATGGTTGGTGTGGACATGATTGGCTGAATTGCCTGTTTGCACACTGTAAGGGATTCTATGAATGTCCTTCTCCCAGTGTTTGTGACTCTGCTAAACATTGGCCTTTTTTGCTCCTAGTTCCTTTCAGCTCTTTGAGCCTGCTCCGCCATTCAGTATGATTATGGCTGATCATCCAACTCAGTCCCACATTTCCCTTTTATCCCTTTAACCTAAGAACCACATCTAACTACTTCTTGAAAATTTTGAATGTTTTCTCCTCAACCACTTTGTGTTAGTGAACTACACAAGCTTTCCATTTTCTGGATGAGTCTGTGGATGGTGGCGCTCTCAAAATGAGGCTGTTGCTCTTCATATTCTCTCGGATGATGACAACTAGACTTGCTATGTGGAAAGAGCAGATGGTGCCCATGAGTAAATAGCCGGACCTCGCCATACGGATGTTGATTCTCTCCTTGGTCATACGCTTGGATTCAGTAACTGTGTGGACAAGTTAATATGACATGTTGTAAATTATTCTGCATTTCACAGTATCCATCTACTCAGATGCCACACTCTCCCAAGCTGTTCACTCGTAGATTGGTTCTTGAGAACAAAAGTGTTGTCGTCTAATGAGAGACTTAGTAAATCTGTAAATTAGAAGAGTATCGAAGTCACTGTTCCAAGATCTGATCGGTTGCAATCATTTTTTAAATTTTCTGTAATGATCTATTTAGTGAATTTATTACGCTATTTTAAGGGGAAGTTAAAAGAAGTAATCACATTGGTGCTTTCACAAAATCAAACAATAGTTTGCTGCATTTTCAGTAAAATGTACAATACTCTCTCTATCCACAAGAGGTCATTATAAGACCCCTTTAAAGGACTGGTCATTTTGCAAACTTTAATGGAACAGCCTCTAATTTATAAGTCCGTTATAAGTCAATAGACAATAGACGATAGGTGCAGGAGTAGGCCATTCTGACCTTCGAGCCTACACCACCATTCAATATGATCATGGCTGATCATCCTTAGTCAGTATCCTGTTCCTGCCTTATCTCCATAAGGGAGAAAGTGAGGACTGCAGATGCTGGAGAGCAGAGCTGAAAATGTGTTGCTGGAAAAGCGCAGCAGGTCAGGCAGCATCCAAGGAGCAGGAGAATCGATGTTTCGGGCATGAGCCCTTCTTCAGGAATGAGGGAAGTGTGCCAAGCAGGCTAAGATAAAAGGTAGGGAGGAGGGACTTGGGGGAGGGGGACTGGAAATGCGATAGGTGGAAGGAGGCTAAGGTGAGGGTGATAGGCTGGAGTGGGGGTGGGGGCAGAGAGGTCAGGAAGAAGATTGCAGGTTAGGAAGGTGGTGCTGAGTTCGAGGGTTGGGACTGAGACAAGGTGGGGGGAGGGGAAATGAGGAAACTGGAGAAATCGGAGTTCATCCGTTGTGGTTGGAGAGTTCCTAGGCGGAAGATGAGGCGCTCTTCCTCCAGCCGTTGTGTTGCTATGGTCTGGCGATGGAGGAGAACAAGGGTTATCTCCATAACCCTTGATTCCACTATCCTTGAAAGCTCTATCCAACTCTTTCTTAAATGAAACCAGAGACTGGGCCTCCACTACCCTCTGGGGCAGAACATTCCATACAACCACCACTCTCTGGGTGAAGAAGTTTCTCCTCATCTCTGTCCTAAATGGTCTACCCCGTATTTTTAAGCTGTGTCCTCTGGTTCGGCACTCACCCATCAGCGGAAACATGTTTCCTGCCTCCAGAGTGTCCAATCCTTTATATGTCTCAATCAGATCCCCTCTCAGTCTTCTAAACTCAAGGGTACACAAGCCCAGTCGCTCCTGTCTTTCAGCATAAGATAGTCCTGCCATTCCAGGAATTGACCTCATGAACCTACGCTGCACTCCCTCAATAGCCAGAATGTCTTTCCTTAAATTTGGAGACCAGAACTGCACACAGTACTCCAGGTGTGGTCTCACCAGGGCCCAGTACAGCTGCAGAACCTCTTTGCTTCTATACTCAATCCCTCTTGTTATGAAGGCCAGCATGTTATTAGCCTTCTTCACTACCTGATGTACCTGCATGCTTACCTTCATTGACTGGTGTACAAGAACACCCAGATCTCTTTGTACTGCCCCTTTACCTAAATTGATTCCATTTAGGTAGTAATCTGCTTTCTGTTCTTGCCACCAAAGTGGATAACCATACATTTACCCATTTTAAATTGCATCTGCCATGCATCTGACCACTCACCTAACCTGTCCAGGTCACCCTGTAATCTCCTAACATCCTCCTCACATTTCACCCTGCCACCCAGCTTTGTGTCATCAACAAATTTGCTAACGTTATTACTAATACCATCTTCTATATCATTAACATATATTGTAAAAAGCTGCGGTCCCAGTACTGATCCCTGCGGTACCCCACTGGTCAATGCCTGCCATTCCAAAATGGAGCCGTTTATCACTACTCTGTTTCCTATCAGCCAACCAACTTTCAATCCCAGTTAGTACCTTGCCCCAATACCATGCGCCCTAATTTTGCTCACTAACCTCCTATGTGGGACTTTATCAAAAGCTTTCTGCAAGTCCAGGTACACTATATCCACTGGATCTCCCTCGTCCATCTTCAGAGTTACATCCTCAAAAAATTCCAGAAGATTAGTCAAGCATGATTTCCCCTTCATAAATCCATGCTGACTCTGACCTATCCTGTTACTACTATCCAGATGTGTCATAATTTCATCCTTTATAATAGACTCCAGCATCTTTCCCATCACTGAGGTCAGACTAACTGGTCTATAATTTCCTGCTTTCTCTCTCCCACCTTTCTTAAAAAGTGGTACAACATTAGCCACCCTCCAATGCACAGGAACTGATCCCAAATCTATCGAACTCTGGAAAATAATCACCAACGCATCCATGATTTCTCGAGCCACCTCCTTCAGTACCCTGGGATGTAGACCATCAGGCCCCGGGGACTTATCAGCCTTCAGACCTAACAGTCTCCCCAACACCAATTCCTGGCAAATATAAATTCCCTTAAGTTCAGGTCCTTCAGCCACTGTTACCTCAGGGAGATTGCTTGTGTCTTCCCCAGTGAACATAGATCTGAAGTACCAATTCAATTCTTCTGCCATTTCTTTGTTCCCTGTAATATATTCCCCTGTTTCTGTCTTCAAGGGCCCAATTTTAGTCTTAACCATTTTTTTGCCTTTCACATACCTAAGAAAGCTTTTACTATCCTCCTTTATATTTTTGGCCAGTTTACCTTCGTACCTCATTTTTTCTCTGCGTATTTCCTTCTTAGTAGTCCTCTGTTGTTCTTTAAAAGCTTATTGGTCCTCCGTTTTCCCACTTATCTTTGCTATGTTATACTTTTTCTCTTTTAACTTTATATGTTTCTTAACTTCCCTCGTCAGCCACGGCCGCCCATGCCTCCTCCTAGGGTCGTTCTTCCTTTTTGGAATGAACTGATCCTGCATCTTCTGCATTATACACAGAAATATCCGCCATTGTTCCTCCACGGTCATCCCTGCTAAAGTATTGTACCACTGAATTTTGGCCAGTTCCTCCCTCATAGCTCCATAGTTTCCTTTATTCAACAGAAATATTGTCACTTCCGATTGTACCCTCTCCCTCTCAAATTGCAGATTGAAGCTTATTGTATTATGGTCATTACGTCCCAATGGCTCTTTCACTTCGAGGTCCCTGATCAATTCTGGTTCGTTGCACAATACCAGATCCAGAATTGCCTTCTCCCTGGTCGGTTCCAGCACTAGCTGCTCTAAGAATCCATCTTGGAGGCACTCCACAAAGCCTCTTTCTTGAGGTCCAATACCATCCTGATTCTCCCAGTCTACTTGCATGTTGAAATCCCCCTTTAACAATTGTAGTAACATCTTTGCGACAGACCAATTTCAACTCCTGATTCAACTTACATCCGACATCCAGACTACGGTTTAGGGGCCTGTAGATGACTCCCAAGAGGGTCTTTTTACCCTTAGAATTTCTCAGCTCTATCCACTCTGACTCTACATCCCCTGATTCTAGGTCCCCCGCGCAAGGGACTGAATATCATCCCTTACCAACATGGCCGCCCCACCCCACCCCCTCTGCCCATCAGTCTGGCCTTACGATAGCACGTGTATCCTTGAATATTCATTTCCCAGGCCCTGTCCACTTGAAGCCACGTCTCAGTTATCTCCACAATATCGTATCTGCCAATTTCCAAAAGATCCTCAAGCTCATCCATCTTATGTCTAGTGCTTCCTGCATTCATGTATAGTATTTTTAATTTGTTACTGCCCTCACCCTTCCCATCAACTCCTATTTCACTTAACCTTACAGCATGATCCCTTTCTGAGTTTTCTGCCTCATTGATACAGTTGTCTTTCTTGACTTCCCTTGTTCTAACTTTCCCTTCAATTTCCTTCTTAAACATCCAGTTTGTCCTCTCCCCCCGCTACTTAGTTTAAATGTAGCGGTGTTGCAGTAGCAAACCTGCCTGCCCGAATGCTGGTCCCTAACCTATTAAGGTGCAAACCGTCTCTCTTGTATAATTTATGCTTACCACAAACATACCCCAGTGATCCAAGAACTTAAATCCTTGCTTCCTGCACCAGTTCCCCAGCCACACGTTCAAGTCCATTATCTCCCTGTTTCTGGCCACACCAGCCCGAGGAACTGGAAGCAAACCAGAGATAACCACCCTGGAGTCCTGCTTTTCAGCCTTCTTCCTAGTTCTCTGAAGTCCTGCTGTAGTATGTTTCTCCTCTTCTTCCCGACATCATTTGTACCGACATGTACCACCACCTCTGGCTCTTCACCTTCGTCCTTGAGGATTTCCTGCACTATGTGATATCTTTAACCCTGGCACCAGGAAGGCAACACACCATCCTTAAGTCCCACCTGCTGCCACAAAAACCCCGGTCAGTTCCTCTCACTATGGAGTCCCCTATTACACAGCTCTGTGCGATGTCCGACTCTTCCACTCTGCCTCCACGCCAACTTTTGATTGACAGACCTGGCCGCCTCGCTTCCCGACCGGCTTTGCACTCCGACTTCACTTCCGCCCAGCTCCCGCCACTCTCTGCTACAAAGAAGTCAAATTAATGGCCTAAAGAAGTATTTAACAAATGTTTAAATATGCGTTTACACTACATTTGAACTGATAAAATTGGATTTGTATTGCACCATACCCTATATTGCCACCTGATTTGATACCTGAATGTAGTGGATGGATCAAAACTGCCAAAAGGGAGTACAGTATTCTCACACTTTGCCACTGGGTTAATCTGGGCAAACACTTCACAAGGTCAGTATCAATGCAAAACTGCTTCACACTATCACTAAACTTTTATAAGCAGTTGCACGTTAAAAATCTCAGACAAGAACGTGCTTTTTTTTGCAAAGTATTCTTACTTCGTATTTGCACAAAGAGTTTCGCTTTCTGACTAAATATTAAAATAATTTCACCTGGGTTGCTGCCCTCCCCAAGCTAGAAAGGAGTTTTGCCTCAGGAACTCAAAGAACAAAGAAAATTACAGCATAGGAACAGGCCCTTCGGCCCTCCAAGCCTGCACTAATCAAGATCCTCTATCTAAACCTGCCACCTATTTTCTAAGGATCTGTATCCGTCTGCTCCCTGCCCATTCATGTATCTGTCTAGATACATCTTAAATGATACTATCGTACCAGCCTCTACTACCTCCGCTGGCAACACATTCCAGGCACCCACCACCCTCTGTGTAAAGAACTTTTCACACATATTTCCCCTAAACTTTTCCCCTCTCACCTTGAACTTGTGACCTCCGGTAATTGAGTCCCCAACTCTGGGTTAAAGCTGCTTGCTATCCACTCTGTCTATACCTCTCATGATTTTGTAGACCTCAAACAGGTCTCCCCTCAACTTCCATCTTACTAATGAAAATAATCCTAATTTACTCAACTTATCCTCATAGCTAGTACCCTCCATACCATGCAACATCTCAGTGAACGTCCTCTGTTCGCCCCCAAAGCATCCACATCCCTTTGGTAATGTGGAAATCAGAAATATATGCAGTATTCCAAATGTGGCTGAATCAAAGTTTTATACAACTGTAACATAATCTGCCAACTCTATTTCATGTTTTGACCAAGCCAATATGAGGACTGGAGCTGAATAACCCTGTTGGAGCCTATACTGAGTATCAATAAGCAGGTTATTATGGAACAAATATAGCTTGATAACACTATCAACAGTCCCTTTCCATCAGTTTACTGATGATTGAGAGTAGGTGGACAGGTTGATATTTGGAATTATGAACATAGGAACAGAAATAGACCATTCAGTCCTTCATCCCTTATTGAAAATTGTTTTTAAATTGTTTTCCCGGGTTCTAAGGATTCCAAGTCAGGGGAAACATCTTAGTTGCACCTATCCTGTCAATCCCTTTAAGAATTTTTCAGGTTTCAATGATCAGCCATGATGTGGAGGTGTTGGTGTTGGACTGGGGTAGGCAAAGTCAGAAGTCACATGACACAAGATTGTAGTCCGACAGATTTATTTAAAATCACAAGCTTTTGGAGCACTGTTCCTTCATGAAGTGAAGTGAAATCACCTCTCCTTTTATTAATTTTTCCTGTGTTTTGTGAAAAGCATGTACCTGAGCAATTTTCTACATTAATGAATAGATGACAGTCTCTGGACTTGAACATGTCTGCTAGGGGTGTCCCTAATTCTGGAGCAGGAGTTGTCTGCATTGTATTCAGGATGTCGTCAGGACCAATAGCCTTTGCAGTATCCGTTATCCTGAACTGTTTCTTGATCTATCTTGAAATGAACTAAGATGGCTGAAGACATCTGTGATGCTCGGGACTTCAGGAAGAGGTCGAGTTGGTCCATTCTCTCGAAACGTCTGGTTAAGGTAGTTGCAGATGCTTCTGTATTGACTTTTCTACCGATGTGTTGGCCTTCTGATTATTGAGGTTGGGGCTATTTTTGCAGCCACCTCTTCCAATGAATTGTTCAGTTGTCCACACCATTCACAACTGGATGTGACAAAACTGCACAGCTTAGATCTGATCTGTTGGTTGTGGAATCTCTTAGCCTTGTCTGTTGCTCAATGATGCTTCCACCATTTGACACACAAGCCCTGTTTTGCAGCTTCACCAGGTTGACATCTCATTTTTAGGCATGCCTGGTACTGCTGCTGGCCTGGACCAGGCCCACAAAGGGAGAGGAGCGCATGTAAAACACTGCTGCCCATGCCTGCTGGCTGAGCTCGGCTCAATTCCCAGCTTTTAACTTTGCCTTTGGCATCAGCGCTACTCAAAATGGCTCCTTGCTTCTCAGTGTACTCACATACAAGTGTCTGTCTCTCTCTCTCTCTCTCTCTCTCTCTCTCCCTCTCTCCCTCAGAAAGAACCCTGGGACTGGCAGTGAACTGGACACATGCAAATACAGAAAGAGGTACTTGCTGAGCAGGGACAGACACAAACACCCTTCTCCCACTCCTCCCTCTCCAAAACTCTAACCAAATATTTGTGTGGGAGATGAGGAAAACCTGAGGTTAAAAGGCAACCCATTTCCAGACTTTCACCAAGGCCAGCTCAGAGTGTGCAGCAGCACCACAGGCAAACATAGCTGAAACCAACTTCGTCACTTAGCCCTGATTCCCTCTCCTCCACAGGTGATCAGGATTTGGGACCTAGCCTGTCTTTCTTTAGCCCTGTTTCTTGAATGAAAATGATTTTGTTTTCATTCTGCTGCTTGACACTTTTACATGATCAATTTTATTAGTTACTCATTTCTTTAAAAAAAAATCAATTCATTCTTTGGCTTTGAAATTTTTTTGTTTCATTCAACAAGTCGTTTATGTTTCTTCATACTGTTCTGCACAAGGCTGGAGGAGTGCACAGTCACTTCAATCCCATGTCTTTACAGGTCACAACATACACTAATATACTTTACCTCGTTACCAAGATGGCCAATTAAATACCTTAGCTATATCAAATTTTAAATAACCAGATCTATCAATCAAAACTGAAAGTACTGCTGATGCTGTAAATCAGATTCAAAAATACATTGCGGGAAACGCTCGCAGGTCTGGCAGCATCTGTGGAGAAAAATCAGAGCATTTTGGGTCGAGTGACCCTTCCTCAGAACCAGTTCTGAGAAAGGGTCACTCAATGCTGCCAGATCTGCTGAGATCTATCAATCAGCTCCGCCTCCGCCATATTGGCTCCCAGGAGGACCAGTTCCACCACAGAACACACCAGATGACTTCCTTCTTTAGAGACCACAATTTCCCATTCCCTCGTGGTTAAAGATGCCCTCCAACGCATCTTGTCCACATCCCGCACCTCCGCCCTCAGACCCCACCCCTCCAACCGTAACAAGGACAGAACCACCCCCCCCCCTCACCTTCCACCCTACCAACCTTCGCTTAAACCAAATCATCCGTCGACATTTCCGCCACCTCCAAATGGACCCCACCACCAGGGATATATTTCCCTCCCCACCCCTTTCCGGCTTCCACAAAGACCGTTCCCTCTGTGATTACCTGGTCAGGTCCACGCCCCCCTACGACCCACCCTCCCATCCTGGCACTTTCCCCTGCCACCGCAGGAATTGCAAAACCTGGGCCCACACCTCCTCCCTCACCTCCATCCAAGGCCCTAAAGGAGCCTTCCACATCCATCAAAGTTTTACCTGCACATCCACCAATATCATTTATTGTATCCGTTGCTCCCGATGTGGTCTCCTCTACATTGGGGAGACTGGACGCTTCCTAGCAGAACGCTTTAGGGAACATCTCTGGGACACCCGCACCAATCAACCACACCGCCCTGTGGCCCAACTTTTCAACTCCCCCTCCCACTCTGCCGAGGACATGGAGGTCCTGGGCCTCCTTCACCGCTGCTCCCTCTCCACCCGATGCCTGGAGGAAGAACGCCTCATCTTCCGCCTCGGAACACTTCAACCCCAGGGCATCAATGTGGACTTCACCAGTTTCCTCATTTCCCCTTCCCCCACCTCACCCCAGTTCCAAACTTCCAGCTCAGCACTGTGTCCCCATAACTTGTCCTACCTGCCTATCTTCCTTTCCACCTATCCACTCCACCCTCCTCTCTGATCTATCACCTTCATCCTACCCCATTCACCCATTGTACTCTTTGCTACCTTCCCCCACCCTCCTCCCTGACCTATCGCCTTCATCCCCCTCCCCCACTCACCCATTTGTACTCTTTGCTACCTTTCCCCACACTCCTCCCTGACCTATCACCTCCATCCCCCACTCACCTATTGTACTCTATGCTACTTTCTCCCCACCCCCACCCTCCTCTCATTTATCTCTCCACCCTTCAGGCACTCTGTATTCCTGATGAAGGGCTTTTTTCCTGCTCAGATGCTGCCTGAACTGCTGTGCTTTTCCAGTCTAATCCAGAATCTGGTTTCCAGCATCTGCAGTCCTTGTTTTTACCTCTGTCTTAATGAACACAATTATCAATTTATTATCAAGGCAAAACATATTCAATAATTGATTAACATATACAGTAAGATATATCTTACTGCGTATCATCAAAACACACACGCATATGCACACACTCTCACAGACGCATGCACCCACTTCAGGGAAAAAATAAATACACTTCTCTGCAGAGATTGGTTATCTGCAAAATAAGCTTTTGCCAATGGGTTATTCATGAAGGCAAAACACGTCTGTTGCTGTAATGCTTTGGTTGGTGTAGTGAAGTCATTAATTACAGACAGTTGTCACTGAAGTCTTGCAAACACATCGTACTCAGGAAACACAACCTTGAAATGTTTCAACCGTTAAGATGTAAGAACAGAAATAAGCCTTTCAACTCATTGAGATTGCTCCACCATTCGATGAGACCGTGGTTGACCTGGTTAACCACACTTTAACCCTTGAGTCCCTTACTGATTACAAATCTGTCTATCTCAATCTTGAATATACTTGATGACTTGGTTTTGACAGCCCATTGTGGTAAGGAGTTCCACAGATTCACTAACCATTTAGAGAAAAGAAATCATCCTCATCTCTGTTTTAAATGGGTGACCCTTTACTCTGTGCTAATGCCCCAATCTGAAAACCTGTCACCTTTTCGAAAAAAAACTTATTCATGTCTACGCTGACAAGTTCCCTAAGAATTTTGTAATTCCCCCAAACCTGTACAGCTACTTCTACTTCTTTTCAAAATCCACAAACTGGAGGGCCCTGGCACACCCATTCTTTCTGTCTGTTCCTGGCCCATGGAGCTTATTTCTTCTGACCTTGACTCAATTTTTACTTGTCTTGTCCAGTCCCTTCACACTTACACCCAACGCTTCTTCAAACATTTCACATCCCTTTCAAAATTTCCAGGTTGCAGGCATCAGTCGCTTCCTCTTTGAAATGGATTTGCAGTCCCTTTACACAATCATTCGCCGTCTGGACGGCCTCAGGGCTCTCTGTTTCATCCTGGAAAGAAAACCTGAATCATCCCAGTCGACCACTGGCCTCCTCCACCTGGCCAAACTCGTCCTCACTTTGACCAGCTTCTCCTTTACTTCCTTTCACTTTCATCAGGTCAACCATATGACCATGGGTACATGTAGTTATTGTTGTCTCTTTGTAGTCTATGTGGAACATTCCTTGTCCCAGTCTTATTCCTGTCTCTCCTCTCAGATCTTTGTCTGGTTACATTAATGCTTTTATTGGTGCTGTTTCCCTCCCATGATTGGAATTGGAAAAAATTATCAATTTCACTCCCAATTTCCAACTTACTCTCACCTTCACCTCGTCCACCTCTGACTCCTCTCTTCATTTCCTTGACATTTTTGTTCATGCTGACCAAGTTTCCCAAATTAAACTAGTCCCACTTGCCTGCATTTGGCCCATATCCCTCTAAACCTTTCCTATTCATGTACCTAAATGTTGCAACTGTACCCGTACTTACACCTCCTCTGACAGTTCATACCACACACAAAGCACACTCTGTGTGAAAAAGTTGCCCTCAGGTCCCATTTAATTCTTTCTCCTCTTAGCTTAAAAATATG
The DNA here is from genome assembly GCF_037043375.1 of Chiloscyllium plagiosum. Classification (NCBI taxonomy): domain Eukaryota; kingdom Metazoa; phylum Chordata; class Chondrichthyes; order Orectolobiformes; family Hemiscylliidae; genus Chiloscyllium; species Chiloscyllium plagiosum. The sequence goes on along the minus strand of NW_028270158.1, from coordinate 64,413,396 downwards.
CCTCCCAGTTTTGAACTCACCCACCCTAGGAAAACGACCTTTCCTATTCACCTTAACCAAAACCCTTATGATTTTATAAATCTCTACAAGGTCAGTCATCAACCTCCTACACTACAGTGAAGTAAGTCCCACTCTATCCAGCCTATCCCTATAATTCAAACCCTCCAGTCCTGACAACATCCTGATAAATTTTTTCTGAACTTCCTCTAATGTAATATTATCCTTCCTATAACAGGATGACTCGAACTGTACACATGTTCTGGTTGCCATGCTATAGGACAACTTAAAGCAGGTCTGATGGAACGGACTCCCCCTGAATTATGCTGGGACCCGAATTTGGAAAATTGCATAAGTAGGGGTGTAGATAGGGCTTGAAACAAAATGATGGTGTTTCACTCGTTAGGGAAGAAATGAATTTTCTCCAAAAGCGGCCTCACCCAACATTTTGTACAACCTCAATATGACATCCCTACTCCAATAGTCAATGGCCTGAGCATTGAAGACAATTGTGCCATGTCAGCAGAGTATGAGAATTAAGGAAGGAATGAGTGGATACAGATTTCCCAGAATAATATCAGATGGAAGGAGATTCAATCACGTGCAGATGTGTGAGAAGCTGGAATTGTTCTCTTTAGAGCAGAGAAGATGCAGAGAGTTTAAATAGATGTTAAAAATGTGTTGAAGAGAAACATTGGTTGCAATTTAATGTCCTCCGAGTGAGTTTGATGATGAGGAAAGCATTTAATTAGGCAGGAGGAGGATGAATGGCAAGCCCACCACCTTCCCATCTCTGCTATGGAAGGCTTATGAGTGGCCTTCTCAGCCAACTGAGATCCTAAGTAGGTAGTTAATACTTGTTTTAGGCCTTAGTCCCATTGCCAGAATGTGAAATCGGTCCTGCAGAAAGCCCAAGCAGAAAAGTGTGTGCGCGCGCGCGCACATGCATGATTGATTTGAGAGTGTGCCCATGGCTGACATTGACTGACTGACAGACTGAAAGTGTGCATATGGGTGTGACTGATGGATTGAAAGACTGTGTGTGGGTGAGATTCATTGACACACTGAGTGTGTGAACATGGGTGACATGGATTGAATAACTGACTGAGTGTACACTGAGTCTGCATGACTGACTGGCTGACTGTGCGCATGTGGCAAGATTGACTGGCTGACTGTGAGATTAACCCTCAGTGATCCTGACTGACTGACTGACTTACTGACAGTGTGCCCGTGGGTGAGGCTGACTGACTGACTGAATTACAGAGAATATGCCCATGGGCAAGATTGACAGACTGACTGATTGAGAGTGTGTACAAGTGTGACTGACTGAGACCATGCTCTGGATTAGTGGTGCTGGAAGAGCACAGCAGTTCAGGCAGCATCCGAGGAGCAGTAAAATTGACATTTCGGGCAAAGCCCTTACTCAGGAATAAAGGTAGAGAGCCTGAAGCGTGGAGAGATAAGCTAGAGGAGGGTGGGGGTGGGGAGAAAGTAGCATAGAGTACAATAGGTCAGTGGGGGAGGGGATGAAGGTGATAGGTCAGCGGCAGGGGGAGGGTGGAGTGGATAGGTGGAAAAGAAGATAGGCAGGTAGGACAGGTCACGGGGACAGTGCTGAACTGGAAGTTTGGAACTGGGGTGAGGTGGGGGAAGGGGAAATGAGGAAACTGTTGCAGTCCACATTGATGCCCTGGGGTTGAAGTGTTCCGAGGCGGAAGATGAGCCGTTCTTCCTCCAGGCGTCTGGTGGTGAGGGAGCGGCGGTGAAGGAGGCCCAGGACCTCCATGTCCTCGGCAGAGTGGGAGGGGGAGTTGAAATGTTGGGCGACGGGGCGGTGTGGTTGATTGGTGCGGGTGTCCCAGAGATGTTCCCTAAAGCGCTCTGCTAGGAGGCGTCCAGTCTCCCCAATGTAGAGGAGCAACGGATACAATAAATGATATTGGTAGATGTGCAGATAAAACTTTGATGGATGTGGAAGCCTCCTTTCGGGCCTTGCATGGAGGTGAGGAAGGAGGTGTGGGCGCAGGTTTTGCGGTGGCAGGGGAAGGTGCCAGGATGGGAGGGTGGGTTGTAGGGGGGCGTGGACCGACCAGGTAGTCACGGAGGGAACGGTCTTTGCGGAAGGCGGAAAGAGGTGGGGAGGGAAATATATCCCTGGTGGTGGGGTCTGTTTGGAGGTGGCGGAAATGTCGGCAGATGATTTGGTTTATGCGAAGGTTGGTAGGGTGGAAGGTGAGCACCGGGGTATTCTGTCCTCGTTACGGTTGGAGGGGTGGGGTCTGAGGGCGGAGGTGCGGGATGTGGACGAAATGCATTGCAGGGCATCTTTAACCACGTGGGAAGGGAAATTGCGGTCTCTAAAGAAGGAGGCCATCTGTGTTCTGTGGTGGAACTGGTCCTCCTGGGAGCAGATACGGCGGAGGCGGAGGAATTGGGAATATGGGATGGCATTTTTGCGATAGATAAGGTGGGAAGAGGTGTAATCCAGGTAGCTGTGGGAGTCGGTGGGTTTGTAAAAAATGTCAGTGTCAAGTCGGTCGTCATTAATGGAGATGGAGAGGTCCAGGAAGGGGAGGGAGGTGTCAGAGATGGTCCAAGTAAATTTAAGGTCAGGGTGGAATGTGTTGGTGAAGTTGATGAATTGCTCAACCTCCTCGCGGGAGCACGAGTTGGCGCCAATGCAGTCATCAATGTAGCGGAGGAAGAGGTGGGGAGTGGTGCCGGTGTAATTACGGAAGATCGACTGTTCTACGTAGCCAACAAAGAGACAGGCATAGCTGGGGCCCATACGTGTGCCAATGGCTACCCCTTTGGTCTGGAGGAAGTGGGAGGATTCAAAGGAGAAATTGTTAAGGGTGAGGACCAGTTCGGCCAAACGAATGAGAGTGTCGGTGGAAGGGTACTGCTGGGGATGTCGGGAGAGGAAAAAACGGAGGGCTTGGAGGCCCTGGTCATGGCGGATGGAGGTGTAGAGGGATTGGATATCCATGGTGAAGATGAGGCATTGGGGGCCGGGAAACGGACGTCATGGAGGAGGTGGAGGGCGTGAGTGGTGTCTTGAACGTATGTGGGGAGTTTCTGGACTGGGGGGATAGTACAGTGTCGAGGTAGGTAGAGATGAGTTCAGTGGGGCAGGAGCATGCTGAGACAATGGGTTGGCCAGGGTGGTCAGGCTTGTGGATCTTGGGAAGGAGGTAGAACCGGGCAGTGCGGGGTTCCCGGACTATGAGGTTGGAAGCTGTAGGTGGGAGATCTCCTGAGGTGATGAGGTTCTGTATGGTCTGGAAGATGTTAGTTTGGTGATGGGGGGTGGGGTCATGGTCAAGGGGGGGTAGGAGGAGGTGTCCTCGAGTTGGCGTTTGGCTTCAGCGGTGTAGAGCTGAAAATGTGTTGCTGGAAAAGCGCAGCAGGTCAGGCAGCATCCAGGGAACAGGAGAATCAACGTTTCGGGCAAAAGCCCTTCATCAGGAATAAAGGCAATGAGCCTGAAGCATGGAGAGATAAGCTAGAGGAGGGTGGGGGTGGGGAGAAAGTAGCAACGAGTACAATGGGTGAGTAGGGGAGGGGATGAAGGTGATAGGTCAGGAAGGAGAGGGTGGGGTGGATAGGTGGAAAAGGAGATAGGCAGGTAGGACAAGTCATGGGGACAGTGCTGAGCTGGAAGTTTGGAACTGGGGTGAGGTGGGGGAAGGGGAAATGAAGAAACTGTTGAAGTCCACATTGATGATTGAACCCCAGGGCAGAGACTGACTGTGTGTGTATGAGCAAGATTGACTGACTGGGTAAAAACAAGGACTGTAGATGCTGGAAACCAGAGTCTAGATTCCAGCACCACAAAAGCACAGCAGGTCAAGCAGCATCCGAGGAGCAGGAAAATCGACGTTTCGGGCAAAAGTCCTTCATCAGGAATAGAAGCAGGGTGCTTGCAGAGTGGAGAGATAAATGAGAGGGGGGTGGGGGTTGGTAGAAGGTAGCATAGAGTACAATAGGTGAATGGGGGTGGGGATGGAGGTGATAGGTCAGAGAGGAGGGTGGGGGAAGATAGCAAAGAGTACAATGGGTGAATGGGGGTGGGGATCAGGGTGATAGGTCAGAGAAGAAGGTGGAGTGGATCAGTGGAAAGGAAGATAGGTCGGTAGGACAAGTCATGGGGACGGTGCTGAGCTGGAAGGTTGGAACTGGAGTAAGGTGGAGGGTGTGCATGAGTGCGATTGACTGACTGACTGACAGAAAGATTGACTGACTAACTGACAGACTCAGCATGTGCATGTGGGCGGGACTGATTGACTAACTGAGAGAGTACATGTGGGTGAGATTGACTGACTGACTGACTGGAGAGTATGTGCTAGGGCGAAATTTACTGAATGAGGGTGTGCTCATGTGAGAGTTTAGCTGACTGTGCACAGCGGTGAGATTGACTGAGTGACTGACAGATTAAGAGTATGCACATGGGTGGGATTGACTGACTGAGAGTATGTACGTGGGCGAGATTGACTGTGTGTATGTGTGTGCATGGGTGAAATTGACTGATGTGTGTGTGAGTTTGATTGACGGACTGACAATCGTATAGGCACGATTGACTGACGGTGCATGCTTGGGCAAGACTGTGTGTGCTTGGGCGAGACTGACTGACTGACTCAGTGTGTTCTTGGGCGAGATTGACTGACTGACTGTAAGTGTGCACATCAATGAGACTGAGTGAATGACTTAGAGTGTGTGCGTCAGCGAGTTGACTCACTGACTGACTCAGAGTGTGCGTGTGGGCAAGACTGACTGACTGTGAGTGTGCTCGTGGGCGAGATGCACTGAGTGACTCGCTGAAAGTGTACGGGTCGGTGACATTGACTGACTGAAAATATTTGCATGGGCGAATTTGATTGACGAACTGAGAGTGTGCACGTCGGCAAGACTGACAGCGTGCGCATGTGTGAGATTGACTGTGTGTGTGTGGGCAAGAATGACTGACTGACTAAGAGTGTGCACGTGGGTGAGATTGATTGACTGAGATGTGCATGTGGGTGAGATTGACAGATTGAGAGGTGTGAGTGTGAGCGAGATTGCATGACTGACTGACAGACAGTTTGCGCTTTTGTGAGATTGACTGACTGAGTATGTGCACGCAGACGAGACTGACTGTGAGAGTATGCTCATGGGCAGGACTCTGATTGAGAGTGTGTGAGTTCCTTCATTGTCAGGCGCTCAGTTTCCGATTGAGGGAGCAGGCCTCAAGATGGCAGTGGTAAAATGGACGGCAGCAGCCAAAATGCTGCTGCTCGCCACGACTTTCACCTCCTCCGTGACTCCCATAGCACAGCCCCACCCACCCTGTGGCTCAGCTCACTCAACAATGGGTTGACCTTGGGTTGAGGCATTACTGACCATTGACTTCCCAATAGTGCTACTGATCAAGCACTGCTGCCAGTCTCTGGCTCGTAGGTCTCAGGGGGCAGGATCTCATGGAACTTGGTTCAGAGAATTCTCCTCTAAAAGCTAAGGTGCGTCACTGTCCATTTAAGTGAATGGTCAGCTCTGAGTGGCAGGCTGATTATATTAAATTCCAGCCACCTGGTGAGATTCAAACTCATTCACTTACACAGAATTAAAATCAGGCTCAATACTGCTTCCCCTATGTGATAAATCTATGACAATGAAGAGAATTGGCAAAACAAAAATGGGATTTAAGGGGATATTATCTTATGTGGTGAGCTCTTATAATCTGAAAGGTGCTTCCTGAAAGGGCAGTGGAAGCAGATTCAATAATAACATTTGAAAAGGAGATGGGGACATCTTTTACTGGGTAACAGACCTAACTGAAGAGTTCTTTCAGTCACAGGGCAGAAATAACAATGAATATTTTCATTGTCAAAACTATTATAAAATCTAGGCCATAGTAAGTTCCCAAACTCCAATGAGGGCATTTGGAATAACATTGAATTCTTGGCTCTCAGGCATTCTTGGAGCTAAAGTGAACTGGGCACAGAGATTAGCCGGAGCCGCAGTAAGCAAGCAGTAGCGGACAATTAAAGAGGTAATTCATGACTCTCAGCGAAAGTGCACTGGAGAGAGTGCAGAGAAGATTCACTAGAATGTGTCTTAGTTATGGAGAGAGACACTAGATAGGCTAGGCTTGTTTTCCTTGGAGCAGACAAGGCTGACAGCATCTCTGACTGAGATATACAAACTTTTGAGAGGCACAGACAGGATAGCTCATAAGTAGCTTTTCCCCATGACATAAGTGTCTTAGACCAGAGGGTACCAGTTTAAGGTGAGGAGGAAATGGTTTGGAGGAGTTCTGAGGAGTAATTTTTCAACCAGAGGGCAAAGGCAGGTACACTGAACATTCAGGAAGCATCCAAATGAATACTGAAATGGCCAGGCCAGATGGATCAAGTGCAGGTAAAAGGGAGTGGTGTAGTTTGAAGTTTGCTTGGATGGCACAAACATGGTGGGCTGAAGGGCCTGTTTCTATGCTGCATGACTCCCAGCAAGAAGGAAACATTCTAAAAGAGAATAAACCAACCACGGTTAATCAAGAAAGTTAAGAAGATTATGCAGTTGAAAGAAAAAGCACATAAGGATGTCATAAGGGGGTGATAGTCCTGAAGATTGGGATAAATTCAAAATCTCGCGAAAGAAGACTAAAAACATAATAAAGACAGGGAAAATAAACTGAGGACAAACTAGCAAGGAAATAAAAAATGATGATAAGACCTTTTTTAGAATTAGAACTCCTACAGTGTGGAAACAGGCCCTTCGGCCCAACAAGTCCACAACATCCCTTCGAAAAGTATCCCATCTTGACCCATTACCCTACAGTTCCTTGACTAATGCACCTAAACTATACATCCCTGAAGACTATGGACAATTTAGCACTGCCACTTCACCTGACCTGCACATCTTTGGGCCATGGAAGGAAACCGAAGCATCCAGAGGAAACTCACGCAGACACGGGGAGAACGTGCAAATTCCACACAGACAGTTGGCCGATGCTGGAATCGAACCCAGGTCCCTAGCGCTATGAGGTAGCAGTGCTAACCGCCTTCTTTAAATGTACAAAAAGAGAGAGGTTAATGTGAACATAGGCCTCTTAGAAAATGATTCTGGGGACTTGGTTTTGGGGAACACGTAAATGGAAAAGGAGCTAAACAGATATCTTGCATCAGTCTTTATAGTTGAAGATACTTGAAACATCCTGTTAATACAAAGAGTACAGGTTGGAATTGAATACCATCACCATTACAAATTAGCCAAACAAATGAGTTGAAAGGCAGACAAGGTCCTGATGACTTTCATCCTTGGGTCCTGTAAGAGGTAACTACAGAGATATCGTGGCTGCGTTGGTTGTAATTTTCCAGCAATGATTAGATTCTGGAGAAGTACCAAAAGATCGGAAAACTGCCAAAGTGACACCCCTTTTCAAAAAGGAGGGAGACAAAAGTGGCCAACTATAGGCCCTTCCTGAAGAAGGGCCTGTGCCCGAAACGTCGAATCTCCTGTTCCCTGGATGCTGCCTGACCTGCTGTGCTGTTCCAGCAATAAAGTTTCAACTTTGATCTCCAGCATCTGCAGACCTTACTTTCTCCAACTATAGGCTAATCAGCCTAACATCTATTGGAAAAATATTGGAATGAATTATTAAGAAAGTAATAGTGGCAGATTTGCAAAGACGGAATCGAATCCAGCAGAGTCCGCATGGCTTCGTGAATGACTAATGTCTGACTAATTTATTGGAGTTTTGTGAAGAAGCCTCAGTCAGAAGGAACCAGTAGATGAGTTGTATTTGAACTTCCAGAAGTCTTTTCTTTACAAGTGCTTTACAAGGTACCTCACAAAAGGTAAACTTATAAGACCCCACAGTGTTGGAGATAGTATATTGGCATGGATAGCGAATTGGCTCACGGGCAAGAAACGGAGTGGGGCTAAGGAAGTCTTTTTCAGGTTTCAACTTTGTGAATTCTGTGAAAAGGCTTCACAGAAGCAAATCACAGGGAATCACAAACTTCTTACAGCACAGAAGGCCATCAGCTCAATGCTTGTATCAGCCCTTCCATCAAGCATCATTACCGAGTGCCAATCTCCTGCTTTTTTTTTGCCATACACTTGCACACTATTTCCATCCAAGTAACCATCTAATGCACTCTTGAATGCCACAACTGAACCTAGCTCCACCGTACTTACGGTGATGTTCTCCATTCTTGTTGTGTGAAAAAGTCTTTTTTCTCACATTATTCTTGCTTCTTTTGTACATCATTTTAAACGTTTTCTCTTATTTTTGTACCTTTGACAAGCTTCTCCCTTTCTCTGTCCTGTCTACTCATGATTTTGGAAACATCTACCAGATCAAATCATTAGCCCTATCTAATGTTTCTTCAGTTATTATTGCAATTGGATTAAAAGGAAAATTGGGGCAAATGTAATCAGGTTGCAGATTCATTATCATCCATTTCATTTCACAAAGAGCTTAAGAACTTGTCCATTAGCTCTAAAGCACTAAATGTATTTGACTGTCTGAAGGATATAAAAATTACTATATAATTGCAACTGTAAGTTCCCCTTTTTATATTTCACTTTCCTACTGACCTTGCAAGTCAGTTTTATATTTTCAAATGTGCCTGCTTTTGATGCATCCAGATATTGTGATGTGTTGTATATGAATCTTTAAAGGTGAATATCACTACCCATTCATGGGACATGATTTTTATTTGATTCATTCACAGGATGTGGTTTTGTTATTTGGCCAGTATTTATTGCCCATCTCTAACTGCCCTTGCAAAAGTGGTGGTGCGTTGCCTTATTGAACAGTTCCAGTCCATGAGGTGTCGGGACACCCACAGTGCTATTGGGATGTGATGTGTAATCCTATGACTCTATACTCAGAACACAGCAGCAGTCCTGAACACAGCCTCCCAGTTAACATCATCTGTGTCTTGTTTTATCCTCAGCATTATCATACTAATCTTGGTTGTGTAATTGGTATATTTGCTTTAAACAGAAGAATGCAACACCAGAAGCATATTAAAAGGTTAAGAAGTACAAGTTGCAGGGAAAAAAAAAGTTTTGAATTTGAGGAAAGCAGATTACAGTAAAATAAGACAGGATCTGGCCAAGGTAAACTGAGATTAGCTGCTGGTGGGGAAATCGACAGAAGAGCAGTGGGAAGTGTGGGAGGTGCTTCAAAAACAAATGAGAAGGGTATATTATAAGGGCCTATTATATTGTCTTTAGGGTGACAGAAAGGATTAACCAGCCCAGAGGTATTCAGGATAAAATGAAAAGGAAAAAAGAAAGTTTTAGAGGGTACAAGCTAAACAAGGGTAGTGCTCAAGAAAGCATAGAGTCATAGAGATGTACAGCATGGAAACAGACCCTTCAGTCCAACCAGTGCATGCCGACCAGATAGCTCAAATCCTCCAACCCTGGCAACGTCCTTGTAAAATCTTTTCTGAACCCTTTCAAGTTTCACAACATCCTTCCGATAGGAAGGAGACCAGAATTGCACGCAATATTCCAACAGTGGCCTAACCAATGTCCTGTACAGCCAGTTAGGGAAAAAAAAAAGAGGATATGAGAAAGTTGTGGCTGGTTAAAGTAGGGAAAATCCCAAGAAATTGGCATGGCAATTGGTCTGCCCAAGACTGTAAGAAATTGTGAACGCGATCCAGTCCATCACAAAAACCTGTCTTCCATCATTAACTCCATCTACATTTCCCACTGCCTCAGGAAATCACCCAACATAATCAAAGACCACTCCCAGCCCAGTTATGCTCGCTCCTGAACTCTTCCATCAGGCAGAAGATGCTGAAGTTTGAAAATACGTACCAACAAATTCAACAGCTTCTTCCCTGCTATCATGCTTATGAACAGACCTCTCATATATTAGAGTTCATTTTTCTCTGCACCTGTCCTGTAGCTGTAACACTACATTCTGCATTCTGTCCCATTAACCTGATGCACTTACATAAGGTATGATTTGTCTGGTTAGCACACAAAGCCTTTGAATTTGAGGAAAGCAGATTACATACTTTTCATTCTATGCGTGATGATAATAAATCCAATCAAATAAAATTCTATAAATATATCAATGGAAGAGGATAGCCAGGGAAAGAGTAGAGCGCATTAGGGAGCAAGGGGGCAATCTGTGGCTGGAGCCAAAGGACATTGATAAAGTGTTGAACCAATACTTTACATCTGTCATCACCTAAGAGAATGAGGATGAAGGTGTGGAGCCCGGGGGAGACTGCAAGGTGTTTGAGCAATTTTACACAGGGAAGGACAAGATATTGCAAGTGTTAGCAGGCTTAAAGGTGGACACATCTCCAGGTGCAAATACATTGTGTTCCAGGTGACTGAGAGGCAAGGGAACAGATTGCAGGGGCACACTAACCTAAATGTTTAATTTCTCTCTGGCCAAGGGGGAGATGCCAGAAGACTGGAAAACAGTTAATGTCGTTCTGCTAAATAAAAAGGGTGGCAGAAGTAAGTCAGATAACAACAGCCCAGTGAATCTCACCTCAGTAGTTAGGAAGCTATTGGAGTAAACTCTGAAGGAGAGCATCTATCTCTACGTGGAGAAGCAAAACTTGATCAGGGTAATCAGCATGGCTTGGCCAAAGGGAGGTCATGCCCAACACATTTCATTGATTTTTTAAGGAAGTAACCAGGTATGTAGAGGAGGGTAATGCAGTTGACGGAGTTTATATGGATTTCAGCAAAGCCTTTGACAAGGTCCCACAAGATCACTTATCAAAAGTACAAATGCATGTGAGATACAGGTACTTTGAAAAAGTGGATTCAAAATTGGCTCAGTTGTAGGTGACAGAAGATAATGATAGAAGGCTGCTTTATTGATTGGAATCCCATGTCCAGTAGCGTACCACAGGGATTTGTGTCAGATCTCCTATCATTCATCATTTATACAAATGACACAGATCAGTCAGGTGGTTAACAGTGAGGTTGAATGTCTTGGATGACAAGAAGGTATAAACAGGATGACTGTTGTAATTCAACCCTGGTGTAAAGTATGAGATGATATAGTCTGGGAGAAGTAATTTGACAAGGAAGTATTTAACGAATGGCCTGAAACTAGGAGGTTCTGTGGAACATAGGGACTTTGGCGTGTTTGTCTATAGATCTCAAGGTGGAAGGGGATATTATTAAGGTGTTGAAAAAAGCCTCTGGGGAACCGCCTTTATTAATTGAGGCATAAGTTACAAAATCTAATTGCAAATTAGAGTTTGAGCCATACAGAACTTTGGTGAGACCACATACTGTGTGCCGTTCTGGCCATCATATTACAGGAAGGATGTGATTGCACTGGAGTGGGTGCAGAGCAGATTCACCAGGATGCTGCCTGGGATTGAAAATTGAAGTTATGAGGAAAGGTTGGATAGACTTGGGTTGTTTTTATTGGAGGGTAAAAACAATGACTGCAGATGCTGGAAACCAGATTTTGGATTAGTGGTGCTGGAAGAGCACAGCAGTTCAGGCAGCATCCGAGGAGCAGCAAAATCGACGTTTCGGGCAAAAGCCCTTCATGATGAAGGGCTTTTGCCTGAAACGTTGATTTTGTTTTTATTGGAGCAGACAAGACTGAAAGGTGAACTGTTTAATGTGTACAAGCTTATGAGGGACACGGACAGAGCGAAAAAGGTGCAACTGTTCCCCTTAAAGGATTAGTCACGAGGGGACAGAGGTTCAAGGTGAGGAGCAGAAAGTTTAGTGGGGATGGGAGGAAAACCCTTTTTACCCAGAGGCTGAAGACAGTCTGGACTTCACTACCTGGGAGAGTGGTGAAGGGGAGTTGCTTCAAATCCTTTAAAAACTACCAGGATGAACACTTGGCATGTCATAGCATTGAAGGCTGTGGGCCAAGTGCTGGTAAATGAGATTAGGTCAAGTGTTTCTCATGTATTGGTCCAGACTCAATGTGACAAAGGTCCTCTTTGGCACTGTACGATTCTATGATTCTAAGTCCCATTTATAATGCAGTTGCATTTTAGTCTTTTTTTATTTGAAATAGACTCCAATCTATCGTGTTGAGTTGGAACATTTTCTATCAGTAGAAACCTGAGGACTGGTGATTAACATTTAAAGCAGATTTTTGAACTGAACTCCTGCTAACATTGATCATCTCAAGCAGCAATATTTTCATTTGAAAGTCCATTTATCCATTCTGTTTCTGCATTAAGTAATGGCCAATAGTATTCTCATGTAACTTACAAAAGGGCTAGCCACGAAGCCTTGATAGAGAGAGAAATATTATTGGAAAGAGTCTGGATTGTTTAGACTTCTTCATTCATAATTTAGAAAGAACCTAATTGTGTATAATGAAAACAAGCCTCTTATAAACAAAATGAAAAAATTACCAAGGGCAATTATTCCAGTTGGAAACTGAATAATTTTTTATCTAGCACATCAACAATCCGGTCCACCGAACAGTCGAGAGCTGAGTATTTGTCAATCATGCACATTTGCTTCAGTAGTTAAATGCTTGATGTACTTTAATACAAGTGATATCTACTACACTAATCAGCTTTCATTTACCTTTCTTAGTAATTGCTGGCATTATGAACTTAGCAAAAAACTAAGAGCCGAGCATTCTTTTTGTATTTGTTATCTTATTTTTTTTTGTTTCCTTAAGATGGTTAGAACATTGATTTTGTAACTTCAGACTTCAATATCTGTTAACAGAAAAAAATCTTTTCATGAATATGTGTGAAGCAAATAGTGTTACCCTGGGGAATCTCAAATGTTAGCACATTTTTCATTCTAAGATTAGATGCCAAGTCAAGTTCCCAGTATATCGTCCTGATTCTGAGCCTGAACGCAAAGCACATTGGAGAACATTCTGGTACACCAGTGTAAAGTACTATTTCTCAAACTCTATCTAACTCTGGGACAGATTTCAAATGTAGTGATGATCTATGAGCAGAATCATACTGTGAACCCCAGAGTAACACAATGAGGTGAGGATATCATTGACCTGTTTAGAACTGGCTGAAAGAGTTTTTGTTATATTACATCATTCTGAATTGGCCTCAAATTCAGTTCTGAGAGGTTTGTACTAATGTCCTGAAAATGTACTTCACAAGCAACATTATCTTTAGAAACACCATCCTTGTGTAATAATAATTTCACACCCTCTGGCATTCCATGGTGTAATAATTGAGAGACAGATTGGAATAGAACACTGGCTCGCAAATATTACTCACACCCTGTTGTTTTTATAGAATCCCTACAGTGTGAAAGCAAGCCATCCAGTCCATCATGTCTACACCATCCCTCCAAACAGCACGCCCAGACCAACGTCCCTAACCTCTCCCTGTACCCTGCATTTCCCATGCCTAAACCACTTCAACGGCACATCCCTGGACACTATGGGCAATTTACCTTGGTCAATCAACCTAACCTGCATGTCTTTGAACTGTGTGAGGAAACCCACGGAGACATGGAGAGAATGTGAAAACTTCACATAGACAGAGTGGAATTGAACCTGGGTCCCTGGCGCTCTAAGGCAGCAGTGCTAAGCACTGAGCTACTGTGCTGCCGATCGACACATAATGCTCCTCAAAACTATTTGCATCTCGTATTGGTGCCAAATTTGACAAACCTGAAAAGTTCATCAGTTGTACCAAAGGTAGCAGTTATTCTGACAAATTTGGTTTTCAGATATCTTGGTCATAATATTATAACAGCACAAGGTAACAGAGGGTGAGTTACTAAGCCTGTACTTAGAAAAAAAAGTGTCATACAGCACAGAAACCGACTCTGTGGTTCAACGCGTCCATGCTGATTGAGTTTTCCAAACTAAACTAATTCCCATTTGCTTGCATTTGGCCCATATCCCTCTTGACCTTTCCCATTCATGTACCTGTCCAAATGTCTTTTAAATGTTGGAATTGTACCTGCATTAACCACTTCCTCTGGCAGTTCATTCCACATACAAACCACCCTCTGTGTGAAAAAGTTGCCACTCAGCTCCCTTTTAAATATTTCTCCTTTGACCTTAAGATGATGCCCTCCAGTTTTGAACACCCCTACTGTAGGGAAAAGACATTCCCTATTCAGCTTAACTATGCCTCCCATGCTTTTACAAATCTCTACAATGTCACCCCTCAACCTCCTACACTCCGGTGAAAAAACTTCCAGCCTATCCAGCCTTTCCTTAAAATTAAAACCCTCCACTTCCAGTGACATCCTTGTAAATTTTTGCTGCACCCCATTCAATTGAATAATGTCATTCCTATACCATTGCAACCAGAACTGTACACAGTACTCCAAAAGTGGTCTCTCCAACATTCTGTACAACAACAACATGACGTGCCAACTCCAATACTCAATGGTTTAAGCAAAGAAGCCAAGTGTGCCAAATGCCTTCTTTACCACACACTCTGTCTGTGATGCAACTTTTAAAGAACTACACTCCTCAGGGCCTACTATTAACGGCGTAAATCCTGCTCTTGTTTGTCTTACCAAAAATGTAACACTCACATTCATCTAAATTAAACTCCATCTGCCACTCCTCGGCTCATTAGCCTACTTGATCAAGATCCTTTTGTAAAATTGATAACCTTCTTCATTGTTGGCTATAGCACAAATTTTAGTGTCATCTGCAAACTTACTAACCATGCTTCCTAAATTCTCTCCCAAATCATTTATATAATTAACAAACAACAGTAGACCCAGCGCCAATCCCTGCAGGATCACCGCTGGTCACAGGCCTCCAATCCGAAAAACAGTCGTCCACAAACGTTCTCTATCTCCTACCGTCAAACCAATTTTGTATCCAATTGGCAAGCTCTCCCTGAATCCATGTGATCTAACTTTACTAACCAATCTACTATGCAGAACTTTGTCAAAGACCTTACTAAAGTCCATGTAGACAACATCTACCACTCTGACCTCATCTGATTTCTTGGTAACGTCAAGTTTGTGAGACACTATTTCCTGCACACAAAGCCATGCTGACTTACCCTAATCGGTCCTTGACCCTTGAACTGCATGTAACCCTGTCTCTCAGAATTACCTCCAACAACTTAGCCACCATTGAATTCAGACTCACTGGCCTATGGCTCCCAGGCTTCTCCATGCAGCTTCAGCAATTTACAAATGCCATTTTTCTTCTTCTAGTTTTCTGATGCTAAATGTTTTCCTACTCTTCAGAGTTTCTCAACTGTTTTTAACACCTCCTCAATCCACAGTGAAGCATGAGCCCATTGTAGTATTAAATGAAGACCAACAGTGCTACAATCTCAGGCTTCCTCAATTTGCATTCATAGTGCCCTAAGGATGGGTTAGATTGAGAGGTACAAAATGCAAATGTTGCTAGAATCAGAGAATACAGGTCTTTACGAGGGCATATTATGTCCAATTCTGGGTGCTGCATTTTAGAAACAATATAAAGGTATTGGGAGGACTGCAGATAAGATTCACAAGAATGGTTCCAGAGATGAGCTTCAGTTAAGAAAATATTAGAGCAAAGAAGAGATTGAGAGGAGATTTGATAGAGCAGTTCCAAATCATGACTGTTTAGATTAGATTAGATTAGATTACTTACAGTGTGGAAACAGGCCCTTCGGCCCAACAAGTCCACACCGACCCGCCGAAGCGCAACCCACCCAGACCCATTCCCCTACATTTACCCCTGCACCTAACACTACGGGCAATTTAGCATGGCCAATTCACCTGACCTGCACATTTTTGGACTGTGGGAGGAAACCGGAGCACCCGGAGGAAACCCACGCAGACACGGGGAGAATGTGCAAACTCCACACAGTCAGTCGCCCGAGGCAGGAATTGAACCCGGGTCTCTGGCGCTGTGAGGCAGCAGTGCTAACCACTGTACCACCGTGCTGCCCCGTGACTGTTCTGGGCTGAAGGACCTGTACTATGTGATTCTATGACACCGAAGGAATAGCAATATGTTTCTAAGTCAGGTTGGTGAGTAGCTTGGCAGGGAATTTGACGATGGCAGTGGTTCTGTGTATCTGCTGCCCTTGACCTTGTTGGAGGTCTAAGAAGCCTAAGGTGTATTTCTGTAGTGCATTTTTTATATTGCAAATGTACCTGCTGCTGAGCACTGGTGCAGAAGGGAATGGATGCTTGTAGGTGTGCTGCCAATCAAGTGGGCCATTTTGTCCTGGATGGTGCCTAGCTCCTTGAGTGTTGCCAGAGTTGCACTTATTGTACAAGTGGGGAGTATTCTATCATAGTCCTGAATTGTGCCTTGTAGATACTGGACAGGCTTTGGGGAAATACTCGCTGGAGGTTTCCTAATCTCTGACCTACTCTTTAACCACAGTGCTTATATTGCTAGTTTTTAGCCAATGGTAACTCCAGGATGTTGATTGAGGGAAATTCAAAAATAATAATTCCATTAAATATCAAGAGGTGATGATTTCAACTGCGATCTATGGTGACTATGAACACATTACTTGCCCCCAACCCACTCCAAAGCACAGCATGGAGAGCTGGTCTATTGAAAGAACCACTAGGCAACTGTCTCTCTCTTTGCCTATTAGCATGTGGTTGCAGGAATGCAAATTTTCTGTTCCGTTTATCATTAGTTAACAAGGTTGAGAAACATTCCTTTTAATGAAAAATGGGCAAGATTAATGATCCCTTTATGAATTATAAATTTTGCTACAGTACAACTTAAATCTGTGTCTCCTGCTGGTTTCATTCTTCAATAAGGTTAAAAGATAAATAGGCATCGGCCCATGTTTCATTTTATTGCAAACTTACAAAAGGGCAAGATGTGAGGGATTGCCGAGATAAAATGTTGCCAGGAGTTTGGAATGATTTAACAAGTACAAAAAGAGTACTAAAAGTTTACAGATTTTTTTTGTTTTGAGTACATGAAGTTTGAAGAGAACAGTAAGTGCAAAATGTGCTCAAGGACAAAATAAAGTACTGATTGTGTTTCAAAGTGAACAGTCATAAGGATGATGTAAGGTAAAGGTAAAGGATTGGCTCCTGCTGCAATGGTTGTAGGTAGGGTTGGAGTGGGAGATGAAGTCTTTAGATTTTATGCTACCAATTTCAAAAGAGCATTATTTCATGGTGCATTAGCAAAGTTCTAGATTGTACTAACCTCCACAGTCCATTTTGAAATATCGTCTGTCGCGAGCCTTCTAATGCTAAGTGTAACAACCAAGGGTCAGAGTGCTGAAGTAATATCAACACTTTTGGTATGAGGAATGCCAAGAGATGGGTAGCTAATTAATGAGATGAGTTTAATGAGGTTTGAGAAAATTCATTCGGCCCCATGGTGGAAATCCCTAAAAATAAACGTAATGCAACTTGCAGTCAGCCAAAAAAGTAAGATTCAACCCAATATTAATTTTAAAAAGGTACATTTTGAATATATTTTCTATCTATGCTCCGGTAGTGACAAGTCGGGGGTCGCACGGTTCAGTGTAGGACCTCCGCTGTTCACAATACACATTAAGGATTTGGACCAAGGAATTGAATGCAACATCTCCAAATTTTCAGATGACACTAAGCTGGGTGGCAGTGTGTGCTGTGAGGAAGATGCTAAGAGGCTTCAGGGTGACTTGGACAGACTGGCTGAGTATGTGCATACTTGGCAAATGCAATACAATGTGGATCAATGTGAGGCTATCCACTTTGGTCACAAAAACAAGAAGGCAGATTATTAGTGAATGGTGACGGTTTAGGAAAAGGTGATGTGCAAAGAGACCTGGATGTCATGATGGAACAGTCGCTAACTGATGCGGCAGACATTGAGGAAAGCTAATGACATGTGGGCCTTCATAGCGAGAGGACTTGAGTATTGGAATAAGGATGTTTTGCTGCAGTTGTCCAGGACCTTGGTGAGTATTGAGTGCAGTTTTGATCTTCTAGTCTGAGGAAGAACAGTGTTGCTATTGAGGGAGCCCAGCAAAGGTTCACCAAACTGATTCCTGGAATAAGCTGAAAATGTGTTGCTGGAAAAGCGCAGCAGGTCAGGCAGCATCCAAGGAGCAGGAGAATCGACGTTTCGGGCATGAGCCCTTCTTCAGGATTCCTGGAATGGCAGAACTGACATATGAGGAAAGAATTGATCAACTGGGCTTATATTCACTGGAATTTAGAAGAATGAGGGGAGAATCTCTTAGAAACAGCTAAAATCCTAATGGAACCGGACAGGGAAGAATGTTCCAGATGTTGGAGAAGTCCAGAACTAGGGGTCACAGTCTAATTATAAGGAGTAAGCCATTCAGGATTGAGATGAGAAAGAATTTCTTTCACTCAGAGATTTGTGGACTTGTTGAACTCTCTCCCACTGAAAGTTGTTGGGGCCAATTCATCAGACTATTGTGGCTAAAGGGAGAAAAGGTATGGAGATTAAATGCGAATGGGATACTGAGATTTCCTGACCATATTGAATGGTGGTGCAGGCTTGAGGGGCCAAATGGCCTACTCCTGCACATATTTTTGATGTCTCTGTACCACTTGGTAAAAAATTATAAGGATCAGCAAATGATTGTACAAACCAAGTAATCAATGTTTAAGAAGAATATAAGTTACCAGGTTTACATGAACCTGAAACTGAAAAAAAATCTCTTTTTTTTTAAGAAAAAGCAAAAGCTTTGAAATTGAGTAAATAAATTCTGATCCCATCTAGTGGCCACTTGACAGTAATTAAACAAAGTGCTCCTAATGGGGAATATTACCATATATTCAGTGTAATAATTCAGTTAAATTGCAAGATATAACTGGCCTACCCTTGGAGATAGTTTCCAGCTTGCCTTTCCATTTGGATTTGCTACTAATACATGATGGAGCAGGTTAACCAAACTGAATGGCCACCCTTTGTTATTTCCAAAGGCAGAAGCTGTGGATTCACAAGTAACTGCTAAGCTGTAAAAACAAAAATAAAACTTCCCTCAGAATTTAGTCACTGACTGAGTACTGATGATCTGGGGAAATCCGATCTGCAGCAAATAGTTCAGCTTGGTTTTTAGAAGGAAAGGGTGAAATTAAATACCATGCCATTTTTTTTCCCATCCATTGCCTGGTCTCCAGACTGCTTTTGAGGAGCAGAAGGGGCTTCAGTGAGTAGTGGGAAAGAAAGAAAGACTGACATTGATATATCACCTTTCATACCAATGTATTTCTCAATATGCTTTATATTCAATGAATTTTGAACAGTAACCTCTGTTGTAATATAGGCAATATAAATAGCTATAGAAATACATACCCTCCCTTTGATTACAATGTAACTCACAAAACACTTAAGCATTTTTGTTTTTCTGAATTTTCCAGCAATTTGGTTGTGGCCTTCTTGGAACATTGCAATTAGTTCACTAGTGTCTTTCAGAGCAGAGAATGAGCCATCCGAACTGTTCTGAAATTGAGTACATTGCGCAGGGGCATGCAGTTGAATCTTACTTCCTGTAAAGTTGTTCAGCAAGCTGCACATTAGTTGTGTGGCCAGTGACACACACACACACAATTACAGACTAAGTAAATGTTTCATAAAGTACAAGTTTTAAGAACATCAGAAATAGGATCTGAAGAGGCCATTAAGCCACTTAGTTTTCCATAATTCACAAAAATTATGGCTAAGCCTTGACCTTAACATTTCTACATCTCTGCATTCCCTAAGAACGCATTGATTTCATTCTTGAACAAAGTTCAACAATTAAGAATCAACTTGAATTAGTATTCAAAAGAACTAAAAGCTTTCTGAGTCCTAAACTGCAAATCCCTTAAGACATTGACCACTACTTCCAGTCTCCACAGTTATCCTTCCAATACCTACCCATCCAACAACTCAAGAGGTTTATGTGTTGATGAGGTCACCTTACATTCTTCTATGTTCCTCGACTATCGGCAGAAGTTTCCAAGCAGTGAACAACATTGACGTTAGCGATAAATTTAGGAGGTTTCCAGGAAGTGACCTTCAATGATCTCCCAATTTTTAACCATGTGTTAAACAGCAACAAGATTCCTCCAAGGCATGATGAGAGACATATTTGCTTGTGCAAGCATGTATACTGTTTATTATATAATCTCACCACATTGATACACAGCTTTCTATTCTTCCACCCACTATGAGGAAACTGGGCAGCAACAAGACCTACCATAAAAGTCAGATAAGTAACCTAATCTCTGCAGCTACTCCCCAGAACTCCATCAGTCACTAACATCTTGGTGCACATTCCATGAGCAGCAATCGTACACACCCCATTGGCAAAAGTAGCCTTTTATCGACAAAATAAGCCTTTCAGGGCAGCACTTGACTGGATGTATGAATGAGTTTTAAACAAAGCACCAGCACTAGGAACCCTAAGAGGAGAGTAGCACTTCTGCCTGTGGTGAGTGGGAGAAAATGGTAAGTGTGAAGCCAAGGTAGTGTAGCGCATAGGTCATAAAGTGAGTTTGGGACATCAACACAAAAATACCCACTAGGACTCGTGGAGAGAACCCTTCCATGAAATGCACCAAAGGTGACATTTACCCAATTGCTGCTAAAATTCAACAACAAATTTACTCAAAGTTTGTCTCCACATTATATTCCAGCTGCCTTTTTTTTGCCTACTCATCCACTCTGTCTGCAATGTTTTATAGTGTGATTTTCCTGTTCACAGTTTCCCATTTAACTTTATATTTTGTTATGGAGAGTTTATTCAATGTTATTTTTAAAAGATTATGTGTACCTTGAGGTTTTAAACAAAGGCTATTGAAGTTTTGAAACCGGAGAAAGAAAATTTGTCTTGCCTGAAGAATATCAGCCTATTATCCTCTCTTTTTTTTTTGCAACTGCACTTGGCAAAGTGTGTGAGATAAAAACCCACCAACAGTCACCTTTACCACTTGGGGAGGATTCCTGGAGAGCATTCATTGAAATCTGTTCCATCGTCTGAAGTAAAAGGAAATTCAGCCCACTACAACTGTTCTACACACACCACATTGCCAACACATGTCTACTGAATAACTTCAGAATCACAATACCATTTGGAATAAGTCATGACCTATTCTTTTTTCATGCGTTTAACTACTATTTGGCCAAAGTTGAAGTTAACATTCTACAGGGTTAGGACTTTTCTCTTTCTCCTCAAACTTGTGTGTGTATGAGTCGGTTCATTTTAAGGGTCGATTTTTACATAAAATATATTACATATATTTGCATCATCCAAAATATTTGTCAACAGTCTTTGCATCTTTATCTGAGTGAGTTTGTTTTTGATATAAGCCAGTTATTTGTTGCTGACTGAAGAAACCTGGTTGGCTTGTTCCTCATACTGAACCTGAGAGAATCTGAGACCTACAAAGTTGGTCATTTCACCATCTGGTTAAATTTCAAAATTGGTATAACCCATATAAGAGTGGCACGAGAAAAAGAAACAGTAAACCTTCCAATCTCTGTTGTAACAATTGTCAGCAAAGTTAAATGCATTATAATTTAAGTCAGTAATACAAATTTGTAAATAGCTAGGGGCCAAGCATTGATCTGGGAGAACTAAATTATTCGCTAAACATGTACTTTCCTTGTTAAGTATATTTGCCTACACTTTCATTTGTGATAGAATTATTTCGACTTGTCATGGTGCCACTGAAACAGTTTAGCGCTGCACGCGATAGCTCTTTTGTTGTTTGGGCTTGTGGCAAGGTTAGTGATCAATCCAAGGTGAAATCTGCTGCTTATCTAAAACAAAAAGCACCTGCATTTGTTTTGAGCAGAGCTAGTTCTATCCCGCAATATTGGAGCTATTACTTTGAACTTTGGAATCCATATGCAAATACTACCATTGTTTTACCATCTCTGATATAATCCAAGCAAACCCCTGTTAATTTTTGAACAGGAAATAATACTTCCAAAAAGTCAAATACATTGAATTTGTGCATTATCTTGTTGTACTTTTACTTCAGACTGTTGGAAATACCAATGAAGCAACAAGTATCACATAAAATGGATTTTTCACAGCATTGCTGATAAGAGCTGGCTGATGTCATGATCATCTCCAAGAGAGGTTGTATTAAATCACTAACATAAATATTTTCCACATGTACTACTCTTCAGTACAATTTACAGCTTTTGAAGTTCTCAGACAAGGTTACTTTTATAACAAAATGTTCTTGCAGTATTATCTTTATGCTACATTCAAATATTTTGTGAAAAAGAGTTTTTTTTTGTTTAACTACACAAAAATGTATTAAACCAATGTAACTTGAATATTTTACATTGTTTTACTGGATTATTCTCTCTATCCTAGACAACAATTGTTTCGGTTGGCTCCCCATTCCACCACTGAAAAAGTTAGTGAACTATCTGGCTATAGTTCTGCATCAGTCTAGACTACCATCATGTGCATAAATTGTGCAGGATAGTAAAGAACCATAGATACCTCAACAGCATAGAAAGAAGCCATTGTCTCATGATGTTTGTCCAAGATATTTGCTGGAGCATTCCAGAGTTAAATCTATGACCCCATGCTTTCCTCATGATCCTAAATTTGCCTCAATGTCAAATGTTTATCTAACTTTCCCTTGAAGAATTGTGTGGTCCCTTCCTATATTTGCCAAATCGTGTTGTAGTCCAGTTATACCCAAATCCTATAACCCTAATCCTGCTGCATCTTCTTCGTGTGCCCAGTTAGGATGGCATGGTGGCTCAGTGGTTAGCACTGCTGTCTCACAGCACCAGGGACCTGGGTTTGATTCCAGCCTCGGGTTGTGTGGAGTTTGCACATTCTCCCCATGTCTGCGTGGGTTTCCTCCCACAGTGCAAAGATGATGTGGAGATGCCAGTGTTGGACTACGATGGACAAAGTCAGAAGTCACACAAAATGAGGCTATAGTCCAACAGGTTTATTTGAAATCACAAGTTTTTGGAGTGCTGCTCTGTCGTCAAGTGAAGTGGAGTGTGTTTCCTTCCACTTAATCTGAAGAAGGATCAGCAGCACTCCAAAAGTTTGTGATTTCAAATAAACCTGTTGGATAATAATCTGGTGTTGTACGACTTCTGACTTAGTCCAAAGATGTGCTGATTAGGTGAATTGGCCGTACTAAATTGTTCATTGTATTTGGGGATGTGCAAGCTAGGTGGATTCGTCACAGGAAATGCAGTGTTATGGAAATGGGGGTAAAGGGTGAGTCTTGTGGATTGCAGTTCAGACAGTTGGTATGGACTCAAAGGACCGAATGGACTGCTTCCACACTGTAGGAATTCTGTATAAGTAACAGATCAGTTGTTAGAGGCCCTACATGAAGAGAGGAATCTTAGAATCTCAACAGGCATACTCCTAGTACCAACATTGTGCTGCGTGCCCAGGCCCATCAAAAATGATGGCAGGGAGGTTTCTGGTCACATGCTTCTCTCAAGTCAGCAGGTCAGGTTGGAGGGGGTAGCACTGGGCAGACCTCTTGTGAGAAGAATCATCTATTGTTACAGATAGATCTAATTTCTTCCGAGGACTGCAATGCCACAAAATCTCATTGTTTGAGTAACTTTGACAGTTGTGGTCGACATCTGGAACAATCCCATTCTAACACAGCTGAGGAGTAATTGTGTCCAATGTATATTTTGGTTACCGTAATGAACTAGTACTTTGAAGTGATTGTGTGAGAAAATTGACAATTCAACTAAATGGTAACAGCAACAGCGCTTTTAAAATTGTTTTGTTGGGCTACACAACATTTTGGAAAGTCCTTCAATTATAAAATGTGCTTGGTAACCACAGGACTTTCTATTCATTTATAGATTTACCACTTTTCAATAGCACAAGATACATTGTTTAATTTAGTCGATTGGGGAAAGCTTTCAAGTGGCCGAATACCAGTTAGCCTATTTCCATAAAATAGTTCAATTCTAATCAATAAAATGAGCCTCCTTTGTAAATTTTTTAAGTGGCTGGATATATCTACCTGCTTTAGTGAATGATGTTCCTTTCTTTCTTATAAATCGGTGATATGGCAGAATGTCTGGTATGATGAATCATTTGTGCAAACAGCTTCATAGTCAGGAAGACCCTTTCCACAAAGTGATAATGTTTAAAATCCTGACGTGCTCTCAATGCATGAATTTGGAATTCCAGTCATTTCTTCTAAACTGTCTAATTACAAGCTGGCAACTATTGCACTATTTCTTAAAGGTTGCAAATATTTGTTACTATTCTTAGTAACGCTTTAGTTTGAAGGAATGTCTGTCTGCTTGTAAAAATGAAACATCTGTTTTAAGTTCTCTACCTTGTCTGTCTCTTTTCAATTCGTATGAACTCGTAGCCCATTTAGACCTAGCTCCATGTATCAGTTTTCAGAGGAGAGAGGAATTATTTCTGATGTCACACGTCATTCAGTCCTTATTGGACAATTGTGATTGTTTCATTCTGCTATCTTAGCTGAACATGGTGTAATCGCATAATATCCCACACTTAGTGCGACATCTTGCTTTCCATGTTTTTTTTTGTTTTCAATTATATGTCTCATCTGCACTTTTAAATAATTTACAGTTCAAATGAACTGATTTATTATTCATGCACACTTAATGTCATCATTATGTCATTCCATAAATACAAATTTGAACTATGCAATCATTGAAAGGGATTTCCATTTTTCATCTGTTAGTTTGTGTTATTACAGTGCACACACATAAACGACAAAGGGTAATTTCAATTGTATTGCATCAAAAGAGGCTGAACATTTTATTTTTATTTACATAAATTTGAAATATCTTGTGATGAGATCATAGAATCTTTACAGTGTGGAAGCAGGGTATTTGAGTCCACCCTGACCCTCTGAAGAGCATCCCACCAGGCACACCCCCTCATCCTATCCCTTTAACACTGCATTTCCCATGGCCTACAGATCCCTGTACACTATGAGCAATTTAGCATGGCCAATCCACCTAACCTGCACATCTCTGGATTGTGGGAGGAAACCTGTAGATGCACGGGGACAATGTACAAATTCCGCACACAGACATACAGTCCCCCAAGGATGGGATGGAATTGAACATTGATCCCTGGCACTGTGAGGCAGCGGTGCTAACAACAGAACCACTGTGCTCCCCTTACTAACAGTCAACAAAGGTAAGAATTTTATGTATTAAGTAAAACAAAGAACTGCAGATGCTGGAATTCTGAAACAAAAAACAAAAACGCTGGAGAAACTCAGCAGGTCAGGCACCATCTGTGGAGAGAAAACAGAGGTAATGTTTTGAGTCCAGTGACCTTTCTTCAGAACTGACTGTAGCTAGGAAAAAATGCTGAAGACAGGAGATGGGCATTTAGCTTTCAATCTCAAGAATTATCACAAACTGAAAACTGGTATTTTAATGTTTAAAATAATATCTGCTATTTCCTTCAGAATGAACTTTTTGCATCGAGTGTCTTTAGCATCTATTCACAGCTGCCCGTTAAATAACTTCTGATGTCATCTCACTTTTTTTCTAGCATTCCTCTTAATTAGAAGCCCAGATTTTATCATCTGCTGCTTATTGCCTGCAAACTGCCCGAACATCAGTCTGACACTATTAGCAACGAGGACTTTATATAAAATGTCAGCCTTGACTCATTGGCCCCTCAGCCTGAAGGTTGTGTATCAAGACTCCACAATAATCATGAGCACAGAAATCCTGCCACTTCATTATAGTAATAAGGGAGTGATGTATTGTCGTGAGTTTTTTCTTCATTCGCAAAACGAGGGCATTATTCACTGGAACTGTCCTTGCGTGCAGTCGGAAGTCAACCACATTGAGTCTGGATTCACATTTAGTCCAGACCCTAAAAGACTTTAGTGAATCAGCTCCGTTGTTCCAACAATCGGCAATGGATTGTTGGTCATCTTTAGACTCTTAATTCCTGATTTTTCTTTTAAATTGAAGTCAAATTCTACCATCTATCATGGTGGGATTTCAACTGGAGTCCCCAGAAAATTAGCTTGGTGTCTGGATTAATAGTCCAGTGATAATACCACTAAGCGGTCACCTCCCCTCATATATTTTCGTGATATATTTTGGTTTCAACCAGGGCCCTCTGTAGTGGCTACTGACGATTCTTCTGGTGACCTGACCAATTTTAACTCTTCAACCCATCTTAAAAAAATTGTGCGCCATTTATCTCATTGCCGTTTGTATAACCTTGCTGCATGTAAATTAGCTGCTAGTTTTTCCTACATTACGATGCTCGCTTTTCCATGAGGTACATTGGGATCTGTAGGATGTAAAAATCACCATAATACTCAAAGATTCTTCTTTATTTCAAGCCTTATTAACAGCTAAAACCAAATACTCTCCAAAATTGATGGCTAGAAATTTGACCACCCAAAGGGACGTCATGATAGAGAATAAAATATCATTTTCACATTTGACACTAAACACAACAACATTCACGTTTGGACTGATATGTGGCAAGAATAGCATTTGCCCTTAAAGTACCAAGTAATCACCATCTTGAACAGGAGAGAATCTGGCCATCTCTCATTAACTTTCAATGGCATTACTTTCACTGAATTCCCAATTGTCAACATCTTGGGTGTCACATTGAACTGGATGAGCCATTATAAATACTGTCCTTACAAGAGCAGGTCAGTGGCTAGGAATCCTACAGCAAGTAACTTGCCACCTGACTCTCCAAAAGCGTGTCACTATCAAATAGGCACAGGTCAGAAATGTTGATGCCATACTCTCCACTTATCCGGATGAGTGCAGCTCCAACAATACTTAAGAAGTTGTGTATCATCCTGGATAAAGCAGCCTACTTGACTGACCTCCTCTCCCCACTCCCCTATTCACCACCTTCGACACTCACACCCTCAACCATGTATGCACAGTGACAGCAGTATGTACCACCTACACGCTAGCAGAAGGCATTTTCAACAGCACCATGCAAACCCAGGGGTTTTCCATCTAAAAGGACAAGGGCAGCAGATGCATGGCAACAAGAAGAGCTGTAAATGGCCTTTCAACCCTCTTAATTTACAATTATGTTTCTATTTCTTCATTGTCTCTGGTTAAAACGTTAGATTGAAGATGTGTGTTCAAGAAAGCTGACCATCACCTTCTCGAGTAATTAGAGATGGTCAATAAAAACTGGTCTGACTAGCAATGCTAAATTCTCACGAAAGAGAAGGCACATTTTGATCTAATCCAGAAACAGTTCACCCTGTTGGTATAGCCAACAAATTGCCTCAGAGGCAATCTCAAAAGTGGATGTTTTATTGGCAAACCATGCTGACAGTTCTATTCCCAATAATAACTGCTTCCCTGAAATAAACTGGCAATTTATTTGAGTTGGAGCATCTTTTGTTACCAGAATGCTGTAAGATACTGAGTAGAAAGTCGGACAGCTTCCACAATACACATCTTATTTTCTGATGCTAGCCACCATGACAGACTTCCAGCCTTAATATTGAATTCAGAAATTGGGTACTGAAGGTATTAGTTGGTCAAGGATCCACTGGATTTCAGCATTTCCTTCTGGCTGACTCACAGATGTCTTCTTTGGATTGATTTTAACTTCCGACGAGCAAAGGGCAGTGTGTGCTCACTGATTGCCTCGTGTTTCTGATGGGAGGCCTGGCCATTTCCAAGCTCCAATTACAGCTGTCAATGGCAATTTGGATACCACTTCTGCCACACTTGACAGGCATGAGGCTGCAAGAACACAGCAACTCAGGTAGCATCAGGAGATGGAGAAATCAACATTTCGGTATAACCCTTCTTCAGGATTGGGGGTGGGTGTGGGGAAGCTGCAGGTAAAGGGGATGCCGCATGCAGGGTGGTGAAGTGGGGTTAGGTGAAGACAAGTAAAGGGTTCGACCTGGTTGGTCAATGGGAGGAATGAATCCGGTTGGTAGCAGGGAGCAGTAGAAGGGAAGGGAGGGGCTGAGAAGGGAGTTGGGGGATGGGACGGGAGGTTATTTGAAATTGGAGAACACAATGGGCGGTGACTGGGAGGTCTGGTCAGCCCCTGCAGACTGGCTGTGATGCTCAGTGAACAGTTCCCTAAGTTTATGTTTGGTATCCCTGATGTAAAGAGGAGCAGCTTGCTGGGAAGAGAGGCAGGTGAACCTCTGTCTCACCTGGAAGGACTGTTTAGGGCCCTGGATAGAGGCGAGGGGAGTGGCTTACCAGCAGGTTTTGTATCTTTTCCGGTTGCAGGGGAAGGTATCTGGGGATTCGGGGGGTGTGGTGGGAAGAGTGGCGCAACCAAGGACTGTCAAAGGGAACAATCCTTGAGAAAGGCAGAAAGGGGTGGGGAGGGGAAGATGTTTTTGGTGGTGGGGTCTAGTTGGGGTTGGTGGAAATGTTTATGGATGATGCGTTGGATGCGGCAACTGGTGAGTGATAGGTGAGGACAAGGGGGACTCTGTCTTTATTGTGTTGGGAGAGGAGGTGGTCTAGAGCAGATGAATGGGGAATGGAGGTGCTGTGGTGGAGGGCTGTCCGGATGATAGAGGGAGGAAAAGCATCTTGTTCAAAATAGGTAGATATCTGGGATGCCTGAGAGTGAAAAGTCTCCTCGCCTGAGAAGATGCGGTGGAGGGATTGGGAGAATGGAACACATGATATTTGCCACACCACATTTTAATTTCAAAATATACTTTATTCATAAAAATATCTTTATGTACATACAGTCATTGAAGCAGGTCTGTACAGTAGAAAATGGAGAAACAAGCAACATTGGAGTTTGGTTCTATCCATCAAACAAACTCCAAGTATTTCTTTCCTTTACAAGACTATATTTATATACACACAAGGCACCGGGATGGTCTGATAACTTTTGGAATACTATGTGCAATTCTAGTCTCCCTGCTATAGGAAGGATGTTATGAAATTTGAAAGGGTTCCGAAAAGATTTACAAGGATGTTGCCAGAGCTATAGGGAGAGGTTGAATAGGCTGGGGCTATTTTCCCTGGAGTGTCGGAGGCTGAAGGGTGACCTTATAGAAGTTTATAAAATCATGAGGGACATGGATAGGGTAAATAGACAAGGTCCTTTCCCTGGAATGGGGGAGTCCAGAACTAGAAAGCATAGGTTGAGGGTGAGAGGAGAAAGACTTTAAAGAGACATAAGGGGCAACTTTTTCACGCAGAGGGTGGTACACGTATGGAATGAGCTGCCAGAGGAAGTGGTGGAGGCTGGTACAATTGCAACATTTAAAAGGCATCCAGTGGGTATATGACTAGGAAGGGTGTAGAGGAATTTGGGCCACGTGCTGGCAAATGGGACTAGATTAATTTAGGATATGTGGTTTGCATGGATGAGTTGGACTGAAGGGTCTGTTTCCATGCTGTACCTCTCTATGACTCTCTCTAACTTTGATGGAAAGACCTTAGACAGTGGTCTTTCCCCACTATGCATTAGCAGCAGCTGCCCAAAGCTTTAGTTCCTCAGCATGTGGTCCTGGATGCTGGAATGTGTCAGTCTGCGATACTCTGTCGAGGTCAACTCATTGCTCTGGAAGTCCAACTCGTCAGAGAAAGAATGTCTTTCACCGAGTTGATGGTCTGCCATGTGTGGTCAATGCTTTCCTCTGTTACGTAGGATCGCCCCCACCATGGACCCTCAAGCAAGCCAAAAGATTGACCTGGGGTATTTCTGCTTCCTCTTCCCAATAGATCCTGGGAAACAGACCGCAGAGTCCTGTGTCATTTGAACTGTTTGGGATGAATCTTGGCAAAAGCCATCTCTCTCCAGAATTTCTTTGCAAAGGCACATTCCAGTAGGAGATGTGTGACATTTTCTACTTCACCACTGGCTGCCGTTTTGAGGACAGCATGTGGTGATGGAGACAGTCCAGGCACATAAGAAGGATCTCATAAGTATTGTCTTTCTCACCCTGGTGATGAGGCATGCTGCTAAATGACTTTGACAGTCTGCTCAGGGAACCATGCGACAGGATCCAACCTCTCCTTTTCCCACAGGGTCTCAAGGGAGCTACATGCTGACCACTTCCTGATGGACGTGTGGTCAAAGGTGTTTCTCTTTGCAAATTTCTCCATGAAGGACAGTTGATACAGATGGTCCAACTACTTGGAGTGTTCCGTGGCAACAAGACCATTCCCATCCTTAGCAACACCAGGGACAGGTCAAACCTCAGTACGTAGTGATACTTGGTGTTTGTATACCGAGGGTCTTGATGCAGCCACAGAGGTGGCCATCAGAATGAGTGCGGTATTGGGTATGTTCTACCCCCACCTTATCCAGAGTTTTGTACATGGTATCCCTGCAGACATAGCCTATCTTGGATCTCCAGATGAAGGGGAAGGTGGTGGTTTGAGTGACTGTATTGTTTCAGGTTCTGGAAAAGGGCCAGACCTGCACCATGTACAAGAGGAGAGAGTACCTCACTCCTGATGACCAGGTTTTTACCCGCAATGGAGAGGAGGTGATGCTCCCAAAAGACCAGTTTCTGCCTCACCTTGGCAATATACTCCTCCCAAGTTTTGGCAGACTCCCCAGTCTCTGAGAAACATATTCCAGCTCCTTCAGATAATCTGCCCTGGTGAAAAAAGCAATAAAAAATCAGTTGCCCCAGTTCTCGAAGAACATGGTCTCATTCTTGCCACAATTTGGCTTGGCTCCCAAGGCCACTTACGCCCCATTAGTATAAGGAGAACTCCCACTGGAAATAGGGCTTATGCTCCAGCCTCCTACCCATAGACTATTTTGGGCAACTACCTCTCTGTTTATAATTGGGGTAAGAATGATTTAAAATTAGTCCTGTTTAAATCATCTTCATAGCTGGCCACAGTTGAACTTCAGTTTGCTAGTCTATATTAATCCCTGTTAAAGTAATTTACCTATTCCAACTGAGACAAGATTTTCTCAACAAATGCAAATTTGTAAATCTTACTTGTAAAGTTAAATTATCTGGGCTCCAACTTTTCATAACCAAGGTTTGGGGGATGGGGGTATCAGAATTACATTTGAAGTGAATAGATACAATTAGTATGAGGTGATTTGAGCACACTTTCTTCATTTGGTTACAATCCATCAGGATGTCTATGTTGCTCCAATTTTGGCTTCTTGAACATCCTTCTTTGTAATCATTCTATTGCCCATTGTAAGCCATGTCCTCACCTTCCACTTTCCTAAATCCGGAATTCCCTCACTAAATATGTGCAACTCTCTACTTCATGTTCTTTCTTTCAGGTATCCCTTAAAACTTGTTTGTTAGAACAGGTTCTAGTGATGTGCCCTAACCTGATGCAGAGTTTGTTTGGATATTTTACTGCATTAAAAGTACTATATGGATGCAATGTTGCCAATGGTGGATACTCATATAACAGAGGTTCATCTGAGGCGTGGCTCAGAAATTTAACCTACCTTATCGGTAATGGTAACTCAGAGTGGGGACATGTTCAAGTCCCATTTCCTGATTTATCGGTCATTGAGAGTATATCATAAAATCATCAAGAAGTTTGATTGTGAGCCTGTAAATTCTCCCAATACATCTATGGCAGGCATTGAGAGTGGGAGAGATTCCTGTGCTACCTGAAGCACAACAGTCTCATCATCTGATCAGCATGGGCGAGTTGGACCGAAGGGTCTGTTTCCATGCTGTAAAGCTCCGTGACTCAATGTCAAAAGACTCCACACACAGGTTCTTACCATATGCAAGTGTCAGTGTCATTCTGAAGGGCTATCACACACTCTGATGGCCTTGCAAGGGGTAGCTAGTGGCTTTAAACCCATCAGCTGTCTGCACTATCCAATTCACAGGGTTGACTTCTGCTTTATTTTTGCAGCTGTTTGGGACCTTTTGAAAAAAAGAACATATAAGGTATCACAACAACTTCTGAAATGTGAAGAGCTGTTCCATGCTGGTTTCAATCACTTATAAGGTTATAGCTCTCCTGATTATGTAGTAAACTTCAGAAAAATACTGCCTGCTGAGAGCAATCACAATGTGTCTTGTGAATGGCCAGGAACAGTTAGTTCCAAGAATATAAAGCATTACTTAAATTTCTAATTATACCTCAAAGAATTGCTTTTATTATACAACGTATAAGCTTAAGTTTTTCGTCTGCATAGAAATTAAAAGACCAAATGCTGGGATGGTGATGTAAAGTTTAAATAGTTCGGGGATCTGAGTAAATATACAAAGGTAATGTTACATAAAGGGCATAGCTCAAATTTTCAGTCTGAAGATGAACGTCAAAGTCTTACAAAAGACAAAGATATCATGATGTGAGTCATTTGTGCTTTCTTTTACATTGCTGTTCACTGTACCTTATTCACACTGTGAGGTTTGCAAGGATATTCAGTTAAGATTTTAAAAGGTTTTGGTCTGTTATGTAGCATTGCCGTAATAACCCCAAGGAAGCCAGAAGATTAACCTGGGACTTTTCTCTTTCCATTTTCTTTTCCGAATAGATCTGAGTGTGGACTAAGGCATCATTGGGTAGGTCTCCCATCCAGCATTACCAGCTGGCTCCTAGCACTTCCCTTTGGATATCAAGTTCAAATTGTAAAGATCAGGCCATATAAAGGAGTTTTTTTTATTAGATAGAACAAGTAAAGCAACAATGATAGAATGAAGATAGATGGAGAATGGAGGTGAGGAACATTGAAGATAGGAAACAACAATTCAAATTGCATGAGATGAGGATGAATGGAAGGAGGCATGTAATGGCTGGACCTTACAACAAACCCTGATCAGTTTCTCAGCCTGATGTGGGTGAGCAGAAATAGGAACGACTTCAGGTCCCTCTTTGCTGCAACTTCTGTACTTTTACATTATTCTAGTCTGTTGTCAGGAGTGTCATCACTGACCATTTTGTAATGATATCAAATGGTAGCAACATTCCAATCAAAGTATTTCTATCATTTGCATCATAGGATAAATGCTGCCTCTCTTTTCTAATGTAGGATACGCAGTGGCTAACATGTGCACTCCTGTAATGTAGCACTCCCTCAGTGTAAAAAGTGCAACACTCTTTCAGTACTGGCCCTCTGATAGTGCAATATTCAATGCTGACCTTCCACTAGTGCAGCACTCCCTCAATATTAACCTTCCAACGGCGCATCACTATTTCAGTACTGGCTCCGTGGCAGTGAGGTGCTCTCTCATTACAGAAATACGTTCAGATCTACATCATGAGTCAAAGTCCAATAAAATCGATGATTCATCAATTCCCAGCTATAGTGTCCATAAGACATAGGAGTGGAAATAAAACCATTCGGTCCGTCAAGTCCATTCTGCCATTCAATTATGGCTGATGGGCATTTCAATTCCACTTACCCACACTGTCCCCATAATAATTAATTGCAGGATTAAGAATTTATCAATCTCAGCCTTGATGTCATTTAATGTCCTGGCCTCCACTGAATTCAGTGGCAATAAAGTCCACAGGCCCACCACTCTCTGACGAAAGAAATGTCTCCTCATTTCCATTTTAAATTGACCCGCTCTAATTCTAAGAGTGTGCCCATGGGTCCTAGTCACCCCGCTTAATGGAAACAAGTTCCCAGTGCCCACCCTTTCTAAGCCATGCATTATCTTGTACATTTCAATCAGATCTCCCCTCAATCTTCTAAATTCTAATGAATACAATCCCAGGATCCTCAGATGATCATCATATGTTAGGCCTACCATTCCAGGGATCATCTGTGTGAATTTCTGCTGGACATGCACCAGTGCCAGTATGTCCTTCCTGAGGTGTGGGGCCCAAACTTGGACACAGTATTCTAAATGGGGCCTAACTCGAGCTTTATAACATCTCAGTAGCACATCGCTGCTTTTACATTCCAACCCTCTTGAGACAAATGACAACATTACATTTGCTTTCTTAATCATGGACTCAACCTGCAAGTCAACCTTTAGAGAATCCTGAACTAGCACTCCCAGATCCCTTTGTACTTTGACTTTATGAACTTTCTCACAGTTTTGAAAATAGTCCATGCCTGTATTATTTTTTCCAATGTGCATGACCTCGCATTTGCTCACATTGAATTTCAACAATCATTTCCTGGACCACTCTCCTAAACTGTCTAAATCCTTCTGCAGCCTCCCCACCTCCTTAGAACGACCTGTCTGTCCGCCTAACTTTGTATTATCGACAAACTTCGCCAGAATGCCCCAGTCCCTTCATCCAGGTCATTAATATATAAAGTGAGCAGTTGCAGCCCCAATACTGAACCCTGTGGGACTGCATTTGTCACTAGCTGCCATTCCGAAAAAGAACCTTTTCTCCAACTCTCTGCCTTCTGTCAGACAGCCAATCCTCAATCCATGCCAGTAGCTCACCTCGAACACCATGGGCCCTCACCTTCCTCAAAGGCCTTTTGGAAATCTTAGTAGATAACATCCACTGGGTTTCCCTGGTCTAACCTACTAACTAGCTACTAACTAACCTACTAACCTCTTCAAAGAATTCTAACAGGTTTATCAGACATGACCTCCCCTTACAAAGTCCATGCTGACTTGTTCTAATCTGACCCTGCACTTCCAATAATTTAGAAATCTTATCCTTAATGGTAGATTCTAGAATTTTACCGACAACCAAGGTTAGGCTAATCAGCCTATAATCTTCCATCTTTTGTCTTGATTCTTTCTTGAACAAGGGGGTTACAACAGCAATTTTCCAATCATCTGGGACTTTCCCTGCTTCCAGTGATTTTTGAAAGATCACAACCAATGCCTCCACTATTTCTTCAGCCACCTCCCTCAGAACTCTAGGATGTAACCCATCAGGGCCAAGAGATTTATCAACTTTTAGATCTTTTAGCTTTTCTAGCACTTTCTCTTTTATAATGGCTACCATACTCAACACTGCCCCCTGACTCTCCTTAATTGTTGAGATATTACTCATGTCTTCCACTGTGAAGACTAACACAAAGTACTTATTAAGTTCTTCAGCTATTTCCTTATCGCCCATCACTAACCTTCCTGCATCAATTTGGAGTGGCCCAATTTCTACTTTTGCCTCTTGTTTGTTTCGTATGTATTGAAAGAAACTTTTACTATCGTTTCTAATATTACTGGCTAGCCTACTTTCATATTTGATCTTCTCCTTCTTTATTTCCCTCTTTGTTATCCTCTGTTTTTATAGTCTTCCCAATCTTCTGATTTCTCAGTGCTCTTGGCCATTTTATAGGCTTTCTCTTTTTGTTTGATACATTTCCTGATTTCCTTTGTCAGCCAAGGTTGTCGACATCTTGCACCCCTGGTCCTGACCACTGTTAGAAGGTCTGTACATAACTCTCAAAATGTTTTTTTTGCCTTTGTGGTTCCTCAACTCCACCCACACAGACTCCACATCATCTGACCCTATGTCATTCAGTGTCATAGATTTAATTTCATTCTTAACTAACAAGGCAACCCCACTCCCTCTGCCCACCACCCTGTCTTTTCGATAAGTTGTAAATCCTTGGATATTTAACTGTCAGTTCTGAACCCCCTGCAACCACATCTGTGATGCCTATCACATCATAATCATTCATGATGATTTGTGATGTTAATTCATCTAATTTGTTATGAATACTATGAACATTCAGATAAAGTCTGCCTTGAACTTAAACTCTGCACACATGCTAAGCTGCTGCTTATCTTTCTACTTGACTCCATACTCCCTGTTGCTTTTCCATTCCCTTCCACACTCCGCCCCCACCCCCCCCCCCCCCGATCCCGACTCACAGGTTTAAGTCCCAGTGACCACCCTATTTATCCTCTGATTCCATCTCTGCTTCAACACTTCTGGTTTCAGGTCCTGAAGGTGTGTTTGAACAGATTGATTATGAATACCTAGACCAATTCCCCTCCTTCAAAGAAACTTTGGGCTAACAAATTACAGCAATATTGCAATGCTGACAGAGGCCATTTCGCCCATTGTCTCTATACTTGCCCTCTAAGCATTTTGACTTACTGGCAAACCCCTGGCTTTTCCCCAAAAGCCAGCATGTTGTTTCCATTTTAATAACCATCCAGTGCCTTCTTGAATGCATTAATTGAACTGGCCTTCACCACAATTGCACTCAAAACTATAACTACTCGTGTGAAAATGTTTTTTTTCCTCACCTTGCATATGCTTAGTTTGCAAAGCAGTTTAAAATCGTGCCCTCAATTCTTATTCT
This sequence comes from Chiloscyllium plagiosum, assembly GCF_037043375.1. Classification (NCBI taxonomy): domain Eukaryota; kingdom Metazoa; phylum Chordata; class Chondrichthyes; order Orectolobiformes; family Hemiscylliidae; genus Chiloscyllium; species Chiloscyllium plagiosum. The sequence goes on along the minus strand of NW_028270158.1, from coordinate 64,377,370 downwards.
TTTCACAAGTGGGCAATGTTAGCGTTCATTTCAAGTGGACTGAATACAAGTGCAAAGATGAAAGGGTACAGAAAAGATTTATAAGGATATTGCCAGGGTTTGAGCTATGGGAGAGACTGAATAGGATGAGGCTGTTTTCCATAGAGCATCAGAGGCTGAAGGGTGACCTTATAGAGGTTTATAAAATCATGAGGGTCATGGATAGGGTGAACAGACAAAGTCTTTTCCCTGGGGTGGGGGAGTCCAGAACTAGATAGCATAGGTTTAGGGTGAGGGGGAAAGATATAAAAGGAACCTAAGGGGCAACGTTTTCACGCAAAGGGTGGTGCATGGATGGAATGAGCTGCCAGAGGAAATGGTGGAGGCTGGTACAATTGCAACATTTAAAAGGCATCTGGATGTGTATATGAATAGCAAGGGTTTAGAGGAATATGGGCCAGGTGCTGGCAAATGGGGCTGGATTAGGTTAGGATATCAGATCAGCATGGACAAGTTGGACTGAAGGGTCTGTTTCTGTGCTGTATATCTCTATGCCACTGTGACTCTATTGCCTAGAGTCTATATAAGTCTCTGGTCAGACCACATTTACAATATTGTGAGCAGTTTTCGGTCCAGAGCTAAGGAAGGATGGGGTTGGAGGGGAGAAGTTTTACAAGTATGATCCTGAGGTTGAAGGTCTTGTCATATGAGGAGTAGTTGAGGTTCTGGGTCTGTACTCAAGGGAGTTTAGAAGGGTGAGGGGGGGGATCTGATTGAAGCTTACAGAATACTGTGCATGATTTGGAGATGCCGGTGTTTGACTGGGGTGTACAAAGTTAAAAATCACACAACACCAGGTTATAGTCCAACAGGTTTAATTGGAAGCACACTAGCCTTCGGAGCGACGCTCCTTCATCAGGTGATTGTGGAGGGCTCGATCGTAACACAGAATTTATAGCAAAAATTTGCAGTGTGATGTAACTGAAATTATACATTGAAAAATTGATTGTCTGTTAAGCCTTTCATCTGTTAGAATACAGTGATAGTTTCACTTCTTTCATATGTAAATCACAAAACCCTTTTTTTAAAAGTTGCTTTCTTGGGTTAGCTGTTAACAATGGTGATAGCTAGACAATATGTTGAAGGTGTTAGCCCTCTGTGTTCTCTGTCTATGACTTGATGTTTAGGTTGATTCTAATCTAATAAGTGAGATAACAGAGTTTTACATAAATTCATGCAGTTTTTGAGCTCAGAGTTCTACATGAATGTATGCAGTTTTTGAGCAAAATGCAATATAACTCTGCAAGTACAAATTCACCACACAAAATATATGTGTGCATGTGGATCTTTGTCTGTCTGTGTGTGTGTGTGTGTCTGTCTGGGGTGGTGTGTGTGTGTGTGTGTAGTGAGTGCAGAGTGTCGTAAGTCTGTGAGGGGGTGCATGTGCGGGAGTGTGTGTGTCTATAAGGGTGTGTGTGGGTGTCTGTGTGCGCGTCTGTGTGTACCTGTGTCCGTGTGTATGTGAGAGTGTGTGTGTGTGTAGGAATATCTGTGTGTGTGTGTGTGTGTAGTGCGATGGTGATCACCTGTAATGTGACATGAACCCAAGGTCCCGGTTGAGGCGCTCCCTATGGGTACCGAACTTAGCTATCAGCCTCTGCTCGGCCACTTTTCTCTGCTGCCTGTCCCGAAGTCCACCTTGGAGGATGGTCACCCGAAGGTCCGAGGCTGAATGTCCTGGACCACCAACTGGGAGGGAACCCTCCTGTCTGTTGATTGTTGTGCGGTGCCCATTCATCCGTTGTCGTAGTCTTTGCTCGGTTTCCCCAATGTACCATGCCTCCGGGCATCCTTGCTTGCAACGTATAAGATAGACAACGTTGGCTGAGTCACATGAGTACCTGCCATGTACAAGGTGGGAGGTGTTCCCACGCGTAATAGTGGTATCTATGTCCACAATCTGACACATCTTGCAGCGTCCACCGTGACAGGGTTGTATGGAGTTGTCCTGAGAGCCGGGCAGTTTGCTACGAACAATGATCTGTTTGAGATTTGGCGGTTGTTTAAAGGCAAGTAGTGGAGGTGTGGGGAAGGTCTTGGTGAGGTGCTCATCCTCATTGATAATGTGTTGCAGGTCATGAAGAACATTAACAGAATACTGAGCGGCCTGGATAGAGTTGATGTGGAGACGACGTTTGAAAGCATATGAGAGACTAGGACCCGAGGCACGGCCTCAGAGTGAAGAGATGGCCCTTTTGAACTTAAATGAAGAGGAATTTCTTCAGCTCGAGACTGGCTATGGAACTCATTGCCACAGATGGCTATGGAGGCCAAGTCATTGAGTGTATTTAAGACAGAGATGGATAGGTTCTTGATTATTAAAGGGATCAAGGGTTACAGGGAGAAGACAGGAAAATAGGGTTCCGAAACAGATCAGCCATGATCGAATGACAGAGAGCAGATTTAATGGAATGAACGGCCTAATTCAGCTCCTACGTCATATGGTCAATCTACCTGTCAAAGCACCTGATAATTTTGAAAAACCTCTATCAAGTCTCCTCACAAAAAAAACAGTCTCATTGTTCAAATATGGACACCATTTATGTGTTAACTGAGTTGTTACATAAGCAAGGATCTATTTGCCTCTCACTCATGGAGTGACATGCTTTATCATGATACCCAATCTGTGAATAATATTGCAGTTAATCCAACGGAAATAAACAGGTATGACTAAGTTCTTTCCTAGAAAATGTTAACGTCTTCTGTTTGTTGAACAGTCTTATTAAGTTAATTGAAATAGGTGTTTTTAGTGTATGGGGTTAACGTTCAGAATTTGTAAGCACAAAATGATTTCTCCACCAAAAGAGGAACACATTATATTAACCCATGGCTGTCTTTGACATGAGATCTGTGAGCTAAATATGCAAGTGAGTTGAACTCACTTGCACAAAAGCCACTTGTGGATTGACCTTTTATAAGATCTCAGTGCAGGCCAGGGACAAGAGCTTGCAGTCAGGGGTTTTGGGGATGGAGAAAACCATCGGGAGATGGAAAGGGAGGAAAACAATGGGGAAGAATGGGGAAATTATCAATAAAACTGGGGATGGGGGAGGACTGGGGTCCGTGGAACAGTCAGGAGGGAGTGCCACAATTTGAAGATGCAGGATTGTTGGATTTGGGATGAAGGTAATCTGGAGGCAGCCAAACCGTGGCCAGCAACTATCTTCGACACAATAGCCATTTTAAAGAAGCCCTCAGGCTTTCTATTTGCATATGAAAAGTGGCTACTTGATGCTAGATTCTTGTCATTGCTTAACCACTGACAGTGGTTGCATTTCAGATAGGTAATGAATGCTTATGGTGTACCTACTCTCTGCAAAATGTTTAAATGCCCATTTTGCACTTGTGAAAAAGAAACCAATACAATTGAGGTTCAAAGCCCAATTACCATGTGTTTAAAATCTCAAATCAATGTTCTCTTTAATTGATATACAATTGAAGTTGCTGTTATTAACTGATGTGGGTGTTCAGATTCAAAATTGTCCAAGTAGCCAATTGTGTAGATTTAATATTATATCTTTGATATTGGAAATTCTAAGACCACTATTCTAAAATCTAGTTGATGACTAGAGAAAGCAATAGCCTTCATAGATTTTGGGTTGGCAGGATATCAGTTGAGTTAATTTGTTATCCAGATATAGGCCTTCAACAGCATCAACACCTAACCTCTGATTCATGCCTGACTAACACTAAGGTATTAGCTAATGTGCTAAAAGGGCACTGGCATTGGAAATGTGATTGAGGTATTAGTCAGCACATGACTATGCATTCATCATCTGCTTTAAACAACAACTGGTGCTCACAGTGGCTTCTCAATTTAACCAGACTGCCACATTTCAGAGAGGGTTGGATTCATTTGTGGCACAGTCTATCCAACAACATACACCTGTTTAAGCATTATCGGAAAAGGCACATCTTATCAAAGCATCTCATCATGAACTCAACAGAATGCTTTGCAAGAATACAAACTCAAGGGGAAGGATCAATAATTATATACTGCTTGAGCCGACACTGCAAATTGATTGACAAGTGATTTCTGATTGGTTAAGGTGTTGTCATGGTGAATATATCTATTGTTCCTGATTGACATTTAACAGCCAGGCTTTGTTTAAATTTTAAACTAGGCAGTTTGACACTGATTGGCCTGGGCATTGCCCTGAGAAATGAACAGTGAATGGACAGAGTTGGCTCTCCATCTACTGAAGGTTGATGCTAATCCTAGGCTTGCTGAAGTTTCTGTTCCTCAGCTGTTTGTGGGGCAGCCCTTTGTGCAACAGCCACAGGGATGACCACAGCTTGTGTGCCAGGAACCACTGGGGAGGGTTCCAATGAGCCTATATGGTCAATCCTCAGTAGAGCGATCATTAACAGTCACAGCCACAAACAAATAGCATTTAAACAGTGTACTCCAATCACTGGGACATGGTAGCCCCCAAGAAGGAGGCCAGTAGAGTGTCTCTATGTGGCCATTGCATATTGTTGTCCTGATTCGGACGTCGGTTCCACAAGCCTTTTGATGCACATACAGTACCAAATTGTACTTGTGGCAGAGGGTATTCTGAGAGATAGGATTTACATGCATTTGGAGAGGCAAGGACTAATTAGGGATAGTCAACATGGCTTTGTGCATGGGAAATCATGTCTCACAAACTTGATTGAATTGGTTTGAGGACGCGATCGAGAAGATGGATGAGGGCAGAGCATGAGAAGTTATCTACATGGACTTTAGTAAAGCCTTTGACAAAGTTCCACATGATAGACTGGAAGTAAAATTAGATCAAATCGGATTCAGGGAGTGCTTGCCAATTATATACAAAATTGGCTTGATGGTCGGAGACAGAGAGGGAGATAGCGGAGGGTTGTTTTTTGGACTGGAGACTTGTGATGATTAGTGGTCCACTATTGCTTGTCATTTATATAAATGATTTGGATGAGAATTTAGGAAGCATTGAGGTCAAGTAGACAGTGAAGAAGGTTATCTTGATCTTGACAAAGGGATCTTGATCAATTGGCTCAGTTGGCCAAAGAGTAGCAGATGGAGTTTAATGCAGATAAATGTGAGGTGTTGGATTTTGGTTAGACAAACCAGGGCAGAAATGTACAGTTAATGGCAGGGCCCTGGGGAGTATTATATGAACAGAGAGACCTAGTGGTTCAGGTACATAATTCTATGAAAATTACATCACCGGTAGACAAGATGCTATATGGCACATTTGACTTGATTGCTCAGATTTGGAGTACTATGCACAGTTCTGGTCACCCGGAAGGGAGGATATAGGAAAGATATTATTACATTGGAGAGGATGAGAAAAGATTTACAAAGATGTTAATGGGCCTGAAGGGTTTGAGTTGTAAGGAAAGGCTGGATAGGCTGGGACTTTTTTCACTGAAGTGTAGGAGGTTGAGGGGTGACCTTATAGAGGTTTATAAAATCATGAGGAGCACAGATAAGGTGAATAGCAAAGGTTGTTTCCTACGGTAGGGGAGTCCAGAAGTAGAGGGCATCATTTTAAAATGAGAGGAGAAAGATTTAACATGGACCTGAGGCACAAATTTTTCATACAGATGGTACTTTATGAAGTGAGCCACCAGAGGATGTGGTAGATGCTGGTACAGTGACCATATTTAAAAATCATTTAGACAGATACATGAATAGGAAAATGTGAACAGGATATGAACCAAATGCAGACAAATGGGACTAGTTTCGTTGGCATGAACAAGTTGGACGAAGCATGTTTCCATGCTGTATGACTCTATGACCTCTCCTTTTACTAACCCCCAAACCCCAGAGTACACAAGAAAGGCAGTGCTGCATTTAGGATAATGGGGTGGATGTTTTATGGTCCAAGCTATGAAATGGAAAGCTCCAACACCTCATGTATGCTATGGAACTTTGAAAGATGATTGCTAGTTTGCCATCTCAGATTAATGTTTCCAGCCTGTAAATCATTGCTTGTGCCTTACTGCCATTAGTGTAATTCATTTGTAATGTTGAATGTTGTGGTCAAAGAGAGCTTGTGGTCTTTTAGTCAACACAGAAGATCAATGTGTAACATCTGTGTACAGGATGTTGTGACAAATGTCTTTCACCTGTACTGTGTGGATGTCTCCTTAATGGTATTGCCCTTCGAAGGCCCTCACATTGCACAAAAGTGGAGCCCTCCTCCCTCACAGAATGAAACACTTACACCTCCCACTCCAGGTTTGATGGCAGCCATTTCCAGTTCCATTTCCATTGCATATTTGTGATTTGGATGGAAGAAAATAGTGGTCACTCTTCAAAGAGTGAGTCACACACTCAACGTCTCAGTCTAGGTGACCTCTCCAAATCTTCAGAATCCCTTCTTCCCTGTCCAAATGTAATCTTCCTCAAGTTCCCAACCAAACCATTTATTTAGCTATTCATGTCTTCCATTTTTATCCCTGAGTCCCAGGCATACAGCATAGTCTTGCCAAACATTGTTATGTTCCATACCCTCATTGAAGCCAGGGTGGTGCTGACTGTTGTCAATCCCTGCCTACCACAGTACCTCTTTCATTCCATTGCTCTTTTGTCTCTCCCTCTTATATGTTGACCTGTTTCCCCTCCTCTTCACAATATTATCCCCTCTGTATCCCAGCATGCTACCTTCAATCCACACATCACATCACATCAGTGACCCCTTGACTTTCAAAAACTGCCTTTGACTTACCTGGGACCACCTGATGGATGGCTGTCTCCCTTAACCTGACTGAGGGTATTCCCCTTAGACTTTGAGACATGGCCATTTGGTTGAAACACATGCAGTGTGTTTGTGGTGTACGTTGCTGCCATATGATGCACTTGTAACATTGTACTCCTAATCCTGTTGCAACATGAACCATCCCTTGACTGATCACGGAACCATGGTTTTACATCTGATTAAACATCAACATAAATGCCCAAAGGCATTGTACTCATATATGTGAGGAATAAGATAATGATCAGGGAGAAGTTAGGGCCGATCAGGGATAGCGGAGGGAACTTGTGCGTGGAGTCTGAGCAGATAGGGGAAGCCCTAAGTGAGTTTTTTTGCTTCGGTTTTCACCAAGGAAAGGGACCTTGTTTGAATGAAAACTTTGAGGAGCTGGGATACAGTCTTGACCAGATCAAGATTGATGAAGTTGACGTGCCTGACATTTTGGAAAAATTAAGATTGTTAAGTCCCCTGGGCCAGACCAGATTTATCCCAGGCTGCTCTGGGAAGTGAGAAAGAAGGTTGCTAAGCCGCTGGCGAGGATATTTGCCTCCTCACTCTCCACGGAGTTGTACCGGATGTTTGGAAGGAGGCGAATATTGTTCCTCTTTTCAAGAAGGGTAATAAGGAAATCCCTGACAATTACAGACCAGTCAGTCTCACATCTGTGGTCAGCAAAGTTGTGGAAAGAATTCTGAGGGATAGGATTTATGACTATTTGGCAAAGCATAGTGTGATTAAAGGCAGTCAGCGTGGCTTTGTGAGGGGCAGGTCATGCCTCACAAATCTTATTGAGTTCTTTGAGGAGGTGACAAGACAGGTCGATGAAGGTCGAGCAGTGGATGTGCTGTATCTGGACTTTAGCAAGGCATTTGATAAGGTTCCCCAAGCTAGGCTCATTCATAAAGTCAGGAAGAATGGGATACAGGGAGATTTGGCAATCTGGATTCAGAATTGGCTGGCTGACAGAAGGCAGAGAGTGGTTGTAGATGGATTCTATCTGGAGGTCAGTGTTGAGTGGGGTCCTGCAGGGCTCTGTTCTTGGGCCTCTGCTCTTTGTAGTTTTTATAAATGACTTGGATGAGGAGGTTGAGGGTTGGGTTAGTAAATTTACAGATGACACAAAGGTTGGAGGTGCCATCGATAGTACAGAGGGCTACTGCAGACTGCAGCGTGACATAGACAGGATGCAGAGCTGGGCTGAGAAATGATAGATGGAGTTCAACCTGGATAAATGCGAAGTGATGCATTTTGGAAGATGGAACTCAAATGCTGAATATAGGATTAAAGACAGGATTCTTGGCAGAGTGGAGGAACAGAGGGATCTGGGTGTTCAAGTACATAGATCCCTCAAAATTGCCACCCAAGTGAATAGGGTTATTAAGAAAGCATATGGTGATTTGGTTTTCATTAACAGGGGAATCGAGTTTAAGAGCTTCGAGGTTTTGCTATGGCTGTACAAGTCCCTGGTGAGACCACACTAGGATGCTGCCTAGACTGGAGGGATTGCCTTATGAAGAAAGGTTGAATAAGCTTGGACTTTTCTCTCTGGAGAGAAGGAGGAAGAGAGGAGACCTGATCAAGGTATACAAGATAATGAGTGGAATCGATAGAATCAATAGCCAGAGACTTTTCCCCAGGGCAGGATTGTCTGGTACGAGGAGTCATAGTTTTAAGATATTAGGAGAAAGGTATAGAGGAGACATCAGAGGTAGGTTCTTTACGCATAGAGTTGTGAATGCATGGAATGCGTTGCCAGCTGTAGTGGTAGAAGTAGAGCCATTAGGACATTTAAGCGACTGCTGGACATGCACATGGATAGCAATGAGTTGAGGGGTGCATAGGTTAAGTTATTATATTTTACATTAGGATTAAACCTTGGCACTACATTGTGGGCCAAAGGGCCTGTTCTGTGCTGTACTTTTCTATGTTCTATGTATGTAAGCCAGATGTTGGGCTCTAGATGAGGAGAGGCAAGTACAAAAGGCAAAGCAATGGGAGGATGCTGAGGGCCTCCATTTAGGCAAAAAAGTGAAAGGATAGTAAGAGAACAAGGCAGAACCCTTGAAATGCATCCTGATCTAGTCCTATGAGGTGCATACTTGTCCCTTTGTGCAAAGTACCCTGGAAGCAGTATACAATGAAACGTGTTGGTCTGTTGTGTTGCATTGGTAACATCCCTACCTCTGAACCAAGAGGCCCAGTTCCAAGTCCCACCTGCTCCAGAGGTGGGTAGTAACATCTCTGATTGTTTTGATTTGAAAATATGTACCATGAAAGGTTTTGGCGCAGACCAAAAATGTAGCATTGAAATGGCAAACTGCATTAAAAGGGAGTTGGAGATATGTCATGGTAAGGCAGTGCAAAGCCAAGCTATGTGGAATGGATTAAGAGAAGTTGCTGCCAACGGTGATGATGATGACTGCTGCTCAACATGAGGGGCCTGAGGAGCAATCGGCCAGATGGAGTTGCTAGGTTTCCACTCTGACATTCTTGTCGAGAATTGTTGCTTTCTAGTTTCCATCTGCTGGGTGGGAGAATAGGAAATTACATATCAATGAGGTGAGATGAGGTAACAATGGCATGTAAATAAGCTTCCCACCACTCACTAGCCCTTCTCACCATTGAAAGCTTGATTACAGAATCGACCTTTTCTTTATCTTGATGCCAATGCCAGTATCATTCCCAGCTAGGAAGACTCTACTCACAGTGTTCTATCATTTCCATGAAATTTTGAAAACTTTACCATTTCTTATACTGGCCCTTCCTGTCTTCACAGTTTATAAGGCTGACTGAGCCTTACAAACCTTGCAGGGTTGTAGTTACAAAATGTTAAGGGGCATTCTGTAAAGTATGTGTTCTAAATCTTTCTCACTTCAAATATTTTTGGATGTTGGAAGAGGAAAATCAGCAATTTATTGTTAAATATTAAAAATGTTGGCACACATAGCCCATCTTACAGTGAAGCACATTAAAGCCTCTTTCCCATCATTGCTGTATTCCAAGAAAATAATTGTCTGAAAACAGGGACTAATCTAATCTCCAATGTTTTTTTCAATGCTATAACGGAAACTGTTTTCAGTTGGTTGGAAAGATCCATATCATAAAAATTTTGACTTGGCTATAATTCTGTACCGGTTTTATGGGGCTGCCATTTATTTATCCTCAATATAAAGATTAGAGTCCTACTTTTTTCTATGGTCCTAAGTTCCTCTTGATGCAGACCTACTTCCATCAAAGCAAATTTCATCAACATTTTCTTGTATTCAACAGAACAGTAACTCATTCAATTATTGTTGAGACTGTGAATTGATGGAAATGTATTGTTGTGTAATACTGGTTGGACTGAAATCATTTTAATCAGAATACTTTGCTAGCTAGAAAAGTTATAGAACAAAATATTTGCTTTTATTATAGAATTGACAACAGATAACCAGTGTCTTGTAAAGTTGTGCAAAAAATTCCACCTCCACAAGCTTTATTAGAATACGTCATTGCGTTATATAGTGCAGATTAAATATTAGATACAATATCGAACAGGTGGCAGATCTAGGATTTCCTGTTGATCTTACTGCGCTGTGCTGTTAATGTTAGATAAGTTGAAATTATTAGGTTTTTAATGTTGTTCTGCAAACAATAGCATGATCCTCAATGTCACATTAATATCAGTGGCAAGATTTTCAAAATGATAGAGACTGGAAATGGGAAGCTATGACTTCCTCGGGCATAGTCGGTAAGTGACAAAAAAACAATGGGATATATTACACTATTCTCAATGAATATAACTGAATCAACATAGAGTAGCAATAAAGTAAATTATGTGTAGCGGGAACAGATCGATTGTGACAATTTGGAGTAATGCCAGTAAACCACTTGCAAGTTCAGACTTCTGTCATCTCGAAATACAAAAATGATTTAACAGCTATTTCTATAATTATGATTTTTTTTCAAAAAACATGTTGTCTAATGTAGGTAAGAGAAAATAGATGTTGCAGGAAGCAAACACTGAGGACAAGAGTGGTGGTGCACATCAATGTCTAATTCTTATGCTTCAAGAGGATGCGAATGTTGCTGACTGGACAAGAATTTACTGCCAATCCCTAATTACTGAATGGAAGGTGCTGGTTAGCCACCACAGACCTTGGGGTGAAGACATACCCACAGTGCTGTTAATGAAGGGAGTTCCAGGATTTTGATCCAGTGACAGTGAATGGGACTATGATATATTTCCAAGTCAGGGTGGTCTGCAGCTTGGAGGGGAACTTGCAGGTGATAGTGTTCCCATGTATCTGCTGTCCCTATCCTTCTAAGCGGTAATCAAAATGTTAAGGGGCATTCTGTAAAGTATGTGTTCTAAATCTTTCTCACTTCAAATATTTTTGGATGTTGGAAGAGGAAAATCAGCAATTTATTGTTAAATATTAAAAATGTTGGCACACATCGCCCATCTTACAGTGAAGCACATTAAAGCCTCATTCCCAACATTGCTGTATTCCAAGAAAATAATTATCTGAAAACAGGGACTAATTTAATCTCCAATGTTTTTTTCAATGCTATAATGGAAACTGTTTTCAGGTAGTTGGAAAGATCCATATCATAAAAATTTTGACTTGGCTATAATTCTGTACCGGTTTTATGGGGCTGCCATTTATTTATCCTCAATACAAAGATTAGAGTTCTACCTTTTTCTATGGTCCTAAGTTCCTCTTGTGTTATACATGATGCAGACCACAGCTCGGTGAACAAATCACAATGACAGATTTAAGGCTGCTATCAGATGCTGAGATGATTTGGGAGATGCAGTTTAAATAAATAATTCTATTTCCTTCTCTCTCCAGAATGAATCCTCAGTAATATTATACTCAGCAAGATCCAAACCTCAAACATGGGATTGGAAGGTACTGTCAAGGAAGCCTGAGTGATATGCTGTAGGAGTAGTTTTAACACAGCACACTCAGTGCAGCCACTGAGCAAAATCAAATTGGGGGAAATTGTCCTGGATGATGTCGATCTCCTTCAGTGTTGTTAAAGCTGTATTGATCCAGGCAAGTGGAGGCTATTCTGCCACACTCCTGACTTTTGCTTTGCAGATGGTAAACAGGCTTTTGGGAGTCAAGAGGTAAGTTGTTTGTTGCAGAATTCCCCGCCTGTGATCTGCTCTTGTAGCTGCAATATTTATCTGGCTGGTCCAATTTATTTTCTGGTCAGTGATACCCTAAGAAAATTGAGGGGTTCAGTGATGGTTTTGTGATTGAACGTTGAAGGGACAGGGTTAGATTTACACTTGTTCGGCTTGTGTGGAATGATTCAGTCCATGCCTGAGTGATGCCCAGGTCTTACTGGATACAAGCAAGAATTTCTTCATTATCTGAGAAGTTACAAATGGTATCAAACAGTGTTCACCATCAGCAAGCATCTTTACTTTTGATTTTATGATGAAGTGAAGTTTGTTTATGAAGCAGCTGAAGATGGTTGGGTCTAAAACAGTACGTTGAGGATATCTTACAATGATGCTGCTGAGGCCAAGTTAATTAACCTCTAACAAGCCCAACTATCTTCATTTGTGCTAGGAATGAATCCCCTAATTTAAAGGGACTCACAGACGTCACACTGTCAAAATCAGAATCTAAGTCTTCAACCCAGAGACCTCCCAGTCTTCTAATTCCATACAGAACACATGTGGGAGAACAGTGAAGCCTCCAGACAGCCTGAATTTGTAAAGTCAGAGACTTGGGGGAAGATGGATTAGTGATTAATGTTACTCAAATGTTTAAATGAGAACAGAAATGTCTTGGAAAGGAAGTTTGTGTAAGGGTGTGAGAGTCTGAAAGCGTTAATACTGAAGAGAGCCCAAATATCCATTATCATGATATCATATGGATTTGATGGAAGAGCAGCTTAGCACCTGGAAGGAGTAAAACCAACCATCCAAGTTTTCTCATGGTGTCTATCATATCAGTGCCACCTTGTACTTATTTGATGAAATGCAATAAAGTACATCTTGTTTAAGAATGTTCTCATTTGACAGCCACGTGGTTTTCCTCTCCGATGCCAGGGTCAGCAGGCAGCTCCCATAGATCCCTACCCTATGGGATGGTGGCAGTAAATCTATCTCGTGGTCAACTACATTATGAACGGTTAATATGACATGATGATCTGCAGTGAAGATTGCTCACACAACAATATCCATCAGGAAAACAAACACTACTGCAATTTCAGTCCAGAGCCCAATCCTATTTTCTGTTCCTTCCTCACCTTTCAAGATATCTCTACACCCTTACTGCAGGAGAATGGAATCTCACCAGCTGTTGTAGTTGTAACGTTGTTGTGGAATTGACTAGTGCGCATTGTCTTCAGTTCCTGAGTCTCAGTTTGAATCCAGTTAATAAGATGAATGCTCCTCTTTCCCTCCCTGGCTATATTGAAAATGAAATCTGGTACACACTTACAGCAAAATATGGGCAATGCTTATCCAATAATTAGCAGTATATTGGCAGTTTCATGAGATAAAAACCCTGTGAAGTGTCATGTTGGCTGTGTGAGACAGGAATGCTCAACTAGCCAATGGTTCTTTTGACTGTCAGTATGTTCCTTAGCCTGAATAACAAAGAACATGTTGTTCAACCAGGTTTAAGTATGAAGTGAAGGTACAGGCCATACAAAATTAGGAATTAGCACAATGAAGTTAGATAAAATGATCGTATCAGTGACGTTTTCATCTTCAATGTACAATATGTGATCTGCAATGAAGCATGAAACACATAATAGCACAGAAAGTAGAGAAGGTCTCTCAGAAGCTTAACCTGTCAGTCTACTTTTGTCCCTGGGTTTAACAGAAGTTAAGCCATGCACAAATCCCCTAGCTGTTAAACCTTTAAGTTTCAGATGGGGACATTCTCTTGAAGTTGCAGAATACAGTGCCTGTATCTTTTGCTGTATTCACCAAAGAAGAAATAAGCAATAAAAAGAAAAAGATTAAAAGACTATTGAAATGGAGGATAGAACGTAGTAGGAAAAGATACTATAAAGGGGGTCATATATATAGGAACAGGAGTAGAACATTCAGCTCTTGGAAGCAATCTTAGCATTTAGTTGGGTTGTGACTCTGCAACATCTTAATTCCATTCACCTGCCTTGGTTCTGTCTCCCTTAATATCAGGTACAGTAACACAATGTTATAAAGCAGGATTAGTCATCCAGAGGCTGGATTAATGATCAGAGACCTGAGCAATATTCTTCCTTATGGCTGCTTTGGTGGGGGGCGGGGAGGGCGTTTAATCAATCGCCTCTGTCCAATTAAGTCTATGGCCGGAAGGCTCATAGGTGACCTCCCACACTGCCACAAAGTAAAGCCCTCTTAGGAATCTCATCCTGTCATCCTGCACATTACCACAATGCCAGACGGGGTCTCATCAGGCAAAAAGGCCATACAGCAAATCCTTCAGTCTTGCCAGTTTGTTCTCGGAGGGCTCCCTCATGCAAAGGCACTCAATGCCTGATTGAGGCACCTGGCATCAGGAAAGAGATAACTGTTGAGAACCACTCGATATCCCCTTTTAAAACTGGGGAAGATATAGTGAGAGTGAAAACTGCAATGCAAATGAGAGCCTGCATTTGTTGACCTCATTCACATCAATACTGGTACTGCTGTCACTGTGTGCGCACAGGGAACATGAAAACACTGCTTACCCAAATATGTCAGGTCCAGGCCAACTGCAACAATTTTTGTTGCAGGATTGCTAAAGCTATAAATGAGAATAAATACAGTCTCGGAGCAGAATGCAGTGACTCGTCTAGTGTGGATGGTAGGGTACCCCTCTGGGTTGACTTGTTAATCGAGGGTGATGGAGGGAAGGTTGAAGTTATGGAAAGTAGGATTAGGGTGATAGAGGGAGGGTGAGGGTGATGGCTTGAAGCTTCCACGATCCTCAGATTTGGAAGGTGGAGTGTGCTGACAGCAGCATCCTCTCTGATGGACAGAATGGTACCACTGGGTCACAGGGAGTGGATTCCTGTGTATTGCAGTTTGAAGATGGCATCCATACCTTTAACTACCATGAGCTGCAGTGGGATATGGTTGCTGGACAATTGGCTGCTTCTCTTAACTGTGAATAGGTAATTGATAGTGTGATTCAGTGAGGCCACATTTGCACCCCCTTCAAGCGGTATGCCACCAACTTCTGGTACCAACATGAACATGGTGAGCCAGAGATTTCAAGTGTAAGCAATCCGTTCTCTCTCTCAGCTCAATGTAAGAAACCACATACTTCTCATTTATGGGTCTATAAACTGAAATTAAAATTGGACTGCTATCACTGAAACATTAGGAGAGTTTTGCAACTTGAAAAGCAAGTGCTGCATATTGTTGAGCTATTCAATTCAATGTGGCTTTTTGGATGCAGTAAAAGAGAGAGACTTTGAGACTGAGCAGCACTAAGTTAAGGATTCGGCCTGACAATGGCCCTCCAATTACTGCATTATATCAAAAAGTTTAAACTGCCAAGAGCAGCAAAGGAAAGGAAACATTCAGAGCCTGCAAATAGAAAGCTTCCATCTCTCCCATTCTCCCTATCTCTGTGTAGGGAAACAACAGAGAGCGTATGCAAGTTTAAAGGAAAGAATCCTAAAA
Source organism: Chiloscyllium plagiosum (assembly GCF_037043375.1). Classification (NCBI taxonomy): domain Eukaryota; kingdom Metazoa; phylum Chordata; class Chondrichthyes; order Orectolobiformes; family Hemiscylliidae; genus Chiloscyllium; species Chiloscyllium plagiosum. Next base: position 64,361,986 of record NW_028270158.1, on the reverse strand, counting down.
CAAGAAGAGACCACCTAATCAACTACTGAATCAACAAACAACCATCACCTACACAGAACAGCATAACAACATTGCTAAAATCACAAAGACTGTGAAAACATGAAATTCTTCCTTGTAGTCTGGACTTCAAATCTTTAAAATTTTGTTGATTCTGCCTATTCTCTTTTTCCACCCATAGCATATGCTTTAAACTATCGATCTTTTGTCTGTCTTCACAGAATCACAGTATCATTATGGTGCAGAAGGAGAGCATTCAGTTTACTGTACCAGCACTGGCTTTATTCCTTAGTGCCAATCTCCTGCCTTTTCCACATATCCCTGCACACCATTATTATCCATGAACCATCTATTGCAATCTTGACAATGCCTCCATTGAACCTGCCCCCACCATACTTCCAGGCTGTACATTCCATACTCTAACTGTTTGCAGTGTGAAAAAGCATGTCTTTCCCTCACATCACCTTTGCTTCATTTGCACATCACTTTAAACTTAATTAGGACTGAGTGTCTGTTTGTATCTGTGTGAGCGTATTTGGAGTTTTGAAGGGATATAGTTTTTTTTACATAAATAGAAATCCTTTATTTTCACAGATCTTGTTAGATTTAAATATAGCACAATAAATAGTTGTTTTCCTGTTCCTGACAAAACATACTGTGAACTGCTTTGGTCCTGCACAGCAGTCAGGCAGGTAAATTAGTCATTTGAGTGATTTCAATGAGATTTTATATATTTATACATTTTGTGACAGATTGTGCAATAGTGTGTGATTATTGGCGCACTCTACCCATTAAATTGTGACATCAGGGAGCTAATGAAATTTTTGGTCTAAATTTTATTCTCTACTATGCCACTCTCTTCACCATCCACTCCACCAGCTTACCCAGGATTCTGTAGTCACCATAGATTCGATTCACATGTTCCAATGAGCAATACCACATTCCTCTTCCAAAAGCCATTGCCTATATGCATGCAACTCTTTAGACACTGCTTTTGCCAGTGCTCTTCATGGTAATGTAACACAAGTCATTGAGTGAGGCAAGAGAGGATATAGCAGAGGTACTTGCAAAAATGTTCAAATCCTCTTTGGCCACAAGAGAGGTGCCGGAGAACTGAAGGACAGCCCATGTGATATTGTTATTCAAAAAGAGAGCAAGGGATAAACCAGGAAACCGCAGGTTGGTCAGTCTAACCTCAATGGTGGGGAAACTATTGGAAACAATTCTGGGGGACAGAATTAATCTGCTCTTGGAGAGGCAGGGATTAATCAAGAACAGTCAGCATGGTTTTGTTAAGGAGAGGTCATGCTTGACCAACTTGACTGAATTTTTTAAAGAGATGGCCAAGTGTAGATGTGGGCAGTGCTTTTGATATTGTCTAGTTGGACTTCAGCAAGAATTTGATAAGGTCCCACATTGGGACACTTATAGCAAAGGTAAGAGTCCATGGCTGAGTGTCAAGTGAGGGGTAATTTCTCACTGGAAGGTATTGTACTATGGGGTCCCACAGGGGTCCATGCTGTTTGTGGTCTATAGAACATAGAAAAGTACAGCACAGGAACAAGCTCCATCATCCACTATACGTGGGCCGACAATATTGCCATTTCTAAACAAACCCATTTGCTTGTATATGGCCCATATCCCTCTATTCCCTGCCTGTTCAATGTCTGTCTAAAAGCCTCTTAACCTTTGCTATCATATCTGCTTCTAGCACCTCCTCTGGCAGCATGTTCCAGGCACTGACCACCCTCTGTGTAAAAAACTTTCCTCTCCTTTAAATACCTCCTCTAAACCCACCTTAAATTGATACCCCCAAGTATTGAACATATACCGGAGAGAAAAAGATTCTGACTATCCAACCTAGCCATGCCTTAATTTTATATACTTCCATCAGCCTCTGATGCTCTAGCAAAAACAATTCAAGTTAGTCCATCGTCTCCTTGTAGTGAATACGCTCCAATCTGGGTAATATCCTGGTAGGTCTATTTTGCACTGTCTCTGAAGCCTTCACATCTTCCCTATAGCGTGGTGACCAGAACTGCTCACAATATAGGAATGATTTAGATGACTTGATCAGTTATTTGGGGTGGGGTGGGGGGAGGGAATAAATAGTGAGAACTATTACAGCAGATATCGACGGGCTGGTCAGATGGCAAATGGAATTCAATCCGGATACGTGAGAGGGGATGCACTTGGGCAGGACACAACAAGTCAGGGGGATACATGATGAACAGTAGGACCCTAGATCAGAGGGATCTTCGTGTGCTTGTCCAGCGGTCACTTAAAGTGTCAGGGCAGTTGGATAAAGTGGTTAGGAAGGCACATGGGATATTTGCCTTTGTTATTGGAGGCATAGAGTTTAAGAGCAGGGAGGTGATGCTGGAACAGTATAAAACATTGGTTACTGCGTACAGGTCTGGAATCCACATTATAGGAGGGGTCTGATTACACTGGAAAGGTGATTTACCAGAATGTTGCCTGGGCTGGAGAGTTTCAGTTATGAAGTTATGAGTGTTGCTGAACAAAAAGACCCAGGGGTACAGGTGCATAATTCCTTGAAAGTGAAGTTGCAGGTAGATAGCGAAATGAAGAAGGCATTTAGCACACTTGCCTTCATTGGTCAGAACACTGGACACAGGAGTTGAGATGCCATATTGCAGCTGTACAGGACATTGGTGGGGCCACCTTTAGAATACTATACACAATTCTGGCCACCTTCCTGTAGGAAGGATATTGTTAAACTTGAAGGGGTGCCGAAAAGATTTATAGGATGTTGCTAGGTTTGGAGGGTTTGAGTTATAGGGAAAGGCCGAATAGGCTAGGGCTCTTTTCCCTGGAGTGTTGGAGGCTGAGGGATAATCTTATAGGTGTTTATAAAATCATGAGGGGCATGGATAGAGTGAATAGCAAATGTCTTTTCCCTGAGGTGGGAGAGTCCAAAACTAGAGGGCATAGGTTTAAGGTGAGAGGGGAAAAATTTAAAGGGGACCTAAAGGGCAACTTTTTCACACAGTGGGTGATGCATCTATGGATTGAGCTGCCAGAGGAAGTGGTGGAGGCTGGTACAATTACAACATTTAAAAGGCATCTGGAAGGGTACATGAATAGGAAGGGTTTGGAGGGATATGGACTAAATGCTGGTGAATAGAACTAGGACAGTTTGGAATGTCTGGTCGCTGTGGATGAGTTGGACTGAAAGGTCAGTTTCTGTACTGTATGACTCCATGACACTATTCAAGAAAGATTGGACAGACGGGTTGTTTTCCTTCGACCAAAGGAGATTGAGAGGGGAGATAATTGAGATGTATAAAATCATGAAGTGTTTCGATAGGGTGGAAAGGAAGAGATTTTTCCCCTTGTTGGAGGGTCAATATCCAGGGAGGGGCATAGACTGAAGGTAAGGGGAAGGTTTAGTGGAGATGTGAAGGAAAGCCTTCTTACCCAGAGGGTGGTGGGAATTTGGAACTCACTGCCTGTACGGGTGGTAAAGGCAGAAGCCCTCATATCAAAGAAGAAGCATTTAGAAGGCATACAAGTGCAGGAAAATGTGCTTAGAATAGTGATTGTTTTTCACCAGGGCAGACACGATGGTCCGAAGGACCTTTTCCCTTGCTGTAGGTCTCTATGACTCTATGCAGCAGTGAGTTTCACATTCAGTCATGACTCCAACCCAGATTACCAGGTGTACTGCCATCCATGCATGGGATGTAAATCTAATTGGGGGGAAAGGTCACCTTTATGCCCCCAGACCAACGCCACCATTGCAACTCTTCCAGTTTGTCTTCCACAGCCTGCCCTAATTGTTTGACCTCCTGTTTTTCAATGACGCTGCTTTATTGCTGCCTGGAACTCCATCCTGAGGAAGTGGATACCTCGGTGAGTCCATTAAAAATAGAAAGAACTGCGGATGCTACAAATCAGAAACAAAAGGCCTTTGATAAGGTGCCACACGGGAGGCTGCTGAGCAAGGGCCCATGGTGTTCGAGGTGAGCTACTGGTATGGATTGAGGATTGGCTGTCTGACAGGAGGCAGAGAGTTGGGATAAAAGGTTCTTTTTCGGAATGGCAGCCGGTGACAAGCGGTGTCCCGCAGGGTTCAGTGTTGGGGCCGCAGCTGTTCTCATTATATATTAATGATCTGGATGAAGGGACTGGGGGCATTCTAGCGAAGTTTGCCGATGATACAAAGTTAGGTGGACAGGCAGGTAGTACTGAGGAAGTGGGGAGCCTGCAGAAGGATCTAGACAGTTTGGAGGAGTGGTCCAGGAAATGGCTGATGGAATTCAATGTGAGCAAATGCGAGGTCTTGCACTTTGGGAAAAAGAATAGAAGCATGGATTACTTTCTAAACGGTGAGAAAATTCGTAAAGCCAAAGTACAGAGGGATCTGGGAGTGCTAGTTGAGGATTCTCTAAAGGTGAACATGCAGGTTGAGTCCGTGATTAAGAAAGTGATGCAATGTTGTCAATTATCTCAAGAGGGTTGGAATATAAAAGCACTGTTGTGCTACTGAGGCTTTATAAAGCTCTGGTTAGGCCCCATTTGGAGTACTGTGTCCAGTTTTGGTCCCCACACCTCAGGAAGGACATACTGACACTGGAGCGTGTCCAGCGGAGATTCACACGGATGATCACTGGAATGGTAGGTCTAACATATGAGGAACGGCTGAGGATCCTGGGATTGTATTCATTGGAGTTTAGAAGATTAAGGGGAGATCTATTAGAAACTTACAAGATAATACATGGCTTGGAGAGGGTGGATGCTAGGAAATTGTTTCTGTTAGGCGAGGAGACTAGGACCCGTGGACACAGCCTTAGAATTAGAGGGGGTAAATTCAGAACAGAAATGCGGAGACATTTCTTCAGCCAGAGAGTTGTGGGCCTGTGGAATTCATTGCCACAGAGTGCAGTTGAGGCTGGGACGCTAAATGTCTTCAAGGCAGAAATTGATAAATTCTTGATGTCACAAGGAATTAAAGACTACGGGGAGAATGCGGGTAAGTGGAGTTGAAATGCCCATCAGCCATGATTGAATGGCGGAGTGGACTCAATGGGCCGAATGGCCTTACTTCCGCTCCTATGTCTTATGGTCTTATGGGCTAAAAGCAGAAATTGCTGAAAAAGCTCAGCAGGTCAGGCAGTATCTGTGGAGAGAAATCAGAATTAACGTTTCCGGTGAAGTGACCCGTCCTCAGAACTCATGCAGGATTTCTGAGGACGGGTCACTTGATCCGAAACGTTAGCTCTGATTTCTCTCCACAGATACTACCTGACCTGCTGAGCTTTTTCAGCAATTCCTATATTTTGTTTCCTCTGTAATATCATTGGTTATGTCAATTTGCTTCCTGCGGGAAAGTCAGATGTTAATTATCACAGAATGTCCAATTGTTATTCGGGCCTGGAATGGAAGCAGATATTTGAGTAGCTCACTTGCAGTGGATATTACTATACGGGTACTGAGGTTTGCTGAGGGTCACCCAGTATTCCCCTCCTTCACAGCGTGCCACCTGCAATGGCTCATGATGATGGTAGAAATTTCAAGGTTACAATTTAGGGTGGTACTGAAAAACATTTACAGCTCTCATCCTTCTCCTGACATGATGTAGACAGACGACATTATTCTCTTAAAAAAACAGAAATTGCAGGAGAAACTCAGCAGGTCTGGCAGCATCTATGGAGAGAGAAATGGGCAGCACGGTGTCTCAGTGGTTAGCACTGATGCCTCACAGCACCAGGGTCCCAGGTTCGATTCCAGCCTCTGCCAATTGTCTGTGTGGAGTTTGCACATTAGCCCCGTGTCTGCGTGGGTTTCCTCTGGGTGCTCTGGTTTCCTCCCACAGTCCAAAGATGTGCAGGTTAGGTGGATTGGCCATGCTAAATTGCCCATAGTACTAGGTGCATTAGTCAGAGGTCTGGGTGGGTTACTCTTTGGAGGGTCGGTGTGGACTTGTTGGGCCAAAGGGCCTGTTTCAACACTGTAGAGAATCTAATCTAATCAAATAGAGTTGACGTTTGGAGTTCACTGTCTCTGAATGGGTTTCTGTGGCAATTTCTGTTTTTGTTCCAGATTTCCTGCCTGAGCAGTTCTTTGTTACATAACAATATTCTCTACATCCATTCATAGAGTCATAGAGATGTACAGCATGGAAACAGACCCTCAGTCCAACCTGTCCACGCCGACCAGATACCCAACCCAATCTAGTCCCAACTGCCAGCACCTGGCCCATACCCCTCCAAACCCTTCCTATTCATATACCCATCCAAATGCCTCTTAAATGTTGCAATTGTACCAGCCTCCACCACATCCTCTGGCAGCTCATTCCATACATGTACCACCCTCTGCGTGAAAAGGTTGCCCCTCAGGTCTCTTTTATATCTTTCCCCTCTCACCCTAAGCCTCTAGTTCTGAACTCCCCAACCCCAGGGAAAAGACTTTGTCTATTTACCCTACCCGTGCCCCTCATGATTTTATATACCTCTATAAGGTCACCTCTCAGCCTCCGACGCTCCAGGGACAACAGCCCCAGCCTGTTCAGCCTCTCCCTACAGCTCAAATCCTCCAACCCTGGCAACATCCTTGCAAATCTTTTCTGAACCCTTTCAAGTTTCACAACATCTTTCCGATAGGAAGGAGACCAGAATTGCACGCAATATTCCAACAGTGGCCTAACCAATGTTCTGTACAGCCGCAACATACTCTGACCAATAAAGGAAAGCATACCAAACGCCGCCTTCACTATCCTATCTACCTGCGACTCCACTTTCAAAGAGCTATGAACCTGCACTGCAAGGTCTCTTTGTTCAGCAGCATTCCCTAGGACCTTTCCATTAAGTGTATAAGTCCTGCTAAGATTTGCTTTCCCAAAGTGCAGCACCTCGCATTTATCTGAATTAAACTCCATCTGCCACTTCTCAGCCCATTGGCCCATCTGATCAAGATCCCATTGTAATCTAAGGTAACCCTCTTCGCTGTCCACTACACCTCCAATTTTGGTGTCATCCGCAAATTTACTAACTATATCTCTTAAACTCACATCCAAATCATTTACATAAATGATGAAAAGTAGTGGACCCAGCACCGATCCTTGTGACACTCCACTGGCCACAGGCCTCCATTCTGAAAAACAACCCTCCACCATCACCCTCTGTCTTCTACCTTTGAGCCAGTTCTGTATCCAAATGGCTAGTTCTCCTTGTATTCCATGAGATCTAACCTTACTAACCAGTCTCCCCTGGGGAACCTTGTCGAACACCTTACTGAAGTCCACACTGATCACATCTACCACTCTGCCCTCAATCCTCTTTGTTACTTCTTCAAAAGACTCAATCAAGTTTGTGAGACATGATTTCCCACGCACAAAGCCATGTTGACTATCCCTAATCAGTCCTTGCCTTTCCAAATATATGTACATCCTTTCCCTCAGGATTCCCTCCAACAACTTGCCCACCACCAACATCAGGCTCACTGGTCTATAGTTCCCTGGATTGCCCTTACTACCTTTCTTAAACAGTGCCACCACGTTTGCCAACCTCCAGTCTTCTGGCACCTCACCTGTGACTGTCGATGTTACAAATATCTCAGTAAGAGGCCCAGCAATCACTTCTCTAGCTTCCCACAGAGTTCTAGGATACACCTGATCAGGTTCTGGGGATTTATCCATTTTAATGCATTTCAAGACATCCAGCACTTCCTCCTCTGTAATATGAACATCTATTTCCTTACATTCTGTATCTTCCATGTCCTTTTCCACAATAAATACTGATACAAAATACTCATTTAGTATCTCTCCATCTCCTGTGGCTCCACACAAAGGCAGCCTTGCTGATCTTTGAGGGGGCCCATTCTCTCCCTAGTTACCCTTTTGTCTTTAATGTATTTTTAAAAACCCTTTGGATTCTCCTTAACTCTATTTGCCAAAGCTATCTCATGTCCCCTTTTTGCCCTCCTGATTTCCCTCTTTAAGTGTACTCCTACTGCCCTTATACTCTTGTAAGGATTCACTCGATCTATCCTGTATATATTTGACATATGCTTCCTTCTTTTTCTGAACCAAACCCTCAATTCCGTTAGTCATCCAAGATTCCCTATACTTACCAGCCTTTCCTTTCACCCTAACAGGAATATGCTTTCTCTGGACTCTCCTTATCTCATTTTTGAATGCTTCCCATTTTCCAGCTGTCCCTTTACCTGCCAGGTTGATCCCATGAGAAGGAAATTCCTCTGGGACATGTATTTGAGAGCAGGGACGTCCTTTGGTAAATTGTTATCTCCCACGATTCTTGGATTCTTAAAGTGTTTAGCTATTCATGTTTGTTAAATTTGAATCAAACTTAAAATTTCATTTGAATATCATTATGAAGTCAACAAGCTCATTGTGATAAATAGTTGTAGTTTGTTAATAAATACCAATTATTCTGGCAATTCAAAATTTGTTTTCTTTAAATAGAATTGAATAGGTGACTCCAATGACACAGATCAACTATGTAGCTAGGCAATGTGTACATTTAATGTAGTTTAACAGCTTGTCCTGTTCAGGCTTCAAGCATTGAACAGATTGATTGCATTCTAATGTCAGGTAATGTTCATAGTAGGCAACCAATTGGACAACAAAAAACTCAAAAAGTGCTTAATCAAGCACAAGGTATATCCAAGAACACTGCAAGAAGCTAGAGAAGATATTATGGAGGCCCTGGCTGTTAGTTTTGCATCATCGTTAGCCATGGGTGACTGGAGGTTAGTGAATGTTGTGCCATTATTCAAGAAAAATCTGGGAACTACAGACCAGTAAGCTTAACATCTGTGGTAGGTAAGTTACTTAAGAAGATTCTGAGGGATCAGATATACATGCATTTGGAAAGACAGGGTTTGGTTAGGAATAGTCAGCATGGCTTTATGTGTGTGAGATCGTGCCTCACAAGGAAGGTTGATGAGGGCAGGACCATAGACCTAGTCTATATGGATTACAGTAAGGCCTTTGATAAAGTTCCACATGGTAGGCTGCTCTGGAAGGTTAGGTCACATGGAATCCAGGGGGAGCTGGCAAATTGAATACACAATTTACTTGATGGTAGGAAACAGAGGGAAATAGCGGAAGGATGCTTGTCGAATTGGAGGCCTGTGACTAGTGCAGTGCCTCAGGGGTTGGTGCTGGGCCCACTACTGTTTGTTCTCTATATCAATGATTTGGATGAAAATGTATGAGGCATGATTAGTAAGTATGCAAAAATAGGTGGTATCGTGGACAGTGAGGAAGGTTATCAGAAATTGCAGCAGGCCCTTGATAGCTTGGGCAATGGTCCAAGGAATGGCAAATGGAGTTCAATAAGTGTGAGGTCTTGCATTTTAGAACGTCAAATCAAGGCAGGAGTTTCTTGATGAATAGTAGGACCTTAAGGAGTGTAGTAGAACAGAGGGACCTTGGAGTTCAGGTGCACAGGTCTTAGAAAGTGGAGTTGCAAGTAGACAAGGCAGTGAACAAGGCTTTTGACACACTGGCCTTCATCAGTCAGGGCATTAAGTGTAGAAGTTGAGAAGTTATGTTGCAGTTGTACAGGACGTTGATGAGGCTGCACTTGAAGTATCGTGTTCAGTTTTGGTCACCTTGCTGTAGGAAGGATGTTATTAAACTGGAAAGAGTGCAGAAGAAATTTACAAGGATGTTGCCAGGACTCAATGGTTTGAATTATAGGTGGAGGTTGGACAAGTGAGGACATTTTTCTTTAGAGCGTAAGAGAATGAGGGGAGATCTTAAAGAAGTGTTTAAGACCATGAGAGGCATGGATAGGGCGAATGAACTCATTCTTTTTCCCAGGGTTGGGGAATCGAGGGCGAGAGGGCCTCAGTTAAAGGTTAGAGGGGAAAAAATAAAAGGGAACCTGAGGGGCAATTTCTTTTACACAGAGGGTGGTCCGCATATGGAAGGAGCTGCCAATGGAATACATGGATAGGAAAGAATTAGAAAGATATGGGCCAAGTGCAGGGAGATGGGGTTAGCGTGGAGGGACATTTTGGTTGGTATGGACCAGTTTGGTCAAAGGGCCTGTCTCCGTGCTGTAGGACACAATGACATTACGTGGCTACACACTGCTATAGTATGGTTTATATAGTTTAGCCTGCGGTGAATGATATGCTAGATTTATGTGTGACTATTTTAAGTATAAAGAAAATTAACATGTCTGTAATTTGCAACTTCAGCTACTGTAGTTCCCCAATCCCAACAACCCTGAGCTACAACTTGGCCATACTAGTTTGTTAATCATGATATTTAATGTTCCACAATCCTGAATACAAGTGTTCCTACTGAATAGGCTCTCTTGGATCCCCTGGTTAACTGACTCATTTCTCTCTGCAGCCGTAGCTGCTCGTTATATCAGCAACACTGAGAGAACAGAACAGGCAGCAGTTGTCATTGGTCAGTCTTTAGGATATTTTGTATTCCTGTACTCTTTGACCTGTGTCCAGAATTTCCATCAGCCATTCCTTTTCATATTTAAACAAACATATGTCACATAAGACCGTTGACAATGAATTGCTAACCCTGGTTTGGAAGTAAGACCTAACCATTCCTTGAATACAGGCTATAAAGCTCCAAATTCAAACACAAACATCACACACAATATAATCTCTTTCTCTCAGACAGAGAAAAAAAAAAGCACGTTCTGAAGGAAGGAATACAGAAATAAAACAGTTATGACACACTAAATAACATATTGCTTTAAAACTATGCACAAAACTCCACAAGAGGTTAATTCACTTTTAATGATTACAAATATATGCAACTATAGAAGTTGCTGACCCAGTCTGTCTCTCTCTCTCTCACTTAAAAATGGAATAAAGCAATTCTTTCAATACAATATTACAGATTCAGTGCCAGCCTTTTCACAGTTAGTCTTCAGCAAATGTTCGGAACAAATTAATACATGTTGCCTTTTCTAAGACCAATTGCCCATGACACTCAGATCTTCATTTCATCCCAGATATCTTTCCTCTGGTAGGGCTGAGCCTAGGTCTGTCATCAACAAGTTATTCTCTTAGTCCCATTAAAACTGTGGCACCTTTTAACTATTCTGGAAAATGACCATCAAGATCTGCCCTTCTGTCAATTACCCTCTCCATAAGATTAGCTATGCTGCATTTTGGGAAAACAAATCTTAACAGGACTTACACATGTAATGGTAAGGTCCGAGGGAGTGTTGCTGAACAAAGAGACCTTGGAATGCAGGTTCATAGCTCTTTGAAAGTGGAGTCACAGGTAGATAGGATAGTGAAGAAGGCGTTTGTTATGCTTTCCTTTATCGGTCAGAGTATTGAGTACAGGGATTGGGAGGTCATGTTGTGACTGTCCAGGACATTGGTTAGACCACTGTTGGAATATTGCGTGCAATTCTGGTCTCCTTCCTATCGGAAGATGTTGTGAAACTTGAAAGGGTTCAGAAAAGATTTGCAAGGATGTTGCAGGATTAGAGGATTTGAGTTATAGGGAGAAGCCGAACAGGCTGAGGCTGTTTTCCCTGGAGCATCAGGGGCTGAGGGGTGATCTTGTAGAGGTTTATAAAATTATGAGGGGCATGGATAGGATAAATAGACAAAGTCTTTTCCCTGGGTGGGGGAATTCAGAACTAGAGGGCATAGGTTTAGGGTGAGAGGGGAAAGATATAAAAGAGACTTAAGGGGCAACTTTTTACGCAGAGGGTGGTACGTGTATGGAATGAGCTGCCAGAGAAAGTGGTGGAGGCTGGTACAATTACAACATTTAAGAGGCATTTGGATGGGTATATGAATAGGAAGGGTTTGGAGGGATATATGGCAGGTGGGACTAGATTGTGTTGGGCTATCTGGTCGGCATGGATGGGTTGGACCGAAGGGTCTGCTTCCGTGCTGTACATCTCTATGACTCTATTACCAACCCTATTGTCTGTCCTGGATATAGAGCCCTTTTCCAACTGTGCAACCTCCCTCTCTTTTGCTATATCTTACCTTAGAAACTACTAATGCTTCTATAAGATAATGAATGGTCTATCTGAATCTAGTACTCTGACTGTAAAACCCAGTAAATAGCCTTAATATCCTTTGGTCTCTCCTGCTCAGCTTCCCTACATTTCTCTTCAACCATTTCTCATCTGCCATACTCTTTTCCCCTTCACTTGAAACATCCATACAATGTGCCCTCAGGGACTCCTATTCCCTAGCCCACCAACCTGTCTTCTCTGTAGGTCTGTGTAAAGCCATTTCCATTGCACATTTGTGGTTGAGATTATGATGGGGAGGGGGGGGGGGGGGGGGGAAACAGCAATTGAAGACTCAGCATCTTGGTCTAGGTGATTCCCCCACATCTTCAGATTCCCTCACATCTTCAGATTCCCTTCTTCCTTGATCTCTATCTCAACCCTATCTGCTTAGTTCTTCCCCATGTTCTCATCCAAACCATTTATTCAATTGCCCATTCCACCAGTTTGCCCTGGGTCCCTAGTGCACACCAGAGCCATATCAAACATGCAATGCCTTCTTATTGAAGCCAGGCAGTGCTGTTATCAATCCTGCCTCCTGCACCATTTTCCCTGATGTGTTCTAGTGTCTCCCCCACCCTTATAGGTTGTATTACCTCTCTTCACATTTACTATCCCCTCTGCATCCCAGCATTCAGCTTCCAATCCAATAGGGGAGCTCACAACTTTCATACCACGGCAGTGGTCTCTAACAGTCCCTCCATCATTTTCAGTGGTCAGACCCATGGCAGTGACCACAGCCCAGTCCTCTGATTGACTTGAACAGACAGTCCCGAAATCATGAGTGCCTGGTTCCCTGACTGATCTCTGTGAAATTCCCCAAATGACTGAGCATGACTCCCCAGACCGGTTGAACTGAACATACAGGACTGAATGTGGCCACTCCCTGGACTTAAGTGATATAGGTCCCTTGACCCCAAATAGCCAACTGATACAGTATCAGTTGCTGCCCGTAATTTAGTATGCTGGAATCCCCTGCCTGAAGGCTGTCTCCCTTGACCTGACTAAGGACTACTCCCCCTCAACTTTGAGACATAGCCATTTGGCTAAAGCACATTGAGAATTTTTGCTGCATTTGCAGATGGTGCAAGTGTGAGATTGACATAGCACTGTGCGATAGTAACATATGCACCTTTTTCACTAATCACTGCTGCGTAATATGACAAGCTGCTTGGGTCTGTGACCACAGCAAGGTGAGACAGAAATGTTGTGAACTTTTAACGTCTGGTTAAATGGACAAAACTTAGAAAGCAAGGGAAGGTAGAGATGCAGTGAGCATCCGAACAGGCACAAAGTGAGTGAAAGCGAAAAGAGCAAGTGAGTAGCCATGACATACACGCTTTTCCAATCTGAGAGATGGGTGCCTGTCCCAGCACACAATTTATCCTGGCAACAGCATTCCAAATAAAGGTGGTGGAGTTCTCCAAAGTGCAGCACTGACATGCCAATCTATACTGTAAATGGATTAAAGATGTGCTATTAAAGTTTGGTAAGGATGGTACATGCTTGATGCCAAGCTTCATGGCTGGAGGAGTGCAATTCGCCTATTGCCCATGGACACATTGGTGCTGGTGTCCAAGGTTAAGCTCCAGATGAGCTTGTGTCGCCATGTTTCAGATATGAGCTCCATGTTGTGATTTCTCAGCATCCACTTTCCAACCATCTGCTGGTTGGTGTTGGTTCATCTAAAGTGTCCTTAGATCAATAATTAACTTTTCTGTATCACTTCCCAACAGAAAGCATCTGTCTTTGTTCTCTTTTAAAACAAAGCACTGTTCCAATCTCAATTCTTAACTTCAACCAGTCCCTGGCTGGCATAAATGCTTTCCATTGTAAGAGTAATCCCGCTGATACTGTGCACATGTCCAGTGACCATGGTCCCCTGAAAGTGCAAACTGGTTCACATTTGCTGCACATTTGCATAAAGACAGTTGCCATAGCCACACTGGACTATAGGGCTGCTCTCACATTCGAGAGAGATGATTGATGGCATTGTAACCTGAAGGTCCCCACACCTCAGATGAGGGTAGCGATTGAGAAGGAGAGTCCATCAGGTTAACCCCAGCTAGTGCAGGAATTGAATCCACACTGTCAGTAGCACAGACCAGCCAACCAGCCAACTGAACTAACTGACCCCCAACCTACATTATATATATCGACGTGGTTGTGTCTCCTTTTTTGCCAAACAGTTCATTTCTCCTCTAGATCTGAGCAGTTCTGAATTCAGCTTTCATTTCTATGTCATAGAATCCCTACAGTGTGGGAATGCTCAGTTTCATGCTACAGTGTTAAATGACTGTAAGATCGATTGCAAGTCGCTCTAATGGTCTCACAGCTACCAAGGGTCCCAAGCTGAGCGGCACGGTGGCTCAGTGGTTAACCATGCTGCCTCACAGCATCAGGGTCCCAGGTTTGATTCCAGTCTCGGATGACTGTGTGGAGTTTGCACATTCTCCCCGTGTCTGTGTGAGTTTCCTCCAGGTTCTCTGGTTTCCTCCCACAGTCCAAAGATGTGCGGGCCAGGTGAATTGGTCATGCTAAATTGCCCATAGTCTTAGGTACATTAGTCAGAGGGAAATGGATCTGGATGGGTTACTCTTCAGAGGTTCGGTGTGGATTTGTTGGGCTGAAGGGCCTGTTTCCACACTGTAGTGACTCTGGAATCTAGATATCATTTCTTCGCTTTGGCCAAAGGTACACCTCTCATAATTGTGGCAGTGGTCATCAGTAACACTATTTTCTGCTCAGAGCAGTCATCCTTTCCATTGCCTGGTGTCGTGCTTCATCATGAACTGCATCCCAACTTGAGGTTGTCAAGAAGGAGGAGTTGCTTCACATCTTTCTTTGTCATGAACCAGCCAATTGATGCCTGCCTTAATCAGCTGAAGCTATACTGAGGTCCTCTTTTAAGATAGTCTACAATATACTAAAAATGTGCTGTATGCCAAATTTGCAGACAGTGCAAAAATAGAATCATAGAGTCCCTGCAGTGTGGAAACAGGCCATTTGGACCATCGAGTCCACACAGATCCTCTGAACAGCATCCCACCCTAGCTCTGTGACCCTGTATTTCCATAGCTAATCCACCCAGCCCACACACCTTTGGACTGTGGGCAGAAACCAGAGCACCCAGAGGAAATCCACACAGACATGGGGAGAATGTGCAAACTCCCCTCAAACAGTCCCCCGAGGGTGGACTCAAACCCAGGTCCTTGGTGCTTGTGAGGCAGCAGTAGTTATCATTGTGTCACCTCAATGAAACAGAAAGGAACTGTTCATTTTGTCGAAATCCAGAACCAAATCAGGGACCTTTCGATCTTCAGTCTAATGCTCTCCCAACTGAGCTATTTCAGCTAATATTTTTTGTTTTAACCCTTAAAAAGCCTCAGCCAACTTGTCACTTCTACTCCAAGTTCTGTCTGCTGGATATCTATAATTTGGAGATGCTGGTGTTGGACTGGGGTGTACAAAGTTAAAAATCACACAACACCAGGTTATAGTCCAACAGGTTTAATTGGAAGCACACTAGCTTTCGGAGCGACACTCCTTCATCAGGTGATTGTCGCTCCGAAAGCTAGTGTACTTCCAATTAAACCTGTTGGACTATAACCTGGTGTTGTGTGATTTTTAACTTTGGATACCTATAAGGTCTTCTATATATCTGTCTAGTTGTATAATTAACTTCTGTAAACATGTGCACCTACAGGTTTTGTTGTGAAGATCAAAACTGAGATTAACATATTTGTTAAGTAAAGGTACTAAAAGTTGTGAGCCAAGATATGTTAAAATACATCTCATCAATGGTCAAAGTAAATGATGGAAAGAGATCAAAAGAGAAAATCTCTTCCCTCTTCCTATTGCCTTAATATTGTGTCTCATTCCCAGCTTATCCGTCAATATTTTCTGGAAGGAAGCTGTTACATCCCATTAAGTGTTACTGTAAATGGTTTTGAGGTTTGCAAATTATTTTATGGCACCATTTAAAAAAAGCCTTGTCTCCATACAAATCTGCCTAGTGTCATTAACATCGAGATTTTATGACTTAATTATCTAGGAACTTCCATGGTTTGAACTAGCTTTGTTGCAGCCATTTGCAAGTATTCTGTTACACTATAGTGCCACTGACAAAAGGGGAATGGAGAAGAATTTAAAATGTAAATGTTTTCTCCTTCTTAAGCTTAAAACAGTGAGGTATTGTTTGAATTACTCCTTTCTGTTTTTATTTTCATCACTGACAGAGGCCAAGTGTCCAAGTGTGCTGTCCATGGACATATAGAGACGTACAGCACAGAAACATTCCCTTCGGTCCAACCCGTCCATGCCGACCAGATCTCCTAACCCAATCTAGTCCCACCTGCCAGCACCCGGCCCATATCCCTCCAAACCCTTCCTATTCATGTCCCCACCCAGATGCCTTTTAAATGTTGCAATTGTACCAGCCTCCACCACTTCCTCTGGCAGCTCATTTCATACACCTACCATTCCCTGCATGAAAAAGTTGCCCCTTAGGTTTCTTTTATATCTTTCCCCTCTCAACCTAAACCTAAGCCCTCTAGTTCTGGACGCCCTGACCCCAGGGAAAAGACTTTGTCTATTTACCCTATCCATGCCCTTCATGATTTTATAAACCTCTATAAAGTCACCCCTCAGCCTCCGATGCTCCAGGGAAAACAACTCCAGCCTATTCTCTCCCTATAGCTCAAATCCTCCAACCCTGGCAACATCCTTGTAAATCCTTTCTGAACCCTTTCAAGTTTCACAGCATCCGGAACCCTAGTTTTTAGATACCAATTTTTGATATAAACCCACAGCAAACATTTCTAGATAAAACCAATGATAGGGTTATTAATAAACAGCTTTAGTGGAGAGAAATCAGAGTTAATGTTTCAGATCCAATGATCCTTCCTTCAAACAGAATTGCTGCCAGACCTGCTGAGCTTTCCCAGCATTTTCTGTTTTTGTTTGATTTCCAGCATCTGTTGTTCCTTCATTGTTATTTAGTTCAGCAGGTGTTGTTTCTCTTAGAACGGAGAAGACTGACAGAGGATCTGATTGATGTGTATGAAGCTCTGCAGAGCGTAGTAAGGGAGACAGTAAAGGGATCGATAACCGGGGAGCACAGTTTTAAGGACAGAAAGCAAAGTTAAGATTTCAAGACCTGTAACTCTTCAGAACTGTTCTCTCCTCAGATGCTGCCAAACCTGCTGAGTTTCTGCAGCAATTTCTGTTTTCATCTCTCAGCCCTTTGCTTCAGCCTCAGCTGGAAAGTCAATACAATGCAGAGGCTTCCAAAATTCTGAAAATATGATCATGAGATCAGCTTTGGCTATTTTGTGAGTCCAATAACATTGTCAATTGTAAAAATAACCAAAAGTTAAACATGGAAATGTAGAATACAGTTTTCCCTGGGATTTCTCTTCATTCCTTCAGCCATGAGAGAAAACTTCCACATGAAGCAGGAAGCTTTCAAGCTAAAACTTTCAATATAATTGTTGAGCAAACAATTAGATCTACTCTGATACCTTTGGAAAATTTACTGGATGTAGTTCTTACATGATTAATGTGTTGGCGATGCTGACATGATTTAAGAGAAAGAAGCATTTAATGTACACATTTATCTCAATCCATATGTATTGCTTCTAAGGTACAGATGGATGCTTGATGCAATTGATTTAGTGAGCATTTTAACTCTGTTCTGGTAGCAATTAATTTAAAGTGGAATATTTTTTAAAAATGAATTGCTCAATAATCCTTTCCTGTGCAATTTCTGAGAAACAAAAAGATGGATTTCTTGCCAGAGTTTATTTGGTTTGATTTGACTTTTTGTAGTCACATGTATCTAAACTTTTTGCTGTACTTTGTTTTGCAAACAGTACAGGCAGATCATGGCATAAAAGTACATACAGATCCTAGGGTGCAAAGCAAGATTAACATTATTTGAAGTTAGAGAGTCCATTCATCCGTCTAACTATGGCAGGGAAGAAGCTGTTGATGCTTCTGTATCTTCTGTCAGATGGAAGAGATTGTAGGAGAGCATTACCGGGGTGGGAGGGTTCTGTAATTATGTTCACTGGGGCAATGAGAAGTGTAAATGGAGTCCATGGATGGGAGGGTGGCTTCTATGATGGTCTCTGCTGTGCATACCACTTTCTATAGTTTTTTACGGCCCTGGGCAGAGCAGTTGCCGTACCAGACCATTATGCACCCAGATAGTATGCTTTCTATGCTGCATCTGTAAAAGTTGGTGAGGGTCCTTGTGGACATACCATATTTCCAAAGCCACCTGACAAAGAAAAAGTGTTGCTGTGCCTTCTTGACTGTTGTATCTACATGGGAAGTCCAAGACAAATTGCTGGCTATCGTCATTCCTAAGAACTTGACCTTCTCCACCCTCTCAACTCCATTGAGTAGATGGAGGCATGTCCTTCTCCTTTCTTCCTGAGGTCAAAAATCCATGAATCTCAGGGGATTACAGCCTTATAAAATCCTTGACCATAAGAAATAGGAAAGGAGTAGACCATTCAGCCCCTCAACTTACTTCACCATCCAATAGGATCATGGCTGATCTGACACCCTTCATATCTACTTTGCTGCCTTTCCTCTAAAACCTTGGTTCCCCTACTGATCACAAATCTATCTATCTCAGCCTTGTACTCTGTCCCACAGATTTCTATGGCAAGGGATTCCAAAGATTCACAACCCTCTGGGAGAAGAAATTCCTCCTCACCTAGGTCTTAACTGGCACCCCTTCACTCTGAGACAGTGCCCCCCCCCCATCCTAGACTCTCCCATGAGGGGAAACATCGTCTCGGCATTTACCCTGTCAAGTCTCTTAAAAATCTTATATGTTTCAATGAGATCAACTCTCATTCTTCTAAATCCCAAATTGTTAACGTTTGCTCATTAAATAATCCCTCCATACCAGGAATCATCCAAGTGAACACGCTCTGAGCTGCCTCCAATAATTTTTTTTTAAGAATCCCTACAGGGTGGAAACAGGCCCATTGGCCTAACAAGTCCACATTGACCCTCTCAAAGAGTCTCAAACCCATTACACTATATTTACCCCAACTAATGCACCTAACCAACACATCCCTGAACACGATGGGAAATTTAGAACGGCCAATTCCCCTAACGTGCACATCTTTGAATTGTGGGAAGAAACTGCAGCACCCAGAGGAAACCCACTCAGACACGTGGAGAATGTGCAAACTCCACGCAGATAGTCCCCCAAGGATGGAAATCGAATCCGGGTCCCTGGTGCTGTAAGGCAGCAGTACTAACCACTGAGCCACCATGCCACCCATGATAGCTTTCTTTAAATAAGGGGACCAAAACTGCTCGCAGTACTCAAGATGTGGTTTCACCAGTTGTGGTAAGACTTCCCAACTCTCATACTCCAACCCTGGGGCTGAAGAGATATATGGGTGGCATGTTTAGTGAGGTGATCACAATTTAGCTGGAGGGCCTAGATGAAAGGAAGGAATGGGTCACTACCCGGGTAGTCAAGGAGAAACAGGCAGGTAGTGCAGGAGGTCCCTGTGGTCTCAGTCTCAAACCAATTTTCTATTCTACAAGCTGCGAGTATGCTGGTACCTCAGGGACCGCAGACAGCCAAGTTTCCAGTGCCACAAGAGCCTGACTGTACAGGAGGGAAGGAAGGAAAAAGCAGGAGCAATAGTGATGGAGATTCATTAGTTAGAAGAACAGACAGGTGTTTTCTAGGTTGGAGATGTGACTCTGGAATGATGTGTTGCCAAGATCAGGGATGTCACTGACAAACTACAGGGCACCCTAAAGGGGGAAGTGTGATAAGACACAGTTTGTGGCACACATTAGTACCTATGATATAGGCAGAATAGAACATAGAATAGAGAACAAAGTACAATACAGGCCCTTTGGCTCTTGCTGTTTTGCTGCCCTTTTATCGTCCTCTAAGATCAGACTAACCTACATACTCTTCATTGTACTATCTTCCATGTGCCTATCCAAGAGTCACTTAAATGTCTCCAATGTATCTGACTCAACTACCACTGCTGGCAGTGTATTCTACACACCCACCACTCTGAGTAAAGAAACGACTTCTGACATCTCCCCTAAACCTTCCTCCAATCACCTTAAAATTATGCCCTCGTGATAAACATTTCTGCCCTCAGTAAAAGTCTCTGGCTATCCACTTTATGCCTCTCTACATCTTGTACACCTCTATCAAGTTGCTTCTCATCCTTCTTTGCTCCAATGAGAAAAGCCCTAGCTCCCTCAACCTTTCTTCATAAGACATACCCTCCAGTGCAGGCAGCATCCTGGTAAATCTCGTCTGCCCCCTCTCTCAAGCTTCCACATCTTTCCTATAAAGAGGTTACCAGAACTGAACACAATATGCCTTCTTAATCCTATCAACTTGTGTGGCAACTGTGAGGGATCTATGGACATGGATCCCAAGGTCCCTCTGTTCCTCCACGCTGCCAAGAATCCTACCTTTAACCCTGTAATCTGCATTCAAATTCCACCTTCCAAAGTGAATCACTTCACACTTTTCCAGGTTGAACTCCATCTGCCACTTATTAGACCAGTTCTGCATCCTGTTAATGTCCTGTTGCAAACTACAACAGCCCTCCACACTACCCACGACTCCACCAACCTTCATGTCATCGGCAAACTTACTAACCCATCCTTCCACTTCCTCATCCAAGTCATTTATAAATATCACAAAGAGCACAGGTCCCAGAACAAACCCCTGCGGAACACCACTGGTCACCAAGCTCCAGGCTGAAAACTCCACCACCCTCTGTCTTCTATTGGACAGCCAATTCTGTATCCAGACAGTCAGATTTCCCTGTATCCCATGCCTCCTTCCTTTCTGAATGAGCCTACCATGCGGTATCTTATCAAACGCCTTGATGAAATCCATGTACACCACATCCACTGCTCTGCCTTCATTACAACCTCAAATAATTCAATAAGATTTGTGAGAAATGACCTGCCTCTCACAAAGCCATGCTATCTCTAATCAAACTATAGTTTTCCAAGTACCATAAATCTTCTCTTTCAGAATCCTCTCCAATATTTTGCCCACCACTGACATAAGACTGACTGGTCTATAATTCCCAGGATTATCTCTATTCCCTTTCTTGAACAAGGGATAACATTTGCCTCCCTTCAATCATCTGGCACTACTCCAGTGGACAGTGAGGATGCAAAGATCATCGCCAAAGGCGCAGTAACCTCTTCCCTCGCTTCCTGTAGTAACCTAGGGTATATCTCGTCTGGCCCAGGGGATTGATTTATCCTTATGTTTTTCAAAATTTTCAGTACAACCTTCTTCCTAACATCAACCTGTTCTAGAACATCAGTCTGTTTCATGCTGTCCTGAAAAACATCAAGGTTCCCCTCAGCAGTGAATATTGAAGCAAAGCAAAATATTCAATAAGGTCTTGCATCAATATTTCAGGGAGTTAGGCAATAGACTAAGCTGCCTCAAAGGTAGCAATCTCAGGATTACGCCCAGTGCAAGTGTGAGTACAGAGAGAGGAGAAAAGAGCAGATGAACGTATGGCTCAAGAGTTGGTGCAGGAGGAAGGGTTTTAGACTCCCGGATCTCAGGAACCATTTCTGAAGAAAGTGGGACCTACACAAGTGGGACAGTCTGTACCTGAATCAGAATGGCACTAACATCCTTGCAGGATGGTTTGCTGTTGCCTTGACAGGGGCAGGGGACATAGTTTGTTCATTCAATAGTGACACACGTACCTTAGAAAAGGAACCAAGGCAGCATGGATTTAGATATGTGGTGTCCCTAGGGACTAAGGCTGATCGCCTCTACTTTAATGACAGGAGTATTTGAAGTAAGACGGGTGAGTTACAGTGTAGATTGACATATGGAACTGCAATTTGTTGCCATCACAGAGACATGGTTGAGGGAGGAACAGGACTGGCAACACTCCGGGATCTATAATCTTCAAGTAGTTCAGGAGAGGGTGTAATAGTGGAAGTGGTGTCACATTATTAATGAGTCAGTTTCTGCAAAAAGGAGGGATGATATCTTGGTAAGATGATCAAATGAGACTTTGTGGGTAGAACTAAACATGGGGTATCCTGGATATGAGTGAAGAGAAAGCAGAGTAACATTTCAAGTTCAGTGACCCTTTTCCAGAACCATTTTTAAGACAGCTTACTAGGTTCAAAACATTAGCTCTGCTTTTTCTCCCACAGATGCTGCTAGAACTGCTGAGTTTCCCAGCAATTTCTGTTACTGTTTCAGATTTCCAGCTTCTGAAATTCTTTGTTTTACCTTATTTCAATAACTCCTGTAGAAATCAGCAGTTATGACAGTGCATCACTTTCTAAGTACTGCATTTAAATGTCAATATATATACATGATTTGCTCCAGAGTGTGGCTGAACCTACAAACATTGATCTTGGAACAAAATAATACAATTAGAGACAAGCAGCTGACACTATAATGAAGAATATGGTGGCACAGTGGTTAAGCACTGCTGCCTCACAGCTCCAGGCACCCAGGTTTGATTCCAGCCTGAGTCAGTCTGGAGTTTGCATTTTATCAATATGTCTGCATGGGTTTCCTCTGGGTGCTCCAGTTTCCTTCCACAGTCCAGAGATGTGCAGGTTAAGGATTGGCCAAGGTAAACTGCCCTATTGTGTCCAGGGATATGTAGGCTAGGTGCGTTAGCCATAGTAAATTCAGGATTACACAGAGATAGGGTAGGGGGTGGGGCTCACTCAAGGAGCCGAATGGCCTCTTTACACACCACGGGATGTGTGATTATAAGAACACAATACGGTCTGAATGCTTCTGGAAAAAAGGTGTTTTAACAACTCAATCTAATGTAATGCACAAATTAAACCAAAACCTCACTGAATAAAGAGATATTCTAAAACCTCCAGAATTTTAAAATATTTTTTGGACTTTCACTTCAATTGCTCATTAAACACTTCCAATATGAAAATGCACACTCCACATTCCTTGTCACAATGTTGTTTCCATGGTATCATTATCACTTATTGAGCATGGGGAAAGCTTGGCTTAGAATTCTATTTATTGCCACTTCATCAAACACCTTTCCACATGTTCCACGTCAAACATATTGCTGTTATGAAACCTCTCTCTTACCTCACAAAAAAACCCCTCAAATTTACCTACAACGTATCTTGGACAAATCCACTTCCCTTAATTCATCTCGTCCAAGTGGTCCCAGATTATCATCTTCCCCACCACTAAAGTTAAACTAAGAAATTGTTGAGCTTGTCCTCACAGACTTTCTAAATAAAATTGTAATATTTGCAAATCAACAGTCCTGATTCACCAATCTTATACCCATGGAGAATTAAAAGGCATGATCAATACCTCCTCAATTTCCCTGCTGTCCCATATCCTCTGATCAGTCTTCTGGTAAAATTTAACATTCAACTTTTCCAAAATATTGTGAATCCTGGATATCTGAGATAAAAGGCAAAGTTAAAAATCACACAACAACAAGTTATAGTCCAACACGTTTAATTGGAAGCACTAGCTTTCAGAGTGCTGCTCCTTCATCAGGTGGTTGTGGAGCAGGACCATAAGACACAGAATTTACAGCAAAAGATTATGCAACTGAAATGATATACTGAACAAACCTAGATTGTTATTAAGTCTTTTATCTTTTAGAATGGGTTGCAGGTTTCAGTTCATTAATATGTAAATCCCAGAATTTTTTGCAATAACTTTAAAAAAAAAGTAACATCTCAGCTCAGACAATACATGTCTGTCTGGACTCCAATCTTGAGTAAGATTGGTTCTAGTTCCAAAGTGGAATTTATGAAATACTAAATAGATTGACTGCCTGCAGCATGTGCATTTTTAAGCAAAATGGAATGTATCTGGAAATATAACTCTGCAAGTACAAATTCACCCCAGTACAACACCAGCTCCTCCACATCAGAGATAAAAGCAGAAAAGGGAAGCAGAGAATATTCAGAATGTTTATAGAGAGAGAAATAGAGTTAGCATTTCAGATCATCATCTTTAACTTGAACTGAAAAAAATATAAATTTACACGTAAGATGCGCTTTGCATTTCTAAATCTGTAAAGCACACTTATCAACAATTGCAGCAATTGACGTCTTTTTTTCTTTCATAGTATATTGTCATAGCAATCAGGGCCAGAGTTTGTTGTCCATCCCTAAATGATCTTGAATTAAATGCTTACTAGGCAAATGCTGGAATCCAAAATAGACAACCAGGAAGCTGGAAATACACAGCAAGCCAGGCAGCATCAGGAGATGGAGAAGTTAATGTTTTGGATCTTCTTTTTCACGGAGGAGAAAGTGAGGACTGCAGATGCTGGAGATCAGAGTCAAAACGTGTGGCGCTGGAAAAGCACAGCAGGTCAGGCAGCATCAGAAGGGCAGGAGATTCATGTTTCAAGTGTAAGCCCTTCATCAGGAATGTGGTGGGGGGAAGCCTAAAGGGGCTGAGAGATAAATGGGAGGGAGTGGGGCTGGGGGGAAGACAGCTGGGAATGCAATAAGTAGATGAAGGTGGGGGATGATCGTGATAGGGCGGAGTGGAGGGTGGAGTGGATAGGTGGGAAGAAAGATGGTCAGATAGAACAGTTCAAGAGGGCAGTGCCAAGTTGGAGGGTTAGATCTCACTGACGCCAACTCATGGACACGTCCTCCTACTACCCCTTCGACCAATACCTTACCTCCCATCACCAAACTATTATCTTCCATACTATGCATGACATCATCACCTCAGCGAATCTCTCATTCACAGCCTCCAGCCTCATAGACCGGGAACTCCGCACCACCTGGTTCTACCTCCTACCCAAAATTCACAAACCTGACTGCCCCGGTCGAGCCATTGTCTCTGCCTGCTCCTGCCCCACTGAACTTATCTCTGCACACCTTGACACTGTCCTGTCCCCCTAGATCTAGGATTTCCCCACTTACATTTGGGACTACACCCATGCCCTCCACCTCCTCTATGACTTTTAGTTCCCTGCCCCCAATGCTTCATCTTCACCACAGACATCTAATTCCTGTACACATTCATTCGCCATGATGAAGGCCTCCAAGCCCTCTGTTTCTTCCTCTGCCACCGACCCAACCTGAACCCTTCTACCAACACACTCATCCGGCTGGCTGAACTGTTCCTCACCCTCAACAATTTCTCCTTTGAATCCTCCCACTCCCTTCAGACCACCCGCATGAGCCCCAACTATGCCTACCTCTTCATCGGATACATGGAATAGTCCATCTCCCGCAATTACACTGGCACCATTCCCCACCTTTTCCTCAGCAACATCGATGATGGTATCAGTTCCACTTTGGAGGTTGAACAGTTCATCAACTTCACGACATCTTCCACCTTGACCTCAAGTTCACCTGGATCATCCCAGACACCTCCCTCCCCTATCCATATCCATTTCCGGTGACCGATTCAACACAGATATCTACTTCAAACCCACCGAGTCCCACAGCTACTTGGACTACACCTCCTCCCAACCGACCTCCCTCTGTAAATACACTATCCCAATTCCTCCACATTTGCTCCTCGGAGGACCAATTCCACTCCAGAACATCCCAGATGGCTCCTGCTTCAAGGATCACAATTTCCCCTCCCACATGGTCAACAATGTCCTCCAGCGCAACTCCTCCACTTCCCGCTCCTCCGACGTTGATTACCACCCCCCCCATGCCCCGCCCTGGTCTTCACCTTCCACCACACCAACCTCCAGAACCAACTATCCTTTGCCATTTCTGTAACCTACAGTTACAGAACCCCATCTACCTCCTACCCAAAATTCTGGAGAGGGATATATAGTTCCCTCCCTACCTCTTTCAGCATTCCGCACAGACCATTCCCTCCTCAACTCCCCCATTACGTGTACGACCACATTAACCTACCCTCCAATCCCAGCACCTTCCCTTGCCACTACAAGAGGTGTAAAACTTGCGCTCACAGCTCCCCCTTCACCTCCATCCAAGGCCCCAAAGGACCTTTCTACATCTGACAAAGATTCTCCTGCACCTCCAAACACCTCATCTACTGTGTGAAAGTGAGGACTGCAGATGCTGGAGGTTAGAGTCAAGAGTGTGGTGCTGGAAAAGTACAGCAGGTCATGGAGAATCAACGTTTCATCAGGATTCATTTAATTTAATTTCATTGAATTAATCTCCCTGGATTTCTCACCCGAATGGAAGACTTTCCTTTAAATGTTTTTTCAGCCCTTCGCCTTTCCCAGCTCCACACTGTTTCGCTGACCTGGAATGAAATCTGTTCCTCTATCCATAGGATACCACAGTAACTGAGTGTTTCCAATGTTTGTTGTTCCTAATTATGAGAGTTGATGTTCTTTTACCTTCGGTGAGGTTTAATAGTTAATTTGTCAACGTTATTCAACCCGACTTCAGAAATGTTGAAAGTAGTCTGCTCCTGCGCCTGTTATACACGATAAAGATTCCCATCGGGGGCAACCTGAGGCGGCGCACATCTCCGGAAGTGACGCGACTGTGAATACGGTCTATTCCCCTCAGTGTCGCCCGGTGATGACGCAGGGTGAGGGGATGGCGGCGGGCTCGGGCTCGGGCTCGGGGACGGTGTCGGTGACAAAGAAGATCCTGATCAAACAGGAGGACTGCTCCTTCCTCCCCATCGTCCACGACATCATCAAATGGTAACGAGCCGCTTTATAGTCACATGGCCGGGAGTCCGGGGACGGGGATTGTATGGAGGGAGGGGGAGGGGATTGGAGGGAGGGAGGGGGATTGGGGATTGGAGGGAGGGGGAGGGGATTGTATGGAGAGAGGGGGATTGGGGATTGGAGGGAGGGAGGGAGTGTATGTGAGGAAGATGTTTCCGTTGGTAGGAGAGACTAAGATCTGAAGGCACAACCTTAGAGTAAAGAGAAGGTATTTTAGAACAAAGACAAGGAGAAAGTTATCTGGCCAGAGAGTGGTGAATCTGTGGAATTCCTTACCACAGAACGCTGTGGAAACAAGGTCATTGAGTATATTTGAGACTGAGATAGGTAGGTTCTTGAGTATCGGGGGGATCAAGGGTTACGGGGGAAAGTAAGACAATGGTGTTGAGAATCCTATCAGCCACAGTTGAATGATGGAGCAGACTCGATGGGCAGAATGGCCTAATTTCTGCTCCTCTGTCTTATGGTATGGCGAGGAAAGTGTGGGAAGAGGCAGGGGTGGGTACAGGGAGGAAGCTGGAGGGTATGGAGAGGGGGCATGAATGTTACAGTGGGATGGAGGGTACAGGGGGATAGAGGTTGGGGGGGAGGAGGTTAAAGGAAGTGTGGGGGTGGAGGTTGGGGGATGGAGTATGTATATAGTATGTAGGCAGAGGAGTGGAGGATGTGAGCAAAGGAGGTGACGCATGGCTGGTGAAGGGGAAGAAGAACGAGAGGGAGTGGTGAGCACAAGAATGAAATGGTGGGTGGATGGGGGCGGTGTTGTGAAGGGAAGCTGAATTCCCATATTTGTCCCTCAATCAATGTCATCTAAAACAGAGACCTGGTCATTACCAAATCATTGGTTGTCTGTGTTGCTGAGTTTAAATGTGTTTCCTACATTCCAGTACATTTGGCAGTTGAATCTCTGACCACCTGAGTTTGAAGGCTTGAACCACAGCATATGGGTTTCTTGCTCAGTGTGCTGTGTTGTTTTCAGTAACTCTTTGCTTGTTATTCGGTATTATAATCTGGATAGGAATTATTCACAAACCTTCCTGTTACCTTGTAAATGTACTGGACAGTTGCAGTATTTTAAGTATCAGCCTGAAAATTCCTTTGAAGCAAAATGCTATAATAAAGTCAGGTGGTGTTTTAGTAATATTGTCACTGGACTAGAAATCAGACTCCCAGATTAATGTTCTGGGGACCCGGGCTCAAATATTCCAGTACTGAAAATGTGTTGCTGGAAAAGCGCAGCAGGTCAGGCAGCATCCAAGGAGCAGGAGAATCGACGTTTCGGGCATGAGCCCTTCTTCAGGAATGAGGAGAGTGTGCCAAGCGGGCTAAGATAAAAGGTAGAGAGGAGGGACTTGGGGGAGGGGCGTTGGAAATGCGAAAGGTGGAAGGAGGTTAAGGTGAGGGTGATAGGCCAGAGTGGGGGTGGGAGCGGAGAGGTCAGGAAGAAGATTGCAGGTTAGGAAGGTGGTGCTGAGTTCGAGGATTGGGACTGAGACAAGGTGTAACAAGCAATATGAACAAAGAATCCTGTAGATGTAGTGTACCTGGACTTTCAGAAAGCTCTGGTTAGGCCCCATGTAGAATACAGTGTTCAGTTTTGGGCCCCACACCTCAGGAAGGACATCCAGGTACTTGGGTGTGTCCAGTGGAGATTCACATGCATGATCCCTGGAATGGTAGGTCTAACATATGATGAATGGCTGAGGATCCTGGGCTTGTATTCATTAAAGTTTGGGAGGTTGAGGAGAGATCTAATAGAAACTTATAAGATAATGCATGGCTTAGAAAGGATGGACGCTGGGAATTTGTTTCCATCAGACGGGGATACTCGGACTTGTGGGCACAGCTTTAGGATTAGAGGGGGTCAATTTAAAACGAAATTGAGGAGACATTTCTTCAGCCAGAGAGTGGTGGGCCTGTGGAATTCATTGCCACGGAGCGCAGTGGAGGCTGGGATGTTAAATGTCTTCAAGGCAGAGATTGATATAATTCCTTGTGAAATTAAGGAATTTGGTATATGGGGAGAGCGCGGGTAAGTGGCGTTGAAATGCTCATCAGCCACGATTGGATGGTGGAGTGGACTCAATGGGCTGAATGGCCTTACTTCCACTCCTATGTCTTATTTGATAAACTGCTGCATGAAAGGTTAATATACAAGCGAAGATCGCATGAACTTATGGGGTAATTTATTGGCTTGGATAGAGAATTGGCTAACTAACAGGGAGTTGAGATACATTTCTGGTTGGCAGGATGTAACTAATGGGGTTCAGTCCTCTAGCCTCAATATTTACAATCTAGATTCATGACTTGGATACGGAGTTAGAAAAATACTACAGCCAAATTTGCAGATGACACTGAAACAGGTGAGAAACTAAGTTAGAATGAAGAAATAAGGAACATAAGAAATGGAAGTGGATAGGTTAGGTGAGTAGGCCAAAAATGTTTTTCATAGACAGGTGTGAGTTTATCCATTTTGGTCGAAGTATTTAACGGCAACTTATTATATAAATGAAAAGAAACTTCAGAGTGCTTCAATGCAGAGGAATCTGGCTGTCCACGGAAAACTAGTATGCAGCTACAGCAGGGAATAAGAAGGGCAAATGGAATTTTGGCATTTATCGCTAAAACGATAGAGGATAAAAGTAGGGAAGTGTTGCTGCATTTCTACAAGGCGTTAATGAGACCACACTTGAGTACTGCATACAATGTTGGTGCCCTTAATTGTGTTGTATTGGAGGCAGTTCAGAGGAGGTTCACTAGATTAATTCTATAATTGAGGGTTCTCTCTTATAAAGAGAAATTGAACAATTTAGACCTAAATTGCTTAGCTTAGAAGAATAAGAGATCTAATTGAAGTACATAAGATGCTAAAAGGGATTGACCAAGTAGACGTAGAAGAAATGTTGTCTCATGTCTGGCCTACAGTGACTCCAGAATCAGAACAATATGGTTGACTTTTAACTATTCCCCCCCCACCAACTCAGATCAAGGGGCACTTGGAAAGGGGAATAAATTCTAGCCCAACCAGTGGTTCCCACATGCAATTAACAAATACAACAATTATGGGCAATGTCATCAATCCAATTATTCTGTAGCCCTAGTCATTTTGTCTACAATTGCTGTTATAAATACTTTGTAAAAGTATTAGCATTGCATGTAATGATTTGTTTGTTGGTTTTTATTGTTGAGTGCAGCATGGACAAAGACAGCCAAGATGTACACCAAGAGCTCAACAAACTGAAAACAAAGCTGCAGGAGACTCGGGAAATGATTTTGGCAATGCCTGGAATTGACCTCAGTCCTGAGCAGCAGCAGCTTCAGCTTCAGAATTTGCGAGACCAGGTTCGCACAAAGAATGAACTTTTACAGAAGTACAAGAGCCTTTGTATGTTTGACATCCCCAAAACATAGGAAATGGCCAGCCAGCAGCATCAAGGAACATATCCATTGTAGATCTTTTTTTTTTAACGTATGAGTTCATGACGACAGAAATACGGACAAGCCTGTGTGCTTAGTAATGGCTTATTGAATATACCTTCTTTAAATTATAAGCCTAATGTTTAATTTACTACTTGGAGTTATCTATTGATTTATCAGAATATTTGTGCATTGTTTTTCTAGTCACTAGTATATGTGATATGAGCAACTGTATTTACTGAAGGAAAGCTTATTACTGGTAAGGCTTCCACGAGTAATGTATGAAATAAAAAATTTACTGGTCTGTAATGCATTGTCCATGCAATAATATATTGTTTTAGAAGTAAACTAATATGGATTTAGTTAGCTGGTGTACAAATGCAGATTAAGTATATCCTCTTCAACCCAAGAACTGGAATACAGAGGTCTAGTGTGGTGGAACTCCCATATTATCTTTTGACAGTAGATTTGTATTTTTATTTAAAGTTAAAAGAACAATTCTCTTATGCTTCCAAAGTTGGGTGTTACGAAAATGGTTTGACATTCAAAATTGATGAATAAATAATGAATTCAAGAACAATTAATTGGTGTTGAAGTTTGACTCTGGTCTATGTACTCAAAGTATATGCTAAATGTTCTATAAAACATAGTAAAGTGCAGGTGTCATGTATATTAAATTTTTGTTAATGATTAACACAGTGTCCCAGTCCCATTCATGCTTTTCAACAAAGTGTATTTTGAACATTTGTACATGTGTGATACTCCAGATACTGTTTGCTGTTATGTGTCACTTACTCTCCTGAGTGGTGTGCTGTCATGTCTCTCCATAACAAATGGAATGTAGTACAAACATGTTATCCATGAGATAAACCTCTTTAATTTTCAATACAGGGAAAACATTAAACCACCTTGTATTTTTGTACTGTAAAACCATGATAATTGTACTTGTCTTTTCCCCTTAATCTACCCAGACTATTGGAAATTTAGAACAATTTTTTAATTTCTTGAGAGACTGGTGAATGAACTAAGTTGTATTTTATATTTTGATTTTATAAATCTATATATTTTTAGTAAATATATAGTGATTTAGTGTCTAATTAGTGTCTAATTTATGATTTGGAGATGCTGATGTTGGGCTGGGGTGTACAAAGTTAAATATCGCACAACACCAGGTTATAGTCCACCTGGATGAAGGAGCAGCACTCCGAAAGCTAGTGCTTCCAATTAAACCTGTTGGACTATAACCTGGTGTTGTGTGATCTTTGACTTAAGTTCAATAGTGATGTTTTAGATATTAACCTTGTCTCAGTGATCACACTTATTGTCTTGCCAGAAAGCCCAAGTCTTACTCCAAAAACTTAATCTATGCAGTCACTGTATTGCAGTATTGAGAGAATACACATTGTGTAAGTGTTTTTTTGGATGAGGTTATTAAGCAATCCATGTCTTTGCTTCCAAACACTTTCCAAAATAGTGGGGTTCTCAATTGTCAATAGACATTCCAGGATTTATTAACCGTATAATAAACACTAACAATAGTTAAAAATAACAAGGACAACACATGGTAAATCCTTGAGTGAACCAGCGATGAAGAGATGATTAAAACCAGTTTCAATTTCAGCGCTAGATTCATCAGACTTTCATAAAAAAAATTGAGGTACCTTGCTAAACACTTGTTTTGCTGTTTCAATATTGCAATATTCCTGGACTACTGTCCTCCTTTATCGCATGTCAAAAACCTTGGTTTTCAACTTCCCAGTGCAGTTTCCATTCTGAGTGAGCTATTTATCAGTGATTAGGTTGAAGCTGTTCATATTTCATAAACATAGTTTATTGGAATACTATGTGAATCTCTTATCACTCAAGACATATTCCTTTGACAAATGTGGTGTTTGTTTCTCTGATTAATCCATTGCTGTCCTGTCATCACCTTTTGTAACCACTCTTCAACAAAAAAAAAGGCATTTTCTCCTTCCTTGTAAAGTTGAAAAATGAATAGTTGACAAGATGCTGCATTGTTCACATACTAATGTCTATAAACGTAAATTGTTCTGTCTCAGGTCAGTTACAAAATGTGTCTACATTGTAAGGATAATTGGCCTGGTTGTGAGCATAAATACAATGGTGTAGAGAAGTGCATAACAGTACCACTCAATCAACCTTTTGCTAACAAGGATCTTAAACCGCAGCCTGTTCTCAGCTGGATGAAAGAAATCCCTTTTGCATTGTTCACTGAAGGTCTAGATCAATATCCTGATCGATATTTATCCATCACGTAGTATTATTAAAATCAGATAATCTTTGTATTTTATCTAAAAGTTACTTGCAGAATTTCAACGTGTGCTGTTTACTGCTACTTTTTCCTGCATTGCAACAGTGAGCACACTTTGAAAGTGCTTCGTTAACTTCAGTATGTTTGAAAT
Source organism: Chiloscyllium plagiosum (assembly GCF_037043375.1). Lineage (NCBI taxonomy): Eukaryota > Metazoa > Chordata > Chondrichthyes > Orectolobiformes > Hemiscylliidae > Chiloscyllium > Chiloscyllium plagiosum. The sequence goes on along the minus strand of NW_028270158.1, from coordinate 64,329,439 downwards.
GTTCTAAGGTTGAGACATGCTGTATAACTTCCAAGCATGTACTTCGTCAGTGCATTTTGTAAATGGATGTCTGGTGAGCTGCTCATGATTGGGATGGCACGATAGCTCAATGGTTAGCACTGCTGCCTCACAGCACCAGGGACCCAGGTTTGAATACCCCCTCACGCAACTGTCTGTATGGAGTTTGCACATTAGAACGTAACAGTGCAGTACAGGCCCTTTGGCCCTCGATTCTCCCTGTGTCTGTGTGGGTTTCTTCCAGTTTCTCCAGTTTCCTCCCACAGTCCAAAGATGTGCAGATCGGGTGAATTGGCCACGCTAAATTGCACATAGTGTTAGGTGCATTAGTCAGGGGTAAACGTAGGGTAGGGGAATGGGTCGGTGTGGACTTGTTAGGCTAAAGGATCTGTTTCCACACTGTAGGGAATGTGTTGCAAATGTGTCTATCAATGATTCTATTAGTCACTGTGGCAAAGGAGATTTGTTAGAGCTAAGTGGAAGGGTTTGAGCTAGTCTGGCAGGAGAGTGGAATCTTCAACAGTAGTGAAATAAAGGGAAGGAGGAGGCTAGGACAGAAGCCTCTAAAAGATCTACAAGGCTTTCTATGTGTGGGAGAAAGTGAGGGCTGCAGATGCTGGAGATCAAAGCTGAAAATGTGTTGCTGGAAAAGCGCAGCAGGTCAGGCAGCATCCAAGGAACAGGAGAATCGAAGTTTCGGGCATAAGCCCTTCTATGTCTGGAGCTACTGGAACATCCTAAACAAATGTTACTTGTCAGTACTTGCTATGGAGAAAGACAGGGAAGCTTGAGGATGTAAATAGTGATGTCTTGAAATGCGTCCATGTTACAAAAAAGGAGATCCTAAAATGCAAAAAGGTAGATAAAACCCCAGAATCTGATCAACTGTATGCTAGGACATTGTGGAGAGCTAGGGAGGAAATTGTAGGGCCCCTAGCAGAGATATTTGTATCATTGACAGCCATGGGTGAGATGATAATAGCATGGTTAATGCTATACTGTTATTTAAGAAAGACCGTGAGGAAAAGCCAGGGAATTAGAACGGTGAGCCTCATGTCTGTGGTGGCGAAGTTGTTAGAGGGGATTCTGAGAGACAGGATCTATATACATTTGGAAAGGTAAGGACTGATTAAGGATAGTCAACATGGCTGTGTGTGGGGGAAATTATGGCTTGATTGTGTTTTTTGAAGAGGTGGCCAAGAAGATAGATGAAGGCGTATCCATCGAATTTAGCAATGCCTTTGAAAAGGTACTACATGGTAAGACTGGTTAGTAAGGTTAGACAGTTTACATGGGATCCAGGGAGAGCTAACCAAGTGGATACAAAATTGTCTTGATGGTAGGAGACAGGGTGGTGGAAGAAGATTGTTTTTCAGACTGGTGGCCTCTGACTAGCAGTGTGTCACAAGGATTGGTACTGGGTCCACTGTTGTTCATTATTTATATGTATAAATAATTTGGATGTGAATATAGGAGACATGGTTAGGAAGTTTGCAGGTGACGCTAAAATTGGTGGTATAGTGGACAATAAAGAAAGATATCTAAGAATACAACAGAATCTTGTCAACTGTGCCGAGGAATGGCAAATGGAGTTTAATGCAGATAAATGTGAGGTATTGTATTTTGGTAAAACAAACCAGGGCAGAACTTACATTATTAATGGTAGGGCCCTGGTGAGTGTTGTCAAAGAGATAGAGCCAGGGGTGCAGGTACAGAGTTCTTTGAAAGTGATGTCACAGGTAGACAAGGTGGTGAAGGAGTTTGGTACATTTGCCTTCAGAGCATTGAATACAAGAGTTTGGACATCATGTTATAGCTATACAGGGGTGTAGGTTTGCTCACTGAGCTGTAGGTTTGATATCCAGACATTTCATTACCTGGCTAGGTAACATCATCAGTGGCAACCTCCAAATGAAGCGAGGCTGTTGTCTCCTGCTTTGTATTTATAGAATGAATAGAAAGCAGGAGACAACAGCTTCGCTTAACTTGGAGGTCGCCACTGATGATGTTACCGAGCCAGGTAATGAAACGTCTGGATATCAAACCTACAGCTCAGTGAGCAAACCTTCACCCTAAACCTCAACCTGAGCTACAAACCTTCACAAACTTTGCAAAACTGGCTATACAGTTCATTGGTATGGCCACATTTGGAGTACTGTAAACAATTCCAGTCACCCTACTACATGAAGGATGTTATTAAACTGATTAGATTACTTACAGTGTGGAAACAGGCCCTTCGGCCCAACAAGTCCACACCGACCCTCTGAAGAGCAACCCACCCAGACCAATTCCCCTACATTTACCCCTTCACCTAACACTACGGGCAATTTACCATGGCCAATTCACCTAACCTGCACATCTTTGGACTGTGGGAGGAAACCAGAGCACCTGGAGGAAACCCATTTAGACATGGGGAGAATGTGCAAACTCCACACACAGTTGCCTGAGGTGGGAATTGAACCCAGGTCTCTGGCACGGTAAGGCTAACCACCGTGCTGCCCACGATGTAAAAATGATTCAAGGATGTTGCCAAGTCTGGAAGGTTTGAGGGTGAGGAATGACATTCGATGTTTTAAAATAATGGGCATACATGAGGTAAATGTTTTACACAGAAGGTGATTTGAGTGTGGAATGAGCTTCCCGAGGAAGTAGTGGATGTGGGTACAATTACAGCATTTAAAAGACATTTAAATAGATACATGAATAGGAAAAGTTTAGAGACTTATGGGCCAGGAGCAGGCAGGGACTAGTTTAGTTTGGGATTACATTCGGCATGGACTGGTTGAACCGAATGGCTGACTCTTATCCTGTTGCACGCCCTTAAAACTGATTTTTAAAGATTTCATTCATGGGATATGGCAGTCGCTAGCTAGGTCAAATTGCTTGCCCATCCCTAATTGGTTTGTTAAATTATTTCAGAGGGCAGTTAAGAGCAAACTTCATTACTGTGGATCTGAAGTCATATGTAGATCAGAACAGGTAAGAATGGCAGATTTCCTTCCCTAAAGAACATGAGTGAATCAATTATTTTTTACAACAATCCATGATTGTTTCAAAATCATCATTGCTGGGACAAACTTTCAATTCCAGAATTTATAAATTGGACAACTACTCCAGTGGATCAGTGGTTGGCACCACTGCCTCAAAGTGCCAGGGACCCAGATTTGATTCCAGATTTGGGAGACTGTGCAAACTCCACACAGACATTCTCCTCATGTCTGTGTGGCCTTCCATTGGCTACTCCAGTTTCCTCACAATCCAATGATGTGCAGATTTTGCCACATGGTGTCGAAGGAATGTGCAGGCTAGATGGATGAGCCATGGGATATGCAGGGTTTCAGGGGTAGGGTGGGGGGTGGTGTCATGTTGGGATTGCGTGGGATGCTCTTCAGAGGGTTAGTGCAGATTCGATAGGCCAAATGGAATTTTTCCACATTGTCGGTTGCCTGGAGTTCAGTGACCAGTAGTGTCCTTTAGGGATCTGTTTTTGGGCCTGTGCTCTTTGTAGTTTTTAAAAATGCCTTGGTTGAAGAAGTGGACGGGTGGATTAGTAAGTTTGCCGATGACACAAAGGTCAGTGCTGTTGTAGATAGTGTCAAGGGCTGTTGCAGGTAACAACAAGACATTGACAGGATGCAGAGCTGGGTTGAGAAGTGGCAGATGGAGTTCAACCTGGATAAATGCGAAGTGATTCATTTTGGAAGATCAAATTTGAACACTGAACACTGGCTTAAAGACAGGATTCTTGGCAGTCTGGAGGAATAGTAGGACCTTGGGGTCCACGTCCCTCAAAATTGCCACCCAAGTTGATAGAGTTGTTAAGAAAGCATATGGTGTTTTGGCTTTCGTTAATGGGGGGATTGAGTTTAAGAGCTGCAAGGTTTTGCTGCAGCTCTATAAAACCCTGATTAGACAACACTTGGAATATTGTGTCCAGCTCTGGTCACCTCATTGTAGGAAGGATGTAGATACTTTAGAGAGGGTGCAGAAAAGATTTACCAGGATGCTGCCTGGATTGGAGGACTTATAGAGATTGAGTGGGCTAAGGCTTTCCACACTGGAGAGAAGAAAGAGAGGTGACTTGACAGGTGTACAAGGTAATGAGAGGCATAGATAGTGTCAATGAAATGTCCCGTTTCCAATAAACCTCATAAGCAGACCTTGTGAAATTGACACATTTGTTTATTTTGCAATATTGTAGGAAGAGGTCAATGACCACTCATCTTGGAATGATGACTCAATGCTGATGAGTCATAACCTCTCTGCTCAGATCTAGGTATACAGTGTATAAAGTGTTATAAATAGCTGAGGAAGAGGGCTTATGCCCGAAACGTCGATTCTCCTGTTCCTTGGATGCTGCCTGACCTGCTGCGCTTTTCCAGCAACACATTTTCAGTTACAAATAGCTGAACAATACAGGTCTAACTATGATGGGTAGTTTAACAATATTCGAAAGACTAACATTACTACTGGTTTAACATCATTGATTAATTGAGTTAAGTATAGTCCAACAGGTTTATTTGGAAACACTAGCTTTCGGAACACTACTCCTTCATCCCTGATGAGGGAGCAGCACTCCAAAAGTTAATACTTCCAAATAAACCTATTGGACTATAACCTGGTGTTGTGTGATTTTTAACTTTGTACACCCCAGTCCAACACTGGCTCCTCCACATCTTGATTAATTGAACAATGGTAACTGGAGGCTGACAATGTTACCAGTCTAAGAACATTGAACACTTGAAACTGATTGAGTAGCATCCTGTTCATAGTGACTATCAATATTAAATAGTTTGGTGACATCTTGTCTGCAGGAGCATTGTTTTAGCTGGCGTTCCCACGGAGAGAGACCCCTCAGGCGAACTTATCAGTGGGTGTGGAGGTTCAGCAGCATTGTTAGTGAGAGAGTCCAATTAGCGGATCATTTAACTAACGCGTTTCCTCTAGTCAGGGAAATGACTGTCACAGCCAATTCCTGTGAATAGCTTCAGCAATTTAGCTAGCATATCTCCTGTAATCAGGGAAAATGGCTTTGACAGTCAAATTGGTTTCTCTTCTCCCACAAGTAGAGAGCCAGAGACTTCTCCCCAGGGCCGAAATGGTTGTCACATGGGGTCATAATTTCAAGGTGATTGGAGTAAGGTAGGTTCTTTATGCAGAGAGTGGTGGGCGCGTGAAATGCACTGCTAGTGGTGTAGCAGTGTCAGAGACATTAGCGACATATAAGCGACTGCTGGACAATCGCATGCATGGCAGTAAATTGAGGGGTGCGTAGGTTACGTTGATCTTAGATTAAGATAAATGCTTGGCACAACATCATGGGCCGAAGGTCCTGCACTGTGGTCTACTGTTCTGTGTTCTATGTAGGGATTCTGTGACTACATCATTATGCCATAAGCGTGGGTTGGTACCTGGGATTTCGATGTTGTGGCTATTACGGAGACATGGGTAGAACAGGGACAGGATTGGCTGTTGCAGGTTCCAGGGTTTAAATGTTTTAGTAGGGTCAGAGGTGGGGGTAAAAGAGGGGGAGGTGTAGCATTGCTTGTCAAAGATAGTATTACAGCGGTGGAAAGGACAATGGATGAATCCTCGCCATCTGAGGTAGTTTGGGCTGAGGTTAGGAATAGGAAAGGTGAGGTCACCCTGTTAGGAGTTTTCTACAGGCCTCCTAATAGTCCTAGAGATGTAGAAGAAAGGATTGCGAGGATGATTCAGGAGAAGAGTGAAAGTAATAGGGTGGTTGTTATGGGGGGACTTTAGATTTCCAGATATTGACTGGGAAAGCTATAGCTCGAGTTCGTTAGATGGGTCGGTGTTTGTCCAATGTGTGCAGGAGGGTTTCCTGACACAATATGTAGACAAGCCAACAAGAGGTGAGGCCATACTGGATTTGGTTCTGGGTAACGAACCAGGCCAGGTGTCAGAATTGGAGGTAGGTGAGCACTTTGGGGACAGTGACCACAATTCGGTGACTTTTACTCTAGTGATGGAGAGGGATAAGTGTGCACTGCAGGGCAAGAGTTATAGCTGGGGTAAGGGAAATTATGATGCGGTGAGGCACGACCTAGGATGCGTGGCTTGCAAAAGTAGGCTTCAAGGCATGGGCACAATTGATATGTGGAGCTTGTTCAAGGAGCAACTATTGAGTGTCCTTGATAAGTATGTACCTGTCAGGCAGGGAGGAAAGGGTCGTGTGAGGGAGCCGTGGTTTAATAAGGAATTGGAATCTCTTGTTAAATGGAAGAGGGTGGCCTATGTAAAGATGAGGCGTGAAGGTTCAATTGGGGCGATTGAGAGTTATAAGGTAGCCAGGAAGAGAGAGCTAAGAGCAGCAAGGAGAGGACATGAAAAATCCTTAGTTGGTAGGATTAGGGAAAACCCTAAGGCTTTCTATAGGTATGTCAGGAATAAAAGAATGACTAGGGTAGGAATAGGTCCAGTCAAGGATAGTAGTGGGAAGTTGCGTGTGGAGGCTGAAGAGATTGGGGAGACACTGAATGAATACGTTTCATCAGTATTCACTCAGGAACAGGACATTGTTGCCGATGTGAATATTGAGTCACAATTAATTAGAATGGATGGCTTTGAGGTATGTAGGGAAGAGGTGTTGGAAATTCTGGAAAGTGTGAAAATAGATAAGTCCCCTGGGCCTGATGTCATTTATCCTAGGATTCTCTGGGAAGCAAGGGAGGAGATTGCAGAGCCATTGGCCTTGATTTTTATGTCCTCGTTGTCTACAGGAATAGTGCCAGTAGACTGGAGGATAGCAAATGTGGTTCCCTTGTTCAAGAAGGGGAGTAGGGATAACCCTAGTAACTATAGGCCGGTGAGTCTCACTTCTGTTGTGGGCAAAGTCTTAGAGAGAATTGTAAGGGATAGGATTTATGAACATCTGGATAGGAATAATGTGATCAAGGATAGTCAGCATGGTTTTGTGAAGGGCAGGTCATGCCTCACAAACCTTATTGAATTCTTTGAGAAGGTGACTAAGGAGGTAGACGAGGGTAAAGCGGTAGATGTGGTGTATATGGATTTTAGTAAGGCATTTGATAAGGTTCCCCATGGTAGGCTACTGCAAAAAATACGGAGGTATGGCATTGAGGGTGAGTTGGAGGTTTGGATTAGGAATTGGCTGGCTGGAAGAAGACAGAGGGTAGTAGTTGATGGTAAAGGTTCATCTTGGAGTGCAGTTACTAGCGGTGTTCCGCAAGGATCTGTTTTGGGACCATTGCTGTTTGTCATTTTTATAAATCACCTGGAGGAGGGGCTAGAAGGTTGGGTGAGCAAGTTTGCGGATGATACGAAAGTCGGTAGAGTTGTTGACAGTGAGGAAGGATGTGTCAGGTTACAGCGGGATATAGATAAGTTGCAGAGCTGGGCAGAAAGGTGGCAAATGGAGTTCAATGTAGCTAAGTGTGAGGTGATTCACTTTGGTAAGAGTAACAAAAAGACGGGGTACTGGGCTAATGGTCAGATACTTGGTAGTGTGGATGAGCAGAGGGATCTTGGTGTCCATGTACACAGATCTCTGAAAGTTGCCACCCAGGTAAATAGTGCGGTGAAGAAGGCATATGGCATACTGGCTTTTATTGGCAGAGGAATTGAGTTCCGGAGTCCTGAGGTCATGTTGCAGTTGTATAAGACTCTGGTGCGGCCGCATCTGGAGTATTGTGTGCAGTTTTGGTCGCAATACTATAGGAAGGATGTGGAGGCACTGGAACGGGTGCAGAGGAGGTTTATCAGGATGTTGCCTGGTAGGAAGATCGTATGAGGAAAGGCTGAGGCACTTGGGGCTGTTTTCATTGGAGAAAAGAAGGTTTAGGGGTGATTTGATAGAGGTGTACAAGATGATTAGGGGTTTAGATAGGGTTGACCATGAGAACCTTTTTCCACGTATGGAGTCAGCTATTACAAGGGGGCATAGCTTTAAATTAAGGGGTGGTAGGTATAGGACAGATGTTAGGGGTAGATTCATTACTCAGCGAGTCGTGAGTTCATGGAATGCCCTGCCAGTAGCAGTGGTGGACTCTCCCTCTTTATGGGCATTTAAACGGGCATTGGATAGATATATGGAGGAGAGTGGGCTAGTGTAGGTTAGGTGGGCTTGGATCGGCGCAACATCGAGGGCCAAAGGGCCTGTACTGCGCTGTATTTTTATATGTTCTATGTTGTGGTTCTGTTCGCCGAGCTGGAAGTTTTTGTTGCAAACGTTTCGTCCCCTGGCTAGGCGACATCATCAGTGCTTGGGAGCCTCCTGCGAAGCGCTTCTTTGATGTTTCCTCCGGTGTTTATAGTGGTCTGTCCCTGCCGCTTCCGGTTGTCAGTTTCAGCTGTCCGCTGTAGTGGTTGGTATATTGGGTCCAGGTCGATGTGTTTGTTGATGGAGTTTGTGGATGAATGCCATGCCTCTAGGAATTCCCTGGCTGTTCTCTGTCTGGCTTGCCCTATGATAGTAGTGTTGTCCCAGTCGAATTCATAGATTAGATTAGATTACTTACAGTGTGGAAACAGGCCCTTCGGCCCAACAAGTCCACACCGACCCGCCGAAGCGCAACCCACCCATACCCCTACATTTACCCCTTTAACCTAACACTACGGGCAATTTAGCATGGCCAATTCACCTGACCTGCACATCTTTGGATTGTGGGAGGAAACCGGAGCACCCGGAGGAAACCCACACAGACACGGGGAGAATGTGCAAACTCCACACAGTCAGTCGCCTGAGTCGGGAATTGAACCCGGGTCTGCAGGCGCTGTGAGGCAGCAGTGCTAACCACTGGGCCACCGTGCCGCTCATGTTGCTTGTTGTCTGCGTGTGTGGCTACTAAGGATAGCTGGTCGTGTCGTTTCGTGGCTAGTTGATGTTCATGTATGCGGATTGTTAGTTGTCTTCCTGTTTGTCCTATATAATGTTTTGTGCAGTCCTTGCATGGTATTTTGTACACTACATTAGTTTTGCTCATGTTGGGTATCGGGTCCTTCGTTCTGATGAGTTGTTGTCTGAGCGTGGCTGTTGGTTTGTGTGCCGTTAGTTCTATGTTCTATGTTCTATTCCACATGCTGCAATTTGTTTTGATTAAAGGTTACAATCTGAAATATCAACAACATTGATTAATTGAACAATGGTAACACGAGACTGACATTATTATTTAGATTAGATTACTTACAGTGTGGAAACAGGCCCTTTGGGCCAACAACCGACCCACCGAAGCGCAACCCACCCAGACCCATTCCTCTACATTTACCCCTGCACCTAACACTACAGGCAATTTAGCATAGCCAATTACCTGACCTGCACATCTTTGGAATGTCGGAGGAAACCGGAGCACCCAGAGGAAACCCACGCAGACACGGGGAGAACATGCAAACTCCACACAGACAGTCGCCTGAGGCGGGAATTGAACCCGGGTCTCTGGCGCTGTGAGGCAGCAGTGCTAACCACTGTGCCACCATGCCGCCCATTCTCACTAGTCTAAGAACATTGATTAGTTGAACAATTGAATTCTCTCTTGACATATATTGCTAGATCTTCTACTTCCTATGTTTTGGCATTTTACTTTAAAATTTGATACAATTGGTTCTTTGAAGTTCTGATGTGAACTACATTAGGTAGATGAATGGGTTAATCCATCTGTGATATGTTACACCTATGGAGAGGTTCCCCAATTTGTGACAGCTCCAGTCAGGATACTCCATGTTATGTTTCTAGGTGAGGAGAGATGAACTGGCATCATTTCTTTATTCACTCACCCCTCAGTTAGTCACAAGGTTAGTTAAGAGATTCTCTTCTCTTGTGGCTGCCTTGCTGTCTGACCAAATTAATTTATGTTTTAAAATGAAAGGTTCAACAAAACAAAATTAAGGACCAATCCTGGTGATGTGTGAAAGTCTTTACTGAAAGAACGTTGACCATTATCAGTATCCAACTCCAGTATGAGCTGAACCTCAAAACTGGCAAGTTGCTATCATGTTTCCAGTTACTTTGGTCAAGTGTTTAGAGGATCAGAGGATCCTCACACATGTGATCAGAGTAAAAATACTTTATACTAACACAACTGTACTCTACTGAACAGAGATAGGCAGCTTAACACATGACAAATTCAGGAGAGTACAGGAGATGGCCATTGTCTGTTCCCTCAGTACACCATGAGATCAGAGTAGTGCAATGAAAAGAGACAAATGATTAGTAGTCTGGTGGTATATGGAAATTATATCATATTTCATTAGCTAGTAATGGCTAAACATACCCTTACATTCACTCTTACTAAACTAAACATACCATAAGATATAGGTTATAGAACTTGGCTCATCCTCCATTACCACCTCTGAAGGCACTTGGAAATTTCAGCACACAGCATGACCACTAGTTATTTGGTCAGACTAGAATTTCAGACCTCTTTGACATCATAACCAACCTGTTCAACACATTTCTGTGAAATGAGTGATTTTAGGCATCAGTTTATCCTATAAATGCAACTTAGTAGCTGGTCGGTTAACTCGGGTTGGCTGGATGTTGCATGATACCAACAGCGTGGGTTCAGTTCCTGTACTGCCACAACATCCTACCATCCCAACCTTGCTGCTTGCCTGAGACATAATGACCCTCAGAGTTGAAGAGTGTGGTGCTGGAAAAGCACAGTTGGTCAGGCAGCATCTGAGAGCAGAAGAGTCAACGTTTCAAGCCACCATTAGTCTTCTGTCTCTCTGTAATGTGAGTGGGAATCTGGTGATTTAACTGATACAGTACAACTTAATGGAATCCATACATCTTTAGAAAGCATAAAGGAGGCTGGTCCTCCATCATCTATAATCATGTGAGTTGGGAGCAGGAATAGGCTGTTCAGCCACTTGAGCCTGTCCCTCCATTCAGTAAGATCATGGATGATCTGATTGTAACCTCAAATTGGCACTCCTGCCTATCCCTGATAACCTTTCATCCATTTGCTTGGCAAGAATCTATCCACCTTGAAAATATTCAAGGACTCTACTCCCACCATCGAAGACTAATGACCTTCTGAGGACTTGTCTTGCCTCATTTTTGTTTGAAATGAGTGATACCTGAATTTTACATAATGATCCTTCTGCTTATAGATTTTTCCATAAGTGGAAACATCCTCTTATTCTATGCAATGGGCTTAAATTTGTCTCTGACCATTATCTGACTATTATCCCCATTCATTTCAAATTTATTTTTGTGTTTTTTATATATTCCCACCAAAACTGGGCATAATTTTCTAAATGTGATCTGACAACCACACCTTAACATAATTAATTATTGCCTTATACTGATTGCACAGAAATCTTGACGAATGCCCTCTATAAATTAATGTCAAATGTGTATTTTAGAGATAAAATACTGTTTTCCTGAAAAAAAATTTGGTGCATTACATTGTAGTCTGTTTCAGCATAAAGACAAGAAATGACAAGGTGAAATTGTGAGAAAATGGTGCCTAACTTGCTTGAAATAAATCAATTTAGCAGACGTGACTCATCGGTTATTGTTCAGAATAACAAGTGGCACAAATGAGAGTTTTCACAGATATTTTGTCAGAGTGGGCTGTTCGTTTGAGATGGCATATCTGTCAGCAAAGCACTTGACCATCCCAAGTTCACAATGTTCTTGACAAGGACACTGCAATTCTGCAGCTCAGGCTCCTTCCTTGGGTCCATGTGTACTTAATAAATAAATGAGCTCAACTGTTTCTGGTGGAGGTTATTGGTTTTTGATTTGGTTTTCACAACGTGGCTCTTAAGGTATGGATTCCAGACCAAATTACATCAAACAGACTGATGTTTAACTGTATGGGCGTGAAGTTTTAACAGTTACTTGTTACAGCATTTCTAAGAAGCGTACAACAGCCTTTGATGAGAACCTCAACGTTATTTTACGGGCAGACGCCTCAAGGGTGCTACTTTCGCAAATACACTTTAAAACGCCTTTGATATAACTGTACAGTCTGTTATACTTTGGCAGGAGGGTTGAAATGACGAGTAAAGCATTTTTCTGAACTCCTGGAATACTAGTTTATTCAGAGATTATTCAGTGAGATTGAAATTCGCGATTGCACATCTGGTGAATGTTTTCTCCTCATTTAGATACAACTGCAACATCTGATTGTTATTGGCGCTTAATGCCTGTTTGATTCACTTTGCAAACTCTGCTGGTTTGTAGCCCAAGGAGAAATACTTTAGCAGCTCTAAAATGGAAACAAAAATAAATGGTTTAAAGACACGCACACCCTTCACAACCTGCAGTATAGAAAACGCCTCAGGTGCCTTATAGGGTAGTAAAGAAAAGGGGAACACCGAGTAGGAAGGCTGACTAAAAAGTTTGATCAACGGAATGGTTTTAAAAAAAGTGAGGGAGGGAAGTAAGGGAGGTTTAGGGAAACGGTTCTAGAGATCGGCAGTTAGCGGGAACATTAATGATCAACGGTTGAGAGTCTGCGCGAAAGACTAAGACAAGCAAAGACAGTAGGACAGTGAAAGTTAGGGGAGTGTAGATCTGCAAAGGGGACTTAGATTTAAAACTTAATTTAATTGGCAGGAAGTGACCTCTACGTATTTCGGGACAAGAGCTAATACTGGATAAGCTACTTCTTATTTAATACGGAGTGTGAGGCTAGGAAAGAAGACATTAGAAATAATCTAGTTTGGAAGTGACAGGAACATTGAGAAGGATTGTAACTTCACTGAGGTTGCGAGAGGAGAGAGATAGACAATTGCATGAGTTAGTACGTGATCCTGGTAAGGTGCGGCGTTGAATGGTTTATTGAACATTCACACATTTCACCATTGTCTGGCCCAATTACTGGGAAGGAAAAAGTCTTTGCAAGGGAATTAATGTTAATAAAGGACAATAAGTTCTGGCTTCAGTCTTCTGTCTTCTGTCAGTTTAAGGGTGAGCAAAGAAAGAGATGCAGGTAGAGACAGTTATCAGCAGCACACAGCTGAACGCGTATCCAATATATACAGATATTTGACAGGACACTATTCCACAGGATAGTAAGGCTTCCTGTCCTTGGGAACACTACACCCCCACACCCCTGCTGACTGACAAAACCCCACAGTAGAAAAACAGGAGGCTGGAGAAACACAAGCCAGGCAACATCAGGGGGTGAAGATGTTGGGTATAACCTTTCTTCAGTACCAGATGTGGGGTAAGGGGAGCATCAGATAAAGGTTGGGAGGGGGAGGAGAGAGTGCTAGTTGGGGTGGGGAGAGTTCCAAAATGGGCATGACCTGAACACCGGTTGTGGGTATGACCTGGTTGGTCCATGGGAGGAATGAATCCGGTTGTAGTTTGACTGGTCAAAACAATTCTTGTTGCACCTCATTTACCTACTCCCTGATGAATTGTTCACAGCACCTACTGCCTGCATTCCATCTCAATACTCCTGTATGGATCAATCTTCCTTAGTGAGATTCTCCAGGAGACAGCCACTGAGGAATGGGAACACAGGAAGTCCCTAACTAGTTCAAAGGCAGGCACTGAACTACCCCATGGTGACAGCGCTCCCTGCCAAGTAGGTTTAGGACACAAAGTGTCCCTGTGCTGCCAACTCCCACCCACCCTGGTTAGGGCATTAGTACAAATTCTTTTTGCACGTGTGAGGTGACATAAACTGTACATTACTGAGGAGTGTCTCCCTTACCAGAGACATTGAAAGAATGGTGATATATTATTACCATGGGTAATGTCTTAGGGGTAAGGCGGTCTACTTGAAGGTGGAGGTGTTCCCATGTATCTGCTGTCTTTGACCCTCTAGAGTGAAGAGGACCTGGGTTTAGAAAGTGCTAAGGAGCTTTGGTGAATGTCTGCAATTCATCTTTTAAATGGTACACACTGCTGCTAGAGAGGATGTTTGTGGATGTGGTGCCAATCAAGCGGGCTGTTTTGTCCTGGATGGTGTCAAGCTTCTTGAGGGTTGTTGGAGCTGCACCCAGCCAGGCAAGTGATTAGAATTCTACCACACTTCTCACTTGTGCCTTGTAGATGCTGGAGGAGAAAGTGAGGTCTGCAGATGCTGGAGATCAAAGTTGAAACTTTATTGCTGGAACAGCACAGCAGGTCAGGCAGCATCCAGGGAACAGGAGATTCGACGTTTCGGGCACAGGCCCTTCTTCAGGATGCTGGCCAGACTTTGGGGAGGCAGGAGGTGAGTTTCTCACTGCAGTATTCCTAACCTCTGACTTGGTCTTGTAGCCACTGTGTTCATATAGTGAGTCCAGTTGAGTTTCTGGTCAATGGGTAACTGCCAGGATTCTGATAGTGGGCATTAGTGATGGTAACACCATTGAAAATCAAAGGGCAGTGGCTAGATTGTTTCTTATTGGAGAGTCTGGTATTTGTATACTGTGAATGTTACTTGCCACTTGTCAGACTAAGCCTGGATATTGTCCAGATTTTGTTGTATCTCAACATACTTCAGTAATCTGAAGAGGTGTGAATGGTGCTGAATATTTTGCAATCATCGATGAACATCCCCACCTCTCACCTTATGATGGAGGGAAGGTCATTGATGAAGCAGCTGAAGATGGTTGGGACTATGACACTATCCTGAGGAACTCCTGCATCCGTGTCCTGGAGCTGAGATGACTGACCCCCAGAACAGACAGGATCATCTTCCTATGTGTCAGGTAATGATTCCAACCTGGATTGGAAGCCAGAAAATCAATGTAATTCTGAAAAATTCATATAAGATTTAACTGTAATTCTCTCTCTACAGATCTGCCCCCAGTCCTGCAGTATCTCTCCTGCACCTTCTCTGTGTATATTGAAAATGTGATGTGTCTTACCACTATAGAAAGGAGAGAGGGGAAAGGAAGAACAAAAGAAGGGTCTGGGATAGGACAGAGGACAGACAGCATGGAACAGAGCAAAGGAAATAGCAATGATTATAAGTTTAAAAAAAGAAGCATTTCATTCAGAATGTAAATGATAGAATAAGTAACAGCTCTGTCTAAAAGCAAAAACATGAAAAACAAGGTTCAAGACTGCACGTGGCAAAGTGGAATGAGTTCATTGCATGTAACTGCTCAATTCAATGCTGAATCAAAAGGGACTGGAAAATGCTGAGTTGGGAGGTGAGAGTCCTGTTCCTCTTGTTTGCTGTGAATGAATTTAAGTGTTGTAGATACCTTGACAGCTACTGAAAATTATTTATATTTACCGAACTCATCTCCACATACTTCGATACTGTCCTATTCCCCCGGTCCGGGAACTCACCACAAAAGTTTGGGACACTACCCACGCCTTCCACCTCCTCCAAGACTTTTGCTTCCCCAGCCTCCAACACCTCATTGTCACCATGGACATCCAGTCCCTATACACCTCCATCCGCCATGACCAGGGCCTCCAAGCCTTCCATTTCTTCTGCAACTCTACCAGTACCCTTCCACTGACACTCTCATTCATTTGGGTGAACCGGTCCTCACCATCAACAATTTCTCCTTGGAACCCTCCCACTTCCTCCAGATGAAGGGGGTAGCCATGGGCACCCACATGACTGTCTCTTTGTCAGTTATGTGGAACAGTCTGTATTCCGCAGTTACACCACTCCCCACCTTTTCCTCCATTACATTGATGACTGCATCAGCGCCACCTCATGTTCCCATGAGGAGGTCGAGCAGTTCATCAACTTCACCAACCCATTCCATCTGGACCACGTCTGACACTTCCCTCCCCATCCTGGACCTCTCCATCTCCATCAACGGTGACCAACTCAACACTGACATTTTCTCCAAACCCATTGACTCCCACAGCTTACCTGAATTATACTTCCTCCCATCCAGCCTCCTATAAAAATGCTATCCCTTATAGCATTTCCTATCCGCCTCTGCCACATCTGCTCCCAGGAGGACCAGTTCCACAACAGATCATACCAGGTGGCCTCCTCCTTTAAAAGACTGCAATTTCCCCTCCCACGTGGTTGATGATGCCCTCCAGCACATCTTATCCGCTTCCTGCACCTCTGCCCTCGAATCCCACACCTCCAACCAAAACAAAGACAGAATACCCCTGCTCCCACACCTCCCCCTCACCTCTGTGCAAGGTGCAAAGGAGCCTTCCACATCTATCAGAGTTTTACCTGCACTTCCACATGTTATTTACTGTATCCATTGCTTCCAATGCAGTCTCCTTTACACTGGGGAGACAGGATGCCTACTCGCAGAGTGCTTCAGAGAATATCTCCAGGACACCCACACCAGCCAACCCCACTGCCCCATGGCCCAACATTTCAACTCCCCTCCCACTCTGCCGACGACATGCAGGTCCTGGGCCTCCGCCATTGCCACTCCCTCACCACCAATACCTGGAGGAAGAACGTCTCATCTTCCACCTCAGGACCCTCCAACCCCACAGCATCAGTTTCACCAGTTTCCTCTCCCCCTACCTTCTCCCAGTTCCAACCGTCCAACTCAGCACTACCCTCATGACCTATCCTACCTGTCCATCTTCCTTCTCACCTATTCCGCTCCACCCTCCTCTCTGACCTATCACCATTACCCCACCTCCATCCACCTACCACATTCTCAGTTACCTTCTCCCCAGCCCCACTCCCCTTCCCATTTATCTCTCAGACACCTTGGCTCACAGCCTCATTCCTGATGAAGGGCTTATGCTGGAAACATTGATTCTCCTGCTCCCCGATGCTGCC
The DNA here is from genome assembly GCF_037043375.1 of Chiloscyllium plagiosum. Taxonomy (NCBI): domain Eukaryota; kingdom Metazoa; phylum Chordata; class Chondrichthyes; order Orectolobiformes; family Hemiscylliidae; genus Chiloscyllium; species Chiloscyllium plagiosum. The sequence goes on along the minus strand of NW_028270158.1, from coordinate 64,312,757 downwards.
TGACCTGCTGTGCTTTTCCACACTCTCGACTTGTATTTACTTTGCACCATTCAAGACCTCAGTGTGTCTCAAGGTAGTTTACAACAAAATTATTTGAAGTATCGTTTTTTCTGTCAAGGCAAACATGCAACTAAATTGCACACTGCAAAGAACAATGCAGTAAATGACCAGTTATGGAAATCAATCATGTTAATTAAGGGATTCAGTACTTGTTGGCATGAATTCGTTGCTGATCATTATTTAGGCATATGGCTTCATCCGCTTTGTCACCTTCTCCAGTATTTTCTTTTGAGATACAAATTGTATATTGGAAACGGACCTTTCTGTTCCACCAATCCACACCGGTGTTTGTTCTGCCGGAACCACTTTCCATCCACCATTCTAACTCCCTAGTTCCTTTCCCCCATTGGCCTGGCTAGTTTCCCCTTAATATCAAATACACTGTTCACTTCAACCGCTCCCTGTGACAGTATGTTCCACGTTTGCACTGCTATCCAGTTGAAGATCTTTTCCCCTGAATTTTTCAGTGATTAGTGCTGACCTTTAGTTTATTATCTTGGAAGTAACATTCTTTCTGTAGCTATTTTATTTAAAAAAATTCCTTATCTTAAAAGAACTTTATTATCCTTGTTTGACCATTGGTAAGATATTCATGAACATGATGCAGTAACTGCACGATCACTGATTGGTTGATTGGCAAAGCAAGCGTGGAGAAATATGAAACGTTATTTGAAAGCAGCAGAGGTCACAACACGGGCTTCATTTCAAAACATTTATTAGAAAATTAAGACTTTGTTCATTGTTCAAGTACAACTTTTGATTGCCAGTATACAAAAAAATGGCAATTGTAAACAACTTCTGACGTCCATTGCACTACATGTAGGAGGTTGCACACATCAAGGTTACAATATGCTGACTTTTTGAAAAAAAAATCAAGTACAAACATTTCACAGTCAAAACGACAAAAAAAAGGAACATTCCTCAGGAGACCTGTCACAGCAGCCTCTCAATTTTGTGTGTGTTTCTGTCAGTCCTTGCGCCTGTATCTCTCCCTGTGTGAGAGCTGGCGTCCCCTTCCGTGAGAGATCGCCTCATCAGCGGGATGGTCCGACACTGTCCTCGCTAGAGGGCTCGCCAGTCTTTAGCAAACGCCGTCACTGGGGCTGGTTCGCGCCCCAGGAGGAGGAGGAGGAGGAGGCAGGAGTGAGTGACCTTTGCTGTCCGCCTGCCCCCAGCACACACACGCACACACACCCGTCCCCAGACCTCTTGGGCCTACTCAGCTTGAAGGGGGGGGGGGGGCACTTTAGCTGATGACACAGCGGTCCTTGTCCCGGGCGTGGGTGCCGCCGAACGCCTTCTCTTTGATGTACATCAGGTCGCTGTGCACACTCGGTCTCCGGGCGAACGGCGCTACGATCCCGTACGCATCGTCGTCCTTGAGCTTGCGGCTGCGGAAGGTTTTCCGGTGCAGGATGTCACAGTACTGCACCGAGACTTTCCTGTGCAAGTCCGGGCTCATCTCACTCGGCAGCTTGGCCATGGTGAACAGGGTCTGGAACATCTCGTCCACATTACTGTTCCTCTTTGCTGAGATCTCAAAATAGGCGCATTTGGAGTCACCATCCAGCAGCCGCTGGATCTTGTCCCTGGGCACCTCCCGGTAGAAATCCCGGTCACTCTTGTTACCGCAAATGACGATCGGGACGTCAATATTATCCTTGGTCTTGTTCTTCAGGCACGACTTGGTCTCCATGATCTGCTGCTTGAGCCGCTGAACTTCCTCAAATGAGTCCTGGTTATCCAGACTGAAGACCAGGATAAAGACATCACCTGTATCAGACACAGACAAGAAGACCGTGAGTGCACGCTGACAGGCCGGAGACACAACAACACTGCTAATGTTTCACAGCATTTCCCCCCCTTCCCCGCTGACAGACACTCTCCCTTCAAAACACTCCCCTTTCCAACTCAAAATCCCAGCTTAAACAGACCGGATCTCTCTCTCTCCTCACCGAGGAGTTTAAAGACTAAAAAACTATCAGCTCCTGCCCCTCAACTGAGCAAACAACACAGAACTAACGCTAAATGTTGCGCCTCAGATTGGAAGTTGACCGGGTGGGATGGAGGGCTCAAGTTTAAACTCATAACACAAGAGCGTGACTTTAAAGGGTTTCTCAGGAAGGGTCACTGGACCCGAAACGTTAACTTTGCTTTCCCTCCATGAATGTTGAGTCTCGCTAGCAATTTATGCTTGTAATTCTGATTTCCAGTAGTTCTTTCGGGTTTTTAAAAATAATTTAAATACGTTTTTGGCTGTGCGTGGTTTGGAGGTGGAGGGAGAGTGTGGGGGTGCAGGGAGAGTGTGGGGGTACATGGAGAGTGTGGGGGTACAGGGAGAGTGTGGGGGTACAGGGAGAGTGTGGGGGTACAGGGAGAGTGTGGGGGTGCAGGGAGTGTGGGGGTACAGGGAGAATGTGGGGGTGCAGGGAGAGCGTGGGGGTACAGGGAGAGCGTGGGGGTGCAGGGAGAGTGTGCGGGTGGAGGGAGAGTGTGGGGGTGCAGGGAGAGTGTGGGGGTACAGGGAGAGTGTGGGGGTACAGGGAGTGTGGGGGTACAGGGAGAATGTGGGGGTGCAGGGAGAGCGTGGGGGTACAGGGAGAGCGTGGGGGTGCAGGGAGAGTGTGGGGGTGCAGGGAGAGTGTGGGGGTGCAGGGAGAGTGTGGGGGTGAGTCTATCCCGCGGTCCGGTGGAAGGTGGTTTTACCTGTCAGGATGGAAAGGCGCCTCATGGCTGGGAACGGGTGGTTTCCCGACGTGTCCAGGATGTCGAGCTGATACACATCGCCGCGGATGCTGTAAAACTTGCGGTGGAAGTCCTCGATGGTCGGCGTGTACTGGTCCTCGAATTTGCTGTTGAGGAAACGCGACACGATGGCGCTTTTGCCCACTTTGGAGGAGCCCAGGATGACCATCCGGTAACAGTTCTTGGCGGGAATGTTAACCTCTGGGTCGCAGGGCGACATCTTCATCATAACCAGAGGGACAGGGACAGCAAAGCTGAGCTGGAGGGCAGTGCGGATGGTACAGACACACACACACACTCACAGAGACTGGCAGGAGGTGTTAGAGACACAGGGAGTCCAGGCAGGAGCAGGAGCTCAGCAACACAACGAGACAGTACAGAGCTCCGCCGCTTTTTATAGCGCCTGCCACTGGCGTCATTGCAGGACGCAACCGCGTGGAGCTGGTAAACACAGGGACAGTGTGTGTCTGAGAGAGATACTGCACGTCAGTAAGCCCTGGCCCCAGTCTCTGCAAAGGCAGCCCCAGTGTGTTTGCAACTGTCCTCAGCCCGAACAGACACTCCGTTCCTCAATTCAGTCAAACCTGACAGCGTTCTGACAACTACTGACCCCGTGTCCCTCATTCACACGGAATGGGGTGGGGGGGGTGAACAGTGCCAGTGTGTGCACAAGGCTGAAGATTCAGCCTTCCCCCCCGCCCCTCAACCCCCAACCCTGAGATCCGAATCCTGTCCAGAATAGAGAAGCGGGCGAAGTGATCATTAAACAGTAAACTGAATGGACGTTGGGAGAAATGGTCCGGGGTTGAGGTTGAGGCTGGAGCTGAGGCTGAAGGAGCCGCTGTGTATGAAGTTAGCACAAGATGACAGCGGGTTCCCAGGCCGTAGGCAAAAGTGAGGTCTGCAGATGCTGGAAACCAGAGCCTAGATTAGAGCGGTGCTGGAAAAGCACAGCAGGTCAGGCAGCATCCGAGGAGCAGGAAAATCGACGTTTCGGGTAAAAGACCCAGGAATGGACGTCAATATCTCTCCCAGTCCGTAAACAGGCGGGAGGACTGCACTCAGCCTGCTCTTCCAATGGCACTGAATTTGGGAACCGTTCCCTCACGGAAAGCCTTTCTCATTCACCCAGCGCCCACCGACCAATCCTTAGGTTCTGTTTTAAACTATATTCTCCTTCTTTTCCCTACATTTTATTTTACAGGGGCCTCTGACTGGGGGAGGGGAGTGATAGCGAGAAGATCTGATCCGCTATTACTGCACCTGAAGTGTTCACTCTGACAGCCTGGCAGCGGAGATTCTGGTCAGGCTGTTGGGCTACGGAGGGCATCACAACTCCATCTCCCATTCCCGCCTGAACCCTCCATATTAGCGAGTGAATAGTGTCTGGGACCCCATTAGCTTGAAAGGTTTGTCAGTGAGTTGTTATGGAGCGTTTTGGCATTGTCCGGTTGCACATCTGCACAATGTAATTTTATGTAATTTCATTATGATTGAGGATACAGTGACAATATCTCGCCGGATTTTCACAGATCTTCTCGTTGACTCAATCTCAAAAAGTCAACTGCAAAAGGAGCTCATTTACACACACATACAGACTCATTGCACTCCGGATAGACCCCACACCAATTCACACGGCAGCGACTGTATCCTTTATCAAATCTCCCATGTCATCACTCAAGGTGATGCAGCTGAATAAGGGGGAAATCGATGTGGAGATGCCGGGGTTAGACTGGGGTGGACAAAGTTAAAAATCACACAAACAGGATATTGTAGTCCAACGGGTGTGTTGTACTTGGTGTTGTGTGATTTTTAACTTTGTAAACTGGGTCCGTCGCTGTGAACAGCAGACTCTTGGAGTGAGAGACTGTAAAAGCAGCAGCCGCAGCAATGTGTGCGTGGCCAAGAACTAACACATTGATCGCTTCTTCTACAAATGATTGGTTTATAGTCTGCAATCTGTTTATACAAGAATGGGTAGTTTTTTTTCCCCCCTGAAGGCTGCAAGTGTAAACACGTTGCGAAGCAGGTGACCCGGGAAGACTACACACGAGGTATTCCATTTGACTTTGGGGAAGGTTGGGGTTGAGACAAGTGTCTCAATTCTGTCGCCTAAACGAAGTGATAGTATGAATAATGTGACAGTGTCCATCTCCCCTGTCCCCGGAGTTGAATTTTAAAACCGTAGCAATACATTAAAGGACCTTGACATTGCAGTAGGATAAGGAAAAATATTGTCCTTTTAATGTCTCATGTATTATTTACAAATACGATGAGAATGAACACCGCTAAAGTAAATAAAACACGCAGAGTCAGTTGTTTTAAAAAATAGTCTCCCTGAATATGCACTGAAGAAAGCTTTAGTCCTGTTGATATTGCATGAACTCCTGCTAACATCGAGTGTCACATGAAACAATTCATTTTAACGCTGGATCTTTCACATCCGGTGTGGCAGTTCCTGATAATTCTGGAGTTTTTTTTTGGGCCGGTTTTGAAATAATTGTGTTGTTTCGCGACTGTCTTAATAACACATTAAAAAAGTCAACACCGTAATCCGCTTCATTGAACTGACCTGGATTTTTTTTTTAAAATGTCTGCACGGAATATAATTGTATTTTTTTTGCAATCAAAGATGCAGACAGAATTGAGATAGGTTTTTGTTGGTGTGCAGGAATTGAAGTGAAGACAGGGATCCCTTTTGGGGCCAAACTTGGGTGGATCTTCGAAGCGCTTGCCTGAAGGCTGTTTGCAGTTTATAACTTTCATGATCATTTTTCCCGCTTGCCAAGCTTTCAAAACATCACTTTTATTGAAATGAGTTTCTGCAAAACTTGATGAATGCATCACCTCCGGTTGTTGTATCCCCCTCCTCTCTAACGAGTCAAACGGATAAAGAAACAGGGTGGAACGAGGAGGGCACTACAACAAGAAGTCATAAACTTTCCGAAATGATACGGTGCTCACACTGACCGGTGATCCTGCCTTGGCGCCGCAAGGGGGCAGCAAAATCCACCGCCTGACGAGAAAGACCCAGTCCGAGCGTGGCCATTCATTCCCATTGCCCCAAGACGATACAACTTTCATGGTGCATGTTAAGAGACATTTAGACATGGGGCGGTGTGTAAGTGACGCTGATGCACAGCATCCGGGCTGGGTCGAGGAAAGAGAAAAAGAAAATAATCTCAAGGTTTATTAATCTGACTCAAAGTTAAGAAGAAGGTGGCTAAAAAGAATTTAAGAGGGTTTCAACACGAGACGTAATTGGAGAGTGTTGTGTTTTGAGATCATAATAGAGAAGCAAGGGGGTTTTAAAATCAACTAAAACTTACAACTTGGTGGATCACAATATAGCCATCTCTTTGATGCCTTGCTCAATTTATTCAAATCCACTCCGGAGATCCCCAGGATTGACACTGACTTCCCCAGAAAGCATGGGACAAAGAGGAGACCAGACAGGCTGTATAAACAGTGACAATCCAGAGTACCGGGCTACTCTCCCATTATAGTGATATCTGGTGGGGAGCTTAACTTGAGGGTCACCACACCTCAGGGTGAGAGAAAGGTTGCAAAGGTAGGATCTTTGTGGTCACCTCCGCTGGTACAGGAATCGAACCTGTGTGTTTATTGGTGTCTCTCTGTGAGACAAACCATTTGTCCAGCAAGCTAAAGCCATCAGTCCTCCTCCCTTAAGCTAGAGGATAGTTGATGATCCTGTGAGCCTATGATGTGGGGTTTCCCTCCAGCAGGGTACTGTGCCTGATTTGCCTGATCCCTCCTGTAATGTAAAAAAAGACAATAGGCCTGGGATATGGTAATATTGAAGAACTTAATAGATATTTATTACAACCAGCTGTTACATACAAATAGTACATTCATTGGCATGGCAGTACCTGGGTAACTAAATTATCCAGAGCAACATGCTGTGTATACCATGTCATGCTTCCAAGTGGTCATAGGTAAGATGGTATCTAAGACTTTTATACAGTTAGGTCACATGCTGCAATAGTGATAATATTATGAGCATCTTTCTGAAAGGTATACCCACTGTGAGACATAAGACAACAATCCTTACCTGCTTCATTCCTTATTAATGCACATGGTAATGACAGAGACTGGTGCACTGTCCAACGTTAATTTGAAATACATTTAGGCCAAGGTTGAAAGTCAGATTCGTCTGAATTCAGCTAGTACAGACTAAGGGGGCCAAATAGCCTCCGGTGCTGTACCTGCTCTTTATATAAATAACCTTAAAGCGAAGAAAAATGAACAGTGTTGGAATCAAATCACGATCAAACCTGCTTCCAATTACTTAGGTAAGGCTATCTCTCATCTGAGTGAGTGAATTATGAAGCTCTTATTGCTGATATCTATTTTAAAACAATTGTAATGACTTTTAAGTGCAGCTGTAAATATGTTTTAATTGTTTTTAATTTGATGTTCCCTTCCTCCTCCTTTCGTTTTTGTTGGTCCTGAGTCAACCAAGTCCAGTTGTAGTGAGCTTTAAACCACTTAGTGGGCCATAGAAAAGCTGGATTTGGACAACACTGCTGAACTGTCTCACTGAGCACCGTTGGTCTGGTGTTCTGGATCATCGATCAGTCTACATGTGGATACACTCTGGTTCATCCCATTTCCCCCTGCCCTGTCGATTGCCTGACAGACTCTGACAGCTTTGTCAGTTCCCTTTCCAACACAGTCCCCTGCCAAAATCTCCCCTAATTTAGTCCCTGAGGGATTGGTCATTCTGAAAAGGAGAAAGTCAGGTCTGCAGATGCTGGAGATCAGAGCTGAAAATGTGTTGCTGGAAAAGCGCAGCAGGTCAGGCAGCATCCAAGGAGCAGGAGAATCGACGTTTCGGGCATAAGCCCGAAGAAGGGCTTCCTGAAGAAGAGCTTATGCCCGAAGCGTCGATTCACACGAAAAGCCTTATACCAAATATTATTAAAAAGAAACGCAGGAGGACATATGCTCAAAAAAGCTTCAATTTTTTGTAATTATTTCTCTACCTCAGTTAGTTGGTTCATAGGTTATCGCTTCACTTGCTATTCAGCCTGTCGACACTCCACTCACACCATTTGTACTATCTTTTGACCTCTCCACTATTTATGTGCCTGTGTGCTTCCCTCCACTTCACCTGACAAAAAGAGCAGCTCTCTGAAAGCTTGTGCTTTCACATAAACCTGGTGTCGTGTGATTTCCGACCTTACCGTACTCCAGTCCAATACCTGCACCTTCACATCAGAAATGTACAGCAAAGCAGAAACTGTCATAAAGAGTGTAGGACAAGCTTACAGCACAGAAATCTCAACACCTCCAGGTGACATTTGACACAGTAATTCCAGAAATTCAAAGAACATCACAACCCATATGAGGAATTTAATATTTGGGAATTCGACCCAAAAGATATAGAAGCAGAATTAGGCCATTCGGTCCATCGAGTTGGCTTCTACGCAGTGTTACCTGGGTGTATGAGACAGTGTTCCCTGTCCACTCTGTTCAGGTGTTACTGGCTTTGGCTTGACATGCATCACTGTAATTTCCTGAGTACCTCTCAGTTGGAATATTAAGTTTGAAAAAGGAAAGGCAAGAAAATAAGTTTAAAATTTGAACTTTTAAACATTTTAACAATAAGTTACAACAAGATTCAGACTCAACTGGTTACATTGTGCCCTTTATGAATCAGAAAGAGTGTTTGGCATTGCACACCAAAGATTCTTGATTTTAAAGGCATCAAGGGACAAAAAGCAGAAGTGTGGTATTGAGACTGAGCCATGATCATATTGCGAGCAGGCTCAAGGGGATAAATGGCATATTGCTGCTCCTAGTGTCTATGCGTTTAGAATCCCTCAATGAAATGCTATGTACACAACTCGTTCTGAGCCCTAACTGACAAGTGGAAAATGTGACAGGCAGCAAGTTTGTAAAAGTAAGGGAACCTCAAAGACAAGATTTGTTTGTTCGAGGCAAACTGTAAAATTTGCTGGTAACTTCTGAAGCTTTGTAACTCTCAGAATTCATGTACTTTCCCTGAACTGTTTGCCAGATTTGGGTATTAATGCATTGTTTACGTATCTGTCACTCCATATCTGGCCCAAAAAAATGATAATTACTATTTCTTTCTCAGAATCCTTTCCGCCTCCTTTTACTGTCACACAGTCATTCTGACCTTCCATTTCCCCTAATTGAGGTTCATTCATGAGTCCTCACCAAGACAGCACTGTACCTCGGTCTCGTTACTGTCCTACCACTGTCTCAGGATCTGAAGCATCTCAGACAGTAAGCTGCCTTCTGTGCCTTCACAATGAATGCTCCCCAAAGACGGTACTTCAGCCCCCTTTTATTTCTCATTGAATTGTTGCCCCTTAGCTTCATCATTTTTCTTATTCCTTATGGGATGTGAGTGTTGCTGTCTGGACTAGTGCTTGTTGTTCATCCCTAGTTGCCCCTTGAGAAGCCTTCTTGAACTGCTATGGTCCATGTGTTGTAGGTTGACCCACAATATCCTTAAGGAGGAAATTCTAAGATATTGAATCACTGAAAGAACGCTGATGCATTTCCAACAAAAACAGAAATTGCTGGAGAAACTCAACATGTCTGGAAGCATCTGTGGAGAGAAAACAGTCAATGTGACCCTTTTTTCAGAACTAATTGTACGCCTAGCTCTGTCTAAGCATCCTATGATGTGTATGTCCCTGTTTGTTATGATCTGCTCCACAAAACTCTGCAAAACAAAACTTCTCACTGTACTTAGGTGCATGTGACAACAATAAATCAAATCAAAAGGAAACTGTGGCATATCTGCTGAAATGAATGATAGGTGGAGCCCAGACAAAACAGTAGTTGGGCAGAAAAGAATGATCTACAATGAGTGAGGGAGAAAGAAAACCTGCTAATGGTGAGCATGAGTGGGCCATGTTTAAAGCAAGGCCTGGGGTTGGATAATAAACCCAGAAGGAGGTGTTCAGGCTCTAAGGTTATTGCACTTGTTATTGAGCCCAGAAGGCTGCAGGGTCCCCAGGTGGGAAAATTAGGTGCTGTTCTTCCAGCTTGGACTGAGCTTCAGTGCAGCACTGCAGCAAGCCTGAGGCAGACATGTTGGCCAGAGAATTGGATGGTATGTTTAAAGTGGCAAGCAAATGGAACTTCAGACACAACATAGATGTCCTGCAAAGTGGTTTCCCAATCTGCGCTTTGTCTCTGCAATATAGAAGAGACCATGTTGTAAACAGCAAATACAGTGGACTAGATTGAATGAAGTGCAGATAAAGTGCTGCTTCACCTGTGTTTGGAGCCTTGGATTGTGAGGAGGTAAATGAGCAGGTTTTGCACCTTCTGTGGTTCCAGGGGAAGGTGCCATGGGTCTGTGGTGGGAGTGGGGAGGGGGTTATTGAGAGTGAAGGAAGAGTGGACCAGGGTATCCTGGAGGGCAATGGTCCCCATGGAAGGCTGACATCATCCTCTGCACTGAGTGACTCCTTATCCTTAATTATCTCCATCCCGATTCATTTTATTCTGAGTTCACTAGCCTTCCAAACACCTCCATCCATAAAACTCCTGATCATGTTCTTAATCATCACCTTGACATTGTCACATCACTCTTATTATCTCAATTACAGATAAGTTTCACCCTGACAACTTCCTAATATTCCTCACCACCCACTGACCCCATTTCAAACCCAATTCCTCTACATCTTCCCCTGGAGAATTACACTTTGTTCTTACAATTGGTAAAATAGTTTTGCCATGACAGATTTGTTCAGTACCTTCCTCACCTCCATTTTTGATGCAATGCCGATTTGTTACTTCAATCTATATATTGATTGAACTAACCAAACTGGTAGCAATGCGATGGAGGGGGATTTCCTGGAATGTATGAGGGATGGTTTCCTTGACCAATAAATTAAGGAACCAAAAAGAGAGCAAGCCATCCCAGACTGAGTATTGTGTAATGAGAGAGGATTAATTAACAACATTGTGGTGCGAGATCCTTTGGAGAAGAGTGACAATAATCATAGAGTCATAGAGATGTACAGCATGGGAACAGACACTTTGGTCCAACTCATCGATATCCCAAATTAATCCAATCCCATTTGCTAGCATTTGATCCATACCCCTCTAAACCCTTCCTATTCACATACCTATCCAGATGCCTTTTAAATGCTGTAATTGTACCAGTCTTCACCACATCTTTTGGCAGCTCATACACGCACCACCTTCTGCATGATAAAGCTGCCCCTTAGGTTGCTTTTAAACCTTTCCTCTCTCACCCTAAACCTATGCCATTGAGTTTTGGACTCCCCCACCCCAGGGAAAAGTCCTTGTCTATTTACCCTATCAATGCCCCTCATGATTTTATAGCCTCCAAGGAAAACAACCCCAGCCTGTTCAGCCTCTCCCTGTAGCTCAAATCCTCCAATCCTGGCAACATCCTTGTAAATCTTCTCTGAATTCTTTCAAGTTTCACAACATCCTTCCGACAGGAGGGAGACCAATACTGCCCACAGTATTCCAAAAGTGGCCTAACCAAACAGCCACAACATGACCTCCAAACTCCAATACTCAATACACTGAAACAATAAAAATGAAGAAGGGCTCATGCCCGAAACGTCGATTCTCCTGCTCCTCGGATGCTGCCTGACTTGCTGTGCTTTTCCAGCAACACATTTTCAGCACTGAAACAATAAAGACAAGCATGCCTTCTTCACTATCCTATTTACTTGTTATTCCTCTTTCAAGGAACTATGAACCTGCCCTCCAAGGCCTCTTTGTTCAGCAATACACTCCAGGACCTTACTATTAAGTGCGTAGGTCCTGCCCATATTTGCCTTTCTAAAATGTAGCATCTCACATTTATCTAAGTTAAAATCCATCTGCCATTCCTCATCCCCTTGGCCCATCTAATTGAGATCCCATTGCACTCTGAGGTAACCTTCTTCACTGTCCTTTTGTAGAATTCTTTATTAAGATGGAGAGTGACACAGTTAAATCTGAGACTAAGGTCCTGAACGTAAAGCTAACTTTGATTGGTATGAAACAAGCATTGGCTAGGATAGGCTGGATAAGGATACTTAAAGTATACTTAAAGGACAGTGGATAGGCAATGGCAGACATTTAAAGAACCATTGATTAACACCAACGATTGTACATCCCAGTCTGGTGTAAGAGTAAACCAGGGAAGATGGCTCAACTGTGGCTCACAAGGGAAATCAGGGATAGTGTTAAAGCCAAAAAGGAGCCATATCAATTGGCCTGAAAAAGAAACAAACCTGAGGACTGAGAGAAATTTAAAATGCAGCAGAGGAGGGCAAAGAGTTTAATTTGGAAGGGGAAAATAAACTATGCAAGTAAGCTTGTGGAAAACATAAAAACTGACTGCAAAAGCTTCTAAAGATATGTGAAGGAAAAATGACTGGTGAAGACAAATGTATTCCCTTCCAGTTAGAATCAGTTGAATTCAAAATGGCCAACAAAGAGATGTCAGACCAGTTGAACAAATGCTTTGGATCTGTTTTCACTAAGGAGGACAGAAATAGGGACAGAGGGTCAAGCATGAAGGAGGGACTGAAGGAAATCCTTATTAGTCAGGAAATGGCATTGGGGAATTTGATGGGATTAAAACCTGTTAAGCCCCCAGGGTCTAATGTTCCGCATCCCAGAGTACTTAAGGATGTGGCATGGAAATAATGGATGCATTGGTGATCATTTTCCAACATTCTGTAGACTCTGGAAGAGTTCCAATGGATTGGAGGGTAGCTAATGTAGCCTCACTTTTTTAAGAAAAGGAGGGAGAGAGAAAACGGGGAATTATAGGCCAGTTAGCCTGACATCGGTGGTGAGGAAAATGCTGAGTCAATTATTAAGGGTGTAATAACAGCATTTGGAAAGCAGTGTCAGAATCAGTCCTAGCCAGCATGGATTCACTAAAGGGAATCATGCTAGGCAAATCTTCTGGAATTTGAGAATGTAGCGAGTGGAGTGGACAAGGATGAATCCGTAGATGTTGTGTATCTGGAGTTTCAAAAGAATTTTGACAAGGTTCCACACAAGAGATTAGTAAGGAAAATTAAAACTCATGGTATCGGCGTTAATGACATGATAGAGAACTAGTTGGCAGACAGGAAGTAGAGAGTTGGAATAACTGGTCCTTTTCAGAGCGGCAGGCAAAAAGCGAAAGCTGCATGTATCATCTTCAGTGCTGCAAACACTCATTCACTAATTTAAGCCCACCTCTGGCACACTCTATCCAATTGAACCAGGCTGGAAGATGAGGTATTACTCCTCCAATTTGTGTTCTGATTCATTGTGGCAATGGAGGAGGCCAAGGAAGGTTGCCAGAAAGGGAGTGGGAAGGGGGAATTAAAATGGACGGTGACTGGGAGGTCAGGTCGTCTCCTGCCAACCGGACTCATTGAGATCAGTGAGATACCTTTTGATGGGGATTAATACTGGGCAATGGTGCAAAGCCTAGTCATGGGGAAAAATCTGGACATCAGTGAGATGCCTATTTCCAGGGATTAATTCAGGGCAGTACTGGGATGTGTATTTATGGGGCTTAATGCTAGGTATTGGTGAGATGCCTATTTTTGGGGATAAATGCTGTGCAGATGCGACATGCCTGTTCTCTGGGATTAAATCTAGGCAGCAGTGAGTTGTTGATGTACTAGACTGTAGTAAAATACTTATTTACTGGGATTAATGCTGGGCAGCTCAGCAGTAGTGAGATATCTATTTACGGGGATTAATGATGGACAGTAGCAAAACATCTGTTTATGGGATCTTTCGTACGCAGTACGTAGATGTCTATTTACGGGGATTAATGCTGGGCAGCAGTGAAATGCCTATTTATGGAGATTTCCTGGAGGTTTTCAAAATCATTAGTGGGCTGGGTGGAGGAGATGGGGGAAAAGGGTCCTCACTTGCAAAAGGAACAAGAATGAAAGGGCATGGATTTAAAGTGAATTGCAAATGAAACAAGAGTAATGTGAGAAAAAACTTTGGTTACAGCACCATGAAGGATCTTTCTATAATAAAGGCACTGCATAAATTCAGCTGATCTCTTTGAATTCAATCCCCATCTTATGTTATTACTTTCTCAGAATCCTGAGATCACCATGTTGTGTAGATCTGTTCCAGATTAAGAATGCTTGTCATAAAGTGAACATATTCCCTGGCCCTCTCACACAAGTTAATTCGTGACACTCCCCTGGGATAACCAAACACATCCCTGTGTAATTCTGCTGCTGGCAGACGTGGACGGAGAGAATGTTGCCTATGATGAGTAAGATGAAAAGTGATGTAATCAAGACGTGGGGAAATGATGTTTCTCTGAAGTCTCACTTCATTGTGCAGACAGTGCATTATAAATAAAAGTTATTGTTGTGGCATTCTGCCTGAAAGCATTTTTGGAAATCAGGAAGTATGTGTGCAGGGCATTGCGAAGGGCTTTTGCCTGAAATGTCAATTTTCCTGCTCCTCGGATGCTGCCTGACCTGCTGTGCTTTTCCAGCACCACACTCTCGACTCTAATGTCCAGCATCTGCCGTCCTCACTTTCGCCCTGATAAAGGTTACTGAAGGACAGGTTGCCCCTATTCAATGGCTTGTCTTGCTGACTCTCATTTCATTTCATTTCTTCAAAAGCCCTTTAACGCTTTTAATTTTCAGCTGATGAGTGTGATATTAAAAACTAACTGTGCTGGGACACAGTGCTGAGGGCTTTTTTGTTGTCATATGTCATTTAAGCAAGGAAGGAAGGTGTCGAAGCTCTGTCTACCTTCACAATCTTATCTCATGCTAAGATTAGAAATATTATTGGAAATGTACCTGCAACTGTGTATTCTGCAACTTCTTTCCAATAATTTGCATTCAGCTCTTCTGCTGCTGGAACTCCCATCTTCATCATTGTTACCTCTCCCTTTGAACTCCACTGTTCCCTTGGCCAGTCTTCCACTCTGCCCTTTAACCTCAAACTCATCCGAACATGGTTACTTTTATCCTAACTCGAACCAAGTCCTGTTCACCTGTCACCCCTGGGCTCACTGACTTACATTGCTCCCTGTCTGGCACTGCCTCCATTTTAAGATTCTTGCTCATTTCCAACTCACACCCCTATGGCCTCAATGACCTCTCCCTATCTCTGAGATTTCCTCCAGCCCTATAATCCTCTAAGATCTTCCTACGCCTCTATTTCTGGTCCCTTGCAAATCCACCATTTTATCCACAACCATTGGCAGCTGTGCCTTCTATAGCTAAGGTCCTTGGCTATGGAACCCTCTTTAAACATATTTCTTTACATCTCCATTAAGACACAGTGTTATATAACATATGTATCACATACTGTTTCTCCTAATCTCTCTTTCCCTCCATCAATGGCACTGCACTCTTCCATCTGTGTAAGATGATGGTATGCTGCAAATCAAATCCATTAGCAATGGGGCAGGGCGCAGTTCATTGAACGGCTGAAGTGCCATTTTTTAAGTGATTGTCAGGTTTTGTTGGTGCTGGTGATTGCCATGGTGATTCATACTGTCCCACAGGCATGTCACCATTTCCTTCTCTCATTGGCTCAAGTGGGATGATTGGTGTTTAGGTTCTTTTATCCAAATACCGGAGAAGTGAAGCTTTGGGCCTCCTACTGGTTTTCACTGAGACAATCCTTAGGTTTGCGATCATAGAATCCCTACAGTGTGGAAAAAGGCCATTCAGCCCATTGAGTCCATACTGACCCTCCTAAAAGCATCCCAACCATACCTACCGTACCTACCCTATCCCTGTAACCCTGCATTCCCATGGCCAATCCACCTAGCCTGCACATCTTTGGACTGTGGGAGGAAACCAGAGCACCCAGAGGAAATCCATACAGACACGGGGAGAATGTCTCCACACAGACAGTCCCTCGAGGTTGGAATCAAACTCAGATCACTGGTGCTGTGAGACATCCTGTGAACATACCTGATTCAGCATATCCACCTCAACTAGATAAATGCTGACATACTCAGGAGATTTGCCTTTAAGTGGACTACCGCAGCCATGATCTTCAGATGCTGAGAAAGTTCCCCAAAGAGTGAGAATGCTAACTGCTGAGCTTCATTTCCTGGAGGCATATCATGCAACGAGGGTCTTGAGAACACAAGCCCTCCAGTCACCATCTTGGTGCTCAGAGATACCTGGATCTTATTCTGTGCAAGTCTCTTGAGCCAACCAAAGATGGCAGCTCTTTTCCTGATGTGTGTTAAATGTTCTGCATCAAGGAACAGATTATCTATCACTGTCAACCCAAGTGTAGCACAGTTTGCTTGCCATTTCTAGTTTGGGTTATTGAGTGTAGCAAAGGGTACAGAAATGCCCCGTGACCATCATTTTCTTGATATTCAAAGTGAGGGAAAGCAAGACAGAGACAATCCAGCGGTCTCTGTCACTAAGTTGCCCAGAATGTGTCTAGCATGGTATCATCGATATCGTGGTGCTCTCCGATGAAGATCAGCTGTGTTTTTTTTAAGATTAGATTATTTACAGTGTGGAAACAGGCCCTTTGGCCCAACAAGTCCACACCGACCCTCTGAAGAGCAACCCACCCACACCCATTCCCTACATTTCACCCCTTCACCTAACACTACGGGCAATTTAACGTGGCCAATTCACCTAACCTGCACATCTTTGGACTGTGGGAGGAAACCGGAGCACCCGGAGGAAACCCACACAGACACGGGGAGAATGTGCAAACTCCACACAGTCAGTCGCCTGAGGCGGGAATTGAACCCGGGTCTCTGGCGCTGTGAGGCAGCAGTGCTAACCACCGTGCCACCTGTTTTGCCGTTGTTTTCAGTCTGGACAAATGGTGGAGCTTGCCTTGTTTGGCTTTCACATCTGTAGGCAGGCCAAAGATCAGGACCATGAAAAGCAAGATGGGAATAGGGCACAGCCTTGCTTCGTCGCACTCTTCATTCGGAAATTGTTGGAAGTGGTGCCACCAAACTGGACAGCTCAGGACACGTTGTCACTGCTGTGAAGGAACTTGGCATCTTTCAATGTAAGATGAATGTTGTTTAAGTACAATATTGTGATGATGCAAGAACATGAAGAAAATCAGGGACATTCCTTACACGTTACCCAAAAATGTTGACTTCAGAGAGAAAGGAGGAGGACATGCCCTCATTGACATCAACGGAGCAGAGATTGAGAGGTTGGAGAAGGTCAAGTCCCTCAGAGCGACAATAACCGACAATCTGTCCTGGACTTTCCACGTAGATACGACAGTTAAGAAGGCACAACAACTGCCTCAGGCAGCTCAGGAAATTCAGCATGTCCAAAAGGACCTCAACAACCTTTACAGATGCACCGTAGAAAGCATACTGTCCAGGGGCATCATGGCCTGGTACGGCAACCGCTCTGCCCAGCACCGTAAGAAACTACAGAAGGTTGTGAGCACAATCCAGACCATCACTGAAGCCAACCTCCTATCCATGGACTCCGTTTACACTTTGCGTTGCCATGAGAAAGCTGCCAACATCATCAAATGTCCCTCCCATTGCCAGCAAGGCTCTCCTATAACCCCTTCCATCAGGCAGAAGATACAGAAGCTTGAACACATGCACCAACAGGTTCAAGAACAGCTTCCTCCCTGTTGTTATTAGACTGATGAATGGATTTTCAAATTTCAATTATTGTTAACCTTGTTTTGTCCATTTCCTGTGCAGTGTAACCTGTGTGCCTCACTCTGTCAAGGCATCCCATGATCTGTATGTCCTTGTTTGCTATGATCTGCCTGTACTGCTCGCAAACAAAGCTTTTCACTGTACTTAGGTACATGTGGCAATAAATCAAACCAATTGATCAATCAATCAAAGGATCCAACCTGATCAGGATCTGAATACAAATGTTAACAAACTGCATTTCTGTCACATTGCTTTCTGAAGATCAACGGCTGCTTTGCTGGCATCACTGCCAGCAGCACCTGGGTTCACTTGAACTGCACACAATCTCCAACTGCAAAATGTTGGAAAATTACCCACAATGTATATCAAATGCACCCTCTCAATGAGCTGGGCTATTATCAAAAACATGGAGTTAGAAAACATCCTCTGTCACGTTTCTTCCCACACATTGTGTTTAGAATTCTTTCCTTCCCATTTCTTTCTCTGGGGGGTAAGTTAGACAACTATTAAAATGGGACGGAAATGTGTTGCCGGAAAAGCGCAGCAGGTCAGTGTGTCAAACAAGGGAAGGCTCTCACGCTATTTCTTTCAGGCTGTATTTTTTACCCTTTGTTTTTCCACACTATTTCTCCAACTTGCCCCTTGCTGTGCAATTTTTCTGTTTTTATTATTTCTCTTTCATATTCATTTAATCCTTTTTTCTCTCTCACTTCATGATTTTTCTCAGAAACTCTTTTCTCCCGTTTTGGACTGCTTCCTGTGACTTTCGCCCTTGACATTTTCAGTTTCTCTGCCCCGTCATTTCTCTGAATCGTTGATCACTTCGCTGTTCCCTCAAATCTTTGTTTCTTTGTGATTTTTCTCTGAAATTCTTTTCTCTCGCTTTGCACGGTTTCCTGTGATTTTTCATCTTTTGACATTTTCAGTTTTTGTGATCCCTGTCTGTTCTCTGAATCTTTGATCTCTTTGTCATTTCATCAATTCTTTACCTCTCTCCACTGCTTCTCAGATCCTTCTTTCTGTCCTATGGTCTTTATTTTCTTTTACAACAACAACCTGAATTGATATAACACTCTGAACCAAGGAAGAGCTCCAGAGGTGCTCAACAGATCTGTTCACATGCAGAAGCTGGCATTAAGAGCTAAAGCTTGGTGAGATAACCAGAAACTTTGTCAAATAGATAGGGTTAAAGGACAAGTGGGCAAGCTAAGAGGTTTAGTAAGAAAAACTCCAGAATTTAGGATTAACTGGAAGATTACTCGAGAGTTAAAGCAGAAAGTAAATATTATTTTAATTCTATTTACCGAAGTTTACTTTACTATCTGATCTGGAGACTGCATGCTGTCAGATTGGTTCATGTCCTTGGTGTACTGTTCTTTACTTAAATACCTGTGAAGTATAATTGCAATTCAGGTCAATCTCCTCATGGTACCATGGAGGTGTCAATGAACACAAGGGAGTTCCTCTTGAATTGGACAGGAGAAAATGTGGTGGCTGGCTTCAAAAAAGGCAACAATGACGAACTGGTGACTATGCACCCATTCATTTTAGAGTCTGTATGTCTGCAAATTATAGATTTATCTATAGGAAAACAACTCTATCAATGGCAGTCCCAGTTTCAAATCCAGCCTCAGGTAACTGGCTGTGTGGAGCTTGCACATTCTCCCCGTGTCTGCATGGGTTTCCTCTGGGTGCTCAGGTTTCGTCCCACTGTCCAAAGATGTGCAGGTTAGGTGGATTGGCCATGCTAAATTGCCCATTGTGTCCAGGGATGAGCAGATTAGGTGGGTTGGCCATGGGGAATGCAACTTTACAGAGGGGTGGGTCTGGGTGGGTCTGGGTGGGATGTTCTTCAGAGGGTCGGTGTGAACTCGATGGGTTGAATGGTTTGCTTCCAAACTGTCGGGATAATATGGTTCTATGGCAATTATTCCAATTTGAAGATTCTGCATGTCCAAACCCAACTGTCTGCTCCTCCGTTCCTGACCATACTCTCCTGCCAATTTCCTAGGGGCTAACCTCTTCAATTTCCAACCCGTAGCCCTCAACACAATCATCACTGGAACTCTATCAGGGCTCTCTACATCCCTCTTTCCTCCAAAACCTCCCTTCACAATGTCTCTTCATTCACAGAGCCCAGAGATTAGGAGCATCGGGTCAGCACAGTTGAAGCTGGTTTCTCATTCTTCTCTTCTGTTGTGCCACGTTGAAACACACAAGCCATCGTTCCTTATGGGATGGAAGACCACTTACGTATCTGCTTGGGCCAGGAGCGTGTATCTTGGGAGAATGCTTGTTTCTGCTCACTGTCGATGTGACCCATGGGGATTCTGTGGTTGTATACCAAAACTCTTCATTCATTGGCGATAAAGGATTTTGGGCTAATTTGTGTTTGATATTGCTATTCAGTTAAATTCAATGCATTATAGTAAATTTCCATCTGGTATGTGGATTAAAACCACCAATGTGGCAGGGGAATAGGGCACAGTGTGGCTGGGAGCAAGGTTCAGTCAGCTATAAAAGGAATGCTAAGACAGATCAGCAGGCGGAGAAGACATGGGCAGGATAACGCACATGGGAGGACCAGAAAGCTAAACTTTATTAATTTTATTGCAGCCAACTGTTAAGGTGGATGAACTTAGAGTATTGATCAGCAAGTGGGAATATGATATTGTTGCAATCACTGAGACTGGTTGGAGGAAGGACAGGACTGGCAGCTCAACATTTCAAAGTATAAAAGTTTCAAGCATAATGGGGCAGCGGGTGATATAAGAGATCCAGGGGCATTGCATTATCAATAAAGGAGACCATCACTGCAATAATGATGGAGGATGTTCTTGAAGCCACCTGGGTTGAGCTTAGACTTTTAAAAAGGGGCAATTACCTTGCTGGGATTATACTACAGACCTCATAGGGAGATAGAGGAGCAGATATGTAGGTAAACTACAGGAAGGTGTGAGTGGCATAAGGTTATAGTTGTAGGAGATTTCAAATTTCCTAATATTAACTGGGGTTGCCTTTGTGTTAAGGGGTTAAATGGTGTGGAATTTTTAAAGTGCATCCAGAAAAGGTTTCTGTGCCAGTACATAGATAGTCCAACTAGAGATGGGGCAGTGCTGGACCAGTAGGTAGTCAAGTAGCTAAAGTTTCCCTCGGTGAACATATTGGGATAGTGACCACAACTCTGTAGGTTTTAAAGTCATTATGGAAAAAGGTAAGGATAGTGCAGAAGTTGGGAGAAGCCAATTTCAATATCATTAGATAGAGTCTGGTAAACAGAGACAGGGAACAGTTACTTGCAGGTAAGATTGTGGGCGGCACGGTGACACAGTGGTTAGCACTGCTGCCTCGCAGCGCCAGAGACCCGGGTTCAATTCCCGACTCAGGCGACTGACTGTGTGGAGTTTGCACGTTCTCCCTGTGTCTGCGTGGGTTTCATCCGGGTGCTCCGGTTTCCTCCCACAGTCACAAAGATGTGCAGGTCAGGTGAATTGGCCATACTAAAATTGCCCGTAGTGTTAGGTAAGGGGTAAATGTAGGGGTATGGGTGGGTTTCGCTTCGGCGGGTCAGTGTGGACTTGTTGGGCCAAAGGGCCTGTTTCCACACTGTAATCTAATCTAATCTAATCTAATCTAATCTAATTATATTTGGAAAATGAGGGTCTTTTAAAAGTAGTATAGTGAGAATTCAGGGCCAGCAAGTCCAGGAACCCAGGATGTTAAAGGGATAATGAGAGTTTGGTAAAGAAAAAGAAAAAAGCATATGTCACATCCAGTGCATTGAAACAAGGGAGGCCTTTCTAAAGTATCGTGTATTTAAAAAAGAAATTAGGAAGGCAAAGAAGTATCCTTGCCAGATAAGATTAAGGAAAGCCCCAAGCCATATATTAAATTTGTTAAGAGTGAAAAGATTACCAGGGAAAGAGTGGGGCCTATTAGCGATCAAAGGGGCAATCTGTGCTTGGAGCTGGAGGATGTGGGGGAGGTCTTAAATGAATATTTCTCATCTGTACTCTCAAAGGAGAACACCTTTGCAGCTGGAGACTTTACTCGGGATGATGAGGTTCGAGATTATTTTAAGATTAGTAAGTGGGATATATTAAATGTTTTCGCAGGCATAAAGGTGCATAACTCCTCAGGACCTGAAGAAAGGTATTCCAGGAGGTAAGAGAGGAGATTGCTGGGATCCTGGTGAAGATATTCAATACTTTGCTGGCTACAGCTGAAGTGCCTGATGACTGGAGTATAGCTAATGTGATTCCTTCGTTCAAGAAGAACAGCAGGAATAGGCCTGGTAATTACAGATCAGTTCATCTGACGTCAATGGTAGAGAAATTATCGGGAAAACTCCATACTTGGAAAGACAGGGATTGGTCAGGGATAGTCAGCACAGATTTCTTCTGAGGCGATCCTGTCTGACTAACAGAGTTGTTTGAAAAGGTGACTCAATATGTTGTTGAGGTGGTGCGAAAAATAACAAGAAAGAAAAATCACAACTGAGCTGGACTGAGCTGGGCTGGGCTGGGCTGGCCTGATCTAGGCTGAACTGGTCTGGGCTGGGCTGGGCTGCCCTGATCTGGGCTGAACTGGCTGGGCTGGTCTGGGCTGGCCTGATATGGGCTGAACTAGGCTGGGCTGGGCTGGACTGGACTGGGCTGGCCTAGTCTGGGCTGTGCTGGGCTCGACTGGGCTGGCCTAGACTGGTCTGGGCTGGTCTGGGCTGGGTTGGCATGATCTGGGTAGAACTGGGCTGGGCAGGGCTGGCCTGGGCAGGTCAGGACTGGTCTGGCCTGGGCTGGGCTGGTTTAGTCTGGGCTGGGCTGGGCTTGACTGGGGTGGGCTGAACTGGGCTGGGCTGGGCTGGCTTGATCTGGGCTGGGCTGATCTGGGCTGGCCTGATCTAGGCTAGGCTGGGCTAGGCTGGACTGGGCTGGTCTGGGCAGGGCTGTCCTGGGCAGGGCTGAACTGGCCTAGTCTGGGCTGGGCTGGACTGGGTGGGATGAACTGGGCTGAGCTGGTCTGGGCTGGCCTGATCTGGGCTGAACTGGGCTGGGCTAGGCTGGACTGGATTGGGCTAGGCTGGGCTGGGCTGGGATAAACTGGGCTGGGCTGGGCTGGGCTGGACTAGACTGGACTGGGCTAGGCTGGGTTGGGCAGAGCAGGACTGGGCTGGGATAGGCTGAGCTGGGCTGTGCTGGGCTGGTCTGGGCAGGGCTGGCCTGGGCTGGGCAGGGCTGGGCTAGGCTGGGCAAGGCTGGCCTGGGCTGGGCAGGGCTGGGCTGGACAGGGCTGGTCTGGTCTGGGCTGAGCTGTTTGTTGGGCGGTGATCAGGCTGTGACTTGAGGTAGCAAGCAGGATGAATCTGGGGGCACATGGTAGGAAATGGACACCTCTTCACAAACATGTGCAAGCGATGGAGTTGATCTCCTGAACCAAGACAACATGGGATTGAGAGAGCCAGTGTCAGAGCCAGTGAGAGAAAGAGTGTGTCAGAGACAGAGAAAGTATGTCTGGGAGGGAGAAAGAGGGTGTCTGTGCATCTGATAGAGTCATAGAGATGTATAGCATGGAAACAGACCCTTCGATCCAACCCGTCCATGCCGACCAGATGTCCCAACCCAATCTAGTCCCACCTGCCAGCGCCCGGCCCATATCCCTCCAAACCCTTCCCATTCATATACCCATCCAAATGCCTCTTAAATATTGCAATTATATCAGCCTCCACCACATCCTCTGGCAGTTCATTCCATACACATACCACCCTCTGCATGAAAGAGTTGCCCCTTAAGTCTCTTTTATATCTTTCCCCTCTCACCCTAAACCTATGCCCTCTAGTTCTGGACTCCCCGACTCCAGAGAAAAGACTTTGTTTATTTATCCTATCCATGCCTCTCATAATTTTGTAAACCTCTATAAGGTCACCCCTCAGCCTCCGATGCTCCAGGGCGAACAGCCCCAGCCTGTTCAGCCTCTCCCTGGAGCTCAGATCCTCCAATCCTGGCAACATCCTTCTAAATCTTTTCTGAACCCTTTCAGGTTTCACAACGTCTTTCCGATAGGAAGGAGACCAGAATTGCACGCAATATTCCAACAGTGGCCTAACCAATGTCCTGTACAGCTGCAACATAACCTCCCAACTCCTGTACTCAATACTCTGACCAATAAAGGAAAGCATACCAAACGCCCTCTTCACTATCCTATCTACCTGCGACTCCACTTTCAAGGAGCTATGAACCTGCACTCCAAGGTCTCTTTGTTCAGCAACACTCCCTAGGACCTTACCATTAAGTGTATAAGTCCTGCTAAGATTTGCTTTCCCAAAATGCAGCACCTCACATTTATCTGAATTAAACTCCATCTGCACTTCTCAGCCCATTGGCCCATCTGAAGGGCTTATGCCCGAAACGTCGATTCTCCTGTTCCTTGGATGCTGCCTGACCTGCTGCGCTTTTCCAGCAACACATTTTCACCATCTAATCAGGACCCTGTTGTAATCTGAGGTAACACTCTTCGCTGTCCACTGCACTTCCAATTTCAGTGTCATCTGCAAACTTACTAACTGTACCTCTTATGCTCGCATCTAAATCATTTATGTAAATGACAAAAAGTAGAGGGCCCAGCACTGATCCTTGTGGCACTCCACTGGTCACAGGCCTCCAGTCTGAAAAACAACCCTCCACCACCACCTTCTGTTTCTACCTTTGAGCCAGTTCTGTATCCAAATGACTAGTTCTCCCTGTATTCCGTGAGATCTAATCTTGCTAATCAGTCTCCCATGGGGAACCTTCTCGAACGCCTTACTGAAGTCCATATAGATCACATCTACTGCTCTCCCCTCATCAATCCTTTTTGTTACTTCCTCAAAAAACTCAATAAAGTTTGTGAGACATGATTTCCCACGCACAAAGCCATGTTGACTATCCCGAATCAGTCCTTGCCTTTCCAAATACATGTACATCCTGTCCCTCAGGATTCCCTCCAACAACTTGCCCACCACCGAGGTCAGGCTCACCGGTCTATAGTCCCCTGGCTTGTCTTTACCACCCTTCTTAAACAGTGCCATCACGTTTGCCAACCTCCAGTCTTCCAGCACCTCACCTGTGACTATCGATGATACAAATATCTCAGCAAGTGGCCCAGCAATCACTTCTCTAGCTTCCCACAGAGTTCTCGGGTACACCTGATCAGGTCCTGGGGATTTATCCACCTTTAACCGTTTCAAGACATACAGCACTTCCTCCTCTGTAATCTGGACACTTTGCAAGGTGTCACCATCTATTTCCCTACAGTCTGTATCTTCCATATCCTTTTCCACAGTAAATACTGATGCAAAATATTCATTTAGTATCTCCCCCATTTTCTGTGGCTCCACACAAAGGCCGCCTTGCTGATCTTTGAGGGGCCCTATTCTCTCCCTAGTTACCCTTTTGTCCTTAATATATTTGTAAAACCCCTTTGGATTCTCTTTAATTCTGTTTGCCAAAGCTATCTCATGTCCCCGTTTTGCCTCCTGATTTCCCTCTTAAGTATACTCCTACTTTCTTTATACTATTGACTCGATCTATCCTATCTATACCTGACATATGCTTCCTTCTTTTTCTTAAGCAAACCCTCAATTTATTTAGTCATCCAGCATTCCCTATACCTACCAGCCTTCCCTTTCACCCTAACAGGAATATACTTTCTCTGGATTCTTGTTTTCTCATTTCTGAAGGCTTCCCATTTTCCAGCCGTCCCTTTACCTGTGAACATCTGCCTCCAATCAGCTTTTGAAAGTTCTTGCCTAATACCGTCAAAATTGGCCTTTCTCCAATTTAGAACTTCAACTTTTAGATCTGGTCTATCCTTTTCCATCACCATTTTAAAACGAATAGAATTATGGTCGCTAGCCCCAAAGTGCTCCCCCACTGATACCATGGATACGATTTTGAAGGGAATAAGAAGTTTTTTCTCTAGTCTGAAGGCGAACATTTACCTATCAATGAAAATATCTGGGAAGAGCAGTGAAGTCCTACATTACAGTAAAGGCACAATGAAGATAAATTGCTCCTGCAGTTTTTGGCACATTGCAATTTTTGGGAGCTGCTTGTGTACTAATTGTTGTCATAATTCCTACATTATCACTGTGATTACACTTCATACATACTTCAATCGTTGTGAAATATTTGCTACATTATAATGTTGTGAAAGTCATAATATAAATCAATGATTTTTAAAGAAGGTTTCAAATACGTAGTTCCAAATGAGTTTCAGTAACAACAACATGATACATTTATAGAGCGCCTTTCAGAGGAACGTGGGGCATCTGTAGCTGAAAGCCTGCAGTGGTCGAGAGACTAAAATTGGGCTGTCAAATAAATGAGAATCTATGACAGGGAAACAAAGTTGTGGTTTATCTTTGCACTCCAGAATAGTCCAGGGACAATATGCAGTTTTAACGGATGAGAGCAGATTCCAATAACCTCTTGTGTAGTTCAGCTGATTGTAATGGTAGATGGCAAGACGGGTTGTCTTTACAAGTCTGCATCTTTTGGTCGTAACAGAGCGGAGGTGTAGGTCATACTGACTGCCAGAGTGGTTATCAACCATATACTGAAAATATTTCATAAATGCAAGGTTATTTTCAACACAGTAATTAAACCGTGGGATGTATCATAAGGGGGTTTGACTACAAGTCAAAATAGATTATTCTAATCCTTATTTTTGAATTCCTCCGCAGACAGACAAATGATCCAGTGCCCATTTATCATTGGCACTTTTTCACAGGCAAGATGGGCTCACAAGTCAGTGAATCGATTTTGTCACAAATTCAGTCTTGTATTTTCTTTTCCATTGCCTCATTCCCTTCTTATCTCTGTAAATCTGTGACAGCTTTCCAATCATCAGAGATCGGTGCACTCCCCGGCTCTTGTTTCTACAGTATCCCAGTTTTAACTATGCTTCAGAATTGTCTTCTGAAACTACTTTGCCTCATGTTCCTCTTTTAAATCACCCCTTAAAGGCCGTGCTTTGGCCAAGTAGTCTTAGTCATCAGTCTTAATATCTTCTGGTATGGGTATTTGGTAATGGTCCTGTGAACCACCTTGCAATATAGAGGCACTATATAAATGCAAGTTGTTGTTTCAGACATCATTTGGGATAATGTCGACACAGAAATTTAAAAATAAATCATTGATTTATATTGTGTTTTTCACATTACAATGTACCAAAATATTTCATAACCATTGACATACATTTGAAATGTAATTCCTTATGAAGTGTTTCAGCAATGTTTGTTACATTAAAGGTGCTACATTAATGTAAGTTATTGTTATAATATACAAAGTTTCTTTCTTGTTGAATACTCATTGTGTATGCACATTTCACACTAAACATTTTCTAACATCCTCAGTTTATTCATGTGTATTTGTTAGAATCACCCCCACACTAGCCAATTGGTTTAGCACCACAGCAACCTCAACGTTATTATCATTATTATCCATATCATAGTGAGAATAACAGATACCACGACCTTGCGGAAAACCATTAGTCACTTCCGCAGACAGACAAATGATCCAGTGCCCATTTATCATTGGCACTTTTTCACAGGCAAGATGGGCTCACAAGTCAGTGAATTGATTTTGTCACAAATTCAGTCTTTTATTTTCTTTTCCACCCAATATTGGAAATTTGCAGAAAATAACTCTCGAAAGACAGATGGGAGAAAATTATTGGACAGCCAGAGAAGTCTTTTTTAAACAATAAAAGAAAACTGATTGTGTTGTTACAATATCTTGGGCACAATTTAAGAACTAAGATATAGGTTTAGGAAGAGGTCATTCAGCCCTCAAACCTGCCCTGACATTCTATAAGACAGATCTATTGATCTGTCCCAGGTCTTAACTCCTGTTAAGTTCTAGCTTCTCAGAACTGGCAGAAAGTGAGGGCTGCAGATGCTGGACATCAGAGTCAAAAAGTGTGGTGCTTGAAAAGCAAAGCCGGTCAGGCAACTTCCAAGGAACAGGAGAGTCGATGTTTCGGGCATAAGCTCCTCATCAGGAATGTGATGAAGAAGTTATGCTTGAAACGTTGACTCTCCTGCTACTTGGAGGCTGCCTGACCAGCTGTGCTTTTCTAGCACCACACTTTTTGACTTAGTTCCTCGGAGCCCTCAACTCCCCGATATATCAAAAATCTATCTCCCTCCTTTTCAAATACTTTCAGTGATATAGCTTCCACAACTCTCTGGAGTAGAATATTCCAGATATTTTGATTTGACTTGATTTATTATTGTCACTTGTACCTAGGCACAGTGAACGTTTTGTTTTGTGTGCAGCACAGGCAGATCTTACTGTACAGGGTGATAGAACACAGCGATGAATGCAATGTCACTGCTGCAGAGAAGGTGCACAAAGAGTGAGATCAACATTGAGCGGTCCATTCAGAAGTCTGATAAAAGCGGGGAAGAAACTGTTCTTGAACCTGTTGGTAGGTGTGTTTAAGCTTTTGTATCTTCTGTCCAATGGAAGAGATTGGAAGAGATTATAACCAGGGAGGGCAGTGGTTTTTGATTATGTTGATGCCTTCCTGAGATAGCAAGAACTATAGATGGAGTCAATGGATGGAAGATTGGTTTGTGTGAGATATTCACCATTCTCTGAGAGAAAGAATTCCTTTGTATCTCAGTTCAAGATTCCTCTACCATTTTAACATCTACTTTAGCAAGCACCATCAGAATCTTGTCTGCCTCAGTAAGATCATCTCCTCATTGTTCTAAATTCCAGCAATAAAGGCCTAGCTTGTCTAACCTTTCTTGATAAGTGAACCTCTTCAATCCAGGAATCAACCTCGTAAATGACCTTTTAACTGCCTCCAATATCAGCGTATACTTTTTTAAAATATGGGAACTAAAACTGTTGTAGGCGTGGTCTCACCGACTCTGAAGATTTTGCTATTTTTAACCTCCAACTCGCTCACAGTAAAGACTCAAATTCCATTGGCCTTTTTAATTCCATGCTGCCCCATATGCTGTTCATGTGTCATACACAGAACACCCAGATCCCACTGCGCTGCACTGTTTCGAAATCTCTCTCCATTTAAATAATAGTCTGCCTTTCCATTCTTCATACCAGTGTGCATGACCTCACACTTCCTTGCATTAAAATTTATCTGCCAAGTTTTTTGCCCGCCTACTCAATCTATTTGTATCCCCCATTATGTCCTAATCACAACATACCCTCCCACCTAATTTTTGAATCCTCAGCAAATTTGGATATATTACCTCTGAGTCATTAATATAAATAGTAAATTTTAAAAATCCCAGCCTATGTGTTCACAAATCCTCACTCCATGCAAAGATATTACCCCCAGTTCTGTGAGCTCCTATCTTGCACAGTAATCTTTTATGTGACACCTTATCAACTGGGTTCTGAAAATTCTAGTACACATTTACCAGCTCCCCTTATCAACTCTGCTTGTTATATCTTCAAGCGAAAAGTGTATCATGTGGCCACATTCTGGCGCCATATTGGATTACAGAATAAATTGCTGAATAAATTATGCAAATCGCAAAATACTGAATAAATTAATGTTAAATTGATCTAACTAAAACTGAAACAGCTTCAAGTGTTCACCTTTCCCTCTCTGTAACCTTCACTCTTTCTGCTCCTCTAGTTGCCACCATCCGACATCATCCCTGGGGTCCTGGCAGTGTGCTCCTTTCCTGCCACCATCGACACCATCGTTGTACGACAATCTTCAGTGAAGTTTGTTCCCATTCTGCTGCCTCATCCCCCTTGGCATATACCTGCATTTGGGTAACATCAAATTTCAAGTCCATCACTGACAGATATAAATGAACTCAACATATGAATTAAGAGCAGGAATAGGCCATTCAGCCCCTCAAGCCTGCTCCAGCATTCAATGAGATTCAAAAAGGCTTATTTTCAGTGTAAAAGACTTCTCTACTGACCTGACCTATCTTGGAAATTGCACATACTTTGGCCACAATGACGCAACAATTCATGTAATGTGCCTTCAGTATAGTAAAACATCCCACAATAGTTGCAAGAGTGTTGTCAAACAAAGTTTGACACCATGCCAAATATGACAATATTGAAACAAACTTGGCTGAAGCTTTTAAAGAATACCTCAGAGAGATGGAGCAGTTTATGAAATGACTTTGAGGACACAGAGTGCAGGCTGTTCAAATCAGAGACGGCGATGGTTCAGCAATTAAAACGGGTGTCCGAGAGGTTTAAATTGGAGCAGCACTGAGATCACGGTGTGTCACAAGGTTGGAAAACCCAACACATATTGTTATATGGAAAGGGATAATAGAACAACTTTATTATCCGCAGTTCATTAGACAGTGGAAAAGAATTTTTCAAACATGAGGGTCAGGGTAGGGATGCAGAGAATGCCAAACAGCTGCTGACTTGTCACCACACCAATGTTTCTCGAACCTAGTTCTTATTTTCCACTGACTTGGTAAACATTGTTAAAGATTTTCAACACAAGTAAAATGGGCACCAAATTAGGAAGTGAGACTTTAAACTATTATTCTGTCAATTTCAGTAAAAAGAAAAGTGGTGAAAAGTCAGCTGCTAATTCAACAGACGTCTATTTTATACAGCTGACATTAATATCATCCTCATGGTGAAACTAACAAAAAAACCATCATTGTCTCTGATTGCACTAGTGCCTTATGCTTAAAATTGACAAACTAAAATATCTATCTCTCTATTCTTACACCTGAAATAAATTAAATAAGTTAATAAATACGCTAGGTTTAAAGCATTAAGATCCAATGTAATCAGCATCATATCTGAAGCAGTTAAACAATGCAATTTCAGCATGTACAATGATAGTTCTCCAGTGGCCTGAGAACATCACACAATGATCCAAAATTGAACAAAAGCTGAATAAGAACCAAAATAATTCAAGATTTTTTAATCAAAATATCCAGTAAATTGCTCAGTGTGACCAATTTTCTAAGAATCACTACTAAAATACTAAATTAACATACAACAGAAGTGACATTCAGACTTGCTCGCATCAGTTAGGAACATAGATTTATTAAATCATTGAGTTTAATGGCAGGAGTGGGCCATTTTGCCCTTTTAACCTGCTCCATCATTCGCCAAGATCTGGTCAACCTGGCTGTGGTCTCAGCTCCACTTTTCTGTTGACATCCCATAACCATGAGTCATTTTGTTGATCAAAATCTATCCACCTCAGTCCTGAGTGAATTTAAAGACCCAGCCTCCACTTTCTTCAGGGTAAGAGAATTTCATACTTTAGTGAAACAAAAACAAGCATCTCTACCTTACTCTTAAACTATGTCCTCTGGTTCTAGTTTCCCAAAAAATGGGATGTTTCCCTAAGAGGAGCACATTCTAGGCATTCAGCTTATCCAGTCCCCTCAAAATCCTGTTCACATCAAGAATATCACCTCTCTGTAATGTGTTGGACCACATTGAACATGAGTTCCCTGATTGGGGCTGTTAATCTGGTCCAATCAAGGAACCCTGGCTTACAAATATAAACAGCATGTCAGGGGTTCTGTTCACTCTAGGAGCCAGCTCTGAGTTAGCTAGGGCAGTGTCATATATCATGCACGTGTAAATAAAGGGTAACTTGGTGATGGGATACCAGCCGTCATGCAGTTATTTCACTTTCATTCTTCTAAACTCCAATGGATACAGGGTCTAACCTGTTCACCCTCCCTTCATAGGATAAGCCACCCATCCTAGGAATGAGTTGAGTGAACTTGGCTGAGTGACTTCCAAAGCAATTATATGTTCTTTTTAAATAACAAGACAAAAACTGTACACAGTGCTCCAGATGTGAACAAACCAACACCTTGTACAAATGTAGTAAACTGTCATTTACCCATTTTGTTGAAAAGGGCATGATTGTACCTTGAAGGAAGTCTAGTTGCGTAATGCCATGAGAAAAATGAAATCCTTAATAAACTTACAAACATGAAAGAACAGGGTCGTGTGGAATCATCCCCATTTATGGCACTCTTTATTCACTTTGACATGGGGCCAGAAATTGCTTGATAATGGATGGATGGTGTTTAGTAGTGAATAGTGGAAAATAGTCTTTCATGCTCACTGTTGACAATTGCACAGCAAACCGTTGGAAAGTCAATCCGGTAAGTGGCATAGCCATGTCAGTCATAGAGTCATAGAGCTGTACAGCATGGAAACGGGTCCTTCGGTCCAAGTGGTCCATGCTGACCAGATATCCCAACCCAATCTAGTATCATTTGCCAGCACTTGGCCCTTATCTCTGTCAACCCTTCCTATTCATATATCCATCCAGATGCCTTTTAAATGTTGTAATTGTACCAGCCTCCACCACTTTCTCTGGCAGTTCATTCTATACACGCACCACCCTCTGCATGAAAACGTTGCCTCTTAAGACCCTTTTATATCTTTCCCCTCTCACCTTAAACCTATGCCCTCTAGTTCTGGACTCCCCCAACCCAGGGGAAAAGACCTTGTCTATTTACCCTATCCATGCCCCTCATGATTTAATAAACCTCTATAAGGTCACCCCTTCAGCCTCTGATGCTCCAGGGAAAACAGCCCCAGTGTTTTCAGCATCTCCCTCTAGCTCAAACCCTACAACTTTGGTAACATCCTTCTAAATCTTTTCTGAACACTTTTAAGTTTCACAACATCCTTCCGATAGGAGGGAGACCAGAAGTGCACACAATATTCCAAAAGTGGCCAAACCAATTTCCCGTACAACTGCATATACAGAAGGAGTGGAAGAGTTGATTACTGAAAGAAAAATATGAAGCCAGTCAACAGCCAAATCAACAGACAAGGATGGCATTGCAATCTTGTCGTATTATACACTGAATGGGTGAATGGCAGTGTCACTCCAACTTCATGATGATGAACATGGAAACATCTGGTAACTATGAAACAGAGAAACAGGAATCTCTAAATGACCAAAGCACATCTAGCTGAATAATAATAAGCTAATATGAGATTTGAACACATAGACAGCCCAAAGATTATGAAGCAATGATTCATTATTCCACTAGCATCAGATCATTACAAACATGAAGGGAAATTCAGCAGACACAGCATATGAACAAATTACCCCTATGGTTTATACCTGGTGCCTTTGTCTGTGTGATCATTCTCCCCATGAAGCCTCATCCCACCAAAGACACCCTTTCCTCCAGACAGGGTCCATTCGATTGTTGTGACTGGCCTGTTGGCTGCCCTAACACATCATTATCACCTACTGTTGGAGCTCCCAGCACAACTGCTGAAGTGGCCTTGTTTGGCAGCTTCTTCATCAGTGACTGCTGCATGAAGTTCCATTACTAACATCTTTGCTACAAGTTTACCATCCTGGCAACTACAGACAGCACACAGTGACAATGGCTACATAACCAGCAGCTTCAGTTACACCGTGATAGCTCAGGTTCACATTAGTGGCAGCATTGTCTTTTTGCATAACCAATCTGGGAAAATGGTAAGGATTGGTCTAACATCCAGCATTTGCTGGAGAGGACCTTCTGAGCATCTTATTTTTACTGGTATCTGCCAAGTGATCCAGACTCTATGGTGGATTAGCCCTTTTGGGGACTGGGTCAGTCAGGTCTGCAGAAGTCATGATGGTGCAGTGTTGATCATTCCACTTCTGTCTCTGCAGTTTTCTCAGGACAGAGTTGGCCTCCTCTAGCCCCTGGATTCACAACATGTAGGACAGTCCAAGAGTCTTCATCACTAAGTGACTCCAGTCGAGCCATCTCACACATGCCAACTCTTCAAGTTCTGCAACACTGCTCAGAGAGCTGCTGGCCTCCGTGTCACACACCGATTCAAGTGACCTCCCTGTGTGACCACTTTCTGAGGTTGTCCTCCAGCTATTGGTCTAACAACATCGGTGTGGCCACCTGTGTTCAGCTATTTGACAACTCCACAGTGTTTATCATTCCCAATATCCTGTCTGTTATTCCAAACCCTGCTGTTCTGATTTTGGAGGAATATCCATGTGTTGATTTCAAAGTTCAGTCCTGTCAGGCTTGGAAACATTCAATGACATCTCCTCTATTGGTCCCCTTGGATGCCATCTTGAACACCTGGCTTAGCCTTGTCAGATATCCATTCACTGACCTGGCCATCTCCATCAGAAGGTATGACAAATCTGAGGAGATGGTTCACAGGAAGGACTAGCTCCCATCCAAAGGAGAGCTAGTGTAGAAAAAAAGCCAGTTGATGAGTATGGGGATGCCATTATGAACATAAACCAACTCTGGAAGGCAATTGAGCCACTTTTGTTTACTCTCAGGAGATAAGTTACATGGATGGTCATGAAGTGTACAATTATTTTTAAATTCTCTTGTAGGATGTGTGTGATACTGACTGGCCAGCATTTAATGCCTATTCCTAATTGCTCTTGAGAAGGTGTCAGTGCTCTTGAAATGCTGCAGTCCATCTGCTGTGTTGACCCAACAATGCTGTTAGGGAGGGAATTCCAGTTGAATCATAAGCAATGTTCATTATCCTGTGGATCTTAGTGGGTACTGTGGCTTCTAGCAGTGCCATAGACCTGCAAAGCTGCTGTAGGATCTTACATTTTCAGTTACATAACAGATCACTGTGTATTCGATACGAGAAATAGGCAAACATGCCAATACTCTGGTTATAGCTGAGACATTGGTCATGGGTGGGAATGGTCTGATGCAGATATCCTTGAGTATAACAGAATACTTTTGTTTCATTGCTACTGGAATCAAATGACCCGTAAAATCAATTGCAAGTTGCTCTAGAGGTCTCATGCTACCAGGGATCCCATGCTGAGCAGAAATTACTTCCTCGGTTTGGCCAAAAGAACACCTCTCACAATTATGACCTTGTTCATCAATATCAGCAGCAATCCTGGGTCAGTAAAACTGCTCCCTGTTCAGGGCAATCACCTTTTCCATTGCCTGGTGCGCTGCTTAATCATGAACTGCTCCCAACACTTGACACTTGAAGCTGTCGAGAAGGAAAAGTTGCTTCACATCTTTCTTCCTGTCCTGAACCAGCTGATAGAGAGTCTTATTCTCCTCCTTAACCCTCTTTGCTTTTATTTGGACATCCCTCCCAAGGATATAAGGCCTTCTAATAATGGCGCAGTCTAATGATGCCTGCCTCAATCAGCCGTGGCTAAAATGAGGTACTCTTTCAAAATAGTTTGAGGAGAAAGTGAGGTCTGCAGATGCTGGAGATCAGAGCTGAAAATGTGTTGCTGGAACAGCGCAGCAGGTCAGGCAGCATCCAGGGAACAGGAGAATCGACGTTTCGGGCATAAGTCCTTCTTCAGGAATGAGGAAAGTTTGTCCAGCAGGCTAAGATAAAAGGTAGGGAGGAGGGACTTGGGGGAGGAGCGTCGGAAATGCGATAGGTGGAAAGAGGTCAAGGTGAGGGTGATAGGTCAGACTGGGGTGGGGGCGGAGAAGTCAGGAAGAAGATTGCAGGTTAGGAAGGCGGTGCTGAGTTTGATGGATTTGACTGAGACAAGGTGGGGGGGAGGGGAAATGAGGAAACTGGTGAAATCTGAGTTCATCCCTTGTGGTTGGAGGGTTCCTAGGCGGAAGACGAGGCGCTCTTCCTCCAACCGTCATGTTGTTGTGGTCTGACGATGGAGGAGTCCAAAGACCTGCATATCCTTGGTGGAGTGGGAGGGGGAATTGAAATGTTGAGCCACAGGGTGGTTGGGTTGGTTGGTCCGGGTGTCCCAGAGGTGTTCTCTGAAACGCTCCGCAAGTAGGCGGCCTGTCTCCCCAATATAGAGGAGGCCACATCGGGTGCAGAGGATGCAATAGATGATGTGTGTGGAGGTTCTGTCCTGGTGGCGGTTGGAGGGGCGGGGCTCAAGGGCGGAGGAGCGGGAAGTGGAAGAGATGCGGT
Organism: Chiloscyllium plagiosum; assembly: GCF_037043375.1. NCBI lineage: Eukaryota > Metazoa > Chordata > Chondrichthyes > Orectolobiformes > Hemiscylliidae > Chiloscyllium > Chiloscyllium plagiosum. The sequence goes on along the minus strand of NW_028270158.1, from coordinate 64,277,393 downwards.
GGACCGACTCCCACAGCTACCTAGATTACACCTCCTCCCATCCTGCCCCCTGTAAAAACGCCATCCCATTCTCCCAATTCCTTCGTCTCCACCGCATCTGCTCCCAGGAGGACCAGTTCCAAAAACGTACAACCCAGATGGCCTCCTTATTCAAGGCCCGCAATTTTCCCCCCGACGTGGTCGACGATGCCCTCCACCACATCTCTTCCACTTCCCGCTCCTCCGCCCTTGAGCCCCGCCCCTCCTCCACCAGGACAGAACCCCACTGGTCCTCACCTACCACCCCACCAATCTCCATGTACAGCGCATCATCCGCCGTCATTTCCGCCACCTCCAAACGGACCCCACCACCAAGGATATATTTCCCTCCCCTCCCCTATCAGCATTCCGTAAAGACCACTCCCTCCGTGACTCCCTCGTCAGATCCACACCCCCCACCGACCCAACCTCCACTCCCGGCACCTTCCCCTGCAACCGCAGGAGGTGCAACACTTGCACCCACACCTCCCCCCTCACCTCCCTCCAAGGCCCCAAAGGAAACTTCCATATCCGCCACAGATTCACCTGCACCTCCACACACATCATCTATTGCATCCTCTGCACCCGATGTGGCCTCCTCTATATTGGGGAGACAGGCCGGCTACTTGCGGAGCGTTTCAGAGAACACCTCTGGGACACCCGGACCAACCAACCCAACCACCCTGTAGCTCAACACTTCAACTCCCACTCCCACTCCACCAAGGATGTGCAGGTCTTTAGACTCCTCCATCGCCAGACCACAACAACACGACGGTTGGAGGAAGAGCGCCTCATCTTCCGCCTAGGAACCCTCCAACTACAAGGGATGAACTCGGATTTCACCAGTTTCCTCATTTCCCCTCCCCCCACCTTGTCTCAGTCAAATCCATCAAACTCAGCACCGCCTTCCTAACCTGCAATCTTCTTCCCGACCTCTCCGCCCCCACCCCAGTCTGACCTATCACCCTCACCTTGACCTCTTTCCACCTATCGCATTTCTGACGCTCCTCCCCCAAGTCCCTCCTCCCTACCTTTTATCTTAGCCTGATGGACAAACTTTCCTCATTCCTGAAGAAGGGCTTATGCCCGAAACGTCGATTCTCCTGTTCCCTGGATGCTGCCTGACCTGCTGCGCTTTTCAAAATAGTTTGCAAAGGTGAATATACTGAGAATGTACTGTTGCTAAATTTGCAGACAACGCAAAAATAGGTGGAAAGGCAAGTTGCAAAGGAGATACAAATAAGTTATATAGAATTACTAATAAGTTAGGTAAGTGGCTAAAAAATTGACAAATGAAATATAATGTACGAAAATGTGAAGTCAATTCAGGTTGGAAGCCAAACCCAAAGAACAGAGTATTTTTTTAAATGGAGAAAAACTGCAGAAAGCTGCAACACAGAGTCTTGTGGGTATTTGTGCATAAAACACAGAAAGTTAGCGCACAGGGGCAACAGGGAGTCAGGAGTGGAGTTGGAATGTAAGAGTATGAAAGTCTTACTGCAACTGTATAAGGTGCTGGTGAGACCACACCTGGAACACTGTGAACAATTTTGATCCCATATTTAAGGACAGATATTTCATTACAGGCAGCTCAGAGAAGGTTCACTTGGATAATCTCTAGTATGGAGGGATTGTCTTCTAAGTAAAGGCTAAATAGGTTGTGACTCTACTCACTGGAGTTTAGAAGAATGAGAGGTAATCTCATTAATATGTATTGGATTCTTAAGGAGCTTGACAAGATAAACATTGAGAGGAAGTTTCCCCTCATGGAAGAGTCCAGGATTGGAGGACATACTCTCAGAATAAAGGGCAATTTAAGACCAAGTTGAGGAGGAATTTCTACTTGCCGCAGGTGTAGGGGCAGAGCCCTTGTGTATTTTAGGGCTGAGATGGATAGATTCTTGATCAGTAGGGAAATCAAAGGTTATGGGGAAAGGGCAGGAACGTGAATGTGTGGAGTGTTGAATCATCCATAATCCTATTGAATGATAGAACAGGCTTGAGGTGCCAAATATCCTACTCCTGTTCCTATCCCTTATGGTCTTATCATGAAATCACACCTAGCTGTACTTCGCTGGAGCTAGCTTGAATCTCCTTGTAAGTGCATGAGTAGCACTTCACTGAATCTTAGTCCAAACACCCTTGGGAATTGAGAGCTCAGAATGCTGCCTTTGAGTTGGAGCATTGGCATGACGTCAACCAAAGTCCCCTCCAGCCAAACAGAGGTGAGTTCTCTCTTGTGGTCAGTATTCTGACTAAGGATACCAACATTTGCATTGGTCTTGCCTGAACTACACCCAGAGGATCTCTGTTTTTGAAAGTACATGAGTGAAATGTTGTCTACAAACACTGCAATTTCTGCATTGATCTGAATACCTCTGAACTTGTGGAAAGTAGCCATGCTTAAAACCAGCAGTTTAATGTGATTTATTTTCTATGTTTCTCATTCGGCTTGAGGCTCTGCCTGGCAAATGTGATAACCACTATTTTCCACTCTTGACTCTGTTAAAGTTTCACCTGTGTTTATTGTATCTGTTGTTCCTGATGCGGGCTCCTCTACAATGGGGAGATAGGACGCCGACTCACTGAGCGCTTCAGAGAACATCTCCAGGACACCCGCACCAACCAATCCCACCGCCCTGTGGCCAAATACTTCAACTCCCCCTCCCACTCTGCCGAGGACATGCAGGTCCTGGGCCTCCTCCATCATCACCCGACGCCTGGAGGAAGAACACCTCATCTTCTGCCTTGGGACCCTGCAACCTCATGACATGAATGTGGATTTCACCAGTTTCCTCATTTCCTCTCCCCCCACCTTATTCCAGTTCCAACCTTCAAGCTCAGCACTGTCCCCATGACCTGTCCCACCTGTCCATCTTCCTTTCCACCTATCCACTCCATCCTCCCCTCTGACCTATCACCTTTACCCCCACCTCCATCCACCTATTGAATGTTCAGCTACCTTCCTCCCAGCCCCACCCTCTCCCATTTATCTCTCCATCCCCGAGGCTCCCAGCCTCATTCCCAATGAAGGGCCTTTGCCCGAAACCTTGATTTTCCTGCTCCTCAGATGCTGCCTGACTTGCTGTACTTTTCCAGCACCACACTCTTGACCCTATTAGATATCCCTGATGTTAGATCCTGATCCAGCACCACTCTAATCTTGTCCCTACTATCACACTCTATTCCCTTTGGAATAAAGGCCAACATTCAATTTGGATACAAAGGACAGTGGAACGTGGAACTCTCTCCCTGCAACTTAATTGGTATTATCTCAATTAAAAATATTCAGTTTGGGATTTGAATATAAATCTGAGGTTTCTGCTTACTAAGAGCAATACCACTGGGGAGAGGGGCACAAGTTAAAGGGGCTCTAGTGTACAGGGCAGTTTGTGCAGCACACTCCTGTATTGTGGTAGGATCTGGATTGGAGCACTGGAGAAATTTCACCAGCAACGCCTCTGTTGAATTCTCCAGATTCAACAAGAAGATCAATAAGCAAATGCCACACTCCTACTTAACTCCCGGTCAAAAAGCCTGAAAAAACAAATAAAGTGCATCATAGCATTCCCTACAAGGTGGAAGGAGGCCATTCAGCCCTTTGGATCCACACTGACGCTTGCCCCAAACCTATCCTATCCTTATAATCCCGCATTTCCCATGACTAATCCACTTAGTCTGCACATCCCTGGACACTATGGGCAATTTAACGTGGCCAATCCACCCTAACCTGCACCTCTTTGGACTGCGGGAGGGAACTAGAGTACCTGGAGAAAACCCACACAGAGACAAGTGTGGCGCTAGAAAAGCACAGCAGGTCAGGCAGCATTTGAGGGGCAGGAGAGTTGATGTGTCAGGCATAAGCCCTTCATCAGTAATAATGAAGAGCTTGTGCCCAAATCATTGATTGGCTTGCTCCTTGGATGCTGCCTGACCTGCTGTGCTTTTCCAGCGCCAGACTTTTTGACTCTGATATCCAGCATCTGCAGCCCTCACTTTCTCCACACAGACACAAAGAGAAGGTGCAAACTCTACACAGTCACCCAAGCCTGGAATTAAACCTGGGTCCCTGGAGCTGTGAGGCAGCAGTGCCTCACCTCAAACTGTAGGGGACACAGTGTGAAACTAGGTGCTGTGTATGTGAGGGGACTTTGAGGGACACTCTCTCTATAATGTTTACTTTATGTCAACCTTTAGCAACAAACCAAAAAACACAATTCAAAAGAGGTAAGGTATTATTTGAAAGAAGTGAGATAAATTTCTTCCAGCCTTAACAAGCTCCCGGACAGCAGCTGTAACTAGTTACTAAGGTAACTAGATTGTGCTGGTTTCTCTGCTTCGGCAAGCTGACCGACTAGTTGTTAAAATGTACACATACAACGGTTTCCTCAAAGCTAATTGTGTGTGAAGAGTGCAAAGCCAGGATTAAAATAAATCGGGGGAACCATAAGATAAGATATAGAGGCACAATTAGGCTATTCAGTCCATCGAGTCTGCTCTACCATTGCTGATATGCTTCTCAACCCCATTGTCCTTCCTCCTCCCCATAACCCTGGATTCCCTTATCAGTCAAGAACCTATCTATCTCAGTCTCAAATACACTCAATGACTTGGCCTTTACAGTCCTCTGTGGCAATGAGTTCCACAGATTCACCACCCTCCTCATCTCCGTTCGGAAGGGTTAGCCCTTTACTCTGAGGCTGTTCTCTCAGGTACTAATCTCTCCTACTAATGGAAACACCTTCACTATGTCTACGCTATCCAGGCCCCTCAGTTTCAATGAGATCCCTTCCTCAACCTTCTAAACTCCATCAAGTACAGACCGAGTCCCAACTGCTCCTCATATGACAATCCCTTCATCCCTGGAATGATTCATGTAAAGCGTCTCTGGACTCCCCGCTAAATCTAGCACATCCTTCCTTAGATACAGGACCTAAAACCACACATAATATTTCAAATGTCGTCTGGCCAAAGCCATGTACATCTCTGCTGGTGAACTCTAGCCTGTTCAAAATAAATGATAGCATTGCATCCCAACTACCAAATGAAATTGTATGTTAACCTTAAGAGAATCCTGAACTACGATCCTGAACATTGATCACAAGCTGTTGATCGAACATCCAGGGAATGTTGCCACTTGCTTGATCCTGAAGCCCTATCCCAAGGACCAGGTGAAGAAACTTATGAAGCAACAGGCTCCTGGAGCTGACTGGCACGTGTTCATTATCCTCCTGGATTCTTTGTTTTACAATGTATTTATAAGTAGCTGCAGCAAAGCTCAGAAATGTCATTTTGATGCTTGGGGGCACCAACAGCAGCAGCCCACTGTGCAGCAGCAGCTTGCCCTCCCTGTTTAATTAGGAGCGCAGTGGGAAAGGCATCAGTCAAGTAAAAGTCCTGGTGTCCTGCATTCCCACTGCAAACACAAGGTTCGCCCTTTTCAATTTACCGAGTGCGTCATGGGCAAGCTGACAGCATTTTATCATCCAGTTTCCCACATTTCCCATCGCATCAAGTAATTCAGCAGACAAAAGAAAAGACTTGCATTTATATTGCTACTTGATGAAAGAGCAATGCTCCGAAAACTAGTCCTTACAAATAAACCTGTTGGACTATAACCTGGCGTTGTGTGATTTTTTAACTTTTTCAACCTCAGAACAGCCCATGATGCATCATTAAAGTGATAAAACTCATTGAATGATTGGGGAATGGGATTGTATTTGCTGAAACTGGCTTCCCTTAGTATTACTGTCTATGATTAGAATATATGCTGTGGGTAGAAAGGAGATGAAATTAATCTTTTAAAACATTGGTGACATTAAATTTTCTGCCATTTTACATGTTTCTAATTTTCCATTGGCTATGAGAAAATCACATGCTGATTTGACATCATTCTTGCTGCCCAAGACTGATTTCACATCAGAGTTGGCTCTCTTGACATTGTCTATAGCCATCAGGAAGGCAAAAATACATAACATTTATAGGAGAGATATGTTTTTGAGGGATTGAAAATTCCTTTATTTTCCCGAGATTTCAAATTGCTTTTGACCTAAACTTTTATTGTAACCTCCAGCCACTTTACAACCTGCCCTTCAAAATATGGTGAAGTCATTGCACAAAAACCGTGCTGAAAAAAATAACCTTATGTTCTAAATTGGCCAGGAAATACAGGGACTTAAAGAGATGTGCCATCTATTGCAAATGCTCAGAATATGCTGGTCAATATGCTGGAATATGCTGCTCAGAATATGCTTGATATGTATGTACCTGTCAGGCAGGAAAGAGATGGTCGTGTGAGGGGACCTTGGTTGACGAGGGAGGTTGAATGTCTTGTAAAGAGGAAGAAGGGGGCTTACATAAGGTTGAGGAAACAAGGTTCAGACAGCATTGGAGGGATACAGGATAGCCAGAAGGGAGCTGAAGAAAGGGATTAGGAGAGCTAAGAGAGGGCATGAAAAATCTTTGGCGGATAGGATCAAGGATAACCCCAAGACATTTTATGCGTATGTGAGAAACATGAGAATGACGAGAACGAGGGTAGGTCCGATCAAGGACAGTAGTGGGAGACTGTGTATTGATTCGGAAGAGATAAGTGAGGTCTTGAATGAGTACTTTTCTTCAGTATTTACAAACGAGAGGGACCGTATTGTTGAAGAGGAGAGTGTGAAGTGGACTGGTAAGCTAGAGGAGATACTTGTTAGGAAGGAAGATGTGTTGGACATTTTGAATAACTTAAGGATAGACAAGTCCCCCAGGCCTGACGGGATATATCCTAGGATTACGTGGGAAGCTAGAGAGGAAATTGCAGAGCCGTTGGCAATGATCTTTTCGTCTTCACTGTCAACAGGGGTGGTACCAGGGGACTGGAGAGTGGCGAATGTTGTGCCCCTGTTCAAAAAAGGGAATAGGGATAACCCCGGAAATTATAGGCCAGTTAGTCTTACTTCGGTGGTAGGCAAAGTAATGGAAAGGGTACTGAGGGATAGGATTTATGAGTATCTGGAAAGACACGGCTTGATTAGGGACAGCCAGCACGGATTTGTGAAGGGTAGGTCTTGCCTTACAAGTCTTACTGAATTCTTTGAGGAGGTGACCAAGCATGTGGATGAGGGTAGAGCAGTGGATGTAGTATACATGGATTTTAGTAAGGCATTTGATAAGGTTCCCCATGGTAGGCTTATGCGGAAAGTCAGGAGGCATGGGATAGAGGGAAATTTGGCCAGTTGGATAGAAAACTGGCTAACCGGTCGAAGTCAGAGAGTGGTGGTAGATGGTAAATATTCAGCCTGGAGCCCAGTTACAAGTGGAGTTCTGCAGGGATCAGTTCTGGGTCCTCTGCTGTTTGTAATTTTTATTAATGACTTGGAAGAGGGAGTCGAAGGGTGGGTCAGTAAATTTGCAGATGATACGAAGATTGGTGGAGTTGTGGATAGTGAGGAGGGCTGTTGTCGGCTGCAAAGGAACTTAGATATGATGCAGAGCTGGGCTGAGGAGTGGCAGATGGAGTTCAACCCTGCCAAGTGTGAGGTTGTCCATTTTGGAAGGACAAATAAGAATGTGGAATACAGGGTTAACGGTATGGTTCTTAGTGAGGTGGAGGAACAGAGGGATCTTGGGGTCTGTGTTCATAGATCTTTGAAAGTTGTCACTCAGGTGGATAGAGCTTGTAAGAAGGCCTATGGTGTATTAGCGTTCATTAGCAGAGGGATTGAATTCAAGAGTCATGAAGTGATGTTACAGCTGTACAGGACTTTGGTTAGGCCACATTTGGAGTACTGTGTGCAGTTCTGGTCGCCTCACTTTAGGAAAGATGTGGAAGCTTTGGAGAGAGTGCAGAGAAGATTTACCAGGATGTTGCCTGGAATAGAGAATAGGTCGTACGAGGATAGGTTGAGCGTGCTAGGCCTTTTTTCATTGGAACGGAGAAGGATGAGGGGTGACTTGATAGAGGTGTATAAGATGATCAGGGGAATAGATAGAGTAGACAGTCAGAAACTTTTTCCCCAGGTACAACAGAGTGTTACAAGGGAACATAAATTTAAGGTGAAGGGTGGAAGGTATATGGGGAGATGTCAGGGGTAGGTTCTTTACCCAGAGAGTGGTGGGGGCATGGAATGCGCTGCCTGTGGGAGTGGCAGAGTCAGAATCATTGGCGAACTTTAAGTGGCAATTGGATAGGTACATGGATGGGTGCTTAAGCTAGGACAAATATTCGGCACAACATCGTGGGCCGAAGGGCCTGTTCTGTGCTGTATTGTTCTATGTCTTTGTCTAATTTAAAAAACCTCACTGTTTGCTTCACAAAGATGATACTACATTCTGAAATGGTTTCCCAATAATTTTTATTCAAGAACTCACCTCAGATTGTTAGGTCTGGTCATTCAGAATGTTTTTCTTTTAGAAATAGAATTTGTTTTATTGTCACGTGTACTTACATGGGTGCATTGAAAACATTGCAAGTCGCCACTTATGGCATTATCTGAGGTACACAAGTACCTAGGGACAGATTCTTAAATACAAATTTTTACAGGAAAAGAAATTTGAAAAATAAAAAAAAGAAAAGTCCAGCATTATAGATCTTAGGAATAAACTAGAAAAATAAAGAAATAATAAGTTCAGAATGACTGTCCTTCTCGCCCAGAACACACTGACACCTGGCCTCTAGTCCATGTCAGGCCTTTATTCCTGACTGTGCCTGGCTTCAGTTTGATGCTCTTGAGGCCGGGAGACTGCTTTGGAATCATCTTGAGGCTGGAAGTCCACACCGGGGCCGAGAGACCGCTGTGAGAGTCTGGGAGACAGCCACGCCCAGGTGGGAGACTGCCATGCTGGGCCCAGAAACCACCACACTGAGTCCGTGCTGAGGCACTGAGTCTGAATCCATACTGAGGCTGAGAGTTCAGGACATCGCCGAAAAGAAAGAAAGGAAAAATGAGAAACTTTCCTATCATTGTTAAAGACATGTTCATAGTTAAACTCAATCATTGACCTCTCTAGCCTGGAAGGAGAATGATTTTAATCATTCAATTTCATTTCTGCACAGAGTCAGTTGTTGTTACAGATTTTAAAATTTACTGTTGAAGTGATCATTGTTAATCTCCTTCCTTGCTTTTCCTTACTTTTTATTTTCTTCTTCCTCTCCGAATCCAATTTTTCAATCCCTTCTGTAATTTCTCTTTTTTAACCTGGTTTGGTGCTAATTCACCCACATCTCAGCTCTTGCTCATTACTTCCCAATCCTTAAATCTCACTGACTGAGGAGTGAATGTGTTGGGCTGACAATAGATGAAAGTGGCAGGTGACCCATTGCCCTCACCGTTATCAGTTTGCACTTCCAGCAATTTGTGGTACAAGACTGTTTTGAGCTCACATGCACGAGAGGAGGTCTTACCTTGTGCTAGAAATGTCACTGTGCAAAAAGAAGTCATTCAGCCCATCATCGCTGTACTAGCTCTCTGAAATAACTATTCACTGAAAGAACTATTGCTCGACTTCACCCCCTAACTCTGCACATTATTTCTTTTCAGATAATTTCAATTGAATGCCTCGATCAAACCTGCCTCCCCCACACCCTCAGTTTGTGCATTCCAGACTTCAGCTGCATGAGAAAGATTTTTCTCACATCACTTTTGCAGTGACGTCAAAGCTCTGCTTTCTCATTCTCAAACATCTTTACAAATGGCAATAATTTGTCCCTATCTACCCTGTCCAGTCATCTTGTGATTTTAAAACCTCAAAATCTCAGAGATGCCTTGCCTCCAGTGAGATCCTGCCCATTCTTGGTGTGCACTGATCCATGCACTTTTCAATAATTCAGTTCAGGCACTTGGAAATGAAAGGTTTCTGCATTGGGAATTATTTTAGTTTGAAAATGTATGTTGTTCCATTGCATTTCTTAAATGAATGGTTCAGAACAGTTCAGCATCTGATACTTGTTGCTAGATGGAGCTGACGGTGAAGACAGTTGCTGTGCACTGTTTGTGTCAACAGAACAGACAGTGAGTTTTCTAAAATAGTGCATCGCTGAATCTGTGGCTGCACATTACACTGCTTTGCATTCCCTGGCTTGTAATTGCAATAAAGCACGCCTGTGTTTGCCACTTCATCCTGCAGTCATTTAACTGTTTTCAGGCTGTTTACTGGCCAGACATGAGGCTTCTATTCCATTAGAGCAGCTGGCCAATCAAATCTAGCCTCATTGGCGCTACCTAGATAGGTGGCCGCTGCTGGAAGTGCACGCAGTCCCCAACAGTAAGGAGCCATGCTATCAGTGTTAAAAGTAATTGGCATGAGAGAGTGATGGTCTTGGTAAGGACTGGGCTGACAGATTGATGCAGAACGGTGATGGGAATTAAGTTGGAGTCCAGTGTGGTTGATGGGAGGGAAAACATGGAGTGAAAAGACATTGGGGATGGGATCTTGTGGTCTCTGATGAGGCTATAAGGAGTTATTGACCCTTGCCTACCACAGTCCCAGGCAGTAAAGACTGCCCATTGCCGAGATGAATGTTGATGAATGCCCCGCTAGGTAAATTTATCAATGGTAGTGGGATGAGCTCCTCAACTGGTCATCATTTAGTCAATGTCTTGCTTCAAACTGTCCAATGCTGGCTCTGCCACTGATAAAAAGTAGAAACAGGGGTAAGGGCAGGAGGTTGGCAGCAGATAGGGAACCCATGGCTTCGCAACCAATTTCACCATACGCCCTTGCCAACCTGATGGCCCACCAGGAGGAGAGGTCAATCCAGCCCTTGGTTCTTCAAGTTAGTGACAGGTCTCCTGAGAATGTTGAACTTGGACACTCAAATCTGGGAATCCATCCCGCTTTTATCTTTCCAGCAGTAAGCATTTATAAGCCAGTGATCTCTGTAAGACAGGCATGCATTATCAAAACCTTTGTAAATCCCTGTACTTCAAAACATACCCATTACAGAGTCAACTGTGTTTTTCTGAAATCTGAACTTTAAGGATCTGAAATGATGGAAGATTTTCTCTAATGGTTATTGTTGATAATTTCCTACACACAGGAGTGCGATTCCAAATGCAAATATTCATGTTATCTATTATCCAAACCCAAACTCTCTCCCCCACTTGCCCCCATCCTTTCCTCTCTGTGTCTAACTGCTCAAAGATTTACTGACAGTAAAGAGTGTATTGTTCGGTCTGAAGACATTATTAAAAGTAGAAGGTGTAACTGTCTGTGAGGTGTAACATTTCCTCCTTGGGCTGGATTATAATCTGAGAGGACCTCCCCCCCCAATAGCCCAGTGTAAATTCCAGGTTTGTGTTTGCTTCGCCAACTACAACAGACTCTTCCAGTTACAGCAGGAAGTTGTTTTCCTCAGCCACATTAGTTAAGCAGCCCCTGGAGTTTCCTACAATTAAAGAGGAAGGTGGCAGCAACCTCCATCATGAACAGCAGCTCAAACAGCACAGTCAGCAGGCCCTGCCCACACAACACGGTGGCAGCAAAACGGATTTGATTTGATTGCTCGTCGACTCAGACCTAACTTGAAGTTGCCTGTTAATACAGTATAGTCAGCTGCAAAAAAGAACTGAAGATTTAAGATCCTTACAGAAGAAATCTTCATGACATTCCTCAACAAGAAGGGATACTCCAGATGCTCAAACCTGGTAAGAGACATACTGCAACAGGAAAATTAGCAACTCACAGGAGAAGGAATATTAGGAACATGAAAGAGTCTGTATCAGCTTTGATGAAGCAGTGGTCTGTGGGAGATGTCCTGAATTGGGGTTCAAACGGTGGCACAGTGGGCGGCACGGTGGCACAGTGGTTAGCACTGCTGCCTCACAGCGCCTGAGACCCGGGTTCAATTCCCGCCTCAGGCGACTGACTGTGTGGAGTTTGCACGTTCTCCCCGTGTCTGCGTGGGTTTCCTCCGGGTGCTCCGGTTTCCTCCCACAGTCCAAAAGATGTGCAGGGTCAGGTGAATTGGCCATGCTAAATTGCCCGTAGTGTTAGGTAAGGGGTAAATGTAGGGGTATGGGTGGGTTTCGCTTCGGCGGGTCGGTGTGGACTTGTTGGGCCGAAGGGCCTGTTTTCACACTGTAATGTAATCTAATCTAATCTAATCTAGTGAGTGAACTGACATTGGAGCTTAAAATCCCTGGTGGGCCGGGGAAATTTTAAAACGGTGCAACAATTGCACTGCAAAGGGCAGTGATTAGTGGGGAACCACAAGGATCAGTACTAAATCCTCACTTATTCATGATATATAAAAAAGAATTGGATGAGGGATGCAGATGTGACATCTCCAGGTGACATGAAACGGCAGGATAGTGAGTTGTGAGGAGGATGCATGGAGGCTTCAAGGTGACTTAGACAAATGGAGTGAGTGGGGAAACACATACCAGATACAGTTCCCCATGGCTAAATGTGAAGTCATACATTTTGGTGTCAAAAACAGAAAGCCAGAATCTTATTTAGATGGTGATCTATTGGGAAATGTTGATGCTTAAAGGTGTCCTTGTACAGCAGTCAATGAAAGTAGATAGGTAGGTGCAGAAAGCAATTAGGAAGGTGAATGGAATGTGACCTACATTGCAGTATGATTGTGATAATGTTTTAGACCTATTTCAGACAAGTACCAAATTAATACCTGGAAGGTGCGGATTTCCTTTTGAAGAAAGGTTGAACAGGCTGGGCCTGTATCTCTGGAGTTTAGAAGAGTCAGAGAGGACTTAATTGAAACACTGATTGGATGTTGAAAGGATGTTTCCCCTTGTGGGAGGATTGTGATGGTACTGAGCCTTTAAGAGGGATTTGTTCTGTGCTGTTCCTCTTGCAGAGAGGTGTTCCAAAGTGGTGTTGGAATATCTGCTTCAGAACCAGTGGGGAAACAGCTTGGAGCTCCTTGGGTGTTTTTCCTTAAAATTAGACAAAAGAAACATGAGTGGGTGGAGTCCGATTCCCAGAGAGGCAGGGTTTTAGTTTTGCTCGGAGTTGGGGGTTTCGAGTTGGTGTTGAAGCTGCTGGATACAGCTCTCTCTCTCTGTCCCTGCTGCAGCAAAAAGCTTAAGTTTTCTCTCTGCTGCTCGAATGTTTCTTTCAGTGTTCCTACCTCCTGAACTGGAGGAGATCACACATGAGGGAAATCTGTTTGCTGAACTTACCTTTGCCTTACAGGATGCTGCTATATTGGAACAGTTGATGATTTGTAGTTAAAATAATGCTATTTTATTAAGTTCATCAATAGAGTTAAAGTTGTGCTAATTCTTTTTTTAGTTTACATTTTAACTGTGTTGTAGGAATAAAGTGTGTTTTACTTAAAGTGTAATGGTGCATCAATCGAATCACATTTAGAAAACAATGCCTTCCACTTGCCTTTAAATAAAATGAAAAGTTAAGGTCTCAGTGATCTCTTCGATATATCTTGAGGAGGTTGGGTCAGATCCATAATGGAATCTTGTATGAGGTTTCACAATTTAAAATAAAGTGGTGTCTATTTAAAATAGAGATGAATAAAGTCATTCCTCCGCCCGACTGATCCAATATCGAAACATCATTTTCTGGAGGTCCATCAGCTGTTCTGTGACAGCCTTGGCTGAAGAATGGGCTATATTATATTGACATCCCACCTCAGTCAGGGCACTGCATAACAGAGTCATCAGCGGGTGGCCGTTGTGGCCTACTGTCTGGGCTGCAGCACTGACCCCATCATGGAGAAAGGAGGTGAAGTGGAGTGCTCCAGTATAAATTCCATCGGGTAACAGCCCCGATACAATTGCGAGTCAAAGACTGAGAAATCCTACACCAGATCCAGTGGCTCCTTGGAAGCAGCCAGTTTCATCAAGGTTCAGTCGTTCAGGTTGCAGGAGCTGGTCGAGCTCAGTTAGAGTGTCCTGGACATCCTCATTCTGAAGAGATAGGCGTCTGGAGAAAATACATTGAGGACAATTAATTCTCATCCTGCTGTACCTCTGGCACATCCTGATGGGCCCTTCATGTGGAGACTGTGCAGCATCTGCTGATGTTGCTGCTGGTCTCCCTTTTGGCTCCCTTCCATTTCTCTGTACCTTGATCACACCATGACCACAGTAACAGCTGCAATAAGCCTTGCTGTGGCGGGATCCATCAGTGCCTGTGTGGGCAATGTCAGAAACAGAAACACTTCTTAGTGACATGACCAGTCAGCGTTCTCACTACTTGTAACAGCTTACCATTGTCCTTTAGACAGTGGGAACAGAGCACTTTAATAAAGACGGTCATGGAATGTCTCTACACAGATCTTTGACATAGGGACTTTATTACAATGTTTGCAGCACAAACCGTGCCATGTAAATACAATCGGGGATTATACGTGTTGTATAACTCCTGATATCTTGCCTCCATCCCTACCACTCTCACATACCCTGGTAAAGCCGCACTGTATGGAACAGCATGCTGATGAGAGGAAATCAGCTCCTGTGCAGTCTATGGGATCTAGAATTCTTGGTGAATTTTGCTATTTTTAGATTGCCCGCAATTACTTCTTTCTCACAGAGATAATTACCTTCAATCTGCAATGACCAATGCTTGTGCCAAGAAATTTTATCCCACATATTTGGACACTGCAAGCATTTCACATGTAGGGTGCTAAGATTACAAACACCTTCAGCCTATACTGTGTAACACAATTGTGTTTTGCAGGGCCTCAAACCATTCTGAGTTGGCTCAGACAGAGAAACCTGCTGACTAGGCCCACCCTGGGTGTGGTCACAGCCATTTCCATGGTGCATTTCCAAGTTGTAGGAGCGTGGCACACTATACATGGCACTGTGAGTCTCAGGCTCAGCCTCGTCATCAAGTGGCACACTCAAAACTCCATATCCCTTTCATCCGGGCACTCCCTGACCAGTCCATCAGTGCTGAGCTTCCACATGTGCCCATACACAACCATAACTTCACCTCCCAACATTACTCCTGAGCCTAGCCCCATAGCTCAGCCATAACAATTATCATGCTGCAATAACCCCTTGTCAAGCCCCGGATGGAGTGACCATCAAGGAAGTCCCCTCCAGCAGTAACCCTCATCCTCCAATGTACTATCATCTCTCCCTCTTATAGATTGAGTTTGCCCCCCTCAAATGTATTATCCCCTCTCTAAGCCAGCACAATCCCTACTATTGATGCCCCAGCTTCTCTGCAGAGTGGTGAGCCCTGATCATGTTTCCTTGACTTTCAGTGGTCAGCCCCCACCCCCCAGCAGTGAACATGGCCCCAGACCCCTGACTGACGTGGACAGATAACCCTGACTCTAAGTCATATAGTCACAGAGATGTACAGCATGGAAACAGACCCTTCGGTCCAACCCATCCATGCCAACCAGATATCCCAACCCAATCTCGTCCCACCTGCCAGCACCCGGCCCATATCCCTCCAAACCCTTCCTATTCATATACCCATCCAAATGCCTCTTAAATGTTGCAATTGTACCAGCCTCCACCACATCCTCTGGCAGCTCATTCCATTCACGTACCACCCTCTGCGTGAAAAAGTTGCCGCTTAGGTCTCTTTTCTATCTTTCCCCTCTCACCCTAAACCTATGCCCTCTAGTTCTAGACTCCCCGACCCCAGGGAAAAGACTTTGTATATTCATCCTATCCATGCCCTCATAATTTTGTAAACCTCTATAAGGTCACCCCTCAGCCTCCGACGCTCCAGGGAAAACAGACCCAGCCTGTTCAGCCCCTCTCTATAGCTTAAATTCTCCAACCCTGGCGACATCCTTGCAAATCTTTTCTGAACCCTTTCAAGTTTCACAACATCTTTCCGATAGGAAGGAGACCAGAATTGCACGCAATATTCCTACAGTGGCCTAACCAATGTCCTGTACAGCCGCAAAATGATCTCCCAACTCGTACTCAATACTCTGATCAATAAAGGAAAGCATACCAAACGTCTTCTTCACTATCCTATCCACCTGCGACTCCACTTTCAAGGAGCCATGAACCTGCACTCCAAGGTCTCTCTGTTCAGCAACACTCCTTGGGTCCTTACCATTAAGTGTATAAGTCCTGCTAAGATTTGCTTTCCCAAAATGCAGCACCTCACATTTATCTGAATTAAACTCCATCTGCCACTTCTCAGCCCATTTGCCCATCTGGTCCAGATCCTGTTGTAATCTAAGGTAACCGTCTTCGCTGTCCACTACACCTCCAATTTTGGTGTCATTTGCAAACTTACTAACTGTACCACTTATGCTCGCATCCAAATCATTTATGTAAATGACAAAAAGTAGTGGACTCAGCACCGATCCTTGTGGCACTCCACTGGTCACAGGCCTCCAGTCTGAAGTACAACCCTCCACCACCACCCTCTGTCTTCTACCTTTGAGCCAGTTCTGTATCCAAGTGGCTAGTTCTCCCTGTATTCCATGAGATCTAACCTTGCTAATCAGTCTCCCATGGGGAACCTTGTCGAACGCCTTACTGAAGTCTATATAGATCACATCTACCGCTCTGCCCTCATCAATCCTCTTTGTTGCTTCTTCAAAAAACTCAATAAAGTTTGTGAGACATGATTTCCCACGCACAAAGCCATGTTGACTATCCCTAATCAGTCCTTGTCTTTCCAAATACATGTACATCCTGTCCCTCAGTATTTCCTCCAACAACTTGCCCACCACTGAGGTCAGGCTCACCAGTCTATAGTTCCCGAGCTTGTCTTTACCGCCCTTCTTAAACAGTGGCACCACGTTTGCCAATCTCCAGTCTTCCGGCACCTCACCTGTGACTATCGATGATACAAATATCTTAGCAAGGGGGCTCCCTATCTGATTGATCACAACTTCCCAAGCTGGTTTCACTGAACGTGCAGGACTGACTGGAGCCTACTCCCTGGACCGTAGTGATTTGGACCCCTGACCGTGGACATCCCAAGAGGTTGACTAACTGTATCTAAACCTCTGACCTAATATCCGTGGATTCTCTTGATTTCACTGTGTTGGGACCCCCTGACTGAAGAAGGTCTCCCTTGAATTGACTGAGGACAACTTCCCTGAGACTATGAGACATGGCCGTTTGCTTGCAGCTCCACATGGTGTGAGGTTGACATACTCACACTGCTGTACAGCAACATGGTCCACCCTTGCTGATAACCAATACAAGTTGCCTGGCTTTGTGCTAAAGGCAAGAGGAGGCAGAAGGACTGAGAACCTGTAACCTCTGGCTGAGAGAACTGCAGAACCTGCAAGTTCCCCTCTGAGAGACTCACTGTCCTAACTTGGAAATGTATCGCCGTTCCTTCAGTGTAGCTGGGTCAAAATCCTGGAACTCCCTCCCTAACTACAAGGACTGTAACAGTTCAAGACGGCAGCCCACCACCACCTTCTCAAGGGCAACTAGGAATGGACAAAAAGGCGGACTCAGTCAGGAATGCCCTTATCCAATGAATGAACAAATAAAGACAAAGAAGGCATGGCATTCTGAAGGTTCCACACAAGTCTCCTTTCACCTCCTGGATCGAGTCCAACCTCTATTTCCTTTTAAGAAAAGTGGAAACAACATTCAAAAAGCATGGAATTTAACACACGTTGAGATAAAAGATATAAGAGAAGTGCAAGTTATTGCAGAAAATACATTTGATTTCCCTGGGGTAGACTCCTTCTGCATCATCGAGGCAGACAGCTGCTGTTTTCTCTCTCTCAAGAAAGCTGGGGGCTGATTGAAAATTTCAAACTGAGATTGATAGAAGCTTGTTTGGCGAGGGATAAGGGTAAGAAGAGTTATAGAAGTGAGATGGGCAAATTAATTTCAGTTTAATTGTGATTTAATTGATTGGCAGAATGGGCTCGGAGGATTAAAATGGTCTTTGCTGATTCCTACAAAACGCCATGATAAAACATTGTTGTCAACAATGATATCACCACTGATGTCAGTCCCAAAGGTTCACATTCATTGCAATTTCCTGCACTTTTCAAGAGAATTGGAGTACAAATTAATTGACTTATTTAAGACATATTTATCTGACTTCCCGAATGCTCTGATCCTTTGTCACTTTGACTCCTCTGATACTGTGTGATGTGGTTTCCCTCAACTTCAAATTGTAAGGCGAAGATTTTGTGAAATCATCTTGCTGCTGGAAACAAAAGCCTCCATACAGAGAGCTGAATGGATGATATTCAAAAAGCTGTCACAAGATACTTGTCACAAGATTCTGGCATAAAAGTGCAGATAAGAAGTGGAACTGGCGTATCGCTGATGTCTGATCTGCTGACAATGACATCATTATGTTATTGGAGTGAGGAGTGATTCTAAACAAGCTCTGTACAGCTGATCTCATTGTGATTTTTCAACTGTTCAAATCAGATCCATTATTTGCAATTCACCAGCTCAAAGAAATAGCTAGCAGTATCTGTGATGCAGTGGAGGACAGGGGTGAGTGTAAAATGTGGATGTGATCTCACATTATTGTTTAGGGAGTCAGTTACTGCTATAAGGGGGACCAATAGTTTGGATAGAATGTAGCAATTAAAAAGGGGGCAGCCACACCATTCAGGAGTGTATTACAGGCCCCCAAACAGTCAGTGGGTATTTAAGGAGCAGATATGTAGTCAATTCACTGAGGTGTGTGAAAATAACAAGAGGGTAATTACATTGGGGGTTTCAACAATCCCAATATTAATTGGGATAATTATCTTAGAAAGGGTTTGTTGCGGGGGCAGATTTCATGAAATGCATACAGGAGGAGAGTAAGGGATTGGTGTAATGTTGGACCTAACACTGGGAATGAAGCTGGACATGTGTTCAAGATGAGAGTGAGCTCAGTGGGGGGGAAGCATTTTAGTGATAGTGGCCACAACACTGTACGTTTTAAGTTTATTAGGGAAATCCTTTTCATCCAGAAAGTGGTGAAGAATCTGGAATGCACTGTCTGGGAAGATAGCTGAAGAGAGAAACCTCATAACCCTTAAAATTTATTTGGATGAGCATGTGAAATGTCATAACATTCAAGGCTAAGGGCTTAACGTGTGAATGCGGGAGTAGTGTAGGTAGGAGTGGTATAGACTTGAAGGAATGAAGGGCTTCTTCTGTACTGTTTGATTCAATGATTCTATGACTCTATGGTAGTGTCCTGACCTCTCTACCAGTAGATCCAGGTTCAAATCCCACTTGCCCCAGAGGTGTGCCTGAACCAGCTGATTAAAATAATGAGAGATAGTTACCGATTTCATTATTAGAGTACTTCCCAAGAACGTGTACTAATTGATTGTAGAACTGATTAGATTGACAGATAAGATCAGCACTTAATTTGAAACAGTTGTCTCAGTATTTTATATGAAAACAGAAACTAAAAAAAACACACTAGCCAATTTAGGAATTCATTAGTTCATGTAATTTGTCAAATTATTTCCTTTATCATTGTGAATAATCCACTTTAATTGAATTGAATTAGCTTTATTTAAACATCTGTACCATTGAATTAAGCAATGATTGGATAATTTAAAAACATAATCAGCACTAAAAGCCACATTTCCATGAAGGGGAAAGGAAGGGTATCCAAAACATGGACAGACATTTTGGTCGGCATGGAACAGTTTGGACCAAAGGGCCTGACTCCATGCCGTGGGACTCTATGACTCTAATAAGTTGAAAAGTAAAATGTTTTGGATGCTGGAAGTCTGAACTCAAATCACAAAATGTTGGAAGCATTCAACAGGAACTGAGTTAACTTTTCCAATCAATGACTTTCATCGGAAAGGACAAGTTAGTTCATTTTTTTAAGCTACTCAACTGGCATTTTAACACTACTTTCAGTTTTCAAAATTTGCATGTGTTCTTCCATGTCATTCTTACAAATACAGTGAATTGCCAAACCTATTATTATGTTTCATTATAGAAAAGCCTTTTGGTTTCACCCTGGAGAGGGAAAGGAGGAAATATATGTAAATGAATCCCTATAGAGTGGACGCAGACCATTCAGCCTCTTGGGTCCACACCAACCCTTTCAAGGGCATTCCTTGATCCACCCCTTTACACTATCCCTGTAATCCTGCATTTCCGGTGACTAATACAACTGGCTTGCATATCCCTGGGCACTACAGGCAATTTAGCATTGGCCATTTGGTGGATGTCCCAGAAGACTGGAGAATAACCAATGCTGTCCCATTGTTTAAGAAGGGTAACAGGGATAATCACTACAGGCCTGTGGGTCTCACATTGGTGGTAGTGAAATTATTGGTAAAGATTCTCAGGGACAAGTTCAATACGCATTTAGAAGAAACTGGACTATTTAGCGATAGACAGCATGGTTTCGTGTGGGGGAGGTTGTACCTCACTAACTTGATCGAGTTTTTTAAGGGGGTGATGAAGATGATTGGTGAGGGAAAAGTGATTGATGTTGTCTACATGGACTTCACGAAAGGGTGAAGTCACATGATATCAGGGTGAGCTGGCATGATGGATACAGAACTGGCTTAGTCAGAGGGGACAGAGGGTAGCGCTGGAAGCATGCTTTTCAGAATGGAGGGCTGTGACTAGTAGTATTCCACAGGGATCAGTGCTGGGAGCCCTGCTGTTTGTAGTCTACATCAATTTGGAGGAAAACCTAGCTGATCTAATTCATAAATTTGTGGACGATACAAAGATTGGTGGAGTTGAGGATAGGGAGGAGGATTATCAGAGGATACAGCAGGATATAGATCAGTTAGAGGCATGGGCAGAAAAATGGCAGATGGAGTTTAATCTAGACAAATGTGAAGTGATGCATTTTGAAAGGTCAAGTAAAGGTGGAAATAAAACAGTGAATGGCAGAATCATTAGGAGTAGTGATTTGCAGAGGGAGCTGGGTGTGCAGGTCAATAGATCACTGAAGGTGGCAGTGCAGGGAGATAAGGTAGTAAAAAAGACCCATGGCATGCTTGCCTGCATTGGAAGGGGGAATTGAGTATAAGGATACGGTATGCTGCAGCTTTATAAAATATTAACATTATAAAGCGGAATACAGGGTTAACGTTAACGGTAGGGTTCATAATGTGGTGGAGGAACAGAGGGATCTTGGGGTCTATGTTCATAGATCTTTGAAAGTTGCCAGTCAGGTGGATAGAGCTTGTAAGAAGGCCTATGGTGTATTAGCGTTCATTAGCAGAGGGATTGAATTCAAGAGTCGTGGAGTGATGTTGCAACTCTACAGGACTTTGGTTAGGCCACATTTGGAGTACTGTGTGCAGTTCTGGTCGCCTCACTTCAGGAAAGATGTGGAAGCTTTGGAGAGGGTGCAGAGAAGATTTACCAGGATGTTGTCTGGAATGGAGAATAGGTCGTACGAGGATAGGTTGAGAGTGCTAGGCCTTTTCTCATTGGAACGGGGAAGGATGAGGGGTGACTTGATAGAGGTGTATAAGATGATCAGAAGACTAGATAGAGTAGACAGTCAGAAACTTTTTCCCCGGGTACAAGAGAGTGTTACAAGGGGACATAAATTTAAGGTGAAGAGTGGAAGGTATAGGGGAGATGTCAGGGGTGGGTTCTTTACCCAGAGAGTGGTGGGGGCATGGAATGCGCTGCCTGTGGGAGTGGTAGAGTCAGAATCTTTGGTGACCTTTAAGCGGCAATTGGATAGGTACATGGATGGGTGCTTAAGCTAGGACAAATGTTCGGCACAACATCGTGGGCCGAAGGGCCTGTTCTGTGCTGTATTGTTCTATGTTCTATTAATCAGGCCCCATTTGGAATATTGCATGTAATTCTAGTCATCACACTATCAGAAGGATGTGGATACTTTCAAGAGTGTACAGAAAAGATTTACCAGGATGTTGCCTCATATGGAGGAGTTTAGTTATGAGAAAAGGTTGCACTGACTGGGTTGTTTTCACTGGAACACAGGAGGTTGAGGGGTGACCTGATAGAAGTTTATAAGATTGTGAATGGCATGGATAGAGTGGAAAGTATGAGGCATTATCCCAGGGTGGAGGGGTCAATTACTAGGGGACACAGGTTCAAGGTGTGAGGGGGTCGAAGTTTAAAAGAGATGTACTCACCAAGTGGAGGTGGTGGAAGCCAGACACAATAGCAGCAATCAAAAAGCGCCTGGATGAATAGGAAAGAAATAGTGATCCTGTAAGTGAAGACAGTTTTAGTATGGGACGGCAATGCATGTTGGAGCAGGAGGAACAGTTCCTGTGCTGTATTGTTCTTTGTTCCATCCACCTAACCTGCACATCTTTGGAGGGTGCAAGCAAACCCATACAGACACAGGGAGAATGGGCCAACTCCACACAGCCATGTTGGAATGAACCCAGATCGTCTGGTACTATGAGGCAGCAGTACTAACCACTGAGCCACTCAGGGCTTTAGAATGCCCAATAATGGATTGTATTGATGTAAACAGGGACTTTGAGAGCAGAAATAAAGTGCAGAAGTTGAAAAAGTGCAAACCTTGAGATGCAAAAGATTTATTTTCTCCAAAGTAATGCATAAGCAGAATAAACTCTGAGCAAATGCATGTAATATAGCACCAGTGATCCTGATTCAGACAAATACCTGCTTTGAAATGTGACTGAGGTGAGGTGGACAAATGTACTGAACATGGTATCACCAGGAGTTCAGGGTCTTGAAAATGTCAAGAGTGAAAAACACTTGATAAAAATTTGCATTTCTAATTTGGAGATAGTGTGATTCATATTTTGGGGAATGATGCAGAAAAACCTGGCAGCGGGAGACAAAATGAATTTCAGTCAAAGTTCACATGAGTGTAGTCCAGGATTGGAGTCACCTTGAAGGAATTAGCAACCTTTTTATGTCCTCACATTCTTTGAGACATGTGTATTTACAAATGACTTTGACCTACCTATATTAATCTTTCTGGCAGAACATCTGTGAAAAATCTCAATTTGGAAGCATAGATAGCAGGTTATAATTGAAGCATTTTGGAGGTTGTTTAGCATATTGTACTAATTTATTGCCATTCTGTGCCAGCACTAGCAATGCAAATAAAATAAGCTTGAGATTATATGACATTGCACCCTGACACTGCTTTTAAGAGGGTAAGTTGACATATTTATTAAACGCCAGTAGATATTTTTCCACAAGTGATGATACACTGTACTAACAATTTATTTTTCCTAATTGTATTTTTTTTTGCACCCCTCCCCTGATTAAGGTGTGAATTCTTCATGGAAGTGTGATTGTATAAGTATCATTTACTACTCTTGGTCAAGTGGGTGAACACTCATAAAGAGCATCAGATATGTACTGTTCTCACACTGTAAAAATCACTTCAGTACACCCTGTCCACATAAACTCAGAATGTTCCAAACTAACTAATCACCACCTTATCCTTCCACCCTGGGTCATCTGCAAAGTGATGAAACAGGTAGTTAACAGGGCCATCAAGTGGTAACAGGATGGGAGCAAATTACTGCAGATACTGGAAGCTGAACTGAAAACAAAAATTGCTGGAGGTCACAGTGGATCAGACATCATCCATGGAGAGAGAGCAAGCTAATGTTTCGAGTCTAGATGACTCTCCATCAGAGCTGGAGTGAAGTGTGGAGAGGGCAGCGTTTATACAATTGTTGGGGCAACATCTCATCTTCAAACTAGGCACTTTACAAACTTCTGGGCTCAATATTGAGTTCAACTCCTTTCCTTTCTTTTAACTTTGTTTGTTACAGTCTCTATCACCCTCTCAACCTGCCCCTCCCGCCTCCCAGTGGGACTGACTGTTATTTCCAGTCTGGCAGTTGGACACACCATTGTTCTGCCATCTCCACATTCCAATCACTTAATCTGAACTATCAACATGCTTTCTTGCTCCAGCATTTCACCACTGCAGCATAAATCCTGCCCCTCTGCTCTTCACTTCAGCTCTGATGAAGAGTCATCTAGACTCAGAGTGTTAGCTTGCTTTCTCTCCATGAATGCAGCCTGACCTGCTGTGATCTCCAACATTCGTTGTTTTCAGTCAAGTGATGGTGAGGCATGCATGAAATGGAATCTATTTCACAGAATGGAAGAGATGGAGTATACACAAGATCAATCAATAATCTTAATAATTGAGGAAAAGGACTCTTGCAGCACCATTCACAACTCCTCACATTCTGAAGCAGTCCATGTTCAAATACAACAAGATTTGGCATATCCAGCCTTGGGCTGACAAGTGGCAAGTAATATTCGCACCACACAAATGCCAGGCGATGACCATCTCCAATAAGAGACACTCTAACCAACAGCACTTGACATTCACTGAATACCCTACTATCAACATCCTGAGGGTTACCATTGGCCAGAAACTCAATTGGACTCACTACCTAAACATAGTGGCTGCAAAAGCAGATCTGAGGCCAGCAATCCTGACTCTCCAAAGTCTGTCCACCATCTACAAGGCACAAATCAGGAGAGTGATAGAATATTCCCCACTCGCCTGGATGAGTGTGGCTCCAAAAACTCAAGAAGCTTGACACCATCCAGGACAAAGCAGCCCACTTGATTGGCACTGTATCCGCAAACATCCACTCTCTCCACCACTGATGCTCAGTAGCAGCAATGTGTGTTATCTGCAAGATGCACTGCAGATATACACCAAAGATCCTTAGACTGCACCGTCCAAACCCACAACCACTTCCATCTTGAAGGACAAAGGCAGCAGGTACATGGAAATACTACCATCTGCAAGTTCTCCTCCAAGACATTCAACTTCCTGATTTGGAAATATATCACTATCCCTAGACTGTTGCTGGGTCATGTTTTGAGCAGAGGATGTTCCGACAGTGGGTTCGAGGGTTTATCACAATATGATGATATAATAGTAATCCCCATAATATTGGGACTTGAGATCTGTCAAGAAGATTGAGATACCGCCCAGTAGAGAGCCAGAATGCAGTATTTGATTTGGTGGCTAGGAGGTTTTCAAAATCATTCAAAGAAATTATATCCAGATATGTCACATAACCAACTATGAGAGAGAAATAAAAAGAACTGCTATGTCATTGCTTTTTTGCTACAGGGCTGTAGGAAACCCCAGAGTTTATTGGAGCACAAAGAGACTAAGTTTGGAATAGTTTGAGATGACTACTCAAGATGGATTGAGGTGTCACAGTTACGTATTTCACATTAGAAGCAGATTATATTATTGAAAGAAATGTTCACATGCCATAGACTTATTGATATTGGGATAATAGTCAAGGTGCTCATTTCATGGATTAGTTACAATTCATGGATAGAATTAAGTATGTACATTATCATTTGGATTTGTTCACTCAATGGTTTCTCTGAAGTTTCCTCAGGCTAATGGAGGAGCTAAGAGAGGTGTCTAATTGTAGAGTATTACTGCAACAAAATGAGGAGTTTCAATTAGTGCTCTTGTGTTACTCAATCTTAGCCTGGCAGAATGGAACATCTCCACGTGAGTTTTTCAGGCAATTAAGCTGAGGACACAATTTCCATCTGCATTGATGTTAAAATCACGGACATACAGGAAATATGATGTGGAAAGAAAATTTGCCAAAGTTAGTAGATGTACCTCTAAGTGGTAACTCTCACATGATCAATTTTCATATCTATTATCTGATTTTAATACTCGGGACTTCCACAGATTGAATGGGAAAAATAATGATCTAAAGGGCCATAGCAATCAGCTAATCACACAGGTTAGTCAAGGTTTGGGAAAGCAATGTGAAATAAATAGAATTGTCAGAACTGGAATTAAGACTTTTATTAAAAGACCCTGAACTAGGCCATGCAGTCAGGCATGAAAAAACTCATCCTCTATTTTGATTTGCACTTGCATGATATGTCGTAGATTTTGAAGATGAAAAATACTACCTGTAATTACCGAGTTTTGGAATCAGCTAATTCAGACATTGAAATATACAACCACTTTTAGAAAAATGCTTTTAGTAGGGCAGAGGAGATGGACTTGACACAGCAAAACTGGAGAAAGCTCTCTCTTAGTGTAACCAGGGACAATGTAAATTGAAGAGAAATCCATCTGGGCAGAGAACTTGAAATGACCTCCACGTTTCTTGACTGCAATAAACAACTATTGCTTGGGTTAAAATGCTTTCATATTAAGGACAGCCTGAGGACTTAACCCTGCCTATTTTCATATATTCCTTTTATATTTGACAGTGACCCTGTTTAACTTTGGACCTTCATGAGTGTTGCATCTTGATGTTGCATCTTTTTGATTTTTCTCTGAGCTAATAGATAACAAAAATGTTCTTTTTTTAAAGATTAGATTTCCTACAATGTGGAAATAGGCCCACAGCCCAACAAGGGGAGAGTGAGGACTGCAGATGCTGGAGATCAGAGCTGAAAATGTGTTGCTGGAAAAGCACAGCAGGTCAGGCAGCATCCAAGGAGCAGGAGAATCGACGTTTCGGAAGAAGGGCTCATGCCCGAAACGTCGATTCTCCTGCTCCTTGGATGCTGCCTGACCTGCTGCGCTTTTCCAGCAACACATTTTCAGCCCACAGCCCAACAAGTCCACACTGACCTTCCAAAGAGTAACCCACCCACAGCCATCCCTCTAACAATATGGGCAATTTAGCACGGTCAATCCACCTGACCTGCACATCTTTCGACTGTGGGAGGAAACCGGAGCACCCAGAGGAAACCCACACAGACACGGGGAGAACGTGCAAACTCCACACAGACAGTCACCTGGGGCTGGAATTGAACCTGGGACCCTGGTGCTGTGAGGCAGCAGTGCTAACGACTGAGGCATAATGCCACCCTTTTACTGTAACTGGCTCCTTACTGATTTGGTAGACATCGTTTACTCACTTTTCTTTTATTTGGGGGAGGGACAGCCTCATGCGAAAAAGAACACAAATCTTTACTGTGGTGGTTGAAAAGAACAGAACCTCATCCCGATCTAAGAAATGAAACAATTCCATGTGTCATTCAACAAAAATCACATGAATGTTATGGGAATATTGGCAGCCTCATTATCAGCTGGCCTGCAAGTCAGGACTATTGAGTCAAATTTCTAAATTCAGTCCATTATTAAATTAAACGGCAGACCGTAATTGTAATTTGATTGAGGGGCCCTAATGCTACTACAGCTCTCATGGACTAGAAGGTCACCTCTTCCATTGCGTGTACAGTGTTTTCTATGGGTGTTTTCCTCGAATTGGCAATTATGTAACTTGTGTTGGTTATAAGAGAATGATTTTGCTGTTTATCATAAATATTGTGGGTAGGAGAAAGGGGAAAAAACAGCAACATTATGTCATCTCCAAATGCAATCACCTTGTAGTAGGACTAGAACGCACCTGGGAGATGTCACCTTGTATTACTCTTACTTTTTCTCACATCACACTGTTTTAAACACATACACAGCGCCGATCAATCTTTGTAAAACCATTTTCTGATGGTCAGTGGGGGCAGAAGGTAATTTCAAACTCATTCTGTTGTGAAGAGTTACCGTAGAATCTTCCAAATACATTTCACTTAGCTGCACAAATAGAATCACAAAGTGCCAAAATTAACAAAGTGAAAGTTTACACGTGGACACTGTGAAATTCATTGGAATTAAACAATCAACATCAAGATTGGCTACATCAGATTACATGATTAGTCTTCGTTGCATCCCCCCTCCTCCCCACCCCCATCCCACCCCTGATCCACCACCAAACAAATAACCTTGTCAAGAATGCGAGTGCATGCATGTGCATATTGTCAATATCAACAATGGCTTGGATTTCATTCCACTGAGAAATGGAAACTGTGGCATTACCCTGATTACTGACACCTTATAGTGCTGTTACACAAGAACAAGGCACGGGGTCAGGGTTTTAGAGGTTGTTCAATCCTGGTTTGTCTATAGTGCATCCAGGGCCTTGCTAATGGGAAAGGATGTCAGCTGGTGAGTCTAAACAAAAGTGGAACATCTTCGTTAATAAGACGGTTGATTATATGAAAGCACTAAGTACAATCTACATTGCTCATTATGCATTATCAGTAAGGACCATAGGGAGCTGTATAGAATACATCTGCTCCATATGAAAGATGGTGTAGATCTCATGGTCCCTACCCACAAACAGTGTGTCCTCATCAGTTTGGGTGGAGTTAATGCAGCTTCAACATTAACCCTTTTAGAACCCTTGAGCCCTAACTTCAAGGTATTGTAGTGGCATCCATCATTCTGTCCTGAGCCAAGGGCAAACTGGCATTGTGTAAATAAAGGTAAGTAATTAAATGTGCATTTCAAAGCTTTATGTAGGTGGAATAGGCTTTAGTTTGTGGGGCACTGGCACCAGTACGGGGGAGAAAGGAGCTGTTATGCTTGGGTATGTTTTACTTGAACCGAGCTGGGATTGGTGTCTGGCTGAATCGAATAACTAGGGCTATAGAGATGGCTTTAAACTAAATTGGAAAAGAGTCTGTAAGGGTGGAAATATAGGCTTACACAACAAAAAGATATAGTAGTATTGTAGAGCAGCTACTTAGATAAGTGTAATTAGAGTGGGACAGGAAGGAAGGGAGTGCACAAGCACCAGTGAAGAAGCAAACAGAATAGGGGCAAGAGGATAATGATAAGGCCAATTAAAGGCTCTTTACTTAAATGTGTGTAGTGTTCAAAGTAAGCTCCATGAATTAATGGCCCATGTGTGGGTTAACGGTATAAACTTATAGCCACTGCAGAGACACGGTTACAAGGAAATCAAAGCTGGGAACTAGAGAACTTAGGAATATGTGACTAAGAATGGGAAGGGTGGGAAGATAACTTTGTTAGTATGACATGGAGTAAATTTAATAGCAAGAAGTGACTTTTGATCAGACAGTACAGAATCCACACAGCTGGTAGTAACAAATAACAAGGGGAGAAGGCAGTGTCTTTGGGCTCCCTAACAATCATTGCTCTGTCGGACAGAGAATAAATCAGAAGTAAATGGGAGCATGCATAAAAGACAATATTCATGGCTGACTTTAATCTTTATGTAGAATAGGAATATCAAATTGGCAAGAGTAGAGTCATAGAGTCATAGAGATATACAGCACGGAAACAGACCCTTTGGTCCGACCAGTAGCCATGAGGAATAATTATTAAGTGTCTTCTGGACAGTTTGTTATAACAAAATGTAATGGATCCTATCAGGGATCAGGCTGTTTTAGATCTGGTGATACACTATGAGGCAGGATTAATAAATTAGATTAGATTAGCTACAGTGTGGAAACAGGCCCTTTGGCCCAACCAGTCCACACTGCCCCTTCAAAGAGAAACCCACCCAAAACCCATTCCCCTACATTTACCCCTGACTAACATTGTTGGCAATATTGCATAGCCAATTCACCTGACATGCACATGTTTGGATTGTAAGAGGAAACTGGAGCACCCAGAGAAAACCCACACAAACACGGGGAGAACTCCACACAGACAGACGGGAATCGAACCCAGGACCCTGATGCTGTGAGGCAGCAGTGCTAATCACCGAGCCACTGTGCCGCCCTAAATGGTTTCTGAGTAAATGATCACCTACGAAATCCTGACCAGACCATGACAGAATTTAGATTTCAGGTTTAGAAACTTGGGTCAGAAACATCTGTACTAACATCTGTTTGGGCGCCACAGTGGTTGGGCGGCATGGTGACTCAGTGGTTCGCACTGCTGCCTCATAGCACCAGGGTTCGATTCCCACCTCGGGCAACTGTCTGTGTGGAGTTTGCACATTCTCCCCATGTCTGTGTGGGTTTCCTCCGGGTGCTCCGGTTTCCTCCCACAATCCAAAGATGTGCAGGTCAGATGAATTGGCCATGCTAAATTGCCCATTGTGTTAGGTGCATTAGTCAGAGGTAAATATAGGGTAGGAGAATGGGTCTGGGTGGGTTACTCTTTGGAGGGTCGGTTTGGCCACATAGCTTGTTTCCACTCTGTAGGGAATCTAATCTAAACTTAAATAAAAGTAATTGCTGAGGGCAGAGTTGGCTGGATTGGACTGGAAAAGAAATTCAGGAAAAAAGACAGTTGGGAAGTAATGGCAGACATTTAAGAAGATAGTAAATGATTTATAGCAGAGATGTGTCCTAGTGAGGAAGATGGATTTTAGGGAAAAGGATAATCCAACCACGTTTAAACAGGGAAGTTAAGGATAACATCAAATTGAAAGAAAAAAACATACCATGTGGCAAAGATTAATGACAATAAAAGGATTGGGCAAGTTTTGAAAGCCAAAACAAAGACCATAAAAATAACAGGGAGAAAATAAAAAATGGGGGAAATTAGCAACTAATGTGAAAATACACTGTGAAAGCTTCTTTAAATATATAATAAAGGAAGATAGGGGCCCAAGTCAAAATTAGTCCATTAGAAATGGTAGCTGGAGAAATAATAATGGGGAAACAGGAAATATCAGAGGAGTTGAATAAATACTTTGCATCAGCCTTCACAATAGAGGATATGGATAGCATTGTAAAATTACTAAATAATCATGAGTAAAGGGAGGGAATAGTTAGAAGAAATAAATACAATTTATTGCCGGTACAGGGGCTCAGTGGTTAGCACTGCTGCCTCACAGAGCCAGAGACCCAGATTTGATTCCAGCCTCAGGCGACTGCCTGTGTGGAATTTGCACATTCTGTGTCTGTGTAGGTTTCCTCCAGGTGCTCCAGTTTCCTCCCACAGTCCAAAGGTGTGCTGGTCAGGTGAAGTGGCCATGCTAAATTGCCCATAGTGTTAGGTGCATTAGTCAGAGGGAAATATAGGGTATGGGAATGGGCGTGGATGGGTTACTCTTCAGAGGGTCGGTATGGACTTGTTGGGTCGAAGGGCCTGTTCCCATACTGCAGGCAAGCTAATCCAAAAAAAAGTACTTGCGAGACTAATAGAGGTAAAGGACCTACCAAACACAGCAGCTGAGAAACATGCTCACCTTCATCTTGAAGGACAAACAAGAGATCAAATAAGGCAATCATCTCCTCCGTACTCACTATCCAAGGCCACAAACCCACTTTCCAGTTGAGGAAGTGATTTACCTGGACTTCACTCAAACTAGTCTACTGTATTCGATGCTCACAATGCAGTGGTCTCTACAATGGGGAGATGAAATATAGACTGGGCAATTGGTTTGCACAGCACCTGCATTATGTCTGTAAAAATGCCTGTTGTCTGCCACTTTAACACACCACCGTGTTTCCAGGCCTACACCTCTGTCTCAGGCTTGGTGCAGTGCTTGTCCAGCAGTTGCTTAAATGTCCCTAATGTCTCTGATTTTACTGCCACCACTGGCAGTGCATTCCATGTACTGTGTAAAAAAATTACCTCTAACATCTCCCCTAAATCTTCCTCCAATCGTCTTAAACTTATGACCCCTTGTGACAGCCATTTCTGCCCTGGGGAAAAGTCTCTGGCTATCTACTCTATGTATGCCTCGCATTATCTTGTACACCTCTATCAAGTCACCTCTCTCCTTTCTTCTCTGCAGTATGAAAAGCCCGAGCTCACTCAACCTCTCTTCGCAAGACAAACTCTCCAATCCAGGCAGCATCCTGCTCAATCACCTTTGCACTCTCTCAAGCATCTACATCCTTCCTATAATGAGAACTGGACACAATAAGAACAAGAAATGACATCACCATAGAAAATGACATCACCATAGGAAATGACATGACAAACCCACAGAAACCCAAATATATAAATAGAAAGCAGGAATCATCAGCAATGATTTGGATGGAGGCTCATTGAAAATGTTACCTAGTATGGTGACGAAACATCTGAAAATGAACCTTTCAGTTCAGCGAGCAAACCTATAACCAGAACCTCAACCTGAGTTACAAATCTTCTCAAAACTCAGTAGGTCATTAAAGTGTTTTCAAGCCTGAGGTAGACAGATTTTTAATCAGTAAGGGAATTAACAGTTATAGGGGAAAAACAGGAAAGTGGAATTGGAGTAGCCATGATCTCATTGAACGGTGGAGCAGACTGAATGGCCTAATTTTACTTTGGCATTTTATGGTCTTAGTCAACAATTTCAGGGCGCTGAATCTTACATTTTTTTGGCTATATGCCAATCACCTTAAATTTTTTTGGAGAGTTTATCACCATAAGACCAAATGAATTTTATTGCTGTACCTTACCACAGCTGCCCCATTAACTATCTACCTTGCTGAACACAGGAAGAAGGTCAATGAACTTCTCCATTCCACCAGTTAAAGTTCATTATCTTCTCTTCTTTACCTCACACTCACTCTATCTGCATGATCTCCCTACCCAATCACCCACCCCAAAACCTGATACCAATAACCTTGCCTGCCATCTGTGCTGTCCACTCACTCACTTGGGACACCTCCTCACCCAGTCCCAAAGTAACCGCTGTATTTCTGTTACTCCTTCCAAAGTGAATCAACTTACACTTTTCTGCATTTAACTCCATTTGCCATCTCTCACCCCAGCTCTGCAGCTTATCTACATCGGAGGCAGTCCGGAAAGGGTTTGTGAGGCTGATACCGGTTTGGATGGATTGTTTTATGAGCTTATACTCTACTGAGAATGACAGGAAAATGTACTGAAACATATGGGCTTCTCAGGGGACTTGACGGGGGAGATGCAGCAAGGTTGTTCCTTCTTGTGGGAGAGTCCAGGACCAGAGGGGATGATGTTATAGTCAGCTCTCCTCCATTTAAGACAGCAATGGGGAGGAATGTCTTCTCTCAGAGAGGAGTGAATCTGTGGAAATGCTTCACCACAGAGGGCTGTCAAGACTGGTTCATTCAGTAGAGTCAAGGCTGAGATTGACAGATTTTTAATCAGTAAGGGAATTAAGAGTTATGGTGAAAAGGCAGGGAAGTGAGTTAAGAATTATCATAGAATCCCTACAGTGTAGAAAGAGGCCATTCAGCCCATCAAGTCTGCACCGATTTTCCAAACAACATCCCCCGTATCCCTATAACCCTGCATTTCCCATGGCTAACCCACCTAACCTGCACATCCCTGGACACTATGGGCAATAATATGGTCAATCCACTTAATCTGCACATCTTTGGACTGTGGGAGGAACTGGAGCACCTGATGGAAACCCATGCAGACACAGGGAGAACAGACAGTAGTTGGAAACGAGATAGGTAATTGCCGGTGGAGGTGATAGTGATAGGTCAAAAGAGGAGGGTGGAGTGGATAAGTCTGACCTATCATTATCACCCACCACCTACATCTACCTATTGCCTTCCCAGCTACCTTCCCCACCCAACCCTCCTATTTATTGCTCAGTCTTCTTCCCACATCAACATTCCTGATCAGGGCTTATGCCTGAAATGCTGACTCTCCTGCTCCTCGGATGCTGCCTGACTTGCTGTGCTTTTCCAGCAGTTTCTGATTTTGTTACTCATTTTCGGCACTGGGGCTGCTCATGGCTCAGAGCAGCACAAGATGACTGGAAGGCGATTTCAGTTGACTTAGAATAGTTTGTTTGGTGTAGTTTGTATTGACATATATCATCAGTTCGAACAATAGACAGAATATATCCGAGGTAACATGATTTAGATAGCACACACAGGGTCCTGTTCCAGACATGCAGCTGCAGTTTAGACAGAGACAGCTGGATAAGGACACCTGTGCTTTCCAGCACCACTCTAATCTAGACTCTGGTTTCCAGCATCTGCAGTCCTTGTTTTTACCTAGTGGATAAGGACACCCTTGAGTTTGCCAGTAGAAGAATTCGACTCTCAGATTTAAGACCGGATATCACAAATAGATCTACTTTAGTTCAGATTCCCAGATAATCATAGTTATAGATTTTGATTTAGTTTTAGATCATACTTAGAACCTTCTAAAATAAACCACAATAAGTATGAAAGAGATGAACAAGGCAGTAAGGGAGGTCCCCACTCTGCTAGCAGGGAGGATTGAATTATAGCTGCAGAAGCCAGCGGTATTGGTTAAGTAAGATGCGCTGTGAAAACCCCAGGATTGAGAAAAGGGTGTCTGGGAAACTAGATCATGGATGACCAACGATTGTCATAAGGCTGCCCGACCCTGACCATAGTCATGTGATTAATTTGATTGGGTGTGCATGTAATATATTAATAATATGATTGGTCTGTAATTACTACGGGCGAGCTGACAACAAACGTACAAACGTTTATATCTTTCCTTTGTTTATTGAAGCAGCTCTGGGTCCCCATCAGTATAACTGCAATAAACTCTTTGATGCTGGAAGCGGACCCTGGGGTGTCGAGTGATTTATTTCGTTATTACTTTATTTATTTAGTCACCAGCTGCTGCAGTTCCTTGGGTTTTTTGTTAGGGAAAGGAGAGTGGACAGTATCAGTGAATCTTGCAGCACATAAGGTGACCATTCAGCCAACTGTAACTGTGCTAGCTCCCAATCCCAATGTACTTTGCTGCAGGCTTCTCCATTACACATCTACGTCTAAACCGTTGTTTGAAAATTACCACCAAAACTGCTGGCGCATTTTCCTGGATGTAAATAGGAATTAACAATGGAACCCAGGGAAGCGCAAGAGTAGCAATGGTGATTTTTGTTTGTTCTGGCTGAATAGAGATATACGTTCATGGCAAGGAGAGGTCAGTGGTATGAGAGGCAGAGTGTTTGATGAGTGGAAACTGCCAGGACAGCTGGGAGAATTTGAAATTAGTTAGACATAGAATTACAACAAAAATATAAAAGTACCAAAGAAAAAAGCTTTTACTCGTATGAAAAATTAACCATAACTCAAAGGTTTTACAAATAATTGATCATTTGTTTAAATTATGGATATTCTATGGATAGGCAGTGATTTATTGTAAACTGCATTGTAATTAAGCTGAGTTTCTGTCAGATTGTTTTATTCAGTGATGTTATCAGAAACAACATCAATAAGATTATTTAAAGAAGTGACTGATCAAATAAGTTTGTGAGTCATAAATATTCCTCAGGGTTGCCAGTGGGAGATTAGTTGGCGAGAAAAATGTCATCTTAAATAGGTGTTTTTCTTGTAATAGAGGGCTCAGAAATTATTGATGCGTAGCTTAACACAGACTATTAATAAGTATTCTGCCTTACTGTGTTTGTACCTGCAATACATTTGAAAATGGTAATACTAACAATAGCGAAGTGTTAATCACATCGTGATCATATTTTAGTTCCAACACCACAGTAAATATTGCATCCTGAGCATTTATGGGTCAGGTTAGATTGAAAGGTGGCGTGACAAATTTGGAAGGGACCGGGGGTGTTCTTGCTAAAGATATACTGGGACAGACCTTCCTGTTCTCTCATCTGGACAAAATATATTAGAGGATTACCGATTACCCAGGGAGGAAATAATCGTACACTTTATGACATGGAACAGAACTTATCTGATTTTCAGCTTATTAAGAAAAGGAAAGAACTTACAACTAATGCTACACTCTGCACAACTCAGTAAATCCCTTTGTGCTCGCAGTCATAGAACCTCTTCAGTGTGGAAACAGGCTATTCAGCCCATCGAGTACAAACTGACCCTGTGAAGAGCAACCCACCCAGACCCACACTGCTACCCTATAACCCTGCATTTCCCATGGCCAATTCACCTGACCTGCTCAGCTTTGGACTGTGGGAGGAAACTGGAGCACCTGGAGGAAACCCACACAGACACGGGGAGAATGCGCAAACTCCACATTGACAGTCGCCTGAGGGTAGAAACAAACCCAGGCCCCTGGTGATGTGAGGCAGCAATGCTAACCACTGAGCCAACCTAAATTAAGTCAATTAAGTACATTTTGTATTTCAGGCACCATCATTAGGGAACATGAGTTTGTGATCCTTTCCCTATTCCCTTACTGTGTTAATGTCCTGTACGCTCTGAGCCCTGGGAATCCCGGATTTGGAAGCAGGGAAATGTGCTGCTTGGGAAAAGCTGGAATGGTTGAGTTTTACAGCTGTTTGGATGGTTGCTCAATACTGGGCACTGACTGATCGAACCTGCCCACTCTGTAGCCCAGACATCCTTCACCTTTACAAAACTTCACCCAGTGTATGTTTATTTTTCAAAGCTGTTAGCTCTGTCTCAGTAAGAAGGCCAGACATGATAATGTGCACCTTGGAAATCAAGGAGGTGCTGGCTGTGGTTCAGAAATGGAATTCCTCTTTGAACTGCACTTTTTTGTTCATCGGCCTGAATGAAGATGACCCATGTTTATATAGTTGTAGAGTCATACATCACTGAAACAGTGTAACAGGAGAAAGTGAGGTCTGCAATGCTGGAGATCGGAGTTGAGTGTGTGGTACTGGAAAAGCACAGCAGGTCAGGCAGCATCCGAGGAGCAGGAGAATCGATGTTTCGGGCCGAAGCCCTTCATCAGGAATCCTGAACTGTTGCGCTTTTCCAGCACCAACCTCCCTTCAGTCCAACCAGTCCACAACAACCATAATCTCAAGCTAAACTAGTCCCGCCTGCCTGGTCCTGGCCCATATCCCTCCAAACATTTCTTATTCGTGGACTTAAGCAAATTTTTTAAACATGTTGTAATTGTACCCACACCCAACACAACCTCTGGATGTTCGTTCTACACACAAGCCTCCCTCTGTGTAAAAACATTGCCCCTCATTGTCTTTAAAATCTTTCTCCTCTCACCTTAAAATAGGCCCCCTAGTCCTGAGATCACCCACCCTGGTATTATGGACCAGACCAGTTCCCTCAAATAATTTTAAGAAAGTAGTCTAGACTAACTTTTACTATTTTAAAGTTAAAAATGAAGTGTGTTTTCCAGATGTGATGTGACTGGTCAAATTACTCAACATTGAGCAAAACACAATTTATTTAAACACTATAGTTAAAATACAAAAAAAATTGGAGTTTAGATTAACTTAACTATTGACAAACTTAACCAAATAATAATTACAGTATTAACTAATTAACTGTTTCAATATAGTAATATCCCAAAAGCACACCCCTTGCCAAAAATCAGACACAGATTCTCACATGCAGTTCTCCAATCCAGGACAACATCAAAAGAGATTCCAGAGGAAGTATCAGCTCAGAAATCTTTTACTGAAGCTTCCAAATCCTCACGGAACCCAAACAGATTCCAACTACTACAGTTAATAAAAAATAGAGAGCTTGGTCTGCGAGAACTGGCCACCCCTTTTCCATTGTTACAATAGTTTTAAAAAAACCTTAAAGATCTCCTAAATTATTTACTTAAGCCGTTTTTAGTAGCCAGTTTGGCACCTCTGCCTTTACAACCTCTCTTCAAAAAACCAAGGACAAAATAACCTCTTTAAAGTGACTGCATCGTCACCCGAGGCCATTAACCCTATACCCCTCAGAGAATTCCTACAATGTAGAAACAGGCCATTTGGCCCAACAGGTCCATACCGACCCTCTGAAGAGTATCCCACCCAGATCCATTCCCCTATCCTCTTACTCTACATTTCCCCTGACTAATGCACCTAACCTACACATCTCTGAGCACTGTGGGGTAATTTGGCATGGACAATTCACCTAACCTGCACATCTTTGGACTGTGGGAGGAAACTCACGCAGACATGGGGAGAATGTGCAAACTCCAGCCCAAGGTTGGAACCAAACCTGGGTCCCTAGCGCTGTGAGGCAGCATTGCTAACCACTGAGCCATACCCTATCTTCATGATTTTATAGACCTTTATAAGGTCACTTCTCAACCTCCTGCACTCCAGGGAAAAACATACTCCCCTATCCAGCCATTTTTTAGATAACTCAAACCCTCCATTCCTGGCAACATTCTGGTAAATCTTTTCTGAACCATCTCCACCTTAATAATATCCCTCTTATAACAGGGTGACCAGAGACTGTGGACACAGTCCTTCAGAAGAGGGCTCAGCAATGTCCTGTACAGCCTGAACATGATGTCCCAACTCCTACACTCAATGATCTGAGCAATGAAGGCAAGCGTGCTAAACCTGATAGTTTGGTGGGAAGGTAGATGTTGATTTGTGATTGTAAACGATTCTGCTGTAAATGAAGCAGGAGAGTGCAGTCCATTAAGTTTGGGTGAGTTGCTGGCTGGGGATTTCCCATGCCTGTGCCTCCTCTCTGACTCTGATATGCCAATGCTTTGCTGGTTTTAGATTTAGATTTAGATTAGATTACAGTGTGGAAACAGGCCCTTCGGCCCAACAAGTCCACACCGACCCGCCGAAGCAAAACCCACCCATACCCTTACATTTACCCCTTACCTAACACTACAGGGAGAACGTGCAAACTCCACACAGTCAGTCGCCTGAGGTGCGAATTGAACCCGGGTCTCTGGCGCTGTGAGGCAGCAGTGCTAACCACTGTGCCACCGTGCCGCCCTTTACATTTGGTTCCTATGACACTGGACTTGAATCTGAAACTCCTAAGTGTCAGCTTCCTTGTCACACTTCCTTTGACTGTATGACACTGGCCTGACACCCTCGCTCCCAGAATCGACAAAAATTCACTTGAGTAAATCAGTATCAGAATTTCAGATGAGAGCAGCATCCCAGCCTGTGTGGCATTGCCGAGAGAGGGCATTGATGTTGGACGTGTTAGCCTAGGGTGAGCACCTCAATCCTGCTATTTAATCCTGCCTCTGTAGTTGCTCCAGTGAGAGTGGCTAGGCTTCTTTGCAAGACCCGGTCTCTCGCATGTACAGCAGAACGGACAGGATTATTACTCTATAGACTTCCAGCTTTAATCAGACATACCCTTCCTCATTCTGAGACAGATGCTTGAAGTCTACAGAAGGTCAAACTGGGTTTGGTAATTTTTGTCTGTACCTCATTGCATGCAATGCGAGGAAATCCCAAGTCAGTAACTTGTCCAAAACTTAATCCTCTATGGCCCGTCCTCTATACCACGTAATGATTCAGGTGGTAACCAGCCTCAGCAATCACTCCATACCCACTGGGATCTGCCACACACAGCAGCTGAGAAATATGTTCACCTTGTAGGACTATCTGGAAATTAAACCAAGTAAGGCAATTATCATTACAAGAAGGGAGGAGAGCAAACATATAAAAACAACGGACTGTCAGGGTGGGACAATCTGGTGGAATGTGACAGGGGCTTGATCATGGTCTGTTATGGGTGGATTTCTGTTGCATCCATGCTATTTTTGAGGTAGTCTGGGGGTTAGATCAGATTCCCTACAGTGTGGAAACAGGCCCTTTGGTTCCACAAGTCCACACCGACTCCGAAGAATAACTCCGAAGAATAGACTCTTTCCTATCCTGAAGAGTCTTCTCCAATAGTTTCCCTACCACTGATGGAAGGCTCAGCTGTCTGTAATTTCTCAGACTATCCCTGTTGACCTTCTTAAACAAAGGAACAATATTGACTATTCTCTAATCCTCTGGGACCTCTCCTGTGGTTACAGAGGATACAAAGATTTTGAACAAGACCTCAGCATTCTGGGGTAGATCTCATCAGGTCCTGGGGACTTCTCTATCTTAATGCTTTTCAAAACACCTAACTCCCTCCTGCTTTTTCTTATCTTGACATGACCTAGAATATCAACATACTCATCCACTTGTTATTCCATTTATTCCATTAGCTGTCCACATATCTGTTCCTCTGTCTCTCCCTGGCTGTTGGGAGACCTACAGTATAATCCCAACATAGTGACTAAACCCTTCCCATTCCTGAGCTCTACCCATTTGGCCTCACTGGATTAACCCTTCAAGGTGTCCTCCCCAAATAGGGAGGCAATATTCTCTCTCATCAGTAACGTAACCCCCATAGCTTTGTTTTTTTTTTGGAAAAAAGATTAGATTAGATTAGATTACTTACAGTGTGGAAACAGGCCCTTCGGCCCAACAAGTCCACACCGACCCGCCGAAGTGCAACCCACCCATTCCCCTACATTTACCCCTTTTACCTAACACTACGGGCAATTTAGCATGGCCAATTCACCTGACCTGCACATCTTTGGACTGTGGGAGGAAACCGGAGCACCCGGAGGAAACCCACGCAAACACGGGGAGAACATGCAAACTCCACACAGATAGTCGCCTGAGTCGGGAATTGAACCCGGGTCTCTGGCGCTGTGAGGCAGCAGTGCTAACCACTGTGCCACCGTGCCGCCCACAAATTATTTGGATATTACAACAAATACAGAACAAAGCAATTCAAAATAGTACAAAGAAACCTACCAATTACATAAATAAATAATAACTAATAAATAATGACAATAATAATAATAAAAAGGAATATAAATACATTACAGCTCAGTGAAATAGAGTATTAGCCCTGACTGTCGAGAGCATAAAGTTATACATATTCATGTGTTCGTAGTTCTTCCTTTCTGGATACCAGATTCATTAAACAGAATCGTCATGGCTATATAAAGACCCTCATTGGTACGGCAGATAAATCTGTACCCAAGTAGTCCAAAAAGGGCTGCCATGAAAAATTCTCAGTTTTATGATGCACCATACTCTTAAGACTCGTAAGGGATGTGTTCCATGACTAGCTTATGCCAGCCTGACAATCCTGAGGGGGGTTTTAGACACCCGCCCGAATAGAATGTTCTTTCTTGCACAAAAAAATGAGGATACTGAAGAGCTGTTTTTTTGCACATTGCTAAAGAGGCGGTACGGTGGCACAGTGGTTAGCACTGCTGCCTCACAGCACTAGAGACCCGGGTTCAATTCCTGCCTCAGGCAACTGTCTGTGTGGAGTTTGCACATTCTCCCTGTGTCTGTGTGGGTTTCCTCCCACAGTCCACAATGTGCAGGTTAGGTGAAGGGGTAAATGTAGGAGAATAGGTCTGGGCGGGTTGCTCTTCGGAGGGTTGGGCTGAAGGGCCTGTTTCCACACTATATGTAATGTAATGTAATCTAATCAATTAACCAGGTGAAGAAGAGACCGGATCCATCTCCTACTCTGTCCCCAAGACTCACTCTCTTTCGCCCACCACAGCACTCCAGTATGACCAGAGACAGTGTGAGCATTCCTGTACTCATTTGCATTGGAGACACTCCCACTTTAAATTTTGAGAGACGATCTGGAGCCAAGTGGACTCTATGGAGAATCTTCATTTGCAATGCATGGGTCTTATTGCAAATCAAGATCCTTCTTGCATTTTCCCAGATGTCTTCCCATGTTTTAGAGGAGATCTTAAAGTCCAGCTGCCTCTCCCGTACATTATAGAGCTGCCCGAGAGGCCGTCTCCCAACAGGTGATTGAGCTTGCTGACAGAAAGTGTGTTCTCAGAACTCAGTACCCTCTTCTCCCTGTCAGATCTATAGGGGAATCAATTAGAAGTGTAGTCTGTTTTTGAATGAAATCTCTGATTTGAAAAAAAATGGAAGAGGTCCCTATTGGGCAATTCGCATTTCTGAGATAACTGGTCGAAAGACATCAGTGTGTCCCCCTTGAATATGTCACCCAGGCAAGACACATACCTAGCTGCTCACGGTTAAAACCCCAAATCCATCATCCCCGACTGTAAACCCAGCATACCAACTATGGGTGTAAAAAATGATGTTTTGACAATATTGCCCTCACTCTGCTACATTTCCCTCCATGCTTTAACAGTATTAATAACTATTGGGCTATGGCATTAATCCTCAACTGTCCTCATTTTGTCCAAGAACAGTAAGCTGGTAAGGGGGCATCTTGCCTGAGAAGCTTTGATGTCTAACCATAGTTAGAGAGGGTCCCCTCAGGCACAGTCATTCACGTAAGATAACAAGATTAATTTATAATTTTTAATATCTAGGAGGTTCACTTCTCCCAGTCTGTGGGGCAGCTGCAATTTAGTTAGTTTCATAAAGGTAGAGAGTGTGGTGCTGGAAAAGCACAGCCAGTCAGGCAACATCCGAGGAGCAGGAGAATCGACTTTTTGGGCATAAGCCCTTCATCAGGATTGAGGTTTGTGGCCAATGGGGCTGAGATAAATGGGAGAGGGAGCAGGGCTGGGGGGGAGGGTACCTGAGAATACGATAGAGAGATGAAGATAGGGT
This sequence comes from Chiloscyllium plagiosum, assembly GCF_037043375.1. Classification (NCBI taxonomy): domain Eukaryota; kingdom Metazoa; phylum Chordata; class Chondrichthyes; order Orectolobiformes; family Hemiscylliidae; genus Chiloscyllium; species Chiloscyllium plagiosum. The sequence goes on along the minus strand of NW_028270158.1, from coordinate 64,235,545 downwards.
AGAAGGTGATAGGTCGGAGAGGAGGGTGGAGTGGTTAGATTAAATTAGATTAGATTAGATTACTTACAGTGTGGAAACAGGCCCTTCGGCCCAACAAGTCCACACCGACCCGCCGAAGTGCAACCCACCCATACCCCTACATTTACCCCTTATTACCTAACACTAAGGGCAATTTAGCATGGCCAATTCACCTAACCTGCACATCTTTGGACTGTGGGAGGAAACCGGAGCACCTGGAGGAAACCCACGCAGACACGGGGAGAACGTGCAAACTCCACACAGTCAGTCGCCTGAGTCGGGAAATGAACCCGGGTCTCTGGCGCTGTGAGGCAGCAGTGCTAACCACTGTGCCACCGTGCCGCCCACTAAAGGTTAGGACAGGTCAAGAGGGCGGTGCCGAGTTGGAAGGTTGGAACTGGGATAAGGTGAAATAAGGGAAGGGGAAATAAGGAAACTGGTGAAATCCACATTGATCCCATGTGGCTGGAGAGTCCCAAGGCAGAAGATGAGGCATTCTTCCTCAAGGCATTGGGTGGTAAGGGTTTGCCGATGGAGAAGGCCCAGGATTAGTATGTTCTTGGGGGGAGTGGGAGACAGAGTTAAAGTGTTTGGCCATGGGGTGGTGGGATTTTTGTGTGCGTGTATTCCAGGAATGTTCTCTGAAGCGTTCCGCAAGTAGGTGTCCTGTCTCCCCAGTGTTGAGGAAAGCACATCAAGAGCAACGGATCCAGTAGATGACGTGTCATCTTCCGCCTTTGGACCCTCCAACCATACGTTAAAATGTGGATTTCCTCAGTTTGCTCAGCAAACTCGAATTACAATTCACTGAACTTCAGCAAAAGAAATGCCACAAAGCATAAAAACAACATAAACTAAAACAGCTACAACCAACACACCTACAAAACTTGTAAAAACTATGTACACAAGAGACGAAAAAGCAAAAAAGTGCCAAAGGCACTGATTAGAGGAATTTATCCCCAATCCAAACGGCGCACCCATACATCCCAAGACCCTCCTTGCCATCCCAACCACCCTCTTACCTCCTCTGAGCTCAGGTCTCGCCAGCAACACAAGCAATACAAGATGAAGTAGCAAAAAAAAAGACAGAAAGATTAGATTCCTTAGAGTGTGGAAACAGGTCCTTCGACCCAACCAGTCCACACCCACCCTCTGAAGAGTAACCCACCCAGACCCATTTCCCTCTGACTAATGCACCTAACACTACGGGCAATTTAGCATGGTCAATTCACCTGACCTGCACGTTTTTAGACTGAGAGGGGAAACTGGAGCACCCGGAGGAAACCCACACAGAGACGGGGAGAATGTGCAAATTCCACACAGACTGTCACCTCAGGCTGGAATCAAACCTGGGACCTTGGTGCTGTGAGGCAGCAGTGCTAACCACTGAGCCACTGTGCGGCCCCATATAATATACACAAGCAAGTTAAAAGTAAATACGTCATCCATGCCCTGGTATAACTTAACTTAGAAATTGAAGGTAAATACTCTATCCAGCCCGAGCATAATTTAACACAACTTATTACCAACAAAAAGGAGACTCCACCAAGTTCTCCCTAAAGAAGGACAAACCCAACCACGTTGTTACCTGCACCTATTCAATCATCTGGTTTATGTTAGCATGTCCACAAAGTTCTTTGCTATCACTTTTTTTATAGATATTTTTATTTAAAAAGATTTTTAAGATTTTTTACAAAATTACAAAAATAATACAAACGAAAGTCGGAGGAGTTGTAGACAGTGAGGAAGGATGTGGCAGGTTACAGCGGGATATAGATAAGCTGCAGAACTGGGCAGAAAGGTGGCAAATGGAGTTCAATGTAGCTAAGTGTGAGGTGATTCACTTTGGTAAGAGTAACAAAAAGATGGGGTACTGGGCTAACGGTCGGATACTTGGTAGTGTGGATGAGCAGAGGGATCTTGGTGTCCATGTACACAAATCTTTGAAAGTTGCCACCCAGGTAAATAGTGCGGTGAAGAAGGCATATGGTGTACTGGCTTTTATTGGTAGAGGAATTGAGTTCCGGAGTACTGAGGTCATGTTGCAGTTGTATAAGACTCTGGTGCGGCCACATCTGGAGTATTGTGTGCAGTTTTGGTCGCCATACTATAGGAAGGATAGTGGGCGGCACGGTGGCACAGTGGTTAGCACTGCTGCCTCGCAGCGCCAGAGACCCGGGTTCAATTCCCGACTCAGGCGACTGACTGTGTGCACGTTCTCCCCGTGTCTGCGTGGGTTTCCTCCGGGGGCTCCGGTTTCCTCCCACAGTCCAAAGATGTGCAAGTCAGGTGAATTGGCCATGCTAAATTGCCCGTTGTGTTAGGTAAAGGGGTAAATGTAGGGGTATGGGTGGGTTACGCTTCGGCGGATCGGTGTGGACTTGTTGGGCCGAAGGGCCTGTTTCCACACTGTAAGTAATCTAATCTAAAAAAGGATGTGGAGGCACTGGAACGGGTGCAGAGGAGGTTTACCAGGATGTTGCCTGGTATGGTAGAAAGATCGTATGAGGAAAGGCTGAGGCACTTGGGGTTGTTTTCATTGGAGAAAAGAAGGTTTAGGGGTGACTTGATAGAGGTGTATAAGGTGATTAGGGGTTTAGATAGGGTCGACAGTGAGAATCTTTTTCCTCGTATGGAGTCAGCTATTACAAGGGGGCATAGCTTTAAATTAAGGGGGGGTAGGTATAGGACAGATGTTGGGGGTAGGTTCTTTACTCAGGGAGTCGTGAGTTCATGGAATGCCCTGCCAGTAGCAGTGGTGGACTCTCCCTCATTATGGGCATTTAAGCGGGCATTGGATAGGCATATGGAGGATAGTGGGCTAGTGTAGGTTAGGTGGGCTTGGATCGGCGCAACATCGAGGGCCGAAGGGCCTGTACTGCGCTGTATTCTTCTATGTTCTATGTTCTAAACTAATGTATTGCACTTTACAATATAATAACCACATCAATATACAATTTAAAAAAACTAACCACTAATCTATTCTACAAACAACCAGAACATATAATAGGATATCATACATTACTAATAATAAACAAAAAGGTAAATAAATAACTAGATACATGCTCGGAATAAATTTATATCAAGTCTTAACAAAACCTGTATTTATACGGCACGGTGGCTCAGTGGTTAGCACTGCTACCTCACAGCATCAGGGACCTGGGTTCGATTCCCAGCTCGGGCAACTGTCTGTGTGGAGTTTCATGTTCTCTGTGTGGGTTTGCTCCGGTTTCCTCCCGCAGGCCAGGTGAATTGGCCATGCTAAATTGTCCATAGTGTTAGGTGGATTAGTCATGGGTAAATGTAGGGAAATGAGTGGGTTGCTCTCCAGAGAGTCAGTGTGTACCTGTTGGGTCGAAGGGCCTGTTTCCACACTGTAGGTAATCTAATCTATATGGGATTGTTCCCCCTGGGGGTGCCGGAACCATTACCATGGCTAAGCAAACGCCTTGAACAGTGTGGCCAAAATATCTGTGTCGGTATAGTTCAAAAAGGACTGCCATGTTCTATAAAGTAATTCTGTTTTTTGGTGTACCATATTCATGAGGAGGTCAAGGGGGATATATTCCATGACTATCCTGTGCCAATTTGAAAGTCCTGGGAGACCTTCGGATATCCAATTCACTAAAATATTTTTCCTCGCACAAAAGGAAAGGATAACAAATAATTTCCTCCCATATACGTCCAAAGGGGGAAAATTTGGAGAGCCCAAAAGTAGGGACACTGGATCCAATCCAATCTCCATACCCAAAATCTCTGTCAAAGCATTCGCTACTCTGTCCCAATACCTGCGGATTACCAACTTCAATTTTGCAGTTAGGACAATTTGGGATGCTCCTGCCTTGAACTTTGCTAGTCGCTTAGGTGCCATGTGAGCCCTGTGAAGTATCTTTAATTGAGTAGCCTGAGTTCTGTTACAGATAGAGATCTTCCTGGCATTTTCCAAGATGTCCTTCCACATTTCTAAAGAGATTTCCAACCCTAATTCTTGATTCCAGGTTTTATATAACCGTTCGATGTCCTTTGATACAATATTGCATAGTGAGTGATAGAGAGTACTGACTGAGGGTGGTCCCATTGGCCAAAGCAGTCTCCTTTCCCTATCCAATTTATAAGAATTGACTATCTGTGTGGTCTTCTTTTGTATAAAGTCTCGCATTTGAAAATATCAAAAGAGGACCTTGCGAGGCAATCCAAACTTCTGGTGTAGCTGCTCAAAGGACATTATGACCTCCCCATCGAACAGATCTCCCAAACAGGAGATAATTCTGGACTCCCAAGTTTTGAATGTAGCATTGGTCAGCCCTGGCTGGAATCCCAACGTTCCCACTGTGGGGGTATATGGGGAGGTTTTTTGCAGGTTACCCTCATCTTGTCGCATTATCCTCCAGGCTTTGACTGTATTTAATAGGGTTTTTACAATAGTCCATAATAACTCACGTCTTGTCCATAAGTAGTAGATTGATGAGGGGACATTTTGCATGGGAGATCTCAATATCTAACCAGACTGACTGTGGGTCACGAGTGACCCAATCAGTTACATAAGATAATAAGGAGCTCAATTGGTACCTCTTGAAATCTGGAAAGTCCAGCCCTCTCCTTACTTGTGGAAGCTGCAGCTTTTCTAATTTGATAAGGGGCCGTCTATGATTCCAAATAAAGGAGCCGAGTCAACTGTAAAGCTTACACAGCAGGGCCTGTCTCAGCAGCATCAAAGGGAGCATTCTCATAGGGTATAAAAGACAAGGTAGGATTTTCATCTTAACTAAGGCTACTCTGCCTAGCCAGGATATTGGGAGTTCTTCCCAGGGTTGAAAGTCCTGCCTTATTTTCTCTAATAATTGAGTATAATTGGCTTCTAGTGATACCGAAAGGGAAAACAAGATCCGGCCGGAAAATTAGATATACTGGCAAGGCCTCTCAAAGGCATGACCTTCAATTTCGTAAAACTGATTTTGTAACCTGAAAACATACGAAATAGATTGACCACTTGAATTAAGCGGGGCAAAGATGTCAAAGGATGACATAAGAAAAGGAGGATATCATTTGCATAGAGAGTAATTTTGTGCTTGCCCGATCCAACCTCCAGAGCTGTTATGATTAGATTAAAAGTCACACAACACCAGGTTATAGTCCAACAGATTTAATTGGAAGCACACTAGCTTTCGGAGCGACGCTCCTTCATCAGGTGATTCATCAGGACAATCACCTGATGAAGGAGCGTCGCTCCGAAAGCTAGTGTGTTTCCAATTAAACCTATTGGACTATAACCTGGTGTTGTGTGATTTTTAACTTTGTACACCCCAGTCCAACACCGGCATCTCCAAATCATGATTAGATTAGATTCCATACAGTGTGGAAACAGGCCCTTTGGCCAACAGGTCCACACCGACCCTCCGTAGAGAAACCTATCCAGGCCCATTTCCCTCTGACTAATGCATCTAACACTACGGGCAATTTAGCATGGCCAATTCATCTAACCTGCACATCTTTGGACTGTGGGAGGAAACCCACGCAGACACGGGGAGAATGTGCAAACACCACACAGACAGTTGCCCGAGGCAGGAATTGAACCCAGGTCCCTGACGCTGTGAGGCAGCAGTGCTAACCACTGAGCCACCATGCCATTAGGGTCAGTTCATATAGCTTCCTCCAGCAACTCAATCACTAGCATAAATAATAATGGTGAGACAGGACATCCCTGGCGACAGCCTCTGCCAACGCTAAAGCTATCCGAACTTAGACCATTGCTGATCACCGCTGCTTTGGGATCATTATATAATACTGAAACCCATTTAGTAAAGACCTCTCCAACACCGAACCGTTCCAGCGTATAAAAAAGATATGGCTATTCTACCCGATCGAATGTCTTATCTACATCTGGCAGGCTGGTATCATATTTAAGATTCTTCTAATGTTATTAGTTGATCTGCGACCCTTTGTAAACCCCATCTGGTCCTCTTTTATAATGAATGGGTAAAACCCTCTCCAGTCTTAATGCTAACATTTTTGAGAGAATTTTAAAATCCACATTTAACAAGGATATGGGTTTATATGAAGAGCAATCTTCTGGGGCCTTTCCCTTCTTAAGAATGAGAGAAATATTTGCTTCTCTCAGCAATGTGAATAGTTATACATATTTATGAGTGGCCCAGCCAATTCCCCTATAAATTCTTTATAGAACTCAGCCTGGAATCCGTCTGGTCTGGGTGCTTTGCCACTCTGAAGCTGCCTCACCACCTCCTGTACTTCCTGGGTTGTCGGGGAGCACTCAAGAACGACACCTGCTCCGAGGTTAGATCAGGGAGGGCCAGATTTTTAAAGAAAGACTCCATCTTCCTCGTTCTATCTTCACAGTCCTGTGACTTACACAATTCAAAATAGAATTTCCTAAAAGCTGCATTGATCTTTTTACGATTACAAGTCAGGGTACCAGCACTCTCTCTAATAGATGTAATGGCTTTTCTTTATAGCAAGGTATGCTAGATACCTGCCAGGTTTGTCACCGTATTGAAATAATCTCTGCTTCAGGAATAATATCTCCCTCTTTGCTGTTTGAGTAAATGCGGTATTCAAGGCTGTCCTAAGGACTGTGATTCTCTGTAGCTTAGTAACAACATACGCTGCCTCAGCTGCCTTCAGATGAGCCTCGAGCAGACGCTGTTGCTTTCCCTTTTGTCTTTGCCGGGTCGCGGAATATGAGATAACCAAGCCTCACACGTATGCCTTAGCAGTCTCCCACATTATCAAAGGGTTACTGGCCGTGCCTGAATTGATATCCCAGGTGGTTTTAAATTCCTGCGAAAAATATTTTACAAACTTGCTATCCTTCAATAAGAAAGGATCCATACACCAATGTCAGGGGCCTATCCCATCATCACTAGTCTTAACTTCCATGTATACCAAATAGTTATATTACCTATTTTACAAGACAGTATCAAGTTCAAAACGGTCGAGGGGACAAAAAACATGTCGATTCTGGTATGGCACTTGTGTGGGTTAGAGTAGAAAGTAAAGTCTCTACCCTCAGGGTGGAGACACCTCCACACATCTACCAGCCCCAGCTCCCTGTTCACGTCCGCCAATTGCCTTGACCTCAGAGATAGGCCCGCAGACCTCCTAGGTATCCTGTCTGTCTCTGGGTCAATGATACAATTAAAATCTCCCCCTATAATTATGTGGGGGACCCCGAGAGCCATCAACTTAGAGAACGCTTCCACTACAAATTTAAAAGGAGTGTGCCAGAGGGCAATAAAGATTCAAAATCCCATATTCCTCTCCATATATTAGGGCTTTAATCTATATATACCGTCCTGACTCATCTTTTATCTGGCTTAACTTTTGGAAGGGAAGTTTCTTCCAAATAAGAATGGCTACTCCCTACTTTTTGAGCTGAATGTTGAAAAGAACACCTTGTCAAACCCACCCTGTTGCAGCCTCGAGTGCTCCTTATCATAGACCATAGAACAATACAGCGCAGAACAGGCCCTTCAGCCCTCGATGTTGCGCCGACCTGTGAACTATTCTCCGCTCATCCCACCTACACTAACCCATCATCATCCATGTGCTTATCTAAGGATTGTTTAAATCTCCCTAATGTGGCTGAGTTGACTACATTGGCAGGTAGGGCATACCATGCCCTTACTACTCTCTGAGTAAAGAACCTGCCTCTGACATCTGTCTTAAATCTATCACCCCTCAATTTGTAGTTATGCCCCCTCGTACACGCTGACATTGTCATCCTAGGAAAAAGACTTTCACTGTCTACCCTATCTAATCCTCTGATCATCTTGTATTTCTCTTGTAAGAGAGCTACATCCACCCATTCTTTTTTAAGACTTGATAATATCTTTTTCCTTTTGATTGGCAAATGGCTCCTCTTGACATTCCAGGTGCACCACCTAAACGAATAGCTAGCCATGATCGTCCAGGCAGGCCCAAGACCCCCTAGGAGGAAGTACCCCACCCAAAAGGCATTGAATAAAGACCAAAACCAATTCACATATAAAAAACTCGTTAAAACAGTTAAATCAAAACAATTAAGAATTATTCCTAAATAAAAATAACTTAAAACATATTTAAAAGGAGAGTTTTCCCCATGCTCACAGAGGGCACTACTACCTTCCAATAACCCCACCATAACCACTCCCAGCTAGAGCCCTGCCCTCGGCCTAGGCATTACAAAATAAAGTAAATAAGTTCCAGTATCTTATAAAACAGGAGTTAAAAGTGGGGGGGCAAAGTAGAGTCGTTATCCATACAGTTCAAGTCCCGCAGTCTATTTGAGAGTATCCAGGAATTCTTTTACTTTCTCAGGTGATCCAAGGTTATATACAGATCCTTGAGGAGAAAGTGAGGTCTGCAGATGCTGGAGATCAGAACTGAAAATGTGTTGCTGGAACAGCGCAGCAGGTCAGGCAGCATCCAAGGAACAGGAGAATCGACGTTTCGGGCATAAGCCCTTCTTCAGGAATCAAGTCATTCCTGAAGAAGGGCTTATGCCCGAAACGTCGATTCGTCCCACCTGCTGCGCTGTTCAAGCAACACATTTTCAGCTCTACATACAGATCTTCCATGACTGAAGCACAGCGTTGCTGGATATCACATAGAATATTGAATATTTAAGTTAATATTTAAGACGCTTCTTCGCCTCATCAAATGTCCTCCTCTTGCGGACCACAACCAGAGAAAAGTCATGAAACAACATTATCTTGGAGCCCTTGTACATTGTGGCATGGGGATCCTTCCCCAAGGCTCTGGAAGCCTCCAGCAACATGTTTTTCCCTGTAACATTGAAGTCAAACTAGAACCGGGCGGGGGCGTTGGTCCAACCCGGGCCTGCGCACAGCAACCCAGTGGGCTCGCTCAACCCACACTCGGCCCAGCTCTGACTCCAATTTTAATCGTTGTGGGAGCAATTGCTCCAGGAAGACCAAAAGCTGGCCTTCCTCCTCTCGATCAGGAAGGCCCAGCAACCAAATATTTTTCCGACGACCTCGATTTCCAGGGTCAGGACTCGCCGCTCCAGACCCCGGACCTGACCCATGGATGACTCAGCAGCAGTCTCTGAGGCCGCGGCCTGTTGCTCCGCCCCTCCGACACACTGCCCGAATTTCTCAATCACTCAGTCATGCATCTATAGCATGACTGAGATCGACTCCCACCTGGACTGGGTCTCCTCGATGGACGCATCGATCTTCTCTCAGAGTTTAACAAACTCCGAGATCAGGCTTGCCTCTGCAGGTAAGTCCCCTGAGGCGGCCATGGATATCTCTGCCCTTAGTAATTTCAAGAAGCACCAAACTGTTAAAGTTTGATGCAAAATGGCCGAGAGTGCTGGTAAATTACTCTCCCGAGTAATTCTGTCCTTCTTCTAATGTGGTGACCAAAACTATACATAATACTCCAGTTGTGGCTTAACCAGTGCCTTATACACTTTCATCACTGTATCCCTACTTTTGTACTCATATCTCTGCCAGTGAAGGAGAACATTCCATTTGCCTTTTTAGTAACCTTATTTACCTATACTGCTACATGTGCACTTGCAAGCCAAGATCTGTTACTTCATCTACACCTCTCAGTATATTCCCTAGCATTAAAACAAATACACCTCAGTGCCCCAGTCTCACCATGTTCAGCAACCTCCCTGTCTGTTCTTCCTTAGTCTCGGACTCTTCCTCAATCTTTTTACTTACTGACCTATGCTTTTAAACCTCCCGTGACACTAGTTTAATCCTTCGCAAGTGACAATAATGAACATTCCCAGCCAAGGTATTGGTGCCCCTCCAGTTTAGGTACAATCTGTCCTGTACAGGTCTCATCTGCCCCAGATGGCATCCCAGTGATCCAAATACCTGAAGTCCCCCCTCCTACACCCAGCTCTTTAGTCAAGTATTTAACTCTCTTCCTATTCCTAGTCTCATTGGCATATGGCACAGGGAGTAATCACAAGATTATACAACCCTAGACATCTTCCTTTTCAACTTTCCTTTAAATCACTGAAATCCTATTGCAAGACATCATCTCCTTCTGTCTATGTTGCTGTCCAATATGGACCATAACGTCTAACTGCTCACTCTCCCCCTTCAGAGTATCCTGTGCCTGCTCAGAGACACCCTTGACTCTAGCACCAGGGAGGCGACACACTATCCTGGAGTCTTGCCTGTGGCCACAGAAACCCCTGTCTGTGCTCCTGACTATAGTGTCCTCTATCACTACAGCTTGCCTGCACTTCAACTCTCCCTACTGTACAACAGTTCCAGTTGTGCTGCCACTGATCTACTTGAGGCTGCTGCTTTCCCCCAGAGGCCATTAATCTCTGATAGTATCCAAAATGGTTTCCCCCATATGAGGGGAATGGCCACAGGAACTCCTGCATGGCCTGCCCATACTTACTTATTATCCTGGTGGTGACCTGACTTTTCTCTTCCTGTATAGCCCTTGCTGATAGTATGACCAGCTCACTAAATCTGCTGTTCACAACATTCTCAGCCTCATGGGTGCTCCACAGTGAGTCCATGCGACAAATCAGAGTTGCAGTTAAATATACTTCCTGTTTACGTAGTCACCATGGAGACCATAATGTCGCTGATTTCCCACAGATCCCAGGAGTATTCCACAGCGCCGAGTTCTCCTGCCATTTCAAATGTTTCAACTAAATCAGCAATTGGCAATAATCCAGGAACTGGTTCCACAACCTTACCCACTCATCACCAAACTCAGGTCTCTCACTCCCACTTTTGATTCCGAGCAGACTACAACTATAAAAAGTGCCATATCTCGCTCCAGACATGACTCAATCTGCAAACCTGATCCCTGAACAGCCGAGCCTTGGCCACTTTTTAAGTTGTGATGCCAACCCTGGAGCTCCACCCCTAGATTCATCCCAGGTTTGGTCTGACTGACCCTGCTCCTAGGACTTTTTATCCTGCTGTTGCTGCTGTCACTGTTCGGAGCAAGCTTCCATTTAGCCTACACGGATTTTAGACAGCACTTGACAAGGTTCCACTTAGCTGACTCGTCAGAAAATTGAATAGGCACAGAGTCCAAGGAGCCAATTGGGATCCATTACTGGCTCAGAAGCACAAAGCAAAGGTTGCTGGGTGCATTTTGTGAATGGAAGGTTTCTGCTGCTCTCAGGACTGGATCCTTTGCTGTCCATGATAAAAATCAATGAACCAGGCTTAAAGGAAACTGGAATAATTAAAAGGTTTGTAGATGATACAAGAATTGACCAAAGAGGATGAAATCTCGAGGAAATGTCGAGGAAGATGGCAGTGGACTGGCCATGCAGGCAGAAAATTGCAGATGGAATTCAATCTGACAGATAAGACTAGGAGCTACATGATAGTTAGTAGGATTCTGAAAAGTATTGAAGCACAAAGGGAACTTGGCTGCAAGTCCACACACTCCTAAGCGTATTAGGACAAACAGATAAGAAGATTAAGACATAAAGTATAACTTTCTTTATTGGCCAAGGCTTTGAGTATAAGAGACAAGAGGTTATGATAGAACTGTATAAAACACGTTAGCTGACAGCTAGTGTACTGCATCAATTTTGGTCATGACATTACAGGAAAGATATGCTGTCTCCTAAGGGTGGTAATTCACAAGCACAATGCCAGGAATGGAGAATTTTTCATCGAGGTAAGACTGAGCAAACTCTAGTTGTTTTCTTTGCAAGAGAGGAAGCAGAGGAGTGATTTAATTGAGATGTACAAATTGAAGGTTCTGGATACAGTGGATAGGAAAGACATTTTTTCCCACTGAGAGATCAATAATCTGGGACGAAAGTTTGAAGTAGGCTTTGAGGGGAGTAGAGGAGAAATATTCCCACTGAGAAGGCAGGGACATCTAGAAATCATGGCCTAATGGTGTGGTAATAGCACAAACTCTCAATGCATTTTATAAGGATATGGATTTGAGATGCTGTTACCTACAGGACTGTGGATCAAGAACTGGAAGATGGCTTTGGTTAGATCACTACTCTGAATGAACAAAATGGACCATGTGGTCCCTTTCGGTGTTATAAATCTTTTCATGTTTCCGTTTGAAGTTTAGGCAGTTTATAAGGTGCTTCTGCAGTGTTTTCAACCTTCCAGTCGTCATAGTGTACTAACTGAGGAATTTCCAAACTAAGATTAATGGATTCTTTTCAGCCAAGGGTATTAAGAACTACAGAGCTCATTTAGGTAGATGAGGTTAAGATACAGATCAGCCATGATTTAAATGAGCTGACTCAAGGGACAGGATGTCCTACGCCTGCCCCAATATCCCTTGTAGAAGTTCACCCTTTGCGAGCATATAAGCACACACTTGTACATTAGTGTGATTATGTCAGCTACATAGCATTCTGAGACAGAGTGCACAGACCCTTTAGTACAACATATGGCCAGGAAACCAAAATATGTTAATATTGTATACAGTTCATTAGAGTTTGATCAGTGTTCTCAACTATGATACAATGCCAATTTCCCGAAACTTTGTTCCACGGGATTCATGACGTTTATATCACCCACAGCACCTGTCACTCATTGGCTGCTTGGAAAACATTGATGAATTCCATACCATCCCTGTAATACCAACATTTAGCCTGCTACTTTAATTCAAACCTACTACAATTTTATTTTAGAAAAGTTTCACCAGGGCCTTTCTTTGTTGTTCATTAGAGTGTACAAATAAATTACATACTTTAGTTTTGTACACATAATATTCATTATGATTGCAATCACTGAGGATTATATTCATGAGATTTATTTATTTTAAAAGGCTAAAATTTACAAATTCTCACTCCCAAACATCATCGCATAAATTGGATTGGTTTGACATAGTCTAAAATCCACAGGACATGTCAAAATACTGTCAAACTTCTGTATATTCTTTTTGTGTGCATTTTGGAATCCTGTGTGGTGCTTATGTTTCACATTAAATTCCTGTGTAGAAATTTATGGGTTCACATTGAATTCTTCTACGTTGTTTACGTATTTGTATCAAATTGATATATTAGCAAAGGTGCGTGGATTTGTGAGCTCACTGATTACAAAATCCCTTGTCATGAAAGATGACATTTGAAATGTTAGCAATGATGCATTCATATTACAGTTGGATGTCACGCTGATCAAGACGAAACATCTTTACTGAAGAAAGTGCTCACCCATTTGGATGCAGTATAATCATTAACTACTTCCAGGTAAAGTAAATCATGGATTATATGCACAGTGAGTTTACTTTTATACTGATGCATCAAAGTGCCTCACCTTCCAGTCTCAGAAGGACACTTGCATACGTGTGCACACTCCTTCCTTCATTCCAGTCTCCTTTCTTTTAACTTGTTTTGGCTCTGAACCAAAGGAAGTTTCAATTGTAAGCATCCATCCACTAATTTGTTACTAAATTGATTCTCTGAAATCTGCTCTTTGCGTAAACAACTACTTTTGTAAAAATGTATGTCGCTTAACCAGTAAAAATCATTGATAGATCAGCATGTACTTTCATGTTCTGATTCAGTTGGATCCCTGCCTGGAAAAGTTCAGTGTGGTCTCCCAAGGCCTATACTGTCCTACAGGCCAGACTGTTTCCTTAGGACTGTGGTTTCCCTTCCAAGTTTAACTCTTTCAGTCCAAAAAGCAAAACAGAGCAATTACAACACAATAATGTTTGAGGTAGCACAAAACAAAGAAAGAAGTAGCAACCATAATTACTTTGCATTAAGGTCAATATATGCGAAGGGAAGACTCATCACTGATCAGAAATAAAGTGAATGGATGACTTGCTTGGTTTATTTGAGTGTTGTGTAAGATGAAAGGAGCCAACATCAAGAATTTGCAGTTCAGGCACCAGTATATATATATATATATAGTCAAATTGACGCTATGTGTAAGTTTTGCTATCAGCAATAAATTAAATATCGACATGGTAACCATTTGCTTTAAACAGCAGCATCTGAGAACTGTTTTCAACCAGAAATAGCACAGGTCTGGGCTGGGGAATTGCTGCTCACACCAGACTCAATTCAGCTTTGAAGTAGATGGTGCCACATTGGATATCAGCTCAAATCCCACCCCAGCAGCTATCTAGGGATGAGCAACAAATACAGGCGTTTCCAGTGACGCCCATATCCCATGAATTAATGAAATAAAGGTAAAAACTTAGCTGCAAAATTGACTGATTTGCACCAAACCCTCAGAATAGCAAATGATATTGTAAGGTACGGGTGGGTGAAGGCCCAGTGGTATTATCGCTAACTCATTATTCCAGAGACCCAGGTAATGTTCTGGTGACCCAGGTTCAAATCTGACCAGGGCAGATAGTGAAAAATCTTAAAATAAGAGTTTAATGATGACCGGGAAACCTTTGCTGATTCTCAAGAAAAAACCCATTTGTTTCATTAATGTCCTGAATGGAAGGCAATCAGTTATCTTTACCTGGTCTGACCAACATGACTCCAGACCCAGTGACTGACTTAACTGTCTCCTGAGTAATTAGGGAAGGACAGTAAATGCTGGCCAGCTTGCCATACTCACATCCCCTGAATGAATGAAGCTGATTTTATTTATGGGGTTCCTATTGATTGGTTCAATTGTTTGCACAACTCCAACAACCATAATCATTTTCCATTATGCTACAGATGACTCTGGTGAGTAGAAAGGTTTATTCTAAATCCCAAACACTCCAATTTTCAGACTTGTTGTGAAGGGAAACTGCTATCACTTGATCTCTGGAATTCACCTTTTTACAAAAAAACTTATGGAATAAGGTCTGGAGTGAAGTGCCCTTCAAGAACTCAGACTGAACACTGTTGGATAGGTTAATATGTGCAGCATGATAGATCTGTTGAGGACACCTTATGTCATTTTGTTGGTGATTGAGAATACAGCGATGGGAATATAATTGGTTGGAACAGATACATTGAACTTTGTATGCTGTCATTGTAATATACAATAGATACAGGACACTTCTGTTTAAAGGACTTTGCCATGCAAATTTCATGGCCAAGAGACCGAGCTTTCAAAACAACAGACAAATCCATAAATCCAAATACTGGAACGGACAGGATCAGGGAGGGAACCAGGCCCCTTTTTTCAACAATAAGTGCCATGTTCTGTATTTTAAAGGTCCTGTAGCCACCTTGAAAGCTATTGAGTGAAGATAAGTGAGAGAGATAAATGTTGGTGGCACATAGGTAAGGGGTTTAGTGTGTCAGGTGGGTAGGGGAGGTGTCAAAGCTTTTAGGTAAGGGAGGTAGGGTGGCAGATAAATAATGTGGTAGGGGTCACTATGGTAGATGGGTGAATTTGGTAAGATGTCATGTGAATGCAAGGTAAGTGGATGAATGGTCAAGGATTGAACAGGGTTGAATTGGGGGTTTGTTAGACTGGGGCCAGTTAAGAGTAGGTGGGTTTTGGGAGTGGGGCAGGCATTGGGGATGTTGGGCTCAGGACAGAATGCCAAACTTCGAGAAGGATGTCAGCTCCAGTGGTGTTGGGTTAGCAGCAGGGGTGGATGGTGGAAACAGTGGGGTTAGTTGGCAGGGAATGGCTCTACTGTCTCAAGGAGTTTTCAGCTTGCTTAGCAATGCCTGCTCAGTCAGCTGTGTTTGCACTTCCTCATGGTCCCCATGAGTAACACCAGTTTATTCTGCTGCTATGATTACTTTCCCAGCTGAAGCCCAGGCCGCAATACTTAATTGTACAAATCATCTGAATAATAACCGAACAATTATCACTGTTGTGTGGGGCAACAAACCACAAACATGGGAGTAAAGAACACAGCAGGATAGGTTTTACTATACATCAATTTCAAATTCATAATTGCACAGAAAATCTGCTTTTGTAACATAGTTAGTAGTCTGTAATTATTTCTTTGCTTTCAGAGTTCAATTGGTGGTCACTCAGGGCCAAGTGTGGTTTCCTTCAGGTTTCCTCCCCAAACAGATCACATGAACGGAGGAGAAGATTTCAGATTATCCAAATTACAGCAAGTTCTCTCCAATATATTTTTCTAATGTGGTAGCAATAACCGAAAATTTACAGGAGATAGAACATTTGTTCTTTGTTCTGAGGAAGGGTCACTTGTCCCAAAATGTTAACTCCGATTTTTCTCCACAGATGCTGTCAGACCTGCTCAGCTTTTCTAGCAATTTCCAGCATTTGCAGTTTTTTTGGTTTTCACATTTTCCCTTTGGTTTGATTTGTGTTTGCAAATGATAGATAGCTGAAGTGGTAGTATCTACTGTTATGTAGCATTGCTGTCCTGTACGACACTGAAGAGTGACAGAGGAGGGGTTGGACTCACCATGTGAAATAAATGTTCCACATAAAATGTAGGACAATTATTCTAAGACAAATTATCCTTATCCTTTCTAAACAAAAAATAACTATTCAATTTAAAAGGCTATAAATGGAAAGATATAAAACAAACTCAAAATGGTAAAACTTGTAATCAGCTGCAATTATATATCAGAGACTGATGCAAAAAAACAATGGCGTTTTGGACTGGTCACACTGACCTCCACAATTTTTAAAGAGCAGGGCACGGAAGTTAGGCTCCTTTCCCACGTCATTCCAGCAGCCTGTTGCATGGCCAGAAAGCAAGAAATGATTTTGGAAGATGGAAATCATTTTAAAACTTTGTGCTGTGCTGATGAACTGATATGACGCAAGGGGCATATGATTACTAATATGCTGAGAATATCTCATACTTATTCTGAAAACAGAAATCTTCTTCATACCTTTGGGCATTTTGGCTATAATCTAGTTTCAAGATCTGATTACCTTACTTTGCTTAGAGGTCCCTGTTAAAATCAGACAGCTCAAATGTCACTATGAGGAAATTGGAGCACTGGCAAGGGCATCAGCAGATTTAGGGAGGAGATTGTGAGGGGTAGTGGGGTCAACCTCAGGTAGGAGAAGCCAAGTTTCCCTGTGCAGCTTGGAAGACCAATTCTGATTCAGCTGAATCACTGCCAAACTTGGAAAACATTAAAAATGTAGACTCACCAGGGTCACGTTTGGCACTGGATCTGGATTCTGAAAAGTTTGGTTTTGTGGAGAAATACTCTTTGCTCAGCCCTTTGGCAAAAATAAACCCTAGACTCTGATCACGTAGCTGGGGCTCAGCCTATACATTTAAAGGACACTGCCCACTTCAGCTATCAATTAGAGCAGTAGGGGTACAGCACAAGTTAAATAATCTGCTCTCCATCAGACCACCATTTAAATCTTACGCAATAGTACTGGAAAGGATTTCCGTTTTTCACCAATAACAGCAAGATTGTAAGCATGTACACCAAAGCTGTTTTACAACATTACACAGCAGAAATGTATTCTTTTCTCAGCCTTTTTGTTTAAATGTTTTTCCCTCTACCCATTTTGTAAAGACCCTTACAAATACTTTGTCCAAATATGGACTATCACCTGATGAAGGAGCGTCGCTCCGAAAGCTAGTGTGCTTCCAATTAAACTTGTTAGACCATAACCTGGTTTTGTGTGATTTTTAAACTTTGTTCAAATAGATATTCTTCACTTGTAAGCCAAAACATTCCATTTAAGCAGACAATTTGACTGCAAAAGCCATTAAATCTGGCTCTCTCTCAAAACAGTAATTGTACCCATTCCATCATAGGATCACTGGTAATGACCAGGAACCACAGCCCGAGGTGATTTTACCCACCTTTGCTGAGAGACCCTGGTACCAAGTATAATCCAACTAGTATCAACTAAATCAGTAGAAGCCAGGAATTGAATTTGGAACTCTCCAGTCCACACAGCTACAAAACGATTTTCACGATGATGGATCAGTCAAAGACACAGGGAACAGATTCTATTGTATTTAAAAATACATATTTTCCTTATCCATTAATATAGAATACATTTTAATCCACATTTGAGATATTATTGTTCAAATTACGCTCTGTCAAAGTACATCTTTGCAAAACTGTAACATTTCTGGATCCAGCAGGTTTGCACAATAGTCAATAACAGGCAAGAGTTCACAAAATAAAATGATTGGAAACACTAACTGCGCAATATTTTTGATTGGTACTGTGTTCTAATATAAAAATAACAGTATTCAGTAGGTCATCTAGTCTTTTATACAGTGCTCGGCAAGGATTTGTAACAATTTGCACTGTTCTGCTGCAAGTCTGTTGGGCAGATTAATAGAAATGACAAATCCAATTTCTATGAATGATTCTAATCTTGTCAGCTGTCAAAGAGAAACATACTGTTAAAAATCATTCTTACTGTATTACCATTATGTTATCAAGTGTGAAGGTAACACTACACTCAAAGGAATTAACAAGATCATTAGCATAGCAGCAAGAAATGCTTGTGCAAATTTATCACTGACATAGCAAGATTGGATGATCTACTTTGACAGTATTAGTTTAATGAATGGAATGACGTAATTTGGTATTTTTATGTTTAACAACCTATCCAGGTCTTGGCAGATTGATAGTGGGCAGTGCCATTTATATGTACTTTTACAATGAGGTAATACCAAACAATTCGACACTAATCCATTGGCAATACGAATAAGATCATCATTACTTTGAATTGAATGAAATATTTTAGCATTTTTGTTATCATTAAAAAAATTGCTGAGTATCACCCTTCAATGTTGGCAACAGAACTTTAATTAACTATATTTGATTGGACTTTCATTAGTAGAGTATAACTAAATAAAAGTTATTAAACATTAGAAAACCTTCCATAAATCAGTGTAGCTCCAAACTGAATAAAGTGAGGGATCCAAGTGAATCCAATTAGATCTTGTCAAGATGTCCCATCCATTTAGTTCTCTTTCATAACCTTTTCCTTTTGACGATATACTTCATCTGTGAATGGGCTGACATTTACAAGAAAAGAGACAAGACTGTTAGATTAAAGTGCAGCTGAAACGGAACATGCTGTTTGTGTAGCTGTATTCTCATACTCAGGTCAAATGTTTGTATGAAGCTGTTGATCCTTACTAAATGGAAATAGTGTCAAGAGGGAAAAATGGGATTCTCTAAAATAGTGAAAAGGTAAAACTATAATGTATCCGTAACGGACTGTGGTTGGTTTAAATAATAAGATGCTTAATATTTTTCTCAAAGTACCTTCTTGAATTTTATATTGGTCACATTAATATCCATTATGCCATGTTACAGCAGTCAACAAAATTATTCAAAAATGTAAAACAAATTGATGTATAATTTCATATTTTACATTGCTGAGCAACATTTTACCAATTCTCTTTCCCTTATTTCTCTTGAAAGCATTGACTAATTGCTGAACTATAGTTTCCTGAGTGAGAGTTGCCATTTTGTAACATGATCAAACAGCTGTTATTTATGAGTGGCTCATGTCAGAGCAGCACAATGGCTCAGTGGTTAGCACTGCTGCCTCACCACGCCAGGGACCCAGGATCAATTTCAACCTTGTTCCGGTTTCCTCCCACAGTCCAAAGATATGTAGGATAAGTGAATTGGCTACGCTAAATTGTCCAGTGTTCAGGGATGTACAGGCTAGGTGGGTTAGCCATGGAAAATGCAGGATTACAGGGATGGGAAGGGGGTACTCTGGGTGGGATGCTCTTTGGACAGTCAGTGAGGACTTGATGGGCTAAATGACCTGCTTAAACACTGTTGAGATTTTACGATTAAATTATGAATGCTGGCAGGCTATTCGCCATTGGAGGTTCAATCTGATCCTGTCCTTGGTAGACATCCATAGACAAATATTTCTACCAGGAATTGCTGGTAGTAGGCACTCTGGCCAAATCCTACCCCTGCCTTAACACAGGATGATGCTGCTGCTTTTTCATTTCTGCTAATATCACCTCAGTGAAACCTCTTTGCTGTGTACAGCTCAGTCAGACTTGAGAAATGAGTGATCCACTGGGGCAGTTGGATGGATTTTCTTTTTAATTCTAAAGAAGTACAGTACCTAGGTCAAAAATCAAAACACAGAGTGACAATTCAAAGGGACATCAACCAAAAATGTTCCCAATTCAAAAACTCAGCTTTTCATAAAGAGCCTGACTTTGAAACCAAAGTGAAAGCATTTTCACAATAAAAGAGTGTTGCTAACCCTTTAGGATTGACAGAGAAACTCTAGGTTTAAGGATCAGTTTCCTGGACACTGTTGTCGACAAACAAGGAGAAAGATCTGACGTGGCATTGAAAGAATGATATGAATTCTTTTAACTTACCATTTTAACATTCTTGATCATTAATTAAAAGAACATTGGAGATGTGAACGAATATTGTTTAACTGGACAAGGGAATTGGTGGCAGGAGCACACATGATGAAACGTGCCGGAATATGTTCTGCCAGAGTTGAAAACTTGACTCACAAGTCACAATGCTCCTGTCAACAGTAGCAGAATGGACTAGATTCATTGAAAAGACAGGCTTCAATCTAACCTCTCCTGACTGGTTATGGAATTGCAGCAGTTAAAGCAAAAGAGAGAAGGAGCAAACTATGGCCAAAAAACTCCTTTTCACCATTGCTACTCCAACACCCTTCATTAGAATATTAAAATGCCTCCAGATATTCATGTTTTTAAAGTGGAGATCCCCCTGCTTTTGCATGGCTGCAAGACTGATGTGAAAAGCGCAGATCCAGCCCACACTTAATCGGTTGTTGGAGGTCAGTCATCTCAGCTTTGACAGTTCCTCAGGGTAGTGTCCCAGGCCTAGCCATCTTCAGCTGCTTCGTCAATGGCCTTCCCTCCATCATTTGGTCAGAGGTATGGATGTTCTGTGATGATTGTATAATATTCAGCTCTGTTTCCTCATACTGAATAATGGTAGATACTAAATGCTCGACAGTAAAGTAGTTTGTGGTCATACATAGCTCAACCTAGACAATTCGGTTTTACACTGATAAATGGAAAGTTACATGCAAGCTTCAAAAGTACCAGAAATCACTATCTCTGACAAAAGAGAATCTAACCACATCTCTCTGATACAGTCAATGAATTTATCACTGAATCTTGAAGTAGCAACATCTCTGTCAGTATCAGCATTTCCTGTTCTGAAGAAGGCTCACGAGGCTCAATATGTAAACTGTTTTCTCTCCAAGCACTACCAGACTTGCTGAATTTCTCTAGCATTTTCTGTTTTTACTACAATGACTAACTCACCTCCTGTCTCCCTGAAGCCTGTTCATCATCTGTAAGCACAACTATGTGAGATGGAATAACCTTGCCTGGATAAGTGCAGCTCCAAAGTATGATCCAGGACAAAATAGTCACATGATCTACATCCTATTCATTACCTTAAACATCCAATCCCTCCACCACCGATGCTCAATAGCAGCAGGGAGCACCATCTACAAGCCACACTGCAGAAATTCCTCCAAGGCTCCTTAGACACCACGTTCTGAACTCATGATTGCTACCATCTAGTAGAATAAGAGCAGCAGATACATGGGTACATCACCACTGAAACTTCCACTCCAAGCCAGACACCATCCTAACTTGGAAATATACAGTATCAGTGTTCCTTCAACATTGTTGGGTCAAAATCCCGGAAGTTCCTTCCAAATAATTTTGGGTATGTTTATATCACATGGACTGAATTTTTAAAAAAATCATTAAAAAATCACCTCAGGAAGGAAACTGGCACAAAAATGAACAACAGCAACATTGGTATGAAGTAAAAGTGTAAAATCCTTTTTGAGAATGCAAACAAATGAAGATGAATGTAATGCTACAGATTGGCATGGATACTTGGACTGCCGAAAATATACTTTATGCATGAATTAATTAACATATTTGGCAATACTTTATTGAAATGTACACTGAAATAAAAACATGTGCAACATACATACCAGTAAGACACAACTATGGATATTAATCCAAAGTAGAAAGTATGAGACCTACCTTTCAACCAGAATCGCAACCTTGTACACAGCTGCTATCCAAGCAGTGAGGACCAGTCCTGTCGGACTAGCATTCCTGTTGATTTACACCAGTGTAAGGGGGAAAAATAAGAGACAAAACAATGAAGATTATTATTGTCAGATTACTCTGAAATTGATGAAAACATTTCTTTTTAAAACAAAGGCAATACATTAGCAAAATACTGCAGATGCTAGAATTTTTAAAAATTCATTTGTGGGATGCGGGTCTCTCTGACTGGCCAGCATTTATTGCCTATCCCTAGTTACCCCATGAGAAATCTGAAATAAACAGATAAATACTCTAAGTCAGGTAGCCCTTGTGGAATCAGAAACAGAGTTAGATTTCAGGTCTGTGACCTGATGTCTTGACAGAAAATCACAGACCTATTGCATGAACTTTCTTTCCTCATTGATGAACACTTCTAGACCTGCTGAGTCTTTCCAGTATGTGCTGTTTTTATTCCTAACGCAGCAGCATTCCATCTGTTCTTCAACTGATACATTAAGTTGTTGCACTTGAAGTCAAACATTGTATATTGGATGATGTATTCTGCTTACTTCACCTTCATCTTTCACATTAATCTCCAATCTCCCTTGTTACAAGGCCTCACTCACTTCTTTCAACAAACTACATCATTTGATCATCCATCTTACAACTGCAGGCAGGCAGACAGAAGACATCCCAGGTGGTCCTAACTAAGTGAGTAATTGTACATCACCAACTGTAAAATCAACAAACACTGCCCAACAGCTATAAAAGCAGTTAATAATTCAAAACAGCTCTCAGTATAGGCCAATAAAAGTGGCAGCTCATTTCACGAGGATCAAAACATTGCTCCTCTTTACCGATTCAATTACTTGCCCTAAAATTAGAAAGAAGAATCTATTTAAAATGATTGGAGCTAAAACTAAACTGTAATGCCTCTTAGAACAAGAATTATAAAGAATTAAAATAGAAAAAAAAACACAGCTTGACTTCAAAAGGAGTGCACAATGAGGTCCTTTGGCTGGTAATGTGCTGGAAAAACAGAGGAACTTATGCTATGTTACTAGTTTCCAGAACAAAGCAGTTAAAAACTATTTAGTTTATGAGAAATATTAAGGCTCTACTTGTCAAAGACAATTACTATAAGGTAAAACCCAGAAGAGTAAGGCTGACGGGGACTCACTATCAATGTGAGGACCTCAAATAAATGACTCATACAGGGTACTGTTATAAACAGTTTAGAATGTCAAACCTATTTATTGGACAAACATACATCTAAAAGAATCATCAGAAATTAGCAGCCACACTGGCAGAGCGGTTCAGAAATAGAAATCTTGGCACTGGAGATCCATAAACCCTTGCCGGCACATAAAGCACGTAGTTCCATTGGAATGTTTCTAAGTGAAACATTATTTACTTGCAGAAGACAGCAATGTAGTGGTGCTGTCACTGCATTGCAAATCCAGAAGCCCAAGTTAATGCTCAGGGGCCATAGATAAATTGCCACCAAGGCAATTGATAAATCTGGAATGATAAATTAGTCTCAGCAATGGTGACCATGAAACTGCTGTCTATTATTGTATTTTACTGTTATCAAAATACTTGCGGAAGGAAGTCTGCCATCCTTACGTGATCTGGCCTAGATGTGACTCCAGATCCACAACAAGGTGGCTGACTCTTAAATGGTGAAGCAAACTACTCAGTAATACTAAGCTAATAGAGAAAGTTCAGTAAGAAATCAAACTGGCACTGGAAATGACAAAGACATAACCAACTCTGTCAATCTGGAAAAGTATTGGTTTCTAATGTCCGAGGGCTGACCTAAAATTAGTAAAGTTGTCCACAGATTATTCAAGCAACAGAGTCATACTCACAGAACTGTACCTTAAAGACACCACCATCACCTTCCATCCCACGGGCAGGATAGACCGAACAGAAAGTGGCAGCAAAGTAGTGCAAAGGCATAGGGATGTGGTCTGAGTGAGGGGCTTCAAAGTCCAACACCACAGATGCCTCAGTAGCACCACTAATGCCTGAGCTGGTCAATCCTAAAGGACATAGCCTTTAGGCTGGGTCAGTGGCAGTTGAGGGAACCAACAAGAAATAAAACCTAATTGACCTCATCCTGGTTTCCTGGGGAGAAGGCAGGAAAGTATGTTGAAGATTATTAGATCAGCCATGCTCTCATTGAATGGTCCTTTGGTCTCACCAATCTACCGGTTCTAGATAAGAAAGCGGTGGCATATTGATAATGTCACTGAACTAGCAATCCAGAACCTCAGACTGTCGTTTTGGGGACATGGACTTGAATCCCACCATGGGCAATGATGGAATTTGAATTTTATACATGTAGTCTCATGGCAACCCGCAAGAATGAATTAAAACAAATCAATACTGTCAATTACAATATTGGTAGGACTGCCCATCACATGGTCCTTGGGGAGATGAAGAAATCCTCACACTGAAGATACCC
This sequence comes from Chiloscyllium plagiosum, assembly GCF_037043375.1. NCBI lineage: Eukaryota > Metazoa > Chordata > Chondrichthyes > Orectolobiformes > Hemiscylliidae > Chiloscyllium > Chiloscyllium plagiosum. The sequence continues at coordinate 64,211,178 of NW_028270158.1, read as the reverse complement.
TTCACCATGTTGTGTAGCATCACACAGTGCTAAATGAGATAGTTTTTGAACAGACCTAACAACTCAAAACTAGGTATCCAGGAAGCACAGTGGCAGAGGTGGGATTGTATTCAAACAGTCTGTAACCTCATGACTCATTACACCTATTACAATTAAGCCAGTAGTGAACACATGTTCACAGAAGAATGCAGGAAGGCATGCTAGGAGGAGCAACTGGCATATCTAAAAATTAGTCGTCAATCTGGTGAAGTCACAACAGAGGGTTACTTGCATGCCAAACAGCATAACCATAAGTGATTGACAGAGCTAATCAATTCTACAACAAACAGAATAGATCTGAGCTCCTTAGTCCTGCCACATCAGTTGTGAATGACAATGGACAAGGGATCAAACCTGGATCTCTGGCGCTGTTTTCAGTCAATTTGAATGACTCCACAGGATATTAAGAGAAGGCTGAAGGCTCTGAACACTGCAAGGTTATGGGCTCTGACAACATTCCAGCAATAGCAATAGCATAAAATCATACAGCATGGAAATAGACACATTGGTCCAACAAATCCACGTCAACCATGTTACCAAACTAAGCTAGTCCCACTTGCTGTCACTTGGCCTATATCCCTCCAAACCTTTCCTTTCATTTACTTATTCAAATGTCTTTTAAATGTTGTAACTGTACCTGCAACCACCACTTCCTCTGGCAGTTCATTCCATGCACAAGCCAGTCGGTGTAAACATTTGCCCCTCATATCCTTTTTAACACTTTCTGGTATCACCTTAAAAATATGTCCCTTAGTTTAGAACTCACCGAGCCTACACACTCTCCCCTCACACAGACACACACACACTCCCCCTGCATATATACACACACACTCCCCCAAGTACACACACTCTCCCCCCCCACACACATACACACTCTTCCCCCCAACACACACTCGCTCCCCCACCAAACACAGATACACACACTTCCCCCCCACAAACGCACTCATACTCTCCCCCTCAACACACACTCTCCCCCACCACACACACACTCTCCCGCCACACACACAAACACTATTCCCACCCACAGACACACTCTCCCCGCTACACACACACACTCCCGCCCCACACACACACACCCCCCCCACACACACACACACCACCCCCACACACACACCCCCCTCCCACACACACACACACGCTCACCCCCCACACACACACTCCCCCCCCCACACACACACACTCCCCCCCCCACACACACACACTCACCCCCCACACACACACACTCACCCCCCACACACACACACTCACCCCCCCCACACACACACTCACCCCCCCCACACACACACTCACCCCCCACACACACACACTCACCCCCCACACACACACTCCACCCCCACACACAAACACTCCCCCCCACACACAAACACTCCCCCCACATACACACTCACTCCCCCCACACATACACATTCCCCACCCACACGCACTGCCCCCCCACACACACACACTCCCCCCCCACACACACACACACTCCCCCCCCACACACACACACTCCCCCCCCACACACACACACACTCCCCCCCCACACACACACACTCCCCCCCCACACACACACACTCCCCCCCCACACACACACACACTCCCCCCCCACACACACACACTCCCCCCCACACACACACACTCCCCCCCCACACACACACACTCCCCCCCCACACACACACACACTCCCCCCCCACACACACACTCCCCCCCAACACACACACTCCCCCCCAACACACACACTCCCCCCCAACACACACACTCCCCCCCCACACACACACTCCCCCCCCACACACACACTCCCCCCCCACACACACACACTCCCCCCCCACACACACACACTCCACCCCCACACACACACACTCCCCCCCACACACACACACACTCCCCCCCCCACACACACACACTCCCCCCCCCACACACACACACACTCCCCCCCACACACACACTCCCCCCCCAACACACACACTCCCCCCCAACACACACACACTCCCCCCCCCACACACACACACTCCCCCCCCACACACACACACTCCCCCCCCACACACACACTCCCCCCCCACACACACACACTCCCCCCCCACACACACACTCCCCCCCCACACACACACACTCCCCCCCCACACACACACACACTCCCCCCCCACACACACGCACACTCCCCCCTCACACACACACTCCCCCCCCCAACACACACACTCCCCCCCAACACACACACTCCCCCCCAACACACACACACTCCCCCCCAACACACACACACTCCCCCCCCACACACACACACTCCCCCCCCACACACACACACTCCCCCCCCACACACACACACTCCCCACCACACACACACTCCCCCCCTCCCCCCCCCCACACACACACACTCCCCCCCCACACACACACACTCCCCCCCCCACACACACACTCCACCCCCCCACACACACACTCCCCCCCCAACACACACACTCCCCCCCAACACACACACTCCCCCCCAACACACACACACTCCCCCCCCACACACACACACTCCCCCCCCACACACACACACTCCCCCCCCACACACACACACACTCCCCCCCCACACACACTCCCCCCCCCCACACACACACACTCCCCCCCCACACACACACTCCCCCCCACACACACACACTCCCCCCCCACACACACACTCCCCCCCACACACACACACTCCCCCCCCCACACACACACACTCCCCCCCCACACACACACACTCCCCCCCCACACACACACACTCCCCCCCCACACACACACTCCCCCCCTCACACACACACTCCCCCCCTCACACACACACACTCCCCCCCCCACACACACACACTCCCCCCCCACACACACACACTCCCCCCCCACACACACACACACTCCCCCCACACATACACACTCCCCCCACACATACACACACTCCCCCCCCACACACACACTCCCCCCCCACACACACACTCCCCCCCCACACACACAACCACCCCACACACACACACACTCCCCCCCACACACACACACTCCCCCCCACACACACACACTCCACCCCCACACACACACATACTCTCCCGCCACACACACACATACTCTCCCGCCACACACACACACTCCCCCCCACACACACACACTCCCCCCCCACACAAACACACACTCCCCCCCCCCACACACACACACACTCCCCCCCAACACACACACTCCCCCCCAACACACACACTCCCCCCCAACACACACACACTCCCCCCCAACACACACACACTCCCCCCCCACACACACACACTCCCCCCCCACACACACACACTCCCCCCCCACACACACACACTCCCCCCCCACACACACACACTCCCCCCCCACACACACATACTCCCCCCCCACACACACACACTCCCCCCCCACACACACACACTCCCCCCCCACACACACACACTCCCCCCCCACACACACACACTCCCCCCCCACACACACACACCCCCCCCACACACACACTCCCCCCCCCACACACACACTCCCCCCCCACACACACACACTCCCCCCCCACACACACACTCCCCCCCCACACTCACACACTCCCCCCCCCACACACACACACACTCCCCCCCACACACACACACACTCCCCCCCCACACACACACACTCCACCCCCACACACACATACTCTCCCGCCACACACACACACTCCCCCCCCACACACACACACTCCCCCCCCACACACACACTCCCCCCCCACACTCACACACTCCCCCCCCACACACACACACACTCCCCCCACACACACACACACTCCCCCCCACACACACACACTCCACCCCCACACACACATACTCTCCCGCCACACACACACACTCCCCCCCCACACACACACACTCCCCCCCCACACACACACACTCCCCCCCCACACACACACACTCCCCCCCCACACACACACACTCCACCCCCACACACACATACTCTCCCGCCACACACACACACTCCCCCCCCACACACACACACTCCCCCCCACACACACACTCCCCCCCCACACACACACTCCCCCCCCACACACACACACAATCCCCCCCACACACACACACTCCCCCCCACACACTCCACCCCCACACACACTCCACCCCCACACACACATACTCTCCCGCCACACACACACACTCACCCCCACACACACACACACTCCCCCCCCACACACACACACTCCCCCCCCACACACACACACTCCCCCCCCACACACACACACTCCACCCCCACACACACACTCCCCCCCACACACACACACTCCCCCCCCACACACACACTCCCCCCCCCACACACACACTCCCCCCCCACACACACACTCCCCCCCCACACACACACACACAATCCTCCCCCACACACACACACTCCCCCCCACACACTCCACCCCCACACACACATACTCTCCCGCCACACACACACACTCCCCCCCACACACACACACTCCCTCCCCACACACACACACACTCCCCCCGCACACACACACACACACTTCCACCCCACACACACTCCCCCCCACACACACT